>NW_026643151.1:5000-2405000 GCF_028828155.1 Penicillium subrubescens | reverse complement strand
GACGCGGAATACTTGCTCTCGGGTCCAGAAATCCGGGCGTATTCCTCCACGACCATGGCAGACGCAAGTTGAGAAGTGGAGGCCGGGAGGCCAAAGCCATCCAGAATTGCTGGCCAGAATGAAGGAAGCTCATGCTTGTCCCAGAAGGAGAGCAGCTCGCCTAATGCCTTTGCTGCATAAATCTTGGATCTGAGCATAGTGTCTGCGCCAACGAGATCGATGTCACCAGACAGCATATGCCCATCCACATTGTGTGCTGACGGCGGAGGGGCTTCTTTCTTCTCGGACTTGCGCCTGCGGCCAGCTTTGGCCTCAGCGCCACCAGGGGTGGTGCTGGTCGGCGAGGAAGGTTTGGCAGGGAGAGGAGCAGCGATAGAGAAAGCCACTCCGGACGGTTTGATGAATAGAGAGGCGTTCATGGGGATGGGGTACCGCGGAACACCGAATGGTCCGAGTGTTAGGTTGACCAGTGGCTCAACAGAGCTGGAAAGCTCAGTAGCCTCTGCAAATGATCCTCGGAGTTCGATCGCTTTCAGTAGCTCCGACCAAACTTGCAGGGATAGTTTGAGAACACCCTCGTTGCGCTCCACGAGTAAGTTTTGGAAGATCAGCCGCAGCGCCTTGCCATCTACCCAATCCGTGCTCCCTTCTCCCTCGAGCTTCAGGAACGTCATAAGCGCGCGAAGTACGGCAGAACGGACACTCGTGATGGTGTGCCGCAGGAACGGGTACAGACGGGGGACCAGATTGCCAAAGGAAGCCTCCGGATTATCTGCTGCATTCGCCTTCATCGCATCCAATACCTGGGTAAAGGTACACAGCTTGGCTAGTAGATCCATGACAGACCCTGTACTGGCACTGAGATCGTCCTGTAGATTGGATAGGCATTCCCAGACGATGTTCATCAGAAGGCCAAGAGTGCCTGCACGGGATGTGACAAATTCTTCCGCGATTGGCACAAGTGTGGCGGCACTGACGGCACGCACGTCGTCGTCAAAGTCAGCCAGGCCTTTCATGACGGCTTCGAGAACGCCATCCATCAGCAATGGGTACTTGAGAAGCACGTCTTTGCGAATGGCAACCAGGTATCGTAAACCGATCATGCCACCATGGCAGACCTCCCATACGGGACGATCAAGATCCAAGTCTTTCTGCATGATGATACGGTATAGACACCTGTAGACGAGCCGAACAGACCTAGGCGACAGGTGGGATAGGAGGGCTCCAAGTGTCTGGCCCACGGTCTCGCGGATTGGAGCAACGACGTTATCTGAAATATAATCGCCGAACCGATCTAGGATGAGAACGCACACCAGACGACACGCAAGGTCATCTAACCATCGGCGGTTCAAGTCATCGTTTTCTTGACGAGTCTTGCCCTCCATCCGGCCGGCTCCTGCACCTTGCACCCTGACTACTTCTCGAAGAGCCATTGCCGCACCATGGCGCACCTCCCAGTTAGGATCAAAAATGTCCACGGAGAGGAATTCGCACATGCATTCCAGAGGCCACCCAGCGCCCTGGTCTACAAGGTCAGGCTGGATAATGGGCTTCTCCGGGGCAATAGGCCCTTTGAACTCTGAGACAATTTTAGAGTCGTCGTCACCGCCAGCAGAGCGATCCAATGAGAAGTAGTCGGGCTTGACTTCGCCATTTTGACCCTCGCCATTCTCTGTTTTGATGGGGTGGGGTGTCGCGATCGGAGTGGTAACATTTTCTGACGTCCTGCGTGAGGATGACAGATCTACCACGCGCACCTTGTTCGCTCCCAATTTGGCGCTGTGTTTATTTTTGCGTTTGAGTTGATTCAGCTGCCGCTTGCTCAAGCCCGACTCCTCTAGTTTGGAGGCCTCGTTGGGCGAAGATGGCCGGTGGGAAGCCGCATCCTGCAGACTGTTTTCGCGGGAGATTGGAAGGGCAGAAGTCGGGGCTTCTTTTTTGGGAGCTGGGGTGGCTGGCTTAGGCATGACAATGTCGCTCAGGTCAATGTCATCTTCCACGTACTCACCTTCCAGACCTAAGCGACCGTACAGGGACTTCTTTTGATGCTGAAGACGAGCTGCCGGGTCCAGGGCCGCGAGAGAGTACTCGTGCTCCTTGCCAGCACTGCCAAGTAGCCGTTTGCCATACTTCAAGACGGAGGCAATATCTAGCGTCTCGAGGTCAAGAAACGTTTCTGATGAGGATGGTGGCTCCTCCGCTTTGACTTCAGACTTGATCTCCACGTCGTCGTCATTGTCAGCTGCAGACTTGATCTGTAAGCCATCATCCTCATTTGGATCATAGACATCTGCGTTGGTGACGATCAGCCCAATAGCCCGGGCGGCCGCAGTTCGAGTATCCCAGGACTTGGAGCGAAGATATGGCAGAATACGGCCCAGGAGATTGAACAGCTCATCTGGATGTTGTTTTTGGACATCCGCAAGTTGTTGAGCAGCGGTATTTCGAATCAATTGAGTGCTGCCAGTTTCAAGTAATCTAAACGGTGATTGGTTAGTAAGGGGAAGCTGACGTGATGATCGCCTTGACCATCATGTGATCAGGGTAAATGATACTCACGTGACCAGGCGGTCGAGTCTGTGATCGGATTAGTATCAGGTGACTGACGCGTCATGATTGGATAAGGGCACTTACCGGGAAGTCATGGCGGCCCGTCACTCTGAGACCGAGTGACCAGCACCACCCGAATTAAATAGTAGAATGTCGAACAATAAAAAAGAGTCAAGTGAGAGAACGCGTCGAGTCGCGTATCACGGTGATGGTAGGCAAGCACGGTGAACCAATAGAAAATCAGAATAACGCCCAACACCACCAATGGCCCCGGGGGCTGAGTCAGCAGGGAGGATTAGATTCAGTACACAAGAGGAGATTCGAGGTCACGCAGCTGGGTTTATATCATTGGGGGGCTTCTGCTCGGCGCGCCGGTCCATGTTTGGGTGTGCGGCACTAGGCTTAATCGGGACTAGCCGTGGTTGGGCCTCCACTCTCAGGTTTTTCTGGTCACGTGCACCGCGCGTTTAATGATCGGCTTTAGGTTTGCAGCTGCAGACACGAAGCAACCCCCCCGGAGCCATCGATTGGATCCAAAGAGTTTGTCCTCCTAAGGGAGCTTTTTCAAGCGCTCTGAGGCTGTCCAGAGACCCTTTCAGATGCAATGTCGATCAATCTTCCGACGATTACCTAACTTGTAGTTCCGCCAGTCCTTGACAATGCCAAGACATGCCAGATGGCCTCATGGGACTCTAAGATTCCTACGGTGATCGGAAAGGATCTCCCGAGTATGTTTGTAATATAGCGACCATAGTTACAATCTATTTATTTTGTAGTATGATAGATCGAAATTTGTGACTCTTTTGCCTTAGACATGTCCATAATTGCAAATCGGCGGGAGCTAGTAGCATATCCACACCTCGATATATATACATCGGGGGATGATGCACGGTGATTCATCTAAGCTCCCTGTTAACAATATGTTTTAGTGATGAGGCATCATGAGCTCGATGGGCGGAACCCTAATAGGCTATACGAGGTTTCAACGATCACCTACGAAGAACCCTTTCCACTGCCAGAAGCTGCTATGAATCATAGTTCCATATGCTTAGGAACCGAGGCTCTGCGCTTCGTACAATGATATATGCTCAACTTCAGCTGATATTTACTAGATTCAAGCGTTCTACAACAATATCATCGTACAGGTTTGCGACCTCATAATATCGGAGCTAAAGTACGGTAGTCGTATCCCAAGACTATGTCATCGGCCGTCACAGGCGATTGGAGCAATTGGGGCCATGCCCAATCAGCCGCAAGCTCCAATGAACACCTTAGAAGCTCACCACACCACACACTGTCATAGAAAACCGGAGTATCATTTCAAACAAAAGACCAAATGGTCGCAAAATTGAGCGTTTCTATACAGTCACAGGCCCCCGGAATTTGGCACCGGCGAGCAGAAACAAGGATCACACGCATCCAAAAAAAGAAAGAACCATCGCGCCCTGGATTTGCTCATCTCTCTCTTATGATTGCTGTGCCGCAAGCACAGCCTTTGCCTCTTCTTCCTTTCCAAGTAGACCCAGGCTCCGGATTTGCTCGGCCTTGGGTGCGTTCTCGCGGGGGTGGGCAGCCTCGGCCTTGCGGTAAGCGGCCTGCATCTTCATGGTGCGGAGAGCCTGTTTGCAGGAGGATATAATTAGCCGTGCTCTCTGGCTCCTCTAATTATAACTCTCTCGATCAACAATGTCCCAAACGTACCTCTTTCCGGTGGTGGAGGCACTCGTAGTAATCTTCCAGAGCCGGGGTGCACTTCTTCTTGCCGGACTCGCCCTCGCCGGAGTTCACGACGTAGCACCCGAGAACCTCTTGCCAGAAGGGGTAGCAGCGGGAGGGACCTAGAGAGAGACGAAGCAGAGTCAGTTGGGGAACAATTCATGGGAGAGAGGAGGGTCTTCGCAAGGTGTGACCCGGCAAGCCACCAGCCGCGGACCGGCCACACCCTCTCGAGAGGGGTCTGAAGAGCACATACCGCCAGTGAGACCGTGTCCGGAAGCCATTGTCGTGATAGGATGAAGGAACTGGCAGCGTTGGTAGGCGGAGAGGCAGCAAGAAGGTGGTGAGGTCGGTGGTGGATGCGACGCTTTCCCTTTCGTTTCCGACATGGCCCGTGCGCCCCGCCGTATGCAACTTGCGGGTTGACGTCGCTAGTATAAGGACAACTCATCCTCCTGTATTTCCCCCGCACGATCGCTATGGCTCCTCTGGAAGGGCTAACGGATGCTCGTGCGATTCTTCTCGCTACGCATTATTGCACCGCTGGTGATGTGACCGATTTACCTGCTCTTCAGGCACACTACCCTCATTGTTTTCCACTGGAACGCCTCCTACGCATCATCTTGACCTACCTCCCCGAGAGCACAGAACCGTCTGCATATGTCCCAGTCCTTCAGCAGCTGACTGAGACTTCTCCATTGGGGTTTGGTGATCGTGATATTGACATATCGGCTGTTAAAGACTTGTCCGAAGCAGCGGCGCGGAAACGTGTCCGGAAGCTTCGTCTACGACCGTTGAAGCGCGAGGACGAGGAGGAAGAAGTCGAGTCTGCGGACCTCTTAACTCAGTTTCTCATCCATCGAGCATACTTGATTGATACCGAAACCGCCCTACAACCCCTCATTTTGGGCCTTCTCCTTCCCTTTTACGAACAGCGCCCCGTCATTCGAACATGGTTGATCTCAAGCCTACTACCAGCTCTCCGACTCAATTACGAATACTATCCCAATCGCGAGGAGACGATATCACTGGAGACTCTAGAGTCGATGGATGATCAGACCGCGATCAACATCCTGCTATCGATAACTGGCGCCGAGGGTAATAACATGGATTTGGTCAATAACCTGAGAGGTCTAATTGGCCCATGGCTATATGGCGGCAATCGAGCAAAGAGGCGGAGATTGAACGAAAGTGCGCATCAGAATTCGATATCCTTCGTACAAGGGACGGCAAAACCTCCACCTACTGAACTGGCCGGATGGGAATATGTGAACGAGTGGCTATTATCCCGAAGCCTGGTTGATCGCAGCAGTGTTGTCGGAGCTTTTACCAACTGGAACGGCCCGGGAGATATTGATTTAGGAGGCTATAACGATGAGGGAAGTCATATTTCGCCCGAAAAGATGAAAGAATTGCTGAATCGGTACGGCCAGTCTGGATTGTCTGTGGTCTATGCCCATGCAGATTCATCGCAAGCCGCATTGGATGGATCATTCCAGGTTGTGGCACGGGTTGCAAGGCTACTTGAGCTGGAAGAATTCTCATATTTGAACTCTTCCGACTCGGCGCTTCCATCCGTGGACTATGATACAGAGCAAATTTCTTCGACGTCAAGGGCCTCACTGTTACAGAACGGCCTCCTGGCACATGCAAACGCTCTGACAAATCCATCGCCATCCTCGATCTCTTTCCTCAGTGCATTGCTCCTTTCCCTACGCATTCTGACACAGCTTGGCCATATACTTCCGTGCCGCGCTGCGGCCAACATTTGTCTGCATAGCAATGAGGAGATGCAATTAGCGGAGCTGAAGAGTGTGGTATCGTCGGCTGTAAAACAGCAACGTTCGAGACAAAATTGGGAATTGGTTCGACTGCAGCTACTGTGGCTTCGGGATTGGCAAGCCGAGCATTCTGACAATGGATGGGATGAGCCATCTACCCACCATGGACTGTTCTGGAGAATCTCGCGCGACACAGTTGAGACGGAGATTTTAAAGGCTCTCCTCAGCGCCCGAGGTAGGCATCCCCCGACGATCATCATACCTTTTTATGATCGTTACTGATATCTTTCAGAATACCAATTGGCTGTGGATCTATACACTCAGCCTGAGTCATCGCTTAGCACTACGCAGGTAGAAGCAGCTGTGGTGGAAGCCATCTTTGCAGCCTACGATAATGCAAGTAACGGCAACCGAACTCGCGGCGGGATGAAGAAAGCCTATGGCATGTAAGTCTGCCCTGAGAAAGTGGGGATCCGCCGACAGTGATATCTAATTGTCTTTAGTCTGCAAGCATTCCAACCGCATTTCCAGATATCAATCCAGCTCAAGCAGATCAACTCTCTCATCGCCGCAACACACGCCTTGTCTTTCTACTCCTTGACTCTGCAACACGGTGTCCCATTCGAACCAGTCAGCATTCGAGTCCACCACGATCCCCTCTCTTTGGTCGAAAAAGTTCTCGATCAAAACGCGAAGAGCTACACCAAACTGGACGACCTTCTCTCCATCGGCCGTAACTTAGTCAAAGCCGGTCTCCCCACCCACCTATCATCAAGCGAACACGAAAGCCATACCTCCCAAGAGCAGCTTTCAGAGGAAGATGCACTCGTCACCGCCGAACGACGCATCACCTCTCTCGCCATCTCCTCCGCCCTAACCTCAAACGACTTCGGCACAGCCTACTCCTACATCCTCACCCGCCTACCACCACCCTCCATGCTCCCAACCTCCTCCTCACTCCTCACCACCACCGTCCCAGACGACATCTCCTGGCGCGCCGTCTACAACGCAGGCCGCTACCGCTCTGCCTCCCCCAACACCTCCGCCACCCTCCAATCCCAAATCACCCACCTCTCCCAAAGAATGGAACTTCTCTCCCTCGCCCTAACCCTCGTCCCATCCCCAGACCCCCTCCCCGAAATCCTCGGTGCCTGGCGCCGCTGCGACGAGGAAATGTCCTCGCTCCGCGCGCGCGAGCAACAAGAAGAGGACGTCTGGGATGCAAAGGGCGACAGTCTCTCCACCGTCCCCGGTGGATTCGGCCCTACAGATTCCGAGCGCGACGCTTTTGATACAGCGCAGCAGCGTGCGGCCAGACGAGCGCGCGCTCGCGCTGCGATGCCGCATTCTCATCCGCACGAGGCGCCCATGGGTCTATTTGAGGTTGCCCGTGGCGCGGCGATCGCGTTGCATAAGAATGCTTTCCCGTTGCGGGGTGCTGCGGATGCGTCTCGGATCCCTGCTGGTGCTGGTGCTGCTGGGTCTGGGGATGCGGAGAGGTCTTTCTCGCCTGATCAGGGCGAGGGCCGGGTGCGGAAGAGAGATATGGTTAGTAATATGGTGACGGGTGGGTTGGCGAGTGGTATTGGATGGGTTCTTGGTGCTGAGCCGGTGAACCGGTAGAGATGTGATCAGTGAGTGAGTGAGTGAGTGATTCGATCAACTTTATCTATTCCCTGTATGTAGCTGTATTATGAGAAGCTATGAATATGATTAGCGAGAATTATCGGTGTTGAAACTTCAATATCGAGGTTACTCTTGATGCTATCTTAGCGCTTATTTTATGGCCACCCGATCATGGTGGCGTGCTTCTTGTCCGGATTGGTCCAAGCCACTTTTCAAGCACGGCCAAGTATGAGACACTTCAAAACTGCGATGGTATTAGGTACCTAAATATGTGCCGGATGCTGTAGTCTCCAATGCATTGCATACATCCCACTGCTACCACCAAGTCCAAAGCAGCATCAAGTTCCCCGTAACCTAAATAACGGGAGACGGCTATACACCAAGAAAGTAACAATAGAAGATGACGATCGATATGTCCAGGCTCAAAATGTGACACTGAGATGAGTAAACCAAAAAAAGAGTAGACAAGGAAGGAAATAACGCAAAATAGCGCGGGCCAATAAAATGAAAGATATGCGAGAATGACGTGCGGGATATCAGGCCGTGAAAAGGATCGTATAGGTAAGTGCGTAGCCGAGTCAAAGTCGTAGTCGCTGACAGATGAAAAGCAAATGACAGGGTATGATGAGAGCAGAAGGATGTCGCGTTCTACCGAGTGCCCGCCCAGGAGGAACAAAAACAGACATCATGACAAGATGGTAGCACCAATGATAGAGTCAATGGGGAGAAACACAACGAAGTGAAGCAATGGATGATCGGTGGTGGTCGTGTTTTGAGTCGTGTTGACAGCCAGGTCAATCCTTGGAGGTCCAGCCACTCAGACTCAAAATGGGAGCCCCGGAGGAGAGGACGACAGGAAGGAAGAAAGGAACAAACTTCGGAGGTGATGGTTGGTGGATGGCTTTTTTTTCTCTTCTTCATATCTCCTTTAATCTTTCCAGTCCCACACCTGCCTCACGAAGTTTGCCATGTTGACCTTCTTGTTCTTCATGTCCAGGACCCAAGGATGTTCCAGCATCCGCCAGGGTGTCGCGCGTCGAGGAGGTTCTTTCTCAAGACTGTTGCAAAAGATGTTAGAACGAAATGAGCAAGGTTTCAAAATAATCCAAAACATACCAGCATTCAATGAAGTACTTGAAATTATCCGACCAGCGAATATTGTTCTGCGGCTCGTCCTTGAGTTTGGGGATCGGCTGTCGCACGATGTATGTGAGGAGATCGATGAGACCGGCGCGAGGTTGCATCTCTGTCCCGTCCGCAGGGAAGGGGAATCGGTGTTGTGCAACTTCCAGAAGGGTCACGCCCAAGGACCAAACATCAGACGTGATTGTGTAAGATTGACCAGTGATACGTTCTGGAGCCATATAGTATGAAGTGCCGATAAAGGTGTTCGCATCACCCTTGGTGCCGAACTCGCCACTGACACCGAAATCGCAGAGCTTGACTTGGCCATCACGGCACAAGAGAATGTTGGAAGGCTTGATATCTGTAGAATCGGTTAGACATTTGATTGGGGCCAGATTGGTGGTGATAATGCTGACCTCGGTGGATAATCTTCCTGCCATGCAGGTAGGTCAATCCGTTGAGCACGCCCTCTGCAACCTTGCCAAGGACCTTCTCTCCAGTTCGTCCTCCGAGCTTCTTGACCTCCTTGTAGATACTGTCGAGACTGCCACCTTCACAGAACTCCATGGCAATCGAAATGGTGCCCGTGGACTTGTCCATGAAGGCACCATAGTAGCGGCAAATATGATCCGATGCACAGTCCTTGTTGAAGTTGAGTTCGCGAACAATTTGCTTCTTGACGTCGGGATTAGGGTCTGTAGTGATGATCTATCGGTTGGAAACAAGATTAGCCATATTTCAATGACGGAATACCGAGATGACACGGAGCAACCCACCTTCAATGCGAATACCGTTTTCCCATCCTTCAATTTGCATCGCGTGACAGCACCGCCGGCACCTTCACCCAAGCTTCCTAGCTCGACAATCTTTTTTTGTTCGCTCGCAGCATGCCAGCCCTCATCGTCCAAGTCTTCCACATCCAGAGGCCGGCCCTTTTCCAAACTCAACTTATCTAGGTCTGGTAGCAAGCCGTTCACACTGTTCTCACGTTCCATCTGTACACCTCCATCGCGATCCGAGTATACCGAACTGATAGCCGAGGAGGGGTCAGAGTTACCGCCTGCGGGTTGGCGGAGACCCATGGCGAACGAGAGCGCAGAGTATGAAGAATTCGCCGACGTCGGGCCGCTGCCTTTGCTCTCCAGACCATTCTGTCCGTTCAAGTTTGTGGCCAGCGGTGGTGGGGCTGGCCTACCATTTGGCTTGAGAGATGATTCCTGCGGGACACTCTGGCTACTACCCATAGGAGTAGCTAGTTGTAGCCGCGGTAGGGCTGGCCGGGAGACAGGCTGTGGCAGTTGCAGTTTCGGGGCATCATTTCCAGCGGCGGCGATGGGAGCAGGCCCAGTGCCATTGACAGGTTTGGCGTTGGGCGACGGCGGGATGCCTAAAGTGAGTCTTGGAGCTCGAGGACTGCCGGTGTTGCTGCGGTTGCCAGGGACCGGCGGGCGGAGGAGCGGAACGGAGGGAGTCGACATAGCGAGATTGTTCTGCCTATCGCCGGGCAAGAACAGCTCGTTGGGATCAGCCAAGGTAGCCACAGTGTCGTTGGAAATGGTCTACCGTGGGCGACCGAGAGGGGTGGGGAGCGAGTATTGATTGGAGTAGCTGGATTGAATCGGGTGAATATCGGTAAAACCAACCCCGAAACGAGTGGAAGGGGGAGGGGATTAGGAGAGGAAGAGGAAGGGAAGGATAAAATAGGCGGTGATAAACGATGGGGGGAGGGGGGTTAGGAGTGTTGGTTGGTGATTGAAGGAAGAGGAGGAGGAGGTGGTGGTGATGAGGAGGAGCAAGAGGAGCAGGTGACCGCGGAGAAAAGCACTATGGTTCCACCTGCCAACCGTTGAAGAAATCTCGACTAAGTTGATGATGTTTCTCTACCGTCAACTTGCTCAAACTACGATGGAGCCAAGAAACTTATCACCATCATCGTCATGAAATAATATTAATAGACAGCGACACAGCCGCCGGGAGTGGGACAGGACGTGAGCGAGGGAGATCGGGGCCAACAGACGGTGGTGGTGGTGGGGCTGTTTCGGAAGGCGCCTCAGCTGAAACACGGCGATCGCATTTGCCTTGTAACTGGGAAGGAATCTGGACTCGATGAGAGATGCGAGCATGTTGTCTTTTTACATGGTAAGTGATGGCTGTGGCCAGAATGGTGACAGGAACAACTGCTTGCTCTCGAGGTTTAACCTACTGACAGCCGACTGTCTACAAGGATTCATCAAAGAACTTCGATGAAAAAAGACCCCCAAATTCACTGCGATTGAATTTGAATTCTCACCTTGTTCCATGGTTCCGGCCCTGATTCTTTGACCCTCTTCCGAGCACATCGAGGTACAGTTACATGTGCGCATATATGCGCACAGAGGGACATGCAGCTTTCAACATGCGAATCATTCCTTCTAGGCCTTCTTCGCCTTCTCTTCTACGCCCAAGTCGTCTCTATGGCTCCTCGTCCTAGCCATCATGACAGCCATTTTGGGCACTCGTACTTCGTTCTTCTCTCATCAACGTCGAATTTGTTGTTGCCTTGGAGCCGCAAATTCCCTTGTCCGAGACTCCACCACATCCTGCTTCGCCAACCACCGGCCACCTCAGGATTGGTGGCGCCCGTCGACATCATTGCCAACTCACAAGTCACTGGTTTTTGTACTCAAGGTGCTGGGCCATTTCCCAATCCCCACTCGGTGCCGTTGGTACCATTCTGCCCTACCAACGTCTCTGTAGTAAGTGTACTGCCTCTATGGGTCTCTGCTAAAAGCACCGCTGTAGGCAGAAAACCTCTTTATTTGAGCTCTGCTGGTTGCCTCTCAGCTTGAGAGTTGACGGGGGCTGGAATACATGCAATCCGATCATCCGTCTGGTGTTGAGTGACACCTACAGCTCAAGAGTACGTGTGACTGTACCAGCACAAGTCCGGTACGGCTACTGGAGTATGATCTATCAGAAACTGCCATGCACTTACTACTCTCGTCACTATCCCTTGGGGGAGGCGTTGATGCAGTCAATGCCTGACAAAGTGCTCCCTTCAAGATCATCGATGTGACGTCCGATGTCATCATGCGACCCAGTGGAAAGCTGAATCGAATTATGCCTTACGTTTCTTAGTTTCCGAGATGCTTTGACGTGGCTAATACCCAAGCTCCTGTGTCAAAATCACAAGCCTCATTTTCTTTGAGATCATTAGCATGACAGCTAATGATGAGGGGCATATTATCGACTGCCCCGCCAAGGTTTCAAATCAGGGCCGGAAGAATTCTGACACAGCTTCCGATAATCAGCCAAGCACATGCATCCATTTAGCATGTCAAGCTATCAAGCCCCTTCATATTACGAGATGACCCACAATCGGCTTCCCGAGTGTAAAGCCACAGCCACAGTTTGACTCTGGAGAGACTTCACTGCTAACAATAGCATGTCCGCAGCCACAATAGTTCTGGCCGACCCTTGCAGAATATGAAGATACCCACTTAGGGATATCATTGTTGATGTCATCTTATCGGCGCTTTGTGTCTGTGTTTCTACCTTGATTTCATTAACACATGGATCGTCACTTTTCAACAAGTCCTGCAAGGCAAATTAGTGCCAGACGATTCTGATCTTGGCCGTCCAAAAGCAGCCATGTCATATCAAGCTGGTCACGGTTCCAGCAGGCGCTTCAACTCTGCTGCTCACAACAGCATGTCACTCGGACTCTCAGACTCGAGGTTCACCAGTCACAAGCCCATGGCTGCGACGAACAGAACGTATTCTGTATATTGCATGCCGAAGTCTTAGAATTTCAAAACGGACGGCACTAATGGGAATCTGTTGGAAATTGTGGGTGGTGTGGACTTGGTCATTACCCTACAGATGTGCCACCATTGGTTTGTGATACCCAGATGAATCTGTGAACACGATCCAATACGTTGTCGGTGATTGTCTGTAGCTGATGAGCAGGATGATCTGGTAGGGTCACGGCCTTGCTCATCGACTCGAAGGGTTGAGCAGGGACACGCACTTGGCTGCGCCCGTCTCGAAGAATCCGAGACTTGTTGGAAGAGTGAACCTGCAACAAGGCCTGGGCTACTTCCAGACGATCAACACGACGACCTGCCGGTTATACACCCATATAGCGGCAGAGATACGTGATTAAGGAGTTGATGTGAGAGAAAAACATCATTTGGAGTGCCTCGGCACCCTCGATCGGTACTCCTGACTATCAAGGACATGCTCGCGCTACCCCCTTTCCCTTCATACTCTCTGTCCCGAAGTCAAACAATCTCAAAGAACACAAAGCGCCGTTCGCGCTACAATCAGGGATGGACTCAGGGAGGGACTTCGATCGCCCAGATCCCCTGTCACCTACTATGATTAATTATCTCACGAACGATACCCCTGATCGATAACCTCCCAAAAAAACAGGACAGTCTAAACATAGACCGAGGAAGACAAAAATAACGATCCGAAAGATAACACTGGGGTAAAAAGCATGGTTAAAAAAGCGATCTAAGATACTGTAGCATGCATCGAGACCCGCCATTTTGATAGGAAAAAAGGGGGAGCAGACGCAACAAGATGCCACCAAATTCGATAGTTCGGCAATGTGGAGTTCTCAACCACCACGAGGCACGAGGGCCATCGGGACTTGTTGCTGGCAGTTGAAAGAGTTCGTGCTTTTCTTTTTCCTCAGGGAGTTGATACAAGCTAAACAGCTACAGTAAGATTTCGATTGAGAGCTTTGCTGCGTCGCGCAAGCCCAGTCTGTGGGTTTGTGAAACTGAACTCTGCTCTCCCTCCCCCTATCGTGGAGCCTTGAGCCAGCCAGGACATATACCATTCTGGCACGGCCATTGGTCAAACCGGCAAAGAAAGGTCACCAGGTACCAGTTCCAGAAAGTATCTAGCGGCCTTTCACAGCCACCGACAAAGTAACATCCATGGTCGAGACTCGAAAAGTAGTGGTCCCCCCGGATATTTGATCAACATCTAACTGCGCACAGATACTCCTAACTAGTTCCTGCGCTGAGACCAACATCATTCTACTGGCCCTCAGTGATTTGTATACGGAGTATGTTTGTATTTCAGGGCCCAAATTTACATGTAAACAAACTGTAAAGCGTGCATCTACACATGAACAACGCCCGGCCGGATCTCTGAACCCTACTCCGTACAGTGAACAGGATTGGCAACATGCACGAAGTCAGGGACCAGGCACCAGAGATCCAGACCCCCGTCATCACGCCCGCCCCTTTCCCCTGATCCACGCGCCGGAGGTAATGTATCTTGCAAGAGCCGGGCACGATGACAGAAGGATCCAACCACAAGCCTAATCCTGCCCAGGCCTGGCGCGCTGTTCCCGTCCTTAGTGGCTTGGAAATACATCCGAGTAAGCACCGTCAAGCACTTTGACAAGAGGTGGTGATTACAGTGAGAGTGAGAGCTAGCGCCTCCCGCTGCGGGTGCAGTCGCATTGGCAACGGCAATTGGAAGGTTCCAGTTAAGCTAATGATAGAGTCGTGCCTGGAACGGGAATTGGTCCTGTGTTGATTTGGTTGATGTGGTTCGCTTACAGTCGAATCAGACGTTGGGTTTGCGGTTCTACAAGGGGAGTGTCGGGGTGTAATCTCCCGGCGGCGAATGATGAGTGAGATATCTTTCTCGCTCATACTACCGCATGTCTATGGCTTATGCAGTACATGCTACTATAGTGTAGAATACCGAATCTAATAAGAGTGCTTCACGCTTGATTGGTTGATTCAATATCAGGCTGGCGAACGACGGATTTCCAGAATACACTTACTCCTTTCAATCTATCAGGGCGGAGTCAATCGAGATGCTCAATGAATCCTTTCAGAGTCGGAGATGTAACTTGACCATCTATGTACTTAGACGGGATAGTACTCGGATGGATGGAGCATCCAGCACAGCATACTGTAGCAAACCTCAGCAGCCAAGACAAAGAATAATGAATAATCGGGGGTTCAGGGGGCCTGGATCCACTCCAATGAACAAGACCTCTTGGAGAAATGTTATCATTTCTCGGCAAGAGACTAGAATAGAACAAGACTAAGGAGGGCCTCGAAATTACTCTAGAACATGGGTCTAGGAAAGGAAGGTCATCCAGCAATCGCGATTCGCTCCCCCCACGGTACCATATCACCTGGGGAAACATAAGAAAACATGGTACTTACTGCAATCAGCAGTTCAGTACGGAATATAAGGAGCCTCGGATGCGTGGGATTGAAGATCTGGGACGTGAACCTGAACCTTGGGACTTGGGACTGCCGGGAGTTTGTCAGTGAAAGTAAACATAAAGATGAACCATGATGAACGTCCAGAGTAAGGATTTGCAGTCATCGTCATCGAGAGCGGTCCGAATGGAGTATGTATACGGAGTACAAACATAGATATTATTACCGTTTGTACTCTGTCAAGCACGAAAGTACCGGAGTTGTTCTCACCCTTGCAACTGCGTTGTTTACGGTGATGGACCCGTGCCCAGTGGGAAATCAATCCATGGACGGTTCAGGGGTAAAGTGGAGCGCTTTGCCACTCAGGAAGACCATCGTGAGTGGCTACAGCGCGGGGGGCGGCACCAGGAACGGGCAGTGGATCAACGGTGGATTGGTGGATTGGTGGACGGACGATGGGGGACGCGGGCTGAAACCCGCTAAATGATCATGTTCATTTCTTCGAGTCGAAGATGCAATTTGCAGGCTCAAATAAGGGTCTTCTTTTCTTGTGTTGATAATTGTATGTGTTGTGCATAGGTTATAAAATGGAAATTGGGGTCTCGGAAATAAAATGAGAGGAAAAAGTGGACGTGTGTGGCGGTCTGGAATATACAAACAATACAGTCAGTAATACACTACTCTAGTACTGTAATAGTACATCCAATGTATGTGTATCCAACTCAAGTCACGTTGACCTTTCTCTCACTACTGAAGTAAGGCGGTGGAAATCAAACTGTCGGTCTCACTCGGTTTCGCAACCTCATCGCCGACTCCACCGTCCTCCACTGTCATCCACCACCACCGAATTGCACCAGTGATGCTCCATCTTCTCATCGAACTAACCCCTCGATCGGCATCACCTCAACGCTAATGTTGCTAGTGGCTCCCAAAATTACCATATCCTAGTCGTTACGGCGAAACGGCTCATCCCACGCGCCTCACTGCACCAATCAGCCATCCCCCTGGTCTGGTGGCTCTGGGGTCCAGCCATCAGGGCTGTGCGTGCAACCCAGTGGAAATTCAGGTACGGATGGAGAGAAAGTTCAAGTCGTGCTGCAGGTACCACGATGCTTTGCGTTGCTACAGGTACCGACGACTTGAACGCCACAGAGTGTACACCGCAATCTACAATGTACTCGGTACCCCTCCATCGCAGCAGGCCGCTAGCCCACCCGGGATGACGACTCCGCATGTCTATCAACATCCCAGTTCCAATTCAGACACACTGGGCCTTCCCCTTTTTTTTTAGGGGCGAGAGTTGCTGGCCCCGCCGATCAACCAGCCTAATCTCCCGCGTTCATACAAAGGGCCCCTGGCTCCCCCGTGCTGGCCTGCTTCCTTTTCTCTTTCTTTCTTCAAGTCCATACTTCGTTGCCATCGCATCAGTCACTCTCTCGACCTTCGGTCATCCACTCTTTACCAACTACTACACTCTTTCCAAAAAGCTACGCTTTTTATCAACGCCTTTTTAAATCACCTTAACGGATTTATCTTCCATTTCAAACCCAACAATTCAAAATGCGTTTCGCCGCTGTTACCGTTGCCCTTTTCGCCGGCCTGGCTGCCGCCCTCCCCAACGGCGCTGAGTCCACCGTCTACCAGACCGAGGAGGTCACCATCACCTCGTGCGCTCCTACCGTCACCAACTGCCCTGGCCGTGCCACCGAGACTGGCGCCAGCTCTGCTCCCGTTGTCACCCCCTCCGTTCCCGCTGGCGGTGTCTCCCCCGTCGGCAGCTCCTCCGTCTCCAGCGCTCCCGTCCCCGTTGCTACCACCTCGGTTGCTCCCGCCCCCGCTGGTCCCTCCGTGACTGTCGTCCCCGTTGTCCACACCACCTGCCAGGCTGTGACCTCCTGGTCGACCATCGCTGTCCCCACCGCCTCCTCCCCCGTTGGCGGCTCCAGCGGCCCCTCTCACGTCCCCTCCAGCGTCGCTGCCCACAGGTAAGATCTAGTCCTCCTACCTACATTCTGATATCAACATTGCTAAAAATGTATCAACAGCTCCGCCACCGCCAAGCCCTCCTCCACCCCCGCCTTCAACGGTGCCGGTGCTCTGTCTGGCTCCCTCGGCTTCGCCGGTGCTGCCGCCGTCGCTGCCTTCTTCCTGGCATAAATGACTCCTTCCGTCATGGACGGCTTCATGTGAAGCCATTCCCTAGCGGAATGGTTCAACATGTAGTTGTCTCAGCGTAGGAATCGGTACGGGACAAACGGAGAAAGACGTTCTTGTGATATAAACCCTGGGTTTTTGGTGACTTTTTTATACCTGACTCAATATTGTTACTTGCTTCTGATTGGATATGCTTATCCCTTTTTATTCCTTTCTTGCTCTTCTTGATATACATATTTCTTCTTGGGCTTCCCTGGATAGCTTCGGAGTTGTGTGGAAGCGCTTGGCGGCTTGAGCACGACCTTAATGTAAACCATGACAGCTTTCACCATGATTCCCTTGCTTTCCAGATCCCGTAAGCCCCCTCCTTTTTTCGTGAATGTATCAACATCACTTGACTATCTATTTTCATTTTTTAATCTTAGATGTCGTGAATGCATTGGTTAATACAGACTAATCAAGTTTCCAAGTTTTACTGTAAGAACTTTCTACTCCGCACTGTCATGTTAGCCGGGGGTTATACCTTCACAAGGCCATATCTGGCTTCAGCAAATGTGCTGAGTCCCGGAGAGTTACAGTATTGGCAGATCATATCTAGTTATAGTTATGTTGATAACCCTATTTTCGATCAAAGCTTAGGATCAGCGACCCCCAATGCTAGGTAGAGGCCTGTGTGTTGTCCTCGTGTCCAATTTTCGTGTCACACAGGGTCCATTGAGATGGGTTCTGTGATCATGTGGCCAGATAGACGAATGAACCGTCAACCTAGTTCACGGTCTGTGACCTCTCACCGCTGCAAATCGTCTCCAACGCTATCTACATCTGACATTAACAATTCACAATCTGAATAGTGCAGAATAGGCTGTGTATGAGACTAGGCATTCGCATTAGGCGTGTCACTGGCATCTCCCTACAATATTCCTGGTGTCTCTCCCAGAAATATACTTGTACCACACGATTATCCTCCTTGGCAACCTTGGAAGTCATTATTCGTAGTGGGGTATTAAAAAGTCAAGAAAAATCAAAGCACGGCTCGTGTAATTGCGATCTGTCACAACAAATCAAATCGAGGGCTCTACAATACTCATCTTCCAAGTCGTTGGCTCGATTCAGGTCCGGTATCTTGGGAGGCATCACTCATGCCTATACCCGGGTCGGTCAGGTACCACACTACCTTATTTCGAGTTCGTTGAAATCTTCCGCACCCTCGAACTTTGTAACAACGAATCATGCAAACAGCATCTTTGAATTTATGCGTGGCCATGTGAAAGACTTCCCTGATTGTGTTCCGTCCCACGTCCGAGCCCCCAAAAGCTTACTGCAAGGACGCCTGGCCCCATTGGCCTCCCAAAAATAGGCGGTCCACCCGTGATTTCAGAGGCGGACCGCGCTTCAAACAACCAAACGGGACGAACTCGTACAATTCCAGACTAAACTAGTCAAAGACAATGCTTGATGTATGAAACAAAGACCGTGGCCTTGGGCACCATCAACTGCACCCCGCTCGAGGGGTCTTGGCCCTGCGAGGGTGGGAGGAATCCCGCTGGCAAGGCTGTGGTGTCCCCCGTTTAGTCTGCCTCGTGAGGAGGGGCGGCCCCTCTATATCGAACAGGATCCTGAGTGCCAATGAATAACACCCCTACAAACTTGAAACTTGAAGCAACATGACCTTTTTTTCAAGGCAGGGATTGCAGTACTGACTCTATTGATGAACAAGGCTTAGATTTCAAGTGGCATCGCGGATAGTCGGCAGAGACAATATTCGATCTTTGGCAGGCCTTGTGTGGCAGTGAAGCCAACACTATTCCGGCCCCAACAAAGGATTCGCACCCTGCTATCAGCATGGAGCAGAATCTCTATAATCAAACAAGAGGGGGTTATAAGGCGACCCGAGTGCCCTCGCAAGAGTGATGGGCCTTTTGAACGCCTTGCAACTATCTCTACTCCGTTCTACGCACTAACTCGGTCGTCACCCGAGGGGTGGGAAACGAATTGACCCCGTCGACAGTTTATAGTGGACATCACTCGCTCACGTTTCAAAAGCACAACATACGACATAAACGAGACTCGTGCTTGGCAAAGGACCCTTTGATCGACGATTTCCGAAGTGGCTTTCTTTCGTGAATGCCGGACCCCGTTCAAGACCTTGATCTTCGGTTTCGGATACGAGCTCTCCACGACGATCCACTATTTACGTCTATCCAAGCGCACGCCATTCGTGTTCAAAGATAGAAATCCCGATAGTATATAAAGTCTGGCAGCTTTGGCCCCCATCCGATGTCCCGCGAGATGCTGTTTTGCTCTCTTTTTAAGAGATCGCAGCTCGCATCGTCTCGCCAGCGCCGGCGCGACTCGAAATTGCCTCTCATGGATCTCTCATCGCTTGAGGGACCTCCCCTCGCTGATCCTGATCCGAGGGTTATCGTTCCTGTTGATAATATATTCCCTCGTATTCAGCAGGAACCCCCAACACCGGAAAGTCCGAGTCATTATCACAGGTATCACAACCTCTATACAAAACCATTACCACCTCGACCTGCCTCGGCCGACCCTCTGGACCTGCGACAATTACGAAACCCAGTATCAAATAACCGTATGACTAGCTCTCACACCGATCCGTCCCTGAGTGACAGCCATCTGCGACGCATGCCAGCACAAAGAGGCCGGAGGAGCTATTCCAATGAGTTGCGGCCGGGCGACGGCATCGCCGCCGCAGACCCAGTACGAGATGCCCGTTCCCGATCACCTCCCGTGAATCCATATCTAAATACTGAGTTCCGAGTGCCCAGACGGCCTCGAAGTGCGCCTCTCGTCTGGTCTGAAGAGGAGGAGCTGTGGGTAGTCACTGAGGGCTCTGCATCGTCACAGCGGCCTCCCACCCGGCATAGTCGGCCACCCCGACTCGAAACTCATTTGAGTGAGCCGTCTCTGCGCAGTGAGGATCCTGTTGATGAGGACTTGGATCATGATGCACTCTCGCCGCCGCCTTCGTATGATAGTCATGGCTTCAGTCATACTCACGTGGTTCGACAGCAACGTGGAGGGGCCGAGTCACGATGGGGCGCCGTTGCGCGACGTTTGCATGATTTGTCGAATGGGTGAGCACATGACACATATTAAGGGCTGTCTTTCTCCCTCCTTCGATGGAAATTACCATGAACAAGTTGGAGTTTCTGGTAGAAGAGGATGATCGGGAGACCGAACTATAGAATCCAGTGTCCCGGCGCCCAGGTTAGGAGGGTTAAAGGAGTCACGGCACTAGATTGACGGCTACGTCGAGGTCAACCATCTACCAAGCACTTTATATCCTACCTTGTTTAAGTGGATATCCAGTCAATGTCATTGATAGATACAAAAAAGTACGAAAGTCATGCCTAGGAGCTGAGGCACCGAATTGGATACACTGATACCCCCGAGATCGGAAATCGCATGCATCGGTTCAACCGGTTTTGATTTTTTTTTTTTTTTTTGGCTTGTCTCTACGGAGACTATGGAGATCCTTCCTTCCTGCATTTCCGTCAATATGAACCCACCCAGTTCCATTCTCTTGGGATGTAGGGAATATGAGATCATTGCTACTGTTTTGGTTTAAAACACCTGACTCAACGAGCTCATCTGGTCTCAAATCCCGGAGTAGACATTTCTATAGTAAACGCGCCACATTCGCTACCTCAATCAATAGGATTTCGTAATGATCGTCCACCCATCTCCTGCTCTCTCTCTCAGTCTCAGTTTCAGCATCTCCTCTGTGATAACAACCCCTCTTCCTGCAGGGAGCTGGTCCCAGCGCTGGCGTGTGGCCTTGGAGCAAACTGCAGGATCCACCGCTCCACCTCCAGTCCTCTGACCTGTCGGATGCTGTGGTGGCTGCCAGCACAATCACGTCGTGAGGGCTGTCCCAGACGAATGAATCCACGAAAAGAACCAAGCGATGGTCAATCCTGGAGCGCGTATACCAGCAGAGAAGAAAGAAGCTTCTCGAATTCCCCCAGCCATTGTACTTTACGGTGCCGTCATGACTGGCAGGAATGAGTTGGAGCTCCACGTCTCCAGTTCTCTTGCGCGCTAACACAGACCAGCAGCTCTCCAGCCTCTGGAATAATTTTTTTTCTCGTGTCCCGCCAGTAGCCAAAAGAAATGGACGGAAGGATATGGGATGGGGTGGAAATGTAGATATTGTACTACGTATATAATCTGGTCCAAAGTACGGGGCCGGGGGATCATTCCCCCCTCCTCTTTCTCTCTGTTGATATCTTCTCGAGAGGGACATACGTAACTCCTAGTATATACTGGAATTGTGTTGTTCTCGGTATATTGTTCTGGTCGGCTGTACTTGTCACCAAGTCTACATTAGCATCTTCCGCCCCTGACAGGCGTCGACTAATGACCGATAACCTCTGGAATTGATGACCTGATCAATGGCTGAAAGGACCTGACCTTTTTTTTTTGTTTTTATTTTCACGGTCGACGTTTCTCTACTTCTCTCTATCTCTTTTCTTTTCTCCATCTTTCAGACTTCATCTCCTCGACCCTCTCTATAGCCCTTCGAGTCGAATTTCCCCCAAAATTCCAGATCCGAACCGTGGTTGAGTCCCATCCCGATTTCCGCGTTTCTACCGCCTTCGTCGTCCTTCGATCCCCTCCAGAAAGAAGAAAAAAAAAAGAGGGCAACCCACTAATGGTCCAACTCGCCCACATCTTCAAAAAGGATAAGGACAAGGACCGGGAGAAAGATAAACCAGAGAAACTAGATTCCTCTGCCTCCTCCACAAGACCACCACCACCTTCCACCGCTTACGATCTCCCCGACCCTCCTCCCCTCTCCCCGCGACCTTCTTTCTCCAAGTCTCCCACCAAATCCAAGTCGCCTTCTAAATCTCCCTCCAAGTCCCCCTCCAAGTCCCCGACCAAGTCCGCTTCACCGACCAAGAATCGATTCTCCCATAGTCGCTCTTCCTCTTCTACTTCCACCCAAAACGCCCCCTCCTTCAAATTCACCCGGTCTTCACGAGACCAGGACCTTCACCCGCTTAATCTTCCCCCCGACGAGCTACGCCGTCGACTCTCGGCCATGGCCGCGTCTCGAGATGACCAGCGGAGCTCGATGGACATCGATCCGCAAGAGCCTCAAGTGAAGCAGAATGGTACCAATGGTACCGAGGAGCGCAGTCCGACTCCCCCGCCGCACAAGTCCTCCGGCTCGACCGATGAGGCTGATTCGTTCAAGTTGGCGGGTAACAAATTCTTCAAGGATGGCGATTACCGCCGCGCCATCGAGGAATACAACAAGGGTATGCATTTCATCTGAATTTTCTACCATTCGGTCGTCTTGATATAGATGGGCGCTTTTTATTTTTTTGCAAGCATACGTGGCTGAGACTTTCTGTCGTCATCTCTAGCAATCGAGATCAACCCGAACTCGTCGGCCTACCTGTCCAACCGGGCGGCTGCACACATGTCCGCGAGGTCATACCTGAATGCGCTCGAGGATATCGAGCGGGCTCACGACCTCGACCCCACCAACACAAAGATCATGCACCGCATGGCCAAGATTCTGACCAACCTGGGTCGGCCAGCGGAGGCTCTGAGCGTCCTCTCCCGTATCCCCGATGCGAGCGCTACCGACCGGGCCCCCGCAGAGAAGATGCAGAAGTTCATTGCACAGGCTGAGGAGACACTGGCGGAGGACCGCGGTGGATCGATGGCCATCTTCTGTCTGGACCAGGCCCGTCAAGGCCTGGGTCAGGGTGTGAAGGAACCACGCAAGTGGACCCTGCTGACCGCCGAGGCGCAATTGAAGATGAACAA
Organism: Penicillium subrubescens; assembly: GCF_028828155.1. NCBI lineage: Eukaryota > Fungi > Ascomycota > Eurotiomycetes > Eurotiales > Aspergillaceae > Penicillium > Penicillium subrubescens. The sequence goes on along the minus strand of NW_026643151.1, from coordinate 2,382,058 downwards.
CAGCAACTCTCTGGGCAAGGCCCAGGATCTTGCTATCACCCTGCTCCGCGACAACAGCCAGGACCCGGATGCAATGATGATCCGTGCCCGCGCCTACTATGCCTCCGGCGAGACTGAGCAAGCGCAGAAGCTGCTGAAGATGTGCCTCGGGCTGGACCCGGATATGAAGCAGGCCATCAAGCTGCTGCGCATTGTGCAGAAGCTGAGCCGTACCAAGGAGGAGGGTAATGCCGCCTTCAAGGCCAAGGATTACCGCCGCGCGATCGATCTCTATGCTCAGGCCCTCGAGGTCGACCCCACCAACAAGGATATGAATGCCAAGATCCTGCAGAACCGGGCTCAGGCTTATATCAACCTCAAGGAGTATGACTCCGCGATCGAGGACTGCACTGAGGCCCTTCGCTTGGATCCCGGTTACGTCAAGGCGATGAAGGTGCGTGCCAAGGCGTACGGCGGTGCCGAGCGGTGGGAGGATGCCATTCGCGAGTATAAGAGTGTTGCGGAGAACAACCCCGGCGAGAAGGGTATCCAGGAGGATATCCGCCGGGCCGAGTTCGAGCTGAAGAAGGCTCAGCGCAAGGACTACTACAAGATTCTGGGAGTTGGCAAGGATGCGTCCGATAACGAGATCAAAAAGGCCTATCGCAAGATGGCTATCCAATACCACCCCGACAAGAACCGGGATGGTGAGCACGGCGATGAGAAGTTCAAGGAGATCGGCGAGGCCTACGAGACTCTGATCGACCCTCAGTAAGTTTTGCTTATCTACACTGCGGTGCCCTCTATTCGATGGACCCATTTTAACCAAGTTGTCTCTTTTAGGAAGCGTGCTGCGTACGATAATGGCGACGACTTGATAGACCCGTCCGACATGTTCGGCGGCGGCGGTTTCGGCGGCATGGGCGGTATGCATGGTATGCATGGTATGGGCGGTATGGGCGGCATGAACGGCTCGCACATCAACATCGACCCCAACATCCTGTTCAACATGATGAACGGCGGCGGCGGTGGTGGTGGTTTCGCCTCTGCCGGCGGCCATCCCTTCGGCGGCCAGGCCCGTGGTGGTGCCGGAGGATTCCCCGGCGGGTTCCATTTCTAGACGAGCCGACCTCCCTCCATCATCACCCTCTCCACCTTCTCTACGCCCCAACCTACCACGCCGACCGGACCGGGGAGCACAAGACAGCAGCTAGTGCCGCAGGCCGAGTCCGAGTCCCCTGATTCCCGAGTCTCGACCCTCGGAGCATGCCAGCTGCTCGATGAGCTTCCAACCCCGGGCCCGGGAATACCCTGGCGACTCGACTCATCCGAGGCATGGCCCTAGCTCCGAACGACGAAATTTAGAACGCTATCAGAGGTTTCTCTTCTCAACACTGCACGTAGACGACATGATCGAATTTCAAAAGGCGTTTTTGTGTTCCTCCTTGACTTGACTCTCTCATCTTCATCTCATCTATTGTCGTGACCCAGCGGTGTTGTGTCTTGTTTTATCTTTCATGTCTCTTGTTCTCTTGTTCTCCTGCCCTACGCATACCATATTACCATACTTTCTCACGGAAGCAACATGATTCCCATACGATAGACCTCTGTTTTCTCATTTTATCTCACCTTTTCCTTACTTCTATTTCACTTCAACGTCTCTTCTCTTTTCTCCTTGTTTGGTTTCATTTTTTCTTTTCCATTTCCATGTTGATGTTTAAGATTCGGGCCTAGTTGAGTACGCTCTACCTGGATTGGCTACTCTTGTATTCGAGTGCTGTTGCGAATGATGCATGGAACCTGGTGGTGATTGTGTTGTGGTAGTCGGATATCTTATCTTGCATTGGCCAGATGGATGGAATTTGAAGATTCCTTTGCGTATGGCTGTGGGTTTACATCAGATATCATTCATGGCGTTATCTCTTTTCGAAAACTTCTTAAGGCTGTTCTGTTGAGTTGTGATTTTTGGTTCAACATTAAAGATGAAGTCACATTTCTTCCACCAATGTTGGGGTCTACCCTAAATAAGTCAAGTCTACGCATGTTGCTTCCCTCTTTAGAGGGTGTGTAGGAGGACAAATGCATGGATGATTAGTTCATCTTGATTTGAGTATCCGCATTCTAGACATTCTTTAGAGCTATACAATAAGGATTCCTTCAGAGTCACAGTCCTAGCAGAGCACAGCTACCGATACAATATGATCTAGAATCTCCTCTACGAGAATCACTGGCCACGGATTCAACAGTATCTACTACCTATGAAAGATATCTAAGTAAACATTTACTTCTACACACCTACTAAAGGGAGCCAAGTTCACAAGTCAAATTCAAAAATCATTCATACTATATACGTCTCCATATATACCTAACATCCACATGCAGAAATCAACTATACTATACTTCAACCATAACAAATAGCAATCAAATAACAAAACAGGCAAATATGTCGGGGGGATATCTCGAAACTATATGGTGGTTTGGGGGCATGACAACAAGCGAATGAATGTACTGTAGAGAAAGAGTAAGAGTATGCAGCAAACTCCGCCGCTAATGAGAGATGAAACGAAGGCAAGAAGGCGATGGTCGAGAAAGCAGCAAATGGAATGAGAACATTGCAGGCGGGGAAGGAGGCGGATAATGAAGATCGCATCCAGGTAACAGGCTTTGATGCACTCAACTCAGCGAGTACACAAGTATGAGCGCACGCTGTTGGAAGTTGACCACGGATATCTTCAAGTATAGCCCAAGTTACTGAGAATAGTTTTGCAGTCAGGAGCCGGCAGGGCAGCCACACCCAAGGCACGAACGAGCGCGCCACCACGAATCCGCTGAAGACCAATAGCAACCTTCCAAGCCTCAGTATCCTGCAAGACAAAAACGTATCGCTTGCCCTCTTGATCCCGCAAGCTAGCACGGAGAACATGCAAACCACCAGCACTCGGCGAGGCTAGGCGGCAAGTATTCTTGCAGACCTTGAGAAGATTGGCAGAGAACGCATCCGATTCCTCGTTGGTGGGCACTGAGTGTGCGGCGCCGCTTCGACGGAAGGAGAATGGATTGGTGGAGGGTTGTTGCTTTGGGCCCTGGGGTGTCCCCATTTGGGGACACCAGACCTCGGTCAATTTCAGGGTCCAGGCTTTGACGTCCCATTCTCGTTGCCCGACTCCACGGAGGTCGTCGTCGACGAAGAGGCCTTCCGTAGTGATTCGCAGTACGAGTCCGTCGGTGACCATGCCCTGCCCAGAGACTAGCTGGGCCACGGGTGTTTTCATGAATGCGTTGGTGAACTGGTATACACCCAGGATCACGATCTTGTCTGGATCCTTGGTGGAATAAGTGCCCCGATGCGATGGAGGAGGTGTAGTTCGCGCTGTCGATTGAGATGGAGCGTAGGAAGACTCGGAGTATGCGGATGACCCAGATGCTTGCCCGTACGGTCGTCGCGGACGGTCGTAGGGCCGAAAGGAATACGCATCGTCCTCGATTGTTGTTTTGGCTGTGGGAAAGGGTGGTTTCTTAGGCGAGGGAGTTCGAGGTGTGCCGGTTGCGCTTCCAGCCTTGGGTGGTGCCTCTTTCTCTTTCTTGCTCTCCTGAGCCTTCTTCTCAGCGTATCGCTTGGCTGCCGCTTCCTTGAGTGCAGCAAACTTGGCCATGGCCTCCTTCTGCGCCGCGGCTTTTTCGGCTGCTGCTTTCTCTGCAGCTTCCTTCGCAGCTTTCTCCTTGGCTTCTGCTTCACGTCGCTCGGCTTCCGCTTTGGCTTCTGCGGCGGCCTTTTCTAGCTTTGCGCGAGTTTCCGCAGCTTCCTTCTCAGCGCGTTCCCGAGCCTCTCTGGCTTCTTTCTCTGCCTTTTCGCGGGCTTCTCTCTCTGCTTTCTCCCTAGCAGCGGCCATCTCGCGCTCGAGCTGTTCCCGGCGCTCTTTCAACTCCTTTTCCATCGCTTCTCGTTCCCGTTTTCTCTCCTTTTCTTTTGCTTCAGCCTCCCGCTTGCGTCGGAACTCTTCCATCTTGCGTTTCAGCTCCTCCTTGCGCTTCGTCTCTTCTCGCGCCTTTTCCCATTCATCACCGTTTGGGCCATGATTGTTGTTGTCAGGCTTGGGAGGAGTTCCAGAGTCTGGTCCTGGACCATGTTCCTGTCGAGCATACTGGTTGCCTCGATAATTTCCTCCTTGCTGGCGTTGTTGCTGTTGTTGATGTTGTTGCTGACCCGATCCACCGTTACCTCCACGTTGGTGCTGCTGCTGCTGCCTAGGCCCATTGCCATAGTTGCCTCCAGAAGATTGGCCCTGGGAATTCTGTCCATCAGAGCCTCCACCGAAAGACCCAAAGCCACCAAAGCCACCACCGAACCGCTTGCCGCCGTTGCCGCTGTTGCTGTTATTCTGGGACATGCCAAAAGCCCAGCCAGCCACTCCAACTCCAAGCGCAACCACTACCATGCCAATATTGTTATTGCTGCCCACAGCCATCGTGGCCATAATGTACCAGGTCTTGACGTACGGCGCGATCATAGACCAGATGCAGACCACCAACAGGGTACTTGCGACACCTGCGATGAAGCTGTTTTGGTGGCATTGCAAGGATGGGAGATAGAGGAAGCCGGAGCCGGCGGAGTGAGGTGGAACGATGAAGATATCGTAGTTGCCCGGCGGCATGTCGGAGGCCTTGCGGTATTCGCCCTCGGTGGTATTCGGGTTTTCGCCATGAGGCGGCGGCGGTGGTGGTCCATCATCCATTGCGACTGTCGGTCGTGGATCAAATTCTGGGAACCGTTGGGATGCGACCGATTTAATTGTCGGCTCAATCGATTGTGATCTCAATATATATCCTGGGCGTAGCCAGTATCCAGACTGGTCCTCCTAATGCCTCGATGCGATGCGATGATCTGACCAGACTCTTAGTCGGATCGGTTTTCGGCGTGAATGCAAATCGATAGCCAGGTCATGTTCGTTGAGGTGGAAGATCTGCACTGAGGCCCGAGGCCACTCAGTGCTCGGGAAGCCGGTTCGATGGCAAGGATTTATTCAACAAATAATATATAGCCGGTAATGGAACCACCTGTTTCCAGCGCCGAACAGGAGGGGAGAACCAAAGAATTGGGGCGAGGCAGCGGAGAAGTGAAGAAGGTTGCTACGGGGGTCCGGGTGGGTTGTTTAGGGAGAAGTGGGAGCCGCTAACGATCGGCGGCTCCATGCAGTGAAGACGTGGCCATCACACACAGCAAAACAAACGGAACAAATGATTCCCCCCGCCTCCTGGCGGCTATCAACGATCAAATTCTTCGGGAGAGAATCTGATCTGTTTAGCAATGTGGAATTCCTTGGGGTAGCCACGCGATCGAAGGCCTTGTTATCAGTGGATGAACTAGTGGTACAGCATCGAGGGATGCCAGGATGGACTATCTACAGCTGGTCCTTGCTTAAGTCTAGACCGCATTGTTGAATGTGGGAATCTGAGAAGGGGGATTACGGGCCTAAAAAGCATCGTGAAGAGCACTAAACGTTGTCTTTATTTGATGCTCGTCCTATGCAAAGCCAGATATTGACTTGGTATACTTGTTAGTGAGAGCCAACAAAAGTATTTGTTTTGGTTTTGCCCTTTTGGGAAAGTGCCGCTTACGTCATGACGCTTTTGCCGCCTGCCCTGATGGCTGTGGCAGCCTCAGGCAAGAACTTCTCTGTTGCTGGGCACATCGACAACAACCAAGACAAACGAACAGCGACAAGGGAAACAAATGGGCAGATGAGAGGATCAAGATCTGCCTCCTGCAGAACGACTGATTTTCTATGGTCAATATCAGACCTCATTGCAATCTCCCGCTTCTTAGGTTGCTTATGTATCATCAAACCCGTGCTCGACCCAGCAAGATTCCCAGACCCTGTAATGACCTGCACCTGCAAAGCCAAGAAGTATCGTATCTAAGGGTATGTTACCGAGGGGAATGGCAAAGAAACGGGTCGATATTGCGGTCAAGCTGTTGGGGAAATTTAGTTCGACCGCAGTGGGTCCGTCGTGATTCTCAAGGAGTCGAGAGGTCAACAGTAAAACCCGGCGGAGTATATCCGTCATCGTCGGGGATGGTGGAGGAAGAATCACGTCTGATGCGAAGCAGAGTGACCAACGTGACCAAATCAGACACGAAGTGATACTGAAAACATCTGTTTCCAAATCAGTAGCCGAAGTAGACCTCATGGTTGGGTATACGGAGCATCTATTGTAAGATGCGATCCCATGATCGGAGCAGGCGATGCGGGACCCTGATCAAGCCCAGACGGCAGACAAAAGCCATGGTCCACAGTATAGGATCACATTTCAGCCGTCACCGCTGTCTGTAGATAAAAGGAAAATCTCTTCCACCAGATGGGTAAACGAGAAATGAGTGCATGGCGAAAGTAAGTGTTATAGAAATATCGAGGCTCTCAAGTCCGCCGCCCAGAAAGCCAAAGCAGCACAAGGAACGTGACCCGCTGCCGATGATTGGATGTTCGTCCCCTCGAGATCCCATCGCTCTATCTCGCTGTCTTCTTACTGGGATCGCCCATCTCTTTAGCGGACTTGGATTTAACTAAGTTTCTCACCTCGTTACTTCGCTTACCTCTTGTGGTAGTCAGGTACTACCCCCTCAGTCTTCAATTAACTCGCCCTCCCCGCCAACCTGTCCTCTTGGCCCCATTCCCAGGCGTCCATAACCTCCTCCGTTCTCCATTCTCCTATGCCGCGTCGATAGCCTCCAAGGCCCCGAATACCCTCCTCTACCTCCCTCTTTCCCCTCCTCTCTCAACCCACTCTGCCCTGCCAGGGCAGTCCATACCGCCATGTCTGCCTACGCATCTCCTACCCACGCCCAACAGGGCCACGCTGCGGCTGCGGTCCCGCGACAATTCCCCGCGTTCAACCCGGTCGCCGTTGTGACCGCACCGGCGGGCACCTTTCTCCCCGGGACCAAGGTTCAGGTGGGCAGTCATCGCGTGGTGGTGGAAAAGTACCTGTCCGAGGGTGGTTTCGCTCATGTTTACGTGGTGCGGCTGCCACAGCCGGTCAATGGCACGGAGACGGCTGTGCTGAAGCGGGTTGCCGTTCCCGACAAGTCGGCTCTGGCCAGCATGCGCACCGAGGTAGAGACCATGAAGAAGCTAAAGGGACACCGGCATATTGTCAGATATATCGATTCGCATGCCTCGCAGTTACAAGGAGGCGGATACGAGGTCTTCCTCCTCATGGAGTATTGCGGGGGCGGTGGTTTGATTGACTTTATGAACACGCGACTTCAAAATCGGTTGACGGAGCCCGAGATTGTCAAGATCTTCTCGGACGTGGCCGAGGGAGTGGCTTGCATGCACTACCTTAAGCCGCCATTGCTGCACCGAGATCTCAAGGTGGAGAACGTTTTGATCTCGCGCTCCCAGGGTTCGACCATCTATAAGCTGTGCGACTTTGGATCCTCGGCACCTCCCCGTCCGGCTGCTACATCAGCTGCCGAGGGGCGCTTGATTGAGGATGACGTGCAGCGCCACACGACAATGCAGTACCGCAGCCCGGAAATGATCGATGTTTACCGGAAGCAACCAATTGACGAGAAGAGTGACATTTGGGCGCTTGGCGTGTTCTTGTACAAATTATGTTACTATACGACACCTTTTGAAGAGGTTGGGCAGATGGCTATCCTTAACGCTAGTTACAAATTCCCCGCATACCCTCAGTTCTCGGATCGGTTGAAGATGTTGATCGGTAAGATTTCGGATCGCGGAGGGCTTGTTCGTGCGAAGAACATCATGACTGACTGGAATTCTGGAACAGCGATTATGCTCAAGGAGAATCCGCAAAAGCGTCCGAATATATACGAAGTGGTCAAGGAGGTTTGCGACATGCAAAAGAAGGAAGTGCCAATTCGCGATGTTCGTTCCTCCGACCCTCAATTAGCTGGACCGAATATACTGATCACTCCGCATTTAGATCTACTCCAATCGGTCAGTCTCCGAAGCGCGCCGAAATCAGGAACTACCTCCTACGCCAACAGAAGCACCTGCAGTGGGCGCCACATTCTCGCCTCCCATGCAGGAGACTGAGATCATTCCCGAGATTGCGCCCATGCGAAGAGGCCGGCCCGGGAAACCTCAATCATCTGCACACAGCTCTGCCAAACCAAGTCCTTCCCCATACCGCGGTGGTTCCAAGACCTCATCCCACGACCCCTTTGCGGCACTGGATGGAAATGCCAAGAAGAGTGCGGATGAACTGTCAAATCGATTCCCAACGCTGGACCAGTTTGATATCCTGCACGAGAAGGGAGACAAGTTCGAGTTTGAGCCAACCGTGAAGGAGGCCAAATCAGAGGACGAGGACCTTTCACAGAGACTCACAAATGCGTTGGCTGATGATGCTTTTGCACGAAGGGCCTCTCCAGAGCGACAAGCGCCTTCTGCAGATCGGCGATCGCAGATCTCGCCAGTGCGGCCACAGAAGCCTCAAGAAGTGTCGAATCGACAACAAGCTCCTTTATACCAGCCGACTCCTAAGCGGCCTGGAATGGTCTCTACAGGCACGATGACATCTCCCTCTCAAACACCCCGTCTGCAAGAGCCGAAGATCTCCAGCCGACCCATCTACCGCTTCCCTGCCCCAGAGAATGAGCGAAGACCCTCCAGCCAGCCCTGGACAGAAGACGAGCAGAAAGCCTCCGGATACAAGGCTCCTTCACCACCATCAGCCAATCTTAGGCCGGAGGCCAGCCCCCGGCTATCTTCTGAACGGTTATCCACCCACTCTAATTCCGCACGCCCCTCCATGGAGACTCTGCGACGACCATCCGGTTTGGAAGCGACTGATCCAGTGGGTCGGTCCAAGTCTGCTATCGCGAAGGCACGCCCTGTCTCGGTTCAAGCTTCATCCCGCTATGACCTCCCGCGTGACACGGAGACGTCACGTTCCTCTTTGGACCTCCCACACATGCAATACGAAGGTGGTGCTCCTCTCCGACCCGTCCGCACCGAGATTGACCGGGAATATGAGCGAGCTAACATCTCCTCGGACGTGGACTATCTACGAGCCAAGGAAGAGGAGGAAAGCAACCGCAAGCGCGAGAAACGGTCCAGCAGTGGTGCTAAGCATGCCAAGCGAGGAAGCTTATCTTCTTTATCACTCTCTGGAAGCAAGACATTATTCGCTGGTCGTTTTGGCGAAGCATTCCGCCGATTCGAAAGCACAAACCAGGACAAGCCCTCCACCCCGACAGCGGAAGAATATCCTCAGCACCACAAGGCTCTGATCGGCGATTCAGAGGCTTTGGACTCGCCGCCAAATGAGGGACTGTCGTCATATGAAGACGATGTATTGGAAGATGTGGACCGCGATGATATCTCCCCGGAAATGCGACGCGAGCTCGAGCGCCGCCGGCTCTCTCAGGAAGAGAAACGTGTTGCCAATGCTGCAGCAGAGTATAGGCGCCGGGTCGCCGAAGGCGATGGAAGCGGACAGCATCGATCTCGAGCCATTCTGAACCGGGTGCAAAATTTCATTGGCGAGTCCAACAAGCCCCAGGTGGCTCCTAAGACTGCAACCGGGTATGGGAAGTACACGGACGCCGGGGCTTTGCAGGCAAAGCCAGGCAATGACAATCAAGCTCCACCCTCGAGCGCTCTCCCCGTCTCTCGTACCCCCGGCCCTATTTACGGTGCCCGCGAAGGGACCATGGCCCCGCGGGACCGTCGCGAAGGTGCTAGTGCCCCTGCAGGTTTGACACAATCTGCCACCGCCACTGCCAACTCTGCTGGATACTCGTCCGTTCGTCCCCCGTCACGACCGACAGCCCCCCCAAAGCCAAAGAACCTGCGTGTAGGCGGACAGGACTCGTCCCGACCCAGCACAAGCCAAGATCGCAGCCCCTCCGTTCAAGCGACACCAACGAGTCCCGGAGGAGAAGACTGGGAAGCGAACTTTAGCCGACGATTCCCTAGCTTGTCTGGCCTAGAGATGGAGACGGAGATTGAGGTCCCGAAATACCCCAAGCTTAGAACCCGGGAGGTTTAGAACTTGGAAGAGTGTATGTTCCTGGATGTTGATAGTGATAGATGTGACTTTTTCTTTGGTTTGATGTGTCGCTGTTCTTTAGCGTGTTTCTCCCAGGTCGGGTTGTTTGCCGTGGGGAGTGTATGATGTTTTGTTGAGGTGATGCATATAGACAGAAGTGACATACAATTCATTCGAGCAGAGCTCTTTTTTCAGGTATTCTGTAGGTCTATCTGAGGGCAAAGGAAACAGACGTGTTAAGGTTGATCTTGACAAGCTAGGAGACTAATCTATCCAATTCATGTTCAAATCCAGAACATTTAGGATCTCAACCCGGCAGTTCCTAACCAGCTTCAGGGACAGGGATACCTCGATCGCCAGTAAAATTGTTTCAACGCTTTCATAATATAAAACCAAGGCCACTGGTCTGTGTGGCCGTCAGTCACTCCAAATATTCTCTCGTTGGAGATGTAATGACGAATTTTGGCTTTTAGCTGGGAGTACTGGTAACCTCGAGCCCTAATGGTTTGTAACGAGAGCTCGACTAGCTCATAATGGAATCTCGCGTTGAGTTCTGACGCGTATTCGAGGTGCCCAGCGATCAGGTCGTGGATCTCCACTGGGAGAGATAGGAGATGATGCATCGTTTAGAATCTGGTCACTGCGAAACGAAAGAGCTTGAAATTGTTCTCTGAAGGTTTTGCTGGTCGCCACTTTGTGAATGATATCGCACGAACTTGCCCTGGGATAGCGAAGGCGCATAACCTTGCTGCCACCAGGCATTAAAGAAACGCGCAGTCAGTGACACGTGACACTTTTATACATATCTGCTTTTCATATGAATCTAATCCTTTAGTTACTAAAGTAAAGGGGGTTCAGAGGGAGCAAAGCCCTGAGGCTTCTGTGATAATCCCTATAAATTATCACCCTCGAGGGGGCGTCAGGAGAGAGAAGAGTTTCAACGTTGTAGTAGATATTAGGCTGGTTAGATAGTGCTGAACGCTATCACTGTATGGTTGACTTTCCTGTCACCCTCAAGAATTCACTCTGCAGATGCTCCCAGATCTTCTCATGCGTTCCCTCTTGTCTAACCCCATTCAGCAGCTTCTGTACATCTTTACCACCACTTTCACAAACTTCATCCACAATATAAACACCACTTCCCACAACCCCATCACTACCAACAGCCACTTCCCTCCCACTTGATCCCCCATACCGTTCCTTTGACTCAAACCTAGAACTCGTCGCCAAAAAGCAATGTCTCTCTCCCGTCTCTTCAAGAGAAATATAGTTCTTCGTCGAAAATAAACCCGTGAAGTAGAAGACAGATCTCATTATACCCCCAGTGACTCCCTTCATCGATTTTGCAAGCGGTGTCGCCACGAAGCCCGGGTAATTATGTACGAAGCTGACCCCCGGAGCTAACTTGGCGAAATGTTCAAGGGTCAGGGTGATCATTGAGCAGAGGTGTCCTCTTGCTTTCCAGGGGAGGATTCTTTTGCCGGCAATGTCGTTGGCATTGATGGGGCCTTCCTTTGTACCTGCCATGACAATCATTGCTCGACCGAAAGGTGACTTTTGGAGTAAGGGCAGGAGATTGGCAATGAAGCGCATTCGGGAGTAGTAGCTTAGGGCCATGATGAGTGGGAGATGTTCGGATGTTTCTATCTGACAGTCAGTAACTGCAATCATTATCTTGAGTTTATGGATTATTGCCAACTCACCTGTACTGATATCCAATGTACCCTGACTCTGGAAGAGGATATCTATCTTTGTTTCGTTCTGTTGTATTGACTGGCACACCTCGTCTACGACACTAAGTAGACTTGGGTCGGCTTTGATAAATACGTATTTGCCATCAGCATTGATTTGATTCAGTTGAGGTAGAATCTCATCAGCGGCACTCTGTGAGCGTCCAACGAAATAGAATCGTGGTTGCCGGGCATACTTTGCAAGCTGTAAGAGTGTTGCTTTGCCAATGCCGCTGGTTGCACCGACGAAGACTCCCACTAGACCTGATGGGAGCTCCTTGGAACTAGCTGCATTGGATGATTGAACCGTGGATAAAGCAATCATGTTGTGTGTACTTCGTAAACGATATGATATCGCTGGTGTAGAGCTGGTAATCGAGGACTTTGATTTCCAATTCAAATGAAAGCACAAGGCCTACCACAGTGCAATTTATAGGCAAAGTCTTGACGATCGAGATGTCAGACAGTTAGATGATAATTGATCTAAGTTAAGATCTTTATACTACGTCATGGTATGTGATTGGCCCATTGTTGGATCGGCGATGGCTCCTCTAAGTGGTGGGCCTGAATGCTTGTCCCGATCCCGAGTCGAATGTCTATTGCGGGTCTGAAGTTGGCCCGACCTCGGCTTTACTAGAGGAAAGAAGAACAAGACATCTTAGCGGTAGTTTAATCAATAGTAAGGGGCGTACTGTATGTACTAAGCACTTCTTAGGTTGCTGTAGGAAATCTCACATATGAAGTTGTAAGATTTATTAGTATTTTAGCTTCGACTATCTATACGCAAAGTGGCTGACTGTGACAACTAAGTTAGCCAATATGTTTGCAGAAATCTTAGCCAAACACCCCATAGTTGAGCCAAAATCGAACCGATCGGTTGCTCATTGCCAGCAAACTTTATTTCAGCTTCGAGTTGCCAATGTAGACTTGTCTTCCACTCTTCCCTCCTCACCTCTCAGTCTTCCTCTTCTCCCCGCCACCACACCGCCTTTCCCCACTGAATTTCTCCAAATCCTTCTGTCGCGACACCGATTCTTGAAAGAGAAATCAACACTCGCAACCATGGCGCCAGTAATGCTGAAGACAGTCGATGGTAAGTCATGGCGGCATCAAAGAAGAGACTAGGATACTAAAATCAGACTACAGATGACATCCGCGACGTCATCCAGCACCTCTTCGAGATCCAGTCGGCCGTTCACGGCTATCTAGGCCCCGAGACACAGCAAGAGCTGGTACGGAAAATGTATGTGAGAGATTCCCAACCAACGATTCCTCGGTGGCATCCTCCTCCCTTCCACAGAGGATGACAAAAATCGAGACGACATACGATCTCCGCCAAAGCCAGCCAGAACCAGCACCGATCGCAATATTAAAAGCCCACGCAAAGAACTTCACTAAACTACCCTCCTCACTTCCAGCAAAAACCTCACGCTCTCCCTCTCAACCCTATCAACACACACTACTCTCCCCCCAACGCCGCCGAAACCGCCACCCCAAACACAACCGACCCATCCAACCCCCCACTCGCCAGCATCCAGCTCCCACCAGAGATAATCGAGTACGTCGACGCGGCACGCAACCCGGACATCTACACGCGCGAGTTTGTGGAGCTGGTGCAACGCGGGAATCAGGATCTCAAGGGGAAACGCGAGGCGTTCGCCGATTTCCAGGATGTGTTGGCAAGGGAGATGCGCAGTGCTATGCCTGAGTGTCGGGGGGAGGTGGATCGGGTGGTTGCTATGACGGGGGGAAGGGCTCAGGGCCAGGCTGGGGATGAAGATCGGGCGGATGGAGCCGCGAAGTGAGGATCTTTTGCTTTTTTGGATCTTCGGTGCTCCTGGCCTGGCCGAGGGTGGTTGTGGTGGTGATTGCTACGGACTTTGGCCAGCGCTTGTGATGGAGACGTCGTCGCCGCGGGATGTCAATTGATCGCGGTGTGCTGCACTTTGACTCTGGTATGGAAGTCCAATTCCCGCCTTAGGGTGCACTGGATCTGGCCCCCTTTTCGCCCATGTCGAATGCGTGGGTTATTTCGAGGCCGGCCACGATGGCTGGACTGGGCGATGCTGGTCCCTGGCCTGCAGGGATTTTTTCCCGGGCTCGTTCATAACGAGGACGGCGTTCCTGCTGGGCCGTGCAATTGGAGAGATTAGGTTCCTACCGGGGCGTTGCGGGACTCGAGGGCCGGTGGAATAGGGCCAGGGGACTTGAGTGATTTTTGTGATACTTTTTTTCTTTCTGGATTCCGGAATTTATTGCAAGCGAGGCGCCATGGCGTTTACGGATTTCATTTACTTGGTTGAATTGAATGTAGTGGACTAGAATAGGCACATAAACATATTGGTTGCATTTTACTGTGTGTTGAGTTCTGTAGGCACTTGGGATTATCGAGGATGTATTGGCGCATTCCACTAGTCTGTAGTATCGCCATACTTTGGGGGCCGAATAGTATCCTCCATAGAAGACAGGCAAGTTCATGCCCTTGCTGTATGTGCATGTAGTCATCTTTTTCAATGGGTTGCACAGGATCAATTGCCTTACATTTCGACTTCCTCATATCCGCTCCAGTCTCCAATCTCCATGGGTCTGACCCATATCCCCATAGGCCGTCCACGACCCATGGATGTACGGTACATACCTGTAAAAGGAGGGGTCCTAGTAGCGTGGATCAGGTCACCCATCTGTGCTTAGTAGATTGCTGTACTAGACATTCTTATAGAGGGCTCCGAAGAGCCTCCATTTCTTTCCCGTCAGGCCAGACACACGACATGTCAACAACCACTTGCTTAATTTATATGTACACTCTAGGTAGGCCAATGGCACGCCTGAAGAAAGATGAAGTCACCAGCCGTGTTCGGCACACCACGCTTGCTTTTCGTCTATGTTTAACTCGCTGGTGGACCGGGCATAGAGTGGGTCGGCGTACTTAGCCCCCATACTGGAGTCAATTGGAGTCTGGAGAGGATGCCTCTGTATTTGGAGCCCCTCAGAATCTAAGTTATGGGGGTGGTGAATCTAGGTAGGTGGAGTCAGAATGACCGACCGGGTCCAGGCCAACGTGACTCAGTCGAACGGAGGAGGAGTTGGAATCGATCATCAACATGACTGCGACAACGAGGCTCAGCTCGGAGATCCCCTCCACGTTCACCCGACAGATCATCCTCCGAAAAGCAGCGACATCCGATTGCAATTCCTGCCCTGGTCTGGTCTTTTCCTTCCCCTTCGTGAAGCTGTACAAATACAAGTCTTCCCTAACGCCCGAGGCAAAGACGATCGGCGGGCCCGACCGCTTGGGCAAGGCGTGCGCCCGCCCGCTCTCTTACGACTTTTACCAAGTACCAACCACCGGAATGGGTCTATGGGAGGATTTCGTTAGGTGGGAAATTCGTTGCGCTAGGCTATGCTGGGGTAGAGGATTCTGGGGGCAAGTGTGTAGCGATGAAGTCACGTTCGCTGTTTTTTCCTGAATTGAGGGGCGGCACACATTAACTCGCTACCACTAACTAGCCAACAGGCTTATGTTACTTACGTTAAGTGTTTACTCCACGTAACTGACCCCGGATTGCACACAGGGTTCTATATAGTGGCGGTGTATTGTACAGACAACATAGACATGAATTGTTCCTCTCCCCTTATTTACTTTGAAGTACATCATCTATTTCGTCTATAGTACTATAGTATATAGGTATCAAGTCTAGAGAGAGTATAGAGTATTTCGGCCGACTCCGGGCCATTTGTTAACTTTGTTAACTCTAAATTCCGGTTCATGTCATTTTGGCTTTTCGCTTCCCCCTGACCCACCTGAAATGGGCTGATAGTCTGAGACAGTTCTAACCGTGGAGAACTAGACTCGCGTTTACTGAAAGGATTGACTCAATCATTTCCTTGAAGTACTCAACATGCTATGAGAGTCCCAACTAAAACAATAGTATAGTAATACTTTGTAAGTAAATCATACAATCGTATTATCATCTCGCCTTACGCACCATATGTACGGAGTACTCCGTACTGTAATATCGCTTCTTGGCCCAACGCAGGGATCAGATCCTGCGCCCACCGCCCATCGCCTCTCGCGAGTCTCGTCTGCCTTGAACCGGACTAGTCTGGGATAAGTCACTCCGTGATTGAACTAGTAGTCTGACAGTCTGACTGGTTACTGGTGGTATGCTCCACTAGGGCCGGGCGCTTTCCGATCTGCTTCTTGTCCGGGGTATTTTGGCCTGTGCTAGACTGCTAGTCCCCCTCCTTGGCCCCAGCACCGACTCTTAACTCTGTGACTCTAGCCAAGAGTTCGCGTGTCGTTTCCCGTCATATATTATTAGTTTACTCACTATCCTCTCTCTCTTTCCCTCTTGGTTACTTGGTACCACATTGCAGTACAGGAGCCACTTTATGATCGCCTCTTCTCCCCCACAACCCCCCTCGACCTCTTCCCTAAATAGGCCTGACTGTCACTTTCTCACTTTCTCACCTGATCCTTCCGGCCCCATTTTGGATTGCCAGTTCTATCCCGCCTCGTTCTCACCCAATCGTCCTTCCCTTTCCTGTTACTCTCCCTTTCCTTTCCTTTCCCCTCTCCCTTTCTACCTCATCTCCCTTTGCTTCCCCTTACCGCATGTCGATGATGGCGATCCCTTCGTGATACATAATTCGCCATGGCCAACAACTCTGCCCCCGGCGATGGGATCACCGGCGGCTATACGGGCCAGTCGCTGGGCATCCAGATCGCCATCGCTACTCTCGCCGGAATTACATGGTATAACGCCTTCGAACTGGTCACCCTTATCTTTGTCACTTTCGCCCAGTATCGTGGTCTCTACTTCTGGAGTTTACTCATCTCGTCCGCCGTCGGGCTGATCCCATATTCGCTCGGCTTCCTACTCAAGTTCTTTAATCTCACCTCCGTCACTTGGCTGCCGGTCACCTTCCTGACCATTGGTTGGTGGGCAATGGTGACCGGCCAGTCATTCGTCCTGTATTCCCGTCTACACTTGGTCCTCACAAATCAGCGTACCCTCCATCGCGTGCTCCTCATGATCCTCATCAACGCGGTCCTACTGCACATCCCAACCACCGTCCTAACATACGGCACGAACCTTACGCCGGCGGGTGCGACCTTGAACAGCTACAAAACCGCTTATAATGTGATCGAAAAGATTCAAATGACGGGATTCTGTCTCCAGGAATTCATCATTTCGGGTATTTATATCTGGGAAACTGTGCGCATGATTCGCCTCGACATGGATCAAGGCAAGCGCAAGATTCAGTACCAGCTGCTGATCATCAACATGATCATTATCATCATGGACCTGGGTTTGCTCGTCGCCGAATACCGGAATTATTATATCATGGAGACCATGCTCAAGGGTGCGGTCTACAGCATCAAGCTGAAACTCGAATTCGCCGTCCTCGGTAAACTCATCCACCTGGTCCAAAACCACGTCTGGAAACCCGAATCCTTCCCCAGTCCCCGCGATCTCCCCGATTTCGTCGATGCCACCCGTGTTACCTCCGACCTTACCCACGCCGCGCCGGTACACTCCAAGCCAATTCGCACCTGGATGGATGATGATATTTCCATCGCCATGTTTGAACATTCACCCCCCGAGGATCCGCAGACCGGCTCCTCGGATACCTCCAACTCATGGAGCAGTGATACTCGCATCAACCAGGGAGGACACCATGCCATCGATTTCTCCGGCCAATATCAACACAAATCCGCTAAGCTGTCCGAGAAACCTGAGAAGCCTGGGTGAGGTGGAAACACCCCTCCAGAACATTATACTTTCCGTCTTCGATGGCTCTTTCCTTGTTTTTATATTGTTTGATGAATAACGGATTATGAGACATGCCCGACATTGCGACTTGACATCTTAATACCCTTGAACATCTCACCACTGCATCGGACAAGTTCCGACCGCTGTACCGGGAAGGATTCGATGCGACGCCATGCAATACGCCTATTGGAAGGCTTGCCCGGTTTACGTCGCATCCTCACCTGGCCAGCTGCCTTTCTCCCTCACCCAGACACCTGAACTCCAGGTACTAGATCTTTGCGGATCCGGCTAATGGCCATGTGCGGAATAAAGATCGGCAATGCGCCCTCAATACCCGGGGAACGTCGGGGAGATATCCCGGGCTGCAGGCTCTATGGATCTGTCTGTATATAAATTGACGCCTCTTACATAGCATTAGGCTTTCTTTCGTGGCTCTGCTGAGCTACATTGACCTATCATCAGAATCTACATTCAGAATATTACTATTCATCCTACATTATTTTACTTTGAATTTGCAGTGCTTTTCTTGATTCTCCCAGTTACAACGTAAGAGGCGCGGAGAATTGTCGGACGGGACGAAGTTTGTCCTCCATCTGTCTTTGGCAGCTCCACCTTTTTTCCACTTTCCTCCCAGCTACAGTGGCCGATAGTGATCACTCTTTTGTTCAATTTCTAGCAGAAAACTGACCAGGCTACACAACCATATATGATATGTAGCAGCCTGGAATATTAGAATATTAACGCGCAAGAAATTCCGATTTGACTAATGAGAGGCCTTGATTTTGATAGCCTATAAATTATGCGATCTGAATTGATTCGAGCCTATAAGCGAAGGCGGTATACAAATGCGACTTGCATGAGGGTGGCCACTATCGTCCACTGTACTCCAGTTTCCACCCCCGCGGGGGGCACCCAGGCCCACTTTATGTCTATCCACACTTCTTCAGGAAGGTCGATATGAGCAATGCAACAATGCGACCATATAACATTGCTTAAAATTACCCCTAGAAAGGTCTCAACATTCTCTTCTAGAAGAACAAGTTGGTCTTCCGAACTACCAACACCATGAAAGACCTCCTCAAGCTCTCGCTATTTGGGAGCTTCGCTACTGCCGTAGCAGCATCAAGTGGTGACGCAGTAAGTGGCGCTCCATACTTTCCAATAGCCTCATCCCGCTCACTAGTTCCCCATCCCAGCGCCTCCACGCCCGCTCTAGCGCCCCTAAATGTAGCAACGCCCCTTCGACACTATCGCTGAGCGACCCGCCCTACGACAATTACTTCTACTCGGACTGCAATGTCGCCGCACAGGCTGTTGTCACGAGCCCGCTGCCACAGAGCAATCTGTCGCTCATCGGTCCACGATTGATCGTCGCATGGCCGGCTGGTGATAGCGGCGTGTGCGCTTATTTTGCGCCGCAGAATGGCGTTAATGGCACACTGTCTATTGAGATGGTTAACTCCACGGCTGGCCAGCCCTTGGGTCCTGTATATACAGCTGGATCGAACAGCTCCGCACCCCCTACCGTCGGTGTCCAGGGCGTGTTGCGCTTCAATGCGTCGGCTACATTGACAGTTCCTATTCTGGGGAGTATCCGTACTATCCGTGATTTTGTCGAGGGACCTAGTCTGCTCCGGTCTGAGATTCAGGATGCCATCAAGTTCGTCGCGCATAACGACGGCAGCGCCTCGCTGCAGCGGACATGGCTGGACAATGTCACTTCGACAACGTTGACGTTCGCCCCTTCGAATGGCACAAACAATAAAGTGACCGTCTCCAATCGCACACTCGTCTTGCCGGCTGGTGACTACCTTTTCTCCGCATCGATGAACTACCCGCAACTCACGGTTCTTAAGTCAGCTTTCGTGTTGAACAGTGCGTCTCGCAATTTGACAAACACTATGCCAGGCCAGACGGCTGCACTGTCGTTCTTGTCGTACTCGGAGAAGTTGCTCGCTGGTGCGTGGCGCTTCTTGACGTACTTTGGACGCGACTCGATGCTCTCGGCGCTGCTTTTGGAGCCGGTGCTTAGCTCTGGGAATGCCAGTGCCATGGAGGCTGTTATTGGAGCGGTGTTGGAGCGGGTGAATCGTACCGATGGTAGTGTTTGTCATGAGGAGACCATTGGGTGAGTTTTTCACTGTGGAATCTGTGTCGAGAGGTCTGGTTTGAGGATACTGATTGCTATAGGGATTATGCGACGTGGACGAATTTGCAGAATAATATCACGAGTAATGCCATGGTCTGTGACTATAAGATGGTGAGTTTACAGTTGTATTTGGTGTAATTCACCACGGGGAAGTGACTTGTATTGACCGAGCACAGATCGATTCGGACTATTATCTGCCTGTTCTGATGCAGAAGTACTTCCTGGAAAATCCTGTTGGGCAGAAACGAGCTGCAGCTTTCTTCAAGTATATCAACAGCTTTCTGTTGCCTTGGGTTTGATTTCATGGCTAACGCGAGGAATAGCACTTCGGCTGGATTGATCAATGCTGAGAACCAGAATCTGACATGGGGTCAACTTTCCCTGATCAATGCCGAGCGGATCATGCGTCTTGCTCGTCCCTTCGCAGAGAAGCAGACGAAGGAGAACCTGATTCACCTCAAGGATGGTCAGGTCGTTGGAGAATGGAGAGATAGTGAATACGGTATGTCTGGATCGTAAATTCACTCCAAGAGAAGTAATCAAACTCACCCTGCAACAGGCATTGGCGGAGGTCGCATCCCCTACGACGTAAACACAGCCCTAGTCCCAGCAGCCCTACGCTCCATTGCCGTCCTCACCCGTCAAGGCCTCTATCCCAAGCACAAAGAGTGGTCCAACCTAGCCACCAAATATGCACAAATCTGGGAAGACAAAACCCTCGACTACTTCAAAGTGACAATCCCCAAGTCCAAAGCACAAGACCTAGTCGCATCCTACAAGAAGGAATCCTCATTCCCGGGCCCCGACCAGGCCACCTCCATCACAGACGACGTCGTCTTCCACGCCCTCGCCCTCGACGGCGACAGCAATCTCACTAAAGTAGAAGTTATGAACACGGACGACTGTTTCCGCCACTTCCTCCTCAACACCACCGACGACACCCAACTAACCCCCTTCCTCAATAATTCCGCTACCAACATCCGTCGCACCTTCCCAGCAGGCCTGATGACCTCTGCCGGCATGATCGTCGCAAACCCTGCTTTCGGTGGAGATCCTGTGTACGCCCAGAACTGGACTACAGGCGCATACCACGGCACGGTTGTTTGGTCCTGGCAACTCGCCATGATGGCCAAGGGACTTGAGCTCCAACTCGGTCGGTGCGAATTGACCTCCAACTTTTCAGTTTCGCGTCGTGAGACGGATAAGGGGACTGTCGCTCCGATCCCGGCTTTCTGTGGTGATGACTCCGTTTATGGGAATGTAAAGGCGGCTTATAATGAGCTTTGGGATGTTATTGAGCAGAATGAGAGTCAACTCTCCGGTGAGGTTTGGTCGTGGGTTTATCGGGATGGTGGTTTCCAGGTTACGCCTTTGGGAGTATTGCCGGCGCCTGGTGGTGGTTCGCAGACTGGTAAGTTTTTGTCCTCATTTTCTGATTCCCTTGATGGGTTAGGTACTTGGTGTCTTGTATCTTTTACTAATGTGCTTGCAGAATCCGATATTCGGCAGTTGTGGTCTTTGGCTTTCCTGGCTGTGACTAGGAATGCGGATTATAAATAGGCGATGGGTTGAAATGCACCTTGTACACAGGTGATCCAGACATTCCTTTGGGTATCAATAGGCCTTAATCCGTGTCAAATATTAGATATGTTTGAATAAAATTCAATGGACAAAATTGACCAACTCTCCCATGGCTCCCGCAGAATCTGCAACATGTTTACTTCAGTAAAGTAAGTATGGAGTGGGGAGACAGTAAATCCATGGAATCCTAGACCAGACATCGTTATTGTGATACCTAACGGATGCATCAGATTCACCATGGGCCATTTAGAAGCTTGGAGCCGACAACGTGGAGCTCTGGATGGGTACTATAGCTTCCATGCCTGCAGAATCACGGCCTCAAAGCTTGACCGATGCTATCCGCATCGTAAATAAAGGTATTTCCTCCAAAGATCCCACTTTCATGAATCTGGATAGGGACTATATGTTACAGACACATGCAGAATTCTCGATTTATATGCGAGGCAGTCTTGGTTACACTGCTTCTTTATTCTCCTTCCCGGGGATGTAAGCCAATCCGTTTAGGTGGACTGCAAGAAACAAGCACTGGCACATGTCCATCACTAGGGTCGAATATCGCCCGGAGGCCCAGAACAGTTGATTCAAGGCCACCGTCGGGCGGCTGTGGATTCGTCTGATTTTGGACTAAGTAGAGGAGTAAGCGGTTAATCTTTAAGGATTTTATTATGATCGCCGGAGTAGCAGTGAGCCTAATCCAGAAAATATGCTTTGGAACATTTCGGCAACATCACCAAACGATGTCAGCGCAGCACAAGTATCGGTCGACAACGCTGCATGTCGCAATCAGGTATCAATGCCATACGATGGTTGAGGCCCTGCGAAGAAGTGGGGATTTCGAAAATTGAAGAACACTCCAGACATTCACGGGCACCTCCCAATTCATTTTGCTACCTACAACGCTGATCTTGGGATGGTGCAGCTCCTAGAAAGTTCTAGATGTTCGATTCACGTCAAGGACGAGGAAGGGTGCAACTTACTGCATATCGTTAATGGGGATTGATTTATTCCATTCTTCAGCAAATGAATCCGGATGGTTCAGGCCTTTCAAGGAACCGAAGGGCAAGAATCCCGTCGCTGTAATGTAGAGATCTGATCTGCGACACGAGGTCAAGCGTTTCGGTAAATCAACGCTCAGTAGACCCATGAGGTCGTATAGGTTTAAAACTTGCTCCTGGTTGGCCCCACGGCGTACATCGAGAATGCGAGTCTCATCACGAAATTGATAACAGAGCACGCCTTGGTGTTCATATCGTCGTTAGGGCCGCCGAAAGCTTTCCTCCGAGAGCCAATAAGCTCCTCATAGGTTCTATTCGGTGTGTCCCAAGGGTGCTGGGAGATTCCCGTAAGATGAGCCAAGAAGAGCTGGGATAGTAGAGAAAAAGATGGTAACTACCCTATAATCACTTTAGTTCTAAGCCTTCTGATAAATTAGTAGCGTATTTCATACTACAATTTTTTCGCGCAAAGTGGTGTAAGGGAGAAGGGATAGTGGTACAGTGCCAGATGCAGCAAGTCTGGATTCATATTACCAGGAATAAGCGCCACCGACACTCCCTGCAACAAGAAACACATGTAATTAAGTGATTCGTACGTAGGCCGGGATAGTACCCCGGTCGGGGTAGTCCTCCGGTTAGATTTGTCTACCGTCTGGTATATGTAACCAAGGAATAAAAAATAATAGACGAATCAGAACAGAAGGAAAATAGTTACTGCTAGAAAGCAAATAGAAAAATAGATCAGCCGGATTAAGTACGATATATATAGGTACACAGAGATTAAAGAGAGCCAGCGACAATACTACGAGCGAGAAGAAACCTCCAAAGGCCTCTCGAAAATAACTTAAATTTATTATACTATAGTAAGTATTATAGAGTTATCGAGGAATGATGAGTTCAAAAGTTCCGGTAACACTGCGGTCATCCATACTTGTGCATTGGCCCGGACATGACGTCTTTCTAGCCTGTCTTGCATCTAACCACGGCGATTTCGACTATTGATTCTCGATGGCCATGGTAGCCTTGGAGTAGAGAGTCCCTTCTAGACACCGAGTTATGGACATATGTTCCCATCTGCTCTTCACTCTGATTGGATCAGTTTCAACATAAGATTCCCATAAGTCGGGCGGTGACAACGGCGAGTCCTGTACGAGATTACAGGTTAGAAGGTGTACAGTGACTAAGGTACAAATACCGGACTATCGGAAATGCTTTGATCTATCAAAATCCAAAAGTGGCTTATTTCCTGTAGTGATGACATAGGATGGAAAAAGTACATGGTCGGGAAGCACACGGGCATAGATATGGGCTGTAATGGCGGTCGACCGGGCTCTTTACTTTACTATGGGGTGCACGGAGGTAAACGTATTTAACTCTATTAGGGCTATAGTGTTTATAGCTAGTAGGCTATTTTATAACAATCTTTCTTTTATCGAGTACTATATATAGGTAAGTAGCTACTATATCCTATTATTTTGTCACGATGTGGATGTCTCTCGCCGCCGCTAGGATAAGTAGGCTCTTCAGAGGTGCGTTAGGAGGACCATGAAGAAAGCCTTTCTTTAGTCCCGTGTGGGTTGTGGAGCAGATAAAAACCCTTCTTCCTTGAGAAATCCCTGCCAATCAGACAAAGGGGTTGTTTTATCAGGATAAATAACTTGGATTTCATGATAATTGCGTGTGCAGTACACAAGAAACCCATATGTCGATGGGCTCGGTATTATCCATGGATTTCAGCTCCAGCTAACAATAAATAGAGAACAGAACGTGGCGGGGCCAAGTCGTACGACTAGCAGCGATTAATGTCCAATCCACAGACAAAACTCCTTGAGCTTCCGCTAGATGTGAATGTCTTCCTTTCACTGTCAAACCAGACTTCCCATGAACAAGGTTGAGAGGAAGTTGTTGCGACTGAATGGTCTTCTGTGGAAGGAAAACAATGGGGCTTCGGGCCCTCTGGGAAGTGAAATGCTCCAACCGCACAGCATTAGCTCCACCCCGATAGAAAAGCTCTACTTGTTCCCGATAGGCAGTCTTCAGTGCACTGAACACGCCCACATCACACGGCTGAAGCTTATGCGAAGTATGCGAGGGAAGGCGGCAGGGAATGATGTTATTTGCAAGACAAAACTTCAAGACCTTGAGGGACTCATGCGCAGCAAACCCATCGCTAATCAAAAGGCGTGGCCGCTTACCAGCACGAGCCTTGGTTTGTGGGTCAAAGACATGCTGGATCCATTACAGGTTGATGGAGCTGTCTGTGTATCCATTCTTTGAGCAGGCAAAATGCCATCCGCCGAGGGGTATTTGGTTCTTCAATTGAGCTTGAGGATTACACTCGATGGACTACGACCCAAATGCGAAATAGATGAATGACTATCTCGTGGAGGACCGATGAGCACAGACGTTGAAAGGGAGTCTGGCTGCTTGCTTTCACAACAAGGGTACAGTGCCGCCCGTCAGGTAGTGACATCCCCGGTGGGAACCAAGCACTGGAGGTATCAGTGACGGAAGTGTCGACAAGTAGCAGAGGCAAGGACCACCTTTATCAAGGTCCTCTTCAGGCCTTGAGTCACTGGATATGTGTCTCTTCAGGCTTGGGGACCACACAGGCCAAAAAACAACTCTGTCCTAAATCCATAAAGACCCCAGGTACGCCCCAACGCACTGCCCGACTTTTAACTGCTCTAGTTTTATCACTACTGAAGTATTGATACCTCTGAAGTATTAGAACGACGCAGTGAGTCCGGGCTAAGTTGAAAGGACCAGGTACTTTGTATGATGGTCTATTTATACAGTGCCCGGCAAGAAGTTCTCACACACCCTTTCCGCCGCCTGATTTACCGCCTACTTTTTTAAACCACCTACCTAGCTACCCTACCAACCGTTAAAACAACCATCAAAATAAACATCAAAATAAACAATACCCCTATTCAATAGATAGGCAATAGGTAGGCTAGTTACCCCTTCTATTCAACCTTTCAATCACCACTAATCAATATGCCTCGAGGACCAGAACTATCACCCTCTACACGATCGCGAATCTGCAGCCTTCGTACCGATGCGAAGTACTCCTACGGTAAAATCGCAAGCCTTTTCCCCTATATCCCACGAAGCACAATCGTCTCGACCTGCAAGCTTGAGGCTATTCGTGGTAAAGAGAACGACTCGTGTAAACGCACCGGTCGGCCGAGAAATCTCTCTGAAGAAGAGCGTGATACAATCTATGATTATATTCAACAAAAACCAAGCTGCCGATACTATGAACTTCTCGATTTAGTGGATAATAAAATCTGCGAGCGTACGCTACGAGATTTATTAAAGGAATTCGGTCTACGCAAATGGCGAAAGATTACTCGACCTCAGTTAACCGAAATCGACGCATTAAATCGCCTTGCATGGGCTGAGAGATATCGCAATTTTACACCAGACGATTGGGCTCGGGTCTATTTCTCTGATAAAACCTCAATTGAACGTGGTTCGGGTGCAGGTGCTCAGTGGACCTTCGTTCGGCCAATTCACCAAGCTCAAGAGGGTAAGGTTCATCAAAAACCCTGTGGGAAACAGCTTCGCCAGATGTTTTGGGCATGTTTTAACGGCGATACTAGGCGAACTAGCCTAATTCCTATGTAGGGAGATCCTGAATCTGCACGCGGTGGTGTTACTTCGAACGTAGTGCATTCAACCTATTCAACATACCTTCCTACGATCCTATCGAATCGATCTAATGCAATCTTTATGCATAATAATGCATCAACTCATACTGCGCATATTGTACGCGATCTCCTTCAAGAGATAGGTATAGAAGTGATACAGTGGCCACCACATTCGCCAGATCTAAATCCAATTGAAAATCTCTGGGGATTGCTAAAGCGCAAATTACTTGAGTGCTTCCCTGAGCTATATGATATGCCTAATAATGATGATACTAGGCGATATCTGATCGAAGCTGCGCAATCTACGTGGTCGCAAATCGATGCAGATATCCTGCGCAAGCTTAGTATTAGTATGTGCAATCGTGTGAAGGCAATTATTGAGTCTCAGGGGTGGTATACTACCTACTAGACTATGCGAATATTTTAGCATGTTGATTTTCATGAATTTAATTAATTTAGGCCGGCAGAAAATTATGTAATCTACTAAGGGTGTGTGAGAACTTCTTGCCGGGCACTGTAGTCGGCCTCTCGCCTTCTTTAGCTTTATTACTACTGAAGTATTGATACTTCCGACAGTACAGTAGATTTCGAGTTCAGTTTGACCTCGCACTCTTTGACTTGATTCCCGGAAAATAAACCCGAGATACGCTAATACTATTTAGGGTCACTGCTATATTAGTTGGGCAGAACTATGGTAGTAATAGCTATACTATCCCGGACGTATTGTAATGGATCTGTAATGGTACATCGAATCCCTTCGAACTGCTTGATAGGTCTAGCGACCTGGCAAGATTGTCTGCCCGGTGGGTGGGTATTGATACGGTATCGTTCTGTCATGAGGAAGCTCCACTTCTTCCCTTTTGCTGTATTGTGTTAAAATATACGGAGTAGTAAGGGGTGACGGTGAAAAGACCACAATTTTGCGTGGCTTTTCGAGGGAGAATCGTGGTCATTTCACCCAGCGCCTCGGACACCACGGCCGGAGCCAATTTAGGCTTAGCGTGACATCCTAAATACCTGTACATGCACAAGGATGCTCAAAGCGTGAATCAAAGGGCAAGTGTATAATTCAACGCGTTTAAATTCGAAGCTATATAGTGTTAGATAGTTATTGATTGTTAGATATAATGTTCCTCGGATGGTTTTGAGAGTGAGTTTGGCTCTCCCTTAAATGCGCATTAGCATAAAGATCATATATGAAGAGCTATGCATCAGGCACTTACTTTATCAGAAAGGGCGCCAGTAACATTGTCTACAAGAAAGATATCCAACTGTTCATTTTCCTAGAGGTTTAGTACTGATGTATAAGTTTGACCTATTCAGTGCATTGCTGCCGTCATTGACCATTCCCATCCCTTATTGGCGTCTATGTACAATACTTGCTTCACCGTATGGATCTGAAAATCTCCTTAGACTCATTAGGTTTTCATTGCGGAAGATGGCCCGAGCCCAAATCTGTTTTTATCAGGGATAATGCCTCGTTTCACAACCGAGACAAATTAAGTCAGATGTGCTCTGAAGCCGGGGTCCAACTTGTGTGTATGCCACCATAATCTCCGAACTTCAATCCCATTGAGGAGTTCTTTTCAGAGTTGAGAACCTATGTTCGGCTGCACTGGCAACCCTTCAGGATTTCCTCGAACCGCTCCCGAAGTACAGGAATGGGAGCCAGAGTCCGCAAACTATGGTCGCGGAAAACTACCATGATCATCGATGAGGAGAGCATGATAGATCTGTCCACCCTCAGCGCTATCGACAACCACTGAAAATCAGCTAGATCGCTTGAGAGATCCTCCCCGAACCTTAGCGCATGGCTAGGAAGCAAGGATACTGTCGACTTTCTTGTAAGGTCCTTTTCGTTTCCCTCCTACTCCCTCTCATTATTGTTCACTTCACGCTGTAGCTCCTCGAGCCACTCGAGTTGAGCGTGTCGGATTTGGCTTTGCTCCAGATCGGGTGAACGTAGTACATCATCCACGGGAACATGCAGGTACTCATGGTCTTGGCACCCTGGAACTATCGTACGACCATCTGCATACAGGTTGAAACACACATCACAGAGATGGACATTCCAACATTCGTGGCAGATATACATACCATCATCTATGAATCGTAAACAACCATCACAGGCACAGAAAAAGCTTCCAGCCACAGCAAAGATATATTTATAAGCTGTTCGAGCATGGTCTTGCTTTCCCAAGTTGAAGAGTGCATATCCAAGGTCTGCCAGGCGGTCGAAGTCAAGTGGAATCTCTCGTAGCTCTTCAAATAGTATGCGCACTGTGTTGCGTAATGTGTCATCTCTGGCTGAAATAGCAGTCACTTGGTAACTACCTCGGGCTTCTTCCATTTTGTTGAACAGCGATGTCGCATTACTAGCGTAATCAAAAGCAGAGCGGCCAAACATATCAATCTTGTCCGGATCAGCACTTAAGCGAAGCAAGCAATCCAAAATGTCCCCCCTCTTGTAACGGATGGCAAGGTGAAGTGGTGTAACTCGGCGTGCCCCGCAGTGATTGACAAGGTTGTCTATAGAAGCTAATCGAGCTGACACCCCGAGATCGCCTCGCACAATTGCATAGTGCAACGGCGAAAATCCGTATTCCGTGAGAGTAAATGGATTCGCGCCGTGTCCTAGTAACCAATTGGCAATGTCAAGGTGCCCGCCAAGGCAGGCAAGGTGCAAGGGAGTCTCTCCAAGCGTGTTAACTCCATGGATTGGGGGCGTGGGCTTTTCGAAAAGACATTCAATCATGGCTGTGCGTCCAAAATACGCCACCGAGTGAAGAGCTGTGTGGCCTTCCAAGTCGGTTTCATTGGGATCACAACCTTTGGTCATCAAGTCCCTCACCAAGTCAAGGCGCCCCAACGCAGCTGAAAGTTGCAAGGCTGTGGAGCCTGGAACCCGGCCTGGTGATATCTTTGCCAGTTCGTGCTCCAGTACTACACGCTCGACCGATATATTTCCGTTAGCTATTGCAATCTGTAAAGCGGTACGGCCCGCATCGTCTTTCGCATCTATATCTGCACCGCTGCGAAGAAGGAGCTTAGCAACGCTGTCGTGACCTCGCGAAGCAGCAAGATGTAGAGACGTAAAGCCATCACTGCGGTCGCTGACGTTAACCCAAACCAGCCTAATGAGCTCCACGCCGATCAAAAATGCGAAATATGTGTAGGGATAGTAATTGACTGCAAATCCATAACCATACCAGTGACAAACACCTAGACCGATCCCGAGTAGACCGAAGAGTACGCGCCATATTGATCCATGCGTACTCGGCATACCACTTGCGGCTATCGGTGCTGCGATGTAGGGCACAAATTCAAGGACTTCCAGATGATTGACCAAGAATAGGATCACGTAGATGGGAAGTGTAACGAGAACAACGCTAGCTAGCAGATTGTTCAGCACGTATGTGGTGAGACCATGCCAGTTTGCAAATAGCCAGAAGCATAGCAAAGCACATGGTGAACCCACAACGTGATATGGAATTTCTTTCCACGCCCGAGTAAGCATTGAAACGACATAGCGCCAGTCCTTAAATAAATCAAGTAGCAGACGTGCTCGACCCACGGGTGTAACGGCTGCCCAGCATATTTCCCGTCCTCCAATCTTCCCTTGTCGTGTATTCAACCAGAACCAGTCCTGTGAGCGAGAAATTATTAGGGATCCGACATATCGAAGAACTTGCATGTTGAGAGTCAACACGGCGTATAAAAGAGCCATTGTTAGGTTCGGTACCGCGCTCTCTCTAGCGTGCCATTGCTCTTCAACCCATTCAGACTGCCTGGAGAAATTAGCAGCCTCCATTGCGCTCCTCCAGGGAAACTCTCCGGAGCTAGATTTTGCATCAACTAGCCAGGCTGAATTCCCTTTTGTGGTGGGTGCGTCAAGTTCGGCCCACTTGTTTATTAGAGCTGCGCATATATCCTTGTGTCCTTCCCAGGCGGCCCAGTTCAGCGATGTCATGCCATAATCCCTCTGGTCTACACTAGCTCCATTTGCCAGCAAGGTATTCACCGTCTCCAAATGCCCGTTGCGTATTGCCCAAGTCAGCGGGGTCATTCCGTACCCCTTGCCGTTTATTGAGGCTCCCTTACGCAATAGCCGTATTACTGCTGCTGTCCGGCCGTTGCGCGAGGCCCAGTGAAGGGCTGTCATGTTGTGATCGCATGTTCGGTTAACTTTTCGATAGGGTAGGCTCAATCCCAGCAGTTGGGGCACTATCTCAGATTCGAGTAAAGGAATAATTCCACAAAAAGCTGCTAGGTGTACCAGTTCAAAGTTGCGTGGCGTGTTCCACTCGAGTGGAGAGTCGGACCAGTACGTCTTGAGCCAATTATCCCGGATAGTGGATCGTCGGTTGCAGAAATTTGGCCATCTTCTGAACATATCCACTATTTCGGTTGATGACAGACAGGCGTGTTCCGGCCAGTATCGAGCAGCATAATCTAGCAGAGGATACCGACGTAAGGGTAACGGTCTGGCTAGATACGAACGGTTATGACGAAGATTTATCCATTCATCCTTCAAAGGACTAGATTGGATATACTCAAAACACGTTGTAGCTACCCGTAAATGTACCTGCGTCGGGTCAAGGTAAAGCTCGCGAAACGGAGCGTCTCCCTCACGCAGGTTCACGAGAGAACCCTTCGCCGAGCTGTGGATAAAGCGCACAGTCTGCTCCAAAAATGCTTCTTCTGACTTGGACAACTTCAAGAATCCGCCAGTGGATGTAATGTAGTGTTGGAGCCGGCTTTTGCTCACATGTGTGGCAGTAGCTAGCTCTGTCAACGTTAATGGGCGTACCGCTATCGCAACCCAATGTAAAATGCCTGCAACGACAGCACGTTCATTTTCTGGTACTTTGATTTCGAGCATTCGCATATAGATGTTAGTCAGCTTTTTCGGAAACTGTGTCAGGGCCCTCTCAACCTGCTGCGTTGGCATTTCCATCAATTCAGGAACAACAAATGCAACCCATAAAAACGTCCCACTGGCTCCCTGAACGAGGTGTTCTCTCACGGTTCTCCGCAGATCCGCATTATACTGCCCATGGGTTGCGAGCTCATCAACCTTTTCATCAATAAACCGGTCAATGTCTGTCTTGACCTCAGGGTTATACCTAGGGTCCAGGTTTATATCGGCAACATTGGATAGCTCATGTAGTTTTGGATCGAAGTCTGTGCTGGTAACAATGAACTTCGTCATTTGGTCGAAAAAAGGCCGCTTTGTGATCTCGTTTATCCTTTGGAGTAACCATTGACACGGTTCTGTTCCAACTTCATCAAGGCCATCCAGAACACAGAACACAGTGGGTTCCTCCACCGTAGATAAGAGCACCATGAAGTTCTTCCATAGGACATCTCTGTTCGTCCTGTTGAAGAGACCGGAGCTTTGACTATAGAATTTGAAGTCTCTCAATAAATGTTTGATTAGATCCGGCTGTCGTTGCAAGAGAAGGTAAATTAAGCCGCAAAGGACAGTTATTTCTGTGTTTCTTTTATCGTCTTGGTAGTCGCAAAAGTAATATAGGACGAGAGCTTCCTTGGAGCGCGGGGCGGATCTGGCATCAATTACACTGGTCAGGTATCTCGCCATCATGGTTTTACCAACTCCTGGAGGTCCATGAAGCCAGAGGAGTTTTGATGACTTTGCATGACGCCAATCTGTGTATCGCTCGTTTGTGAATATCCAATCACACGTTCCGGGCACCCTCTGGCCCTGTGCGTCTGCCAACTTCTTTTTATCGATTTCTGGGTCGGTGCGAAAGAGAGATAATTCGCAAGCCTCGCGTGCCTCCGCTTCGCGATCAATTCCTAAAAATCATAGAAACCAAGAACTTAGCTCATTCTTGTAAATTATATTGTCATATGAGCAGAGCTTATTATTATATTGTTATTGCATGTTAGAATATCTCTGTATCGAGTTGGATAAGAGATGCTATTTTCATCATATCGGGAGTTGAGACTTGGCTGATTTACCTTGCCCGAATGTAACTGGACCAGATAGATCCCCTTGGATCTGAAGTCCATTGCCAGTAACAAAGCTTGAACCGCTGTACTCACGGCCCGATACTGCGGCTCTTTCACCATATCTCGCCTGGACCATAGGTTGACTCATCACGTATCTGATCTTGATGGTTCAAACAAAAGGATTCGGTGAAGTGGCGAGACGGAACAATTCACACCCTGGGCATTTCAAACATAAAGGGATAGTGCCATAGCTACAGCATGAGGATTTTTATA
This sequence comes from Penicillium subrubescens, assembly GCF_028828155.1. Lineage (NCBI taxonomy): Eukaryota > Fungi > Ascomycota > Eurotiomycetes > Eurotiales > Aspergillaceae > Penicillium > Penicillium subrubescens. The sequence continues at coordinate 2,349,919 of NW_026643151.1, read as the reverse complement.
AACGTGGGATGGCCCTACGTTTGTGATCGAATAACCTTGAGATTGGTCGGTTGTTTTTCCGCCCACAAAATGTGGCGAAAGTTTGTCTGGATTTCATTCCTTGGGAGAACTCGTCCTGCACATCTAGACTGTACCAGGGCCAAGGTATACATTAACCTTAATTCGCTTTAAGGGTTCTGCATTCAGTAACTTTATCGTCATCCTATCCATTTACTGTATTTGAATGGAAGTTCTTCCATTAGATTGCATCATCATCATGGTCAAGTGCTCGCAGGTTACCGAGAACAACGTCGATCACATGAGCTCTTTCTCTTCACTTATACGCAGCAAAGCGGCCTGAGCAGATCAGACTATGCTATGTACGATATAATTATCCGCCTTTTCGAGCAACACTCTTTTTACTTCATGATATACTAATCAAAGTCATGATGGCAGACCCACTGACAATCATCGGAGGCATCGCTGCAGTTCTGGATCTGATTTCATTCGGATATAAGATCATATCTGTGGCCGCAGAACTCAAGGAGTCCACTGGGGAGCTAGAAATCAACAACGAGCGGGACATCATTGTCAGAGACATTGAGGTAATACTGGGAAACTTGCGACAAAGGAGCATGGATGAAGACCACAGCTTTGGGCGCCTCCGACAGAGTTCCTTGGTCATTGCAACTGAATTCAAATCAGCCTTGGATAAATTGAAGATTCATGGCAACATCACGAAATGGAAGACCATGAAGGTGGCATTTGTCAATATCTGGGATAAGAAAAAGCTCCAGGAGCTAGATAGTCGACTGAGAGGGCTCACCTTGGAACTCAACACACATATAACTGCCAACTCAAGGTAAACTACCATAGTAATAAATCTCTTCAAGTTGCAGCTTTACTTACTTCACCATAGTGTGTTGCTGGAAGAAATGTCTGAAGCACAAAGGAGTCGTTTCGACATCGTACAAATTGATATCCGTAATCTACAAGATCAGATTGCGGAAGCTTTCAGCCGGCAAGAAAACGAAATGATTGCCCAGCTGACTGTATTGAAAGAAGCATCCACTGGAATTGCCAATGACACGACCGCGATCCAAGGTAGGCTTGAGAGGATGGAAAAGGGCGATGAAAAGCTACGAACCACCATGGACGAAATCCTCCAATCAGGCACTGCTATACAAAAGAAGTTAACCGAGGTGGAAAGATTAATGGGATCAGCATTTCCCGGTGATGGCAGTGTACGCTGTAATGAACTGGAACGGGCTCGTGATGCTCTTCGCAAGGGCTATGATCTACTTGCCTACCACACCTTCGAGAAATCTGAAGCTACTTTGGTGAGTCAAATGTCGGTAGTATGAGTGTATTTAAAGCTTATCGACACTAGATGGAGTACGCTTCTACTCGAGAGTCGGATCCCTCTCAGGTATCAGCGACTGGCCATACCTACTCTGGAACTTCCCTCGTGATGGGGCAAGGTGTGCATATTCAAGGTAACCTCGGAGCGCCGAATACCAAGGTCGAAGGGAGTAGACATTTTTACGGTGGGCACAGCACGACTTCAGAGAGAGGGACTCATATCCAGGGCGATATTAATGACGCTCAACTCTTCTCTGTTTTAATGGGAGCCCGTGGCAAGTGACATGAAGTCACAGCATGGCGCTCAAGTTGGGCCAGTACCTGTCAAAGCACTTAGATGCCATGTATAACTGCAGAACTTCAACTGGAGCTATGAAATTTGATCAAAGAAGCTTAATGATACCGGACAGTCACTACCACGTCGATTGGGCTCTGTGTGCCAGTCATTCCATGGCACGAGCCCGAAGACAAAACGCGCTGGACGCGCGAACATGAAGAAAATAGCTTCACCATCGTCTCCAGTCCGCATGACGCCCGCGCTGCAGGGCCAAACCTCTTGTTCTCCCCATCCGTCCGTCTCATCATCTCTACTAATCGATCATGATGTCAACGGGGCTTCGGCGACAAGGCACACTCGGTGGCAGGGGATGGGGTGGGCTCCGGAATGCGGACGAAGGCAGAAGAAACTGTATAGGTCGACAGAAATTGACGTTTGCACACGGTCGTACGAGGTCGCCTAGTGCGCCTTTAGATATCGTTCTGGAGTCTCGATATGGTCGCCGTGAAACCTCGCAATCATCGTATAGGACAGATTGTCACTAGTATCATCTCGCCAACTCCCGCGGACTTCGCAATCACTGGCTGACTCGTGTAGAGGCCGAGACAGTTTGGACGTTCACGTCTGCTAACCAGTTCGATCCCGGTCTTCCTCGGTTCCGAAATTATACGGACGCTATCAGGGAAGGCTGCTAACCTCGCCCTCGATTTGCGCCCCTAAGGCAGATTTGAAGCCCCGCTGCACATGGGCAATTTTCCGGAATGAGTGAAGGGCGAATACGCCTGGACTCGCGGAAGTTGGAAGGCCGACCGCTCGTTTGACATGTCAGGGGCCGGAACTGCAGGTCGGCGCGACGAACCAAAGGCAAAAATGCCTCAATTCGAGCGTAATAGTAAGAGCTGAGCGGAAATTCGGGCCAGGTTGAGGGAACAAGCAGCGCAGACTGCGCTAGAAGACTCAAAGGGCTGAACAGGGCGGCCGTTCGCGCTGGCGAGATAGGGGGTGGCGGAGCTCGGTGATCCGGACCAATGGCAAGAATGCCTCACTCGCAAGGCGCACAAGAAGGACGGAGAGAAAGAAGGAGTAGAATGGCGAAAAGCAGCGAGACGTTGAAGCGGCGATAAAAGGGACTTTATAGAAACACGCACGGCGATAGTAATGCGCAGAGAGGGGCTAACCCCGAAACGGCACGCTAAACCCCTTTGCGTAATTCACCGTGACCGACTTATACGGAGTATACGGAGTGCAGAAGAAGTTAACGGAGTCGGCTGACAGGATGTAAATGAATACGCGCCTTTGCTCCTTCCCCACCCTAAATAGGGTATGTATAGCATTAGTATAGCTACTTTCATATGATTGGTAATATCAAGACAGTGGAAGCTAGGAACTGCTTGATACCTGCTGTAGCAAAACATAACTAACCAGACTTTACTGATTAACTGATATCTTCAAAATTGGCATTAGGCGTAGTGGAGATAGATATAGTTACTCCGGCACTGTAATGGTAGTGGTTGTTGGTCACGCTATTTTCCCCTCCTGTTCTGAGAACTAGGGATTGTGTTGCAATGAAGTACAGGATTGTCATTTCTGATTACCGATACCTAAAACCAACCCTTAGACATAAGGGCCTTGCAGACCTAGACACTGTTCCCAGTGTCCGAAATTCTTCCTAGAACACGACAATACGTACCATGACCTCCGGTCATGTCTCCATCAAATTGAGAGCATTTCTTAGGAGACTGTTAATTAGGGTGTTCTTCTTATTTCCTATCATAGGATGTGTACAGTAGCATCTGGCTAGAAAAACTTTTTTCTTAAATGATCACACAGTGCTTGTAGCATCGGCATTATGACTATAGCTGGAACACTTTTGTAGGCCGGCGGATCGCAAGGGATGCATTCCGTGAAAGGGTCGCCATTCCGTATCGAACAACTTTGACTTCATGCATCGGATCGAACCTTGATGGCTCTGGGAAGCAGACAGAACCAGAGCCTTGCCAAACCTCGCTTGCCTCTATACTGATGTCAACTGGAACTAATTCCTTGACGGACGGGCTCTGATTCGAAACCACCGAGGGGATAACTCGCAAATTTAACCCCTGGATCGTTCTCTCAACCGTGCCCTTCAATTTCTGTTCGGGCTGGAAACCAACTTCAACAATCTTTTGACCTGCAGGTCTCTCCACGTAGCCGTGAACGACCGCCGATCCAGTTTTCAAAGATAATGCCACGTTCCCCAATTTCTTAGGGAAGCCGAATTGCTCGCGGCCGCAGCAAATTGGCGAGTCATTGTCAAGGATGAGGGAAAGGAAGTAGTCAAACGTGTCGCCGTTGTATTTGACTTCGACTAAGTGGACATACTCATTGTATGGACCGAATGAGGTCATGCTGTGCTGCAAAACCATTACTGATACTTGTGGCTCGTCCTCAAGTTCTAGCATGTCCGGCACGAGATGGCGCACACATTGCAACGATGTTTGATAAGTAACAGTGAGAACAGCTTCGCTTGTATAGTCGCTGCCATCCACAGGATACGGAGGAGCGTATTGTGGAATGGGCGTATTGGATACTGGGAGCGAGCCAAATGGCATTTTGGAACCACTAAGAGGGCTAGTTAGACACGATAGAATAGCAAGAATTTCGAAGACAGGCTAAGGGAATAATATTTGTTTGGGATGGCAAAAGAATATATGCATTTTCAAGATGCCGAATGATGTCATGCCACGAACCAGTTGCTCTCACCGAAGGTCAGGCTACATTGCAAAACCATGGTGATCATATTTGAAAACCCTTCTGATTTATATGGCCAGGTCTAGATTAAGCACCGTATTTTAAAGTTAGGTAAACTGCGCATGGTGACTTGCCCGCAAACAATCTACCTTTGGCGTCAGCCGACTCGGAGAGTTGATGACCTCATTTGTTACCTTAAGTTAACCAAATAGTCTTTAGCTCCCAGATTTCTCCCATATGTCGAGCAAATCTGGGTGTCGATCGCTGGTTCATACAGCCATGAACTAACTCCATGAGCACGACCGTTGGCCTTGCGATTCGTGCTTCGAAATCTAGACTAGGCCATTGAAATATTTCTTGAAGATCATGCAAGAGAAGCTTATTGTTTCGGTGGTGATGCAAATTTTACCCCAAACTAATCCACTACCGTATGGTAAATTACATCACTTCCCAAACCCTAAACCCAACTATGTAGTGTAACCTATCCGTCTAAACCTAACACGATTATCACATCTAGATTCATCAACATAGACTAGGTATGTAGTACGATGTAAAGTCTGAGAGATTATACAGATAGTAGTCTCATAAATCGGATTTTGTTCCCTAGCATATCTCCGTGCTATTTTTTTTAGACCCACCCTTTACGACAAGCGCTGTTCTAATGCTCGAGGTTGTAGCTATAGCCTGAAACTCATCTCATAGGAATACAACCATCTCCTCGAGGTAGAGGCCGGGTTTCTCAGATTGGTGATCACAGAGGGCTTAAATTAGCAGTGGTGTCACAGTTCGTTTCTAACCTATTCGAGTTTGAGGCGCGTATATGCTTCTGATATTGTCGCAAGTTGTTGCGGATATAGATGATGGTGTTACGCGGTGCTAACTAGTCACTGTGAGTAAGTAGAACGATGACGGCCGATTATGGCTCCGTGCCACTTTCTGCTGATTCCAAGAGTATCTCGCAACCGTACCGTTACTATGCAAAGCCTTACTGCGGGTTCGGTTCCTGTTAAGTATCTTGCAGAATATGCTAGAGTGTGCGCTAAGTTAGTTAGTCACAAAATATTACTAACTATAGAGTGAACTTCCCTACTTGTAGGTTAGATTATCTTAAGGGTGAACTACGAAGTAAAGTACTAAAGGTAGTAACTAAGTAATAATGTGCAATTAATCGCTGTAAGCATATACTCTATAAGTCAGGATAGAGGCCTGTTAATTAAGCAGGAGAGAGGAACTAATCAAAATTGTTTAGAAAGGTCAAAGACTGTTTCTTAAGGAGCGTAGAACCTCCTCTTTATAGCGTAATGTCGACATAAGAATGTGCATAAGCCCTAGAAAGCCGTCGAACTTGACAGAATGCAACAGAATACGTCATCCGAATATAAGATGCGCCGATCTTCAACGATTGATTCTAAACATGGGAAAGAGCTTCAACACTCTGGCTGAAGAAAAATGTCAGAAGCAGGTACAAAAAACCGCAAACTGACGAGAGCCAATATGAAAGAAACCCATTCAAATCTCTAAAACCCAACGCTCTCACTTTTCATTAATGGAATATTCACCTGAATACTACTCAAAACATGAGCAGCTCTCAGGAAGTTTCAGCGGACGAATTTTGGGGAAAGTTTGTCGAATTAGGTGCTCTCTTCATGGAACACAAACCGGCCCATTGCAAAGCCTGTCTCATTAAAGGCCAAGAGAACCGTCTTGGGTGTCTTCACTGCTATTTGCCCGCCAAACCATCGAAAAAGGCCTTTTGAAACCCTCCCAGATATACGCCTATATGTACATCCCTTCTTACTCTTTCTCTTCTCCAACTTGGCCTTGTGTAAAGCTGTGATGGATATGATTTGCAGGCCAAAAGCCGGGGGGCATTTGTTTTGATCCCCGTGACTGCTAAGATTACGCATTAGTACACTCGTACAGACGACCAGAAGAAGCCCACAAAATATGCTGTGACACAAGGTAACCAGTTGGCATGATTAAAACTTCTGCTGAGAAAGAATTTTCCATAACCACTTTAAGTCATGCTGGTACTACCTAAAAGGAAGGAGTCTTTTTCGGACCGCCTAACCTCGGGCCTCGTGGCAGTATATCAGCTTTCAAGCTTTCATTCACAGCCGCATAGACCGGCAGGATATATTTTACTATTTCCGACGCTTGATACCAGTACAAAGACATCGAGATACCTCTTCTGCAAATCTCTCCGCCGAAATGCGGAGGATAACGACGACCTGTGGTCTCGCCCACGAAGGTCGGGCATAAGAGGACCAGTCAACCCCTTCTTTGATCTTAGCTTCTCAAACTCTTGAAGACAACGATATTATTAGTGATTATTGATCACAGAAGAGCGTCATAGCACTACTTCGATCACTCGCGATGTCGGTCTACGATCTATACTTTGCCTTTGGGAAGCCAGGTACATACACCCTAGATCACACCGGGGGACATTGTAGGTAAGTAAAGTGTATATCATAGCAAAGGGAGAACGCTTTACTGATCGGAATACAGCCAGCGCATGCCACTTCGCTACCACGAATGGACCGCAAAACGACCCATCAAAGCAATAAAAAATCTAGCATGCGACGCACACGACAATATCTTCATGGTTTGGACTCCTGATAATCGATCACTGGGTAAATTCAATCCTCTGCACTACTTAAATCTAAGAAATCAAGTTATCTGATCAGACGTTACAAGTATGCAAATCCCACCTCGACCCAATCTACCACCCTCTCCAAACATTCCTCTCCAAAGAAGGAGTTGTCAATTGTCGAGTCCAATTCGGCCCCAGCATTGGCGAATACTTCGTCACGAGCGAAAGAACAGGACGATGTCAATGGGTTTCTCCCCAATTGGACAAGGATATGACCAACGAAACAGCTCGATTCAAAATGTGTTCTCTTGGAATTTATGATTCGTACGTGGCTATTTTCACTGATGGTTCGGCGAAATGGTCTCTCGGCGAGGATTATCCAGGACTTCTTAGGATTCTGAGACGTGTTCGACAGGGGGATTTGGTGGTATGTATTTTTGCGCTGGTATCTATAAGGTTCAGGAAAGTCGAAAGTATGGGTCTGACTTCGGGCTTGTAGTTTGTTGCTCTAAATCCCTATCGAGCAAATGAGTTCTTTGTCGCTCTCGCTGATGGAATTGTGCATATCCGAGCTAGTGCGTTGGTCGAGAAACATGTTCTGGATATACTGGGTCAGTATCCTAACTTGACGGTCGTGACTAGTGATGTCATCAAGTGTAGTCGCAGTGTATCTGGGGATCAAGGTCTTCCAACCAAATACCGAACGAAGGATTTTATGAAATTTATAGCTAAGAATGTGGCTGGAGGGGTGATTTCGTCCGCAGTTGCTGCTACTTTCTCCTGCACTGTGATGTGAATGCGGTATTCACCATGGGAATATGTTCTCTATTGCTAAATCAGTGGAGCTGTATCAGTGGACTGCATGAACATCAAATAGCCGAGATAAATGGGAATGATTATCGTGCTATGGGAATGATACTGCATACACAGGATACATCAGACAACCTCCGAACTCGAGTAACGACGGAGAGAAATAGAAATGAACAGCATGACAAACGCCCGCAAAGAATCCAAAACATCAAAAGATACACTCAATAGCCTGTAAAAGTATTTCACTCATCGGTTTTCTTCCAAGATCCCGATTCATCCTGCACAAGTTCAAACTCGCGGTACCCATCGACCAAACCGTCAGTCAATTTGGTGATAGCGACCCAAGCAGGAACGTATTGCCTGGCCTCGCTGAGAGCCGGGATAAGATCGGGGCTATTGTCATCGCTCCAGAGACACGAGACGCGACCCTTGAGAGAGGCGTGATGCTCGTTGAACTCGACGTCCACAGTCCACGAGCCATCCCATGTACGGCTCCAGAGGCGAATTTCTTGCATGCCATCTGAAGATGGTTTGATGAAGCGCTTGTCAGGAGCGGAGGATCCGACGACACTGAAGTTTTTGATGGGGTGGCCGTCCATGGTGATGCGGCAAGCGCGGGTGTTCAGGCCCGAGACTTCAAAGCGGACGGAGCGAGTGCTGGTCTCGGAATGAGAGATGCTATAAGAGACCCAATCTACCGAAGGATCCCAGGCAGAGACGTCATTGCCAGGAACAACGTTTGGCTCAGCACCAGGCCAGCCGCATTGCAAGAGCTTCCCACCTCTGACGTGGGTTTTGCACTCTGCCTGGCCCTGTGCATTGGGGAGACCACGGACAATGTCTTCAATGAAGGGGCTGACACCGGCCAGGTAAGCCGTAGAGTTGCCTCTATCCAGGTCGACCTGCTGCGAGAAGAAGACCTTCATGCGGTTGGAGTCAGAGAAGGGGAAGGCGATCAAGTTGTAGATGAGAGTGCCGATGAGAATCAAGAACAGGAAGATCGGGATATGGTAGGTGTAGCGGTGGATGTATGGCAATATCGGCAGGAAGATCAATGTGATGAAAAGCGCCATGAGCAGGTACAAGACCAGTGTGGGATCACCGTCCTGGCCCGTTTGGTAAAGAGCACTAGCCGCGATCAAAGCCAGAGGAGCCAGCATGGTGATGTTGATCGGAACAGTGAGAAGCAGCTGGATTACCCAGGTCCAACTAGGCATCGATGCACTCCAAGCTTGTTCATTTCCATACACGTTGGGATCTTGCTCCTCATCTTCGTCAACCCCGTGGTTCGCCACATAGTCACCAGGGACGTTAACGTAGTTTGCAAAGGTGGTGCGCTGTCCACGCAGCAGAGATGTCGACTCGGTTGGCTCTTCGTCAGCTCCTTCGTCGTCTTCGTGCCCGTCGCCTGTGCCAAGTCTGCTGCCATAGCTACTGGGCTGTCGCGAGTCCTGAGCCAATTGACCGACATACTCTGACATCCTTGGAAGGGAAAAAAGTTCAAGGTAGGAGATCCAAGTGGCCAAAAAGACACCCGCAAAATAAAACAGGGAGAAGTAGCCACCACCCATTTGATGCTCATTTTCGAGGACGGTGGCGAGGACCAACAACGCCCATGAGAAAACAAACATCCACGTGTAAGTGTACACTCGGTGGAAGGCAGATGGCCGCGCGAAATCAGCAACGCGAGACACGAACCAAGCCAGGAAGATCCAGGCAGAGACCATCATGCTCCAAACAGCGTAGGTACTGCTGTGTATGATGAGCGGGTTGACCTTGGCCAGCATATAGGCAAATCCGACAATGACAGCGGTAGGAATGCCAATCAAGAATGGGAATCGGAAGAAGCCCCGAAGACCCTGAAGCGGAACCTTCTCATCGCTTGTCTCCAAATGCACCGAAGACCGGAACAAATACATTTTATCGGCCTGCGAAAGGGCAATGCTAGTCACAAGCAGAGTCAATGGTGCCACAATCAGCAAGGTGACAGACAGCGCGAAAAGAGTATGTAGCTGGAAGACAGCGAATGCGCTACCGAACAAATCGAACCAAACAGCGTTGGTACCTTGACCGTTGGGTACGTTCCCATCATCTCGAACCGGGCCATCGAACCGGTCAGTATCGTCAGAAACAAGACTCTCGGTGGTCGCGACCGCCCCAGAGAGCATATGCCACAGAGAGTCGATGTTAGTGTGTCGCGCATCATCCTGATCGGTATGATACCGAGCGCGGGGCTCCATAAAGGCAACATCCAGCCCGCGCAACCCCATCTCACCATCGAACACGATATAGTCAGTCTGGCTACCGACAAGCTCGAACCCATTGGCGCTGACGATAGATCCAAAGGGATACTTGGCTTTCGCATACGCCTGGGTGACCTCCGTATCCGTACTGCGGAACAGAGTCGCCCGGCCGCCAGCACCAGCGCCCTCCAGGTTGAGGAATGTATGGGCGAACTTTGCCATCGGATGCTGGCTGTACGCACGGGCGCCATTCAGGTAGTCCTCCTCGCCGTTATTGAACAGCACCACCAGGCCACGACGCGGCGCGTGGCCTGGAGAAAGGAAATATTTCACCAACTGCAGGCATGTCACGACACCAACACCATCATCCGTAGCTCCGAATCCAGTCGACACGCTGTCATAATGCGCGTTGACCAGCACTCCGCCCTTACCAGTGGGCGCCTTCCCGGGCGTCTCCCACCATTTCTCCTTCTGATCTTTGAACCCGCGAATATATACCAGGATATTAGTACCCTCAAAGTACACGCCGCTCCGTTGGTCGAAGAATGTCAGATTCGAGGTGAGGTCATCAAAGACGAAGACCTCGGGCTTCTCCTCATCTGGCTGGTAAGCTTCGGAGGGTGGGGCGGATCGCTGGATCGCGTCGATGCGCTCGAGTAGCCACGCGCGAACATGGTCGTTTTCATGCGAGTTGTACGGGTGGTAACCTCTAGTGAGCGCTTGGAGGTCCTGCCATGCCTCGGTCAGGTTCAATCCTTCGGGGCTGGTTCGGGGTGCAGCTGGGACGTTTAGGTGGATGACAAGAATAGGGATGATCAGGGCGAGGAACACCGCGGTCGTGATGATGGTCACTGGCCACGGCGTAAAGGCCAGAGGGTTTCTGGCCCTAACAGGAGCCATCGCCGGAGGGGTTCAGGCGGATGAAGTGGTCGAGGGCGAGGCGTGAAGGTGAGGTTGGAGAAAGGGAAGCGGGAATGCGGGGGCAGTGAGAAGCTCTCGGAGTTACGGTGAATTACGCTAACGTCCAACGTTACAATGAGGTTGCTCAACTCCAGCCCCCCTGCATTACCAGCTCGATTTGGAAGTTGAATCAGTCTCCTCTTTTTCTGGGAATTGCTAAAAACACGATACACGATTGCTAATTTGACGATACAACTCTTATTCTAATTTAGCGTAGTAATATTATTACAGTGATCTACATTGGGGTTCGGTTCTATAAGTTTGAAACCCTAACAAATTTTCAAAACCATCTTAGCACTAATTAGTTGGACGATATCTGTGCTATTGAGAAAGACATCTAGGAAGACATCTAGGAAGACATTTAGAAAGACATTTAGAAAGACCTTTCAAAAAAGAGTAATTGAAGCATGTCTGCTTGGTCCGTTTCTCTGGTTTTTAGACTAGGACTTTTGAGCAACTATCAGGATATCCTAATTAGAAGATAGTAATACAGTTACTGCGCTAAACCCCAAATAGGCGTGTATCGTGTGATTAGCAATCTTGTATCGACGTTTTAGCAATTACCCTTTTTCTGAACTATCTTTGGAAAGAGCATAATGCAATGTAATTCAAAAATACCTAAGTAGATAAACCACGGAATAAGGCCATTAGGCCGTGAACGCTACCGCACAATGCATTTCCCAGAATAACAGGCATCGGAGGGTAGGGGGTAATCTTCGCTGATATGGGTAGAAATATGACACTTGCTCGTTGATACTGACTCCAGGCCCGACCAAGGAAAGTCAGGCTAAAGGAAACGGTAAAACCACAAGCAGGGGATGCAAAGCAAAGCGAGGGCCTCCTGTGTAGATCGACAGAGACAGAACATGATAAGGGGAAGAAAAGAAAAAGAAGGCAGCTGGCGATAGGATGTTGAGCGAAAAGGGGATAAAAAGGAAGACAGCGGAAGTGGGTATCGTATCATTGAGGGGGGACGTCCATGTATTCATCATCGTTGTCGTTGATGCCTGTGGCATGCATCAGACCAGTCATCTGCCCCTCGTCTTCGTCCAACTCTTCATCGTCGTCGTACATAGTGGCTTCGGTTTCTTCGGGATGAGAAGACATATCTCGATTCAGGAACTCGCGAAGCCGAGTCACGCCCTCACCGCTGAACACGCAAAAGACATCTCTTTGTTGTTGAGTGAACTCTGGTGGGGCTTCTCGACAAAATGCCGTGAGGTTTTCGTTGAGGAATGCCTGCACACCGGTCAAGCTCAAGTGTGTAAGGCGTGGGCAGTTATTGATCAGAGGACGAATGCCCTAGATAAGTATTGTCAGTATCCAATAGAGGAAGTGGAACTATATAGTTGAGAACCGGCAAGGGGAATCATACCTTCATGTTCAGACCGGTGCAGTAACTGAGATGAACCCGCTCCAGGTTGCTGACCATCGGGTGATTGGCTCTGGGAGGGTGGGCCAGAGCAAGAATGCTTTGGTTGGTGATAGCCTGGCATTTGACCAGGCCAATACGGCGGAGTTTCGGCAAAGTCGCCAGTTGCTGCACACTGAGATCGGTCAAGCGATTGCAGCAAGCCAGGTCAATGTAGCGAATGCGGTTACAGGACTTGATCAGTTGAATGACCGCGCCGTCGGTGATGTTTGAGCAATGACCCAGATGGACGTAGTGAAGATTTTTGCCCAGTTTGCAAATGGCAGAGACCGAGCGATCCGTGATGAAGCGGCACTTAGCCAGCACCAGGTTTCGCAGACGAGGAGCAGCACTCACGATCCGCTCAACGGCGTCATCCTTGACATTTTCGCATGCGGTCAAATCGAGAATGCGCAGGCTGTCAAATGTCATTCGCTCGGGCAAGTTGAGGAATGCCGAGTCATTAATCTCCGTGCAGTGTGCAAGTCGCAACTCCCGTAGATGACGCAGTGTGGTCAGTAGCGCTGTGACAGACGGACTTGTCACCAGCTTGCAGTCATGCAAGTCAATCTCCAGGACTGCTGGGCAATTTTCTGCAAATGATTGGATTGACCGGTCAGTCACATTAGACACCCCGTTCAGTTTTAGTCTCTTGATTTGGCGACAATTCTGCGACACGACCAGCAGCGAGTCATCCGTAACCTTTGAACATCCTGTGATATTCAAGCCTTGCAGACGCGGACAGTTCCTTGCTACCGCGAAGAGAGTGTGGTCGGTCAGGGATCGGAGGTCGGAAACATCCAGTGCTTGTAGATGTCGGTTACCTTCCACCAGATCTGACACGCCCTTATCCGTAAGCTTGGAACAGTTCGTTAATGTCAACCGCTCCACTCGCTTGCATTGTGTGAAAGGGACCACTGTGCCATCACTGACGTCCTCTGTCAGAGCGGACAGGTTGAGCCGCTTGATGAGATCTGCGTAGGCAAAGAGGCTATCAGGCTTCCCCACGGATGACGCAACGCTCTTCAGGTTGTTCCAGTTGTTACACGACGGGCGATGCCATAGAATCCCAACGCAATTTGCAGCCCAGTTGCGAGACACCGACATGCAATTTAGCATGTCAACAGGCGACGCGAGTTTGGAGAAGATCGCGATCAAGATCTCAGGCGGGAGGCGGCCGATCGGTGGCACTGGGACAGATCGACTCGCGTGCACGTGGAGGTCGCGGAAAGTAGCGACACCGATCGATGACTGTGAGTCGTTGGCTTGAGCCATGAAGAAATCAGTGTCGTCATCTGCAGCGCGTTCCGGTGAGGTTGAGGACGAGGTTGAGGAGGGTGCTTCGCTCGAGAGGCGAGCAGAGGGGCGGATGCGAGGCATCTTGGTTGCCAGGGAGGAGTCGGTACTCGAGGGCCAATTCGATTTTCTTTTCGGGTCGTCGTAAGGGTGAAATCTCATTACTTCGTGAATGGTGGTGGTTGCATGGGCGGGATGTGTGTTTGTGTTTGTGTGGTAAGGCGAAGGCTGAACGCAGGGTAGTTTGGGATCTTCAAAGAGGCTCGATCGGGCAGGTTGCGGGCCGGCAAATCGTAGCCAGACCTCTGAGACCGGTCGAGTACTCGGGTAGCCTGTTCTGAGGGATGCGATGGGAGTGTTGTTGTGGATTATCGAGAGATGTGATGGGGTAAGAAGTGACGCGAGTTTTGACTGAGAGCTGAGGGAACCAGAGCGCTTAGACGTTCTGGTATGACGATGGTGTTTGGATCAGGTGTGAAGGAGGAAAGATGTCGCAAAAGTAAGATGCAAGTGAGAAGTGGTCAACGCATGGCCTGCACGCCCCTTGTAAATCCCAAGGGGGAGAGTTGAATGCAGGGCGAGTGTGCGTAAAAGGGACGCAGGCGGCAATGGAGGGGGATGAGGCAAATGGGTTACTTGAGTTAATGGGTGAATGGGGCCCAGTCTCACAAGCGCGGAGAGTCGGCGCCAAGCAACTTGCTTATCGATGTGATAAGATGGAGGGGAGCAGAAACAGAGAGAGAAGGGGGGGGGCAAAATGATTATAAATTCATCAGGAACAGGCAGAAGATGAAGGAAAGGCTCTTCCCTTTGTCCATTGCTACGGTACGACTTGGCTTATACTACTGCAGTATACTACAGAGGCCCGACTCGAACCCTAACGAGGCGCTTGATGTGGTCCCGTGCGGTCGCAGCTGATGATGACGATCCCGGCGGATCCTGGAAATCACGATACACTTGAGTCTAGAAACCAGACATCCTTCAATCACTCTTATTTAAAAGATCATTATAAATGTCTTTCGAATCATAACTCGTGACTGCTATGATGATTTTGAAAATTGTCGGGGTTTCAAACTTATGGAAACCCATTGTATGTACATTTGGTACACTTGGTGGTCCGCACATCCCCAGTCTCCCGTACTTCAACACGATACATCGCAAATTAAATTTCCAAGGATATCGACGGCTCTATAACTATTTCCTTCTAACATATCAGTTCCCCACACTTCGGTCGGATCCTTTCACCCACTCGCGCAGCACATTCTTGCGAATCTTGCCCGTGCTGGTCTTGGGGAGCTCCGCCACTATTTCAACCTCACGTGGGATCATGAACTTGCTAATGCCACTGGCATTCCGAGCCCAAGAGATCACATCAGCACCTTCCAGACTCTTGCCCTCCTTGACCGTGATGAATGCCTTTGGTCGCTCTCCCCAGTGGCTGTCGGGGATGGACACGACACCAGCCTCCAGAATATCGGGATGGGTGGCGAGCATCGACTCCAATGCGACGGAAGAGATATTCTCACCACCTAAGCATACAATTAGTATATTGTGTACAAAACGAAAGCATGGAGCTGATGGTCGCAGGGCCTCTTACCGCTGATGATAATATCCTTCGAGCGATCGAGAATCTGGATCGCGCCGTCGGGGTGCCAGACAGCCAGATCCCCGGAATGCAAAACCCCACCGGCAAAGAGCTTCCGAGTCGCGTCCGGGTCCTTATAGTATCCCTTGGCACAGATGTTTCCGAAGAATACAATCTCACCGATTTCTTTGCCGTCTCGCTGAACATCAGTGATCGTTCCCTCTGACACCTCGGTCTTGATTACCCGCACGGGCAGACTAGTGATGAAGCCATGACCCTGCCGGGCCATCTTCTGGTACTTCTCCTTCAATGGGATATGCTCCCACTCTGGGAGATGATACCCCTTCGTAATCGGCCCATAGGTCTCAGTCATGCCGTAAACGTGCACCGGGTGGAGGTTCAGGTTGGTCATTTGCTCGAAGAGGTGAGGCGTGGGTGGGCTAGCTGCCACAGTAACACGGACCGGCTCGGGGAGCCGTTCGGCTTCTTTCGCGTTGCATAGGAGAGTGTTAACCGTCGGGGCTGCGTTGAAGTGGCTGATATGCTCTTCTTTCAGTAGCCGCCAGATTTCGGGGTAGTCGATCTTGCGTAGACAGTAGTGGGTGCCACGAACTGCGGTAATAGCCCACGGGAAAGTCCAACCTGTAAACCCGGTTAGCTACCAGAGCTGTCATTTGGATACAGTGATTCGCGAACCCATTGCATGGAACATGGGCAATGTCCACAAATACTTGGCCCGTCCCTGGTTGAAATTCAAACCAGACTCAATGACATTAGCCAGAGCGGCCAAGTAACAACCGCGATGAGTATACTCAACACCTTTAGGCCTGGCAGTGGTGCCGCTGGTATATGCCAATGCAATTAACGATTCTTCATCAGCCGCTTGAGCTTCAAGGCCCGCCCAGCCCTGCGCTCCAGTCTCTGAATCGTACTTCAAGCCTTCTAGCACGGCATCGTCGAAGGGACCCGTCAATTCGCCTTCAGTAGCGTCGGTATCGGTGTCGACAATAATGGGAACGTTGGAATGTTGTGACCGATAGATGTCAAGGAGGTTTGTAAACTCTTGATCCACGATAATCACGTCTACATCGCCATGCTCAAAGATATAGGCGATATCATCCTGCTTTAGGCGGTAGTTCACAGCTGTATTCCCCCAATCGTATTAGCCAGCGTGCTCACTTCATCAGCCATTTCTTATTGAGAAACATACCAACGTTAATAGAACCAGCCGCGGCAATTCCAAAGATCGATTCCAGAAATGCCGGGGTATTGGGGCAAAGAATGCCAACTCTTCGAAAGCCCTTCTTTTTCAAGAAATATGCCAACCCGCGGGCGCGATCTGCGGTCTCGCTGTACGTTCGGCGCAGGATCTTATTGTTTGCGGTAACATGGTAAATTGCCTCGGCCTGGATCATTTCTCCTTAGTCAGATGCTTGTTTTCATCAGCTGGCCCAAGCAAAACGATAAAGCCAAAGGCATTGCTAGGAACATCCACGCGATTAAAACATCAGTTTACCTACATTAGGCTCAATTGCCGCCGCTCGAGGGAGGAAAAATGTGGGTGAAAGCGTGTGATGGTTGAAGCGGTGCTCGAACGGAGCTGATGCCGGAGACCCTGTGAAATGGCCCAGCAGGCCAGATAGCCGGGATGCAACGCCGGACATGATATGTGGATGGTGTGTTTATCGATTGATGCAAAGCACGATATCGGTGTTACACGACCGAATTACTCTGCGGGTCAATTCGACAGGAGCGAGGCACAGGGGAAATATGCAAAAGTAAAGTCGGTTCAGTTTGTTGGAGAAATGCGGGGAAACAGTCCGGGTTAGTCAGGCGGGTAACCTCGGGCGCCGCCTTAGGGGCCGCTGCTATTGCGGGCCGATCATTTGCACAAGCGGGTACTCGGGAATAATGACGCCTAGAAATGCTTAGGTCTAAATAACAGTCAGATTTGCAATAAGCTTGATGGTATTGGTATTCAGGGCTGCAATATAGGCTAAAGATGATTTTGAATACAATCAATGAAGCAGTCATCGTCTTGACTATTGGCTTTTGCTAGAATCCAATCCGAGGCTTGAACTTGACTAGCTCCTTTTCGGACACAAGGAATGCTTGGTTGTACCGGAGACCCGAGGCTATATACCTCGGATAGGAAAAAATGCTTTAAAAATAGAAAGGATAGATGGAGAAAAGATAGTTCAATAGAGAGCCTGAGGAAGTAAGATTGTCATCTTCAATTGGATCTGCAGATGAATTTAGATGCAAAAAGCTCTGTCAAACGCCTAGTTCCCGCTCCAGCTCTTGTACATCATATCATAGATCTCCAGATCCTTCTGGGCATCTTGAACGGTTGACTTGATGGCTTTGCCATGCATGAAAGCTTCATACATTTCCTGCAGCTCGGCTGTATAAGCATCCTCGTACGAAGACAGCATAGTACGCCGCTGAATCTCGCCGTGCTCGTTCGGCTCCTCCACCTCAACATGAATGGGCAGCCCTTTGACGTAGGGACTATCATACTGTAAGGACAAGTCAGTCTCTTCTTTCGACTAATGAAATCACGCTAAATCATGGACCAACCGCATACCTTGATCGTCACTCTCTTGTTAGCTCCGTAAACAGCAATATGGGCATCAAAGACCGGAACCCCGTCAATACCACTCTCATAAGTGGTCGAATAGCTTGATCCATCTTGATTGCGGAACGTCATAATAGCGCTGTAGAAGGGATCATTGGCAGATACACCAACGACCTTCTCAGGGAAACCAAGGACTTCACGCATGAGAGAAATATCATGAGACCCGAGGCTACCAAGGAAGCGGCAAAACTTGCGCATTTCATCCGTGATCTCCTGGTTTGGGAATGCCTCTGCATACAGCGCTTCCAAGCGTGCATCACGCTCCTCTGCCGCCCCAGCAGGGTAATCAGAATTCTTGACTTGGAATGTACCACTCTGATTGACGAACTGCGCATTAGGTCCACTGAAGTCGCGTACCCGTGCGTATAGAATTTTTGGAATAGTGGCGATCTCTCGCTTAAAGGCTTGCAGGAAGCTTGGGGCGTAGCGACGCATATAGCCCACGAAGACCCGGGCACCGCCAGGTGCATTCTTCTCGGCATCAATGATCGATTGTATCGAGGGAAGAGACAGGGATACCGGCTTCTCGATGAAGACGTTCTTGCCCGCTTTGAGACTGGCAATGGCTAGCGGGGCATGGCTTTCATCCGAGGTGAGGATGAAGACTGTGTCGACGTTGGGGTTGTCAATCACCTCTTGCGGGATGGTGGTTTTGTGCGGGACATTGAACTTTGTTGCACAGTGCTCTGTCGTGGTAGGAGAGAGATCGCAGATAGATTCAATCTTGAACAGATGCGAGAGAAGCAAGAGACAAGGCCCGTGGCAGACTTGGAAGACCTCCTGGACGGTGTGTTGTTAGTGATATGTTAATGACCTTGCGGGAGAGTTCGTACACCGGCGCCAATGATGCCAAGACCGAGTCTCTGGGGGGAAGACATGGTGTCAGAGGTGTTGAATGAGAAGCTCAATTGTAATTGACCTGCGATCTTTTTGTTCATGGAGTCAAGAGCTGAATGATCTCATCGTCGTTTGATGTTGGTGGAAGTGGGTCTCACTGAACATCCCACCATGCGGGGACCATTCTGCTCCGAACCCTCTTCACATAAAAGGCTTTCTAGGAAATTCTAGGAAATTTAGACGCGTGAAGGCCTCACACTATTGTATACTGTTTTTGATTTCAAAAGTTCTTCGAGTCTGTCGCTAGCTATCCTCAGCAGATTTTCTTCCGGCAAGATTTGTATTTCGCGATATGAGATTGGTGGCCAGTCCAATGCTATATATAGTCTCCCAGTCCATTACGTACCTATACTCCGTAGTGGTGATTAAGCGGGCATTACTTTGATCGTAGTATGTGGCGATGATGAATCCTACGTTAACAATGGCATACTTAGTACCTGGCGTATGAAGTCCCTTGGCCCTGCGTTGACATGGACGTGGTTGACTTTGCATCAGATATATATACGTGCCCGACGATGCTGATTCAAAATACGTTGGAAGAGAAGTGAACTAGAAGAGACCGAGGGAAATAGATTCATGTGATAGAAACACCCGAGTCCCAGAGAAAGTTGTCACAAACGGTGAATGCAAGACCGTCATTAGGGTTGGGGCTGAGATCCGGACAATGGAGTTTGTGGAGAAGGGTTCGGTTGTCAGGCACTACGTAACTCTAGACAAAGTCCGATTGATAGCCTTCAGATAAGCATATCAAATTGATACGAATGCGAGATAGCGTCATTGAAGGATGGACCGCATGGCTAAAGTAGAGAATCTGACAAGTGCCGCCAGTATATACGAGGAACATACGGAGAAGATGAAGAAGGCGCGCGCAAGGTAGAAGAAAAAATAAAACCTGCATCGTCATAAGATCATGTTGAACTCTTTGTGAACTCTTGAAAATTTGTTTTGGATTAAACCGCCACGGCGCGAGACAACAGCCAGCTATTTTAGACAACCTTTCATCCCGCGACTCCGTTTTTTCTGCTTTTGAGAATTTCCGAAGAAACCCAGTAGTCCCCCGCCAGATCACCGTTCCTAATCCATGTCCGTCACGACCCAGTCAAGGGCAGTGGTATTCACGAAGAAACAGGAAAACAAGATAACACAGACGGGGGTCCAGGCCCAATAGAAAAAGGTCGATCTCGGCTTGCCGTTCAAGTTCGCTGAAACAAAACCGTTCGCGATCCCAACCCAGATCCGTCACTCACAACAACCGGCCGCTCTTTATGAGGTATCTAGTAGCCGAGCTGAGCGAGCTGGCTCTTGGTCTTGCTGTCAACGTTCGCACCCTGCTCCGCCTTGGCGAGGTTACGGCGAGCGGCCTTCTTGCGCTCGTAGTAAGCCTTGCTCTTAACCTTCCGGCGCTCCTCAAGTCTGTAAAATGGGTTGTTAGTATCATTTCAATCCAATATACCATAGACCAATCCGGGTGGAAATGGTGGAATGCAACGTACCGAGAAACGACATCCTGGTACTTCCAGCCAACCTCGTGGCTGAGACGGCCAACGGTGCAGTACTTGCGGCCGGGGCGCAGGCGCAGGACACGGAGGGCCTGGGGAACGACAACGCGCTTCTTCTTGTCGTAGGGAGGGGGGACACCCTCGAAGACCTTCAGGCGCTCCATGGCAGCAGCACCGCGGGCAGTCTTGTGGGGAATCATGCCGCGGACAGCCTTGTAGAAGATGCGGGAGGGAGCGCGGAAGTGGAAGGGACCACCGCGAGTGGGGTTGAAACGGGTCATCTTGCGGAGGTAGGCGTGGTACTTCACTGTAGGTCGACGAAAAGAATCCAAGTTAGCGGTGTGTTTCGCCACAGTGTCGTTATATCCTCGCAAGGTCTTGTGTCGCAAAAAATTGGCGAAATGTCCTCCTCTTATTCCATCGCTATCTTTTTCGACCACCGCACAGAATGAAAGAAATCGGGAGAGGGTTGAACGTACGCTTCGCGCGGAAGAACTCGCCGGAGATGTTGAGGGCCTCACATCTCACAACGACGATCTTCTGGCCGTTAAGCAGCTGCTTGGCGACAGTGCTGGCCAGGCGACCAAGGAGGTGTCCTTTGCCGTCGATGACGACCTATATTCGAAACAAACAGTTAGCGATCGTGGTCGTTTCGGGTGTTCCACGCCAAAGTTGAAGATGTTGAAGATTTGAGGATTGAGAGGTGGCGGGCGAGATCGATAGCATAGCGTTCAAAGCGTTGGGGAGTTCAGGAAACGCACCACTGGTTCAAAAGAGGACATCCTGCTCTGTCACCTTTGTGGAAAGGAAGGTTGGATGGTTGTCGGCGGTTGTTGTCGTTGGAGTCAAGTTCAACGCACACAACGAAGTCGGATGGATCGCAGGCGAAGGGGGTTAAGCGAGCCCCGACTGCACCGCTGTGTGTGGATTAGTGGGTGAGGGCCGCAGCCCTAAGACCAGCCAATCGCGGGATGTGTGGATCACGTGGTGCACACAAGTCAGACCCGCCTGCCGCGGAAAGCGCTGATTATGTCATCGTTTCTTTTTCCCCCAATCTTTGGAATTGTGGTGCCATCTCACCCGCGCCTTTAGGGCATGCCGTTAGGGCTGCTAGTGGCAATGTTCTAGAAATTTAATGATAAGCCCAGGGCATAGTGATCTACGTGTGGTGTGAGACCTTATTGGGCAGGCATATGGGATGTACAGTCAGGTCTCTCAATAATGTGCTATCGACCAATATCTTGTTCTGCTGCTTGAAGGACTCAATGTCCATATCGATGGCATCTCCAGTTATCTCAATGGACTGTCAGGCTGATCTTGAAATGATGAATGGGTCCGATGACTAATACAAGTCTATGGACTGCCTGCATCCAGATCGTGGGTAGTCTAATGTGGTTGTGTGTCCCTCCGGGGTTTGAACATAATAATCAATTCATTCCTATCTCCAACCATTTGTCCACGTCATAGGCCCGATGAATAGCTGACTATATGCACATCGAGAAGCTCTAACATTGTAAGAAACGAATGCAGCCCTGACCACTCCTCCTAAGCGAGTACTCACAGATCAAGATGTGAACACATTCGACTTGTTAAAGAAGGTGTTGATCCTATAGCCTTGTCTTATGAGCTTTTCTGCAGAAAGGCACCCATGGCGGAAGCAAACCTAAGCAGAAAGAAGATATAAGCATATTGAAACACCTGCAAAGGGTGAAGAAATGAGGCCATACCCTGCAGTAGCCACGATTACATCTGCAGATCTGACCGAGGTCAATGACAAGGGGGCCGCAAAGGCAATCAGCGTTGCACTTGCAAAGGCTAGTCTCGTGTAACAGCTGTTCAGGAACCCTAAAACTAGAATCGCCATTGCCAGGAGAAGCAACATGCTGACTGTCAGAGTCACTCGAGACAGCTTGGCTGCAGCCTGCTCGGAAAAAGCTATGATTTTGTCGGACTGGTAAATCTGGCATGACAAGGTTATCAGCCCGACAATGGGATACACAAAATAATACCACCATTCGAGCTTATGTTTGCAAATGGTCTATTCCTGTCGGAAAGGATGGCGCTGCTATAAAGGCAGCATTCGCCCACGACGTTTCCGAGAAATGATACGACGGGCGATTCATCACTACGCGCACGCAGAATGGCTAGTGAAAGAGTTGTATGAATTAAAAAATGGTAAGCCGAATATTCTCAGTTTCTCGAAGCGCTGGCTAGGTACTAGTTCTCATATCGATAGGAGCTTCATCATCTCGCCGAAGAATCGAACCATGGAAACTTGCTTTGCCATCAGGTGTCCATTTCTATACCAACGACTGTATGACTAGAGTGGGACTGGGCGTGTGTAATCCGGGGGGAGTGATAACGTGTGGGGAACAGCACCTGAAGATGATTATCTAGAGTGGTACGCCTGCACTCTCGTAGATCATTCGGACTACAGATGGGATATGTCCCCCGGTTATGGGGCCCCTGTCGCACCGGTACAGTGCAAACTTTGTGCCAGCACCCGTGAGATGCTAATTCTTTCACCAGGAACCCATTCATGAAGGCCTCGCTACTCGCTCCTGGCTAGAAACGCCACTAGCCATGCACTTCAGCAAGCCGCCATTCAAGGACTTGCTGTGCGGAACAATTTCAGCCTTCAGTACCAAGCTCGAGAGATATACCGCGATAATTGGGGATAGGATCTTCGAGGAGTGGTCTGACGACTTATTCTCAGAGAGATTGCTACGCAAATCTGGATCGTCCTTGCCGAAAGAGCGACCACTCATCACGAGAGATGTTGAAAGTGCCATCAATGGTCAAGCTTCCTACGTGAATGGGACCTTACCTTCCCCTGCGAATGTGTGTGACGCTGTCGAAAGTCACATTAATCGCTTGACACCTGAGTTTCTCAAACAAGCAAGCTACGATTGCGTATTTTGGATGTACCTTCTGGAGCATAATTCACGACTCTGGGTCTGTCCCTGGTTCGACATTCGACTTCACAAAAGTTATAAACCGACCCTATCTAGAACTCCGTTGTTAGTCCATTTGTTATGCACCAAAACTGCTCAACCTGTTGCAGGGAAGCCAGGGACTATGACGACTGTCGATTTTCTTCGCCTCGAACATGCTAAATTCCTTCAATTGGTGTATGACAACTCACGTCGCAGTATTCTTGACCACTGGCCAAATTCCACGAGCCTGCAGGCCAATTACAAGAGCGCGATGCTTCGTTATCGGGCCATTATTGAGAAGTGGAACTGGTCAGATGCACCTTGGATAAAAGGATGGTCCTTACAACCCTTCCAGCTACAATCACCTGTCTCTGTGTACAAGTCAACCCTGCAAGCCATATATTTTCACCCAGAGAAGAACGAAGATTAGGAACAGGAAATTAAGGCTCTTTCCGCCGATTCGCAAAAGGCAGAGCAGGAACAGGAGAAGATGTTTCAGCCTAATATCACCATCAAAATGGTGTTCGATCAGTGGGAGAGCCACGGCTTGGGTCGAACATATGATGTCGATCCAAATATTGAGAGGTTTTCAAGAATCAGAAACAGCAAAACGCCGCATCTCCACACGGTAGGACAGATGAAACATGAAGAATGGGTAAAACTCGAGAAAAATGGCCTAAATTAAAGAGTATTCGTGCTATGTTCTTCCCTCCAAATACAGCACCCGAGAAAATATTGAAGAATATCCATGCGGCCTATCCCAGCGAGCCACAGCTGGCCGAGCCTGTTCGAGCTCGAGATGAAAAGGAAGTAAGGCAGTTGTTGGAAAGTGGAACAGAGATTGACGTTATGAATGATACTGGGCTCATGCCGCTGCAAGTAGTAGCCGCTCTGGGGTATACGGAAATGGTGCGATTACTTCTCGAACACAAGGCAGACATGAATGTCGAGCTACTTGCTCAGGGAGGTACAGAATACATTCCATGCACAGTTCTGCACATCGCAGTAGGGAGAGAGGACGCAGATATTGTCGAGTTGCTACTACAAGGTAATTCGAAAGGTCTCGGACGATTTCGACTATTCCAGCAAAGGTTTCGTGGTGGAAGGGGGTAGCTTAAAGCACGCTTAATTTGATAATTTTACCACTCACGCAGCGAGAATTACTGACAACAAAGCCCATACAGAGCCTGATATAAAATTGGTCAGAGGGACTTATGAGCCAGAAGAGACAGCATTCCATGGAAGCTGAAGCTCAAAAATTTTAGGGTAATTCCCAAATCAGATGCTTTCATATGTCAATCAATACCAGGGCGTGAGATTACCGAGATGTGGGTGGCGAAGGATCATGTATACTGAGGAGCCTAAGTGGACTCGGAGACAAGAGGCACCTGGAATTACACAAGTCTTTACATTCTAGTTGTCAAAGATGTATGGATGAACAATTGATTGATTGCAAGCAGACTTCTTCTCGCCCTTTTTCAAATTGAGACTAATGCACGGCTCTTTAGAGAGAATATCATGCCTTGTCAGTTATAGACGGTTGCAAGTCGCGTATTTCCCGCAAGGCCACCCACGGCTTAGAATCCCGAGACATTACAATGTCAATAGTAACAGACTCTTAGTTGTATGTTGTACTAGACAAGGAATACATCCGGGCAAGGCCGGCCAGCCTCCAAGTCAACTCTGCTCTTCCCAGTGCTTAGGCCCTCGCACCCTCGTCTTCAAGGAGACCGGCTCTACTAACAGAGCCGCAGCAATACTACAATCTGGGTACAACCACATATTTCAATAGTTGAGACATAGGTGTCACCTTGGCCTCACTCAAACAAGGCCCAAGACCCCTGGGCAATAATGCGTTCAGCGGGTCCAATGCGCTTACTCAAGTTCAAAGCCTGCTTGAGGCCGCCGTTAGCAGTTTACGGCCATGTGCATGAATAACGAGGCTTGGAGAGAGAACTCGCATGCCGGTTGCGCTGATTGTAACTAGGTCAGATAGTGACTCTGTCGACGTTGAGATTACCCTGTTGTTGGTAGGTAGTAGAAAGTAGAATACGGGCGAGTTAGGACCTTCCATTTTTGGATTCAGCAGGGCAATTAGATCGATATCAACTCCGATTTTAGGAGTAAAATAATTGGGTGCAGGCTACGCCTGGACGGGGCAGGGTCGTTAAAGGGCGACCTCGATATTTGCATTGCATTCAACTGCCGGTATCCAAATCATCGGACCTGGGAGCCATAGAGCCCTATATTACGCCTTGCACCTACCGAGAGCAGCGACATACATCTTCGATAGAGCGACCGCATTGGATGGATGAAAATTTGATACAGATGGACTTCTCATCCTCCGACAGGGCGAACATGCATCATATCGTAAACCCACCCCTCCTGGTCCAGCATCTGACCCTCAAAAAATGATGATCCTCGGCCCAACCCTCCTATCCTAATAGGGCATCTACGGCCGTAGGCAGCCTTCTCGAAGCAGTCTTATCACGACCACGAAAACGTGATCTGCGCACGGCAGCTGTGAGGCAGGTGCAGCATCGCATATTGTGGCTTGGGGATACTCCGATCCGGTGCATATCCTAGTGTCAACTTTTTCCGTTTAAGAAGGTTCTCCAGGAGCTTTGGCCTTCTGCATGTCGATGGTTGGTCGCTTTGATGCATATGCGAGTCCGGTGGAGGGGAACTGGCGCGTTCGGCGATGCCTGTCAGAGTCTAATGGCTTACATCAGTTTACGAACTGGGCGGGTTTGGATATGCTATTGGTAGCGGGTGTTTGACTTGTCTACCAATACTTGGACTTTCTTCTTGCAGGTTGCTATGCAGCTTGCTTCGAGGCTGCGAGGCTGGGACCCGTTGGACTGGCTGACGGACCTGAGTAATGCTCCGGGTGTTGCCCTGATCGGCCTACGAATTGAAGATGACTTGGCTTAATATCTCTGCAATAGTCAACCGCCGGTATATCAAAGACAGTGCAATATGATGCTCAATAGTACGATGAGAAGGGCCATTAGCCATCCCAGGTACTTCTACTCTGAGCAACAGAAACCCCGCACTAGTACTAACTAAGTTGCAAGTCCTAGAGCCTAGTGGTACAACATCCAATACATCATATTGTACACGGTCCATTCGCGCGCACCGTTGCGCATCTGACAGATCGGCCGCCCGCAAAAGCCGCCGCAAAAGTGTGATATCACCCCTCCATCACATCTCTCAGTCATCTGCACTGCAAATCCGCCAAACTCAAAGGATCAATTTTCCCAGTCTCGACCCCCCTCCAACCTATTAGCCTATCACCTCGGGCGCCTATATTAACACTCTCAGTGGTTACCCGCGCAACAACTAAAAAATCCCGCCTCCAACCACGAGCTGTATCCTCCACCCTCCCGCGACACGGGGTGGTCTGTTGAGCAGGAGCTGCAAAGCCGATCATCTGGAGTGCAGGAGGTGGTTTCTTCAGCAGGTTTATCGGGTTGCTTGCAGGAGGGTTGGAGGAGGGGGCGTCGTACCACATGTCTCATGGTATGCTGTTCGGTAGATCATAGGCCTATGGGAGTGGTTGACCGTTGATCTATCGGGATTAATCTAGTGCCGTGGTTTTGATTTCTAGAACGGTGGCTTCCAGGTTGAAGAGCTGATTGATGGTTTTTGATCAAATGAAACATGGTCTTGATGCAGGGGTTGATACTTGCATAGCTGATCTAGCTCGGCTCGAATTGTTTGCTGTTCCGCGTGCTTTTCATACGTCGAGTTGAGAGTAGGCCCTGCGTCAAGTTGGAGCTGTCTAGTGGTTTGCCTCACTGCTTTGTGTGTTACCTGAGACGTACTTGCTGAGAGCATTGGAGGTCCAATAGGGAATCTACCGGTGATGATCAGATCGTCAGTCTGGATCGAAATGTCGCGGGGCTTTGAGTATGGGTTGACTGTAGATGCAGGGCATAATGGAGTCCTTCAACTCTACAGTCAGTTCCTTCTAGGTAATGTTGCAAGCCCTGTGTCACGGGAAGAAGGACGCGTGTGCAACTTGACTGGTGATGCTTGTAGGATCGGAGGTTTTATGAGTATGGCTACGGCTAGAACTGGTTGAGATTGAAAGGTGGTGGTGGGAGGCTGTTTGAGTGGTGGGCCTTTGCAACTCAGTTTCCCGGGTTTGAGTCTGATGAGGTTGAATATTGAGTCTGAGCTGAGACTTGGATACATACTTGAGCGAATAGTCAGCTCGCATATCTTGAAAGGGCTATCAGTACTCTAGTCGCATGGATCAACCGATGAATGGATGAAAGGGATAGCTGCAGAGCCCATCACACTCTTTCCTATTCCGAGCGTCAAATGACCGAGACATTTCTATCTGCCATATGTAGATTATTGGGCTGGACTGGATGTTTCCCATTTCAAGACACGTGCTTCTTAAGCATCCATGTCTATATATTTTTCCGTATGTACTCTCCGCTATAAAACCACGGACTCTATAAAAAAGCCGTCTCAATCTCACACTCGCCGAGCTGCATCCAGCGGATGAGTTCGCAGGAAAGAAATCACT
Organism: Penicillium subrubescens; assembly: GCF_028828155.1. Taxonomy (NCBI): domain Eukaryota; kingdom Fungi; phylum Ascomycota; class Eurotiomycetes; order Eurotiales; family Aspergillaceae; genus Penicillium; species Penicillium subrubescens. The sequence continues at coordinate 2,322,163 of NW_026643151.1, read as the reverse complement.
TGCTGAACCACCGCATCGGGTCCAAATGAATACAAGGTCGAAACGACAATAATGTAGCTTTTTCTTTGGGGGAAGTCGCAACTACCCATCGTTTGCGGTACTCTGTACGCCCACAGTAGTAGGGTGGGGGCCACTGACTATTGGGTTATTGGAAAGTGTACAGCAGAGAGGGACACGTTGGATCATGGGTCCTGGTGGGACCGGGTGGAGGGGCTAACATCGTAACTACTACGGTGAGAAGGTGATGCGATTTGTTGGTTGGTGCCCCGACCTCGGCCCCATTCTTGCATACCACGATGAGTGGCTGACCGACTGATTGCTTTTGCGATAGTCGGCTTCGTAGAATCTAGCGATTAAAGAATATTGACCGGGCGATCGTGCGATCCTGGGTTGGAAGTAGTGTCTACCTCGTGAACGGACAGGTCTCTGATGCTAATACATCGGTACGTACTCGAATTACTTCTGCTGCACGCTGATCAAGCTGAACCATCAGCCCTGAGCAGCGAGAGTGTACGGAAGAAAAGTCTTCATTCTAGCACTGCCTACTAGAAAGATTGGAATATTAACCGGCTCAGTTGGAGCATTCCAAATCGCGGGGAAAAGGCGGTGACTCGTGGTCAAATTCTATATATAGGGCCATAAGTGGAAACGCACTGAAATTCTTCAAGTTGGAGTAAATCAGTATGTACTGTATTCACTAGTTGCGACTCTGGAACGTTTAAGCCACAAATTAAGGTGTCCAGTACCCACGGAACCAGCCGGCCACGAGTTTCGGGAAACCAAATAATTTGACTATAGCCAGGGCCCCGTTATTTAATTACGTTACCTAGCGAACAAAAAAACAAAGTGTGGCGAAGAAAAATTCCAATCAGATGTTTGTACTTTGAAGTACATTTGCATATAATTTAGACTTGAAATATACATCGCCTAGGTACTGACCGAGCTGCGCAGCCTGGCACAGTCTTGAACCAATTAGATGGCTCAAGGCTGTGCCAGCTTTGACGTGGGGCGTGCGGGAGGGCGAAAAGAGACGAGGCGAGAAACAAAGCCCGCACGATGCGGGGGATCCCATTGGCTTGTCAGAACGGACAAGATCGGATGTGTTCCTACATGTCTACATTGTCCATGATTAATATTGTTGGTTGGTAGAGGGGGCGAATTCTTGCCAGGGGCGACCTGAAGTTCAGCTTGAGGCGTTGGAATCAATTCTAGGTATTTCACCAACCAACCGACTAATTTGAGCTATCACGGTAGTTACGAATGGGAAACGGGAAGAATGAAGGAAACGATAGGTCATGCTAAATCGATGGCACCAGGCGTGGGGTATGTACCCAGGAGTACCTGTCAGGAGGGCGTGTCAGTTGGAGGGGGAGAACTAAGAACTGGGAAATTGAGTAAACCTTGTAAGAAGCGGTAGATCTGCATGTCCGAGACTTGTTCTCCATAGAGGACTAGATCTGTGGCGGGGTTCACTTGTCACTTGTTACAGTAAGAGGGACTTGGGAAGGTTTCCCAGTCTGGTCAGTCGTACATCGAAGGCTAGCCAGGTCACTGACTAGCTACATACGTAACTGTGGTAACTCCATAACATGCATAGGTAGCGTCCTTGGTAGAAGAAGTTTAGTTGGGGACTGACGTTGTTGGAACTTGAGGGGTGTGAGCTCAGGACTGTGAACAATGCTGAATGCGGGGCAGTGGAAATAGCGAGAATCCCGCATCATTATTCTATGATCTATCCCGGGGCTGGGAGGATCATCACAGGCATAATCAATCATAATCAGATGTGTAATAATGACTCTCAGAGCTCTCCTCCGATCCTTGAGGAAGAGGGATCCGATCATCAAAGAGCGGGCTTTTCCCTCGTGTTGATTGACTGCCCCACTCTAGACGAACGGACGACTGGAAGGCATGTTCTCCCCCGTATGTACGGAGATACTTGGGATGTCCAATCCCAGTCCAAGCCCAGTAACTCCACGGAAATGCCACGTCCGTGTGATTGAAGGGGCCCAGGCCAATTCAGACCAACCGGATGCGAGATGCACTGGCGCTGGAAAATTGAGAAAATTGAGAGCGTATTCGGTGAAGGTGCACCAGTAAGAGTCCATCAGAACCAGTCAGGGCGGCGCATCAAGCGCCTAGCCATGAGGGCGCCGGGGGTGATGGGGTGATAGCCCTGGCCGTGGGTGGGTGAGGAGGGTGTCATCGCCTTGTCTTTTGTGGACTGGGGGGAAGACTTGAAAGGCCTTTTGAATGATTTGCACTGGAATTGATGGCGTATTAGTAGAAGGGTTTGTCCAGGGAAATGGAAAAGATGATGGCATGGTAGTGATCATCCTGCTCGAGTCCCAGTTTCATACTGCAATAGACAGACACTGTCTTGCCACTCCTTCTCTTGCTCTCTCACTGTTTCTCTCCTTCTCTCTCTGGCGTTGGGCATCCAGTACTGAACGAGGACGAAGTGAGGCGACTCAGTCTATTTGGACCATAATTCTGGAGACATTCCACGCCGAAACTTCCTCAACCGCCACCGCATTGGCGTCTCGGTAGTCGCAGTGGCGGAGTCGAGTGGAAGTGGAAGAAAGAATATTACAAGATTATTACCTTGATTACCCATTGATTACAATTATTACATACCAGGCACCACCACGTCAACCACGGAACCACGGTACCATACCAGTACATCTTGAAGTACAGTACTTTGCTGTGGCTCAATTGATCCCCATCTGTCTGGTTGGAGATTCTCATTTCTATCATATCCTTTTATCCTACTACTACTACTACTACTCCCCCCTCTTTCTGACTATCAGAACTGGTGGCCCTGAACCAATTCTGTCTGAGACACTTCCCATTATCTCCGTGCCTGGGTACCTGTTGTACCTGGCTCTGTTTTCCCTGTTTCTTCTCTCTTTAATTGGGAACGGCCCGACTTTCCTTTCGACCCCGACCGTCGCCGACCTTCCATCCAGCATTTCTAATCTCCAATCCTTCTTCTCTGCTGTCAAAGCCAAAAAAGAATTACATCAGGAATTAGATGGTCGGCTTCGGCTCAATCTCCTGACCTTTTCCCCTGATTATTATTTGCCCCTGACCTCTCCTGATCGGTCATTCCGGACCCTGCCAGTATCTTCTGGATGTGGATTCCTGTCCGATCGTCGTCCCCCAGGGCATTCCCATACATACGTCGCTCTTGCTCCACCGCCTCTTCTTCCCCTCTTCTCTAAACCACCACTGCAATCCCATCTCCTCTCTCGCTCTCTTCCCCTCTTTGTCTTCCTTCAATTCCTAACAGGGCCTCACAACCCTGTTGATGGTTGATTGGAATTTACCCGCGTACCCCTGATCCCCCCCCCCTGATTACAGTTTGCCTCCCCCCCGGAACATGATCTCGCCACCAGATCTCGACCCATATGTGGTGCTGGGGGTTTCCAAGGATGCCACCGTCACTGAAATCCGGGCGGCCCATCGCAAACGAGTACTGAAGTGCCATCCCGATAAGGTGCAAGATGAATCACAACGAATTGCCGCTCAAGATGAATTCCAGCGAGTGCAGCAAGCCTACGAAACTCTATCCGATGAGACCCGCCGCGCCCGCTACGATCAGAAGGCCAAGCTTGCAGAGCTAAAGCGTGAACTGCTCGAGAAGCGAAGACGAACCGCAGAGTCAACACCGTATTCTTCTCCGCGAGGAAGTGGGAGTGGAGGTCCTCGTGAAGTGCGAGAAGGTCGTGTCTTTGAGGAACGAGTCCCCGTGGACATCATCTTGGATGAGGAATTGCGATTCACGGAGGAGCCCCGTTCAATGTCTCGCAAATACGACGAATTTGGCATGCGATCCAAGCCCAAGCCCACCGATGACAGGAAGAAAGCTCGCACCCCAGTCAGCAGTTATCGAGCCGCCAAGGACCTGCGGGAGACGACGAAGGCAAAGCTGGCCGACCAGGCCAAGCAACGGGACCGCGAGCGCCGTCGGCAGGCCTCTGCCAAGTATGACAACTATGACTCGTTTGCCGAATCCGACAGCGGTTCAGACTCGAGTGGCTCCGAGATCTACGTGCGTCTCAAGAAGCCGACCTACCGATCCCGCGAGTCCCGCGATTCTCGTGAACCGCGGGAATCCAGGGAATCGCGATCCCGGCCAACGGAATCTGTCCGGCGTCGTGGTCGTTCCTACGATGACGACGACGATGATGATGAAGACGAGCTTCCTGGTCGATACAGCAGTCGCAAGCATGATAGCTGGCAGCATCTGGCCGAGGAGCACATTCAACGCTCCAAGCATGAAGGCCCACGGGGGTCTCGGTCCCCACCGCGACGCCGTGGTTACGAGTCAGCCGAACCAGAGATGAACACCAGTCGGCGCGCGGCTCGGTCCTCCCGCTCAACCCGGAACCAGTCGACCTCCCGCAACAACTCCTACGAGCACCTGGAATTCCCACGACGGGAACGTGAAGAATTCAAGCCTCCCAAGATGCCTAGTTCCTCTACTTCACCCGCCTACAAATCTTCTATCCGCCCCTCCTTGTTTGGAGCGCGTGCCACTACCTCGACCGGCTTCACTCGTCCCAAACGGGAGAGTTCTAGCCGCGAAGAGCCTTCCCTAGAGAAGATGGCCCGCGAGTCCATCCCCGCCCGGCCTTCCAGACGCTATGACTCCGGCTACTCCAGTCCCAGTACCCCCGAGATGCCCGCCAGGGGCACCTCCCCCAAGCCGACCGCCCGCTACAAGATTGTACCTGATTCAGTCATCATTGAGCCCTCAAAGGCCACCAAGTACCGCTCGGTATCCCCCGAGCGGGCTCGTATGACCCCTAGACGAGCCAGCACATTTGCCAACTTTGACACAGAAGCGCCACGCATAGAGGTCCGCTCTGTGCGGCCTGTGCGGCAGTACGATGATGTCGAGTACACCTCTCGCCTCCGGTCCCAGGACGTCAAGTACGCCCGCGAGATTCGACCCAACGACGTCCACGTTTCGCCGGGTCGATCTCACTACTACAATGACCACCGCCATCCCCAAGTGGGAAGACGTCAGTCGACAGCTGCATGAACGAAACCACATAAATGACGACAGCCCACGCTCGTGCATATCTTATTACAGTATCCCTTCTGCGCTTGATTCAGGATTTTTCTACATCATCATCGATTATCTCGCACTACTCCCTTTTTTCAACATCTTTCTTGTCAATATTTTTCCAGCGGTGACCGCCACTACAGCCCTAGTCCACCATCCTATTATCTCACGGAAATCCCCTGGCTCCATCCTTATCCCCCCGACAATGGGGGCATAGTACCTTCCGCCCAGGGCGATGAATGGGCTCATTCTTCTATCCCCACCCCTTTAGCATTGGGACGGTTCGGTTCGGTTCGATTTGGTTTGGGTATCCGCGCATGATCAGGCACTTCCCGGTGGGGACACAATCAATCTGGTTTTCTTGTCGGCGCTACAGGTTCGGGGGGCAATGGTGTTTATTGTTTCATGATCTCACAATCAACCATACCATACTACAACCTATCTGGCGTCTTTGTGATTTTTTGTTTTGTGATGGTTTATTATTATGGTGTCTCATGTTTTTGTTCGAGTCTCCATTTTCTCTGTTTGCTCTTGCGATTCTTTTTTTCATCTTTATCTTTAGTCCGGGACAACACATTTATCTAGAATCCCGTGAAACCTATGACCCTTGGTGGGGCGAGAGCCTTGCTAATTAACGAATTAACGCTTTTCGATATGATTATACGTGGTTTTTCTCTGGAACTTGTGTTTTTCCTGTTGTTCGTGCTCTGGTTAATTTGGTAAAATGTAGATTGGTGCCATACATAGTACAATGAATTGAATAACATAATTTAATGATTCAGTTGCTGTTCAACTCGAGAAATTTGAAGACGGGGCTTTCCCAATTGTTAATTCTGAGTCATTGCCTGAGTATGTAGTTAGTTAACTAACCCAAGCTCTTGTTTCTTGAATGCCCAAGACTGTACCCAAACATCGCCACTTTTTTGTTATTTTGGAAAGCCGTCGATGATAGGATAAACGTCGATAATATGATATTCAGTGCCCACAACAGTGTAAAGTAGTTTAGTTCATTGCAACTATATACAAGTTTCATTCCAAAGCACCCCCAATCAAATCCGTAACCAGTAAGAAATAGCAACGGGGTATTGAATAGATGGAGTACACATCTCCCAACCTAACCTTATCCTACTATACACTTCCAATCAACATGCGTGAAAACCAGATTGCAAGCAATATATCCATTACGTTCACAATAGTCTGAGCTCAAACCAGGACGTAAAAGACGCACATCTAGATTGACAGTGGTATTAGCAACGCAGAAAGATAAAGGGTATAGACAAAACTCACTATCGAAAGACCCGAGATCATCGAGAACCAGAAGAAAACATTCTACATATCGAATTTTAGTATTTCTCCCGTAAATGAAACACGGGTTTGAACTTTGTCAGAACTTACGTTGAGAGTCTTCCTTCCCTTGAAAAACCGCGACTTCTGCACTGCGACGATGGGAAGCTGGAGCATCATAGCTCCGAAGCCGTAACCGCGCAATTTTTTGGTGATACAGCTCATGACTACTTCGTGGAAAATCGAGCTGACCAGGAATGTGATGAACATGGCCACGGGTTGAGAAAAGTGGGAGCGGGATGGGAAGTAGACATGGCGGAAGAGGAAGTGGTGGACGGGGACGTTCCACTCTCGTGAGAATTCAAGCCTGATATCAGTGTTAGCTATTTGCCGAGAATTGAGGTTGTTAAAGGGCTTAGTCTCACCAGTCACACGAGTTCCACCAGTCAGAGTAGAAGTGTCGGTCAGCGAAGCGGGTCAGCTCTGCGAATGCGCCTAGCACGTATTCGAAGATCACTAGGAATACTAGTAGGAAGGTCACCATGAAGGGGAATAGTAGCATGCTGATGGTCTCGGCCAGGACGAGCGCCTTCTCGGTTACACTGTCGAGAGCTTCTAATTGAAGGTGTGCCTCGCTCAGGACAGGAACGATGAATTCCTCGCTCGTTAGTGTGAGCAAAAAGATACATCCAAATATTGCAAGAGTCTTCCATGCAATCTCATCCCAGCGGCGGTTGGGTCGGCGGGGGTACTCCAACTCATAACATAGAGTTGGGCAACACACGAAGTCTGCGTAGTTTCCAAGACTTAGGTTCTGTGGGTAGGAGATGTTGCCCAGAGGGGAGGTCAACTCTGTGGCCAGGTCTTCACGTAAACGGGCCAGAGGCTCAGTGGAATCGTCATCGTCATGCTGGGGCTTCATTGACGGGCGGCGGCGGTAAGGCTCCGGATACCGGATTGCAGCGGGAGAGCTCGGCTCAATGGGGCCTGGCTTATCGAGAGCGGCGAGACGTCGCTCAGTCTCGCTAAGATGGCCATTATAAAAGGCATATGAATGTAATTTCATGAGAATCGTCAAGAGATGGAGGGTGAAAAACACTTGGGCCGTCCAAGTCCAGAGGCGCATAAACGGCCAGCTTTGAGGCCTTTAGTTAGCTCAATGTCCCATATCCACAAGTACAGAGTGCCCACAAGTCCATGTTGGGGCATCAACCTACTTGATCCACACCGCTAGCCACAGAGCCTCTCCTATGCTTTGAAGGATCATACCTCCACGTGCCCACCGCAGCCACCTCGGCCCGCTGCGCCAGATCTTATGCATGGGCAGGACAAGTGCCGAGCTGGCCACCATGGCCAGATCAGTCAGGCCCAGCTCCCACACATTGGCCGATAACAGACTCCAAACTCGCACCCGCAACGGGTATCCAGTATCCTTAATATTGCGTAGCATAGTTGTAACCACCATAATCACCAAGCTGATCCAGAACAAGGTGAAGAAACCCCGGAAATTGTGATAATCGCTATCGGGATCGAAATGGGATACTCGAGGCACGTAGTCAATGGTATAAAAGAGGCGATTCCGAGCGCGCACTTGCTTGCGCGCCACCGCAATCGATTGCGCCGATGGGGGCGCATCTTCAGGGATGGGGGTGGAGTAGCCACTGCATTTGGGGATTGATTTGTTAGACGGCATTGCTCGAGACTCGAGATGTAATTCATTCGTGGTAGTTGCAGGCTACATACCTTGCATCTGAACTCAACCTATCCAGCATAGGAGGCGTTAGAGTCGCATCGGCCTTTGTGTCGGGCTGATTGGGAATGGCGCGCGGCCGGAGGACGGACGGGTCATGCTGGGCGACGGCAGTGGACATCCTCGGGCGGGAGAGGAAAGGATGCAATTGCGAGTATGTAAGATAAAGATAGAGAAAGGAGAGTTCACATTGAAAGCATGAACGGGAATAGGCGAAGTCGGGAGGAGGTTAGGATGTGGGATTGATTTTATGTTGTTGACTGATCTATGTCGAGATGTTCCGAGGGGGAGCCGGAAAGCCGAAAATTGGGGCGGGTCCGTCCAACTACGTCAATGGTGAGCCTTAAAACCTTAGAGCCTTGGAGCATCTGAGCCTTGTGGAGTGTATGTATTAAGGTGACCATGCCATGTGCTCTGCATGAAGTGGGCTTAGCTGCGAACTGTTTGATCTTAGGGCCATGGCATTTGGCACCAAGACCAATAGTTTACAGAGAGTACTGTTGTTCGTCATTTCTAGCTGCTTCAAAACTTGGTCCTGCATGCTCATTACGTCTGGTTGTCTTGGATCTCCTACTCACCTTCCTTAGGGACCACAACCATGGATATCCAATAACAATACTCTGGTTTTTTTCTATTGGACTAAGTTTAACCAAGTATATCAAGTCTACTTATCTTTTATGATCGAGGTGCTTATAAAGCCCTACCACTGCGATACTCAGGTACAAGTGTAAGCTACAGTAGACAGATGAAATCATGTGACCCCGAATAACTGCCGCTTACATCAGCGACTCCTCATGCTCCCATTTTAGGACTAGCGCGCTTTTCCCGCGCCAAGAAGCCAGGTCGACCCCCAAGTCACGGGCCATAATAATAACGCCAATCCAGACCGGACCGCTGAATTGCTTCAACTACTGTCGTGCGAGCTACCGTATCTGTCTTGGATCCCACCGCGGGCCCCCTTTTGGACTTCCTCCATTGTCACTTCTCTCTCCTGACCCCGCCAGGGGTTGTGGATCACCATGTCTTCCCGTAAGTTGGCCGCCTGTCACCCCTCATCGTCTCCCCTGAGGGTGCCGCAATGTGCTAACCCCCGCATGTGCAACCAGTGAAGCAATTTATCCGCAATGTTCGATCGGCCAAAACCATTGCCGACGAGCGGGCAGTCATCCAGAAAGAAAGCGCCGCTATTCGAGCCTCGTTTCGCGAAGAGAGCCACGACTCGGGCATCCGGTTAGATCTCCAACAGCCTCGTCCTCTCCCGATTGATGTATAAAGATGGTTCTAACGAGAGACTATAGGAGGAACAATGTGGCCAAATTGCTCTACCTCTTCACGCTGGGTGAGCGGACTCACTTCGGTCAGATCGAATGTCTAAAGCTACTCGCCTCGCACCGTTTCGCCGACAAGCGACTGGGCTACCTGGGAACAATGCTGTTGCTCGACGAGAATCAAGAGGTGTTGACACTAGTGACCAATTCATTGCAGAAGTCAGTGGCCCATTATTTTGAAAGCCATACCGTGTCCGTGGAGGACAGATACTGATACCCAACTAGTGACCTGAGCCACTCTAACCAGTACATCGTCGGTCTCGCCCTCTGCGCCCTCGGTAACATCGCCTCCGTCGAAATGTCCCGAGATCTTTTTACCGAAGTCGAGAACCTTATGTCTACAGCGAACCCCTATATTCGACGGAAAGCCGCCATTTGTGCGATGCGGATATGTCGCAAGGTCCCAGATCTGCATGAACATTTCCTGGAGAAGGCGAAAACGTTACTCGGGGATCGGAACCATGGCGTCTTGCTTTGCGGCCTGACTTTTGCGATCGATCTGTGTGAGGCTGAAGAGGAGGAGGAAGGCCCGGAGGGAGTTATTGAGGTGTTCCGACCGCTTGCCGGAGGTCTCGTGCGTGCCTTGAAGGGTCTTACAACGTCCGGTTATGCCCCGGAACACGATGTGTCTGGTATCACAGATCCTTTCCTCCAGGTGAAGATACTCCGGTTCCTGCGGGTTTTGGGCCGAGGAGATGCGGCTACCAGTGAATTGATCAACGATATCCTGGCCCAGGTGGCCACCAACACCGACTCGTCAAAGAACGTGGGCAATGCCATCCTGTACGAGGCTGTGCTCACCATTCTCGATATCGAAGCCGATTCTGGTTTGAGGGTGCTGGGTGTGAACATTCTTGGAAAGTTCTTGTCCAACAAGGACAACAACATTCGCTATGTGGCATTGAACACACTCAACAAGGTCGTTGCCATCGAACCGAACGCAGTGCAAAGACACCGGAACACCATCTTGGAATGTCTGCGGGATCCTGATATCAGCATTCGCCGGCGAGCGCTCGATCTCAGCTTCATGTTGATCAACGAGAGCAATGTGCGGGTGCTCGTGCGGGAATTGCTTGCTTTCTTGGAGGTGGCCGACAACGAGTTCAAGCCAGTCATGACAACCCAGATTGGTATCGCTGCTGACCGCTTTGCCCCGAATAAGCGCTGGCACTTGGATACCATCCTGCGGGTTCTCAAGCTGGCTGGGACCTACGTCAAGGAGCAGATTTTGTCTTCTTTTGTTCGCCTTATCGCAACTACCCCCGAGCTGCAGACCTATGCCGTTCAGAAGCTCTACTCTTCTTTGAAGGATGACATCTCGCAAGAGGGTCTCACACTTGCGGCTACTTGGACGATTGGAGAATACGCCGACAGTCTGCTGGAGGGCGGCCAATACGAAGAAGAAGAACTGGTCAAGGATGTCCGCGAGTGCGACATTGTTGACCTGCTCAACAACATCCTCAACAGCACATACGCTAACCAGATCGTCGTCGAGTATATCATCACCGCGTCAATGAAGCTCACCACACGTCTGCAAGAACCCGCTCAGATCGAACGTCTGCGTCGCCTCCTTTCCAGTCGCACCGCCGACTTGAGTGTCGAGATTCAGCAGCGTGCTGTCGAGTATAGCAACCTCTTTGGGTTTGACCAGATTCGTCGTGGTGTCCTTGAGCGCATGCCTGCACCCGAGATCCGCGAGGAGCAGCGAGTACTGGGCGCCCCCACCAAGAAGCGCCAGAGCAAAATCCTCCGCGGCAAGTCCACCAAGGTGTCCAAGCCTGCCGAGCACGACCTACTCCTCGATCTAATGGGTGGCTCCGATGCGCCCGTGACCAGCCCGACATCAAACGGGTCCAATACCGCCGATCTGCTGGCAGATATCCTGGGCGGAGGGGACTCGAGCACATCGTCGCCAGCACCCGCGGCAATGGGTCAGACCTCTATGAACAACGCCGTGATCATGGATCTGTTCGGCTCGAGTGGTGCCTCGCCTTCTCCTCAGCCAACCCAGCAGCCTGCCTCTGCCTCCATGGACTTGCTTGGTGGGGGTGGCCTGGGTGCTTCTGCACCCTCACCCTCTGCCTCGCCCGCACCTGTCTCCGCTTCTACGCCTGCACACAGCGTCTACAACAAGGATGGTCTTGTGCTCACTTTGCAAGTGCAGCGAAGCGGTCCCAACGCTCAAATTCTAGCCCGCTTCCGCAACGAGTCCAACTTTGACAGCTTCGCCAACGTCGGCCTCCAGGCCGCTGTGCCCAAAAGCCAGCGCTTGCAGCTGAGTGCTATCAGCAAGGCTGACCTCGAAGCCGGTGACGAGGGCACCCAGACCCTGCGTGTGACTGCATTGAATGGGGTATGTTTTAACCTTAACCCGTAAACTAATTCTTAAACATGAGACTAACCGCATTACCCTAATTCAGGCCCTCCCACCCAAGCTCCGCCTCCGCCTCCGAGTATCATCCACCCGGGACGGAAACCCAGTGACCGATCAGGTCGACTGGTCCGAGCCATAAGCAACCAGACAAGCTCAATTCACATTCTGCATCTTGTCAAGGTTTACAGCTGAAGGTTAGGACCATTTGAGATGCAAAATATTTCAGGCGGACAACCATTTTTTTAATTCAACGAGCAGCATCCCCCAAAATTCTCGCAGTTCTATACACACACAACCCCTCTAGTCACGTTACGCCTTCATATTTTGTTTCTGCTTGGCCTCTTTTAGACATTTCATGCTTCTTTTTTTGTCCTTACTTCCCACGTATCTTCCTTCCGCCATCGCTTCCTTCTTAGGATGGAAGGCCCTTTTTCTTTCTTGTACATGCTTCGTTAGCAGATGATTCAGTGCATGGACAAGTGCTGCATGGTGCAAATTGATTGGTTCTGTGTTTAGTGTGTCGTCCTTGAAGTAAAGTATGGCCATCGATGGGACTTCGTCTACGCAGTTTGAAATGGGAGTTTAGAGAACATTTGGTTTCAACGGACTGGAATTTCTGTCTGCTACTTGCAAGCATCCTAGCTAGACATCCAAAGAGAGACAAGCCTGAACAACAATGATCTTACAAAAGGAACTCAAGAAAACCATTCACACACGAAACAAATGCCCCAAAAAAAGAAGTAGAACAAGCGACCCAACGCCAGTGTATATCCAAAAATCAGAGTAGACAAAGCAAAGTACTAATGCGGCAGTAACGCCCGACGTCCAGCGTATAGAATCAAAATGCAAAATGTATCAAGACAACCCACCGGACAAACCCCGGCTTGAGCTGATGAACATAACATGAGAGTGTTTGGTTATGGTCATGTTTGTATGTAGACCTACATGTGCTCAATAGGTTCCTCGGGGAGTAGCACCTGGCCCTCCCTCCGACCTGAGGGGAGACAAGCCTTGAGAGGGGGACGGATGATATCGTTGAAGAGGAAGGTGCCGTAGACGAGGAGTCCGAAGCCAACGACTTGTAGCCACTTGAATGATTCCCAGCCTAGACCCAGAGAGACGAGCCAGATGAACAGGGTGCGGCAGGTATCGATTGTGCTGCGCGAGGTGGCAGATACAGTGCGGGTGACGGAGAGACCGAAGAAGTTGAAGCCGCTGCAATAGTTAGTAAGAGTCCAAGATAAAAATAAAAATAAAAATGGGGATGGTGCAGGGTTGGAAGGGGTTGGAAGGGGTTGGAAGGGGGTAGAAAATGTAGAGTCGAAAAGAAGAGATGGACACACCCAATGCTGATCATGATCAGGATACTAGAAATCGCCACGGCGCGATTCGTGCTGATTTCGTGCCATCCCTCCTTCATATCGAAGTAGCCATACCGACCGGCATCCGTGCTACCGACGACCACATAAGCGATAATCATACCGATCACGGTAACCGAGAATCCAAAGATACCCTCCCAGCCAACGACTTGAATAGGATCCATAGCATAATTCTCAAGAATCCACTCCTCAAGAACAAACTGCGTTGCCGTGAAGATCTGAGCAGCCGCAATCAGCAAAACACCAATAATAGTCTGTACCGCTTCAGGCGTCCTTCCATCCGCATGGACGGAGGTCCCGCCATCCTGGGTGATATCGTGACCGCTATCACCGCTGAACAGCGCACCGGCAAGGCCAACCAGGGCCACACCTAGTACTACGATGAAAAGCGCACTCCACTGGTACAGGAAGAGCTTGCGGCGGAGGAAGAGGACACTGAAGAGACCGACGAAGAGAACCAGGGCTCCACGAGTCATCTGGTAGATACTGGCGGCGACGAAGAGCAGGCCCACGTTCATAAGGGTGGTGCCCGCGATATCGCAGCAAGACGGCGCGGCAAGCAGGAGAATCCGCCACCCGCGCAACTTAATGCGATCATCAACTTCGTGTGCGGGCTTGCGGTGGTCATGGCCATTATGCGCATCCAGTGTGTGGTCCTCGTCCTCGTCCTCGTCCTCGTCCCGCACAGGTCGATACCCGCCCTCGAACAGCGGAGACGACTCTCGAGTGAGTCGAGGTGCCAAAAAGCGCTTATAAATAATCGACAATCCGACCACAATCCAACAACCCATTTCACCGACAAACATTTGGGCCCTAATCGATCGGGAGGATCATCGTAAGCCAATTTCCAGCGAGTCATAGTCATGTCCATCACGCAACTCTGCCACCCGACGATATCACCTACGTCTGAATCACTGGCTGCTCAAACAGCTTGCGCTCCTTGGGATTGGGAGAGTCACAGTTCCGTACACATTGCATATCCTTTGATCGGGGGTTATCATTAGCTGGGGACGCTCCTCGCCATGGATCTGGGCGGGCGTGTTACCTGATACTTGTTAAGAATAGTGTTGCAGACTCCGGTCACGAGCATCATCGTGACCAGGATTGGAATAAGGCCGCGGTTCACCATGGTGTCCCTATAATCGTTGGAATGGGACTTGAGGCGGGAAGGAGGGATGGAGAAGAGAAGTGGAGAGGAGAGGAGGTTGGAGTCAAACAAAGCGGAGATCGCCCTTATCGGCTGATAAGCAGCCACTGGCCAGCTGACGTGACTGAGTGGGTCCATTCCGGCTAATGAAACTATACAAATACTTAAGCAGCCCTGTTACAGTAGAGCAGATCTACAAGTCAGCAACAAAGTACAGAAATTACTGTAGGAAAATATGATAACATCAATGCCCTGATATTGACAAGGTTGTAGATAGATATTATGAAAAAAAAAAATAGACCCATTCCCCATCCTGGCAGGTAACAACAGAAAACCCCCTCTTTTTCCCCCACAGTATGAACGCCATCGCTGATCACAGGTGGGAATCACAAAAGAAAAAATGAAAAAAAAAAAAAAACCGGACACGAAAATCCAGCATCCTCGAAAAAAGGATCGCTCAAAGAAAGGGAAGTAGAAAAGGGATGAAAGAGAAAGGAAAATGGGCTGCCAAGAAATAATGAGAGAAAATAGGAGTCCCGGGTTGGGTATGGTACACACGCTTCCAGATTGCAACCCATCATCAAATAAAAAAAAGAAAATCGAAAAGGACAGAAGACCGTGTATCCTATGTACGCCAGAGGAAACCCGCCAGGATGGGAGAAAAGGAAACAGAAAATAGTCAAGTCGTAAAATTGGTCCATCTCAGCTCTCGTTGTACCGAAAATGAGATTGAGATTTGAAGAAGAAATTGGTCAAGTGCGATCAGACCAAACGCGACAGGCCTCACACTCACCGAACAGTAGAGATGACCAGGTTACCGCGGCCGCCGCGGAGGGCAAGCTCCTTCTCTTCACGCTGTTCACGTTCGAGGCGGTCAAAGTCTACCCGCACACCCGGGATGCCATCGCCGCTGTTGTCCTGGAGCTCGAGCGGGATATTCATCCACTCGGCCGTAGCCCGAGCGGACTCTTCATCATACTCCGCCCACTCGGACCAATTGATCGGGTCATCCTGGGGTGTCTGAATGGCCAGGGCCAGGTCATTCGAGTCCGGGGTATCCTCAGTGGGGTCAGCGCCAAGGAAGGCGTTATTATTGAAAGCCTCATCGGAGAACATGTTGAGTCCATTGCCATCATCAAGGTCGTCAAAAAGAGGGTCAAAAGTATCAGCAAGCTCCTGAGGAGTCATATGGGAATTAGCCCACGGAAGAGCGGGTTCCGACGGCAAGTCAAGAGCACCAGGCTTCGAGCCCGGCTTCTTGGCCTTCCCCTGCTGAGGCGTGAGCTGTTGAGCGGAAGTAGCAGGCGACGCGCTCTTAGCAACGACCTGACTCGGGGCTCGTAACATTGGAGTTGCGGTGGAGGAGGCAGGAGTCGCCAGGCCAGGCTTGACAGGAGAAGCCATCAATCCAGTGGGACCAGCACTGGTAGTAACGACCTGGTTGGCTCCCTGGTTATCCGCGGTCAAGCCAAGACCAATGTCAAGACTATCGATGTAGAATTGGAAGGGGTCATCGATGACCTCTACAACCTCAGGCTTGTGGCTCTCTTCAACGTGCTTATCCAACGCAGCCTGAGTTGGGAAGCCTTGGAAGTGAAACTGGCACTCGACAATGCCACACTTGAATGTACCAACCAGAGGGGCAGCCGCTGATTTGGCATCTGCAACGGTCTTCTTGTAACTCGCATCGGCGATGAGTGGAGCACTGGCCGGCACGGGAGATGAAGATACACCGGTTTGAGACTGCTTGCGCTTTTTAGGTGGAGGAAGTTTCAGCTTCTCGGGCGCAAGTCCTCCGGAGCCATAGGCGGGAACACCCTGGGGCGACGGCGCTCCAAATGGCGCTGGTGGCACTGGTGCAGACTGGCTGGAGGCCCGACGAGCACGCTGGAGAGCCTCTTCATGTTGCTGCTGTTGGAACTGCAACTGCTTGAGGTTGTTCGCGTTCAAGGGGGTTGTCTGTGTAGGCTGTTCCGACTGAGCAGCTGGGGTGTTTGCACGATTGAGAGCAGACTGACGCTCGTTAGTTATCCGCACGAGCGTCATTTGGAACAACTTGCGGACGAAAATGATGGCGCCAGTCAGATAGTCGGGAGTGATAGTGAAATGGTCATTGATGATCCACTCCGGGGTGTTCTTGAACTGACGCATCAACTGAATCCGCATGGCAAGCAGGTTTCTGATATTGCGCTCTTGGTTGGCTGCCTTCTGGAATCCATGCAGAACCAGGATATCTAGGCGAGCCAACACTTCCAGGGAGTCTTGCAGCTGCTGGGTCATAATCGCCTTCTGTTCTGGAGAGACAGTCACAATGTTCGGCGCCGGAGCCGCCTTGGAAATCTCGTTGTATATGTCCAAAAGCTTTGGGGGAAGATTGTTTTTCCAATTGCTTTCAGCCACTGCCCGATTGAAATACTGACCGCGGAAGAGTGCCTGCTGCTGGAGGCGCATAGTCTGTTCAACATGCAGGCGCTGTTCAGGAGTCATGGCAGCAAGACCTTCTTGTGAGAGTGCCTGATTGGGCACTGGCTTTTGCGGCACCGAGTTTTTAGCAATTGGAGTGGCTTGGGGTTGCTGGGGGTGGTGTTCATGACCGGCATCTCGACGACTATGTCATCTTGGTTTGGTCTCTTCTTCGATCTCTGATTCACAGTCGGGGCTTTGCCGCCTTTAGGAGCAGGGGCTGCCTGTTGTGGCCTGGGATTCGGAGGCTGTAGATCACCGGTCACTTGAGGAGGCTGTTGGGCAACAGGGACTGGTGGAACCTGCGTCTGCTTTTGAGGTACCACACCAGGAGGCTGAGGTACCGCCCGGCCCATAGCAAGAGCCCGTTGTTGTACAGCTTGCTCAAGCATCTGCCTCTGTTTGTTTCGAAGAAGCTCGCGAATTTGGTCGTCGGTATAATTCGACGAATTACTGCCTAGCTTCTGGCGAGCAGATTGAACATCCTCGTTTGTGATTGGTCGCATTGCGATGTTCATACCGGGATGTGGATGATTCTGAGGAATCTGCATGCCATTTTGAGGGCCTTGGTAAGCCTGCTGGATTTGGGCTTGATTTTGCTGATTCTGTTGATTCTGTTGATTCTGTTGGTTCTGCTGCTGGGCGATTTTCGTAGCTAGGATCTGGGCGAAGTGAAGCTTTTGCAGAGTCAAGAGCCGATTAAAGTCAACCCCAGTAGTGGTAACGGGATTAGTGCTCGCCCAATGCTTGATCTGAGCCCAAGTCTTGATGTGCTGTGGAACGTGAGGGTTATTAGCGACGAGGGATGGCGGGAAAGGGACCCGGTCCATCTCCTTTTGCTGGTCAACAGTCATCTCGTGGCCATTGTTCTGTTTGCGAAGGGCATTCAGCTTCATCATCTCGGTCTGTCGCTGCTGGCGCACCGCCCGTTGCTGAGGAGTCAACTGCTGCTGGTTTTGAAGGAGACCAGCTGCCATGTTCATGCCTTGCGGCATACTCATAGAGTTTCTCATTCGAGGGTTGTTGACCATTTGACCATTGAACATAGCCGGATTTTGAACATCTTGCGGGAGAGAACCTTGCTGCTGCTGCTGCTGCTGCTGCGGCTGTGATTGCGGTGCCGGTTGCTGCTGCTGCTGCTGCTGTTGCTGCTGAAGGTTGGCTCGAGTCAAATTGTTGGCATGGGCACGACGCTGGGTCTGCAGGAAAGAATGGAGCTGCTCATTCGTCAACCCGGACAATTGCTCCTGGATCGGCCCGGGGAGATTGGGAGGAATTTGAGGCCGATTTTGCATAGTGGGTTGCGCAGCCTGCATACCACCTGGGTGCTGACCCATATTCGCTGGGCGAGACGGAGGCCGCACCTGGGCAGCCATAGGAACAGGGGAGATCTGACCAGGGGGCATGCCCTGGTTTAGCATTGGCATGACAGGACTTTGTTGGGAGAATTGGGCCTGGGCTTGCGGGTTGACCTGGCCGGACATCGCCAACTGCGCTTTCTGAGCTGCTGCGTGAGCACGTGCCTGAGCTTGTGCCTGCTGAGCTTGGAATTGCTGGGCTCCGTTGGGGAGACCCTGCTGCATTTGCTGTTGGCTGAACATCTGAGGGTTCATGCCCATACCGTTCATCGCCCCGTTCCCTTGGCCATTTTGGCCAGACTGCTGTGGGAACAGATTCTGCTGATTGTTGAACGGTGCCTGGTTCATTTGCGACGAGCTGGCAGGAACCACTAACTGACCGGCTTCCTGAGAGCGAAGACCGTCAGCTTGCTGGCCCTGAATGTTCTCCACATTGCCGAAGAAAGCGTTCGGATCCTGACCCTGGGCTGGGTTACCGGAGAAAGTCGAATTGCTGCGCTGAAGATTCATCATGTTTTGAAACATTGCCTGTTGGTTCATCATCGGGTCACCCGTGAGCATGGCATCGGCATTGGCGTTGGCAGCATTCGCAGGGCGGCCCATATTCATGCCAGTACGATTTCGGAATCGTCGCAATTGAGTTACAGCCTGAGTGCGGAAAAAGTAGGTGATCGGTTCTATGCCTTGTCGCTGCAAGTAATCTCGCTGCTCCGGATTCATGTTGGCAAGATTGAGCTTGATCTTTTCAACATCCGCTGGAGACGTCTTGTGCATCATTTGGTCTGCCAACCGGATGACATGCTCGGCCTCAGGGTTCTGAAGGCCGGTGACGTCGTCGGGGAGAAGAAGGCCATTGGGAGGGCGCTGCTGAGCTCGCTGCTGTTGTTGTTGTTGCTGCTGTTGCTGTTGTTGTTGCTGCTGCTGCTGCTGTTGTTGTTGTTGTTGTTGTTGGTGGTGTTGCTGCTGCTGCTGCTGCTGAAGCATCGCTTGCTGCTGCTGTTGTTGCTGGCGCTGTTGCATGGCAGCCTGCTGGTTGGGACCATTCATGCCCATGGCCATTTGAGACTGGCCTGGAGCAACTGGCGAGGCCTGCATGTTTGGGTTCATCTGAGGAGGGAAACCGCCCTGAAGCTGGTTCTGCATGGCGGGCCCACCTTGGGGCATCATCCCGCTTTGAATGGCAACGGCGGCTTGTCTCTGGCGCGTGTCTTTGATGTGGAGGAGCTTCTCGTTGCAATCCTTCTCGTAATCGCTCTATCAAGTTGAAGACACCGAGGTCAGTAAAATTGGGATCGGAAAATTCTAGCAAGGCAGAGGGAGGTTGGGAACAAAGGAATCAAGAGGGGACGAGGAAGAGAAAATATGTGGGGAGAGGATGGGGAAGATTAGGGAGGATGGGGGGGGGAGAAAAGAGGGTAAGTGAGGCGAGGTGACGAACCCGTTCGGCAGCTTTCTTAAAGGCACCGGTTTCAAAGGCAATGGCGGCGTTGCCTGCCTGCTTCAGGTCGATACGAGGTTGAATCAATCGGAGAGAGGTGATCCTAGGCAAACAAAATGGTTAATATTTGGATGGAAGGGCGGAGAGATGGATGGAGGTTGAATGAGGTGAATCAGGCAGCGGATGGGTGGGCCGCGACAAAAAAGTAGGCGGGAAGGGAGGGGGTGAGAGAAAGTCGGGGAGTCTGTCCATGGCACACTTACATTTGGTAGACATTCATAGCTCGAACCTTGATGGGGACTTCATCTTTCCAGCCACCAAGTCGAGGCTGCATTTGCAACTCCTGCGCGACGGAGCTCATAATCAACTGGGCGTTCTCATTGCGCTGCTGCTGCGATTGTTGTTGCGACATGCCGGGCTTGACGAGGCCAGACATGCCCCCGCCGGGGTTGGAGAACTGGGCGGGATTCATGACGGAAGCCCCGTCAATGAGGATCAGGGAGCAATCCGCGGAAGAAGGTGGTGGTCGTCAGCATTCGCTAGAGAGACTAAGATTCGGAGAGAGTTGAGGCAGCGTGAGGGAGAGTCGGGGTGTCGGGAGGGAGAGTCGAGTGGGAGAGAGTGGACAGGGGGTCGCGTGGTGAAATGAGAGGAGAGGATCAAAGATCAGACGAAATTCATCGAGAAAAGTCGAGAAAAGGACGGTCGGAAGAAGGTTGACAGGAGGATTTGGGGAAGTTGAAGTTGCAGGGTCGGAGGCAAGTTGCAGATCGGTGGATGGAAAAAGAGGGAAGCCGGGTTGCTAGTGTGGAACCCGTGCTGAGTCTTCGTCGATCAGGGCGGCGGGTGGGGATTGGGGTTGGAAATAGTCCAAACGGAAAACAGGAAGGGAGGAGGAGGGGGAAGAGGGAAAAAGTTAGAACACCGCAAGAGTTGGTGAGAGAGAGGAGAGAGGGAAAAAAAAAGGGTAAGAGGCAGGAATGGTAAGAGGGTGAGAGAAGCAATGGACAGCGACCCAGTCGTGGTAACTGTACACAACCACCGAGGGGGCAAGGCGGTTTGGGCACCGGTCGTTGGCAATTAGCGGAGGAAGATGTGGCTTGTAGAGGGAGGGAGGGTAAGAAAAAGGAAAGAAAGTGCAGGGAAGAGCAGAGGGAAAGATGGAAAGATGGAAAGATGGAAAGATGGAAAGGGAAGAATTGAAGAGGATTGGGTGGTGGGGATGGAAGTGCGACGGGGATGCTGCAGCAGTTCAAGTCGCACTGGCTCAACTCACGATCATGTGGCCCCCGTATCGGTACATTACGGACTTTCTACAATGTATACAACAAATAAAACTGTACACGATAATGGACACGATGGACTGGATAAGACACACCAGAAATGTCCTGACGAAGCTGAATCCTCTCAAGGTCTGGCCCAAATAGACTATCTATAGTCTGCATGGGCTGAAAGTCTATGCTTCTCAGGAATCGGTGTACTGAAGCTATTATATTTCTACAACTTTATTCCTAAATATCTTCTGAACATGCCATATATCTGCCTATCTTGAAGGCTGATCAAGGACTTGGACTGGATGAACTGATCGCCCATCTGCCCTATCTGTATGTACTGTACTAGGCAGGCCCTAGTGACCCCTCCCTGACAACTGACAACTAACAACTAGTTTACCAGAGATGCTCCATATTATTATGATTACTATGTACCATACCATACGACCACCTCCGCCCCAGGCCCACTCGACCACCCAGCGCGATCTGTCTCGTCCTATCGTTGTGGTTGACCTTAACCATGCGACTTCTCGCTTCTTTTTTCTGTTCTCCAGCCCATTATTGGGTACACCTGGTATTTCTCTGTACATATACATCCTACTTCCATTGGAATCTTTTCGCTCTCCGCCATTCCTTTCCCATCCTGACATGATCTGCCCCCCTCCGTCGGGAGATCTGTGCACTCTTGAAACACAACCCTGCCTGCCGAGTCGTTTTGGAGAACCCCGGTTGGACTCGCTGCACGTCTTCTTGTAGATTCGTCCCTGCCTTTTTTCCCTCTCTTCTCTCTATCGACTTCATTCTCCGCGGCTCTTCAGTTCCCCTCCAATCTTCTCTCCCGATGAATTTCGTTTGATCCTGCCCAACGGTCCCCACTTAATATACTGTACCGTAATGACAGGGGCGGGTATGGTTGAACTATGGGAAAACTCTAAGCGCATTGCTTCTGCAGTTGATTCAGGTACTACTCGTGGGAACTTGGAAGGAAATATTGCTTCGATCTCAAATCTCATGCTTTGGTTCCATGATTCCAGAAATTCGACGATTCTATCAGTTGTGTAGCACCAATCAGTCCCTGGTTCCGCAGATTAGAATAATCTTGCAGCCAAACAACCCCATCGTCATAATAGTGGATCTCGTCCCGAACACAACCCAGTGGATATACTGTACGGAGTACGGAGTACACATGTAGTAATAAAGTACAGTATACGAAGTGTCGTATAACAGAAGAGCGAGACAAGATAATTAGCCATAGACATAATCAATTACTCAATGGTCATTAAAACATGAGCTCAGGAAATATTGCTTAATGATATTTGGGTCATGCAAGGGACAACACCCAGTACCTGAACTCTTCTACCACTGTACCGCCGCTCCCGACAACTAGTCCAAGCAGAGCATAAGCTCCAGATCGCCACTTCTGTGTGAGTTGCACTTTATTGGCCCTTCGAGGAGTTCTCTCATAAAAAATGTTAGAAACTTATACTGCTGCAGGTAGAATTCAAGCAAGATGATATACTCAATTTCAGAGATCCTATTGCAGACGATGTATAGTGGTCAGTTCTGTTAATTCATAATAAAATAATCGCAAACCGCTTTGACGATCCCCAAAATCCCACGATCGGCAGGTGTTCTGGCCCTGTCCTGATCCGGCCCACGCCAATTGGTCTGCGTGTGGAGGGCGGCGCGGCCAGTAGCCTAGTCCTACTTGGTGGAAGGCCAGCTAAGTACCGGGTACTCCCCACTGGGGCGGTCCGCCACCCAACGTCTGGCTTTACAGTACTAACCTATGCACGTTAATACAGTAGTTAGGGGGTACTCGGTACCTGCTGTGTAGCCTGGTACACGCCGGCAGATTACGTTGATTGCGTACCCTCAAGCTTAAGTCAGCCACGGCTCCCCTGGAAACGTCAACTGTTCTATTTCTATCTACCTACTCCATCTCCATCTCATTCTCCATCTTTTAATTAGGACTGCTCAATTACCACCAACTCCCCCTCCTCTCTATAACACAACGGAGGAATCCGTCTTTCTTACAAAGGCTCGATCCTCGTCATGAGAAACGGCTAAAGTACCTTGCTTTCATTCTTTCTCCCTTTCCCTCCGCCTACTATGTTCTCTGTCTCCGTGTCGCCCGTCTCAGTGGGCTCCAACATTTTCTTCGCCTTCGCTCTCTGCTCCATCTCCGCTCTAGTATTGCTGCTCTTGCGCCGTTTCCTGACGATCCGCTCAACCCCGGCCTATCTGCTCGTCCCGATTTTCCTTGCCCTTGCGCTCCCCGCAAGTGTGGTGCTCCTCGTCCCTATCGATCTCGCATCTAGCGCGCGCAATGGCACTGGTCCCAAGGCAATCTGGTTACCTGACCGCATGGTCCTGGTGTGCTGGCGCATCGCCTATTGGCTCATCTTCATGCTGACCTGGTATGTATATCGCTCCATCTGGATCTCCCCGGTCGCATCATGAAATTTGCGCTCGGTTTCTCTGACCTCTTCCTCGTTCTCTCTAGGGCCATCCTTCCTCTTCTCGGCGAATATGTCGACTCCGGATATCGTGAACCCAAAGCACGCATCCTCTACTCCCTCCGCTGTAATGCCCGATATCAATTAATTGTGCTTACCTGCGCCGTGGTCGGACTCATCTATATTTCCATCTCCATTGGCTTTGATCCCACCTCGATCAAGGGTACGGTCATGGCACTGGCCTACGTCTGGGGCCTTGTTCTCGCCATTTATCTCATGGGTCACGGCTTGGTCTCGATTCCGCGCAACCTGTTCCGCAATGCGAACGTGAGCGGTCGCCTAAAGCGTATCCAAGCGCATGCTCCCAAAGTGCACGACCGCTTGATGGACGCAGTCAACGAATTAGAAAGTCTCAACTCGCAGGTCGCTCAACTCCAGCAACGCAAGACTGGAACCGCTCGCGACTTCCAGGAATGGATCGAAGACCTGTCCGAGACTTCTGGCTCTGGCTCCGGCGACGTGCGAGTCCCCATTCTTGAGACCCCCGAGACATCTGGGTCCGTCCCCTCCGTCATCACGGAGCGATACCTGGCCGACCTAACCAGACGCTTACAGCGCGCTCGACACATGAAGGCGCGGTTTGTGGATGAATGGGATCGTGTGGTGACGCTGGCGGCCGACCTGCAGGCCATCATTAATTCCTCGGCATCGAAGAAGCTCGAGTTCGGCGCTGGCCCCCGCCGCTCGTCTTGTCTGCCGAAAGTCAAGTTTTTGAATCCCTACCTGCGCTATCAACTATATTCCAATGTCATCCCGGGCCTGCGCTTGGTGTTCGGTGCAATCTTCGCAGTTGCCTCGGTGTGCATTGTCTGGTCGGAATTGATCAAGTCCTTGGCTCCGCAATTTTCTGCCATTACCTTGACCGTCATCCCCAACTGGAAGGAAGAAAAGCCCCTTGGCTTTGGGAGCCAGGTCATCGCTTCTCTCTGGCTGCTGTATATGTGTTCTGCCGCCCTGGTCGGTGTCAGCGATGTCAAGGTCTGGGGAAACAGGGCCTTGGTGCGCCGCAACACGTACGGTGAGAGCGCGTGCTGGTACGCCAGTCTCGTCGCTCGTCTCACTGTCCCCATTGCCTACAACTTCTTGACCTTCCTACCCAAGGACTTCCGTCGAACCACGACCTTCTACGAGTTCCTGGGTCGTCTCATCAACCTGACACACCTTGGGAAGGGCTTTGATTACATCTTCCCCATCTTCATTCTCCTGCCCATCTGCGCCACCCTGTTCAACCTCTACGGCCGAGTCAAGAACATCTGTGGCTTCGGTCTAGCAGAGGACGATGACCTGAACGATGTCGAGAACAACCCAGCGGGGTATGGCATGGGCGGCTGGCGCGAGGGCCGCGACCTCATCGAGCGTGAACTCAACGGTTTCGGCTCCTTGGCCGTGTCCTCCCGCGGTGGCCGCTCGACCTGGGCTTCGGACCGCAGCGACGATGAATCCGTCGGCTCCTCACGACTGCGCGTCGCTACTGGTGAGGGCTCTCGGTCCCCTCGGCCTACTCAACGACCCGTCACCGCGCCCACCGTCGTCGACGGTGAGGAGGAAGAAGAGGAGAATTTTTTCCAGTCCTTCGCACACCGCGTACGAAACACCTTTGAAACCACCAACAAGCCACAATGGCTCCAAGGTGAACCCTTCCGCCTCCCTCGTTGGATGTCCGGCGACAACAACACCACCGAGGAAGGTGGTGTGACGCGGCTATTTGGCGGTCGGGCTGTCCCTGGCCGACTGCGTCTAGGTTAAGCTTGTACTTGAGTAGGCTTCCATTGGCCCTTGTATTCTTTTTCTTTTTTTTCTCTCTTTTGGGATTGCATGATGCGGTGTTTGGGCCTCCATTGTGTTGTTTCTTCAAGCTGCTGGACAGCGGTAATATAGACCCTTTTTATATGTACATACTAGCCTTTAATGGTTCATCTCATAAATTACCTCACATATGTATCGTACTTGCATTCCAAGTCTTATATCATTCGAAACAGTACAGGCTGGCCTTGAAACGTTAGCGTCACCCCGCCCCCCAAAAGGTGAGCCGCGTAGGGGACCCTGTTGGACTTTTTTCAGCCTCGGTGTAGTGGTAGTTCAAAAGTCTGAGTCTAGGGACCAGAGAGACCCCCTAGTAGATATGCTTCAACTTCTTGACTTTTGAAAGGTCTTTCTAAATGTCATTCCAATCGTCTTTTCCGATAGTAGCTTAGGTATCAATGTTGAGTCTTTCATGCTACTTGTGACTGATAAGATGATTCTGAACATTGGTCATAGTTTCTAACTTATGAAACCCCACTGTACGAGAATGATTGCAGTAAAAACTTCCATGATTCTCTCGTCATGCTTACTAGCTGCACCCAAGATGACAAGGTCTGAACATGATCGACGTCGTGAGAGCTCAATCAATCTTATTGGTTGTCAATGGATCTCCTGATTACCCGACACATGGCAGAGACGACTTAGACTATGGGTGTTGTATATAGGCCTTCAGATATATTTAGCATGCGGGACGATACTATAGATGGTTTGTGGATGATGTCAACCTTACTGTACAATTCTAGAGTTCATCTTAACCTCGATGAGAGCTGCTATGATTTTAATACAGCACTTCCGATCACAGATACTATGTTACAGCATATATCTCATGCCCTAGCAAACCAAAGCACCAGTCCATCTTCTCAACCCTCCCCCATCGACTCCTGCTTAGTACTATTCTCCAAGCAACACCACAGATATCTCAACATTTCCATTTGGCCATCCATAAAAATAATCAATTGACCCCACCATGGCCAAAGTATCAACCCAAGCAAGCAATTCAAGCAGAAAAACATGCAAAAAGATCAACCTTTGCCCTCGTCCAGGTTCGAACTGGAGACCTTCGGATTACCACCCTGTTTGAAGCAGGGTCGTCATAAGATCCATATGAGACCGACGTCATGACCAACTAGACCACGAAGGCGATTGGATGAACGGAAGCGAGAAATAATGGTATCTGAGCTACATGGCTGGGGAAAGGTGAATTTGAGTGAGGGTTGTGTGTCTGTGTGTCACGTGATTGTATGTGCCTTCTTGATTTGGGGGGTTTAGAGATGGTACTCCAGTTTATTTTTCATTACTTTAGGCGCTATTGTGTTAATCATATGTTTTTCTGTATCTGTTTGTAGGTCTGGATTTCGTTGGAAGGTTGAGTTGTATATCAGACGGACTAGCTGGGGATGGACGAAAGCTGTTTCGGTTGGACTTTCGAGAGGATAAGGTCTTCTCCTATTTTTGATTTGGAGTCTGTCTGGAGTGGGATTGAGACCTTAGCTGAACTTCCTCTCTGGGGTCCTTCGTTTGTCCTTAGGGTTGCTGAAACTCATGGGGTTGGTTTTACGGCGAGATGCTCCGGCAATATATTACGCTCGTTATACACTCTGCAGCTTTATACTGTCAGAACTATATAGTGATGATAAGCTAAGATGTACCCATTCATGGTAAACAGTACTGTCTCCAAAGTTGACAACTTTTGGTACCTGCACAGCTAGCAGAAGCCAAATCACGTCTTGGATGAACCCGACATCTACAAATCGATCATGTCCATAGTTATGAGGGGTACTAGCAATGACATCATAGTCCCGGAGTCAACATTTGAACAACAGCATTATTCTTAGAAAACAATAGAGTTCGAAAGCAGTTGGATCTTCCTTTTGTAAATGACAATGACCAATTATATAAACTTCGAGATGATGGATACCCTTGAAAGTCTGCATACCATGTGGCAACATTGTAAACAGAGTCGAAGGAATTGGTACCAACACGAGCCAAGACCGAAAAGATCGGGCGTAGTTCACAGCCTTGTAAGGTGGTGCTACGTGGCTGTGTCTTGACACCTCACACGAGCAACACTATCCAACAGCATCAAGGCTTCCCGAAGAAACACAGCTGATATTAAAGAGATGCTACTCAGCTTCTCCCATGGTTGAGCTCCACACCTCCAAAAGACGATGGATTTGATCCCGCCGTCATACAAGTCCGCAACGGACCGTGATGCATGGGCCATCATCGCCCATTACATCCCCTCTAGCGATCTATGTGCCGCCTCGTTGGTCTGCCGTCGATGGCACGATCTGTTTATGCCTTTCTTATGGGGTGACCCGGCCTCACATTTCGGTACAGAGAATGACGCAGTATATGGTAGGACCGTAATATCCCATGCCTACCTGATCTCGCGCTGACCGAAGATACTAGTGGCCCTGACCCGGTTTCGGAGAACTCTCAAGTATGCCAGGCGAGAAGTACGGGCATTAACCCACACGCTTCACTTACCTCCGGCATTATCAGAGATCTACGGTGGCCCCCGACCGGGCTGGCTGAGAGATATTCTGGAGTACTTGCCCTGCCTGCAATGTTTAATGGTCTCGAGGTTACCCTTCTTTGATCATAATGCGATGGTTGCTTTGAAGAACCATCCAAGGTCAAGTGAATATAATGTCCGCCTATTGTTAGCGGATCATGAGCCAAATACGACTTCGGCTGGTCTGGCGGAGACTATACTTCGCTTTCCTCGGTTGACATACCTGGATCTCTCGTATACCAGGTCGGCTCGAGATCAGATCGTCCTGTCTTCCCTGTCTCAGCTTGAACATCTTCAAGTGTTGAAATTGCGTGGCATTGGATTAAAGGATGCTGATGCAGAGTTCCTTGCCAACGCGATTGGAACTAGGACTCGTTTTCTGGATGTTCGGAATAACATGCTCACCGATATGGCAGTCCGTTCTCTACTGCAAGCATCGTTTAAACCACGAGACCAAACAGCCGAGCCAAGTACAAGACGCACTGGTACTTCACCAGACCGTGCTCCTCCAGCAGCTCGTGATAACCGCCAATCTGAATTCCTGAAATCTCCAGACCTGGACGAGCGATACCTCAAGCTTCTCGCCCAACCTGGCTCATATCACCCCTGGATCGAGGATATACCGTATACGGGGATCACCCACCTCTATATCGCCAACAATCCAATTACAGTAGAAGGTGTGGCTGGCCTCTTGGCTTCATCTCGTCTCCATGCTCTCGATGTCGGCACCGTGAACACCGCAGACGTCATTCATAAAACAGCCTCCAGAAATGGAATATATCCTGGAGCCGAAAAGCTGGTACCTATTCTAGGCAATATCGCCGGGGAAACGCTCACCTACTTTCGAGCTCACCATGCTGTTGTCACTGCCGAGCCTCCAGCGAAAGACTTGGCACCAAAAGGCGAATACCTTCCGGAGCTTCCTTCCAGCAGCGAGATACGACGTGAAGCTGAGCTGGATGCATCACAGGAGATTCATGAGCTACCAGGAGAGAATATTCCAGTTTTTGAGCTTGCAGACACGTCGGTATCGGAGTCAAAGGGTTCGACGGTCACGACTCCAGTCCCGTGGTCGTTGAATCCATATGAGGATGAGCCTCTTCCCTCAGTTAGACGTGGATCTGCATTCGCACCGGAAGTTGTACTTGATCGAAGTCACGACAGCAACTCCACTGTCTTCAACAGCCCATCACCCTCACAATCATACCAGCAAAATGATGAAGGCACCCTACAATCGATCTCAAACCTCTCTGTTCTGGATGACGGCACCATGGGATCAATCCCAAGATGCAGCTCTCCAAAATCGATTGATGATCCCCGTGCCCAGAGAATCCAGGAGCTGCTAGCGAAACGTCCACGCAATCAATCCCTCCCCCTCCGAGGTGGGAAAGAAAGCCGATTCCCCTACTTACACCCGTCCCATATTCCCCATCTAGAGACACTGGTCTTAACAGATGTTCCCTCGCATATACCACCCAATTCTAAGATTCTCTACGCCCTGACTCGATTCATCACTGCTTGTTCCAACGAAGCTCTACTCGCAACCCTCCAAGCCGGATCGGATTATTCCCTACCACCCGGTCAAGCACGCATGCAAGCCGAACAACAACGTTCTCGAACACTCTTCGGCCTACGCCGAATAGTACTCGAAGTCACACCCACCGATAGCACAAACCGGCTTACTACATGGAAACCAGGTGTCCAAAACTCGAGCACCGGTGACCGTGACTCGGAGGCTCTTTGGGCAGCAGCTGCAGATGACTTTAGCTTCTTCGATGATATGGAATGCGGTATTCCCGAGAATGATCCGGGCAAATACTTCCCAATGGCCGTACTCAATGAGAAGGTTTCCCTCATGCCCTCGGATGATGATACTTCTACATACTCTGGCGCGGAATCGCCTATGCCGAGTCGCCGTATCTCGCAGAGAAGTGTTACATCTGCGGTACGCAGTACACCTAGCCCATCTCGACCGGTTGCGAAAGGGTCGCAGCCCACGACCGTGAAAGAAATTGATCTTGTGGCGGAACTTGCTGCCTTCCGTCGTGCTAAGAAGGCTGAGTATGAGCAGGTCGTGCGTCGAGAGAGAGGACGGCGGAGTACTAATGGCACGGGGATATCGAGCGTACCGGCCGCGACGACACCGCAGATTTCGATGGCGCAGTTTGTTGAAGGGCATTGGAAGGGGGAGATTAAAATTGTGAGGAATCCGACGTCGAAGATGCGCAGCGGGATGGTGGATATGTACGGGAATTATTTCGAGAAGGGCTATCTTTATCCATGATTGTACTCCGTACATAGCATAGCATATACCCTATGACGACGTTATGCCTCTGCGAGTTAAATGAACACCGTTTCTACTGGTACGCGCAAATGCCTTTTTGATAAGTTTTTGATATTTTTCTAGTCTGCAATAAAGCAGACCAATCCTTGCCTCCAGTCATGCACATGCCATCGTGATTTGGCACTCATACATTCGAAGGGGGGGCACATGACACAACGAAACGCGAAATAGAAAGCACATAAAAAGAGGCGAAAAGAAGAAGGAATCCCTTAATCGCCTTCTATATATGCGCACCTCCCATCCCCAGAACCGAGTATCTTTGTCGAACACCCTAATGCCGGTTCCTCCATTTTCGTTGCAGCATTAGCTTGTCGAGCTGGAATGCCACCAGATATCCGTCGTTCAAGAGCACCACAGCGGGAAAGGAAAACAAAATAAAAAGATTCATTTCAGACTAGTTCCATTTTTATTTTGCTGGTTTGAATGGCGTTCCTCTCCTTTACATAGCCTTGGCGGCCTGAGGGGGGTTCAGCTTCTTGCCATCCTTGTTGTAGCGAATCCGTGGGGGAGGAGCACGGTTGCGGCGGCCAACACGGGAACGGACACTGTAGATGGGGAGTTAGTACGAGATGGATGACGAGCGAGGGGGCGGAGATATGTGGGTGTAAGGCGTCATACCGAACAATCTTTCCGTGGATAGCGCAAGAGACGCAGTACTGGAGCTTCAGGTACATCTTGGGGACAGAGTACTCGGCGAAGACGGAGGCATCGGAGATATCACCTGTAGGTCGAAAGAAATTATATTAGTGAATTGTTCATCGAGAGGCGTAGATAGTGAATGAGCAGGCGGGTTCAGTCTGGTTCATATCGAATAGAGACCTTCAAGGTCTTTCATCGACTCGAGCCGGTCCAGAATCCTCCTCCTTGGATGGTGCGAATGGAATGAAATATCACGTCGAGAGGATCACGTACGGATGGCAGCAGACTCGACCATGTTGCGGATGGTGAAGCGCTTGATGGCCTTGTCCTTGGGGGTGCAGCGAGCGCAGTTGGAGCAGCGCACGGGCTTGACGTGGCCGCGGCCATTCTTGTTACGACCGCTAAAGAAATTCCATTAGTGCCCATGTTCCATCGCAGTTGTGCAATTCACGATATCCAGTCTCCATTCGAGGTTGATTCGTCCGTCAATGCGCGTAGGTTGGTTCTTCCAAATTGTCTTTCATTTTCGTTCAACTCGGGAAATTTGTGGCGTGGTATCGAATTCGTCGGCGTCATTGCGGAGATTCATGTCGGATGGGAGACTGGATTCGCGGATAGATGGAGGAGGGATCAAGTCTTACTTGTTCGCCCGCTTCTTGACCATTTTGACGGATTGCTCTGTGGAAAGTCAGAGAGTCGATCTGGGATGGAAAGGAGGAAAGAGGGGGAGGGAGACGTACGGGTGTCTTGTCGGGAGTGGGTTGTCGAAGCTCGCTCACACAGACGCTCTGCCAGAATGGATGGGGTGGTTGTGTTGTGGGAAGCCCTAAGCCCTTAAGCGAGACCCAGTCACGGGTGTGGACACCTGGGTGCCTGATAGAGTTAATGGGCCTGAGTAACCGGGCGACAAGGCTGTAAGGCGGTAAGGCAATCAATCGGACTCCAAAATGATCTGATCATCACGTGGTACAGTCACGGACCACATTCCAACCCCAAAGTAGACTAGCGCCCGGATCGTACCGTTCATCCCAGCCAATTACATAAGCCGCGTGTTTACACCCGCCCCAAGCGGGCGATAGTTGAACTTAGCGTGAAAACACCGCCAAACAGCCCAAACAGCCCAAACACCCCTGTTCGGATCATCCATTGACTGCCCATTTCCCTCCCCTCGAACTGTTTGAGACTCCCTTGCTGTTGTTCCTTTCTTTGCTCATACCTGTTTCTCATTCTTGCTTGTTTGCTCCACTCTCGTCCTTCCCCTTCGTCTCTATTTTTGTTGTGTTCTTTCCCCTCCCTGGCTTGACTATGTCGCATACAGGTACTTTTAGGGGAACACCCAATAAGACAATTGGGAGAGGAAGGCTGCCCGACTTCGAGAGCTCGAGTTCTTCCCACATCCCCCGACCCCGGTCAGACCGTCCAGAATCATCCGCTGCATCCACCACCCACACTCCGTCAAGCGACGTCGGAAGTGGCACCATGAGCGCCGCTAGTAGCAGACAGCGACAAAACCAGTCGAAGCGTGATGAGGTGTGTACTTGCGGAAGCTGTATAGCTTGATATGATCCTCACATTTTAACCGCCCATCTCCCACTCGGTTTGCCGGCTAACGCCCCTGGTTTGATTTACATAGGCAATTCGCCGTAAGATGGAGGCCGACCTCAACAAGAAGAGGCACAACCCGACCAAGGCGAGAAATGCCCGCAAAGCCCCGCCGGGCACCGTGCTCGCCT
This sequence comes from Penicillium subrubescens, assembly GCF_028828155.1. Taxonomy (NCBI): domain Eukaryota; kingdom Fungi; phylum Ascomycota; class Eurotiomycetes; order Eurotiales; family Aspergillaceae; genus Penicillium; species Penicillium subrubescens. The sequence goes on along the minus strand of NW_026643151.1, from coordinate 2,289,744 downwards.
TGAAGCCCAGCCAGGCTCTCCAGATCAAGCCCACCCTTAGCATTGCCGAGGCCGCCCAGTTGATGGCCGCGAAGCGGGAGGATTGCGTCTTGGTTACCGATGATGATGAGCGCATTGCTGGTATTTTCACCGCAAAGGATTTGGCTTTCCGCGTGGTTGGCGCTGGCCACAAGGCGCGCGAGGTGACCGTGGCCGAGATCATGACCAAGAACCCCCGTGTGCGCGGACTGACACAAGCGCTACCGATGCGCTTGACCTGATGGTTCGCAAGGGCTTCAGACATTTGCCGGTTATGGATGAGAACCAGGATATTTCGGGTATTTTGGATATTACCAAGTGTTTCTACGATGCGATGGAGAAGCTGGAGCGTGCTTATAGTTCGTCGCGCAAGCTGTACGATGCGTTGGAGGGTGTTCAGACTGAGCTGGGCTCGAGCCAGCCCCAGCAGGTCATTCAGTACGTCGAGGCGTTGCGATCCAAGATGTCCGGCCCGACTCTTGAGACTGTCCTGGATGGCATGCCCCCGGTGACTGTCTCTGTCCGTACCACGGTCAAGGATGCCGCGGCATTGATGAAGGAACATCACACCACTGCCTTGCTTGTGCAGGACCAAGGCTCCATCACCGGTATCTTCACCAGCAAGGATATCGTTCTCCGTGTCATTGCCCCCGGTCTGGACCCTGCCACTTGCAGCGTGGTTCGCGTTATGACTCCCCACCCGGATTTCGCTCCCTCCGATATGAGCATCCAGGCCGCGCTCCGCAAGATGCACGGTAGGTTATCCCTGAGCTCCACTGAGGATAGTCTGGGGATGCAATTTACTAACAATTGGAATAGATGGCCACTACCTCAACCTCCCCGTCATGAACGAGGGCGGCGAGATCGTCGGCATGGTGGATGTGCTGAAGCTCACCTATGCCACCCTTGAACAGGTAAGTACTCCTTTGTTTTTGCAAGAGATGCCCTGTGTGTAGACATGAAGCTTATTACGGGATGCAGATCAACACTATGTCCACTCAGGACGACGAGGGTCCGGCCTGGAACAAGTTCTGGCTGTCTATGGATCACGAGTCCGATTCTATGGTCTCTGGAAGCCAGCCGGCCCCTCACACGCCACACCGCTCCGTCATGAGCCCCGATCTGGCTCGCTCACAGTACGATAACAGCGTCTTGCCGAACGAGTCTGCTTCCCACCACGGTGGTGAAGAGCACTCCGAAGTGGCTTCTCAGCATCACCAGCACCACCATGCCGAGAATGTGCCGTTCCCTTTCAAGTTCAAGGCTCCCAGTGGTAGGGTGCACCGTGTGAACGTCCTCAGCTCCTCTGGCGTTTCCGATCTGGTCGCTCAGGTGACTGCTAAGCTTGGCACAGAGATTGAGGCCGTGGGCGGCGAGGCCGTTGTGGAGGAGGGCCGACTCAGCAACACGGGTTATGCCCTGAGCTACATGGACAATGAGGGTGACACGGTCTCGATCACCACCGATCAGGACATGCTGGATGCCATTGACTTGGCCCGTCGCGCCCACCGTGATAAGGTTGATCTCTTTGTTCACGACCCGGCCCAGCCTCCCATTCCTGCCACCCTCGACCCGCAACCCGCCAAGCCTGCCACCCCCGTCATCGAGGAGCCCAAGAGTGTGGTCACAGAGGTTCCATCAGAGGAGCCTTTGTTGAGCAAGCCCCGCCAGGCCTTCCCTGCCCACCACGGTCCCGAGGAGCAGTTCATCACTGGCGTTCCTAACGAGCTCCTCCTGCCAGGAGCCATTGTCACTCTGGCGGCGGTGATCGCGGGTGTATTCATCCTCAGCCGCCCCAGCGGTCGTTAAAAAAGACTAGCATTGTTTTTTCTGTTTCTAGACATCATCGCTCCCTTGTTCTTTACGGTCTCATACCTCCCCTCATCCTTGTCACATAATCTCGATCCCCCTCTACCATGCTTTTTGCTCATTTTGGCCACCCTCGATGTTTTCTTTACCCCAAGAGTGCATACCCCCTACCTTCTAATTATCGATATTCCGTGTCGCGTCCAGATACCGCTGTTCTCGTCATGACCAGTTGCGGCCAGTAGTTTAGCCTTCAATGCAAATACTTGTTTTCATAGGGATGCTATAGTGGCAGATCAAAAGTCCGAGTCTAGCAACTAGAGAAAAGGGACTAGCCAGACATGCTTGAAACATTCCCATTTGGAAGCTCTTTCTAAATGTCTGTCTAATCATGTTCCTTGATAGCACCGATACTGTTTACCTGGTGAGTGTTATGATGATTTGGAATATTTGTCGGGGTCTCAAGCTTATGGAACCCCACTGTATAACAAAGGAAATAAGCGGTAAAACACCGAGGATTAACATACACATTGATTGATAATTTGATCCCCCAAAATCGGGGTCGCGGATGAATCATATTAGGGTATTGATCCTATCAAGATGACCCGATCGAGATAGACTGAAATGAGCGTGTTGTAGTGTTGTAGAGTAGGTGATAATCCACCGCGGCTGTTAGGCAGCTGAGGGCCCCTGGCAACCAACACAAACTGTATGGCACCCGGGCATCAACAGTAAGTAGTGGTAAGCCCTTGGCTCTGGTATGACTAGTCAGTACTGTATGAGAGCATCTTCCTATTCACTTGGCCTTGAATTCTCCTCTCTCGTCTCCCCCTAATTTCATTCTTTCATTTTCTCCAGTCATTCCTACTGCCTTCCCCAAAGTTGATCCGCTGAACTGGGTTCCCAGCGCCTATCGCATATCGATTGCCCCCCGACTCCGTAATCATCAATCTTTTTTTTCCCTTCCTTCCCGCCCCACCAAAAACAAAACTCCTCCCCTCCTCACCTTCAAAACCACCCCTCCCTACAGCCCCTCCCCGCTAAATATCCCGCCTCGAGGGTTCCAACAAATTGGGTCGTTTTTGTCTGTTGGATCTTGGGAACAGACACACCCACCATGTCCCTGCTGCCCCAGGAGGTCCACACCGCGCTGTCCCAGCTGCTGCGCGCTCTCAGCACCCCCGACAACGCCGTCCGATCCCAGGCCGAAGAGCAGCTGAACAATGATTGGGTGCAGAGCAAGCCAGATATCCTGTTGATGGGCCTGGCTGAGCAGATTGCCGGAGCCGAGGACACATTAGTGAGTGCCACTGTCTACCTAGGGAGGAGGGGAAATCGTCGTGTGTGTGTGTGGGTGAATGCTCGACGCACACGACTGATCCCTCACGATTAAATACCTGCTGCAGATGAATCATGGAACATGCGCTGACTCGGGATTTCATTTACCAACAGACTCGTGCTTTCTCTGCTGTGCTCTTCCGAAGAATTTCTACCAAGACCCGCAAGGACCCCATCTCCGGTGATGTCAAGGAGGTCTTCTTGAGCCTGCCCAATGAGCAGCGTGTTGCGATCCGCGAGAAGCTGGTGACCTCCCTGACCACCGAGGCTGTCACTGATGTGCGCAAGAAGATCGGAGACGCTGTGGCCGAGGTGGCCCGTCAGTACACCGACAACGGTATGCAATTCAACCTAAGAAAAATCCCCTTTCGCCCTTGAAACCCAAATGAAGATAATTCCGGTTCTAACGAGATGATACCTTTGGGATATAATAGGCGATCAATGGCCCGAGCTGCTTGGTGTTCTTTTCCAGGCCAGTCAGTCTGGCGACTCCGGTCTCCGCGAGACTGCGTTCCGCATTTTCACAACTACCCCCGGCATTATTGAGAAGCAGCACGAAGAAGCTGTCCTCGCTGTCTTCACCAAGGGCTTCGAGGATGACAATATCTCGGTATGCTCGACACTTACCTGATCATCTCATGCCTCGTGCCGTCTAACTGAGTTCTTCCTTTCCAGGTGCGCATTGCCGCTATGGAGGCCTTCGCCTCCATGTTCCGCTCTATCAACAAGAAGTCCCAGACCAAGTTCTTCTCCCTCATGCCCGCTCTTCTGAACATCCTTCCTCCCCTCAAAGAGTCCAGCGAGAGCGAGGAGCTTTCGTCAGCGTTCTTGGCTCTCATCGAGTTGGCCGAAATCAGCCCCCGGATGTTCAAGGGCTCGTTCAGTGACTTGGTCAAGTTCAGCATTAGCGTCATTGCCGACAAGGAGCTCAGTGACCAGGTCCGCCAGAATGCGCTGGAGTTGATGGCCACTTTCGCCGACTACGCACCCAACATGTGTAAGAAGGAGGCCAACTTTGCGCAGGAGATGGTCACCCAATGCCTGAGCCTGATGACTGATGTCGGTGTTGATGACGATGATGCTGAGGAGTGGAACGCCTCCGAGGATGTGAGTATTTATTTTTCACTAACCGACAAGTATCAAGCTGCTAACGTTTCTATAGCTCGAGCCCGAAGAGAGCGACCTTAACCACATTGCCGGTGAGCAATGTATGGACCGCCTGGCCAACAAGCTCGGTGGCCAAGCCATCCTCCAGCCTGCCTTCTCTTGGATCCCTCGCATGATGTCTTCCACTGCTTGGCGCGATCGCCACGCCGCTCTGATGGCCATTTCTGCCATCTCGGAGGGCTGCCGCGACCTGATGACCAACGAGCTCGATCAGGTTCTTGCTCTGGTTGTCCCTGCTCTGCGTGATTCCCACCCTCGTGTCCGCTATGCAGGCTGCAATGCTCTCGGTCAAATGAGTACCGACTTTGCCGGTATCATGCAGGAGAAGTACCACGGCATTGTTCTGAACAACATTATCCCCGTCCTCAGCTCCACCGAGCCCCGTGTCCAGTCTCACGCCGCTGCCGCTTTGGTCAACTTCTGCGAGGAGGCTGAGCGCAGCATTCTCGAGCCCTACCTTGGCGACCTTCTGAGCCGCCTTTTGGAGCTTCTGCGCAGCCCTAAGCGCTATCTTCAGGAGCAGGCACTGTCGACCATTGCTACCATTGCCGACTCTGCCGAGACAGCCTTCGGCCAATACTACGACACCCTTATGCCCCTGCTGCTCAACGTCCTTAAGGAGGAACAGGGCAAGGAGTACCGGCTGCTTCGTGCTAAGGCCATGGAGTGTGCCACTTTGATCGCTTTGGCTGTTGGCAAGGAGAAGATGGGACAGGATGCTCTGAACTTGGTTCAGATTCTGGGTCACATCCAGCAAAACATCGTCGACGCCGATGATCCTCAATCGCAGTACCTGCTTCACTGCTGGGGCCGCATGTGCCGTGTGTTGGGCCGCGACTTTGTCCCTTACCTGCCCGGTGTCATGCCTCCTCTGCTGACCGTGGCTGCCGCTAAGGCCGATATCCAGCTGCTGGATGATGAGGATCAGATTGAGCAGGTCGAGCAGGATGAGGGCTGGGAGCTGGTCCCCCTCAAGGGCAAGGTCATTGGTATCAAGACCAGTGCTCTCGAGGACAAGAACACTGCCATCGAGTTGATCACCATCTATGCTCAGATTCTGGAGGAGGCCTTTGAGCCTTACGTCCTGCAGACTATGGAGACTATTGCCGTTCCCGGTCTTGCCTTCTTCTTCCACGACCCCGTCCGCGTGTCCGCCGCTAAGCTGGTTCCCCAGCTGCTCAACTCCTACAAGAAGGCCCACGGTGGCAACTCTCCCGGATTTGCCGAGATGTGGAATAAGGTGGCCGAGAAGATCATCGAGGTGCTCAGCGCCGAGCCCACTGTCGATACTCTCGCCGAGATGTACCAGTGCTTCTACGAGTCTGTTGAGGTTGTCGGCCCCAACAGCCTGACCCCGCAGCACATGCAGGCTTTCATCGATTCCGCCAAGTCCACGCTCGAGGACTACCAAATGCGTGTGAAGCAGCGGTTGGAGGAGCAGGCCGAGCTCGAGGAGGGCGATGAGGAGAACCTCGACTACGAGTATGCCGTTGAGGATGACCAGAACCTGCTCAGCGACATGAACAAGGCCTTCCACACTATCTTCAAGAACCAAGGCACCACTTTCCTCCCCGCCTGGCAACAGCTGATGCAGTTCTACGATAACTTCATCACCAGCCCGGACCCCACTCAGCGCCAGTGGGCCCTGTGCATCATGGATGATGTGTTGGAGTTCTGCTCCGCCGAATCTTGGACCTTCAAGGACCACATCATGCAGCCTCTGGCCTCCGGTCTGCAGGACGAGAACGCTGCCAACCGTCAAGCTGCCGCTTACGGTGTCGGTGTCGCCGCGCAAAAGGGTGGCGCTGCCTGGGCCGACTTTGTTGCTGCCAGCATCCCCAGCCTGTTCCAGGTGACTCAACACCCGCAGAACCGCACCGAGGAGCACGTCTTTGCTACTGAGAACGCCTCGGCCAGTATTGCGAAGATCCTGCACTTCAACGCCTCCAAGGTGCAGAACCCACAGGAGATTGTGAACAACTGGATTGAGACACTCCCCATCACTTATGATGAGGAGGCCGCACCTTATGCTTACTCGTTCATTGTCCAGTTGGTTGACCAGTATGTACCCCTTTCTTCACTGTCCATTGATATTGAACATCGAGCTAATCACCTATCTAGGCAAAACCCTGCCGTCATCGCCAAGGCTGACCGGGTCTTCGGCTTCATTGTGCAAGCCCTCGATGCTGGCACTCTGCAAGGCCAGACTGCTGCCCGCGTTGCGCAGGCGGCCAAGCAACTGGTGGCGGCGACCAACCTGAACGGCGAGTCTATTCTGGCTGGTGTTAGCCCGGAAAGCCAAGAGCGGGTCCGCAAGTTCTTCCAGTAGAGTTCCGGCTTTTTGTTTTATATCCGTGGCAACCCCTCCCCTTGTCTGCCCATCCCGGTTGTTTTTTATCATGTTTGTTAATCATTCCCCTTGGGCCATGTGAATCCGATGCTAGTAAAGACGTGAAATGTTTTGTTAATTCCCACCCAATGATGGCCTATTCCTCCTATGTTCCCGTGCCATGTCCGTACGAAATTACCACGAAAACCGACCACAGTCAACGTTCGATTGGACCCATGCGCTTGTGTATAGATGCGAGTGGCGATAATATGATCTGATCTGGATTTATTGATAGTCAATCATGATCATGATCATGGCTCCATAGCTCTTTGCCTTTCTACACTGGTACTGGCCACGGAAAATTATAAGCTACTAGACCCACGAACTTCCCTAGCAATAATCTCCTCCAGGGACGTTGTCTTCGGCTCCCCAATCAAGCCGTTCGCTCTCTTCTCATAGAGCGTACCACCTTCGGTCCAGATGCGTCGGAGTGTCACCAACGTCGCCAAAGGATTCCCAGCACCCCACGCCTCATCTTCCAACTCGCGCAGGCGCTCCAGCGATGTATACGAGACATCCCAGGGTCCTGGCACGTGGCGCTCAAATAGAGCCTGGATCTCAGCTTGGCTGGTCGTGAATGAATTGACGCAGAGTGGGCGATTGCGTGTTTTCGGGGTTGCGTGGAGGAGAGTAGATACGACGAATGTACCCACACTGTTATAAAGTAGAAGTAGAATGCCCACATTAGCCAAACAGATCCAAAAGAACGAAACACCCTGTAAAGAATAAAAACCCCGAAGAAAAGGATGATAAAACTCACTCCCCCATCGTCGTCAAACTAACCCTCTCCTCCCCCGCGCTCCCAAAAGCACCGCCCTTCTGGTCTTAACATCCCACCCACCAGCCTCCTCCAAACCAGGCGAGAAATGCAAATACATCTCGGCGAATGGACCCGTAACAACATACGAGTAATCCAAATCATGGCGGGAGATTTCATTCTCCAGGACAGCGCGCACTCTGAGTTTCTGTTGGTGGGGCTTTTCGTGGATCGAGGCGGGACTGTAGGCGATGTCTGTGCCGTATTCGGATGGGAAGAACCATTTCACGGATGGACTGGCGGCGGCGAGGCGGATTAGGGGGATTTGGTGGGCGAGGGTGTTGCGGCCTAGGGCCGAGATGACGGTTGTTATTCCTGGTTGATGTTAGTTTTGTTGTTGTGTATGAAGGGAGTATAGAAGAGAGTGGGAGGGTAGGTGTATATACATACCTTCATAAGCAGTCTTAACGGCATTTTCATCTTCAAGATCACCGATGATTACCTCCACGCCTTGCTTCTTGAGGTGTTCCCCCTTGGTCTCTGCAGTGCGCTGAGAGGTGAAGATGGCAATGCGGCCGAATTGGGAGCGTTGGGCGAGGATTGCGTTTAGGATGAAGGTGCCAATGGCGCCTGTGGCGCCGAAGAGGAGGATGTTTTGGGAAGACATGGTTTTTGTATATACTGTAGAATAGAAATCATCCAGGAATGAGAGACAGAAGGGCAAGGAGGATTATTGTTAAATTGTTTGATTCCTCGGATAGATCCGATTGTCACATCTGCTGTAGGAATGTCTCGTGTGGGGGTTGTCGCGGGGCTACGTTTTGCTTATCAATCGAGCTCGGATTTACCCGATGTCTCGTCTTTTCGCTTTCACTCTCGGGGATCAATTGCGCCATTGAGATTAATAATCCCATCTTAAACCACCATCTCCAGAATCTCCAAGACCTGCTCCTTCTCTTTTAGTGGGACTGGATTCGTCTGGCACCATCGGTCATGGAGACTGTGCTCTGCCAGGGCATCGAGTTTATCACGACCCACCCCCACATCTCCCAGAGACCGCGGCATGCCCAACTCGCGAATCACTGCGTCCAGGATATCGCCCAAATCCGAGTTTTCAGTGTTAATCGAATGAGAGCGTAGAACCTCGACCACAACGGGATCGCGGATGAGGAACTCGCGCACTCGCGCTTGTCGCTCGCGATTGGCGTTGTGCTTTGCGTTGAACTTGCACACGGCGGGGAGTAAGATGCAACTTGTTTCGCCGTGGCCAACGCCCAATGGACCAAGCTAGAACGGGTTATTAGCCATCTCCCTTTAATGCAATGTAGAAAGAGAACATACCTGATGCCCAATCCCATGACTAGCCCCCAATTCCACCGAACCACTTGTACAAGCAGCCATCGCATCCACCGATCCCAATTGACACTGTAAATGCGCCTCTCGATCCCCCCGATCCTTCTTACATCTCAACAAGCCTGGAACCAACAGTCCCAGCGCATGTTCCGCAAGTTCATCCGATGCTGGCGTCACGCCCACAATAGCGCAAAGCGTCTCCACGCAGTGATCCACTGCGCGAATGCCCGTACTCAACCAGATCGAGTCTGGCGTAGTCTCGACTAGTTCGGGGTCGAGGATGATGAGTTGGGGTCCGCGAAGTGGTGCTTGGAAGCTATATTTGCGGCGGGAGTTATCCTCTGTACCGCCGGCGAAATTAGAGTATTCACCCGCGGAGAGGGAAGTTGGCACGGAGATTATGGGGATGGTGGGTGGGTTGATTTGAGGTCGTTTGTTGGGTCCTTCGGCGAGGGATGCGAGGTCGGAGGGGGTGTGGACTTGGTTAGCGAGGGCCTGGAAAAGTAGAGATTAGTACAGTATGGAATAGAATACCAACGAAAAAGAAGAATATACGAACAAAAGCAATTATCTTCGCCCCATCCGTCAAACTGCCCGCTCCCAGGGTCAACAGTAAATCCGCCTTTACATTCCTCGCCTCCTCCACAATCTCCAATACCTCCGACCACAGCGTATGACTCTGCATGCCAATCCGACGACCGACGACCTTCCCCACACCCAGCGCCGCGGTCAATCGGTCTAGAGCATCTGTGTTTCGTGCTAGTGATCCCGAACAAATCACGTAGACTCGCGAGGCATTGAAGGTCTCGGTGACGTGGTGTGCGGCGGCGGTGGGGAAGGGGATCCCGTAGCTGAGGAGGGGACGCTCGCGGCCGGAGAATGCTGGACGGACTGTTTCGGACATTTTTACTATAGGTTGGGAAGTGATTCTTGTTAGCTGATATTGAATTGGTACTTTTTACTTCTATTGCGGGGATTCATTGGGGATATTATATCGTTGCAACAGGGACAAGCTTCTCCATGTGGGAATGTGGGGCTGCGATGGATGTGGGTTCACTTGGAGATCCTCGACAATCTACATACTGGATTTCAGACTGAGTAGCATTATATTTAGGGCAGTACTACAGCCGCCCCCCTCTTGCCTGATATTGGGGGTAGAAATAGCTAAAGGGGGGCGGGTGCCTGGCTTGAAGCTCGAGACAGTATGCGCAAACTCGACTTCGAGCCAGGGATGCCAATCCCAATCAATCCACTCTGAAAATGAATTTCCTGTCTCTAGCTTCTTTCCACTGAAGGACAGGAGAAATGTATTCTCCTAGGAAATAATTCAACTCTAACGCAGCCGGATCATCTCGTCTGCGATTGAAAAGAGCATGGGCGAAATCAATAAACACGATACTAGGTCTGTCGCTACCTGGAGAACTTGTGATGATAATATTTCGCGATTCAAGATCGATGAGCCAGATGTCCTTTTCATAGATCCGGCTTTCAAGGTCCACGATCGACTTCAAAATGCTTTGCCGAACTGATTAGGGAAAATCCCTCGGTCTAGCATCTGCCATTGTAATACCTTCGATATGCTCGACCAAAATCATTCGAACAGTCCGATTTTGCAGTGAGTCCACAGATAGACTCAAGGAGTATGACCCGTAGTATCTCTAACAGTATAGTTCATTGAGGGCTATGTATGCATTAGCCTTATGAGTGTAGTATTTATCCACGCACAGGAATTGATTGAGATGCCCTTCCTCATCGTCCAAGTAAAGTGGGTCGTATATTTTTGCAACAAGTATCGTGCCTTTCTGAGGAAGCAAGTCTGATGTTGACTCAAAGTCTAGAAGTCGGGCTGTGGACACCTGAGAATTGTGGCCATCGCCTGCTTTCAAGAGGTCGATGGCGTCTACTGGCAAAGGGGGATGCTTTAAGCATCGGTCGATGGGACGCAATTTTTCTCTCTCTGCCCTGTCGTTTTCACTGTTGATACAGCAGCCTCGCACTACCGGCATTTGACTGGGAACAGTTTGAGAATTCGCGGTGAATCTCCAACCAGCAGTATGTAGTACTGGCGGCTTGGGGAGCTCCGTCGACGGAGGTCCGAATAAAGGCGGGGGTGGTTCAAAGACGGGTATCATAGTATTCAGTGCGACAGTAATAGACCTGTCGAGACCAGCGCTTCTGCCACAAGACCACTGTATTTCAAATTTGGTGCTGGAGTTCTGCAAGGGAGAAGAATGGGCCAACTTCGCCATTCTCTCGGACCGTTAATTCTCGAAGCGCTCATGCGGCTATGTCATGCAGGAAGCGATTATCAGTCCTAACCTCGATATCTCACTGAATAGAAAGGTCTTCAATGGTCTTCAAGGATCAGTTCAAAAACTCAGTGAGTTTCAAATTAACTGGGCAAACCTTTGAGAATTAGCTTTGTACGCCTCCACTTTGGTATGTGTCCCCACCCAGCTTCAAGTTTCCCACACGGCTGCTTCGAGATGCCTGTGAATTACAAGAGGCTCCATAGATGTAGGCCCTGGTAAGTACAAAGTGGAGACATACACCATCCGATTATCCATCTATGCAATAGGTCACACATATCAACAGCCACTCAACCCATGAACCCCCCCATCCGCCGTATACTTGCACGTGCCCGTCCCAGCCGTCGTCGAATTAACCGGATACAATACCACATTATCAAAATCAATATTATAACACGGATGGGCTTTCGAACACGACACCGACGCAGTCGTACTCTTACTCGTATCAATCGTCCCCGTAAAATTCACAAACGCCACATTCGAAATACTCATCAGACTCGTTCCGGACAACGAGCCATTATTCCCATTATCCTGCGTAATTGCAGGTCCCGAGTTCGCGCCTTGAATGTCGAAGTTCGAGAATAACACGTTGGTTACACTGCCCCAGCCTGCGCCGCGGGGCTGACCGGCGCTTTCGTAGGAGCTTTGTGGGACTAGTGCGCCGACCCAGGTTTTGATGTAAGCGCTGTTGTGCATATCCTCGTTGTACCGGATGATTTTGACAGTGTCGATTTTGATGTTGGACACGCTGGAGTCTTCGAGGTATTGGCCTAGACTGCCGATGGCTATTCCGTTGCCGCCGCGACAGGTCACATTGTGGATGTTGACGTTGTAGGAGCGTGGCTTGATGGCGATGCAGTCATCGCCGCCTTGGTAGACGAAGTTGGTTAATTCGACGTTGTTTACGTCCATGGTATCTGGAAGAAGAGTTGTCAGTTCACGAACATCAAAAATAAAAATACCTAGTGGAGAACAGTACGTACCAAATCCATCCGTATTCTGCACCCAGTTCTTGCCGTAGGGCGCGTTAACTGCAGTGGCATTGCAGTAAATATTGTTGAAGCGCATGTTGGTACCATTCATGATATTCAAGCTCCACAGCTGGGGATCCTTGACGTAGAAATTGTCCACGCTGACATCGGACACATTCCAGAACACAAAAGGCATTGGCCGTCCAGGTAGTGTAGTTCCCTGTTCAGCAGTATACCACACGTTACCATTCCCATCAATCCCACCGGTGCCATACCCATCAATCTTGATGTTGTGTCCCGTGATGACGAACCCAGCATGGTGGTTCTGGAAAGCAATTGGGTAAGAGTTGTTACGCCAGTAATCCAGGTCATCGGAGAACTATATGCGGTTAGTATATTGATCCTAACCAGAAACACGTACAAGTTGGATTTACTAACAGTCCATTTTCCCCGCCATTCAATTACCACGTCGTTGATAACGGGATTGAGACGAGTTGCGATCCAGTAGGATTGGTCTTCTGGGAAGATGACTGTGCCGCCGTGACCACATTCTTTGAATGCTTTGAGGATATTGGGGACATCGTCTTTTTGATGGCCATTGGCCTTGACGATGCAGGTATTTTGGCCACTTTTGACCACAACCGCATTGGCAGCACTAGTCAGTGCAAGCCCCAAGGGGAGCACGACGGAATAAAAATCCAGCAAGCGCATGGTGAAAAGGTTTGTCTGCGTTCAAGTGCTCAGTGTGGATTTAGCACTTTATAACCGATCTCCATAAGTCAAAGCGAGGATCTGATCCCCTGCAGGATTACCGCTCGGTGACATTTGCGCCGAGCTCGCTATGCTACCCCTTGAGACCCTCTGAGGCCTGTACCGGTGCGCTAAAAGGAACAGATAATTGCGGAGGAAAGCCTTTGCGGGGAAAGTAGTAGCCGGAATAGGGTGAGATTTGCCAATTCGGCAATTTGTATGAGAATGACGATGCCATTCAAGCCACACGAGTGCTTGTTATGCCGATCTTTGCCTTGATCCTGGTAAAGTGCAATATTATTGTATGCAGATTGTTCCACCAATCAGGGGGTCTAATGTCTTACCTCCTCTATTTGGTAAATTGCTGCAGGTGTATTCTCTTGTTACCTCGTGGTATTCCTGACCGAGAATTGACATTCTACTGCGGAACACTCCATAGCCCCGCCGGTGTTCGAGTTACTATATGTAGTCCCCATATTGGGGGACTAGATCCACTTTTGCCCCAAAACCAAAGGCCAAGAAAAAGTCATTTCTCTGAAAACTTACAGGAAAATGGTACGGATCCATTGGTCTGGCTTTCTTGTGAGCTTCTGCTCTCTACTTTCTCTAAGTGAAGCAGAGTCTTGTTGGCGGAATACAACATGTTCAGGACCAACCAAGAGCGCCTTCAGCGGTGTATGGGATAAAAACATCTACGCGCCGACGTCGCGAACAGTCCGACCAGCATCAACGCTCTCCGAACTAAAATCCAATGCCATCACCAATTCTGCCAAGCCCCAGACAGCCACTCTGCACGGGAATGGATCGCTCGTGGTCTTTGACTTTGGCAAGGAAGTAGGTGGTATTGTCCATCTAGACTACACTTCCACGGGCAGTGGAGCATTGGGTCTTGCATTCACCGAAGCCAAAAATTGGATCGGAGAATGGTCCGACTCGTCTAATAGCCTATGGCATGATGGCGCCTTATACGCTAATTTCTCATCGTCGGGAGAACACACTTACGATATGCCCGACCGATTCCTCCGTGGTGGCTTCCGGTACCTGACGATTTTCCTTGTCACCAATAGCTCTACAAATGTGAGCTTGAAGGATATCACTGTGGAATTAGACTTCCAGCCTACATGGTCCAATCTACGTGCCTACCAGGGATACTTCCATTGCAGTGATGAGCTCCTGAACCGAATCTGGTACAGTGGCGCTTATACATTGCAAACCAACGAGGTCCCCGTGAATACCGGGCGTATCACCAGCGGACTCAAGTCTGGCTGGCTGAACAATGGAACCCTCGGACCTGGTGATACTATCATCGTTGACGGTGCTAAGCGAGACCGGGCCGTTTGGCCTGGTGATATGGGCATTGCGGTGCCATCGGCATTTGTCAGTTTAGGAGATTTGGATAGTGTGAAGAACGCTTTGCAGATTATGTACAACACTCAGGTAATTTGTCCAAAACTTGGGTACTGGGTTCAACTTTTATTGATATACAAGACAGGCTTCCACGGGCGCCTTTGCTGAATCTGGGCCTCCACTCAGTCAGAAGGGTTCGGATACCTACCACATGTGGTCCATGATTGGTACTTACAACTACGTTCTGTACACAAATGATACGGCTTTCCTGGAACAGAACTGGAATGGCTACCTTGCCGCTATGAATTACATCTATGGGAAAGTGACATATTCCAGTGGTCTTTTGGATGTCACTGGCATCCGTGACTGGGCCCGGTGGCAGCAGGGATACAACAACACAGAGGCTCAAATGATGTATGTTTCAACTCCCGTCTTGACAACCTGGTCTTATTTATTAACAAAACACGCCATACAGCCTCTACCGCACACTGCAGACCGGAGCATCTCTAGCCACATGGGTTGGTGACACCACCAATCTCTCCAGCACCTGGACCTCACGAGCCGAGTCCCTCAGAACCGCCATCAACACCTACTGCTGGGATGAATCCTACGGCGCTTTCAAAGACAACGCCACCGACACCACCCTCCACCCCCAAGATGCCAACAGCATGGCCATCCTGTTTGGCGTTGTCGACTCAGACCGCGCAGCCGGAATTTCGGACAAACTTCTCAAAAACTGGACACCCATTGGCGCCGTCGCACCCGAGCTACCTGAGAACGTCGTCTCATTCATCTCCTCCTTTGAAATCCAAAGCCACTTCGAGGTCCACAAGCCCGCCCGCGCACTGGATCTCATCCGTCGCAGCTGGGGATGGTACATTAACAACCCCAATGGTACTGAGAGTACCGTCATCGAAGGATATCTTGCAAATGGAACTTTCGGATACAGAGGAAGTCGTGGGTACAACTACGATACATCCTATGTCTCGCACGCCCATGGTTGGTCTTCCGGACCAACTTCCGCATTGACCAATTACATTGTTGGTCTTTCGGTGACTTCGCGCTTGGGTCAGACATGGAGTATTGCGCCGCAGTTTGCGGATTTAGAGCATGCTGAGGCTGGGTTTGTTACCTCGCTTGGTAAGTTCCAGGCTTCTTGGGTGAAGAAGGAGGATAGGTATACTTTGAAGTTTTCAGTTCCGAAGGGTACGAAGGGTACTTTGACGTTGCCGTATGTCACTGCGGCAAAGAAGCCGTCTATTACTATTAATGGAGATCGGGTGACGAAGGGGTTGACTTATGCTGATGATACGGCTACTTTTGGGGTGGTTGGCGGTGGTTCTTTCCAGGTTGTTGTTCGTTGAGATCTGGTATATCGTTGATGGACTATTTAAAACGGGCTGAATTACAGTGTGCAAATGACAAATGATACAATTGACTTAGTCAAATAGTATAGTCTCAATTAAGCCCCTAGATGCATTTTGAATACATTGCCAAAGTCCATTCTTTCTCGATATTCCACTGAATTGTCTCTTCAGTACTAGACAAAAATCGGAGAATAGGGATTAGTATCAAGCAATAAAATTTTTTCTAGAGATGGTTAATATATCCGATGTATCTTCATTTATCGCCGACTTATCATACTTATGATCAATATTGCCAGTCCCTGTACGGAGTACTGTACCTCGAGTCCCGTACATACAGTTGGTCACCCTAAACGGGAATAGCGCTGGGTTCAGTGGACTCCCTAGTCATCCCTCTCAACCAATCGAATGTCACCCGAGCCCTACCTAATAAGCGGCGTGTCATGTGACGCACAACCCACCCGCGTTCAATTTTCACCCTCACACAAGTGACCTTCTTCCCCGACCAACGACAACCCGTGCACTCGAAGCCATTCACGACAACCCAGGTCGCTCCGTCAAGATGGCTGTCCGCAACACCGGTGCGTACTCTCACTCGCCCAGCCTATCCTCAATCCCTCGCCTTGATCCATTTGCAATTTCCGCCCGAACTCTCGATCTCTTCAATGTATATACAAGTTACTGACGAAACCTCTGCAGCCCTGGCTTCTTCTCGCTCCAAGAGCCGCAAGGCTTACTTCCAGGCCCCCTCCTCGGAGCGCCGCATCCTCATGAGCGCCCCTCTGTCCGCTGAGCTCCGCGCCAAGTACGGTGTACGTTGAAAATCAAATCGAAATCGCATTCAATCTGGGTCTGGCACGAATCCGGTTTTTGGGGAGAGGGGAGACGAAAATCGGACGATACAGGCACCAGCAGCAGGAATCAGGGACACGCAAAAACTAACACAGTGTTCCCAACAGGTCCGCTCCATCCCCATCCGCAAGGACGACGAGGTTACCATCGTCAACGGCTCCAACAAGGGCCGTGAGGGCCGCATCACCACCGTCTACCGTCTCAAGTTCTGCGTCCACGTCGAGGTACTTTTGTCAAACTTTTCACCATCTACCGAATTCATCCGGAAATTGGGAACTAACCCCTTCTTTTTTTTCTACAGCGTGTTGTCCGCGAGAAGACCAACGGCCAATCCGTCCCCATCCCCATCCACCCCTCCAACGTCGTTATCAGCAAGCTCAAGCTCGACAAGGATCGTGAGGAGATCCTCGCCCGCAAGGCTAAGGGTCGTGAGGCTCGCAAGGCCAAGTCGGCTTAAGCGGTGTCTTGTGTGTGCGGGTTTAGGTTCATATTGCAATGACGGTTTAACGGCGCGGGTGTATTGAAGGAACTCCCACAGAAAAGGGAGGATCCAACATACCATTCTCAGGATCAATGTTTCTGACACCAGGTGCATTGCGATGAATGAAAAATGAAAATATCCTTTTCTTCTTCCACTTGGAGTTGGTATCTACTCGAGAAATCGTTTGTCAATTATCGAGGTAGGACTAGCTGTCCTTTTTCTTTGCATTTCTGGGATAGTCCTCTCTATATCAGAGAGTGGGCTTGTTCTCTATGCGTAGTTTTGGGTAGTAGGGAAAGGGAGACAGTTGGAGATTTCCAAATACACTGAGAGTCATACCCGATAATCTGACATGCCTGTGCCTATGAAAGCTCTTAAACTACTTGACAATCCGCCAATGCATCAATGCTGCAACCATCTGAGGCCGTATGCAAGCCGTTCCATACGCCATATTTGTGACATAGTAACTAGCAAAAGCTCTAGCGAAATTGCTCAAAGTCTGATAGAACGACGTAAAGAAATCGATTTTAAGGTATGCACGTATTCTCCCACCGAATCCTTATAATGATCCGCACCTCAACAGACACTCCACGTTATGTCTTTCACCATGTAAATTGTACTGAAATCGGCGATCTTCCCTCGAATCATTTTTTCGAATAAACCATTCTTATATATCCGAGGAATAAGACTTATTCGCGAAATCCCCACTTCATCCGTCCGTTCGCAGATAGGTTATAGATCAGACCATATCACGTGAATCCCCACACTCCCAAGTCAACCCCAATTCCGACAGCAGCCGCTTTCTATACACCTCCCCAAACACAATCCCACCACCATGTCTACTCATCTTCGAGCAAATCCCTGGCGTGCCTACCAGTGCCTTGCCCGGCAACGCCTGGGTCAATGCAATAGCACGGCCAGGTCCTTCTCCACGACACACTCTCTCCACAATGCTGCCAACAACCCACTGCGCGCGGCGGGACGCGCAAAGAGCGAGCAGGACTTTGCCAAGTCCAAGCGCTCAATTGCCCTCTCCGCCGCTGGAATGGTCGTCTGCGGTGCTGCCATGTACGGCGTCATCAAGATGGATGTCTTCGGGCTGGATGCGCTGGACACTAGTAAAGACAAGGCATCTGGAACAGAGCAGAACAAGTTCGAGCAAACATCAAGTCGATCGATGAAGATGGATGGGCCACCCGGATTCCCCAGCACAGGTGGACCATCCGTAATCCCACTGCACGGCCAGGACAACGTGGACCAAGTTGCCACTGGAACCAGCACGATCCCCTACTTCCCGACGACAATTCGACTGCCCGCTGCTTCTGAAATCGACAACAAGCAAACGGGCGATGAGCTATCCACCTCCGACGGCGACGAATACCAGCTCCTCGGCCTTGGCATCCGAACTGTCTCCTTCCTCTCAATCCAAGTCTACGTCGTGGGTCTCTACGTCGCCAAATCCGACATCACCGAGCTCCAACGCCGCCTCATCAACACAGCCATCCACCCCCAACCAACGACATAACCGCCGTCTCAGGCGTCGGTGTCGACGCCGCAACATCACTCGTCCCGCCAGAGCGCCAACAACTCAAGGACCTCCTGCTGGACGCCGAACGCGGCGACGCGGCCTGGACAGCCCTGATCAAGGACAACGGCATCCGCACCGCTTTCCGCATCGTTCCAACCCGTAACACGGATTTCATGCACCTGCGCGACGGCTGGGTCCGTGGTATCACGGCGCGCGCGCAACAGAAGAAGCCTCTCCCTGGAGCCGCAGCGCCGGGCGAGTTCCAGGACGCGGAGTTTGGGACCGCGATGAATGATTTCAAGGCTGTGTTTGGTGGGGGTCAGCGGAAGAATGTGCCTAAGGGTCAGACTTTGGTGTTGTTGCGTGGTGCGCAGGGGACGATGGATGCGTTGTTCCAGCCGGAGCCGACGAAGCCGATGCGTTGGATGGGTCGGGTTGTTGATGAGCGGGTGAGTCGGCTTGTGTGGTTAAATTATTTGGCTGGAAAGACTGTTTCGAGTGAGGGGGCCAGGCAGAGTATTGTGGATGGGTTGATGGCGATTGTGGAGAGGCCGGTGGGCACTGTTGTGCAGCGGGTTGTATGAGGTGTGAGGTGAGATTGGCATATTCCTGTATTTGTATATCCAGAGGCTGGTTTTGCCTTTAAGCTTTCAATCCTGTTTTTACTAGTTTCCCACCTGTACTCTATCTACTCAAGATTACGTGGAAAAGTGGAGGTTCTCAACTCCTAACTCGGCTCTACAACAAACTCCAAGTGCATGAACGTAAATGCAAAATTATCTATCAAAAGATCGCATGCGCAGTTCCAGTTCCATAGTCGCGTACAAAGACAGAACTAGTTATCCCTCGCGCATATCATATTCTAGAAACATCGTGTCCTGGCCTCTTTACAGGGCACCAGCATCCTTCAGCAGCTGAGGGAGCTGGCCAGAAATAGCCTGGAGGTCGGAGTTACCACCGATGTGCTTCTGGTTGATGAAGATGTTGGGCACGGTGCGCTGGTTGGAGATCTCCTGGAGAGCAGTCTGGATGGCAGAACCGTCATCTAGAAATCAGGAAGAAGGAGGTTAGTATCTTGTCATAACAATATCAAGAACATATAACAAGATGTGCCCAGCCAAGATCGAGAAGTACAGGGTACATGCAGGGTAGCATCATCGGCATTTGGTGGAAATCCCTCAACCCCTCCCCCATCATTCCCCGCGCAAAGCGCAAAAGATTCCCCTCTCCTTCCCCGAAACCAACACAAAAAATAACCGCAAAACTTAAAAGCAAATAGTAACAATAACAAAACTCACCAATCTGATCAAGCTCCAACACCTCAAACTTAGCACCCAACTTGTTCAACAAATCCTTGCTAGACTTGCAGTAGGGGCAATAAGACTTGGAGAAGACGACAACGCCGTTCTCATTAATGAGGTTCTGAGCCTTGGTCTTGGCGGCGGACATGGCGGCGGGTGAAGGGCCGGCGAAGGAGCCGAAGAGGCGGTTGAAGATGAAAGAAATGGTGGGCGAATTTAAAAAAGGAAGAAACCTGGGAAATGGTTTCTTTATATCTTGAGGAGGACGGAAAAGAGGAGGATTTGGTAATTGGATTGTAGAAGAGAACGATCGATTGGGAAGGAAGATTGCGGGATTCGGTCATCAGGGCGGCGGATGATGTCAGGTGATGTTAGGTAAGCTTGTTTGATTCAGGGAGTTTAGTCAGCTTGGGGGGTCTGGCCCAGTGTATACCTACAGTACATGTATATGCAATATATGACACTGTTTCAAAGAAATAAAAGCACTGTCAAGCTGGCAGGCTCCTACAACTTTCGCGCAATAACCACGACCCGCGGCATTGACAAGGCCACACCATGCACTGCCTCCACCGCAACATCCCTTAGCAGTTGTCGGATATTCTCCGCATCATCCACCATATCCTTTTTCTCCAAGGACAGTACAAACTCGTCCATCGTCGCCAAATGCTGCCCTCCATTTGCCGTACCAAGGTCGACGCGGTCCTGAAAATGCTCCAGTTGAGGCTCGGCAAATCCATTCTGTGCCAGCAGCACCGGTAAATTCAACACCCAGTCATGACGTCCACTCGAGTAGACGAACTGGCGCAGACGGTCAAACGCCGGCGTTGCAAGCGTGGGATCTGCCTTTCTAACATGGGTGTCTGGGTAATCGAGGTCGTCCCACTGGATGTATCCGCCCGGTTTGAGCAGGCGGGCTACTTTTTGGATGATGGGGACTGGATCACTGTTCTGCACGACGAGGATCAGGAGGCGGAGGTGGACGATGTCGTATTTCCCGACCAGGTGTTCTGGTACGGGGTCGAAGACGTTCCAGTGGAGAAGAGTGAGGTATCTAGGGAGCCATTGAGTGGGCGGAGTGTTCGAGAGATCAATGTCGTAGCCATCGAGAATAGCAGTGGGAAACTCGCGGGCGACGTCGAGGAGCCAGATTGCGGTTCCCGTGCCCACATCTGCGATAACAGGACTGGAGGCAATGGGGATAGAAGGGTGGATGTTGAATTGGAGGGACTCTTTCCAAAGGAAGAATTGGAGATTGAGGCGACAGGCCGCGTTGTGGCTTCGGCCAAGCATGTAGCCTTTGTTGTCTGCGAGATGAAAGCCGGATTCAATGGTTGTTGAAGGCATAATTGAGAGAAGGGCTGGAAGGACAGAAGAAGTGCTTGCGATCGAAATAATGTAAAACTGGGACTGGATGGCATGTATGTACTTGCTGTAGGATTAATTGGTGTGGTTGGTATATGTATTCGAGAGCGATACCTACTGGTAACTCCAGTACCCAAGGAGGGGCAACTTTCTCGACTTTACTGTCTCTGAACTAAACCCGAAACCATCAGCTTATCTCGTATAAGCAGCCCCCAAATCCTTTCAAGCTCTTCAAGCCTTCGGAATTTGGGCTGGTTGATCAATAACGGGGATAGCGCCTGCAGCGGCATCGGACTCCCCCTGGTTCCGGACCGATCGAGGTGCAGTTCTCGCTCAGCGAAGTCTATAAAAGTAGGTGTAAGACTAAAGAGCCAGTTCTTTCCTTCATCTGATCCGTCTCTCAGCTAATCATTCGTCATGCGTTCTATTCTGGTAGCGCTGGCCGTGGGCCACGGCACTGGCCCAGAATTGCAAGCTGTCTTCCAAAAGGTCATTGTGGCCCTGGCAACTCCATACGACGTACAAGTTCAATTCGTCACGTCCCCACGAACTTATCATTCTTACTCATCCCTCTTGGCCATCAATGACACCGATGTCGTCAGTGCAGAGACACTGACGGATGCGGACCATTACGAAGACTTCTGCCGTCAGGTCGTCTCCCGCGGAGCATGCGCCATATTTCGAACTTCCATCAGCGCGCAGGCACTATACATGGTTCGAGACCGGCTGCTCGCCGTGAAGGTTGAGCAGTTCAAACTGAGCTCGTCTGCATCGATCTTACTGGTGCGGGATCAGGCTCAAGGATTCTACTCCGGTTTGAACAAGATCGACTCAGCCCAGGAGACGGTCTCACGATCATCATATTTCAACAAAGGGATCTTTGAACAGATCCTCAAATTCTCGCTTGCACGAGCTCGCGAAACTTGGGGCGCCGACACCGTCATCAAGACCATCACGCTGGTGTACAAATTTCACCTATTTGACGGACTATTCCACTCATGGGCGGAGCAGTGGCAGAAAGTCTTCGGAATAGGCATACAGTTTGTCCAGGGAGATACGATGAACCGCAATCTGCTGGCATTCGGCGTCAAAGGTCACCAGCTGCTGATCTGCGCCAATGAATACGCAGACATCATGCAGACAATACTGCTGGATCGGTTCGGGTTTGGTGCGCAAGAGTCCGCGTGCGCTGAGAACGTCTATCTCTCCGCCGCGGTCAATGGAAGCCTCAGCGAGTATCAGACCGCGCATGGCTCCGCGGACGACCTGACCGGTCATGGCGTGGTCAATCCATCGGCGACCATTCGTGCAGCAGCAGCGCTGTTGGAACGTCATGGGGGCTGCCCGGGGGTTCAACGCCAAACGGATGTGACCCTGGACGAGCTGCGTGCAAAGCACATCCGGACGCTGGATCAGGGCGGCACGACCAAGACCGAAGCTTTTGTGGATGCTATGCTACAGAGGATCGCCCCGAATCTTCCTGTAAAGGCTAGCAATCGTACTTCTCCCAAGACGGCTGGCGATCTGGTGGCGCCGCCGTCGTGGGCCCCCGCCAGGCCCGGAACAAGTCGTGTTTGGTGGTGGTGGATTTCCAGAACGACTTCATGACGCAGTACAAGAGTCCCCGGGTGCTGAATCGGATCAAAGATTACATGCCACGACTTGTGGACTGGGCGCGTCGCGAGGCAATAGAGGTCGCGTGGGTGCGATTCCTTGGCGACGAAAAGTACCAACCAGCGACCTGGCGGCGGCGCAATCAGATGCAGGGCCAACGGGCGTGGTGTCAGGAAGGCAGCTGGGGTGCAGAGATCGCCAGCTGCGTACAAGTGCAAGCCCCCGAGCGGGTCTTCGATAAGAAGGCATACTATGATCCGTTCCTGGGGCCTGAATTTGCAAGCTACGCTGCGGGATTCGAGCATCTAGTGGTGGTGGGCCTTTTTGCTGATATTTGTGTGGATGCAGCGGTCCGGGGTGCCTTTCAGCGAGGGTTGTGGACTTCGGTGGTCCGCGAGTGCACCGCTGGCTTGCATATGCCTGAGGAGCAGAGCTTCGCTTACATGCAGCTCGTATATGGTTGCGAGGTAGTAGGGATCGATCAGTTGCTGTCGATGGGGCCGATGGCCAGTCTGTAGAAAATAGAAGACGAGGTAGACATGATACCTAATGGGGTAATTGGTGAATGTAACCCAGGGGCCAATATTTTCTGTCTTGGTAAAAAAAGGTTTAGTAGTTAGAAGGTGGCTTGCCGCTTGCATGGATTTGAACTTAGAACCACCCGTCTTCTTATGTTAAAACGTTGACTACTAACTAACTTGAAAGAGACTAATATAATTAACTTTGTCTGTACTCGTTGGATTCAAAAGTTGGGGTTCACCAGGTTAAGAGAAACAGGTGCTAATAGCCTTTGTCGGAATTATATCTCACGTAGAACAACGGTACCTTGAGACCTAAAGATCTTTTTGCATAGCCGAGGGTTTTTGATTGCTCTATATACTCTACTTCCTAGTGCATCATCTCGATTGTCTTGGTTGCTAGTCATCCATCCCGTCTACCTAGGTAGGTACAGTAACTCCCCGCCGGGCCGTTTATATAGCGGCCCGAACTTCCGGGGTATAAAGTGAAATACGAGATTATGCATAAGCGTAGTACTGGAGGTGGAGTAATAATGAGAGGGACTATAGGAATTATCGGTGCAGATTGATCCTCAAGGATGCGTGTCTCACACCAGCCCAAAGCAGACATCGCATAAAGGAAAAGCGGCGAGGATAACAACCTGCAAGAACGACCCTCCGCTCACCGTTGATGAGGGAACATGTCCGTAATTGATACTTTGGCCTGGTTTCAGCCAGAGATCGGCCCTCGCTTGAAGCCAAGCATCGAGTTTGTCTTCCGTCAATGGAGTGGCCTAACGGGCGAGGAATTGGAATCGCATTTACATCGAATCGTAGGTTCAACTTGTCCCTCTACCATGCACTACTAACAGCAAGACCCCTGCAGCGCGAGCAAGCATGGCCACTGGGAGAGTTTCCGTGCATCGGTCTCTGGATGTTCCTGCTCCCGGGCATCGCGGCCTTTCCCCAATTTCCTACTATCCTCGAAACAGTCCGACGGCCTCGGGCCAAAATCCTGGATCTCGGATGTGGACTGGGCCAGGATCTGCGACTACTGGCCGCGCATGGCGTTTCGACCGATCGCATGTGGGCGTTGGACATCGAGCCCCATCTGTGGAAGCTGGGCTACGAGCTATTTCGCGACGAGGGGCGCATGCAAGCCTTGTTCATTCATGCCGACTTCCTAAAAGTGAATATCGCTGGTGATGACCGATTTTCCCCGCTGAGGGGGCAGGTAGACCTGGTGCTAGCGTCGCAATTCCTGCACCTATTTGACTGGGAAGGCCAGTTGGCGGCGAATAAGCGGATAGTTGGTTTGTCTAAGCCAGGAACCATGCTCGTGGGGTTTCAGCAGGGGCGTAAACGAGCCAGGGCTTACATTCGTCCCTGGGGCATGATGTTCTATCATAACCGAGATTCATTTCTGGAATTGTGGGCATTGGTTCAGCAGCAGACTAACACCCAATGGACGGTCGATGTCAGTGCAGTCGCTTTGCAAGATTGGGGCATGCAGAATGAGGATTTGGAATGGATGCCCGAGGATCGTACAGGGATAAACTTTGTAATTACGAGAGACTCGTGAGAGGTTCTAACGGCGTCGATTAATGATCTACATCAATGGGCAATTTATTAAACTTTAACTTTGCATGGTGGCTTGATTCGTCGCCAAAATCATCTGCTATAGACTGAAATATACTAGACCTCCAGCATATATCCGTCCTGCCTCACAGACTCAAAGGTTCAGCGTCTAGATACTTTACAGGAATTGATCAAGTATCTCTCGGGTCAAAGCCACCGTCTCGTCGATCCTATTCAAAAATGGTCCACAATGGCTGGACGCCAGCTCCTTGACGATCCACGACTGCTGCGTGGCCACCATCATGCCCAATTGCGCCTCCTTTGGGACGGCGCGATCCTCCGTGGTGACCACAAACGCCAAGCGTCCCTGAAGCTCCTCGTCCGCCCAGGCTGGATGGGGCTGGGGCGATGTGAAGGACAACGTCGCATGCGGCTTAAGGTTTGCAGTCAAAGACTGTGCCAGAGCCAGATCGACATCGGCGGCGAAATTGTTAATTGGGTCGTCAGCTATATTGAGATTCGCGGAGGGCTATTCACGGGTCAGTAAGTTGATCTGGATCGTCCTCCATATATAATAGCAATAGAAGGGGTCCTCCTACTTGATCTAGCAAAATCCAAGGCGGTAGATTTCCGCCCTGGAGACCGGCACAGCTGAGACCTTTAGGCACGACGAAAGCCCCTAGGAAAAGCAATCCAATGACGCCGCCAACTTTGCCTTCTTGTGCCCGCTGCGACTTAGCTAGCCCAGTCGCTGCTGCGGCGCCGGGCATGCCAGCATAGGAGTGCATGAAGAGCAGGACATCTTTTCCTTCATCCTCGACGAGGGAACGGAGCACAGCAGTAATGGCCTCGGTGTCGGCATGACAATCAATTGTGGATGGATCCGAATCCTTAGGGTCCAAAGAGGGATACCCTGCGTAGCGAACATCATAGCCAGCAGTCGTGAGAGCTTGAAGGAATGGCTCGTAGAAAGCCTTGGTGATCCAAGCTCCAGGAATAAAGAGGATGGTGGTCATGGTTTAAAGTTTGCTGATGAGATGTTTCCAATGAAAGATTTGTTAGGAATGGGGAGCCGGACGAGAATAGCGGATCTGGCCAATATAACTATAACGAGTACTTAACTTAACCCTTCAACCACATACTAGAGGAATATTTTCCGCGCTACCTTGTAGCCTGGAGAACTTCTCATCTCCACCTCGCAGGGATTACTAACTCCATGAGCATCCTGTGCATGCGTAACTCGTCTTACCAGTAATGGAATATAGCCCCCTATTAACAACAACCCTGGTTAAACTATAGCGATCAGGATGCGAGGTGGGGTCGGAGCCAGGAATCGAATGCAACCCACGGGCACAGTGTTAAGGTCGACAGATGAGCGTGTCAAAGCATATTAACAGGGTAGTCCAGTCCTCCAGCTGCGATTTCTTTGTTCCTCTGTAGTCAATGGCCTGACCCCTCAGTCTTTCCCTCCGTTGGTTCCTTCTACTATGGATCTTACCCCACCGGTCGGCATAGATCTCGATGCATCCCATCAAACTCAGTTGAGAGCGACATATTCGGTCACTTATGGTCTAGCTGTAGTTGCTGTGGCCCTGCGCTTGCTATGTCGACTGAATATCTCCAAGATCAAATTATGGTGGGATGACTACATCATCTGTACTGCGTTGGTAGGAATTTTCATTGCTCTCCTCATCGCTTCGAGTGTTTCCATACCTTGGACAAAAATAAGAGGCCATTACTGACACTACTTTTGTTACCAGGCGCTCGCCACAGGTAACTTCATCGACATGATGATCTGGGTTCAACGGGGCGTCGGCACCCATATCTATCGCTGGGGACTACCTGGAGTCTCCCACTTCTATATCAATCTCTTCGTCTGCGAAATCTTGTATACGCTATCTCTCTGCTTCACAAAGTACTCCATATTGCTGTTCTTCTGGCGTATCTTCGGCAGCACCAACATCCGTATACCAATCTACATCCTGGCATTCCTCATCACAGCTTGGGGGCTCGGTGTGGTACGTCTTTAAGCCCAGTTCAATTCCAGGTTACTCCAGCCAGGAATCGTCCAGCTTATGATATCTCACAGATCTTAACGACCTGCTTTCAATGCGTGCCTATTCAAGGACTGTGGGACTACTCCATCAAGGCTCACTGTGGTGTGAACATCAATTCCTTTTTCATAGGCAACGCAGTCCCCAACATCATCACGGACTGGGCGCTGCTGATTCTACCCCTGCCGTATGTGTGGAAGGTTCAGCGAAACAACGTCCAAAAAATTGCACTATGTGGAGCTTTCGCGATGGGAGGATTGTATGTACCAACCCTTGTTCGCCACCGTTAATTTTCTTCTAGCATGCTAATAATAAGCGTAGTATTTGTATCATCTCAATTGTTCGCTTGGTAGTCATGTTGGAATCATACAAAACGCCCTCAATGGACGTAACGTGGGTTTTCATTGGACCTTCCACATGGACCGCTGTGGAGACCAATATAGGCATTGTGTCAGGTAATTCCTCCTTCAATCTCTCATCCTCTCAATTCACTAATCAGGTGAAGCGTGTCTCCCCTCACTCTTACCCCTCCTCAAACTCATCAATCGGAACACCCGCCGCCAGGGAGCTAGCGATAGAGACACGTATAGGCTATCTGGCCGGTACGGAAGATCACTCTCATTGGCAAAGAGCGGTTATCGCCCTCACTATAATAGTCATATGGCTGGTATAGATGTGACGACATCTGTAGATATTGAGACTTACCCACGGCACCATGAGAATAGGTTCTGATTGTGATGAATGCAGTAAGTAGAACTAGCGGAGGAAGTGAGTTTAATTGTCATCTAGCTTCTTTTGGGTGAACATTGTATTATCGAAATTAATCTTGGCATAGAGAACTCCAGTTCCACGGTCTTGACGAACAACGGCGTTGTTGACTTCAGGCTAAAATGGAAGACGTAGTCACATCTAACGAAAAGGACTAAACGTACAAAGCCAATAATATCCCCCTGATATCCATCGCTCATTGGACCTTGCTGATCATACTTGATAGCCCTGAGCAACTCAGTGAGTCTGACTCTGAGCACCCTCATCTAAACGGCGGCAGCTAAGATAGAAAAGCCCCACCTGGCAGAGGAAAAACGGAATAGTTCGTATAGCGGCCTAGGTAAGGGATTATTCATCACAGAAAAGACATTAGAGGACACACCAAGTCACCAAGCATGCCGTTTCCTTGATTTAGATACAATATACAACAGGAAACCCATTTAAGTAGTATTTGTCGATTGATTATTTTCCTTCAAGACCTCAGCTAGAACTACCAGCCCGGCCCGATAAAGACACAACAAACACACAGTCAGAGATGGATTTGAAAAGAGTATAAGGAAAAAGAAAAAGGAAAAAAGAGTAGACCGCAGAAACGCTTGCAAGAAAGGCTTGGGAATATGGCAAAAGGAGGCAGGCAAAATGTCCAGCGGATAAAGAGACAAAAGTATCGGCAAAAGATAATGGAAGAAAAAAAAACGGGAGGACGAAATGTGCCAATAAAAACACGTCAGATGTGAAGATGGTGAGAAATGAAATGATGTATCGGATGCAGAAAGCAGTATGTCAAGCAGAAGGGTGAGGATGGACATGGACAGCAAGCACTCTGTCCGTGGCAAGTCCGATGTGGTAAATTTTGGAGGTGCTTTGTTCTCAACTCGAGTCCGGTCAGGCACGAGGCGGAGAAAGCATGAAGAGGGGTCACAGGAGAAGAGAAGGGAAGAGTTGTCGAAGGAATGGAATACATGAGATGCCATGTCCCGGTGGGAGCAAAACAAAGAAGACCAAATTAAAAGAACTTCTGGAAGAGACGGACCAAAGACGAAAGGCTGAAATAACCGACTGAACACCATTCCCACCGCAGACACTGTAGAGTAAAAAGCAAAAATGGACAGAGAAGGGAAAAGGAAATATCCAAGTAGATGGTTTGAGGGTCAGAGTGTGTGGACAAGTATCTCCAGTAGATAACTCGTCGCAGGTTTGGTTGAGGACATGAGTATTGTCCGGCGATAAAAGGTGGGGAGGGTGACCGTAAAGAAACAGATTGAGAATGAGAGTAACGAATGTCCATCACATCACAATGCAACACCCGCATCCCTTCTCCGTCTTCGGCGGATCCTGTGCAGTCACCACCGGCGGGTTCCAGTTGGGATTGGGTGTCAGGCCCATTGGCGGGGTGTCCTGCACCTTCGGCATGGTGCTGTATCCAGTGCTCGTGTTTGGTCGTGGCGGTTCGGGACTCTTGATCGGCCTCAGTGGCTCCTCCACCTTCTCATCCACCTTTTCTTCTGCAGCCGGCTCCTCATTCTTCAGCGGGACTGGAGGTGCATCGTCGGGGTGGACGGCAAGAGGAGCAAAGTTCCGGTCGTAGGTAGTTGGAGCACGGCCCTCCTTCTCCCATTGCTCTTGTTGCATCTTCCTGGCGAGAGTCGGAAGCATCTGCTGGTCTGGTGGCAGGCGGGGGTCAGGCTTGTACATTGTCGCCAACCATGGTGGATCGCCCTCTGGCCGGTTGATTGCTGTCGGGGGTCGGGCCTCTCCACCGCGAGTGACTGGACGCTGCGAAGTATTCCCAGAAACAGCGCGCGTCCTCGCAGTTGAAGTCTTTCTGTTTGTAGGTGGTGCAGAAGTCTTTCGGTTGGTCGAGCCAGGAGGGCCGGCAGAGCCAGAAGCTTTGGGTGGAGTTTTCTTCGCTGGGGTATTCTGGGTAGTATTGCTGAACCCACGGCTTCCCGGGCGACTTCCCGTCGAAGGAGTAAAATCCTCCGGCTCAATCGTAGTAGGCTCACTAGCTCTGCGGCCTCGGCCATATTCGTCGTCGTCGCGTTCATCGGTTGCCGCGCGGCTGCGAGCTCCGCGAGAATCGCGGCCTGTTATGAGTGGTACGGGGCTAGTGGTCGAAATAGGGATTCTCGAGGAGCTCTTTCGAAGGCCGGGGTTGCTGTACATGCCCGCTGCAGCTTCATCTGCAGCGATTTCCTCGGGTCGGCGGAGGTCCCAGTGTTTCCGTTCGTCGTCGACTTCTTTTCCGCCGAACCCCTTTCTAGATTCCTCCCGTAGCTCAGGCCAGGGCTCAGAATGCTCGACGGTGGGCGAAGTTTGTGAAGCGGGCCCATTGGCAGCACCTGGATGAGAATCGTGACTTCTGCCCCGTCCTGCGCTCGACTTACTCTCTGCTCTCATCCGTCGGTTGAAGAGTATGGCGGCTTGCTGCAGCTCCTCGCTCTCGATTTTCGCCAATTTGTCACGATGAATCCAATTCTCGCTAATCTGTTCCGGTTGGAACCCAATTCCATCTTGGGATTCCACGTGCTCTTTGCGGGCAGTTGACTCCGGCCCGGAGCTGTCTCGGGCGCTGCCGATGTCACTTCCATGTCGGTTGAGGCTAGGATCCCGTCGTCCGCGATTCGAGTTCAAGTAAGGAGCGTCGTGGGACTGTACGGTTCGAGAGATGGAAGAGCTGCGCGAGCCATTGGAGTTGCGGTTTTTGGATCTCGCAAGGGCGGAGCTTGAATCGTGGGAGGTTCGGGTTCTCGAGGAATGCTGGGTGCCCTGCGCGGGAGAAAACAGCATATTTGTCAGTACCAAGGCCTTTTTCTTCGTTCATCTGGCCTTTTTGCTTCTCCCAATGCTGGGCCAAATTGGTGTGCGGGCAATCGCGTGCCCCCGACAAGGTCAGGGGGGAATCCAGTGGAAGAAACCTACATCAGTAGACAGCGGCACCGCAAACTCCCACTTCTCACTATCCACGCCTCCCGATGAGGTCAGGGCATCTGTCGAATACGCGGTGGCTACGCCCGCCATTCCAGCCGGGTCCGTGAGGATGTGTAGAGAGAGTCGGTGAATAAGGCCAGTCCAGCTGGAGCCCGCTTCGGAGGATTAAAGCAAACGCGGTAAAGAGAGAACCGGGTCTGCCTCAGTTGTTTATGAACGGGGATTAGAGGTCGTTCGTCTCACTCAATCCATGCCAGTGTTTAGGCGAATGGCCCGTCACGGAAACTAGCGGGAGCTGGGGATTGGCGAAAGTCGAGGAGGGTTTTTTTTTTGGCGGGAGGGTCCCTCGCGATGATGGGTAACTTGGTAAGGGGTGTGGACAGCCCGCAGTGGGGAGAGGGGGAGAGGAAAGAGACCGAAAGCAGTAAATTGTAAATACTGCAGGGGGGTGGAGAATTAGTAGAGGCGTTGCAAGCAGGTTACAGTGCAGCCAGACAGCAGCGCGCAGCTCTTGGTTGATCCAAATGGTCCACTGTTGACTGTTCCAGTAGTTGGAGAGTTCCAGTCGCGATCCACGGGTGAGAACTGGGACCGCGCCAGGCAGTTCCGTGGACCTCCAATCGGTCCTAGTCGGCCTCGGTAACCAGGTTCAACTTTCAAGAGCTGCAGACTTCCAAATAGCAGATTGAGGTGACAGGTCTATCTGTCGCTTGGGGAAGGGCCCACGAGGGGAAGTGAGGGGAGAGAGACCAGGGTGGAAGATCGTGGGATCCGTGGCGAAGAGGAGTAGAGTAGAGGAGGGGGGAAGGTGGAAAAGGAGTGGGGGAGGGAGACACAAGAGAAAGCTCGATCGTTTTCTGTTTGATAGTCCAGAAAGACTTCAGATCGTTGATCAGCTAGTCAGCAAATACCATAACCTCCAAAAAGACCAAGAAACCAGCGCCAGGACCAGGGGACGGGGAACCAAGAGAGAAAAGGCACGATGGTCAGGGAGAAGACCAGGACGGCAGTCGAAAATGGGACTGGGGCGCCGTTCAGACTAAACTGAGGGTACTAAACTAGTTTAACTAACTGGGAATAGCACAAGTCGGAACTACTGTAGACCGTGAAGTCGTGCCTCTCTGCAATGCCAGATAATTGGAGGATCGATGCAATCTGTACAGAAGATCATAGAATATTGTGCTCGCCTCCGTAATAAAGCAATAGCCACCCTAGGCTATGATAATTCCATTTAATTGTTCGGCACTTCCCATTCTTTCCCATCAACTTTGTTGAGACCAGCAGAGTCTTTTTTTACCTTGGACCGTGCGTTGGAGTCTGACCCCCTGAACCATGCTGCCATGCTGATCCCTTCGAGATCCAGCTAAGTGACTAAAGGAAGACCCTAGGAAACTTTGAACAGTTTCTTTGTTTGTCCAAACTACTAGTCAGAGAAGCTAAGTAGTACAGTGGCTGTTCAAAAGTCTGAGTCTAGAAACCAGAGAAATGAATCAACTTGAGATGCTTCAAACCCTCTTTTTAGAAAGGTCTTTCTAAATGTCTTTCGAATCATCTTTCTTGATAGCACAGATACTAAGTTGGGTTTGTATTTTCTGGGTCTCAAACTTACGGACCTCTGTCTTACAATCACGTACAAAGTACAAAGCATAAAGTACATTGTAAATATGGCCTGTCCACCTTCTTCCCCCGCCTTCCATCCTTTTCATAAAATCAATTGCGACATTCCCTGACAGTCCCTGTTGACAGGTTAGTTCATGTGCTAAGCGGGTTGACTGCTCAGAAACACGCCGATCCACAGATGTAACGGTGCGAAGCTGCCGTCCATGAATCGTGGAAAATGGGAAACGCCGCCCGCACTTTTTTCTTATAGATCACAAAATCCGGTCCCGAGGAGGCGGGTCAACATGCAGAGAATGCAAAGTGCAAGGCTGATGGGAGATTCCCACCAAATGCATGGAATTTCAATAATGGTTGAGTCTATGTGTAAGAGAGATGCCATGTTCTCCCCACGGAGAGTTCAAAAGGGTGTCCAAATAGAAGAAGAAAGAAAAAAGGCAAGATTGTACATGAAGATCTTAGGATGGCTGTCTGCCAACCTCATCCAACCGGTTCAATGAGGCTTGAGCTTCCCTAATGAGGGCCTTGCGTGCATTGCGGACAGTCTCGTTTCCATCTGGTTCAATGCCATCGGCCTTCAGCATCACCTGCGCCAAAATCGTCTCGCTCAACTTGCGGTACTCGAACTCCCGCTTCTTCGGGTCAGTTGGCGGATCAGCCAAGTATTCGTCACAAAGAGGGATCAATTCCCGCTTGAGGTATTCTGTCAATGCAGTCACCTGATCCAGTGGGGTCTTCAATGTCTTCATGCTAGGTGATGGCGACGGAGCAGCTGAGTGACCCGCGGATGTCGGTCTCGGGGGTGCCAGAGAGGGAGAGGGAGCCAGGGTTTCAGGCGCCAGTCTCTCTTCACTGCGCTTGCCTCCCTTCTTCTTCTTTTTCTTGTTGTTCTTCTTCTTGCTCGGGGGGTTCGCGGGTCCAGGTGCGTCATCCCCGTCGACGAGAGAAGATGATGACCCAGGGCGAATGACCGGGATATCGGCATGAGCACTATCATAGTCCGACAGATCGCTGGGTGTGTTGGATCCAGCCTCGGAGACAACACACAGCACCTGGGAATGTTGCTTCAGCCCTTCGGCTTTGCATGTCCGAGCATCGTCCTTCAACAGGTTTCCCTTGTACAACAGTCGAATTTGGTTCGGATTGCTAGCACCCATCTTTGCAGCAGCGGTATGGCGTAGATCACCCACGGTCAGGAGACCATCGTCGATGGCGTAGGCACGGAAATGGAGCGGGTAGATGGTGCCACGATGCTTGAGACAAATGATATCTGGCTCGTTCTCGGCGGCGCCCGCCTCATATTGAGCGCCGTATCGAGCAGGCTGCGACGGCGGGTCGACAATGTACTCTGGCGTGATGTAGCTGTAATCATCATCGCGGACCTGCGGGGCAGCAGGAGGGTAGTTCGGCGAACGACGCCAGAAGTTGTTAAAAGGGTTTCCCCAACTCATCGCGACCACGGTCAAGAGACCGAGAAGAAGCGCTGCACCGAGAGCAGTGGTTTGTTCGTCAACGTCGAATGGCAGCGCCTGCGCGACCGATCGGAGGGTGGTGGTCGAGTATGTCAGATACGGGTCCAGTCGAGGGCGGAGGGAGTGCAGGAACACGGGGAGATGGTCGCTAACGTGGTCCAAGTAGAGTGCGCACTTCTCGCCCAAGGTGGACTGAGCGAGGGGCGAGGGCAGGATAGTCATGGATCGCTGAGGGACGGCAGGACCGAGAAGGTGGTGAAGTCATGCCCACAAGCTGCTCCGAAATAGGCTGACAAGGCGGAGAGCCCGCTTTTTTTTGCCCGCTGAGGTGGTCTTGTGGCAGTCAGAAGGTTTCAGCCTAGAAGGGGGCCGTTATTGTTATAGATATGCGGAGGCCGGATGTTCATTGCCATAGATGTTCTCTGTTGCATTCATTCAGGTGAAAGGGAATCGATGTGTGTCTTGTGCGCTGTCAGAAGGTTTTACCTATCAGTGGTAGCCAGTAGACGAATTAGGCAGGATGCGATTGACGTGGGCCGGGTCGCACCTTCCTTAGAATCTTGTAGGCAAAGATTCCGCAGATATTCCATCAATGCCTTCGTGGTCTAGTTGGTCATGACGTCGGTCTCATATGGATCTTATGACGACCCTGCTCTAACAGGGTGGTAATCCGAAGGTCTCCAGTTCGAACCTGGACGAGGGCAATTCTTTTTCATTTTGAATCTAGTTCTGAACATGATCGAATATTCTTTTTTAATGATAAGGGTTTACAGATTAGTATGTTAGTTAAGTATTTATGTGCGCAAAATGAACTTTGATCTAAGGGTTATGTTTGATTTCCATGTGGTGGTTCACATGATCCCGTTCGTTTTTGTATATATATTTCGGCGTCTGCTGAGCATTCGATGGCTATCCCTAGTCCGTCTACCCACCCAGCCTACTTTCAAATCAAATCAATACGCTTGAGCCGGAAGTCTAAGAACGGAGCAGGCCTATGTGATTGAAAAGAACTAAAAACGTTTCAACATACGGTACATTGAATACTTTTGACTGCGCTTCATAGCGAGGACCCTAATCCCCCCCCCCCCAATGGCCCCTCTACGACCCCAGGGCTATAAAGCAACAAGCCGAATCAGAGCACCCCACGAACCCCATTTCCACCGATGAGAGGGAAGCCCAGTCGACAACGCATCGCTTGCTGAAACATACTGTCATCCTCCACACTAACACCCTCCTCACTCAGCATAGTCTTTCGCAACCTCGCCTGAATCACCGCACAAGATTCCGCCCACGCACAAACATTGCCCGCCAGCCCCTCAAACAGCGAGTACGGGTCATCAGGGGTCCGATAATCGCGACCAGAAGTCCCGGGTGCAGTATTATAGGGACGAGTCTCAAACGCATGAAGCATAAAAGCGAGTGCCCGGGACAAAAAGAAGTCGGATGTGAGCTTTTGGCTCAAATTGTCATCCGGTTGCGAGGAATCCTGCGTACGCTGGAAGTACCCGCGTCTGGCATCGTTAATGCTCCTCGAGTGGTACTCGAAAGCATCATGAAGCAGTAGCCACGGCCATGCGTTGCCAGAAATACCGTGGCACAGACTCCCTCCCTTTGAGAGAATGCCCTCCTCCCAAGTACGGCAAGTGGCTTGGTACAAAGTCTGGTCCCATGTGGGGTGCCAGTATGCCCGAGTCAGCCGGTCGTTCTGCAATGCAGTGCCCAGAAGTAGAAGGATTCCTGGGCTGCCGTGGCAGAATTGAACAAGTTCGGAAGGCTTCTTGGGGCCGCGGGGAGGAAGTGTCATTGGGAGATGACCATTGCTCTCAGTGCAAAGTTTGCAGAGTGCAGTGATGGTCTCCCCTATCTCAGGCATGTACTCTGATATTTCCTCATCATTGCAAGAAAGTAGGATAGGGAGAATACCGGCTGTTGTGGTAAGATATAGTTAGTGGTGGCTTGTCTCAATTGGATACGTCCGGTCTACTCACTGATTCCATGAGCGCTGTTCATCAGATATATATTAGCGTGCTTGGTCATCTCCACCTGTTAATAGTTCATACTCACGCGCCAAAGCCATAGTGACCCTCCATCCACGCATACATCAAGGGATGGGCCTCCTTCTTTCCATGCTTCTGCACGTAATCCTTCGACCCTTCTCGGCCGGCCTCGACGATAACACGAACCAACTGAGGGACCATGTCAAGGACTGAGGCAAGTGCTGCCTCAGTCTTATCATTGAATCGATGGGCACGAACATTCAAGAGAAGCCATAACAAGCCCGCACGGCCATATAACATCTCATCTCCACCCATCCTATGTTCGCCATGGGGCACGATAGCTTCATTATTTAGTGCTAAGTTGACAGCATCATGAAGGCAGGTGATGTTTTCCGGTGTAAGGCTGGGTTTGGCCTCAGATCCCCAGTTGCTCTCTGCCACAGCCGAGAGAATGTGCAGAGTCACGGCGGTCATGGGCGACAATGACCCCGCGGGCGACAGTCGTGACGGGAGCAAAGGCATATCAGGTAAGCCCGATGGGATTCTCTGGAGGGCATACTGCCGGAATTCAGAAGAGGTAGCCTTTTGATTTGCTAATACTGAGGACTGGTAATC
This sequence comes from Penicillium subrubescens, assembly GCF_028828155.1. Lineage (NCBI taxonomy): Eukaryota > Fungi > Ascomycota > Eurotiomycetes > Eurotiales > Aspergillaceae > Penicillium > Penicillium subrubescens. The sequence continues at coordinate 2,253,508 of NW_026643151.1, read as the reverse complement.
GAGACGCAAGAAAGCAAGGGCAACGCCTGTGATGTATTAGTTACAGCCTGTACCAAGCCACAGCATCTTTGGAAGCAAGCATAATACCTGGAAAGTGTTTAAACATCCCGCCAGCGCTCCATTTGTCTGGAATGGGCTCATTTGTATGAACCAATTCCGCGCCATTATAAACAGCCTCTCGAAGCTCCCGGAGAGTCTCGATCAGGGTCGCCGGATTGATTGGGAGCGGAGTCAGCGTGTTTTCATAGTACTGAGGGCGTTCAGTCTCAACCATCGTGAAGGGAGTATACGATGTATAATAACACTGATTTGGGGAATGGCGTGCTCAATTATGAAGTGATTGGAAGCTTAGTTTACTCAAAAATGTCCCGCAATGCCCCTCAGCCAGCCTGGTCTTCAATCATGCATGAGGAGCCTCAGGCATCAGAGTACTTCGTCATTATTCCCACGAACCTCTCGATCTGCAGTTAACTAGTCTGTAGTGACGAATTGAAGTTCGCCAGCAAATTTCAGTGTCTAATTCAGCTCCACTGGACGGCCGAGAGAAGACACGTCGCGCTCTTTACGAGGCCCAGCTGCAGAGTTCAGGTGGGGTCGATCGACGATTTCTCCTCAGTCCGATAAGAGGTGCAGTAATTTGCGCCTGAAAATACAGGAAGAAAGTTGTAACGTTAGACGGAAATACTGCTTTGTAAATCATACTGCGCACCAATTGGAATCAATCAGTCTGCATTGCTATAAAGCCCCTAACTTAACTAGTTAACTAGTTAGTTAACTAACACTAGTTAGTTATATTCCTTCCTCCGGGGTCCACTGCTGCTACTGTTCTGATAGTTGTGATGGCCTGGTCACCTAAGGCAACAAGGCATGGAAGATGAGTCAGCAGGGACCGCGGCTTCTGCAACTTGCGTTGCGGCCATTCCGGACTCGAGAATACTCACGCGGTCCTCGAAGTGCGATCAACGAGCTTCTAGAAGCAATACAGAATGTCAGTGATCAGAATCCCTGCGACGTTTATAGCGAGTTCATAGAAGAGTCTGTGTGCTTGCGACAGCCATGGTCTCTTCTTTGTGACTGCAATTCCTCCCTTAGGACCCCCCTTTTTGTGTGGTTCCAAAGTGTTGAGAAGAGCCACGGACTAATATGGCAAATAGTCCCGTGATCAGCACCGCCGGACTACTATACCAACATGTCGGAAGTCCACGGTGATGCTGAGCCCGTTGCAACGGGTCCAGAGCAGATGGAGTATCCTTTGGCATTGACTCCGAGACAAGTCACTTTAAGGGATCGGGTGACAGTTGCGACGCTGATGCCGTTCGCCTCGGCGGACGATATTCCTCGACCGCTACTGAAGTATCTCTCCGACCAATTCAACAAAGAAATTGAAAAGGGAGACACTTATGCCATGACGGAGCCTATTCCCTTGGCTCAATTTGGACGGTATTGGTTTTCTAACTTTGGTGTGGTCATGTTGCTTGGTGATATCCAAAGTGTTGAGCAGACACATTCTATGGACCGGGCCGGTGCGAACTGGACTAAGATTTGCCTGGGAGGCTTCCACATTCGACCCAATTACCCTGGTCGTAGTAGTCACGTTTGTAACGGCACATTTATTGTCACGGATGCTGCTCGAAACAAGGGTGTAGGTCGGTTGATGGGTGAGGCGTACCTGGAGTGGGCGCCTCGGCTAGTGAGTATCTTCCAGTTGTCTTTGATGCTGATATAGGCCCATATTGAACCTTAGACTAACAATATTGACAGGGATACACCTATGCAGTATTCAACCTGGTCTACGAGACCAATGTCGCATCCTGTCGTCTATGGGATTCATTAGGCTTCAAGCGGATTGGCAGAGTCCCCGGTGGAGGTCAACTCAAATCCCAACCTGGAGAATTCGTTGATGCAATCATCTACGGTCGTGGCCTCAGCTTGGATGGCGAGGACTCCGTATCACAAGACCGGTTTGAAAAGATTCGATATTATTTGAAGCACTCTAAATACCCTCGGGGAGCTGACCGAGCTGAAAAGAGCCGGCTGCGAAGCGCTGCTACCCATTACAAACTGATTGGTGGTGATGATGGCGAGCCTGAGAAATTGATGTTGAAGGACAAAGAGGTTGTCTCTGATCCACAGCAGCAATACGAGATCGCCAAAGAGGTCCACATGAAACAGCATGCTGGAATCAATAAGACCACTGCCGCCATTGCAGTTAAGTATCACTGGGTACGAATCAAGGAGACTGTGAACCGAGTGATTCGAGACTGCCCACAATGCAAGGAGACGCTCAAGGCGCCGCCCATACCTGGTGCCAAAGATGAGGATAAGTCAGTTTCAGTTGAGGCCCCCGAAATGGAAGAAGAAGACGACTCGATGGATCACGAACAAACCGAGACGCCTAGTGTCCATACCGGTATGACGACCGACATATCCCAGGCCATGGACGAGGCCATGGACGAGGCACCCGACGAGTCCCCCAATCACAATCCATTCATCCACCCTTCTGTCCCTGCAAATGTCCCCGGAACAGTTCATCCTATGGCAAGCTTCAACCCAATGCCTTTGGACCCCCAGATCATGCAGCTCCAGCAACAACTACGGAGATACCAGCAGCAGAACGCCATGGCCGGTGCCTTTGCACCGGGGCCACAACATATGAATATGTCCAACTTCGATGATGCAATGCGCTACCATACTGCCAGTAACGCTTACCAGATGATGGTGGACGATGGCTCTGATCCCTTCCGACAAGAGGTGCTTGGGTTGATGAACCATCCATCACACCCGGATCTACAACATGATGCTGAACTGCTCGCCAAGTACGAATATGGGAGTCCAACGGATGGGAACTATGACTTTACCTGAGCTGGTCTCAAAAATCTGCATTTTTCTTTTCTTCTTTTTCGGGATGTAATCTGGCGTTGAGTCTGGGAGTCCACTGTTTCCATAGTGTGACTGAAGTATTCGTGGCAGGTGGGACATGGCCATTGAGACCGAACTTTTTTTGCATATTCCGGGCCTTTATTCTCTTGAGCTTCTTTCATACTTGTCATACTACCAATAAAATTCAATCATGAGGGTGATAAAATATAAAAAAAGGGTGGTTGAGAAAAAATAGGGGAAATCGTCGCTAGTTGTAGACACCATGTCGGGGCACAGTGCGGGCTGGTCACCGCCTTTGGGGCTTTCGGGGGGTTCTGAGGGGAGAATGGAAGCTCTGGGAAATTTTGGCCGTCCAAGACCAGCGAAACCCCTCCGACTTCTCCGTACCCACTAGGACCAAACTCATTCCTTTGGAAATTTATCCTCTTCTTCAAACGGTCTCGGTCCTCGCCTCGATTACAACATGGCCTTCAACGGCCAAACACCCACGATTGTCGTGCTGAAGGAGGGTCCGTGTGCTTCGTTTCCCCCCGTCTGGCAGTTTGGTGGGATATCTCGAAATAGGCTAACCATTGTCGCTTTGAACTTACAGGCACCGACGCTTCTCAGGGCAAGGGTCAGATCATCTCCAACATCAACGCATGTATTGCCGTGCAGTCCACAGTCAAGACCACCCTGGGCCCATACGGTGGTGACCTCCTGCTTGTTGACAGCAATGGCAAGCAGACCATCACCAACGATGGTGCTACTGTGATGAAGGTATGGACTTGGAATTTCTTTTCTTAACCAGACATCTAGTGATCATTGCCGAATACTGGTTTCTGACATATGACTTGGACCGACAGCTTCTTGATATTGTGCACCCCGCCGCCCGCATCCTTACGGACATTGCCCGATCCCAAGACGCCGAAGTCGGTGATGGAACAACCTCTGTGGTCGTTCTGGCTGGTGAGATTCTCAAGGAAGTTCGTGACCTCGTCGAGCAGGGCGTGAGCTCGCAGACCATCATTAAGGGTCTCCGGAGGGCTGGTGCCATGGCCGTCAACAAGGTCAAAGAGATTGCGGTGGACATGATTGAATCGGCAGAGAACGAGGACAAGAAGATTGAGACTCTCCGACGGCTAGCGGGAACCGCTATGAACAGCAAGCTGATCAAGCGCAATTCTGATTTCTTTACGAAGAGTGAGAATGCCCCCGAACCCCTATGGCTTTTCGATCGTGGTGGCTGACAATTGTGTGACTTTCTTGCAGTGGTCGTCGATGCGGTTCTGACTCTGGATCAGGATGATTTGAACGAGAAGTTGATTGGTGTGAAGAAGATTACCGGTGGTGGTCTCCAGGACTCCCTTTTCGTCAACGGTGTCGCTTTCAAGAAGACCTTCTCCTACGCCGGTTTCGAACAGCAGCCCAAGTTCTTCAAGGACCCTAAGATTGTCTGCCTGAACGTCGAGCTGGAGTTGAAGAGCGAGAAGGATAATGCGGAGGTCCGCGTTGAGCAGGTTTCCGAGTACCAGGCTATCGTCGATGCCGAGTGGCAGATCATCTTTAACAAGCTGGAGGCTATCTACAAGACTGGCGCCAAGGTTGTGCTCAGCAAGCTGCCTATTGGTGATCTTGCTACCCAGTGCGTTTTCCAGATACCTCATACTATTCATCTGCTCCAACTCCTGTTTGCTAACCGACTCCTTTTGGTGATATAGGTACTTCGCTGATCGGGACATCTTCTGTGCTGGTCGTGTTGCTTCCGATGATATGGACCGCGTCTGCCAGGCCACCGGTGCCGCAACCCAGTCGACCTGCAGTGACATCCAGGAACGCCACCTCGGTACCTGCGGAGCCTTCGAGGAGCGCCAGATTGGTGGAGAGCGCTTTAACATGTTCTCCGAGTGCCCCGCTGCTAAGACCTGCACCCTGGTCCTGCGTGGCGGTGCTGAGCAGTTCATTGCTGAGGTGGAGCGCAGTCTGCACGACGCTATCATGATTGTCAAGCGCGCTCTGCGTAACACCACCATTGTTGCTGGTGGTGGTGCTACAGAGATGGAGCTGTCCAGCTACCTGCATGGCTATGCCGACCGCAACGTTCCCCACAAGCAGCAGGCCGTGGTCAAGGCCTTTGCCAAGGCCCTCGAGGTCATTCCCCGCCAGCTTTGCGACAACGCTGGTTTCGACGCCACAGACATTCTCAACCGGTTGCGCGTAGAGCACCGCAAGAACAATCTCTGGGCTGGTGTCGACTTTGACAACGAGGGTGTTCGTGACAACATGGCCGCCTTTGTGTGGGAGCCCAGTTTGGTCAAGGTCAATGCCATTCAGGCCGCCGTGGAGGCCGCCTGCCTGATTCTGAGTGTTGACGAGACGATCAGTAAGTGGCCTATCTATCCTCGAATGTTTCCACCTTGAGGTCGAATGTGACTAACATATCCACCAACAGAGAACGAGGAGTCTGCCCAGCCCGGCGCTCCTTCTCGCGGTCTCCCACCCGGTGCAAGCCAGCGGGCTCTTCGTGGCCGTGGCCGCGGAATGCCTCGTCGATAAATGACTTAATGCCACTTCTCTAGAACAGAAGGGAAACTCAAAAAAAAGAATGGAGAGTCTTTGTAATGACCCGAACCTGGATACTAGGGACACAGCGTGTGGGCTTGTACTCCGGCGTTTATTGAACTATGAGGAAAGAGGATGAGGTTGACCTGTGCGATATGGAGAAAGAAGGAAGCCATAGAAGAGAGCAGCGTGGTAGACATCCTCGTACTCGAACTTTGATTATAGTCTCCCCGCAGTACATATTCAGTCATAGGACTACTATCTTTGCTTGTTAGTACTCTAGTACCTCTATAGTCTTTTCTTGCCATCAGTCAGAGCTCTCTATACAACTGCGAGCCATAGTAGTAATGATGCACGAGCACAGAGTCATTATTGACCCTGTAGATCATCCTTTCACTCACGATTAGCAGGCCTCCTACAGACTTGGACCTGCTAGGGTCGAGACAATTGCACAGGAAGACTGACCGATAGACGTCTGCCGTGCAGGATGTTCTACTTTACTGTATGTGATATGTGTATCTCTGCGTGCAATCCCTTTTGTGTAACCCCTATATGTCCCACGCATTTAATTCAACTCCATTACTACTAGACAATATGATAGATGTGTAACATTGTTGAAGTTTATGTATACAACACTAATTCCGAAAATTTCTTGCCCAGCATCCACACTAGCACATCAAACCCAAAGGATCATGCACCTAATAATCACCGCGACTCGATCACGGCCCAATGCTCACTCGGATTTGCTCGGCGGGGCTGGGCTATTCGGGCTGCAGGAGTGGCATCTCGGGGGCGCCGATGGCCAACAGAACTGCATGTCAGATATAAAGGTCAGACACCACGAACTGTTTTTGGAGTTTTCCTTGCTGTCTTTGCTGTCACAACTGATAATATTAATCTAGAAGATCATCGCCAGAACCTAAACATCTCATCCTTCGAAAATAATCGGACCCTCGGTTTAACTAGTTAATTGGCCTCTTGTAAGTAATGTCAGCATCTCTTGTCTAGGCTTTCCTCAATTCTGCCTCTGTTATCTGCCCTTTGCCTACACAATAAACAATTTGTGATCATTAATATATTTGGCTTATTGTTATTTTGGTTGCTTTATTTTGAAATTACACCCTATCTCCTTGATTTCACTCTCTTGATAATCTTCCGGTTCGTGCCACGGTCATGTCCGGGGCTTGGCGTCCGTCCCGGCCTTCCGATCTGTTTTGGCGCCGGATCGCCCTTCTCCACACCCCAGCACCTCCAACCTCAGCTTCCCTTGATCGCGTTCTTAGATTTTCATTTTTGACTTTTACATCAACCCACCTGGAAGTGCTTGACTCGAGTGATCGTGGTTCCCACCTCCAGTGATGTCTTATTACCCGCCCTATCAGGGCGCCCCGGGCTATCCCCCGCCGCAACAATCTTACCCCCCGCAGCAGCAGCAATACCCGTACGCGCTTCGCTTTCGTCTTCTCTTTTTCTGACCCTACTTGTTCGTGTGGAAGTAATAACGAAGTCTTCTACGCTCTACAGAGGAATGCATCATCAACAGCAGTCTTATGGCGGCTATCCCGGCCAGTCCTACCACCAGCAGCAGGCGCCGCCGCAACAGTCCAACCCATACGGATACAGCCACTCGCCGCAGCCACCTCAACAGCCACCTCAACAGCCCTACGGATCGCCTGCTCCACCGCACGGCTATAACGTACGTCTCATGGTAGATCTATCATACTATTTAAATAGGAACTGACAACGCATTTCCGCGATCAGCAAGGGCCTCCGTCCGGATACCAACAGCCGCCCAGCGGTCCGCCTATGTACCAAGGCCAAGGTGGGCGCCAGCCAGGTTTGTGGTTTCCTTCTATCTACATCTTGCGCCGGAAGCTCTTTTGATCTCAGCGATTATTGACTCGTACGTTTACTAGGAAACTATGGTCACCAGTCCGGTGGTGGCCCGCCCCCGCCTCCCACTGCCCCAGTCTCGTTCGGTAACGGTGCCCCGCAAGGATATAGCTTCCAGTACTCGCGCTGCACTGGTAAGCGCAAGGCGCTGCTGATCGGAATCAACTACTTCGGCCAGAAGGGTCAGCTTCGCGGATGTATCAACGATGTGAAGAACATGTCCACATACCTGAACCAGAACTTTGGCTATGCCCGTGAAGACATGGTCCTCCTCACCGATGATCAGCAGAACCCCATGAGCCAGCCGACCAAGGCGAATATCCTGCGCGCTATGCACTGGTTGGTCAAGGATGCGCAGCCCAACGATTCCTTGTTCTTTCATTACTCTGGTGAGTGGCCTTGTTTCAAGTCCGAGCAATTTATGGCTTCAAGCTAATCGTGAACATAATGCAGGCCACGGCGGCCAGACACCAGATCTCGATGGTGATGAGGATGATGGATATGATGAAGTGATTTACCCGGTCGACTTCCGAGTTGCTGGCCACATTGTTGATGATGAGATGCACCGAATCATGGTCCAGTCGCTGCGCCCCGGTGTGCGCTTGACGGCCATCTTCGATTCGTGCCACTCTGGCTCCGCGCTCGACCTTCCATACATCTACTCCACTTCTGGTGTGCTCAAGGAGCCCAACTTGGCCAAGGAGGCCGGCCAGGGTCTCCTGGGTGTGGTGTCGGCGTATGCGCGGGGTGACATGGGTAGCATGATGTCCACCGCTATGGGCTTCCTCAAGAAGGCTACCAAGGGCGACGAGGTGTACGAGCGCAACAAGCAGACCAAGACCAGCCCTGCGGACGTTATCATGTGGTCCGGCAGCAAGGACGACCAGACCAGCCAAGACGCCCAGATCGCGGGCCAAGCGACTGGTGCCATGTCGTGGGCTTTCATCGCTGCCTTGCGGAAGAACCCCCAACAGAGCTATGTCCAGCTGCTGAACAGCATTCGTGACGAACTCCAGGCCAAGTATACCCAAAAGCCGCAGTTGAGCTGCAGTCACCCTCTGGGTAAGTTTCCAAGTTCCTTTAACTTCTCGTCAGCTCCTGTAGATTGCGTAGCTGACCCTGCTTGACAGACACGAACCTTCTTTATGTGATGTAAAATCATCGTTGGAAGTGAATGCTCCTTGGAGCGTAGTCTAGCCAGCCGTTTTTTTGTTTTTGGTGCCTCCGGAATAAGTTTTGTTTTGTTTATTTTCCCTGTAACGACTTGCTTTCGCTGTATGTAATTCCATTCCACGGTGTCAGGGCTGTGTGTCGCTTCGCTTGGATAACCCGGTGCACCAATTGTGATTTAATATAATGAACTTTGCGACCTATTATTATCTTTGGATTTGATTTTCGCAATGTACTTCCGGGTAATCTGCTGCCCTCCCAGCGACAACGGGCAGTGGTGTGTCTGACATCATTTAGGCCATTACATTATAACGGATCCTAGATTTGCAAAACTAAAATACCTCCAAATAGACTTGATTCAAATTCCTTCGACTGAGAAATCGAAACTCGGCATCATATTGTTCATCGACGTTTCCTTACACATATACAGATGGAGGGCTGCATTGGCGGAAAACCAACCCGACATCCCACCATGACAGCCTTCTATTGCCTCCAAGACAACATTTCGTAGGTCATTTGCCACCAATGTGAGATCTCGGTCGAGCAGTTCCAGTAATGCCACCTTCTAGAGCCTCTCGCTGATTCTTGAATCGCACAGGTTGCTTGAGGTGGCTTGGTCACTCACCCAAGCATCCCAGCATAATATTTTTTTGAACGATGCAATCATATTTCCAACGCCGACGGATCTTCAGAAAACTCCAGAAACAAAAAATACGAGCTCGAATACATCTTGACCCATGAACGGCGATACTGGTATCTCCCAGAAGGAGGACTTGCACCCGAGGTCTGTGACCCTCAGGAAGGAGCAGCAGCGCAGCGATGGGAAGAGCATGGTAACCGGACCTGGGTAGGAGGCCCAGCCTTCGAAGCTCATACGGCTCGCTCGCATATGGATCGAGATGGAGATGTTAAACGCGTGGATATGGAACCGGAGTTTAACGTTGATCCGTATACGATCAACTCGCGGGACACGATTGGGGGAGAGGTTGATATTGTGGTTACGGGCGTCGAAAGAGCGAGATATGCCGAGCAAGGAGTTGATGGAGTTTTTGAGGGTGTGGAATATGATACACCGAGGGTAAGTGGTGATGAGGCTGTGGATGACACGGGGGCCGAAGAGGATAAACTGAATATTATCGTCGTCTCCTATGATGGTGATATTGATCCGATGGATCCGCATAACTGGTCGTTTGTTCGACGGTTTGCATGTACGACGTTGGTTTCTTTGCTCGGGGCGCTGGCATTGTGGTCGTCTACTATTGACCCCCGGCCTTGACCTTGGTAGCTCCACACCACCTTCGAGGTTCAATCTCTCCCAACGGGTAAGCCAAGCTGCCTCTAAACAAGTTGTGAATACAAGACTGACAAGGCTGGCTCTAGCCTTCTTTTTGATTCTTTTGGGATTCGGCGGCATGTTGACTGGGCCTCTCTCCGAAGTCGGCCGGAATCCCGTCTATATCGTCTGTCTGACGCTGTTTATCATCTTGGACTCGGTTGCAGCCATAGCCCAAAACCTGCCCCAGCGGATCATATGCCGGGGTTTGACTGGGCTCTTTGCTTCCGGTCCGCTGGTATGCTCAGCAGCGACTCTCGTCGATCTCTGGGCCCTGGTTGAGCGGGTCTACACGGTGCCTTACTATGCCATGATGCTAAAGCTTGCTGCAACGGTGGCTCCAGTACCTGGCTCATTTATCGTCCAGTCTAATTCAGTCAGTTGGCGCTGGGTAGTCTGGACAACTAACATCTTCGCAGGACTTCTGTTAGCCCTTGTGGTCCTCTTCCTCCCTGAAACCTACAGTCCGACTTTACTCCAATGGAAGGCCCAGCAGCTTCGTCGTCTAACGGATGATAGCCGCTTCCGAGCACCACTGGAGTTCAAGAAAGTTGCTCTCCGACGACGTCTTCGCAACGCACTATCCCGGCCGATCAAGTTCTTCTGGAAGAGCCTATCGTCGTGGTATTTGCCCTGTACATGTCGATCGTCTTCATCATTTTGTACACCTTTACTGCAGGCTTCGCCTTGGACTTTGAGGATAACTATGGGCTCAACAAAGGCGAAACGGGTCTGTGTTTTCTAGCAGTCGCCACGGGAGTCGTGCTTGCCAACATTCTCGTCCCACTCCAAATGAGAGATATTCGCCACGCTCGCCGACACCGCCTAAGACGACCCGAGCCCGAGTGTAACCTGTACACGGGCATGTTCGCAGCACCGATTATCCCACTATCACTGCTTTGGATGGGCTGGACAGCTCGTCCCTCAATTTCGATATGGTGTCCCCTGACGGCGGCGCTGTTCTTTGGCTTTGGCATTCTTGGAGCCGTCATCGCCTCGTATCAGTATATCACAGCAACATTTGAATATCACACTGCCAGTGCGCTGGCCACAATCCAGGCAACACGGTCAACGACTGCTGGTGTGAGGGCTGTCCTTGCACAAATCATGTATAGGGATCTCAGGGAAAGTTGGACGTTGACCTTGTTGGCGGGGATCGCGACGATATTTCTGCCGTTGCCTTACTTGCTCTTTAAATGGGGGTCTCACGTGCGGCATTGGAGTAAACTTGCAAGGGAGCATGAGCAGGTTTGATGAAGGTCTATACAGTGGGGTTTCATAAGTTCAGGACTACGACCAATGTTCAAAATTATCTAATCAGTCATGATTTGAATGATACTGTAGACTAATACATGCTCCCTAAGCTGTTAAGAAAGACGATTTAAACGACCTCTAAAAAGACCTTTCAAAAATCAAGAAGTGGAAGCATATTTGTTGTGCGATTTCCCTGGTCTTTGGATTCAGGTATTCGGACTACCGCTGTACAATGAATAAAATCGCAGATGATTTCCTCGTATTGAGGGATTGTAGTACATTGGGTGGGCTTGTACAAAAGAGGCAAGTCAAGTATGGCAAACGGAGGTTATTACCGTGTTTCAGGTCAAGCAATCACTCCCCCCCTCCGATGGCCAAGTTGGTATCCAACATAAATTGGTGAACCATTGGTGTGCCCTGGAGGACTGGGCAAACAAAAAAGAAGAAAGTACTGGGCCAGTGTTGACGCTTCGAGCTCCACGGATGGCCGGGCACACCCCTAGGCGGGGAGAGTTCAATTTTTTTTGAGATTTTTTGGTGAGATTATTTTTTAATAGAAAGATATATCCATTCCCTCTATATTATATTATTTTTAAATCTTTGATAATCTTCCGAGCACCGTTACGAGGGTATAAAGAGGGTGCTGTATATCAGGTGTGGTATGAGGGTGGGATGGCGATGTTCTTCGGTGTCCTGGGACGGCGATGCAGTAACAAGGGCGAAGTATATAAGGAGGACAAGGTTGAGGGTTCGATTCGTGGAAGGGAATTTTTATTCAGGTTGATTTTTGGGGAGATTTTGTTTGTGGCTATAGATATGGCTTGCAAAGATGCTCATACTGTACCATCAATTTGACACGTGATCGACATGGATACTGCATCTAGACATTGGTGAGAAGGCAATATTTGAGCCAAAACGATAGAGCGAAGGTCATGCAATCTGATATGATAATATCACAAAGATAGCAGGGATCCCCCGAATCAATAATTGATCGAGTCTTTGATCTAAGTACCTCCAAACCGAGCCGAGTCACGTGTATAGCCCCCTTCTTTCCCGATTGGGAAAATTTGAATCTGGCCGACGCGTCTACCACGCGTCTGTCGCGCAATACGAATGTCTCCAACCTGAGTTCAAGAGACATAACCATCTAGATACTTCCATTTTGTCATCATCTACTTTGATCATCCATTGGAATTGTCATTTGTGCCCTTGCTACCAGCAGCAAATCTTTCTTCATCATGTCAATAAGCCTCGATTCACCATCAGCCCAGCACGACTTTTCTCGAGGTCCATACTGGTATCATGAAAGTCCGTTTCTCCCGATTGGGGAAAATGAGAGAAATGAGTCTGGTTCTCCATCTCTAAAAGATACTGCCACTAGACGCCTTTTGATGGACCAGTCCGCCTTAAAACCCGAGCTATTTGAACATGTGCCATGGAAAATTGCAAAGGAGATTTGGGAATTTCTTGGAAACAGGTGAATAACTTTCTTTCGAACCTTGAATCACGCCGTGGCTCAATACTAACTCCGTCGGTAGGGGTAAACAAACGCTCTTGATGTGGAAAATCCTCACAATGAGGTACCCGGAACAATTTTCGCAGATCAGCTCGTCCTATTGTCTAAGGACTCGCTCTCCAAAAACGCCTTTGAAGGGATACATTGATATCACAAGATGTGATGCTTGCTACTGGCGTGCTGTCTTGTCTCTGTCTAGTGCCTATGCTAGCGTCGCTGATCTCGTTGATATTGGCAACCTCAAGAACCTGGTAGCCCTCGAGATCAACAACCGAGTATATGATCCGAGTATGTCAGCCAGAATGAGTACGAGAGAGGTGATTGAATTGGATGATGGAGTTGTGCGCAGTTGGGTCGAGGCTTCACAGTCCACCGGATCGCTGCAGAACCTGCAGGTTCTGAGAATTTATCAGCAGAAGAGTCTTACCCATCACATCTTCTGGATGCTTGAGAAATTGCCTCGTTTGAAGCTTGTCGTCATATATCAGTGTGATAAGTTTACACAGGAGTTCATCAATCACAAGGCCAGAACTAAACATGGGGTCCAGGTGGGAGGATGGAATGCTCAAAGGTTGGATTGGCTTTCAGACGGGAAACAAAATATGGATGCCTTGAATTGTCTGGGACCCATCTTACAGGTCTACGAGGAAGGATTGAAGCTCACAGACACAAACCGAACGCTGAAGGCTCCTATGCTAGGTTCCAACATCCCAATTATGGAGTTTGGCCTCCCTGCTCTTGATTGCAATGATCCGGAGAAGGAAAAAAGGCGAGCGCAATACGCAGCAAAGTCTATCTTCATATTCACTCGGGCAACTGAACACAATGACAGAAAAAGAGCACCAGAAAAGATCCAGCAGCCTCGAAACCTTGGCAAGCGCATAATGAAGGAACGAGGAGGCAGAGATATGGCCGATGTGTTGGGCGACTTTTTCGGGAAGTGATCATGCCAGTTGGCTAGGGTACTCGAGAGTCTCCAACCCGTGAGGTGGACATGTCCTTCGATTGCATCACTTTAATATCAGAAGACAGTGATATAGAGCGCCAGTGCAACTGTTCACCCTTATCATACTCTGGTATACTTCCACTATATGGAAGGGCTTGGCACAAATGGTGACATAAGCACATGATGTCAGAAATCGGCGCCCGTTCATTGGCACAGCCCACTCAACCCCCGCGTCACCTGCTCCCTTGACTTTCAACGACGCCGCTACTTTCCCAATTTCTTGTCAAACCGTATACACTAGACGGGATTGATCATGGCTGATAGCCAGCTTCGTCGGGAGGGTTCCGACACCTCCCTCAACGCCTCTGCCGATCCCACCAACGGTTCTGGTGTGACGTCGCCCCGATCCAGCACCGATAACCGCTCGTCACGGAACCAGAACCAGCTTCGCGTTTCACATATGCCTCCTGCCAATCACCAACATCGTCAAAGCTTGAGTGAAACTCTTCGTGGACCTCCAGGCTCGCCAAGAAATCGACGACAACCCTCCCTCACGCAGTCCGCTATTCAGAGCTTGATTGATAACCCCCCACCGCCGAAAACTGTCGATTCTGCCTTTATCGGCCGCGACTGGCGAGAAATCTGCATTGGAGAGCTGGTTAGCCCGGAGGACTTGCAATTCGTTGAATTGGACACGGGCGTTGAAGAGGCGACGAACGTGGGTTTTCCGTCGACGTGCTTCTCGAATTTCATTGCTGTGAGACTAACATTGCCTAGATCCTGATTGATACCGGTGCACCCGTACTGCTTATTCGAGAAAGCGCTCAGCACAATGCTGCCGTCGCTACATTCGACTACTCTGATTTGAACACATACCTTTTGTTGGCCGCGGGGTTGACCACCCCGCAAGAAGGACATCGCACATCGTATGATGAGCTTGCCAAGAAAGCTCGAGATGGAGAGAAGATCCCGCTTAAGGATGTCAAGGCCTTGGGCATGGAGAAGGAACCGCTTGTTACGCTGCCAGCATCCGCGAACGTTCTCACAGCGGTAGAGACCTTCGGCGGCGGTATCCATCGCGTTGTCGTGACCAAGGAGCCCAATAACCAAGAAGTGGTTGGTATCTTCAGTCAGTTCCGACTGGTCAAGTTCCTTTGGGAGAATGGCCGCAGCTTTCCTGCGATTGAGCAGCTTTACCCCCAGGCTCTGAACAATCTGCGCATTGGATCCCACAATGTGATCTCCATCAAGTAAGCCTCTCCCCGATAATTTGGACCTTGCCTTAGGCTGGAGGCTAACTGTTGTTATGATTTCAGCGGCGATAAGCCTCTCAGTGAAGGCCTTCAGTTGATGAACACCGAGGGAGTATCTTCTCTGGTTGTGGTCGATAACCATTGGAATGTCATTGGCAATATCTCTACGACGGATGTCAAGGTATATACCAAGAACAACTTGCCTGGAATAGCCGCCCACTAATATATTCCAAGCTTCTCACACGGTCCTCATCGCTACCGCTCCTTCAAAATACCTGCACGCACTTTATTTCGGTGATTCTGTCCACCCGCGGGTTAATTGAAGGCAAAGACTCTTTCCCTGTTTTCCATGTGAACCCTACCTCGACACTCGCTCACACAGTTGCCAAGCTCGTGGCAACGAGATCGCATCGGTAAGCAAGATAGCTGAAAGATGCAAGACAAAGAACAAACTAACGAGACCAGACTGTGGGTGACCGACCCGTTGTCTCCATCTTCATCAGGGCCCCCTACCCCCTCCCACTCCAGTGCACATATCCCCTTGGCTGCACCAATCTCTTCTACGACGACAGGCTCAAACCATGCACTGTCTCCACCACCTTCACCTCTTCCGACACCCGTGAGCCTCCCTTCACAGTCTCCTGGCCCGGCGACACCCCATCTCCCAACGCCACCCCAGCCCTACGGCGTCGGCAACACTGTCCCTTTCCCACCGGTCGCATCCAGCGGCGTTACTCCATCACTCGCGTCTTCAATTCCAGCATCTGCCCTACCAGGCGCTCGCTTATCTGGGCGCCTGGTTGGAGTTGTCAGCTTGACTGATATCTTGAACCTGCACGCCCGCGCAAGTGGCTTGAGCCCCGCAGATCCGGCCGAATCTCGGCGCCGTCGACGCAGCAGCTCTTCAAGCATGAGCGTTCGCCGTAGTGGTGAGATCGGTCGCGAATTGTTTAGCCGAGGTGGTGTTTAGAGTGTTATGAACGAAATATGGCTATCAAGGGACATTGATATGGGACAAATACTCATTTTCCTATTTCGGAAACCCTCAACGCCAAGACAAGACAAGATATTCAGTATAACGGATTGGGCAACAATTACTTCTTCATTTTTATTTTCCACGTTCACTCGCCTTTCAAGCGACGTAGCCACAGTCTGAGTCTTCTGTCTGCTTGGCGTCTTTCTGCCTTGATTTTCCTGCTTTTCTCAACGGGCGCTTATGAGGGAGGCCTTTTTTGTTGTTGAAATCTGGGCGGGCTCAAGCGCTCCTTCTCATCCTGCGATTTTCCTGTGTTGAGTCCTCCGGTGGGGATAGTGGATATCATCTCCTTCTCAGTCGCCCCTGCGTTGCGTGTTTGAGAATTCGTCATGTCATAGGCCAACGTCCAACCATGGACGCTCAACAGCCTCATCTATAGCCACAAAGAATCAGAGCAGTGAAAGCAAATCGGTCTGTGACCGAGTCAATTAACAAAACAAGGAATATCCCAATCTTTGAAGACCAATTCTTCGTATCCTGTAAAATTGCCTGACGTTGAGTGTGCACGAGCCAGGAGATCTCGATATCCAGCGCGTAAAAGGCGCAATCGCATCAACTTTGACGTCTAGAGTGATCTACGATGACCCGCAAGGAGATATTTCCCCTTGCCTCTTATTTGCAGCCCCGGGAACACCGGCTTTCGGAGATAGCGTAGCAGCGAGATGTATCGATTAACCTATGGGACAACCAATTGCCTTGTAGTTCTGTGGAGACAACCCATCGTTAAAGAGGTCTGCCCTACCTATCACTCTACAATCCCAAGATCGCCATTACGCACGCCCCATCCGTACCATACATCGGCACTCTTGATTTTCAGTGCCCCGTAACCAATCACGTCCCTTTCTCTTGCTCATCCTGATCACTGATCACCTGTTTACTCTGCCCACTTACCCCCCCCCGCTAGCCTGGCATGGCGGATTAGCCCGCCAATTGATACTTCGTACATTGCACCAGTAGCACAGCCGCATCGTGTCGATCATCACTCTACATTGTCGGGTCATCTGCCTATTTTAATTCTCGGCGCGGTGTCAACACGAGAGGGTACCGGGGCGATGGGTTGAATGGGCAAGGGGATCCATTATGATTGATGGATGGGGGTTGAGTACCCTGAGTTTGTTCTTCACCTTGGACGGGTTGTGGTTGGTTGAAGGGTAGCGCCGGATTGGGAAAGACGTGCTCGGATATAGTGGCTATTTCTCATTCCTTTCAATGGTTGGCAGCTGTGCTCTGGTTTGATTGATCGTTCCAAAGTACGTTCTACTAACTGGCGTATTGTGTTGCACTCATGATTAATAATCTGGAAATAGTCCCGTCTGCAGTCAAAGATCGACTATGATCTACATGTGGCGTAGCGTAGTTTATTGCGCTCCTTTATTCATTGACCATGCGACACTAAAAACGTACATTGATGGCCTCAATTTCAAGCTTGAGGGCATCAACATCAAGTATATTCTACTACAAATTTACAATCGCACTTGCTACCATCTACGGCTAGAAACTAAATATCTCGATGGTCTGATCATCTCCAGGACCGATTATCCGTGATAGATCGATCAATCGCCATCGCCCAGACCCCTGTCAAAAACCTGGTAAGGCGATAGAGCCCAAATCTCTCAGCCACAGCGAAAATCTGGAGAAAACACCGAACAGCAACCCAATCGATCCATACGATCCCTGGCTTTCCTGGTACTGGGCGGCCAGTCCAGGCCTGGCCTTTCGCTTGTACTTCCCCACTGCCCGCCAGAACCAGCTATTCTCCTGAAAAGTACTCCCCGATGTTTGATCGGGTTGTTGATTGGTCGATCGAGTGACTGCCGAGGGGTTTGCCTCGATATGGCATCATTAGGGTGATTTATTTGTTATAATTGACATGTGTCTCTATACAATAACGCTCGGCAGATATGTTGGATCGTGGCGGTGGCTTCAGAAATTGATACGAGCGAGGGCACGTGCAAGGATTGTTGTCGGTAGAAAAGGAAAGTGTATCGAGAAAGATGGAGATGGCTTGATTGCGTGTTGAATAATCAAAAAACACGCACCCAGTTCTAGAACGAGAACCGCGATAGTACAATCAAGGAATTAACCATTGGGCTATCATAGAAACTAGGCGCCCGACCGTCTCGAACATCAAAAGAAACAAAAACAAGGTAGCGGATAGCTGCATCATGCAGTATGCAAGCTGCACATTTGTTTTCCCACATGGTAGTCCCAAATGATCCAGTTCTAGACTCTCTGACAGATGGCTTGTCAGACCATCCGTCAGCAAACACTCGTGCCATTTCGACGTGCAATTGTCTTGATAAAATCCCCAATCAACCAATCCAGTGAGAAAACACTCAAGTGGCGAGCTCAATCAGACAAACGCACCCCCTCATTCCCCCTGGTAAGCTGAATCTCAATAGGAACCAGATAGATAACAGTATTTGATCCTATCCCAGCACCCTCCTCCTCCCAGCCCCACTCCGCAGAAGGACCCAAAACGAGTAACGGCCGTCCAGAAACAGAATATCCTCCCACACCCAATAGCCGGTCCGGATGCGTGCACGGGGGGTCCGAGTTCAGCAGCGGATTACTGGGTCCAACTCCACCGCGATCCATTTCAATCCCTGTCTGCCCACAGTCTGTAATCTTCTGTACCCGGTCTGATTGCTGGCTTATCCGCCTATCGGCTGTGGCCCTCGGAGCAGCGGTGGTGTGGTGATCCGTGGATACGGGTGGAGCCCACGCTAGTCACGAAAACGGATAGATGGTCTGTGCGGGAGCTGCAACCTTAACCCCGCAATTTGGGGGCTTTAGTTCGTGCTGGTCAACCGTTAAAGTAGTTAGCACATACCCTTAGTTTAGGTAGTTAGTAGGGGATAGTAGTTAGTCAGGTGAGAGACCTGGGCTGCGGGCTTCAGGTTGTTTGATTTGGGGGTTTGATAGATGAGTGATTTTAACCAGCCACTAATCATATTGAAAAAGAAGAAATTCGTCCATCTAAACAGTACATTCTACTACATATTCGATTGTCATATTATTATAATCTAACTAGGGAAAATGTTACGCAAGTCCAAGCAAATCACCTAGCAACATCAGTCCAAGTGACAACGGAGGTACAACTCCGAAAGCAGCCCACTAATTGGTAGTTTGATTAACCATCATGTAGTCCCAACCCAGATCCATTCCCTCGGGAACGCCTCGTACAGCATAACCCCAATAGCCCCCAAATGCCCAGCCCAGCCCCCCCTCCAAATCTCTGCAAGGCACGAGAGAAAAAAAAAAACGGTGGCAAGTATAAGTAAACTGGTCAACTAAGCAGTGCAATCCGAGCCCCATGAAAAACTCAATGCGAGCAATAACCATTACCGATGCCAAGCGCGATTAAAACTTCCCACCCCGCTGACGCCCCTCAATGCCTATTTGGGAAAAGCAAAACGAGCCGATCTGGGCGCTCTGATTTCCAATTCAAGTGTGCAGGGGGCTCTTCAGGCCGAGTATTCGCCATAAAACTTACTCCAATAACAAACTTCAAGGACGTTGATGGGCCTTTCTCTTGCTCGAGCATTTGAAGCTTACGACAAAAGTACAATAAGCTGTTTATTCCCTGCTCTATGCGCGCCGCGACCATGGCTACGAAAACGAGGATTTGGAATCACGGGGAATATGAAATCACAACGGGGGGGAGAAGTACCAACAAGGGTGCTGTGATGTCAGGGTGGTGGGGTAAGAGAATTCTACAGTACGTGGGTGAGGGTGCTGAACTAGTGAGAAGGAGGGAACGGCCCTCCTGGTTGGTTCATTAGCAGTAGGTCCAAGTGTCCCGCGTACCGTGGGTGGCCTGAGGTTTCACGAGTCGTGCAATGGACAAGGGATATAGAAGCAGCGATAGGCTCTGGGATTGCTAAGTAGAGTTTCTCGGGGGGAAACACTGAAGTATGTAGTAGCTTTCGAGCTTGAAGCTGGAAGGTAAAGCTCGAGCTGGAGCTCGAGCTGGCACGGCCCGTGGGAGGGGGATAGTAGACAGTGGCTCGTAGTGGAGAGGACTTCTCCTTTCATTCAGCATCTCTTTAAGCAAGATGCAAGATTTCGCCGGAATAGGTACTCGATTGATTGTTTGCGGCGGCGAATGCAACAGTACATGTGCAGTACCTGGGGACGAATCCATGGATGTAGAGATGGTGCGCGAATAGACGAAACACGCAGAATAGAAGAGTCTAGAAATGTGCAAGAAAAACCCGCAAGTTCAGTGTTCAGTTGTTGTCAAAAAGGTTTAGATTCAAAGTGAAATTTCGTCTCTCATGACAGTAGTAAATGGGAAGTAGAAAGTAAGGAAGTAGTAGTAGCAACCTGAATCCTGTCCATCCCTTGGAACTAAGCTGTAAGGTTCGGAAAAGCTGAACTGAACTGGACTGCATCTCTCCCCCCGCCCCTCCTTCCCCTTATCCCCCAGTTCCAGTACCCCTAACCGAATCCTGCGAAAGTTAACGCCTGGCTTTGGAGTACCCAAACGCATTTCTCATCATGGCGCCATTAGAAACGGCTACTCAGTCCTTGACGTAGCTGTCGCTGCGGACAATGCGCGGTTTGCCAGTGTGGGAGGCGATAGAAGGTAGATAGTAAAATGATAGATCGGAGAAAAATCGGGAAAAGATATGGAAAGACAGGAGAGGGAAAATAAAAAAAGGTTAGGTATGATACAGAGAGCAAAATATACAAGCCAACGCGACCATATACAAGAACAGAGAAAATTGGGGAATCATGTAAAATAGCCCCTCAACAATGAAATGCAAGAATAAGCGATAAGTACCAAAAAAGAAGACAAGTGTGAGAAAGGAAAGGAAGGTAGGGAGGTAGAGATAGATCGAGAGATACTTTAGCAGGAGACCGTACCGTAGTCATCCAATGCTACGAACTCATCGAAGCCAAAGGGCTCCCGCTCAGGTAGGGAAGTATTACCCAGGCCAAGAGCAAATTGGCTGAACTCATTAAAATCAGGGTCCAGCTCTTCATGGGAAACCATAACGCCATCACCGCCGTCACCCTCTGGCTTGACCACAGACCCACCTTGGCCAGTGCCTAGGGCGGTCGGAGACAGAGGGGTGTTTGGGGTAGGGCAGAATTCAGGTGTAGACTGAGTCTCCCCGGAGTAAGACTCGATCTTTGGTGAGCTGGTGTTGGAAGGGGCTACCTGGGCCAGGTGTGTGCCCTGAGTAAGGAGATGGAGGTTGTGGAAGTTGTTGCTAGGCTGAGAATGGCCGCGGGAGTGACCGTGGCCGCCACTGGGACCGGAAATGGACGCGGCCGGGGCCATGGGCTGAGCGAGATGCTGCACAGGCAATTCTGGCGCGGATGCTAAACGCTCTCTGAACTGTCGCATCTGGATGGCTGCGGCGGCATCGCTGGGCATTTGCGCTTGCTGCATCATTTGTTGCTGCCACATGCGGACGGCTTGGGTGTCGGTGGGGGTCTGGTTAGGAGTAGGGATCTGTTGTTGCATATGTGCCCATGCCATATGATTCCAGGTAGGAGCAGGGGTTTGCGCCTGGACAACGTAGGCGGGGATTTGCGCTGATGAGGAGGCCGTAGTGACCATGTGAGGAGGGTAACCATTAGAGCCGTCCATGCAGCTCATGTATGACTGGGTATTCGGATCAAATGTCGTCGTCGGGGACATCAAATAGCCTTCTCCAGTAGTCGCGGGGCTAGTCATTGAGTTGGAGTCCATGCCTTGTGGGAATGGAGACCGCAGATTCGACAGGTCCAAGCTCATCTTTCGTGACGTGCTACCTTCGACAGACGCACGCGGTGTCAGGCTCGCCCGACGGCTGGCAATAGAAGAAGCTGCGGAAGAGTTTGCCCTGGCCGCAAAGGCAGCCAGCAGATGGCGGTGGAATTGCTCTTCGATTTGCATGTTCTGTGCTTGCAGCATACGAATGCGTTTCTCTTGATAGCGTTCATCAACTTCCTCATACATGGCTTCTTTCTCGACAATCTCCTTGCTGATGTGGAAAGCCTTGCCGGTGCGCTTCTTATGCAGCATCGACGCCCGGTTAGCCGATTCCAGCCGCGCATCCAGGCTGCGGTCCTTTCGCCGCGAAGCAGCAATAAAGGCTCTAGCAGCATGTTAGTTTTTCATGTTTCTTATCACTCTCTGTGTCTATGGCATCGGAGGCTCAATGGAGGAGGTAATCCTTCCATGAGAAGAAGAACTTACCTCTCCTGATTCTCCTCCCGAGACCGGGGTACAGGAGAGATATCCTGATCGAGATCTGGCGAGGCCATCTCGGATAAGGATAGCAAAGAAAAGTGGGTAGATAAGTAAGTGATTGCTTAAACCAACGGGAGTGGTGGATGAATGTAGATCTGAACTAGGACTTTGATACAAAACCAGTGGAGATATGGAGGGGGTGATTTGAAATGCACCGAGAAGGAGGAGGGGAAAGGATGTTAAATATTAATAGCGCCCGGTGCTCGATCCAAAGCGGTTCCCTGAGTGGTTCAACACCCTGGAGAGCCGTTCCCCGATTTGACTTTCTTGGAGGGGGAGGAGGGGGGCAAGGCAAGAGCTGTCAGGACTGCGGACTGAGGGCAGGTGTCTCTTGCAGGAAGCTTGCGAGAGCGGATCCATGGGACCCAAGGCGATCGTAGTTGGGACGCCGAGAAAAGTCTCGTTCGGAGTCGAGCCATGGAATCGCCGCACTACTGGCCCCGTATGGACGCCCCCCCAAGGTGGCCTGCGGGCCTCGATGGCTCCTTATTTACGGCGAGCCCGTTCGATGGCGCCACACTGCAGAACCGTCAGTCAATAATAAGATAATAAGAATAATACGGTAAAATGGGTAGATGGGTAGATTGCTGGACTGGTGTTAGTTAGTACGAGAGGGTTGTGCCATTGGCTCCTTCTCTGGGCCAGTTCAGGGCCCCGATACTTGTTCCCAATTTCTGCACTTCACCCTGCTAGGGTTTTCCCTGGGCGGATCCTTGGGTCCCCAGCCCTTTGGGAAGAGAGATAACTTAGCCCTTTGGCCTTTGCTGGGATTTCCTGCAGGCTTGGCTGAGGGAGGAGGAAAAGGAGGCCTAGACCGGCATTGGTATCACTGGGAGTGGAGAAAAGGTCCCCAAGGTCACTTCCCCCACGATGCGACTGTGTACTGTGCAGATCCTCCCAAAGCGGGTGTCCCAACTTGAGGTTAACTGGCGACGTCGTTTTGGAAAGTGAGTGGTTTTGAAATCCCTGTAGATAGTGAAGAAACAAAGTAGAAACGGTGCAGAATTGCAGAATCCCACGTGACCGAATCCGGCGTGGAAGGTTTTCTCTCTTCTTCTTGTAGACAACCATCGACCATCGACCATCCAAGCGGGTAGGTACCACGCCATCCCAACACAGCACGATAACAATCTCCAATCCTACCAACACGAGGGTTCCTGCAGCCCGATCCGCACGGGCTCTCTTTATCCTCGTCGCACGGACTGTCCCAATGGCCAATCTAGCGGATATTCCGATTTCTCCTATGGGATAACTGAAAAGCAAGCAACGGCGATCGACCAACGCTTAGCGTCAAATCCTACGAATCCCCATCTGAGCTCATATTTGACCCGCGATATGTTGTGCCGGATTCTCTACACTCTGCGACAGTACTTTGGCACTGTAGCCACAGATCAGTCGTTTTGACTATCTGCGCGCACAGCCACTTGCTTTTCGGAGAAATCCAAGGCGATCAGAGCGCTGGCTGCTGGCGCTAGTCTGAGCGTTTTGCAAGTAAGTACAGTAGTTAGTCCTGCAGGGAGCCTATCGGAAGAGATGAATGCGCCCGTCGGCCCCGATAGTAGACCTAAGTTCCGACTGGTCCTGTACCAGTTACTCAATTGGAGTACATTGGAGAATGGTTTTATTTACTTAGTCCAAAGTATGGAAGATTGGTCCTTCTTTCTCCTCATTCCTATTTCATGCCGCAAATCGACCATCCAGCCGGCCGCCATGCAGAATTTCGCGATTAAACATACGATACAACTTGACTACATGTAAATAGCCTCCGGGCTAGCACTTGCAGAGACAAAAAAAACCCTGGTCATCCTATGGCAGCGGCAGCCTCTCTGGCCAATTACCGCGGGTTCAATGCGGGATGCTCTCCTCGGCCCTTGAGAATCGCCACCCTCTGGGCTCCATCCATGGTCTCCTTGTCCTAATGGCGATAGCAGAACATCCGTTGCTGGCCGCTGGCCGCTACCCTCTTCGCCCGGCTGAACCTAATCCGCCAAGAGATGCGTCCCTTTTGTGTGTTCGCCACTGATCCTTTTGGGCAGGTCGGACGGTCCGAAGACTTCACATGTTGTGCTGCAGTACGGAGTACACAGGAGCGTGGGGGGTTACAGAGTCCCATACTTCTTTTGTAGGGCTGTACTTGTGGCTGTGGCTGTAACGTCCAGCCCGGGGGGTTATCGAAGATGGGATAATAATTAGCTGGTCTTGAATGTTATTATTAAGAGGCTTTGCTCGATATACGGGTCTATAGTAACATCTCCCTCGATATTGTTAGGGCGAATTCTTTGCTCCTTTAAGCCTGTCCGTGCTTGTCTACAGGCTGCGGTCTTTTAATTACTTCCTAATTGAGGCCTACTTTGTCTGTCGTGTATTATTCGTTCCCCTTCTTCGTACTCGGCACTTGTTCTCCATCCTCTTTCTAGCCCCAAGATCTCACCACCGAGCAACGGTTATGCGATGTCTTTGCAGCAAACAGGAAATATCTAAGACGTAGATTAACTAAAATCCTTCATACAGTACTAAAGATCCAAGATCTCCCGATCTGGCGTCAGTTCGGGGCGAACAGTGGAGCCTCTCCACAGCGGATCACTCGGCTCTCAATAGACAGCACAATTCGCTTGCACAGATTACTGGCCACAGCATCCAGCATAGTCTGATATCAGCCGACAAAAATTCTCATAATTGAAGCTCGCAGGATATTAATTAAATAAGATAATTTCCGGCCGGCTCAGACCGCGCACAATTTGAACATCGGAGAATTGTCGGCGGCTCTAAGTCGCCCCCACCAACCTTGAACAAAGTTACAATCAACAGGCGGAAATCCATTTCCACGAGAATTATTCAATCCTGACCAATTCCTGACATTCAATGTGAATGACACCAACGCGGACATGGGCGCCGTTTCTTGCATTGTAACACGCCAACCTCACTCTTCCCTTCGCCCTCCCCGAGTAAAATCTGGAGGATCTCCGAGCCAAAGTGCCGGATCGGCATGATCGACACAACGGCCTTCCCGGAACGATCACCCGTTCCTGGGGAGCGAGCGCCACGGTGACGCTTCAACAGTGCTACGGCGACGAATCCTCGCGTTGATACAGCCGGAATTTGCTTTAGGCTATTTGGGTTTGGATTTGATACGTCTGAACGCGATGCGGATTTGGGGATTAGAGGATTTGGAGGGGGGGGTTTCTGCCTAATGGAGGCAGGGTCGGATGGAAGGAAACGACTTTAATGTTTATCAGTTAACCTAGGTTATAGATCCCAAGATCCTGCATCGGACTTGGGGTCGGGAGATGAAGTAGGAATTAAGCTTATTCCAGGTTGTGGCGGATTGGACTACGGTAATAGGGTAGGTGATGCGACTGATTGTTCGGCATGAAGATAAATGGCATTTGTATTCGGTGAAAAGCAATGCGGGGGAATTCCACGAGGTGATCCTTTATAGACAGCATGGGGGGTGGGACGCTAAGATTTCAAGGGGTTGAAATAAGGAGACAAGAAGGGCAAAAAAAAGCAGAGAACAGCACGGGGGATTGAGGATCAAGGCATAGAAGAGGGTGACAACAGAGCCCATAAGGCTCACAAACGGGTATGACGAGGTAGAGAGAGTGACCGAGCATTGTAGTTCTTCGAGAAAACCTCAAGCTCGCAGTGAATTCCTCCAGACTGGCTATTATTCCACCTGGCCGAGGAAAGACCATCCCCGGCCGGACGGCAAATGTGAATTTGAGACATATTGGCGTTTGACACCCGCCCGAGTCAGACCTTCCCAATCAGGTTGTCCGCCTTTTGGGACCGGCCTTTACCGAGGAGCTTCAAGCAAAGACAGTTTTCAAACGATTTGAGTGCGTGCCTCTGTTCAGGCAATTCCCAATGAGGGCACCATGCCTTGCTCCTCGCGAGCCTCGGCACCAAGCCTGTAGGAAACCTTGAATCGAATTTTGACCGAGTTGCCCTTTCCATTATCGATACGATCCAGGACCATTTCCTGCTTTACGCCATACTGTTGCTGCGGAGCCACTTCTCGGCCAGACTGCGGGTGGAGCTGTAGGGTATATGACTAAAGATCAATCAGTAAGACGGCACTTGAATTCTCAGGATTAATCAGGTAGAAGAGGGAAGAGGAGTTACCTTTTCCACTGCGACCTGGAAGTGCAATTCCCCAATAGGCTGGTTAGTGGTGTTGGAAAAGACAGCCTGGATGTGGATTTGCCGTGGCGCGCTTGGCACACGTCGAGCGACAAAATCAATACGTAGCTGCGAGTTGAGCACTTGCACTTTGTTCGTGGATGGCAGGGCGTTGCTCGGTGGAAGCGAAGATGCAAAGTTCCACTCGTCATCCTCAGCCGCGGGCGCCTGTCCCGTTGGCTGCGGCTGTGGAGGTGGAGTGACACCAGCCGCCAAGTCAAGCAAGGACGACGATGGAGCGGCTTGGACATGAGAAGTGGGTGGTTGGAAAGCTCCGGATGTTGGCCGAGGGCTGGCGGATACCAGCGCTGCAAATGGATCGGCTGCCTGTGGAGGAGTCGCAGTCGATTGAGGCCTAGGCGAGATACCAGGGGCTGGGGTGGACGACTGAGAGTTGGGCCGCGACGAGGTCATAGATGCGAGAATATCATAGTTGGCTTTGAATGCGGCAGGTGCTTGCTGTGAAGGTTGGGGAGAGGCTGCAGGCGGAGATGGGCCAGTCTGCAGAGGGAATCCCACTGGAATAGGTGATTAGTGACTGGGTTCCTCCAAAATAGTCCTCTAAACTTACTGCTGGAAGATCCCAGAGAAATTCCACCACCAAGAGCCGGGACCTCCTCGCCCAGAGAGAGTCCAAGAAGGTCATTCTCCAATGCACTCCCACCCTGGGATGATGGCCCGGCATTGCCATTGGAACTCGGAGCTGGCTCAGGGTCGAAGTCGATCAATGAAAGTTCATTGTTTGCATTCTTCGATACTCCGGTTGTGGTACCCAAAGTGCCTTTGGGGATTTTCGATGCCGCATCGAAGTCGCCCTTTCGGACAAGCTTATAACGCTCAATGGTCCGATGTATGCTGTCGTTGATTTCCAGCAACTTGTGAACAGCTTCCGGGTCCTCCGATTCTTCCTCGCACATCTTCTGGATCTTGGGATGCGCGCTTTGCAGAGCATTTGCAAGCTCCTATAAACGAGAGAGTTAGTAGACTAGCACATGGGCCATCCGAGAAGCGATTTGCAAATCACTAACCTCAAAGACATCTCCTTCAGGAACACCGTCGCCTGGTTGCTGGCTCTGCAACATTTCCTCCAAGATCTTAGCCTTCTGCTGCACCTTGGCGACTTCCTCTGCGGCCTTTGCACGATAATCAGTCTTGTGCCGGTTGTCATATCCAGCCATAACCTTCATTAATCGGTTAGCTTCCTGAAGATCAGCAGGTGTGCCCCGGCGGATCAACTCCTGCAGCTTCGCAGACTGTGCTTCTTTTTCCTCCTCCTCCATCTCCTCGGCGGAACGAAGGTTCTAATTGACGAATCGTTAGTACGGCTTTGCGGACGACTGCGACTGTGGAAGCAAAACACGTACGTCACTTGGGTTCAGCACCGCCGCATCTTCACGGCGAACCTCCGGGAATGCGTAGCCCTTGTACAGAAGAAGACGGTGCATATCCCGGATAAAGCCAAGGTCCTCCTTGTAGCGCGATGTCTGGCAAATAGTCTGACGCCACTCCTCAATCGATTCCAAGATACGATGTTGGACCCGCGACGGGCGCATAGGCGGCCGCTCGGGGAATCTCCGAACCAATTCATTCAGGAACTCTTTCGTACTGATCTGGAGGTGGAAGGGGTATCCGCAGTTCTTGACACAGATGTCGAGGAGCTATTTGCGTTGGGAAAGCAAGCTGTCAGCTTCGGTCCCGCACGCCAGCCTGTCATCTCCACTCCATTCGGGTCAACGTACCGCCAACGCCAACAAGGCGATATTCTGGTTCCGGGCATTGATAAGATGGACAATCTCAACGGCGGCTTCTCTGGGTCTGTCAAGGGAAACAAAACAATTAGCATTGCGCGATCTTCTCTTGTTTCGTCCTTTCCGACTCACGAATTGCCTTTCTTGGAGTTGACCAGGTCCGCGACTTCGAGGTTCAGGGCCAGATTGGGCTCGTAGTTTTGAGGATCGCAGGCATTTCCTAAATTATATTGGCAGTCAGAGAACTGTCCTAACCGGGATGCGAATGATCAATGATGTAGTGCTCAGCTCACGGATTGCCCGCTGTAGCGGTGATAGCCCCGGCTCAGCATAGGCACCGAAGCGGTCCCTAGCCGCCATACGTGCGGAAGCAGCCTCCAGGATGACGGTGGGGGAATGAAAAGGAAGGTTGATCGGATAGGATGGGATAGAGGAGTTCGAGAGATCCTCGCGCGCAGTCCGATGTTGATGTGGAAAGAAATACTGCCCCCCGCAGCTGTGGAAGTGGTGTAGTTAGTTGGAGACCTGAGGGTGGGCGGAGTAACTTGCACGTGTGGCGCTTGTGCTTCGACTGGAATTTTTTTGGAACTCCAACACAACTCAGCACCAAAGTCACAACGAGACCATATTCTCCTCGGCTCTGACATTTACGATAGCCCCCCATGGTCCGCCATAAGAAAGACAACTTCTCGCGCGGAGGCAAGAAGTCCTCGAACCCCCGCCCCCGACCGGTACCCCGCGGTGATGGTGATGAGGCTGCGCCCTCTTCGCGCCCAGCATTCAGAGCGGCATGCTGGGACATGGGACACTGTGACCCGAAGCGATGCTCTGGAAAGCGTTTGATGAAGCTGGGACTGATGCGAGAGCTTCATATTGGCCAGCGATTCCCCGGCGTGATCGTTTCGTATGCGCACACCCCGCTAGTTCTTCCCGCGCCTCGCCTACTAACAGCTGGACAATCAGGCCCAATGCGAAGAAAGTGGTATCTCCTGCCGACCGGGAACTGATGGAACAACATGGCGCTGCAGTGGTGGAGTGCTCCTGGGTGCGAGTCAAGGAAGTGCCTTGGTCGCGGATCGGTGGAAAATGCGAGCGATTGCGTACGTCTTTGCTTTTGCGCCAAAGAATGCACCGAGGAATCACTTTTGACTGACATTTGTTAATGTATAGTCCCATACCTTATCGCTGCGAATACGGTCAACTATGGCAAGCCCTGGCGATTGAACTGTGTTGAAGCGCTGGCAGCTTGTTTCTACATTTGCGGACACCCGGAGTGGGCACAAGAGGTCTTGAAGAATTTCAGATATGGAGAGGCATTCTTGGAGATCAATTCTGAACTTCTTGATCGATACGCCGCTTGCCAGACGGAAGAAGATGTGAAGCGAACCGAAGAGGAGTGGTTGGCCAAAATTGAGCAAGAATATGAAGACAGCCGTGTGGAGGGAGCAGACGACATCTGGACCGTCGGAAATACCAATCGACAAACTGCGAACCGAGATTCTGGTGATGAGCATGACGATGATGACGATGAGAGTGGAGAGGAGGGTAGTGAGGCTGAAGAAGAAAGCGAAGAGGAAGAAGACAAAGACCCGTTCGCCATCTCAGACGATTCCGAAGATGAAGAACAAATGGCCGAGATCCGACGCAAGATCCTTGAATCCAAATCATTCAAAAACCCGTCCGCAGCAGACAAGGATCAACCGGAGAAGATCGCACGGCCAGAACAGCCCGTGTATGAGGATTCAGATGCCGAGTCTGGCTCTGTTGGCAGCGAAGACGAGGATTTTGATAACATCATTAATGCAACGACTGTTACGGACCGTACTGGCATCAAGGAGATCCAGCGACGGCGTGGCAAGGAGACTGTCAGTGCTTCATTTTCGCGGACTGAGCTATCTGCGCCGAAGAGATGGTAAAGAGATAAGATTCATGGATTTTGATGCTGTTCTATTGGCGCATCATAGGAGAGGAAGGATCTTAGATTGAAACCTCTTGATAGAAAAAGTTTTTTATGACCCCGCGAAATGACAGGGCATCTTTAAGCGAGATGCGAGCTTTTCGGCTTTCATTTTGTCCTGAGATCACCTGCGAAAATACTCGACCGGATGTCTGAGCAATATTGCGCGCCTCTCTTGCCCCGGCCTCTGTCAACATATCGACAACTTGTCGAGAATCAGATTCGTCATGCAGGCATTTCTGAATAGTAGGACGGTGATGTGCATGCTCATCCTCGAGTCTCCACCCGACATTTTGAGATACTTTTCCACGTTCAGACAAAATTCCCCTACTCTTTCCACTGGACTCTATTCCCGCCGGATGAATGAAAATTAATGATATCAAGAGATAATTATGAACATGACAGATCTCCCGTTCACCAGTATCATTCTTAGAAGCCGCGTGATCCTCTGCGCTGGTCTCTGGTTATACACTTTGCCCGATAACCAGTATTAGGTGTTCCTTGACATCGTGTACACTCTTTTACGCGATGCCTCGGCCATTCATGTGTTAATGAGTGGCCAGTCGAGTTGTAGATGAATGGATTGACTTCGTTGTAATTGGGAATCCCCGGGGATCTCGTTCGGTGGACGTTCAAGTGTGTCCATGGTCGTGGAGACGGTTGTTGAGGTATAGGACGTTGATTGTTCATGTTTATAACAAGGGATAGAATAATGGTTATGGAACAGGACAACTCAAGTTTGTCGAGAGTATAGAGGATTTGATCACTATCATTTCTGTCTTATGAAGAAATAACAACATACTGCTCAGAGAAGACAGGTGGTAGTTATACTGTTGGAGGAAGTGATAGTTTCATCCCACCGCTACCCGCCTCATTGAAGGCGATAACCAACCACCACCACCACAATTTGTCGTCGCTGCAAGGATGGCAATGGGTCTATATCCACAGATTAGGTCATGCAAGGTGTAGACCCATATAGATCCTCGTGTGGTTCTTGTCTCAAACCCTGTATTCATTCAAGCAATCAAGGTGAAACATGATGGAATACCTTGCCAAAAAAAATCAATCTCAACCAATGAGATCCTTGCATGGATCTATACTGACCCGATAAGAATGGGACTGGACAGAGGAGATGTTCGAGGGTTGTATCATTTCATTTGTTAGAAAGCCGAGCGGACCTCCTGTCAAGCTGTACCAACAGCTTAAGCCTCACCATTTCTAGGCTGATTTGCCGTGATAATTCAAAAGTCCGAGTCTAGAGGCCAGAGAAACCACCTAACAGACATGCTTCAAATTCTTGATTTTTGAATGGTCTTTCTAAAGGTCATTCCAATCGTCTTTTTCGATAGCTTAGGTATTATTCTGGAGTCTTATCATTCAACTTGTGACTGATACGATGATTCTGAATACTGGTCATAGTTTCAAACTGATGCAACTCCACTGTAGCAAATTGAACTGTATTATGGAAGAGTTGACATTCTTATGATCGAACAATCGTGCTACCTGTGAGGTGCGAAGAGATGTGTGGTTTTGCGAGAGGCTATGTTATGGAGGTGAGCTTCGTCGTGCCTGCCGATGGTCAGTGTTTCACTGAACTTGGATTTACACTTACTCATGGATGACTCGATAAAATGTTCTGAAGCTGCTTTGTGTTACTATGTTCAGTCAACTCCAGAAAATTCGTTAGTAACTATCCATAAGAAAAACAAACATTATGTCATGTGTGCCTAGATCGCGTGACTGTCGTAGAAATAAACCTCGTGGATGAGTCCACCCGCGCTTGAGCACTGATGTGTCACTAAGAAACCTCACGAAACAGGGTCGCTGGTGATTGCGGGGAACGCCTCAATCATCCCGGCGTTGCCAAGGCTTTTACCTTCTACGAACAACAGGGTCTTGGAGGTTCGTATTCACGTTGATCAATTCTTACTATGACATCTCAATCTCCCTAGGCGCAGAATGTATACAAATCCAGTCAGCCCTGCCAAGCCATGTCCGTTCGCCTGACGCGGTCGAATGATGGCAGTCACCAGGGCGCTCAACTGACTGAACGAGCTTGGCCCTAGGGTTCACAGCCTCAAAAGCCTCCTGCTGCCAACGCAAGAGCGATCAGGCGGGGAAAGAATCAAGAAGAGGAAGCTAATAGGGGGTGCTGACGGGCGCTAAAGTAGATCGTCGCCCGCTATATGATCACCGCCGCTTCCCTTGATGAACCATCTTTCAGACGTCTCTTCTGACATGTGGACAGTCTACTAGCGGGGATATTTTGTCGAAGACGATCTTCAAAACTTGTCCTCACTTGGTTCGATCTCTTCCCCCCCCCCCCGACTTCAGTCTATACGTCAACAAATAGCCAAAACGGGTCACTCATTGCGAAAGCGGGTGCGAGGCTGGAAACGCATCATTATGGCGCAAGACCAGCCGGCCGAGCCATCGGCCCCAAAAATCAAACCGAGTGAAAATAGGAACGCAGATCCAGATCTCGCACCAAGACCGGCAGTGCCAGCGCGTCGCGGGTCTGCGCTCCTGAACTTCCTCTCCTCACTGCTGGGCTCGAAGAACCCGCTTGCCCATGCTGCGGACTCACACAAGAATACCGTGTGGTTGTTCGATAACACCGCCTATCAGCCTGTCTCGGATACACCGCATCTAGGTCACGCTGGGCAGTCATGGCAGGCAGAGTTTGTCGTGTGTATCTTCGAGACGGAGGGCCGCAAGGATGTCGGCAAGCTTGTTGCTGCGATCGCTGATCATATCGGTATCGATGGTGAATATGGCCGCGATGATCAGGAGACACGCCAGCGTATAGAGAAGCGTGTACAGCCCTTCTTGGATCAGGTCTCTCCCGCGCGAACGGTGAAGCTGGAAGTGACCATTAATGGGGCCAAACAAACACATTCGCTGGGTGGTTCAGACCGAAATGGCATCATAAGCCAGATTGTCAACCTCGGTGCATCCGGAGTGAGCGATGGCATGGTGGTGAGCCCACGAGCACAGAAATTCGACGAGCCGACGGCGACGATGGAAACGCGGTTCGCCGCGCCTGAGGGTTGGATGGTGATCTCGGACATTGACGACACCATCAAGCGGACGATGACACGCGAACCAACGGGTATCCTTCGCACGACCTTTGCCGAAGAGCCTGTGCCTATCGCCGGTATGCCGGAGTTCTATCGGCATGTTCAAGACGAGTTTAATCCGACGTGGTTCTACCTCTCAGCCTCGCCTTACAATCTATATCCATTCCTGCACCAGTTCTTGCATGAGCATTATTGCCATGGAACGCTTGTCCTGAGGGACTATTCGTGGATGGATATCAGCGGGCTGATCAAGTCGTTTACCGAAAACACGCAGGAATACAAGGTTGATCGGATGGAGAAGATTCATAGCTGGTTTCCCAAACGTCGGGTTCTTTGTATTGGAGATTCGACGCAGAAGGATCCTGAGGCTTATGCGGAGATGTATAATCGTTACCCCGGCTGGATCCATGCTATCGCCATTCGGAAGGTTACTGATGTGGAGCATATGGAGGAGAAGAATAAGCCAGAGCGCTTTGAGGAGGCATTTCAGAATGTTCCGGATTCTGTGTGGACTATCTTCGAGGACTCGCAGGAGCTTTATGCTTTTGTTGATGGGTTGGGGATGGAAGATCAGGCCTTGTAGATACCATGATTATCCTCGCTGTTGTAAATATTTCTCGTCTGATGGACATCCTTATACACATATTTTTGATATGAAGAGTCTTATGGCCAGAATAGGAAGTAGATATGACTTAATAACTCTCGCTTCTAAGATCCGAACAGCTCTGGTGATGGTGGCAACGCGGACCCAGCTTCCGTCATACATAGGTCAAGATGAGAGCAATGCACTGCAATCTATACATAGTCATATGGAAGGACCACGGCCATGACCGCAAGCCTAGAAGAAACATGAATGCCTTTGAAATCGATCAAACTTGAAAAGATGGCCCGAAGATTATCCCGAAACGACTACGCCCCAACATGGGAAGACAACGAAATCAGCCTGAGACCAGCAGACGATGTATCACCATCCAGCTACACGGACAGTCAAGCAGCTGACATCCCAATGCCAACCGTGAAAAAAGACAAGCGACCATCCACCGCAAGCCTACGAACACCAAGAAGCGGCAAGCGGGGATCTGAAAGCCTAAACAGCCAAAAGTTCATCCCGCTCTCCATGCGAGCCCTCTATTACTCCGTCGAACCAGCAACAAGCTCATCAACGGGATCAACCCCCAACGGACCAGTAAGCCCTAAACCACGCCGCTTCAGCAATCCAGGCACACAGCTCGTCCTAGACCCGAATTTCCCAACGCCTCAGCCCTCGCCGCAGGAGTATCTTATCAAGGTGCAAACTGCAGCGTTTTGTCATGATGAGATGCGTCTAGCAACGGCGTTGAATCCGCAAAAGACTACTCCTCAGATTCCGCTGCATAGTATCTGCGGGACGGTAATTAGTACTCCAACGCAGGATTCTGAACGGCCTGAGGGATCGAAGTTTAAGATCGGTGATACCGTCTGGGGCGTGACGAGTTATACTCGTGATGGAGGTGCGGCGGACTATGCCGTTGCTGCGGAGTCGGAGCTTGCACTGAAGCCGACGAATATCGGGGCTCAGGAGGCTGCTGCGTTGGCATTGCCTGGGTTGACGGCGTGGCAGGCGTTGTTTCGGTATGCGGAAATTGATCCCGATGCGTCTGTGAACGGCGGCAATGGCATTGAGAAAGGGAAAGAGAGTGTGGCTGAATATGGGAATGGTCAAAGAAGAGGGAGTCCTTGGGCTAATGGGAATGGGAATGGCAATGGCAACGATGGAAATGGACAGAACATGTTCCGAATGGACATATTTGGAGAGAACAGATACGACAAGTACAAGGACCGTGTGAATGGGCATCGGAATGGCGACGGCAATGGCCAGAAGAAAAGCATCTATGCCGATGGTGACGGTAATGGCAAGGGCCATAGTTGGCTGAGGAAGAGTGTGAATGGAATCAACAACCTTGTGCGGACTGCGAGTACGATTACCAGAGGAAG
This sequence comes from Penicillium subrubescens, assembly GCF_028828155.1. Lineage (NCBI taxonomy): Eukaryota > Fungi > Ascomycota > Eurotiomycetes > Eurotiales > Aspergillaceae > Penicillium > Penicillium subrubescens. The sequence goes on along the minus strand of NW_026643151.1, from coordinate 2,218,495 downwards.
TGGAAGCACAAACGGCAATGGCAATCGCAATGGTCATGGAAACGGCCATGAATACGGCTACGGCAGACGCCGAAGTACCTGGCAAAAAGGAGGTGGTCTACGGAGAAGACGAGGCTCGCAGATGCAACTGCGCGTATTGATCACAAACGCACGAGACAGCGAAGTCGGTCGAATCGCCGTGCAACTCCTTCGCGCAGAGAAGCTGTTCACATTCCCCGAGCGGCCGTGGATCTGTGTGACCTGCACACCCATGGAAGCAGATATTGTCCGCGGGAGTTGGGACGTTGACGAGGTCATCGTCATTCCAAATATTCCCGAATTCGACGAGTGCGACTTTGGGAAAATATTCCGATCTCAGCGGTGGAGTCCCGTCGACGTGGTTCTGGATTGCTCTGGTGGTGTTGTCTTTCAACAAGCCCATTCACCCTCGGTTGTCAAAGATGGAGGCGCAGTTTTGACGGCCGTGGATCCTTGGCCGGCGCAGGAACCTGCCACTGGTGACCCGCTTGACAATCTGGGCAGAAGAAAGCGTGGCCTCAAGACGACGTTTGTCCCGGTGAACCCCGATGCTATCTCGCTGGAACGCATTGTAGAGCTCGTTGAGAGTAATATGGTTCGAGGGAGGCCTGAGCAGGTCACTGATCTCATGCATGCGGACCGATTATTGAGGGACCATGCGGTGGGAGCTGGTGCTGTTCGTCGTGGAGTGATGATGGTGGTTCGGGTCAATTGAATGCGGTGTAACGAGACCTTGGTTAGCCAGAGGAAAGGGGATGAAGGGTAAATGTTGTTCAAAAGTTCAGCTTGAAATTGATATTCCATAGCTCAATGAGCAAGCAATCAAGTCATCAGTCTCTTGTACGATCACGATTTGATAAACCCCCCAAATCCCAAACTAAGCAGAGACAGAGAATAACCAGACAGTAATACCAGAAGTCAATTAGAGATGGCCATGATAGAAGACAAAATGAGAAACATAGAAAAGAATCTTCAAGAAGAGAGGGAGAAGAAGACGGCCAAGTGGGGGATTTTGAATCCATGCGGGAAACTCATCGCATGCATCAAGCCAAGAGAAACAAGACCAAAGAACTAGGACAGATACCGAAGGGGCAACTAAGCAGTTGTTAGAGGCTGAAAGGTGACCTGATCAGTGAACGCCGGTGGTGACCTTGAGAGTTGCGTCAGCTTCATTCTCCTGACCAGTAGCATCCGGAGTTGTCTGTGAAAAAGAAGAGAAAGTATTTCCTTTCCAGATCCACTGAATGAAGAAGACATGAGCGAGAATTGGGAAATGAAAAAGGCAAGGACTAGAGACCAGGAAAATAGATCCAAAGCCCAGAAATATTTCATACAAGAAATGAATTTTGACCAGACAGTTCAATATGACAAAAAAAGACGCTCTGCCCAATTCCAACCCACATGATGACAAACTACATGAGTGAACAGAAAGAAGATAAGCCCCCTATGGAAAACGGAGAAGCCAGGGCACAAGGTGCAACCCACAGAGAGTTTGGAGAATGGAACGAGGCGGGGGAGATATAGAGGGGATAGAAGAAAGGAAAAGAACACTGTATTAGAAGCGACACGGTATATCCGCTCAGAGTAAGGAATCAAGTCTGGTGAAGACGCTCAGGCACGCCGCAACAATCTACATCATAAAGTTAGTGACCTGTGGAAGGGTTGATTGCAGCGGTGACAGGGAGGGTGGAGAACATACCTCCAACTGGAGCTCGCGGTCCTTATTGCCTCGGTTGACCTCCTCGTTGATCGCCTGGGCCAGGTTGGCTCCGATCGCCTGCGAACCACCCGTCCGGCGAGCGAATGGCCATTGCGAGTATTCGGCCAAAAGCTCATCCACCTGCGCAAATGCTCTCTCGCGAGCCTCATGGCTCATAGTCACAAGCGCGTTCTCCAGGACGTTGGCTGCATAAGCAGCACACACCATCGTCACCGTACGAAGGTAGCGGAACTCGGCGTCCTCGGGGAGCCACGGGCTAGGGGGGATGATCACTGTGCGGTTGGTGCAGATGTTGCGCACCCGTTTGTGAAGGTCGTCCTTGGCACCGCCGTCGGCCACGGGGTGCGTCGCCATGTCGAAAAGAAGGAAGTTGCGTTTCTCGGTTCGCAAAATGCCCTTATCCACAAGGCCCTTGGCCAATCGTTCGCGCACTTGTTTCAATTGATATCCAATCTTCATCAAGTTCCAGGTCTCACCTAAATTAGGAAGGAATCACCAATTAGCCTACGGGCCAGGTTGCCAGAACCTCTTCCATTGTCACAGAAAACGTACCACTCATCAAGTCAATCCAAGAGTTCACACTCATCTTCTCGCTCGACTTCATCATCTTCAGCGCCTCGTCCAGCAAGACTTCGCCGGTCAATGTGTCGTCAACGACCTCGATGATGCGGTCGGCCAGGGGAAAGCGTCGCCGCGACGAATCCTTCTGCATGCTGATACGGCCGCGGAGCGCAAGTTCGATAACGATACACCCTCGCAGGGCATATGAAATGTTCTCGTTCCAGAAGGACAGGTAGCCCTGGATCGCGGAACAGGCGTCAGCAATTCATATTCCCCAATCGGCCAGCATATGCCCCTCTATCACTGTCTTCTCGGTCATGCTCACCTGCTTATCTTTCAATCCCAGCAACAACACCTCCTCCATCAGGGTAAGCTTCGGTTGCTTGCTTCGTTCTTCGGTTTCGCTGAGGTCGCGGGGATCGAATGCGATCTTGTGCCCATTCTCCGCGCTGGTGAATGAAGTCTCCGGACCGCGAGTGTCCATCGCGGAACCATTCCTCGAGACAGGCGATGATACGCGGCTGTCATCTTGCTCGTCTGCGCCAGCGGCTCGACCGCCGCCTCGTCGGCGAGTCAAGCCCCCAGAGGACATGAGGATACCGGTTGAGGGGGGTGGGGGGAGCGTGGAGGAAGAGGATGAAAGAGAGCCGGGGTGGGCGTCACGAGTCTGCTAAGAGCTGTATATCTTTGTTTCTTCAATCACCGAAAGCCGATCTGCGTGCCGGTCGCAGTGGGCATTAAATGTCCGTGTCGAAGAGAGATGTCAAGAAGTCACGAGTAGACCGAAAGTCTGCCGTTGCCGCTTCTCAAGTGGGACCGCTCGGCGTCAGGGGAAACCAGGGACCGAGTGGATTAGCAGTACTCCGTAGTCGGGCAAGGGAAAGTATTCGAAAACTACAGTCGACCAATTCCTGGAGATTTCCTTGATAGTTTCAAAGAGGAAAAGAAAAAAATTGGGAAAGGAGACGAAGACAGTAAGCGTGTTTCGGGAAGGACGAGCGGGTTGGGGTCGAAGTTAGTTCGGGCCAGGCGAGGTGGCTCGTTGGTGGTAGACTGCGCCCCAGACAAGCAACTGAGACCCTTAGTACTACTACAGACTACGCTATTTACATTCAGGTATAATTCCACAATCTGATCGGCCAATGTCTCATGAACTTTCGTCCTTGATCCCGGTATACTATTGCATTTACCATTGGGCTGGTTTGACTGTCATAGCGCCACCTGGAGCATTTTATCCGTGCCAGCCTGGTCAAGCCTCACAAGCTCGTGTACCTTTGGCAAATACCAAGAGCCCGAATCAGAGTCATAATTCGTGCGGTAAAACCAAATCTAGGAGCAATCAACAAGAGAGAGGAAGAGAAGGAGAAGCCAGAGAGGAGAAAGAAGCGGCAATCCGCAATCTGATACTGCTTCAAAACTGCATTCAAGATGATATACACGATATAGAAGGATGAGAAAAAAAACACTGGCATGTGTTTCAGCATACAAAGCAGCACCTCAAGCCATAAAGGTCCACTCTCCAGAGCGAATCCGTCGGCCGACGCCACCATCCCGATTCATTTTCTATCCGACTTCCCAAACAATCGGCCCCGCGGTCTTCAATTAGGTACTTAGTGAGCTATTCATCAAATCATATATTAGCACAAGTCAAAAGCGCAATAATCGACAAAGAGGAGTGTACATACCATCGGGCTGAGCCTGGATGTACTCGACGGCCTTCTCAACTGTTCGCACGCAGTCACGTTAGCCTCCGTCGCGCCATATTAGATTCGCCACAGACCACCAAGGTCTAAGATACTTACCACTGTGGATCTGGTCGGCCTCTTTGTCGGGGATCTCAATGCTGAACTCCTGTTGGCGTGATAATTAGCAGTCTGCGGAGTGGGAGTCTTTTCCGAGGAAAAGGAAGCGAGTCGCATACCTCCTCAATGGCCATCACGACCTCAACGGTGTCAAGGCTGTCGAGGCCGAGGTCGTTGGAAAAGTGGGAAACACCGGTGATCTAGTAGTCATAGGTGTGTCAGTATAAGTGTGGCTTCCCGATGTCCCCCATTTCAGCTCGTAATGATGCCGAGGGCAACCGACGGGTAGGTCGTGCCATCGAAACTGACCTTGCTGGCGTCGGAAACCTGAAGAGTGCAAGTATGTTAGCATGCTGATTCGACAAAAATCCGTGGATTTGCAATATGTGATACGAGTTCACATCCCAAGTCCACAAAAATAACATTCTGACGCACCTTGTCGAAGTTCTTGAGCAGGTTGACTATCCGGCCCTCGATCTCATCCTTGGACAGACCAGCGGGGGCAGAGTAGAAGCGGATGCTCTGGGAGACAAGGCTGGGAGTGAATTGAGCAGCAATGGGGGAGCTGCGGATCTGGAAGGAGGCCGAGGGCTTGACAGCGGCACGGGGGGCGGAGGCCCTCAAGGAGCGGACAATGGCGGAGCGGAACATGGTGAATCGGGAGTATCAAACGAGCACAGAGGCGTCGAGTCGAGAAGAAAGAGATCGGAGTGGGATGGTGGGGAGAAAAGAGAGGATAGGATGAAGGGAGATGGACGGGAAGAGAGGGAAGAAGATGGTCGGAAGTGATGCTCCCTGCGCAAAATCCTGCCCGCCCGCCAATCAGCGCCCGGCAGAAATGAATGACCTAAGCCCCGAACGTGCAAACACCACTCCAACCTCAACTAGCACTTCCTCCCCTACCTCCCCTCCCCCAGCTACGACCTCCCTCCGCCACGCCACTCTCCTTCATCCCAATCGCCTCTCCGAGCCTTTCGCAATGGCCACCTCTCGCTCGGTAGCTCGGCTGGTCGCCTACCGCCGGTCTCCCTTCATGCCGATCGGCTCGACCGCAAACTTCTCTTCCTCGGTGTCCCGCGCAGCATCTCCAGCGGGCCCCCCTCAGCCCGGTTTCCGTCTGCCCCCGCCTACGCGCTGGGATCAGGGCTCAGAGTCTTCTCTCGACAAGGCTAGCAAGTACTTCCTCATGGCAGAGATCTTCCGCGGCATGTACGTGGTGCTGGAGCAGTTTTTCCGCCCACCGTAAGTCTCTCTTCCAGCACCGCAGACAGGTCCAATTGCATGTCCGACAGGTCAAGCAAGGCCAATTGAGCTGGGATCAACTGACACGATGTCTCTTTGCTCTTCAGTTACACCATCTTCTACCCCTTCGAGAAGGGTCCCATCTCCCCCCGATTCCGCGGTGAGCACGCCCTGCGTCGCTACCCCACTGGTGAGGAGCGCTGCATTGCTTGCAAGCTCTGCGAGGCCATCTGCCCGGCCCAGGCTATCACCATTGAGGCGGAGGAGCGTGAGGACGGCAGCCGCCGCACGACCCGTTACGATATCGATATGACCAAGTGCATCTACTGTGGATACTGCCAGGAGAGCTGCCCCGTTGACGCCATTGTTGAGAGTAAGTCTCTTGGAAAACTGTGAAGGCATCAAACAATGATCTAACTGTATCGTGCGTTATAGCTTCCAATGCTGAGTACGCTACCGAGACCCGCGAGGAGCTCCTGTACAACAAGGAGAAGCTCCTCGCCAACGGCGACAGGTGGGAGCCTGAGATCGCGGCCGCTGCTCGTGCGGATGCTCCTTACCGATAATCGACTCGCACCCTCAACCACTACTTTTTGTGGTACTCGACACTTCAAAGATGCGAATGATGAATGTGGACCCGCGAAGGCGGCACTGGCCCATTATCAGAACGCGCCAAATGGCGTTCGTCCAAAATCTAGAAAAGGGCTCTATATCTGCCCTCTTACCCCAGCACATCTTGTACATAAAACAACCCCGACCTTGTGTTATCCCTCTGTCGTACTAGTCGATTCCTGGAAAGGAAGTTTCCGCTTCTCTCGGAAACCGAGCTCCTTTGTCCTTTTTTTTTTTTTTCTATTTCCTATGTTTTGGAATAGCAGGTCTCTTTTTTATTTTTTTAAAGATCAAATTCTATTAGCGATTTTCCTCCATGATATATCCAGTAGTTCGTTTTCATTGGGCATAAGGTTCTTCTAGAACTGGCTGCACCTCGGAGCCTCCGCGGTTCGCACTGATATATATTCTGCTATCGGCTCCAGGCTTGGCATTCACTCGGTGTGCCTCTAGGTCACAGGTGTGCTAGATAGTACAGATCTCAAGGTTCGTGGATGTAGAGAAGAAATGGAAAAGGGTTGAACAAGATATATTTGTATTCACAAATAAAAAATGGATCGCTACCCATGCTGACGTACATACAAGACATAACTAGAACGACTCATGCCGCTGAAACACAGCGTAAACACCAAACACCAGAATCCCCGGATGGATATTTCCCAGATCGATGTCTTAAAACACTTTTCTTTTTCAAGTTTTGGGTATTCTCCAGCTCCTGCATCGGCATCCGACGGCAGAAGCTTGAAACGAAGGTGAAAGGGCAAGAAGGGCCTACGGGAAAGTAACCGTAGCCTCAGGAGAGAAAGGAAAACGTCAAATCAAGGAGATCACTTCTTCTTGCCGCCGACCTTGGCCTTGAAGCTACCCTCGAAACCGGGGCGGGCCTTCTTCTTGCCACCGCCAGCGGGCTTCTTGCCCTTGCCCTTGGTGCCCTTCTCGTCACGACGCTTGCGCAAGTTCTCTTCACGCTTGGTTTGACGCTGCTCCTTCATGCGAGAGACGGTGTCGATACGGTCCTTCCACTCCCGCTCGGACTTCTTCTTCGCGGTCTCCTTGCGCTTGAGAGCCTTCTTCAATAGAGAGGTGTCATCGCGAACTCGTTCACCGTGAGCGCGCTTCTTGGCGTTCAACCAGGCATCCTTCTCCTCGAGCTCGGCGCGCTTTTCCGGGTCCATTTCAGCGAGACGGGCCTTCTTGGCCTCGGCGAGCTTGAGCTGGGCAGCGGCATCCTTGTCCTTGGGACCGCGAGTCTTGGAATGGTCACGGATGCCGGACAGAGAGGCATCGGCGACTTGACCATCGGCGAACATGACGTGACCAAAGGAGAAGTTGTTGCTGGGGGAGCCGACGGACTCGGCGGGGGAGCGAGGAGATGCGAGCAAGGATCCAGAACCGCCTGGGGAAAACCGACGAGCCATAGCCTCATCCTTTTGGCGTTGCTCTTCATCCTTGGCCTTTTGACGCAATTCCTTCTTGTGTGCCTTGCGCTGTTCAGCCTTTTGCCTCCGGGAGTCAATGAGCTCTTGACGGTTGCGTGCAGGCTTGCCGTTGAAGCCATCGGCCTGTCTCTTTGCGCGAAGCTCATCGAGACGCTTTTGCAAGCGCTGCTTCAGCTCTTCTGGCGTGGCCTTCAAGGCCTTGGGCTCGGCGGATTTGGCATCGGTGGTAGTAGAGAGGGGGGACAATGGAGGATATAGAGGAGCTGCCTGATTGAGGATTGGAGGCATCGGGGGAGTTGCGGGTGGATGAGGCGGAAGAGGGGCCCTCGGGCTCTTCATGGAATTCGAGTGAGAATCCTTCCTCGGCGACTCCCTCCTCGAGATCGTCACCATCCTCGTTGTCGGAGACCGCAGGCTCTTCAGCAGCACTCTCTGTCTTTGCTGTCGGCTTCTCTGCAGTCTTTGTGGATGGCTTCTCGGTTTGTTGCAGCTTTTCCTTCTTGGTACTGTCCTTGGCCTTCTTCTTCTCCTTTTGCGCAGCCTTTTTCTGGGCCTTCTTCTCTTCCTTCAGCTTCTTGCGAGCCTCAGCCTCCTCTGACTTTGCCTTCGAAGCGGCATCGGATTTCTCAGTCTGCTTTTGCTTCTTGGCCTTTTCGCCCCGGTTGAGACCTTCCCCAGGCAGTTCGGAGCCGAGTTCTTCACCATCCGATGAGTCGCTTTCGAGAGATCCATCCTCACGCTTGCGCTTGCGAGCATTTTCATCCATTACGTCTTTGGCGGTCTTGGTGGCTTCCGGATCCAACTTTGCACGCTTAGCCTCACGGGCTTGTTCTTTCGTCTGCTTTTTCCCGTTTCCATTGGTCCTGCATGTGCAGACAGTCATTAGATAAGGAATCCTCAGAATTAAGAGAGACAGGAGGGTTGATCAGAGGGGATCAGAGAGCGCACGTACACTGGTATTGTCGTCGCCGTAGTAATATTTGGCGGGGATCAAAGACAGTAAACCGTCGAATGCCTGCGCATGGCTGCGCAGTCGGTCCTGGATTAAGTTAGTGAGATGAACTGACCGAAAGCGCTGTCTCACGAACCTCGATATCATCCATGTTCCCGTCGAAAATCCCGAATACTGAATTGAAGGCGAGTCGAAGTAACCGCTACGAAAAATTTGGGGGTGAGGAAATCTTGGCGTTCTCCGCTCGGCTCCTTCACCGCCCACGCACAACAAATTTTGGCCGCTGCGGTGGTCCGTGCTTGGTCGAGTATACGCCAGTGGAGACGAGGGACACGATCATTGCAATGTTGAACAACTCGAAAATATCAGAAGGAAGAGACTATGCGTCAATTTTGATTTTTTGATTATGACATGCATTTGAAACTTCAACCACCATCTATCTCCAGGCAGCGATTCATCGTGAGTCATGATGACCAGTCACATGACATAGTTTTCATCAAATCGCTGATCCCCTTCATCCCCTGATGTTAAATCCGAAAACCAATGGTGGTGTACACTTCTAGACTGCCACCTGCGTGAACTATAAGCCACCTTGGATACCCACACTTGATCTTCTTAATGTGTGGATAGTTCTAAATGTGTGGATAGTGCTGTCCGCCGTGTCCTTATCGGGGATCGCGTCATGTTTTCTTTTTACAACCTTTCAGCGACTATACGGGGATTAGCACCGCTTGCTTCCGCATATTGAGCCAACTCAATCTCCTCTATGCGCAATCGATCCTCCTCACCCCACCCTTCACGATTATCCTTGACTAGCCGAACAAATCCCACATCCAGAATGAGAGCTATGGCGCTGATCGCAACACCAAAATAGAGTGCTGACCGATATCCCATGATCTGGCTTCCCGAGCGCTTAGCACTTTGAACCTCAATCGTGGAGGCAAATCCCAAACCTAGGCTGTTGCCATACAGGTTTAAAGTGCCAATGATCGATCCAGCAATTCCCTGTTGATGCCGGCGGACTGAATTACTGGCAATGATCTGTCCAGCAGTATACACGAAATCTGGACAGAAGGAAAACAGAACCACAGAGGGGAAAACCTGAGCCCAGTAGCTTTGACTAACGGGGACAGTTGCCATCAGAGCATTGGAAACCAGGATCGTGCAAGTGCCGATAGCTAGAATCCATTGCGCAGCCATTCGAGGTACCAACCATGCAGCTAGGCATGCGGCTGCCGTTGCGCAAATCACGAATGGGGTCCAACCAACAGCAAATTGCAGAGGGGACCAGTTCCATACCTCTTGCAACCAGAGGACCTGGTACCAGATCAAAGTACCGACAGCCATGTAGTTGAGTAGGACTACTAAGAGCACAGTGAGGAAAGAAGGTGCCTTGAAGATCTCAAGCGGCATGATGGGGTGGGAGGTATACCGTTTTTCCCAGATAAGAAAAGCCCCGAAGAGTATGATGGATATGATTAAGAGAGCGATCTCGTAGGGTGTTTGCCAACCAACGCTAGGGGCTTGACTATATAACAGACAGGACTCATTAGCATTTGAAGACCCCATCGACCTTCCACCATACTCGGGGTCAGCAAGACTTACTTCCAGACAAAGTTGAAAAGGATCAATGAAGAGGTACCGAGGGCAGATCCAACGCAGTCAATTTTCCCGTGCTGGTCGACTGGAGTCTCTCGCATACTAAGGAGCCAAATCGCGAGTGAGGTAGCGATACCGAGACCGGATCTAGAGTTCCATAGTGAGTGAATCATGGAATTGTAAACCACTAATCCCAGATCTTTACTTACGTGAATACGAAAAACCACTTCCAATCTGTCTTTTCCATGAATGCACCCAAGAAAAGTGCACCAAAGTAACCCCCAATAGGAGCTGATGCTCCAAAAAGCCCCAAACTAAGATTCCGCACTCGTCCCGGTGGGTTCGTACTCGAAATCATGGCGACTGCATTTGGCATGATGAAAGCCCCTCCGAGGCCACCAAGGGCTCTCATGATGATAAATGCAAAGAACTCCTTGCCACAGAAGGCACTTGCCAGGGTTGTGATAGCAAGCCATGCACCCCCAGCAAGGACTAGCTCCCTGTAGCCGTATACGTCCCCCAGCCGGCCACTAATCAGCACAAAGGTTCCCTGTGTCAAGCTGTCTGATGTGTGAGCATTGGAAGCAAATATTGAACTTGAAGGGGCACTTGGGGAAAATGAAACTTTCTTACCCATAACTTGCCCCAATCCAGGAAGCATAGGTCGGCTGGACGCCCATCGACTGGGTCAATGTTTTACCTCCAGCAATCCCAGCAAAATTTACTAACATCTAACACATTGTGAGTATGCATTTGTAAAAATCGCCCAGAGCTTGTGTTAAATTCACTAACTTGAACTATGTTTGCTAGAATGAGCAAAGTAGTAAGCAGTACTCGACGGGACTTGGTTACTTTGGCTGATGGTACCCGCTCAAAAACAGTTTGACCGGCCCTCGGAGCAGGAGATGGTCCAGTGATGTCAATCGGAAGCTCTACGGACATATCTTCTGCTGGAGTGGTGGGAGACGAGCTCTCCAGTGAAGCCATTACCGCTGGGCGGGATGAGGATACAGCAACAGACTTCGCCTCCGGACGAAGAATTTGTGTCGTTGGCATGATGCCGGCTGGATTCTGGAGCCAGAATGGGATTAACAGGCCGTGGAAAATTATTTGAGGCCAGATACGGGGAGGATCAAGAAATGAGAAGAGGGTCATGTCGTTACTAATTATACTATTGACTCATGTGTGGGCGGGTGACCACGGACAACTTTCCGTTGTGTACAGGTCTATTAGAAATCAAAGTACTTTCAGGCTGATTTAGCAATTTAGCAATATGCTATAATATAAGAGAGATTAGCTTAGATTCTGCCGAAAACAGAAATGATACCCGCAACCACTTTGGCATTGGCATCCATCTTTTTTCTTTTTAGGTACTTTATAATCGCCACCAGGTCAGCTGCATCTTCCTACTCCACATATCTCAAGTGGGCCTTTTTGCAGGGTCTGTGTGGTCGAACCATGACATCCGTGCTAATTATCGGCTGTCGGCTACAACGATCGTGAGTTTTAACTCCAAGCTCTTAAAATAGCCGTGGGTTGAGGTCTAAAGTTCTAAATCTTGACGTTTAATCTAGCTACAATGTAATTGGGTGCGCTAAAGCGCCGAATAAGTATCGACCGAAGCTGGTCTATTCCATTCTGGCAGCTAAAGGAGGAAGATAAAACCATAGTGCTGTAGATTGTGCTGATTAGAAATAGCTGTTTCCGCAAGGACACGTGTACAAAACATTGAGTCGGAATTTTCCATTCAAACTACATAGTGTTCCGTACTCGATCCCTTTTCGGGGCGCCCTTCCGCCGAACCGTTGACTCAATAGCTGCAAGCCTTCGCAGAACAGTGTCGGCTGACTTCAGAAACCAAGCGAGGTCGGATCGCAGATCTGGCCCTTTTGCGCAGTAATAGTACCAACCGGTACTCCACCTACCCAGTGATATTCTCGACGGGGATTGCTGTTGAGCAGAAGAAGGTCTGCCGGCATCCCGGTGGCAATGGAACCTCGGTCATACAGTCTGTAGAGCTTTGCTGCTCCTGCAGTAGCCGCTTGAATGGCCTCGGCATTGCCAAATCCTGCATCTAAAAAGTTCTGAAGTTCACAGTGGAGCAACCGACCGAAGGGGTAATTGATGACCCCTGGAAGGCTGCCAACAGAATCTGTGCCGACCGCAATGGAAACACCAGCAGCATGCATATTGGCGAAATTGGTCTGGGTGTTGGAGTAGTTGCAGGATGCATTAAAGCCAAGTACAGGCGCCAGAGCCGGGTTCGAAAATGCAAGCCGGTAAAACTCCATTGTTAGGGTCACAAATTGGCCCTGACTGCGAATTTGACTGATCTGAGCTGTTGACAGCAGACCATCTGGGGAAGTGTACTGGATACCATCGGCCTTTGACCGAATGGCTTGATCACAGTGCTCTATCAATGTTGCATGGGTAGCTGCAAAACTACCATGTCGATTAACAAGTTGTACCATAGTGGCCTGTTGCTTCACGGTTGGACCTTTGTTCTCAGCCACAATCTTGAAGAAATTGGATCCGGTGCCGAAAGTCCAGTCAACCAAGGCCAAGAGATCTGTGTCTGGCCCAATTATTTCTGCCAATGGGACTCCAAAAGCAGTAGCATGAACGCTGCCAGTACCACAAGCAATTTCACCCGCATTAATATAGTCTGTCGTACCGAGTTGACCTTTGAGCTGGGAGCACGTTGTGTAGTTTAGACAAGCCATATTGATTGCAGTAGTAACACCGTACCCAGCAAGTTCTGCCAAATTGCTACAACTCGCAGGATGAACATGGTTGTCGATGAGACCTGGAATGAGAAACTTTCCTGTCCCATCTATGGTGTTGATCCCAGCGGGAATGATACCGCCAATAGTAACAATTTTACCATTGCTGACAATGACTGTCTGCGCGTTTTGGAACCCACTCCCATTGAAAACCTCCGCATTTTTGATGGCGAATTTTCTGTTTGCTGAAACAGAGCTGCTAACACAGTTGCTCGAGGTGGAATCTTTGGTAGCTCTTGCAATATGCGCCGTTAAACATGCCTGAGAAGAGGCAAGGAGTGATGCCACCAAGGCTAGAGCCGCAATTCTGATCATTGCAAAAGTAGATGGAAACTGAAAAGAGTCAAGTGTAGTTTTAAGCAACTAGATTACTTTGAGAGATTGAAGTTATCGTGATGGCCGCTCTATACCGCCTCTTTTATATCATTAATGAGTAGTTTGTTCCTCCCCTCATTGCCATGAAAACCGTAGCACATAGCATGCTCTCTGAATAGCGTCCTGAATAGGTACCGCAAACTGAATATCAAATCTGTAATATGCTCCTGAAATTGAAATTGAATCGAAGTTCTGGATCATGCAATCGTATACTAGAAGTAAAAACTCTGTACGTGTTGTGCGGCTTAAGCCAAGCTTATGTGTCTTCAACGCAACAGAAGGCGCAACCCCAGAAGACGCGGCTCACTAAGGACCCATCCCCGCATGTAACCCCCAGACATCTATATAAGGAGGGAAATTGAATTGAAGAAAGTCGGAATTCTTGGCTTTACGTCTCAAAGCTTCAGAATGCTTCCTGGTATGTTTGAGATACTTAAAAGGCAAGAGCGAGGTTTGAGAGTAGACATTGAAAAGCTGTAAAAAAGTATTTGTCATTCATATTATGAACACAAAGCGCCAACTAAAGATGACAACATAATAAAAGCGTAGCAATTTGGGGACGTAAATATAGCAAAGCCTGGATAGTCTCTTTTGTCTACGGCTGAGCAATACAAGGAAGGACCCGCATAGAATTGAGAGATTCATTTATGATCGCCAGATCAACTAATGTATTTGTGGGCTTTAGCCTGGTGGGACTTGGAGCATGTTGTGGGGTGATTGGAGATGAAATTCATGAAGACGATCTTGAGACTTGAGATTCGGAGCATGGAGAGTGCTAGACAACCTCATAATCTCAAGTATTTGTACAATCGTAGATTTTGGTCATCAAATCGGTCAAGGACTTGGACTCGTACAGTACACTACAATCAATTGGAACAGGATGGGAATTTGTCACCTCCTAGAGGTACAGAGCTAGCTAAGGTCCTCAATTCCGAATATGAAGCTGTTGAAATCGAGATCGAAATCCTTGAAAAGATCGTCAAAGCAGAGCCCAGCAGTATAATCATCCAAAGCTGAATCCACACCATTATTGACATGCGGATTACGCGTTTCCAAGATCCGCTCTGAGAGCGTTTCGAAAGTTGCGATGCATTGTGGAATATATGTGCTCAAATGCGCATGCTCGCGAAGAGTGGTCAACATGCTGTTCCAGGATTGTAACACTGATTCAGTGAACAGGTCACCCAACATGGCTGCAAGGAAAGTGGTTCCCGCGACATGTAGATAATAGACTCGGTACCACCACGGCAGAACCCCTATCGCTTCATTTGGCTCAATTGAGTCGAGTATCATGGTTACAATTCTCTCAGCTGTTTCCACGCACATCACGGCACATTCTCTGAGAAGACGGGGACTCAGGCCAGTACTAGTAGAAGGAAACTGTTTGGAGAAATAGCGTGCCAGCATTGGCCGGTATAGAGATATTCGAGTATGAAGAAGGCTATTTTTTTTTTTTTTTTTTTTCAGAATCAGCGGAGCCACTCATGAAAGGCAAGAGACGTAGGGATAGAAGTCAGATTGATCTGCCCACATACCGAGCATGCAACAAAAACGCCTTTGCTTGGACCAATCTGTCACCAGGATTTCGTAGATTCTCAAACTGCCAGTCGATCGGAAGACTATTCTCCCAATCGTCAAGGCAGGTGTCTAGCTGAACCGCCACGGTGTGATATTCGGGTTGCTGATAAAGTCGTGGCAGCCCCAATCTAGAGGCCACTCTATTTCGCGTTTGTACTTGAGCTAACTGAATTTGATTACCAATCTCATGAAGCTCGAGTCCACGGACGGAGTACTCATGGTCAGTACGTAACTTCTCATCCTCGCAAACCGAAGAGATTGAAGTAGTCATATCGGGCAGAGGAATCATAGACGGCACCGAAGTTCTTCCAAGGGACCAAGCAACACATCTAAAGCCATATTGAGCGCCCATCAAACAAAAGTCGTATTTTTCATTCCATGGACATGAAAACTCACTTTTCAAGCGAAACACAGGTCGCCCATACTTTTTGCCTCATCTCTCGTTCAGTATCGGAGTCCGGAGATGAAGACTTATTAGGGGGCTGGTAGGGCATGTTCTGGGAGATTCGCAAAGCCAAGCCCCCGGTCATCCAAGTCTTTTGCTGGTGAGAGGTGCAATGGAGATATCGATTCATCAGCATCAAGCATTGAACCACCTGAACTGACCCAGGCTTCCAAAGAAATTTCTCTGGGCGCAGAAATAGCCAAGCCCGCTGGAAATAGAGGGTTGCTTCTGCATCGCGTTCTTGTACAGGGGTCGTTTCTTGTCTCTGGACCGCCAAAGCGAAAACAATATTAAGTATGGAAAGCCAAATTTCATGATCTGCGAGAAGCACATCCCATGATCTTGTATAAGAGGCCTCATAGTCGTGAAAGAACCGTTCTCGATCCAATACTGGCTCGAAAGAATCAACGTGTCGCCAGTAAATGCTTACCAAATAATTGGCTTGTGGACGAGGAGGCAAGTGGGCGAGGAAGTCACGGCTTCTAGTCAGAGAGTCCAGCTCAAGCTCTCCGAATAGAGGCGCGTCCACAAATGGAACAAGATTTGAGACTGCAGGGGGAGCGAGGCCTGCCTTTTGATCATTGGCAGCTACAACCTCTTTAACCTTGCCGTCAAACTGGCAATGAGGTGTAAAGTAAGTCCGGTTTGGATCAAGATCTCCATCTTGCTCTTCACTAATGTGCTCTGGGCCTAAAGGCTCCAGCGATAATGATCGTCCATCAAGTGAATTGCTTTGGAATGAATTGAACTCATCCTTGTTAGATGGGCGGCGGGCTCCGGTACCGGGGCCGGCAGCCTTGCGTTTGCCTCCACCGTGTCCAGCTATAAGAGAAACTCGGTTGTATGCACAAACCTCACCTCTTTCCTGGCACCGGGAGCATGCTAAATAATTAGATTAACTGTTAGCCTCTTATAGTCATGATGATCTTCGGAATGGACATGGAATGGGACCGGGGACATGTCTGGTGTATACCTGGTCGACTACCGTCGCATTTCACCTTTCTGGATCGACAAACTTGACAGGCATTCGAGATTCGAAGTCGCTCCCTGCGCAACAGTGGCCTTGATTGGTGATATGAATGCTGGTCCAGTTGAGCTGTTGGTGCCATAATGAGATGTTACACTCGCTGGGTTGTTCGCGATGTTCCAGCTCAAAGAGATCACTTCACAAAGAAACAAAGAAACACGCCAAGTAGAGGCCTCTCGACCAATCAGATGGTTTAGCGCGATAATTTCGAATCCACTACGGAAAGTTTTGTGATTGGCCAAGATGCTTGATTTCAAATCGCCCTGTAGCCAATCAGCATTAATGCCGTCTTTAACTTGCCGATATTGGTACAGCATAAACAAATATAAGTTCTGAAAGCTAGCTCAAGTTGATGAAAAAATACAGAATTTACTTAGACTTACTGAGACATCAATATCTTGACTTATTCTGCAGATATGCCGGAAAAACTCCCCTCAAAATACATAGCCAGTGCTGGCGACATTGAGACCACTTATGCCTACGATGGTCTAGGTACCATGCAGGATCCGTTTGTGGTCGAGTTCTATGAGGGCGACTCTGAAAATCCCATGAATTGGTCTTCATTCAGGAAATCGGCAATCGCAGCAATCGTAACCCTATCCGTCTTTGCTGTCACGTTCACATCCTCGGCATATTCCGAATCCTCCATCGAACTTATGCAAGACTTAAAGATGGGAAGCGAGATTTTTATACTCGGCCTTTCTCTGTTTGTACTTGGATTTGCCATTGGACCAGCCCTCTGGGGTCCTTTGGTAAGTATTTCACCTTTTCTTCGAGTCCTAATCTGGCCGTCACCAAGCTAACAGTTGGTGGTGCTGTAGTAAGTCTCCAGTGTCTGATATATCATTCCATGTCCAGACAGCATATATTAGTGATACTGATTACCTGTGATATACTAAAGATCCGAACTTTACGGTCGAAGAATCCTATGGCTGGTCTCCCACATTGCTATGGTAGCCTTCATCGGAGGTTCTGCGGGGAGTAAAAACATTGCTACGCTTATGGTCACACGTTTCCTTGGTGGTACCTTTGGTGGTTCCCCTCTGGTCAACTCTGGTGGAACAATTGCAGACCTCTTCCCGCCAGCCCAGAGAGGACTTGCTATGACGCTTTACTGTGTTGCGCCCTTTCTTGGCCCAATCCTGGGTCCAATTGCAGGAGGGTTTATCTCCGAGAATGTTAGTTGGCGATGGGTTCAAGGAGTATGCACTATCTTTATTGGAGTGATAGGTATTTTTAATACTTCATGTTTGGAGTGTTAGAGACGTTTCTGACGATGAAAGGTAGGACTTCTCGGCGTGGTTTTTGTACCAGAGACATACGGACCGGTGCTTTTGACCAAACGGGCCAATCAATTGTCAAAGGCCAATGGCAAAGTTTATCTCAGCATACTCGACATCAGACAGGGGAAAAAGAGACCTTCCGAAGTGTTTCAAAGAGCTCTAGTAAGGCCATGGGTATTACTTTTTCAAGAGCCGATCGTATTAGTGGCCTCACTTTATATGGCAATCATCTACGGAACTGTATACATGTTCATGGGTGCTATGCCTTTTGTGTACAACGAAGGCCGGGGGTGGAGTGAGGGTACAGGAGGTCTGGCATTCTTGGGAATAGCCGTTGGGATCATATTCGGATTGATCTATGGCATATGGGATAATCACACCCGCTACATGAAGCTATTCACCTCGAAATCAGCAACTGCAGAATCCCGCCTACCCCCCGCTATAGTGGGAGCTATTGCTCTACCAGTGGGGATGTTCGCTTTTGCATGGACCAACTCTCCCAGCATTCACTGGTCAGCCAGCATTATTCTCACTGCGCCGTTCGGCTTCGGATGCGTTATTGTCATCCTTCCAATTGTGAACTATCTCATCGACTCGTACACGATTTACGCAGCATCGGTCCTTGCTGCGGCAGCTATATTTCGCTCTGTTGTTGGTGCTGTGTTTCCCTTGTTCACCACTCAGATGTACCATAATCTGGGGATTCACTGGGCATCATCGGTTCCGGCATTTTTGGCCTTAGCTTGTGTGCCGTTCCCTTTGGTCATGTACCACCATGGTGCTGCATTGAGATTGAAATGCAAGTATGCGTTTGAGGCAGCCGAATTGATGAGGAAGATGCAGATACAACAAGTTGTCGCTTCAAACCAGAGGGAAGAAACCGATCCATCTGGTTAAGTAGGGAAATACCGAGTTACATATCGGGGATGAAGATCATGGGTCATCTTCGGGTGTTGGCAACAATCTCTTAGTATAGTGGGTCAATATATCATAGATGCAAATCAGATTAGGACAAGGTTGACGTGGCCTTCTATCTTGTTGGAGCCACTGGGCTACTGTAGCGGGCCCCAGTCGTGGACAATGTCGCTACCATTTAATATAGGCTGAGGCTAATCGCACACCAACTTGTGCTTTCGCACGACGGGCTATTTCATTCTCGGATATGGTGGATAACAGGTATATCGAGTACCTAGATATCCTCATAATGCCTACTAAGCCTTTTACTTGAGCTATTAAAAAAATGGTTCAAAAGACATTCGAAAGATCTTTCATAAAAGATAACGTTAAAGTATTGTAAAACCGTTTCTCCAGTCTAGATATCAAGGATCTAGTGTACCTGTTCTCCACTATATCCGAAGATAGAATAGTCTGTCGTGCGAAAGCACAAGTTGGCGTGCGAGTAGCCTCAGCCTTAATATAACTCCCTGAATAAATTCAAAAGTAGGCGCTAGCTAGCAGATCTGGCCTAATTTTCTTAGTATAGATAGGTAGTGAAGGAAGTAGTGAATTTAGAGAGGAATATATAAGACCAACAGCTATTCGGAGATCTGGCCCTAGGGCTTTATGGCCTTAGGCCTCTGTTTTATTTAGGCTGACATGGTGACCGGGGTTACCAGGTCGCTTGCCCCTCTTTTCGGCTGTTTAGCGACGACGAGAACAACCTGCGACCAGGGACATTTCAAATATCTGATTCTATGAGCAAAGAAAATAGGTCTCAACGGCAGAAAATGGCCTGGCGCGACCGATTGCTGATCAGCCATACCAAGGCATCCGCTGAGCGAGCGACGCGGCGATATTTCGAAGTCATCAATTCTGCTTCTTGCCTAAACCATCGAGATAAAGCACTTGATCAACTGCTAGATGGTATTAAAGATGCCAAGAAGATCTTCTCAAACTATGCAACGACCAATCCCAGCGGCAAACGCGTGTGGACGAGAGACAGCTTTGCTAGATGCATCAACGCCAGGCTACCCGAAAACCCAACAGTGGCTATTTGCGTACCACTACTCTGGTGCACTTTCTCTATTGGTGCCTACTTTCCTTTCTCGCCACCGTCAAAAGAGCCAGAAATCGATGTCAAAGCGTTCAAGAGAGCATTTGCATTCATTGTTTCACGCGGTTATGAGCTTTTAGGGGCGAAGTCAGATGGCCAGCCTTTTTTCACAGGCACAGAAAAGTTCTACACCGACAAGGTGCCGCGACTCACACGTATCCCCTTTAGGAGCTTGGGCACTCCTTGGCCGCAATCAGGGTATCAATCTCAGGATTCGCAGGAATTACTCCAGCTTCAAGATATCAAAGATACTATTGCTTTCACGCAACCCATTATAATTGAGGATATAGGCTATGGACGAGCTACGGTAGCCGATGGGGAGTTTGAAGCCGCTGCATATCGCCTTCTGCTTGCTGACAACAAGCAGTTGGTAGTCAGAGGGTCATCTATTGTAGTAAGCCAAGCCGATTTGTAGACTTTGATTCAGCTTTTTTTGTTGCAACGTGCAGAAGATAGACGCTGGAGAGCTGGGCTGTCCTTTCACGACAGCTACCAACGCTCCGGAGACATTATGTTTTCTCGTCTCATTTCCAGCTTCATTCATCTACTCTTTCTTCCAGCTCTGGGCCACCATATTCACACTTCCCACTGTACCGCAAGCTCACCGTTCGGAGGGCAAGTCCATTCTCTTCACCAGCACCACAAACATTCTATCCTTCCTGGATATTGCCCACTTCCTGAGTGGGAAACTGCCTGATTACCGTTTTCATCAAAATGAGTCCCTTTCCAGCTCGATCTACAAGCCTCCACTTTGGTGGCCAATTTCGCCACGACGCCCGAGCTTAGTGTCGAGGAACTGTACAACATCATAGAGGCGCAGGACTGGTTCCACGTGATCCTTATCCAGGGAGAGGATTTGAATGTCGGGGGCAAAAACTCTAGCAGGCTCATCGTAGCCTTTGCGACTGAACCGGGGAAAGAGATGTGGCGACCTGAAAGGAAGCGCTCGATGCAATACGTCTGGCGAACTTCTGTGGTTCAATTGGAGCCAGATTTTGCTGTGGCGGATAGCGGAGGCATGAGTGCGAGTGCAGTGGGCGAAGTACTGGAATTACGATCACACGGGAGGGCAGGGACGGAAGACACAAGTTTGAAAATCAATCTGGCGCGGAAAAGAGTGAATGTTATGGGGCTCGGTACTGGGCTTGCGGAAAGCGTGGAAAATAAGAATGCGGTGGAATCGTCGGAAGCTACGTCGACGCTAGTAACGGCTGATCAACTTGCAATGTTATCGTATGCCTGGTAAGTCGTCGGAGATTACCGGGTCTGGAGGAAGAGCGGCTATGGCTGGACTGAAAAGCAGTTGAGGCTATTCTTTTTGACGTATGAACTGTGGAAACCCACCCTACAAGGTAGAACTGTGATTCTCACTCTAAATTCAAGATTTTTATCTCCTTTCCATGCCTCTAGTGATCAAATTGAAACAATCCACTTAATAAGCTAGACAAAACACCTTCAAAAGACCCAGAAAATACAATACCTAGAAAAACAACAATTCTCCTGGTAGAAAATCTCGTTGCCTTTCAACTAAGAACTGAACATTCCAACGCAGCCCAAGTCTTAGGGTTCCACTTTGAGTCCTTCATATTTTCACAGCCCTTCTTGTCCCAAGAATAATATACTTGACCGTAGCCATCTGACTTGCATGTATCATTGTCGTACACGGTGCAAGTACCACTCTCCACAGACCACGATTGCGGTGATTTCAGTGAGCTCTTGTCGCATGGCTCCCACCCTGCGCTACCGTCCTCTGGGAACCATCGACATGAAGGTTTATCACCGTCGAACAAACCACTTAGCCCGCGGTGTAGATTTAGACACTTGTGGGTCACATGTTCATTGTGGCCCTGTACGACGTAGTAAGTCCCTTTGCAGTTCTCTTTGCCGTAGATTCAGATTAACCAGGGGTCTGAAGTCGCACTGGTGGTGGTGCTGGTAGTTTTGGTCATTGACTGAGTCGTCTTTGTTGAATCGGTCGTACTCGTTGAAGTCAAATGCTTGCTTGCAGTTGAATCACCAGTGCTTGTCGATTTGGAGACAATGCTTTGCGTTGAGTGCTTTGAAGTGGCTGCGACGAGCTGCATCCAAGGAATTGAATTTCCAGTGACTGTGGCACGTATAAAAACAGTACTCGTTCTTGATTTCAGGGATAGACTTGTACCTTGAACTGCACTTGTGGAGACGGATGACGTGCAGAATTCGGGGGTATTGCCACATTGACCACACGAGGAGCACTGCAAGTACCGGTTAGTTATAATATTGCATATAAAGTTTCATATGACAACTTACACATTCATTCAGCGGGCATGGGTTGAGGGACTTGAGATCAGCCCAGTTGCTAGGACGCTGCGGCCCGGGCACTTGAGGTCCACACACGGTGCCCGCAAGAGAAGCTGGCATGGAGGGCTCACCTGAGCCAACACACATGAGCCTAACTGGCAGTAACAAGTTGCACCTAGACCACCCCCAATTCCGAGAATCATAGCTCTCAAACTCTGGTACACTCACACCATGGCTTTGTACAATTTGATCACACACATCTCCATTTTTGATGGTGTAAGTGTTACAAACAGCGCCATTGCTTGGTTGAGAGGATGAACCGGAAATATTTCCAGCGGAACAGCAAACAGAATTGCCTGGCACCAGGGCTGAGCAGAGCGAGGATTGCGGGTTGAAGTAATACCGCATTTGGCAGCTAAGCTACCACAAGTGTCTCCGGAAACGATGAGAATGGAGGAGCAAGTAGTACCGCGGGCCTGGATTACAGAAGACTTCAGATAAGAAACATCAGCATTAAATATAGATCTTGGTAAAATTGTTGGGCATACTGACCTCTTGATTGGTAGTTGGCGAGGCGGCTACCATGCAGATTGTGAGCAGACCGCACAGAGCGTAACAAAAAGCCGAGGTAATAGTGGCCCATGTTGCGTAGTTGGCAAGATGCATATCGTCCGAATTCTGAGAATAACACTCGAACTTTATAATTCTGATAAAGAAGCGGACAAGCATACAAACTCAAACGCTACCCGTGAAACCCTTATGCACGAGGATATTCAGTGAATTGTACCGCTCAAAGAAGGCGATCGGCTATCCTAGCCCAGTATACAGTAACAGGCTTGGCATATCAGAGCGACAACCAATCCCCGTGAGCACTCAATGGAACTTATCAGGGAAACTGACAGGGCTGTCATAATTGACAGCGATAGACAAAGAAAGGCAGTGCATGCCGCTTCTCTTTCGAGGAATTTTTCTTTATCGAAATCCCTGAGACCCTTAGCCACATCCTGAAAGACTGTCAATAGCGTCGAATAGAGATGTTGGTCACTGTAGTCCATATCCGACCGAGAAGTGACATGAAAGATTTCCTGTCGACTGCCGAAGAGGGCTACTTTGATGCTTGAGCTTAGCATGCATTTCTGAGACTACATTCATTCAGAGTCTCTGTTTCAGCATGTTTCACTTCTCGAAAGAAGTTTTTGTTGTGGCACACTCCAAAGAAAGGCCGGGGAGGCTAACGGGGAGCAACGTCAGGTCACGTGCTATACCCTGGACGAGACGTGATTTTAGCGTTTAAGGTGTCAAATCCTGCCTAAGGCCTCAAGCCCTCACATACATCCGCTGCTCCAACCCAGAGATCTTGGCTCATTTGAATACTATAAATTTTTGATCTACCCTCATAGTCGGTGGAGTGAGTACGGTCGTTGCAGGAACCGGTAGCGATATATAGTTCCGTGGCTCAGGCGGTCTCTGGCTCTTTTGGGCAAGTGCGGCGAACTAGACGCCAAACTGGGTAATATTCCCCGTCGGGATAGATGGCCTGCAATGCGGGGAACGCTAAGCATCCCCTCACTCTCGATATTTGTCCTTGGAATTCTTGGGCAATGTCTCCTCTATTCATGCGGGGCATGAGTGGATAATTGGCTCTAAGTCATCTCCCGAGCCACTCATGATTCCTGCCCTTAACTGACATCGGTACAAAAGTTACCGATGTGGGGGACATTGCTGGAACTCGATGGAGTCAAAGCAAAAAGCGTAACGCGATCTCCATGTACAAATGGTCTCAAATACCCCACGAGCGCCCGGTGTTCTCAGAGTTCCGTCTTACCGCGAAGTCATTTTCGGCCTGATTCACAATGGCGTCGGCTACTACCATGCAAGCACTGAACTATCTTGGACCGTACCAGGTCCGGGTTGAGCAGGTTGAGAAGCCCAAGTTAGAGCACCCGGATGACATTATTGTCAAAGTCACCACCGTGAGTTTATTTTTTGCATATCATTCATATTTGCTCGGCGATGGACTGACTATCAGTATAGGCTGCGATCTGTGGCTCAGACCTGCAGTAAGTACAGGTGGCGCGGATGAATGCGAATATGGTGAAGAGGATCCACGAAGCTCATTGAGTTGCAGCATGTATGAAGGACGAACTGCCGCAGAGCCGGGCATTACCTTTGGTAAGCTCATTTTCTTATCCCCAACGAGTGACATGGCGCTAACCAAAGCCAAGGCCACGAGAATATGGGCATTGTGGAAGAGCTAGGCGAGGGGGTCACACTGTTGAAGAAAGGAGATCGCGTGGTTATGCCATTCAATGTTGCGGACGGCCGATGCCGCAACTGCGAGGAAGGAAAGACAGCTTTCTGTACGGGTGTCAACCCTGGATTCGCAGGTGGAGCTTATGGTAATTATGGAAAGTTCAATGGTCTCGTGTTCTTACTGAGACTCTGGCAGGCTACGTGGCCATGGGTCCCTATCGTGGAGGTATGTAGACTTTTCAATAAGCCCCTCACCATCTCAGTCTTGCTAATTGAGAGGGATCAAGGCCAAGCACAATATATTCGCATTCCCTACGCGGATTTTAATGCTCTGAAGCTGCCTCCTGGGAAGGAGCACGAATCAGACTTCATTCTGCTGGCTGGTATGTGTCTCTGTAACTTTCTTGCTGTACTCATTTCATATCCTAATCGATCGAAACAGACGTCTTTCCCACCGGTATGCTTCCCTTTCCTCTGCGTGGTACTCATCGAGATGGATCGCTCGACTCATACTCATGTGACAGGCTGGCACGGTGTCGAAATCTCTGGTTTCCAGTCAGGTGAAAGCATCGCGGTATTTGGAGCAGGCCCTGTCGGGCTCATGGCCGCTTATTCTGCTGTGCTGCGGGGCGGGTCCAACATCTATGTCGTGGATCGTGTTCCCGAGCGGCTGAAGGCCGCCGAAAAGATCGGCTGTATTCCGATTGATTTCACCAAGGGCGACGCCGTCGACCAAATCATTGCTCACAATGGAGACATGGTTGATCGCTCCGTTGATGCCGTTGGTTACCAGGCCGTGAACCCCAACGGATCCTCCGAGAAGCCCAATATTGTACTCGAGAACATGATCCGTGTCACTCGAGCCTGTGGTGGACTGGGCATTGCTGGCCTCTATGTGCCTAGGTAAAGCCGTCTGAAGTCACCTAGTGATGTTTTCAATATTCTAACATTCACCTCATGCAGTGACCCTGGTGCGTCTGACGCCGCATCCGCGAGCGGCATGATCAGCTTGAGCTTTGGAAAGCTCTTTGAAAAGGCAAGTTCTTTCAACCTTAACGAAAATTGTTTCTCTTTCTAACTTGCCGTAGGGCCTTTCTATCGGTACCGGACAGTGTAATGTCAAGGCATACAACAGATACCTACGCGATATGATCATTGCCGGCAAGGCGAAGCCTAGTTTCGTCATCTCTCACGAAATTGGACTGGCCGACGCTGAGGATGCGTATGATAAGTTCGATAAAAGAGAAAATGGCTGGACCAAGGTTATCATTCACCCCAATGGTGGGTTTTGATCAAGAATAATGAGACTTTTTCGAGTCCCGTGTATATAGGGAAATTTTCACAATTTATGACTCTGCACTCTCTCAATATACGTGTTAATGTAAGATGAATTGTAGCCTACGTTCAGAGATATTAGAAATTCAATCTCTCATACCTCTCAACCTCCAATGACAAGATTACTGTCAACAGTTGGGACTTCCATTTGAAAATGTTCTGTTATGCAGATCCCCCAATGGAAGATCGCTATTCCATTGAAGTCAACCCTCCAAGATTACGCGATTGGAAAGTGGAATGATATTGGGCTGCGATACCTATCCCCTCATATTCTGACATCAAGTTACACATGTCGTGGGGGCTTCATACCTCACGTGGTAGTGTTCGCCGATAGTGGATGCCCTTTTGCAGAAGACACAGCGGAATTTCACAACGCGTTGAGCCTTTTAAAGGCACAATTTCCCCATTCTATAGCTATCAGCCAATCCTATAAGAGAAATGTGTTTCTCAAGGACCCACTCTAGCGGGGAAAATTGCCCGGTTTGGAGAGGAGGAAAGGCAGGTATGCTCTTGGTGCGGAGAAGTATAGGCTGCGGATGAAAATACAAGGGAGATATAAGTAAGTAAAGTAAGTCTTTCTCTACATGTTTAATTCAGAATCAATCAAATTATACTCTGCAAATATGAAAATCAACCGTCTTCGTTCTGTCTGGGGAGTTGCGCCAGGTCCCAACCTGGACAATTGGGCGCAATTGTTCCCAGATCTGAAGAAGCAAGGCTATGGTATGCTCCGTTGAATTCCGCTCTTAGAATAATCAAATGGAAGAATGCTAATCTGATATCATCCCAGTCGGCGTCGAGGTGGACATCCATGGAATCGTTCCCGAGGGCGACTTTCCACGATTGAGGGAAATTTGTGACGAGACCGGCCTCGAGATTGGCGCGATGTGAGCATCATGAGCGATAAACTGGAGTATACGGATTAAGATGCTGATGGATATGAGCCAGGGTGCACTCGTCGTGGTTTATGTATGCTGGGCCTCGACCGGTTGGTCTGAAGGCAGTGGATCACCTCCGAAATTATAGAGAGCTGCTTCAATTGGTCAAGCAGCTGCGACCGATAACCATCAACTTCCAGTCTGGAGAGTGAGTACGTCTAGATTCATAGGTACTATTAGAAGTACTCTTCGTTCATATTTGAAACTACCAGGGATGCTTGGGATATCGAAGAGTCAATCAAATTCTATCAAGGGACTCTCCAGGTCGACGAAGAACTTGGACTTTCCGGCTGTGTCACCCACGAGAGTCACCGCAATCGCTCACTATTCACGCCTTATGTGACACAGCAGATTCTAGAAGCTGTTCCACAGTAAGTGAAATGAAGTCCTCACCTCCCCTACCGGGGCTAACCGGTTTATCAACCCCGCAGACTCCGAATTACCGCCGACTTCTCGCACTGGATGGTTGGGCTAGAGAGACTCTTGGATATTGGGGAAGGTGATCGTGCTATGATTGATGCAATCATCCCACATGTGAGTCAAAGATGACAGGCCGAGGGAATCGTAACTAATAAGCTGTAAGGTGTATCACATTCACGCCCGAATCGGCACGACACAAGCGTCCCAGTGTCCGGAACCACTCAATCCTGTTTTCGAACAAGAGAGACTGTGCATGGAAAGGATTTGGACGAAGATTATTCAAAGTCGGTTTGAGCGAGATGGTCCCGACAGCATAATTACCTTCGTTCCTGAATATGGGTAAGTGTTGTTCTACATCACTACCGTTGCGCCGAGACTGGGCTAACATTGTGATAGGCCATTCCCATATCACCCCATCGGAAGCTCTAAAACGCACAGCCAGGTCGCAGATGAGGAGGGAGCGCGTTTGCAAGCCCTGTTTGAAGAACTTGCAGAAGGTCTAACCAAGGTTTGATTGAGTTGAGCTCGGCATTTGTGATGATCTTCGACCCAAATCTAGATCTTCCACGGGTGATATCGCACGACATAGACTCGGAGCAATCACGTTTACGTGCCTCGGGCTGCAGCTTATAAATTTCTTTCATATAGATTGACCTGAATCCAAAGCTAGACTTCCAATCAACAAGCCAATTTGTTAATTAGCAAGCAAGCAATAATAATCCACGGTATTGACCCACTACATCTGAGTGGGACATGATAAAGCTGTACTCTTTACGTCGTGGCTCTAAAGCCGGTATATGCCGAGTCTGCTATAGTCAACACATCCCATGAATCATTTTGTTGGCCGTTTAAGCAATGTAGTCGGATCCTTATCTTAACCCGAGTATGCAAGGGCTCCATCAAAATTACAAAGAAAAAGTGCTCGGCCGAGTCGGATCCGATTGATTCTTGAATGGCGATTTCCTCAAAAATCGGTGGCATTTATCTTGGAAATGTTGAGATGGTGATAGCCAATAAAAGTTGTGGATATCGCCCATTTTTGTTTCTGCTTCACCAGTGGTCTCCATTGCGGGCCCCACATGTCTCAGAAATACCAGGCGATGCAAGGCGCAAGCGAGTCCAGCCGACGTCGCATTTGCCCGATGCTGCAGTATGTGCATCGGTATTGTTAGTAACTGTTTCAGATAGTGGACGCTCACGTAGGTCAAATTATGGAAGATCTTTCAGACTTTCGAGGAGGGTATGAACGTTTTCTTGAAGAATTGGAATTTCTGGAGCTAAAGAAGGGGTGAAGGCTTAGGGGGCTTAATGTTTAACCTAATAAAGGGAAATAGATATCTAGACATATCCTGATGAAATTCTCCAAGAAACTATCAATGATCTAGATTCAACCTGTCAAGCAATATCTGATCCTGCCAAACCCTCCACAGACTCAACGGAAAAGGGGCTAGTCACCCTCGACATGGTCGTTTAGCATCCCAAATAGGCAACTTTCAGTGCGCATCGGCCCGCGGCTATTGGCTTATGGTGGAATCCCGGGGAAAGCGGGGAAACGCGGTGCGGGCGATGGGGACCTCCTTCCGATCCCGCGTCTCCCTAAACTCACCCTAACTCACGTTTTAACCCACACCCACGCCTCTCACCGATCTGCCCCCCTCCCTAAGCCCAGTCATCTATTTGAACTGCCCTTGCTCGCTCTTAACCCCGATCCCGATCGGCCTTGCCGCTGCCTTCGGCCGGCCTCTCCTAACTCTAGCTACCTAGAGACCCAGAGACCATGGTTCTAAAGGCATGCGATCGGTGCTACGCGAGCAAAGAGAAGTGCACGTTTACTGGTAGTGATCAGCAATGCACCAGATGCCGGCGCCTCAAGATCGCATGCTCGACCTCGCGGCGTAACAGGCGCATAGGGCGCCGGCCAGCCGCGAAGGCCTTTCCTCATGGGGAGATGCAGGTCTGGAGCGTCGATTCAGACCAGCAGATCGGGACGTGGCCACAACAACGAAGCCCGTCTACGTCAAGTAGTGAGGCCTTATCCTCACAGTCCTCACAAATCTCACTTGCTCGACGGTCCAAATCAATATCACCGTCTAATGATTCAGTGGAAGAAGTACAGACCGCTCAACGTCGTGAGACGCTGGTCTTGGCACCACCAGAGAGACTGCTGGCATCCCCTGTCACCCTTAAAACGACCTCCGATGCCTTTCGCACAGTAATGGATCCGGAGCAGTTCTCAGTCATACATATGCCATTCATGCTGGGCCCTAGCTTCGCTCCAGAATCGCAAAAGACTGTCTATACCATCTTATGCCTATCTGCCCCAACTCTAACAGAGGGTTACTTGGCATTTTTGGGGATGATGACGCGCTACCAAAGATCACTCGTCATGCGCCAACAGGAGCCAGATATGGTAAAAGCTGCAAAGGGCCTGCAACGCTTGCGGGATGTAAAAATCACCCAAGACTATGATGCAGCTTGTGCACTCTTTCTGGGTCAAACGATGTACGTGTTCAATGTACTTACAGCGCCCGATTCTTCAACGGCCCACTCGATCGTGCGAAGCGCTCTCATGTCGACGAAAGCATGGCTTCCAAGGTTGGTCCATTTTCCGATCATGGACACTATTATCATGACACCAATGTTGGTCGACACGGTCGAGTGTTTAGTACGGCGAGAGATTCCGATCATTCGAATGCCCACCACGGAGCGCATCATTGTCGATCGTTATGCGGGAGTCTGTGCAACACTTCTGCCTCTGCTTTATGATCTCTGTGTGTGTAGTCATACCATGAGGACGGGTGTTCTCAACATTGGCGAATCTCCCTCTGGGATGTATGAGCAACTCGCTGATATCGAGCGAGTCATTCTTGACTGGAAACCTCCCAACACGCCTGAAATTCTGCTCAAGCATGGCCAATATGAGGTGTTGGCAATGATGACACAGGCGAATGCCTATCGTTTGGCCGCTTTGTTGATTATTCATCGTCTTCGATATCCTCTTGGGGTGGAAGACGAAACTGCACGAGATCTTGCAAACAGCATATTCTCCATCATGTCGCATTTTGCCGAGTCAGCCGCTCAGGAAACAACAGCGTTGCCTGTAGTTTTTCCCTTGACAATGGCAATGATCGAGATTGAGGGACCAGGAGAGAAATTGTGGGAGAGACTGTCGTTGTACGCTGTTCAAAGCAGGAGTGCCACGCGACTGCAAGGATTCATCAAACAGGTCCGAGCATGTAGGGAGACTGGGTATGAAGGACTATGGTTTGATTTGGTTGATACACAGCTTCATGTTGCGATGCCCCCATAGCCCGCGTTCTGTATCGTTAGCAACTTGCAAATCTATATTTTCTTGTTTGTCAGAGAAGTGAGCATCGCCACAAGGTTCAAGTATGTACGTAAAGTGCCGATTCACGAGACCTTCATAGGTCACTAGGTGCAGGTTTGCGCCACTCCCGCCATAGCTCTGTTCTCATCTTGGCCCGACTCGGACAAGTCAAGAAAAGAACAAGTGCGAGGACAGGGATTGAGAGAGCAAAAGTATCACCAGTTGGCTAGAGCCAAGCTCACCGCTGTTCTTCTCTTGTGTTGGAATGGTCGAAAGGAAGGGGGCCAGTAGGGGATATATAGGATTTCAAAGGGCGTACAAGCCAGCTCTAAATATTCCATCGGGAGAACTACTCCGGAAGAAAGTATTGGACACGGAGTGAGCGATCAGTTTAACTAAAAAATCGGACCCATCATCCGGCGGTGTTGCTTGATAAGGATAATAAGCATACGAACATGAGGTGTTTTTCTGACAGTACCCCACCAAGCCAACAATTTTCCCTTGCTCGATAAGTAGTTGACCAGCCAGAACACGTCCAGCCCAGCCCACTTGAGTGTCAATAAACTGCATAGAGTGGCATTCTAGGCTTCCAAGTCCCCTCGTTGAGGCGCCACGAGTGCGGGCGCAGCCGGAAATGGTAAGAAGACACCGGGTTCGGCCACTAGAGTGCCTAGACACGATCCTCCGCTAGTCGACAGCTCTCCCGACTCCCGAACCCTTGACCCAACGCCGCGCCTAACCCAATTGAGCAGAAACTGTCCGGATTACGTCGTTGGGGCTTTGGATATCGCGTCAAGCCTTTTACCGTGCGTTTTTCTGGTCTATTGAGTAGTAATCCTCCGAACCATCCTGCTATGATCTATGATATGATCATGTATCCTCATCGCTTATTTTGAACCGTTTAATTCATGACGAGATAGCCCACCTGATCCCCTGGAAATTGCGGGGCCCCAGACTATATATGTGAATCGTCTTTCCCAAACAATTTGATTTCCTGTCTTCATTCTCTACTTTCCCACGATACTGTTCTTGCAGTGTTATAATTTCCTTACCTCTACGAATGGAGTCTCCCTGACACTTGCCCCACGTCAATAACAATTGAATAATCCAGCCAAAATGTCCAACACAAGACAACCGTCCATGTTTCTCTCCGGCAGAGCCCAAAAGGCATGCCAGGCTTGCCAAATCGCCAAAGTACGCTGCAACGCGGCCGATGGATCCCCATGCCAAAATTGTAGCCGAAAAGGCATCCAATGCGTAGTCAATAGAAGAATCCGACAAAAGTAAGTTCCCTGCGATTGTCCTGTTAGCCAATTACTCATTAAGTAGCAGACGACAAATGTCAACCTCGATATCGAAGTCATCCCCATCCATAAAAAGCAATAAATCCTCCCCGTCATGCATTTGGACAAGCCCTCGGTTACTTGAAAACCATCCGCTCCCGAGTTTTTGCGAGGAGGATTTTTGGAATACCTTCACCAATCTGGGCTCTTCAGCACCCTGCACACCAAGTGGTTTCAGCCACCTAGCACTCCTCCCCGGATTTATCAATCCTTTACCGCCGACGATGAGCCGGGCAACTGTTGAATGCCTCCGAGTGAACGGAGTATTGGTCCTCCCCAGCATCCAGCTGCAGAGTGCTCTTCTCCAAACGTTCGTCGAGAGTGTGTTGCCATCGATGCCAATTATCGAGTGGCAGCAATTCCTTACAATTATTCGCGACGGACATGGTGCTCATGGGTCTGTAAGCTTGCTTCTATATCTGGCTGTGATGTTTTCTGCCACCACTTTCGTGGAGCTGGAACACCTCCTCAAAGCTGGGTATTCTAGCAGGAAGGAGGCTCATGAGGCTTTCTTCCAAAGGACCAAGGTCAGTCACAGCTGATTTCTGAGACTTGGGTGACATACGCTGACCCGCACATAATAGCTTTTGTATAAAGCCAACTATGAGTCAGATCCTCTGACCATCGTCCAGTCGTTGCTTCTGATGACCTACAGATTGGATACAGCTGATGGACAAGACAGTCGCCACTGGATCAAAGGTGCAATCACTGTCGCTCGATCTATCGGCCTCTTCCAAGAGGCTTCAATGATTATGAACTTTCCCTACAGTCCCAAGCTGTGGAGACGGATCGCATGGGCATGTTATATGACGGACTGTGTGATTGCATTGAGACTGAGATGTCGAGCTGCCATCGAGCGGGCTGAATTTTTCCATACGCTTCTAACAGAAGAGGACTTTGAGCTCTACAGCCTCCCCATGGAAAACCAAATTCTGCCTCCTGAGTGCTCTTTGGTTAGGAATGTCAAAGCCCAGAAGGATCTGGCCAGTGTTTGCATTTCTACAGCAAAACTTTGCACATGCATCAGCAATGTCTTGGATCTCCAAGGCAAACAAAACAACCACACTGCCCTCTCACCCAACTCTCCCTCCGCAAGTCCCAGTGACGACTATACCGGCCGAATTTGCTCTTCAGAAATGGAGCTAGCAGATTGGGCAAACACTCTACCACCACCCTGTCAGGCCTGTCCTGTCGAGCCACACAGCATTGACGAAGAACCCACTGTCATCCTCCAACGTAACATCCTCCACATGATCTTCTACACCACCGTCGCCGTCTTCCATCAATCCCAACCTTTCCCCTCATCAAAATCCTGCGTTCAACTTGCCGCAAATCAAATTTCTCGAATTACCTCCGAGCTTTATCAACGAAATTTGCAACACCGATTACCCGTCGTTGGGATTACAGCTATCCTAGTCGCCTTGATTATTCACGTTTCTGAAATGAAAACGTCCCGCTCAGATGAGCGGAACGAAGCTATACAAAATTTCCAGCTATGCCTCGACGTTATGAGCAGTCTTCGGGAGTTGTATTGGGAGGCCAACACTGCTACTGCGTGGGCATTAAATGTTATTCAAAAAGTCGCGTTCAACTCGGGTTCTGGATATGACTGTCGATTCAGGGAAAGGTCTTCTTCAAGTGACAGCAGTTTGACGGAGTCATTTGGTACGGCCGTGCCGCTTATGAGCATATCGTCAACGGAATCATAGTCTAGCCTGGTCCGTTCAGCGTTGGCTTGTGGAAGGAAAATGTTCAAAGTTCACGTTAATGGGTCCAAAAAAAATAAGACAAATTTAATTCAATCAGAATAAAAGAGCGCACTCCTGTGTAGGCCTCTCACATCAATTTAGAGTGGTATACTGTAGACTAATGAGAGCAGGTATTGATTTCCCAAGGATTACGATCTTCCATATTTGAACGACGTGAAATTTAAAGTACTTTAAACAATTGATCACCCAACTCCCTGCTAAGAGCTTCGAACTGGTGTTAGGGCGACCTTTGCCCCGTTGAAGCTAGCCAGCGTCAACGTCAGTGCCTCTTCAAATGGCCTGTTGTCTCTGCTCTCCATAGCCTCAAATTCTTGCATAATCCGGACGATACAGTATCCCGCCTCGGTCAAGGCAAACTGCTGTCCGATGCAGATGCGAGGGCCACCATTGAAAGGGATGTATGCCCAGCCTGGCTTGAGTTTCTCCCACCTCTCCGGCCGGTACTCGTCCGCATCTGGGCCGAATATGTCCTGCCGGCGATGCATGGTGTACACACTGTACATCACCTCCTGTCCCTTGGGGACGAAGATTGAATCCTTGCCCTCTGGGCCTCCTCCGACCGGGAGGTGAGTGTCTTTGTTAGCCATGCGTACGTTGATGGGGACAACGGGGTAGAGTCGTAGAGCTGGGAGAATGCGTTAGAATTCATTGTTACTTGGGTGCGGGTGTACATACTCTCGTTCATAACCCAGGTTAAATAGGAGATGGACTTGAGATCTTGGAAGGAGGGCTTGCGACCGTCGAGTTTGAGAACCTCTTGCCTCAGCTTCTTCCAAATATCGGGCCTTCTCGCCATGACGAAAAAAGTAATACTTAACAGACTGGCAGTTGTATCTCGACCCGCCAGTAGGATGTTAAGAAGCTGGTCCGTGAGCTCTGTCTTGTTGAGTGTTCGCTTTGACAGCTCATACAAGAACACGTATTGTTGATCCAACTCATGAGGCTTTTGTGATACGCCGTTGCCACTGTCTAGAGCAATTCGATAGTCAATCGCCTTCTGAACAAATCTATCAACATATGCCCGAGCATTGACGACTGCCTGAGAAAATTCCCTGTCATAGTGTAAACCCATGAGAGATCCTAATCTACTGCGAAGAGCGAGTCCCTCCTGAGACTTGTTGAAGTCTTTGGCAAATGATGAAGCTGAGAGAGGAACAGTGTCATTCAGGGAATGAACAGATTCTCCGAATAAAAACTCCGTTGCCGAGTCGAGAGTCTGGAAAATATCAGTGAGAAGAAAACAGAAAAGTTAGAGCAAATTACCATTCGAAAGAAAAGGTCCTGCATATCCACAGTAGATCTGTCACGCGGGATCCTTTCAATCAAAGCCTTGACATGGGTCTCATAAACATTTATATCGGTGATCTGGTTACGAGTGAAATTTGGACGGATAAGAGCACGCGAGTGTTCCCATTTACTACCATCTGTAGAGAAGATACCATATCCCAATAGCGGACGCATCGCTTTGTTCCGGTAATCACCAAGTTCAAAGTCCTTGAACTTGAGAGCCAAGACTGTTTGCACATTCTTAGGCTCGACGGTGAAAATGACTTGACGGCCAATCATCTTGGCTTTGAAAGTCACACCGTAAGCTCGATGCCAGCCGCGGACATGTTCGAGGAATCGATTCTCTTTGGCGGCCTTAAGCATTTCTGTCACCATTCCCAGTCCAAAAAGACCATGGGAAACTGTATGGACTGGTGGTCTACAGCCATTCTCGCGAGAGTATTGCCAACCTGAGCCTCTCCGTTAGCTAATTCGTGAGAGAACTGAATTTCCACTGCTGCTTTACTTACCTCGGAAGAAACGGAGTGCACTTAACACCGAGAACGCCAAGCCTACCACTCCAGCGATCAACACATAGTAAGGGAGCGGAATTGAATCGAGAAGAGTTGGTGCCATGATTGAAAATTGTTCCGAGCAGGCGTCTCATGACAGTAGTATTGAGGTCCGAAACAGAAGATATTTGTACTCTACATGATTCGGCATAACATTAGGCCATGAAGTGATGGTAAATTTCAAATCATCCAACTTTGTGTGGTGAAGTACTGAGCATACAATCTAACGTTGCAGGCTACATGCATGCTGCATGGAAAGACAACTGTTAAATCCAATCAGAACTGCTTTTCACCCCGGGTCGTTGCTTCCAAAACCGGCTTAGATCGGCGTTTGAGAACATAAGCTTCAACAAGTGCGTCAGAAGGATGGAGGGGCTTTGCGGGGTAGTTGCCGCTACGAAACTATGAACGAAGGGTTTCTAAGTTGAGATTTCAGGGTGACTTCTGCATTGAGTGAATTTACTTATACCAGATAGGGTAATACTACTTAGAGTATACTACTCAAAAGAGGGATGGTAGAAGATATTGAAAGAAACTCCCGAGGTTTTGGGCGCATCTCTCTACAGCTAAATCATGAGGCTATTTGAGAACTGTATAGACGAAGGTTTGTTAGGTATCAGTCTAAAGCGTAGAGATTCTGTCCGTACTCATAAAAATGAAAAATCGAGCGACGTTCAACGCCATATAAATCCCAAGTACTCAGTGCATCCGAAGACTTGCACCCAATTCTCAAGCGGTCACTGCAGTCGGCTGTGCCTCATCGATATGCTCGGTCACCACATCCGACTTCTCATCGACCTTGTTCGTGACTTTAGTAGGGTAGAAATCAATCTTCCCTCCCTCCTTGATAACACCAGTACGATCAAGAAGGCTGCGAGCGCGGACGTACGGATCAAGCTTCCAATAGTTCGCACTGAGGCTCTTGATCACCTCATCACGGCGGACTAGCGAGGACTCCACATCGATCTGGGAGATCCAGTTCGTAGTGACGCTGAAAAGCTCATCTCCAAGGCTCTTCCGCTCATCCAGGATGATATCTCGTGTGGCAGTATCCTTCAGTCGGTCATTTTCTTGGGGCAAGGGCTCAATGTACTTGTAGTCCCAGTCTTCCTCACCACCGATCTCTTTCAGGATTTGTGATTTTGGAACAAGTTCCTCAAGTTCCTTCGCGCCGGTGATGAAGTGGACCTTGGATGCGACTACCGGGTCGAGAATTCCGTGGATTATCTTCCAGAATCCTACACCAAGGGAGACAAATTGTCAGTGGGAAAGCTTGCACTTAGTAGCGGGAGAGACTTTGAAACAAACCGGAGAAGATCCAGGGCGCATTGTAGAATATCATCGCCCCGAGCGATTCAGGATAGTTCTCTTGGAAGCTATCAATAATGAACTTGACGGGAGGGAAATCCTGCGGCAGTATGTGAGCAGGGGGAACGGCAGAAGTAGTAATGGAACCTCTGGCGTACCCAGTTTGAAAGGCTGAAAGATGTCAGGTCGAAGACAATGGCCTGATCAGATCATGTATTAGTAATGAAAATTTCAGTTCCGGAGTAAAAATGCGGCGTAAAAATGGAAGTGTCAATAGGACTGGTCCCATGGACAGGCACTACTCACCATTGATTCAACGGGTGCCACTTGTAAATAGCGCACTGACTCGATGCAATGAATGATATAGTCGAACAAACCCTTTTGTGTTTGTTGACTTGGATCGTGAGTTCGGACTCGAACGACGCAAATAGGACGACCAAATTTATCACACCCGTGCAAGTACCCCTTTCCAGTATTGAGTTGAAGCACATAACCCTCGCCATCTTTCTTCTCAGCTGAGTTGCCCTCCAGTCGCGACTTTTGGAGATTGTGCTCTTCTCCTTTGAGCAAGACCTCTTCGTCGACCTTGTATTCATTGACTCGCCAATTCAAAGACGAAACGAACTTGATCCACGCTTTGGGAACATTCCATTTCTCTGCACGAAGGAAGCGCAATAGAAGCGCGTCAGGGTGATCTTGTTTGAGGAGGGTCAAAAAGGCAGATCGTAGCTTGTCTCCAGGAAGTTTGATCAGAAGTGATCCGACTGTCTTCAGCTCGCCAGGGCCAGCGTCGAGACTCTTGAGGTTGGACAGTAGATTTGCCGGAATCGCAGCTAATTCTTCCTCCGTTGGTTGGGCAGGTGCACGACTGAGGGAGAAGAAACGTCGATGTGCTTTGTTAGTAGCGTTCGAGGAGATCGATGATCTCCGGGCTGGATCCAAAGGAGGAACATCTGAGTCCCATGACTGCATCAGAATCCGCCAGAACTGGAGAAGTTTCTGCTCCTGCGTTGAGTCTAGATTGCCCACGTATCCGGGCTCGGTCTCAATGGCGGTAGCCATGGCGAGGTCCGCTGTATACGTGAGGAAATGTCGCAAAGTGCTGGAAAAGAAGGATATTTGTGATGGTTGGTCTATTACCACCGCGGTAGGGATTTATAGAGCTGAGTGCAGAAGGATCTGCCTATGTGAATGGTGGCCACTTAACCATGAGTTCACCACGGAGCCAATAGATAGGATTTGGCGACATTGTCCAGGCGCTGATCCATGTGACAACATTTCTCTTATAGCCTAGCTACCTCGGTGGTAAGGGACGATGCCGCAGCCGTCTGCGGGGCTAATGCAGGAAGAGGGGTAAGCTGTCAGCCATGTGTGCAATAGTCAACTTATAGCATGACGGAATCTGCTGAGAATGGTCAGAAAAGCCCGGCCAAGGTTAAACTTCAAACGAGGCACGAACTGGGCTGAGCTAAATCCTAGCAATTATGACAGGTCCGGGGCTCTCAACACTCCCTCTGTCCACCACTGGGAATTGGCGCTGAAGTCAATATGGATGATCTGGGGTCATCCAGTCAAACGAAGAATAGTTCCATTTGATTGGATGGGAGATTTGTGGGTTCGTTCGGTACCCCCGCCTGCCCCTGAAGTCTCCCTGGATCCACTTTCATTTTATTGCAAGCCAGTTCGTGGTGGCTTCCAAATTCCATTGTATATGGCATAGGCATTCGAGATGGGACTTGTGAAGCAACTGAGGTCGATATTCCTCAAGAAGTAACTTGTGTCGCGGCCAAGCCGAGATGGATGAGGTGGATGCATATAGGCTCTGGCTGTAGGTCGGAAAGCAAAAAGAAAAGCCGATGACTTCGCGGCTGGACCTGAATTTCGGGACCAGGGCACCTAGCAGTAGCTGCGTTAGCTATCATGGTAAACAAAGAATCAACTCTGACATGACTCGGTTGTTCAACTCGGGATGTGATCTAAGGTAGTATCCCTGCTGAAGCTAGCGCGAAGAGACATTAGGCTGTTATAAGGGGTGCCCCTTGGCCTCAAACGGAATCACACAGTTGGCAAGCGTACGTTATAACCGGTCTGTTGGAGTTTTTTCCATTTAAAATGGTTTCAAAGGAGTTTCAGCAACCATCCAGTTCTGGGGAATTTGGATGAGGCTCCTCCCATGTTGAAGCGAGTGGGGCTAAACACACAAACACCGCAAAATCTGCCGTCACGTGCGAAGTCTCCCCGGCACCCATCGTGCAGGCTTCATCACATCACATCAATGAAAATTGGAGTCGGGGCATGGAAGAGCGGAGCAGTTTCAAAGAGCTGCCTGTCCAGCCCCAGGGCATCTTTTGGGAAGATGATTTTATCACCCCAGAACACGAGCGGCGCCTCATCTCAATCTTCCAAAATGAGCTAGAATGGGCTGATCGCCCCGGCCGTCTGTCACTCCACTACGGCTACACATTCGACTATAAGACATTTGGCATAGATCCAGACATCCCATATAAGAAATTTCCTGAATGGTTGCAGCCACTCATCCCGACTACCGAAGTTCGACCCCCTGATCAAGTTTGCCTCCAGTACTATCCACCTGGTGCTGGTATCCCGCCACATGTTGACGCACACGGTCCATATGATCAGCTCTACGCGTTATCGCTCGGCGGGCCGGCGGTGATGCAGTTTCGAAGGGGAGATGAGCGGATCGACATTGATTTGACTCCACGAAGCATGATGCAGATGGCGGGAGACTCCAGACTACATTGGACCCATGGCATCAAAAAGCGAAAGAATGATATCCTGGCAGATGGGACGCAGCGCCCGCGCACCAACCGCTGGAGCATAACTTATCGCTGGCTTAGAGATGGAGGTGAATGCGAGTGTGGAAATCCTGTGCATTGCGACACGGCCCAGCGCCGACTGGGTGTTGAGAAAGAGAAGAGATCGGTACTAGCACTGGCGGCGGAGGCCAGTGCTGCGGACAAGTCCTCTCAATAGGACTCGGTCTTCCCATTTGCCTTCTTGCAAGGAGCTATCAAGCCGAGGTCAATGACAGCTCTTTGGAAAAACAACGAATCAATTTACACCGGCTGATGGTGTGTTGAAGAGTCTCAATGATAAATCATCTATTCACAGTCTGTCTTGGACATGATATTCTCCCACTCATCACAGACCTGTAGCCTCTTCTGGAGGTCCTCGCGCATGATTCCGAACGTGTCGGATCCAATAGGCAAGCGCAAAGGAAGATCTTTACCGGCACATCTTCCCTCGCCCCTAACCGCATCCACCACGAGGTCACATCCCTTTCTTGCGTCTCCTGGCCAGGTTCCATGAGCGTTTTTGATACGTTCTCGCACCTCATTGTTCGCCTCTACATAGTCGGACAGCTTGTTTGGTGCACGGGCGTGTAGGTTGCTTGGGCACAAGATGTCAGTTCGGAAATGACCGAACGTAAGAATCGAAGTGCGAAGTCCAAATGGAGCAACCTCAACTGCAAGGTTGGTTGCAAGCCCCTCAAGGAGAGCTTTGGATCCAATGTAACTGGAAGTGGACGGCATCGTATAATATACGCTCACTGAGCCGACAAAGAGAAGAGTCCCCGTCTTGCGGGCACGCATCATGGGGAGAAAAGACCTAGTCAAGTTGATAGGCCCAAGGGCATTCGCGCGAAGGGAGCGTGTGACAAGTTCCTCGCTATTCATTATTCAGCCCAATACTTCAAAAACAGAGAGACTAGTCTGGCTGTTCGGCACTGACCTCATTTCTTCTAGAATTCCGTTCTCAATGTAGCCAGCGTTGTTGACCAGGACGTCGATGTGCCCATATACTCCCCATGCTGTCTTGGCTAACTCATCTAATTGCTCTTGGGGAGATGTGACATCTAACTCGAGCGCTGCAGCACCAGCTTCCTTTAGTGCGGACAGACGTTCAGAACCGCTAATGCCTTGACTCGCACGAGCAGTGGCAATTACTTTGTCCCCCTAAATTGATGTCAGATATGACAACGACTATCGTCTCCTGCTATTCGAACCTACCTTTGCTAGGATAGCCCTGACCATAGCCTCCCCCAGGCCGGAAGAGCAGCCAGTAACAAGCCAGGTCAATTGTTTAGCCATATTGGATGTCAGATAATCAGTTTCACTGCACAATTTTCGAGAATACAAATGGAGGGAAATGTCACATATTTATTTTCGCCGCAGGGTGTTTCACACATACCAGTTATGCGGGTAGACAGGTACAAACTGCCGCAAGCAGAGCACCACAAGAGGCTGATTGGGTGAAGCGGGGCAAAATCTTGCATGGAGCGAATCATCTCGCTCAGATCTATGCCAGCCTCAGGCCCTCATTCCTGTATCTTGTTAGGGCATCCTTGCTGAGTCTGACAGAAAAGAAACTTTCCATACAATGATTCGAGAGCAAATTATGAGGATGATCAAGGTTCATTGAAAAGACTTTCCCGCCTTAGGCGGCCTGCTTACGCCTATTATGCTACGCTCCGCACGATGAGTTCGAGTATGAGGTTGTGGGATTGAAGAACCATGGTATTTCATTGAACTAGAGAACAGGTTTTGAAATGTCTGCTTTGACGTGGAAAAACATTGACCACAATTTCACGTCGTACCATCCCAATCCATATCTTTCCCGCCTCGCATCCTGGTGACAGGGAAGGCTGTCCCTGTCAACAACAAGACCATCTAGAATTTTCAAGGAACGTTGCTCAATACCAAGCTCAGTGAGAGTTCCAAAGCTCCGGTGCCAAATATCTCTGATCGGAAATTCTCTGTAATTGTGGTTTAAGCGAGATTCGCGCGAACGTGATGGCGACGCATGTGAGCGACCTCTCGGCGCCTCTTGGAAGCGGAGATGATCAGGGTCTCAGAAATACCGGCGATGCACTCGGTACCCTCAGCCATGCTCTGCGAAGCATCCCACTCGCCATTGACGCAACGCTGGAAGGCTGTACCGCCATTGCAGTACCAGTAGTCTTCCTCACTGCATGCACCACTAAGGACTCCAGAGGTAGCAGTTGAAGAGCTGGAGGTAGTAGTGGTAGTAGTAGCAGCCGCATCAGCGGTAGAGGTGGTGGGAACGACACCACCAGCGGCAGGGCGCTCATGGTGGTTAGGCTGAGCTTGGCCAGTGGGGTCGGATCGTGAAGTAGTAGCCAGGGTAGTTTGAGATGCGACAGTAGTCTCAGCGGTAGAGCTTGCAGAGACCGCAGCCTCGGCGGAAGCACTAGTGCTAACAGCACTGGCGGTGACTGAGCTGGTAGTGGCCGAACTAGTGGTCACGGCACTGGTAGCTGTGGCGGTGCTTCCGGCAGTATATAGAGTGGGACCAGGAATGACATAGGTGGTAAGGGTGTTCCAGATATCGACGTAGATACCGGGGTCAGTATCCTTGTACAGTGCGGTACCAAGGGTGTCACTGGGTGTTGCGGTGCCGCTGCCAGTGACCTTGAGGTTGATGCACTGAGGGTAGTTTTGAGCACCATCCAGATCCTCAGCACCATGCAGGGCAATGATTTCATGGCGAAGGACATAATCACCGGCCTCAATATCGGTGGGAATGGTGAGGGTACGACTGTAGCTAGCCGCAATGAGCTCATCGCTAGCCCATGTTCCGGGAATCGTAGAATCGTCGATCAAACCACCGGCGTCGATCTTGAAGAATTCCAGAGCAGTCTTGTCAACATCAGAGCAGTTGCCATTGCAGTTTGCCATATAGGTGATAACGGGGCCATGGTGGTCGTCAGGCCAAGTGCTCCAGGTCAATTTGACAGTACCACCCGGGGATATTGGTGCAGAGAGAGCTGCCGGCGCCGAGCCACGATGACAAATGATGCTGGGATCGTCGTATGCAGTAGGAGCGACGTAGCCATCATCGGTAGCGGTGGTGGACCAGGCGATCAGCTCTGGAGGATCGGACTCATAGTAGTATGTATCAATCAGATAGCCTCCATAAGTTGTGCCATCCACATCAATGCTGGTGACATAACCGTGGCCAGCGACCAGCGCAACCGAAGCAAGGAGGAAGCTTGCAGTTTTAGAGAGAGTCATTGTTTTAAGAGTCGAATCACGCGCAGCGGAATTGGTTTGAATAGGAGAAAATGAATGAAAATGAACTTCAATCAATGAAGCTTAAAGAAATGAAAGTGTGGGAAATATATTGAAACAAACTTTTGTCCTGAGGAGCTTCATGTCAAGGAGATAGGCCCTCTATTTAAGGTCTTTCAGGTCAAGCTTTTCTACGCGTTCACTCTCGGCAATGCAGAGCCTTCTTTGACTCCATCGACGTTAGCATTAGCCATGGGCGACAAACAGAGGACAAGGAAATTGCAAGTCCCAGATTTTACCCTGGGGATTGCGATAGAGATATGATTTGGGTATGGCTGTATCAGCCGCTCAATTTCGCCTTGCATAGTGTGTTTCAAAACCTGCTGTGGCTACTGCGTACCCTGCGTTAGCACAAGTTATGCAGCTCAACCTTCATTTTCTCGTCTGCCCAATGGTTTGACTGAGCATAGAACAATAAACGACGTACAGGCCTTCAACAGGCGGATATAACTTGCGAATCATGTACTACCAACCTCCTCTTGATCACCAAAATGCGAGAAAAACACATCTTTCCGCGGATCAATTATGACGGCTCCCTTGCATCATAATGCCCTATTCGTCAGGTCACAAGGCTCGAATCAAGCTAGTTCTTGTCTGAGATTAATTAGTGGCATGGAGTTCGCCTTAAGTACCGAGATCTTGAAACGCGCCAAAGGCTAAGCGAGATCAACGATCGGGGAACCACGATTTGTGCTGTGGGGATCTTGGTTCGGGTTCGGTACATGTACCGTCGGAAGATTCACACTGACGCGTCCCCCATTGAATCGGGAAATAAGGTATCAGGTAGATTAAACAGCTTACATTCAAGCTCACTTCTCATAGATGCGGAACTGAATATTTCTTGAGCGGGTGTTGCTGACTTGCGGTTACGGCAAATCTCAGAATCTGGTGTTCCAGGTTGCCGCCCAGCCCCACCACCCATGTACCTACCTACATGACCTGTTTGTGTTGCGGGCGCCCTAATGACGCTTTCCGGGTTCTGTGATAATCTTCAGTATACCCTGACCTGAAGGAGTATTGTCTTGGATTCTGAGACGAGGACGAAGAGAGATGATGGCTACCATGACCT
The DNA here is from genome assembly GCF_028828155.1 of Penicillium subrubescens. NCBI lineage: Eukaryota > Fungi > Ascomycota > Eurotiomycetes > Eurotiales > Aspergillaceae > Penicillium > Penicillium subrubescens. Next base: position 2,175,012 of record NW_026643151.1, on the reverse strand, counting down.
CTCAAAGAGTGGGCATAAGACGTCAAAACAAGGCAACTTCCACTCAATGAAGTCAGAGGACCAGGGTCCTGTCTCTACGATCTGCACGACATATCAAAGGGGAGGCTCTACGGATGCGAGCGTCCCAAAAGACGCGATCGAACTCGGACCCGTGCCCCAGGTGTACCAGCACACAACAATCACGGTGACACACGAGCCAGCTTATTGAGTTCCAAGACTTTAAACCTCAATTGCAATTGAGAAAAGCTACTTTACATCACCATAATTACTACAGAACGTCAATGTTAATTACGAGAGATGGCTCAGATGTACACCCAAACTGGTCCCATACATGAACTACACCTACGTATAGGACTAAGAAAACATCGTAGCTTAAGGTAATAGTGACTAACTGGGTATGCTCATTGTACTTATCAGGGAGATAGTCTCCAGCTGATAGTGAATTTCTATCTATGTTGATATCAATTTCTTCTATATTCCCCATATCTCTCCTTCGGTCATCGATCCGTTCCACTGTACATTCCCGGAGAGGACTTTCCTTTACCACGAGCCCACACTTGGAGTCGCATATGAGCCGGTAGCCGAGCCTCCCTGGCACTGAGTTGGAACTTTGTTGGCAGTAGAAGCACCCCAGCTGGCAGGAACAGATCCATCGCGGCGAGATGCAGCAGTTAGGAAAGCAGCGTAAGACCAGGTGAGATCGCCGGCTGAAGTTGGCGTGCCATTGTCACGGGTGAACTGCTCAGCCAAGGATCCATTGCTGGGCGTATATTTCTGAACGATAGACACAAATCCATCCGCGTATCCCTTGACGGCACTGGTGATAGAAGAGTATGTGTCGGAGGTGCTTGAGTAGTTACCGACAGCAGCAGAAGACACGAGGTCTTGGAAAAATGGCAGACTGATCTGAGTAATTGACAGAGAGCCCTGAGTCTTCCACTGATAGAGAGCGTCATAGAGCTGCTCAGCAGCTGCGAGCGTGGCCAGATACCTACAGATGTATTAGCTTTACTCATGGAGTGACAGGGGCTCTATACATACCATGGGTTGCCGCCTTGGTAGGAGTCCTCGGGATAACGCCCAACTGCGGCAGCACTTCCAGCCTTATTGCCGCTGTTGATGGTGTAGATTGAACGGAAGGAATCGACCACAAGCTTATGGTTGGAAAGAGCGCGTGCGGAGCACGGCTGGAACGTAGTGTCATCACAGGAAGCCATAGGGTCGAAGGTGTGGATCGAACTAATCAAAGAGTTTGCATCAAGACCTGACCGTCCATTGTTCGCCACGTTGGAGATGACTGCAGTGCCATTCCAGAAGTCCTGGAGGAAGCACAAAACCTGGGGTGCTTGAGAGTCACAACCATCACAAGTCTCCCCTAGAGCCTTGGCGAAAGTGCTTCCCTCCACCAGGGCGCGGTGCTGTGCGGCGATGGTGAAGAAGGAGGATCCCTGAACTTCCTCCCAGAGGTCAAATCCAGTCTGGTTCCAGTACTGGGCCACGTAGTTGAGATCATTCGATACAATTGGCCAGATGTTCGACTTGACAACGGACTGCTTTCCCTTGGCGATCAACTGGTTACCGTAGGCAATGAGAGTCGTTGCCCGCAGAGCAGGTCCATCTCGCTGGGGACGACCCCATGCGCCAGTAAAAGCAGTCTCATCAACATTGAACTTGGGCTCTGCTAAGCCTGAGCCATCGGACAGGCTTCCAGAGGGGTTGGAGACGGCCTGGAGTTTAGCCTGTGCAGTAATGTATTGCTGGATCACAGACTCCAGCGAGCTGTCCCCCGCGATAAAACGGTCAACGAGCATGTTGAGGGTCAAAGCCGCATCTCGTGTCCAAGTATAGAAGTCTGATTCTTGTCAACAAACGGAACAATATACTCATTTTTGGGGACTAACAGTCTGGGTTGGACTTGGAGGGCGATGCCACAACAATGCCAGATGAGGCACCGGATGCTCCAGTGCCATTGGCCCCGATGTTGTTGAGGACACCTTGGAGAGAAGCTGCCGACTCCGACTGAATAAACCCGCTAAGCCCCGACTGGCGACGAGAAGGGTGCAGAGCAGAGGATGCAACTGCCGGTGCAAGCAAGGCGAGAGTTAAGATATCGAGGCACAACATTGTGAGTTGAAGATGCTGATTGATGTTTTCAGCACCTTTGTTGCATCTATTCAGTCTTTATGTACCCCAAGATGTGAAGTGATCTCATCTTCTGCATCCCCATATTTCCCCAAGGAGAATGGAGATGTGAGACATCACACTCCCACCCCCTCTGTGATTTGGCCAGATGATGTTGACCCTCAGGGTTCGGGCCGATCGACCGGAGATTAATAAGGCCGATCAAGTAGCCGAACAGCCAAACGAAAATGAACGAGGAGAGCGCTTATGAATGATAATGATGATCATGGTGGATCGGCTGGGGGCAGCCTGGATGCGTGTTGCCAACAAGCGACGGACTCCATCGGGATCGACACGGAGGATCCCGAACCGAGTAAAGCAAAGTCCGACAAATGGCCGTGTTTTGTTTCAGAACCCTTCTTTTATTCTTCTATGACGTGAACAAAACAATTACCTTGATAATTCATGTGTTGTTGGCTGTGACCTTGCCATTCAATCTCTATGGATTTATGTCAGCACGAGATTGGTTAATCCGGCTCGTATCCATTGACTTCAAGCCAATTAAAGTTCATTAGTCTATGCAGAACTTCAAATAATACTCAAGGAAGTGTTCAAATTAAATGCTGACGCTCTGAGAGGCTCGAGTCGCTCTCTGCAGCCCTGTAGGTCTGAGTCAGATCAATAGAGCATATGTGTGTCACTGTCGCCCAGCCTGATTCCTTTCCTTAACCAGACTCTCCCAACGTCCACGGCGAACGGCTTCCCAGAGATCGACATGACAGCTTCAGTATCAACTCGAGCGGGCGATGTGTCCTATACTATTCGTGGAGAGGGCCGCCCCTTGCTTTTATTGCATGCTTCGCTACATGATAGCCGTGACTTTGACCCGATCGTGTTTCGACTAGCCGATCGTTTCCAAACAATAACACTTGACTGGCCTTGGCATGGTGCCTCGCGAGAGACTACAACAAAATCTCGAGATCCGAGTGCAGTCCTGATGGCAGAGGTCCTCGAGGACTTTGTCACAGCTCTTGATCTACCTCCTGCTATCATTATAGGCAATTCGGTGGGTGGTTTCGCAGCTGCAAGACTAGCCATCACCCATCCACAACGCGTTCAATCCCTCATACTGGTGAATTCGGGCGGCTTTCCATCTTGGAATGTCGTTAATCGGTTTTTCTGCTACTGCCTTGGTTTTCCGGTAGTAGCACGCCTAGTACTGCCATATATGATTCCCGCGTATATGAAGTCACAAACACCAAGTGATACAGCAATTTCGCAAAAGGCGGCATCCCAGGCGAGGACATGGCAGGGAGCTTCGATCGCAGCGGCCCTTTGGCGAAGCTTTCTTGACGATCGCCATGACCTTCGAAGTGATGCACAGTCTATCTGTGTGCCCACTTTAATCATCTGGGGATTCAAAGATATCGTTTTCCCGGTTGACATTGCACATCTCGTGCATAGGTCTATCCCCGGATCCCAGCTCGAAATTTTCGAAACCGGACATGTCGTCTTTTCTTCCAAGCCTAATGAGTTTCTTGATGTAGTGAACAGGTTTCTGCAGTAGTTTAATGTTTGCAGTTCATATGTGAGATTTGTAATATTTCTCCTAATACGGGAACGATTGCTCCTCATTTTGCTCCATAATTCCTCGCTCTTTCTGTAGCTGATCTTGCTCATCGAGATATGGGAGCAGGATCTTGTCCCAATGTGACTTGCCCTTGTAGAATGACACGGTCTCGTCCCAGTTTCGAATCGCTTCAGCCAGACGACCTGGAATGTGTGACTCCTGAGCGATTCGTGTTACTGGCTCAAAGTATGACCGAACAGTAAACACGACAGCTTTGGAGCGTGGCAGTCGGCGGAGGGTCTGTCGCTCGGAGCGGAAGTGTATTTCATCAATAGATAGCTCCTTGCTGTTTGCAGTGGCCCACGCTGTGCCAAGATGTAGCCGTTAGTAGGATGCATGATTCTTGTAACAGCGACTGACTTACATGCAACTTCTGTACCTGCTTGGTCACCCATGCGATGTGACCAGTGGAGTCCATCGTCAAGTTGAATGAAGAACTAGCGAGACGGTGAGTATAGGGCAGATGGCGGGAAACAGAATTTTAGCCGTACGTTGTTTCTCTCGACTGGCTTGTCGGGCGTGAGGTTCTGAAAGAACCGATTCATTGACTTTTGTAACTTGGCAGCATAGTGAGGAACACCAGCCTCGAAATGCAGTGTGTCGAGTGACATCCGAAACTTCTCCCTGAGACGCCAGAAGCCAGGGAGGCAAACTGCTGCGGCGTCAAGATGATATTGCCCATCTACCGTAGGTCAGCTTCTGATATACTGGGCTCATGGCTGTGGTGGTTTACCGTCGTTCTCAACCATGATAATCAAATCGTCTTGAACCAAAAGCGCCGAAGTTGCCAGTGCCTCGTCCGGGGTTGCTAAAATTCAAGATTAGTGGGAACTGAACCAGTTCGAGGTAGAAAGAAGGCTAGACATACATGCTGGGAAAGGAAAGTTTTCTTTTGTCAGACTGTTGTATACCTTGCCTCCTTCCAAGCGATAGACCTTAGGATACCGATGTGTCAAATATCGAACCAACTCCTCATATAGCTCGAAACACGCATCTCGGGTCATTGCATTATCAACATACTTCACATGAGCATTGAAGTCTTTTTTCAGCTCTGATGCCTTCATGTCATGATATCGAAGGAAATAGGAGTCCATTTCGATCCAATTGTCCCAGCTGAGCTTGCGAATGCCCATGGTGATGAAGTTTGGGCCATGTCTGAATGGACGATACAATTTGGGAGACGTGCTCAAAGTGTCATTTGTCACTGGAGTAGGTAGAGGCGTGATGAACAGATTTTCTTTTTTTTGCTCCTCTGCCTCAGCGATATGGGCTTTGGTATGGAACGGCCACCTTAAGAACAGCCAGGTGAAACCTGAGAAACCGACTCCTAGAAGAGAGAGGGGCCCTGAAGACATTGGGAAACCTCCGTTAGAGATCATCGTGGTTGATTCCGAGAAAAGGGTTCGGTCGCGCTTGCTATATGTTGCAACTTCATCACAGATAGGTATATGTAGCAAGCCACGAACCCTTTAAATAAGGATGTTATAGACAGGCTTCATCGTCTAGGTCATTACTTGATCCCGGCGTAGTCTTACTCTTGATCAACCTAAGCCACTTTTGGTAACTTTTTTGGCCATGACAAGCCACTAACCAGAATTGGTAGGCCAAACAGCCTTTGGCTAACGAGTCGGCGATTGGAGACTCGGGACGACTGATAAGAGCCCCAAGGCCCCGAGGCCATTTCCCCGCATTTCCAACGCGGAAAGTAACCTCCGCGTCTTCAGATTCTGATCACTCAGTCCTGCCAGAACAGTGGCGATTTCGAAGACTCGTGGACTCAGAGGTACGGCGGAGTGAGAAGAAGTTGAGAAGTATTTCCCGACGATAGCCTGTGAGATCCAGAACTCTCGAGGCATCACCAGTTATACGTCGGGTTGCTTGTCATTATCTGCAACTGTTTGTACCAAGCCTAATGCCAAGCTTGAACCGTTCTACTGGGCCTATCTTTCTCTACTCCAATCTTCGCTCGCGACCCCCAACTTCAGCGTCTCAGTTGCCTCCCTCCACTTGATTCACCGGCGACGAACCCCCTCGCCAACTCGGTTACTCCCCAAAGCAACAACACGCTGTGATTTCGAAGAAATGCCCACAAAGCGCCAAAGAACGGTTCAGGGGTCTTGCTGGCCATGTAAACAGCGTCGTGTGAAATGCGATCTCAGCCAACCGCGGTGTCGCCGCTGTACTCTCTCGGGGGCCAAATGCAGTTTCGACAAGATCCTTGTGCGCTGGAATTCACGGCCCACGAAAGGCGCCCCAATCTCATACCAAACGCCGGCCTCACCTCCAAAGCTAAGCCTGTCCAAGCAGGTCTTCGACAGTACGAGACTAGCATCAGGGGAACTAAAGGCTCTCGACTACTTCCAGGCAGCACTATGGCCGTTGTTATCGACAGCAACTCAGCCGTGTCCACCGCCGATCTCACTCGCGCTAGAATCTGAGCCTGTACTATTGGCAATGTGCGAATTAGCAGAGGCGCATCGACTTCTCCGGCAGGATAATAGTCCTTTTCATCAACAAATTATAACCGATAAGCGGTCGAATTGCCTGGGTTCGGTCCGGAAACAACTACGGGAATGTCTGTCAAACAACGAGTCACTTTCACGAGTACTGGTCGCCGTCTTGCTATTATACTTTCTAGATGGGTATATTGATTGTACAGAACAGTCGGCGTCGACGACGAGCCACCAGGCTGGAGTACGCGCAATCGTGGAGCAGCTCGGCGGGTTCAGTGTACTCATGGACGAGAGTGAGAAGGAGATTCCACACATGTTGCTGTCCGAATTCGCGTCTACAGATCTGACTCGGGCTTTACTCGATGCTCGGCCTCCATGTTTTCCCGCTAGGATTTGGCTCGATATCGAGCGCGGCCCCGTCTGGTGGGAGAAACAGACTTACGGCATTACCTTGGCAGCCGTATTTCGCACCATGGCACAACTAGCATTCTATCACCAGTCAATACAGAATGGTGACGAGGATCTTGATATTGAAAAGGTCCGAGATTTTGAACGGTGTCTCCAGCCGTCTTTCCAAATCTTGAGCTTAAATCACTTTGAGTGTCCGGAAGAGGATACTGTCTCCCGGGGCGAACTCGAACGAATGAACCAGACGATTGCCTTTACAAGAGCATTTCAGCATAGCGCATTAATATATCTATATCGCGCAGTCTGCGGACTACCACCAAGGCACAGCCTGGTACAACAACACGTTAATTCTTGTATGGGCTGCATCAACGAAATCAGCAGCAGCTCTAAGGCGCACAACTGTCTTATATTTCCCGTCTACGTTGTGGGTGCTCATTCATTCACTGAAGATCACCAGAAGGATATCCTTGGTAAGATTGATTGTATTTACCGGACTATTCGATTTAATTCTCTGTTGAGTATTCGTGCCGCTTTGGAAGGACTCTGGCAGTCTGAGAAACAAGAGGGCACATGGGCGGATATGTTTACTTCCTTAGGGAGGGATGTTTTAGTATTATAGGTCTTTCTAATACTGCCTGTTGATTCATTCTGTTGAGACTAAGTTTCCTGATTGATATAAAGCTATGTTAAGACGCTTGAATTAGGTTGGGTCCCTGGACGTTTTCAGACTGTATTTAACAAGCAAAAGTTTCAGGTCGCTATTTGTAGAGCACCGCTGGCACAGACTAGTGTCTCTCAATCGCTTAGGGTTCTTCACAATGGGCCAAGAGATGCGGGGCAGCTAACTATCGTCGCTCGCCATCTCTCTCAATCTGGTGTTGCCCAAGAACCTTCCCCTTTCGGTATAGTCATTAGCTACCTGACCAAAGGACCTGTAGATTCCTTTACCCAAACTACCTCTTATCATTATTCCCTGCAAGTACAAACCTCAAACCTTTGATATGGTTATTTTCACAAGCCACCTTTAAAGGACTAATAAAATAGTGGAGAGGATTTAGGGATTCGCGAACAAAGAATCGTAGAACAACAAATTCCTTCCCTCATCAACTGATCTCGTACTGGTATCTGACGACTGAATCTGGCCAGATTATATACAAGAGGAACACTTCACGGCAAGCATCAGAATGGACAATATGCCTCGACCTCAATCTCGATAACCATCCCCTCGATTCCCAGCTTTCCAATCTCCACACATGTCCAAATCGGGCGATGGTTCGGAAGGATCTTTTTAAACTTGCTGGTGACCAAATCAAATGTCTCCTCCACATTGATATGATAGCTTCGTACTGCGTAGACATTCTCCCAAGACAGGCGCGAGTCAACTTCCTTCAAAGCCTTGTCGACATTTTCAAAGGCGATGGCAACTTGTTCCTCGATGTTGGATGTAATATTTCCGCTCTCGTCCCAACCACCTTGACCGGATGTTTTCACTGTCGTGCCGATTTTGACAGCTTGGGAGTAGTGGAAGGATTCTGAGTTGGCTTCAGTCCCTGGGTAGTTGAAGAATTGTAGGGTGCACATGATAAATATTGATGATGGACTAATGAAGAGATAGGAAGTGATCTTGAAAGTAGAAGGTTGGGAGAAACGGGGTATCTTGTAAATATTTATTACTTCGACGAGGACTTTGTTTTATGAAAAGCCAGTTCTAACATGATAGAGCGGACACAGCAAACTCTCAACTCTCAGGACTTGCTTTCCACCTGAGTTGGATTGCTACTAGCAGACAACTTTGGCCCAAATTTTACCCAGATCAGGAAGTTTACCCCGCCATGGGCCGTTCGGCAAAGGAACTGATCCATCCAGGCTTTGCCTAGATGCCCTTGGCATGCCCCATAGCTCCAGAGTCCGTGGAGGCTTTGTCTCTACAGGGTAACTCAAAAGGCCCTTACCCCGCATGTATTCATACTTGCGGCTGATGCATCGGCGTGAGCCCAAATCATAGAAATTTATAGAAACGGGTGCCATCTAACTTCTCGTATGTTTATACTAGCCATGACATAGATTCCATCTTGTTCTCTGACGTATAAGCACTCAAAAAGTGGTTATGCTCCTCATTTCAATGTTGTACCACCAGCACCGGGCGGGAGTCGAGGCCCGGACAGAATTCACTTTTTATATCCGTGACTTCATCGTATGGGAAAGGGATCGTCCAAATGAGATCAAATCTAAGACAGTCATCAGTCATTCATCATATCCGAAATTTCAAAATTTCCGAGACTTTGATTCCCGAAAATGGGTCTCAAGGCCGAGAACCGAGAAAGGGTGTGCTGATCGCGAAGCGGAATCCTCCGGCGCGAGTCGCAGATCTTCGCTAGACCAAGAAATCAACAAACATAATTTTACCTACCGGTCTTCAGGATATTCAAGTGGATCATAGGAGCCCAGAAGCTCCTGAATTTCCCCCATATTCTTGTGTCGCCAGGCAATTAGGATATTGCCGGGGCCATTGTAATTCCGAATCGTATCCGCGACGCATTGTGTCCCTTTGCGCGAGCAGTGGGCATCAACTTCGAGACCAAGGTCATTTGCGAGAGGGAGAACGGTCATATAAGCTCGCCGGTGTTCTCCATCTGGGGGGGAGACTACGATTAGTTCATCGGCTGCTTAAATGTGTCGTCCCTACTCCAAAGAGCTTTTCTGCAGTAATCAAAGGCACGCGACTCACTCCACTTCACTGTAGGTGCCATAATATGCCCAATGTTATAGTCCGAGTCTTGGCCAAAGATATCGCGCAGACACTGAGCTCGCTTGATCCCGTCTAATGTCAAGCCATGATCATCTCGATTGGGGGGTTTCTCTGCATGTCGAATCATGTATACTTTGGGTGGAGTTCTTGCTGATACGGCAGCCAGGCCGAAGAAAAGATATGCGAACGCTGAACGCAGGAGCATCTTGAGAAGAAGAGAACTTCGAATGATAGCAGAAAGTGTGATGCAGAAATGGAAAAAGAAGTAGAGAGTCAAAATTGATAAAATTCAAAATTTTATACAACGACCTTAGCGCGGACAACTACTAGTTAGGTACGTCACCTATTAACCGACGATCACTTCCCTCGCTTTATACATCTAGCAATGCACACAGTGATCTGACCCATCACGGTACGGTGAGTTAGTGCTATACAAAAAGAAAAGAAAAAGTGCAAAGTGGATCAGCAGGTTCATCTTGTACAGTGACCGTCCACCGGATGGAGACGCTGAGCTAGTAGTGGACTCGGGCAGATGGCTGGCTGCATCAGCGGGTGATGAGCAGCACGAGGGTGTTCGTCCGATCTTAAGAGGCCAGAAAGATAGAAGATGTGATTGGACTTTTGTAAAGCCCACATCCGCTTGGGATTTCCATTGTTGTTGATCGCATGGATTTGTTTGTGATCACCATAGAAGGATTGGAAGTGGCTACCTGATCTTCCGTGTTGTGGGTGGTGGGGGTGAGACCGAAGGACCTTCGGGGTTGGGTGGACTAAGTATAAAATTGAGGAATATGTTGATGGATTGGCGGCACGGGACTACTATCTACAGTTTCTACGCAAAAAGATTATTATCTCCGAGACTCAACAAAACATACTACGGCCATGTTAAATTTTGGTTCGCGGCCGTCAGGATGGGTATAAGTATGGAGGTTGGACAGAAAAGGGCGAATAGAGTCCACATTTCACGCTTCATAGGGCGCCTCGGCGAAAAGTGCCCAAAGAGGCAAAGAGAGGAGGGGGTAAGTATTGTGATTGAACACTGTTGCACCTTCACAAGAACAAGATAGCGAGTGCGATCACTAGATCAAGGAGAATACATCCTTCTCGAAGCCACAGCTCTGCTTGAGTCAAACACGGTCACCAGGTCCATCAAAATGGGGACACCTCGGCCTAGCCGTGTGACAGACGCGGGCCATCTGATCTTCGTTGCGCCTGGGGAAGTCTAATTCGATGTACTGCTCTTTGATAGATGGTGCAATATTCTTGCGGCACCTATGAAAATTTGCCCAGGATAATGTGTCAAGAATCACTGATGACAGCGCCTGCGCCCGCGCTATTATTATAACTCCGGGGATGATGGGACAAGAAGGCTGCAAAGCATCAAGCTCAATGCAGGAGAGACAGATGATGACGAGGGTGTCATACTGGCACATCGGCAGACCCGAGCGGCGCATGCATGCATGCGATACTTTTCTTTTTTTCGATGCCACTTACCGCCAGTCGCCGCGATTATCTCGGCGCAGCGGGGTGTTTTGTGTGCAACCACACCCCCCAAAAGTCGGAGTGGGGGCAGACAGGCACGATGGAGAGGTCCTGTAGTATTGTACTGTAATCCGTATGTATTGTATTATTATCGAATATTGCCGCCTATGATAATCTACAGGGCTGAGGATGTTACACCGAGCCAAGAGGGCGACTATTGCTGGGGCTTAGCGCCGCTAGGCAGCGAGAATAATTTCGCAGACTGACCGTGAGGATCTCCTCGGCATTGCGCATAAATTACAGGCTGAGCGGAGTCGCTCAACCATGGAAGACCTTGGCGCTGGTAGAGCGAGGATTCGTGGTACTCAGGTACTGTAAATTATCATGGTGAGGAATAAGAAATACACCTCATCTCGGATGCCTCCGGCACCTCATCTCCTGCCATAGTAGGAAATTTATTCCATTACATCCTACTCGATCATACAAGTTGCCGAAAAAGTTATCTGACTACCCACTTACTAGAATTATGGTACCTAAATGACACAGCTAACACTGCTTTGATTTTTCAGCGATCTTGGGTTGGTTACCTTCATCTATACGATCTGCGTGGATTGAAGGACCTGAAAGTCATGTGACCAAATGACTTTCTAAACAGTACATATTAGGCAGTAAGGCATTAAGTTTCCGATTATGGTAAGAGATGAGGTGTCCGTGGCCCCTGAATGGAGGTGGCGCCAGCAAAACCCCAACGTATCAATGTAACGAATCACGGACAGCGCAGTTTTCGAGGGGAAGATCACAGAATTTCTGGAATATTCATCGTTCTGTAGGTAATACCTACTAGGGTAGGTACAAAGTTGGGTACGTATACTCCATACTTGTTAGTTAGCCGAAACTCCGTTAAGGCCGTAAGGCGTGGGAAATGAGATGAGCTATTTTCGGGGAGCCAAGCCTGTATTGTAACTGGATGACGAGTTTCCTAGCACTCTATGGATTCCCAGAATTCACTGCGAGTTGCTTCCGTATGGTACGTGTACGGGCCGCACGTGTGGAGATCCGTGGCTCAGCCTTATGAAAAGGCATAGCCACAGGCTTGTTACCCTGATGGGTTGGACGCACCACTGTTTAGTTGTTGCCTGTGGCGGTGCTCTGCAGTTTTGTACTGCCGAGCCCTGAATAGAACAATAAGGGTGAGAAAGGCATGGGCATGCACGATCAAAGTGGGCAGCAGTGCAAGGCTGATGAGCTGCGCCTCGTCGTTCCGTAAAATTGCGACCATGTGGGGGCCGTTCCGTCAGCCCTGTGGCTCCGATGCAAAGGATCATTGGATTGGCATTACAACATGTACGCAGATGTACGTATGAAACTACCCCTCGATGATACATGATACGTGATCGCACCCTCTGATCTCCACTCTTCTGACTCTGAACTCGGTACGGACGAGTATCCTCAATGTAATTGATCCCATTACCGGAGGGACGGTACCAAACTTATAAAAAGGCCACGACCCCTCCTCCTCATCCCGCTCTCACATCATCAGCTCCTTCCTCCTTTCTCCATCGCTCATCACTTGAGTCTTCCATCCTCTTCTCCAAACCTTTCCATCTTCACACACATCAACATGTCTGGCTACGGCGATTACAACAACAACCAGGGCTACAACCAGGGTGGCTACGGCCAGCAGGGTCAGGGTTACCCCCAGCAGGGCTATGGTCAGCAGGGCGGCTACGGCCAGGACAACTATGGCCAGCACCAGCAACACCAGCAGCAGGGTCAGGGTTCTTCCAACGACTACTACTCTGGATCCCAACAGCCCCAGCATGGTCAGCAGCAGGGCTACGGCCAGCAGCAACAGCACCAGTACGGCGGCGAGCAACAGGGTTACAACCAGGACTACAACCGCTCTGGGTATGTTCATTCCCCACACTCCTCATCTTCGCGACATCACGCTAACAGTATTCCATAGATATGATCAGCAGCAGGCTCCCGGCCAGGCACAGGATGGCGAGCGTGGTCTCGCTGGTGCCCTCGCTGGCGGTGCCGCAGGTGGTTTCGCTGGCCACAAGGCCAACCACGGCATCCTCGGAACAATCGGTGGAGCCATCATCGGCAGCATCGCTGAGGACGCTCTCAAGAAGCACAAGCGCGATGCCAGCCCCGGTGGTCACCCCGGCGGTCCCTACGGTGGTCCCCCTCCCAGCCACAACGGCAGCAGCGGTGGCATGATGGACCAGCTCGGCGGCTTCTTCAAGAAGTAAACAGCTTGTCTTTCTACAGGCTCCATTTTCCGTTCTGTTTACCTTGACTCGCTTGTTCTCACCGTGATGACCCCGACACACTTATGAATTTCCTTCTATTGTCTTTAACGGGAATGGGCTGGTTTGCGCATGCTTTTGTATCCATTATTGCGATGTTCCTTCCTTTTCCATATTATGCTTAAATTTCATGTGTACCACGACCGTTTTGCATTGATATCAAGAAAGGGCTCCTAGTGGAGAATCAGAATTGCATCATTTAAACGCCATGATCGGCCTTTCCGTAGCTGTAAATAATGCACATAATCTTGCCATGCTTGGCAAACTTGCCAACTCGCCACATGAACGTGGGGCCGAGTCCGACCGCCCGTGACTCAATAGGGACTAGCGTGGATAGTGTGACTTTCAGGCCTCAGGCATCAGGCCAACCAACAGGCCATCTGCCAAGCCCGACAAAAGTTCGCGCGGACTTGCAATCTTGAACACGCTTCTTGCTCCGACTAAGCAACCACATCCAAAATGATTGTACGGAAGTTGTGTATGCGGCAGAGTGAGTATTCTCAAATTGCCCTATCATTGGATATATCAGGTTAAACTAACCATCTCAATTCTCTCAAGGCCGCCAACTACTGGCCCTGAACCGCCAGGCTCCGGCCTACACTCGATTCCTCTCCACAGAGACACCAGTTGACACGGCGGTGCAAGCACCGGAGTCAATCGCTTCTGCAGAGAACCCTCTTCACGAAGTCGTCCACGCATCAAGGAATAACGCACAACTCAATCCCCGACAGCAATGGGGTGAGCTGGAGAAGCGGAGTGAGGATCACCACACCCTTCCTTCGAAAAAAGCAGAGCCCAAACAGCTAACAACGTTCTCTCCTTTCTTCCAGGGCACAAATTCAACAACCTCGGCTCCGCCGTGCAAGAATCCTATGACCCCGAAAATATCATCCGCAATCCCCCCAAGCCCTCCGACGTCACCCTCGAGATGCTCCTCGCTGCCGGCACACACCTGGGCCACTCGACCTCGCGCTGGAACCCGCAGAACTCCCGGTACATCTTCGGTATCCGCGAAGGTGTGCACATAATATCCCTAGACGTTACGGCAGCCTACCTTCGTCGCGCGGCGAAGGTTGTCGAGGAAGTCGCCGCTCGTGGCGGTATCATCCTCTTCGCCGGTACCCGCAAGGGCCAGAAGCGCGCTGTCGTGCGAGCCGCCGAGCTAGCCAAGGGCTACCACATCTTTGAGCGGTGGATCCCCGGCTCGCTGACGAACGGACAGCAGATTCTGGGCCACTGTGAGACCAAGGTCGTTAACGCCATGGATGAGGAGTTACCCGAGTTCAAGGCCGATTTGGCGGATCGTCCGTCCGTGAAGCCGGATTTGGTGGTTGTGCTGAACCCATTGGAGAATGTGGTTCTGCTGCATGAGTGCGGATTGAATAATGTGCCTACTATTGGTGTTATTGATACCGATGCTGATCCCACCCGTGTCACCTACCCGATTCCTGCCAACGATGATACGCTCCGAGGAACTTGCTTGATTGCTGGGATTTTGGGACGCGCTGGTGAGGCTGGTCAGAAGAGGCGTTTGGAGATGGCTGCCCAGGGGAAGACGGACTATGAGCCTATTACGGCGCGCCAGTTGCGTTTGGATCCGCTTACGGGTCTGGCACCGCCTGGTTCAGAGTTGGATAAGGCGAAGCAGGCTTGAGCTTAGAGGCTTTGGTCTATCTTGGTGGGTTTTTGTGTGGAGATGAGCGCCGGGTTCCTGGCCTTGTATTGTATAGATGATTCCTCGCCTCGTGGGCGTTAGCACATCATGTATTAACAAGTCATATTTCTTTTGCTGTTTTAATTTCTTGCATGTTTCATTGATTGGGTCTAAAATATTACAATTCTCATTTCATCCGTCCATTCAACTATGAGACAAGATCATTCGTAGATACGATCATTTGTAGATCTAATAGTTCAAGTAGTTCTCATATTGGAATAGTCCTTTCAATCTATTCATCTATACAACCCAACCGTAGAACGTCTATCTATATTCATCAATGGCCCTGGCAAGAGCCATCCGCCACGAGTTTCATAATACAAAAAAATTCATAACCTTTTCCACCACTCAAGCCTTGACGGTATACACAGCCCGACCCCGAGAGTCCGTCTCCTTGAAAACAATCTCCTGGCCTGAGCTAGTGACAACACGACGAGTATCACCATTGTGCAGAATAACATCCAGCTCCTTCCAAGCAGGAACAAAGCCAGCGGTCTCATCCCGCTCAAAGTGTACCAAAACGGTCTCCGCAGTCGAGCTATAGCTGAGCGTGTACACCGCAGTCTTAGGCTCCTGCGAGATACCATCGTCCTCATACCAGGTGTTGCTGAACACGGCGCTGTACGAGCTACCCTGCGGCGGGAAAATCTCCACACCACGGTAGTCATCGATCTCCTTGACGCCCTGCGAGGCGGCGGTCTCGTCATCAAGGACACGGGTATGCACGTCCTTGCCGATGGGGATGGCACCGCCGATCTTGGCGAGGAGGGGAATACTCTCGCGCCACTGGGACTCGATCTCCACCCATTGGCCGGAGGCGAGGTAGTTGTATGGAGCATTCATGTTGACGAAGCCGTAGTCGAAGACATCGCCGGTCTTGCGGGGGAGGTAGACCTTTGCACTGGTGACGCCGGAGCGGTAGACGCCGCCGACGAGGATGCTATCGCCGAGCCAGAACTGCTCTTCGCCATCCTTGAGAGTCTTGTTGTTCCACACCTCTGGGTCGGACTCGTAGCCCCAACCGACCCAGCGCTGCACGGGGGAAGCGTTCTTGTGGCTCTCCAGACCGAGGGAGTAGATGTAGGGCAGGATCTCGTAGCGGCGCTTGATGGCGTCGCGGACTAGGTGGGTGATCTCGGGGTACATGAATGGCTCGATGACTTCGCCGACGGCGTTGTTGTCGGGGGAGGTCTTGAAGCAGTTGATTGCGAAGCGGGTGGACATGCAGCCTAGTTGGATCCAACGGAGGAGGAGCTCGGGGGAGGGCTGGGGGCCTTCGAAACCGCCAATGTCGTGTCCCTCGCACTATAGGGAATCATGGTTAGGTCTCTTGGAGTAATATTTCAGGTGGTTCGAGCATGATCTTACCTGTAGTAGGGAAATACCTGCGTTCAGAGACAGAGCGTTGGCACCCTTCATGTTCTCCCAGCTGGTGACATTATCACCACTCCAAGTGCTGGCGCAGTAGCGCATGGTACCGGGGGTAGCACTGCGGGTGAGGACGAAAGGCCGAACGTTGGGTTCCGCATCCAGCAGACCATCGTGGGAAGACTTGCCCATGAGCTCGGTATGCATGGCACGACCCCATTGACCGACGCTGTTCTCGGTAATCTTCTTCGCATCCTTGTTGACCATCGTCTCGTCCAGTGCCAAAGTCCAATCATCGCTGGGAAGCGTGTACTCATTGTTGTCATTCCACATGCCGTCAATGCCGACCTTCTTCAGGCTCTTTACACCCTCGAACCACCACTTGAAAGCGACCTCGGAGGTGAAATCAATGTGGCAGCCGTCACCACCGGTGGCACCACCGGCACTCCAAAGACGCATGTAACCAGGCTTGTCAGTCTCGGGATCGGTGAAGAAACCACGACCGTCGATCAGGCGCTGGAAATCAGGGTGGGAGGCGAGCAGGAAGGGCTTGATGTTGGTGATGAGACGAATACCATGCTCGTGCATTTTGGAAATCCAATCCTGGGGATCGGGGAAACGCTCGTTGTTCCAGGTGAAGACAGTGCGAACCTTGGGTTCCACAGCGGCAATGGAGTAACCGGAGGACATCTGGTGAGCAGAGCAAGGAATTCCGTGATGCTTGAGCTTTTCAGCAAACTCAAGCAATGCCTTGTCTGCGCCATCCAGCATGGTGTACTTGTAACCACCGGAGATATATCCGTAGGCCCAACGGGGAACCAGCAGTGGGAAACCAACCAGCTCAGCATATGAACGGACAACTTCCTTGATGGTCTTACCAACGATCATGTACTGCTCCAGACCGCCATAGTCCTGACGGTAGATCTTGAAGTGACCCCAGAGACCGTCAATCTCAGCGCCAACCGACCATGAGCCCCGGCCATGCGTAGTAGAGAACAAGGCAACACAGCCTTCCGGTGTGGCCTTGATTAGGAGAGGAATATGCTTGTAGAGAGGATCGGTTTTGTAAACATCGTAGCCGAAGCAGTCGGTAGCAGTGAGCTGGAAGTTGCGGCCAGTGAGGTCCATTGGCGCAGCCTTCTCACCCAGACCAACGTGGAGAGCATTGCGGTCATGCACGGAGTAGTGAGCAACACCCGGGCCGTCGGCGACGTATGACCGGAGAGGCAGATCGCGGTGTAGAGGCTTGTTGGAGCCTGACCAAGACAGAGAAACGACTGGTGTGTGCTCCCACTCCACCTTCGCGGTGACGCCGGCCACATCAATGGTCTTCCAGGTGGCTTCCTCCTTGGCGGAGATATTGAGGCCCTTGAGATCTGTCTCGGGCTTGGTAACGTTGGGGTAGGGAGGAATTGGGCGCTCTGCAGAGGAGAATGTCACCCGGAAGAGGTTTTGGCGAACGACCTCGAAGGAGAAGTCAAAGGCAGTTTTGCCGGAGGAGCTGCGGAGATGCACAGAGGCATCTTGTTGCGCGCTCGAGGCGACCTGTTGGTAGCCCTTCGGGCAGATCTCTCTTTGAGGCATGATTGGGATATAATTCGCGAGGAAACTTCACGAGGATTGAATTGAGATCAGACCAACCTGGCAGTCCAGTTTATTTGTAACATTGAGTGCAAAGCGTGTCTCGTCATTCCCCGCACCCGATTGTTGGAGAGCTTCGCAGACGTGGGGCAACTATACAGTCGGCGATCGGGGCTGATCTCCGAGGGGAGGCGGCGACTCTTCCCCAGACAAAATGCCTCAAAAGTGAAAATTGCTAAAGCAACGATAAGTTGTAGTAGTATTACAATCTTCTGTTCCATGAGTTTGAAACACCGAAATTTTTCAAAATCATGCTAGCACTTACCAATGTGACGGTATCGGTGCTGTCAAGAAAGATGAATCGAAAGACATTTACAAAGACCTTTTGAAAAAGATTATAAGAAATATCAAAGCATTAGTCGGTCTATTTCTCTGGGTTCTATGCTCAAACCTTTGAACTATGTACTCTAGTAACTATGCTATAACTATGATATGTACTCCCATTCCTTTACTACGTATCCCCGAATTAGCGATTCTACTTTCCCCAGACAAACGCTTCAAATTGCCACTACACCTTCCACGAAAGGATCTTCCAGAAGGGCTCAGGTGACCTCCAGACGGTGCCAGAGGATCACTAGAAAGCCCGATGGACCGATACCCAGTCGCAGACTCGCACTCGTCGACCGACTCTCCACAGCGTCCGCGTGAAGTGAGAAAATGGGGCCCCGGACCAGACAAGCCGAACCGGACCATACGAGACTCGCCCAGCCCGAAGCTAAAAACGCCAACATCCCCAACATCCAGAAACTTTCATCCGCCACGTGAATAGAGTCGGTTCTGCCAGCCGAACGCCGACAGCTAATCCTTCTCCAGTAATCCCGACTTCCCCGGCCTGCACCGTGCTAACCACCCTTGTGAATACCACGTCTAACATCTGACAACAGTCTCCGCTCGTAACAGCATTCATTGGTCCGATTAACGGAAGTTCCCCGGGACGGCAAAAAGCCTGCTTCCATTCGGGACTTGGACACTCGTGTGGACAAGCGGTTCAGCAAGTCGACAAGGATGATGCGGACGCATTAGAGTTCTCCAGACCGTCTCTGCCAGACATCGGACTTGGAGTGCGGTCGACCGGGGTGATCATAAACTGAGTTTCCCCACGGGGTGCGGCGAGCCCTAATAATCTTCCCCAGTGTTGATCCTTTCCGAGACTGATATAACTATTGCCTCTCACCCCTGCTTTTTTGAGAGGGCCATCGGGTGTCTCGTTCATCTCGAGAGTCTGTTGAATTCTGCTTGGTCATTCACGTTATTACCCTTTTGACAACCCGTTGCTCAGTCTAGCAATGTCGCACCCTGGAGAGATTTCCCAGTCGAAGGGTCAGCAGGATGAGTTTGTCGAGTCCATCGAAGCCGTGGAGGCTGGCAAGGCTACTCCAGCGGTGCATGGTGATGCCCGTCCCAAACAGGACCAGGCACTGCAGTTGATTGAACATGCAGGATACTCGACTACCCTGACGCCAGAGAACAACAAACGAGTCCTGCGTGAAATTGATCTGCGCTTGCTACCCATCCTTTTGTCAATCTACTTCCTCCAGCAGCTCGACAAGTCAACCCTCTCCTATGCGTCTGTCTTCGGCCTGGTCGAGAAAGCCCATCTTCATGGCAAGATGTACTCCTGGTTGGGATCAGTGGTCTACCTGGCCCAGCTGATCTTCCAGCCCCTGGTCTCCTATCTCCTGGTCAAAGTGCCCATGGGAAAGTTCATGGCTGCATCAGTCCTGCTTTGGGGTATTTCTCTGTCTTGCATGACAGCCGCCAATAGCTTTGCTGGCCTGTTGGTTTGCCGCATGTTCTTGGGTATCTTTGAGGCGGGCATTGGTAAGTCCATCTTCTTGGAATGAAAAATGCTTTGTCCCTAATTTTGGAACATCCAGCCCCGGCATTCATCGCCGTCACGCAGATGTGGTATCGACGACTCGAACAGCCCGTCAGACTGGGCTCTTGGTACGCAATGAATGGTGTGGTCAACATGGTGAGCTTTCTTTGGACACTTGAGTGATAGACATCAAAGCGGACACTAATACAGTCCATAGGTTGGAAGTTTGATCACTTATGGCCTGGGTCACATCAAGTCTTCGGTCTTTGAGCCCTACCAGGTAAGCTATGAGAAGAAAACTTTGGGAGAATAATCGCTCAGCTCATAACAGATCATCTTCCTGTTCTTTGGTCTCATCACTGTTGGTGTTTCCGTCGCTGTTCTGTAAGTAATACCGATCATATTGGCTTGTAACATAACTAACACCTCACTCAATAGCCTGTTCATGCCCGACTCCCCCACAACCGCCAAGTTCCTCAACGAAGAAGACAAGCTCGTCGCTATTGAGAGGTACATACCCAAATCGCTCACATCATGAATGTTTGCCAGAGGTGCCGTCACTGACAAATACCCAGACTGCGCATGAATCAGCAAGGTATCGAGAGCCACGAATGGAAATGGGACCATGTCAAGGAGGCCTGCTTAGATCTCAAGTCTTGGTTTTGGTTTGCCCTGATGTTTACCATTTCGTAAGAATCACTGACCACACCCACAAAATTGTGAAGTCATTAACCAGATCACAGCATTCCAAGCGGCGGAATTACTACCTTCGGTCCTCTTATTGTCAAGTCATTTGGTTTCAATTCCCTCAACACAATCCTGCTGAATGTGCCTTTTGGTGCTGTTCAGCTTGTTGCCACCATGGGTGGTGCTTGGTTAGCCACTTACTGGAAGAAGAAGGGTCCAGTTCTGGCGCTTCTTTGTCTTCCTCCCATTGCAGGCTGTGTGATGCTTTTGCATATCGCCCACAACGCCGCTCATAGGGGACCTCTTCTTGCGGGATACTATCTTGTGAGTGATTTGTGCTTTCGGAGGTTGCATTCTTCTCTTGCTTTTGCTAATCCTTGGTTCCTGAAAAATAGATCTCTGTCTACCCTGGTATTAGTAAGTTATTAAGTACCGATTGAGACTCCTATGGTTCTAATTATTTCTCAGCTCCTCTGGTCTACTCCTGGTCTGCTGCCAACACGGCCGGTGAGACGAAGAAGAAGGTCACCACAGGTATCCTTATTGTGGGACAGTGCGTGGGTAATGTATGTAGCGCTTCTCAACCCAACAACCAGGCATTCGAAAGGTTAATCGTGGAACTTTAGGTCGTTGGTCCCACTCTTTACACCACTGAGGAGGCACCTCTGTACCGCCGTGGACTGCTCTCCAAGTAAGTGCACAAGCAACGCTACCTCGGAACTAATACTGACATTCAATAGCCTCGCCCTGTTCTGTATTCTGTTCTGCTTGGTCCTGTACGTTTCCACCTCCCGATGGCTCACTATCTTTTATACTAACGATGCCTTTTAGTCTGAACATGGGATACCTCAGAATTCTCAACAAGAAGCACGAGCAGCAACGTGTTGCCGCCGGCAAGGAAGCCAAGGTGTTCGACCACTCTATGAACGAAGTTGGAGCCGCCCACACCGACAAGGAGGGCGTTCCCGTGCAAAGCGTAGCCAACGACAATGCGTTCAAGGACCTGACAGACTGGAAGAACGAAGACTTTGTATACGTATACTAGGTGTGATGTCACAAGCTACAACACAGGGAGCAGTCGGGCGGTGCGTGTAAGGTTCTGCAGATTTTCATACCAGCTGAACATTAATTTGATCTTTTGGCATTTGTACCACTACCAATTTCCAACTACAATAAACATTTCAAACCACTGTGAATCTCCGTGGTGGCGTTAGAGTCTATTATTCTAAGTTTTGCCCCAGAACGCCGTCGGCTTCTGCCCCAGCCGTTCTCCATTAGCCGACGTCGGGGCAATAGCCGAACCCCGCGTTTTCTTCTTCCCCAGTTTTCATGACATTCGGAGATCTCGGTGAGCACAATTTGACGCGCCCAAAGTGCATTCTGGGTCTAAATATGCAAGACGAAGACTCGTTGCATGTTGTTCCCGCGCCGATCGGCAAAAAGCGCATCCCTGTACGTGCTACAGCCTCCGGGCCTCGTGCTAGTCGGGATCGGGGGATCGGATGTACTAACGCCATCTCGGTTATAGAAAGCGTGCAGCGCTTGTCGACAGTCTAAAGTGAGTATTCAAATGGCATTTGGGCTAGTCTTTGGTATTGACTTGGTTATAGGTTAGATGCGACGGGGATCGTCCGTGTGGGAGGTGAGCATCACGAGGAATTGTATGAGTCAAATGCTAACATGTTTCCCAGATGCCAAAAGCTTGAGAAACAATGCGTCTTTTTCGAGATTCCCAAAGACCCCGTGTCAGAGTATGACTGCCCCGTTGGTCTAACTGTCTGACGTGAATATTTACTGACTCATCTGCAGGAGACTCGAAAGCGTCGAGTCGGAGATGCTATACCTGAGAAGACAATTGGATGATATGCGAGAGCTTTTGCAGCGAGCTTGCGCATCCCCGACCATGAACTCCCAGCATATGTCACCCCGACAAACACGAGAGCAGCCCAAGCAAGGCCGTGGGGACAGTGCATGTCCTTCGTCGTGCTCTCAACCCAGTCATTGCCCAGACAACAGCGGCGCTTTGATTCCCAATAACACTGGGTATGCAAATGGAGCAAGCCATACCACTTATCCACGATCTGTGCCAGATCTATCTCCAACTAGCGTTTCAGTACACCCACTCTACGGATCACCCCAGGCGGAGCGCAGAGGCCATAAAAGAAAGCGCTCCTGCTTCGAGATACGCGACGAGGCTGTGGCAGACTTCATTGATAAAGGGCTCATCACGCTTGACTGTGCCATTTCTTGTTTCAATACGTGAGTCAACATGAATCTCGATTGTGACACTGTTGATCTAACATGGCATTTGCTCTAGTTTCTTCGAAGGCTGCGTGAGCATCGATACTATATACGGTTTAAATCGCGACAGTCATTGATTATTTTTCTAAAACAGGATCGATATATACCCATTTTTGATCCCGAACATGACACATTCGACTCTGTCCGGGGCCGAAGTAGTATTCTCCTCAATGCTATCTGTACCATAGGCTGTATGGTTGAAACAAGTGAGTCCATTGGTACCCGACGCATCATAGATAAGGACTTTCGCTAATCCTTGATCTGAATAGAGTCTGGTGGGCCAATGTCCGACATACTGCATGCCGAACTGAAAAAATGGATCAACGTCATCATTCAGAACAAAGGCCTCAACTCTCTCGAATCCGTGCAAGCAATGCTGATAGTTGCCTGTTACTCCGGGGACCGCCTATTGATCCTCTCCTTTGCGACGCGAATGGCACTCGATCTTGGTCTCCATGAAGCATTCGAGGAACTTACAGAAAGACTTGCAATGAATAATGAAAATTCTTACGGTGTCCCAGACCATGACTTTGAAAGAGAGCGCGTGCTCATGCGCAAGTCCAGGACTTGGTTTGGACTGCTTGTGTTGGAGCATATGTCGGTTTTCTGAATATCCCTATGGCGTGCGCTTGCTGATGGTGTACGTTTTAGTTTCCGCGTGGATGCAGGTAAACCACCTGGGATCCGCCTTGTGGGTAATTCCCGTCGATGTCGGATACTATTGAGTAACCCGTCGTCAACTATTTTGGATCTTCGGCTGTTTTCGCAAGTTGAGGTATGTACCTTAATAACCCTTACCAGCGCCCCTTTTTTGGATAGTGCTGACATGAGCGTTTGTAGCTCAACATTCTCAGAGGTAGGACTTGACCTCATTCATATCCGTCATATCTACTCTGACCAAAGCCCCGCACAGCAACCATCAATGATACATTAGGTCCAGAGACCACCCTTGACAGGCAAGGGATCTCAGACTTTGTACATGAGATGAAGATCGATCTCGATTTGTGGTTTGAGTAAGTCATCCAGGGATATTATCTTTACTATATGATGCTAACCTCAGGGAGTGACTGGTTACGAACAATCGGTAAGTACTGTTTGCTATGTACTCATGTTGCAAATGCACTAATATTATTACAGAGGGTTGTATCCCAGCTCAACAAGAGAAACCATATCTTCTCGTTGCCCTCCGTGTCCAGAAATGTTGGGCCGAGATGATGTTAAACTGCAAAGCACTTCGGGCAATGGGCGTGGAGAATGTAGCGTATGTATTGTCTACTTTGACGTTACAAAACACCGATCGCACAATGTGAATAGTAGTAACTAACTGAGCGATCGATTCAAGTGCCATGACCGTCACCGAGCGCCATATTCTCCTCGCCGCCAAAGCCGCCGCCCGAAGACATCTCCGCCTCATCATCGTCGAGCCCGAATTCTACCTAGCCAAACTAAAATATGCCATGGATTTTGTATGGGCAAAATGCGCATTCTCCTTCTTACTTCTCCTCAAACTTTCACGTCTTCTCCCGGAGCGAGAAGGAGAGCACCATGAGCTGCTGGAATACGGCGGGACACTTGTCGAAGAACTCAGCAAAGCGGGTTCACATAACCATCAATCTGGTGCAGGCAACATTTATCTTCAAATTCTCAAAGTTAGCATCGAGAAATACGGGCGGGCGTTGCAAGAGTCTCAACAGCCTAGTACGGGTGGGTCGAGCGGTACGTCGCCGTTTTGGGAGCTGTTCGATGCGCAGGCGGATCTGCAGTGGTTTATGCCTGAGCAGTTTGTTTCGGAGTGGGATTTCCCGGGGTTGAATCTTTTTTATTTTCCTACTGCGATGCAAGATTTCTTTGGAGATTTCTCATTGGCTATGTGAGTTAGTGGTGGATGGGGCCATATTCTAAACTAGGTCTGGACTAGGTAGCGGTGTTTCAACTTCCACTTGATAGTTATGCAATTTTTAATTTTCTAGAATCCTGTGGCAGGTTCATGTTTAGGTAACCCTTCTAGGGTCTGCTGCGGCGCATATATAGATATGCCGAGTGTAATACAAAAAGGGTCCATTGGAAGATGACAGACTAGTCACAAAAAAATGAAAAATCTATATAGTAAAATCGAAGGATAAAATGGAACGGACGAAAATTCTTAATCGAGTCACGAAACAGTCTACCCCCGGCTCCTCATACCAGATGCCAATTGTTACAGATAAGTGTAATCTCTAGATCCCAGGTGAATGTTGAACTTTTTTTGTGGCGCTCGACCAATTTCTCATAGTGGATGGATGGGTGTTGTTGGTATCATAGCTTCAAGTCGCAAATAAGAAGGCAAATTATGTTTTATCACGATCAGCGGATTAACCCAGAGCCTTCATGGCAAGTTCGACACTGTAGAACGTTAGTACTCAATGGTCCACAAGAGGAAGGAAAAATTCTCTGGCACTTACACAACGAAAGTACCGGCTGAGACGGGCATAGCTCTCAGCAGGGTCGGGCCAATACCCTTCCAGAAACCACCCAAGCCCTCAACGGCATAGGTCTTCTTGAAGCAGTCGCGCATGCTGGCAAACTGCTGAGTAGCACCGAACCCGTCGGTCTGCATCTTACTCTTGACCACGTCGAAGGGGTAGCTAGACAACCACAGAGCCTCACCAGCCAGACCACCGTAGGTGGCCACCTTGATAGCAGAGATATCCTCGCGCTTGACGTTGTTGCGCTTGGCATCCATGTTCATCATGTACTCGAAAGCCATGAACCAGGTACCGTAGGCCATAGCCTCACGCAGGACGGTGACGGCCTGGCCGCGGTAGAGACCACGCAGGGCACCTCCCTGAGCAGCGAGCTTCTGCACGCAGTCAATGGGACCCGAGTACAGGCGGCCAGCGCCGTGGGGCTGGGCCTGAAGGCGGATACGGACATGCTCAATCGGGCCCGAGAGCACAGAGTTGGTCACACCGGCAAACGAACCGGCCAACCAGTACTGGCCGTATGAGAGCGCGCTGTCGGCATACTTCTTCTTATTCAGCTCCTCCAGCTTGCGGCGAGCCTGGTGGAAAGCACCGAATTGCACACTGACCTATGGAAGGAGTTAGATGAGTGGGCCGTGGGAACTCTCGGGGAATTGACACTTACGCAGGCGCCGATTCCGATCAGGGGAGTCAGGGTACCCTTATAGAATGCAGCGGGACCCTCCTTCTTGAAGATCTGGGTCGCGCAGTCCAGAGCACTCTTATACTGAGAGGTGGTTTGCAGGCGGACCTTTACGATATCTGGGCCATTGGGGTTAGACAGGCTTCACTGTGGGGAAGTCAATTGTGTGCCGAGGGACACAAACCAAAGGGTTGTCCTGTAATTGAGTGAGTTAGCAATTGAATACATGAGATGAATCTCAAATAATAGTATCAAGGGCGAGGTGACATCCAATGCAACTTGCGCTTCATCAGATGGTTCTTGTCTTTCCCCGGAGTGCAGCACACTTACCCAGCAGAACCTGAGCCATGCCACCAGCAGCGCCCGCGGCCAAGTCCTTGACGGTGCGGAGAGCATCGTGGCTCTTCTCCAGATCGTCGAATGCTTCAGACTCCATGGCTACAGACCAATCGGATGATATGTCGAAATTGAAATAAGAGACAAGTTTCTCCGGATCTCTCCAGGTTCGAACGTTTATATCAGGAACCAGGGACACTCTTATCGTGATGGCGCCATCTGCCCTCTGATTCGCACGCAGCGCCGACTTCTTTGGGCGGGAAAACGGGGGTCTTTGCCGTCGGGAAACTTACGTAAGCCGGCAAAAAAACATTCGACAAGAAAGTGGAGTCGCAAGTTGCTTGGAGATTCGTTGGTTTACGAACTGGATCTCGCTGGATTTCATTGGAATCCGATGAGGAAGGCTTGTTGCTATTATCGCTATGCACCGCCGAGTAGTCTGGAGGGTATGATCTCTTCTCCGCAATTCCCCTTCCTCGGATTATGTCTGATCGTTGTCTAGCTCTCGCGCCGCGTTGATTTATCGACATCCACCACTCTATCCTCCCCGATTCTACCATCTTCACGGACATTTCGGTCCTCCGCAAGCCGGTTAAACTCTGAGAATGGCGCTGGAGATGGGAATAGTGATGGCGCAGCTCCAAGCGCACCATCGCCAGCGCCCAAGTTTGGAAACCGATGGGGCGCCAGACAGGCATCCAAGCCAACTGGCCTAAGCCCAGCGGAACAGGCCTTGCGCGATGCCATCATGGCCAGGAGTAAACCGCCTCCTCCTCCACCAGAAGCTCCGAAAGGTCCAGATCCCGAAAAAAGAATCCCAGGCACGCAATTCTACGTCAACAGCCAAGGCAAGCAAGCCTTCGCCCGCTCCGCGAACCATCCCGTCGACCACCAGCACTTGCACAACAGAGTCGCCCGACATTTGAGGGGTTCCTCCCGAACAGAAAACAGACCATCTCGAGGCAATCGTGAGTGGACTTGTCAAAGTTGCAACAAGGTCGTCTTTGCGAAGCATAAGGTTTGTCCGTTCTGCCAAACAGCGCGACAGGATGCTCCTCGACCACCCAGACAGGAACAGCAACCAAAGAAAAAGGACTGGGATTGTCCTGACTGCGGACATTTTAACTTTGCAAGGCGGGACGCATGTACCTCATGTGGTAACCCCAGGCCCGACGCGCAACCTTCGGAGACAAGTACATCGAGGAGGGAGTCAACACGCACTGGCAAGCTGCACAGTCTCGGCCAGTCTATTCTTGCTGAGGCCGGCGAAGAAAATTCGTCCTCAGCTTGGGGATCACGAAAAACTCAAAATGATCGGACAAGTCGGCACGGGGCACCAACCAGGATATCGCAAAGTGAAGGCCGCGAAAGCCGTGGGCAAGATGAGACAAAGAAGGACCGGAAGGTTGAAGAGAAAAACGAGAAAGAGAAAGAACTCGACAAGAAGGATCAATGGTCTTGGGATATGTCTGCCTTGGATCAGCTGCAATCTATGGAAGCGCCACCAACACCTGTCGATGTGCAGAAGAAACCCAAGAAACGCGATGGACGGAAGGACCGTGGATCATCCGAGGAGGGTGATTTTGATCCCGAGGACCGTAAGCGTCGTCGCGACAAGCGCCAGAAGAAGGCGAAGGAGGAGGTTACGGCTACTCCCCTTCACCTGCCCGAGTTCATCAGTGTCAGTAATTTGGCCGATGTCATCGGCGTGCGACAGGCCGAGTTCGTGGCCCGCATGGAAGATATGGGCTTTGAGGACGTGACCTATAACCATGTCTTGGACGCTGAGACCGCCGGTCTGGTGGCCGCCGAGTTCAACTATGAAGCCATTTTCGACACTGGGGCTGATGATATTGAGGCCGCACCGGTGCCCGAAGATGCATCTGATTTGCCCCCTCGCCCGCCGGTCGTGACGATTATGGGTCACGTTGACCACGGTAAAACCACTATCCTGGATTGGCTGCGAAAGTCGTCAGTGGCAGCCACTGAGCACGGTGGTATCACCCAGCACATTGGTGCCTTCTCTGTGGCGATGCCCTCTGGAAAGACAATCACCTTCTTGGACACCCCCGGCCATTCTGCATTCTTGGAAATGCGTAAGCGTGGTGCTGATGTGACTGATATTGTCGTTCTCGTCGTGGCCGCGGATGACAGTGTCAAGCCGCAGACCATCGAGGCTATTAAGCATGCCACGCAAGCCAACGTTCCTATCATCGTTGCGATCAGTAAAATTGACAAGGAAGGCCGCAACCCCGAGCGGGTAAAGCAAGATCTCTCGGTCCACGGCGTTCATGTTGAAGACTACGGTGGTGATGTTCAAGCAATTGGTGTGAGCGGTAAGACGGGCGAGGGCATGATCGAGCTCGAGGAGGCCATTGGTGTCCTCTCTGAGATGCAGGACCACCGTGCTGACACGGCCTGCAACGCTGAAGGCTGGGTCATCGAGGCGACCACCAAGAGCTACGGTCGCGTGGCTTCTGCTCTTATCCGTCGCGGTACCCTCCGGCCTGGCGATGTGATTGTTGCTGGTCAAACTTGGGCTCGCGTGCGCACCCTTCGCAATGAAGCTGGTCTGTCGATCGATGAAGCTACTCCTGGCATGCCGGTCGAGATTGACGGCTGGAGAGATCAGCCAGTCGCTGGAACGGAGATTCTGCAGGCCCCAACTGAGCAGAAGGCCAAGGACGTTGTGGCATATCGCCAGGATCGTGCAGACACCCAAAAGCTGGGTGAGGATATGGTTGCCATCAACGAGGCTCGACGTGAGCTTCTTGAAAAACGCAGACAGGAAGATCAAGACTCGGATGACGCTGCCAGCGCCCCTGTCGAGGCGTCCGGCCCCAAGGCAATCAACTTCATTATCAAGGCCGATGTAGACGGCTCCGCCGAGGCCGTTCTCAACTCAATCGCTGCTGTTGGCAACAACGAAGTTTACGCAAACATCTTGCGCTCTGGTGTTGGCCCCGTAACCGAGTTCGATATTGAACACGCAGCCAGCGCCAAGGGTAAGATCATTTCGTTCAACATGCCCATCGACCCCAACATGTCACGCCTCGCCGAACAGGAGTCTGTGACAATCATGGATCACAACATCATCTATAAGCTCATCGACGACGTGAAGGACGTTCTGAGCGAGCATCTGGCGCCTACCGTGACTCAGCGTGTGACGGGTGAAGCCGAAGTTGGTCAAATTTTCGAGATCACCGTCAAGGGTCGCGACAAGACGTCTATCGCTGGATGTCGTGTGCGTAACGGTTTGGTCAACAAGACTAAGAAGGTCCGAGTGATCCGCGGCAACCAGACCGTCTATGATGGTAAGAAAACCCTCCATATACCGAACTATCTAGAGCTATATCTAACCTCAATATCTAGGCACCATGACCTCGCTGAAGAACGTCAAGAAGGACGTTACCGAAATGCGCAAGGACACTGAGTGTGGTATCGCTTTCGACGGCTGGACCGACTTTGCTGTCGGCGATCACATCCAGTGCTACGAAGAGATCTTTGAAAAGCGTCATCTGTGAGATGATCATTGATGCTCTTTCTTTTCACAAGCTTCATGCGACTCTCTGTCGCTGTATTTTTAGACTTCGGTCCCCCTTTCCCCCTTCTCTCCTGTCTTTTTCACCTTCATCTTGTACCTATATACATGCCTTGCATCTTGGGATCGGGCGTTGTTCCATTTACACTACACCATTTGCTGGAAACAGTCACGCTTGATATGGAGATAGATGCAATCATAATACATGTACAGTATTTAGACATCATGAACTTCGTATAGCAAATTTCCTTACACGATGTGATGCACCAACACCCACATATTTAGATGCTCTCCCGGAGTCCCTACTTCGCCTTCCACCTTACTCTACCAACCCACTTCGCCCAATCCTGTACATCCCCCCTCTCCATAATCAAATCGACCGTAAAATACTCCCTCGCCAACTCCTCATTAGTCGCCATCCGATGCACAAAGCTATGGCAAGCCCGACACAACCACGCAACACTATTCAGCGTCCACTCATCATGCCACCCCCTCTTCAGCACCTTCGCATGCACACCCCGAGGAATAAGATGATGATACGACAGCGGGATCCAATCGCGCTCGCAAATCTCGCATGCCTCTGTGCGCGTGGTGCTCCAAACCGGCGGCGCGCTGGTCACACTTGTAGTATACTCGCTGAGAACTGGGGACAGGAATTCGGGGAGTTCGTTCGCGTCTGGGATTAGACCGTAGACGGAGAGGGTGTCGGGCACTGTTACTGGGATGGGGGAGCAGAGGGTGTCGAGGGTGGTGCGATCGAGGGGTATGTCTGCGTCTGCGGGGACATAGAGCGATGCTAAGTGCTCGTCGTGCTGGATTGCTGCGTATGAGAGTGTTTGGAGGGACTCTGGGAAGGAGGTGAAGGTTTCTGTAGCGATGAACTGGGACGAGCATGCGCGTTAGCTATGGAGATTCGTTGGGACGCGACTGAGGCAGAATCTGGAGATAATCAAGCTTCAAGGGTATTTACATCAACAAATTCAGCTAGTTCCTCTGGATCAACTCGCTCAGGTAGCCCAGAGTCGACCTCGAAGGTCGCTTCTTTGCGACCATTGCGCTTGGCCTTTGGTCGCCGTTTGCCGGTCTTCGGTTTCTCGGATCGGGCGACAATCGCGCTCGAGAGACATTCTCGGAAGACGCTATAGTTGTCATCGGAGGTCATTGGATAGTATTGTAGTCATGACCTTCGGCCTAGAGCTCATGGGGTAGCTCGTTGGCCTTGGTGAATGCGGAAGTGATGGAGAAGGTTGCCCCGCGGCGGAAAGATTGACATCATTGCTTCTTCTCCCTTGCTTCGGGAAGGTTGGAGAATATTGGAGAGAATTGGAGGTTTCACTGAAGCTACAGTCCAAAGATGAATTCTGAATTTCTACAGTCTGTGACATAGTATTATGCTCAGTTCAAGCAACGTCTTATACTCGCGATGAGGAGGCTAAAGAAAAATTGTCTTTCTTAATATTGGGAACACAAATCGTAGGCGAAATATCTTGCAAAAAGAACAACATCATTATCAAACGCCATATATTCTTGTGTAAGTCTCAGCTTGTATTCTCCTTCTCAATCATCACTGTCCTGTTTCATGTATGCCTTGATGTAAAACTGCGCAAACAGGTAGATCAAGGGAATAATATAGATGCTCGTAACGATAATGGTGAAGGCTTCCCCACTGTCACTCAAGCATGAGACTGCACTTTCACTTGTCGACATCTTGATTTGCAAGCCCTTGCGGATATTATCGTGGCTCTTGCCCGAGTCCAATCTCGGTGTGGATCCATTGTTGATACTTCCTGCAGTCACATCCAATGGAACCTTGTAACTCATAAACAAGTATGTGTACCCCCAGATCCAGCCGACAAAGAATTGTGCAAGTTGAAGCTTTGTCAGGGTGCGTTTGAAGCCCACAGGGACATAGATACCGAGTGTTTGAATTGTAAAGTACGTGTACTAAAAAGAAGCGACAGTCATGTTCTGTTAGCATGGCATCTTCAAGTAAGGCAGATGGATGTTCGAGAGTAGCCGCCGGGGAGATCAAATTACCATCAATGTATGGATTGCCGAGTTCAAAACTACACCAATAGCTCCCAAGGGGGACTCATATAGCACTGTTGCCCACCCACATATGATCACTCCAGCATGGTGGTATGTTTGCAACGTTGAGCTTTTCTTCCCTCGCGCAAGGATGATCAGCGTATCTACGACTTCGTAGAACTTGCTCATATAGAAGAGCCAGCCGACGTAGCTGCCTCCTGCTTCCCATAGGCTTTTGGATATTGGCAGGACTAGTGGATATTTTGTCAGATGGTTTATCGTCTTCAACTTCAAAGAAGTGATGATGGCCAGCTTTATGATAGACCATACCTCGATATGCATTGGAGTCCGTTTCACAGAGCAATTCCGCCACATGAGCGTAATAATTAGGACCCGCGTTGGCGACAGCCACGTCCCAAAGGGGCAATATGATCGTAAAGAGCGAGCAAAAAGTCCATGCTGAAAAGAGAGCAAGGAGTGCATTATGCGCCACAACCAGGGCCTTGAATGCGGAAGTTTTGGTGAAACGCCATGGCCGATATTGCCGACTGGCGTTGAATTTATTTAAGTAAAGAACCGTAGTGACATATATCGCCGTGAAAGTGAGGACAAACTTGATGTCAAGGGAAGTATAAAATATATCAGGGTCAATACGTATCCGCTGAAACAGCGAATTCGCCAATACATGCGAAGGCACGCTGGGCGGAGGCCGTGGTATCGGCTTGTAAGGCTGGCTTGGAGGAAGACTGAAAAGCTTCAAAGATGGAAAGCCGAAGTTGATCGGACTATGAGCTGAGAAAATATCCATATTGACGGAGACTTCTCAGTTCGGTTCAGAAAATGATCTTCATTGGAGGGGATATTCTCACTCTATGTAACAAGGCTTTATATACTAAACCATCTTATCAGGGCCCCTCATCAGATAGGAGCCAGGTGAAAAAAGCAAACATACTTCATGATGTACAATGAGGGGCTCGCTGTCGTGTGATGTAGATCATGAAGAAATGTTTGCGCTATTGGCTTTCCCATGCTCTAGTCAATTCTGCAAGCAAGTTATGGACTATTGTGACTTGGCTTGCAGGGTCACGTAAATCTCTTAGGTAGATTTGTGTATAGATGGGAAGTTGAACATGCTTCGCTGCCCCGCTATACACCTCGAGCATACAAGAACTGGCTCTTATGTACTCCCATCACATATTTTACTTTTGTCCATATCTCAGCCAGCCATCTTGCAGGCTATTGAAGTTTGTTCATGCATGAGTACATCATACTTGATCGAGATCGACGATCCGGAACTGAATTGTCATGGTATGGCTTGATAATATCACCTACGGTATATTGCTCGTCTAACGGTCGGCTATTTTGCCATACCTTGGTGTGTGACTGTGATGCGCTCGTATCACCTCCTTAAGCAAGACCCAGTCACACTTGGAAAACTTGTTGAGAGCCGGTTTACTCCTTGTGTCTCAGCTGAGATATGTCGATTAATTGACACGATCGTTAAGGGCTGATGGTTATATTGAATTCGTTAACCCTCGCACAGCGGTGCTGACATATAGTATTATCTTTTTTTTATCAAGATATTGAATCACGAAGAAAATTGAGAATGGAGCAACCTACTATAGAGCCATCGAGGCTCTTGCCTTCGAAGAAAATGAGTTATGTCTCCGACATGAATCATACTTTGTCAACGACCAGCAAAAGCTCAGTCGTCACCATATTACGCTCGCTTAACTGGCCAAAGACGATCTTTCTCGTTGGGATTCCCTTAGCTGCTACAATCAGTCTGCACTGGATTCCTCTTCGTAAGGAGACCTTCTGGGTTGGGCTCGCCTATGCCTATATTCGAGCTCTCACTGTTACCGCTGGTGTGTTTTCCCGAAAATCATCTACATTCTATAGCGTTTGTGCACAGACCTAACAAGACTTTTATAGGCTATCATCGCCTCTGGGCGCATAGATCCTATTTAGCCAGCACGCCCCTCAAGATCATTTTTGCCATTATCGGGGCTGGTGCTGGCCAAGACACTATTAAGAAATGGTGTCGTGATCACCGGGCCCATCATCGCTACGTTGATACCGACAAGGATCCATATAGCATGTCGAAAGGATTCTTTCATGCCCATATAGGTTGGGTTTTATTCGAACAGAGTGACCCCGTTCGTGGAGTCCTGGCTACTGGCCGTGTGGATATCAGTGACCTCCGATCAGACCCCGTCGTGATATGGCAGCGGAAGTACTATTTGATACTGTTGTTTCTTGCGGGCTACCTTGCCCCTACACTATACTGCGGTCTATTGTATGATGATTATCTCGGGGGCTTCGTCTTCGCAGGCTGCATTGCGACGGCCCTGCAACAACAAGGCACGTTCTGCGTTAATTCGGTGGCTCATTGGTATGGGTCTCAGCCTTATTCAACCGACAAAACTCCAAAAGACCACCCTTTGACTGGCTTACTAACCCTTGGAGAGGGATATCATAATTTCCATCACGAGTTCCCAATCGACTATCGGAATGGAGTTCGTTGGCATGACTTTGATCCAACCAAATGGGTAATCTGGTTATGTGCTCAGTTCGGTCTGGCCACTAATCTACGACGCTTCCCACAAAATGAGATTGAAAAGGGGAGAATTCAGCGGAGAAGAGAGAAGTTGGATGAGGAAAGCGAGAAGGTGGATTGGGGCGTGCCGCTTGAAGAACTCCCGGTTATGGAATGGGAAGAATTCCAGCAACAGGCAAGGACAGGATGCAATCTGATTGTCATCAGAGGGGCTGTACACGATGTTTCGGCATTTGTGACGGAGCATCCGGGAGGTGCAGCAATGATTACGGGTGCAATAGGCAAGGATGCAACGGAGATGTTCGAAGGGGGCGTTTACGGCCATTCGAATGCAGCCTCCAATCTCTTAGATACTATGAGAATAGCAGCAATCAAGAAGGAAGCTAATGTGGAGTAGAGACAGAGGATAAGAATGGATAACTCAGTTTCGGTTCAAGATAACTATACTACTACGAATGCATACTATTGAATGATATCAATGTTACAATAGGGAAGAAGATTATTCAAATCAACCTGTGTAATTCTACGAAAGTATCAGAACTAGCGAATGGAAGAGAGAGTGTGTGGAAATTTTTATTAAAAAAAATTCAAATGCATAGCCTTCTTTGAGACTCTTCAGACAAAGCAATTGATGATCGGCTCTTCAGGCTCAATAGATCGTCACCCATTGCCCCCGTCATGATCGTCACAACTAAGGCTGCCTGTCGATAATTCACTCATCCAAAAATTTGACATACGGGGCTTGAGGATGTGCAGCTCGCTGCATTTTCATCACATCGCTCTGACATACTGGATTTGACACGGAAGACTGAAGGTAATCCGGGGTCACTTGATCCAATCCACGTGCATATCAGCCCCATCGCGCGCAGAACGAGAACGAGTGTTCGGCAATAAGACTAGGCACATATTGATCATTTGAGGTTTGTTGCAGGAGTCCGATCTGCATACCTTTCAGCTGGCCCACGAATTCTTTGCTTTTTGCATGCGTGATGCTTCACTTCGGGGTTGTAAGATGAAGCTCATAATGCAGGAAAAGTTGCATCCCAAAATGAAGCAGTGATCGACGTTCTTGCATCACTTTCATGTCGAGGGCTTCAAGTCATATCCGCCCACCTCTACAGACAATTCATTGTCTCTTTTCTGTTTGAGGATCTCTCTTTGGGCTGTTGAAGTAGATTCCGCATCTTCCCAGTTCCGTATCATGCCCAGTGTAGCTTGAGAAGCTTACACCTGATCAACGAAATTATCACCTTGAGGTGCAGAAACCGTGTTCTCTGGCAACATTTTGCTGAATTAATATCCTATCCCTACTGAGACACATCTCGACCTATATAGTGTGTTCTCTATCGCCGCCCAGGCCAAAATCTCTTTGTGGATAAACACCCCGGTCACTACTATCTATCTGTCACTCTCACAGAGCTGCTAAGAAAGTCTCAATCATTTCATGCCTCATGAAATGAAGCTCATGAATACTGCCACTACCACATGCCTCCTAGGGGCTGCTGGTGCCTGTTGTTTCTATATTGTCATAAAACGTCTTGTCTTCCACCCTTTAGCCGGCTTTCCCGGGCCACGTCTAGCCGCAATCACTCGCTGGTATGAAGCATACTTTGACGTCCTGCGTGGAGGCCAGTTTATGTATGAAATTCAGCGGCTCCATAAAATCTACGGGCCTGTCGTGCGCATTGGTCCTAACGAGATTCATGTCAACGATCCCGACTTTTACGACACGTTGTATGCAGGGCCAACTCGACGTCGCGATAAAGACCCGTGGTTTCTATCTTCAATTGCACCTGGCATGTCATTCGCTGCGAGTAACTATGACCATCATCGTGCTCGACGTGGCGGCCTGAGCCCTTTCTTTTCTAAGGCAGCCGTTAGAGGATGGGAACCTGTGATTCACGAAAATATAGGACTTCTTTGTCAACATTTTCGACTAGCAAAAGGAACTGGCCAACTGTTGGAGTTACACACCTGCTTTGTCAACTTCGCCGTTGACACTGTCTCTCAGTACGTGTTTGGTAAGAACTCCGGGTTCGACACACTTAAGGAACCCATACTTGGGGAGAAATGGAAGAAGGGAGTGAATGGTATATTCGAGCTACTCTTGCTTGTTCGTCATGTTCCTTTGATGTATTTCTTCTCCAGAATTTTTCCCGTGTGGTTCTCGCGTTTGTTCTTTCCCAAATTCGGCCACGCTGCTGCAATCGAGCGGGTATGCTATTGCTATCTCCTAAACCCAAACGGCAGCAAATTGTTTGTGCTGAATCCAAATTTCTTCGTAGGACATCGAAAAACACACTCGAAAAGTCTACAATAGTCATAGTGCTACCCAAACTTCTATCATCGACCATCTTTTACGCAATGACAGACTTCCGCCAGCAGAGCGCACTTTAGCCCGGCTGACTGACGAGGCTAAATTCCTGCTAGTAGCAGGCACTGATGCACCCTCTCAGGTGATGGCAATTACAATATACCACGTTCTCAGCAATGTGACAATCTACAACTTGCTCCAAGCGGAGCTGCAGGCTGCTTCACCTGATGCGAGTGTGTATGCATCATGGAGTGATCTCGAGCGGTTGCCATATCTTGTCAGTCTATTCTGTTCAGCAAACTGGTGGCAAAGAACTAAACAGAACTAGACTGCAGTCATTTCAGAAGGGCTTCGGCTTTCTGCAGTAGTGACCTCGCGTCTTCCTCGCATCGCCCCAGACGAGGATTTGGTCTGCCACAGCTGGCGGATTCCCGCGGGCGTAAGCTCTTTCCCCGGTATAGGAAGGTATCGAATGACTACTAATCGTTGAGCACATCTCTATATTGTAGACTTCTATCAGCATGTCAAATCACTTCGTCCTCCGCGATGCCACCATCTTTCCCGACCCCTTAACCTTCCATCCTGAACGGTGGTTATCATCATCATCCACTTTAAGCCGGTATCTCGTGCCATTTTCGAAAGGCAGCCAGGGCTGCTTGGGGCCGAAGTAGGTTATCCACATAATCACTCTTCTCAGAGTATGATAGAAATCAACTGACCCAACCAGCATGGCTCACTCCTGGCTCTATATAGGGCTTGCTACTCTTCTGCGCCGGTTCACGCTGGAACTCGTTGACACGGACGAGAGCAATGTGACTATTGTCCGTGATTGTTTCAATGGTCAAACACCCGCTGGTAAGAATCGCATTCTAGTGAAAGTTTGTTAGAAAGTAATAGAAAGTCAGAATAAGATGGGATGAAGGCTATATCGCGAAGTCCAAAGTGGTCGTTTCGAGGTCTTTATCCAAAGACTACCACCTAGGGTAAAAACAGCCGCATAGATGTCTTCTCTTCTGAATAATCTTTCCAAATGTCTTTCGGATCATTCTCCTCGGTGTGATTTCAAAGGTTGTCTTTGGAAATATTTCCCCGTACACGGTCTGACGGCTAGCGATAAACCAACACAATATATATACAGTCTGCAAGGGCAAATGAAACCAATGACAACCTTATGGATCACAGGTAGAACCCCAGGTCGAGCCTCGTGAAACACTTGTAAAGACTGATGGGAATCCTATGACGAGCAAAATGGGAGCCTGCTGCTCATGGATATCATGCCTTTCACCCTTGATGTAGTTATGATGACATCATCTGTTGGTCTTGCAATTATCGCAGTCTCTATTCGTAGGAGAAGCTTTTGATGGGGAAGCCTGAGATGAAATATTTCATCCCATCGCTAGCTTTGTTTAAAATTAAATTCCGAGATTGGTCACTGTTGTTTTGAGGTGATTGTACCGAGGGATTAAACGCGCGCGGGGTCAAGCAGGAATATCTTGTAAAATAGCCTTCCGGCCAGGCATCTATCGCTGGCAACCAATCTTTTCCAACACTGCCCAATAATCAACATGGCAGGCAAGACAGTCGTGGCACTTGACCTCTATGGCACTTTGTTGTCAACAGAGTCCATTGCCAACCAGCTAGCGAGCCATTTCGAGGCTACCAAGGCCCAAGCCATCTCCGCACTCTGGCGGAGGTACCAGCTCGAATACACATGGCGACTCAACAGCATGGGTAAGCACCATCTGCTTTAACGTGCACGCGCGCACTAGTTGACAATCCTTAGAGCGCTACGAGGATTTCTCCAGCGTCACTCGGAATGCATTGCTTCATGCGCTAGCTGAGAGCGAAGAGCAGTTGAGCGACAGCAAGATCGCCAATCTAATGGAGGCCTACGATAGCCTGTCTATATTTCCCGACGTGAACCCAGCACTAGGCCGAATTGCAGCCGATCCTACTATCCACGCCGTGGTATTTTCCAACGGATCGAGATCAATGGTCTCCAACTCGATCTTACGGTCAAGGAACCTTGCTCCCCATGCCAGTGTGTTCCAAGACCTGATTACCGTCGACGATGTCCAGCGGTACAAGCCATCGCGAGCTAGCTATCAACACCTTGCCGAGAAAGTCGGGAAGCAGCCATCGGAGATAAACGAGCTGTGGCTCATCAGCGGCAACCCGTTCGACGTCGTGGGCGCGCGTAGCATGGGAATGAACGCGATCTGGGTTGATCGGGCTGGCAAGGGGTGGCAGGATGCTGCTGTGCCAAATCTACGGCCTTCGGCCATTGTACGTAGCCTGGAGCATATCGTGGACACGATCAAGGGCCGTCGCGAGTGACGAGAGAGAGGTCCAGTCCAAACGGGTTAAAAGGAATCACTCAAGCACCCAAGGGGGAAAAGGAATGTACAGCTGAAGAATTATTTCCAAACACTCCACGTATTGAGAAGAATTCGGGGTAAGCCAGCAATAAATTATTCTATCCTCCCATTTCCCCTCGAAGAACCCATTGCAAGGTGGATTCCAGAGTGAATAGGGAGGAATTCAGTTTATGTATGGAAAAGAAAAGAGAAAGTGCCAGGAGCGAAAAATTTGGTAGAAAAAGGGAATCCGGTGGATCGGTGACTAAGCAGCACGTGACTCATGCCTGGGTGGATCACAGGACCTCGGGCTTAGGGAGGGTCCGCTCTTATCGATAAGCAAAGCTCTGCTGCCTTTTGGAGTCGAACTCTTTCCTTGTTCGCCGAGCTTCAATCTTTTGCGTATACTGCAATACTGCAGACTGCAGGTAACCTGCAAGCATCATGCCGCAAATATGGGATCCAACTAGAGCAGCGTGGCTTTATCCGCTTCGGGTATGTGTTGATCCTACAAATTCCTGATTCTGCTAGGGAGGCGGCTAGTTACTGACTGAACATGATGGACAGGGCATTTACTACTTTGCAAGCCATCGATTCC
This sequence comes from Penicillium subrubescens, assembly GCF_028828155.1. Lineage (NCBI taxonomy): Eukaryota > Fungi > Ascomycota > Eurotiomycetes > Eurotiales > Aspergillaceae > Penicillium > Penicillium subrubescens. The sequence goes on along the minus strand of NW_026643151.1, from coordinate 2,135,446 downwards.
TCTGGCCCTTATTCAAGGCCCGGTTGGTGCCAATCGTCCTCCTGTCGTCCTTCGTCTATTTCCTCCTCTTTTTCTTCACCTACCTACCGCAGGTAGCATTCCTTGCTATCTTCCAAGGTGTCGGAGCATGGGTGAATGGTGCATTCCTCGTCCTTGGTGAGGGTGCGGCAATTGTGGCTGCCTTGTTCGAGGCCTTCTTTGTGGATGAAACACTGGTCGATATCTTCGACTCAGTCCTGGTGAATGAAGGACAGGAGGAGCTTGTGCTCGCCTCACGGGTCATCTATCCGGAGGCCGGTGACCCAGCCAGTCGTCTCGGGACCCCGACGACCAGCGCCGTGTATTCGCCATTATCTTTCCGCCAGATCATCGAGTTCGTTTTGCTGCTTCCACTCAATTTCATCCCGGTTGCCGGTACGCCCATGTTCCTGGTCTTGACAGGTTACCGGGCAGGGCCGTTCCACCACTGGCGGTACTTCCAACTGTTGGATTTCACCAAGCAGGAGCGCAAAGCGAGTATCCGTCGTCGACAGCTGCAGTACACTACGTACGTATAACTAGACTTTTATACTTTGATCATGAACCCAAAAATTATACTAACTGGAATAGCTTTGGAACGGTTGCCCTGATCTTGCAGCTCATCCCTCCATTCTCCATGCTCTTCTTGATGACAACCGCTACTGGTGCCGCATTGTGGGCCTCAGATCTTGAGCGCAAGCGACAGTTGGCTAGTCAGCGACCCAACAGGCTGGGAGACGGCTATCGTGACGATTTCACAGTATAAGACAGACATAGCGTTCTTGTTTCAGCTTGGACCTTTTTCTTTTCTCTTCTCAAAAAGGCTTAGGCTAATCGCACGCCAACCTGTGCTTTCGCATGGCAGACTTTTCCTCTTCCTAGATATCCTGATAATATCTACTAAGCCTTTTACTCTCACTAATTAAAAATGACGGTCCAAAAGACATTTAGAAAGATCTTTTATAGAAGGGAAAGTTAAAGCAGATATATTTACATTGTAAAACCGTTTCTCTAGTCTAGATATCAAGGACCTAGTGTACCTGCTCTCCACTATATTCGAAAATGGAATAGTTAGTCGTGCGATAGCACAAGTTGGCGTGCGATTAGCCTTAGCCCTCAAAAATGGTCTTCTACGGACGTACGGAGTGGTTTGTACTCCGTAGACCGCCCCTTAATATACATGCATGAACCCAGACTTTTCAATAATGGTGGACCCTTAAATTGTCGGGCTTGTGTTGCCAATATGGGACAAACCCACAGTGGACATAGAATGAGCCCAATCAGAAGGGACCGCGGCGCATTTGACTTCGTCTCTCTCCTTGAATGCGGGCACGTGACTAGGCGCCGCCATCCGAGGCCAACTTGCGACGCTTGCCGCCATGCATGGTTTCTGCTCTGCCAATGACCCTGGCAGGTGTCTAAGCGAAGTGAGATCTCATGTGAGAAAGTCTGGCCCATCGTTGGCTTCGTAGTATCTTACCAAGTCAATTGCCCTCCTTCCTGCCTGGGGAACATACTCATCGCTAAAACTGGCCTGTGCCGCGGCTCACCCGCTTCTCGCGCGGAACACAAGCCGTGGAAAAAGGGTCCCCAATTGCGTGGCGCGCTAAATTGAGCGGGGCAGCATCTCGCTACTAACAATATCTTCGGAGTGCGCTCCGGTCTTTGCACTGCTCTTTTGTGCAAGTGGTCAAGGAGGTCAAGCAAGAGTTCACCCCGCAGTGCTTGGGAACCTTGGGTATTGAAGACATTCTTCCCATTGATGCATCGATGATGGCTATGTCCTGACAATCCCGAAGCCCGGTCATGTCACCTTGCTTTCACGGATGGACCACAAAACGAGGCTGCGAAAGGCCTGCGATGCCTGCAGTATTCGTAAAGTAAAGGTTGGTTAAACCCTTGTCTGATGTAGTTGTTTGACCACTAACACCTTCCCTTCCCTGTCAAGTGTGATAACAGTGGGCCACCTTGTCGGTCCTGCGCTAGCTTGGATATCCCTTGCACCTATGAGAGGCCAAGCAGACGTCGTGGGCCGCCCAATCGCCATGCGGAGGCTCTGAAGAAGCAAAAGCTCGAGTCCCCGTCAGCAGACGCATCGCCAGGGAGCATCACAGACTACCCGCAGGCGAGCACGCCTAAGGCCTCTTCCTATGCGTCAAGCATCCCCCAACCAACGCCATTTGCCTCCTCAGCAGAAGCTATCTGCTCGCTGCATACCGTGCAGTTGTTACTCGATGACTTTTTTACTTACATTCACCCTTTGGTTCCCATCCCCCACGAACCTTCTTTTCGCGCGGCATTTGAGCGCCGCGAAGATGCCACTAGTGGTACATTTCTGGCCCTGCTGGCCTCTATGATCGGATTCCTGGTTGCATCCTTTCCGAGACGACCAAAACTTCGCCTCAACACTGAAGCAGAGCGCTCCGCATTTCCAAACTCAATAGCCCTGGTCAAGCGGTGCCATGAAGTTGCCATTCAGGCCCGAGGTACCGGATATCTCGATCGGAATGCAACAGTATACGACGCAGCCATCAGCTATTTTCTAGGTGTCTGCTCTGGCTACATTTATAGCATGCGACGCTGTCGTACCTACCTAGCGGAATGTCGCACTATGCTTCAGGTTTACGACCTCTGTCGCTCGCCAACAAATCTGCCAACTCCCGGAATGCTAAGCGCAAGCAGTCATATGTCAGTTGACCAGCCAGTTGCAGGCTTAACGGAAAGCAACAAAGTCGACTTGATCACGCAAGAGCTAGGCAGGCGACTTTTCTATGTCTCCCTAGTTGGGTATCAGACACTGCATCAAATTGGATCTCAAGATTACAGGGTTCACATAGCCCCAGAAACTCCAACAGACCGGTATCCACCACTTCCGCTGGAGGTGGATGATGAGTTCATCTTTGCAACCCACGTCAACCTGCAGCCAACTGGCCGAGTATCCCAACTAGTCGGGTTCAACGCGAACGTGCAGATCTACAGCTCCTACAACTCTATACTAGCGTGGGAAATCGCTTTCGGCAGCGGTCGGGTATTCGACTGGGAGCACCAACGCTCCACACTGTGGGAGTGTCTTGAAAAGACCAAATCCGCATTGCTTGAAACTCCTCCGGAGCTTTCTCTTCTTCATCCGAAAAGAAACCCATCTGCGTTCATGTCTGAGGATGGCTCCGTGTTCAGTTATCCGGATGATCATATCCATCAGGAACGACGCGCAATCCAGTACGAAATACAGAAAGCCAATATCTACGCAAGTCAGTTGTGTACAAGGTCATATCTGGTTGATAAGTATTGGAATCTGTTTGAGATATTCAGCAAATATGGGAACTCGGATCGAGTGCCAGCTGCGAATTCTGTTGCGCAGATCAAGGTGGAGAATCCATCGGATGCACAGGATGGGACTACTGCCACCTCGTCTCAGAATACATCAGCTGTGCACCATGCACAAACAGACTACATCGGTCGCATGATGGCAGAAGAGCGCAAGCTGGTCATCAAAGACTTATTCGTGCTCCTACGAACCGTCAACGAAGTCAATATGGAACCCAATGGTGCCAGCATAGTACGTGACAGCCCTTCCACCCCCTTCCCACAATCCCACTCGTTTTACTCATCATCAAACTCAGACAACCAAAATCCGCCAAGTAGCATCCACCCTCCTCAACATGCCCAGCCACCACCCAGCATCAAAATCACCCGCCGCCCCCGACGAGCCCTCACCAAAGTCACACCCACCCGAGACAACAACCACCTCCTTATCAGGTCTGCACGTTCTCACCGCAGCAGAAGCAGAATCCTATCTCCACGCTTTCATCGATACTCTTGTCAGACTGGAAGGCCATTCATCTGCTACGACTGATTCCGGCAGCAACGCCGAAGGTGTGAGCCCTCGTACGAATGGACGAGCCATGAGTTACCTCAGTGACTATGAGCGTGATCAGGAGGAATTGAGCCAGTGGGCGAATCTGAGGGAGTATCAGCAGAAGTTTGCTGAGGCAGGGGTGTTTTTGTCGGAGCTGTAGCATAGAAAACTTTAAGATTACCTTGATATTCTCACGATCAACCTAATTCTCGATTTCTTAATACGAAACGCCTGTTCCAAGCTCGATTTGAACTTTATAGTATCATGTATCCCTCCAGGCTGAGGCTAATCGCACGTCACACGATATCCCTTTTGGATATACTGGAGAACAGGTATATCTGGATCCTCGATGTCCAGACTAGGTAAACAGGTTTTCTATATCAATATGTATACTTTAGATTTCTCTTTGCGAAAGATCTTCCTTAATATCATGTGAACAATCTTTTGAACAGTCTTCCTAATCAGCCGGGGTTTCCTTCTAGCCTATGGTTTAGAGTCATGACTGATAGAACAACTTTGAGAACATATCAGGGTGTCCAACTTAGAGAGTCAAACTGTATGTATCTGTGATAAAAGGGTTTACTCGATGTAGGTCTTATCCACCATATCCGAAAATGGTATAGTCTGTCGTGCGATTAGCCTCAGCCTAGCTTTTGGGGAAGATCGGGGTATAAGATTGAGTTTTGTTGCTTTTTACGGTTGTATCGAGGGCGCTGAAAAGTGTCTAGCTGAATATGATCTGTGTCACTCACTACCTTCTGTTCAAAAAGAAGAAGAAAAATTTTACTGTTGCCTATGGACCATCTGTGATCATTTGTAGATTGATTTTGGTAAAACAAAAAAAAGTGATTATGGCAGTGTTAGGGTAATTATCAAAACAAGCATCCTCCAATGACAGAAAGGAAATTCAGAATACAAGATCGTTTATTACACATCTCAAGGAGCCACACAGCCTCTAACTAACAACCTGAATGCGAATCGCAGTCGTAGTGGCCGTCACAGTCTCCGTGGTAGTCTCCTTCCACGACGTCACAGTCTTTGTTTCCTTCCAGGATGTCACAGTCTGGTACTTGGTGACAAATATGATACCGGAGGAAGGAGTCACGGGAATGACTGTCAACAAGCCTGAGTCATTGTCTGGATCGTCAATGGTCGTCGAGGCCTTGGGAGCGGCAGCTGCAGCCTGTGTAATTTGTGGCTCAGCGGTGGTCTGGTGGATGGACGTTGTTTGAGACTCAATCGGGGTGGTTGAGGCCGTGACAGTTATTGTCGGGCCAGGCTGGGTCACAATCACGCTGTGCGTCTCTGTGGCGTGGATCGTGTATGTCATGGTCTCTTCGGATACGGTCGAGCTGGACGTGGTTTCCGTAGGCTGGGTGGAGGTAGTAGGTGTGGACGTCGTCTCAACTTCTGGAGCAGCCGAAGTTGTCCGTGCAACGGTGGATGTGAAGAAGGCGGCTGTAGCACCCTCGGAGACATAGACTACGACTGGCTGTGTGACAACAGGCCCAGAATGACGAGTCGTCGAGCTTGAAAGTGCTTCAGAGGAAGTAGACTGCACCACCAAGGATGCCGAGCTGGCTGGGTTGCTGGGCAGTACAGTGTTAGGCAGCACTGTGGAAGACAAGGCCTCGCTGGGACTGGTGGTAGGAGCCGAATCCGAGAGTGTACCAATAACTCCAACGCTTGCACTTGTTGTCTGCACATCTGGAGCGCTGCTAGGAGTAGTAGCTGCTGCTGATACTGCGGAAGAAGCAGATGTAGGGACAGGAGGTGCCGATGTAGATCCCGTCGGTGATACAGAAGCCACTCCACTGAAACTGGATGATTGAACTGAATTTGCTGCATATGAATTTGTGACACCCGCCCCAGCCCCAAGAGTGCCTACAAGGCCACCAAGCGTGGAGCGAGCAGCGCCAGTATTCGTATAGACTGGGATATGTTGTCTTGAATCACTACTGTGTGTAGTGGAGGCTGTAACCGGGGTCGAAGATGGCACTCCCGTGGACTTTGGGGAGGTTGGGGACTGGTTTGTAGAAGGTGCTGTCAAAGGCGAGGATGAAATTGTCTCCGGTGAGGTATAAACCTGCGAGCTTGATGGCCTTGAGGCAAACGAAGTCGAACTAAGAGCCCTGCTTGAAGATTGGGTAGCAGGAGCGATGGGCGCGGAAGATGAAGTGACAGCACTGGTTTGTACTGATGTGGAGGATGTAATATCACCAACTACGGACAAGAACGAGCTAGCTGATGTCGCGGTTGAGAGAGGAGAAGTCTGCGCTGGGGTTTTGAAGGCATCAATCGTCGAAGAAGATCCAGAAACAGCCACTGAGACTGAGCTCGACGAGCGGGCCACTGTAGGTGAGGAAGATGAAGATGTGGCAAAAGAGGGCGCTGAAGTAGAAGTGGATGTAGGAGTAGTAGATGCAGTAGGTGTAGAGGATGACGTGAAAGAGTGGATGATTGAAGAGGTAGACGACGACGATGTAGTAGCCGCTTCAGAGGTAGGCGTAGAAGTGGAGCTGGGAGTGGATATCGAGCTAGATGCTGGCAAGGTAGATGTTGGTGACGTAGAGGTTGGCGAAGCAGAAGAAGACGATGCAGTCGAACTCGCCTGCTCACTAGCCGTCGGCGAAACCGCATTCCCAAACACTGCCGGTGCAAAAGTCGAACTCGACGTAGTAGGAACCGTTGAAGACGAAGATACCGTAGAAAAAGCTTCGGCAGTAGAGGACGTCAATAGCCACGAGGGTGTAACAGGGATAACAGTGATTCCCCCCTCATCTTCATCAGCGCTACCGTCCTTCCGAAGGGCAGCAGATGTTTCAACCACTGTGAAGGTAGTCGACAGCCCGGTATTTGTCGCCAGCGAGGAACTAGATGATGCAGGCTCCTGGCCTGGAGCAAGCGAGCGTGCAATCGGACCGGCCGAGCACGAGCAGGCAAGAGCCAAGAGGGCTGCGAAATGGGTGAGCAGCATATTGATCGACGAGTCTGAATAGGATCAGATCAATCGAACGAGTAGACTGGAAGGAAAAAAGATCGTCGAGCAGAATGGGTAGGCCAGAAACGAAAGAGAAAGAGATTGAGAATGGTGAAAGGAGATATGAGCGAGAGCAGGAGTGAAACGCAATCAGTAGCAGGTAGAGAAGGGCAGTATGGCCCGTCGGGCTGTTAGGCGTAAATCAAATCAAGAGAGAATCCAAAGGAATGATCCTATTCAATAGCAGTATAGGTAGTATCGAAGACTGATCCAGGCAGAAGTCTGTGTATAGCGAAAGGCAGAAATGAAAGAGAGACGATGAAGGCAACAGCCACGCAGAAGGCAGAACAAAAAGAATGAGGCAACTTGAGACAACAAGAAAAGCAAGTAAGAAGACCAAATAGAAGAGAAAAGAAGAAAACCAGCATCCTCGAGGCATTGGGCCGATGCCGCCCATTATGAACCAGCACCTGTCATTCTGTCAAGCGCATTGTTTTGGCATGGGCCGGTCCAGCCAGTTCCATTTCCCTCAACAAACCGTAACCCGCCATTATCAGGGGTCAGGGTGGAACGACGAGGTTTCAGTCTCGGTGAGAATAGAGCCTGGTAGAGGAATGAAAGAAAGCAGAAGAAGAGAAAGAGAAAGGCAGATGGCGCGCGCGACACAAAGCGCCGTTGCAGTTGACGCCGGGAGGGAAATTTGGATGCTGGTTGGTGGAGACGGGGAGGAGTGGGTCTACAACAAACAGCTCCCCATGGGCCTGATGAAGATGTGATTGGATGCAGTTCAATTAAAATTAGAACCTGCAGCTAGGAGGCTGGTTAACTCGGAGCCTCTCTCGGTTCTTTATTCATCTGCAGAACTTGGATTGAGGACCTCAAAGGTTTATTATGGTTACTTTCGTCATCTTCTCTTGTCTCCATGTCAACGCCACAAAGTTAGGGCTAAGTCCAATAACCATCAACAATCATCACGACGATACAATAATATCGATATTAATACCAATGCTGACATCTCATAGCCAACCAAACTTCTCCGAAACAGGAAACTAGGCCTTCACGGTAAATGTTCCCCCAATTCCCTCAAACGACGAGATCTGACCAAGCACATTCTTCGAATCCCCATAGTAATGCATCCGATACGTGCCACTCTGTACGGGATTCGGATCATCCACACTGTAGTAGTCATCCTCAATCTGCCACTGCAGAGTGACCTCGCTATAGCCAAGGACGGTGTTCGTGCGCTTCCAGTTAAAGACTAGATTCCAGTCGCGGTCATCCCGGACAACCTCCCAGCTCCCAGAGTCCGTCTTTCGCTCTACGGCCGCATAGGTAGACTCCTGGTGGAGATTGTTGCGCGGATTAGCGCCGACAAAGGTTGTGTTGACATAGTCCCCGGGTCCGTAGGTCTTTTGTGCGGGGTTGGACACGACGTCGCCATAGGACTTCCCGATCGGAGCATTGTCGTAGACCACACCCGTGATGAAGCTGAGTGAGTTGTTGGTGTTAATAGGTGGACTAGGGCCTGTCGGAATCGTCGGTAACTCGGCGATATCAGAGGCACTGCCCAGATAGGGGAGGTACGTGAGGGTGAGATTGATGTAGGCGGCAAGAGTGCTGGGACCATAGAGGGTGGAGGCACCCTCGTAGCGCTGAACGTTGTACTCCTCCTCAGTCGTGACATAGTGCGCGTAACTATTGGATGGAGCGCCCAGCACAACCTGTGGGTTTGACACGGAGAGGGTGTCCTTAGCAGCTTGCGTGATGGCCGCCTTCCAGCGACGTCCAGACATTGTCGTGGCTTCGCTTGTAGACACGATGATGAAGAGCTGGCCGACTCGCAGAACTTGGATATCCACGATATCGGCAGCCCAGGCATAGGGTTCGGTGAGAGTTCCCACATCGAGGAGGATGTCTTTGGCTCCCTGGCACTTTTCTTGCTCCGCGGAAGGCTGATGGATAAATGCTCGAGCGACCTTCCACAACGGATTCTCCGTAGCGGGACCGCTCGCATTCTGTGTGAAGTCAAAAGCGCCCGGCCCATCCGTCGTTCCCGCCGCGAAGGAGTATCCCAGTGCGGCGGGACACGTCTTCAAAGAGCTGCCGTTGAATGGTGACGGAAACGTGTAGCCGTTCATATCCTGGTATACATGGAACGAGCGAACATCCGAGCTACCGGTTAGGGCAGTGCCAGTGCTCCCGGAGCTTAGCTGGCCATAGAGAGCCTTGGCTGCTGAATACTGGCGTTTGCCAATTTCGAAGCAGCTCTTCGCACCGTTGTCCTTCTCGCGGAAGAAGGGACCCCGACCGTGACAGGCCTCATTCGTACCCGTAGCACGACTAGAGAGACCACTGGAAAGATCTCTCGAACGACGTGAAGATGAACCACCGCAAGTACTATCTGAGTAGGTGCACATTACGTTCGAACCATCCTCGCACCACGCACCCTCGACGTTCGGGCTCGTGTCGCCAACGTTGGATTGTGAGAATCCGATGACAGCGCCGTCGGCAAAGCGCGAGTCATTCTCCACACTCCGTTCAAAGAGATATGCAGCGACCCCCTTGTTGTCGCCAGTGACAATGGTGTTGTTGTTGTACATCGACGTGCCATGGACTGGGAACCAGGTCAACACGGCTGTAGTCTTGTTGTCAGACTCGCGGTTGAAGCGCAAGAGAGTCAGCGTTTTGTCCACATTGGCCGAGTACTTCGCTTTCTCTTCCTCGGGGTTATGGTCATAAGAGTAGGGGCTGCGATTGACATTGGCGTCTTCCAGATTGATTGACCCAAAAGAAAGGCGTCCAGGAGTCAAACTCTCATGCGCACGCTTGATGGACAAGATAGTACCATCTACAATTGCTTGATAGCTCTGCTTGTCAAATCCTTTGGTCGGGATCTGTGGCAGCAAGTAGTTCATCCATGCACCAGGACCAGAGTGGGAGTGCGTCCCCGTCAGCGCAACGTTGTGCTCGCCATAGCGCGCATAATCACCGCCAAGCGCAGCGAGTCCCTGCAGGACGCCGTGCCTCACGGCGGTATCGCCGGCAAGTGTGTCGAGAACCAGATAGATGAAGGTGTTGTCAGGGTTTTTGGGGTCTGCAAAGATGAAGGAACGAGAGTAGATTCTCTGTCGCAGGCCTGTGCCTAGCTGGTCTAGACTGGCATAGCCGTTGAAGTCTACTTCGACGACAGGGCTAGATTGCTAGATTAGAAAAAGATCCGCAGAGTATGTAGATGATTGATATTGAACTATACCCAGTCACGTCTGCCTTGCCTGCGCCCACGAGAAACAGACCATCATCTGTCGCTGCACCCGCTCTGTTTCTCCAGTGATTGAGGTTTTTGTTGAAGCTCGATACAGGTACTTGATCCGCGTGCTGCATCACGGCAATCAACTGCAGGAACACCAAGAAGGTCACGGCGACTGCGCCCAAGGCAGCGCCAAGTCGAAGATTCGCCATATTGTAGGTAAGAACAAAGTATAAGCTAAAACATCAGGGTATGCGACTATTTCACAGCTCCTCCTCTCAACAGCAGATGTCTGAGGGATTATCAGTGTTGGAGCAGAGTAAACAACCGAGGCCAGGAACGTGCGAGTACTTAAGAACCAGAGTGATAGGCTCGGAGGCACGGAAAGCCCATAATCGGGGAGGCAATCAGAGGATGAAGAAGATCATAGCCCAGACTTGGCGCAGGTAAGCCTTCGGAGCTGGACCCTAGTGAAGATAGTGGAAATGGATTGCAGGAGAGGGGGAGAGTCGCATCTCGCTAAGCGATGATGGGCGTGTGATGAGTGACGAAGGAGGAGTGACAGGGCTCGGGGGATCGTCCTGCATGGGAACCCTTTTCACATTCCGCGTGCCCAACTGGGTTTAGATTATGAGACTATCAGACTATGCATCACTACAAGACCTTGCTTTTTAAATCAGCTTCCCCGCTCGGAGATGTAAATGGTTCCGATATTTGACATATGCATGGTAGCTGATATGTACATAAGCCTCGAATCAGATGCTGGTGCTCTTTCTGGAGTAAGTCGGGTATGACAAGTAGACTTCTCGCTTACTTGGATCAGCGCCGTACTCAGGTACCAACACGATCCTGTTCGAGACCATGATCATCAAGGTTACACCGCTGTCTGTTCAATCATCTGTCATCGCGTGCCATTCGCTAGCCAGCCACGGGCTTTAAGGCGATAGTTGGACCGTCGGAGGTCCAGATGCAGGCGGGGAACCGCCAATCAAGTTTGTATCAACACCAGTCAATGTATGGGAAGTCACATGATCCCTTTTTCGAAGGAACAAACTCACCGCCTCAATCGTGATCCTGGCATTTCCATCAGCGTCAGATTCAGATCCGATCCCAGTCTGTAGGAACAGCAATTACCACCCACAATTCTCAAGATGTCTCTCATCAACGAAGCTCACGACTCCCTACCCTGTATGCTACCCTTATCAACCAATTATCACATTCCAACCATACTAATTCCCACCAGACATCGACGCCGAGCCCTCAGCCATCGCGCGTCAAAAAGCCCAACAGCTTATCAACGCCGAGCTCGCCCCAGAACACACTTCCACACTCCACCCATCTATCCCCGCCAGTCCAGAATCCAAATTCTCCCCCTTTATCCAACAAGAACTCGAGCGCAAAGCCACGGGTGCTCCCCTCACGGGCGGCATCGACCTAACCCGCTACGAAGCCCCAGAACCACCAACTCGGAATTCCGACACGGAGCCCCCAAACCTGCCCGAGTGGCGCGAGACTCTGCAAAAGGCATATACGTCCAGCTCACATCTGACCAAGCGACACGAGAATCTCGCGCTGCTGGAGGAGCACGGCAAGAACGCGTGGTTGATTGGAAACTCCCAGTTGGAGGAGATCCTGCGTGGTATGGAGAAGGAATTGGCGGATACTAAGAGCGCCTCGGAGGAGGTCAACAAGCAGCGCAAGATTGCGCAGGATGCCAGCTCCGGCGAGCTGACTAGCCTTGAGGAGACGTGGAAGCGTGGTGTTGGAGCGGTGCTGGATGTCGAGTTGGCGTCCGAGGGCTTGCGGATGCAGATTCTGGAGCAACGGCGGTTGGCGGCGCAGCAGCAGGCGCGGTAAGCTTCTTGATACGATGATTAGTTTTACTTTCTTCCCTACTCCTCGCCAAGTGGGGTGCCATGTCTTGCGACCGGTGTCACTGTGCGATGTGGAGAGCTTTTCTCGGTCCGTGCTAGACTAGACAGTTGCACGAGGTTTGACCTTTGGGACACATCTGCACTCGAAATTTCTATCGGCAGGCTTGTTGTGCAGCATCATTTCCGTCCCAGGGTATCATCGCTTAACGGAATTGAGCTGCTGTCGAAGACCCTTTCCATTCTGAGGCTACACAATTCTTGTCCAAGTGCACGCATGCGACTATCGCGTGCTAACCGGCATATTACGTTGCTGCTATTCGATCTCATGTCTCGTCGATCAAGGACAGCGGAATTACCCCAGGTTGTGAACCCTGGACTTCGCACACATGGAAAATCATGACTCGACAGCATGCTTTATGCTGATACCCAAGGCCTTCCCGGTCAAGAGACCACAGGAGTCTTGGCCTTTCTTTCCCGACCCAAGCAGGATCGATCTATTTCCCAAGCCCGATTTACTTGGAAAATGCCAAACAATCAATATACCCACAATTTCATGCATCGTCTTGCGTTCACTTCATAAAAGTTCATTACCAATAGATCAACATCGTCCCAATAAGAACGTAAGTATTACAACAGGAAATCCTCAATTAAGCGCTCTCGGTTATGCTTAATAAGTACTCCAGGCCATAAGCTTGGCTTGAAGCATGACCACCATCTCTCACAACTTCTTCTCCGGCGCAACAATCTTCACATTAACACCATCCTTTCCCACCGAAACCGAACCACCCTCCACCTTCCTCGCAACCTCAGCAACCTTCATCGCATCAGCCTTCGCATTCCAATCGACCAACTGCTTACACATCCCGTCCAAAGTCGTAATAACAGGCCGATACCCCAACCCACCCTCCTCAGGCCCCCTCCTAGCCCGCTCATCATCCGCGATACAAAACACATCCGTAATAGCAAATAGCGACGGCTGAATCTGCAACAAATCACCCGTCACTTTGGGCAGAAGCCACGGCAACAGCGCGGCTTGGATGTAAGCGTATCCCTCAACGAGATAGGATAGCAATAGGAATGGGAGCGGTTGGACGGTTGGAAAAGAGACTGGTGTCTTGGAGAGGGTTGATAGGAGGGTGTAGACGTCGGTGAAGGAGATTGCTGGATTGGGATCTGTTACTACGAAGGATTGGCCGCCGATGTTGGGGAGGTTGCTTTTTGGCGAGGATTGTTCGAGGAGACGGGCTTCGTAGAGGAGGTGTGCTAGGGAGACGTTTTCGGCGTTGACGAAGCTTTGGATTACGGGGCGGACCCAGCTGTGGTTCTTGTTAGAATGGTGATGTTTTGGTTTCAATGCATAGGTTTTTGGTTCTTGGATACTGGTACTCACGTTGGACTTCCGCCACTGCGTAGGTACAAGCCGGTAATTGTCGCGCTGGCATCACTTCCAATACCATAGATTCCATTCGCAGGTCTGATACAGCCCGTTCGGAATCCAGTGGCCGGGTCATCAGCCGAGCGAACGAGACGCTCCGCTGCAATCTTGGATACAGCGTAGTTACCGAAGAACTCATCATGGCGTTCTGGTAACTTCGCATCATCACTCAGGATCTGCATAATCCGTCGAGGCAGTGTCTCCCACGGCGCAATCCAGAAACTCGGTTTGTGCAAGGTCACTGAGCCAGAGGAAGTAGAGATGAAGCATGTGGCACCGCACTTCTTAGAAGCGTTGAGTACAATTTGGGTACCCTCGACGTTGACCTTTGTGCAGAGTGGGAGGTAGATCTCTAGACGCTCAAAGGCACGAATGACGGCTGCAGTGTGGAAGACGGTTAGAGGCAGATTGGCCACGGTTGTTGGCCATGGTTGTTCGAAGGCTGTTGACACGGCGAGTTCGTCGGTGATATTGGTCTTGATAAAGGTAACGCCAAGGTCGAGGATGTCTTGTGTTGGTGTGAGAAGATCCAGAATTCGCAGTGAAGCTGGATCCTCGCCGCGAGCAAGAAGGTGTGAAACGATCCAGCCGCCCACAAGACCTATCAGAATAGAAGAGGGTTAGTTAATGGGTTTTCTCTCATCGGTGAATTTTTCATGTTTTGCTTCTCGCTTTCTTGTATTTCCGCGCGATTTCAAACGAAACCGTACAATCGGGTGAAAACAAGCAATGAGACAGAAGCATAGAGTACAAATGAGGACCACGTACCCGATCCACCCACAACGATATAGCGGCGCGACTGCTTCGGAGGCAGAGTGTCTGTGATATCGATCGGATTTTCGAGGATCTTCTTGTAAGCCGCCTTGACTTCGTCGACTGTCCAACGGTGCGGGGAGGACTTGCGGGCCTCATCGGGGACCCGTTTCATGGCGGCGTTGACATGGAAGAGGTACAGTGCTGCCACGCCGAGAGTGGTGAAGAAGATGGAGATCATAGCTGTGGGTTGGCGATTCAAGCATCGATTTGATCCAATGTCGAGGTGAAGAATCTCATTCAGACGAAGGTCGGGTCAAAAGAGAGCGCTTCGGCGAATATGAAGCTCGAGATGGTGCACAAGGCACTCTTTCTCCGTCCTGGCGTCCACGGAGTAAAGTAGGAAGCAAATGTCGTCGGCTTGATTTAAAGGGAAGATCAGAATGAGACAAATACGGGGAAAGCTCCTGGATCGCGGAGTGTCCGACAGCAACAGGTGTCGTCAACACGAAACAAGTCAGTGACTTGCGATCGCGTGGACTTTTAAGTGTCGCGTATAGTTCGGGAAGAGAGCTAAGTGGAGCGAGAGAAAGAGAGATACGATGGTTGCGCAACGCAGAACAGCAGATCACATTGGATTTTATTGTCAAGTAAGAGAAACTCCATCTTCATCGAAGCGACCTGTCCGAATTTCTTCATTGGTAGTATTCTGAGCCACGACTCCATCATCGTCGCAATGGCTTTAATTCTTTTGGGCAGGGTCGCTTAGAGTTAGTCGGTTCGGTTAGTTCTAAACGAGGGCGACATGCAACTGTGGTTGGCTGGCCGCATGTCCAATTCTCCGAAAATACTTCGATACGTGGGGGGAGGAAATTGAAGCGAGCAGGTGCAAACTTCAAACAGGAATGGGACAGCGAGGAGACCCAGACGGGCCAGAAAGAGGGATCCAGTTGGTCTTTTAAGATTTTAAGGTCGGGCGCTAGACTTGGACGTTTCTTAGCGAACAGTCAACAACGGAGAGGCAGACTGGAGTCTGCCCTGGTCTGGCCTGGCCTAATCCACTTGGTGAAGCTATGACTAGCCAAGCCTAGTAGCACATAGTCTCAAAGACTTTGCGACAACCCCTTTAGACATTATTAGTTAGCTAGTTACTATGACACATGTGCCTACAAATTAACAATGATGATTCTTTGGGTCAAATAGTAATTGAACTGGAATATAATTACTGGACTACTGTATGACAGAGTAGGGAGTACTGTACGTAGTATGGAGCCAGCCCATCTCAAAGTACAGTGGCAGAAACAGTTCAACAGAATCTCCCTGAAAGATCTTTCAAGTTCAGTATTCACTTACCTTTCTAGTTCATTCTTAGTGCTCTTTCTACTGTAGATAGCTCAGGTATTCTCTAAGTTATCAATTTATCGTCTAACTCGTGACTAAGAAGTTCAACCACATGGAGCGCCACATAAATCTGCAGGCGATGAAAAGAGTAAGATTTTGTATTTCTCGCTGCTCCACTGCGGAAGCCTTCCGTCATTCCGCATCTGCACCCCGATATCAAAGCTCGCCAAAGAAGCAGATCGCACTGTTCTTCACCCCAAAAAAAAAGACCGAATCCATCTTGCAAACTTTCGGAACTAGCCATCGGCATGCCATGGCCCACTCTAATTAGATAATGCCCGTACGGCAGATTTTCGAACCCGAATTTGCTCCAAGTGGCCCGACCCTTCATATCAGCATATCCCGGCACATGCAGCCATCCCAAACTCTGACCGCGTGCCCAGGAATCGATCGCAACGAACTCCGACCACCCAGACCCCGCAAGCTTGGCTTTTACAAAGACTTAACTTCCTAATAACCACAAAATACATACAATATCCCCCTCCTTTTAGGCCCCGACCTCGTACAGTATGTTTGTCGCGATCACACCTGGAGATGGTGTACTCGGCAAACCGGCACGCTAAGTACAGACCGCAATATCCACTCAGGTGAGAACTCTGTATCCACCATCAACGCAAAAAGGGGGATTCCCGAGTGCAACTGGCACTGACGCCGCCCGGATTCAACCTGACAGTCCGAAATGGAGATTTTTTTACCCATGGGGAACCTCTCCACGGGAGTCCATTCAGACTGGAACAGGAGACAAGAAGCACATCTTCCGTACGCATCACTATGAGGTGACTGTAAACCAAACCCAGACATACTCCTGTAGATATACTTCAGCCTTGAGTGGCGTGTACCTCGGTCTGCTTTCCGAGATCAACACTTACCCCTCGGCCCATCTTTTGGGCCCCCAATCACACAAATTGCTTCCTGCCTACTGTTGTCCTGCAAGGCTTTGACCTTTGCCGTCGACTTCTCGCAGAATTTAGGCTTATCAATTGCTCCTGCCCCACCTGGTCCGGTTGTTGGAAAAATTTCCTGTCCACAGGGTTGGGTAGAAAGAGACTTAGAGTGCTTGCGACGGCCTGGTGCTTTAATAATTGCTGTCTCATCTTTTCTCCCTATGGGTTCTTGTGGGCTCGATCATCTCCTGCGCAGGGCCTCGTAAATACAGACGACCTGGTTCAGTGAACAGCCTATTGTTATACTGGCCGATTTCGGAGTATCTCATATGCTTCTTCTGTTTCTTGGTTGCGCCGGAAGCTTGTAACAAGATAGCTTCAGTCAACCCTATCAACGCCCAATACGCTCAAGGCACGCCACATTCAGGGACAAAGTCCCATCTAGGAGCTCCAATAAGCTTCAATTACTAGGAGACCTCTCCTACCTCCCTATCTAAACAGATCAGTGATCAACCAGGACAATGTCGTCTCAAACATCCTCTTCATCAGACACCCACTCTCCCTCCGGCGAGAAATGGCCGCGAAATACAGAGCGAACGTCACACGACTCTGATTCCATCATGTCTGTCTCTTCAGTGGATACTGAGACAGATCATGATGCACTCGGCAAGACGTTGACGGCGCGCACATCGCGAGTCTCGGATCATATGTCCCTCGCGGAGCGTGTGACAACTATCCCGACGAATATGACGGCAGATCCAAACTTTGAAGTCGATTGGGATGGTGAAGATGATCCTGAGAATCCAAAGAATTGGTCTTTCCGGTATAAGGCTATGGGATTGTTGTTCTTGTCGTGGAATACGCTAATTGTGTGAGTTTGACATGTATTCGCTGGTCCTCTTGCTGTCTCGGCCTTTCATGAAAGCAAAAAGGAAACATATTGATCTCACGAATGGAGTGCTAATGCCTGAAAAAGCGTCCTTTATTCCACATCCTATACATCAGGCGTCGAGCTGATTGGGGAGGAATTCGGTGCCTCCAAAACTATCGTCACTCTCGGATTGACATTCTATCTAATTGGTCTCGCCATCGGCTCTATGTTCATGGCTCCGCTGAGCGAAGTCTACGGCCGAAAGCCCGTCTGTGTGGGCTGTCTAGCCGTTTTCACCATCCTGATTATCCCATGTGCCCTGGCCAAGTCGGTAACGGCTTTGATCGTGGTTCGCTTCTTCGGCGCCTTCTTTGGTAGTGTGATGATTTCGACTGCACCGGGCATGGTGGCTGATCTTGTGGATGATGATCATCGGGCGTTGGCTTTTTCAATTTGGAGTATTGGGCCGTTGAATGGACCTGGTATGTGTCATTCTTTGCTCACTTCTACCCATATGTGATAAATGACATTAACGGATTATCTAGTGTTGGGCCCCGTCATTGGTGGTTTTGTTACGCAGTATCTAGGCTGGCGCTGGATGTGCTGGATTGCACTGATTCTCTCAGCCGTGGCCCTTGTTCTCGCCATTATTTTGAAGGAAACATATGCGCCCACTCTGCTCCAAAAGAAAGCCGCTCGGCTTCGCAAGGAAACGGAGGACTCGCGCTGGTGGTCACGCTATGACCAGAAGGCTAGTCTACATGAGATCCTGGCACTGAACCTCAGTCGGCCATTCGTCATGGCTGTGACTGAGCCTATCTGGTAAGATCTGACCCAGGCCACAAGGATATCCAATACCCACGAACTAACCGTCTTCAGCATCTTCTGGAACATCTACATCGCCATCGTCTACGGCATCCTCTACCTCTGCTTCACCGCATACCCTATCGTCTTCCAAAACATCCGCGGCTGGGACCTGGGTTTCTCAGGCCTAGCCTTCCTCGGTATCGGTGTCGGTGTGCTCGTCACCATCGCATGTGAACCGCTCGTCCGCCGGCTGATTAACAGCCATGCCAAGGACCCCGAGACTGGTCGCGTCCACCCCGAAGCAATGGTCTCTTTCGTCTGCATTTGTTCCGTGCTTATCCCCATTGGCGAGCTCTGGTTTGCCTGGACCTGTTCCCCAGCCTCGATCCATTGGATCGTGCCTTTGCTCGCGGGTATTCCCTTCGGCGCTGGTAACACGGGTGTTTTCATCTACGCCTCCAACTACTTGACATACAGCTACGGCATGTACGCGGCGTCTGCACTTGCGGGTAACTCGGTGATCCGAAGTGTGCTGGGTGGAGTCCTGCCTCTGGTGGGATCGTACATGTACGCTGGTCTTGGACCGAATTGGTCCGGCACGTTACTGGGTCTGTTAGAGGTTGCCATTGTGCCGATTCCATTTATCTTTTATAAGTATGGGCATAGGATTCGCATGAAGAGTACTCTTATTTTGCGGATGCAGGAGGATAAGAAGAAGTTGGAGGGGAAGCGGGCGCGGAAGGCGCCTGGAGAGGATGTTGAGAAGCAGAATGATAATGTTTAATACTTTCTCTAGGGCTTGTCATGTGTTTGGTTCTTGCCGTGGTCTGATACCCAGTCGTGTTTGCATTGGAGGTGTTTGAAAAATGTGTCGGTCAATTAGATTGATGGCTAAAAGTTTTGCATGAGTATTGCTATGCATTAATATATACGAATTAATACCACGTTAATGAATCATTTGGGCAACGTCATAATGGGTTTCATTTCTCGTAAAGGACATGATATTAAATCATCCAGTAATGCGCATGCACTGGTCCAGGTCCAGGGCATTGCGAAGAATGCGCTCATACTCTCCCAGTGCAATCGCCCCTGCGGGAAAGACCATCACGGCGTCGATGTGCACCGGTCGAGCTGTGACTCTAACGGGTGCGATGACAGTCTCAGTGGCTCCATTGGATTGCTGTGAGCTAAGCTGAGACGAAGAAAATGACGGGTTTGGTGTAGCTGCATCTCGGACGTAGCCCAGTACGTTCAGCCAGGCGCCTACTCGAAGCTGATCCGAGGTGAGGTCTTGAAGAACCGCATTGACATCCACTGTGACAGATTCAGGCTCTGTTCTTCTCCTTGGGTAGTTGTGTTCCAGAACTAGATTGCCGGTGTTGACATCATATTGCCTCACACTAGTGTGTTTGGATGTTAGATATTTTTCGTGCATATACATTGCTCGAACGTACCAGCCCAGAAAGCGGACTTTTGTATCTGTCGCCAGAGATGGGAGATCACAGAGAAACACCCAATTCGAGGGACGCGGCCCGTTCATCCCTAGGATGAAGGGAGGAAACTAAAGAAATTAATCTTCAGTTTTGGTGTGACTTTCTCCTATAAAATTAAAGGAATGAATCAAAGTAGCCGTCGACCAGTTGAGGCGGTTGCCACGTGACCCCTATCGAGTGTATGTCATCGGGCCCAGCGAGGGGAATCACTCCCCTCCATTTTGGCTTCATCCGTGACTACGTCCGCCGATCCGTGATTTCTGAGCGTATCCTGCCCTGATCACCATTCTCGACCCTTTCATTACTCGTCTCCCTCTTCTTTGATTCCCTCCTCGACCTAGCGCTATCGCCCCGGCCTTTGACTTTTGCCTGGAGCCTACCCTACCCACCGCCGCCATCTGACGTGCCGCACGAGTCGCAGGCGCACCGCGAGGATCCCTGCACTACCAGTGCTGCCTGATCCGCCCAGATAAACACCACCAACCCACCCATCTTAGAACCCAACCGACCTACGTCGCATTCCATCCGCAACCATGTGGTCCTGGTTCGGCGGCGCCGCCGCTCAGAAGCGGAAGGATGCCCCCAAGGAAGCCATCCTCGGTCTCCGGCGACAGCTGGACATGCTGCAGAAGCGGGAGAAGCATGTTGAGAGCCTGATCGCGGAGCAAGATGCCGCAGCACGGAAACACGTTGCCACAAATAAGAACGGTACAGTTGCCACAACCCCCAGGCCCCCCCCGCAAATCAAAGTTTTGGGGACGGGGCCATGCATGTTGATCGATCTATGAGGATGATAAGAGCTAACGCGGGCTTTTTCTTCGAATGATATAGCCGCGAAAGCTGCGCTGCGACGGAAACATCAGCATGAGAAGACCCTTGAGCAGACCTCGGCGCAGGTCATGCAGCTTGAGCAACAGATTTACTCAATCGAGGCGGCGAATATCAACCATGAGACGCTCCAGGCTATGAAGTCGGCTGGTGATGCTATGAAGACGATCCACAACGGAATGACGCTGGAGCAGGTTGACAACACGATGTATGTGATGAGTGTTCGAGGGGGGAGAGAGCAAAAGACACGAGTGATATGGGAAAGGATATTTTTACTGATGACTACTTGCAGGGAAATACTCCGAGAACAACAAATGATCAGCCAGGAAATTGGCGACGCTATTACGACCATGCCGCTGGGCGAGACGATGGACGAGGGAGACCTGGAGGCCGAGCTGGAGGGACTGGAGCAGGAGGCGATGGACGAGCGCATGCTCAACACCGGGCCTACGCCAGTGGGAACTCGCTTGGAGGGTCTACCCGCTGCTGGGAATACAGAGCGTAAGTTCACACGCTACGAGGTGGTGTCTCACGATTTCCAAAGAGTCGCATGCTAACGATATACAGTCAACAAGCCACACGCAAACGAGGAAGAAGACGAGGAGGCCGAACTGGCCAAGCTCAAGGCCGAAATGGCTATGTAGCGAGTCATCGGCCCTTGAATATTAACACCACGCATTTGCACTTCTCTTCGTCTCGTCTCTTTTGGTGCGGTGGAGGGGGTTCTTGTTTTCCCCCATGCATTGGATGCTTTTTCCTACCTCGTTTCTCATCTTACAAGCAAGCCCTGTATTTCGTTTCCTCTGTTTTTGTGTATCCTGGCGCTGAGAGCTCGACCTAAATTCTCCTTTCTTTCTTCCTTTATACATTTTCAATATGGCTCAGAACCTCCTTTGGGATCGTGATTGCTTTACTCGATCCATCTCACATATTCCTGTCCTAAACAACCCGAGAATCCAGACGAGTTTGCGGTGCTCTTTTCTTTTCTACTTTGTCTATTTCCTTTTGCTTCCGGTTCCTTTCTCATAATTGACTCATCTAGATATGTCGTTCCTGCCATGTAACCTGGTATTTACCATCGATTTGCAATATCATCTTTCTAACAATGTAGGCTGAGGCTAATCACACGACAGACTGATCCATTTTCGAATCTAGTAGAGAATAACTACACTGGATCGTTGATATATAGACTGGAGAAACTATGTACGCTTTAACTTTCCCTCTTATGAAAGCTCTTTCTGAAAGTCTTTTGAACTGTCTTTCTTGATAGCTAAAGTAAAAGGCTTAATAGGTATTATGAGAATATCTAGGTACTTAGTGTACCGGTTATGCATCATATCTGGAATGGAATAGCCTGTCGAGCGAAAGCGTAAGCTGGCGTGCGATTAGCCTCAGCCACAAATATTAGCTATTGAGCCTCTGTGCTGTCGAGCGTCCAAGCATTCCAATAAAGCATCAGAACCTTGGAAGTTCACTCTCGGAGTGTGAGAACATTACTACAACCTATGAGCTTGATCAAGATTGTACGTGGAATGGATGCCCAAGATAGATTAATCAGAACCACCGCGAGTCCTTCCATATTCATTACACCCAGATTCACACCAGGTCACACACAGGCATCTACTACCGGACATTTAGTAGACACTCTCAACTACCCAAAGTCCAGCTAGCCATTACATTGTCGGTTACTTGATACCAAAAGCGTCATGAACATCTCAAACCTCGTCGCGAAGGTAGAAAACAAGGTGGTAATAGCATTTCCCAGAAAGAGTAACTCCCATGGTACGTTTCCGAAAATTCCGCCATGATCGTGAATTGAAACCACTCCCATTCCCATGCTAAATCCCGTAAAAATACCCATAAAACAAACTGTCGTCCAGAAAAGTAAAAAAGAAAACCCATCATCCGCAGCAGAAATTTGTTGTAAAACCGCGCCTTCGAAGCGTAACTCCTTTTGAGAAAACATGATTTGAAGCGAACATGCTGCACCGCTCTTGGTGAGAATGAAGCATGTGCTTCGAGCAGACTAAACGAAGGACCGTCCGTGCGAGTACTTGCGCTTCAGCTTCAAGGGTACCAAGCATAACTCTTCGACGGCTGCGCGCGCATCCCGTCTTGAGACTCGGTGCTCCACTTCGACTTCCACTGAATCTCGCGAGCTGCCCCATCGATCAAAGCGTCCTTGCAGTCATCAGGCAGAAGTGCCAGGATCTCGGGTGTCATGAACTCCGCGTGCTTAGGGTTGGCAATACTGGCAAGACCATTCGGGTTCAGATTACGCAAATCGCCGTCCGGGCCGGGAACGCCCATATTCGAGTATGGCGGTGACTCGTAGACAATGTCTGTGACGACATAGCGGTCGGAGATGTGCGAGGAAACGGGCGGGAAGATGGTGGTGTTTTGGGTCTGGTCGTCATGCTTGTCTGCAGAGTCGGTGGGTTCGGCAGATACGGATTGCGAGTCCGCAGTGGACTGCTTGTTCGCGATGCTGAGCGTGGACATGAGCTCGGCTGTGGTGCGGACTTCGCTGGGAGGCACGCGCTCCCAGCGGGCGTGAGTTGGTTGCATGATCTGCGGATATTGCATGGTGTTGGTGTGGACGTCGTAAATACCGTCCATGGTGGCGCGACGCATCTCGACAAGCTTGGAGTTGAATTGGCTAGATTGATCGAGTTAGTATGAATAGTACTCGGGTTGACAGTGGTTAGACAGGTTTATGCATGGGAACTCACCTTGCGGCTCGAGCATGCTCGAACATCCAGTTCTCGTCTGTTACAGGAATCCTCCGCTTCTTGGGATCGAGAGGCTTTCCACCAGCCATTGGCACCGAAGGTGCGTTCGTATGGTAAACGCTGCTAGCACCATGCCATGCGACATACTGATTGCGATTGTATGGTTCTCCAGGAGCAGGAAGTTTATCCTCTGGAACGGCAAGATCTCCCTCCACATCACCGCGTTCCCGAGCAGCTTGCTCATCATAATCGTCGGAAATCTTCTTACCGCCAACGACGATCTTTGCGCCGAACTCACGGAACACCGAACGCGCCGTGACCACACCGATAGCACGACCCTTATAGGAATGCGGGATAATATCGCGCTCAATCAGATCGCGCTTGGCGTCGTCGTCGATGATAATCTTGTAGAGCATCTTATGCTTTTGGAAGAACAGATATGAGTCCCGGAATCCGATGCATCGCGCTGGCTCGGTCGACAGCATGTACAGCTTGTCACCGCGGTTGAGGATAGTGAAAGTGCGGACTCGGTATTCGCGGCCTCCGAGGAGATGGCCATTCTCATCAACTTTGCTGTCACCCACCGGGTTGGGAGGGAGAGCCACTTCATCTCCAATCACATCCATCATGTTTCCTTCTTTGTCAACGGGAACTTGAGTGTTGTGCACAGGTCCACGATTCCGTGCCCAGCGGCCACCGCTAGCGGCAGGGCGACCTCGTCGGCGCTTGACGGGAGTTGTGACGCGAATTGGGGTTTGGGAGCCGTCTGGCGCATCCCAGTCTGGTGGACGGTTTTTTGGGGGACGACCAAGACGGCGTTTGCGCGGGATGGCGGGGCGACCAATAGCATGAGTAGGTGTGTCTGTTGCACCGTCAAGTTGTGTGATATCATCTGCGGCAGGAGTTCCGGCGTTGTTCTCTTGTTCTTTAGATTCACCAGGCGTGTCGGCCTGTGCTTCATCCGCGTCTTGCTCGTTGGCTTCGGGCTCCATATCGGGGTCGTCGTCGGGGGAGTTTGGCTCTTCGATGGGAGGCGATGACGGCTGTGATGGAGGGGCATCTATCATTTCCTCGTCTGAGAGGTCTGGTAATGTCGGGACATTTTCTGGGGAAATAGTTAGTCGCAACGCGTTTCACAGGGGCAATTGGTATAGAAGACTGGGTGTCTTTCAAGGCTTGACCGCTCTAGGGCACATACTCATAGACTTAGCAGCCGCTTGGGCAGCTGCCCTGAGCTTTCGAGGCATATTAGCGACAACTAACGGAGTCTCGATGCACAGAGTGATATCCGTCCGATGTGCACGGCGAGGCTGTTTTGGCAAAACCAATGAGCTCGATGGCGTCACGTGAGAATTTTGGACCTCACGTGAGTTGTGTCTCATGTTCACCGCTTTTTGTAATCACGTGATTGGCGGCTAGTCTTGAGCATGTGATCAGCCTGAGCCCTACTCTTCCCATGACGTCATATTACCCCTCCCCCTCGATCAGCTCGGGCAACTCGGTTGAACTCCAACACAGTGGATCAGCAGCCCTCCTTTGGGTGGGATTCTAGACCCAACACAGCCCTCCTTTGTTTCATACTCCATTGTCCTCATCTGGTACTGGTCAGCAGTCAATGAGTATTGTGTCTGTCATTAGGCCGTTGAACACAATGCGGAGAGAGTACTCCGTAGTTACTCATCCATTGCCGCACGATGAGCTCATGCTCGGGATTCCCATACAGATTAGCCTACTTCAGCCATAAAGGTTCACCGGGCGGCTAACTAGCTCGCCGTTCTCTCCCGAGAGGATCGTGCTTGAGCACAGTTTAGACCGTTTAGTCTGGCCCCTAGCACGGACTCTATCCACTTACTTTGGATAGTCGCAGCTGCCCTACCAGACATTCAACCTTTGACGACTTGATATGACTGGCTCTGGGTGCCGGGCTTGATGTACCATTGACTACATACAGCTTTCTCAAATCACTTTGACCGTTAGTCGTACTAATTATTATTATTATTATTATTATTATCATTTTCATTACAATAATTATGGTTCTACTAGTCGTGGGAGTGCTTTGTACACTGGTCGGAATTGTCTACTGACAGCTTAATGCCAAACTCACTATCACATGCAACTATATCATTGACTACCCATTGTTTCTCTCCTCTTCAGAGGTTTGACCTCCCATTAAACAAAGACAGTCATTGAAACCTAGAAACCTGCTTTGAATGAGTTCATCACCGCTTAGGCCCGAGAGAGGTATACTGTGATCCTCTGGCTCGGACCTGAGCATACTGCGTCGACATTTGACTCTGCAGCAAGCCCTCCTGTCAAGTATGTCATTCTGCACCCTTATCAGCCAATCCGACAGCGGGCTGTTGCTCAACGCTTCCAGAAGTATATGTCGAATCCTCTGCATGCAGCGGCAACGGACCCCTCAGTAGCCTCGGGAAGAGTCTCGGGTGCATGGCTATAGATGCATGGCTGCATAGTTACATACCTGGCAATCGTGGAACAGCATAGCACCTGGCGTATGACCTGCGAATAGGAGTCTCCATTGCTATTCTCGATTTCAGGTTTAGTCCTAATGATTTACCAAGCTACACGTATCTATGCAGATGATGTTTTGCTGCCGGAGTGCAGGACCTAGTGGAAAGCAGGTAGTGGGATGTGCTCAACATACCGAATTTCTGCGTACTGTTGAGAGGCTGGTATGTTAAAGCGCTACCTCGGATAGCCCGAGAAAGTTGGATGATCTACATGAACCTACCGACTCTGATTTGTCCTTGTACCGTGGATTAGCAGACCTAATATCGACTCTGAATGTGCATCACTAGTGATTGAGGTACCAGACACGGTGATCCTGGACTGTAACAGAAAACAACCCAAGAATTAGGAATCTTGTACCATGAACCGAAACCCTGGTCAATTAATAACGAACGAGATCTTTGGGGTCAGGTTTCCGATACGATATCGAGATCCCGTTCGCTTCCCTGTCGTGGGACCTGGAGGGGAGAAAGAGTGAGGGGCAGGTGTAGATCTTCCCCCGCCCTGGACAATGGATTTTACTTTTGTAGGCGGACCAACGTCTTCCAGAGCTCGAACAGAGAGCAGCGTTGCTTTATCCTTTTCCAATCTACGATTCATGATCCTCCTTCATATTATCCCCACCATGCTGTAACAAGCTTGCATTGTTTTTGTGGCATGTATATATGACCACAACTTCGGGCAGTTCTATCGATCCATCCAGGTCGGACTGACATGAGGTTAAGACCCCTATGGTGGGTGCCCTATGACGCAGTTAGTGGAGATCACCGGGTACCTGTACTTCAATAGTCGCCCTGCTAGTTTGAAGTGCTACAGTACGGTGAGAGAGAAAGCCCGTATTCTATCGAAACTGCAGTCAGGAGTACTGTACATGAATCACGAATTTATCACATACCTCCCAAAAAGACGCGGAAGTATTTCAAGCGCCATGGGGGCAAGCCACGGGAGGGCCTGGTAGGTCGAAGGAATGTAGCGATGGACAGTCACCTTCTTCCATGCAAGGGGAAACTGGCATGACGCTGGGCGCCGCACGATCGCGATTGCACGTATTTGAAGAATTGCCGATCGGACTCGATCATGGTTACACGGGATTGGATATCCATGGATGTCTAGAAAGAAAGAGAGAGAAGAGGAGGTGACATGGGAATCGCGGGGGTGGTTCTCCATCCAGAAGATTGAGAATTGGACTGTGACTGGGTCCACTATGTTGTACTGCCTGACGAGCGAGAGGAGAAAGACGAGAATGTACGGAGTACATACTGTACTTTGTACCCCGCCTTGAAAGCGGAGATGGCGGAGATTCTCGTCTATTCGGTCGGGTATACGCGATAATGGGAAGGAAGGGAGGTCGAAAGAAATCAATTTGGTAGAGAATTCGATCAAGCAAAAGAGCAGTAGTATGTATGCATGCTGAAAGAGGCGAATTTCAAGATTGCCCACGTGCCAGTAGAAGAAGTAAGTGCTAGGCCACCCCCGATGGATGCCTTGCCTTTGCTGGACTGGAATCGCCAACACGTCCATTCTTGATCAGATTCATGTCGTGTATCGGGGGAAGAAAGGCGTCAGGAATTTTCTTAGAGTCCTGATACACTTCAGTCTCCCGTGGCTGATGCAAATCATGGGAATCGATTGGTTCACCCTGGGAACAATGATCTTCATTGTGATAATCATAATTCCATATCTGAATAACTCAAATAATTATTTTAAATAATTTCATCACCAATCAATAAATCATTGGCTGGCTGGTTCCTGCACAATACTCCGTGCTGCCATGCTGCATGCCGAGTACAGCACTGTCAGTCTACATAGTTCGAGTATAGTAATCCTAAGTATACGGAGTATCCGAACAGGAAGAATCAGTCCGCCACTCGAGAAACTCGGGAGAGGGACAGCATTCAAAAAGACTCCACCAGGGTTTTTTATTCTTTGGGTCTGGGTTCTGCCATACAAATAATAATGGCCCAATTTCTGGTTGGTTTGATTGCGGCGTATTCCCCCCCCTTCGGTCTCTCCACTTTTGAGGGATTTGCCTCCCTGCCGGTCTGCTGGTTCAACTGGATCACTGGTTAGAGGGACTCGGTCGCCCTCCGGACTGGTGGATTTGGCCGTGGAAAGAGAGGGCGAGGTCATCGTACAGCTAAACGATCATAGAAGCTTGACTCGGTCGCAACTGACTAGAGACCACGATGATAGCTCAAACTAAAGATAGGTGCTGGTCAGTAGTTTCTTTGAAATACTCACTGACCTCTTTTCTATCGACTCGAACTCTATATACAAAGAACCCTTCTCTCTACGAGAACGCCCCGTCTTATTCTAAACCAATCCCACCTGCACTCAGCTGATGGTCAGCCTTTTTTCTTCAGCCCTTTGATCATTTTTTTACTTATTTGAGTAGTTAGCCACAGCCCCCAAGTGGTTTAAAATCAGAATAAAGAGCCCAATGGCTGAATGAAGAATCTCTCCTTCTGTTTCTTTGGTTCCGACCTGGGCTTCTTATTAAAACCACCGGGTCGACTCCTTTCGAGTCTCCTCGAATCCCAGTTCGACTTGATTCTTTGAATCCATGAACTTTCTCGCGTCTCATAATTTCTCGACTATTTATAGGGAGACCACAATAGCTGTACCGAGATATTGTCTATATAATAATCTCCAACCTCTCCTCCTCCTCCTCATTGGGAGCCGAAGCCGATCGGGGACCTCCATCCCGCAATCTCCCTTAGCTCATCAATCGGGCGGCGTCAAAGTTTCTTTTTTTCCCTCTTGACTCTTGACCTACACAGTCCAACTTAAGTCCACCACCAACACCAACTCAGCCACTAACCAACCAACCCGCCATCGCCGTTTTTCTCTTCTTTCTTCCACCTCTTCCTTCCTCCGCCCCCCACCCCGCCTAACGCCTCGTCTTCTTATTATCTGGCGGAGGTCTCGTTGATGGAAACGCAATGGCTGCTGCGAGTGGAACTGAGCTGCACGCCGACGGCGACATGAAATCACCCATGTGAGTCATGCTGCTTTGAATCCTGCCATTTTGAATACTGCTCTACACCTTCCTACTCTGTTATCTTCCCTCCTGCCCTCACGACTTCATGGTGGGGGATCAATAAAAAGTCGGTCTCGGGACTTCGAGGGTTGCTCAAAAAAGAGGGTCCGCCATCCCCTCTCCCCTCACACCGCATTGCATGGACGATTATCCCCTGCAGACCTTGTCTCATGAGGCCTGATCCCCGATCTATACAATGCCAGAGTCTGGAGATTTTTTTGGGTCGAATTCGGCCTTGACATTCCCCCCACTTACTTTGGACTTGCCGGACGTTTCCTGCAAAAGAAACTGCATGATCGTCCCGGTCGCACGTGGAGATCTTGGAGATCTGGACATGACCGACCGATGAGATGTCTATATATATTCCCTATCCCACACCAGCACTCGTTGTCCGCACTTTCAACCATGGCAAATGCTAATCTTCTGCGCCCGTATAGCTCCAGCCCCGAAGACGACATCCCCGACCAGATCGGGTCAAACGGGTCCACTCCCACGGGCATCGCAACCCCTCAGCCCGATCCCGCGGACAAGCGTCTGCCCTCCATCATGCATAACTACTTCCAGGTTGGTTCTTTCTCTGGTGAAAAAGCGAATTTGCCCCGGCTCTGGTCATATCTCTCGAAGTCTTCCTCGGTGGATCCCTCTCCATCACAAACACCCACACAATTCTCCTCCACCACTACCACCACCACCACTACCCATCACCCGAGCACCTCCTCCGAGTCCTTCGTCATGATGGAGCGGGAGGATGGAGAGGGTTTAGATAAGATGGAGGTGATGCCTACCACCAACCTTCCTACTCCGCCCCATTCTTTGCTCCAGCAGGAGTCAGACGAGATGGACCTTGCGTCGAGTCTCGAGCAGACCGACGGGCCTTCGATATTTCATATGTTGAAGAAATATCTCAACCCGTCCACCTCCGTCCCTCCTTCTCGCCGTCAAACTTCCCTACCAGTCTCTAGCGTCTCTGATGACCCCGTTCTTGCCACACATTTTTCCAATCCATCTATTCCTTCTGCTTCTTCCGATGCTGCTTTTTGCCCCTCTGAAGCTCCTTTGCTCAACCACGAGATGCCGCACGTTTCCATATCTTCCGAGAACCTTGCCAAGCTGACTGGAAACGCACCCGATGGGGTGCGTCTCAAGAATACCCCCCGTTGACTCCCCGGGCCATGTCCAACGACGACCAATCGGCCGACAAGAAGTCCGTCACCTCCGCCCCGCGCGCGAGCGAGTCCGAGGAGTCGCAAGAGGAACAGCAACGGCAAGAGCAACAACCACACTCGGACGGTATGGACAGTTCCACCGACGAAATCGCTATGAAGCTCGACGAGGCTTTCCCCCGCCAATCCAGCGCCTCCCCTCAGAATGGAGCTCCTGTGGGGCCACTGAAGGGTAAATTGTTTGTGAAGATCTCCGAGGGCCGCGGATTGCGCCCCAGCTTCGATCCCTACGTCGTTTGCGTTTTCGAGTGGAACGAGTATATCTCCGGGGGTGCCCGATCTGGGGAAGAGGAGAAGAAGCGGCGGCAGATGCAATCGGATGCCGAGGCTGGTATTCCCATGGCCATCCCGATGAAGAGCCGCCAAAGTAGCTACAACAGTGCCCTGGACGGGCACGATCACAAGGGGCGAACCCCCGTGACGGATCCCCATTGGGATCATGAGGCGGTCTTGTAAGCTTTTCCTTGTTCCTGTATTCGCTGTTCCAAGTCCGCTCTCGTGCTAAATATTTCTTCTAGTGATGTACTCGGTGACCAGTCCGAGGTCGATGTTACCGTTTACGACCGCAGCAACCAAGAGGCGTTCCTGGGCCACGTGCGCCTCGCCATCAATCTGAAGGAAGACCACAGCCGGTTGGAAGGCTGGTTCCCACTGGTCGCTCGTGCTGCGGGAGACAGCCAGGTGTCGGGCGAGATCCATCTGCAGATGCGATTCGAGATGACGGAGCGTAGACAGGTGGGCCCGAACGACTTCCACATTCTGAAGCTCATCGGCAAGGGAACCTTCGGTCAGGTCTACCAGGTTAAGAAGAAGGATACTGAGCGGATCTATGCCATGAAGGTCCTTTCTAAGAAGGTGATCATTCAAAAGAAGGAGGTAGTGCACACATTGGGCGAGCGCAACATTCTCGTGCGCACTGCAATGACGGCGTCGCCGTTTATCGTTGGTCTGAAATTCTCTTTCCAGACCCCCACGGATCTGTACCTGGTCACGGATTACATGTCTGGCGGTGAACTGTTCTGGCATCTCCAGCGCGAAGGTCGCTTCCAGGAGGCCCGTGCCAAGTTCTACATTGCCGAGTTGATCTTGGCACTACAGCATCTGCACGATCATGATATCGTGTACCGCGATTTGAAGCCGGAGAATATCCTGCTTGACGCTAACGGTCACATTGCGCTGTGTGACTTTGGCCTTTCCAAGGCCAACTTGAGCCAAAACGATACCACCAACACGTTCTGTGGTACCACCGAGTATCTTGCCCCGGAGGTCTTGCTGGACGAGCAAGGATACACCAAGATGGTTGATTTCTGGTCTTTGGGAGTCTTGGTCTTTGAGATGTGTTGTGGTTGGAGTCCGTTCTACGCCGAGGATACCCAGCAAATGTACAAGAACATTGCTTTCGGCAAAGTGCGGTTCCCCCGCGATGCGCTCAGCACCGAGGGTCGGAATTTCGTCAAGGGTCTGCTGAACCGGAATCCCAAGCACCGACTCGGCGCCAATGGCGATGCGAAGGAGCTTATGGCACACCCCTTCTTCAGTGATGTTGACTGGGAGGCCTTGGGCCGCAAGCAGGTCATTCCCCCATTCAAACCAAAGCTGCAGTCCGATCTCGACACCTCGAATTTCGACCCGGAGTTCACCAATGCCCTGGAGACCAACAACTCCCTGCATGAGCGCGCAGCCGCTCTGGCTAATGGCTTGATGCCCGGGTCCACCCCTCTGTCTCCTGGCATGCAAGCCAACTTCAAGGGCTTCACCTTTGTGAACGAGAGCTCGATCGACCACCACCTTAAGCACGACCCTGCTGACCGGATGGACGAGGACCCCATGCACGAGGAGTCATGGCAGCGCACGCACCGGGCTACGAACTCGAACGATCAGCGCATGAGCGGCGTTCAGAAGACGGACGGGACGGAGCCAGGGATCTTCAACGTTGACGACAATTTTGACATGTGATTACGTATCTCCTATTGTTCTCTCTCTTTTTCCTTTCGTCTCTCATTGCATGATCATGGAGTCCTGATCCGGCATAAATTTTGTCCTTGTCCTTGTCTGGTATATGTCTCTGGATGCATATCTTGGTAGCCCGCAGCACGAGTATGGGGTCTTATCTAGTATTTGTTTCCATCACGTTTTCCTTCTCACGTTACCCCTGTTACACCTGTTCTCTTGCTTTTAACGCCTCATTCTTGTTTCTCTGTCTCTGCCCGGGTGGTGGTTTTGGTCTCTGGCTTCATTTCGACTTCGATCTCGAATTTCCAACTTGCCTCTTCCCTCTTCTGCACTCTTCGCAGCTGTTGCTCTTTTTTCCCCGCATGTATGGCTTTTTCGCGATCATGCTCGTGTTCCTGTTCCTGTTCCTGTTCCTTGTTCCTGGTCTGGTCTGACAGATGATGAAATGCCGCTTTCAATCACGGTCTTGATGATTGTGTCCCAATTGTCTTCCCACCCGCGTTCTGTTCGGCAGTTCAGCTACATACATACCCCCGTCCCTTTTGAATTCTGAGTTGTTTGGTAGTACTCAGGAGGGCTTGCATTTTCTCTTATTATTCTTGCGCTGAATTGATATTTCGCGGTTTCTGGTTCTCAACCTGGGCTTTCTTTCCTCGTAGTTTATGTATAAAACAACTAGTAGTTGGACATTTTGTGTCTTTGGTAGGATTGAATGCATAGCTGTTTTGTTTCAAGATGAGTGGAGGTGATTATATAGAGGCCCGAGGTCTCCATGGTGCTCACTGGTGTACGGTGGCGGTTCAAAAATTTGAAGCTGGAGACCAGCGAAACCGCCTAACAGATACGCTTCCACCTCTTGTCTTTTGAAGGGTCTTTTCAGAGGTCATTTGAATCGTCTTTTAGATAGCTTATGTATCACTCTTTAGTCTAATATCCAACTGGTGACTGATAAAATGATCCTAAACATTGGTCATTATTTCATCAAACTTTCCAACCCCACTATACTACCTACATCCACAAATGAAGGGATTATAACCTGCACATCTACACATTCACAATGCTATTCTCTAGATCGAAGCCACATGGAAGCCCCGAAGACTATAATTAGTCACTTTCCTCCGCTGGGTCGGTCTAGATATGTGCCGAAGTCTATGGACCCTCATACTCCTTTCAGTAATCCAGTCCTGTCGAATTGTGGGTCTCCGCGGGGAAGTATATAAATCACAACCCTGACAGGATAATGTACGATCTCATCGTCAATTTCATTTTAAACCCCATCTATTTCTCAATCCTCCATTGAAAAAACCCAAAGCTCTATTGCTCCTGCTTAAATCAATTCAACATCCATCAACACGAAACAGAAGCCATGGATCCCCACCTCTACCTCACCAACATGCCCACCCCTCAACCACCATCAACCCCCAGAAGAATCTCAATCCCAAAAACAAAAGCAACCATAATCCCCTCAACATACACAACAACCAAACCCCCAGAATCCTTCCCAACTACCGCAAACGGCACCCTAACCTGGCACACCCTAATCTCGCAACCGCAAACACCAACCTCAGACCTCTCCGCCGGCATCGCAGTCTGCCCGCCTCGCACAGGACACCTTTGTCCGCACCGTCATGTGCAAGCTGAGATATACCATATCCTAGAGGGAGTGGGCGAGGTTACGATTGATGGGGTTGTTAATAAAGTTGAGGCGGGGAGTACGGTGTTTATTCCCGGTGATGCGGAGCATGGGGTTGTTAATACGGGACTGGAGGATTTGAGGTGGTTTTATGTTTTTCCGACGGGGGCTTTTGGGGATGTTGTTTATAGATTTGAGGAGGGGAAGAGATTGGCGAAGCTTTAGGGGTATGTACAGGTTGAGCGAGAAGGAGTATTTGACATATCTACTTTAGTGGACCAGTTTGAGGACTGCTTTCTTATTATATACTATGACATGCATAAATCTAGTGGTCCGGTCATAGGGAGAGGTTGAGTGGTTAAGATTCAGTTCGTTTTCAGTTCGTTTTCAGTTCGTTTTCAGTTCGTTTTTAGTGGCGTGCTTTTTAGTCCTCTTTGCAGACCTCTTCCTAGACCTCCTCCGTGTTCAATTTTACAAATATCTTCATGTCTAATTTGCTAAGGTAGGTAAATTAGACAATTACATATATAATTACGACATCATTATGCCCCATAACATATGTACTATATCCCTACTCATAGACCATCTGCAAGGCCCAGTGGCTCAATGCTCAGCTAGCTCGACATTTAACATTCCGTGATGACAGTCTTAACGCTTGTATAGCGTGATAGAGGGCTTCCTTCAGAGTCCCTCAAGGATCTTGGGAATAAGACCCTCGTCAAACTCCCACAGTTTCGTCTGAAAGTTGACTGAAAAGGCACCACCCGTCCACCATGTACATCGAGCACCTTGAAGTTTGTATAAATCCTGATAGAACCCATTCTTGACCTCGTCAACGGAGACACGAGCATGCATGGGACCGTGTGCAGAGAAAGCAGCCCAGTTGAGCTTTTGGGTCTGGTGTGCTGTTCCAGACAAACGGCCAGCTTGCAGCAAAGTGTTGAAGCTACTCTGAGCCAGTGTCTTGGCTTCAAGAGCGGTAGTTGTTTTGTTGCCAATGATCATTACGCGGAATAAGTGCTCGAGACCGGTGTACTCGAAGTTTGCGACCATAGGCTCATCCTGGAAGACGAGGGTATGGTTTGGCGCTGCGGATGAGGGCAGATTGAAGTAGTAATAGCTCGCGTTAAAGACGGAGTTGTCGACTAGGCCCGTGAATTCGTTGGAGTAGGTGAATTTGGCTAGGGTGTCTCGCTCAAATGAATTGAGATCCAGAGGAGCCACATTATCGTCAGTAGGCTCAATGGCAACGAGGAGCCGACGTGCGACAATTTGGGTTATCTTTCCAGTCTTATGATTGCGGACAGTAATATTGACACCGGAGTTGGTGCGGCGACTGTTAATCACGGTGCTCGTGTACAACACATCATCACCCAGGTCCTTGGCAATGGCATTGTAGAGGGCCTGGTTACCCCCAGAAGTAGGTGTGAATAAGCCCATTTGACCCGTCAACCCTCGTGCCATGTCCCAGCCAAAGCTCTGCAGCACAAACATAGTAGCCACTTCGCTCATATTGCCCACTCCAAGACCAGTGGTCGAGTAGATGATAGGTGCACCGTCTTCGAGGCCATACTTGGTTAAGAATTCCCCGAATGGAATCAGAAGATCCTCGGGTATGCTGTCAGGATCAGGAAAGTTCCAGTATCCGGGTTGCAGCATAGACTCCCATGGCTTGATTACGTCGAGGAATTTGGCGATTGCTGTGATCTGCGCCGTCAGGGATGGGGGTTGAAAAGCGACTTCGGCGCCGGTATTGAAATCGATGTACTCGGTGATTAGCATGGGACTGCTCGAATTACTGCTGACTGAGATATCGAATCGGTCGAAGAAGTCCTTGGCTTTGCTCACGTTGAGGAAGCTCTGAACACCAAAGTCATACGTTGCGCCGGTCTTTTCATCCACATAAGTGTCGACCATACCGCCCTTTATGTCGACTTTCCATTAGTACTCGCCAACAGTTCGATCAATTTGGAGGAGGGTTACCAGGATGCTCTGTTGCTCAATCAATGCGATGGACTTGTTGAAGTCATCGCGCAGCCGCACGGCAGCGTAGGCACCGGAAGCACCTCCGCCGATAACCACAACATCTCGATGGAGGATATCCGGGGATCCATCGGCAGTAACAAGAGGCATAATAGCACTTAACAGGCTTATAGCTATATATGCCAGGGAAGACATTGTCACCTACTTATAGGGTTCAAGATGCTGGGTTCGAGGCGGTTGTTGGAGAGCGAAGCCTTTGTGAGAGCCACCAGTTTCAACTTTGGGAATCAGAACT
Source organism: Penicillium subrubescens (assembly GCF_028828155.1). NCBI lineage: Eukaryota > Fungi > Ascomycota > Eurotiomycetes > Eurotiales > Aspergillaceae > Penicillium > Penicillium subrubescens. The sequence goes on along the minus strand of NW_026643151.1, from coordinate 2,099,608 downwards.
AACGAGAAATCTACTTCACTCAGAAAAGAGACGACTCGCGTAAAAAGTTTCAATGAAAAAGGTATTGAACCCGGGGATGGAAGCTGCCAGTTCAATGAAAGGCTGGACAGGTACTGGGTACTCTTGAATCAGGAGAAAATGTGCGATTTGTGGGTCAGCGAAGAAAGATAAAGGATTTCAGCACGGAGGAAAGAAGATCAGCGTATTGGTCTATCTCAATTGGTGGATTTTAACATGATTATGTCGTTAGCTGCATATAGTCTGCAACCGCAATTTAAATGGATGGGAGGAGGCCTAACGGCTAAACTCTGGCCAATGAGCGTTGTCTAGGGCTACATCCGCATTTGGTCCCCACGCTACAATACACAAGTAAGCCTGCATAATTGGATATATATTTATATTGTAAAATACTTCTCCGGTCTAGATATCAAGGATACAGTGTGCCTGTTCTCTACTATATCCGAAATAGAATAGCCTACCGTGCGAAAGCACAAGTTGGCATGCAAGTAGTAGCCTTGGCTAAATCGAAGAGAGCTAAGGAAAGCAAAAAACGGGTATCATTCTCCTTGATATGCAACAATTGCATTAAATCGAAGGGAGCCTCAGAAAAACAGAAAAGCAAATAGCGGGTATCATGCTCCTTGATATGCAGAAATACCGTTGAATCGAAGGGCAAAAAATAAGAGCAAAAAGAAAAGCAAAAAAAAAGCAAAAAAGAAAAGCAGAAAAAGGAAAAGCAAGAAAGCGAATAACACCTTCGACGCGGTCTCTCCGGAGGCGACTTCTCTGCATTTTGCAGGTGCCAATTCTTATCATTGGCTGCCAGCATTCCTAGGCACCACAACCCTAATGCCACTGTCAATCGGGGTTCTTTAGCCTTTCAAATGTTTTCGTTGTTTTGGTCAAAGGCCGGCTTGCCCGAATTCCATTTCATGGACACCGAAATTTCCAATTCCCCCTTGATAGCTCTCTTGTTCTTGCCTTCCACTCTGCGGATAGCAACCAGCTCTGAGTCTGTCAAAAAAATCCATACCGAGTCTCGAACTTCTCCATGTAAAAATTGGCCTGGGAGAGGACTTGTCTGAATTGCTTTTGCCTGCAGTCATCGGTGTCATCTTTCTATTTCGATTTCCACTTGTGAGATAGCTTGAAGTCACCGGGCAGACGACCCTGTTTTTTTCCAGTGCCATCTTCACACCAAAACAACAAGTCAGGCAAGGGAGATATTTATAAGAGAGATCTATGAGAGGAAGTCGTGAGAGGAAGTCATAAGCGAGAGGTATAAGAAATATTTAAAAGAGAGAGAGAGAGAGAGAGAGAGAGAAAGAGAGAGAGAGAAGTAAGAGTTAACAGAGAGGTAGGAAGAGTCATAAAAGAGATAGAGAATTAGAAGAAATTTATAAGACAGATTCTGAAGGAAATTGATAGAGGGAGGTTGTAGAAATCAAGAATACGGATTATACTCAGGTGTGAAGTTCACATTCTAGAACTCACTTAGAAGAACTCAAGAGAATGTATTATAATTATAGCTACATATAACAATGATTTTGGAACCTTAACTCTTGTTCTGGGCTGTTTCCCTTTAGACATTGAATTTAGGAAGAGGTTTCAGAAGAGGTTTATAATATCATTTAGGAAAACTTTTCCAAAGATATTTACGGAGTTCCTCGTATTGCGTATTCAGAAATTATATAATAAGATAGCTAGAAAGATATCTACATCTAACGGGTATATCAAAATCCTATCATGAAAAATTCTTTTTAAGGCTTAAATGCATACTATCATTAAGATCCGATAATAACCACCTTGGCTAGCATTTGCAGCCATTCAGATCCCATTCTTCGGGTATTACTAACCCTTACAAGACCACAGCTCTCAGTTCTTACCCTGGGTATCCTTTAGAGTAACAATGCGGTTGAGAATAACCTGGTCAGCCGTCGACTCGCGGTCAACAGCGAAGTAGGCAATACGCATGCCCTGAAAACGCACGCAGTGCAGGTTAGACTCAACATCAGCTTCTCCAGCAGCCTTGGGCCAAGGCGCCGTCTGACGAATCTCATTGAAACCCGTCTCAATCATCGCGTGCTTGTAAATCTCCTCCGAGTTCGGATTGATATCTGCCAGGAAGCCATCCGGGTGTGCGGAGGGGTCCTCAGACTTGAAGAGGGAGTTGAAAGCGCGGATCTCGGCGCGGATGGGGCTGTTGTGTTTGGCGGACTCGCCGACCCAGTGGATGAAGGTCTTGGGACGGGGAGCAGTCTCGCCTTCGGCAGGCTTTTCGTACTTGGCGTGCACGACGGTGACGGTGCCGGTTGCGGGGTCCTTCTCGAAGGATGTGGCGGTGATGGGATAGGGGACCTTGAGGAGGCCGACGGTCTTGCCAGGGGCCAGGCGGAAATAGTCGGCGGAGTCGACTTCACGGAAATCGGAGCGCTCAATGTACACGGTCTTGGTGAAGGGGACGGAGTGGGTGCCGAAGGAAGCGTCCTTGCCGAAGGGAACCTCGACGAGTTCCTCGTGGTCATCAGGGAGATCGTCGATGATCACCTTCAAGGGCTCGGTGACCACCATCAAGCGGGGAACGGTAGTCTCGAGGAAGACGCGGACACTCTGGTCGAATCGGTGCATCTGTACGTTGGTGACAGCCTTGGTCACACCGAGTTCGTTGACGAAAGAAAGGATAGCACCTGGGGGAACACCACGGCGGCGCAGGGCAATGAGAGTGTAGAGACGCGGATCATCCCAGTCGCGGACATGGCCTTCCTTGACCAACTTGATAATCTTGCGCTTAGAAAGAACTGTGCCAGTAATGTTGAGACGACCGTACTCGCGCTGCATAGGGCGATATACATCCAGCTTCTCGTTGAGCCAATCGTAAGAGACACGGGACAACTCGAATTCAGTCGTGCAGAGCGAGTGCGTAATTCCCTCAATGCTATCACACAAGCAGTGCGCAAAATCATATGTTGGGTAGATCTTCCATGTGCCACCGCTGCGGTGGTGCTGCGCCTTCTCTTCACTCTCCGTAATGCGCCAAGCAACCAAATCCCACATCTGGGCCCTGGGGTCTTCCAGCAGAGCCTGCTTCATCCGCAGACAGGCATCGCCAGCCTTGTACTTGCCGTCCCGCATTGCCCGGAACTCGGCGAGCGACTTCTCGGGATCCTGGTTGCGATGCGCGCAAGCGAAACGTTCTCCACCACGCTGTCCGCTCTCAGACTCTCCACGTCCTGCCTTGATTTCGGTTTTCGTGCAGTAGCACATATAAGCTCCATCGCGCTTAATCAGGTCCTCCGCGAGCTCGTAGAGCTTGTCGAAGTTGTCACTCGCACAAGTTTCCCGCACCGGCGTGAAACCCAACCAGTTGACAATGTCCCGGATAGCATTATAATATCTCTCCTCCTCACCCTCAGGGTTGGTGTCATCGAAGCGTAGGATACACTCGCCACCGTGGTACTTTGCGAAACCAAAGTTGATAGCGATGGCCTTGCTGTGTCCGATGTGGAGGAATCCGTTGGGCTCGGGCGGGAAACGGGTGCGGATCTTGGGAATGGTTTCGGAAAGAGGTCGTTCGTTGTAGACGTCGTGCAAGAAGCCAACCTTGAACATGGCATCGGGATCCCGGGCCTCGGCAGCTTCCTTGGGTGCTTTGGCGGGCTTAGGCTTGTTCTCCTTGGGGCGGGAGCTGTTCTCCTTCTGAGCTGCTTTCTTTGCGGCCTTCTTAGCTTCCTTCTTGGCCGCGGCCTTGGACTGCTTCGGCTCGCCCTGAGGTTCAGCAGCGGGCTGGGCCTCCTTGGGCCGCTCAGGGAGCTCGACAGGCTTTGCGGGGTCCATGATCGGTGAATGAACCAAGAGTCTGGTCGTGACGCGCGAGCAATTGGTGGGGTAAGTAGACAACAATTTTGCGAGGGGCTGCGATGCTTATCAGTTCCCATTTCGCTTATCGGGCCGATGAAACCCCGGATGAGTCAGAGAGAATCCGGATGGATGTTGATAAGTTATCTATAGATCGAAAAAGATAAAGAAGATTAAGTATAAATAGACGGGAATTGCTTGTATTTACTCATAATGAGTCACCGAATAAGGATAGACTAGCACCAACATGAGCCAGACGTCTGGGAGGAGTATTTACTGTTGATTATACCTAGTATCGTACATGGTAAGCGCAGCTGTACATGAGTGGTGGTACATAATTTGTACAGGCCCTGAACAAGCGGGTCGAAGGTCACAAAAGACAAGTTATAGACAAAGAAAGACAGAATGCCACCTAATTACCCGGACGCTCGAGCCATGTCACCAATGAGATGCAGCGCCAGCGGAAAAAAGACACCGAGGAAACCGTGAGAGCAAGGATATAGACAATAAATCCAAGTAGAGTGGGCGACACGGCAGAGTGTAGAGCCGAGTAGCAGAGCCATGTGTCATGCTCGCGAGGACCAATCAAGCGCCGAACTCTGAGTAGACCCAACGACATGATAGGTATCGCGAGGGAGAGCGAGTGATATCAAAAATCAAAAAAAAACGTAACAAGTAGCGACCAAATGCGGGGTATATGACGTGGTAACAGATACAAGAGGGAATGAAGGAGAATGTAACAATGATTGGAAAGAAAAATGAACTCAGAAGAGCTGCATCGCACTGATGAGCTCTGAGTTCCCTGGGCGGTCACGTTCCATATGGAACCACCAATCCCGGCCCATCTTATGATTCCAGGATCCGGTGCAGGTGTCTTTATCCCAAGGGAGTGCATGGGAGGAAGCGAAGCTCATTGGAGTGATGGGGGTCGTGGGAGTTGCTGGTGTGCCCGTCGACCGACCACCTAAACTGCCCCATCCAAATCGCGACGTGCTGGAAGATGGGGAAGCAATATCATCAATCGGAGGCGGGTTGGGAATGTTCTTGCCGGTTTCAAAGCAGTGGACTCCCACTCCAGCAGCGAAAGAGAGTGATTGATTGGAGGCAAGCAATTGCTTCCACCCGATCAAGCCACCATCTGATTCTTGCCCGGTAATATCAGGGCGTAATAGGAACTTGGGAATAGAAGCTCCCGTTGCGGGATCCTTGACGCCTGAGCGGCCCATGAATGCAGGCATATGAAACTCGTAGACGGTTTTGGGGCCATCGTTCTTGGGAGGTGCATTCTTGTATCGCTCGGCGGCAGCCCAGATACCGTAATCATCCATTTCCTGTTCAGGCTCTTCTTCGAACTGGGAAGCCATTGCGATGTCTGGGATAAAGTTGTCCGAGTAATCTTGGATCAACACTGGCATACCACTTTCCGAATCCTTGGCGGCCATATCAATAAAGGTTTGTGCCCGGATTCGAGAAGAAGTCAAGTTGTTCCCAGCTGGCAGAGCCAGGGGCCGGGTACTGACAGAACCGTGTGAGCTGCGAGGGAGACTATACCTGTCCGGTCGAAGCAGTGCTTGGCCCCTGATGATGGGACGGCAGGAAGCTTGGAGCACGCCTGGAGGCTCCACATCATTGGGGGCGCGTAGGGTTTCCAGACAAGGGAATCCAGCGGAAAGAATGCTTTGAGCGAGATGGGAGTTGGGGGTGTCGGACTGTTTCAGAGGGTGCTGGAAGGGACGAGAGTCAAGTTGGGTCAGTGCAGTGCCTGGGTCAGGACAGGCAACGTCCCAATGGAGATATTTGAGACTGGATGATGCCAATATCGGTTGGAAGACTATGCCTTCTCTAGGCATAACCGGACACTTGTCGCACTGCACAAACTTGAACCGTTCGAGTTGTCTTAGGGAGGAGAGAATTTTGGAGATGACCAGCAGTGATTCCACATTCTGTTCCACCAAGACAAAGGACTTGAGCGAGCGGGACTCGGGCCGTGACGTGTACTGGACAAGACCACGGTCCGTGACACCGGGCAGGTTCTCCAAGCGCAAAGATTCCAGCGGAGGAAGGCATAGCAGCGTGCTATCCGCGAAGGCGTCCTCACTAAAAGAGGTGATGCAGAGATTCTTCAGGGATGGTAACAGATCAAACATGCGCAAGAATATGCTCGGCTCCAACGCGCCACTCCCGTTCAACCCGTACAGCATCAAAGTCTCTAAATTTGACCATGACACATGATAATTTAGAAACTCGAACATCTGAGACGGGCCTAGACTGCCGGGGCAGGAGGTGCTGCGGGGCGACATCTCTGAAACCTCCGCTGCCTCGCCCAACACCCAGATATGCTCTTTCAGTCGCTTGCGGGTCGACAACGCGTGGGTCAAACGATCGAATTCATGGTGGTACGGGATCGACAGGCCCAGCAGACGTTCTAGATTCGGGCAAACCATGACCACGGACGCGACGATATCGCGATACTCCTGCCACTGTGTACTCTGCTTCGTTGTTGTGAACAGTAAATCCATTTGAGGTACCCGGAGTTCGCGGACGAGATGGGCCAGCATATGTCGTTCGCGCAAGGTGCGGCGCAGCAGCTTCAAGCGGCTTCCTCTTTTTAGACGGTATTTCTTTAACTGCGCGGGGGAGTCATTCCCGACAATGTGAATCTGGGTATAACTGGAGTTTTGAATTACGTTAGCATGGTCTTTCCACCAAATAGAGGAGATTCCGAATACTCGACTTACAGTCGTGGTCTGACTGCCCTTTCCCATGACCGGCAAGTTAGGGATAAGGCGTGCAAGTCGCGCTGGAAGCATGTTGTACAACCAGTTTGGTGTGGCGCTTTGTGCAATATCTCAAGGCTGTTGAGGATCACGTCGTAAACTTCTTGGGGGATCCGGCGCTGGACTGGCACAATGGGCTCGGTGATGGACCCTATTGAGTCGAATTGGCGACAAGAAGAAGTGGGCGACGAGGGCGAGTATGATGTCGTCGGCGATGTCGAGGTTGTATAGTTTGTTTTGTAGGAGGATATGGAGGAGGTGCGCGAGGTGGTGACAGGCTGGACGCTCACACCGATTTCTTTATAACTCGGGGCATCTCGAGGGATCGTGTAGGGCACAGCAGGGCTTTCTGGTCTACTGGCAACAACACTCATCGTGACGTGACCCGCCGGGCATCGGAGTCGTAAGATGCTGGTCAAGGAGAAGGGAAAAAAATCCAGTGGCGCTTATGGCAGACCGCGGGGGAGAAGGAGGAATGGAATGTAGGGGGGCTTCGATCCACGGGTAGATAACGGCAGTGTCGTAATAATGTAACGAGCCTCGAGGAGATCGACAGGGTAAGATTCCAACTGAGGTCACTATTATTGTTGATTTGACAAGGGAGAAGAAAACGAGAGAAAACGAGTGGGAGAGGAAAAGAGAGTGAGTGGGTGTGATGAGTGACAATAATGAGAGGAGGGAAGAAGCCGGAGAATAGCGTCGGCAAAGGGCAGTCATGATACCACCACCACAAAGTCCACCACCTCTTAGTCTCTCTCTCTTTTCTTTAACCGCCTCACCTCCTCTTCTTACTAGTCCATGCTTTCTGCCCGCTCGGCCTCCGTGCCTCTCTTCTTCGAGGGTCCTGGCAAAAGGAGCATGGCGTCTGGTCGATCAACCCCCACATTGGCTATTTTCTGCTCGTGCTCAGCGGAGAACACTGACAGGGGGCGGTTCAGGGGTTGCGACTGTCCCTCGCCCTATGCCCGATGCGAAGAGGGATCCGCTCTGAATCTTTTGACAAACAATAATTCATTCTGTACCGAATCACATCCATTCTGCTCTTTTGTGTTTAATGGCTTTCCAATAATTGCTTTTACCAGGTGCTAATAGCTTTCTCCAGATTCCCCCAAGGTCTCCATCCTGTCGCATGGCAGACTGCATGGCAACCAAAACACGAACGTCCCTGCAGCCATGGTTCTTCGAGTGCGGTTCGTGAACTGCAGCGCTATTCCACAGGAGGAATAGCGCCCTCATTTAGTGGGTCTATTTTTATGGGGCCCGTCTTGGTTTCCCCCTTTTTTTTCTTCTCGAGGTTCTCTCAGCGTGAGTTGTCGGCGTCAAACAGTACTACATATGGAGTAGACTAACTACACTAGGCTCGTCCTATCAGTTTAGTTCCAAGGAAAGGTGTACGCACTCCATCCACTATTCATATGAATTGCACTCTACAACCTGCACCGGCATGTTTCAGCACAACGAGGCGGCCCTCAATGTTCTGTGGTTCTCGAGTTCTGTCACTGGCGGCCGAATCTTACAAGAAATGCGGCCTGAGCGTGAGACAACCTGACGCCCCTCGTTCAATCAGGCAAGCTGCCGCCAGGAACAGCAACACCACAAGATGCCAGGCACAGAAACCTGCACATATGGCGCATGTTGCCGCTCAGCAAATCCCCGAACTGGCCACCCCAGTCTCAAAAACGCGAATAGCGCCGATAACGCATGATATTAATAACCCTCTTCGTACAAACTGGCAAAGCAACCCCGAGATCGATCGATGAGGATCTGCGCCCAAGAATTCGTTTGGTGCTCCGACACCCCTGATACTACTACCAGAGTATTCACTACTACTACCTCTTACGAAGAACAGGCACGAGAGCTCCTGCAGACCAATAACCCTCGTCATGAGCGCTTCTCTCCAAAACTAATAAAGGTTACATGCGGTCACTGAACCCGGAATCCACAGAAACTTGTTCGGCAGGCCTTCCTTTGTCCGGCATGGCGGCACTCATCAGATAAACAATGTGGACATGGCAGAGCTGAAACCCGATCCAGTGGAGACACATCCACCCCCATCTTCTTTGCAACAAGAGCCAATAGCATTATCCGATCTGTCTCTCATGAATCCTACTCGAGAGGCTGCCGCTTCATCGGTATCGCCATGTGAGATTTGGAATTCAGTTCGGTTCCACCCTAGCTACCGAAACCAAGTATTGGCGGCCCGCCCGCACTTGGATGGCGAAGTATTTATCTACTATACGGGTCTGTCGGGGCCTGTCTCTGATACTGCACAACATCGTAGTGGCTCCACTTTCTAGATTTGTCCTTCAGGCATCCAGGAGCACCTCGACGAGTCCTGCCACATGGGCCAGATGTAACCGGCCGGCCTTGTCTATGTGCAGATATGGAATTCCGAACCTACGATCTTGTAGATCTCGACGAGCTCTTCTATACCCCTTCTACGTAGGACAGATAGCATATTAATCAACTGAGATTTGGTTTTTGCTTCATTGAGTACTTTGTAGTTCTACCTAGTCGTCCAGTACACTCATGGGCCCAGAGAATGTCGCCAGGTCTTCATTTGTCACACTGGTCTTCCCTAAACCCCTGCTCGTCGAGACTTGTCTATGGCCTAGAACTTTTGGCATGGTGGAAGGTACACAATCGATTCGATTTTACAGTCGGAACTTTGAAATGGACTGTATCAAATTTGACAAATGACGACATTCATCTTGCTAGAACAGACGAGTAGGATGAGTTTACAAAGACAATGAGTTAGCAAGCGGTCACTACCAGGTGTCTAAGGAAGGTGGCCGTGGCTCCGCAGTCGTCTCATCCTCATCATTATCGTTGTCATTATTGCCCTTGTCAGGGTCGACTTCATTGTGATTGTCCTCGAATTCGTCACATTCCCATGAGGAAGACTTTTGGCGACGAATTCTAGCTCGTTGGCATTCCTTCTCCTCACACTTTCTCTTTTTCTCGACGTAAGCTGGATACTCTGTTCCTAGCATCACCTTGAGTTTGGCTTCCTGGTCCTCTTCGGTCCATCCGGGGGGGTCAGCAGTATCATAGTAGAACATCCAAGACCACCAAATCTCGCCCCGTTTATGGTCCTCAGCCTGTAATGAAAGTAAGCCTTGCTCAAGGAGTTGTAAGCCGTAAGTCCTTACCAGCCCAATCAAAAGATAATGAACCCTGTCATCCTCATCTTTCATCCACTCTTGCATGTTCTCCTCTTCGGACTCCGTTCGAGAGTCCAGAGGAAAAGTATGGGCGTGATCAAAATCAATCCAGACAGCCCGATCTGTTTCTTCCTGCACAATCACATTTCGTGGGTAAATGTCATCGTGGAAGACTCCGGCCTTGTGCATCACAGATATCGCGGTTCTGAGTTGATCAGCTCGTGCAGTGGAGAAGTTGGCGGGGTCAATTTGCTGTGTGTTGGGGATGTATTCGATCACCACGCCATTCGGACGGACGGGATCTTCAACAAAAGCCTCGAGACGCGACTTCCAGCCCTCGGTCTTGGGGTCAATGTCCTTGATCAAGCCGTAGAAGTCCGGGACATAGCCTCTCTCACAGAGCCCATGCTCCTTAAGCCGACAGTAAGCGCGGCTTTCGCAGAGAAATGGATCAATTTCGCGATCATCAGAGTCCCAAGGAAACTTTTCTCGATGATGATGCTGAGTCAAGTCAGAAAAGGTCTATTTCAGGGTCATTTGCAACTCACAATTTTCACGATACAGTCCTTTTCCCGCCATCGAGCCCGGAACACAGATGAAGTCTCAGCCTCACGGATGAGCTCGACCGGCGTCACCTCAGACAAGGCTATCTCTGGAGGTTGGTAGGGGGGACCTGAGGCGACGGAGTGATGTACAGGGTCCGGCTCTGTTGAGAGGTTGGCACTGGACGCCATCTGGGACGCCTGCTGGTGGAATGAGATACGGTTGGTAGAGGGAGATCTGGGGGAGGAGAAGCAGATGAGTTGTTGGCAGAGGGGCTTTCGATACAGAAGAACCTGGTGATGCGTCAGAGTTAGATGAAAGGTGAGAGAGTAGGAGGAGAGAAGCTATTTGTATGTTGGTGTTCAGGAGGACGTTGATGTTCCTGAAAAAGCTCGAGGTTGGTGTTCGAGAAGATGTTCGTGTTTGAGATATTGGTGTGGGTGTAAGAGAGAAGAAGTTGCGATAGCAGGAGAAGTTAAGCAGAAGATGAAGGAGTACTAGGTTGTAGTATATACGAAGCTGTTTGGGATCCTCTTAGGTAATTTAGTGTAGGCTAGAATTGTGAGTCCTCGTCGAGCCTCCAAAGCTTACATTCCCGAGTCTAATACCTTCTATCTCTTGTCAACTTTCATGCGAATTAACTTATACTCAAATACAGTAACCGTCTCTCGTTAGTTCTGATTCCTAAACTCGAAACTGGTGGCTCTGCAAAGGCCCTTAGCTCTCTAGTAATCGCCTCGAACCTAGCATCTTGGACGCTATAAGTGACAATGGTTTCCCTAGTATGATAGTTTAACGGAAATAACGATATCTTAATGATGAACGAAAGTATTTAATTGCCAGGACTCGCGAATATAGCTATATTCTGACAAGTTCAAACTAGACGTTGCATCTACGAGCGTTTAAGAAATATGCAATGATTGTGTACGCTTCATTACTGCATAAATGAAATGATATCGAAATATGTTGCCAAGTCATAGCACCCCTTCAAGAGTGGCTTATAAAATGCCATGAAAGCTGTCGTGATCTTTTTGTTACCTCGTGCCTGCGATGATGATAGCAACCCACCACATTCATACAAGGGGTCTCATATCTGCCATTCTTTGACCTTCACCAGGCATTTACTGGGCCTCGGTGCCTGCGTCGCGCACAGCGTTAGCCACACGGGTAGCAAGGTCATCAGCCTCGGATCGGCTAGCGGCCTCGGCGTAGACACGAACAGCGTCCTCAGTACCGCTCGCGCGAGCGAAACTGCGGCCCTTGTTGTAGCGGGACTGCAGAGACTCAATCTTGCCCTGCAGGCCGACGGGAGACTCCAGCTTACGCTCGGCGTCGTAGGCCTTGAAGATGGAGCGGTCGTGGACTTCGACACGCACGAGACGGGAAGGCAGATCGGTGTAGGTTCCGAGCCACTCCTTGGGGGACCAGCCCTTGTGAGCGAGGATAGCCTCGACGAGAAGCATATCGGAGAGAGCGTCACCAACAGCCTGGTTGATGAGATCGGTAAGAGCCTGGAGACACTCCAGGGAGTGCTGCTGAGCGGGGGACTGGGGCTCCGTGTTCTTAATGACCTTCAGAGCGTTCTCTGAGAAAGTGACGGTACCGTGGCCGTTGGCCTCGAAGTAGACACCGACATCGAACCGCAGGGCGGCGTGGTGGAGGTGCTTCACACCAGTGTTGGTGCAAATGATGGGGAGCTTGAGCACCTTCTCAATGTAGTCAGTACTGGCACCGTTGGCATAGGCGGTCTGAACGACACCAATCTTCAGCTTCTGCGCAATACCAGCATTGCGGGCAAGATCGCCAATGAACGAGGCCGCAAGAGTGGCGATGCGATCACCGTCCAGGAGGCGGAAGACATTGCTCTCGTCAACGAAGTAATAGACCAGGCGGTCAGCGTCACCGTCCAGGGAGGCGCATCGATCGAGGGGAGCAGCCTTGGAGGAGGGAGGGGCACGCTGCTTAGTCTTGACATAGTCGGCACCACACTGTGACAGTTAGAACAAATCCAGAATCTAAACACGAGAAGGGTAATGGCGCAACCTACGTCAAAGTTCAGGCTGTCAGGGTTGATCACGTCGTCATTGACCACCTTGATGTCGAGTCCGGAGTCCAGGTACTTCATCAGATCCCGCAACTTAGGGCCTCCAACACCATTGGCACAGTCAACGGTCAAAGAACCCTGGATCTTGACGCCCTTCATGACCTTCTTGAAGGAGGCAGCGAGCTTCTCATAGTAGCCCTGTTCCGTGGGCTCACCATACTCGTACTGTGTACCGAGAGTGTTCTTGCAGCGCACGACATAGTGGAGCTGAGGAGTGGTCATGTACTTGAAGTCGATGAATTCGACCTCGGTAGCGGTCAGAGCAGCGCCAAGGACGCCTACCAGACGGGATCCAGAGGCACGGGTATCGCGAGCGAAGACAACACGGGCGGGGTTGGTCATCTTAACGTCGATCTCCTTGACAAGCTCATCGTAGACATCGGCGATCTGATCAAGCGGGGCATTTGCCAGCCTGGTTGCATATTGTTCCCACTCGGCCTAAATATAATGGTGAGTTCGGCATTTCAATTTCGCGGTCGAAGGACAGGCATATCTTACTTCGAGCATCTCACCCTGCATTAGAAGTAAATACGTTAGCATTGTTCGTCCGTTTGCAGGCGCGGTTTTTCAACATTGTTTACCTACCATAGGGTCAATCAGCTTGACACCGTTGTCCTCCGCGGGATTGTGGCTGGCAGTCACCATAACACCAATCCATTGCCCACTAAGCTTCTTCGAACGGAGGCCAGCAAGCAGGCCCACGGCGAAAACGACGGTGTTGAGGAGGTCACTGCGGCGCGGTATCGGTCAGCGAGCTTCGACGTCAACAAACGGACGATCGCGGGGGGCCGTTTGTGTGGAGGCGGGGCAGATCGATCCTGAACAAAACTTACGCCTTCATGCGAAACTGTAGGCGCAAAGCAATTTTTGTTAGCTTGTGATCATAGAGAGAGGGCCCTGCGTGCTGCGCAACATACCCCTGCGGTGCCATATTGGAAGACCTTGCCGTCGGGCTTCGAGTATTGCAGAGCTGCCTCTGTGATCGCTTTTTTGACAGCCGGGGAGGCCATTGTGGCGCGACAAGCTGTAATCAAGGTGGAAGTCGGAGAAAAGGGTAGGAAATCAAGGTGACAGGCGATGAATGTTCACAGAGGAACGTTGAAGGGGGAGGGGAGGAAGTACTTTTGAAACAAAAAAAAGGAACGAGGGGCTCGGGCTCGGGGTGAGACACGGCCTTAATGCGACGCCCGTCTCCTCTTTAGCGGTGAGCCAAGGGCGGGTACAGCACACCCCCGGCGCCTCGTTCCTGGTCGTGGCAATAACTTTCTACCCGCGACAAGCGCCGTGGAAATTACAGAAAGCCCTCACGAAGCCTAGCAATCAACAAGGTGGGGAGCGGTTCAGTAATGGATATTATTAGCAACAAATCACCGGGACTGTAGTGTGCCATTGTATTGTACATGAGAAGAAGCACCCTTTGTGCGAGACACCAACTGTTATCTCGGATGGGTATATGTGACTCCAAATTTTTCTTTGCTTTACGCCTTCAGTCGGTGTCCTGCAATATCGTCCTGCGCATCCTTGATGAGGAACCTGTCGGACAAAACCGCTACATTAGTCATAGAAAAGATAACAAAGAGGTCCAAGCAAGGGATACTTACGAGTACCACCAAGCAGTGGGAATCACAGTGCCCAAATGCCACAGGCTGTGTGCATCAATCAGGCCGTGCCATGGTGGAAAGTCGAACAACTCCAAACTCATGGCAAGAATAACCCACGCGACAATCATACCGGGCCAGGCTGTCCAGGACTTCATGTACTTCTGATAACGGAAGATACTGAACCCGGTCCACAGCAGGTTTCCGATAACGCCAACGGCCACATTCGCTGCCATGTTGTATGTATAATCCCACTTCCAGAAGCTGAGGTAGCTGACGTGCATAATGTAGAGCAGGATGCAGATCGCTGTCCAAAGGCGACGCAGTGTGGGACGATACTGGGGGCTCTCCAAGTCCAGGCGCAAAACTCGAACCACGGCCAGGAAGAGACCGTACAACACATTAGCACCAGCCGCCCAGTAATCCAACTTCTCCGTAATGTCAAAGTCCCGAGTGTGGAAGATCATGCTGAATGTCCAACTGGCCAGTCCAATGTATCCAAACATCATGTAGTATTTGCGCATCGAGTGCCAGGCGGGGATCGATTCTTGAACTCGGGACATGCCGTGCCAATGGGCTGCGAAGTTGAGAAAGGAGAACAGCACAGAGAAGGGCTCCTGCATCCCCAGAATTCTCCGGAACGGCCATTTGCCATGGAATTGAACCACGGGGTTCAACATGGGAGGGTCACGCGAGACTCGACGATCGGTAATGACATGTTGGCAGGTATAGTCGCATTCAGCTGGGCAGGTCCAGAATAACAGGCGGTGGTGCAGAGCTGGACAAGGTAGCAAGGTCAGAATGGGGGGAACCAGGAGGGAAGCCGTGATAGGTAGAGGGGAGACATACGTAGCACCGAATTGCCATTCTGGCAGTTCTCGGTTTTACAGACCTGTGGCTGTTAGCCGTGTCCAAGGGTGCTTGCTCACTCGGGTCGGGGTAAGGACAACCTTAACGCATTCTTTGAAATCAGGGAGGTGATCTCCCAGAGATGCAGACGATGGGCTAACTAGAAGGGATAGCAGAGCGAAGGCGAATAGAGTGGAAGGAACCGCTCTTCTAACGCCCAGATGCATGATGATCTGACAGCAGAGGTCTCTGGCTAGGAAACGCGTAAGCTTTGAGGAGAGTGTTTGCGGAGCTCGGGGGCGTCAATCACAGTTGAGCCTCGGTCGGGTCTTGGCAAAAGGGTTGTTGACAGATTGTCAAGGGTGACTCGAGAGAGAGGCTGACAATTGAATCACATAGTAATTCCTTATGATATTCTAAGTTGTATAGGATCATATTACATGCTTGTAGTTCGATCGTCGAACTAACTTCCAGTCTTTTTACCCAATGGCTTTCGTCCAGCCATGCCAATATATATCTGCCAGTTACACCTCCTACCTATGGCCTAGCACTTACAGTACTAACCCCGCCAGAACATTACTTGGTGGTTGTGCCACAAGAATGGAAGAAGTTCTCCACCCTTCAAACATATCAACATTGCAATTTCTCCAGTCAATGTTCTTATAGGACATATGACAATATATTGCAGCATGTCCTACTCTGATGTATACAAAGCAGCAAGCCCTACGGGAAGTAGGGCTCTTCAATCATGTGACATATCCCAAGATAGTTTAGCGTGAGCGGGGACTTTTGGAGTTTAAGCTTGGCGCTGGGAAATGCTCGAAAAAAAAGTTGAGAGGCGAGGGTGACTTCCGTGATCTCTTGCGTCTGAGATTCCTTTTTCTTCGCCACAACTCCCTTCACTTGCTTATTTCTTCATATTCATACCGCCCCTCCTCACTCCCAAGATGAGCGGAACCGAGGCCGCCAACGCTACTGGCGTCATTGCCAGCAGCGCCGATCGCATGGTTGGCGCCGAGCACGCTGAGGTGCGCTACTTCACCAGGTATGATCTCCAAGGATATGATTTCGGCTCATGAGTATTATTAAGATACTAACTGAATCATAGCTATGATCACCATGGTAAATATTCTTTGAAAATCCTTGTGGCTCTGCTATGAGTTCTTTGAAAGAGGGGTTAACTAACTTCGCTTTTTTAAACTTTGCTTAGGCATTCATGAGGAGATGCTGGTGAGTGACCGGCGTTCCATCAATTTTGGGCCAAAATCAAGTTGCTAATTCCTATTGTTCTCTATTCGCAGAAAGATGATGTCCGTACACGATCCTACCGCGATTCCATCTACCAGAACCGCCACATCTTCAAGGACAAGGTCGTCCTTGATGTTGGCTGCGGTACCGGTATTCTTAGCATGTATGCTCACAATGGATATCCTGTCAATTTTCAGTCGCTGACCTGATTTACAGGTTCGCTGCCCGTGCCGGTGCCAAGCATGTGATCGGTGTCGACATGTCCTCGATCATTGAGAAGGCCAAGGAGATTGTTGCTGTCAATGGCCTCAGCGACAAGGTTACTCTTCTCCAGGGCAAGATGGAGGAGGTCAAGCTCCCCTTCCCCAAGGTTGACATCATCATCTCCGAGTGGATGGGTTACTTCCTTCTCTACGAGTCCATGCTGGACACCGTTCTGTACGCGCGTGACACCTACCTCGCTGAGGATGGCAAGATCTTCCCCGACAAGGCCACCATGTACGTGGCTGCCATTGAGGATGGCGAGTACAAGGATGACAAGATTGGATGTGAGTAATCGTCCGGTTGTTTGCCTATATACTGTGCTAATAAGTGATTCCAGTCTGGGACAACGTCTACGGCTTCAACTACAGCCCCATGAAGGAGATTGCCCTCACCGAGCCCCTAGTTGACACCGTCGAGATGAAGGCTCTGGTTACCGAGCCCTGCGAGATCATCACTTTCGACCTCAACACCGTCACTACCGCCGACCTTGCCTTCAAGGTGCCTTACAAGCTTACCGCTCACCGTCCCGACTTCATTCACGCTCTCATCTCGTGGTTCGACATCGAGTTCAGCGCTTGCCACAAGCCTATTCGCTTCTCCACCGGCCCTCACGCCAAGTACACACACTGGAAGCAGACCGTCTTCTACCTGCGCGATGTTCTCACCGTCGAGGAGGGTGAGACCGTCTCCGGTGTTTTGGAGAACCGCCCCAACGACAAGAACAAGCGTGATTTGGACATCAACCTCTCCTACAAGTTCGAGGTCGAGGACCCTACTCGCTCTGCCGAGGGCAGCTGCTTCTACCGCATGTAAGTGTTTCCTGTGTTCCAGCATTATTTTCTCCTCTGTTGGAAAGCTGCTAACTTTATCACCAGGTGCTAATCTCTCTCTGAATTTTCTTCTACGATCTATTCGAATTTGCATGTAATTTCGGGGACATCATCCGGCACCAAATGCGCTGCAGCATAGCATGGGCACCTCAAGATTTGCACAGAGCAATTCGACATGGTTCCGGCCTCGCTTTCTGGTTTCTATCTTATCGGCGTTAGATTTTGGTCGTTTTGGGTGGCAGGTAAAAGGCATTACTACATGGCGCGATACGGAGAGGTGATTATGAAGCTCCTCGAATTTCCAAGTAGATACCCCGAGTCGATGCTTAGTTAGCAACTCCGACGCTCTTTCTCATGCCCAGTGCTCAGTCTATTCGTAGAGTAAAATGCTTCGATTACCGGCTATAGAGCTACTCATGTGGACTAAATCCTCAAAGGGCTTGCCCCCAAGCCTGGTCACAATATAGCTGGGCGTAGTTAGGAAACCATAGTTGGGTCATGGATGTCTTGGCCATCAACCCTTTCTTATTCGACCTAGACGTATTACATTTCTCTTCATTGCTACTCTTATACCAAAAAACAATACAGTCTACTACTGTCGATTTTTGATTAAAGAAATAAATCGAATCGAAGGGGGTATCAATAATGAGACTATCCTACCGAGTAGGATTTACTAATTTGATTTGACAAGGAAAGCGACTAATAGAGTTGTTTGAAAGATATATCGAAAGACGTGTAAAAAGACATGTAGAAATAGATGAAGATCGGTATATCTACCTAGTGTTGCATAATTATTGATGCGATGACACTGAAGCATTTATGGAGATCCAAAGACCAGTTGCATAAAATGGTGCAACAAGAATAGACAACGTCAGAAACAGTAGGAAAGATGATTTGTGATCGTACCTAGCTTTAGTGTGACCACGCTTACCTACTGTAAGCTGCCCCTCGAAGTGCTAACGAGACGTCGCGCTGTCGGCTACGACGGTAAGTAATCATTATCAGATCCTCGGCTCAACGCCTCCCCGCAATTACTGGACACTACTTTAGCTTGCCTCCTCTCCGCTCTTTTCCCCTTTCCTTTTGCTTTCCTTTCTAATTTCCCCTCTCAATCGTCACTTTTGTGTATTCAATATGTCCGCCCCTGGAGCTGGTCACGAATTTCCTGCCCAAGAGGTTTCTTGGCAGAAGCGCGATGTTCTGCTGTTCGCGAACAGCATCGGCGCCAAGGCCGACGAGCTACACTTCCTCTACGTACGTTTAATGGTCCGTTGGTAACTCGAATGGCGTGTTCTGACACTGTTTTTTTAGGAATTACACCCGAACTTTGCTGTCTTCCCCACCTACCCCTTGATTCTACGTATGTAGCTCATCGCGACAGATCTCATGCGGTTCATTTCTGATTTAATTCCAATTGACCAGCCTTCAAGCTCACCGACCAGGAGGTGACCGATTTCTATGCGCGCCAGAAGGCTGTAAAGATCCCTGGCGTTCCCGACTTGGATCACCGCCGCGGAGTCGATGGACAACGCAAGATCACAGTCTTGAAGCCACTGCCCCCTACGAGTGCCGGAAGGAAGTTCCAGCTGCGCAATAAGGTCATCGGCGTCTACGACAAGGGGAAGCCCGGCACCGTCATGGAGACCGAGCAATCGATCGTTGACGCCGAGACCGGTGAGGTGTACTCCAAGGTCGTGAGCAGTGGCTTCTTGGTTGGCCAGGGTGGCTGGGGCGGCCCTAAGGGTAAGCTTTGGAATGTCCTATACACATGAGAAATTGGTTTAACATGCAATACATAGGCCCTGCTACGGTGAACTTCCCCCCTCCCGAGGGTAAGAAGCCCGATGCCGTCCATGTCGTACAGACCAACTTGGAAACTGCCCACCTGTACCGGTACGTCCTCAGAAATCTTCTTAACTACCAAGACATCAAGCCCGCTCACAAGTCACTAGTCTGAATGGCGACTATAACCCTCTGCACGCCGACCCCGTGCCCGGTCAGAAGATGGGCTTCGGCGGCACTATCATCCACGGCCTATTTAGCTGGAACTCCGCTGCCCACGGAATCTTGCGGGAGCTTGGTGGCAGCAACGCTGAGAATCTCAAGGAGTTCCAAGCTCGGTTCGCGTCTCCCGTTCGCCCGGGTGACAAGCTCACCACTGAGATCTGGCGCACGGGCGATGTACAGGCTGATGGCTTCGAGGAAATTCGCTTCGTCACCAAGAACCAGACTGGTAAGGCTGTTTTGAGCAACGGTCGGGCACTGGTGAAGGTTACTGGAGCGAAGAGCAAGCTGTAAATCTTATCGAGCTGGAAAATAGTCGGGTTAATAGTGCTTCTATCTCGTTCAAATGCATCGTGCGATGACTGGCTCGTCGAGGCCCCGAATGAACCTTTTAAGTCCTTGTAGTCGATAATTGGGACATGCTAGAGCGACGATATACGATTGCTAATTCGACGACACACTGATTAGTCTACTTTAGCGTAGTAATGGTATTCCAATCTTCTAATTAAGATATCATTATAGTAGTTCAAGATTCGGAGTTTAGAAATTTGAGAATAGAGTATCTAAAAATGTTCCAATCACACTCTTTTGAAAAGTCTTCCTAAATGTCTTTCGAGAATTGTTTTTTTTTTGATAGCACAGATTCCGTTCAACTGGTGAGTAGAACTTCTCGGCGTTTCAAACTTATGGAGCCCCACTACTATTGAAGATAATACAATGGTAATAATATGACTACACTAAACCAGAATCAATCGGGTATCGTGGATTTGGCAATTCTCGAGTTGAAGAGGAAAGCTCATCTCGATAGTTAAAGGCACGTGACAGCCTCGGCCGTTGCTTCTCCCCGCTCGGACCATTTCCCCAGACCACAACAGCTGCACAATCCCCACGTTGCACCACACAAGGGACACGCATCAGGAACCTCGAGAAATGAGTGCAAGTCGCCTTGTGTCTCTCAGAGCAGCAGCTCTGGGGAATAGCTATAGGTAATTGCACAAATGAAAGCTGGTGATCGCCCCGAGACTAACATACTTGGTCAGGCCTCGAATCACGCCATTGCATGTCTTCAAGAGTGGTAGCACGGTAGGTAACCAATGGAACAAATCCCAAATCAAAGAGTCGGGAGGTTCTCTAACGAAATTTGCTTCTTGGTGTTTTTATAGGTCATTGCTTCTCGGAATGTAGCTCCTCTTGCTCGGAGTGCTAACTTACCATCTAACGTGAGCAAGCGGCTATTGTCGGATTCAACCCAACCGCAAGCCACGTTTCAAGAGATCAACGTTACGAACGATCCATTTGATGAGAAAAGTACGCAATTGGCCTATCGCTCAGCTTTGAAAAGCGGCAATGTCGTTATCAAAACCAATAGTAAGACTGGAGCGCCCTTCTGGCAGTTGTAAGTTTACCATTCTTTATGTGAGCTTATTCTTCAATCGATATCTAATCAAATTCCACAGCGGATCTCTCTATCTTAGGTTAGTTGCCCGAAGGATTTTGAAGCCAAACCTTCCTGACAAATTGGTAATATCAGAGAGAATTGTCAATGCCCCAAGTGCATTCATCCGGATACAAAGCAAAGGATTGTCGACACATTCTCGGTATGTTATAGCTGAAGATATGCTACCTGCCTATCTCTTACTTATAGTCATGTGTTTCTAGCTTTCGCCCCGTGTCCAACCCGCAGAAGTCCAGAACAAGGGCGCTAATGACATCCAAGTCAAATGTGGGAAATGACCCAGGTATCATAGTATTAATTCTAACTACTGACGCAACTGCAGGGAGCGATGGACATGAGAGCACATATTCTTGGAAGTGGCTTTCGGCGCACAGGGGGAATCTCAAACCAGCGATCAAATCGAAGGAAGTAAAGCCAAATAGACTCCCTAGGTATGTCTAGACTTTTTTGCACCTCTTGCTTTGCTAATGCTTCTCACTAGGCCTTTCAAGGCATACGACCCTGAAAAGGGTAATCCATACCCTGAAGTGGCGTACGAGGACGTGATGTCCAAGGATGCCGCAGTGTTGGAATGGTTGGAGAAAATCGTTAGTCTTCCTGAAAGAATTACAACTTTCGAGCTTCTCTGCAAAATCGGTGGCTTACCTGTATACAGTGGGTATGGGGCTTCTGCTTCGTGAAAGGTGTTCCCGTCAATCCCGAATCAACCAAAACTTTGATCGAAAGAATCGCATTTATTCGACACACGCACTACGGTATATCATTCCATGACTCTTAAAACTGTTTGTTCAATTGGCTGATCGGGTTTTAGGTGGTTTCTGGGATTTCACTGCGGACCTAACCTATAAGGACACGGCATATACGAACGAGTTGCTAGGTGCTCACACGGATAACACCTACTTCACCGATCCCGCAAGGCTACAACTCTTCCATCTGCTGTCTCATACGGACGGAACAGGTGGAGAGAGCTTACTCGTGGACGGCTTCGCGGCTGCCAAAGCGCTGTCCAAGGATAGCCCGGACTTCTACAACTCTCTAGCTAGCTCTCGGCACCCATGGCACGCAAGTGGAAATGATGATGTCTGTATCCAACCTTCCACCACTGCACCTGTCCTCAAGGTTCATCCCGACACCAAAGCCGTTTACCAAGTTCGTTGGAATAACTATGACCGCGCGCCGAAAACCAGCTGGCACGTATCGGAGCAAAAGGACTGGTATATGGCAGCCCGGGCCTACAATGATATATTGACCAAACCTTCGAATGAGATCCGGACCCAACTACAGCCAGGAACAGCATTGAGTACGTGAGATCATATCGTCAGCTTATTAATATTGGCTAACATCTCTGACTCTTAGTCTTCGATAACTGGAGAATGTTGCATGGTCGCTCCGAGTTCACTGGAAAACGTCGCATGTGTGGTGGCTATGGTATGTGTAAAGCCGATGCGTGGACATCTATTTTGAAGTTCTTGATGCTTACTAACAATAATGAGCAGTCAACAACGACGACTTCATCTCACGTTTGCGCCTTCTCAAGTTTGGCCGCCAGACCGTTTTGGACAATCTTGGAAATACCAGGGGCTGGCAGAATCGTGAAAACCCATACTCAATCTATTAGATCGAGAGCTAGGAGCTCTCGAAGCTTTTCTTTTAGATTGTACAGATATACTATCCACTCCTACTTTTTTTTCCAAATTTGGGACAGAATTCGCACGATTAGATATAAACCGCAAAGTCAGATAAATTTCGCTCGAATTTTTTACCTTACTACAAGCAAAGTTCTGGTGTTTTTTGGTTCTTCAAAACCCAGTGCGCGGAACTATTGATAATCTCACGTGATCTGGCTGACGTTGTTGGAGCTCGGCCACAGACAGCTCTTCTCCAACCTTCTACGTTCACTACCAACATCCACCTAACCTCACCCCCAACCGCCATCTAATTACTACCTGGGTTCATTCCATCAAATCCAACCTTACAGTATCCATCCCGCCACTTTCTAATATGTCGACTCTTGAGGACCTCGACGACCTCGAGCGCGAGACCAGAGACAAGAAGCAAGACCAGGGCGATGAGGATGGCAAGAAGCCCAGCGGTGATGGCGATGCCGAGATGCAAGATGCCGAGAAGAAGGAGGATGAGGAGGAGCTGCTCGATGAAGAGATCCTGCATTCAAGCACGGCGGACATCGTCAAGAGGCGGCGGATGCTGGAGAACGAGATGCGCATTATGAAGAGCGAGTTCCAACGGTTAACACACGAGCAAAGCACAATGCGGGAGAAGGTCAAGGATAATCAAGAAAAGATTGAAAACAACAGGTACGAAGCTGGATGAAGCTGTGGATGATTGCCCTGCGGAGCCTCCACCCTTGGCCCGCGGAGCTTTCGAAAACCTGCAATAAACCAGGAGATGGGTTCCATGAAGCTAATATTGAATACTATCTAATAGGCAACTACCTTACCTTGTCGGTAACGTGGTCGAGCTACTGGATCTCGACGTTGAGGCCGAGGCCGCGGAGGAAGGGGCCAACATCGATCTGGATGCCACCCGCGTTGGCAAATCCGCCGTTATCAAGACCTCGACCCGGCAGACCATCTTCCTTCCGCTCATCGGTTTGGTCGACCATGAGAAATTGAAGCCTGCTGATCTTATTGGTGTCAACAAGGATTCATATCTCATCCTCGACACGCTACCAGCCGAGTATGACAACCGCGTCAAGGCGATGGAGGTCGATGAGAAGCCTACGGAGAAGTACACGGATATCGGTGGTCTGGACAAGCAGATTGAAGAGATCGTCGAGGCTATCGTATGGCCGATGAAGGAGGCTGAGCGTTTCAAGAAGATTGGCATCAAGGCGCCAAAGGGTGAGTGTTCCCTATTACTAATCGTTACGACCTACCTAGAAGTGCTAATTTTTGGTTCCTATCGTAGGTGCCCTGATGTACGGACCTCCTGGAACCGGTAAAACCCTCCTTGCACGAGCCTGTGCCGCCGAGACGAATGCCACTTTCCTCAAGCTCGCCGGTCCCCAACTGGTGCAGATGTTCATTGGTGACGGTGCTAAGCTTGTTCGTGACTGCTTCGCCCTCGCCAAGGAGAAGGCTCCCTCAATCATCTTCATTGACGAGCTGGATGCGGTCGGCACAAAGCGTTTCGACTCAGAGAAGTCCGGTGATCGTGAAGTGCAACGTACCATGCTGGAGCTTCTGAACCAGCTGGACGGTTTCGCATCTGATGACCGTATCAAGGTCCTGGCCGCGACCAACCGTGTCGACGTTCTGGACCCTGCTCTGCTCCGATCCGGCCGTCTGGACCGCAAGATCGAGTTCCCTCTGCCCAACGAGGAGGCTCGTGCCAATATTCTGCAGATTCACTCTCGTAAGATGTCCGTCGAGGACAGCGTGAACTGGGCCGAGTTGGCGCGCAGCACAGACGAGTTCGGCGGCGCCCAGCTGAAGGCTGTCTGCGTCGAGGCTGGTATGATTGCGCTGCGGAAGGGAATGAGCAAGGTTGGACACGAGAACTACGTTGATGCCATCTCGGAGGTCCAGGCCAAGAAGAGAGATACCAACATGGGCATTTACGTCTAGGCTGGGTATTTTTCCGGTTTGAATCTCTCGGCTTCTTTGTCTCCTTTCTCATCCTGTTACCAACTTATTATTTTTCCTCTCGTCTCTCGTCTGTCATGTATGTACGTTGTGCAGCTCGAATGGGTCCGAGCCGGTAATTCGCTCTACATGCGAGCGGTTTCTCTCCAAATCAAATAACATGATGATCCTAGACTAGCCACTCTCAGAACCTTTGACGTACACATCAGCGGACAGGATGTATGATAATGCTTGCAATACACCTGCTTCTTGTAGCTTCCATCGGAAGGCAAGAGCTAGTATTTTCAAGCCTTCAACCGCCTCCTCCTCCGTTCTCAACAAGAACGTCGCCAGCATAGAAACGAAATTCGAGCACCGGTATAGAATATTACAATGGCCGGACTGAAGACCTACCGTCGTATAGTAATAGTCTGCTGTAGGAGATTCCATTAAAGAAGTAGATAGCCTTTGATTAGCAAAGTAGACAACTTGGGATAGCAAAGTAAATAACTTTTGATAGTAAAATCACAGATGGGCATTAATTCATAGGAATACAACGAAGCACGAGGCTTCAATGGGCCAGCCACACTATCCAACACATTTAACCTTCCTCTTGATCCATCTCATCGCGAGAGCGCTTGCCCTTGCCGAACCTCTTGCCTCTCGTTCCCTTCTTCTCATCAAAGTTCTTCATCTCCATGATCGCCTGGCGTTGAGCCTCGCCAACTCTCTCAGCAAGCACCATGACTTCATCCTTAGCGGCTTCATATTCCGGAAGCTGCTTCCCAAGCGCACCCTCAATCCTTTGCCAAATCTCCACATCGTACTGAGTGCAGAAGCTGATTGCTACTCCAGACTTGCCTGCTCTGGCGGTACGACCCACACGATGAATGTAGGTTTTGCTGTCAGTGGGAAGGTCAAAGTTCAAGACTACATCAACGGAGGGAATATCCAGACCGCGAGCAGCGACATCCGTAGCAACGAGAATATCCCGGCTACGTGACGTGAACTTGCCAAGTGATGCCAGTCGAGATGACTGTGAGAGCTGACCGTGGAGAGGGATAGCGCCAAAGCCAAGGGTGCGGAGAAGGAAGGCAACACGCTGCGTCTCGTGAACAGTACGCGTGAAGACAATGGCCGACTGGCCGACGAACTCATTCAACAGGTAGATCAGGTAGATATCTTTGTGTTTGTGAGGGCGTAGGAGGAAGTATTGTTGGAGGGTCGAGACAGTCTGATATTTGCTGGAAGAGACGGAGACTCGAAGTGGGTTGGAGAGAGAGGCACGTTGTAGCGATTCGACCTTTGAGCTGATAGTTGCGGAGAACAGGAACGTGCGACGCTCTCGTGGCAGGACCTTAAGAATCTTGTCGAGAAGTGGACCGAAATCCAAATCCAGCAATCTATCGGCTTCATCCATAACGAGGAACTTCAGAGTGCGCAAACTGAAACCCTTTGTGTTTTCCAGGTGATCAAGCAGACGACCGGGCGTTGCTACGATGATGTGCGGTTTCTTCCCCAGAGCGATAGACTGGGAGACCATATCCATACCACCGACGATGACTGCTGTCCGAACATTGATCGTAGAGCCGAGGGCGTCGAGAGACTTTCCGATTTGGTATGCCAGCTCACGGGTTGGGGCAAGGATGAGACTATGGAATGACGAGGGACTCTGGAATAAAGATTGAATGACAGGAATTCCAAATGCCGCTGTCTTTCCTGAACCAGTCTCTGCAAGACCGATGATATCCCGGTTCTGTAGAGCCAAGGGAATTGCCTCTGCTTGAATCGCCGTCGGGGCCTTGTATCCGAGGTTGGCGCACGCTTCACAGATTGGATCAATCACTCCGAGCTCTTTGAAGGTCTTCGGAGTGCTAGTGGGCTTCTCATCGGAGTTGGCAGCCTCGGGGGAGGTGCCCTCGTCGCCAGACTGGGAGCTCACTGAGCTAGCATCGTTATCTTCTGCAGATGCAGGTGCAGGCGCAGTCGCCTCGTCGGTCACCTTGCGCTTCTTGATTGCCGGCATTTTTGCGTTGTTCTGTTGAAAAAAAGTGCGTGTTGATCGAGATCTTGAAATAATTTAGGTGGGTCCGCAACATCGTTGATCCGTGCAGGCTCCGCTTGGATTTTTTGGAGACAGAAAAACTTCGGGCTGGCAGCCAACATCAACGAGCTCACAATTTTCGTTATTTGCCGCCCGGTGCTTGACTTTTCACCGAATTCGCAATGGCCAAGGCACGCGTCAAGAAGCGCACTCATCTCCGGGCGCAAAATGCCTCGGCGGCGGCTGCTGGTAAAGGCACTGCCTCTTCAATGACCAAGGCCCCAAAGTCCATGGTCATTCGAGTTGGTGCTTCTCAAGTCGGAACTAGTGTCAGCCAGTTGGTCAAGGATGTCCGCCAAATGATGGAGCCCGATACTGCTGTGCGATTGAAGGTATGGCGACAATTGCCCCTTGTCTTCGGATCATATCTAATGAAAATCTCCAGGAACGCAAATCCAACCGACTCCGTGATTACACCGTAATGGCTGGCCCTCTCGGTGTCACCCATTTGATGCTCTTCTCCAAGTCCAAGACCGGCAACACAAACATGCGTCTCGCTGTTACTCCCCGAGGACCGACCCTTCACTTCCAAGTTGAGAACTATTCGCTCTGCAAGGATGTTGAGCGATCATTGAAGCGCCCACGCAGTGGTGGACAGGACCACAAGACTCCCCCGTTGCTCGTGATGAACAACTTCAACTCGCCCAATGCGACCGAGGACTCCAAAGTGCCCAAGCGTCTCGAGACCCTTACCACCACCATCTTCCAGTCCCTCTTCCCTCCGATCAACCCCCAAGCCCAACCTCTTTCCTCCATCCGCCGTGTTATGCTTTTGAACAGAGAGCCCTCCGAGTCTGAAGACGGCTCGTATATACTCAGTCTACGACACTACGCCATTGCCACCAAGAAGACTGGCGTGTCAAAACGCATCCGCCGCTTGGATCCTAAGGAAATTCGCAACAGAGATAAGAAAAAGGCCGCCGTGCCTAATCTTGGCAAGCTCGAGGATGCCGCCGATTATCTGCTTGATCCTTCTGCCGCCGGATATACATCTGCCAGTGAGACCGAGCTCGACACCGACGCAGAGGTGGAAGTCGCGGAAAGCACGACCCGTAAGATTCTCAACAAGCGGGAGGCGCAGCGTCAAAGGGCTGGAGACAAGGCCGAGAAGAAGGCTGCTGCTACCCCGGGTGTTGAAAAGCGCGCTGTCAAGCTGGTCGAATTGGGCCCCCGCATGAAGCTCCGCCTGATGAAGGTCGAAGAGGGTGTCTGCGATGGCAAGATTATGTGGCACGACTTCATCACCAAGTCTGCACATGAGGTCAAGTCTCTTGACAAGAGCTGGGAGAGACGCCGCAAGGAGAAGGAGCAGCGAAAGAAGCAGCAGAAAGAGAACATCGAAAAGAAGAAGAAGGAAAAGGCCAAGGCCAAGGCTAATGGGGAGGAAGTCGACGAGGACGAGGACGAGGACGAGGATGAAGATATGGATGATGGTGAATGGCTCAGCGATTTTGACGACGAGGATGAGGATGATGAGCCTGAGGAGGACTCGGACGATTCTATGGAGGAGTGAGGGCTGATAGATGCGGTCTAGAGGTTTGACCTGGCATCCCTCTCTACAGGATCAGCGATCCTCATTTTATACCCACGAGTTTCATGGTGGTTCTGTACATTTACACGGCGTATGCGAATAAAAGTTTTAGAACAGGCATATCAGGACGCTTTTGTCTTTAATTCAGATCCTCGTTAGTATGACATGACTCGTGCAAAGCTGCCCAATGATCTCATCAGTCATGCCTCGAAAGAAACTAGATTCAGACTTACACTGCCACTGTATATGTTGTGACTTATTTCTTCAGCTTCTCGTCGACGATACGAGACACCATTTTCTCCAAGATAGCAAAGTCTCCTCCGGAAGTACCGGCAAAGTAGCCCTGGACACTCTTCTCGACGTATTTGCCCACAATGTCAATCTCAACATTGACCTCCTCGCCAGGCTTCTTGCCCGCCGTAACGACTTTCTCCTGCGTGTAGGCAATGAGCATGACCTCCCAGTATCCCTCTTCCCCATCGACAACCTTCGTGACCGTCAGACTAGCGCCGTCAAGGGTTACGTAGCCCTTCTCGACAATGTAGCGCAGCACATCCTTATCACGCGGCTGCAGCCGGAACACGAGGGAGTTACCGTCAGGCGTCACGGACAGAATCTTCGCGACGGTATCGACATGACCCTGCACAAAGTGGCCACCCATCCGGGTATCGGCTGACACCGCACGCTCGAGGTTCACATATGAGCCGGTCTGTAGAGATCCAAGGTTGGTGCGTCGCAAGGTCTCTGGCGCGACGCCCACCTTGAACCAGGTCTTGTCGAAGGCAGTGACGGTAAGGCAGGTTCCTATGGAAGACACGGTCTTAGAGATATGGCTCTTCAATATGGGGTAAAAACTATACAGTGAGCAGTACCATTGACAGCAATACTATCACCCAAGTGCGCATCAGTGAGGATCTCCTCGCAATTGGAGATGGTCAGCGACGTACCCCCGCCCCCGCTCGACGAAGTATCGAGGGGCTCCAGGGCCGTGACAGCTATAGAAAAGAGAGTAGTTAGTAACGGCGAAACACCATCGAGACAGGAGCCAATCTCACTTCCGATCGTCTCAACCAAGCCAGTGAACATTGTTGCGGACGTGACTGTATTGATTTGCAAATGAATGACAAACAAAAAGTTGGGGTCGGTCGACCTCGGCTTCGGGGCCCGCCCCGAGCGGTGTCGTCGGCGTTTTGGCGGAGTTTCGATCTATCCCAGTGCCCCATTTAACCTGCTGGAGCTCGCTGCGGGGGATTCTTAGACTATTGTTCCTTCGTTTTTTAAGCAGCTCGGTATCTGAAATTGGATAATGTCGGTTGCGCTCAGGTTAAACGTTTTTGCCCGGCGGTCGAGTCCATCCTGGTCCAGCAATGCCTTGAGGCGCATCTCGCTGTTGCGGAGCTATTCGAGCGCCGCTTCGGCGGCAGAGGGCACGCTGCCTCTTGCAGGGATTCGCGTGCTTGATATGACGCGAGTTTTGGCAGGGGTGAGTTGATATACTGCTATTATCTCTCCCTTGGTTCGTGGCCGTTAGCTGACAGAGTGATGCAATATAGCCTTATTGTACTCAGATTCTGGGTGACTTGGGGTATGTACTGCCATTGAGACTCCTATTCCGCCCTCCTATCGTCAATTTTTAATAGGTCGTGAATATTGACATTGATAATGCAGAGCGGACGTTATCAAGGTCGAGCACCCCGTGCGAGGCGATGATACTCGAGCTTGGGGCCCTCCATATGCGAAGTACGAAGATGCATCGAAGGAGGGACCTGGCGAGAGTGCCTATTATCTGGCGGTATGGAAAGAAACATGCTGGGCCATACTGATCAAAGAGAGACTCTAACGTGTTGCGCAGGTCAATCGCAACAAAAAGTCCCTTGGACTGTCATTCCAACACAAGTCAGGCGTCGAGATCCTCCACAAGCTCGCAAAGGAGTGCGACGTCCTCGTTGAGAACTATCTTCCAGGGGCACTCAAAAAATATGGAATGGACTATGAGACCCTCCGAGAGATCAATCCCAAGTTGATCTATGCCAGTATCACCGGCTATGGTCAGACAGGCCCCTACAGCAATCGGGCTGGTTACGATGTCATGGTGGAGGCAGAGATGGGATTGATGCACATTACCGGGTCGCGAGATGGCCCTCCCGTAAAAGTCGGCGTGGCAGTCACCGATTTGACTACCGGACTCTATACCTCAAATGCCATCATGGCTGCATTGCTTGCCCGGGTTCGGACAGGCAGGGGCCAGCATATCGATGCTTGCTTGAGCGACTGCCAGGTCGCTACTCTGGCGAACCTGGCTAGCTCTGCCTTGATCAGCGGTCAGAAAGACTCGGGCCGCTGGGGCACTGCTCATCGTAAGTGAAAATACCAGCGAGTGCATCTGTTTTCAGCAAAGTCTAACAATGCTTTTTAGCATCTATTGTACCATACCGGAGTTACAAGACCCTCGACGGTGACATTCTTTTCGGTGGTGGCAACGATCGTCTCTTCGGTGTGCTCTCTGATCGTCTTGGTTTCCCTGAGTGGAAGACCGATGCTCGGTTTGTCACCAATAGCGACCGCGTGAAACACCGGGCAGATATCGATGGCTTGATTGAGAATACTACACAGCAGAAAACCACCAAAGAGTGGCTGGATATCTTCGAAGGCAGCGGCATGCCATACGCAGCGGTCAACGACATCCAGGGGACCTTGAACCATGAGCATGGTAAGCCTGCCTAAGCACTAGCCTATTTTTCCTTTCTGCCTTACGAAATTGCTAATCTTTGTTACAGTTCTGGCAAGAGGCATGGTCACCGAAGTTGAACACCCTGCTTGCGGTCCCATCAAGCTAGTCAACACGCCGATCAAATACTCCGAAGCCACCCCAGGTGTTCGTACACCACCTCCGACCCTTGGTCAACATACCGATGAGATTCTGGGAAGCGTTCTCGATTATGAGGAGGCAGATATTGCCCGGTTAAAGGCCGAGGGGGTGGTTTCATGAAGTTCACCCATATTTATAAACAGGCGAGCTTCTCGGTAGATGTGGGAATAATCCCCTACAATTGTACATACATATAGAGCGAACTATATTTATTCGTTAATTCGAATTACTTCTGCTGGTTCAACAGCGCCCACTTAGGGTTAGGAACCTTAGAAGTTGGATGAGGCTACTCGCACGCCAACTTGTGTAATCGCACGACCAACTACTATTCTATTTTCGGAGATGAATCATAGCTACATCGAGTACCTAGATATCCCCGTAATACCTACTAAGCCTTTTATCATAGATACCAGGTTGGCTATTAATAAAGACTGTTCAAAAGACATCTAGAAAGATCTTTCATTAAAGGGAAAGTTAAAGCATGTATATTTACCCTGTGAAAACGTTTCTCCAGTTTAGATATCAAGGATCCAGGGTATCTATTCTCCACTATTTCCGAACCTGGAACCTTATAGTCTGTCGTGCGATTAGCCTCAGCCTAGATGTTACCCCTCTAGTCTGCCTCATACATAGAGCAATTCATCGAATGAAGAGAGCAAGAAAGTGGAAGATCGAAGACTTCTACCAAATTCCCCCGTAAATATGATTTTGGGATTATCTACGATTTACAACATGATTTCAAGAAATATGCTGGTGAGATGTGAGGGGGCCTTGCTGGCGTTGGAGGCTGTCACGTGAGGCTATACAGATCTGGGTGGCCGCAATTATCGCTTCCGGATGGAGAATCGAACATTTCCCAAGGCTTCAACGCCATCCCTGGTGATTGCCTGTACCTTCAATGAGGCAAGCATATAGGCAAGCACTCTCCAAGGCAATATTGCCATGCCCCGGTCGAACTTAAATACCTCCTCCTCAGCCTTCCACTTCTCCTTCTTCTTTTCCATCCATCCTCTCTCTTCCTCTCCGCTCATCCATCAGATCACTACCTCTTGTTCCACAGAATGAAATCATCCACTGCCGCCAAGGCTAAATCCAGCACCGATCTAGCTTCTTCTTCAGTCAACAAGTTGAAGAAAGAAGCCCTCCGAGACCAACCCCTCGCTGGGCTGCCAACAGCAATGGAGAAGTCCACGGACCACGACACCCGTACCAGCAGGACTGGGCGAGTCATCAAGCCGCCAACGGCATTTACCCCGCCACCAGCCACCGTCGCTTCTGGAAAGCGTAAAGGTGGTTCTCGAAAGAAGGAAGCCAATGTTGTCTGCATACATTGCAGTCGCGGCCATAGCCCGGCCAACAACGCCATCGTGTTCTGCGATGGATGCAATAATACATGGCACCAGAAGTGTCATGACCCACCAATTGATGATCAAGTTATCATGTTGAAGGATATGGAATGGCACTGTTGCAAATGCAAGCCCGCACCTCGCCCGGCAGCGGCAAAAAAGAGCAAGCCCGTCAAGGCCAAGAAGGCGGGTCGGATCCTGCACCCTCGATTGCAGGCAGGACCTCGACTGGAAGTCGGTGGTGATAGTTTCACCGCTGACGAGAGACGTGCATATCTCTCTAGTCTTTCACATGCCCAACTGGTTGAGTTGCTCGTCCACATCTCCACTCAAAATCCATCCGTGCCCATGTTACCAGCCAACATGAAGGATCTGCCGGCATCACAGTTCTTCTTCAAGCCGGCGAGCAATGGAACCAAGAAACCAGAGACTGCGGAACATATCACCACGCCAGGTTCAACCAAGAGAACTCGGGCCGACGAAGATCCAGCTGATTCTGACTTCGACACCAATTCTCGCAAGAGATTTCGCACAACCTCTGCTTCGGCAAAATCCCCTCCGAAAAACATCTCGCCCGAAGCTGATGCTGGGCCCTCAAATCCCCCAACCGTTTCAACGACCGCCACTCCGGACCTGATCACCCCATCCGCTTCCACTCATCCAAAACCCGGGCCCGAGACACCTTCTACGAACCGGTCACAGGGACGTCGTCTATCGTTTGTCTCCCGAGACACAACACCTGAGGACTCGGACCCAGATACCGAAGATGACTTGTCCGAAGACGCAGTTGAAGACCATCGCCTTTACCCACGAGCTGGCAATGGTTTCTCACCTGCTCTTGACCCCGAGAATCTCAAAATCCTCGACGAGAGTCCAGAGTCTCATACCTTCAGCCATAGTGTTTATGACCCTGCAAAGTCGGCACAAGAGATGAATGTTCCTCCTCGTGTCTGGCAAAGTCACATGTAGATGTCTTGAGGGTTTTCATCCTTCGCGATATCGAGTTTGTGCTTGTGGCTTGTTACCCTGTTTCTTGTTCCTTCCTATTGGACTACAGAATACGAGTGAATGAAACAATCAAATTCAAAAGAATTGAAAAAGTCACGCACATAGTCCCTAGCATCTCACATCGTAACTAATTAATGGGGTAGCTCCAGTGTACGCTAGGGTTTCATAAGTTTAGACTATGATCAATGTTCATAATCATCTTATATATCAGTCATAAGTTGAACGATAGACTAAGAAAATGATACAGAAGCTGTCAAGAGGACACCCTACGCACCCTTCGCTGACTACGCTTGATAGAAGGAGAAGACTACTATTGTCTCTTCAACGAATTTACTTGCCTTCCTAGAGCTACCAGAGCCACTGGAGCCAAGATCGATAGAGAATGATGTGGAAAGAGGGGTAGAGAGAGGTGTGGAAAGAGATGTGGAAAGGGAAGCTGAGAGAGATCTAGAGAGGGATACAGAGAGATTGAGAGATATTCAAACCCTTGTAAGGAACGAGCCGGTCTAAGCTAATGACGTCCCTAAGGAAGTCGTCACGATTACCTAGACTCCAGTACTTACCACTCAGGTCTCGTGCGAAAGTATTTTCTCAAGATTCCCTTCTTTCACCACGACCACGATCCTCTCAACATCCTCGTTACTGACCAAGATGGCGACCACTCAGCAAACCCTGGGTGCCTATCCTGACTGCCTTTCGAGTCGAGCCACCTCTCCTCACCTTTCTTTTGCTTCCCGGCAGGCGATTCGGGCCCTCTCAGATCTGCGAATGCAGCCGTTGTCTTTTTCGGCCTCTTCTCGCGAGCTTTTCTCCGAACTTTCATTTCAAAATGTTTTTATTGAAACGGTCAACCCGACTGTTTCATAGGCGCTGAGATGTTTGTTCGCTGGTCCAGCTCGCGAGAATTTAGAGCTGGCGGACCCGGTCAGATGGAACTCGGATTCACCCCCAACAACAGGACGTGACAGTGGCACTGGCATTGTGGTACCTACGGTATGTAGGTTTTCTTGCGGCAGATGACACCGACTGGAGCCGTGGCCGATAATAGCGGCGTTTCCAATACTGCCTTGAAGACCGACTATCATGCATCAACATACCCGAAATAGGTAATTCAGTCTGCTTTCGAATGTCCAAGATGCCCCCTTATCTTTTTCTACATCTCTCCCTACAAGTCGTGCTATATCTCCCTCTATATCTCCGACTACATCTCTGTCGAGATTCTCTATAGTAGCTCTGGGAAGACGAGTCAATTCGTCGAAGAGACAATAGTTGCCTTCTTCTCCTATTAAGTGTAGTCAGCAAAGGGTACGTAGGGTGTCATTAGCCAAATCAGAATTCCTTATGGTTGATATTGTTATGTTAAATACTTACTTACTTCGTAGCCTGAATTTTCAGGTTACCAGGCACCTGGCACTATCTTATCGGCCACTATGGTCGGGGCCTATCTTATCGGCTCGACTCTTACGCGCCTGCATGGCTCGGAACGTCTTCAACTTATGACACCTCCACATCTAATGCCAATGACTAGATACCGGATGATCTTCTAAAGCGTAGTGATGCACTGAATACACTCAGCAGTCGCTTCTAACCGAGAGGAGGAACATGCACACATCTTCAACTCGCACACTCGCGCTCAGCTTGAACACATCACCAAACACGGATCAGACACACATAGAGTGATAGGACAAGAAATCCAAGCTCAACATGTCATCTTCATCTCCACCAAAGATCACATCAAAAAGCACCCTCCCAACATCCTCACCCCGGAAACCATGGTCCCACCACCTCACGCTAGACACCCTCCTTCGCGTCCTAAGAAACACCCTCCTCAGCCCATTCATCGCCTGGATAATAGTCCTCTGCCTCCGCGCCCAAGTCACGCCCCCAACAGACCCAGCCTGGATAATCGCAGTCGCATATGCCACGGCCTTGACATTACTCTTCGCTGCGAAGGTCATTAATCATCGTGTCGCGCATGGTATCCCGCGCACGGTTGACTCCGCGAATGAAGTTGTCTTGGTTACGGGTGGCGCGAGTGGGCTGGGATTGTTGGTGTCGCAGATTTATGCTATGAGGGGGGCTAGTGTGGCTGTTTTGGATATAAGGGATATTGGGAGTAAAGAGCAGGATGAGGTGTTTGGGGAGGATGTGCGGTATTTCAAGTGCGATGTTGGAAACCGGACGTCGCTTGAAGATGTTCAGGAAAAGATCAAGGAAGAGGTACGTCTCTATGTGCTTTACTTAGTCATATGGTTACACGATCAGTGTTTCAGTAAATTTTGCTTTTTGTTGGGTTCTATGGTTGCTAATGTATGCTGCAGTTGGGTACTCCAACCATCATTATCAACTGTGCCGCGGCTCGAATCAATGGCCGTTCACTTCTGAACTTGCCAGCAGAAGCATTCGAGAAGACGGTACGCACCAATCTGATGGCCGCATTCTATCTCTACCAGATTTTCCTGCCGGGGATTATCGTAGAAGCGGAGAATGGTGGCACCATTGTTACTGTCAGCTCCGTGCTGGGCCAATTGTCTCCAGCCGGGCTGGCAGACTACTCGGCAAGTAAAGCAGGACTGAGTGCACTGCACCGAACCATGGAAGCTGAGTTCCGTGGCGACGAGCGGATAAAGATGTTGCTGGTAGAAACAGGACAGATGGCGACACCGTTGTTTGATTGGGTCCGCACCCCGAGTCATTTCTTCGCACCCGTTCTGGAGCCTGTCGAGGTCGCTCGTGAGATTGTGGCTGCTGTGGACAGCGGCCGTGGCGGCGTGCTCAGGTTACCCGCATTTGCGACGCTTGTCAATTGGTATGCTGTGTTGCCGGGTGCGGTGCAGCTTGTAGCACGATATCTGAGTGGCATCGATAATGCCGTATCTTCGGGTATTCAGAAACGTGACGAAGAGAGCGAGCACAGGTATCCACTGAGGTCCAACAAGAAAGCAGAGTGATGAAATAGTATGGACAGATGATAGAGCTAATTCATCCCATATGTAAATACAAGACGAATCACCCATGCCTGCCATTTATGTGTACAGACAGCTTACCGAATTCCAGAAAGGGTATCTCAAAAGGTATGAACCAAGCAAGCTGAAGGTATTTTGGGTCTCGGATAGAGCAACTTATTGCTCGCGAGCCAGAATCATCTTCTCACGCTCACTCTTTCTTGACTTAAGGTTGGTCTTAGCAGTATGCTTCCGCACATTCTCCTCACGTCTCTTGATAGCACCAAGCTCCTCACGCTTGATCTCACCAGCCTTCTTAATAGGCTTGGGCAAGTGACGTTGACGCTTGATGCGGCGGATCTCGGGCATATGTCCGTACCGCTTAATCAAAGCTTGGTCATACTCCAGCTTCGTTCTCTGGCGAGCGCTTTGGATTCCGCTGCGGTCGGAGGCATTGGCACGCCACAGACGAATGTTGCCATCGTCAGATCCGGACAAGACATACTTGCTGTCAGGAGTGAACTTGACGGAGAAGACACTATTTAACGTGTTAGTAACTATTAGGAAGATATCGCAAAGAATAGTAACATACCGTTGCATCCGCTTAGTATGGTAAATATCGCGAGAGTGGCCGCGGTTCCTCTTCCACAGGCGGACGGTGCGGTCGTAGGATGCAGTCACCAGATCCTCACCAGTAGGGCTGAACTCGACATCCATGACAGCGGCAACGTGATCCTTCAGAACATTGAGGGCACGGTCCATCTTTCTCATATCGAAAATGTAAGCGTTGTGGTCTTCATTGGCGACCGCAAAGTTGAAAGCCTCCATGGGATTCCATGCAATGGCATTGGACGCGAGGTTCAGAACCAGCTTTTGCACCGCTGATGAAGTGCGCAGATCATACATAATGATCGAGCGATCGATAGCGGTCGAACCAAGGATCGACGTCTCAGTCTGGTTGAAGGCAATCGAAGTAATGGTGTCGACGCTAGTCGGCCAATGCAGAGTCTGTGAGGGTGTGGAGGAAGGACGAGAAAGGTCATAGATGGAGATGACGGACGAAGATGCCGCAAATGATGGGTTGTTGCGATGGTGCGAGACACCAGTGAAGGCGCCGGAGCCAAGATAACTTGCGATGGGAGGCGCTTCGGGGGTTGAGTTGTAGGGGTCCCAGAGTTTGATAGTCTTGTCGCTAGCGCACGATAAAAGCTTCCGCTCGGGAGTCCAGCAGAGACCTTTGACGATATTTTCGTGTCCTTGCGTATTCCAAATCTCTTCACGGGTCGTCATATCCCA
This sequence comes from Penicillium subrubescens, assembly GCF_028828155.1. Classification (NCBI taxonomy): domain Eukaryota; kingdom Fungi; phylum Ascomycota; class Eurotiomycetes; order Eurotiales; family Aspergillaceae; genus Penicillium; species Penicillium subrubescens. The sequence continues at coordinate 2,062,233 of NW_026643151.1, read as the reverse complement.
CACCTTCACGACACCATCACCGCTACCACTTGCAAATCGTTCGAGTGAGCCAGGGTCCTTGGCCATACTGTAGACACCATCGACATGGCCATCACCCATCTGGCCCAAGAATGGAGCCGCAAACATACGCTCCATCTTGACGGCATTGAGAGCACGAGTGTATTCACGGGCCCGCTCAAATGGATGCTGGGCTGGATCGAGATTGCGCGCCTGGCGGACGGTGGCAGACCCGGGCGCCTGCTGCGACGCCGTCGGGCGTGAAAGGGCTTTGATTTTCTATCATGTATTAGCATTTATTTCAATTAGACGGATCATCAGATTTAGAACTCACCATGTTGAGGATGTGGTTGGTACGCAAAAAAGAGAAGAAGGCGGCAACTCGAACTTTTTTTTTCTGTTGACGGGCAGATTTGCTAAGCGGGCGGTGAGCGCCAGAGCTGCCAGCTCCAAGCTCCCCGACTCACGTTCGGCCAACCTATCAACCGCTCCGTCATCAATCACCTTCCTCGCCTCTTTGTGTTCGAACGATCTCTATCCCAAATCACCAATCCTCTTCTCATCACCTCTTGTCTTCAATCATGGCCGCCTCCCTGCAGGTCTCGCCACGGATACAGGAAGTCCGGGACCTGGCTAAGCAGGACCCTACCAAAGCCGCCAACAGTTACCAGACGATCCTCTCAGAGGGCCCAGGGTCCACAGAGGCTTCATCGCGAGACTATGAGCAGGCATTGATTGGATTGGGAGAGTTGTACCGAGATGCAAAGAAGGCACAGGATATTGCAGACCTCATCAAGACCAGCCGAGACAGCTTCTCGTCATTCGCCAAAGCGAAGACAGCCAAGCTAGGTACGTTGAAGCCATCACATACGTAACAACAATGCTAATAGTGGGAATACAGTCCGCCAACTCTTGGACCTCATCAGTGAAATCCCCAACACCCTCGATCTCCAGGTTGCCGTCATCGAATCATGCATAGAGTGGGCCATCGCCGAGCGGCGGTCGTTCCTCCGACAGAACCTCCAAGCGCGCCTGGTCGCAATCTATATGCAGAAGCAAAGTTACTATGACGCCCTCACTCTCATCAACTCCCTGCTCCGCGAGCTGAAGCGTCTGGATGATAAACTCATGTTGGTGGAGGTGCAGCTGCTTGAGTCCCGGACCTACCATGCTTTGGGCAACCAGGCTAAAGGCCGCGCTGCCCTTACAGCAGCACGGACATCTGCTGCTTCCGTCTACACCCCCCCAACTTGCAAGCTGGCCTGGACATGCAGAGTGGCATGCTGCACGCCGAGGACAAGGACTTCACCACCGCTTTCTCATACTTCATCGAGGCTCTGGAAGGATATAGCTCGCTCGATGAAGGGGAGTTGGCTACCGCAACTCTGCAGTACATGCTACTGTGCAAGATTATGCTGAACCTGGTCGATGATGTTACTCAGCTTTTGGGTTCTAAGCAGGCCCAGAAGTATGCCAGCCCCCGGCTAGAGGCTATGAAGGCAGTGGCGCGCGCTCATTCCAACCGCTCCTTGGAAGAATATGAGAAGGCGCTCTCTGACTACCGGTATGAGCTCGGTAGCGACACATTCATCCGGAATCATCTTCGCCGTCTCTACGATGCCATGTTGGAGCAGAACCTCATCAAGGTCATTGAGCCATTCAGTCGTGTGGAGCTGGACCACATCGCCAAGATGGTCGGTCTGGATACGCAGCAGGTAGAGCGAAAGCTCTCCCAGATGATCCTGGACAAGGTTATCATCGGTGTATTGGACCAGGGATCAGGATGTCTGATTGTGTATGATGAGACGGAACGTGACCAGGCTTATGATGCTGCGCTGGACACGATCGAGAAGCTCAGTAATGTGGTGGAAGGACTGTATACTAACCAGGCATCACTTCTGGAGTAGAGGGGAGAACGCAAATGGATTCATGGCAATGCGATTATGTTGGTTCATAGGGAATTATCAAAGACTATGCACGGCTGGTGCATAAGTAGACTCCTTTTATGCTCTAGAATCTGTTCAACCTAGAATTATTCATAAATATATTCTTAAGTGAAGTTCAGATAACTTTGGTCATTCCATTGATCCTATTGTTCGCGACTTTCCGAATCGGGTTAGGCGGTGAGCGCCTAAAGAATCGCGACTTCCGCCTTCACCATCCTAATCCTCCACGCACCCCATCCCTCTACCGCCCCTGCTTGCTTGATTGCCAATGAACGCTCAAATGCAGGCCAATTATGCCCGGGGCTATCCCCCGACCGCCCAGCGGTCACCAGCCACCGCCCGTCGGCCTCAAGGGCCAGGTTTGTCCCCTTTCCAACCTCCATAGTCGCGCTTCTCTAACCCCGAGGTAGCTGGAGCGATGCCCGTTCCTATGCCCCAGCATGCGGTCAACCCTCAGTACATGGCCGCACAGCGCGCGATGCCTCACCCTAATGACGCAGTCCTGCGCCGCAGCCGCAAGCCGACCGATAAGAACATTCCCGAAGGCATCGAAGACGTGATCATCGGCGAGGGCGTAGAACAATACAAGAACCTTCGCGATCTGGAGAAGCGACTCGACGCCGCCATTGTGCGCAAGCGCTTGGACATTCAAGATTCTATCAGCAAGACAGTGAAGAAGTACCGTACCCTCCGTATCTGGATTACCAACACCGTCGAGAATCAGCCCTGGCAAGGAGTCGGCAGCAACCCTGGTTCTGGTCGGTATAAGGTGCGCATTGAGGGCCGTTTGCTGGACGACGACAATGACCCCACCGTTCCTGAGGACGAGGATGAGGGTGAAAATGGCGATGCGATGGAGCAGGATAAGGATGCTGCAGAGGGTTCCAAGAAGACAGGGTCAAAGAAGCCTTCCCAGAGGTTCTCGCATTTCTTCAAGACCATCACTGTCGACTTTGATAAGCCAGCCAGCAACGCCACCGATGAAGTCAAGCCTGTTACCTGGACCAAACCCCAGGTGCCCGCGAATGCGACGTCGGCACCAGCGAATGCCGAGTTCGATAGCATACAGTTCGCTCGCAGCTCGCAAGAAAACGTGAACGTTACCATTAGCTTGGTGCGCGACGAGACGCCCGAACGATACAAGTTGAGCAAGGAGCTTGCTGAAGTGTTGGACGTTGAGGAAGAGACTCGGAGCGGAATTGTGCTTGGAATTTGGGACTACATTCGCGCCATGGAGCTGCAAGAAGACGAGGAGAAGCGACAAGTACGCTGTGACCATCGCCTACGCTCGGTATGTATTCTCCTTCCCCTGCGAAGCTCTCATGCATCAAATCTTGCTTGACGATCGAGCTAACTAAATGATCGTAGATCTTCGGCCGTGACCAAATGTTCTTCCCCCAGATTCCCGACAGCATCGGGCCCCACACCAGCCCTATGGATCCGATCAAGCTTCCTTACACCATTCGCGTCGATGAGGAATTCCACAAGGACGCTACTCCCACCATCTACGATATTCAGGTTGCTGTTGAAGACCCTCTGCGCCAAAAGATGATGGCTCTCACACAGAACCCCCAATACACAGCCGGCTTACGCCAGATTGCCGCTCTTGACGACCAGGTCGCGCTTATCGTCCAGGCTCTCACCCACTCCCGAGCACGGCACTCCTTCTACACAGCCCTGAGCAAGGACCCCGCTACCTTTCTGCGCCGCTGGGTCAACTCCCAGCGCCGGGATCTCGAGACTATTCTCGGTGATGCGAATGGCGTGGGCGATGGCAGTGGACCTGAGTTCCGCCGCGGAGGTCCCGAGAGTGCTTGGGAGACTCCCGTTGCAAAGGAGGCAGTACGCTACATGCTGGCAAAGCCTGAGGCTGCTGCACCTCGGTGATTGGCTTGATTTCGGGGTTTTGTCGCCATGGCGGCTAGTTATGTATTTTGATTCTCTCATTGTGGCGCTTTCCTGGTGTTGGGTCTGGTATAGCTAGGATATGTATGGTAGGGCTAATTACTGCTTTCAAAATCTTGATGTTCATGACACTGGCTTTCAATTCTCAACCATTCCAGTCATGGTACCGGGGTATGTCTACCTTAGGCTACAGATAATGTCCCAGACACCTGCGGGGGATTTGACAAATTTGTACACATTCAGCATGAATTTGAAAGACCTATGTAAAACAGAGTAAAAACCCACGAGGAAATAAACAGAAACCCCAACCGCTGTGTGGCGTTAATGCACGCGAGAAACACAAGCATAATATCATAGACTCGGCTTCTGAGGCTGACCTGACTCGAAGCGATCATCCCCCAAACACGAGACAGAGAGCTAAGAATAAATTACCTCCCAACTGTCTACCTATACCTCTATAAAGAAGCGTATGTATCAAGACCCTTGTAGGGGTATCTTAGCAATCAACTCAGCCCGACGCCGGCGCAACTCCTCCGGGAGAGTCGCATCAATGGCTGACGAGATTTGCTCAGCTGTCAGGGGCAGCTCGCCCCGTAGGACGGCACCCTCTTCCTCTTCCAGCTTTGCAGCGGCCTCGAGGACTACCTCACGCGCGAGATCCTCGAGATTCGCAGGCTTCTCGGCGACCTTCTTCTCCTCTGCAGCACCGGCAGGGGGTCCACGGAAGCGCTTGAGGACGGTATCCACCATCTTCGAGAACCAGAAATAGTTCAGGAAGTTGAGGATCAGGTTAGACACGACATAAGTCAAGACCAACCAGGTCGGCACGCCGCCAGCGGTGAAATCCTTGAAACGAGAGATTTCGGCATTGGCACGCGCACAAGTCTCGTCCACGCACATGGCGCCGTCCCGAAGCGTGAAGACGTTGGCGTTGATATCCGTGGGTGCTTGGAGCGGTGATGCCGAGGAAGCGGACCAGGTCTGCTGGAGCGCATACCACATGTCCTTATACACGACAATAGATTGCCAGGTTCCCCAGACCAGGCGGCAACAGAAGAAGACGGAGAGAAGCGCCATGCCGTTGTACCACTGGGCGCGGCTGCCAGTCATGTTGACTTTGTCGAGGAACCAGTGGATATTGAGGAATGGGCTGGAGAGCTCATAGAGAATGAAGACAGGAGCGTAGTAGTTGACAAAGGGTCTCTGTACATCATCAAGGAACGATGTTAGCAAAAATCACATCAAGCCATTATGAAGAAAGGCGAAAAGGATAACTGAATTAAACTTACAAAGCCAAGGCTGAACACCCAGAGCGCGCTGACGGCATGGAACAGCATCCCAATACCAAACATCGAAAGATGCTGAGCGCTGACAATCAGGTCATAAATAAAGTATCCAACAGCCAGAGCCTGAATCAATCCACAGCCGCCGGTATATCCGAAGACACGCTCACCGGCCGACATGGACCGGCGCTCGTCGTCGACGAACATAACCCACAAAGCCACGGCATTAATCAACAGACTCTGAATGAATGAGACAACATGAATATCCCAGTTCAACTTGGTGCGGGCATTAAGCGCCGGGTACGAGCGGGGAAAGAGGATCGACGACAACCACGGCGAGACCACCGAGTGGATGAACTGATAGAACAGGAAGGCGCCGATCACTTCGTGAATATGCTCTGTGAGGGTTGGACTGTTCAAAGCCAGGGCGTAGGGCTCGATGAAGTTCCGCAACCAGGCGGGCGGGGCGCCCAGGGGGTCCAGCATAGTTGCTGTCCGAGCAGTCCCTAATGCACCAGCTCCTTATCGATGTGGGGAGCTTGAGGTCGGGAGATGAGGTCAGAGAAGGAGATATCTATGCCGGAGATACCAGGAATGATTCCCGGTGCACCATCCAGCTATCGAGGGCACTGGCAGACCTCTGGATTAAACAAAAGAGGGCCCCAGGCGCAGCATAAGCTGAAGAAAAGGGAAAGAGAAGCGGAGTGAAGCTCCGGGGAGCACGAGGCCTCGGTACGGCCTCAGGCAGCCAGATTCGTTGGGACGTCACCTGACCACCTGCCTATCGTGGCAGGTGACCCGCTACTCAATTAGGGCGGCTCACACGACAAAGAACTATGAGAAGAATCTACATGACTACAGGACAGGGTCATTGAGACATCAAAAGATAATTGATAATTCATGGCTAAACACAAAAGGGATTCATACAACGAATCATACAAGCCCGTAAGAAAAAAAAAAAAAAAAACAAACAGACAAGTGGTATATGAAAAGAAGGAAAAACACATCAATCCCGAAAACTCCTGATCATCATGAAACAAAAGAAATTCAAGCAGCACTAACAGCCGACTCAGTACCAAGTGCACTGTCATGAGCAGGTTCTAGCATCTTCATGACTTCAGCCTCCACAGAAGAAGCGGTGTCAGAATTTGGTCGGTCGGTCGAATCTTGTGCCTCGTATTCATCCTCCGTCTCTGTATCTTTAGCCTCCTCCTCGTCATTTTCATCGTCGTCCTCCCGGGCAGTCCTGGCGTCATCATCATCTGACCCGGACTGGTCGCCAGATACATAGCTCCGGTCATCATCAGCGATGGAGCTGGCGGCAACGTACTCATGCCCATCGACCGTGCTCGCGTCAACGGTGCCGATACTCATGCCACTGGTGCGTCGATCTGTTGAAGCCACGCTCTCAGTGACACCACTGCACATGCTGTCGGTGCAAGTTTCAGCGTAGGAGGTCTTGCGATCTGTCGGTGCGTAGCTCGACCGGCGCTCAGTCCCAGCGTGGCTCTCTACCTCGCTCTCAGGCTCATCCTCCTCGTGGAAAGCCTCATTCTCTTTGTTGGCTATAGAGGTTCGGACTGGTAGAGAAGTCTTGCGGAGCGCAAAGTTGGACTTGACGGAGTGGCTGCGCTTCAAGCTGGTAATCCCACTGTTGGCGCTGACCTGGCGATCGACACCCCGATTACCTGTAACATGGCTCAAGCTGAGAATGCGACGCTCCTTGCCAATGTTTGGCTGGATTGGAGCGGCTCCAGCTTGAAGGCTGGCGGGCGTTCGGCGCTTCAAAGCCATGCCAACTCCATTGCCAAGAAGACTGCGGGCGTCCTTGGAATCGCGGGCGGTGCTCGCAGCGCTCATCACACTGGGGCTCCGGGGGCTGCGGGCGCGAGCACGGGAAGATCGTGTACTGCGGTTGCGTTTCAGGCTCATGCCATGGACGCTGCCAGACCGACTGAGCAATACAGAGCGGGCATGATCGAGGACGCCCTCCAAGATGCGCTTCTCCAGGCCGTCGGCACGCTCCTCCATCTGTTGCATCTCCTCATGGCGAATTTCCAGAGCAGTCTCGAGACCAGAGACCTCCTTGCTGAGCTTCGTATTCTGCTTGGCAAGTTCGTCCTTCTCGGCCTTCAGAGTGTGAAGCATCTTCAGGAGCGAGTCCTTCTCCTCGTGTAGTCCAACAATCTCGGCTTCCACCTGCTCACGCTGGGCGACACGACGCTCCAATGCAATTGCGGCATCCTCTGCTTCGCGACGCTTGCGCTCAGTGTCCTCCGCAACTATCACAGACTGAGCGGCAAACATCTCGTTCATCCGGCGGGCATTCTCCATGATGTCCTTATGCATCTCGTCAAGCTTCATCATCTGGGTAACAGAGTGCTCGGAATCCGATGGAGCAGGACGCTCAAGGAGAGCATCCAGTTTCTCGTGAACAGAGTTGCTGCCACTAGCGGCGTGGTCGAAGATTTGGTTGAGCTTCTCGTAAATTTCCTCGTTGCCGGAGCCTCGGTCTAGGAGACGATCAAGCTTAGCGTGAAGTTGGTCGTTCTTCGAATGATCCAAAAGCGTAGTGATGACCTCCTGTACTTGATTGTTCTTAGCATGCTCAAGAAGGTCGTTGAGCTTGTTGTGAACAAGATCATCATCGAGGCCCCGAGACGACTCTGGAGGAGGCAAGGCAGGCAGCATAGTCGGAATGGTACTTGGCAGGGCAGAGAGCTCCGACTTGACCTCCTCACTGGACTTCTGAGAGTGGTCGTAGTGCTGATTGACAACTTCTAGTATCTGTTGAACGGTCTCCAGAATCTGCGGGTGGAACTCGAGAAGCTTGCTCTCGACGCGTTCAGTAGCAGCAGCAGCACGCTCGGTCTCGCCTCGAGACTGCTCTTGCTGTGTCTTGACTTCATTCTGCATCTCTTCCATCCGGTTGTAGGATTCATCAACTTTCTCGAAGAGAGCCTTGGTGTCAACACCGATGCGCTCGCATGTCTCATTGACACTTGTGCCCATCTCACCAATGACAAGCTTGATTTCCTCCGCTAGACCCTTGGTGCTGGTAACTGCTTCAGTGTGCGCCATGTCACGCTCCTCACACTCCGAGAACTTGGAATGAAGAGAAGTGTGGGCATCGTCATACTTCGCCATGACCTCTGCGATCTTCTCGTCAATCTTGGCACCAAGCTCAACGATGATGGCAGCCCGCGTCTCGTCATGCTTGACCATAGTGGCTGCGTCGCGCTCCTCCTTGTCGAGCCTGCTAGCATCTTCTTCGCCACGAGCGCGCTCGAACTCTCGGTTGATGAGATCAGTCAGCTCCTTGATGCTTTCGACAGTGCTGAAGTTCTCGGCAGTGATTGCCAGGCCCTCAAGGAGCGTCTTGAGCTCAGTAAGCCCCTCCGCACTGCCATCCAGCTTGCTCTTAAGCTCGTCACCGAGTTCACCAACGACAAACTTGGCTTCCTCGATCTTCTCAGCAAGACCACCATGCTCGACCTTGCGAGCCTCGAAGCCTTGAGCAGTCATCTCGTTATTGGCTTCCATTTTCTCGCGGAAGTCGGTAACGAGGGCTGACAGCTCCTGGATCTCCTCCTTGGTGGGAAGGGTCTCCACGTCAGGTAACTTGAGTTCATCAACCTGAGTCTTGACTTCGAAGATCATGGCTTCCACGGTCTGGAGGTCGGACTTCATAAGCTTATCAGTATCAGCCTCCTCGTCCGCATCCTCGGCTTCCTTGGTCTTGGTCTTCAATTCCTCGAGAGCCATAAAGACATCCTTGATCAGGCCTTCCAGGGCACCAATATCGGCCTTGGTAGGGGCATCGGCTTCAAAGCGGCTAGATAGATTGGCGATACTCTCTTTGGCCTCCCCAATCATTGTCTCGAGGGTAGAGATATGCTGCGAGGTGGCGATCTCATCCGGAGAAGGGAAGACAATGTCGTCAATCTGGGCCTTGGTGCTCATGAGAATTTCCTGGATGGCATCGGTATCCTCCTTGCGGGCTGCAGACTCGTGCAACTCCTGGCTGGCACCCATGTCACCGAGAGCCCCCATGGCAACTTGAATCTCCTGGACGGCCATCAAAACTTCATCGAGATCACTGCGCTTGAGGGCGTCTTCGGCTGGCTCGGCAGCACGGGGGGTAGAGTCGATGGATTCAACCTTGCTCTGAAGTTCGGTGATAAGAGACTTCAGACTGTCAATATCGTTTCCAAAGGCAGCCTCCTTGGCAAGCATGAGCTCACCACCCCGAGTGGTCTCGGCATCATCAATGTCCTTTTGAGACTGGCGAATGGAATCAATGTCAAGCTTTAGGTCGGCCAGGCCATCCTTGATGGTGTCCAGAATCTCAGAGGTGTCAAAGTCAGTTGGTTTATCCATGAGCTTCTTGAGATCGTCACGGATGGCATCCATATTATCATGGAATGCGTCGAGCAGCTCGCTGGTAGCGGAGAATGTGCTTTCAGCGCCATCTTTCTTGGACAAGGTTTCCTCGCGGAGGTTATCGAAGTGCTCACGAAGAGCGGCGATGATCTCATCCTTGTCCGATCCAGGCTCGGCACGAATAACGCTCATGGTCATATCCATGCGCTCACGCATATTCTCAAACTCGGCTCGAATGGTGTTAAGAACTTCCTCGTCTCCACCCTTGGTCTTTTGCTGCTCGGAAACATCCCGGATGGCATCGAGTATCTCATCCTTGTCACTGGCGGCATTCTCCTTGACAAGAAGAGTGCCGATAGTTCCGCGGAGATGCTCAAACTCCTTCTCCAAGGCATCCAGAAGTTCAGAAGTATCAGGTGCTGCACGGACAGCATTACTCAGAGAGGCATCATTGATGGTCTTCTCCATGTCAGCCTGGAGCAGGCGGAACCCTTCCTTGACAGTGTCGATGATATCGTGTTTTCCTGAAACTTCAGACGCCGTGGCCACATAGGACTCAATCTCTCGTCGGACAACCTCGAGCCCATCCTTAATCGCATCAAGGACCTGTTCGGTGTCCCTGCCATTGGCTGCGGAGTACTGCTTGAATTCCTCCTTCATGCCATCAACGACCTCCTGAAGGCGCCCCATCACTTGGTCGCCAACATTCAAATTGGCAGCACTGCTTGCGTCTTGGAGACCAGCGCTGATAGCCTCCATGAGATCATCCTTGTTCAGCTCGATCTCACGAGTCATAGTGTTGGAGCTTTCGATGCCATCAACCACAGCGGCGAACAATTCCTCGCGGGTGATACTTGGCTGCTGTACATCGGTGCTGAGGGCGGACTTCTGCGCCTCTTGGGACTTCTCGAGCGCCTCTGAGACAGCCTCGACAATTTCCTCGCGGGAGAGAGAAGGTTGGACACTGGGGATGAGAGCCGACTCCTCGGGCTTTTGCGACAATTCAATACCGTCAGCAATGGCGGCCATGATCTCTTCACGTGAGATGCTGGGCTCCTGGGGCTTCTGTGACATCTCGATGCCGTCGGCGATTGCTGCCATGATTTCTTCACGGGAGATGGGGGAATCGTTGTTGCCGATAGTTAGAGCAGTATGCTGCGCGCTGAACGCATCATTGACAGCATTCACAACGTCCGCCCGGGAGATATGTGGCTCTTGCATGTCCTTAGCAGTGGTAAAGTGCGCCTCCAGACCATCGGAAACAGCGCTGACAATCTCATCACGGCCAAGCCCAGAGTCGTAGGACTCCCTGCTGAGCATACTTTGTGTAGCCATGGAGCCGGTAAGAGCATTGAGAATCTCGTCCCGAATTTCATTGAGATGATGGACATGCTCCTCATTCAGGCTTCGCGAAGACTGATCGGGAGCGGCGCGCTCTGCAATAGCGTGAAGGATTTCATCACGGATGGAGTGAAGATGGTGAATGTGCTCCTCATCCAAGCCTCTTGAAGCAGTGTCGTGGGCTGGACGCTCTGCAATTGCATGAAGGATCTCTTCACGCATGGAGTGGAGGTGCTGAATATCCTCCTCGTCCAGGCCTCTCGAGACCTCGGGAGCCGCACGCTCTGAGATTGCATGGAGGATCTCCTCACGCATAGAGTGAAGATGCTGGATATCTTCCTCATCCAGACCTCTTGATGGCTCGGGAACAGCACGTTCGGCAATTGCATGAAGTAGCTCTTCACGCATGGAGTGGAGATGCTGAACATGTTCATCGTCCAAAGATCTCGACGTGGGTTCCGGCTTTTCGAGGCACTCGCGGATAGTGAGAATGATCTCATCTCTAGTAATTGTAGGCGGGTGCTCGACTGGAGGAGGAACATAGTTTTGTAGGCCAGTCTGGACAGCAGCCAGAACCTCCTCGTACGTGAGGGATTGCTGGTGCTTTGGTTGGTAGTCCTTGAGACCTTCTGACAGACAGTCGAGAATTTCATCACGCTCCAGACCAAAGTTCTGCAGTTCGATCTCCGGTTTGTAGGTCTCCCATGCCTCGCGAACAGTTTCCAAAATGTCCTCCTTTTCCATAATTGGGCCATGAGGCTCGGCAGGTTCGGGCTGGGGGATCTCGAACTCATCGAGGGCTTTCTTCACTGCAGCATAGATTTCCGCACTATTCATAGCCGCCCGAATCTGAGCCAAGTCAGAGGATTGCTGTCGGCTTTCGTTGATCGTGGCGGCCAGTTGGTCTCGAAGGTCGTGAAGACTGTCGTTCACCACGGCGGCAATCTCCTGGGGAGTCGCATGTTGGGGCTGCTCTTGCGGCTCCTCGTTTTCTCGGCTCGACTCGATAGCTTCCAGCTTGCGGGCTATGTCGCGACCCATACCCAGAACCTCTCCTCGTAACTCTCGGACCAGAGCCTTGACGCTATTGGTCATACCACCGCTCTCCATGACACTGTTCTTAACGCTTTGGAGAAGAGGCAACATGTTCTCGCTCCCGGCGAGGGTCCTGTCGCCTTTCGGCACATCGAGGGCGCGTACGGTGGCTGTCGGGCCCATAATGGAGCCCACTGATGCGGATCGTGCAGACTCGGCGTTGGGGTCATTGGGTTGAGATGGTTCGCGAGATTTCAACGAGCGCACTAAGGCATTGCTGGAGGGGTCTTGCTTGACGAGGTTGAGTATTTCCTCAAGCATTTTGGTGATCTTGGTATCGGCATCCTTGCCGGAGGCGGTTGCAGCTGGACGGGATTTAATTTCATCGACCAATTCCAATAGCCGTTCCTCACCTTCCTTTGTAGCCATCTCGCGTAGTACCTTTTCGAGCAAAGCGATACTGGCTGAACCATCGGAAATGGGCGCGGGCGATCCACACAGGTCACGATCGAAGGCAAAAGGATTGGGGCTCGGCATGCGAGGGACAGAGTAGCTTCTCTTGGAGTTGGGAGAACTATCCGGTTCACTAGGGTTAGGGCCGTCTCCAGGCTTCAGTAGAGCACTGAGATCTAACCTTGTAAGATCACCATCCAACAATTTACTCGTCAAGTTAGACGAGAGATCCTTCAAACTCTTCCGAATATCTTCGTCGCGCGCATTGGTTGCCGCTTTCAGACTAATAAGATCGGTGGCATTGTCTTTGCTTCGTCGGCTCAAATTGGCCATCTCGCGCTGCAGATTGCTAGCAATGTCAGTCAGGCTATGGATTTGCGTTGCAAGCGTGTCCATTGTGTGGCCTTGAGGCTCTGCAGCGGGGCGGTCGGCGATCATCTTGGGAGGTTTCGAGGGTGACGGAGGGTCGGATTCGGGGGGAAGCTGCATGTTCTGAATGGCCAGCATGGTTGCAGAGGTAGGAGTACTTTCTCCAAGGATTGGTTTTGAGAGGTAGCGGCTGGACAAGAAGCTAGGAAGTTCTCGGTCTGCGGTCTTTGGTCTGGACGGATCGGAGGGGATCTTGGTCGTATCTTGCGACTTGATCGTGGGGTCGACAATGGTAGCACGAAGAGGTCGCTCAGGAGACCGGCTCTCGAGGTAATTTAGGAACTCTGAACGAGCATCGCCCTTTGTGTCTGCAGGCTGTAGCGACTGCATGCGCTTGTGATAATGGCCTTTTACAAGCGATCGCTCCGGGGAGGAAGATTTGTTGGGCATCGGGTTGATTGTGTAGTTGCTAGGAGCGGTATCGCTTGACTTGTCGGCGAACTTGGCCGCAACAGCTTGGATACCAGGCGACACATTGGATCTGGTCGCAGGGCTCATGGAGCGAGGGTTCAATGGCAGTGGGGGAGGCGCCCGCTCGGGATCAGAGCTGTCCCACCTGTGTTTGCGGCGCTTTAGCGACAATCTCAGATCACTCATGAGAGGCATGATGGCTGCTCAATCAAGAATCAAAGGCATTAGATCAATAATCGAGACGTACATTGGAATAGAAAGTCGGCTGGACTCGGTATGGATGCCTGGATGCCGGACCAGTTCCCGATCGCGGGAAGAAGCGTCCCGTTCGTGGGACGGCATGATGTGGATTTGGGGTCGTAAGTCGTAGAGAGAAAAGATGTCTTAGAGAGGTATTGACAGTAATCAAGAGCGGAATGTGCTGATAGAATGTGTGTGCAGGGATCAAAACAAGGGTCGTCAAGGCATATCAACACCCAAAGGGTCGCTAAGAAAAACAAGAAGTGATGTTGAGGAAAGACGGTGAAAGAGCAAGTCAAGTCTCGATCACCGGGAGATCTGCTTTTGATAACAAGAACAGTGGAGGTGGCGCGAGGAACCACTACGCGGCCACCACATCATCAAGCCATCGAAGCTCCATAGCAACAAGCAACCGATGGGGGGCAACGGGCAGCTGCTCCGTCGTCATGTAAACAAACTGTGTTTCTGCCCAATGGACTCCACTTCGCGGTCTGTGGGGCGGTGAGACCCAGTCTGTCAAGTCACCCGGATTATTGTTTAGTCCGGAATCCCCAGCATCTGGTCCCAATGGGGAAATATTCCAAAACTAGACTAGTGGCCACCAGTCGGTAAGAGACCCAATCACGGATCAGCACACAAATCACGCTTGCCCTGAACCCTTCTGCCCGCCCAAGCGAAAAAACGAACACTTCGATCTCGACTGTTCCGTACCTCGACAAACCACCCGCCAAACCTCGCCGCCACCGGGACCTTCACAATGAAGTGTACGTATTCGATCTCTACGACCTGCTTGACCGATTCTATACTGACGAGAATGTTGCGACAGTCATGAAAGTTGGCCGTGTGGCCATCATTACCCGTGGCCGCTACGCCGGTAAGAAGGTACGACAGATCCGACTCTCTCCCTCCCCCGAGCACACAAGACGGAATTTTGGAGAAGGAAAAGAAAGCACGCGAGCAAGAGATGGGCAATGATCTATTCAACGAGATACTGCGAGAACCGGAGCAAAGAATCTTCAAATGGAACTGAAAATGGAAAATTCGAGATTTGGATGAACTTGGCTGACCAGCGCATTTGTCTCGACTTTTCAGGTCGTCATTGTCCAGCCCAACGACTCTGGCTCCAAGGCGCACCCCTTCCCCTACGCCATCGTCGCCGGTATCGAGCGCTACCCCCTGAAGGTCACCCGCCGCATGGGTAAGAAGCTCGTCGACCGCCGCAGCCGCATCAAGCCCTTCATCAAGGTCGTCAACTACAACCACCTGATGCCCACCCGCTACACTCTCGAGCTCGAGGGCCTCAAGGGTGCCGTCTCCAACGACACCTTCAAGGAGGTCTCCCAGCGCGAGGACGCCAAGAAGACCGTCAAGAAGGCTCTGGAGGACCGCTACACCTCCGGCAAGAACCGCTGGTTCTTCACTCCTCTGCGTACGTTTCCCCGGCTATCGGATCAAACGAGTCGACTCGCTCCCACTCCACTCGATTCGATTTACCTCTCGATATCACATTCACTAACATTCTGACTACAGGTTTCTAAACGGTTTTGACTCGGGCGTTTTGTCGTTTTAAGCGCGCAGGGGCCTAGGGGATGGCGAGGGGAAAAAAGCATCGAGCACATTCGGTCCCTGCAACGGATTGGAAGACATATACCTTAGCTGGAAACAGAATCGGGGGAATGTATCGATGAACTCCAGTTTGCACGGCGGCGCCGCAAAGAACTGGCGTCTGTCTAAATGAAATGGAAAACATGAACAATTACTTTTTTTCATCTGCTTCGATTTTGATTCTCCAGTGCCTCCTACAGTATCTAACAGTCACCGTTATACCCGCCAACTTTTCTTGTTTCTTTCCGACTACACCTTTTGCGCCTGCGAGATTTCCACATACACTCTTGTTCCCACCCTCAGTTCGCACTTTGTTTCAGATGCCTCGGGTGGGCCTTGAATCTCTCCTCCTCATGCGCCAACAACCACAACCAACAACCAGTTGGCAGTACCCTCCCCACCCGTTCTCGTAGATCCACGTCAAAATTAGACTCCAAGTTAAGAAATGCCCAGCTGACCCGTGGCTTCATACCCATGTGATTGCATGGAAAATCTTATCTCAACCACCTCGAGAGCGCATTAACTGAGATTTACAGTTACAGCCCGGCCCCCGGGTCCCACGTCGTCGGCCTTTTCCTTTGATCATCGCATGTGAAATAGCTCGCGGCCCCAAGCATGCACAACGCGATTATCATGAGCTTCCGCGGTTGATCCTTTGACAGCGGCGACTAACATGCAGCACTGTTACAGCCGAATGCGAAGCTTTAGGAAAACATTGCGAGCGATCCGCCACTTACAAAGGTACTGTGGTCTTCCGATAGGGTCATTGGTTTAGAGCATGTACTAGGGTGCTTACGATCTACCGTTGTTATTGACGGTTTGAGCAGGTAGTATTGTACTCGGTGGCTGATGCCTACATATCTTTACCGTCGGCCCCGAAAAGACAAACAACACGCAATCGAAGACTGGCAAAAGAGTACAAAGGTGCAAAACAAACCGCGGAGTGGCGTAACTTGCCACAGCGGCTACATCGAGAAGGGATTGTCGGCCCAGAAGAGGCTAACATAGAACGAAGTTACAGTGTGCACGATGCCCAGGAGAATAATGCAAAACGAGAACGACCGTTAATAATGTAGTAGAAAGTACGTCCAGAGACAACGAAGGGAAAATATTCCGAGCACATAAGACGTGCATAATGAACTGGCTACTCCAGTCTCTAACATGACTACTGTAGCATGTCGCGAACTAATGCAAAACATACGCATCCCAATCCCTCTCACCATCCACTCGGGCTCGGGCCCACGCTATTTTTGTTTGCGCCTATCAGCTACTGTACGAACATACATTACCCAGGTCTCGTCTCTCTCAAACCTCGCGGCTTGCCACCCAGATCGGCCACCCATTGCCTGCTCTCGACTAGCACCGAAAATTTGGGGGGAGGTTTCAGCTTCGAATAATCCGGCAGCCTTCGTGCTAATACGACTACTATGTACATACTTAGGTTTTGGACTTATCGTGCCCTTCGCTGGACGAATTAGATAAACCAGAGCCATCCCTGCGAATCAGTGGACAGAGAAGGCATGAGAGACATGTGCTTGCACAAGGAATTCCAGAAATCGAGTCCAGCGATTCCGAGTTATGCAACCCGAACATACTTCCGTACTTTGTGTTCCCGTTCATTGTACGAGTTATCGACAGTCTAACTCTGCGTTTAGTATCTCTACAACGTCACCAACCACCATTCATCAACCAGGCAGGTTACGAAATAATCTTGGAAGATCATACAAGAAAACCCGTTCTTGGACCTTTTACAGAGTCAATAATCGCATTGACCAACCGAAACGTCCGCGCATAGAAAAAAAGAACAAAGTGATGACCTCAACGGTTCTCAATCGTGCAGCCCAGAATGCTCCAATTCGCCGAGAATCGGATGATTTCAGGACGAATCACCCGGCTCGCCAGTTGCACGCCCGGCGGACAGCGTCCCGGGGGGCCGATCGAGAACCCGGCCAGACCTGGAACTTAGTGTACTTTCAAGGTAGAAACGGGAAACCTTGTGCGGGTGCTTGGCATGTACGAAGTACAGTTCTTCCATACAAAGTAGGTGTAATGATATGAGCGAGGGAATGAGAGACAAAAGGAAGTACTTTAGAACCTGGACCTGAACCTGGAAGAAGCAAAGCATTGAAAGTGCCAAAAATTCTCCGAGTTCAGAGTTGAACGGATGCCAATGCTTCGCGAGGGCGCCAAGTCTGCTTCCCGTCTCTGTGAATGGGTAGATGTGAGGTGTGTTAGGTTCGAACGGACGACGCTCAGGCCAGAGGGAGTGGATACAAGGTGGCAGGGCGGGCGAGGCTGGACCTCGCGGGATAGGAGTAAGTTGGCCGGAGTCTGCAGGTGTCACGGTCGTCTAGGCGCTGGCGGTAATCAGACTAAAGCATGCAGGTTTGGCAACATGGCTGATAAGAGGGAAATCTGGCACCCCCGGAATAGGGTGTTGAAGGGAGAAGGAGAGGAGAGAAGGTGAGGATTTCAAGTGATGAGCAGTGGACAGTGCAACTCTAGATATGGCGGGGCAGGTATGTAGAGCTTTTCTATTCTTGTTTTCTAGATAAGAAGGGTAGGATTGGGAATCTTCAGATGATGCCAAGTTGATATTGTAACAATGGAACAAAAAGAGATATTTACGGGAAGCCGCAGAAGGTTGAACCGAGCCAAGTCAGTAGTAGCTATGGAGGAGTCTAGTACCTTTGGTGGAGCCTGAATGCGTCGACGTTGGGACCCGCAATCACATGCAAATCTCAGCTTATCAGAAGCTGCTCGTGTCGCAAACTCGACGAGAGCGGCAATTGCGCAAACTGGTCGAGATATTGGGCGAATAATGAAAGATGGGAAGAGATAGGAGAGTATCATTTGGTTGGTGATAAAGGAAAGTTCGTCATATTTCGCCATCAGTAAAGAGTGGGATAAGGACTAAGTTTGGGGGAAGAGGGGAAGGGCCCAAGAATGAAAGAGGCCCAAATTCAATTCACGACAACTCAAGAATCTGCATATTAGTCTGCACTGTACAAATGAGAGTCACCCAGGGACTCCTGCATGAAGGGAATTAGTTCGATTAGTTCAAACCAGGGGCCTGTGGGAGAGAAAAAAGGTGTGTGCACAGATGATGCGATTGCGCTGGGGCCCTCGAGGAGGCCAATTGCACAATGAGAGCGCAATCGAACAATCACATGTGAAAATGGCCCGTATATACTTCTGGGCAGCCCACCTGCTTGCCTCTCTCTTTTTTTTTCTTGTCCTACGGTTCCCAACTTGTCCTACTTATCAATACCTGTTCCTTCCTACATTCTCTTCTGCTTTCTCATTATCTTTTCCTCTCCTCCTCTATTCTTTTACTTGAAATCTTAATGCCCCACGCCCACTCTGACATAATGGGTCAACCAATCGTGAACGGCGAGAAAGTCCATTCTCAATTCATCGATGTAAGAGACCCTCTATCATCCGAATCTGCATAATATACCCCAGGCTAACATATTATCTCTTCCTTCTCCAGCATCTCACCTCCTACCCTGTCGTCTCCGACTCCATCTCTCTCTTCAAGAGCAACCCCTACGGCGCCAAGTCCCTCGAGCTCAGCGACACTGCCTACGCCCGCATCGCCAAGCCAGTCCTGCCCTACTTCTCCACTCCCTACAGCTATGTCGCGGCCTACCTGGCCCGCGCCGATGCTCTGGGCGACAAGGGTCTGACCCAGATCGACTCGCGCTTCCCTATCATCCGTGAAGATACCCAGAAGATCCGCGGCACTATCTACAATACCGCCGGCTTCCCAGTCCGTGTGGCTGGCGATGTCAAGCAGCACCTGTTCGAGATCTACGGCTCTGAATACAAGAAGTGTGGCGGTGATGGCGTCGTCGCTTCCGGCAAGGCCTTGATCACGACAAGTCTGGTTCTGTCAACCGAGTCATTGACTTATCTTACGACTTGGTTCCAGAAGGCCAAGGAGGAGGCTAAGGAGGTTGTGAATGAGAAGACCAACAGCCACTGATGTAGAATGTGCTTCGTCCCTCCTTGAGCGTTTGGTTTTCGTTTCTTTTCTTGCGGGGTCCTTTTTTTTAGAGAAAATTATACCTGTTTCCGCGATCATTTATACTGTTGATTTATTTTTCATGTTCAATTCTTGACTTTTTTGGGTTTGCTTGATCATCGTGCTAGTACACTTGGTGGCTCCCTCGGAAATGTAATGTGAGATGGGGCACGGATATATGTTGCCATACGATCGTACTTTACTTGATCAGCGTTACGTCATGCGAAAGATTGCCTGCCCTGAATTCTGAATATGAACCCAATTCAATTGCTGTGTAACACTGAATGTTCTGCCTCTATCCTACAAAAAATCCCTTTGTAGAATGCGTGTTTCCTCGATATACAATAGTTTCAGCATCTCAATTTCACGAGCCTCAAAAGATAAGAACCGCGCACGGACCAGCACGCCCAATCCGGCCAAATCAGTTGCCGATCGTCGCGTCGCGTCCACCAAATCCTACAACTCGACCGTGAACAAAGAAACTCATCACCCCCCACCAACCACATATATACCCTCCCCCACAGACATGTCCCAAATTCGCAAACGCCGGGCGGTAAGACACACAAACATCTCACCCTTTCACCTCCCTCCCCATCACCATCCACAATGTCCCACCCTCTAACAAAACTCCCAGCCCGACGCTGATCCCTCCCCATTCAGACGCCAACGTCCACGCAGCGACTCCGCCTCCCCAGCTGCAGACATGTCTGATAGCGATGCCGAGCACGGCGCACCATCTAGTCTAGACGCTATGGTCAAGAAGATGGTGCGGCTTGCGCTGGCGAGCGAGTACTCGCGTCTACCTATCCGCCGCACGGATATCAGTGCTAAGGTGTTGGGGGAACAGGGTTCAAGACAGTTTAAGACGGTGTTTGAGGCGGCGCAGCAGTCGCTACGGAGTAAATTTGGCATGGAGATGGTGGAGTTGCCGGCGAGGGAGAAGGTTACTATTACGCAGCGGCGGGGTGAGTTTTGAAATTCTAAGTTAGAGTTCTATAATGGCCCTTGTATCTATGACCTGTGACGGGGGCATGGCAGTACATACAATGGTCTAGAGATTCAAGCAGACAGAACACTAACCCTGTCTCGATTGATTCGCAGCCGCCCAAAAAACCGAAAAACCATCCAGCAGCACCAAATCCTGGATCCTCACCACCATCCTACCAGCCACATACCGCACACCCGCTATTATCCCGCCGACAAGAGCCCCCTCCACCAACACCGAAAGTACCTACACCGCACTATACAGCTTCATCATCGCCGTTATCTCGCTAAACGGCGGATCCCTGGCTGAGCAGAAACTCACCCGGTACCTACGCCGCATGAACGCAGATGACTACACACCCGTCGACAGGACAGACAAATTGCTCGCGAGACTATGCCGTGAGGGATATATTGTGCGAACAAAGGAATCGGATAACGGCGAGGAAATCATCGAGTTTATGGTTGGGCCACGCGGAAAGATCGAGGTTGGAAGTTCGGGTGTAGCCGGTCTTGTGCGGGAGGTTTATGGGCGTGGACCTGGTGCTGGTGCTGAGAATGGGGATGACGGGTCGACAGAGCTAGACCGTGAGGGGAGGGCGGAATTCGAAGCGAGACTCCGACAGTCTCTGGGGATTGTTGGTGTGCGTGAGCAGGATGAGGAGGAGGAAGGGCGGGAGCAGCAGCAGGCAGTTAATGGGCGTGGTGCAGGGGAGGCAGGGAGAAGTGCGAGACCGAGTGAGGTACCGAGACGGTCTTCGAGGAGAGCTACTACTGCACACGAGTCTTCCAGTGGGGAGTCTGAGACGGAGGATTCGGTGAAGGATGAGAGTGAGGAAGAAAGTGATTGATTTTGTGGAAGAGTTTGTACCATTGATTGATACCCAAAGATTGAAAATGCGCGTGATGATTCATTTGCAATCGAGTCGAGTCCTAAGAAGTACTATGTAACCTATGCAATCAATACGTAGTGATTTAGAGTGTTGATTTCATTTGATGGATGAATACGGTAAGTCCTTGTACACTGGCCAATTCTCGATCATCATAACTATGGATGTAATATGACTAGGTGTGCTACATGGTAGGACAATATCACTTTATGAGTACGTAGAAGTTAGGGTGTTAATCATCCTGGCCAACTAGGCTACCGGACTTGGATTATCCTCGTGAGTCAGACGGAAAAGAAAATTCGACTTATACTGTACATCGCTAGTAAATACAAAAATTTTGTAAGAACATGTAGTACTCTTCTTGGAGGTTATTTATCTGATCGATTGTCTTTCTTGAGCGGACCAATGCTCCCAGTACCATGCGCACGTATCACTGTGGAATAAGACCAACCATACAATAATTTTTGATCATAGACCATACCGAAACAAAGCTAATTAACCCAGAGGTCATACACATCTCCGTCACTTCAACCCTGAAAGACTAATGCAAATCACGATCCCATTGATTCCCAATCTTCGAAAACCACACATAAGCCCTACACATTCAAGAGTCAGTTTACCAACCCCCAAAAAGACCTCAATAAAAACAAGAAAATACCCAATACCTACATCCCAATTGCAATTACAATTCCGATCATTTCTTACACCCACGACTTGCAGCCAAGTTCTCGCTCGGCGAATGAGGCGTACACTTGCATTTCCTAAATTCCGCCTCCACATCAGCCTGCTTTGTTCCAGTAGTCTCCACGAAACAATCATTCCCAGCACGAACAGGACTAGGACAAATAACTCCGTTTTGCCTATCACACAATTCTTTCGTCTGCTTTGTCATCTGGCTTGGCCCCTCTTGAATCATTGCAGGCCCCGTAGACATAAACGACAGGATCTGTTGCGGCCGGATTGCAGACGAACCCATTTGCCGCGGTGGAGATGTATTCGCCGTCGAGGCAGCTCCTCCTTGAGCATTGGAGGTTGGTACCGCAAGGGGTTCCGGGCTGAAGGGCGGCAAAGGCAGTTGCGCTGAAGAGGAGAGTGGTGAGGAGTAAGATTGTGAGAGGTGGGTAATGTTGGTGAGGTGATTTTGAGGGAGGATAGAGTAGAATGGATGGAGGAGATTGGAGGTGTCACGTTTGATAGATGCAATGGAAGGCTGATCGATGCTCTATTTATGTTGTGCGCCACTCGCTCGATCTCGGTTGTCATCTCTCCATGATTGACAGAGATCTTGTGCTACTAATGGTTGTACGGAGTACTCCGTATATCGATCGATATGTCTGGTTACACAAGAATCCCTATAGTAATCCATTCCGGGAAAGAATGTACACCATAAGTTGCTTACAGATACCGCATGCAACTCTATAATTGAGTCAAGGGTACGGAGTACAGTTGTGCCTGCATCCAATATTCTTATCTAGGAGCTATTTGATGGCGATCGCCGGCGGTCATCTCCAACATCGCAGGGCATGGGCTATATACCCAAGACAACCAATAGAGTCCGATGTATCTATTCAGTTGTCTGCATAGTCATTCTCTGTGGCGCCAATATTTCATTGTGATATTAAGTATGAAAAAGCAATATTGAACTTTGTAACCACAAGCCATGCAGAGTTCTACAG
The DNA here is from genome assembly GCF_028828155.1 of Penicillium subrubescens. Lineage (NCBI taxonomy): Eukaryota > Fungi > Ascomycota > Eurotiomycetes > Eurotiales > Aspergillaceae > Penicillium > Penicillium subrubescens. Next base: position 2,039,631 of record NW_026643151.1, on the reverse strand, counting down.
CGCAAAGTACAGATATAGTCTATCTCTCGTATCGATCCGTCACTGGTATCGAGTGGAAGTATATGGCATGAATAATGACAAGGTATTTGAACAGGCCTAAGAGAGATGAAAAAATGGCAGTGAATAATATGATAGTTGCAGAAAGGATGTCATCTGTCGAGATGTTCATACTAACCTTGGCAGTCATCAGATGTATACACGGAGAATTTATGCTGTACAAGTGCCAAGGTCGGCGTTCTCGGCTTGGTGGGGTCCACCGCACAAAAGCTTTAACACCACCTAGACACGGACAAATTTCTACTTGGGGGAAACCAGCAAAGGAGAAGGGCTACATACAGAGAGCATGAATAATCAGGGTCTAGCTAGATATCTTCTACAAGTTAGGAGAGTCTACGATTGAAAAGAAAAATATGACATGAGTCACGAATCTGTATGTAGTATTTTTTCAGACTACACAGCAAAGTCTAGCTCCCCATCCAAGCAAAAGCATTTTTGTTTGTAAGAAATAAAAAAATTCATCACGGCATCTCTTGTGGTCATCCGCAAATCATTTATTTCTTGCCAGCCTTCTGGGCAGCCTTGGTAACCTTACCGGCACCAGCAGCGGACTTGTCGACGGACTTGATGACACCGACGGCAACGGTCTGGCGCATGTCACGGACGGCGAAACGGCCGAGAGGGGGGGTAGTCGGTGAAGGCCTCAACACACATGGGCTTGGAGGGAATCATCTTGACGATGGCGGCATCACCGGACTTGATGAACTTGGGGTGGTCCTCAACGGACTTACCAGTACGGCGGTCGATCTTCTCAAGGAGCTCAGAGAACTTGCAAGCAATGTGGGCAGTGTGGCAGTCCAGAACGGGAGCGTAACCAGCGCCGACCTGACCGGGGTGGTTCAGGACGATGACCTGGGCGTTGAAGGAAGCGGCAGCAGCGGCGGGGTCGTTCTTAGAGTCGGAAGCGACGTTACCACGGCGAACCTCCTTGACGGAGACGTTCTTGACGTTGAAGCCGACGTTGTCACCGGGGACACCCTCCTTGAGCTGCTGGTGGTGCATCTCAACGGACTTGACTTCAGTGGTCACGTTGGCGGGAGCGAAGGTAACGACCATGCCGGGAGAAATGATACCAGTCTCGACACGGCCGACGGGAACTGTGCCAATACCGGAGATCTTGTACACATCCTGGAGGGGAAGACGGAGGGGCTTGTTGGAGGGACGGACGGGGGGCTCAATGGCGTCGATGGCCTCGAGGAGGGTCTTGCCAGTGGTCTTGCCGGCCTTGGTCTCCTTCTCCCAACCCTTGTACCAGGGGCAGTTGGGGGAGGGCTCAAGCATGTTGTCACCGTTGAAGCCGGAGATGGGGACGAAGGGGACGCTCTTGGGGTTGTAGCCAACCTTCTTGATGAAGTTGGAGGTCTCCTTGACAATCTCGTTGTAGCGGTCCTCGGACCACTTGCAGGTGTCCATCTTGTTGAGGGCAACAATGAGCTGACGGACACCGAGGGTGAAAGCGAGCAGAGCGTGCTCACGAGTCTGGCCATCCTTGGAGATACCAGCCTCGAACTCACCAGTGCCGGAGGCGATGATGAGGATAGCGCAATCGGCCTGGGAGGTACCAGTGATCATGTTCTTGATGAAGTCACGGTGACCGGGGGCGTCTGGAAGGGAAGGAGAAGCATGTTAGTCGGCTGTCTGATATGGATGGGACAATGATGTTGGGTAATTCTTACCAATGACGGTGACCTCATACTTGGCAGTCTGGAACTTCCAGAGAGCGATATCGATGGTGATACCACGCTCACGCTCAGCCTTCAGCTTGTCAAGAACCCAGGCGTACTTGAAGGAACCCTTGCCGAGCTCAGCGGCTTCCTGTGAGAAGGTATTAGTGTCAAGTTTTTTTTTCTGAGGTAAAGCCCCACTCATGGAGGGGTAGGTGAAAATTGTGATTCCGTACCTTCTCGAACTTCTCGATGGTACGAGTGTCGATACCACCGCACTTGTAGATCAAGTGACCTGTCGAGGGGATCAGCAAATTGTTATTGTGGATGGAATCTCGATGGACGAGGCATGTTTGGATGGAGGGGATGCTTACCGGTGGTGGTGGACTTGCCGGAATCGACGTGGCCGATAACGACAATGTTGATGTGGAGACGATCGTCCTTACTGTTGAGACAGAGTCAGTAGACGTTCGAATGGAGATGGATGAGAAAAAAGGTAAAAGTCGATGGCTCATCGTGATGATGAGTTCGATCAGTCCTCTAGGATGAGGGAGCGCAAGTGAGAGATGAATACATACCCCATGGTGACGGTTGATCAAGAATGAATTCTTGTAGTTCTTTGTAAGATACTAGAGGAATCCGAAGAAATTGCTCAGAGACTACGGCGTGCGTAGAGGTACTGAACAAAAGAGGGAGGTTAGAGGAGGAAAGGAGAAAGGAAGAGAGGAGAAAGGGGGGAGGGGAAGTTATACTCACTGATGCGGACGAGGGGGGAAAGGAAAAAAAATCTGTGGGAGGGGGAGGAGGGGGAAATCCTTATATGGAGGGGCAAGCGAGCAACAGGCCAGAGGCGAGGTTTGGGTTAGCCCTTTCCATTTGGTGGACGGGCCCACCTTTTCCTCTAGTTTGCAGCCTTTGATTGGCCGACTACGTTCAGTGCGTGTGCCCATTGGGCAGGTGGGGGGTCCTGGACTCCTTCCGCTGGCGGGGCTCAGCAGAATCTTCATCGGCGGTTTGATAAGTACTGTATACCTGGACTAAATCTGACTCTTACACTACACACACCTGTACCCAATACTTCTTTTGTCTTGCTTTCCCTGGTTCTGTCCTCCTCGCGTCTCCACTCAATGCGAATTTTTTTTTTCATCGGCCTCTCCCAGCCCACTTGATTTGCCCGTGCTGGCCTTACTACGGGGGCGGCTGGTTGACTGGGCAGCAACGCATTTGGGCCAATCCCTCGTCCGACAAGAGAATTTGGTTGTCAGAGTTTACTGGGCTTTAATTTGACCTGTTGATCATCCTGATTTTTTTTTTCTTTGAGCTTGGTGTGGGATGGTAACCTCGAGGGCAGAGTTTTCCCTGCTCAGCTTATCGAGGGGCCAAAGAACCCCGCGGCCGAGGGGCACTTACCGTCACCGCCAAACTGGGACCCACCACGATGACTTCAGCCATGTCGTGCAGTTTGTATTTGCCACTTTGTATGATTAGGTAAAAAACAATCGAGAATCAAAGATGGACACGAGAATCATACTATTGTCATAAAAAATGGGTTACTGTCTTTTAATCCTGTTGCGGTCGGGGTCTCCATTGAGCCTAGTACCGTGATATCTATGTACATGCTGTAACTCCGTTAGTAAACACTCTGATAGTATGTCAATGACTCGACCGCAGGTGGGGACCCGTGGTTGTGGCCAACCCAATTTTTCGGAAGTCAATTTGGCCGAGAATCTGTGCGCGGCTCCCACTGACGTCGATCAAATTTAGCCATAATCAGCCATATCAGACGGAGTATACAACCGTACCACGCAGGAAACAAAGAGATATCACAAATCAGAAAATAATTAATGTCATTCACATGGGGCCTGGCTAATACAGTCGGGGTATCTCAATCGCTGGCTGTAGTCCTAAACGCCCATTTTTCGCTGAACCCGGTCGCAAAATGCGCCATTTTTGGTGATATCTGAAACAAACCCCCGACGCTCGTGGTATTTCCACATCCAATCCCTCCTCGATGCAAGAGGGATAAGAGAGAACACCATGAAGAAAAAAAGAAACTAGCCAAAATCAAAAGACGAGCGCGGATAAAGGTGCAAATGCTAGTAGTAGACTCAAAAGAAGAGCCCCAGCAATAATCGCTCCTTCCAGCCCCTCAGTTCTCTCTCCACCGAGCACCACAGCTCGTACACTATTCCCCGCCTGTCAGCCATGCTCATGTCCATGCAAACGGTCATCGGTAGTATGTAAGGAGCACCTACCTTCAAGAATGTAGTCATCGGCTCGTCGGCGCTACGAATCTGCAGCTGGAAGAAGTATGCACGGTCCCCGTTGCAGTTCTCCGCCGGACATTGAGCTGCAGGTAAAGAAAAAAAGAGCTGTCAGCTATACGTCCCTCAATCGCCCTGGGATGGTGCTGGGGAGATCCCAGACTGCATAACTCGGTGACTTACTCCCAACACTGTCGGCGTTGGCAAACTCGTTCGCGCCGCCAAACACGTCTTCCACCTCCTTCTGCTTCATATCGGTCTTCTCGTAGTATGACTTGTCGCCGATAATGTCTTCGTAAGGGCAGGTTCGGCACTCGAAGCGGTTGACGCCCATCGGGTACTGGGTGGTCGAGTCCGCGCGGGAGATGGTCAGCACATTGCTGCAGTTGGGGCAGACTAGATAGTACAAGAAGGATATTGTTAGTCCACGCTCGAGTAAATGTTCATGACCATCGCTGGCCCGGTTTGACGCTGGACTCGTCGCACTTGGAGAGGGTTATCACGAACAGACGAGCGGCATCTCGACGCTTCCCAAGTTGAATATAGTAGTCGGTAGCTCTTTCCCTTGAAAAACGCAAGAGAGGGTGCAACGAATCCAGAAAAGAAAAACAGAGCGCCTGCCCTCACCGTCGTCTTCAAAATCGCTGGTTGAAATCGCAAACCTCCAATGCGCGGAAAGAGCTAGGCGCGCGGCTAATTGTGTGCAGACGGCGGGGAGTCCGGAAAATCACATGATCCGGCATGTGGGATGTCCCTGGGGAAAGCAGCACCCGGGATTACGAGTGTTATTCGTGTCTTGACAAAGAGCTTGGCTTATTCTGATTCGAGCTTTTTCCGACGTGTACATACTCTCTGTTCCTGCTATTGCTTTCCGGTTTTGCGACAGCCCCAATTTCCTGCTCTCCCGCTGTTTCACTACGGAGGGTTGCCTGCGTTTCAGGTCACCGACTGGTCTCGTCCCTGATTCCGCGCAACGGGATTCCTTACCTCTTCCTAACGAGAGCTTGAATTTCGACGATTGAACACAATGGCTGATGACGAGGTGAGTAAATTGGCACCTGTCTATTCCTTGACCAAACTACTGCTAACAAGACTCGTTGTTCTTAGGGCGCTTCTCCCCGCGAGCTGGTCGTGGAAGCCTGCCGCCGCGATCAACCACACCTAATTGAGCAAGTCCTGCACGACATGGAGAACCAATCCAACGAGGATGTGGCCAAATTCTTCAACGAAGTCACAGATACCATGGGAAACCACGCTTTGCACATCTGCGCCAGCTACGGCAGCTGTATGTCGGGCCCCTCGACCTCCACTTGAATTCGACCCGTCCCATTGTTAAAGTGCAAGACTAACCGATTGAATCATTCACTCTGCAGACGATGTCATGGATGCCCTTTTTGACATCCAATACTTTGAATGCGATCCCCTCACCCGAGTCGACAAGGACACACCCCTCCACACCGCCGTACGCTTTGCCAACGAGAAAGACGCCGAGCTGGGCGCGGAAATGATCGCCATGATGTGCGAGGCTGGCTGCGACCCGCGTGTGCGCAACAAGCACGGGCAAAAACCGGCTGATCTGGTCTACGATAAACCTGCGATTAAGCAGACGCTCGCGTCGGCGGAGTATATCTTGGCAGAGGGTATTCGCAATGACGAGGGGAATGGGTCGATCCATGATAGTGCCAGCGATAGCGAATAAGCTAGATATCGTGGGTTCGGATAGTGCCGGATTGTCTGGAGAGGCTGGGATCTGTTTCTCATAGAGGCCGTTGGATAGGTCCTAGGGGAGATGTTGTCTTTGAGCGTTGGTCGGTCTGTACTTTTGTCTGCGTATACAATTTTGCACGTTAGACCTGGCCTTGTTATATTTTGCTTATTTCGAGGCTATGATGATAATGAATAAAGTCCATTGCATGTTTTGAAGTGAGAAAATGATTGTATGGGTACTGCTTAATTCCGCTAGATGCGGATGTATATATTTCGGGCAGAACAGACCAACATATTGAATAGGGCCGATGGCCTCCCCTAGACGCAACGAATAGTTATTAGATAGGGCACATTGATCAAACATCTTGAGTAAAATCCAATCCGTGGATCTGAACAAATCTAATCTAATCTAATCACAATGCACTCAAACCCACCCATCCTGCAACTTCACTCTATACTCCGCAATCATCTCAGCCGTGATATTACTTCCGCCACAAACAACAACCACTACTCTCGTCTCCGGCCTCAAATCTGGAATTACTTCCTTCAACCGCTCTCCAACCGCAACATCCAAACTAATCCCACACGCTAGCTCCACCTGCAACCGAGTCTCATCCGCCAATCGCACCACACCCTTCGCAGCCTCGGCGTCCGAGCCTACAACGCTGGTGACATTAATGCCCGCCGGCGGGGACTGGGCATTTGCAAAAGACTTTTCTGCAACGCATAGTGCGCCTAAAGAGGTAGCTTGTGACTCGATGGCAGTCAGGGATGAAAGTTTGCCTTGTCGAAGCGAGTGCGCTAATGAGTCTGCGCCGCGCGTTTCGACCGCGAGAACATGAACGTTCTTTGATGGAGAGGCTCCCGCAGTGGACGGAGATGATGGAGAAGCCTTGATATACTTCTCCAACCCCTCAATGACCCCATTAAACAACCCACCACCACCAACACTGCACACAATAACATCCGCCGGAAAAACGCCCTGCTCCCCCTCCTCCCGTGGCGGTAACTGTCTCGCCATCTCAGCAATCATACCTCCAGCACCCTCCCAAACCAACGGGTGATCGAATGGCGGGACATATACGTTCACAGTATCCGCCAAACCAGAACCAGAGCCCGGGTCTGGATAGGTTTGACTTGGGACTTGATTCTCAATAAACTCCCGCCGCAGATACGTATCCGCCTCGAACCAACTCGCCCCATGCTGAATCACCTCCGTGGCCCCGGCATCCCGTAGCTTAGCTATCATCATTGGCTTTGTGCTATGTGGAACGATCACGGTGCAGGCGCAGCCTAGATCGCGAGCCGCGTGGACGGCGGCTAGACCGGCATTACCGCCGGAGGAACTGTAGAAGTGCACATTCTTGGCTTTGGTGGCATTTTCCTTTAATTTGGAGAGGATGAGGTTGCCGATTCCCCTGGATGATGTTAGTTTCGGCCCTGGCTTTGGTACTGTGGTGAGGGTGGTGAACGAGAATAACAAACCGGGATTTGAAGGAGCCGGATGGTTGGAGAAGGTCTAGTTTAAGAAAGATGCGGCTGAAGGATGAATTAGCATCTGGTTGTTTGAAGGTTGGCTTTTCTTGGTTACAGGAAAAGTCTTCTTACCATCCTGCTTGCTTGGAGAGGGTGGCCGACTCAATGAGAGGGGTTTCGATCCATGGTCTTTTAATGGGAGCGTCCATATTGGTGAGTTCTTGAATGAATATAATAAGATACAAGATCGTGGATTGGGCGTAGGTAAGTTTTATACACCGGCTAAGTACCAAGGCTTGGTTCCCCCGCGCAGACTTGGAGCCAGTTATCGAGTCCCCACCAGTGCGGGATGACAACCACAGGGCGTGCAGTAACTAGTACCAAGAACATTCCAGTCCTTGTCATAGTATTCCATATTTACCAATCAGTAAATTATTAAGATTATAGAAGGGCAGGATTAACATAGAATACAAATCACATTGGATATCATCTAGCCCACACAAAAAAAGACAAAATCGAAATCTAAGTCTCCAAATACACGAGTGCAGGCTGTGCTAATATAGTAAAAGAAAACAAAAAACGACAAGATTGAAAAATGCATCCCTCAGCCTGGCTCAACAACTCCTGACCGAAACAGAACTTTTATGTTCAAAACAAGATACATTCCCCCTATTGCGCACCAGCATTGGCCTTCTTGGCCAGCAGGTTCAGGGCACTACCAGCCAGAATGAAGGCGGACTGGTCCTTGCTGAGAGTGTGCTGGACGGGGACCAGGAAGGACTCGCCGGTCTTCTTCTTGGTCACGCGCAGCTGGATCTCGCCCTGGCCACCGGCCTGGAGAACATCGTACAGGCCGACGGTGTCGACGATATCGCAGGCATCAATGCGGTCGTAGTCCTCGCGGTTAGCGAACGTCAATGGCACAACGCCCTGCTTCTTCAGGTTGGTCTCGTGGATACGGGCGAAGCTCTTGGACACGATCACGCGGCCACCCAGGTAACGGGGCTGCAGAGCGGCGTGCTCGCGGGCAGAACCCTCGCCGTAGTTGTCCTCGGCGACAACGAGCCACTCGATGCCGCGCTGCTTCCACTGCTCAGCAAGCTCGGGGATGGAGTGCTGGTTACCGCTCTCGTCGTAGGCAACGTTGGTCTCGCCGGTGGCGGCATTGACGGCACCGATGAGAGTGTTAGCCGAGATGTTGGGCAAGTGGCCCTTGTACTTGAGCCAGGGGCCAGCTGCGGAGATAGTGTCAGTAGTGCACTGGCCCTTGACCTTGTACAGAACCTGCAGGCCGCTCAGGTCGCCCTTGGGGAAGGGAGCGAAGGGCTCGAGGAGAGCAAGGCGGTCAGAGGTTGGGGAGACGATGACCTCCTGCGAGGCGTCGGGGACAGCAGCGCTGGGGAGGAACTTGGGGTTACCCTCCTCGAAACCAGCACTGGGCAGGTCGAAGCCCTTAGGAGGTTGGAACTTGAAGGTCTCGCCGCTGGGGGTGGTCAGAGAATCGGTCATAGGGTTGAAGGTGGTGCTGCCAGAGTAGGCGAGGGCAGTCACGAGCTCGGGAGAAGCCAGGAAGTTCATGGTCTGGCGGTTACCATCGTTACGACCGGGGAAGTTACGGTTGTAGGAGGTGAAGATGGCATTGTTCTCGCCCTTGGGGACGTCATCGGTACGCTTCCACTGGCCAATGCAGGGGCCGCAGGCGTTAGCCAGAACAATACCACCGGCCTGCTCGAAGGTGTTGAGGGTCTGGTCACGGTCGAGGGTCGCGCGAATCTGCTCACTACCGGGAGTGATGAAGAAGTCCGCCTTGGGCTTAAGACCAGCAGCAGAGGCCTGCTTGACCAGGTCCTCAGCGCGGGTCATATCCTCGTACGAAGAGTTCGTGCAGCTACCAATGAGGCCGGCGCCGAAGGTCTCGGGCCACTTCTTCTCGCGGACAGTTTCGGCGAACTTAGACAGAGGAACAGAGAGATCGGGAGTAAAGGGGCCGTTGACGTGCGGCTCAAGTTCTGAGAGGTTGATAGTAATCAACTGGTCATACTCAGCAGAGCTATCGGCCCGCAGAAGGTTACCGGGGCCAGAAGCGGCAATCTCGGCCGCGGCCTTAGCGACGTGACCACGGTGAGTGGCCTCGAGGTAGGGCACCATGCTAGGCGAGAAGGGGAAGAGCGAGGTAGTAGCGCCAACCTCAGCACCCATGTTACAGCAGGTAGCCATACCCGTGCAGCTGAGAGTCTCGACACCAGGGCCGTGGTATTCAATCACGAAGCCAGTACCACCACGAACGGTCAGCTTGCCAGCCAGGTGCAGGATAATATCCTTGGGGGAGGCCCAGCCGCTCAGCTGGCCCTCAAGGCGAACACCCAAAATCTTGGGGGCCTTCAGCTCCCAGGGAGCATCAACAAGAGCATCAACGGCATCAGCACCGCCAACACCGATGGCAATGGCACCCAGACCACCACCGTTGGGGGTGTGGCTGTCGGTACCGAGCATCATCAGACCAGGAGCAGCGTAGTTCTCCAGCACGCTCTGGTGGATAATACCAGCACCCGGAGGCCAGAACTCAATACCATAGCGCTTGGCAGCACTCTCCAGGAAGTCAAAAACCTCGGCATTGCCCCGGATCGAAGCCGGCAGATCGGTGTCGGCACCGCGCTCGCCGACAATCATATGGTCGCAGTGAATACTGGCGGGAACGGCAGTCGAGGGCAGACCGCAAGACATGAACTGGAGCAGGGCCATCTGAGCCGAAGCATCCTGCATGGCCACGCGATCCGGCTTCAACTTCAAGTTGGCCTTGCCCCGGATATCACGGCCATTGTTGGTACCGGAGAGTAGCGACTCCTCGGGGTTGTCCAAATGGGCGTACAGAATCTTCTCGGCGAGGGTGAGAGCACGCTCAGAACCCAGCACCTTGCGGACCTGCTCGAGATTGCGGACAATCTTGGGGTAGGGGGGCATACGCGACGAGGCGGCTTCGGTGGCCAGGCCACGGGAGAGTTGCGGAGACAGGCGTGCGGCCAGCTATTGCCGATGAGTCAGTTTTGTACTATTCAGAATTTTACAATCCAATTAGCCCAATGCAGCTCAGTACTTACCCTGCGAGAGGCGGCAGCCCGCTGCCATACTAGCTGGCTCACCATTCTGAAAATGCGGAGGGGTGGAAACTGGGGAAAGAATGGCGAGGTCGAGGAAGAGTTAGTTTCAAGGGCTTTTTTTCGTCGGTCGGCATTCGTTATTTGCATGCTTGTTGATTGGCTGGACATTGCGCCGATATCGGGATCGCCACGAGTGTGGGGAAGCCGATTCGCAAGAAAGAGATAAAGAGATTCGGAGATCTGATACAGATATGCTTCCACTTGTTGGTTTTTGAAGTATCTTTCTAAAGGTTATTTCAATTGTCTTTCCTGATAGTTCAGGTATTCTTTTTTTAGTCTATCGTTCAACTTGTGACCGAAAAGATGATTTTGAACTTTGGGTGTAGTTCCGAACTTATGAAACCCCACTGTACAGTACCGCCATCCATTATGATTGTGTATAGCGAGAGAGATAAATGAAGGACGTCTTCTAAATTTATCTCGAATTGGGTTCATTCTTAAACCGATGGGCTCTTCCAGGATATTCCGATTAGCCAGATCAATAGGCCATAGGTAGGTACAGTGCTAGTTCAAAAGTTCGAGAGAACGGGACAAACCAGGCATGTTTCAATGATTCTTATCCAAAAGCTCTTTTGAAACGTCTTTTCAAAAGTTCTTTCTCTAGGTCTTTCTAAAGGTCTCTCTCAGGGTCTTTAAACGTCTTTTTAAACAACTTTTTGATTATCTTTCTTGATGGCATAGATACCATTCCTCTGATCTATCATTCAACTTGTGACTACAAAGATGATTTTGAAAATTGGTCGGGGTTGCAAACCGATTGAACTCACTGTATGTGCAAGATCGTCTTTTAGATTTTTTGTGTAAGCCAATAGAAAGCACTCTCTATAGATGCTAACAGAGATAGACGTCAACTGCGAAAATCCTGTTTGTAATCAGGCCTCCCCCTATACACAGAAAATTACTTCACATCCAAGTATGACGGGATAGAAATGCTCACTAGTTTTCGTTGGAATTCTCGAATAAACTTTAACTTCAATTTCATTGCCACCAGAAAGCTAAATTAGAAGGGGATACTTCGAGATGACACTTCTCGATCTGAATCGAATCTGGAACCGCTGACCCATGCATGTTGACCTCATTTTCGGGCTCTTGTAGATAGCTCAAATCCCGCTTTTTGTTGTGTTGTATTCCTACAAAAGAGTCGTTCAGCCACTGCTGCAGCTCAGCTACCAGGGCTTTAATGAATAGCTTCAAAAGCTAGAGAAACGACTAAGAGTAAGCTGATAATTCTGATACTAATCTAAATAAAGGCATACGTCATCTATACAGAGAATGAGAAGAATTGCCATAGTCCGAGGGAAGTATAGATTTGGGGAATTTTGGACAATTCACCTTATCTTCTCATACTAATTGAAAAGAGTTCTTCTTTCAGGAGACTTCTTTCATTGTTCTTGGAATTCCAAGCTCGGGCTCATGTGTGATGTCATGCTAAGCACACAATCAGGAGCCTGAGGGATGTATCGGAATACTGTAGAAACTTAGAAACTACGTGAACTGCTCGTGGTGGGTCTACACCACAAGCCCTGTCAAGCGTATGCGTCCTGTAGGTTCATGATATACACGCCAAGACAATTATCGTTACCGCAAGCCCCTGTGAACATGATCATCTACAAAGCCCTATCACTCGCTAAAGTGATGGGTCGACCCAGTGGGTTGGTTCACTTCAATGTAAGGAATCGGTGAATGTGATTGGTAGTGGATGGCGATCGAATCTCAAGATATGGAAATTTATGATACGATCGTTACTAGCCCGGTATTATCGTTCACTTAAGATATAAGTAGTCTTGTGTATGTCCTGTTGTCGATCTTCGAATGATCAACTGTGAACACCATGTCTTCTGAAGGTGTGAAAGTTCATTATTGCCGGCCTATAATGCATGGATCGACTTGTGGCATAAAATAAACCCAAGTGTGCAGCCCCACGAGGAGTAACTGCGAGTAATCACCACCGAGGCTCCTCAATGGTTGCAAGAGCAGTTGAAGAACAGCCATGTGAACCGGGAGCAGCTGGAAAGCATCATCGCTTGCTTCAAAGCCGCCGCACGCGCGAAGCTCATTTCATTGGGGGGCAAATTGCCCCCATCCTCTGTTGAATGGGATGTTTTGTCAGAATGTTATGACCCTGGGATTGATTGTTCATGCGAAGGCTTGTATCCGGCACCTTCAGAGATTGATTTATCATCACTTGAGAGTTGTGGCTGCAAAGCAATTGAACGGACGATCAAAGTGGGAAAAGACGCCATTGGCAAGGAAGATGAATGGAACAACTCCACCCTTTTCTCTTGGGGAAAAGCTCGCAGCTGTCGTCACCGAGCTCATTTTGTCCAACGCAGATGAACAGCCCACACCATCCTCCTGTGCAGAATCTGGAAAAACCTCCAGAAAGACGTCCGGAAAGACGTCTTATTTGCCCAAATTCAGAGCCCCGGACCGGCGACCCACACAGCTTGACGATCTGGATGATTCCATCTACCATCAAATTTACCCGACACAAGAGAAAGCCCGGCTCTGCGCCGATGCCAAACACTTCTACGTCGTGTCCAGCGGTGCAAGTCTTGTTGATCCGGGTATCATTATGGCCAGTGCCGGTACTGGGAATGATTACCTTATTGCAGACTACCACGAGGAGGCAGATGATAAGACACTCGACATACTTCGAAAAGTCGGTGCTGCATCCATGGCCTTTCTCAAAATCTGTGTGTATGCCGGATTGATGAGCGACTGGCAATTTGACAACCTTTTGGCCATGACTGTACAATTTCGAGTCCTTGGCTATTGGAGAGTTCACTCAATGCCAAGGCGACCTAGCGAAGCTTATGGAAGCCGAATGACTGGTCTAATTATCCATGGACACATTGACCTTGGTCTGATGGTGGGAGTGGTGGGAGCCTCTCTTGCAACTGGTGAGACGATCAACGAGGCCGAGTTCATGCAGCTGATGGAGACCTGTACTCTAATCAACGACATGTTAGACTTTAGAGGGGACAAAGTGCAAAAGCAACGAGAGAATGTAGTCCGCCATGGTCTTCGGGGCTCTGCTTGCAAGTATTTGGACGGCAGTATTGCAAAGTGCGTAAAAGGAGCCGCTGAGCTTATTGGGCGCCGGAAAATCAACGCTGGTCATTATGAGCCTTTGCAATTGGGGTCTCATGGCATGCCATCACAAGGTGTACGAGCTGGTCCGTGGGTCCCATCTCAACGAGCAGAAGGAAGTGTGCCTTTATGAAACCACGAGCGATGGAAGTATGAGATGCTCCTGCAGGCCTTGAACAGCTATGGTACCTTGGGCAATGATGGTCCCCGTGTCACTATGAAGCGGAAGGCTCTCCAAATTTCGTACCCAAAGTACAAGCAGACACCAGAGACCCATTTTGCGTGGTTGGCAGATGCCGCGAGAGAGATGCTCAATCCTAGCAATCTCCGACGACTGGTAGATTTTGTTCACTCTGAGTAGGATGGACATCTCGGCGATGTCAATTATTGTCCATAGCTAAAGGCTGAGGCCAATCACACGACAGGCAAAGCCATGTTCGGATATGGTGAATAACAGAGGCACGTCGAGTACCTTGACTTCCTCATAGTACCTACTAAGCCTTTTCAAATGGACAGATATAGTGAAATACTATGAGTTTGGAACCCTGATATAATTTCAAGATCGTCTTATCAGTCACGACTTTACACGATAGACTATAACGAGATTTTAACCCTAATAAAGACGGTTCAAAAGACATGTAGAAAGATCTTTTAAAAAAGGGAAAGTTCAAACATATAGATTTACATAATAAAACCATTTTTAGTCTGGTCTGGTCTGGATGTCGAGGATCCCACCATATCCAAAAGAGGTGGTATAGTGTGTCGTGCGATTAGCCCCAGCCTGGGTAAAACGTCTATGCGTGTGTGTGGCGGACTCGTTCATTGTAAAGGTCTCTATTCAGGTTAAATTTTGAAAGAATGTTACAAAGCTCATCGTATAAAAACAAATTCAATTCAATTATCGAAAATATCGGCATAGCAGAATCCCTTCCCCCATATCCAATACCAGTGCCTGACTGGACCTTAGAACTTCCACAGATTGAACGCCACGCAAGTCATGAAAAACAGTACCAGAAAAGGGAAGAAAATCATTAAGTAAGAACGTAAAGTCACAGAGCATTCGAGGGCGTTTTCATCGATAATGACGCCCGTTCTTGCACACAAGTATGAATGAAGACAATTCAGATAGAAGGGAAGGCTTGTTTCTACAAGGAAAATAAGCCTAAGATTGGGACTCATCGTCGGCAACGGCCGCTCGGAGCTCCCAGACCAAGTCGTAGCATTCGGCGAGCAGAGAATTGACACTGCCTTGGCCTTCTGGGATATCGGGGCCAATGTAGAACTTGCCGTCGACCCGCATATTATCAATCGAATTGAGCTACTGTCATCAGTACGGGAACTACTAGATGACTAAGACGAAAGGAGTGGAATGTCATACCTTCATACTGTAAGGATACAGTTCGCGTGAGTTAGACACGCCTCCCGACTCCTTGACTTCAATGAGACATCTGCGAAGAGTCTGCAGCTGGTTGTAAACAGGTAGAAGTGCCTCAGACACGGGCTCAGAAGAGATCAAGAGCGCGTAAATGTATGCGTAGCTGCGTCGGATAAGGTAAAGCAACGTCTAGATGGGGTATAGAGTTAGCAATTATTAGCCAAGATTATGAAGAATACAAAGAGTTACCCGTTGCGCATGTAGATCTGCCGGCTGACTTTCAGCATCGACAAAATTGCCATTCACCCGCGCCTCGTCAATGCGATCAAGCTTTCGCTGGTATCCAAACAAATCGGTTTCTCGAAGCGACCAAGCTTGAGTGACAGAGAGTCGATCGAGCTGGTTGCGAATCTCGAGAAGGCGGTCGTACTGTTCCTGGAACCGTTCATCGATTTTGCCCTGACTGCATTACAATTAGCTGGGACTCGATAGAGATCAGAAAAAGCAAGTGACCTACCGCTCGAGGACGATTTCGGTCCACCGCCAGCAGCGATCCATCAGTGACTTCAAGTCATCGGATCCGGCCTGAACGTTGCCGTCGGCATCCACAAACTTGCCATCCTTTTGAGTATTTTCAATCTTCTTCAGCTGCTCTCGAAGGTTGTTCACTTCTGTTGCGGAGAACTAAACAAGGAAGGGGAGAATTTAGTCAGTTTGACCGTTGAATCTCTGTGCTGAATAAACGACGTACCTTGGAGCGTGTGTTAACAGCAGATGTGGACCGCAGGATAGACACCAGGGTCTCATGTGTCTGCACAAGGCCCGGCGCAAGTACAGCAAGTCCCTTTTGTAACTTTTCCAACGAGAATTGACATTGTTTCATTCGGCTTTCGAGGAGAGTGAGAAGAGCTGGGGAGTAAGTGTTGCGCCCGCGGTCAAGGGTCTCTCGCATCGACTCGAGAGTCTTCGTAATGGAGTTCAAATCTTTGGAGCTGTAGAATCCAGCTTCTTCAAGGTGATCGAGAAGGCGCTGAAGTAAGGTCAGATAAGAATTGGGTAGGATTGGCGTTTGTGAAAATACCTGAATCGTAGCTGCAAGTGAATACCTGAGCGATGTGTGAGTATGGATAAGAGGTTCGCGGGGTACATGACAACTTACACTGCAGGAGCCTCATTGTTCCTACCCACAGTCAAAAAGAGCAAGGAAATCAACTGGAAGCAGTCATCCAGGACATAGTCCACTGGGAAGTGAAGCAAAGTTAGCAACACTCTGGCATATCCAAGCGCGGCACTTCCGGCACTTACATCGGTTATGTACTTGACGACGATCCTGCACTTTGCGGGCGGCATTAAGCTTATCGACTTCTCCAACTACCTCTTCATAGAGTGGAAGAACGTCGCGAGACTTGATGTAAGATGATTTGTCTTGTTTCAGGAGAAGAAGGGCATCTCGAGTCCGGAGCAAGCGCTCAAGGATGGGCTGTTCCCGCGGATCCTGCGGGACCGGTACGGCGGGGGAGTCCATGGCCGGAGCGCAAAGGAAGTTGGAGAATAGTAGATTCTGGAGGGATCGAATGTACTCGGGTTGGCGACTAGAGGTTAAGCTGTGGCTTGTGGCTTGGAAGGAGACAGAAGAAGATTATCGCAGGGAACCCCACACGGTTGTGATGTCAGTTCGGGATTGATATTGATATCCGTCTTGCGATACGGGGTGCCCATTACTCCGAGATTATGTCATCATAGACTATTTCCGGAACGGGACTAGCGTACAAGCCGGTCTTGAGTCACGGGGAGGGGCTCGGCGCTAAACCGGATTTGGCCAAGCCCTAAGCGAGGGCTATTTCCCACACACCGCTGGGCCGGTTACCCTGTTCGGATAGGCCTTTGACGATACACTTCCTTCCCTTCTCTCCCTTCCCATCTTCATCTTCAAGACACCCAGTCCGGTCAACACCACCCCGTCGACAAAATGTCTACCGCTGAGCTCGCTGTCTCCTACGCCGCTCTGATCCTTGCCGACGATGGCATTGAGATCACCGTACGTGCACCTGTTTCCTGTGATTGAATTCAAATTCGTGGAGGATGGCCATTCCAATTTGCGCAACGGGTTTTCTGCTTCGCGGAGGACTCGAATCGCGTTGGAGGATCACGCCCGCAGAACCTCAGTTCATCACCGCGCAACGACGAAATTCTGGTCAACCGAGACTAATTGAATATCTTGATATAGGCCGACAAGATTCAGACTATCCTGACCGCCGCCAAGGTCCAGGAGGTTGAGCCCATCTGGGCCTCCATCTTCGCCAAGGTAAATCCTTGAACTCCGCGTCTTTGCACTTCGATTTTCCCGCGACACCTGAGCACACGTCGAAACGCAAAAGTCTTGAATATCCAGTGACTTACAAATGTTTTTCAATCCACAGGCTCTCGAGGGCAAGGACGTCAAGGACCTCCTGACCAACGTTGGCTCTGCTGGCCCCGCCGCCGCCGGTGGCCCCGCTGCTGCCGGTGGTGCTGCTGCCCCCGCTGAGGCCGCCGCTGAGGAGAAGGAGGAGGGTGAGTTTTACATAATGGATCCTATACACAACGTGAGCCGATCACTAACTCCCGCACAGAGAAGGAGGAGTCCGACGAGGACATGGGCTTCGGTCTGTTCGACTAAGCGCCTTCACCGTCCCGAATTTGAAGTCGTTTCCTTTTTGCTCTTTCCCTCATCTTTTATTCCGCCTCCGCCTCATGGCTTCCTCGACGATTCTCTCTTGTACTCGATACTCCACGACCCCTGCTACGAAGATCCAAATCACGGGGAAGAAAAAAAAGAAAATAGCAAAAGATTCAAACGGACATGGACATTCAATGGAGACTGGGTGCCCGGGCTACCCCCGATTCACAAAGTGACGGGATTAGACCCGGTCGGTTGCCGATGTGATACCGAAACTAGTGTTGCTTCCAGGATTATAGGGGAAATTGAAGACAGACGTTTGGCACACCTTTTTTTCTGATTTGTCCATGGCCGTGACGTAAAAGTCCGGTCTGGCAGGTGTAGAGATGCATGCTGTGTTTCCATGCTTTTCCCCCTGCTCGATGATCTAGCTCTGTTCATGTCCTCTCTCATGCGACCATGAACAAAAGAATTATCTTTGTGATTCTGCTTCAAGGTATTTTCGTAGTTTATAACGTCTTTGGCGTGGTAATATGTAGCAGATTCGTCGCTGTTTTGAGTTGTTCCCTGTTCGAGGTGGAGGGCATGGCTACCAAGCTCCCTTCTATTTCCATGGGATACATACCTGATATGTTCCTGTCTTCGAAGGATTACGGCCTTGCCTTCTGACTGGCGGACAGATAAGCAAGGTCGCCATCAACGACTCGAAGTCCAAAGAGCTCTTCACTTTTGCGATAAGCTGGATGAACTTGTCAACACAGCTGGACATTAACTACCTGAAGCTTGAAGATCGTCAAATAATCATCATTGGCGATGCATATTGAGCTCTACCGTGTTCATATCAAGCGATTTCATTGCGTCAGATAACCCCAACATCCTATTTATGTACATTGCACAGCGTATTTATCCACATCAAAAACAGAAAACGCCATGCTCGCCTTTTGAAGTTCACCAACTAATCCGACATGATACAAAGCCATTAGTCAAGCAAAACCTCCCAAAATTGACAAGCGTAGCTAATAGACATCCACCGATAATGACAAAAAATCCACTTCCCAAAAAGAGAATCGTTCATCGAACAGCTCGATCATGAGGTTAGAGTTGACTCAGCATCTTGGACGGCGTAGAGGCGGAATTGAAAGAAGATGACGGCATCTTCTGCCATGGTACCCAGCGATCCAATGAGCCAGGGTAGGTTGGTGACCACATAATCATGGTCAGTTGAGTGGCACAGAATCTATGTTGAATGTTAGTTATTTTGGCTTATCACACCAACTCGAAGAACACGTACCCCGGCGCCGTAAGTCAGATTACCCAGAAGGGAAAGAATGAAGAAAAGGAGCGAGAGACCTGGAGTTTGGGTTTAGCTTCAAACACGCCCTCGGGATTGTTGGAGCAGACAACGTACCTTCGCAGGACTGGTCCCGATAGTTCTTGTAAATTTGGGGCAATCTCGCTCTGCAGCGAAAATTAGCTTCACAAGTTCCCTTCTATGACTTTGGTGTACAACTTACCCCAGATAGCACACAGCACTGGCATATCCCAAAATCGCACCACTAGTTGCCATATCAGCTGGCTTATTGTTCTCCCGAGGCGCCGGCGCCCAAATTCCCGTCTGCCAGGCAATCGTCCACCCAGCCATTCCAACCACAAAAATACCGATCACGCTAATCAAGTTCTTGATCCACGCCTTGCGCCCGTACTCACTCTCCTCCACGATTTTGGCTAGGGGATCTTCAACCTGACTTTCACGGCGACCCGCGCCCTGGTGACCACGCATCGAACCGGACGATCTCCGTCGACCCGAGGCAGCAGGGAAGGAGTCGCTGAATCGCCGGCCGAGAAGTGGGGTGGTTGGATCGGGGGTCTCGGTCGACGAGCGCCGGCGGCGGAGGATGTTCTCGCGACGCGAATTGCGCGCCTTGTAGTAGAGGCATTGGGCGATAAGAACACCGTCTGCGATACAGAAATACACGGCAATGGCGACAATGACGGGAACTAGGCCTGCTAGAGCGCCGCCGAGGAGATTTGTTATGTCACCGATGAACCAGACGAAGACGAAGAGGAGGGAGATAGCCTCCGCGTTGCCATTGCGATAGTTCTCGATGAGTTGGGGTACCTGGAGATATTATAGGTCAGGGAGCTGTACCCATAGACTCTTTCGCTTCAATTTTGAAAATTTCCTCGTTCTTGGAGGGGTAAACGCCCCCAATTGCCCCGTGCACGCAGCACGGGGCGACACGATTGTGAGAGGTAGGAGTCATACCAATAGGAAAATCCAGCAAGTCATAGACACCGAGCCTAGTAAACCAGATGCCGCTTCACGAGGCGTCAGAGGCACTGCATCCTCCGACACCATTCTGCTCAGTATCTCAGGGAGCGCCATAATGTGTATTGCACCTTCTGCACGGAGCTCCAAAGATAAAGGGCGGCTGAGCTGATGAGCTGAGCGGAAAAATGCGATCGGGAATCTTCCTATGACGGAATCGATGCGGGTCACTCCCGAGACAAGGTGGACGGGGATGCGAGCTGCACAGGGTGCATAAATAGCAACTGGGAGTCGAATTGGGTTAGAATTGAAGATTTTTAAAGATAAGAAGAAGATTTATTTAGTGTTGCATCAGTGAATGCACGGTGCCTCGCGAAACAAAGGCCGATGACTCAGCTTGTCAATGATGTCGGGCGCGCACGGATGATAAGCACCTCGTGCGTCGGCTTGCATCATCGCATTGGCCCACAGCCAATACCATCAAATGTATATGACAGCCTCAGCCCTACATACTTTGTGGCACTTAACACACATTCAATGCTGTCAAATATAACTGAGAGGAACAGTGGCTGTATCTGACTGTTTATTGAAGAAAAAATAGAATCGTGTTCTAACTAGAGCGCTGGCACTTTATCGCCCTCAAATGCCGACAGACTATGGCCGACCGTCTCTAGATCTATAGATCTGCCTCGCTGTCTTGCAGCAACAATAACCAACCACCCAACTTTATTCAATTACTTATGCTAGAGGCCCTTAGTATCACCCAAAGTCTCTGATTTATACCAAATCACTGTGAACAACTCTTTACAAATCCTTCCGAGTGCGAGTTCTGAACTGGACAAAAAGGAAAACAGTCAACATCTCAATTGCTTATAATCAAGCGGCATAGCCGAACTTTTGGTATTTACATTAGCTGGGTATGCTGTCTTATATAGATACTCATCTCGGGACGTAGTAGGCGTGTTACAAGAAAATCAATTGTTTCTAGTAATTACTCTTGTTATGCAACATTTCAACACCCACAAAAGGGCAGATTGACTGTAAGTGTTGCCTCCCGAGATTGGATATATGCCAGCATTTCACTGGCAGCGTTTATAGTCCATGGGAATTTATTGTCACTGGAAGTTGAAAAAATGTACTCCGTCGAACTAGAAGTGCAGTGGGAACTTGTTCAATTCCTTGTATAGTGCACGGATTTAATCTGCTTGTATAGCCAGGGCCTCCAATTAAACCCTTGTCCCTTAGTTAAACAGCTAAAATCTTCATAGCCAGCAACAAATTTCCAGCCAAGTGGACACTGCCCCTGAGTCCCTGACAAAAATGATTAATGCCGAGATGATCCTGGTCAAGCATCTAGGCCCCTACCGGAAGTCGACCGGCTGCGGACTCCATCTGGAGCTACAAACCCAGACAGGCAATGATCAATGCTTAAAGTAAGTACTTGGCAAACAGGCTTTATAAAGCTCAAGCTATCAGTCATGGAAAAATTAAACTGTGGGGGGTTCCGCATAGATGAGGGTGAAACAATGTTTCAAGAGGGGCCCGGATTATACACCCTTTCTGGCCTCGGCTACGAGGTTTACTATAGGGAACTAGTGATGGGGAACTAAACAATCTACATTAAGGGTGCGCTTGGCAGCACATGAAACACTCACCATGCAAACCTGACTCTTTAACGTTATTTGCTTGAAGCATGCATCGGAATTCGTGTTCGTATCAGGCCATTTAGCCCGTTTCGCCTCTTTTGCTTCTTTTGTAGTGTTCGTCGAGACAAGGTTTAAAAAGAGTGTAGATCCCGGAAGATCTACACGATCCAAATCAAACCAAAAGCAGTAGCACCGACTTTCTTTTCTTCCCCCAAAATGCGTGGGACTTTCATTCTTTCTCTGCTTTCTGCGGCGCTGGGCGCTTCGGCTGGTCTGACCACTTCTAACTTGGAAACTCATGTCGATGTGCTGGCACTCGACAGTGCTTTCAACCCAGTTAAGGAAGCCTACTGGACTGGCTATCCTCACCACCGTCGCACTCCTTTTGCGGTGTCTCCTGATGGAAAATCTGCCTACATTGCCTATCTGGATTCTAGCGAGACCGATGTTCACGTTCAAGAGTTGGATCCCACCACTTTCGAGGCTACGGGAACTACGGTTACCGTCTCTGGTGGAAAGGAAGGTATGATATTCAATATATTTGATCTGCGTGAAATTCTAAAGACACTGTAACTAATTGAAAGCATACAGCTGGAGGTCTTGTTGCCCACAACGATGGCTTCGCTATTCTAGTGAACGAAGCCATGCCATCGGGTACCACCAATGCACCACCCAGCGATACCCCCGTCGCTGTCCTGTACCGCTACACCGAGGGCAAGCAAACCTGGAAGACTTGGCTGGGTGGTCCTGGAGTTCACGCCTCCGACGGCCTCTCTGCCTCCCCGGACATGAACGGAGACCTCGTCTATTCTGAAAGTGAAGGTCTCTACGGCGCATACTTCGTTGTCACGGATTACACTGGCGATGCCTCTGGTCACTACGGTGACAGCATTCAGTATGTCACCAAGACCGGAGAGCTAAATACCATCTCCGGTGCATCAAGCTCCTGGGGATGCAGCCACAACACTGGGATTGCTTTCGAGGCTGCCGACCAGGCTCCTTTCGCTAGTATCTGCGCTGAGGACCAGGGCGCGATCTGGCTGAACACTAAGGGACAAGGTATGATGAACGACGGAGTCAAGATCTCCAATGAGAACACCACCAACGGTGGCTCTGGTGAGCCCATGGGTGGTATGTCCGGCAGTTATAGCGCGCTGGCTCGCTTTGCCGATACCACCAAGTACATCTTCGCCTGGGTTTCTCGTGGTGCCATTGACGTGACCGAGAACACGTGGATAGGTGATGGCTACACTCACGTCAACAACCGCACCAATGGCCGAAATGTTGCCATCTCCCTGTTCACAGACAAGTACACCAAGGTCGGCGACCAGGCAACCTCGGTCGTTGGCACTGAGGATGGAGACAGCCAGGTCAACTGGGTTACCAAGGGATCAAACGACTGCTCCAATGCCCACGCCGCTACTTTTGGCAGCAGCTCGGCCCTGGTCACCTGGGAAGAGATCTCGAACCCGATCTGTGACTACATCGCGATGGGTTGTCGGGGAGAGTTTGCGGGCACTTTCTTCCAGGAGGTGAACTCCGATGGTACCACCATTGGTGATGCTTTCACGAGTACCGATGTCTACGTTGCGGGTGATATGGTCACCATGTCGGATGGTCGTATTTGCTGGCCGTATGTTAGCATGAAATGGGATCTGTCGCAGGCGGTTGGGTATGGTACTACTTCTTCGACTACTAAGAAGATGTCTTTTGCTTGCATGAGCACTGGGGAGACCACTAACACTACCACTTCTGCCGAGATCACGACCGTCGCTGCTACTAAGACCACTGCCGCCGCCGAGACCGCTGCTGCTGCTATCCAGACTACTGCTGCCGTTGAGACTACTTCTGCTGCCGAGATCACTGTCGCCGCCGTTGAGACCATCACTACCGCTAAGACTACCACGACTACTGCTCCCGCCGAGCAGGCTGTCCAGGCCGTGACTACCTTCGCCACCCAGGCGCGTCAGTCCTTGCAGCCCAGCACCGTTGTATCCACCCCTAACAGTGTTGTGAGTGCCCAGGCCATCCCAACTGGCAGCGCTCAGGATACGCTGGACTTTATTCGGGCTGTTTTCAGATTCTTGGTCGGTAGCAACTAAGTGCCAAAAGGTGTTGAGATGATTCCTGTATACTGCGCCTTCGCAGACGCTATAAGTTGAGCCATTTTACCCCCAGCTTCGATTTGTTTTTGGCCTAAGTCTGGATAAAACGTTGTTATAGCCCACAAAATACAGGCAGACAATCCTCAGAGACCATAAGATGTTGATGCTTTCTGTAGACTTGATGACTAGCTCACAGATAGATTTCAAATTGGTTGAGTTCACCGAACAATACCCAAAAGACCCAGTATAATTGACTAAGGGTTTTTGCTAACCACTTCCAGATTCTTGATCTCGTATAGAGTTGCTATAACCAACACGTTAGCTTCATATCAAAAGTAAAAAAGAAGATAAACATACTCCCTGTCGGACCTGGGCTACCACTGCTACCCTCCATCTGCAAATCAATAATAAGTTCTAACGGCTGCCCAACAAGGCCTTTGGCATATTGAGTTGTAACGAGAGTTCCGTCCAAATAAAAGTTGACTTTGACATCACTCCCATTCTCATCACGTAGCTCGGCAAGAACTGTGTGAAATTCCGTTGGACTCGGATATTTGACATTCAGAGCCTCTACTGCACTCGATGTATTGAAGGTATTGAAGCTGATATCTCCAGTACCCATCCACTCAGCAATGTCAACCTCCGGAGGCCAAGAGTTCACACCGTTCAACCAAAAAGCAGGCCATGTACCCTTTGCGACTGGGGCGATGAAGTCCGCAGTAAAGTCCAGGCCTCCGGATTTAGTAACTGTGAAATGCTGTTTGGCATACACGGTTCCAGAGTCCCATGCGTAGTCTGAGGCTCCAGTGTATACCGCCTCTAAGGTAAGAGTTCCCGCAGTTTTTATCACCGCGTTGGAGCTTTTCATGATCGCGGCGCCGTTGTGTGTGTCGCCCCATGGATAGTTGTAGTTGAAGTATTCGGCGAGCGAAGAGGTGGAGTCAAAGCAGGATTTGGGGATCAGAATGCTGTCGCGTTTGGTGAATTGGTTCTCGGGGCTTGGTAGTGCTAATGCCAGGTAGGGCAAAGTAGCAAGGAAAAAGGTCGATGAATACATCATGTTGTGAGTATGTTGGTTTTTCTCTGCTACGATTCTTTTTGCTTGTTTAGTTATTGTTTTCTGTCTGGGAATCGGCTACATTTATACTCCACTTGCAGTACTCAGCCTAGCTTGCAGGGAACACTTACAATGTAGATCTACCTCAAGTTGGATAATTTCCGTCTGCATTCCGTAGCCTTTAGACTGGAGCCCGAGTGACCTGGAAAATGATTTTCCAGGCCACCATAACTACGCATGTTAGAGACCAGAGCTCCCGCGCTGATCATGTTTCACAGATGAACAGGTTGATTTGAACCTTCGACAACCCCCGCACGGGATGGATGCCTTTATAGGTGAAGATTAACACCCCGCCGGAGCTTACCGTGGATAGGTTACATTGTCTTCACTTTGAATATTGCGATATTACCCCATTTGTTAAGGGGACTCCTGATAATGTTGTGAAAATTCCCCTGGGACGTTGTGACACGACGTATAGTCCCCCAGACTAAAGTCTCCCCGGAGAGGCTGAGAAAAACAATGCCTGGATTTTGAGGAATCGATTCCCCGACCCCATTCTCCGACCGTTTTGATATTAAAGGCGGCATAATGTTGGCTCTTAATATTCGTCCCAGCCTTGAATTGAGCAGAAAAACTTATAGTAGCTGGCTTGAGACGAAGGACAGTAATGAGAGGCTCGAAATAGACCGAGGTTGCGGTGGAAAGCACACCAAACTACACTGTTCAATATTTTAATACATAATGCACTGCATCATGTGGCCATCAACTTAACGGCGCAGTGCCGATCCCTATTAGATCTAATCATGACCATGATTTCTATGGCTAGAATTAGCATCGCACCCCCAGTCAATGGCAGATTTCGTGGACTCATGATGTTGTGACACGTATTACTCGCTTGACTCCCGAGATTTGTAATCCTATACACCTGTAGTAACCTGCTTATCATATGTAAAGTTGGATTATTGAGCCGCATCGAACCAAAATTGCCTTGGGCAAGCTCGTAGTTTACACTAGTGGAGTTAATGAGCTAGCGAGGTTAGAGCAAATGAAACGTTTCCACCATTCATTCACAGTCAGTGATCACGCTAACCTGACCAGTATTTCATTTTGTAAAAGGTTCCTGCACTTAGCGCTTTTGTGCTCAAATACGACACAGCCTCCTCTTTGCTAATCATATTGCATATAGCATGTGATGAGCTATGTATACTTGAGAGCTAGTGAGGGGTCAATCCTCTTTGTTTACTGCTTTTGGATAGGTGACATGGTTTGGAAAAATAATGATCTAATGGGCTTAACCCAACATGATAGTATTAGAGGCCTCTATGGCCACATGAGTTGATATAATGCATGCAGAGGGCCTAAGAAGGCAACACGAATGATGGGAAAAAGTTGGAGTTATGCTCCAGGTTTGGGAATAGAGAAGGCTAGCCAAGAACCTACGAGACTCAGCTGGAGGGACCTATTTTAGAGATGCCGCAGATACCGCAATTATCTGAGAAATACAGACATAACTAGCCTTGTTCAAAAAATTTTTTTTTTTTTTTCGTAAAAAGGGAGTTACTTCAGAGAAGGCTGGCAACGCATGTACTTCAACTTGAGCCTCAACTTGAGTGGGGTATTCTCAGTCCAGAGTGAAGATGCAAAGCAAACTACAGTCAGGATGACAACCCTTGCTACGCTGACGTGGCCATCCCTTTAGCCATAGAAAAGAGCCGTATATTGATGCTCGAGGCTTATAAAGGGCCTTTACTTCCCTTTACTAGAGCACAATCAACTGACTGATCTATACTACACACATTTTGATCTACCTTGAGCCTCTTGTTCACAATGCAAGTTCAACTTCCATACGATGTCGGCGCCTTCAACAAACTTCCCAGTTTAAATGAAGCCCATACTCAATTCATGGCGATGAATGGTCTCAAGGTTCTGGAAGAATTTCTACATTCCCTTTTCCTCCGGTACCAAATGACCGAGAAGTTTGGAATGACCCTTCTTCATTCGCACTTCGTCCTGAATGACCATGAGATCCTTGTTGAAGCCAACGGCACCTCGACACCTTGGGACTTACGCGGAGCTGATCCCACCCCTACTGGCTTCGCGAAATATGACGGCGCCATCAAACCCAGCTCGTGGATGGTAACCGATGATCACTTGCGTGCATTCGAATTTTATTTCGATCCCAACACTGGCACTCCAGGTATTGATCCTAGTGTCTCGTTCGTTGAAGACCTCAGCACCATCCTCAAAGCCAACAATCTTTCTAATGTCCTTGGGCTCTATCAAATTGCCGATGCTTCCACTGGCCAGATAGAGGTCACAGAGGGACGGGCAAACGTCACTTTTCCCTTCGATAAAGTGGCTCACCCGGATGTTATCAACAGCGACAAGTACATACAAACAAGTTGGCAGTTTCCGAGCACCAGCACTGGAAAGCCTCAGGCAAGAAATTGGTGTGCGAAAGTTTGCATTAAAGCTCACATAGAGCTCCATGGCGAGAAGCCTTGATCAAATACACGAATTATCTCCTCACCATTGAGAGGGGTTTTTCTAGGCATCTCTGATATAGGTCTCTTTCCACGATCAGCTACTTAACATTTCTGGGGACGAAGGCCTTCAAATCTCATTATATCTACATAAAATTCGAGAGTTTGAAAAAGAATGTAGAAAAGTAGATAATTCATTGGGCTTGCCTTTGAATGTCTGTAGTGCTACTTAAGCCCTCCAGACCACCCTAATGAGCCCACAACGGAGTACATTCCATTCGATTTCCTGTCATAATGTAAATTTGGTTTCTTCGTACCTATATTTTCTTCGATATCGCATTACATATGGAAGACATAACTTGAACATGGGAAATGCCCCATTTCTAAGTGCTATGTTCGGACAGTGCCTCTTCCTCCATCATCTCTAGCTCATCCTCAAGCATAGTGACGGCAAATTCTCCTATCACCTCCTGAATAGGACCGTGAAGAAGTCGCTGTCTAGACGCCTCAGGCTGGATTTCCCCAAGAGCTTCGAGGTAATCGGTCAGTGGACCATAGTCTACCAC
This sequence comes from Penicillium subrubescens, assembly GCF_028828155.1. Classification (NCBI taxonomy): domain Eukaryota; kingdom Fungi; phylum Ascomycota; class Eurotiomycetes; order Eurotiales; family Aspergillaceae; genus Penicillium; species Penicillium subrubescens. The sequence continues at coordinate 2,012,052 of NW_026643151.1, read as the reverse complement.
GTCCCCCCAATTCCCTCGATCAACTCCATATTCGTGTAGGAACATTTGAAGGGATTCCAGCCCATCCTGCAAGATCCATGACTCAAGCACCTGTTGATCACCATCCAAAGCACGTACTCGACCACCGGATGGGGCATTCTCGGCCTCATCTTGCGGAGCAGCATCGGCATCCTCTCCGTCGTCGCCCCCTTGAAGCCCAGGGAACCGAATACCACCACCGTTTTGCATTTGACCTAGAAGGTCACGGAGCCATTGCGGTCGTCCGGCTTCTGGAACTCGTGCAAGATAAGATGGCGTTGGGTCGGCCTGCTGACGGAAAGCTTCGGACTCATAGGGTGGAAGAGGATCTGAAGCAGACATCCGACCGGAGACGAAGCGGGTTGGAAGATGAGTTGTGACTTTGGGAATGTCGGACAGTACCACATGACGGGCGATATCCAACGTAATCTCTGGTGGCTCAACAGCCGCCTTATCATCGGAAAGGGTATCGGCAACCTCCACGATTAGAGAAACAGCCTCTGGTGTATTCCAAAGGTCTTTCGCTCGCGAGATGTAAAGTTCGGTGAGAAGTTCGTGAGATCCAGTCGGAGGCATCTTGCCCCAGATCTGTTTTGGGATGTGTTGAAGGTCCAACTCTTGGGCAAGCCGGTTGAACACCCACGGGTAACGAGACATGGCGTGATGAAGCTGCCGGCGACATTCCTGGGGCTTGTTCAGCCGCAAATACGCCATGACCAGCGAGCATTGGATGTTTGGAAGGTCGGCCCAATCACGACTGAACCGTGTTTGCGTACACAAGTCCACGAATTGAGTGTATTCCCGGCCACGTAGAGCAAGATGGTCAATCAGGAGCTTCATGCAGTATGGATCTGAGTCATTCAAGCTTAAAAGTAGCTTGGCCCATTCGTAGGCCGTTCTCCATGTTCCCTTCATGCCCAAGTTTGCTATGTACCTCCAGCCAACCAACCACAGCTCACGATTCTCCATCTGTAAGAAGTCTAGTCTGGCCTGACCTTCTCTCAGACGCGTGTTGAATGATGAGTGGGCCGAGCGTCCAATATTGAAGAGTGCTCGTTCCAAGAGGTCGGCAGAGACAGCATGATCACTTTGGTGTTTGGCAATCTCAGAGACCTGAAGAAGAGTCGAAATATGATAAGGATTGTATTGAAGATGGTGAATCAGGCGCTGTGGGTCCATCGACTCAACACAGAGCTCAAATTGTCTCTGTACATCCTGATAGCCCGCATTGTGAACGATACGGTAGAGTGTAACACCTGAAGCGAACTTCTCCTCAAGCTCCATGCCGAGCCCTCCACTCGGTGCTCGAGGCCATTCATCCTTGCCTTGCATCAAAATATTCCGCCGTAGTGTCACACCTGCTAAACTCTGACCTCTGCTGGCCGGACTGTATCGTCCGGTCAGGGCTCGACCAAGGTCTACCGTTTCCCGATTGCGATCCCGCCGACGACCAGTACCTGCATCGGCTGGTTGATCGAAGTTTTCCAAAACGACGTTGCCAAATAGCCGCTTCATCTCATTTGTCGCATTCAAAAATTTGGGATCGACCGCAAGCAGTTCGTCGGTGGTCTTTGGGAACGAGGCATCCTGGATATTGTTTGTCGTGGCTGCCCCAACGGCTGGCAGTTGACCATCAGTCGCGAGATCTTTCAGAGCTCGATCGATTTCGTCCAGCTCATCATCGGATCCATTATCTGGCTCAGTCACCACCGCCGCCTTAGCCTTCTTCTTCTTTTTCTTCTTCTTGCTTGCACTCTTAGGTTCAGCCGGTGCAGGCTCAGGTTCCGGTTGCTGAATCACAGATTCCTGGGTATCCTCCTCTGATTCGGCTTCCTCGTCATTGTCATCGTCGCCAGCGTTGAGCAGATCGAAAGCGTTAAACTTTGGCTTCGCGGGGCGTGGGGGTTCATCGTCACTAGATGCGTCTTCATTTTCTTGTTGTTGTAGCAGCTCCTGCTCGCGCAGCTTCTGCAATTTCCGGATTGCACGCGAGGACATCTCAAGGTCTCGCGCTCAGCGCCACGAACGATTCAAGAAGCACCTGTGTTTCCGACTGTCGCAAGTGAGAACAATCGACAAGCAAAAGATCCCGCGGGGAATGACGACAGGAGACCCAATGAGGACTAGCGTGATTCTTGTCGCATCCCACGTGACCCCTTATCTGACGGTCACGATGCACGCGCATTCCCCAGTTTCCTGGTGTCCTGTATTCGATCGCTCGGAGTTTTCTTGAACAGGAGCTCTATCTATAGTCCCATATCGCAGGGACATAATTCATCTGTTCGACAACTCGCAGAACCAATGCGTCGGGCGGCTGTTCAGGCATTCCGTACTGCTCGGCGTGCTCCAGTATGGAAAGTCACCAGTAAGCGGCCGTGCTCGCTCACCTACACTCACAACTCGGTCCGAGGCTTGCGGTCATATTCGGGAGGCCGACGCCCATCATTAGCTCCGGCGTCTCTTCAGTCCTCCATGCATCTCCGCAGGTTCTCCCTCGCCGTTATTTCAACCGTGGTTGCTTCCGGGGCGTGGTATGCGTATCGAGGGGACGGCACCGTGCAGTCACTAGCCACGCAGGTTCGAGGATTCGCCTCGAGCGCTATCACATCAGCTCACGCCGAAGACCCGTCGGAGTCGACCCGCCGTGCCCTTTTAGTCAGCAACGATCAATTCTACACTGCTACGCTCTCCGGAGACCAGCCATTATCGAAGAACACAGACGACTCGGACCGACGCGTTCTGGAAATGTTGACACCGGAACAAGCTACGGAGAAGCTCCGCAAGAATGAGGAGTCATACCTGGTGAACCGCGGCAAGGGTGTGGTGCGATATGATATTGTTCAAGTGCCTAGCAACTCCCCTATTGAAGACGACCATGCCGAGAAGATTGTCGAGGTGTCATCATCGACGGCGGCCAATACAAATGGGGAGCCGAATGATTGGATGTTCTGGGCAGTCTTTGACGGTCATTCGTAAGGACTCTCTCGGGTTAGGAAGTTTGATGACAATTTACTAATTTCAAGATAGGGGCTGGACAACATCCGCCAAGTTACGAAATGTGCTGATTTCCTACGTTGCGCGAGAGCTTAACGCTACCTATAAGGCGGCTGCGGCCGATCCTGCGGTTCTTGTGCCGTCTTCCGAGGCAATTGACCAGGCGATCAAGCAGGGCTTTGTTCGTCTTGATAACGACATTGTGCACGAGAGTGTGGACAAGGTACTAAAGTCCAAGTCGCGTCGTATGGCTGCTGAGCTCCTTGCGCCTGCTCTCTCGGGATCTTGTGCTCTCCTGAGCTTCTACGATTCACAATCAAAAGATCTAAAGGTCGCTGTTGCCGGTGACTCTCGCGCCGTCCTCGGCCGCAGAGGCTCTAATGGAAAATGGACCGCCACTGCCCTGTCTGAGGATCTTACAGGCGGTACTCCTTCTGAAGTCAAGCGTCTCCGGGAGGAGCACCCTGGCGAGCCTAATGTTACCCGGAATGGCCGTATTCTGGGCGGTCTGGAGCCTAGCCGTGCTTTCGGTGATGCCTTCTACAAATGGAGCAGGGAAGTCCAAGACAAGATCAAACAGCAGTTCTTCGGCCGGACGCCTCACCCCCTTCTCAAGACTCCTCCTTATGTCACCGCTGAGCCCATCATCACCACCACCAAGATTGACCCATCCAAAGGCGACTTCATCGTGATGGCCACGGACGGTCTCTGGGAGATGCTGAGCAATGAGGAGGTCGTTGGCTTGGTTGGTCAGTGGCTTGAACAACAACAGTCTGGTAACGGTGGATCCAAGGCCTGGCTGCAAAGCTGGTTCAGTTTCGACAGCCAGAAGCAATTGCCCGTGGAGCCGGCTAAGGATCAATCCACTGAAGGCCAGCGCCGCCCCATCCGCCAGCAGCAATATGATATCTCTGGTGCGGCCAGCCGATTCGTTGTCGAGGATAAGAATGCCGCGACTCACCTTGTCCGTAACGCCATGGGCGGAAAGGACAAGGATATGGTTTGTGCTTTGTTGACGCTGCCAGCCCCCTACTCTCGCCGATACCGGTATGTGACCTTTACACGCTTTTGTCCTATATGACTGCTGACCATTTACCTCCTCCTAGTGATGATGTTACCGTCGAGGTTATCTTCTTCGGCCAGGGTCCTGACTCCCGTACTGGTACAGTGGAGATCAACAAGGAGGCTAGCGCTTCGGAAGAGCCTCCCAAGGCTAAACTGTAAGCCAATTGGGTCTTACTTCGTCGCTATGCCTCACAGATCAGGAGTATGGGCCACGGCGCTTCAATACCGGTTGCCACTGTTTCCTCTATTTCAAATACCTCTGCAGCACTTCACATACCTGTGCCTAAGGCAACGGATTCACCGTGAAGGCTACTCACTTTTTCTGCAATTTTCGGATTTTCAAGGGACTGGGGGTTTTGTGCTTGTTCTCGAGCACAATTTTGACATCTGTACAGATCTCTGCTATCTATACTATCATACTTGAATTTAAACGAGTCCGCAAATAGCGGATGCTTTTCCATGGACGAGATATCCAGTTCATCTCGTAGCCTGGGAGTTCATTTACAAAATGAAGCAACACATGTTGGGTAAAACTTGATCACTGATAGTGCTGCGCACAATAGATCAGGACACGACGGCGGAGAAAACTCATTTCGCAAGGGTATTGGATATGAACTATTCAAATATCCTTTTTTGTTTGATCCAGACACGTGTAGCTTTGAGAATTTTCATCTTCGTTGGTTCTTCTTCGTTGTCCATAATGTACATGTTTGACGATAGGTAGTATAATACAAAAGGCCCATTCCCGGTCCCTCGCAATTCGTTGCGTGGCTATTCCATGCGTCCGTAGACTGGCGAGGCTGCAAGGAGTTGGAATGCTTGACTGGAAGCACGAATGGAAGTCGCTTGGTCCTATTCGGCTGACTGGAAATCTGCTTTGCCGCTGAAAATTTGGCGCAGCTGACCATATTAAGTTTTCGGGAGTAGAAGACTCATGATTTCGATTTGGGAAATCCGTGTTCCAGGCCTGGTCGCCGCATAAATTGGGATAGGGTATTACCCCGGCCCACCGTTGCTTGCTTGATGACAACATCTCGGCTTCATTCAGCGTAGTTTCATATGGAATGCATCCGGAGCTTCAGGGTTATTGTAACCAACATAGCGTCTGGCGGATATCGGCATTGGCGGCTTCATGAACATCTTCTTTTCCAAGATGTATGTCTGCAGCGTGGCAATACTAGAGCTACTGATCCAGTAGATCATGAGCGCGGCTGGCATCTCATAAAACCATCCGGACAATCCCACGTTCAGCGCCAGGACCTGGATGAAAACGCGCAGGCCATTGAAGGTTACGGCCCGGTACATCTCCATCCGGGGCATATCAGCTAGATCAGCGCGTGGCGTACGTTTCCAACCCGCTTGAACATTGAGAAGAATGGAGGCCGTGAGTAGTGCCGGCAAGATACCGGTCGAGTCACCCGCAAGTAGATCGGGGAACCATAGCGCACCCTCGTTCGCAAAGGTGGGCTCCATTGTTAAATGAAGGGAGTTGACGGCCGCATCGGTAGCTTCCTGATTCCCCTCAATCAATGAGAGTAGCCATGGTACCAGGCCGTTCTTGTTTCCGGACATGCCACGGATACTCTCCATGAGCAAGATCCAGACCGGCAATTGCAAGATGGGTGCGAAACGGGACTTGACGGAGATATCCCACCGCTGATGTAGAAGTTTGATCTTCTCGTTATATTCTCGGGTGGTTTCCATATTGGGCCCCTTGGAGCGCGGTCCTCCTCCCAGCTGCCTCCTCTTCGATTCGGCCCAGTTTGCCCAGGCATGCTTGAGGGGCATAATATCTCGTTCGCGCCGTGCGTTGGCTTTGGTGTACATTTGTAAGGGCAATCCGACGAGTGTTCGCACTATCAGGGCTGTGAGCGGGATCGAGGCTACCCATGGCAGGCCGGTGATATTGTGGACGCCATGGATCAGCCCGGCGGAGGCATCGAGAGCTTCGTTTATCCACGGAGCTGGTTTAGTCGGGTGAAAGTGTCGGACTTGCGAGCGTGGCAGGGCCCTGCGGGGAGCGTGCAATGCCCTGGAACGAAGCGCGTTCATGATCGACAGGGAGGCACGAGGGGATAATCAGCAGAGTGACAATTCCTGTTTCTCCAACTCGCAGATCGCAGATCGGGTCAAAAGATCACTGAAGAAGCTCCGAGCGGAGAAACATCCAAACTCGGGGAAAATCAGGTCCACTCGGTCGGTATCATGTGACGCGTATTGTAAGTTACGTTCCACGTCAACTGATCTGCAGCGGGCACACGGCCAGGTGGTGTTGATGGTTATCCTCTCCTCCTCTTTTCTTCTTCCACCATCCCTTTGAACTTCCCCTGGATACCACATTCAAATCCCGGGTACTATGCGTGGTCCCTGGTGAAAATCAGACGCAACCATGGCCATCCTGACCACCGCCATTCTCGCGCTCTTGATCGCTGCCACGACCGCCGTCCTGCTCCCTCAGCTTATAGGCCATGTACTCGGGCTGATCCTGCGCGGCGCGGGGTGGCTGATCCGCCGACGAACTCGATCTCGACGTGAATATGTGATCGCGCGGGCGCGATCCGACGAGGAAGAATTATTAAAAACACTGCGCGCAAAGAACTCAACACACTCTCTGGCCCGGAGCTCGGCCGAGGATGAGGATTGGGAGAAGGTGGATAATACCGCCGGCCCTGCTGGAGTGAAGGCTTCTAGCAGCGATGATATCGGCGCCAGTGATGGAGCAAAGAGGCCCGATGACTGGGATGGAATTATCGGGTTTTTCCACCCGTTTTGGTAGGGCTGGTTTCTTTATTTACTTTATTGTTTCGTTGAACCTATCACTGACTTGGCGATTTTATAGTAATGCTGGCGGTGGTGGAGAACGAGTACTTTGGGAAGCAGTACGTGCAACACAGAAGCGCTGGCCCAAGGCAATTTGCGCCATCTACACCGGCGATCACGAAGTCAACAAGGCGACCATGTTGGAGCGCGTCGAGAACCGGTTCAACATTCAATTGCATGCTCCAACAGTGGTGCTTCTGTACCTGACCACCCGCAAATACGTTGTCGCCAGCTCTTACCCACGCATGACACTGCTTGGACAGTCGTTGGGATCGCTGGTCGTCGCCTACGATGCCTTTACACTGCTAGTGCCTGACGTATTCATCGATACCATGGGCTATGCCTTTACTTTGGCACTGTGCAAGTGGCTCTTCCCTAGTGTGCCGACAGGCGCGTACGTGCACTACCCGACGATTTCCACGGATATGCTCGCATCTCTCGACGATCAGAGCGGGATTCAAGGTTTGAATGCAGGCGCAGGCAAGGGACTGAAGGGTACCGTCAAGCGGCGCTACTGGCAGCTATTCGCTCAACTGTACGGCTGGGTCGGCCGCCACGTCGACGTAGTCATGTGCAATTCCTCTTGGACCGCAGCCCACATTCGCAAACTTTGGGGTACTGGCAAGGACAGAGCAAGCAACGATGCCGACACTACTACTGGTAAGGGCACTCCGTCCTCGCCAGCCGTTGTATTCCCTCCCACGGCCGTATCAGAGCTAGAATCCAGCATCGCCGTGGATGCCGAGAGTGAGCAGAGCCGCCACGCTACCCTGCTCTACATCGCACAGTTCCGCCCAGAGAAGAACCACCCTCTCGTCCTCCGCTCCTTCGCGCGGTTCCTACAAGAGCGTGCCCGCAACCCGGCATATGCTGACCAACCCCAACCCCGACTCGTCCTCATCGGATCTGTCCGCCACGCTAGCCCAGACGAAACTCACATCTACAACCTCCGCCTACTAGCGCACGAGCTGCGCATCCGCGATCATACCACTTTCCTCTGTGACGCAAGCTGGCCTGCCGTCCTCTCGCACCTTGGCACAGCCTCCGTCGGCGTAAACGCCATGTGGAACGAGCACTTTGGCATCTGCGTCGTCGAATACCAGGCCGCGGGACTGATCTGCGTGACGCACGACTCCGGCGGTCCCCGCGAGGACATTGTCGTGGACCTCGGTGACGGAGCGACGGGTTTCCGCGCCGAGACCGAGGAGCAATTCGCAGCTGCTTTTGAGGCGGCGCTTGCGTTGCCGGAGTCGGAGAAGGTTGCTATGCGTCTGCGGGCGAGACGGTCGGCACAGAGGTTCACGGAGGAAGAGTTCTCGCGGAAGTGGCTGGGACAGGTGCAGAAGCTGGTTGAGGCTTTGCGATAGAGCCAGGTAGATATTATTCTTCCGTTTTGATATAGACGAATACTCATATCCTGCGTTTATGACCTGAAGTGTATTGTTTTGTATTAGGTGTTTGTCTCTACTAATGAATACGTACATCCTTAAAGAATTGCCAAAGCGACGATACACCCCTTGACTGGTTTAGTGTAGGCTGAGGCTAATCTTACGACAGCTTGTGCTTTTCATCGCCGGATATGACGAATAACACGTCCATATTGTGTACCTCGATAAATCATATTTACTAAGCCTTTAATCTTCGACATATGGTAGGATTCTATCAGTTAGAATCCCTAGTATATTTTCAAAATTATCTTACTAGTCACGACTTTAAACGATATACTATCAAGAAACCTTACTTTTTAGGAAAGACGGTTCACAAGACATCTAAAAAGATCTTTCACAAAAGGGAAAGTTGAAGCATATTGGACAGGCGCTAGCTAGATAAGTTTCTCTCATAAAATATTCTTTATAGCTTCCTATCGAACAACTTGCACAATATCTCTTCTCCTCAAACTCCCAACAACCAACAGAATTCGCTGACCAGGTATCCACCACAACCCAACCCAAAACAACTCTGTATAACACAGTGATTCATAGACTAACTCCCAAGTCATAATCTATTTACTCACACTACTTCAGTAAGTTGTCATGACTATTCTATCGGCCAGGTCGAACCACAATAACCACTTACAGTTACGGAGCATCACCAATTCACCTCAATCATCGACATCGACAACCAGTGCTATCTTAATTAAAATGGCGGCTACAAGCAAACCAGCATCATCAGCAATCCCGTACCTCTCCTCACTGCCCTTGTTCCAGCCCAACGGTTCGGACGATGCGGACACTGACGACACCGACTATGACGAGGTTGACAAAGATGATCTGGATGGTGATCTGAGCGCTGTGATTCGTGAGGCCGAGGAAGAGCAATACCTCGCCGACGAATTTGGTTCGGAAAACCAGAAGCGCCTGCTCCTGCTCTGGGGACCCTGACCCCAGCGGGCGAGACAGACGGCCAACAATCACCAGGGAACATGACCATCGAGTTTGGAGGCGGAGAGCGGGCGGAAAATGGGACATAAAGCCAATATCGAATGCCACTGGAAGTTTCCACTCATTGTCTTTTGCTGCAAGCGTACCGAGGCGGTACACTGGCAGCGCCACTGTGACCCGGTCTTCGTGCCCAGTTTGGGGTGAATTTGGGTTCCATAAGACCGGCTTCGCTAGGTCTAAGTTCCCATTCTCGTCCCGTCTTCGGAATGCCACAAGCTCTTTGTCAGAGCGAAGTCATATCGAGTCTCTGATTGCTTCACATAGCAACTAACCTGAGAGAGGAATTGGTCGAATGACTTTTGCGCTTCTCGTTGGAGCGGTCTTTGTAGCTAGAGTGCCACTTATGAGACACTTTAAAGTCTCCTGGTAGGCGACAGGTCTCCTTTCCATATACTGTCGCCTACCAGGAGACTTTAAAGTGTCCGTAGTATAAGAGACTAAGTCTGGTGTAGGCGTAGGTTTTTGCTCGGAGTGTGCTGAAGATATTCTACCTCGAGCCTCCTCCTATGAGCTAGATTAGCGAATAGACATTTTAAGGCTCTTAAAATAGTCGGCTCGACTAAAGAAACGGGTACAGTACCTTTCTTAAATTCTTTGCTCAAACACGATCATTCTCATGCATGGTCACATGATATCCCGTAACCCTCATACATGGACCAATTTCAATCACTTTTTTTCAACCAGTCCAGAATAAACTCTCAGATCGAGCGAGCTCTACAATCAAAAGAACATTACTTGTTGATGTATGATTTGATTTCAAAATGGTGTATAATACTCCAAGACGAGACGTATCTCCAACCTTCCAAATCAAGGGAAGAACAAAAACCAAACCAACAAAAGCAGACGGGTATGAGTGGTTCAAAAATCATCAAATGCGTCATGATGATAATGTTAGAGACGCAAGCAGATGGCCAGGCCAGAAGAGAAAAGAAAGAGGTCCAGCGATACCAACGCTGAAAAATCACCGTCATGAAAAAAGGCAAGTATATGCCATGACAACCAAACGAATGCCAGTATATAAGTGTAGATGTTGAACGTAGGGACGTTAGAACTTTAAAAACAATCAAAACCCCATTTCTGGCCATGGCCAAGAAAATCACAAATCAAACCAAATCATCAAGTCTCCCACCGTGTAGCAAAACGCCAGTAACCCTTCTCTATAAGGGATAAGCCAAGGAATAAAGAAGGAAGAAGGAAAGAGGAATGCCAAAAGCAGGAAAAAGCAGAACCATTGCTTTTCCGATTCCAATATCACAAGAAAACACGCGAGGGGTATAAACGAGTGAAGCGGCATCGCGTCATCATCAACTCCATTTTTGATCCACGTATCCAGGATCCCCTGGATTCATTCCGAGCATCTGGCCGCCATACATGGTGCCTTGATTATTTCCATATCCACCACTTATGCCTGACACACTACTGATGCCAGACTCGTCGTCGTCGAAACCGAATTCGCCCCCAGAGCTGGCGTCGAAGCTACTCCGGCCACCGATGTCACTGGGGTCATCGCCTGCCGCGGCGAGTTGGTCCCATTGCAGCGTTTGCAAGGCGGGGTATTGCGCAAGGAGGGCCGCAGGTAGGACAAAGTTACCAGAAGACTGGCCGTCCATGCCGGGGACCCCGGGCATAACAAGTGGCTGGGGAACGGGTTGAAGGTGACCGGCAGGTTGCTGCTGATGCTGTTGTTGTTCAGCCAGGACGCGGTCACGCTCCTGAGACTCTTCATCGAGTAGTGGCTTGATGCAGACGCGGCCAGCTTCGGACCTGAAATGGCGACCGAGGGCATCCGCACGCGCGAAACGACGACCGCAGCCCCAGTGGCTGCCCCGTGAAAGGTCACCACGGCAGACGAACTTCTTCTCACCGGAGTGGAGGCCCTCGTGGCGCTTGCGGTCGTGTTGACGTGCGAAGGCTTTGCCACAGACTGTGCACACGAATGGTCGTTCATCGGTGTGCGTGCGGAGATGTGAGCGCAGATTGTATGCTCGGGTGAACCGCTTAGGGCACAGGTTGCATTGGAAAGTGGCCGGATGCTTTTGAACGCGCTTCGAGTCACCGGGAGCAGCACCGGGGCGTCCTGGATCAGCCAAGTCTAGAATGTAGTTGCGACTCTCAATGGATGACGTGGAAAGACGCCTGTTAGACCTTGATGGAGACGCATCACGAGAGCCGGGGTTACTGCGCGAGTGGGGCGATAGCGATCGCGGGGAGGTAGCAGCGATGGCTTCGAGACTGGTTGTTGAGGTCGCGGGGGATCTTTGACGAGAAGCAGGGTGTGCGTAGGGATCTGACTTGCTGCGCACGCGAGATCCTGGTATAAATATGAGAATTGATGCGACGAAACACGAGACGGGTTGGAAAACTCACTCATCGCGGGCGGGCTCAACGAGTCAAAATTAGCAACTGGTTTGGGTGGCCCGAAGCTTGGGCTTCTGGATGGCGGCGCAAATTCTACGTTGATTGATGGAGGCGCCATTTGGGATGCCTGACCAATGTCGCCTGCGGGAATTGATCCCATCATATCATCACCTGGCATTCCATACATTTCTGTTGGGGCCGGGGGAAACTGATTGCTAGTCGAGGTATACTGTATACTCGGGACCATGTCATTAGTCTGCTGGGGCATCAGTCGTGGCGAGATATATGGGCTATGGGCGGGGCTAAAGCCCTGCTGGTGTTGGTCCGACAGCGTAAACTGCTCAATGCCGAGGGCATTTTCATACAGCGCGGGATCATTCTGCGGCACAAGGGAAGGTGAAGCATTGTTTTCGATACCCTCATATTCATGCTGAGACAAATAGGGTGAATGGTTGGCCGATGAGACCTCCGAGACCTCTGACGGTGCTCGGCGATGGGTCTGGAAGGCACTGTTGTTGTTCATCATGGACTGCCAGTCCGGGTTCACCTGCGCACTAAGATAGGCGGCCGCAGCTGGATCCAGCGAGGTATGTCGCGAATGCCGAGGAGTATAGAATGCTCCAGGAGTCCCTCCGGGAGGTGACATTGGTCCGGGAGATGACTGCTGCGGGTCTTGCGAAGAATGGTGTGAAGATGCAGAGGGATTGGAGATAGGGCTGACAAGATCAGCTGGGTTGACCGCTTGGTGCATGGCCTGTTGGCGCTGATGCATTTGCGGATCTAACAGCAGCGACGAATCATACTCGGATGCGCTAGCACTGTTAGGGCTATGGCTTTGGTATGCTGAGAAATCCAGATCCCCCGTATTTGAATTGAGCAGATTGGAGAAATTCTCAGTGAGCTGCCCTGTTTGCAGGCTCGAAACCCCTGGGTCCAGTTGATTTGCCATGTTTGGGTTGAATGATTGTGACATCCCGATGTTGGTCGTATTCAGCATTGGCGGGAAAGGCTGAGTGGATGGAGGCACGAGGCCTTGAGCTTGTGCAGCTCCAGAAAAGTGGTAATTTGCTGGGTAGCCGTAAGATTCGGTGCCGCTGATGCTGGGATCGGCATTGGAGGTGTCAAATTGCGGATTTGTCCCGTATGCGGCTGACATGGAGGGGTCCAGGGCTAGACCCACGGTTGGGTCGTGATATTGCTGTTGGGCGTGGGGTGATGGGCTCACGCTGCGATGCTTGATATCTGCAGAGACGGAGCCTGTGCCCTGGGTGTGATCGTGGGAGGCCATGGTGGCGGGGGGAGTTTGCGATACCGGCGATATACCTCTGGAGGATTATAAGGTGGGACAGGCGAAAGCGCGACACAGGGCGGCCGCGAGCGCCAAATCGGAGGGATCAAGGAGATTGGAGAGCGGCTGGAAGCTACTAGCGAAGACAGCAGAGATAGTGGTGAGATAATGGCATTCGCAGTAGAGGGACCGGCACGCGCAAAGAAGCTCTCGCCAGGGTCAGCGAGACAGTAGCATCATCTAAAGTCGAAGTTGAAGGTGAAGGTGGTGGTGATGATGGAGGGACCCGATAAATGGCGACCGCACGTGCGCAAGGCGGTCTGAGGGGGAAATGCGACAGTTTTTTTTTACTTTCCAGTACGGAGGCCCAGTTTCTTCCCGACGTGTTCGATGGCCCACCCGAGTACGACACTTCCGTAACCAGGGACAAGGCAAGGCAAGGTCCAAAGTCAAGATTTGGCCCCTGGGGATCGTGTCTCACACCGTATGGAGCAGTGCAGAAATGAACCCATACTGGGCCACTTACTCCAGGACTTTGGGACTAGTGTCGGTATGGACTTCTTTCCCCCCACATCGTGTCCACTACGATAACAGATAGGCACAAGAGCCCCTCCTTTTCTTGGACTCATTGATGGCAGTTTTCAACCTCGCCATCCTTATTCTATGGTGATTGTTGCGATGTTCCCCGACTTTTGGCATGTCAGGGTCGACTCTCCCTGCAGAAAGTCAATATCCTGACAACAAGAAGAGTTGAGAGCTACCCAATCGTTCCCTTGTTTTTCATGGTGGAGCATCACCATCCGGCTAACGCAGCGGGAGACTTTAGCTTATGTTTGCACAGCCACGCAGCTGAGTTTCATCCACGGTCCGTCCTTCCAGTTGGTCTCTGCAGTTTCCAATTCCAGGGCTCGGACCATCAACGGGGGTTTTGGGGTGAGTGATTCGCTGGCATTAGGGCAAGGCAGATTTCTCAGAGCACTCTGCCTTACGTGACGTATAATACTGCTGCACATACGGAGTACTCTAGCTACAGTGGGTTCTGACGATGTTGACGCCTGATAGCTCACTAAGCAACTAAGCCTCACACTCCAAAAATATTCGATAATTAAACTTATTTTAATCTTCAGAATGCTGCTGCCTCTGAACTCAAATACTACATTCCAGAATCCAGGAGTTTCAATAAACCCGAACACATCACAACAACAGAAGCGATGTACTTGATTCGAATTGGTCAGGTGACCGGACGAGACTCTGAGCCCGTCGACTTTGGACCCTCACTGTGATATCTCACATCCCGACTGCTCAGTATAACCAAATACCCTGTTCTCCATCTACACTGTCCCCAGCGTCGTCATACTCGCCCGCTCCTGATCATTCGTATAACTAAACAACAAATTATCCGCACAACTACTCCCCAACCCAGCATTATCCACCCATGCCGGCTCCCAGTAATAAATCCCCAACCCCCCGAAACACCCGCAACCACAGCCGCCAAATCCTTCAAAAATGTCTGCTGGCCAGCAACAGAGAACGGAATAGACGAAAGATCCGACGGGAACGCATATGCCGGACTGGGACACGAATACGGCCAATTAGTCTCGACGACCAACACGTCCTTGCCGTACGTCGAGTGCAGGTTTGTCAAACTAGTCTTCAATGCCGAGAGTGTCGCGCTAGAGCTGTAGAAGGGATAATAGGAAACGCCGATATAGTCAAAGTCTGACGAGACAAAGGTCGATTCGCTGTTCAGGACGGTGTTGTAGAAGTATTCTTGCTCGGACCAAGACCAGCCGTTGTCGAGGTGGATCATGATCTTGGGGGTTGTCGAGAGACTGGAATCCTTCACGCCCCAGGCGCCGGAGTGTAGGAGTCGGCCGATGTTGTAGTAGCTGCTGGTCTCGCCGAGGGGCCAGAGTAGGCCGCTGCGGATTTCGTTGCCGATCGAGACAATGTCGACGGTCAGGCCGTTGTCGGCAAAGGTATCGCAGACTTCCTTGGTGTAGTTGTACAGTTGCCATGCAAGCGTGTCGATATCAGTCGTAGACCAGCCAGAAGGTGTCGCCTATTCAGAGAAGTATAATATTTAGCAGTCCGTCTATTCCCATCAATCCCAGAACCAACTGCCTTCCATCACAATAACATACCTGATGACTCGGATCCGCCCAAGTATCACTCAGATGCAGGTCCAAATACGTCGTCATCCCCTGCGCCTGCACCCTCTTCGCCAACTTGATATTGTAGTCCAGATCGTACGACCCGTCACTAGGATTCACCCACACACGCTGGCGCACAGAATTGATCCCCGCACCCGCCAGTATCACCTCCAACTTCTGCGTCGTCCCTGCGGTATTCTTATACGAGATTCCCGCATTTTCCTCCACGATCAGAGACGAGATATCCGCCCCGTGGATCGATAGTGCCGCCGACGCAGGACTCAGCAGCTGCGCTGCTGCGAGCAAGAGAGTGGGAAGTAACATGGCGTTGCCGATGCGATGGACTTGGCTTGGCTTGGTAGATAATAAGAAACTACCTGCGACGTATAGTAGCTTATAGCTAATATCAGAATAACCTCACCAGTGCCCAAAGAAAGAGAAAGAATTCCAGCCATAACGACTTCCCTCCCTCCTTTTCTACATCCTCATCTCGGACAACCCTCAATCCGGACGCGTGGACCAGACGGGAGAATTCCCCCTCTTTGCCCTCTGCCCGCCGCGAAATTGCGCAGTTTGGGGTAGAAAGACTACGTGATCGGGGGATTTGTCCGAAGAAATTGGCCTGCTTGGGGTTAGTTCGCGCGATGAAACATCCGGCTGTGACGGGATAAATGAGTGGGGAATGCCTGACTTTTGCTGAAGAGTGGCGACTCGGCGAGTCTGATTGATGGGTGGTGTACGGTGGAGTCGTCAGCGAGTCTTAATCTGATCGGAGTATTACTTTATTTGACGGCTGTGGCAGGGGGTGTGGCGCCTGTCTTGAATGTATTGATGTGGGGATAAACAAGGTGTTTTTATAGAATATTGAGCCAAGACATTCTCAATCGTGTATTAAATCTAGTGATACTGTATACACCAGACAAAGAAGAAACTGTGCTATTGGTGTCTACAAATGCCTGCTTAACCAGAGACGGATCGATGTGTCCTGACCCGCTGACGATCTCGCCTTAGATTCACGCTAAACTCCCCTAGCCATCATCATTGGTGGAAGAAGAATCAAGGCAATCGACCAGGGAATTAAGAGAACTGAGGCATTCACCAGGGGCAACCCCGATATAAAGCCGTACCCCACCGGAGTATAGCTTCAATTTTCAGAGTTAAGCAAATAATAGACAAGCGAAATACTCCGCACTACGAAAAGAAAAGCACAAGCAGCCACGATATTCAAAGAACGGGGAAAAGGGTATCTTTCCCATTATTTCATTTCATCAGGTATCATTGCATCAGGCGAACAAAGCCCTCACCAACCAGTCCCAACCCAACCCAACCTAACCCAACCCAGCAATCTTGTATCATGCAGACATTCACATCCTCGCACAGAAATCCAATAACTATGGGAACATTTTGGCAGAGCACCACCCAGACAACATTACATACAGGTAAAACGGGGAAGAAGGGAAGAGGACAAAAACACACGAAAAACCTGCTTAGGGCTTCCCCGTGAGAGAACGGCCCTACAGGCACATTAGAAGAAAAGGGAAGCTAGCACCTAGTCAATGCGAGGACCGGTTGCTGCTTGTAGCAGGGGAGGAAAGACAGGGTGAATAGCCGCTGCCAGCGCAAAGTATATGTACAAGACATGTAGAATGTATGTCGACAAACTCTAGAATGTCAAAAGTTCGTGAAGTGACATGGCGGTGAACAAATTGGGCAAGGGGAAAACAAGGGGGTGATATACAACGACCTCGCAGTATACAGGAAGTGCCGAAGTGGAGAGGAGGGGGAGGGAATCGAAAGGTAGAGAGGAATGGTGGAGATTAGCACAAGGAGGTGAGGAGTGCTGCCATTATGAGCCAACAGTAGGCTTTGCCACAGGCTTAGGCGCTGGGTTCTTCCTGCCGATCACGAGTCCTTCGTCTTCAGACTCGGTCTCGTCCTCATCGTCGCAGTAGTACCTCGATTCATCTTCCTCTGGTCGGGGTGAGCCTAGCCGGCGAGCTTTGACAGTCTCGCCCGTGCGCAGAATTGATGGGACTTGGCTGGAGTCATCCGCATCTTTATCTCTGGATCCTAGGTACAACCCATCGCCGGAGAGAGATGAGGCACCAGATATGACAGACGGAATGCTCGGGTGGGACGCGCTCTGGGACATGCCGCTGGTGAAGTCATCAGCCGAGGAAGAGGAGATGGTGGCTGCAGACGGTGTCGAGTTGGTGAGGCCTCTGTTTGGAGCGTCGTTGGGGCACACTGGTTCGGGAGCCTGAGCAGGGGCAGGGACTGCTGTAGGGAGCGCGAGCGATTCGGTCGAGTACATAGCGTAGTCGACGCGATTGGCCAATGCGTGAGTCTCATCCGCACCGGTATCGATGTCGCTCCGCCGGCGGCGGAGAAGAGCGTCCATGGTGAGGTGGAAAGACTCTGCGGAGGACTTGCCAATGAGCTGCTGGGAGCGATTTCGTCGGTGTGCTGTGACAGGTTCTTCGCCTTCAATAGGCGAAGGAACTTGGGAGTGCCACAGACCCGTTGTCCGTACCTGGCCGATTGCGGAGGCATTACTCAAAGCGAGACTTGGCCCTGAATGTCGTTCCGCATTCAAGGATGCCAGAGATGCTGAATCGCCTGATGGCGAACCGCGTCTGCTGCGGCTAGTAGTGAAGACACGCCGACTGGCACCAGTGAAGAGATTCCCGAAGTTAGTCGTACCCAGGGCTTCGATAATAGAAGGTGTCCCTGTTCGTGGGCGGGATTTATGAGGCTCGGCGGCGGACTGCTTGACAGTCTTGGTCGATTCGGCAGTAGACATGGATGATTTGGCACGACGAGGAGGACCCGGTCGGGTTGGCATGGTTGGGGCAGGGGCAGGGGCATTCGGCTTGATCTCGGGAAGAGGTGTGGGGTCGAAATAAGAACTCCACGGTGCTCCCTCCTCCACCGGGCTAGCAGTGACGCTCTGGGCGAGAGGGTGCTCTCCGTGAATGGCGAACTTGGATGTCCGGAAGATTTCCTCGTCGCCACGGAGACTTGAACGACGGCTATCACGCGACGTCTTTCCGAACGTACTAGTGGTTGAGATTGACGACAAGGTGTCGGATGAATTGTTGGAGCTGCGCTTGCGACCTTCCTTGTCCTTGGACCGGCCAGAGAACCACTTCGCCACGTTGGATCGCACACGCTGGATGAAAGGAACCTTACTGACGGCACTGGTGACTTCCTCGTTGGAGACCTCAATCCTCTTGCCCTTGCTCTGGTAGCCGGGGTCGGTCTCTTCCACCCAGGCCTGGGGGTTGGGCAGACCATACAAGGTCCAGGGGTGATGTTTGATCTCCTTCAGCGTGATTCGCTTGATTGGGTCCTTGGTCAAAAGGCGTCGGAGCAAGTCATACAGTTCATCATCGATATCCTCGTACACAAGCTCATCGACTTCACGGTAGTTGCGTTGACTAGAAACGGAGACAGTGTCGTCCAAGACAGGCATGAGGCGCTTTCGGGGGACAAAGACCTCCTTCTTCACAATGGTTTGGAACATGCTGTATTCGTCGTCGGAGAGGAAAGGGAGACGACCGAAAATCATGCCGTACAATGTTACACCCAAGGACCAGACGTCAATAGCGCCGGTGATCTTAGGAACCGCTCCAATGTCGTCCACGAATTCGTCGCCAGTATAGCAGAGCTCCGGAGCGTAGAAGGCAGGTGTACCTACAGTCTTGGACAACTCTCGAGCATCATCCAACTCGGCAGCATCAGTCTCGGCAACCTGCTCTTCTTCCTCATCACGCATCGGCCGTCCTAGGTAAGAGACGCCAAAGTCGGAGATCTTGACACGATGGCTGCTAGTGACCAGTAGGTTGGCCGGCTTGATGTCACGATGAATGATACCCTGGTAGTGGAGATACTCCAGACCAAGGACAGAGTCGCGGAACGCATTGCGAGCTTCGGCAATGGTCAAACAAGGGACGTATGACAAGTCGTCTGTATCTGCAGACCACTCGGGTTCAGACGGAGCGTACCCAAAGCTACTGGATGCCGTGCTGAAGCGCCGCTCAAAGGAATAATCCATGTAGGCACCGTACATACTGCCTTCAACTGCAGCCAAGGCGTCCTGAGTGGAGGACTGACTGGGCGAACTCTCATCCACAACCGCAGTGGATCGGTTGGATCGGGTAGACGTCCGCCGCATCGTGAGCCCGAGTCCGTCTCCTTCTTCCTCGTCTGATGACTCTGCACCGTGTTCCAAACTCCATCCGGGAATGGGGCCCTTCTGGGCATCGGCGGCCTGCGCTTCAATACGCTCTCGCGCCTTTTCGCGTTGTCGACGAAGGTGTTGCGCCGTTAGGATGAACTGCTTGCTTTCTTCCAAGAAGGCCGGGGTGTCGGGAACTCCGTTCTTCTCACGGTCCAGTCGGAGCTTGTCGACATGAATGATTTCTCGGAGTCCCTTCTTCCGCCAAACGATTTCGCCGTTCTCAACATACTCTAACACGATGTAAACCTTTTGCCGGTTTGGGTCATCAATGACTTCCAACAAACTCACGACATTAGGATGCCGTGCCTTCTTTAAAATAGCCACCTCCTTCTTCACCTTGTCTTCCGCGTTGCCCAATTTGCCGAGACGACGGCGTTTAGAGTATCGCTGGACGATCTTGATGGCCACCTTTTGCTTCGTTGTCACATGCTGACCCAGTTTAACCTTGCCATGTTCACCCCGTCCAAGCTCCTCGAGAATCTCGTACTGGTTGATGAGCTTGTTGCCCGTCTTGGAGTCACGATCCACTTCGGCGGTGTGGGTTTCCTTGGGCGGCTGCAAGTGTGAGGGATGGAGATAAGGGCTGCTGATCAAGCCTTCGTCCTCGGAGCCCAGTGGCGTCGAACGGGGACTTCTCATTGAGAAGAGTCCGGGGCTGGACACGGGGGTGTTGCCCGCGGTACGAGAGACGCGGGGGAAGAGAGGGAAGGACTCCGTGGTGGTCGGCGTCGAGTAGGTGCTCCGCGACCGTAGATGTGGTGGCAGCCCCCAAGTTGGATGGATTTGTGATTGGAGGGAGGCATATGATTGATCTGGATAGACAGGATATTCCGGCTGTTGGTCCGAATGCCGGGATGACCTTCGTGAATTCCGTCCAATATTACCCAGTTGCGTGCGGGCATCGACCACGGTATTCTCATTCAGCGCCTGTAGCGAGCTCGAGGAGGAACGGGTGGAGGGGGTACGCGAGGAGGTGTAAACGTGGGGGAACGCTTGACGCAGGGTTGCTTGTGCCTCGGACAGGTCAGGGACAACGATTGGCATGGGTGCATGCTTAGTCGTCGTGCGAGTATCGACTTTGTCGTTTGCTACTGCAGGTGTAGGCATTTGTGTTTGTGCTTGTGTTTGTGACTGCAACGTCTCGTCCGATCGGTCGAAGTCCTGCTGGGAATCTTCCACGCCGCCATTCCGAGTCGACGGCTGGTCGGCATTACCCAGACCAGCCGTGGCAGATTGGTTATCCGTCGAATTCATCTTCCTTCCTTTTTCTATATGTGGTTTTGCTTTTCTTTCAAAAAGAAAAGGTTCAGGAGTGCGGGCCAAGTTTGCCGAAATTACAGTTGAGCATGGTCCTCACAATTTTATCCAGTGATCGTTCGAAGATGGGATTCGTTCAAGGGCAGTTGACGAGAGGCTTGAAAAGCACGCACGAATGGACCAGCATTACTTTCGGCGCAAGGCGATGTGGGTATGGTGGAAGGAGAGGCAGAGGACGGATGCTGGCACCTGTGTGTACCGGACAACGGGCCGCTTGAGGGAGGGGAGGATGAGTCGTCGAACGAGTCGAAAGGATCGGAGATGATCGAGGTAGACCTGCTACAGCACGAGGGATTCGGGTGTTCGCGTTCCCACACACGTGGGGAATGGCGGACGGTGTTTCAAAGGAGTGCGATCGAGGGATGATGCTATAAATAATAAGGTGGGACGTTAGGGATGGTCGGCGGACTCGCTCGGTAGGAGAGGGAGAGGGGAAGAGGAATAGAGCGAGATCGGAGAGATCGGAGGTAGGCGAACTATTTCAGAAGGAATGTGCCAGTCTGAACGGCAAGACCAGTCACGGAAGAATGGCCGTCCAGAAGGAGAGAAGATTGTAAAAAAGCGTAGGAGGAGGAGGTTGGTGGAAGAAAGGGAGGTTGGGTTGGAGTTGGGTTGAGGCAGAGAGCCAGAGGTAAAGGTGGTTCCGGGAGTTTAGCTTAGTTTAGTTGCAGTGCCCCCCCGCCCAGCTGCACTGACTCTCTCTTCCCAGTGTCGGAGTGTCCACAGTAGGAAGTATGACTACCACAAGAGAGCGATGATCGGACGCCAAGAGGAAAATTAGGAAAGGGGGAAGGGAAAGGGAAATATGAAAAAGAAATACCAATGCAATATTACCTCGACATTAATGCACGTCTGCTAATCCGCTAGGAACAATTCTGTTCTGCAGTGGAGAGACCAGGATGGCCAGGATTATGATAATTAATGGTGGTTAATTTTGAATCTCTAATTGCAGCCCATTCGTTACTCTGGATAGGATGTCGAATACGTAAGTATGTAAACTGATCCTGTATCTTTACCAGCGATAAGACTTCGCAGGATCAAAAGATAGGCGTTCTGCCCAGTTATCCCCAGTAACCAATACGGAAAAATTACAAAAATAACAGTGGGGCTTGTCAGACTTTCCAGACTGTCGAGACTTGGCCACTTTGAGCTTTTTGGGCCTTTTCGGCGCCGGCTCTAAGTCAAACGAACAGTAGCGCTCCACTGCTCGTTTACTTCGGCCGACACTCCGATTGCACAACGAAGAAGAAAAGAGGCGCGATGACCACCGTTTCCCAGTGGCGATTTCTGCCCAGTGCCCAGCGCCAAGCATCACTTCGCTCACTACCTGCAGTCGATTCAGATAGACCCTCAAGTTCCAACATTGGCGGATTACGTCGAGGACTTGGGGCTCGTCTGGGCCAAGTCGCTTTCCTTCTTGGCTTTGTTCGCGTGCCGGGGGCGAATAATATTGAAGCTCCCCTCCTCTATTCACCCGTGGATCAGTGCATTCCGGGCGGCTGGTCATCAATGCTGGGACCCTTGCCTTGCCTGATCTCTTTCCCATCTGGCTCTTCTCTTTGGCCCACCAGCATCCTAATCAGGCTAACGGTACAGAGCGCATTCAAAGAAGGTCCAGACACGATGTAGCCATCATTTATCGTCCCTGTGGCTGGTTTCTACAAAGCGATATGGACGGGTCGTCCCCCCGGCGATATCGTCAGGACCGTGGTTGCCACCTTCTGCTAAGTCAATCCTTAATTCAGCGACAATCCTGTTTCGCATGGGATGATGATCCGCTCAGGTGCTCATTTCGGCCACAAGCAGCGCGCTCACGATGATCAGAGCCCTAGGTTTTTTTTCTCCAGACTACTACTACTACTACAGTGGTCATGATGCCTCTTTCTGCTTTAGGCATGGGGCGCGCGACTGTTCTGACCACCCATTCTACCCTCATTTGCCCCCCAACCGCGAACGAGCCTACGGGCAGCTTTGCCTCAACCAATTGCTCGCAGCCGCGCTGTGATAGGGCCCTTTCAGCTGGGCGACAAAATGGAAACTAAGTTTCTGTCCATCCCAAGCTGTTGGAACTTGGGGAAGAGAAGCGAAAGTCTGTTCTTTGTTTGTCGCTCAGCAAGGCCCCCCCTCCCTTCCCTTAATTCCCACCTACCCATTGTACTCTGGTGCCAAAATCCAGTTCGAACGAGGATAATTTGCCTTCTGATGGGCTGGGACGAGCGCACGCTAACGTTTCGCGCGGACATGACGGCGAGCCAGGGGTGCAGGGGAGGTGCAGGGATTCGAAGTGATGCGACTGGGCCGGCTGGGCACTAACTGGCGGTCTTTCGTGGGGGTAAAATGGACTGATGCAGTAGTCGCGGGTTTAGTGTCGAGTTGAAATCAAGGACTGACATGTAGAGAGGTTGTTGACTTGTCGCTTACAGTAGTGCCCTTGGAAGTAGTTGGAGGGCGACAATAGCACTTTTACTGCACTAACTAACCAATTCAAATCCGCTCGACCACTCCATACTCGTATACCCCGGACCTCCCTCGCTCGGACTTGGTGATCCTCGGTCTGCACGGACATATGGGAGACCAGTATAGGACCGTGTCGGCATAATCGACCATAGCTCGAGGGAAGAGAGGGAAGACCTCCGAGAGGCGTTCTGCAAGATGCCCCTTTCGAGCCCCCGGGAATGTGCATCGCCCTCGTCCGAAACGCGGTCATCGCCCATACGAATTCGCCGTCATCGCAGGTACAGGCGACAGTACTGTACACTGTACAGAATACAGATGGTATTCCCTTCGACAGTCGACGCCCGAGCGTCGTCCGTGCGCGCGTCCGTCAAAGTTGACGCCGGATGGGGGGTCTTACGTCATGAACAAGGGTCTGGCCCGCCCTAATTAGCCTTCATTATTTCTGATTCCTCTCAGAACTATGCCTGTTGGGTACGGAGTATTTTAGTCATTAACAAGGATTTGATCCATGCTCGTGCTCTGAATGGATGAAATACGAAGGAAAATATCTCCTTGGGGTAAATACGGATTTCAAGGCACTACTAGGCAAGTGCGGCGACTACATGCAGCAACAGCTAGGTAAATTATCTCCTCTTCACTATCCCGTCAATCACTATCCTCGATATTCCCACTACGACATCAACCACTCCTAAGCTACGAAACTGAAGAGATCCGATCAGCCCGGCCGTTTAGCTTTTCACGCACAGATCAAGTCCTACAAGCGATCCGCACCATCACTCCAGACTCCTCCCCTTCAGACTTTGTGGCGTGCAAATCTCTACAGCGTAATTTGCTTCCTGTCCCCTGGGGAAGGGCACTGGGCACGTTACACCACCAGGCCCCCAAACAGTCCTAGTAGGCGGATCTACCCATATTCGCGCATCAAGATAACCACACCACCCACACCCCTTTGTCACACCGGTTACTCCGGAAATTGACATATCAAAATAATTGCAAATCACCGGGGTGCCTGATTGATATGGTCAATGATGCCTTCAAGGTGCGCCGCGCCGATATCGGGTACTACCCAACCATTTACTGGATGATAAAAGTAGCCGGGGTATCTGGCAGCCATGGAAGTCAAAATGTGTGACGGAGGGAAAATGTGTAGGGTATCAGGTTTGAAATCTCCGAGGATCAACCCAACTCTATCCTAATGGGGGCTCGCGCATGTCTATGTATGACTTAGTGTGCAGGACAGTACTAAAGCCCTTCCCGTGCCGCCTGTATAGAACTTTGCATGCATACATTCGTCCACCGGAGCCTGGTATACTAAAATGAATAGATAGAACCAACCCAGCTTTGTGAAGACTAGACAACTCGCAGCTACCTGAGACATTATTTTTTTTTCTTCAGATACTCATACTCCTTGGCTTTATATTTCCGGTTCTGATGCCCATCGTGCTCATGCGCTGTTATAGGTTGCTCACTGAGCACAATTCTCAGCGCCCTAGCCAAGCAGAGTTGCCTAATGTATTCAGCCGAAATGAATGGTCTTAACATATGCAAATATACAACCACGGACTTTCCCCTTTTCCATGAGTCTCTGATACCAAAAAAAAGTAATTAAAATCAAAATCCCGAAGAAGGTCCTTATTTGTTTCCACTCTGAAGTAGGCTGGTTGATGACGATGCAAGAGAACCGCTAGGTCAATAATGCTTCATGGGCAATGTTTGAGTCTCTACGGTCATATGCGGGGTCTCTCAAAACTAGTAGTCTTGAGTCCCAAATCCTCAGCAAGATGGAGCTGACATTTCCTTTGTGATAGCTGAATTCTCGATTATGGCTTTATCTAAATCATGTAAGCAATAAAATATCTTGCATCAAGCCATCACGAGGCTGAGTGCTGTTCGATTTAAGAGCTGCAATATTAAAGGGCTCTCAGTATACAATCCTATGCATAATTCGAATTTTAAGGCAAGAGATAAAGTCGTATGCATTCACATGGGTATCATATCATCCAGGGCAGTCTTGAACCCGTAAATATTAAGGCTTCAGGAGTCATTACAAACATGCCAAAAAAGTCAATATCAATGAACCAATGAGATCTCGGAATATGTGCCAGTCCCAGTCACTTTACCCGGTGATAGTGACCCTGTGCTGCCTAAACTTCATCGTGAGTGACATTCGACCTGAACATATTTAGCCGTGCAGCAGCCAAAGATCCAGCAAACACCGGATTAAGGGGTGCCTCGTGCTGGTCGAAAACTGTAGTTTCATTAACAGACTGCTCTTGCTTGCTCAAAACATCTTTGAGCACGTCGTGTAGAAGCTGATCTTGAGATGATTCACCTAGCAAGACCACGTTACTAAGTGACTTGAGAACCACACCATCGCATTTGACAGGCATTTTGGTGAGGACGCCAAGAGCCGTTGTGAGCTTGGCCCGGCGGTCGTGTGTGGATTCTCGTGACCCAACATCGGTCTCATGTAGAACCCGTATGTTATCATAGACTCCACACTCCTCATAGACTAAGAGCGCAGTCAAGGCGGAGCGTGTATACTCCACAGTCAGGAACGCCTGTGCTGGGTCCTGTGGGTCTGGGAAGTAGTCACAATTTCCGGGGCCGATGTCATAAACATGGATTGCTGCTAATTTGCCAGCAGGAGCCGCAGGATTTGCGGGGATAGAGATAGAGATGGATTTGGTAGCGTAGCGGAGGGTATCAAAGAAAGGTTTAGAGATAGGAAATGGGACTGTGATTTCGGCTGTTGACACTGAATCCTCGAGATACGACTCGCTTGCTATTTTCAATGACTTGAGCATCCGCGAGATGGAGTCATGTGTGGGATTGTGACCACCCAGCCAAGGTGGTAAGTAGTCGCGAAATGATTGCCAGCTTATGGCTGTCGGTGTGTCAGGGGCAATGTAAGCATGGTCCTTTTGGACATCTGCTGTCCGCATTCGTTGTTTGTAGGTAGGATTTCCCTCGATTTTGGCGACCTCTGCGTAGGAGCCGTTCGGAAAATGAATACTCGCAACTCTGTTTTGAAGGTTATTTTGTGATCAAGTCTTGCAGTGGGCATTCGCACTCGAACCTTACCCATAGTCGAGGGTTAGCTCGAAACCAACGCCATAGTCTTGCTTGGCGGCTACAAAGGCCACGGGAAAGAGGCCGGTTGCCAGCAGATACCAAATCTGTAGAATCATCGTTGGAAGAAAAACAGTCTGGATTTCTAACAGTCTTGGACAAGAAGAGCTGGCCTGAACAAGGAAAGTTGAATGAAGATGAAAGAGCTGAATCTGGGGACCGTGGTTGGGGGAGGACGACCAAATAACCGTGCCAAGTCGCCCAGTGCCCGGCGTGGGGCCACTTGGCACAAGCTTAGTACTCAACCCTTATGCATCAATTTTCAGCCCCAAGCAGCACTTCCCTCTTTTGCATTCCCCTATTCGTTGTTTGTTTTGAGAAATCTATATGATCCACAATTTGGACCGTTCGTATAGCCCCATAGGCCCCCCATATGCAGGGCGGACCAAAATCATGCCGCTCAGTAGGGGCCGAAACACGGCGCCAACTCGAGGAACTCAACGTTGAATGGCTGCAGATAGCCCAAGCATCAACGAACACCCGAGCGGCTATGCAAGAGATCTCCTTTCACTTAGCTCTTGCGGCTGCTAGTTCCACTAACTGTGGGGGCTAATAAAAGGTAACAAAGAAGAGAGATCAAAATGACGTAGTTTTAAAGACAGAGGTCGTTCGCTTCCTCGCTTGCTTCTGTTGAATAATGTCTTTTGCGCCCTGAAGTTGATTGAGTTATGTCCAAATATTTGAAAATCCATCCTCCGGGAAATATAACATCCTCATGTGAACCGGATGGATGATCCGGCAATATAGCAGAGTCTGCAAGCGACATGAGCTTGAAGGAATCGTACCCAATGTTTGCCAAATTTTATGCTACTGCTTCGGAATGAGGTCAACTAAGGGGCCAGATGCACATGAGTATTTGCTTGTTTCTGTTCTAATTCCATCTGTAACGCGGAGCCTTGTCCAGGGAGATCGCCAGGAACAATCATCGGTACGTCCCTATCCGCCTGTCCATTTCTGTACCTACTAATTGTACCGAGTTCCTAGATACAACGATCCCACTACGTAGGAGATGAAAGCGCTTCGACAATCGGCCTTGTTAGATATTAATAGTACAACCAACTGGAGGCTTAAGAACACACACACTAACCACACGAAGGATTTATACCACTTCGCAATGATTCCTGCCCCCATCGAACAGCCTCGGGGGCCATTATTATTTTAATCTCACACATAGCTTGATCCTCGCAAGCTATTGCTCGAAAGTGTATATAGTATTTGTCGTGAGACATCGAGCATGAGTTCTCAAGATTATTCAGTCAATAGAATCAGCTTTCTCCGAGTATCTAATTTTCAAAATGCGCAATTCTGTCTTGTCCTTCTGCCGCTATGCGGCCTCATTGCTGCAAATCCTATAGCCGATCTATCTAAAGGCCCGGACATCAACAACCCATCGGCATCAGATCCCAAGACACCCCCAAAGAAGATCTCGTTCCCAAACGTCCGGATAACCCCTTCCCCAAGGGTATTCCAACTCAACCGGATAAATGTGATGGGTGGCGTGGCACGGTCATAGACCAATGCGGACAGCTATGCGATTCTAGCCAACTGCGCCTGGTGGTGGGACACCACTGGATACTTTCCTGGGGAGCCTGGCAAGCCTGGCCCTTCATCCGCAGAAGATGATTTCCCAATTTCGCTCTGGGTTGATCTTGGAAGTACCACATCTCCAAGTAAAGCCGACTTTGCCAAGCTATTCTCTGCCGATGAGGAGGGCTTTGACAGCTCAACGACAACCACCACTACACATACAACGACCGCCTCGGCGCCGACGGCGACAGCAGACGACACATGCAAAGAATCATACAAGTTCTTTTGGGACCACTTCGAAATTCACGGGAAGAACTTCGACCCGTCTAAGTTCGGCAAAGATGGATCAGGCCTTAAGAAGCAGATCGGAGGGTGTGGTGCGTTGAGCGGATGGCACTTTGAAACAGATACTTCGGGTGGATGGCAATGGCATGCCAAGGGAAACCTGCCGATTGGAAGTAAGGATTGTGTTGGCAGAGCTGTTGTATCGGCTGGTGGTGAGGGCCCCGATGGTTGCAAAGGCTCTGGATTGTAGATAGCATAAACCCAGGACATACTCGGACGTTGATAGTCGAATGTGGATCCGGAGGAATGGTAGTAAGATAGTCGATAAGATACTGAGATTCTTTTATTTTGTTCGACCCACTTTCCATGGGGAATTATTCGACCACACAACCCTTAGTCTGATTTAGCGTAGTAATGGTACTAATGTCTTCGACTTTAGATATCATTAGAGTAGTTCAAAAGTCTAAGTCTAGAAACTAGAGAAACGGACTAACTAGACAGGCTTCAATTACTCCCTTTGTGAAAGGTCTTTCTAAACGTCTTTCGAATCATCTTTCTTGGCAGCACAGATATTATTTAACTAGCGAGTGCGAAGATAATTTTGAAAGTTTGTCGGGGTTTCAAACTGATGGAACCCTATCGTAGAAGATAGTAATACTATTACAACGCTAGACCAGAATCAGGGCTGTATCGTCGAATTAGCAATGGTGTATCCTCGTTTTAGCAATTCTCCTTTCCATGCCATTTGACTGCATTCTGGTATCTTGATTTAGTAGTGGAATGTAAGCTGATGATAACGACGTTGTTTACGACAACAGTAGACTTCAGTCACTTCATATTAGTTCTCTAAGTAAAGAAATTCAATTGAGATCCTTGGAAACACTTTTCAGTATCAGGTCGGTCGCATCTAGAAAATCCACAGCTGTTCTCCCAATTCGTCAAATTTAGAAATCACATGAGATTTTCTGACTTCTACCTCAACAAGCCATTCTCCAATCACACGAGATGCATGTTTTGGGTGTATATCATGACCCTGAGCTTACTTTGAGCTCATACTGAAATCTACGCGCTTTACTTCGAGCGCCATCGTAATCGCCCTAATGAGAGAGTCCCCTGTATGTTCTCCTGCGTCATATTAGTCGTATTATTGTACGGAAACCTCCATGTTCTTTTTAGCGCGGTCATAAATGACCCTAATTAGCGGGGTACACCCGGCTAAGTACATACTGTACGCCGTACAGAGTAGATTACTTGATTCACCCCAAACTCCCTAAGTGCTCTAAGCTAAAGTAACTCAGCGTCCCATTTTAACTATCGTGCACCGTCAACTCCGCAATCAATGATTGGGCGATATACCCGATACTGCCTTACTAGCGTCGATAGCTACATGGATTCCCGATTGCGGAGATGCGCACTGGGCGTCTGCTGCAAAGGCGGGCTAAATCGACCACGGTCTCCCCACGGAGCTGGAGCTAATTTCTGCACCATAAAGGGGTACAAAATGACGCTAGGTAAGATCGGAGTTTGTTCGGGACTTGAGTTTTGATATGTACGATGCGGGGTGTGGGCACTGGGGGATAATTTCGCTAGATACTACGGAGTACTCCGTAGGTACTAGATTGTAATACCGGATACTGACAGCTAAAGCACCCCATCGCAAGCTCAGAGCTTAAATTCTACGTCTAAAGTGGCACTCCTGTCTAGCTCACTAATAATGCATGCGATTGGCTTGTTTCCGAGCAACCGGTGCCGGGGATCTGCATGCCCGGTGCCGGTGTCTCTCCGGCTAGGGGACACAGGCGGCGCCGGTGTCTCTATTTGGTTCATAGGTGAGGTGGCACACAGTTACTGTCTTGCCACTCTATTCACATCTGTCGAGCTCAATTCGGATACAAGATCGGACAGGGAGGATGCACAGGCACGGTGCAGGGATTGGTGGTGGTTGTACCGCTTGGTTGAGGAGCTGTTAGGGTTGGGTTGTACTTGGTGGCAACTATATGGTCTATCTTGAACAGCCGAAAAAAGATCAAACCATGATATCAAAAAAATCACCCTGTACTCGAGGGTAATTTACTCACTTCTTGACTGGAAGAAAGTCGTCCTTAATTTCTTTTGGGTTTAAAACCAAAAAAAATCAAGGATCTACAGTTTTCTCCGGTCTCCATTCCGCGCTTTCTGGTCCGAGCCACGTAGAGAATGGACGTCTAAACCACAGTTTTTTCCTGGGTTTTGATATTCCCAGTCAATGATCGCCTTAATTTTCAGTGTTACATACTTGACGATGATATTTTGCTACGCAAGGTCATTATGGTATAATAAAATCTCCGTTTCTCCCCGTGCTGATTTCCCCGTTCATTCATGTTGTCTCTCACCCGCGTCGGAAAAATTACCAGACCAGAAGGCTCGCCAATCATTTGGACAAGGGTCCGTCGTGTGTTCTTATGATTCTTGATCTCGGTGTATACGAGGGGCTATTTAGTCTCTAGTGGATCGGACATTGGAACACCCTCTATGTACTCTGTGATAGGGGTGCAGTAGTAGCAGCCATCGTAATGCATCTCGGGACGGGAAGCCGACCACATTTCCTCAAAGGGATAAGAACATATAGGCGTGTATCATGCCATGGCTGGCTTGTAGGTGTTTCGTACGCTGAAGCGTAAATACACAATCGACATGTAGCTCACGTTATCTCAATAGCAAAGTCCAATACAAGAGCTGGTTAGTGGGAAAGAGAAAGGTGAGCTAACAATCCTGCAAAGACCCAAGCGGCATAATGACTGGGGAGGGATTATCTTGCAGACAAAGAGGGCCATGCTACTTGTTGACTCCGGATAGTCTCGAAATAAGGTCTGAGCGTTTGCACGACGGATGGTCGTCTCCAGCAGAATCAAGATGGTTTTGTGAAGATGCATGCCATCCTTGTCGGAAGATCGATAGCTGACGAACATAGACCGTGTGTACCCTGTGTTTGGGAATCTTGTCTGCCGGTGGTTTTCTTCGTTCTTGCACAGTGCCATCAGCACAGGACGATGGGCTTTTTTGCTCCAATCTTTTTTAGCTTTATCTGTCTGTTAACTGTACAATGCCTAAAGCATTTTCTTTCTTTGTCTCCCTGCCAACAGTGGCTCGTAGACGCTCGAGCCCGAGGAAAAAAGCAAAGAAAAAGACGAGTACGAGAGAATAGAGTGCAACATGCAAGCCCCTGACTTGCATTGCTGTTACTGCATGAGACTTGTTTTGGCTAACCCATGCTACGCCAGTACGGAAGAGGCTAGACCACGAGCACATCCATGCATGCGATGGACAGGTACACTGGCACGTTACAGAAGATATGTTTTGCGCATTGACACTAACCCTGCATCAAAACTAGATCTTTCACTGTGGAAGTGATTAGCATTTTGGGAATTTAGCCTTAGTTCTGAAGTAGAATGCCTGTCTATTTGTCGAACGGTGATATTGGGTACTATAAACTGGAGTAAGAGAAGCAAGCTTCACCTACCTTTGTATTTTGTTCTCTTCAACTCAATATACGGATCCTCGGCTATGCATTGTAAGCAAACGAATCATCCCAATCCGTCGAAACCCAGTCCAGATGGTAGTCCGCCAAGCCACACAGCATCCGTGATTCGGACCCTGGGACTATGAACTGGCTACACACGAGCCTGCGCATTGACTAGGTTTGAGTTCGGTTTGAGTTACGATTCTCGGCTATGAGACGTGCATGAAACATGGTACGAGTACACGCATCCAGGTCATAGTGACAGTGAGATGTTGGCGTGCCAACTTGATGGAGCTCTCAGAGTGAACCACGGTTCGTGGCAAGATGGGACCCACTGGGAGATCGGGCTTGGGACGCATTTCCATTCGCTTTAGATACTCTATGCTGGTATTCTTATTGGTTTGAATTGAGTTAATGGCTTTCGGGGATGTGTGGCACCGACGGGATGCTGATAAGGAAACTAAGGCGAGTACTGACCGGCGCGGGGAAAGGAGAAGATGTTATTTTGGCCGATTTTCTAGGATTTCTTACAGATTTTCTTTTTCTTTGGTTACAGTATCTGGGGTAGTTTAGCTAGTAACCGAGAGCTACAGTAGTTCAGATGCATTCATAGCGCAATCAGTCAACTGAGGTCGGTGAGGTTGTTGTGGCTAGGTAAAATCTAGCTCTATATATTAGAACAGAAAAGAGAATCTCAAGAAAAGCAAATCGGGACATGACAGGACATGCAGAGCTCACAATCCCGGCCTTCTAAGCCAAATAGAAAAACACACACGTCCACCGGCTCGATTTCATGCGTTGTCTTCTCGCTAACACCGAGGAAAGACTCGAATGCGTGGCGGGCCTTGATTTAGGATGAGGCTAATCACTCGCACGCCAACTCGTGCTTTCGCACGACAGACTAATTCATTTTCGGATGTGGTGGATAACAGGTGCATCAAGTACCTAGCTAGAAATTCCATAATACCTATTAAGCCCTTCCCCGAAGCTATTCAAAAGACTGTTCAAAAGACAATTAGAAAGATCTTTTATAAAAAGAAAGTTAAAGCATATATATTTAAATTGTAAAACGGTTTCCCAAGTCTGAATATCAAGGATCCAGTCTACCTGTTCTCCACTGTATCCGAAAATGGAAATAGTCTGTCGTGTGAAAGCATGAGTTGGCGTGCGATTAGCCTCAGCCTTGATTTACTTGGTAATCTAGCCCTGATTGTGTTTGAGGATTCAATATTGGCCAGTTAGAAGTCAGTATCAGAGACTTTTTTTAACATGGGCTAGACATAGGATCTCGAGAAGGAGGGGACTCAGAGGACTGATTGTGAGCTTGACCGTGCCATTGACTAGAGGGTAGTCTGTTATCTCGGGCAACCTATACGCGAGTTAGTTATCTATAAGCATGAAATTAGCGATACTACCTAGAGTGCAAAGCGAGCCTATTCAGCAGCCTAGCGAAAAGAAGTCATATCAGTCACTGGGGAGATACAGACAGACAGTAACTATGCTGCCCCGCACCGAGGCAAGAAGAAGGCCTGTCCCTCGAGTCCTTGGAATTGTAGCGCCTCCCACTATATCTTAGATTAAGTCTTTGCAGAATGCAAAGTAACAGTTACTATAGGCTATGAGTATGATGTTGCGATCCACCGGTGCAATCTGATTTGCATCCTACAGCTACAGTCACAAGCAATAAATCCTCATAATCATCCCCCTTGGCCCCATCACCATGTCCCCACCATCCGCCCCGTTGCCCCCGCAACGAGGTTGATCGCATGTTGATCTGGTGCTCGGCACTCTATTTGCTGTCTATTGGGTGGCCACTTTCTTTGTTGAGGGGGTCCTGCACGTCCTGTAGGCGTCAGCCATCACACCGTCCAGCAGAATCATTGGTGTTCTCGATCTTCGGCCCCGATCTGGCCGGGTTTTCGCCAGGACGATTACGACGGTGTGGCTGGGAAGAGGTTTAAGTGTGTTTACTTTGATAGAATGTACGAGTCAAGTGGAGAGGACAGATGACTGGTAGTAGTCTTTTGTCTTGTAGGCTGGCCCCAACAGCATTTGAACATCTGAATATCACCATCGTTGCACCGGACTTCCTCCTCTCCTCTTCTGGCACCCTTCAAAAGATCAACTGGAAGACCTGTCAACAAACCTCCCTACTTAGCGGCATTCCGGCCCCTCGTCGCCTGCCTCTGTCAACCTCGTGGCACCATGCTCGCCGATCCTGGAATGCATCGCTTACCTTGATTGTGTCTCAGATTCCTTTTCGCAAACGCGCGATGGAGCTCCGTCGCCGCTCCAAGCGCAGTGGTCCACCCCTCACCCACGCTGCCCTACTACTCTTCGACCTCGTCAACGCCATTCCATACTCTCCGTCCTCCATCTTCCTCTCTCCATCACACAATGACTCACTTGCCTACCTGCTGCAGCCCAGCAGCTCCACCGAGGGCAAGACCGAGTTCCTGTCGCTGAACATCTCCACGAACCTCGATTCCCAGAACCCCACCTACCACACTTTACTGCCGCAGACTCCATTCCAGAGTACGGAGCGAAACTCGACATTCGTCCCCGTCATTGACGATCGCGGCATCATCTCCGTCTACGCTGGAGACTGTCACGATGGGTCAGAGACAAACTGGCTTTGGCGCTTCCAGCCAGACAATACTAGCTCAATCGGCAATGGCTCTTGGACGCAATTCACGGTGAACGCGGGGGAGGGAAATACAAGACTGAATTATCTGGCGGCCGGTTTCTCATTCGTACCCAACAACACGACTGGAACGCTCCTCTATTCGTTTGGAGGAATGTGCCCCTTTGCCAACAGCACGGATGACACTTGGGTTTCCGCCGCCAACTATTCGCAATCCATGGTGGTCATGGATCCCGATTCGAGCCACAGCACCGAATTCAATGCTGCGATTACTGGAGACCGCGCACCGCCTGTCCCTGAGGCAGGAATGGTTGTCGTTCCACTTCCAGAGACGTATTCGCGGACCCAAACCCAACAAGATTTCCTGTTTATCGGCGGCCATACACGAGAGGCCTTTCTCAATATGTCCCAGCTTGCGATCTTCTCGGTGCCACAAGAAAGCTGGGCCTTTGTCACCGTCAACTCGGATTACAAGCCTAGGACGGAGCTGGCTGTGCGGGATGCTGTTACAGTGGAGCCCCGGTCTGGTCATGCTGCTGTTCTGTCGCAGGATGGGACGAAGGTCTACGTTGTCGGAGGCTGGGTAGGAGACACTTCAACGCCTGCTGATCCTCAATTCGCAGTTCTCCATATTGGAGCAGAGTATGGCGGGACCGGGGAATGGGCCTGGACTGTACCATCCTCCGAGGGAGTGGGCATAACCGAAGGGACAGGAATTTTTGGTCACTCAGTCGCCATGCTCCCTGGAGGGGTGTTGATGATTGCCGGAGGATACAGTATTCCCAAGCAATCCTCGTCGAAGCGAGCAACTTCCTTGGCAGAGCGCAACTCTCAGGTCTATCTCTACAACACAACCTCAAGCAGCTGGGTGACTTCATACTCCAACCCGTCCGCCAGCTCTACGTCTACAGCGGCATCTCACCACCGTTCCCTTTCTTCCGGTCAAAAGGCAGGACTTGGAGTTGGACTGAGTCTCGGGATACTGCTTGTCATTACCATTGCCTTTTGCGTATGGGGATATCACCGGAAGCGCACCGTACGAAGCAAGCGAGATTCACAACTCCGTGAATTGGCCCTCGGCGCTGAACGTGCTCACTTTTGGGCTCGAGATGAGCCCCATCAGGCAAGCAGTATACGAAGCTCGCAGATGAGCGAGAAACAAGACCCCGTTCCTGCTTACCCGTGGTCTGCGAACCGCAGTGTCATTTCACGGCCTGCGTCCTGGAAAGATGCCGGTGATGGAGCTGCAGAAAGGGCAGGTCTGCTGGCAGACTCCAGTCCTACTAAAGGGACGCGCCAAATGAGCCAGCAACGATCGTATCGTCCATCGAGCTACGCCGATTACCGCCGCAGCGATACCACAAGTGAGATTCACCCGATCGATGAGCGCGAAGAAGACGAGGCGATGTTCCGGGAACGCCTTATGGCAACTATCCCGAAGGAAACAAAACCTGAAGTCCGGGAGCCAGAAGATCCATTCTCAGATACTCCATTTGCGACACCTAGAACCACCATCTTTGGTGTCGGCCTAGGGCCGTTCTACAGCCGTCGGAAGGACAACGGCTCTGTATCGGACGGACGTGCCTCTCCTGCTGGAAACAGTGACCGGACATCCACCAACCTCTCCGACTCGTCAGCCTTCTCCTTCTGCTCCGCCACAACCAGACCTTCCGGCCAGGTCTCCCAGGCTCGAGCTGTTCTTGTTGAAAGGCCATTGAGCTGGGGTAGCAACGGTGTCGAGCACCTCGCAACCGGATCAGCACATAGTGACGGCGATGGCATGAAAGCGCCTTCGGTGAAGTCGATCTCAACAGACTCCTACTCAACCGCTCAAACCACGTTCTCCCACCGCCAGGCCGAAAATGAATCTCTCCTCCACGACGCAAATGAAACCATCACCCCTATCACTCCGACTGATACCTCACCCTCCAAACTCTCCGGGTCCAAACCTAGAACATCTGATTGGATGCTCAACACTGTCCGCCGCGCTCTAACTCTCACCCGTCGCGGCGGAACATCCACCCAGCGCGACGACGACGTCGATGAAACAGCCTACCTCGCTTCAGGCATCGACCGACGAAGCACCATCCTAGTGCCCGGCCCGACGCCCATCAGCAACGGCGCTACCACGCCCCGTCGTGCAGTCAGCGCCTCTGCAGAGCTCTTCCGCCGCAAACAAGGCGCAAAGGACTGGAACGCGAAGAAACGTCTATCAGAAGGACCCCTTATCATGCCGCGCGGGACACGCGATGACCTCTTCATCGGGGCACCAGGTTACCTTGGCGACGATGAGACGTGCGATGAGTACGAGGATGACTGGGATGTCGAGGGCGCAGCGGAGGGTCGCAGTGTGCAGATGACGTACACCGTGCCCCGTGAGAAGTTGCGGGTTGTCAATGCTTCAGCTCGAGATATGGATAATATCTCTGAGCGGTCTACTAGCGGTGGTGTTCGGCGTATCAGTGACACGTTAAGTCATCGACGAGTGAGCCGTTAAAGTCATCTGCCCTTGTCTTGTGGAGGTTTGACATGACCTGACTTGGTTTGATTGCTTGAACCCGCCCTTGCGTGTTTGTCTCCTACTTTTCCGCTCTTCTTTTCTCCTTGTACACTTCATTATCCAATTCCCTTCGAGCGAGAGCCGAGGTTTTACAAGATTGTACACAAGACCTTGATTTTGATGTTCACGTTTCCACGGCTTTGACGATCCGATTTTGATTTTTGGATAGCTGGCGCTTTGTTTTGTTTTCTCTCTTCCGTTGTACCCTTATTTGTCACTGTTCTACATTTTTCCTCCTTCGTGTCAACTTTATTCGTTCGTTACTTGATATCCACGAGGCGGTTGTGTTATGGTTGTCAATGCTGCTATGATGATGTTCATCGGGGCTATTACCTAGGGTTCCCATACGCGACCCTGCTAGGTGGCATTAGAGACTTTTTTTGCGGGTCTTTGTGCTGGGGAGATGGGCATGAGAATAGGGGGTGCTTGTGTAGATGATGAATGAAGAATCAAAATGGACATTTTCGATTTTCGAGACGATTTATACCGTAGTCAAGCATTGTATCGAGAACACAGTGTTGTTCCATAAGTTTGAACCCCGACAAATTTTCGAAATCATCTTTGCAGTCAGGATTTGAGCGATAAACCAAGAAATGATATCTGTGCGATCAAGAAAGTGATTTGAAAGACATTTAGAAAGATCTTTTGAATAAGAGTGATTGACGCATGCCTGGTTGGTCTGTTTCTCTGGTTTCTAGACTCAGACTTTTGAACTGCCACTGTACCTCGAGCAGAGACCGTCCCAACTTCAGGCCTCTAGGACTTAATGGACTTATACGCGTGGATTGCTGGACAGCTTTTAAAAGGCCTGTTGGCTACTCTCTAATGTACTCAATCAACGAACAATCTTCATAATCATTGCTCATGCATGTCATTCAACAATTTTGTCTCTAGTGCACGCGGGCACTTGGTATATAAACACCGAGAATACAGCTCCCCAACACACAGGAACAGTAAAACAGACCCAGAGAGGTCCAACGGGCAGTAAAACCAGGATATACTATCTATCAAGAGATGTCTCATGGCCCCATGATACATCCCTTACTTTTCTGCCCTATTTCAATCAAAGGCCCAAAAATTGCGTTCAAAATCAATCCGAGCTCCACTTAGGCACCGTTAGGAGCGGTAGCAGGCTTCGTGGGCAGAGTAGTGGACAGCGGGGGAAGACGGTTCTTGGCGGCCTCGCGCGCATACTGAGCCATCAGGGCGTCCATGATGACCAGAGCGGACATGGCCTCGACGATGGGCACAGCACGGGGCACGACGCAGGGGTCGTGACGGCCCTTGGCCTCAAGAGTACCCTCCTCCAGATCGTATTTAGCAGTGTTCTGGGCCTGACCGATAGTCGCAGGGGGCTTGAACGCGACGCGGAAGTAGATGGAGGCACCGTTGGAGATACCGCCCTGGATACCGCCGGAGTTGTTGGTCTTGGTGGTGAGGCGTCCATCGTCGGAAACGATGAAGGGGTCGTTGTGGATGGAACCGGGCACCTCGCAGCCACCGAAGCCAGAGCCGATCTCGAAGCCCTTGGTGGCGGGGATGCTCAGCATGGCGTGGGCCAGCTTTGCCTCGAGCTTGTCGAAGCATGGTTCACCCAGGCCGACAGGGACGTTGCGGATCACGCAGGTCACGGTGCCACCGATGCTGTCCTGCGCATCGCGGAACTGCTCGACTACCTTGGTCATGCGTTCGGAGGCCCTGGCCTCAGGGCAGCGGATGGGGGCGAAACTGTCCACCGTCGGGCGGTCGATGGTCTCGAGGAGCTTCAGGTACTCGGGGTTGGTAGAGGCGGTGGGGTGTTCGGGGGTTGGGGGGAAGAGGTACTCGTTACCGACGGAGGAGACAAAGGCAACAATCTCGACGTTGTGCGACAGCTTGAGGTACTTCTCTGCGATGGCGCCCGCAGCGACACGACCTGACGGGATGGTAGTTAGTTTAAGGACGTTGAGATGTTGACATTGCCTTTCTTGGACATTGTGTTACTCACCAATGGTCTCACGGGCACTGCTACGGCCACCGCCACTGCTGGCCTTGACACCGTATTTCTCGAGGTAGGTGAAGTCGGCATGGCTAGGGCGGGGGTAGAGGTCCATTGTGCTGCCGCCGTAGTCCTTCGGGCGTTGGTCCTCATTGCGGACGATCATGCCAATTGGTGTGCCAAGGGTGACTCCGAACTCTGTGCCTGACTGGATCTCAACTCGGTCCTTCTCATTGCGCGGGGTTGTGAGAGCACTCTGGCCGGGACGGCGGCGAGTCATCTGGGGCTGGATATCTTCCTCGGTGAGTTGCATGCCGGGAGGCACACCGTCGACAATGCAGCCGACAGAGCGGCAGTGAGACTCGCCATAGCTGAAGGAGAAATCGTGAGCAGTTGGGCGTTGTTGCTGTACGGAGGGGCAAACTTACGTGGTGACTCGGAAATGTTCACCCCACGTCGACATGATGGCGGGGATTAACCAAACGGTTTAGGCTCGAGGAATGGGAAAGAGAGGAGAATGATCGAATGCCTCAAGATCAATTGGCAAGACTGAATCAATAATATATCACCAAGGGGACAGGGATGATGCAACACAAAAAAAAGAAAGAGACCCGACGCCGCCGAAAATCGACTCATCGATAGTTTCCTATCCGGGACTAGCGCCACCGACTATCGGCCGCGTTGCTTTGCGATATTCCCATCTATGTCAAGCTCCCCTTGCTCCTTTCCAAATGCTCGTCCGACGATGTCTGGCCTCGTCGCTGCGCGGTAGTGCGAGACACGTCCGCTACAATTCGTCATATTCACTCGATCGCTTCTCAGAGCTCGCCCGTCGCCCTTCGTCCAATCACCAAATTTATCAGTCGCTTTCGACCGACCCTTACGTCAACCTCTCGATTGAGCATTTCCTACTAGAAAATGCCCCGGCAGACTCGAGCATCCTCTTCCTTTATATCAACCGTCCATGCGTGGTGATTGGTCGCAATCAGAATCCTTGGCTGGAGACAGATTTGCGAGCACTCTACAATGACCGCCGTCCTGGTGCGGGTCAGGACGATGCTGCTGTCTATGTTCGGCGGAGGTCGGGCGGCGGAGCTGTATTTCACGACGAGGGCAATCTCAATTACAGTGTGATCTCTCCGCGGACCACTTTTACACGCGATAAACATGCGGAGATGGTGGTCCGGGCGTTGCACCGTATTGGCGCAGTGAATACAAGTGTCAATGTCCGACATGACATTGTCATGACACCCCCGGAGACACCCACAGATAGCAATGAGCCACCTTTCCGAAAGGTATCTGGGTCGGCCTTCAAGCTGACCCGGCACCGAGCTCTGCACCATGGCACCTGCTTGCTGGATTCGCCCAATATTCATGACTTGGGCCGGTTCTTACGCTCTCCTGCACGAGGGTATATCCAGGCTAAAGGTGTCGATAGTGTCCGGTCGCCTGTGGGAAATGTATCGAGTGCGCTGGCGGACTCGTTCTTTTCTATGCAGACGGTGATAGATAATGTGGTGGCGGAGTTTGCGCAAATGTATGGTGTTCACGCTGACGTTGTCCGTCGGGCACGACGTGCGCTTGCCGGGGAGCCTGAGATTTTTGCCGGCGATAGCTGGGTCATGGGAACGGTAGGCGATGCCCAAGGAGAGCAAGAACCGGAGATTGGCAAGGGAATTGCGGAGTTGCGGGTAGGTCGTACTACATTGTGTTGATTGACACCGATTACTGACTAGGAAACAGTCACTGGAGTGGAAGTATACTCAAACACCGCAATTCACCTTTTCCACATACCCTACCGAGGAAGATCCTCGCGAGCGTGCACCGTTGCCAGCGACTCTTCCTTCTTCGGTGAGTCTTGTCATGGAGAAATCAAGTGCTACCTTTGCGCGCATCGCTAACAACAATTAGACACGCGTGTTCCTCCGTCTAAAACATGGTGCTATCATAGAAAGCAACCTCTCCATTTCTTCCGACGCGTCAGTTGCATCTGACCAGGCCAGTCGCATGCATGAGGTCTTGAGCGGCCAGAAACTCCATGAGATCACCGTTGAGCGCTGGACAGAGATGCTCCGTCAAGGCTTGAGAGGGACTGATGGTGTAGATGATGCGCATGTACAGGAGCTGGCAGATTA
Source organism: Penicillium subrubescens (assembly GCF_028828155.1). NCBI lineage: Eukaryota > Fungi > Ascomycota > Eurotiomycetes > Eurotiales > Aspergillaceae > Penicillium > Penicillium subrubescens. The sequence continues at coordinate 1,971,138 of NW_026643151.1, read as the reverse complement.
CCTGGGTGATTTGCTAGGAGGGCAATGATACCTCAGCGTGTGACTTGTATTATATTGGCTGAATATCCAGCTTACTGTACACTAAAACCAACCCTATTGGCCTGGCCAATCCTGGCTCTAAAGCCAGTCACATATTTATGCCGTAACTTGATTTGGACGAAGTGTGGGGGCGCCAGTGTAGGTGAGAGACCCTGTGAACTCAACACCGTCCCATTCCATGACAGTGTCCAGATAACTTCAGAGCTGTCAATCCTCTTGTTGTCAGCATCGTATTGAGCCACAAACGGTTGGCTCGCTCTACAGCCTTCAGACGAAGATGTTGAACCCAACATGTTCTAATTCGACCGTCTAGATATATCCCCATAGCCACACAACATTCAAAGAAAGCACCATATGCCTCCCAGAATATCTTGTACCTGCATCTTGGTCTCGATTTCGATTGGTGGAGTATGGATTTTCCACTTATCACGAACCGTGCCGTCTTGGATGCTCGGCTTTATGGAAGAACTATATCCCTTGGGCTTGCCCAGAGACAGGATATCGACGATGAAGATGATGACTAGCATACAATCTGACTTTTTAGAAGTCTCGCTGTCTACCTATCAACTTAGTTGCAATTAGATTGACACACTCAGTTCCTTGCAATGGTAAGTATCCGTTGATTGAATAGAACATGAGTAGTATATCAAAGATATAGACATTTTTGTTCTACCGATACAGATTCTCCCCGTCGTCCACCTCGTAAGATATTTAACCAATGATCTGAGTCTTAAGGGCCTTCCTGAAGACATTCATGCACTGGTAAATACAGGCTTGTTTCTGTTTCTGATCCATCTTCTTTTACAACGAGCAACCATCTGACTGCCAAGACATGCTAAAGGCCTTCCCCCGCATCATGGTGTGTATACCCTATCAAGCAAGGATATACATTCCTGTCGGCTAATTCCACGCATTCAGCCACCATCCAGTCAAATCAGTCATTCGCCGTCACTGTCGTATCAGACCATTCATTCCGCCCATCCCCATGGGGTGCTGATCTTCCCGTGATACCGTGAACTTTATCCCCAGGACCCCCACATCCCCCGACCTCCCCACTTGCCAAAACTGGGGGTACACAAAGCACCACAGCCAAGAAGCTCTCGCTTTGGCCATGTCTGACCATGTCTGACCATGTGGTGACCATAGCCTCTTGGCTATTCAACAGTGGCTCGGATTCGTGGAGGTTTTCCCCCTCGTTTCCTCGCCTTGACTGCGTGCTCTTCCCGCTCCTTATAGGCTGAACATGACAGCCAAGAACGAAGCTGGCGCGGATGACACCTTCTATGGACAGTGTCGCAGTCTGATCGAGAGGTATATCAGTAGCCGACGGCAATCGAGTTGGTGATTTCCGGGACTGGATTTAAATCATTGCCTTTGGCCCACTTTCGCACATTAGCTGGCCTGGTTTTCATAGTCATTCTTCCTCGTTTGTCTGGCGAAGAGCTACATTGTCATCATGTCGTGGTTTCTTCAGAAGATCGTCCACAATGAGGCGATGAGAACTGATCCCAAGGAGATTTATGGATGGAGAGTTTATGCTCTGGCTTGCTCTGTCAGTGTTATGGTGTAGAATATCTCTTTGGTTTGGAGCTAACACATCAACAGGCATGCTTTGGTGGAATGCTCTTCGGTATGGACTCCGGCATCATTGGCGGAGTTCTCACTATGCCACCATTCATGTCGTAAGTCTGATCTCTCCCTTTTATCGAATCTTCCTCGAATTTTCCTCCACTGGCTGCGAAATATGCTAATCTATTCTCTCTACTCTAGTGAATATGGCCTTACAGGTCTAAGCAAGACTGCACAGGCTAATCTATCGGCCAACATCGTCTCCACTCTCCAAGCAGGCTGTTTCTTCGGAGCCCTGATTGCCTCTCCAGCGGCCGATCGATGGGGAAGAAGGTATGCCCTGATTGGGGCAGCGACTCTTGGAATTCTCGGTGTCATCATGCAAGCCGCGGCTAATGGCCATCTCGAGGTTATGTATATTGGACGGTAAGACAATTTTAGCACTCCTGGGGCTCTAACCCCAATTCAAACTCCTAAATACTAACTATGGAATCAAACAGTCTCATCACCGGATTCGGTGTTGGCTCAGCCTCAATGATCAACCCCCTCTACGTCGCAGAGAATGCCCCACGCGCCATCCGCGGCGGTCTAACCGGTCTATACCAACTCTTCATTACAATGGGAATCATGCTTGCTTTCTGGATCAATTACGGCTGTCTATTGCATATCAAGGGCAAAGCCATGTTCCTCATTCCTCTGGCCATGCAAGCCCTGCCCGCAGTTCTTCTATTCGGCGGAATGCTCCTCTGCAATGAGTCGCCCCGTTGGTTGGCCAAGCAAGATCGATGGGAGGAGGCGCGCGCGACTTTGTCTAAAGTTCGAGCACTCCCTCCTGACCACCCGTACGTGGAGGAGGAGTTCCAGGCTATCGCGACCCAGTTGGAACAGGAGCGTGCTTTGATTGGCGGCTCCGGTTTCTGGGATTTGATGAAGGAGATGTGGCTCATTGCTGGAAATCGCAATCGTGCTATGATTTCTATCTTCTTGATGATTTGCCAGCAGATGACCGGTACCAATGCGATTAACTACTACAGTCCTCAGATCTGTCAGTTCTATCCTTGATGTGAATGATACTTGAATTGCAACTAACAGTATACAGTTAAAAACGTGAGCCATCCTCCTCCTATACCTTGACAAAGTCATATCTATAAGATCCAACAACAAGAATGACCGACCCTCTAACATATCATCTCCTTCTAGTTGGGAATCGTGGGTAACGCAACCAACCTCTTCGCAACAGGCGTCTACGGAATAGTAAAAATGGTCAGCTGCGGCGTCTTCCTCGTCTTCGTCGCCGACTCCCTCGGACGCCGCCGCTCGCTTCTCTGGACATCCATCGCCCAAGGTCTGGCAATGCTGTACATTGGTCTATACGTCCGCATTGCCCCTCCAGTCCAGGGAGCCCCCGTCATCCCCGCCGGTTACTTTGCCCTTGTTTGCATCTTCCTCTTTGCGTCCTTCTTCCAATTTGGTTGGGGCCCTGTTTGCTGGATCTACGTCTCTGAGATCCCGAGTGCACGCCTTCGATCCCTGAATGTGGCCTTTGGTGCCGCGACACAATGGTTGTTTAACTTTGTTGTTGCTCGCGCTGTGCCGGTTATGTTGACTACTGTTGGTGCGAATGGTTATGGGTAAGTTCATGTTTGATACTGAACAATTGTGAGACAACGGGGTTACTGACTCGGGAAATTCCGTTATCTAGAACATACATAATCTTTGCTTGCTTCTGTTTCTCAATGTTCTTCTTTGTGTGGTTCTTCATCCCAGAGACCAAGGGTGAGTGAGACACTATTTCTGGATAGTCTTATACATCGCTAACTAATTTTATACAGGACTTTCACTCGAGAAGATGGATGATCTCTTTGGAGTCACTGAATTGATCCAGCAGAAGGCGGCTGATCCCGAGCAGGGCATTGTCACTACAGACGCGGACAAAATTGCCGGCACTCATGTCGAGCATGCGGCCCCTCCCACGCAACGATAAGAGTCATGAATTTGCGGGTAAAGGATAGGTTCGAACAAGGTTGAACAAGTGTTATTAAGACTGTAGTCAAGATAATCTACTTTAATTTTGATTTGGAAGGCCTTGCAACTTGATCTTACGGACTACATGCGCATGAAAGACAGAGCAGATGTCTATTGAGGGATATGTAGGGAATGAAAAGCGCGAAGAAGAGAAGGAAGGATTAAATAGACAAGTGTTAACCAAGGTCTATGAGGAGCCTAAAGTCTTAAGGCTTCAACAAGGTGAGTTGAGTCGATTCGGCATTACAAGGATAGAAATCGTTGTTCGAATGATTTGATTCACAGAATCAAATAGGTGTATTCACATAGCTCATATCGTCAAATCATTTACATCATAACCACTGAGCTTGGTATGCAAGGCGGCCTCAAAAACAGACATGAGAAAAAGGAACAAAAAATCGCCGCCGCTATGAATGTGACGCTCGCTGGGTCTAGCTTCCTCCTGACAAAATGGAAACAAATGATAGGGTGCTCGACTCATCGATAAACATGCAAATAAAAGATCAGGGGAAACGAGACAACAGTCTGGAACAGGGAAAAAAAAAGAAAGAAACGCAATGGCATAAGGCTAGTAGAGCGAAAGTGCCACTAGAATCATCTAACAGCCCGGGCTGGGAATCTCTGCCCTGTTAGCCCTTGCTGTGTTTGACTGCGAGTAACACGCCGGGAAGCAGGGCGATCTTCCAGACTCAGACCGCCGATACCTGGACCAAGCTCGTTCCTTCGCGGAGAAAAGGCAGAGCCAAACTCCGAGTTAGGATACCGACCGTACCGAATATTTCGGTTGGTGACATCGGTCATGGTTGTAGTGGTGGTAGCCACGGTTTCAGTATCGGAGTCTTGCTCGTAATCTGAGGGGGGGTCACTCGCCCGGAGATCACTAATAGTGAAGCTATGAGGGTTCTTCCGCGGTGTTGGGAAGCGATTGTGGCTCTGAGAAGAGGCAATTTGGTAATTCTGAGCAGGTGGCAAGGCTGTCGATAACCCCGAAGAGAAACTGGAGCTGCCGGTGGTGGTTGAAAAGGAAAGAGAAGGGGCTTCGGAGTGGGAAGTGACCGATGGTGCTGGAGGTGGGCTGCTGAATGTGGAATGGGTAGGGGACCAAGGAAGAGCTTGTTGAATTGGTGACAACGGCTGTGGGGATGACGGTTGCGGTGAAGTAGGCTGCGGAGACATTGGGACGTGCTCCTGGTGCTGTTCAGAACCCGCGACAGGTGCTGCCCCTTTGTAGGAAGCTAGTAACCCCAGACCCTCCTGAACAGCCATGAAAACAATGAGCAATTTGCCATATCGGTCAAAGTATTCACGCTCATAAGATCCTTGAGGCAGATGAGCGCCAAGGTGAACAGCCGCTGCAAGCTCAGTGATGTAGACCAAGATCTCCATGCCATTCCAATGTACCAGAGGCCGTTTCACTGCTTCTAGAAGAGCAAAGCCTGCGATGAGACTGGCACTACCCAAAGCACAAGCTTCGATGTAGTTTCCGGGAATTGAGAGCTGGTGATTCCGAGAGAATGTCCAAGCGGACAAAGACCCCAACAATAGAGCCAGTCGAAGGTATTGGAATACAAGATGTCTTGAAGGAGGAGAGTAGGATTTCTGATTGGGCGGTGGTTGCTTCCAGTCCCTCTTCGGACCTTCGGGGTCAATGTCGAAGGCACGCTCAAACAATGTTTCCAATCCAGTGGAGGTATTGAGATCGCTCGTCGGGAAGAATGATGGGGGCCTGAAAACTGGTTCCGGGCTCGCGGCTTTCAGCTGCCACTGATTTGGGGGATTGTATAAATCTCGATGGAATGGGTTTGGTTGAACAACTTGCTCAATAGGTTTTGTCGATGACCGATTGCGGAGATTCCATGCCGGGGGCTTGGGAGCAGGTGGCAGGGTGCCAGTGAAAGGAGAAGGGCCATCGAAGACAGAAGGCTTATCTCGCTGAGAGACGCTGGCTCTCGGCTGGAGAACAGGTTGAGGCGCTGATGGGGTCCACTCCATTTCATCGACTTCTCGGGGCGGAGTAGGGAAAGCCGGCGGCTTACTTGCCGAGGACAAAAGAGGAGCCAGCTTCTCCATCGGAAATCGCTGATCGAGCGGGCCAGTCGCAGGCCTCGGTGTGAGATTATCTCTCGAAGCACTAGGTCCCGTAACCGGGGATGTTCCGCCGCTTCGCAGCGGTTTCTCCCAAGAGTTATCAGACCAATCTACCAATGGTTGGGTATTGTAATCGACCACGCGACGTGAAATCACAACCGACAACAGCGTGAAAGCGATCATAAAGATATGCAACGCTGGGGGAAGCTTGGGCCCGAGAGCGCTTGCAGATGGGTCCTTGAGCAGTTCCCAGAACACGCAACGAGTCACGAGGGTGATCAGTTGTGCCTGGTAGTATTCCGCAAACCCGGCAAATCTACCAATTCGTCCCTCGACCTTCATGCGCAATTTTGGATTCCACCAAATAGATAAAAGCCCCGCGATGAGGGCAAATCCTGCAGTAGAAGCCAAGTCGAACGAGCATTCACTGAGAAGACGGCCCGTCCGTGCTGTCTGACTCACACAGGAAAGCAATGATACTGGAGTATCCGAAAACATATCTGGATCAAAAGAGAGACCACGGCTAGTCAGAACGCTCGTCACGTCCCATGCAATTTGGCCACCAACACTGGTCCAGTATCCGAACGCGCCGGCGTAAACAAGCAAGCTCTGCCAGCTGCGATCTCTAGCCTGCCGTAAAGTCTTGCTGGCTCTGCTGCGCTCCATCATGCGACGAAGATGATCTGCCTTGGCCTCGTAGCCCTTCTTGCGAATTTCCTCCAGCACTCGGGGCCCGCAAGCATCGCAAACTTGCGGGTATGTTTCCTCGAGGCCTTTCTTGAACTGGGCATACCCACGCTCATATTCTTCGTCCGTCGGGTCATCTGATGGCGGAAAGTATGCAGCAATTGATGATCTGAACAAATGCTGGTTTCGAATGCATTTTGAACAAAATGAATGGGATCCCCCGAAGTCTGTCGAGTCGAGGGCAGGGCTCGAGGCGTCGGGTCCTTGATTGAAACGGTTCGTGTCCTCGGCTGGCGGATCTGTGATATCTCCATTCTGTAATAACAAGCGACAACTCATTAGTATCTTTTCAAGGCTCTTGGCTTGTATTTGGCGAAGCGTACCTGGTCCAAATAGTTATCGGCCTCACAGTGTTCGCAGTGGAATTTGCGCACCCGCCCACGGACAGGCTGCGTAGCGCGCCGACCGCAGTAAAAACAGGTCAGACGTTTTGAAAAGAGCGCCATGACATGTTAGCAGACGCGAGTCGCAAATCAAGAACAACAGACGCGGATTGTTGCTAGTAGCAAGGGAGAGGAAGGCGGAAACCTGAAAATAATAAACCCAAGAAACAGAAACAGAAACCCCAGGCTGCAGCTGCGGCTGCACAGACCACTCGAGGCACGTGTTGCGTGGACGCGACAGCTTCAATTTTGCCCAAAAGGAAATGGAAACTCCCTTTCACACTGTGGGTGGTGACGGCTTCTTTCTTCGTCGCTTGCTTCTGTTTTGGCTACTTGCCTATTTAATCATGCCTCTTTCGCCATAGCAACCGCCTGTCTTCTCTTCCCCTCCTTCAAGCACGCATCCGCAGTGACATCATGGCCTCGACTCCACAGACTCTCTGGGATCTTCCCTTGAAGATATTCGGCTCTCTAGCCGCCATTGGGTTTCTCATCCTCCTTGTGCGTCTAAATGGAGGCTCTTGGAATGATGCATGCTCTACAGAACTAATTGTCGGGCTAAACTAGATCATCCTGGTCTCTCTTGTAATCTCTCAGAATGCCTCGCTCCCCAAAGTCCGTCGGAGAGGCACCCCTGTCCACCTCCTTGTCGTGCTAGGTAGCGGTGGACACACAGCTGAAATGTTGGCAATTTTGGAGAACAACTTTGACTATTCCATCTACACCTACCGCACCTACGTTGTGAGCTCTGGCGATGACCTTAGCACTCAAAAGGCCGTCGAGTTTGAAGACACAATTGCGCAACAGAAGGACAGCAAGGAACTGACCGAGAACTATGCCATCGTCACCATTCCACGGGCACGACGGGTGCATCAATCATACTTGACGGCGCCATTCTCGACACTCCACTGCTTCTGGACCTGTCTTCTCGTTCTACTAGGACGACACCCCAACCAGCGTCCACTCCCTACGCAGTACACTTCCAAACACCCCGATATTATCATCTCCAACGGTCCCGCTGTAGCTGTGTGTATGATACTCGCCGCGAAGTTCATCCGATTCTTCATTTATTGTTTCCGTTGGGCTTCTGGCCGGGGCTCTAAGCCCGAGATATCAAGGCTCCGGACCGTTTACGTGGAATCGTGGGCTCGCGTTCGGACACTAAGCGTTTCTGGACGGATACTTCTCCCCATTGCCGACAAGTTCCTTGTTCAATGGCTTCCTTTGGCTGGACGGCGAGCTTGGTGGGGTATGAAGGAATCGGAATACTGTGGCTGGGTAGTACTTTGAACTGCCTTCTCCGTGAGCGCTATCCTTCTCTATGACGCATATGCATACCATGCCATTCAATGGGAGATGAGTCTCAGTTAGCTTTTTACTCCAAGGAAACCACACATGATAATGAAAGGTTTACTTGATTCTCGGCATTCTGGCCGAAGTTGAACGCCGGGGTACTTTCCCCCTCCACATACCGATGTGGGGACTAGAGAACAGTTTAATCCGGGCCGCCACGAAATCTCTCTGTATGGTTAACAAGTGTAGAGTACATAACTGCGGTGAGTATAACTGTTCTCAAAGAGAACCGCTCAGCTACAAAAAGTGTGAAAGTACATGGTCAGCATCGGAATAATCCCGTCGCAGTCCCCACTGTGCCTGATAAACTATCGCGCCTGGGGTCTGCAATCGCATAATTAGCCCCGCATCCCCCGAACGGAAGTGCCCCGTCGAACATTCGCCAGGCAGTTATATCTGATACCATTGCGCATTTCGGCATTGAGTCGGACCTACTTTCTCTGCAATCCAAGTCTTTCAAACAGATCAATCCACCATGCCTTACTCTTTGAAGGGTCGGAATGTCCTGATTACTGGTGGATCGCGGTATTGCTATCCCTATTATGAACAGATCAAGCACAGAACTATGACTAATCTGAGATTCACAGAGGTCTTGGTGCTGTAATCGCTCAGAGGTTCGCTGCAGAAGGAAGCAATGTCGCTATCAACTATGCATCAAGCAAGGAGACCGCCGATAAAGTTGCCTCGGAACTGGCAGCCCAATATAACGTGAAGACGATTACTGTCCAGGGTGTATGAGTAGACTCGGCTCTTTTACTCTAAAATAAATTACGTGGCTGATTCTCTGATGGATATAGGATGCAGGAAGCCAGAGCGATTGTACCAATGTCGTGAAAACCACCATCGAGCAGCTAGGAGGTATCGATGTTGTCATTTCAAACGCCGTGAGTAGCTCTTCGTTGCTTTCTGTTAGTATACTCTGAGAAATACTAATCCCCGGACAAGGGCTGGACGAAGATGACCAAATTCAGCGACCTGGATGCAATGGACGACGCGGATTGGGATAAGGTGACTTAACACCTAAACACGTTACTCCTTGCATTAAGAAGGCTAACCATGATAGTGCTGGTCAATTAATGTCAAGAGCAACTTCCACCTTTTCAAGGCTGCTTTGCCCACTTTCAATGCCAATCCTGATGGTGGTGTCTTTATTCTGACTTCCTCAACTGCGGTACGCTTAACTTGATGATAATTAGCGCCTGGTTACTGAGACTGACATTGATTTCAGGGTGTTACCCCCAGCGGTAGCAGTATACCGTACGCAGTGACCAAGTCAGCATGTAAGCACTTCATGATATGATTAAAATTCAAACAACCCGCTGATCCTAATCCTCAAAGCAATTCATCTCATGAAGTGCCTGGCGCAATCACAGGGTCCGAAGGTCCGGGTAAATGCCGTGTGCCCCGGCCTTCTCCTTACTGAATGGGTAAGGAACGCATCAATTCTTCCTGTATAAGACGTTAACTCACATCATCCTAGGGCAAACGCTTTTCTCCCGAGCAGATTAAGGGCTGGGAGGACAGGACGGCGCTTGGGCATACGGTAAGTGATTCTCAATTTTTTTTTCAGTTTGTGCGATTTCTCATTAACTCTTATGATAGCCTGAGGTCGAGGACACCGCAGATGCATATCTCTCCATTGCGAGGAACTCTTCTATGACGGGCCAAGCCGTCCAAGTCGGTATGAGCATTGATTCCTAGCAAGAATGACACTTTGCTAACCAATCCAGATTCTGGATTCCGTTAAGAATGAAATTAGTTCAGAGGGCCTTGCGCATACAGGCGGAAATCTCAATCACTTCTCGGGAAACAAATTTATACAGGCTCTCAACATTATAAAGGGTATCAAGCTGATAGAATAGAACCATATTATACATTTTGCATTGCCCTCATATAAGAGGGTTGCGGAAAGGAGTAAACTCGGCACCGCCAGACTGGATAGACCGATCACCAAACATGCGCGCCTTGATTGCAGCGCGTAGTCCCTCGGCGACCGGTTCTCCCTCCACCTTCAAGTGGTTGATACGAAGCGCCTTTCCATCCTTGGTGAATACATAAAGCGCCCTGTTCTTCTTTGGCTCCACTGGGTGAGGAGCATTCGTGAATGGCAATCCAGGAAGAATTGCGAAAGCCTCGGATCCCTTGGGAGGGTCCACTTCTTCGACATCTGTAAGGATGACACGCTTTTGTTGAAATGAGATGGGTCCATCTCCCGGTTTGCTTGCCACGAGTGCTTTGCTCCATAGGTTGCCAAGGACTCGGTTGCGTCGGTTGAAGTTGACTAGGTCCCAATTTGCCCAGTCAACGTGTCTATCTTCAGGCATGATCTTGGCAGCATGGATGAGGTTTTGGGTGTCTTTCTCAGAAAGCCATCCTGCGTCTTGTACTGGAGGTACAAATAGGCCATTCTGGATGCCGTCAAACAGTAGCTGGGCACCTTTGACTGAAACCAAGCTGGTCAACTCGGGCACAGTACAGGACTCGGGGTTGGGAATATCGAAGCCAGGAGCTGGAGATTGAGCAAGAATTTTTCCATGGTCGAAGCTCTTGTGGTGCAATGTCTGAAGTGTCACGCCAGTCTTGGTTCTCCCTGCTAAAAGCGTGTGGTGCAATGGCGCTGGGCCACGGAAGCTGGATCATATTAGTTCTCTTGGTTCAAAACGCCTCGGTAGGTTAATTTACGTACTCTGGAAGCAGGGAGGGGTGCACGTTCAAGCCTCCATACTTCGCAGCATTCAAAATGCGCGGAGGCACGAACAGCCCAAAGGATACAGCGATAATCAGGTTGATAGGACCATTCGGAGTCTCGGGGGGCTAGCACAATTAGTAAAATAGAAACCCATAACAGAAGCTAATATTTACAGTCCATCCTCTGAATGTATCGATTTCATGAACGGGGAGAGATAGTGCAGATGCAGCTTCCTTGATTGGCACTGTTTGAATCTCTAGTTAGATCTTAGAGCAACTTCAATTAGCTCAAGAAAGTGCAACTGACTCTCGCGAATTTTCTTCAAACCCCTTCCGACCCGTTTTCCTGGCCGACAGACCACATCTATGGACGAGATCTGGTCGGGATTTTTCAAACGGTAGTCGTAGAGAGCTTTCAAGGAGGCAATACTAAAGTCGTCGGAGCCGCAAAAGAGGATCCGAAGCGGATCAAATGAACGAGTAGCATAGCTCCGGTGTGCAGGCCATCGAGCAGCAGCAGCAGAGTGCCTGCAGAGCCCAAAGGCGCTGCTACCACGAACCACGAACATATTTGGCTGGTCTTGCGACTACAGAAACCGCTGGCCAAGAGCCGTTCACTGCTCGGGACAATCCGACTTATCGATAACGTCGCCACGTGATGTCAACATGATCGTTGCCTCGACTTCGTCGCGACGCAATTACCCCACAACTGCTTTGCGATCGCTGAATTTGAGCAGCGAGCGCTAGCGATGCGATGCCTGAAACAGAGGCCGACTCTGTGATACCTGCGCAGCTATCTTATCTCGCCATCTACAACCCAACTTTGGGCCCCACGGACGAGACATTAGAGGACCAGATCGTGTTCTACACCTCGAGATCGGGCAATCTACAAGAAACGAATGATGCGACGGCCGAGGAAGATGGCAGCAAACTTTCTGGGGATGACATGAATCGGAAGCTGCGCCAGATAGGCCTGGCGCAGGGGATGGTGAGCTTTGCCAGGTGGGATTCACTCTCTTGATCTCCGCAAATGACCGAGGCTCATGTGTACCGTTATACAGTAATTTCTCCTCTGGCAAACCACTCGAGTACATCGAAACTGATAAGGCGCGGGTCATCGTGCTCGAACTGGAGAAGGATTGGTGGATAGTTGCCGTGAGTATAGCTAGGCAGATGAACAGTATGACGAACGTATCTAAGACAATACCAGTCTATCGACCTCACCCGGTTACCCGCCGATCTAACTCAAACTTCGTCGACCGATAAATCAAGTCCCCCCTCATATCAGTATTCAGCGAGAGAAATGGGGCCACCGCAGCTACTCATTCAACAATTGCGCCGCGCACACTCCATATTCCTACTTCTCCACGATTTCACTATGACCGAGCTCTACAATCGTGTTGGACGATCCTCGTTCTGTCTCTTCCTAGACCGGTTCTGGGAAAAGTTTACATTGAATTGGGAACTGCTCTTGTCTGGAAACCCGATTGTGGATATGTATAACGGCATCAAACTTGCCGCAGGAGGAGAACTGGGCATTGGTGTCGGAGAGGAAGAATGGGGTAGTGGTGAAAGAGAAGTCCTTGAAGACTTTATCACCCGAACAGATGGCCTGCTGGACTTGGTTGTCTCGAGATTTGGTGATCTGCCCGGACAAGCTGGGGGGTCACCACCGACCACTATGGGCGACAGTGAGAATGCATGGTTAGGTTCAGACTCTGATCCTCGGCCAGCTGATGGTGTAGTCTTTTCCGGCGCTGGCGCTGTGGATCGACGGTCCCTGGCTCAGTTATCCCACTGGATGGAATGGATATACCGATACGGCGACGCGGCGTATGGAATCGGGCGGGATCCGACCTCACTACGCCGACGAAAGCCTCGCAGAAAACGAGCACGAGCTCCCAGCCAACCTATCACGCCGGAAAGAACACGTACCCCAGGGATACCTCGGCCCCTTATCATGGCAATGCCACAACCGCCTCCAGATGTCCAGAAAGAGAACAGTCCTGAAAAGGGAACCGGAAACTCGCCGTCCAGCAATGATCAGCTGGCCGACAAGTCAGCGTTCGGAACGGACACAGTCATGAAATACCTCACTCTAGGATATGGTTCTGCGTGGAGCTTTTCTAACAAATCAGCACCCACGTCGACGGCATCCTCACCACCTCCTGAGAGCTCTTCGGCACAGCCAGGACAACCCACTGCTGGGAAACCACAAAATAGTGGATCTTCTTCAACCGATGTACGCACTCCGCCAGCTCCGAAGCTCCCAATGGATGGACCTCGGACTGAGACAAAAATCAATGTCCCTGGCCGCTTCGTACTAGGGCCACGCGATGATCTAGACAGGTTGGATGACATCGAAGAAGGAAGCCCAGAGCCGGAATCAGATGCTGGACGGCCTAGGAGCCGCATAGTCCATCGATCAGTTCACGTACGATTAGCAGACTCTTCAGGCGAGAGTATGAAGAAGCTCCAAGCAGTAATCTACGTGGTATGTATAATTCTACATTTATGAACTTCTTCAACCGGACTAATATTTTCACAGCATCAACCATTTATGTTCACTTTTCTCTTCGACCCAGACACCCCGGCTCTATCATCTCCCGCACTATACTCCAGCATCCATCACCAACTAGGCCCCCTTCAAAAACCACTTCTATCATCAACGTCGCTTACAACAGCCGCCTCTCGCATCTTCACGTCCGAAACGACCGGCGATCCAAGCAAACGCTTCTCAACACGCAGCCAACCCGTCTACGACATAGTATACGACCCATCAAACCTAACAATCCGCTCCTCAATCCCCAACATCCCTTGCCTCGGAACTCCCACCCGTCCAAACGAGACCTCCCAAGCCCAGAGAACTCCATCACCCTCTCCATCCCAAACCCCAAACACACCATCATGGTCACGCGTCGAGAGCATAGCAATCCACCAGCGCCTCCTCTCCACATACATCGACACCCGCCCCCGACCCCAAGAACTAGAACGCACCTGCAAAACCAGCCGCGGGTGGTGGATCGTCTGGGTCCGCATTCCAGTCCCCAGCACACAAAGTCACCGGTCACACGCCCTCTCATCTGCATCTTCCTCCACCGCGCTCTCCTCCATGACTGAGGACAATCAAATTCCAGTCCCCTCATCCCTGGTTCCAGAGCTTATTCCTGAACCGCAAGAAGCGTTCATCGTGCGTAAGGCGAGTGACTACGTTTCTTCGTCGGGCCATGCCCGTATGAGCAGTGGAGCGAGGTTCTTCCGTGATCTGGGCGGTGCATCGTCATCGAAACTTGCTGCTTCGAGGGCTGATACTACTCCGTCGAAGTTAGTGGAGGGGTTGGGGATGGATGCGAGGCGGTATATTGAGGGGCTTTTGAACTTGAATAGGTGATTTTGCTTGGCGTGTTATGTTAGGAGCAATATGTATATAGTCTCGCATTAAGCTTTATGTGTATGAAGTCATCATTGAAATGATCTGATCTTCTACTTGTGTAGGCTGCTTAACATTTCATCGAGCTGATTTATCATGGATATGCACCACTTACTCATTACCGTCTCGATTATGTATACCCGGTCCTCTGCCCGTCTATGCCACGTGCCCTATCATCGGATATCTGTAACCTTGATCTTGGTCCTGGTCCGCGGAGAAAAAAGGACAAAACGGACAAGTGCGGTTCAAGCGGAAATCGAGGTATCACATTGGTCAAATGCTTCACCCGGGATATATTCGTTAGGTAAAAAAACCATCTACCATCATACAGCGGGATAAGAATGAGAGAGTAGGAGGATACCAAGTGTTGATGCCAGGCCACCTAGATGAGAGAGGCAAATAGAAAGCATTATCCAATCTAACCTTATACAGTACCGGCTACATCCAAAAGGCAAATCTTGTCGGGTGTTATGTGTTTTTTTAGAAAATTTATACTGCCACAAGTGTAAATTTGAGGCACTTTGTCATTGTGATCCAGATTCCATAGAGTCGGATTGAAAGAAAATAGAGGGTAAATAGGGCGTAGGGGCAGGAGGAAGACGGGACAGGAAAAAGAAGAAAAAGCCCACAGGGTTATGATGAAGACAACGCCTCCCTAGACAAATTCTGTAAAATCAAGGCAAAAAAGGAGGAGAAACACAAGAAGTCTGCGACCAACGACGAAAATTGCGGGATGGGAATTGGGGGGAGGAAAAACACAAAATGGGGAGACGACAACAAAGGGGAAAAAAATTGCAGATGACTTCAGGTGGCCCGAATTCGACACTGTCCACGATTATCGCATGCGGGATCCAGCAGCCTTTCCCCCCCTCTCCTCGAACCTCTTTTAATTTCTCCAGGGGGAATCAGAATTATCCAAATTGTTCCCGAATCTCGGCTGTTGGTCGGGTTGTTTCGCTCGAGCCGGAGCGCTGCACGGCCGGGGTAGTTTACAGGATCGAGCACTTGCTCTTCTTGCCGGGCTTGCTCTTGCCGACCTTAAGGAGGGCAGCGCGGGTAGCGGCCTCGAAGACCTCACGGACACCCTCGTTGGTACGGGCAGAGCACTCGAGGTACTTGTAGGCACCAATCTTCTTGCGGATCTCCTCACCCTATAGCAGGCGCATTAGTATTCAAGGGTTCTCCTTGAGAATTTCGGAAAGGGAATCCGCAATATCAAAATGAACGTACCTGCTCGGCAGTAACGGGGCTCTGGGAGGTCTTGTGCAGCTCCTCAATGGTCTTGGGGTCGTGGCGCAGATCCTTCTTACAGCCAACCAGGATAATGGGGAGGCCCTGGCAGAAGTGGAGAACCTCGGAAATCCACTAAAAAGACCGCGTCAGCATGGCTCCGGCAACGAAGAAGCAGGTCGCTCGTTGCTCCTCGAGAGGTATTCAAAGTTTCAAGGCACTAACCTTCTCCTGGACGTTGTCGAGCGAATCGGGAGAGTCGACGGCGAAACAGATCAGGATAACGTGGGAATCGGGGTATGACAAGGGACGGAGACGATCGTAATCTTCTTGGCCAGCCGTATCCCAAAGGGCGAGCTCAACGTGCTTGCCATCGACCTCGACATCGGCGACGTAGTTCTCGAAAACGGTGGGGACGTACACCTGGAGCGGCAAGAGTCAGAACGTGTGCATGGCGAGCGGGTAGACGCGGTTTCCCGAGAGTAAAGAAGCAAGTAGCAAAGAGTATCGTTGTGTAGTGGTAGGGCGACTGAAAGATAGGAGATTCCGGGATTTTAGGTTCGGGGCATCGGAGCCCGGGGGTATGGCTCACCTCAGGGAAAGTGCCCTTCGAGAAAACGCTGAAAGAAAGTTGTGTCAGTCGGTTGATCGAAGGGAGGGGGATTCAAGGGGGAAGATGCGGAGTGGGTAGTTCTGATGTCAAAGTACTTACATGAGCAGACAGGTCTTACCGCAGGCACCATCGCCGACGATGACGAGCTTGCGACGGATCTCGGCCATCTTGACACGGGGCAAAGAGATGTTAGCAATGATAAGAGATTTCGGGAGTTAGATGAGGTGTTGGATGAGTCGACGAGCACTGTGGAAGTTGGAGACAGTGGGAAGGGAGAAAGGGGGTGGGATAGACAAGCAGGACAGGTCTATCAGGAGGGTTGGGAAAGGGACAAGTTCAGGCTGCCGGGATGGGTGGGAGAGGGGAGTGAGGAGGCCTCAGGGAGAAAGGGTGTTTGGCGTACTGTGATTCAAAGGGGGCGCAACGGCGTAGGTTTCACGGGAATAGGTGGTAGAGACAAAGCTAGCTAAAGCAAATTTGCGGCAGCTAGAAGAAAGAGAGGATGGAAGCAAGAAGATTTCCGATGGAGGATGGAGGAGAATATTTGATGACTTGGGAGGTGGAGGAGACGATAGAGGCCAGACTGCCTGGGCGGTGGCAGTACCGACCGTATCTCGTTGGTATCGTGGTATCTCGTGTACGGGATTTGACCACTTTGACGGTGGAAAGGAGGCGGAGCATTGTAATCTAATCGTAACTCGGCCGTTTACTCGATGGTCAGATTCGTGCTTCTCCATTATTTGTTGTGGTTAATTGCCGTTTTCCTCGGTATCCCCCATGTATTTTTCCAGGGGCTCCCTGGTTTTGTTATTTGGAGGGAACTCTCGACAAAGTACTCGACTTGAATGACTGCCAGGGGCTTCAAAAACCGTTCTTAGAGACACTCGAGGTTCGAAATGCGACTCTATCAAGATGTCTCGACCACTTAGCTGACATCTACTGGCTAGGCGTGCCTGATATGCACCTAGGCTAACCTCCTTCCCCCAATCGGGGCCTTTGTTTCAGCTAACATTACTACTCATTAGTTACCTTGTGTAGCTACGGTCTCTTGCGACCGGGGATCTCCCTCGACCCTCTCCCCCCGTAATACCGTTACTCGACCAGCCCTAGCAGGTTATGTATGTGTGGCTGAGCAGGTCTATTTCCAACTTTCCGCGTCACAGGTCTGAGGTCTCCGAGGCCCACTCTTTATTCTTCCCGTAGCCACAGCCACCGTGGCTGTGACATGCCTGGGTTATGCCATGGTCGGAGATTCTGATATCATAGTTGAGGAAAGGGGGAAAAAGGGCTTCTAAACTTCAACAACTCATTCCAATGGTTTAATACGAAATCTATGACTGCCTGCCACCACACACAGGTTGAAATATGCCCTGCCACATATGAGCACAGGGAGTCTCGTGTCCTAATTAGTACGATCCGCCTCGCTGTCTGCCTGCGTCTGGGCCATGGACATCTTCTCTTCTTCCTTTCGTGGGCTAGGGCTATCAGTACAACACCTCATACTATGTATGCTACTACTCCAAGCCTGTGGCTGTGAGTATCAGCTAAACGCGCTAACCCCAGATGATCGATCATAATGGGGTGGCCTAGGAGAATGTCTAAGATGACCAAGGTACTTACTTCCGGGGTACCTCAGCTGTTTTATAACACCACAGTAACTATTTAAATCTATACACTGTTTCATGGTGCGTGCAGATAACGCATAACCTGCAGGTAAACATCCTGCCTAATATTGCCTATCATTGACGATATTTCGTTTCTTTTTTCATCCAGGGATCCTTTCTCTGATTCTGCGCTCTTTGGTGCTGAGGAATAATGAATGTTAATAATGAGCTGTGTAACTTGAGTGAGGCCTACTGTAAGGCAGTGTATCCATGTTGCGTGGCTATGGATACCTACAGTTCCTCGAATGCTTGACTCGACTGTTTACATAGTGATGATTCCTCCAATGGCTTGCTACACCTTCACTCGTCCTGACACATCACCCTGCACAGGTGGCGGTCACTAACTACAAGATCCAGTGAAGTTTTGCGCGGCTGAAAACATTTAATTCATTTCTCTTCTCATCTTAGCCATATTCAAACTCACCTGATACTTCTGGTCAAAATTTACAGCAATAGGTTGTCTAAAAAGGGGGCCTTCAGCTCCATTCCCATCGGCGGACAATCGCAAATCTACCGATATGGCCCCCCACCTCCTTCACCTTCTCCTATCCAATCACTTACGCCCCTCGTATTACTTCCCGAGTTCCAGATCCACTTGAAACGTGCATCCCTGGAGTTGGCTTAGGCCTGATCCGTCGGGGAACATGAAGCGGTGGAGACCTGAGTCCAGCACATCTCCTCAAAAATCGTGAAAGGAGTTAGAGACTCAGAGCCGCGTCTCGACGTTCCAGGAACTTGGCTGACTAAAAATAGTTCTAGAACCGGGGGCCAAGTGATTTTCTGGTCTCCCTTTCTTCTATCGTTCGGAAATAGGAGAAGTCAGACTTTTCTATGTGTGGAATGGTCCGCTAGGCTACACCCTACAGCGCTTCATGAGTGGACGCGAGTTGCTAGGTTAGCGCTTTACTTCCGGCGCTATTTAGCTACTGACACATACTTTGTACCCGTCAGTCCGAACGCTTCACTACAAACACAGAAAGTAACCTTCAAACCCGTTATTCCAATCAAGAACCTGGTGCGGCGTCGTTGGTTTATTTCTGTCACAAGCGCTCCTTCCACTAGCGAAAGCCACAGGACCCCCCGATCGACCAGTATGGCTAGCGCCTCCATATTGCAGGACCCATTGCTGCAAGCTCGACATAAGCAATCTGTCACGCTCTCCAATGGTCGCGCACTGGGCTATGCGGAATTTGGATCTCTCAATAAGGATGCTACCACAATCTTAGTTTTCCATGGTTGGCCAGGTTCCCGACTGGAGAGTGCTGTATTCCACTTCGCAGCGAGTGAGTTGAACGTGCGTATTATCGGCATCGATCGCCCGGGCATCGGTCTATCCTCTCCACAGCCAAAGCGCAAGCTCCTCGATTGGCCTGTCGATGTCCGAGAGTTGGTGCGGCATCTAAAACTCGAGCGATACTATATCATCGGCGTTTCAGCTGGTGGGCCTCATGCTCTCGCTTGTGCACATGAGCGAGCAGAGAATGAATTGCTTGGAGTTGGTATTGTCTCTGGTCCTGGTCCTTGGGCACTTGGTACGAAGGGTGCAAGTATTGATCTGAAAGTTACCCTGAACCTCGTGGCCTATGCGCCATGGCTGGTTCGGTATTTCATGAATTCGAAAATCGGCAGACCTGCTCAAGACCCAGATCCAGCAAAGCTGGACCAATTAATGAGATCTCAAATGAAGAATATGCCGCCCGCAGATCTAGTATTCGCGGAGAAATACCCTGCCAAAGTGGATATCATGATTGCTGCTGTGCGAGAAAGTTTCACGCAGGGTGCAGATCCTAACGTGAAGGACGGACAGATGTTGACCTCAGAGTGGGGATTCGACTTGAAGGATATCAAAGTTAAGAAGGTCCTCGTGTGGCAGGGAACGAAAGACGTCAACGTCCCTGTCGAACGGGGGCGTTATCTTGCAGAGCATATACCTCAAGCCATCTTGCGAGAGTATGAAGGGGATACCCATATTACTATTCACGAACATGCTACAGAGATGTTGAGAGATTTGGTATCCGTATCTACTACAAAGATATAGGCACGATGTCTTGATGGTTGATAACCAAATTTGGATATTCAACGACCACAGGCAGCGTGGTAATACGTGAGGCAGCTATATATACAATTGGGACTTTCCAAGGAAAGTCGAACGAGGAGGAGCTTTTTCCCAGTAGCGATCAAAGAAAATCCCCGGCATACTCCTCGTACTCGCGCATAAAATCTTCCATGTCAAATCTATCTTCCAGCTTCCGCTCCGCCAAGATTAGCTCACCAGCCTCACAGTAACCACTTCTGAATTCAGCAAAGAGATCGGGGGTTGATTGGCAATTGGGAATAAAAAGGCGATTGTCACCGGTAACCATAGCACCTTTGAATGCTTGATATACCACATCCGGTTCCTGCCAGAGATCAACCTTCTCGCATTGCCCAAAATCGAGCAAATAAAGCCCCACCCTTCGATGCTGGAGTCCAAGTGGTTCAGCATCTGAACCTTGTCTTTGAACGATGGAAGTTCCGAGGACGAACTCCACATCATCACTGTTGACACAGGCAGACCAGTGCATGATAGCATATGCTTTGCCAACTTCCTTTGCCAAGGTTTTGACATCCATGACAAAGTCATTCATAGTGTTCAGATAGAGAGGAAAGTTCCTCAACGAGATCGAATCTCGGGCGATTGGACCGGTAGTCTGGCCCAAATACACTCGTGCGAGGCAATGCTTATTCTTGGTGTTGCCAAGAGCGCGTTCGAGCTCGGTTGAGTCCAGCTGCCCCGGAGAGCCATAAAAATGCGCTAGCAGAGCCTTTCGCACAACCTTGGGAAGAGGCAAAATTCGTTCCATTTTCACTACATCTCCATATTCTTGGTAGGCAGATGGGATCGTAGGGAAAACATCGTTCCAGAACTGATCCTCTTTGGCCCTCGAAATAAATTCGTAGGCTCGAGGAACTCGGACACGACAGGAAGTTGTCGCGCCGTAACACTGGAACGCATCGGAGACTGCAGAATGCATTTGATATTCATTTTGTAGATTAGAGGGCAGATTTTCGTTCTCCGGCTTTTCCTTTTTGAAAACTAGGCGCTCTCCCACTTGCTCAAACACGGCCCCTTGTAGCCCAACTCCAATCTCGTTGATGCTCTGAAGCTCCGGGCGAGTACGAGCCTCTTGAATCAGGCGAGCGAAGGAAGATGAAGTCAAAATGACTAGGTTTAGCGAAAGGCACTGGGTGAGAATGGCATAGTTGGACACTTTTTCAAGATCATTCTCTACGCGGAGTTGACGAGGTGATTCCCTCTCATTGGTGTTGGGATGCAGATCATGGTGTGACATAGTTGTGGATCGTTCAGTTGAGAAGACGGCGTTAAAGAGATGTTGAGTGAAGATAATAGTACCTTTCAATTTTCAAATGCAAGAAGTACTTGATGATTCCTAGATTCCAGACCAGCCACCTAGCTGGGCGACACTATCCTTTTCCAAAATCTAGGCACCCGTCAATCCCATCAACGATGAACAAACCAAGTCATTGTTTCTCAAGAACCTTAATAGATAAAAAACCAATCCTTCAGAAAAATCATGAACTGGGTATCGAGGAAGTGTGTCCATAGATGATATGTAAGGACGAGAGAGAGAGATGAAGTGGAGGAACAGATGGACCACGAAGAGGCCTAAGCCTAAGGCCCCAAGGCCTCAGTTTTGTCCTTGTTCAGGCTTTCATTATAGCGTGTCGTAGATGGTGACATTTTAATTCAGACTTTTGGAAGGAGAACTAGAAAGAAGATTAGAAAATCATGAAGCAGCAGGCTTTCCTGACGAGGTGCCTCATGGTTCAGGGATCAATTCAGGTCCACCATTATGGTGAGTCATCAAGTGGGTGATCGGCTCTGGTAGTTACTGAAAGGTGGAGAGGCTTCCAACTCAAACACCTTTCCAAACTCCGAGTCCTGAGTTTAGACCAACCTTGCTGAAAATTCACTGCAAAGTTCAAGTCCTCAAAGCCAATTGAAGACATCCCACTTTGGGATCGCTCACACAAGGGCTCACGAAGCATGACTACACCTATTTATCTCGGAATCGTGGGTCTGATAAATCTCGCTTAACTTTCATAATCTCTGATCTGGCTGAGTTACTGATGGTATGCAAAGGTGTTGGCGGTGTTGGCAATGCGTTCCTAGAGCAACTCGGACAACTATCAAACCCTCCGAAGCTTGTTCTGCTAGCCCGCTCGACGCAAACGCTCATGTCCGCGGCGCCAACGTATTCACCATGTATCCCATTCACTACGTGGGAAGATGCTGCAAAGTCGCCATCTCTAGCCAAATCAAACGCTTTACCACCGGCTGAGATTGCAGCATTCCTTGCATCCGCTCCAGGCAGGGCGATTGTGGTAGACAACACATCCGACCTCACCCTAGCACAAGCTTACCCGATCTTTCTGGAACGAGGTGTATCGGTGGTGACGCCAAATAAAAAAGGCTTCTCTGAAGACATTACACTATTTAATGACATTTTTTCCTCTGCTGTGCGGGGAAATGCCCTCGTCTATCACCAGTGTACGGTTGGAGGGACTCTACCGGTCCTATCAACGCTCCGAGATCTAGTTTCAACAGGCGATGCGATCATCCGGGTTGAAGGAGTTCTTTCCGGCACACTTTCGCTTCTGTTAGGCGAGTTTATGCCTGGAAATGGCACATCCAGCGCACAATGGAGTTTCCTGGTCTCTCATGCAAAGGAAATCGGACACACGGAACCAGACCCTCGTGATGATCTAAACGGCCTCGATTTTGCACGGAAACTTACGATCATCGCCCGGGTGATCGGTGTCGAAGTCACCAGCCCCGATTCTTTCCCAGTGGAATCATTGATCCCTGTCGAGTTATCAACGATACCGTCATCGGCAGAGGGTATTGCTCAGTTCATGAGCGAATTGCCGAAGTTCGATGCCCACATGGATGCAGCAAAGAATTCGGCGGAGAAGCAGGGCAAGATTCTACGCTATATTGGCAGTATTGATGTGACTACCGGGGCCATTGAAGTTGGACTCCGGCATGTTGAGAAGGGTAGCCCCATCGCCAATCTTCAAGGCAGTCAAATTGTCAGTATTTATACTAAGCGATATGGGACCAATCCCCTAATACTTCAAGGTGGTGGCGGTGGAGGTGAGATCACGGCCATGGGGTTGATGGCCGATTTGTTGAAAGCCATGGAGCGTTTAAAGTGATTAGTCTATGCAATATCGAAGAAAGTAGAATACATGAATGTCTCATGATGTCAAATATTTCTATGTACGGGGTTTTTGTAATTGACATGCAAAAAACCTTCACAATCAGGATATTCTGTAATTCAGCCTCATTTGACGGTCTCCTTAAGCAATTGTCTCAATACCATGACTTCTCCCTCCCATTTGGCAGCTTTCAATCGTAAATCATCTCTTTCTTTTGTCATTTCTTCCAGTCTTGCTTCAAGATCAGACATTTGATTTATCTTCTTCTGTCGTAATCTCCGAGCAGCCAATTTGTTTCGCCGTCGCTTTTCCTGAAGATGGTCCCCATCTGAGTCTTGAGAGGAAGGCGAGACACTCCTAGCCGATTCTTCAGTTGGTGTTTTCTTCTGCGGCACCGGTCTCAGATATTGAGGTTCGGGTAAACCAAAAGCTGTCACATAGTCTGGGGAAGGAGTAAACTGCTGAGGCCGGCGAACGTCCAGTAGCTGATCCGTAATGGGCAATAAAGACGGATAATATGCGCTTGTCTCGAGCGATGAAATGGGCTCATGGCTGATATCAAACCGGCTCTGACCATTTGAAATTGCCATCGGGACAGCAGACGGTGTATGTAGAGTATTCGTGTGAGTATTGTTTGATGTGAAATCGGCCATAGAAAAGCCGATTCTTGTAGGATTCGGCTCTGGTGGGAATTGTTCAAGGCTGAACGCAATCCTCTCCAATAATGTCGGATCCATGGATAGGATATCGGAAGATAGTGATCTTTGTGACATATCGGGTGCTAGAATATTGCTATGAGAACTAGTTGGAGGCATGAAGTCGGTCCATGTTGAAGCGAAACCAGTGGGTGGTGTGAGAGCTCCACTTGGTGCGGTGGTCTCTGCTGAAGAATCCCAGTCGGATAGCATCTGATTGGGACTGTTTTCGAAAGATGATCGAGAAGATCTCGTTTGGGTAGGCATGATGGTCGACACTATCCCAAGGTTAGGGCCAGAGATGGAAACAGTTTGTAGTGTTCCAAGATGGATTGAGCTTCAATACTTTGAAAAGAACTTGAGTCGCAAGTTTCGAAGATATTGAGTGGAATAGGAGCCAAGGTATGCCTGGGCCTCCGACTATGTTATATATTCTAAAGCTGATCTACGCAGCCATATCATCTCCGACGATCATCCAAGGACCGAATACTACTTTGTCCGATGGTTAGCATCTGGAGATTTTGGTCAAATCCGACCCTAGCGTAAATATGTCCGGCGCTAGTGAAATGTCTATGACTTTTGATTGGTATACTGGGGATCTGGCCCGCTACGTAGCCATTTGCGGTTAGCTCGAATTCGGGTAAGATGAAGGGGGCACGAGAAGGTGAGATCTCCTCACACCGAGCTCCATCGCCCACACGGATTTATGCAGCAAATGTTTGACCGTGAGCCAGGATGGATTCCGTGGACTTAAATGCCAATGCAGATCCGACCGCTCAACCGGCGAAGAAACGGAAGCCGAGGCCAAAGCTATCTTGTGTCCTGTGTCGACAGAAAAAGTCCGTGCCCCATCCTCTTACACTGCACCTTATCCTATGATGTTGCAATTTCTCTATCTATACCCTGATTTGTCGATTAAGTGTTTTCGTTGAGATACTAATATCGTTCAATCATGAATTGATACAAATGAAATTCAAGACTGACTGGAAATGTAGACTAAAATGTAATCGGCAGCAGCCCTGCGACAATTGCATCAAGCACAATAGAACATACATGTGCCATTTTACTGGCCCCCAAGGGTTGACAAGAACGCAATCTCAAGGAATTCAAGAGCATCTTCGTGAGATACAAACTCGCATTGAACAACTATCTGCGATCAATGTCCAGCCTCAAGGGCCAGGTCTCGCTGGAGGGAGTTCCCAACACCTCATCTCCAACACTATACAACCCCAGCCTAGATCCAGCACAGAACAAAGCCAATCAGAACTGCAGAAGGACTTTACTGGAAACATGGTAGTTGATCAAGATGGAACTCGATATGTGGATCCAACCCATTGGCAAGCAGTCTTGAATGAGGTAGGCTATTCCCTCGGACTGATACCACTTTGATCACAAGGCTAATCAAACATGCAGATTGCTGAGGTCAAGGATTATCTCCAAATGACCGAAGACTCATACTCTGAAGATCAACTCGATGATTCATTTGCTCCAGCAATCTCAGGCCCGGAGCTTTTCTTCGGCAATACAATAACTGCTCCCAAGTCTGATCTCATTTCTGCACTACCGCCTCGACCAGTTGCAGACCGTTTGATTTCCCT
The DNA here is from genome assembly GCF_028828155.1 of Penicillium subrubescens. Taxonomy (NCBI): domain Eukaryota; kingdom Fungi; phylum Ascomycota; class Eurotiomycetes; order Eurotiales; family Aspergillaceae; genus Penicillium; species Penicillium subrubescens. The sequence goes on along the minus strand of NW_026643151.1, from coordinate 1,945,793 downwards.
TTACTTGAATTCGAAAGAATCTACACTTGGTATCATACCTCAGACCCGTACCAAGTGGCCACAAAGCTGATCGATAGACAGTTCTCATGCACGTACCCACATTTACAAAAGAGGTAACCATCAAACGCTACACAGTTGGCATTTCAAGTACTCACCTCTTTCCTATCTAGTACGCTCAATTTTGGAGAAACCCAGAAGATGCTTCTATAAACTGGCTTGCATATCTTTTCAGCATTCTATGCGCAGGAGCAGGGCTCCAGTTATTTTCCACCGCCGGTCGAGCAGACGGTGAGCTCGCTGAGACTTTTGCAGAGCATCACAGACTCGCATCACAATGCCTTACCATGTCCAACTACACCTCACCCGGTCGATATACCATGGAAACCCTCATTCTCTGTGTGGCAATGGAGATTCTTAGAAGCACAGATAACCATCTTGGTCCCTCTGTTCTCCTCAGCTTGGCCACAAGGCTAGCCGTTCATGCTGGATATCACAGAGATTCAAAACATTATCCCGAGATCTCCGTGTTTGATGGAGAGATGCGCCGGCGGGTCTGGACAATTCTCTCTCTTCTTGATCATTACATCTCGCTGCAAGCTGGTCTACCGCCGACTACTGTACAGACACAATCGGACACGGAAGAGCCTCGCAACTTGACAGATGAGGACTTAGATCCAGCAGCCACAGTACTGCCTCCTGCAAGACCTTTCACAGAGAAAACAGCAATCCTCTTCCCGGTTGCGCTCAATAGAATAATGTTTGCCGACGCCGAAATTATCAGCAAGGTCTGTTCCGTCAAGGGAGTTCCCTATCAAGAAGTTCTCCGCTTGGACGGGAAACTCAAAGACCTTCACGCAAATATTCCTCCTCCTTTAAAGTTTCGACCACTGAGTGAATCCATCGCAGACTCACCAAACACCATTATGGACCGATACAATATCAACCTCATGTATCAGAAGGCCCGCTGTGACCTCCATCGTCGGTATCTTGCGCAGCATCGTCTCGACCCCGCATATGCATATTCTCGACGAGATTGCCTAGATGCCGCGAGGACGGTACTTCAGCATCAGTCAGACATTTTCGATGCGAGCAGCTCCGGTGGTCAGTTGGGCTACACCTCCTTCTTCTTTTCACCAATAGTCGCAGTGCATTTCCGTTCTGCTGCCATGATCATTTCCTTGGAAATCTCCTGTCAGTCTCGCTATGATTTGAAACAGCACCTGTCGCTTGAGCAACGACGAGTAATCTTGGACGAGAGAAAGCAGCTTTCTCAGGAGATTGAGAGGGCTTATAACATCTGGAACCATTTGCGACATCAATCTAAGGAGGCATCAAAGACAACAGACGCTCTTCATATCATGCTCAAGGTCACGAACAACCATTTGCAGCACGGTGCGACGCCTGAGCAAATACAGCCTTCGAGCCCTCCCATCGGGTTACAAGCTGCGAGCGAAGTACCAGACTACGGTAGGTGGCCTCATCCCTCAGTAATGATTTCTCTGTATCCCCATGTGGCTAATTGCTTTGTCTACTTTTCAGCGAACTCGATCCTCGCCACGCCCGTAACGCTCGAGAACCAACTCTCCTCGACGGTTTTCGATAACGAACACAGTCCATTAGATGTTGATCTCATGGACGCCACGTTCTATCTGGGACAAGATTCCCTGCCCAGCACCAATGATACGCGTTTCGCAGGCTCGAACGGTGTCGTCGACTTTTATGAAAAATACTGGGATAACCTGATGCTGCTGGGCGGAGATCATTCATTCATAGATGTACCTCAGGGCGGTGCAGATGATGGTCATTTTGATCAGGGCCTACAGTAGATACCCATGCTTGCCTTCCGTATTGTTTGTCCAATCTTACGAAGTTGAGATTTACCTGGTGTAGCACACAGGCCTCGGTTGACGGATAATAGTCTCGCAGCCCACTTTAGGTAGATTAGGTACGGACTTGGATTTTCAGATATAGGCTAGCTTCTTAGGTTGAAGTACGACCTACAGATGAAACATACCTACAATACCCTCCAAATCAAGTCATCCTTAGCATTCTCAGACTGCCTAAGTTTTCCAACCATACACTGGGGTTCCATACCTAGGTTTGGAAATACCACTGTATATATTTTGGGCTCACGGTAGGTACCGAACGGTTCCAGCTGATCCAAACTCACAAAGATATATCCCGGAGACACATTGATTTACGTGTGCGGGTTACAGCTGGAATAATTCCTTATCATTGTCTCTCCTCCAGTGTGAGATTCTGCATCTTTACCTGATTCACCTGGTAAGGTCAGGTTGGAGGTCCATGTTCCAACTCCGCTGTGGTATGTAGAGATTACATAATCAACGTAATTGGAACTGCATCACGTGGTTCAAGATGCGGCCGCAATTTTCCGTCCGCGCATTCTACGGAGTCGACGAGCAGCAACGATTTAGCCATTGCTGGCCCTCACTCGCTCAACATGCAAAAGGTCATCCAAAGGACGGCTGCTGCCAGGAAGCAGGCCCAGAAGAAGCTCTTTCGGGCCAGGCAGCAGGAGGAATTGGTGGATCGCAAGGACACAATTCGGACTCGAAAGGAATACAACCGGGCCATGATCGACAACCTCAAGGAAGCTCGAAACGCCCGCTGGGAGGACTGGAAGAAGGGAGAGCTGGCTCCGAAGCGTGATACGGGACTGGAAGCCACGACCTATGGTGCCCTTGATCCTGCCCTGATGCACCCACCGCGCATCCCGAAACATCTCCGCCGAAAGCACATCCTCTTCGCACCCGGAGACCGAGTCTGCGTTATTCGCGGTCGGGACCAAGGCAAGATCGAAGAGATCACTCAGGTCAACGAGGAAAGCGAGACTCTGCTGATCAAGAACGTCAATGAAGTACGATTGAGTCCCCTTGCCAACCTTGTTATTGTTCCATCTGTGGACAGTGTGTTTTCTCTCGACTGGAGTCACTAACTGAGATACTTTCTTCAGGCCGATATCAATGTTCCCGAGTGGGCGAAGGCTTCAATGGGAATCAAGAGCGATGTTCTTCTCCAGAACATGCCGGTGCCAATGGACGACGTTCGACTGGTCTTCGCGATGACCGATGGTAAAGCCACCAAAGACTACATTGTACAACACGCCCATGCCGGAAGGCCATACGTCGAGCGACCTTCCTGGAGCAAAGTGCCCAAATTCACTCGATACGTCTCTGGCCTGAACATTCGAATTCCTTGGCCTACCGAGGAGGAGCCGCAGTATGAAGATGGAGAATTCGACACAACACGAATGGAAGTTGAAGGAAGCACCTGGGTGCCTTCGTTGGATAACCCGCCTTTCCCCTCCACCATTATTGACGAACTGCGCAACAAATACTCTCGATTCCGAACTCGCCACGACGAGGAATACGTGCGGGAGAAGGTCATGGAAGAATATCGCCAGGAATACCTTGCCAGCCAGGCTATTTTGACACCTACTGGTGAATTGAAGAAGATGAAGGTTGAGCAGAGCATCCAATCGAGACAGGCTCGAACGGATGAGAATGGCAACTTGATGATGGACTCGGAGACCGCCAACTTCGTTGAGCGCTTCATGAGCCAGAATGCGGCTCCCAAGCCAAGCAAGAATGCTGGTAAGGCCAAGCAGACCGCTTGAGCAAGTGCGGAAAGGGTGTAAGAGATGGGCTGTTCCTTTTTTCAAAGATAGCGATGTGTATAAATTTCCACTGTATTCTAGTCTGGCATATGCGACCAATTTATTACCCTCTGGGTGCATTTTCTTTTACGGCTATTCCCAGACTTCTTCAAATCCCGAGTAAACCAGAGGCTACAGACAGTGGCGAATGTAGGGTCTATCATTTCCAGTCTATTACGCGGGCCGCCAGGGGAGAACCCTTGGATGGGTGGTTCCGCGTCCGCGCCCATTCATTCTCAATCTTAGTTTCCAACTCTCTCTTCGTCAATCTCCCCTGCACTGCTTCCCCTTTCCTGGGCAGTTGCAAAAAACCATGGCATTCGCTGCAATCAATTCCGCAGGCAAGCCCATCACCGCCATCGAGGAGGCGTTCGCGACCGAGCCCTCGCTCAAGAAACGAGTTTATGATGCGATCGGTGCGTACCCAACTGGCGGCATATCTACGCCTTCCCATCCGACTTCGATTTGATGAACACCCACTGATCAAACCTGGCTCAATTCGAAAATATAGGAGCTACGCCGCAGCACACACCTCTCTTTGAGGATCTCGCTCGATATACCTCCTCCCTGCTGGCCAGGACTGCCAAAACTGCTTCCCTTCCGCTCGTGCCGCCGCCCAGCGAGGGTCCAGCCGCGAAGAAACGCAAAATACAAAATGGGGGACCAGAAGTAACGGCGCAGGCGCCGGTCGATATCAAGGGCGATGCGCCCATTCAGTTCTCAGTCGAGGATGTCTCGTTTGCTATCCCACAACGCAAGAAGTTCACACTTGAGGTCACTGCTGGAAGCAGGTACCTGCGTGCGAGAAACCAGACCACAAAGCAGGTGGAGTTTGGAATCCCGATGGATCGAATTCGTAAGTTTTGTGTTTTCCTTCCTAAATCCTTTCATTTCTTTGACTTGAGTCCGTTTCCGTAATTGAGCATGAGTTGCTAATGTTCTTTGTCGCCCGATCTTAGGCCACGCCCTATGCCTCCCTGTGCCCGAGAAGACGCAGAAGCAATTCAACTTTTGTATCATTCCCGAGTATGCTGACGGAGTTACGCCGCCGCCTGAGGGTATGACCACATTTGAATGTATGGTCTTTACGGTACCCGATGGCCCAGCCAAGGCTGCATTCAACGGATCGGGGCAACAGATTGGGAATAATGCTGGGGAGACTGCCGAGGCTCTGATCCGGAAGATCTTGAACGACAACTTGACTACTACTAGTGTCGTGCGACCTGACGAGAGGCAATTTGTGAGCGCGATGCCCGAGGCGCATCGCAAATCCGAGAAAGCATACCACGTCAAGGCTTTCCGGGGCAGCAAAGAAGGTGCGTTTACGTTCTGATATTTTGACAGTGTTTTTGAGAATGGCGCTCTCGCTTTCACCTCAACTTTACTGACTCGTCTACCAAATAGGTTACCTTTTCCTACTTTCATCCGGCATTCTCTTTGCGTTCAAGAAGCCGCTCCTGTTTTTCTCATTTGACACCATCGAGTCTGTGTCATATACCTCGGTCCTCCAGCGCACCTTTAACCTGAATATTTTGGCGCGTCCGAGTGGCGGCACTGAGGATGATACACAAGAATTCGAATTCTCAATGATTGATCAGGCCGACTTTGACGGTATCGATACCTATATCAAGCGCCACGGTCTCCAAGACGCCAGTCTGGCAGAGGCACGGCGGGCGAAGAAATACAATGTCAACGGCGGCAACAAAACTGAAGATGGCACTGCTGGTGCTGAGGGTGCGGCTGAAGAAGAGAGTGAACTACAGAAAGCCCAGCAAGAGCTTGAAGACCTGGAGGACGAGGACGAAGAAGACTACGATCCGGGTAGTGACGATGGGAGCGATGGAAGTGGTTCCAGCAGCGAAGAAGACTCGGATGAGGACGAATTCCATGAGGATGCCGACCAGGTCAGCGACGGAGATGAGAATTTGGTTGAACAGGAACTCGGTAGTGAAGCCGAGGATGTTGGCGACGATGAATAGGCCAGCCATAGCTGGAGACGCTGGATTTGAATATTTATTCCTCTGGGACCTTGTGTCACGATACTTTCCGAAGTTGTTAGAATTGAATCGCTATTCAATGCTCTCGCGGGGCATTCAACCCTGTCCTATCGAGCATGTTGAAACCTTTTTCTTAGAAACTTTCCCTTACTAAACTCTGCTTCACCGTCTTCTGTGATGTCGAATCTAACGATCGTCTGTGGTGGGTCGAAGAAGACGTGTCCATTCCGCGACCAGGGGTCAGTCTATCTGCCTTTCTACCTGAAAACATACCCCGTAATTGCTAAATAAATAAGCGGCAGTTAGGGCTGGGCGCCTTACATGTAGGTACAAGCTAGGCCAGCTTTGTTCTAGACTGACTACAGATCTTGCTTCGATTTCCAAGGCAGAAGGTCGATCGCAGTGACTTCATAGTTTAGATTACATTTTGGACATGATTAAGTTAAATTCTTTCAGGTTTAGGGCCGGGACCATCCAAGGTCAGGTGCCAAGCCCCGTAATCTTACCGCTTGCTCTAGCCTCTCGCCTCTCGTCTCTTAAGCGCATTCCAACGAGTCCAGCCAACGGGAGCGGTAATGACGAGCAAGTGACCAAACCGAAACAATGGGGAGAGAGAAAACTCGGCTCGCAATTATAATACGGTACGGGAATCTGCTGGTACGGCGATACCCGCTCCTACAACGGAATATAGAGACCAGAGAAACCGCCCAACGGACATCCTAAAGGTCATTTGAATCGTCTTTCTTGATAGCTTACGTGTCATTTTCTAGTCTATCATTCAGCTTGTGACCGATAAGATGATTTTGAACTTTTTATAAAATCCGACTGTACAACTCCATTTAACGACGAACCATCGTAGTCCTCCTATCAGAGCCTCCCGTTCGGACCCGGCCATCTAGTCAAACTTTAGGCAGTCCGGCTCTGTGGCCGTGCCTGCAGCACTGATCCTGCAGGGTAGCGCCCAAGCCTAAGAGGAGGAAAAAAAAAACCCCGAAGGACCAACGGACAAAGCTGCACCACACTAGGCGCTCGACACAGGTACGATACCGCCGCGTCTGTGCCCTAGGGCAATGAATGTTTCACAAGCGCCCAAGGATGTTGGGTCGAGTCTTTCCCTTCGTTATTATTCCATAGTTACGTAGAGAGATAACTACCATAGGTTGTAAAGGGAAGAATGATGAACCTGGGAAGGAACAGGAATACTTTTATCTTACACCTTTGTTAACTGGTGAAGAAACTCGGTACAAAAGACCTTTCGAGAGACCCGCGAAAAAGGCGGTAACGCTCGGTAACGCCAGTACGAGGCGTGACCACCCGCGACCGCCAATTCTGGTGTCTCCCCCGTAGTCAAAGGGTACCAAATACACTCCCAATACGGAGTACTCTCCGCTCCCTGGCTTCACTCGACTTCTCCCTCTCTTCTCTTCTCCTCATCTCCACCCTCCCCTTCTCCTCCCTCCCCTACCTCGGAAACCCTCTGTTCAGTGCGACGGTTCGTGCTTGCAGTCGAGTCCTCCTCCGGGTGCTCCTTTTGTCGTTTTTTCTTTTTTTGTCGCTCCTACTGCGTGTCACTGCAAACCCTCCGGTTCTTCTCACCTCGCTCCTAGCCTCATCCGCCCGAAACCCCCCAGCTTTTGGCCTTGGAGAATCTCGTTCGTCAGTTCTTCCTCAGCAGGTCTCAATTCCACTCAGATTGCTACGCTAGCGCCCATTGCTTGCCCGTCATTTCGCCCGGTAATCCGACTCTCCTCGCTCGTCCGTTGGACCCTGCGTGCACTAGTACATCGGCCCAGCCTTGCATATTCCCATTGAGATATCGGGAATCGCTTTCACGGCCAATCAGGAATCCCCTGCGGTGTATGTTGGCTTTCTGGAGTAGCGGTCGTGTGCTCCTGAATAAACATCGTGCTGACTGCGCCTCGTTCAGACAGTGTTGAATCACGTGCCTGCCTCCCTGAAGCCGTCACCCCGTGATCCATAGTCTCGTTCCTAAGACCAGCACCGTCGCAATCCTTCGCCATGGCATCTTCCTCCTCGAATGTAGTGGGTGTCCACTACCGTGTGGGCAAGAAGATCGGTGAGGGCTCTTTTGGTGTCATTTTCGAGGGCACCAACCTCCTGAACAACCAGCAGGTGGCTATCAAATTCGTGCGTGACCTCGGTTTCTACCAATGTGTGATAGGGAATACCGTGATACTGACCGAATCAGGAACCTCGCAAGAGCGATGCTCCCCAGCTGCGTGATGAGTACCGGACGTACAAGATCTTGGTCGGATGCCGTAAGTGTTTCGAGGATGCGCGAGTCACTAGCCCCCCTTTCTTCCATGCTAACTTACGATCGCAGCCGGTATCCCCAATGTCTACTACTTTGGACAGGAGGGTCTGCACAACATCCTCGTCATTGACCTTCTCGGACCTAGTCTCGAGGATCTCTTCGATCACTGCAACCGCCGGTTCTCGACCAAGACCGTTGTTATGGTCGCCAAGCAGATGGTTCGTGCTAATTGATCTATACACAAAAAGGACTCGATGCTAACCTTTCAACCTGTCTAGCTGTCGCGTGTGCAAACCATCCACGAGAAGAACCTGATCTACCGTGATATCAAGCCAGACAACTTCCTCATCGGCCGCCCGGGAACCAAGGCCGCCAACGTCATCCATGTCGTCGATTTCGGTATGGCGAAGCAATACCGTGATCCCAAGACCAAGCAGCACATCCCTTACCGCGAGCGCAAGTCCTTGTCGGGCACTGCTCGGTACATGAGTATCAACACACATCTGGGTCGTGAGCAATCACGACGTGATGACCTGGAGGCCCTTGGTCACGTTTTCATGTACTTCCTGAGAGGTGGTCTCCCCTGGCAGGGATTGAAGGCTGCTACCAACAAGCAAAAGTACGAGAAGATTGGCGAGAAGAAGCAGACAACTGCGATCAAAGATCTCTGCGAGGGATATCCCGGTGCGTCATTCAAACTCTTGATTCTTGTCACCTGGCTCAATTGCTGACTTGCCTTGCAGAGGAGTTCAACAAATACTTGAGCTACGTTCGCAACCTCGGCTTCGAGGATACCCCTGACTACGACTATCTGCGCGATATCTTGACGCAGGCCCTCAAGAACGCCGGAGAGGTGGAAGATGGAGAGTACGACTGGATGAAGCTGAACAACGGCCGTGGTTGGGACTACAAGTCCTACTCATCACAGGCGCACCTCCACCAGCAGCACCACAGCTCCTCGGGACGCGACATGCAAGGCAACCAGCTTCGCAACAGCCAACGGCCTGGTGTTACCGCTGATCGTTTAAACGCCGCGCAGCCCCCGCCTCCATCCCCAGCCAACAAAGCCGGAGCTGGAAAGACGCGCGAGCGGGGAAGCGCCGGCGGCGTGCCACCCAAACGCCAGAGCGGGGGCTTGGAAGCCACAACTCCAGCAGCGTCCACTCAGGCCCAGTTCCAAAACTCCAACGCCCATCTTCCCGGTCGCATGGGAAGCCCTGGTAACCCCGGGATGAGCAGCCAGCAACCTGGTGGGCAAGGGAACAACGACCCGCAGCCCACTTTCGTCCAGAAGATGATGAAGGCTCTGTGCTGCGGTAGGTGATCCTTAGCCCGTGAACCATCTTTCCAGCGTTCGTGGCGGCTTGCTCATCATCATGCTCGGGATTGCAGGTTGAACTTGACTTGACCAATTGATGCGGCGACACGTCTTCTGGATTGAACACGGCCTTGTTTCTCCTCTTTGCTCTTTCTACCCACCAATGTCGTCAACATAATGGCCGAAGAATTGAAAATATGTCGACAGGGGATTTTCACGGTGGCTTGCTTCGTCTAGGTCAGGGGCGTTTCGAACTTGTTCAAGACTTGTCCGTTATCACGGGCCAGTCTGGCAAGTTTGGACCGGCTTGGCCTTTTCTCTCTTACTCTCATCCCTTTCACACCTTCATTCTCTTCCCATTCGACACTTCGACCTACAGTTTTTCTCGACCGTGGGTAGAAACGAGGTTTGTCATTTCTCATTGATGTTACGTCTCATCACTCTTTTCATGGTGCTACGGCTCGGAACGGCGAACCCCAGAGATCCTTTTTTTGTCTTGTGTTTTCCTATATTTCCTCACTCGTCATTATATCCGGCGTTTGCGCGCCGTCTAATAACCAAAATTACTTCACGACCCATGGGGATTGATCTAGGAGTTGGCTTTTCTTTCCGAGTCAACCCTGATCAATTCTCTCAAGTCATCTGCGCCATTTATTGTCTCCTCGGGGATTTACATTGATGGCGTGCAGTTTGGAATGCACATTGTTGCAGAGGATTTAGGGAATAGGACTTGCCACTCTTCCCAGGCTGGAAATACAACGGATGGCACTCTTTTGAAGAACGACAGGCCATTCATCCAGGACTTGAGAACTCGCCATTATTCATGAGCACCCGCTGTCTGTTTGTTTTCCCCATCTCATTTCCTTGATGGGACTTTAATGTCTTGGCTCTTTGCTTCTGTTCGGGTTTTCCTCGTGCTGGGTGGGCAGTTTCTCATGATGATCTCTCCATACGCCACCATCTTCATCTGCCCGGGATTCAATGCATTTTTGATCAACTGCACCGGCCATGCGATTCATCCCGCTCTCTCTGGTAGGGACCGCATTGTTGCATATATTCCGCTGGCCCTTGGATCCCTTCCTCTGTTCATCGTCTTGTCCTGAGTATCTTGTTTGTTGTTCATCCCCTTGTCGAATCTATTGGCTGTCTATAATCGTTTCCTGTTGTTCTGCTCTTGCTCCGTTTCAGAAGCGAGTTCTTTGTGTTTACTGGTACCTATTCTTCTTGGCATAAGATAGCATTGGTTTTCCCTTTTTGTCTTTCCTCTTTCGTTCCATCTGCTTCCTTTGTCATGTTCGGCTCTGTGGTCTTTACATGTGTGGTGTAGCGGTATATACTTGGTTCGCTGTGTTTAACAGCTAATACATTTGCGGCTTGATCTGACAGCGTTCTTCGTATAGTAATAAGAGGCCAAATTTGGTAAAAAGGATAGGTTATTATTGTCTTCCAACTCAAATCGGTAACCGTCCTCGCCGGTAGTCTAGCGGTCTTGATGGCCCTAAGGGTACTGAGATTACTGTTATAAATGGTAATTGGCTGAAAGGGAATCAGGATGAAGCTTGTGTGGACTATCCTGGACAGTGGAGTGGGGACATTTCTTTTTTGCTGGCTTGAGGTAGAGCTACCCCTAACTTTTTGTTCCTTTTAAGATACATTTCCTATATCAATATAAACTAGAGACTTAGGAGAGTCCATTGAAGTCTATTTTGGAGGCTCTTCAAAGGTTGTTGGGGGCGATATACGGGTTACGTTTATTGGATGTGAAAATGAGGCTATTCGGCAGGCATCGTAGGATGGAGATTGTCCATCGTGGAGGGTTTGTATGGGAAGGAGAAGTCGGGGGTTCGAATCGGAAGGGAGTTTGCTTATTTAGGGTTTTTGTGGTTTTAAACGGCAGCTACTCAGTAGGATATAGAAAAAATAGAGATCACTCGCCGGAGTTCCTTCCTGTCTGGATTATAGATGTCGCAGTCCCCAGGTTCAAGATAGTGCAAGCAATAGACTTGTTGTGGTCGTCATGCTATCGCCATTTCTCATTCAATCTCACGCCTAGGTATAGTATCAATCGGACAAATTGTTTTATCCTCGCGAACATTGGTGTAGGCATAACACGACAATTTCTCGTTCCCCTTCTTCGAGACGAAACAGCTACCTGCCACTTCTTCCCATTCCCTCTCCCATCATTCGAATCACACAACACCTCAAAGTCATACAATGATCTCATTCATACTCATTCTACTCATTTTCAGTATATACTTATTAACTCTCGTTTGAGAATATGACATGCACTTCCCGTCCAGGTATAAGGGGGTGGCAACATCCTCCGTCATCACACAGCAACAGCATCACAGATCAACATTACTCTGCAGTACCTTGCCAAATCTGGGATAAACACTGAATCAACCATGTAAGACATGTCTACCAATGATCTCGTTCAATTCATCACACCACACCACATCATTTGAGCAGATATAGAGCTAAAACACGCCACCCGCCCGTCAATATCCAGATAGACACGCTCACTGGCTTGCCTCTTGATTTCATGATTCTTCTAGTCAATTTAGGATGGTATTGTATTGCAGAGGTAAAAGGTAAATTGAATTTAGTATGCAGTAGCACCTGGAATAAAATAACATGTATACAAGTATCCTTGAGATCATCCATGAATCCATTGGTTGATATCACCACAACCTGGCAATACACGCATACCCTCCCCTCCTCACACCAACTAAGTAACAATCCAACTCCCACTTATTTCGGTCTCCCCCAAACCTCTTCTGCACCTCGGGTCTCGGCTCTATCTACTCGCCAAGTTCTCCCGAGGCAGCGCTGCATGGCACTGACAGGGTTCCTTCCCTTGTAGACCACTCACAGCCCTCGATCCCCGCAATTGGGTACTACTGTACTCTTGGCGTTGCTGGGGGTGAGAACAGGGCTGTGAGGCTACTGCATTTCTCCAGGGATCGGGGATGATGAGGTGTACCGTGAGGCGTGGCTAGGCAGAGACTTTTCCGTTTTGCGTTGTGTGCATGGTGTGGTGGGTGTGGGCTGGTGGATAATTGCCGGAGTGGAGTGGCTGTGTTGTGAGGAGGGGCGAGGGGTGTTTGTGTATGTTTCTGCGTAGGGCGTAGGCTTGGCTTGTATATGTGGATTTTTGATGGACTTGGCTAGATGGTGTTTTGTTTTTGTACTTTGCTTGGAAGGATGGGGCATTCTCTTGTTTGGTTTCATAACCGTGTGCATAGCCATTACGCCACTAGTTAGGTTGCAACAGGTTAATAGAGTGTTGATTGATTGATTGATTGTGTTTGGCTTGGGTTGGACTGAAAAGGTGGTCATGAATGCAGCAATGTAGAACTATTGGGAGTACCTTAGGAGTAGAACTGGACTAGTAAAAAAGGTATCATCCTAGCTTCACGGGCTTGTTCGCCTTTTTTTACGCTTGAATATGTCAACGCTTCTGTAGAAACCTTGTACTTCTAGTCTAGATTAGGTTCTTAGTAAATCCCAGTAGTGATAAAACTATGATTTAATTACACGGTCTCTCTCTAATCATAGCAGCCTTAGGCATTGTTAGGGGCTTGCCTCTCGGCATAAGCTGCAGAAAGACTAGTGCATTCGCCAAGCTCAATAGGACAAGTCCCGACGGGCAAAAAATCATATGATGTCCATTTAGAGAATAGCCCTTGACAGGAATTGCAGCAGTAGAGGGTCACCGGATATGATCATCATAACTTACAGGTTGAACTAGTCTGCAGAGGAGTCCACTGGGAGACTTCAGTGTGAGACTGTGAGTAGGATGGAGGTGCGAGCGGGGTATAGTCAAATTTGATATCCCGAGATGAGTTTCAACCTAATGCAAGCGCGGGAAGTGTGGGATGATATCACCCGAAGTAATCCCGAGGGGGGGTGTTTTGAGGCATATCTATAGATTGAACAAGTACTAGAAGGTCATTTGTTGAAACTAAAGCAAGTGGTTTTACCTGCGTAGGGAGGGGAATGTTTTGCTTGTTGATTGTTGATGAGCGTGTTGTTTCTCGGATCAATTACCAAGACAGGAGATTATCGATTCTGATGGCGGCTGGAAAATGATATGATAATGTGTGCCAAATCTATTGCCGGACCAAAACCGATGATAACCATTTATTGAACGTGAACAGTCCATCTGATATGGTTTAGAAACCATTCGGAATACCATTGAGACCACCTTTGCCTATGAAGAAATGACAGAAATGTGACTGATATTTGTGTCAATCTACAAGCTTCGATATGTTGTAGAAGAGACGCGTATGCCTGAGAAGAATGAATCTCTGGTTTTCAACTCAAGATACCACCACTAAGGCTAAAGCTCATTGTGGTTATAGTCTGACGAGTCTTCTATAATATGGAGTTCTCTTGTAGACCTGCACAGACTCAACTTGAGTTAGCTGGCACCTACGCTGGACGCCACGCCACAATGGCGTGACGATATACAAATAACAGCCATTTTATTGGAATAACCTAAGCGAGTTAATCAATCCTATGATCTCCATTACAATGCCTTCTAAGTCTGCATGAATACAGTCGAAATACCCGACGGTAAACTCAGTCTCTTCCGACGGGCTTCATCCCGCCTGATGCTGATCTATGATTTAGTCATCTAGAAGGAGAAGGTACCTAACTATACAGATCCAGACCCCGCATTGTGCATTCAGCCAAGCACAGCCAGTACGCCACAAACTAAAAAGCCGTATACCCTTCGGCCGGATCTCCGGATCCGATGGCCGCGCGTGGGTTTGACAGGCACTGGCTGAGTAGCTTCTGCTTATATCCGAGACCGAGCCTTGGTTCTACAAGAGAATTATCCTTTGGTGATCATATGGTTGCTAGATGTTGGCGGTATTGACTTTGAAGAGACAGATGTGGCTTACGTGGGCGAGGCCTCGAACTTCATCTATCGAGAGAGGCTGAGTAAGTATCATGAGATGGGTTATGAGTCCTACACGTCATTTTTCAAATGCTGACAAACTCTCTTTCGTTGATTCTCTGTACTGATCAAGATCAGTCTCTATCCTGATGCCGCACTTTTCAGTCAAACCTTGTTCATGGCTAATCGGCAAAGGGAGCTTTGGAGTACGTAGGAGATACCAGAGTGATCGATCATATGGCCCATTGCATCACTATCCGCATTTAGTTTCCGTCTATGAGGAATCCTTCGTTGCTTTTTCTTTGCAAGCGAGTCTAGTCCTGGACCTTCCTTTTCAAGTAGAGAGCACTTTGAACATCGTATTTACAACCGGGGTCATTCCGAGCATGCAATCTCCAATATGTGCATAGGTAGATACAAACTTGCAAGATTTCCCCCATTGGTCAGCTACACACGTATTAGCCATTTTATTCTTGGCTGTCAGACTCGTTATAGTTCTGATTTATGGTATCATCCAATAACCTCCAGCACTTTATCGACTAGAGACCTCTATGAACACGCGAGTGTTTACCCAAACCTTGAATACCAAAGCAAAAGCACAACTGATCGCTCACCCCGCAGTCGATCCCTCCTGCCATTCGAAAGAACGGAAAAGGATGTTCCTAAGAACAAACCTTCCATGGACACCCAAATAATCAACCAATCAAATCGCGTGGAGATGACACTAATATCGTCCATGTGACCAACTGTTGCGCTAGTGCTTCCAATCAAGCCAATCACATTCGCAGAATGCGCAGGCTAAACTGCCTGCCTGCGATACGAGCACCTCTCAGAGTGACCCTGGAAATTAAGCCAGAGAGACAATAATAAACAGTATCTCTGACCTTTCACAACGCTTGCTTTGGCAAATTGCCTTCTTAAAATCCGAAAATGGCAGAAAACACTCCCAAAGAGGTCCCTTGGCACGCAGCGTACCCAAATCCAAAGTCCGTTGTAGCTTCGTTACCTCGCCATGAATTGCTGGAGTGGTTCCGGGACGGGAAGAAGGCCGGAAAGGACTTTGTGCTTGTTGACGTGCGGCGCACTGATTTCGAGGTATGCAAAGTGTATCTCCTTACGTTGACCTGACCTAGTGGACGATCTTGGAGTTGGAAGGGTGAAACTTGCCAAATTGAGACTAACATGATCGGATAGGGTGGTACCATCCGTGGTTCAATCAATTTGCCAGCACACAGTCTGTATCCGACGTTACCGGCAGTGTATGCGCTTCTATCCAGTAGTGGCGTGAAGCATGTTATCTGGTACTGTGGTAAGTTCAGGATCTTATGTTTTGATTGATAATCCAGTCCATACTTATCGCCGGGTAGGCTCATGCAACGGACGCGGCCCTCGTACGGCGAGTTGGTTTGCAGACTACTTGGCCCAAGAACAAGACACGACTATGCAGAGCTTGATTCTGGAAGGCGGAATTAAAGGCTGGGCTGCAGCTGGTCCTGAGTATACCGAGTTGATGGACGTATATGATGCAAGCGTCTGGACTAAGAAGTAAAGCTGCAGTATGAATTGGCAGTGTCATGTATACAGGGGCATGCTAGATGATAATGACTATACGTTGATCCTCAAGGTCTTTACTATCTGTACAACGAGGTTGTACTTGCAAGAATATCTATTGAGACAAGACAAGATCAACCGTATGGGGATATAGTAGTGTGTACAGTGGTCAATTTTGGAATAGAGTAGACTGTGTGAATCGTAGATCGGGCCCCGCTGACGACATCACGCCTCTAATGGCCACAACTTCCAACAGTAGGGCTAGGATGGTGTGGTCCAGACTTGAAGATGGCGCTGGTGTAAATGGGTGTATTCTGGACTGCTTGGCGCCCGATTGATAAACGTGCTGGGCTTGTTGCATGTTTCGGGTTGACAAGAGTCTTGTATTGCTATGGATTATTGCATCGCCAGGCGGAATGAATACATGGACATCCCTGTGTTGTATGTATGTAGCTGCGTCTGGAATGCCCAACAGCTTGCGCACCCCTGTACAATAACGAAGACTAAACAGAAAGATCCCTGTCAGCGTAACAGGCCAAACAAAGCAATGCAGCACCCCATCCCGATTGAGTGCACGCAATCCCAGGATCTGAAAAATGGGCACAATGACGGAATGCTAGGCAAGTGCAGAACCAGGGTCGTGGTAATGCAGATCCCCCAGCGGCACCTGTAGACACACCAGATCCGAATGGCATGTCCGTCGGGTCATCGCGCCCATACACTTTTGGCTAAGTAGTTAGCGCTGCGTTGAAAGCAACACTGTCTCGCGCAGATGCCTATGAGTGGTAGATGGAAAGGGTGGGAGGGGCAAGTTAGCGAGCTTCGTTGATTGATCTCATCCATATGTCTCCATTGTCTACTTTAGCATCGAGTTTAACTATGATATTTTACATGATTAGCTCTAATCCTAGATGTATACGAGGTAAATTACCCAGCCATACGCATCATATTATCGAAGAGACGAATATAGCCTCCCTCAATCTCACGCACATTGACATGATTTAGTGCTGTTCTTGTTTCAAGTAGCGCCCGGCCCTGAGCCACGCCCGTCGCACATCCCGCTATTTACTCCACCACAGCGTCTGTAAAAGCCCACAGCGTGCAGCGAGCTCGTCTGTTAACTTGGCTAAGTGTAATTCTAAGAATCCACCATACTCTACGGAGTACACGGGAAACAATGTTAATCTCCAACGATCCCGTTCTCGCCCACCCCCCAGCCCGTGTCGGCCTAGCCAGAGCATCGTGAAACGGCGTTCGAATCTTCTAGCGCTGCTCGGCCGCGTCGGAAACAAGATTTTGGGCTAATATTTGTGGGGCGCATGAGGTCATTTACGGCTTCTGCCGTGTGCTCCGTTTTTGATCGGCTGGTGAAAAAGATGAAGGAAGTGGTACAGGAGTAGTAGTAACAGAACAGTAGTACGTACGTCTGTAGTAGCATCGTGCGAGATATTTTGGATCTGGTGGAGTCGATCGAAGATGAATTAACGCGGGAGAGTTCTGGACCGTGGCGATCAGGCGATGATTGATGCTTAGGTGGTTTTGTTAATCGCTCTTCTGCTTGTTTTGCTGAAAGTTGATTTGTGTGACGGATCTTCTGGGATTACTGTGGATATCTGAGTTCTGGACGGACCATACTTCTGGACGGGATGGAAAGGTTATGGAAGAATGGAAGTATGAAAGTTGGAAGTGGAAATTGCAATTGATCCTTCTCTTGTGTCCATGATTACGTGTTGGTACATCAGTTAAGTTATCTTTCAGTATGGCTTCGGACATGTATGCTGCTGATGATGTCGGGGATGGAAGCGAGCTGGTTCGTAATAATATCTATGCATGTTGTCCGTTGAGCGATTAATCGCTGCTACTGTACTATCGCGCGTCTTTTGAGCGATTTGTGTAACCTCCAATTGTCTTCTAAACCGTCTAACCCACGAATTCAATCATGGAGATGCAGATTCCCTGCACGTCCCGTGGTCGACGCATACACTTGTGCTTTTGAGTCGTACAACGTTCGGAAGGATGCTAGTTATCGCCCGAGTAGTACTATCTGTAGTAACTAACTACAGTCAATTGTTGTGTATCTGGTAGGCGATTAAAACTTTTCCACGAGGTAATTACCTCTCACAGCTACTCCAGTCTTCTCCTTTGCAATTGTCTGCGCCAGCGACCCATGAATGATCGCGTCACCATCAAGAGTCAGGAACATGCCAATGGGTAATTTTTCCTGCTCACCAAAACAATTTGACCGGAGTGGACAAGACACACGAGACCCTTTAAAGACGCAGTACCGATCCTGCGCACAGGGCTCGAGTCTCGACAACTCGCACACCTCTCCCCAGCCAACTAACGAGCGCCATCAACGAGATTGCACTCCCCCAAACCAGAAAACCGAACGCCCGCTAAACAGCCGAGCCGACCTTCTCTCTACCCCCAGCGCAAGTCCCCCAGGCCCCCCAGGTAATGTGAGCAGGCAAGTAAAGCGCGATGATCCCGTGCGTGTGTGGGGAACCCTTGCTACCGATGGTCCGATGGGCCTTGGTCGGGGAAATTGTGGAGCGAACTAGCCCCCTAGAACTCCGTTACGACTCGCGAAGTGTTCCTTCCCCCGTCTTTTTTCTCTCGTACGGTCGCGTATTTGTCAGTTAGTCGATTGATTTGGTGCGTTCTGTGCGCGAGTCTTGCCTGACTGGGGTTGGGCTGGGTGCGCTAGTCAGACTATCGTGGACGAGGCAGTCTTGGCTGCATGCGAGATGGGGTTGGAAGACTTGGGAGTTGGGGGTTGGACTGGTTTGGTTTGGTAATTCTGGTTGCCAGTGATCACTGGTTGGAGGGTCGAATTCCTTTTCCTCCTCCTCTTCCTTTACAACCCCGGTAATTTATGTCGGGGCCACCTCTCGGCGGACGAGGAGGTGCAGTGGGGCTGCATGCCCAGACATAAGGGTGGTCGAAGCTACATGGAAGTTCGGAGGTGTTGGCCTATACGGACCACGTAGGGGGAACTGTAGATAGGGCTTTGCTGCCTGCGGGATGTGCATGGAAGCTGTAGCCTGCGAGATGCTGTAGATAGCTGGTGCTGACACGCAGCCAAGACTTGAGCTTGAGGTGTTCGTAGAGAATGTGAGAATCTATCAATTCACCGTGGCCGTTGAAATTGTTTACTAGAACTGTTGACTACCGCTCGAATTGTCGGCATGCAGATGTTAGAGTGTTAATTATGTCCAGTACTGTATAGTTTGGAGTGTATCGAGCAGTTATGCATCGTATGTATACAGGTGGTACACGCTACACACACTTTACTGTCACCAACAAGAGAACTCCAAACAATCAAAATATCCCTCAATATTCTATCTTCTAACGACCGGTATAAACACAACTGCACTATTCAAACCTTCGACGAGCCGACTCTTCCGTAGACACCCTCGAAGCATGCAGTGGCACAAAGCTCGCAGCATGCAGGACCAACACGCTACCATGACTAGACCCAATCCCAATCGTACACAACTCTCAAGATACACTTCTGCACGTGAGAGGTTTGCGAAACAGCTCCAGCAACCCGGGTCTCCGTTCTCGTACTTTATTCAAAGCAAGTTGCAAGGTGCAGTTCCAGCTCCTTAAACCTTAACCCCAGCAAACCCCGGTCAGTCAACCGCAGATCCTAATGACAAGCATTGATAGACGGAGCACGGATGAGTTGTACGAGGGTAACACTGCGTAGTTCATAAGATCCATGTCAGTCTTAAATGCACTTCTGGCATGTTTCTATGCGTGTACAGGGAAGACAATTCTGCAGCGATAATGCTGCTGTGCTCTGAACAACCTTTCCTCGGTGCCACAGTGATCGGTTGCAGAAACCCATTAGTTATCACTCCAGTGTCACGAATAAATCATCGACTATGTCGCCAGACCTACCTAGTCGTGACTATCCAGCCCGGTGTCCAAATCTATCTTATCACTCTATCAGTCTTTCGAGAGTTAAATCTTAGACTCCGCTCTCGGAGGAGCTTATCATCAGGTTTCCGACCGAGTGTGGACCCCGTCATCCCGTACGGTCCTCATTACGGTAGTCCCTGAGGATCTGGAGCCTTCCGGGGCCGACCGCTCGGCCACTCTTGGCTCTCGGTTTGCATCGGTCCCACGAAATGATTCACCGATTCCCGTAAGGCATAGTCACCGTGTGGGCCACCGGGGAGTGTTCTCCGGACGGGAAACGGAGATGAGGACGGAGAAGCACAAGCCTAAATTTCTCTAGACTCGGAGTGGAGTAGAAAAGAGGAGAGTAGTATACAGTAGTAACAGTACAGTAGTGCGTGCTGTAGGAGAGAAGGCGTTGAAAATTCTGATTCGGGATAAATAGGACCATTGGCCAGTAACGGTGATGGTCTATGCTTGTCTCATGCGACTCTGCTACATATGAGGAGTTGAATCCTGATATTGAAGGCTAAGTGGAGTCGCAAAGATCTCCGGAGGACAGGGGCGTCTGGTGGCGAACTTGAAAATTCGATCCCTGCAGGCGCGAAAACTTTAAGCAGGCGTCAGGCACGGTGGTTGCATGCTACATAGCTACGTCTGAAGGTTTCACAGGAGTTGATCTATTGATAGTAATGAGATATAGGTTCAAGGTTGATAGGTGTGTTTGTATTAACGTAATTGATCGTCTACAATGGCCAAGCCAAGCCTGTCAAAGAGAATGAAGAGGCCCAAGCTACAAAAGTCTTGCAGCCCCCACGTTAGGAATATCTAATGATTAATGTACATAGTTACTAAAGTAGGTAGGTGTGGAGAGCAAGGAGAAAAAAGAATGCAAAATTATTGAAAGAAAAGAAAAGAAAATTTCTGTTCGGGTGTGGCGATCATGAGTACGAGCGCCAAGAGGATTCGGCGGGGATTCTAGAATTCTAGAAGGTCGAGGGCGGTTATTCCGCGACCGGCCAGTGTAGCATTGGACCAGCCTAAACAAGAGTGAAATCTGTGCCCGATAAATCAAAACGACTAAAGGGCAGGTGTGTTCATAGACTAATATAACCAGTCTTGATTGTGCTTTTAGCCGCAAGAACCCATGTTCATTAGTGGCCTTAGATTCCAGCCATCGTGTTAATTAGACTTTGTTGAATCGTTGCTTTTTCGGTTCTCTGCTGAATCGGGAAAAAGGTGATTACAATTTTTTACTCCTGGGCGCCTCGGTTTGTTTCTGGATGCTCGGTGATGGCCGAACTGGTTCATATCAAAGAAGGAGAAAAGGCGCCGTGGATGGCGCCCTGAACCTCAACCCGGGCCCCGTGGAAGGATAGGAAAAAACCGCTGTTATCGTAAACGCCCGATCTTGCCACCACCACCGTCAGGCATTTTAGAACAATATCTCGGGTGTATGCCAATGCACATTCCGAGATCTCCCTTGTGTGCAGATCATGGCGAGCAAATACTTTGATGATCTGATGATATTGGCTTAGAGGTAACACAATTGCAATAAGATTTCATGATCAATGTCAAATTCTGGTCCGGAGGTGTTGTCTATCAAAAGCTTCGACCACACATTCCAGGCATACCAAGGGAGATCGGCAGGGCGATTCACATCCTCTTCCCACCTTGAAGGGCCGCGCTAGACCCAACTGGTGTGGCACTGGGCTGGGATAGGGCTAGTTGCGGATTTTTGTGTGACGAGTTGGATAGAACTCTGTAGGCACAACCTATTACACGGGTATTACAATACAGTTGACTCCACTAGTGGCAGTGTCTGAGAAAATGACGTGACCCCCCTTGTATCTCCAGCGATACGCAAGGGGATGTGCGTGTCACTAAAACTATGCGGGGCACAGGGGACACGCTGGCTGGACCATAGACCATGTTGAACCGTGGGTCTTTAGGAAAGATTGACATTCCGAGACCGGATACTGGCGTGATTAGCGTCGTTATCTTGGACGCCCGTGGGTCAGTTCAGACTGGGGATTGGATCACTTTGCTGCTTATCCTCGTTCTGTTTTATCAGGTTAGCCTCCTTCCTGTTAGCCTCTCATGGGCGTCAGGGAACAGCATCTCTTATCCTATGATATGATTTTTAGGAACAGGCCAGCTTTGCGAGGCGTATGACTAGTGGATGTGCAGGCCGTCGAGAAGGGGGATGGTGGAAGGCAGGCCACGAGGGAAAATCGCCACGCGGAAGGATTGGGCACACGCACTGGTTCTTCCAGAATGGACGGTGTGGATTCTGGAAAAAAAGAAAAGAGAAATAAGCCTACTGTAGTTGAATGGGGGCTTGGAGGCTTCGTGGTCATACTGGTCATGATTGTTATGGAGCACAGTACGGAGTAGTCACTTGAAGTATGTATGACTATGTGGTGACCTCGTTGGTCCATTGTAGACCCCCCTGCAGGCCCCAGGGATTACTATCCCTTGCGCCCGGCGCTTGTCGTAACCACGGTGGTTTAGCAGGAGTTGTAAAGAGTACATTTTACAGTAGAAAGGAGAGACATTTTTGGTAGGCTATAAAATTAATTCAGAGGGTAGCATTGCAATTTAGGTAGGTGGTCAGTTTGAACATCACCTTCTCGAAGCAGCAAAGAAAGTCTGATTGTGCAGTGTTGCCACCACACATTCTTCGATCTTTTCTCTGCTGATCCACTTGGGCCGTCAATGGGCATTTCTTACATAATTGGGAGTCTACCCAATTGCGTTAGTCATACACAGAGACAATACACATTAATACCACTAATTACACCTGATACCCCTTAAATTACACTACTGCCACGGTTCCAATATTCCAATCTTTTTCCTAATTAATTCCATTTATTCGATTATTCCCCACTCCAAAGAATAAATGGAATTAACACGATAGTCGATCGACGAATGATTCCAGAACTCCCGCCAAAGTGGAGCCACACGCCCTTTTTTCCCTTTTCCTCTCGTTTGGTCTCTCTGTCGCCTTGGCCTTGGGGGTACCCTCCCTCTCTCTACCTGACGACGTCCTGACTATATCGATTCCATCATTCCCTCCCTCTGTGATCTTCACTCCACTTCCTTCCTTTCTTACTCTTCAACTTTCACACGCACTCTCTCCCCCCTCTCTTATACCATTATCTCTCTCTATTCCAAACTACTCTTTTTCCTCATTCTACTCTCTCCCATGAGATCCTCTTACATCCTCCGCCTCCCTCACCAATAACCCTCTCTCTTTTCTCTCCGGTCCAAGCTGGAGCCTCGTCCAGCACCTAGGGGCGGACTGGTGAGAAAACGATCCAAGTTCCACGGTCCCCGCCGCACGCTCAGCGCGATGCTCAAAAAGAAGTCTCTGGCGCCCGCCTTTTTCTGGAACTTCTCCCCATCCACCACCCCCGAACTGTCCCCCACCTCGTCGGACAGCGACTCCGACGAGGATATGGAATCATCCGGCTCCCGACCGGTCAGCCTGGCCGTCTCGGCGGGAGCCTTTTGTCCTATGCGACCAACCTTGAACGAGGTCCTGGCCAATGCCGCCGCCCCGCCGTATACGTTATCCGCCTTTATGGCCTATCTCTCGCAGAACCACTGCCTCGAGACGCTCGAATTTACGATGGAGGCCAGCCGTTATCGAGATACATATGAAGCCCTGTCTGCTCGACTGGGTCCAGACGCGTTGACGGACCCTGAGACGCGGGAGGCACAACACTTGCAGATGCTTTGGCAGCGGTTGATGACGGCTTACATCCTGCCTGGTGCGCCACGTGAAGTTAATCTGTCCAGCGAGGTTCGAGACGGTCTCCTCCGTTATCGTGATGTGACCACCCCACCAACCCCGGACACGCTCAACTCGGCTGTGAAACGTATTCATGACTTGATGGAGGAGTCTATCTTCCTGCCCTTTCTGAACAGCCACACCACCTCGCCGTCCATGCTGGCCCAACTCGATTCCGCTTTTGGTCCAGAGGATACCATGGACTTGTCCAGTCCATCGTACGATGAGAATCCTGTAAAGTGCGTCCGTTCCCGAACTAAGCGTACGTCTCCGCAATCGTCTACCAAGGACCTGCCCGCGGCTGCCGGTCGCTCCACCGTCTCGCTCGGTGCCATGCACGCCCTTGGTAAGCGTGCGTCAGGCGCCCTGCTTAGCACATCTGGGGAATCGGGCTCGTTCACACTCACGGACGACTCGAGTCCACAATCGAGCCCGACCGCCGAGGAGCCCATGACTCCACCAACCACGCCCCCAGCCAGCGAGCCGCATCTCCCCATCCACAGCCCCAAGCTGCGAACCGACAACCCTTGGAAGAAGATGGGCATGAAGCTGGGCTTCAAGAAACGCTCTGGCGCTGGCAGTGGTGGAACCTCGCGGGATCCGAAGATTCTGGGCCTGGACGATTAAAAGCTTGCATTTCTCCCTTCATCTATATTTCCTCTTGCCGACCATGATCACCTATCACGACACGACCGATTTTTACATTCTCAACGACCTACATACTCTGTCACTTATCAACCTCTTCTCTCATCGATCCTCAACCTCGCATGATCCGATCCTCAAAACCACATGATACATCCCCCCCCCCCTCTCCCATCTTTCACATCATCTCTCCCGAAACGCATCTCACACGACCCGACCCCGATCCGAATCTATTCTGTTAGCGTTCATTGGCGGTGTATGAGAGCACGATGCATCGAAAGCATACGAACCCGGCGTTGTATTTTTTATTCTCTTGTTCCTTTTGCCCTGCATTATCAGTGTCTCCCAGCGAGCATTGCATGTCTTCACACCCTCAATCCTGATCTTGCTCTATCTGCGACTCGCACGTCCTCTTATTTCTTACGAGTACGACGGGCAGATGTGGGCGTCGTTCAGGACCAGGGAAAGACACCACATACTTTCTGTTTCCATTTTTGTTTCACCATTACATATAGAAGACTGGATGAAGCCTCTTCGGCAAGTCTGGGCTGGCTTGGGCGTTTTTTTACATTTTTCTGGGCATCATCTGGTGCTACCTTTTTTGGGTCACGCTCTTCACTCAGGCATTTGTACGGTGGATCTGTGTCGATAGCTTGCTACGATAGGATGGTTCTTTTTTCGATCAATAGACTTGATACCCCGATTTATATGTTTTCATATCGTAAAGTGTAGACTTGAGTCGTAGAGAAAGGAGTTTGGCATGGGTATAAGCTTGGCAGATGCAATGCTCGCGTGGTCAATGTCCTGCTTTGCTGGAAGCCATGGCTTGTCATCCTTGGCAAAAGGAACGGTGCTGATGAAACATTCATTGCCTTGATTGCACCAGCACCACCCACTGTCAAAATCCAGCAGTAATCCAGCTACCCAATCTACTCAAAACTAACCCTCCTCCCACCCCTAGTCTCCAATGCTCCCACATCAACATCCCACCCAGCTCTCTTCAAAGCAGCCACATACCCTCCAAACCTCTCCCCACGATTCAAAACATCCAATACACTCGCCACAACATCGAAGACATCCTGGCTCGTTTGAGGCGAATGGGTGTCTTTCGAGGACGACGACAACAAAATAGAAGATTCGCATAAAACCCGGGCCGCAAGAAGCGCATGTGCCCAGCCCTTCAGTTGGGCGGTCACGGTACACCCTCTCTTCAAGAGGATGGATGCGTGCCATTTCGGACTTGAGGCCCCCAAAGAAGGGAAGAGGAAGAGTATGTATGATTCGTTTGCGAAGAGGGTTGTTAGTTGTTGGATTGGGAGGGCTATTTGGATGGATGTACTCCCACCCCCGATGGTAGAGGAAGTAGAATGAGTGTAGCGTCGGGCATGTTTGAAGAATATATCAAGTGAAATACCAATCTCGGCACTACCTAGGTACGTCTTCGTGTTCC
Organism: Penicillium subrubescens; assembly: GCF_028828155.1. Classification (NCBI taxonomy): domain Eukaryota; kingdom Fungi; phylum Ascomycota; class Eurotiomycetes; order Eurotiales; family Aspergillaceae; genus Penicillium; species Penicillium subrubescens. Next base: position 1,920,276 of record NW_026643151.1, on the reverse strand, counting down.
TGGAAAGAGACGTCCACTGCAGTGCGCCGCCACGATGGAAAATGCGTTCTTGGGAGGCGACTTGTGCGGGAGTGAGGACTTTCCAGGCTTGAGGATACTTGGATGTATTCATGTCAGAGCTGGGTTCTGTTTTGGATTTGATTGACTTGTCTGTGAGATCTATGTCAGTGTCTGACTCGAAGAGCGCTGAGAGGACGATGTTGGCTCGTTGACGGTTTAGACTGGTCATTTGCACGGAGCGGACGGCGGCGTAGTTGAGACTCAGATGGAGGGCTAGTAAAGTGAGGAGTGCTATCCAGGTTGTTGTGAACCGTGTGACGTGTGAGACGACCACTGAACCAACCTGTATATAACGGTTAGTCGGTCCATCTCGTAGGAGTAACACAAGACGTTGGATATAAGCAACGCAGTCTCTTACCAGCATCCCTACTAACGAGATAACAGTCTCTTGCGAAGAGTCTTTCTATAACAAGGTTAGGAACCTGTTCTTCATCCATCACCTCCACAAACCCAATCCCTAAACCAAACCCTGCAGGAAATATTTGCAAAACATACAGCATTAAGCTCCGCCAAATTCCCCCACTTAGCAAAATGCGCACTCAAACTCGCCTTCGAACTTCCTCCTGCAACACCACACAAAGCACGCAGGACGCCCGCCGCACTAAGAATCGATACTCGCATAAAACCCGCCGGTACCATAGGCGACAGACAATCCAGGATCATGGCAAAGTCATTGAAGACGTCTGCGGCTAGTCGGTAGGTCTTGCATTCTGGCTCGAGGGCTGTGCCGACGCGGTGAGCGAAGAGGATCGTTGCTATACGTCCTGATGTGTCTTGGAGGATGTGGAGGAGAAGGGCGGATGTTGGGGATGCGTCTGCGTTGCCGACGCCGACTCCTGGGGGTGGTTTAGTGGGTTGTGTTAGGGGTTAGGGTTAAAGAGTTGTGGGTTGGAGGAGGTGTACTGTACCTTGTAAGACTGCGCGGGAGGAGAGAAGGCCTGCTATGGAGCTGCAGAATGCTTGGAGGGAGTCCTGTTTGTGATTTAGCGGTATTCGTTAGGCTAGTTGAATATAGAGCCAGGGGTTCTACGACGATGGGTTGTGTATTGGCGACGAGGTCTGGCCAATTGACTCACAAATATTTGGTAGCTAGAGTACTTGTTAAAAAATGACCAGTTTATTATTGTAGGAGAGACATGTCTCGATGTACTCACGGTAGATAGTCATCGCTCACGCTCTGAGGATACCCCGAGGGAAGAAACACATCGCTGAGATAGGCGATGAGCGGCTTTGTGGACCATAAGGACGGATCCGAGGTTGTGCTCTGTTTGAGTATTGGAGTCAGTATGTAAGGCAAAGCTCAAACTGACAGAAAGTGCCTAGAATTAAGAATTGAACACGTAGGATGTATACAGTTCCCATATGCATTTGGCCTCGGGCGAGGAACCCGACAGGGACCAAGTCCATGAAGCCATGTGGCAGGACCCGAACTTCCCGTACCATTCAAAAATGCTCAGCTCTTTTGGTATACAGGCTGTATTGACCAGATCTTCAAAAAGCACATCAAGTCGGCTTGTACATCCGACAGTTGGCCTCGGGAATGCACACCGAACAGAATATGAAACGTTGCTTACTAGAATATCAACTCTGCCACCACCCGAGGAAGCCGACTTTTGCGTGTCCTGCCCGGAAAAGATGTAGGTGACAGTGGGGTTATCCGCCTCGTCCGTTTCCTGAATTGTCAGTCGGGCTTCTGAATTGGCGTTTGAACCCATATTAGCGTGGTGTTGTGGACGTCAAGGTGGTTACCGCGGTTGGCATGTCGACGCTGGGGAGTTGGAGAGGCACGTGCGGGGAAACCACGTACCCTAACGGAGGTACAGCTATGAAGAGTATTAGAATACTACTGAGTGTTTACAAGTTATATCGCTCTTTGGAGAAGAATCTTTTCATTGTTCGAACAATTTGCTCTCAGAGCTGAATTGTCACAGTAAAGTCCAAGAAAAGGAGAATGGTCTCCAACCGAGTCCATTCAATGAACCCGATGTCCACATCTATGGAAGAATAAAAAACCGCACCGCTTTTGAGAAGCTGTATGTTGCGCTTGGAAGAAGGAATAGAACACCCAAAAGACAGCCACCAGCGCCAGATTCGGGAAGAAAGACCAGGGGGAATTCAATGGACATGAAAAAAGGCCGGCGAGTAACGGCCCCGTGTCACAAGTAACGATGGGGCGGTTTCTGCGGAGGACGACCATCGGTTAGGCAATATGGGGGTATAACTCGGTTCTCCCGAACCGAGTGATTGCTGCAATGCAACTGCAGCTCGAATTGGTATCATCGCCCGACTCCGGTCGCCCGTCATCAACATCGAAGGATAGGTGTCAAGCGACACCAGCACTGTATCATAGACCCATCCACCGTGCAACTTCTATCAAGAGAAGCATCGTACCCCATCGCTCATGGTATATGTAGACTCAAGGAGAGGAAAGAAAGAAACAAGACCGAGACGTAAATCTCTGCCGGCAAACACTTTAGGCGTACATGCTGGCACCACCAGTCTCAACGGCATCGATCTCAGCCTGTGTCCAGGGCAGACGACCGAAACGAGCGGGCAGCTCAGTGCGGTCGAAGAACTCGCCGGCCTTGGGGGCAACAGGGCCCAGGGCAGAGCCGGGCTGGGCTCCGACGCGGCCGCTGAACTGAGCGCGACCGAGGGGGCCGTGCTGCTGGGCCTTTGCGCGGTAGGCCGCGAAAGAGTCGGGAAGAGCGCTGACGGGGGATGCAGGGTGCACGCGAGGAGTGTGGTCAATGGACTCTATAAAGGTGAAGTTGTTAGCATGGGCGGTTCGTTGATCTGGCATTGGGGGCGGAGCTCCTCCGGGAGGGCAGAATTACGTACTGGGGACGGACCGCTTGCCGACGAAGCGGATCAGGGGAGTCCGGGCAGCGTTGTAGAGAGCGACGGAGGCACGCATTTTGATGTGAGGTGGGTTTGATTGAGAAGGGAGGGTTGTTGGTAGTTTCAAAAGTCGAATTCACGGGGGAAGACTGTGGTGTGGGAAATCCAACGGGTCCGGTAGTATCCGAACCAACCCAGTAGCGGAAAGAGCGCGGACTGGAGAGAGAGAAGTAAGGTGAGGAATTGGGTGATGAAACCGAGTTGGATAGTGTTGATAGACGTAAGAGGTCAGGATTGATAGTGATGGAATGTATACGAGTCGGTTCGAGGGGTAGAGGGGAAGAGAGAAGGGAAGAGCAGAACGCGAAGAAGATAAGAAGGACGATGTAGCGAGCGGCTTAAGCGTTTCCGAATTGGGACGAGCCGACTGGTCGGCGCCGACGAGCCGCCGGGTTTTTTACGCCTTTTTTTACCCTTTTCCACGGGCTCAACGGGTTGAACTCGTGTGGAGTTGTTCGTTTATACCGTGTATTTTGGAGCATTGCCATATGTCATATGTCATCAGCTAGTTAATATTGAACATTGTGTGATTTACATTGGATTATTGTCACACCATCTTCGGAACGGCCTATGCTTTTGAGGCTGTCGGGACTAACACGACTTTTGTCTTTTGTCTCCTGATGGTGTTTTAGTATCATCGAGGCCCTTCTTCATTTCTCATTGGAACACGGCGCCGTGGAGGACACACTTTCCTCTCTTAGTCTCTCCTCTCTTCTCCTCTTCTCCTCATCCTTCCCCCGCACTTCCGTGAAGCATGCCACTCTTACCTCCGTGCTCCGATCATTTCTGATTGATCTCAAGCCTTACTTCCCTCCCCCGATATCTCCGGTTTTTTCCCCATTTGCATCCCCGGTGAAGCTTCCCCAATTTTTTGGTGGATGATCTTCGTTTGCCAGTTTTGGCTGGCTCGTGCACCAATTATTATCTTCCCCAGGCTCCAATCCCATTCCTACTCCTCATAGGGTTGTGCAACGTTGATCGGATCTCCCCCAAATTCCCATTTTGGCCCCGCAACTACCTTCCAACTGTGGAACAGTCGACCTCAGTGGAGGGGCTGACAAACGCACATTCCCTCCTCCCTTGGACAAACTCGGAGACCTGGGGAAGCATAATCACTCCACCTCAAAAAATTACCGTTCTGCACGAAGAGAACCTAAGGTTTTTGGGCACTCCCTGCAGGTCCTCGGACGATCCCTCGGTTGAAACACTGGTGAATGTGCAAATTCGCGGCATGAGAAAGCCAGGCACAAGTCGATGACAACCTAAGGTACAACATACCAAGTGGTCCCAATTGTTATCCATTACCCAATAGCCGACACACATAATTACTTGATCGCTCTTGATAAGCGTGGATCGCGCCACCTGGGAAGCTTGGACCCTGACTAACGCGTCCCGGATTTACCCGCATCAAACTCTCCAGTTGTGCTCGCTAGTGCTGCTTGTGCTTGAGCTTGTGCCTGGTACGGGTTACTGGCCTTGGTCCAAAAAAAGATGCACGAGCTCCTCCTGTTCGCCTCGGTCCCCGTCCATCAGCATCATGGGCTCCTCCAGCAGCTGGCCGGGCTGACGGCCATGCAGCCTCGCCATGCTCTTGAGCGTCGGCTGATTTTCAAGGCCTTTCGCAAGCCTGGCCTCATCACCGGCCGTGTGGGCGGCAGCCAAGATCTGCAGCAGGCCAGCGCGGGCGACCTGCAACGCGTGAACAAGATGCTCAATGGTGGCATGTTCTATACGCAGGTTGTCGGTCCCGTCTCGGAGAAAGATTTTGCACCTGCATCTAAGTCCGCGTCAGCGCCGGACGCCGATACTAAGATGGCGGGGATGGACGAGTCCAAACCGTCCGTCCTGACCCAGCCTGACAATGCTCATGTCTATGATTACGACCAACAGGCATGGAAACTCGAATTCCGGGATATTCCTGAAGCAGCCACCCGGTCGGCCATTACCACTCGGGTCATGGCCAGCGCTGCTCTGCCGCGCGGAGACATCGAGCCATCCATGAATGCGTGGGGCTATGGGTGAGTGGCGTAACCCTGATCTTATGATCGCCCAGCTAATCTGATCGTCCCAGCTTTGTGACCGAGTATTTGGTCGAGGGGGATGTCTTTATCCATAATGATATTGTCATCTTTTTGCACCGCGTGTTGCACTATCCCACCGGTGAAAAAGAGCCCCGGGAGCCCAGGCGGAATCTTCCTGCCTTGAAGAAAATGGCTCCATTGGAGAAGACTGGCAGCTATGTCCTACAAGCATCTATCACCGTCCAAGACGGCAGCAATCAGGAGACCATGAAGACGGCCTCCCAGCATTTGCTTGGGCTGCGGGAACAGCTCAAGTCAGCAGTCCGTTTGGAACCGGCAGATCGGCTGTCGCTGGATACACGAGCAAAGTAGATGCTTCTTATCATGGTGATCTTGAAGAACGGCACCTTGATGTCATATACCCGGAGAGGTAGCTCCAGCAATTTCAAAACGAATTGAAACAAGGAAAGGAATTCAATTTTAATGATGAATATGAAAATGAACACCCACTGTATCGCCTTAATCTATAATCTTGTATCTTAGATGTAAATGTTCATATGCCTATTTAAATAGGCGGTCGACCATGTGACTTCGTGTCGTGGAGCTCCCGCGTCTTTCGGCGCGTCAGCCGGAGGAATGGTCGTCAGTCACCTCAAATCACCACCACAATCCACCACAGCCCTCCAGAAGCCCAACACCACCTCCGCATCCTACATTAAACCACTTTCAAAACGATTTCCCTCACCCGAGTCCTCAGAATGTCCGAAGGGGGAGTCAAGCGCGCTGCTTCCCCCACTCGGGCAATTTCCCCACCTCCACTTCGGCGGAAGGTCGCAACTGTTACCAGTGAGTCCTTGGCACGATTGGTCTATCAAGGAGCTTGGAAAGATCTAACTCCTGCTCTACAGAGAAGTCGGTCGCGAATTTCTTCACGCCGGCGTCGCAGAAGAAGCCCGAGCCCATCACTTGGCGCATTTTAGGCACGAGCTTGATTGTAGGGAAATATGTGCCTGAGAAGAGTGCTCCGCAGACGGTCTCGGAGCAGGCGCGGAGGATAGCTTCTTTTGATTTGGTGGGTGATTCTCATACTGATGGGCCCTCTTTGAGATCTGGATGAAATACTGGCATGCTGTGGAGTTGTGTTAATTGGTTGGTGATAGGATTCAACATTGATCAAGACTATATCGGGGAATACCTTCCCCAAGTCACCAAAGGACTGGCAATGGTGGGACCCTGCGGTCCCAGGGAAGCTTAAGGAGCTCAACTCGGAAGGGTATGTCTGTATACTCTAGACAATCATATGTCATTGCGCTAACTGATGCTTCTCCAGCTACCAAGTTGTCATCTTCTCCAACCAGAAGATGATCAAGGTCCAAAAGGATATCAAACATGGCAACAGCGAATCCAAAAGTCTGTCCAATTTCAAAGAAAAGATGACCGCGGTCATGACTCAATTGGACATTCCTATCAGCGTTTATGCGGCTACTACAGACCCAGAGTACAGGAAGCCCCGCCTGGGCATGTGGCGCGAATTCCAAGACGACTATGACCTTGATGTATCAGGGATAGATCTCAAGGGGTCTTTCTTTATCGGTGATGCGGCGGGGCGGCCCGGAGATCACTCGAATGTTGATCGGTGAGCTGCTCATCTACTTGAATATAGCGTTGCCTTCTAACTATGGATCCAGTGGATTCGGGACAAACGCTGGCATGGTCTTTAAGACGCCAGAGGAGTTCTTCCTTGCCCATCCCCCAATGGAAGTTCCTGAGATCTTTGATCCGGAGTCATATATCAAGTCAGCACCAGGTTCGCCCCGTGAATGTAATACACGGCCCATGAGAACCCCATTTGCATCCAAAGCTGACCAACTGGTGTCCTTTCATAGCTGAATCATTTGCCCGCAAACACCCCCTTGAGCTTGTCATCTTTTGCGGCAGCCCAGGCTCTGGAAAGTCCACATATTTCTGGAAAAACCTGGAGCCTTTGGGCTATGAACGTGTCAATCAAGACATTTTGGGAACAGTATGTATATCTACACGATGTTGAGTTCGAGGTACTGACTCGATCAGCGCCCAAAATGTCTGAAAGTAGCTCGCGAATTCCTTGAAGCTAAGAAATCTGTCGTTGTTGGTAAGTCACGGAGCCGCTTGAAAATGACACCAGCTATCAAGGTTCGTTGATTATTGACAGCTCTCTAGACAATACCAATGCAAATCTCGAGACCAGAGCCTACTGGACAGAACTTGCGAAAGAGCTCAATGTACCTATCCGATGCATCCATTTCTTATCACAACCAGAACTGTGCAGGCACAACAATGCTGTTCGAGCTTCGAACAAAGAGCTGGTACGTGCTGGCACTTGATTCCACTTCTACCGAGGTCGTGAATGCATTACTGATACTGTGAGTCCTGCAGAACCCTGAGGCGAGAAAGTCTCTTCCTGGCATCGCCTTTGCAGACTATGGTCGCAGATACCAGGCGCCTACTCTTGACGAGGGCTTCGAGGATATCACACCCGTTGAATTTGAATTCAAAGGCACAGATGAAGAAAAGGAACTCTGGCGCCAGTATTGGATTTGACTTGTCAAAGACCCGCAAATCTATGGATGATATTCCAAGGGCCGATCTTGAAATAAGGTCCGGTTCCTGGAGTGGATTCCATTACTGTCTATTTTTCATCTCCGCTCTCAAATTGGCGGAAACATTAGCCTTGTAACATTGTCCTTGGGAAATGAACATCTCAATTACATCAGGTTCAACAGATTGCATCCATGTTCCATAGTGTTCTACAGCTCTTCCATCGATGAGTATCCACCAAGTCCATGTACCCTCTCACTTTTCTTACCTCGCTGAACGGGAATGACGAACCTAGTAGCGAGATAGATACAAACGACAACATACTCTATGAGAATTCCCAGAAGTAGATATGGGGTAATCGGACCTGCCAAATCATTTTATCTAAGATCAGAGGGGTGGACAACAGAAGCTACTGAGGTTGCGTGGCTGAGGGGAGTAGCTGTTAAAACCGCTCGACAGAGAGGACTGGGTCTTATCAATTATGCACGGTAATTCGTTTTCTGACGACAAAAAGAGAGTCATATCTTCTTGACCACCACAAAGTAGAGCGCAGGCTGAATCAACGCCCACGTAAAGATACAAGAGTGTGCTAACTGAACGAAAGGTGCGCAAGCCAATGTAAGAAGAACATGTAGTATCATCGTCGGTATTTAGCATGAGATGGTTGGAACGAGTCAGGTACTTTCACCACTTTCACCACTTTCACGACACTTGGAAGCAAGCTCTCATCATAGCCTTGGGCTGAGTCTAAGACCACATAGAAGCGGATATTGCTGAAATGCTTGCATGTGTGCCATAGCTTTACTGAGTTAGGCACGGTCTGTTGTGAAGTTGTCAATGCTATGGGGAAATACATTAGGATAGGTGGGCAGAAAGCTCGCCAATGCTTACTTGAATATTTATCCCCTTTGTTACCAGACAAACTATCAACTTTTGGCCTACCCGTGTCCTTGGTGATTTTGCATATTTGAATAGATGCATGGGCATGATTAAGCCCCAAAGATTGGCGTAAGGTGGGAGCTGAGCCAAGAGAAATAGAACATTGATAGGAGTCAAGATATTGCAGTCTGGAGTCCACAGAACGCCAGGTTGAACAAGTCTATCGTATACACCTGACCAAATGCTGATCACGTAGAGGACTAAGCAATATAGGCATCAGTATCATCTATACTAGCATAGGAATTACTTACTGAAAAATGTTCCCATCGCAGTCAGAGGGAATATGACCCAGTTATAGCTTAGAGCTCGGTAGAACCGTTCACGTGCGGTTCTCGACCGATCTCGATTGTGACAAAGAACTTTATGTTTTTGAGTCTCCATATCGGAAATTTGGACGTTTCACTTTAGGAGCACTATGATTAGGTGGTCTACCTAAAGGCAGTGAGGTGCCCGGCCTGCTTAATAATTATTGAATCTCACTGGAGAGCATATCTCTTCAGGCAGTTAGTTTCAAAGCACAAGGAGCTATCCTAACCATTCATCATGGCACATTCGACTTCACTATTTCCGTTTAAGCATCTAGATAGAGAGGGCAAACGATGGACATAATCCTCGGAAACAACTTGGTTTTCACCCAGGATCGATTAAGCGAGTGACAAACTGCTCAAACCATTCCTGTGGACAGTCTTCTTGTCAGAACAGCTGCGCAGCAAGGAGCCTTGACCCTTTTGATTGTTTCCTGATCCTGAGCTTTTTGCATGTGCCTTTGAAGCATTCGGGGCTTCCTGCTCTGCCTTCTCCTCGGCGTAAGCAACCTTGGCGCGGATGTTGCTTCTCATAATCGTGTAGATAGTTTCGTAGGGTTAAGCAGCATCACGGGCTTGTTGATTTCGAGTCGCGGGGATCTGCTCAGCGTCTGTAACGAGGATGCAGGGACAGCAGGCTCGTTGGAAGAGAGCTTACGAGTCTTCTGTAAACAAAGCCCCGACATTGAAGTATGCAGTGCCGCTCACCCAATAGCATCATTGCATACCGAGCGTAAGTGGATTAGTCGGTCACGATTCGACCGCATCATCGAGGTCACCTGGAGGAGCGATGAAAACGATGAGATGAGTGGGTATTCCGTAGATTCTTAAGTCATGTCGAAGAAAACTAACCATGAAACCGACCCTCTGTCCCTCCGTGTCGCTCCAAAGTTTCCCCGATAACTTTAAAATATCTTAGTAGTCATGAGTTGGATATACCAAAAGTGGTATCTGTGCCATCAAGAAGATGATGAGAAAGACATTTGGAAGGATCTGTCAAGTAAGAGCGATTGAAGCATGTCTTACCTGTCCATTCCTTTGGTTTCTAGACTCAGCCTTTTGAACTGCCACTATACAGCCCTAATAATCTGGAGGTGGTAGTAGAAAAGATCTTCAGTGCGTCTAGTGTTAGTGTACTACTAGGTGTTCCTCAGATACCTTCAAACTAAGCATTAAATTTAAAATGGAACACTGGAAGTGGAGAGGTACTTCAGGGCGAGCCCAGGGGATGGATCTGGTATCTGGTAGCTAAGACTCTCACAGTATATATTTACGAAACTTCTCAGGATCGCCCAATCGAAGGAGTCGGGTTGATTAATTGCCTGGCTGTGCGCAATCGGTAATAGTCTCGTCATCTCTATTGAGACTGTATATCTAGCACCAAGGTACTTCAACAAGTAGCATCGAGTACTGGATGCACCGTATGATCATTGCTGGATCTCGCTTTAGCGGCTTGGATGTGATTGGTCCATGTCATCAACGCGCGTGCAACCAATGAGCGCTCGCCTGTAAATTGGGGACAATGACCGAGTAAAGGGATGGTGCTGTTGCACGATACATGATACGTGGGATTCGCGAAATGGCGTAGTGGCGTAGAAGGAATAGATTGTTCTGCCTGGTGTCTGATGCAGTCTCATTCTTGTATACCGGGTCTCACAATTTCATACCGGTTTTTGGGGTGGTCATGGGTATTTTCGCCCCCCATCAGGCTGTGCTAAATAAAAAGTGCACGTTGCAGTAGTCAAGTGGATCAAAATATGCAAAAAATGTACAACGCGCGACCTGGATGGAAATAATCACTATTGTTGACGGGATGAAACGAGGTCAATTTGTATTCAGGGGCTCGGTCCCGTGTATGATATAATCCTCTAAGAATAGGTAACCTAAGTTAACTAATGTAGTGAGCTAATGAAAAGCCGTTCGAGTTTACAGCCGAACTCCACCACGTTCCCGTTGACGTCTTGGGCTCGCCAGAAAGTTTGTATGGACCACCACATTCCACTTGACAACCTCCAACTGCCGTCAAATTGTCAATAACTTAGACCACCGCACATTGAGACTCTCTCCCCCTTCCTTTCCAATCGACCCGCCATCCCTTCCCTTTCCTCCTGGTCTCTGCGACCACCCGACATTCCCGCCGGAACCTGTTTCCCCGACTCTCCGTGTCTGTTTGAATGGCAACACCAAGTCCGAGCAGCCCACGACTCCACCACTTTCTATCCGACACGCGCAGAGATCTCCGTGACCGACGGCAGTCCCGGAGATCGATCATAACACATGCCGCCCAGGACGAGAGCGGTGGTGCAAAGCCAGAAACAAAAGGAAAAGGTGCGTTGAAGGGATCGCGGCCCGCTATTTGTGGCGGCCATGACCTCCTGAGGGAACATGTCACTAACAATGAGACCGGCCAATCTGGTCGCGTGTGTGTATAGCTTGCCAACTCCTACAATGAACTACTCGAGTAAGTCTCGTTCGGCCCTTCTACTGGATACACTGTTTTGACCTGCGCCCCCTCTAGGGAGTTCTCGTCTAAGGATCTGCGAAGCGTGGGAAACTACACACTAGGGAGATTGATTGGGAAAGGATCCTTTGGAAAAGTCTATCTCGCATCGCACAAACTCACCAATGGCTCCAAGGTACGGATCGCGCTGTGGGAAGGGTCGCAGGACTGTGGGAACTAGGTTACTGACGGCCGGTACAGGTAGTACTCAAGTCCTCCAGCAAGGAGGATACCAACTTGGCCCGCGAGATCCACCATCATCGGCAATTCCTCCATCCTCATATCGCGCGCCTCTACGAAGTCATCGTAACGGAGAGCCTGGTGTGGCTGGTGTTGGAATATTGTCCTGGTATGTCGTTCGAAAAGCGCAACTTGAGGCGACTGCTTAGAAAAATTATGGGCTAACGGAGACCTGTCTTTAGGCGACGAGCTTTACAACTACCTCCTGCACCACGGGCCCCTCCCTGTCGATAAGGTGAAACGGATATTTACCCAGCTGGTGGGCGCGGTAGCCTACGTTCATAGCAAGTCGTGCGTACATCGCGATCTCAAACTGGAGAATATTCTACTCGACAAGCATGAAAATGTCAAGCTTTGCGATTTCGGATTCACGCGCGAATATGAAGGCAAGGCGAGCTATCTGCAAACTTTCTGCGGGACGATATGCTACAGTGCCCCGGAAATGCTGAAGGGGGAGAAATATGCGGGCGAGAAAGTGGATGTATGGAGCTTGGGTATCATTCTCTACGCGCTTCTGGCCGGCGAACTACCTTACGATGACGATGACGACCAAGTCACCAAGAGCCGAATCCTTACAGAAGAGCCAAAATACAACGACAAGTTCCCAGACGACGCCAAAGCATTGATCAATCTTCTTCTCTCCAAACGACCGTTGCTTCGACCGAGCCTCGACGACATACTCGCGCATCCATTCCTCGCGGAGCATACCCCCGAACAACTTGCTATTCTTAAGATTCCCCGACCCTCGCCATTCACGACACCGCTTGAAAAGACAACTCTTCAACGGATGAAGAGTGCCGGTGTCAACATTGACGAGGTTATTGAGAATGTTCTTGCGCAAAGATGTGACCCGTTGGCTGGATGGTGGGCCCTATTGATTGAAAAGGAGCAGCGCAAAGAACAAAAACGAGAGCGCAAGCGCCGAGAGCGAGAAGTCGAGGCAAAAAACCTCCGCCGACTAAGCGCTGCTAGCAGCCGCTTAGAAAAGCTTTCTTCGGCTTTAGTAGAAGTCGACGAAGAAGGCCAGGTCACTTCCCTACAGGACCGTGGGCGGCGTGATAGGCGCAGTCTACCATCCCAGCTGGCGGTACCAGAGCTTCCTGCGCTCCCCGAGCCATTGCCTGTTCATTCACCCGATGCGGGCGTTCCCCCAGCGCCCATTGATAAAGATTCTGCCGCTGACAGGCGCTCAATCACGTCGGCCTCGACTTCCGTTCGTCGCCGCCCTGTTCCTCCTCCGAAGGATAAAAGAAGGTCACGTCCCAGTATGCTGCATGTCAGTGCATCTCAGCCAGAGCTAGCGCAGCACCATGGACTCTTCCGCCGACGCACTCCTCGACGCCATCATCCCATCCTCAGTCAGCTGGCATCTCTTAAGCATTGGTTTGTTGAGTCAGCCAAGCGGGCCAAGTCTCCCAGTGGTAAGTCAGGTGGCTCGCGCAAGTTCCTCTCGGAAAAGTTCAGTCCTGCGAAGAGCCACGATTCTGGGAAGAAGGCCTCATCGCTATCTCCTGCAAGTGAGCCTCCAGCAGAGGTAGTGACACCTACTCAAATGAAGCGCATCTCCACTGCCAGCAGTCTGGCTCCAAGTAGTGCCTCATATCGTCAGAATAGGCACTCCTACCCGCGTCAGCCTCGGCCACTGAACACCGGCCATTCCAGCAATCGCAATTCTCTCTCGCCATCTCCCATTACCCCGCGCGGCTCATATCGACGGTCGTCAGCTGGACTGCGTGGCCGCAAATCAACATCATCCTCTGTCTCATCCATACGCAGCATACACCACACCCGTGCGCACTCGAAAGCATCTTCCATCTCGTCCAATAGTATCGACACCATCGCGACGCCCACGGCGCGAATTTCTAAATCTCCTCATTCGTCCATCAAAGTGCTGCCTACTACGCCTGGCTCTTCCGCCCGCTTCCCGAGCAACATTCGCTTGGTACGTGGCCCCAGTGGTCCACAGAGGGAGCTAAGCGATCATGCCATGTCATCGGCTTTCAATGAAGCCGCTCCTGGTCCGATTCTCTACTCGCCGTCCTCAAGCCTAGTCTTCGCTCGCCGAAAGCGATCCGCCTTCAAGGGACCTATGCTTCACACTTCCAATCTGATGGTCTCGGGCAGCGCGATCCATTCACCTCTCCCTGGCCAGGCTGCAGATGCTGGCGATGCGATTCCCGCTGCCGGTCGCCCTGCGGCCCGCAAGAGTCAGATTATTGAAGAGGAGGAAGATGATGAGGGCTTTGAAGACGAGATAGAAGAAGTTGATGAGTTTGACGGTCCGGAGGAAGACATCGGCACGGTTGTCGTGGATGGCGAAATTACGCCCCGAGTGTCCAACGCACAGGTCCCCGAGGCTAGTTCTCCTGTATCAAGCCGCAAACTGGTACTCGAACCCGCCCCGGAGCTAGAGTCCAGTCCAGCCAGGCCCCCGCGGTCATCCTCACTGCGTTCGCCGACATCTGAGACTGGAATGGCCCTTGCAGATGTCGTCGCAGAGTCAGTCACACAGGATGGCGATATCAAGGCTGACATGACTGAGGCCGCTAGCGAGGTCACTGCAAAGCCGGTCGTTGCCGAGTAATATTGCTGATGCCTTTCCATTTGATGTGATTTGCTTTTACCCTGTTCCACTTCTACGATTCTCATTGTCATTGTGCGATTTCTTAGACGATAGAGCTGTTACTGTTACTGTTCCTATTTCCCTTGTGTTCCCGCTTGTGATTTTTCATATACCCCCCATGTTTCTTGCGATTCCATACACAGCCAGTGTACGTGTTTCTCATTGTTTGCATTTCCGATACACAATGTCTATTGGCGTCCCGTGGCATTCTATCAACCTTGCCTGCCCATTGTTTTTGGTCGTGATTGATTCTCGCCTCCACCTTCGCTCCAGCTCTCCTTGACTCACTCCTCTTGTTTTGTTACTCCGCTCTGTGATGCGGCTCTTTTATCTGTCGAGATTTCCTATGACCTCACACATCTCCATCTTTCTGAATCTCAGATACCTCTTTTCTTCTGTCAGGATTGCATTACCTACATCACATCACTTTAGACTTCCTCTGTTTCTTGCATCCCTGCTTGCATCATGACATAAAATGGCTCCCTTTTAGCGTGATCCGCACTCATCTATCGAGAGCGCTAGCTGTGAGGCTCTCTCAAGGCCTGAGTTGTATCGCATTTCATCATGCTGTAGCAGTATACTAGTGTCATTCTCAGATTATCGCATAAAATCGTGAGTATCATTCTTTCTATCCCAACGTGGATAGGCACATTAGCTACTGGCTGGAGTGACGCAAGCCAACATACCCCCCTGGCAACCATCTATCTCAACATCCAAGGAAATTACCGCTCAATATGAACCGGTCCACCCTCCTTGTCCAAACTCGCATCAGCATGGCCCAAATCCTTCTCAGCAGTGTCACCCCTCGTCCCAACAACAGCCTCTTCATCTTTAACATTCTGGTTCTGCAACCCAACCGTACTCTCACCGACCTTGTCCACAGTGAGCTTATACGAGGGGATAAAATTGACCGCGACGGCATATGTCCACGCAACGACCATAAACTATCAAAGCGACATGTGTCAGTTGTTAAGAGCTTGTCCAGAGATTCAAAATGGCTGAGCTTACCATAGTAGGAACAATGAATGCAAACCCAGTATTGTTCCTCATATCAGCGACATGGCCCAAAATAGGCGGGACAATTGCTCCGCCGCATACACCTCCAACAATAAAGCCCGAACCACGCTTATAGTGGCGGCCGAGGCCGCGGATACCCAGTGCCACGATGGTCGGGAAGCAGACCGATTCGAAGAACAGGGTCATGTAGAGCATCGCTGTGAGAACCAGTTAGACGTGTCATGAACGAGGACAGGAGGCGTTGGGGATACGTACCAATACCGGTCTGATTTCTTTGCGTCACAGATGCAGCTAGGAATGCCACACAACAAGACAGATAAATGCCAAACACATAGCGGGCCTTGGTATACTTCATGATCCCCGAGCCAAGGAATCGACCCATGGCGAATGCACCCTGCGCACCAGCAAGCAGTTTCGCACCCTTGGCACTGTCAGTGCCGGGCCAGGTCTCGACGGCGTAGTTGATGAAGTAACCCGCGATGGCAACTGATATCGTTAGCATCTCGCCTTCAACCCCAAACTATTTGTAACACCAGAACGAGCACAAAGACAATAAGAATGACGATTAGACATACCTTGGGCACCGGTATACGTAAACTGTGCCAACGTAGCATGAAACAACTTCCACTGTTTCCAAAGCGGTTTATCCTGCTCATCAACATGAGTAGTCGACACCTGAAACGCCATATCTTCATCTGTAACCTCGGGGATATTCGAGACAAAAAATACCCCGGCGAGGCAAAAGACGAAAATACCGATGGCCAGGTACACCCATTGCACGCGCTGCAGTGCCTCGACGTTATCATTCGTCGTGGTGAAGAATGCATACGAGCCTAGTACGGGACCTACGACGGTGCCGATGGCGTTGAAGGATTGCGCGAAGTTGATTCGGATTTCGGCGTAGCGGGGTGGACCACAGACTGGGACGTGAAATCAGTATGCTCATTCGTGACTTGTATCATGCGAGGAGAGAACAAGGTAAAGTAACGCACCGGTCAAGTACGGGTTCGCAGCGGTCTCGAGAGATCCCAACCCAGACCCAATCACGAAAGTCGCACCGCAGAATCCGCCGAAGGATTGGTGTAGACCTGCCGGCCACATACACAGTGCGCCGATGCCGTATAGTGTTAGACCGAAGATGAAGACCGTTTTATATCCATAATGACGTAGGATCCAGTTTGCGTAGCCGAGCGAGGCGAGTGGGTATGCGCTGCGGGAGTTAGTATCCTGAGCAGCTATTCTCAATTCTGACTGTCGTCCAGTATCGCATTGACGGTTCTGGAGATGGGGGGTTAGGGGAAACGCGTACCCGAAGTATGCAGCTTGGAGACCTGCTGAGCGGGTCCGATCAATGTGCAATGTGTTTTGGAAGTGCTTGTTGAGAGTGTCTAGGAGACCGTATGCGAAGCCCTGCAGAGCAATTGAGTATGGTTGGTTTTATATCGAGTACTGGCTCTTTGAATATGGGCGAGGCATACCCATAAAAAGAATAGAATCGTCACAAGACTGAGTGGCCATAGACTCTGGCGCAGGGTTAATGTCGCGGCGGATGTCGTCTTGCGATTATCGACGCGCAGGCCGGAGCGGCTCTTGAAGACTTCTTTGAAGCCCATGGCGTGGGGTCCCGTCCTAGACCGGGAATGCTGTCAATGCTATATACTATGACCACCGGTGGTAGTAGATATTAGGTAGTGATAGGTCTGAGGCTATGTGTGTGAAGCAGAAGAAACGCGAACGAAAAAGCAAAGACCCGATCAGAGGCCCGTCGCAGCATTCAATGGTATACTTAAATACCAAAAGAATCCTCAATCCTAAATACCCGTTTCACCCAGCAAGGGGTCGACAGAATTCACCCGCAAAACAATCAAGTGCCCCGGCACTTAAGCATTCAAAGATACCCGAGTTCGAGCCCTTTCCACGAGTCAGAAAACAAGATTGAACGAGGCGGGCAGAGTCACACCAGAATGTCACACCTACGTGTATCTCTCCGCATCTCCACTCCGCAATCCGGGGTGCGCGACCCCGTCGATCCCTTCCATCGCCAGCCCACAAACTGGAACCTCCTTAGTGTCGTTTGGTATCCGCTAACAAGAAGCCCACCAGTAACAGGCAACGCTTGCAGACGCGCCGAGGCTCGACGTACCTCTGTTTCTTTGCGTAAGTGCGGGGGTGCAGACACGGGATGTGGGTTCAAACTGGGTTGGGTTGGGGTTGGGGTATATTCAGGCTATAAGTGGCGTTACGATTGGCTTTGGGCTTCGGGATTGGCTTCATTATGGGAGTAAGACCGTGGTGCAAGTTAGCTCTCGGGTATTTAAATCGATCGGATATTTAAATAGCGTTTGGATCTTGGCGAGGAGGTCCAGGTGGAAAGTCTACGTCTATTCCGGGATAATGATCCCCGTTGGAATTGGGGGGAGCGTGGGGTGTTAGAAGAGGTTGAGTGGGCTGATGTTTTAAAGGGTCTCAAGAGAGAGGGGATATTGCATGATCAAAGTTTCATTGCAAGTCTTCATCTATGAACATCATGATATAAAAGAGGAATAGTGGTGATCCAGATACTTTCTCCATCATTCCGTGTATCACAGGTCAACATCTGACATGTTCTCTATTCAAAAATTCAGTGATTCCACCCCCTCTTCCTTGTATATGCTAGATCGTCGGATCGTTTTACTTGCTCTTCACGCCTTCTTGGGCTTGCCGGCGCTGCCGTTCTGGGCAGCCGGGGCCACGATGACCTTGGTGTTGTACAGTTGGCGCTCGAAGAACTTGAGGACCTCATCGATCACACTATAGAGAAGCGTTAGCAAGGGGTCAAAGACCAAAAATAGTGAGACAGGCAACTTACATAACGGGTGCGCTGATGACCAACACGGCCTGCCACTCATTCCAGTTCAAGGGCAGAATCGCAAACAGGGTC
The DNA here is from genome assembly GCF_028828155.1 of Penicillium subrubescens. Taxonomy (NCBI): domain Eukaryota; kingdom Fungi; phylum Ascomycota; class Eurotiomycetes; order Eurotiales; family Aspergillaceae; genus Penicillium; species Penicillium subrubescens. Next base: position 1,902,173 of record NW_026643151.1, on the reverse strand, counting down.
TGCAGGAATGGAATGTAGAGGATGGCGAAGTGGAGGACCATGGACAAGGTGATGGCATAGATCAACATGGGGTTGTTGTGCAGGAAGAAAGTCAGAAGCGACTCGCTAGACGACAGGGCGTTCATCGCGTTGAACATCTCGATCACGACCAGGATAGACAGGGAAACGGTCGAGGCGGACTTGGCCATGTCGTTGCTGAACATCTCGCAGCCAATCTCGGGGAACAGAGCAGAGCATTGGTGGAAGTGAGACTAGAGATTAACTGTCAGTATACATCATCTTATACTTCTGACCATAAAGACTTACCAGGTGGTAGTACGAGATTTGGGGACCCTCAGAGTTATACATGAACCACCACACATATCCAAAGACGGTGGCAGCACCAACATAGGTACCAATGACCATGTAACGGAACAACAGCCAGCCACCAACAAGAGGCTCATCGCGGCGACGAGGAGGACGTCTCATGACATCATGGTCGGCAGGGTTGAACGACAGAGCAGTGGCGGGAAGACCATCGGTAACCAGGTTGACCCACAGAAGCTGAACGGGAACCAGAGCCTCGGGCATACCCAGGGCAGCGGTCAGGAAGATCGAGACGACCTCACCAATGTTAGACGAGATCAAGTACCGGATAAACTGCTGGGTGTTGCTGTAGATGGAGCGACCCTCCTCAACAGCAACGGTAATAGTGGCAAAGTTATCATCAGCAAGGACCATATCGGCGGCCAGCTTGGCGACGTCAGTACCAGTACCCATGGCAACACCAATATCGGACTTCTTCAAGGCGGGAGCATCGTTGACACCGTCACCGGTCATGGCAACGACGTGGTTCATGGACTGGAGGAGATCAACAAGCTTGGACTTGTGGGTGGGCTCGGTACGGGAGAAGAGAGATGCGGTCTGGACGGCCTTGACCTGCTCAGCCTCGCTGAGACTGTCGAATTCACGTCCGGTGAAGCTCTTGCCAGTCAGATCCTCGTTTGGTCCGAAGACACCAATCTGGCGGCAGATGGACTCGGCAGTGTTGGGGTTATCACCGGTGATGACAATGACGCGGATACCAGCCTGGTGGCACTTCTTGATAGAGTCGGCAACCTCGGGACGAGGAGGATCCAGCATACCAACCAGGCCAATAAGGGTCATGTTCTGCTCGAGCTTGGCGTAGTCCTCGGTGGTTGAGGCCTTCTTCAACAGAGCATTTCCAGAAACTTCGTTGACACTGGCGATCGCCATCACACGGAGACCACGGTTACCGTATTCGACGACCTCCTCGGAGAGCAACTTGGCGTGGCTCTTGGTGAGAGACACGCGCGAGCCTTCGGGACCTTGCAGAACGTAAGAGCAGCGCTCCAGGATCGATTCGGGGGCACCCTTGACAAGCAGCTTCTGCTCGTGGCCCTTGCCAACGAGGACAGACATGCTCTTGCGGTCACGCGAGAACTCGTAGGTAGCCTGAAGGGGGAGCTTGGATTCATAGTGGGCAGAGACGGCATGGAGGCGCTCGGAGGCAGGAAGACTGAAGAGCTTCTTGTTCACGGCAGCATCGGTGGTACCAATCTTCTCAACGAGAGCACGAAGAGCAGCCTCGGTGGGTTCTCCAATGTTAGAGAACGCACCGGTCTTAGCATCGAAGGCCAGGGTAGCGGCGTTGCACAGAGCAGAAACCTCGGCCAGCTGAGCGACGGTCGACGAAGATGCAGCCACATTCTCCACAACCTTGCCGTTGCGGGTGAGCTTGCCCTCGGGGGCAAAGGTAGTACCCTCGACATCAATCTCTTCCAGTCCAGAGCCCAAGCTATTCACGTAGACAATCTTCTCCACACTCATCTGGTTGGTGGTCAAAGTTCCGGTCTTGTCAGAGCAAATAACACTGCAGCTGCCCAGGGTTTCCACGGAGGGCAGAGAGCGAACAACGGCATTCTTCTGGGCCATCCTGCGAGTTCCCAGAGCCAAGCAGGTAGTGATAACAACAGCGAGACCCTCGGGAATAGCAGCGACACCCAGGGAAACGGCAATCTTCAGGTAGTAAATCGCACCCTTGGTCCAGCTACCGCCGAAAGAAGGATCGTTGAAGTGCTCGATGTTGATCAGCCAAACCAGGATACAAATCACAGTGATGACCTTGGCAAGCATATCACCAAAGTCGTTCAGCTTCTGCTTCAGGGGAGTGGGCTCGGAGATCTGGGAGGTAATGCTGTCGTGAATGTCACCAATGGCAGTGGCTCCACCAGTCAACACAACCAGGGCATTGGCGTGGCCAGTGACCACGGTGGTACCGGAGAAGAGCATGTTGATCTGGTCCTGCTTAACGGCCTGACGGTCCTTGACAATCTTGGTATCCTTGCTCACACTCTCACTCTCGCCGGTGAGAATAGCCTGGTCGACGCGGAAGCTGTTGCTGTGGATGGAAAGCAGGCGGCAGTCAGCGGGGACCCGATCACCAACGGCAATATGGATCACATCGCCGGGGACCAACTCCTCGGCCTTGACCCGCTGAACCTTGCCATCACGAACAACCTTGGCCTCGTTGGCCGAGTATTCCTGGAGAGCCGCAATTGCCTTTTCCGCGCTGCTTTCCTGGGTAACACCCACCACCGCATTGAGGATGAGAATCGTCAAGATCTAGACAAGAAGAGTATCAGGTCAGTGGATTGTACTTCGGAGAACTATAATAGCAAGGAAAGCAGAACGTACCACGACAGGGTCAACAAAGGCAGTCCAATCGTCGCCTTCCTCAAAGAGAGCCAAGACGAACGACACAGCGGCCGAACCCAAGAGAATCAGGACAAGCTGGTCCTTGAATTGTTCCAGGATCAGCTCCCACATGGGAGTTGGCGGTTCTTCAGCAAGGGCTATGGGTGATTGCGTCAGATTCCATTCGCATTTCGCATTTCATGCGCGCTAAGGCGGCTGAAAGCATTGCTTACCATTAGGGCCGTGCTTCTTCCTGGACTCAAGAACCGCGCCTTGAGTCAAACCTGTCTGTTCCGAGACATTGAAGTGCTCCAGCGCTTCCGCTGGAGTATAAAGAAAGGAGTTCTCCATGGTGGGAGTCGGACCGATTGGGGTTGCGTCCCCTGGAGAGAGACAGTTGGGGAAGATGCGGAGACAGAGCCGGGGTAAGAAAGGTAAATAGAGAAGGAAAAGAAAATGAGCGATGAATCTGGATTAGTTGCGATACATGGGGTATCACCGGTGGCCAGCCAAAGACAAAAAATGAACAAGGCCAAGAGCGAGTGAGCGTTGTTATAGCTGGGTTTTCTTGTCGACAATCGGTAGGGACCCAGCGGCGAGCGGAGACACAACGTGTTCTCATCCAGTTGTTTGCCTTCTCCAATGGATCGGGGCTGTAGCTTACTCAGCAAGGGGCAGGGCTGAACTCCGACGTCCCGTGATCAGATCGAGTCACGGGAAGGTCCCGATTCTGGAAGCCGCCTACAGGGTCTATACATGCCCGGCAGGTTTCTGTCTTCCTCCACCTCATATTATATGCTTTATGAACCATGTGTCAATTGATGCCTCCTTGAAGGTCGCAAACCTCTATGCTATGGCTGATATTCTCTATCATTGTGATGGTACTTACGTCAGGTGTCCCCGGCATCTCTGCCGGGAGCTGGGATGAATTATGGGGCATCTCTCTAGGCTACATTGTTCCTATGCCTATCGGACATAACCAGTGGAGTTTGCTCTTCTCCTTGACAAGCGAAATGTCCTACGCTGTCACCAAAATCTGCAGTCAGTACGGTTGATCGACTGGGGCACAGACAGTTGACTCGTCTGGCGGCTGGGACCGCTGGGTCATGGCCCATTATTGACTGGTTCGAAGACGATTATCTGGTGTCCTGACGGTTTTTTTTTTTTTTTTTTTTGGAAAGAAAAAGTCGTTGTGACTGATCACTAACTTTTTCAGAGTGTTAGAAGCCTCAACGGAGATCTAATCTCTTCGGGCAATGGTCTCGGGTGGTCTTTTGTATGGGACAGATCTGCTAGCGGACACAATGATGTTCCTCCAGCCCTCACAAGATTCTTAGAGTACGATTGACAGGTCTATCCTGCGCGTCTTCTCTTTTTCCCTCAGTGGCAAGATGCATAAGCACGCTAAATTTCCCTGGCCTGTAGGGCTGATTCTAGCTCATCCACTCGCGCATCATCAATCGTAAGGCCTCCACTCATCCCCATTAGGCCACCGAGATCTCTGCCCAAGGGAGACCGGGCCTCTATATTCACTTTGCATACCGAGATTGTCATAAAAGGCTTGCGGAATCGCCATAGTATCAGATTCAGGGTAGAGAAATTGTTCGCGAAGGAGCTATCGCTAAGTCACAAGGTAATGTTGAACGGGGTCCGTGAGACTGTCGGGATTTATGCAGCTCCCTATGCAAGTCGATCCTAAGCCAAAGTCAATCGCTGCCCATGACAGACGGGAAACTCTGACGCTTCGATTTCATTTTGGTGGACGACAACAGTTGTATGGCTTATATCGGACAGCCGACTCGCCCAGGCCGAGTGAAAATCGAGCTGACAACCATATCACGGCTTGTCATCGAGGCTGGCGACCGGAACGAAGATAGACACAGAAAAGGCAAAAGTTTATTTATTGAAAGGCTCAAAGGTATTGATGTGTTGTTCATTATCGAATGAAAGGCGACTATAACTAGAAAATAGAAGATCTTTGCTGAGGACTGGTGCTTGTGTATACTACTCCTTCAACACTATATATTGTTGTGGCAGAGACAACTAGAAAATACAGCGGTTGCTATCAGCAAACTGAACCCAAGCGATGAGAGGCTAATCCTATTTACTAATGGCCTGAAGTGCAGGATTGATAATTGATTGACCCCTATGTGTTTGACAATACGATCAACTATGCCTATGCCTGATGATGGGTGGCAGTGTGTACTGCCTACTACATCATAGCCAGGCATCGTGTCAACCTTGCTAGTGCTGGAAGGTTCGATTCCGTCATTGTCGTCCCTAGACCTTGTCTCTGCCCTGCATCGCCCCGACACCCACCATAGTGTGGTTCCTACTCTTCTCAATATCATGACCTAATAAAAAAAAACCTCACGTCCAATCCTTTGAAAGAAAGTGAGCGTACGGATGAACCGAGACTCGTTGTCACCAATCTCTCAATAGTTGAGTGACAATACATCTTTACGCTGGTTCCTGGCTGGTATTGTATGTTTGCCGGCCTGTATGCTGGAAACAACCTATGGTTATACGGTCGCGAAAAGTAAACAGACATCCGTCAGTAGGAGATCGTACAGATAGCCTATACACAATTTGAGATGGTACATTTTAGGAGCATATACAGTCAAGGTAAATACTATTTTCAGGCCAGATCGATAACCTAGCGGAGCCTTGTAAGCGACTTGTGATGATCTGGGTGCTGTGCGGACAATTGGGCTGCATAGCCTGTCAGCTGTGAAATATACCTGGTGTATTGAATGTAATGTGCAGTATTGGACGTCTGCCCAAAGTACCCGAGACTCGGCCTACACCGTGTTTGGCAGTGAAACACCAAATCTCTCTCGTACGAGCAGGTACCGGATACAGAGGTTTTAAAGATACAGATGTATTTTTTGTACTGTCAACAGGATACAGGAGGTATTGTTATGATGCTCACCCCCAACTCCTTCTCTTCAACTCTATCCTCCCTCTTTCCTTCCCCCCCCACTTAGTCCTCCTCTAACCTCCATCACTTTCCTCCTCTGCATCTCCCACTCTTTCGAATCTCTTGATATCTAACCTCCCCAACTTCCATCCTCCCAAATCATCTCCTCCTACAACAAAAACATCCGTCAACATGGGTTCTGAGGTACGTTCTGGTCTATGTCTGCCCCTCCATCGGGCGCTCTCTGAGCTGTCACCGCCATCGCAATCCCACCCCGTTTCTCCCTGCCTGTCCCCTCGCGCCCATCCACCCCTTTTCATTTTGGGAGATTTGACACGTGCTAACTCGCATCTTCATCATGCAGCGTGAGAAGTAAGGATATCTTGGATCCCCAGCGACAGCCCCGATGTGGCATGACTGACCCCCTCACCAGCAAGACGTTCCTCGCGAGGCTCTGCGAGCAGGCCGAGCGCTACGATGGTAAGATACACAGGGAGCGAGGTTGTCGGAACTTGCCAGGACTGACGTGATGTTTTTCCCACTCATTTAGAGATGGTCAGCTACATGAAGGTCAGTCGCACTCGTGTTGTTTTGCTCTATTTTGGATCTCGGCGCTAATCAGTTGAACAGGAAGTCGCCAACGTATGATACACACGTCCTAGCCTCTGGTCTAACCTGCCCGCATCGGCTCCATGATTGACACACTTTCTTTTCATACAGATTGGTGGCGAGCTTACTGTCGATGAGCGTAACCTCCTGTCCGTCGCTTACAAGAACGTTGTTGGTACCCGCCGTGCCTCCTGGCGCATCATCTCCTCCATCGAGCAGAAGGAGGAGTCCAAGGGCTCTGAGGAGCACGTAACCATCATCCGCGATTACCGCCAGAAGATCGAGACTGAGCTGGAGAAGGTTTGCCAGGATGTCTTGGACGTTCTGGACGAGTCCTTGATCCCCAAGGCCGAGACTGGCGAGTCCAAGGTGTTCTACTACAAGATGTTCGTCACTCCACTATAATCCCCCATTTTCGACGTGATCCACTAAGACTGACACGAATTTCTCTTACAGGAAGGGTGACTACCACCGTTACCTCGCTGAGTTCGCCTCTGGAAACAAGCGCAAGGTTGCCGCTACTGCCGCCCACGAGGCCTACAAGGTATTTCCGGCTCCATTCATCGTCCCATACCGTCTTCATTACAGCGACTAACACTCTCAATCTAGAACGCCACCGATGTTGCCCAGACTGATCTCACCCCTACCCACCCCATTCGCCTTGGTCTTGCCCTGAACTTCTCCGTCTTCTACTACGAGATCCTCAACTCGCCTGACCGCGCCTGCCACCTCGCCAAGCAGGCCTTCGACGACGCCATTGCCGAGCTTGACTCTTTGTCCGAGGAGAGCTACCGCGACAGCACTCTCATCATGCAGCTCCTGCGTGATAACCTTACCCTCTGGACCTCGTCCGATGGCAACGAAGGTGCCGAGGGTGCCGCCCCCAAGGAGGACAAGCCCGAGGAGGAGGCCGCTGCCGCCCCTGCCGCCGAAGAGAAGGCAGAGGAGGCCGAGCCTGTCCAGGCTGCGTCTTAAAGAAATGAGGGGGTTTCAGCACCATGCGAAAATCTCGCAGCCAACCGTATGCCGAATTGGTAAGGAGGCGTTTCACATTTCTTTCCCGGATGTGGTTATGCAAGTCGCTTGTTTGTTTTCACCGCAGCGTGGCTTGGTTGGGACCGGCACCCTATCTCTTGCACGTGTTCGGGATCGTGTGGGTCGGCCGGCGGAGTTTGATATTCGGTTGAGGCGAGCGCAGAAAAGGGGCTGAGTGGAATTTCTCTCTCTTTTATTGTCTCTATTCCCACTCCAGCAAGATTCAATGTGTTTATTTTCCAATTTCACCCGGTCCCCTATTCCAGTTGGTTTTTTGTACATCTCGTAGAGCTTATACTTGCAATTGTTCATTCTAGAATACTGCCTGAACAACGTACTTTAATACTACTCCATAAAGTGGCATGTCAGTGGCTAGCAATGGCAAGTCATATTGGATTTTCTGGGTCTGATGTACCTCGGCAGAAGGTAATCCTTGAAACCCGAATCCATACCTACAACTTTATCCTAGACAAGCTTCCAGCTTGCATACCTTGGGTAGTATCGAAGCTGATAACCCTTGACTGCTGCAAGTCCTCACATGACGCGGAGCGTCTGGAAGAAAACACTCTCGAGTAGGGGTATGGCTGATCCCGTACTTTGTTCAAGATGAATTGAGGATAAGTACTTTGTATTCGAGAAACGCAGATAAGACGTGCTGCTCTTGTCTATTTCCTTAGACTGGGCCGCTAGTACTCTAAGGAAAACCTTGATATGAAGGCTTTCGGGCTCATAGTAACAGGCCTTTCATATTTGATCCCTGCGTGTCCCAAAGTTCCAAGTTGCGCAACAAAGATGAGTGAAGAATATAGATGCTGGCATGCTGTCCCTGAAGATTTACTCGGCATGTCTTCGAAGTTGGTTGACTTGGAGATTCGAGCAACTAGTTCCATTTGCAGGGTATGGATGTGGCTCCATAAAGCACTCGCGATTTCGCGTGTCGGTTGAGGAGATGCCGCTTGTAATGGACAAGAGAGTCGCATCGACCGTGGCAACAAGCATTGGATACTGTTGAGAAGGTGTTGTGCCCTATTCCATGAATGAGCGAGAGTAGAGCATGGTGGAGGGTTGGGAGAAGCGTGGCATGCGGGCTTTTAAGTCATACGAATAGGTGTACATTGAAGACTCAGAACCCTCGCAAACAGATTTCAAGAAAAGCAAACAAGCTGCCTCCACGAATCGAACCCCGAATCTCCACTTCCCCATACAACCATCCCCCGTGCTCACTCTGTATTTTTTGCTTCCCCAAAAGCATCCCGAAGAGCTTCATCTAGACATCACCCCTAACAGATAACACTTTTATACAACAATAAACCTCTTTAAAAAGCTTCAAAAAATGGGTCAAAAGATTATCCTAATTAGGCTAATCAAAATGATGCAATCAAATGAGAAATATAAAAAAGATAATCGCAGAATTCAATCTGTCTTCCCACCCGCCCAACCCCAGAACTCACCCGCTGCCCAGCCGAGCTCCACAGAAGCTTCACGGCACACTAACCAGACAGCCGGCCACCGTTAGAAACAGCTACCAGAGCAGCTTCGCGAGACCTTTCGGACCGCTAGGCTACCGGCGAGGAGGGTTGCAAACTTGAGCATGAAACCAACCGTAACCTCTCCCGATTTGGGAATCGGATTTGATTATCTTATTTTCTATCGCTATAAGCTATTGTACCCTCTCAGTATGCTGATCAAACCTTCGACTTAATTTATGAACAATTTCATATCGACCTCGTAGATTCCGAAACCACCCCTGCCTGGATATAGTACTCATGCGGGGGCAAGTGTCCAGTGTATACCACGGATCAAAAATTTGTCCCTAAGATAGGGGTAGATAATCTAGAAATTCTGAGAGGAAAAGAGGTTTAATCTAAGTTTCACGTTAATTTGGTCTATGCTTGATAGGGCTCGTGCAGCGTTTTGACGTAGAGGTAGAAAGAGATGTACATGTTGGTATTCGGGAGAGGGACATATGGGGTTAGAAGGTGATAGGAATAAAGAAAAGGGAGACCTCGGAGCCCCGAAAGAAGAGAGGATACATCAGACGAGTGCCTCTGTCTTGCTGAAGTGTGTATATTCATGGGTCACACATCCAAAGACAAGAGAGAAGGACAGACAAAGAAAAAATGAAACAGAAAGAGCAAAAGCGATCATTGTTTCGTCCATTACATGAAGTCATCATCGCCGAGACCTTCCTCGTCACCGTAGGCAGTGTTATCGATCTGGTTATCACGGTTGGAGTTGAGCGAGATCTTAGTCTTAGCAGCCTTGGTCTTCTTGTTACCCTTATCAGCAGCACGCTCCTCACGCATCTTCTCATTGCTAGCAGTAGTCAAAGCGCTAGCGATCTTCTTGATATCACTGCTAGGCAACTCCTTGACGAGCTTGCGAGCAAAGTCCTGCGCCCAGAGAGCGTAGTGGGGCTTCTTGGACTGCGGGGTGAGCAGGGGGATAAGGACGTCGGACAGACGGGCGAACTGGTCCTTGGTGGTGGGCTTGAACAGGGGCATCGAGGACAGATCGATGGAGTTGGTAGGGTTGGCGCTGTCGGTGATGACGACGGCCTTGGGGGCACCACGGTTGCGGTTCATGTCGATGTCGGCGAAAAGGTCCGAAGCGTGCTGGAGATCGGAGTCCTGCTCGGTGCGGCGCAGGCGATCACGGCGCTCGGCTTCGGTCTCGTCCTCGTCGAAGTCGCTGCTTTCCTCCGCCTCGCGTCGGCGCTGGTCGCGGTGTTCCTCTATCCGCTGGGCCTTGGTCTTCTTGTTGGCGGCGGCAGCGGCCTGGGCCTTGGCCAGAGCCTCTTCGGCCTTCTTTGCCTTTTCGCGCTCGACTTCGGAATCTTCGGCGGCGTCCCAGGAGTCGAGGACCTATTTTGTTGGGTACATGTCAGCGGCGTGATTCTGGTGTGCGCATGTCCTGGATTGCGCCGTGGAAGTCTCGGATCTACTTCAAAGGATTCTTACATCTTCCTCTTCCTCGTCGTCGAATCTGCGGCGAGCAACGGGAGGGGGAGGCGAAACGCTATCCTCCTCTTCATCTGTAAAGCACGAAGAGAATCAGTCAGTGTTTATAAACTTGGCGCAGGCGAAAAGTCGTCGTATCTGCTAATTCGCGATGGCGGCTCGGGATACTAAGAGGATAAGAAACATACCCCACTTTGAAGGCGCCATGTTGGGCAGTGAAAAACTTTTCGGTCGAAAGGAAAGAGGTGAAAGAAAAGATGCGCTATACGCAAGACTAAAGGACGGGGAAAACGACGGCGAGCCCGACGATAGGATGCTACTTCAACAGTAGTGAATGGAGGGGCGAGGGCAAATTTTATGTGGGCCACTTATCGCAGGAGGGGTGGTCACGTGTCACGGCTTTCTTGGTGCCCAACCAGCGTGATTCCATTGACGTCTGGGGCTTGATTGTTTACATTGATTGTCTGAATACAACTAACTACATCTACATGAACAAAGGGATCAGTTTTCTTTAAAATTCTTGTATTTCAGAAGATCTTATTAAATTCATAATCATAACTGATGGCAGCCCTTTATGCGAGACTGTACCATCCTTTTTTCTCGTTCCTCTCAAACCCATGCAGTCATTTAAAGACTACAATTTACAGGTTGACAGAGTTACGGAAGTTCTTGCCGGCGTAAACGGCATTCTCACCGAGCTCCTCCTCGATGCGGAGGATCTGGTTGAGCTTGGCAAGACGCTCGGAACGGGCAGGAGCACCGGTCTTGATCTGGCCGGCACGGAGACCGACAGCAATGTCAGCAATGGTGACATCCTCGGTCTCACCGGAGCGGTGGGAGACCATGACACCCCAGCCGTCAGCGTAGGAGTCCTTGGCGGCCTGGATGGACTCGGTGAGGGTACCGATCTGGTTGACCTTGAGAAGGAGGGCGTTGCAAGACTTGAGCTCGATGGCCTTCTTAATGCGGAGGGGTTGGTGACAGTCAAGTCATCACCGACAATCTGGAAGTCGGAGGTCTTGTAGAAGTAGCTCCAGGCCTCCCAGTCGTCCTCAGCGAAGGGGTCCTCGATGGAGACAATGGGGTACTTGGAAGCAAGCTGCTTGTACAGGTCGGCGAGCTGCTCGTAGGTGATCCACTTGGTGGGGTCGCTATCGGGGTTCTTGAAGTCGAGGTCGTACTTCTTCTCCTCGACCTTGTAGAACTCGCTGGAGGCAACGTCCATGGCGATGGACATCTTGCCGGTGTAGCCGGTCTGCTCAATAGCATCGGTGATCAGGTCCAGGGCCTCCTCAGCGGTCTGAATATCGGGAGCGACACCACCCTCGTCACCGACGTTACCAGCGGACTGGCCGTACTTCTTCTTGGCAAGGGTCTTGAGCTTCTGGTAGACCTCAGAGCCCTGGCGGAGAGCCTCGGAGAAGGAGGGAGCGGAGCTATAGTTCGGTATGCATTAGCGAATGGGGTCGCTTTTGACAACAAGAGCTGCTATCACTACTGGTAATGACAACTTACTCAGGGACAATCATGAACTCCTGGAAGGCCAGACGGCCACCGGCGTGGGAGCCACCGTTCAGGACGTTCTGGAAGGGAACGGGGAGGACGTAGGGCTTCTTGGTGCCAGCGAGGTCGGAGATGTGAGCGTAGAGAGGGACACCCTTCTCGGCAGCAGCAGCCTTGGCAACAGCCAGGGAGACACCGAGGATGGCGTTGGCACCAAGGTTACCCTTGTTGGCGGTGCCGTCGAGCTTGTTGAGGAACTCGTCGACCTTGGCCTGGTCCTTGACATCCAGGTTCTCCTTGATGAGAGCGGGGCCAATGATCTCGTTGACGTTCTTCACGGCCTTGGTGACACCTGCGATGAAAGCACTGGAATTAGTTCTCACCAGCTCATTTTCAATTGTTGATCAGGTGCGTCATCACTTACCCTTGCCGCCCCACTTGGTCTTGTCACCATCACGGAGCTCAACAGCCTCGTGCTGGCCTAGATACGGTCATTAGCTCCGATGAATCTTTCAATTTAGAGGTTTAGATCAGGATTGCCTTGCTACTTACCGGTGGAAGCACCAGAGGGAACAATGGCGCGGTGGAGACCGGTCTCGGTGACAATGTCGACCTCAACGGTGGGGTTACCGCGAGAGTCGTACACGGAACGAGCGTGAACCTTGGAGATAGGCATGTTGAATATAGAAGATCTGAAGGGAAATAAGATCAGTCTGGTTGCAAAGAAAGGATGGAAAAAAAGCAGCGCAGGTAGTAGTATATTAAGGCAGTGGCCGCGTGTGACTAACGGCGGGGGGACAGGTTCACCGATGACCCAAAAAGACAGGCCGAACGGGGAGAAGGGATTGGACACGGCTGATTTGCTTGGAGCTCAGCAAATGCCGATGGGGCAATTGGCCACGGCCGTCACCGAAGCTCAGGTTAGGTTACCTTTGTTTTGTCGGGGTTTCCTGTCTGGTGGTTCAGGTGAAGGTGGGAAGAAGAGAAGTGTAGGAGGTGAAGGAGAAGGAGGAGGAGGGGCAGATTTGGCGGGGTATGATGTAGAGGGGGGGTCCAGATTATAAGAGCTATCTGACTTACCAAAGTAAAAGTAAACAACGAATAATGAATATACTGGTAATGCAAAGAGAATAGCTCTACGGGAACACCCGATGCTTTAAATACTGTCCACTACTGTGTTCAGCCGGGAAAGGTCACAGCTGGTCCTCCGATTCTTTCCAATGCGGCAGTGGGGCTCTCACGGCCAGCGACGGCCATCACCAACGCTTTGGCTGGCTATCTGGTTGATCCGACCGTCTGCGGTGGGCTCCTACCTGCGAGATCTCCCGTCGCCCTCGGGAGGAAAACTGATTGCTATGATGTGATTGCCCGAGCAACTCGTCTGTGACTTGCCAAGTTGCCGTAGCCAGAATGATCCACAGAGGACTCTGGAGTAATCGTGCCTTGGGATTACCGAATGACGACAATCGGACACTACCTCCACGATCATGTTGACATTGACACTATCGTACACACGACAAAGATACGAATTGAGCAGTAGACTCAAAGAGTGACACATCGCAGATTTTTCGTCGGAACTCAAAAGTCAATGGGCATGTGCTCTCGAAAAGAATCACTGTTGTAGAAGACTCCATTGGTTGGAGAAACATCCAACGTCGCATCCAGCCCGTCTGGACAAAATGAATGACGAAAAGAGCATGTTTGACAAGCCACATTCTTGAGGTGTCAAGGCGTTAAGGTGTCAATATTTGTACAGCCTTGAGGCCTTAATCCCTGAGCGAAAGCCAGGCACCCAACGGGTCGGTCCAGATGACTAATATTGACGATGATGCAGGTCACCTGATCTCGGAGCGCGTCGTCAGGTGACCTTGCTGGAAGCTCCTCGACCAGGTGCTTGGAAGCTCACCAGCTGGACCTTGTTATCATCCCCACCACTTACGCTTTCCGATCATCTACCCGTTGGACTATAGATCTTTGTCTATCTTCCATAACTTTCGCCCTTGGAGCGTCACCTATCCTTCCACACCCCATCCCTCACGAATCGGTTCGTCGCCCATCATGACCGGCGGCAGCGACCCCGAGCGGGAGCAGGCGCTTGAAGATTATAAAAAGAGCTTGTTGGAGCTGCGAGAATGGGAGGCCAAGTTGAAGACTCTCCGCATGGGCATCAAGGATCTTCAGCGGGAATTCGATGTGTCGGAGGAGAACATCAAGGCACTCCAGAGTGTTGGTCAGATCATCGGCGAGGTGTTGAAACAGCTGGATGAAGAGCGATGTATGTCTAAAAAGTGCTTCCTGAACTGTCTCGTGTTTCCAAGCTAATCGGTTCTTCCCTACCGCAGTCATCGTCAAGGCGTCATCGGGGCCACGGTATGTCGTTGGCTGCCGTTCGAAGGTCGACAAGGCCAAGCTAAAGCAAGGCACGCGAGTTGCTTTGGATATGACAACACTTACCATCATGCGGATGCTCCCTCGTGAGGTCGATCCCTTGGTTTACAACATGTCTCTGGAGGATCCTGGGTCAGTCAACTTTGCCGGTATTGGTGGTCTGAATGAGCAGATCCGAGAGCTTCGGGAAGTCATCGAGTTGCCATTGAAGAACCCGGAGCTGTTCCAACGAGTAGGTATCAAGCCTCCAAAGGGTGTTCTACTCTATGGTCCTCCGGGTACGGGTAAGACCCTGCTGGCCCGAGCAGTGGCCAGTTCCATGGAGACCAATTTCTTGAAGGGTACGTTCATAATTCCTCCCTCGACCGACATCTATCCCTAACGCGCTTCCTTCTCTTAGTGGTTTCCTCCGCTATTGTCGACAAGTACATCGGTGAATCCGCTCGATTGATCCGAGAAATGTTCGGTTATGCCAAGGAACACGAGCCTTGCATTATCTTCATGGACGAGATTGATGCGATCGGTGGTCGACGTTTCTCTGAGGGCACATCAGCAGATCGTGAGATTCAGCGAACACTGATGGAGTTGCTGAACCAGCTGGATGGATTCGACTACCTCGGACAGACCAAGATCATCATGGCCACCAACCGGCCGGATACTCTCGACCCTGCGCTGCTGCGTGCTGGTCGTCTGGACCGCAAGCTTGAGATTCCTCTGCCTAATGAGGTCGGCCGCCTGGAGATTCTCAAGATTCACTCAAGCACGGTACAACTGGAGGGTGATATCGACTTTGAGAGTGTGGTCAAGATGAGTGATGGTCTCAACGGTGCCGATCTGCGTAACGTGGTGACTGAGGCGTAAGTGCATCCTTCTTACAAATACCACGTGTCTGTATACTAACAAATCCGCAGAGGTCTATTCACGATCAAGGACTACAGAGATGCCATCAACCAGGACGACTTCAACAAAGCCGTGCGAAAGGTGGCCGAAGCCAAGAAGTTGGAGGGCAAGCTGGAGTACCAGAAGCTGTAATTGTATCTACCGCTGGGCAGCTCGCCCATACAATTTCATCCTGTTGGAAACCCGCCGTCTAGAATACCATGCATCATTCAACGGGAATTGTTATTGAGGAGTGCCCCGATGGCTTCTTGCTGTCGGTAAATATATTCGTAGCCTGAGACTAACCTCGAGTGAGAGTTACAGTAAATACACATTGCAGTCTGGACCTACGTGCGCCATGAAAATGTGAGTTATGGCCCCAAGAAGTCTGGAAACTATCAAGCCCTACAGATTTCGAATAGAATGGAGTTCATTACTGGAAATTAAGCGCCGACTTAGTTAACTTGCGATGGCAATGTGTAATTCCGCCCTCTTAGGGTGGTTCATCCCGGTGACCGAGCTTCATATTTACTCCACTTCCCCGACAGTGGTGTCTATCCCTGACAACAATTCAACATCGCATCGAACTATAGCGAAAGAGCGGCCTCCTCAGGATACATTTGAAATCGCGGATAATTTCTCTTTCGGCTACGGGACGAAGAATACCCCCGGGTGTACCATCGGAGAAATTGATTGTCGACTTAAGCACACGTTGGCATGTTCGCATTGACCTGTAACTGCGAACCGACACAACATCGACTTTAAATCCGCGAGCAAGGAACCTACTGGCGATTTCAAGACGGTACGTTCGTCTTTTTACCATTTAAGAAACACTGCAAGCACCTTGCTAATTAGTTGATACCTCCAGGCCGCCGTCGTTGAAAGACGAGCCCACCCCGCGCATTCGCCGCCACCGTTGAGCTTCGAAGACCACATTTCCCAAGAAACCGACGCCCCAACACCGCTGCATAATCCCATGCTCTCATACTAGGCAGTCGCAGGACCGACACGCATTTGGCGACGGGCTCACCAGGATAATCATGTCATTTCAGGGACGTTCCTTCGCCACGAGCCCATTTCAGGATAACCGCTCTCGCTCCAACCAAGGCCTTGCAGGACTCGGCCTCTCAACTGGTCCTGCAGGTCTCTCGAGTAAAGTAGGAGGATTTTTCGAAGGCAACGACCGCACTCTCCCCATGTACAAAGACAAGCCGTACTTTACGCCGAAGCGCACGGCTCCACGGAGACGATGGCGGCCGCTGTTTGTGCTGGGTGTTTGCGCGTTGACGTTTTTGTGGTACTATATGTCGTCGATGCCTGTGTGGCAGGGCTCGGGCTCGTTGGACGTCGGAGCTGAACTCTGGAAATGGGCGCAGACTCTTGATGATGAGAGTCCTTCGATGTCAATCGTCGACTGGAACGCGCGTCGGGAGAAGGTTCGGGATGCGTTTGTTGTCAGCTGGCAGGGATATGAAAAGGATGCTTGGGGTGAGAGAATTTCGCGAGCTGCGCTGTCAGAATTGACCAGCTAACATTCAACTACCACAGGCTCGGACGAGTATAACCCGATCTCGGGCCGAAGCAGAAACATGGTCGAAGGTGGCATGGGCTGGATCATCGTTGATGCCCTAGATACTATGATGATCATGAACCTCACCACCGAGGTGCGCCATGCGCGAGAGTGGATCGCCACTTCGTTAAAATATACTCAAGACCACGACGTGAGCACGTTCGAAACAACCATTCGCATGCTGGGAGGCTTGCTGTCCGCACACTATCTGTCGACGAAATATCCAGACCTCGCCCCAATTGCGGATGATGATGTCGGCGCCGCTGGTGAGGACTTGTACATTGAAATGGCTGCTGATCTTGGAGACCGCTTGCTCGGAGCGTTTGAGTCTCCCTCTGGTATTCCCTACGCCAGCGTGAACTTGAACAAGTCAGAGGGCTTGCCATCGCATGGCGATGGGGGTGCTTCTTCTACTGCCGAGGCAACCTCAGTCCAGCTTGAGTTCAAGTATCTAGCGAAGCTGACTGGTGAGGCTGAATATTGGAGGGCCGTTGAGAAGGTCATGGAGGTTATCGATAATGAACACCCCCAAGATGGCCTCGTTCCCATCTACATTAATCCTAAGACGGGTCACTTTCATGGCGAGAACATTCGTCTGGGTAGCCGAGGTGATTCATACTACGGTTCGTCACACCATTGGTCTTAAACTGGAGGGCTTCGCTAATTTTGATTCTTATAGAGTACCTGATCAAGCAGTACCTCCAAACTTCTGAACAGGAGCCTGTCTACAAAGAGCTTTGGGATGAATCCTTGGCTGGCATCCGCAAGCACTTGCTTGCCTTCTCTCAAAACTCACAGTTGATGGTCCTAGGAGAGCGCCCCAACGGCTTGAAGGAAGGCCTTACTCCTAAAATGGACCATTTGGTATGCTTCCTCCCTGGAACATATGCTCTTGGTGCTACCGGCGGCCGACCCCTGGCAGAGTCAAGAAAATCCGCAGATTGGTCACAGCAGCGCGAGGAGGAGATTCTCATCTCCAAGGAGCTGATGAAGACCTGCTGGGCAACATATCTAAAAACAGCGACAGGCCTAGCCCCCGAGATCTCCCACTTCATTCTCGACTCGCCACCCGTCATGATGGGAGACAAGTATCCCGATCCCAAGTCTGCATCTGGAACTACGTCGCCATTCGAACTGAAGTCGATCTCCCAGCCACTATTCCCCAAGTCCGATGGCTCTGAGCCCTGGCGCAAGGACATTGAGATTCACAACATGGACCGCCATAACCTCCAACGACCGGAGACTGTCGAGTCCTTGTTCTACATGTACCGCATTACCGGCGATGTGATCTACCGCGAATGGGGCTGGGAAATGTTCAAAGCTTTCGTCAAATACACCGCCGTGGTTGAGGGTGAAGAATCTGAACTGGCAGATGGTGAGGCCACCATCAAACGGATCAAGGGCTTCACTTCTCTGTCCAATGCTGACACTACCCCGCCCACCACGCGTGATAATATGGAGAGCTTCTGGATGGCCGAGACGCTCAAGTACTTTTATTTGTTGTTCTCTGACCGGGACTTTATTTCCCTCGAGGACCATGTATTTAATACCGAGGCTCACCCGCTGCCACGGTTCAAGCCTACGGGTGATCTGAAGACTGGCTGGCAGCGGAAGGTCGCCGAGGCTGTTCAGGCTGCTGAGTAGCGCTTGGATGCTTGTTTCATTTCATTAGATATTGGCGTTTCGTCTTGTAACATTGAAACCGGCATTCAAAGTTTGTTTGATTTGTACTTAGGTGTATTATCTCCTGGATTCTCTGTCCATTGAAGATAATTCCAGAGACTCCGAATTGGAACATGGTGATCATTTCCGCACATCATTAGAAAACCCGGAATGACCTGATTTGGTATATACAATCAAGACTGTGTATCATAACAAGACAATGTAGGCCCGGGGCCGACCGTTCACTCTCGCTGAAGAGCAGCGCCAATCAGCTTCTTGAAGCCCGAAAGAGCGTCCTTTAGGTCTGCGACAGTGAGCGCTTCATTGTCACCATGAGCAACGAAGATACTTCCAGGTCCATAGAGATAACGCTTGACACCGTCGCGGACTTTCAGGTTAGGCACATCAGTACCATAGTTGACGGGCATGACATCAAACCCATCCACATCAGTATCCAAGTCTTGCGGACCGTATGACTCATTGTGCTTAGAAAAGTCAACCTCAACATCAGCCTCGACATCACGAGTTGCATCCTCCACAGCCCGGCGGATGATCTCCCGCGCCTCGTCCGGTGTACCAGCCGCGAGGCGAACAGCGACATCCGCACGTGCAGAGGCAGGGACGACGTTTGTAGCCACACCGGCTCGAATTGTGCCAATGTTAAGGGTGGTGGGGCCATACTTAGAGGACGCAGGCAGACCTCCCTCGCCGACAGGGATATTGCCGAGCTCATCCACACGACTCAATGCCGGCAAGATCCCTGAGACAGCGCTCTTGCCGAGCCACGGGTATCCCGAGTGCGCGGCTTTACCGTGGGAAAGGACCTCAAAGCCGAGCATACCCTTGTGCCCAGAGACAAGCTTTGCCTCAGTAGGCTCACCGAAGATCACGGTGTGGTAGGCACTTTCCGTGTTCAGTTCTGACTCGGAGAAGACCTTCATGCCGTCTCCGCCGATTTCCTCGCCGACGACGAAGAGGAGGGCTAGCTTTGCGTCTGGGTTTGACTTCAGAGTCTCCAGGACGGCAAAGACTTGCGCTGCAACGCTACCCTTTGCATCGACGGAGCCGCGGCCAGCTAGGACCATCTTGTCCAAGTCTGGTGAACTCGCGTGGTCGGGCTGGTGCGCTGAGTATGGGATGAAGGGTGGGACTGTGTCGATATGGCTCGTGACAAGGATTGAGGGCTTTTCTTGCAGAGTGGAAGGGTAGGCGTAGATATTGTAGCGGGTTTTGGGTGTTTCTCCATCATCGCCATCCTCTTTATCTTTCACAGGGGCAACCTTTTGCTTGATCACATTGAAATTCTTCGACTCGAGGAAATCCGCGAGGAAGATGCCCACATCGTGCTCATTGCCAGAGATAGACTCGATTTCCACCAGGTCGCGGTGCAAAGAAAGCAGCGGGTCAATACTAATCAAATTATCAACACGCGCTTTCTCGAATTCCTCGATACTGCCCTGGGAAGCTGGTAGCGAGCTCCCGAGCGGCTGTTGTTGCCCGTATGCGGGGTGCGGAGAAGCTCTGACGGCGACAGCGGCCGCAGCCACCAGATACCAGGTAAGCTTCATTGGGATTTGATCTGGCAAGAGAAAGCTGTATGAGGGACAAGAATTGGTGGCCCCGCTCAAAAGACCTTGACTTCAGGTGACTCAGTGGATGCAAAATCGCGCGATTGTCTATGCAGACCCGCGGAGGGTTGTCCGACATTAGTCACGTGAGACCATGTCACCATAGCCTGGAGCGGAAATCTCCGCGATAGAAACAAAAACAATGAGGTTTTGGAAACACTATATTCTCCTACGAAACGCATATAATTTTGGTCATCTCAATGACTCTAATCTCAACTTGGGAACCGTAAAAGTATCAATCATGCATGGGATTGAGAATGAGACAATTATGTTTAAAACACAGACTGGTCCATATCATCAACCTCGATCAAGTCGGTGAGCAATCTGGATGATAGGTCGAATAGAAAAAGGTTTATCGCCAGGATAGGTTTTATAACCATGACCAGCTTTAGTGTGACCATGCTCAGCTACGATCTATGCGACGCAACATTTTTCTAATTTCTTCCACACGATTGCTTGCATCATCTAGTCAAGTGAACCCGCCTGAAAACTGCTGAGTAAGCAGGTAGGTCACGGTGGAAGAGCGGGAGCCCGCAACACCCGCAACATCCATCTCCTCTTGTGGCCATACCGGAATGGATGCACCACTTAATACACCGAACAAGCGGAAACGGGCCCGCATAGCTTGCATTCCTTGTAGGGAGCGCAAACGGAAATGCGACGGCGGCGAGCCATGTTGCACATGCACATCTTGGGGATACGCTTGTTACTATGAACCGCGCCGCCGAAAAGTGAGGTCTCCCACACCAGATTCCCAACCCGAACGTCAGTCCCCACCTCACAGTAGTACCTCTATTCCGAGCACTGTCGAGGCTGCCGAAAAAGTCGTGGTCGATCGGGGTGGACTGGTGCGGCGGCTGGAGGCCAACTCGGGCGCCGCCTTCATGAGAAGGCTTGGGCTTAGGATTGATCCCTCGAAAGCCCCGAAGCTCAATCTATTCAGCTGGAACATTGGAAACAGACAACAGACATATCCAGCCAATTCAACAACATCGGCCTTACCAATTCTTCAAACCACAGCGCTTGAAAACATGAAGGCTATGGCGCAGGTGTATTTCGATAAAGTCCACCCTTGTTATGGATTTATCGATCAGAATCTCTTTTTTGAACGACTTGAGCTACGCTGGAAATCTCCCCTTCTATGGGAGCTTTACGATTCCACATTAGCGGGTGTGGCGGCTCTTGGGTGTTTGTTCTCGCTGCGAGACGCTACAATCACGGAGCTACGTCTCGTTCGGACAGCTTGTGCTGTATTAGACATGCAGCATCTCTCCGGTCCTCCTTCTATCGATCTGTTGACAGGATGGACTCTGCGGTCTATCTATTTACGTATGACTGACTCGCCACATTCCACGTGGGTTGCCAGTTCGACTTTGATGCACCTAGTCGAAGCTGCGGGTCTCCATCCAGAGTCGCATTCGGTCCTGCCGGAAAGAGTACAGTGCGATGTAGAGATTCAGAAACGTCTTGTTGGTGTTGCACACCATTTGAACGTGTGGACTTCTTACGACCTCGGTCTGTCCAGGGTGTCTTTTCAAAAGACGATCTTCCAGCGCTCCCATCAGAGAAGCCTGGTGACTGCACAGTTGAGCTTCTCCGACTCCTCCCTGTGTCAGTTAGCCTTGACCCAAGCAGATCGAAGGATGAGACGGATCTCACATCCACACTTTCAAGCCTTCTGGATGGAACTCACACTCAACCACCGTCAGTTATGGCTCAGTGTAATCTCGTGCTTTGTGTTCTTCGGCGGATCCATACCCAAAACCTCGATATCCCTTCTGAGCTCGCGATGAAGGTGTTGCAATTGTTGAAGAAAGGTCTTAACTGCGCTCGAAGCATGGTTATCGACTGTTCACCATGGCATCAAGTTGCTAATGTGCCTTTCCAAATCATATGCGTCCTTCTTGTTATGGACACGCGGTCTTCTCTTGCCATGCTCCCAGAGGCTTTGCAAACCCTGGGGCTGGTTGCTTCCATATACGATACGGAAACCATGAGAGAGGCTCATAGTGCAGCCTGCTTGCTTGTTATGCTGCATCAGCAGCGCAGGAAGGATGATGTAGCGATCCTTGGCGAGGCGCTTCACGCGCATCAGCAGGGAAGACCGCGTGAGTCGCCGCCACAACTCGATCCTAACTCCGAGGAATATTCATGGCTGGGTGCGTTGGTAGCCGATTTACCTGGTCTTCAGAGGATTGATCTTGATCAGTTCCTGAACGCAGATATGATCGATACCTCGGTACTGAGTGGGCTGGGATAGAACGCCCATGATCGCATGGGCCAAAATGCCGATACTAGAGTACCAAGAAACCCAGTTGTACAATAAGCTCTTATACATTAAGCCTTTATACATGTAATCTTCTCTATGTTAAGGGCCAAAGGAATACCTACTTCATCAAAAATTCAGATCTTATTAATGATATTAATATTGTAGGCTGGTAGAGCCTACCTTCATGTGAAGTACAATATTACCTTGCTCATGATAAACGCTCAGCCTCGGCATTCTTGGATTGCCTCCAGTTTAGATCCCATCCCACATTGGGTTTCCCGCAATACCCGCGGGACGCCTTGAAATTTTCACTCGCTATAGTATATGTCCCCAATCAGGAGCCGAAGAAATCAAGTGAGATAGCTTTGTCATGAGCGGCAATTACGGCATTTGCGGCGCCTACGGACAGGGAAGAGGCATTTCTCTGGCAGCCCCAGGCAAAAAGAGAGGATGGGTGTTCCGCGGCCCGCCTATCCAAACAGCCAATCTATGCGTAGGGCGTATCAGGATCTGGCCGCAATGCCGCAGCACCCGGTTGTGTAATAGTAACTTATAAATTCAAGATCATTTGGTCATATTCCAATGCGAATTTAGAGGGTCTTCCCATACGGCACTCTTTGAGATGACAGGCTACGAAGTAGATACGATGTCATGCTACGACGATGCACCATCTGACGGCGAAACAAACGGGAAAATGCAAATTGGGCCAGGGAAGCCCTTGCCGCCAGCTCTTCCAGACAGGGAGCTTTACCTTGTCGACTTTGAAGGTCCTGATGATCCTCTGAATCCTCAAAATTGGTCATTATTCACAAAGTAAGTTTCCTTGCCTCCATATTTGACCTTTCATCCTCTTGCACCTTTCCGTTACCTCACGAAAATGATTTCATTGCGTGGTCATCCACTATTACAATTACCTTTCTATCACTCAACCTGATTGATGAGCCGACATTAATGAACAACTAGGCTTCTCACCTCTATACTGGCTTGTTCTGGTACATTTATTGCTTCGCTGAACAGTGCGATGTTCTCTCCTGGGATTGATCAGGCTAGCAGGGATTTTGGCGTCGGAACGGAAGTAATTACACTCAGTACGACTCTTTTCGTGTTAGGCTTTGCAACAGGGCCGATGATCTGGGCACCGATGTCTGAATTAATGGGAAGAAAATTTCCTTTGGTGATTGCCATATTCGGAGAAGGCATATTTACCATTGCCTGCGCGGTTGCCAAAGACGTCCAAACGCTTATTATCTGTCGATTCTTCGCCGGGGTATGTGGCGCTAGTCAATTGACCGTTGTCCCTGGGTTGCTTGCCGATATTTATGACAACAAGAAACGGGGTGTCGCCATTTCCCTGTATGCTTTGGCAGTATTCGGGGGCCCGTTCATTGCACCTATAGCTGGTGGATATACAGCGGCGAGTTATCTTGGTTGGAGATGGACGCTATATATCCCAGCTATTCTTGCATTGGGCAATGGCTTGCTTTCTTTCTTTTTCCTGAAGGAATCATATCCCCTATGTGTCCTCGTTGCAAAGGCTGCTTCAATTCGGAAAAGTTCAGGAAATTGGGGCATCCATGCAAAACAAGAAGAGGTCGAACTTGAGATTAGTGTTTTGGTTGAAAAATACCTAGCCCGGCCACTGAAACTACTCGTCACCGAGCCCGTTCTTCTTCTTATCTCGCTCTATATGTCTTTCATCTACGGTCTGGTTTACGCCCTATTAGAGGCGTATCCTCATGTTTTCGAAATCATACACGGCATGCATCCAGGGGCTGCTGGTTTGAACTTTATCGGCCTTATTATCGGTATTGTCTTGGCACTTACATTTATTCTCTCACAGCAAAAGCAGTATACTGCACTGCTGGCAAGGAATGGGAATGTTCCTATTCCTGAATGGCGTCTGCGTCCAACCATGGTAGGAGCCCCGATGTTCGCCGTTGGACTGTTCTGGTAAGAAAGACCAATCCAATAAGCTATAACATTAAGAAACGATCTAATGAAGTTCAGGTTTGGTTGGACTGGTTTCACTTCTGAAATACACTGGGCTGCACCAGCGGCTGCTGGTGTGTTTATTGGCTTCGGAATTCTTTGCATCTTCCTACCTTGCTTTAACTATCTTGTGGACGCCTATTTGCCAGTGTAAGTACAACCTTCCCCTATGCTTCCTTAACAGCTTACTAACAATTTTGTAGCGCCGCATCTGCTGTAGCAGCAAACATCATCCTGCGTTCAGCTTTTGCATCAAGCTTTCCCTTATTTACTCGCCAAATGTTCGAAAATATGGGAGTGCAGTGGGCAAGCACCCTACTCGGGTGTTTGGCAACGGTGTTAGTTCCCATCCCATTTCTCTTCAAAGCATATGGACATCGAATTCGCCGCAAATCCCGGTAAGTTCTATATTCGATCTCATCGATCGATGAATGGTTAACATTAAAGTAACCTTTTCTGTTTCAAAATCTCATTTTTCCTCCGGCAATTGGAATGGCGTAAACGAATTTTGGAGTTCTAGAGCTCGGAAATCACATTGAAACTTGTTGTTGCAGTTTGATTGGGTGATTGATCGAATTCGTAGTTCCTAATTGGGCCTTTATGTTGGGTGCGATGCTACGCAAACCGGATCTGAATACAAGCACTGTTCTTATGTTTGGGGCCTAGGCCCAAGCCAAATTGCTCTGTTCGACTTGCAAAACCCGCAGATGCACGCACCTCGAAAACATCGAGCCTTTAGCTCAAATATCACCTTTGCCAAAGCGGTAATATGTGTGCGGATTGCGATACCACCGGCTGGAAGCAGGGACGTCATCTAGTTACTGACCCCACTCACGTACACTTGGTGGCGGTGATCTCACATTCGACACTGGAAGACATGGCACATATTTCCCTCGGGAGATCCCTGATAGTCAGTCGGAAGGTGAAGGAATCTCTGACTTGGAAATGCCGCTTGCGGGTATTCCTAGCAGTGAACAATTTGTCAACAGAGTAGCTGACATGGAAATGTCAGCTGTGGGTATTCCTGGTAGCGAAATGTTAACCAGACCGATAGTGAAATACCCTCGGGATATTTCTAGAATTCAAAAATTTGACAACAGAGGAAGTGCCAATGAAATTCCAACCCGGGAGAGCCTTGAGAGCGAAAAGTTGACAGAACTGCCAGTGAAATACCCTTGGGATATTCACGACAGTCAAGTATCTGACAACAGAGTAACTGACAATGTAATCCCAACTCGGGAGATTATTGACAGTGAAAATTTTGGCAGTAAGAACACTGATGATGTTGATGCTGCTGGTTATGCTGAAGTTGGTGAAGTCTGGCAGTCAAAATTTGTCGACGGAGTGACCGGCAAGGAGGTCCTTGACAGTGCAAAGTCTGGTAGTATCATCACTGATGATGATGATAATTATGATGCTGCTGCTGGTTACGCTGATGTTGATGTTGATGATGCTGATGACGACGGCTGCTGCTGCTGCTACTACTGAAGCTGAGGATGTTGTTTTTTCTGGCTCCCTTATTCGTTCCCATATCCCGACGCAAACTTCTCCCTCTGCATCTCCGGGTTTATCTTGAGCACGAACGGTCTGCCTTGCAGCGTCCTGTCCCATCTTTCACGCCTCATACCACTCCAAAATCCAGCATCATATCCGACTTTCTCGACATTACCGCAAGCGAATCTACGCAACGGTGAGTAAGATAGCATCAATGAATGACTCCAAGATCCCCAGATCTAACAAACTACCACCCAGCACTTCCCACGTCTACCACCGCCCTGCTGTCAAGGTGAGACTCAACCCCGATGCCCCCGAATCCACAATCTCAATGCCCCTCCTCCGCAATGGGACCTTCTATTTCGCAAGAATGTTCGAAAGCCAGTTCATCGAGAGACGTACGCAAACTGTGAAGATGGAAGAAATTGAAGGGGCCGTTTCAACACTACTCTATTCTGTCGGTACTATTCTCTCGGAAATAAAAACAGGTACATCGTCCACTTGATACATATTATGGCTGTACCGGGTCTCATTGATAGGTAATAAGCTATAGACTTACATGTTCCAGGTGCGTTGTCATTCAATTATCGACTTTGCATGTACACCATCTACTGGTGCACGTGCAGGTATGACTCTCGCAAGATATTGCGATCGTAAAGTAGCGTGATGAGGTATTTAAGGCGAGCACCGGCAGAGGCAGTCACTGAAACATACATATTGGCTCTGCACAATTAGAAGGGTATACAGGAGAATAATATCATGATCTGTTAATGATACCAGCTCTATATAGGGACATACACTGGATACAGAATAGTTCTTCCATCTATTTCGACAGACCTATAACTACTGTTAGGTTTGCACCGATACTCAAGTTCAATAACGATCCTTGGTCTACCTACGAATAGGATCTTGACTGGTATGCCTAAGCTTGAGAATCTGTTAATAAGGCTTGAGCCTTACACCCTGAGCAAATATGCATTCTCTTTCTATTTTAGCCAGATCATGTACTAAGTGATTACAAAAACCCCAAGAAAGAACATTCCATCTGACACTTGCCCTTTAGGAAGGCAGATGCTATCAGCGCATATCCACTTCCAGATATAGTTCGTTTTAGTGCCGGGGCTCGAAACGGAGCGACACAGCCCGGGCCTCCTTCCCTGACTAGGTATCGGTTTAATCATGTGAAAGACCATGCTCTAATCAAACCGAGACCTAGCAATATTAGATTGTCCCCGAGGGTAATCAATTCGATTCTAGATCCCTGTAGAAAGTACATAGGTGGTCTGACATCTGCATAGGCTAGGCAGGTTAGTCCCCCCGCTCAGACCTCAAGCAAAGAGCATATTCGTACCGATAGCTTCCGAGGTCAAGACCCCGAGAGTTCCATCGTCCGGACTCCGAGAACAAAGCCCCGAACCTACCACGAGAACACAGACCCCTTTGGTGGGATACTCTATTATCCCAACAAGATACATGGCTCAAAGTTGGCGAATGGTTCTATTTTGAGATACAAACTATAATCCCACTTACCTCCGCGGTGATGAAATCATGCGCGAAGCATAACATGGGCTAGAGCTTCTTGCCAAGCTCGGTGGACTTTACTTCAAAGTTGAAATGATCTGAGACAAGATATGTATTGCGCAAGAGCTCGAGCACCACCCACCAATGGGTAGCATCATAACGAGCAGAGTATATACATTTTTTGTCTTTGAAATCGAACCAAGAAAAATATAAAGATATGAGTCAAGTCTATGGGATGCAGATGACATGTGATGTATGCAAAAAGTCGCGGGTATATCGTAAAGAAGGAATGGACGGGGGTTCAACCCAACCGGGCGGCACAGTCTGTGCGCCGATCCCGGCATAAGATTCGAGGGAATAAGAACAGAATGACTCATGAAGCGAAGGAGACGAAGGAAAGGAATGGTTCTGGTGCGAGAGCAGTAGTCGCAAATCCGGACCGTGAGTCGTAAGAGTCATCATCAAAACAAAAAGAGAGACATTAGTCGTGAGAGTGCGAGCTCGGTCTGGGAGAATGGCTTGATAAAACCAATTATCACCGGGCGCGAGCTGCAGCAAGTCTATAGGTCATTATCGTAGGTGAAGTCGCTTGGAAGTATGCGGAAGAAAGATAAATATAGAAGGCATCGTTCACGGCCGGCCAACAAGGTCTGAAAAGAAGCGGAAGAAGGAACGCTTCTTCAAAGACCTTGTGCGGCAAGGGCCTGCAATTTCAGCCACCGGCGACACAGTCATTGGCCCAACAATGTCCTCGTCACCCATCTCGGGGAACTTGGCGTTGTCGTGTAATCGAGGGACGCAGACTTGTTCACAGGGACGCAGATCAGCGTGGTTCAGTGTGAGCGTGACGCTATCGACGGAGCCGAGCCCACTGAGAATGGCCTCGTGTTGGGCGCGCCATGAGCGGTCGATGGACTCCCACTTCTCACCAGTCAACTTATAGATGTTCGAAGTCTCACCATAGTGCTCGCCGGTGCGGACAAGGTGCTTGGCAAAGTTGCATCGCGCAATGTCCCAGTCGGCACGAAGCTGGTGGAAGCTTTCCAAATCACATGTGGCTGGCACGTACGGCTCGGGCTGAATGTTGAAATTGGCGTGGCCGAGCTTGTTGGCCCATTCATCTTTGGGATCGGTAAGAACGAAGGGCGCTGGCTCTCCAGATATAGTCCGGACTGTACTTGCACGTGGTCGGGAGATTGATGCCATGGAAGGCTTGGAGGAGAGTGGCGGAGAGGGGATGCCAGTCACAGCAACGAATCGGGGATCCGAGGTCATAGCGTAGTGCGCGGGCTCGCTCACATCTGCAACGGAAGGCGATTGCAGTGGAGATTGCACGCGCGAGGCAATCATGCTCGTAGGGTCATCGCCGAGCAACGGGGGAAGGAGAGGTGTGGTGGATTGTTGGCCCTCATCGTCATCCTGACTCATGCTGTTCGCGCGAGCGATATCAATTGGCTGCGAGCCTGAGAAACTGACGCGCTCCTCGAAGATTGTGTGGGCGGGAGATGGAGGGACATGAGAGTCAATGCGGCTGACTGGGGTGGAGATGATGGGACTTGCGAGTGCGGAAGAAGCCGCAGAGTTGGCGCGAGATCGCAAATCATCAGGGTAGATATCTCGCTCGGGACTCCCCGACGCGCGTTTGGACTTCCAACGAGACGAGACAGTCGACATATGGGAGCCGATGCGCGATACACCTTTCACTGACAAGCTATCAGAACGGCGCTTCTTAGGCGAGTGGGGAACATCCATTCCAGTATCGCTTAGATCGTAGCTGTCGGAGGGGTCCCTAGGGAAATAAGACTCGTCGGTGGTAGGCATCCCACATTCAAAGTGCTCTGCCAATCGCGTCATGTTAGCCACTGTATTTCCCCACGATGAATCACTGGGTATATATCAAGTCAACATACGGAAATATTGATCCTCGAGCGAATCTCGCGCGCAGAGTTCCTCTTTCACGCCTGTCAAGTGTGTCCGGCTGGAGCTGTCCATTGAGTTTCCCAAACTAGTTGACGGAACAAGAGAAGAGACCGAACTAGAGACGCGGTTGTGGCCTGCTGCGGAGAACAATGAAAGAGCAGGCGAAGCAGGCGCCGAAGTATTCACAGTTAACGGCGATTGGGGAAGGCGGGGAGAGTCCATCGCGTCGAGAGAGTCTCGTTGCGCGTCGATGATCTGAGACAGTTTACGCATTGCGCGAAAGGCGAGGCCGCAAGGCGTCGCGGAGGCTGGTGGGAATAAGGTCGGACACTGTACAGCATTGGAGGTGGACACGAGAACGGCGGTGGGAGACGACGCTCAATTAATGAGCGATCGAGCCGCGACCGGTGGAAGGAGTCACAAGGAGAGGTATGGTGATTGCCTGATGAGAGGCCTGACAGACACGAACAACCCGATGCGACGTGGCGGTGAATGCAGGAACCGGCAAGTGTCAGGAACGACGATGTTAATTGGGGATGGAGACCAGGCAGTCCAATAAAAGGGCGGACGGACACGGCGAGGAAGCAGGCCAAAGGAACGCCAGCGCAGACAGACGTGGGCCAAACAGCCAAACCTGCCAGCTGGCTGGGCTGGAAGAAAAAAAGTCGGCGGTTGCTGCGATGACTCCTCCCAAATCAGCAAACGGGCTGGTGATAATGCGCCCAACAGGGAGATCCCCGCTCTAGTGCAACCCTGCAGGAATTCGGGGCAGGAAGGGAGTGGGTGAGGAGGATGGTGATGAATATGAGGAAACAGGTTGTTGTCAAAAAGAAGAAACGAAGGTAGAGATGATGGCCAAAGGACAAGAGAGAGGCGGAGGACCGAGACCGAAGGCAAAAGACTAGACCACCAAGCCAGTCCCACCAACATTAACAAACACCAAAAACTAAGCTAGTCTGTCCACCCCCCGGAGAGCCAACGGTTAGTGGGTTGCTTCTTCGTCCACTCTGTCGACTCTTTCTTCGTAATTTCGCCCACGCGACCGTTACCGATCTTCGGTCGCTTGCCTAAAGAAATTTGCTCCGTCGTGTTCCGGTGGTTCAAGGGTGAGAGAGAACCATGGGTTCGCCACAACCCCCCAGGATTATTAACTCAGGAAGAAGAATCTGGAAGAAGAAGAATTATGGACCCGGGCTTTTCTTTCTTCAAAACAACTTGGCACTTTGGCTCAGTTATTCTATGTGCTACACAGAGTACGCTGTGTATCAGATCCGTTGTGCAACCTTTGGTCTTTGTTAACTACCCTCCCCCTCCCCCAGGACCCTTTAGGAGTGCGCAAAAGCCCCCATCGTCATGGTTTGCGCCGGAGCAGAAACCTAACCCAAGCCCTAGGGTCTCCGTGTGCGCGAGATCGGCGGTGTTTTGTGTCTAGACCTATGGTCGGTGGAGTCCTTTGTTAACGCTTATGATGACATTTCCCCTCCTCGATTCAACCACTCACAGCAATCCCGATCAAGGCTCAAGCTAGTCAAAGCCGAAGGAACAGATTGTCTTTGAGACAGGTCGCCGGTGAAGCAGATGAAATATCGTCATTCCGTCTGCCGTCTGTGCTCCTTTCTTGGCTGGTCTGCTAGATCTTTAGGGTACTGTACTTTTGTTCTCCGCCGCTACTCTCCCATACCTAAACTTCCGGGGAAGACCTTGCTAGGTGCATCCACCCGCCCGTGGCTAATCTGACCAGACACAAATACTTATGGACAAGAAGCCAGAAGAGACGTGTCGCACAGCGGCCTTGTCGTGTAACGAGGGACGGTCCTCTGCCAGTGCCGCCATAAGAACCTTACTCCGAGGGCATAGCAATACGAGAAATAATAGAGAGCAGAGAAATAGCCATTAGGATTGATGTTTCACAGTGGTTCTTTACCTACAATGCCATCCCGACTCTCACAGCGTAGTCCGATCAGAGTCGCACCAGGCCAAGTAGCACTTACCCTAGCCAGCGAGAGATACAGCCAGCGAGAGATATCTACTGTAGTTGTCTCACTGTCCATCTGCGCTCTCTAGGCACTCTCATACCTCAAGGATCTAGAACTGACTTACGACATCTCTTTCCTCGGGCAAACCCTTCCCCGATCTGATTACATATCGAACTAATGACAGCATCAAGTCATCGTCGTGTTCTGCAACACTATACGAAGGCCAAGCCCTGTAGAAGTCGGGTAATGATGATAATATGTATACATCAACAATGTCTGGCACCGACGTCAGATTCCACATGGTTCTTACCATGTTCCTATTTTTCGGGGTCTCGGCGACATGTCAGCAACGCTTTGTGATTGGGGGCGACCCCTCGGAACCATTTGGACAAGCACCTGGAACCAACGGAGAACCAGGTCACGGTTTTGACCTATCACCATGGATTACCTCCCTCTTGGCAGTCTCTCGGGGATAATTAACGGCTATAACTGACAAGAGGCGAGAAGAAAATCTTCAGTCAAAAATAGATAAGTCGCCTCTTCTGATTATGGATAAAGAATCTTCCAGGAAATGCCTGCTCGTATGACTAACTTTCTTGCTGAAAACCTGGATTCGATGAGAATTTGGCTTTGCCTCTTTGCCTCTTTGCTTCTTTATTCAATTATTAATTCATCCTTGATGTTTTCACCACCTATCACAATCACGAATGCCACCCCGCTCATCGCTTCCGCAACCAATCACAGGGCTTGTACCTAGCGAGCAGCGATCGGTTAAAAAAAGGTCAAACCTAATCATGGTTATGGGACTGGCAGCTCTGGCGGGATAGGAAAGACTCTGCTACAATATGACAACATTGCTTGCGAATAATGTCTGCAGCGTGTATCTCTATAATTGATACTATTAACACATCATGATAGTGTTCTACTCTTGTATACTCTTCTAACTCTGCAGAGCCAAGATGTATGTTTCAGTGGCTGCCAGAGGTAGTGCTCGCCTTAAATGCCACATCTCGCTACACTAGTCAGGATCAAAATATCTTGCGAGAGTCACACTTGCACTTGCACTAGTATATCACCGTATAGTACATCGCAAATTCGATAATTGGATGATAGTGCACCTGGAACGCAAGTCCATAGCTATTACCTATCTATAAGACGCGATACAACCATAATATGTATCAACGACATGCATATTATGATTTCCGGTTGAATACTGACAGACAAGAGTAGAACCTTTAGTAGTAAATGATCCCCGAAAACTTCAGTCATTGGGCAGCCCATGTACGGATCGATAAGTTCTGGACTGTACAGGTACTAAAGTTCACCAATATATGTACACCAAGCAGATATACATTCCCGATCACCTTCCCTACAGCCACCCTGAACCTTCAAGGCTTTCAGGGTACACTTCCCCGGGCCGCCGGCATCAATGCCCCAGGCGGCGGCTCATTGTTTCTCTTAAACTCATCACACATCTGCTCGAATGTCACCCATCCGACACTCTCATGCTGATTGATATATTCAATGATTCTGCAACTTCGTTAGTTCGTGTTTCCCCAGGCCTAATCTTAATGGCCCACTTTCTTCCGCCTTCCCCGGTTTAGATGGGGCTGTCTCACCTTTCATGCATGAGGAGCACATGAGGCCTCCCAGAGACATCTGGGTGGATCGTCATCGGGAAAACAAACTCGCCGTATTCGCCGTAGAAGTAGTCGAAATGATCCTGATAGGGGATGGTCATTGTCAGCCAGCCATGCTTATTCCAATGCCATGTCAGACTCGACCAATGTAGGATCACTATAATAAAGCAGGCAAAAGGAAGTAAAACAGAGGCAAGAAAAGCGCAGTAAAGTGGAGCATCAACCTTCCAAATATCCTCCACATCTCTCGGATTCACCCACCCATGACTATTCGCCGGGTTCTTGATGAACATCATCGGCGGCAGGTCATCAATGTACCAGCTTCCCGGGATTTCTACTAACCCCGTCATCTCACCCCTGACAAGCGGCTTCATCCATGTCTCAGCCTTCTTCGAATAATCAATCTTCATCCACAAATCACCCGTCCGCAACCAGTACATCTGGCAATCCTCATGCGACATAGAGTGATCGTACTCAATACCATACGCAAGCAGCAACTCGACCATCTCCGCACTGGCTTCCCACCACGGCGCGACAATGCCGCGTGGCGGCTTGCCGCAGAACTCCGTTAGCATCTTGTAGGTCTTATCGAGGATTTCCAGTTGCTGCTCTTTGCTCATGCTGGCTGGGTTCTCGTGTGAGTACCCATGCAGACCGATCTCGCGACCTGCATCTCGGACTTTCGCGCATTCCTCGGGGAAGGTCTCGAGCGAATGCACTGGGATGAACCAGGAGGCCTTGATGTTGTATTTCTCGAATAATTTGAGGAGTCGAGTGGTTCCTATATGGCCGGCCCAGAGACCTGATTTTTTGTAGTGAGTAATTGAAGATATTGGTTCGGGGAGGTGTGAGTGTTGCTTTGCATACCTCGACTGATGTCGCTGACGCTGTCTTCACCACCATACGAACCCAGCCAGCCAGCCACTCATCAGTATCGACACCGTAGCCAACTAGAACGCGTTTCTTGCCCATTGTGTGCGTTCGTGGCTCGTGGTGGTCCAATTGTAGGAGTGCGTAGTTGAACTACCCCCGGCAAGAGATATGCCAAAAGTATAAGTGAATTGATCCTGAGAGTTTGGTGAATTGGTGTCTTCGACACGATGTGGTCTTTAAGAGGCGTAGATAAGGGGAAAGCTTTGCATGATCTCTATCAAAGCTCCCCCACTCATTGCGGGCTTCTATCAAGGGTGGGGGTTGGTGCATGAAGCTTGCATATGCCGCCACTAGTGAAAACGGCATAAGTTCCGCGTGAATGGGGGCAGCACTCGTTAATCTAATCTCCTATTAGGAAAGAAAACTTTCTCTGGGAAAAAAGAAGTGCGATAGCATAATCGGGTCTACTCCATAATTCTTGGTGAAAGACTTGGTGAGTTAATGTCCCTCCTCAAAGCTAGCAGAGATTTGAATTCCCAAATTACACATCAAAACAGCACGAAGGATCCCAGCCACCTTGTGGCATCTGAGGGATAATATGGACAACATGAATAGAGGATTGTTAGAATTAAGATCAAATCAATTGCCGAGGTTTGACGACATAGTAACCAGCAAAACGTCTTCCAAATCCAGTAAAACACTCATCGGTGTACAAGACCTCTAAAGTGCATCATGCCCGTGCGTCTCAAATGGTAGTCCGATACAGAAAACTCCAACAGCAACCAAAAGGGCTGCACTGGCATAAATTGGCGCACTGGTGAATCCCGTCTGAGACGCAATAAGACTAGCAAGAAGCCCACCCAGTCGTAGCAGAGCGGCAGCTGTACCAGTACCAGTACCACGGTGCGGAGCTGGGAATGACTCTGGGGTACAGGCATACATGACGGCATACTCTGTAAATCCATGTTAGCCTGCGGGACTAGCGAACTCAGGAGATCTCTCTCCAAAACATACCGAAATTGGCCAAAAGACTTGTTACGCAAGAAAATGCCAAACTTGCAGATGAGTTATTGACGCCCACATAAGCAAAAAGGAACACAGCCGTGACTACTGCTGATATTCCCATCATATACCGTCTTCCTAGCCTTGTGTTCACCGCTACAGCGGCCGACAAAGGCCCCACCATACCAACGGCCGAGGTGATGCAGTAGTTCCGGTACGTCAGATAAAGGGAGGAGTCCTCGGTGAACTTGGTTGCCAGGTATGAAGGGAGGAAATTGAAGTAAAGTGGGTATCCGATCCCTAAACAGTGAAGTTAATACCCCCTCCTGAGTACCAGGCCTAATTATACTCACCAACAGTCAACAATACTCCCCAGATGATAATGGTATGCCTGGAAAGCTTCCGAGTGGCAAACAAAGCTCGGTAATGTTCTCCTTTGAACGCTTGCATATTCTAGGAGATGACCTCTTTCCTCGACAGCCGTGTGTTTCTGCCATCCTCAGCGGAAGCAGAGCCCAACCTAGCATCAACCTCACGAAGCATTGCAATAGTCAAAGGCTCTGGCTTGCCATTTTGTCTGGCAACGTAGTTGACGGCGTCCACAGCATCCTGGTCCCGGCCTTGAGATAGGAATCGAGGTGTTTCGGGGAGCTTGAAAACAAAGATACGGATGAACGTAAAAGCAAGTGACAAGGCACCAAGGGTGATCATTGTATATATCCTGTAGGAATATTAGTTACCTATGCATCATGGAAAAACCAATGACATACTTACCATCCCATGTTGTCCTGGCGTGAGCAGGTCGCGGATGTTGCATCTGTCGGCAGCTAAAATTAACCAAGAAGACCCATGCAATCAGGGAAACAACAAGTTGGCCCAAATTCCACCATGCAGACAAGGCAGTCAGAAGGTATTGGTGACTAGGTCGCTGTTAGTACTCCGGGAGATTGTTGTGACACTCAATTGAGACGTACCTTCCTGGAACGAACTCCAAAAATATCATCGAGTCAACGGGTACGTTTCCCCCCCAGCAGTACCAATAACCGCCCAAAACGCACTAAAAGCCATAAAGTTCATCGAACCGGCCACTGCGCAAAGGAAAACCCCAGCTATGAGCAGCTTGCAGTTGAATTCAGGGCGATGACAGATAAAATCACTCGAGATGCCCCAGAATGATGCACCAATGATCAGACCAACATAGTGCGCGACCGAACTGTAACTGACTTGGCTTATGTCTGAGAATTCTTGCTCGATGGGTGGTTGAACGCTGCCGATCCCTTGAGAGGCAAACTAAGAAGGGGAACTGAGATCAGTACCGAACGTGATCATAGGAAAGGAAATGTACATTATCGACAATCCATCCAAACCCCGTCACCACAAACAACTTCCATTGAAATCTGGCTATGTCGTTAGACCGAAACTATAGTCTTGGGACCTCGATGACTTACTTTCCCATGCCAATCTCCTCCATACACTTCCCCACCAATTCAGATTTGATCCGGTAGGCGTGAGTGGTAGAAGAGCCATAAAATTGTTC
The DNA here is from genome assembly GCF_028828155.1 of Penicillium subrubescens. NCBI lineage: Eukaryota > Fungi > Ascomycota > Eurotiomycetes > Eurotiales > Aspergillaceae > Penicillium > Penicillium subrubescens. Next base: position 1,866,101 of record NW_026643151.1, on the reverse strand, counting down.
GACTTCATGATTATTCAAGACGATGACCTTCCCATTAGCCTCGTCCGAGGCCGAATCTTGGGTTGGTTGCATTTTCTTTTTGTCTGATCGTATTTCATCCACCTTGAAATGTCTGCCAGTTCGTTCTCACTGTGGTCGTCCAGATCAGGTCAATTCATATATCCGGCCTTAGGGCTAGCAGCTATGCTGACCAAATCATGTAGCCAATAGAACAAATCTAGTTACGACTGAAGTAAACGATAACAAGGGTGGGCAGCGGCCGATACGCACCGGCCAGACCCCCCATCTTTGTAGAAAATACAGTGAGAGAAAAGCACGGTCCTGGCATTCCTGAGCTCAGATCAAGGCCTCGTCGCGAAGCACACTCTGCTACAGAAGTACAAACAATATTATTCTTGATGATACTGCGATGATTGATTTCCAATCTGGTTGTATAAAGTAAGAAGATGAATTTCTCGGTGGATTTTCCAATCAATGGAAAAAAATACACAATCTAGTTCAATCTCAAACCAACTGCCCAGTCACTATGCGCCAACCACAGCGACTGACGGTACAGCCCCTAGTTTCTGACTCTCCATTTCTCTCTTGAACTTCTCTGCTCGACCGTAGCTTTCCTTATAAGCCCCCGTCATCATGTCTTGGACTGTAATTGGCGGATATTTCGCAGGCTCGTCCGGCGCCCGGCAATTGGGAAGGCACTCGCAAAAGGTAATCAGGGTTCCCGCTGAAGAAAAACGGAATTGAGTATTTCTCCTGGCCAGATTTGTTGATCACCCGATGGATATTGGACTTGTATTTATCATTGGCCATGCGCAAGAAAAGGTCTCCGAGATTCACAACGTAGGCCCCCTCTACTGGTTTAACCTGCGGATAAATTTTATTAGCTATATCCGAAGTATAGACGATGAGGTCACAAACATCAAGCCATTGTCCCGAAGGTGCGTCCAAAACTTGAAGACCGTCCACTTCATCTTGGAGAAGCAGGGTCACGCAGCCAAAGTCAGTGTGAGCACCAATCCCCCAGTTCAATCGCTCATCTTCATCTTTTGGTTGTGCTGGGTAGTGCAAGTATCGCATTGTGGCTACTGCGCCTGTAGTGAGAGGCAGAAAGACACCTGAATCCACGCCTAAAGTCAAGGCAATCACTCCGAGGACGTCCTTCGCGAGGATCAATGTCCATCGGTTGATGGGAGGGAGTTAATGGAAGCGTATCCAATCTCGGGATCTAGGCTTTTCAACTCTACGAAGGTGTAGTAAGTCACATATTATTGTTCTTCCCGGTTCATCATATTGGCGACAGGATTAGGATAATACTTTGCCGAAGCACTGAGTAGTAACTAGGTGGACATTTTAAGCAACACAGCCGAGCTCAAACGTTATGTAATCGGGCCCCGGGGTTTATTGTGATGCGCGAAGCTCCGCAACATATGAGACATATTACTCTTGTGATACAGTGCTGAGTAGGCATAAGCTCTAGCCTTCTTCATGACAAAGCTAACTCGGGGCTATTAATCCCCGACTGCCCTGTTCATTCCTCCAAGCAGCACAGAGTGCTCCGTAGATATTCAAGTTCCTGGCCCACTACGCTCATGTATTCGCCCCACAGAGTCGCTGGTCTCGGCCGATCGGCTCGACTGCCACTTTCGGGCCGAGATCGCCTCGGACTTTTTCTAGTATTTTGTCTCTGCCGGAGTTCTACCGAACTCTCCTTCCCTGACACAGGAGTTCAAAATGCTTAGCAGGAGATGATGGCCTTTGACTCTAGAGGCTTACGAGGTACTACCATGACCGCAAATTAAACAACTTATAAGTGACTAATTCTCAAGTCAACAGAGAAAGACTGGCCTTGAGACTTAAATCCAAAATACGGGGAAGGTCCCGAAAGATATCGCCACAAAGTGGATATGCTGTTCAACGATGATTAAAATAAACAAATTATTATGAGCTTTGAACATTGGTAACTGACAAGTCTGCACGTGTATTCCCACAATGTCGAGCTAAGACCATCCAGTGGTACATTGTGGGTGAGAACATAGCTCCCCCAACAGATTTTCTTGTGGAGATATCTAGATTGCATAGAGGGGTAGAAAACTCTTCGGCTTGGGCTGACGCCACGGGTCTTTGATTTCCCATGTTCCCATCCTTTGATTTAAATGCTTTACTGTCCCGATATCCATCTACAAATTCTTTTATGCTCGGGCAAACTCAACGGACGGTATATCATCGAAGTCAAGTTGGTATATTGTCACCGAGGACTCCTCCACAAAGAAAACATCATGGGCCTGATTTCGCCCCAGTTGAAGAATCCCCCAAAGTACCTCCTGGCCTCCATTTTATGCTCCGCAAATGGCTTGCTCTTCGGGATGGACACAGGAATCATCGGTCCTGTTACCGACATGAAAGACTTCAAAGCCGAATTCGGGGGAGCGAAAACGCAACTATCCATGGCCTCATCGTCTCCTCTATCTTGATCCCAGCTGCTCTCTCGTCATTTTTTGCTGGTCATGTTGCCGATCGCCTCGGTCGGCCGAAGGGCATTTGTATCGGAACCTTTATCTTCGGTCTCGGGGCTGCTATCGAAGCGGGAGCTATCCATATCGCGATGTTCGTCGTTGGTCGGCTGATTGAAGGTGTTGGGGAAGGCCTTTTCCTCGGCAATCTGGTAGTTTTGATCTGTGAGATCTCGCCTACCAAAACGAGAGGCACCCTCACAACTGGTCCTCAGCTTGCCTGTACCCTTGGATTGGTTGTAGGGTATTTTGTCAGCTATGGAACCTCCAGCATTCAATCCTCTCTCTCATGGCGCACACCATGGATTGTTCTTTCAGCCTGCGCTATCATTATTTGTGGTATTTCTCTGGCTTTCCTGCCAGAATCACCCCAATGGCTCGGTCTTCACGGTCGCTATCAGGAAGCCGAAGAGGCGTGGGAAAATTTGGGTGTGCCTCTTGCAGACCGTGAGCCTGTGAAGGCTGAAGTACAAGTGCAAGAAGTTGAGTCTGACACAGAGGAAGAGGAGTTTAATCCTGGCCCCAAGAAGAAAACTGCCGGCGCCGTTTTAGATATCTTTTCAAGGGATGTCCGAGGTCGGACTGCGCTGGGCGTATTCCTGATGGGTATGCAGCAATGGAGTGGTATCGACGGAGTGCTTTACGTACGTTCAAGTAACCCAACCTCCCTATTTATACAGAACATCACGATAGCTAACGGAAATCAAAGTACGCCCCACAACTCTTTCAAAAAGCCGGTCTTGCCTCATCAGAAGCAAGCTTCCTAGCTTCCGGTGTATCGGCACTTGTGATTTTTGCTGTGACAATCCCAGGGCTAATCTATGCCGACTCATGGGGTCGTCGAAGCAGCGTCATCCTCGGTGGCATCGGAATGGGCATCTTAATGTTTACGATGGGAGGTTTATATGCTGGAGATGCTGTGACCGGCGCCGGTCGCTGGATTGTCATCATCTGCATTTATCTCTTTGCTGCTCTCTACTCAGCCACTTGGGGTATCACCGTCAAAGTCTACAGTGCCGAGATTCAGCCTCAATGCACGCGAGCAGCAGCCACCACACTGGCCCATTCTAGTAATTGGGTGTGTAACTTTACTGTAGCTTTGATCACACCTGTTTTACTTGCGAAGAGCAACTTTGGAGTCTATATTCTGTTTGGTGGATGCTGTGTAATCACTGTTATAGTCAGCATTCTTTTTATGCACGAAACCCAAGGAAAAAGCTTCAAGAAGATTGAAGAATCATTCAAGGGAAGTTCAGTCAAGGGAAACCGTCTATGGAGGCGCACTGCCGGCAAGGTATAATGGGACTGGGGAAAGTATTGATTTAGGTTTAGGTTGAGAATTTGGGCAGAAGATAGACAGGGGTTACCAATAGAATGCTTCGATAATATGGCGCGAGATATATGTTTTCAAAGCAATTCTCTTCCATCAATTCAACTGTCTTTCCCTATCTTGTAGAAGATAATCTCTGGTACTCTAACCCGAAGCTTAATTGAGGAAAACTTTGTCGGATTTCTTATTACAATAAGTGGTGGATATTGATCTCCAAATCATTTTCTGAGACACTAAAATGATATCTACCCTTATACGCCTAGCGGGCAGTGTATCCGCCATCCACAGGCAAGCAGACCCCCGTAACCCAGCTAGCATCTTCGCTTGCCAAGACAACAGCCATTTTTGCAATATCATCAGGGAAGCCAGGACCTTTCAACGGGTGTCTATGGTTGAGATCATCCCAAGGAGTAAGATTAGTAGTCGTCTCCTTGAAGATAGCGGTTTGGGTATCTGCGATTGTCAGCCTTGATGGTCATGAAGATCTATTCTGCAACTGACATCCAGGACAAATTGCATTACAGTGAATCTTATGCGGGGCATAATCCAAGGCTATCTGCCTGGTGAGCTGGCTAACAGCTCCCTTTGATGCACAGTAAGAGGCTATGATGATTGGAGGTTAGTTCTAATTTGAAGTACGTGGAGACTGGAAGACTTACGATTCTCGGGCCCCGCAATCATGCCCATAATGGATGAAATGTTAATGATCCATCCTCTGTCCCCCGAATCATGTGGCTCCTGCGCTAATATCTGCCCCAGTCCATACTTGCTACCCAGGAAAACAGACTTTGCATTCACTCGCATCGTCGTGTCCCACGTTGCTTCATCAGTTAAATGGAGAACAGCCGGGAAGCGTGCCTCAATGCTGATTCCAGCATTATTGACCAGGCTAACAAAGATTAGAGGAAGTGGTTTAGGTAGAGATACGTGGTGTGATAGGCTTCATACATATCCAGTCTTCCATACACCTTCACGGCTTCCGCAACCAAGTTCTCCATCTGAGTGGCATCTCCAACATCGGTTTGCACAAAAATGGCTTGACCACTCTTCTGGGTAATCAAATCATGTGTCGTAATCCCAGCTTCCTCTTGGGAGCGTGCTGTTGGGGTCAAATCGGCACAGACTACCTTGGCGCCCTCTTGCGCGTAGCGAATAGCGATAGCTCGACCCAGACCGGATGAGGCACCGGTCACAATGGCGACTTTATCCTGCAAACGCAATGACTGCACCATATCGCTTTGTGAAGGAGTAGAATTATCGAAATCAGAATGAAATTGGGTGTAAATGGGGCCGGACAAGAGATGAAGAGGAAAAAGTCAAGTTGCTTCCTTGTATTATAGGAAAATGCGTTCCTTACTGGAATTAGTAATAGATGCCGACTAAAGATCAAATATACTTTCGCGAAAGAGGAAATTTGTGACTAACTGATGATTATCCTGTAGAGAAGCCACTCCACTTCCTTTGTTCCTGGGATTGTTATCAAGTTTGGTCGAGATACAAGATGAGGGGCAAAAAGTGGAGCATGATGGAGTTGGAAGTCGAGCCGAGATTGAGAAGTAAACTCGGGAATATCCCCTTCGGCAAGTCCGTATCACAAGAAGTAGCGGAGCCGATATCAGCCTCATACCCAATATGTTCACCCTCTACCGTCAAACATCCACATGCCCCAGTCACAAGACGGATCCTTTCAGGAAGCCCTTCGTAACCGAAAGCCACATTTCTGCAGAATCGGTCTTGAATTTCCTATGACTCCACAAGTTTAGTGAAAAATAAAATCTCAACTTACATGGGCCATATATAATTGACTTCCGCGACAACTACTTAGATAAAGAGACTGAGCGGTTCCCTTTCTTACCCCAAAATGCCTCCGACTCTCTATGTCATTCGCCATGCACAAGGCGAACACAATGTCAACGTATAGTTACCCCGAAATCCCTGCCTCTCAGTCAACGCTAGCGCCCTTAACACAGCTTATAGAACTCTCACCATCTGCGGGATGCATTGTTGACAGATCTCGGCAAAATTCAGTGTAAAGAGCTCCAAAAAAAGTTTCCGTTCCGTCAAGATGTTGAAGTCATCCTCGCATCTCCACTCCGACGCACTATTCAGACTGCCGCCTACACTTTCGCGCCTGAATTAGAGAAACGACAGATACCCATGGTTTTGGTGCCAAAAGCACAAGAGATTAGTAGTTTGGCGTGTGACATTGGCCATGACGCTGAAGTGACAATCTCCGAGGCCCAGAAGTTGATCGCTGACGCTGCGCCTTTATGGGATGCTTCAAATCTGGACACCACCTTGGTTGATGAATCATGGAACTCAAAGGTGAGTCGTTCGGCGTTTCTCGTCACGAATTCATGCGCTAATTTCATTCCAACAGAGGGGAATTTACGCTTCCAAATTGTCGGCCGTTCACGAACGGGCTGCTGAGATGCGCAACTGGATTTACAGCCGCCCAGAGAAGAATATCGCTCTCGTGACTCACGGGGGCTTCTTGCACTACTTTACCGAGGATTGGACGGGTTATGTGAAGGGCAAAGGTATGTATCCCCCAGATTGATCTATCTTCATTTGAGCTTGGCTGACCCTTGTTCATTGGCAGGTACTGGCTACCTGAACTGTGAATATCGAAAATTAGAGTTTACCGAAGACTCCACCGAGAAGGAGTCGCACCTTCGAGAATGTGGTAGCACGCTGGAAAAGCAAGCCAGGCCTGCTGGCCTGGATGCTCATTTGATCCATGAGATAGAAGAGGTGGAGAAAGCTTCATATGTAGTGCGAAGGAAACCAATCGAGCACGAAAATAGATAGAAAGAATATGACATAAGACATGCACTATGATGCTCTGGCTGTAGAGTATTGAGAGCATGTCGATTCAAGGGCTCCTATTATACCTGTACAGACCGGGATGATCTAAGAACTACCCGATTTATCAGTTTGTATGATGAATCGGATCAATTCAATTTCCCGTTTTATAACAAACCATTATCTAGGTCTTCGGTAGATACCTTCGATTGCCTTGCAAGGACATGTTTCGGGGTTATTTTCGTAGACTAAATAGGCTCGATATTTCAACACACTTTTAAGGAGATGGAAGTGAATATCACTCTAGATTAACATTGGCACTTTGGTATGAGTTTGAGAGAAAGAGAGAGGGGAGCAATTATTTTTGACAATCAAGCCCTGCAGCTACAAGCAGCGCTAGGAAATAAACCAGTTGGAGTCATGGCTCTGTTCTTCACGGTCAACGTGATTGCCTTCTCTTCCCTTTACCCATTCATCCTTCAACTTGGCCACATGATATCGAGTAGTCCAGCCGATATCCCTTTCAATTCCAGAAAGTAATTCCAGGACCGCTTCCTGCTCGTTGCGCTCCTGAAATACCTGCCCAGCGACAAACAAGGCTTGTACAGAGTTGACTCTGAAAGAATCGGTTGAGTTGGCAAGACTTATGCCACAAACTTCCCGGGCATGGTAGAGGACTTCTCGAAGGGCGTGCCGGTAGGATCTCAAGCGTGCTGACACAGTTGATCGAATGGCAGTTGACTCTTGCGGCTCATTCGCCAATAACAATATTTTCGCTTGGTGATAGCTTTGCATTGTTGCTGCGCATAATGGCAAGTCAAACCAGATCTGCTCGAAGGTATCAAAGCTCAGCTCAAAACCCAAAGCTGCGCTGCCTAATCTCCGGGTTCGAGCAGTCGCAGTGAAGCATGCGGGAAGAGAAGCATGCCATCTCTCTAAATCAGCCATCAACATATTCCATCTTTCTAGGAGATGCTCCTGACTCAGTCCGATTAGAGGCCGCTGATAGCGTGGCATTGCGTTGTTTGCCGGAACCAGAGCATCTCCCGCTGTGAGATGATTTGCAATTTTGCCGAGAATCCACGTGAGTTCATTGCTCTTCATATCTTCTTCAATTCCAGATGAATTCTGGGTTTCCATCACATCCGATGGGCTGTAGGGTAGAAGCTCTCCTTTCTCGTCCGTGGCCAAGCCCGCATTTTGCCACAGTCGCATGTCTTTCAAGTCCAAACGAGTTGGGCTTTCGCTTATACCTGGGACAGTAGTCAGAAAATATATCCTCACAGGTAGATGACGTTGTAACCCACAGGCACATAACAAGTCTTGCCTCGCTAGGCTCCAGAATATCGGACCTTTTACAGCCGTCTGAGGGATAATAATCGAAGAATGAACTGGTACAGAGGCAGCTCTATCATCAAAGAGAGGCAACGCGCTCAGGTGAGCTTTCCATGCACTACCAGGAGCATCCATCAGCTCGAAAGTGCAAAGAATTGCGACGGCAGCAAGCATTTCTTCCTTGCCAAGTAGGGTACGGGAATACGAATCTGAGCTGACTGCAATCTTGAGATGACCAAGAGCTTGATCGTAATATCTTGCTGAGTGATAACGCCACATCTCTTCATTTGAGAACGGAAGGCCGACGTATTTGGGAACAGACCCAGGGTCCACGCCGGCTTGGCTCATAACTCGACAGACATGCCGCAGATTCTTTGCAGAGAGAGCGCAAACCGCTGACTTCAATAAAGTCTTTGATGTCGCGATGACAGGCACTTTTGAAGAAAAGTAAGACGTCGTATCGAAAAGGTCCATCCATTGGCCTGGGTCTTGCTTGAAATGCCGTATGAGATATGAAGCAAGAACCTTCTCCAAAGGCTCGGACTCTGATGGATTGGTGGAGAAAAGTGAGGCATCGCGTTCTTGTGGTGTGCAGTGATCGGTGGCTGGTGTATGGTGAAAAGAGGGCGCTGCAACAGAAACATTATGTGATGCTGGACGGGATACAGGAAAGCCGTTCGCATCAACAGTATCAACCGCCCTGTCTGTACCATTTTCTTCCGAATCTACGGTTGCCTCTCCTGCCTCTAAAATCCTAGAGCTCTCCTGAACAAACGTGACTATTTAACGTGAGCATGTGAGATTGTATTTTGAAGTTGAAACATACATTCGGATGGAAGGTCTACCCAGGTAGTCTCCTCTCTGGGCCTATTGGCCTGGCCTCGACGATCATCAGTAGCTTTCCGTATTCGATCTGGCGTAGAGCTAATCTCCTGGGTACGGAAGATAGACTGTTCCCCATAAGCACAGTCGCGAGCTGCTTTGACACATCTGCGACATGCTGGCTTAGACTCGTCGCATTTCAACTTTCTCCGTTTGCAAGTCAAGCTTTAAGAATTTGTGAGCAATGCTGTTCTGATAGAGAGCGATGGTTGGCAGAAAAAGGAGGAATGGCAGTGAGGGACTGTGCACATACCAGCCGGAGTAAGAGCGCATGCCTCCCAGCAGGGGATACACCAAGTCTCAGTTCTACTCAGATTTCGAAAGGCGCCGATAGATGGTCATCTGTGAGGAGAGTTAGGACCAAAGTAGGAAAGTTGCCGATAATCACGTGCTTTTAGGCTCGGCTCGACTACGACTTTGGCTGGTCTAACTGCCTTAGATTTGAGGCCGCAATTTCAGTTTTAATCTGGCAACAAAGGAATTGATATGTTGGCATCTCTCTTTCGTTCATTATGACCACATATTAACCCAATTGGTCAGTTCGACGATTCCATCCCCTTTCAATGTCTTTCGCTTGCATAAATTCATGCGTCGGCTCTATCAAGTAGGGCGATTAGAGAAGTGCATAAAGCCATCGCCATGATCGAAGTTTATCGACCCGCATATCATGATAATCCAATTGGGTATTCCGATCCCACTGCGACACCCAGTGCCATTCTGGTAGTAGAAGAACGAATGATTGAAAGAAATTCGGTGTTATAAGGCAGATTGTGAATAAGCAGACCCTGTGTGTATACATCACGCTTCAATTAAGGTTCGCTCCATGCAGGGTAAATCATATGACGTAATTGTATGTCACTGGATGGAATCATTCGACTCATGACCACCACGGCAGCAACTTCAAATGCTCAACAGTCCTTTCAGTCGCGACCAACGCAGGATCAACCCGGGCAAGTCCAGCCTCGCCCTGAAACGCCAGCGAAACCATCCCAAAGTACGAGTGAAGGAGATCTAGGAAACGTGATTAGCATCGAGGTGCTGCTCGAAGAAGCATTTCACCTTACCGGGAGGATCTCCAACGCCCTTTCCAAACCCACCGACCAGGTGCTGTGTCTTTTCTAGAAGGTATTGCCGATTCCGCTCGTCATCAATCACACAATACCGATCCAGCATCTATACACTTGATGAGCGTGGGAGTTTTTGATGGTGACCGGAAAACATACCATAAGTGCTGCACCATTCCAGAAGGAGTAGCAGGTATCAGCCAGCTTGTTGCATCGCCCGTTGAACCCAGCGCAAGATATCGTCGCGCCTGATAACGGCGCCATATTCGACAGTCCTCGGATCAGGTCATCTACCGACTCGTCCCTTGTTCTTACCTCTACCTCGGCGGTTGTGGGGTCCTCTTCATTATCATTATCCGCTACTTCTTCTTCCCCTCCTCATCCTCCTCGCCGAGCAATTTATCGGTCTGCCGCGATGCCAGCCAGCCCACCAGACCCTCAAACTTCTTCGAGCCCGGAGACAGCAGCTGGGCAGACGGGATTTTATCTGTTTCCTGACGCAGAAAGTGCAGAGATCCAACTGCACAATATGTATGACCACCTAGATCGCTTGGTCAGGAAAGTATCGCGCAAAGGGGAAGAAAAGGATACGCACTGTGCGATTCACGAAAAGGCGACTCGCCCATTCCGCCGTCGTAGCTCTGCCCGAAGAGAAAGCGATCAGTCCAGTCCAGACACTTAGTATACGGGCAATTTACCTGACACGCCTCGATAAATGAGATTAATTTAGAGACCTTAATATCTGGCACATCTTCAACGCCCTTTCCGGCTTGGCCTCGTAGGATATAGCGTATCCCCGATGCGCAACAGCAATATCGTAGATCACTACCCCCTTCAATTGTCCCATTTGGTCCCAACACTTCTCCAAAACTCCCGTCTTCACGCTGCAGCTTCGGGAGCCACTCCAAGCATTCCCTCCGCTTCACTCGGGCCAAGTCATCGCCCAGAATGAGCAAATTGACCAGCGCAAAGAATGTCGCGGGGACATTGGCCGGATCCCAAGCTTTGTTGTCCGATGTCCGCTTCTCATCGCCAAAGTCCGTGCCTGAAAATCCCCGAAAGCCGCCCGAGGGTACTTGGCAATGGTAGAGCCAATCGATGTACCCTTGCCGCTCCTCCGGGGTTGTTTTGCTTTGTAGAACACCGAGAACGTCGAGACCGCCGAGGGTTAGGTAGGCGAGGAGCATGCGATTGGAGTCATTGGAGACATAGGCCGAGGGGAGGAAGGTCTTCAGGCAGCGGAGGTAATATTTGACATGGCGCTCGGTGTTGAAGATGGGCCCCGCCATGACGATCAAGGGAATGTGAAAGTCGAAGATGAGATATGATCAGCACGAAGGACGAGACTAAATATAAGCTCTTGCGATTTGTTCGCAACTAAGCGTGGCTTGTCGAGATCGCACCTGCGACTTGTTGCAGTGGGGTTTCTCGACCTCGACCTGAGCAGCAGCTGTTTGCCGTTCCCCACATGCGATTTGGCATGCCGGACACTCGGACCAGTCGATCTCCAAAGGCCACTTTTTTCCATTACCAACCTTCCAACAGCATCACCAACCGCAAAGATGGCTCTCCTTTCGTCCAAACTTCTCATTCAGGCACATGCCGTGCTCCTGATCATCATTGCCGGGTATCTCGTCAAGAACCCGAATTACATCACCGACTCCGACCTGGTGTTTATGATGGGCGAGGCCTTGAGGATTGTACGCGTGCCGGATTGCTAGCATCGCCAGCCCCAATCAACCTTAATAACTAATAGTTTTGCAGGATTTCCCCGTCGCTACAACTCCCATACAATCACCTTTCGTCATCTGCTCCGTCCTGATCTTCGCCGCTGCCCTGGTCGACCTAATCCTCCTCTCCAGCCTCCCCTTCCACGATGCCCTGACCGAGGCCCTGCCTTATATCCGACCTCTGCGGAACTCAAACTTGCCTGCTGAAGACCTTCAGGCGCTGGCGAAGCTGCCTGAGTATATCACACGGTCTCTGACAATGTACTGGAATGTGTGGGTCAGCATTTCCGCCCTGCGGTTTGCCCTGTACGGCGGCATTTCGTTCTTCATCTACCAGGCCCGTGGTAGCTACTTGGTGTCGTCGTATACTTCAAAGATGGCTCCTTCGGGTTTGGAGCAATTGAAGAGCCGCGTAGTCTTCACCTATGTGTTCATGGAGATGATGGTGTGGTTCTGGGTATGTTGCTTCTCCCGTCGGGGGAATGATTACTCCACGCTTTGTAGGCTAACGTTTTACTACAGGTGTTCGTGACATGCCGTGAGGAGCGCCAGCAGCGATTGAGCAAGCTCCTGGAGGACGCTCGCGAGGAGTCCAACTAAGTCTGGATTCTTCATACAAAGGCTTCTTGTCAGCGCCCATTGAAAAAGTGTACCATTAGAGTTATTGCGTTCGTTCCATTGACTAAGTATGTCATGATTATTACATATATACCATCCTATCAAGGCACAATCATCCCCAAGCATTGGGCATTCATCCCATCTCGTTCCTTCATCCATCAGTCATTCATACCAGGCCATTGCACGCCTAGACGAAGATGGCAAAGGCGGCAGCAGCACCAGCAGCAGCCATCAGGGAGGAGTCTCGGGTCTGGCCGAGAACAGCAGCGCCAGTGGTAGCAGCCGCAGACGAGGCAGACTTGGAGGCAGACGAGGAAGCACTCGAAGCGCCCGTGCCAGTGGTGGAAGCACCAGTCTTGGTGGCAGAAACAGAGCCAGACAGGGTGGTGTTAGTGCCAGTGGCCTGCGAGCTGCCAGTAGTGGTCTGAGTAGAGCTGCCGGTCGAGGTTCCGGAAGAAGTGCCGGTAGCAGCGACAGAGCCCGAGGAGGAACCCGCGGAGGAGGCGCAGGAGATGGTGCTGGGCAGGTCGGTCACACCGCCGCGAGAGCAGATGCCCTTGGCAACCTGGAGAGTAGCTGCAGCAATGAAGAGGACATGGTCAGCGAATACTCAAGCAATTCTGAGTCGAGGTGTTACATACTCTCCTGATCGGCCTGGGAGCACTTGTCAGCCACACAGCAGGCAATGTTGCTGAGGAACGACTTGTCGGCGCAAATACACTGAACATTGAGGCCACAGCTGGCGGGGATGGAGCTAGTAGCGCAAGATTTCTACATTACCATTGATCGTTAGTCCTGGTCAATTGTGTCGGGCAGCACAAAGTGGATCAAGGGAGGAAGAAACATACCGAGCAGTCAGGCAGCGCATCCAGGCCCTGCGCAGAGACAGTAACCAGCAGAGCGGCCGCAGCCAGAGTGAACTGAGTGAACTTCATGTTGTCTGGGTATTGTTTCTCGGAGAATTTCGAGGAATTGAGAGAAGTTCAAGTTATTTGGAATGAGGAATTACGACAAAGCTGACAGGGGGTGGTTGAGAAATGGAAGGAGCGACATGCTCTCCCCGCCTTTTAAAGTAGCTGCCGACCTGCAGGCTACAGCTGAACAAATTGGGGGATTTGGTCTCGACCAGGGGGGCTTGCAGATCCAGTTACAACTTGACGCCTCAATTGGATATACCGCGCTTTTACCGCTATTGTAACCATTGGGTGCTGGGAACCAGTGGCTTGGACCCTTTGTAATAGTGTTTTGCCCCCCGCTGGATGTATCTTGTATTACAACACGCCGGCGTGGCTATTGGATTTAAGTTGCCGTGGATTTTAAACCCGCTATCTACAAGCCAGCAAGAATGATGAAAGATACTTGTAAGAGGAATTTTCCTCTTTTCGTCCTATAAGTACGGATGAATGGCATTATCTCACCATTTGCTGCTCTATACTGATACGCTCAACAAATACAGTAGTCGCAAAAGTTTGGAAACTCGGCAAAGCTTCAAAATCGGCAATTCGGTCACCAGTGGAACAATGAGTTGAGCAATGACCTTGGCCGTTATTAAGAGACCTAAATCCTAATCGGTCCTGTTGGGACTCACGACCGAGCGGAGCGGGTATAAACTTAGAGTTTCTGTCATCTTTACCAAGAGCCTGATATGCATCTAGCTCGACGGCTTTGAATTCCGTGGCTTGCGTGGCGCGAGTATTAGAGTACATGAATTACGTATTTGTGCACGGGAGTTGTAGATAGGCGCGGATTGGCGCCTAAATACTCTGACTCTCGCATTCGAATTATAAGGTTGCGTATGAGACTGCCATCCCTCGCTTCTTTTTTCCACGTTGATGCTCCTCTTCCGACGATGCTTGGGGATACTCTACAGAGTTCACCTAGGCTTATGAGCGGTGTTAATAGTACTGGGCTTGACTAGTTCGTACAAAGAGTTGATGGGAGCCACTCGATTCCATGATATCTCTTCTGTTGGCTTCTGCGAAGCAATGAATTAAGGTTTGGATGAGTTACCGGCTTTCAGTCTCAGGCTAAAAGTAGAATGACCAAGTCTTTGTCCTTTGTCCTTTGTCTACAAGCGAGGATCAGTCATGGTTGGCTTTTCTCCCGAGGGCTCCTTGGGGCTGAGCATACAAAACGAGCAGTGGGGTGCAATGATTTCATCCTTTGTTCGGTTTTACACGAGGTCGATACTCGAAACCTACGGAGATCTTGTTCTGACAGCCACCTTTTCACATCATGAGGCTGATACATACAATGCGAGGCCATTTTTACTCCTTCAACCTTTCCCGGTCTTTTTGTGCGACAAGAGGTTGTAATAGAGCCTCTGAATATGCATGATTTGATCGCACAGCAAGGACATCAAGCTTCGTTTACACGTCTATGGCTCATGTCTTGTGGCGAAGACCCAGATACGCTACAAGAATTTTGCAGATGGCCAAAGGAGATTGAATCCGTGTGTCGCCAAGTATCACAATCTGATGAACGATATGTGCCGCGCCATGGTGGGCGCAGCCCACAACCATCGTACCTTCGTGGCATCCACTCGCTTCGAAAGATAACAAGCTTTGATTCGATACCACAGCCTTATACCAACATGGGAATCATATCTCTGGGCTTTGCAGAGCCCCAACTTTGTGCTGGTATCGAAACTGCGAACCGTTACGATCATGTTAGAATTCGGCGTTTCAGGACGGGGGCGTTCAAGAAATTATCATACAAGTTAAACCGACAAGCAAACCAAAACAATGCGTTTTATTTTGGAAATTGAATCGGGTAGTTTCTATATATTTCTATATATTCAGCACTTTTGTTGTACATCATATCATGACTTCACCATAAGGTTTTATTAAAATAATAATGTGTGGACTAGCCGTACTAAAGTGCAGCGGAGATATTGTTATCCTCCATTCCTTCATGTGGCTGTGGCATTTGCTATCTCTCAGTATGAACACGCCGAATAAGCAGCTTCAATACACGAACGGGCTTCATACAGTCCGACCTCCACCAATGAACAGGGTTAAGAGGTCCCCACAACTCCACAGTGGGGCCTTCCTTCCCCAGCTCTGCTGGCTTCGGGGTTAAATCAAGGGTTCAAGGGTTCTCCCGCTAATTGTCGGTGGTGGTAAGTTTTCTGATGCCCTGCGAGACACGACCATCATTGGATCACGGTAAGAGCCATGGGCCGCGTGGCATCCGCAAAGTATCGAGTCAAAATCTTCCCATAGGATTTGTCTGGGAAGCCGTAGAGCTAAAAAGCAACGAATGCGATGCCTCGGCCAAAATTTCCCACTCTCGCCGATCGAAAGCTCCCCACGCCGGCTTTTGGGTTTGGCTGAGAGTTGCCCACTGGTAAGATTATTGAAGTTTGTGCTCCAGATCTCGTATGTTCTGGCGCCGTTGCCGGTAATAGTCAGACTGTCAGCAGCATATTGGCATCGAGTCGGTGGCCATGCTGGATTTGAAACCTCTGGATGCGTTCACCCTGAAATCCGGGACATTATTGATCTCCTCGGACAAGAGGTACGTGGTACTCTGCAGCACGCAGATCTACCCCGTTCCACCAATCCTGCCGTTGCACTTGAAATTCTCTTCCAAAGGCCAATCACGCCGAGGCTCCTGGAAAAGGGGGGCAGCCCAGACGTGAACTCGCACCACAGCTGGTCCCGTTTCCTCGGATTTGGTCCTAACCTGGTCTCGTCAGTGATGCTAATCTTCTTGAAACCCCCTCGATCATCACCAACATACAAGAGGAGCCTCCTTATCTGTCGGTCGCGATCGCATTTAAAGGAAGTGGTGTGATGGGTGCTCAAACTGCAAGTTGAGGTCTTTTGTTGTGTTGGTCACCTGAGTCGAGCGATGTCCATCACGGATTAACTCCTCCAACTGCACCTTCCACCTTTTATTTATCTTAGCTACTATCAACTTCCTCGCGTCGAACTTTCGACACCTTTAGGCGTGTCGCCTGACTGCCGCGATCATGGGTCTAGGAGTACTGGATGTCAAGAACGAGCATGTTCCTGGTGAGCTTGGACATCGGCTATGCTGCGGAAAGCTTGCACTAATAGCTATGCGACTTTCCAGGTACTTCCAATATCTACGAACAAGACGATGATCGGAGCGACCACACTGATACCACAGGTCTGAAGCATGACTGGACGACAAAGGAGCCCACGATTCTTGTCCCACAGCCGAGTGACGACCCTAACGACCCGTTGGTATGTGAGACCGCAATACATACTTCAAATTATACACCGAAGCTGATGAGACTTTGCGGTACCAGAATTGGCCACTATGGAGACGCGACCTGATCCTGGCGACCTTATCTTTCGTGACAGTACTCTGCACCACGCTTAGCTCCATTCTCGCCGCCAACACGGTCAAAATCGCTGATGTCCAACAAATCACTTACGTGGATGCAGCGTTGCTCACTGGATACCATCTTTGTGGTGTTGGCGTGGCCGGTATCCTGATTGTCCCTACGGCTCGAGTCTGGGGTAAACGCCATCTATTTCTGCTCGGACATGTATTGATGATCGCGAGTTGTATTTGGGCTGGCGCCAGCGGTACCAATCATAAGAGCCTTTTATGGGCACGAATTTTCCAAGGAGTAGCTCTGGCCCCATTCGAGGGACTGGTGAATGCTTGTGTCGGAGATCTTTACTTTGTCCATGTGAGATGTCTCGGCTATCTTCTCGAGAGTTAAAACTGACCTTTATCAATCCAGGAACGAGGCAAGCGCATGGCAGTGTCTAATGTAGCTCTCTTCGGCGCTGCATTCTTGACGCCCGTCATTGTTGGAAAGATGACAGTGACTATCGGCTGGCAGTGGTCCTTCTACTTTGTTGCCATCTTTTTGGCCGCCTCGCTGCCTCTGATGATCTTCTTCGTGCCCGAAACGGCATACCGCCGGTCTGACGATCTCAATACCGATTTCAAGCACAAACCTGGACACAGCGAATCCACTGATTCCCATTTGGCGCTCCATGATCCCGTCAATGATGAATCCAAGGCGTTTGTTCCAGAAACTGGTGCCGCACATGGGGCGTCTCGAACAGAGGTGACTGCAACACCAATTCCACAAGAGAAGGATTCCTTCCTTAGGTCACTACGGATTTTCACCGGACGCAAGACGGACGAAAAATTCTGGAAGTTGCTACTTCGGCCTTTCCCCCTGTTCCTGCATCCAGGTATCCTTTGGGCTTGCCTGATTCAAGGCGTAGTCATTGGCTGGGCCGTCTTCATTGGTGTCATCCTCGCCCTTGTTTTCGAAGGTCCACCACTCTGGTTCCACGAGGACCAAACAGGTTACCTATACAGTGGAGCCTTTATAGGATCCATGATCGGGTTGGTCCTTGCAGGTGTCTTGACCGATTCCATGACCAAGTTCATGGTGAAGCTGAATCGTGGTAAATACGAGCCAGAGTTCCGCATCCTACTGGTTGTCTTCCAGTTGGTCTTTGCCTGCATGGGTCTCTATGGCTTTGGATGGACGGCTAGTAATACTATGAAGTATCACTGGCTGCTGCCGGATGTTTTCTTTGCGTTCGTTATCATTGGGATGGTTATGGGCGCAGTCGCTGCGTCTCTTTATATTGTCGATGCCCATCGTATGTTGCAGCCCTCGCCCGTTATGTTTCAGGTCACATCGCTAATGGTTACAGGTGAAATTGCGATCGAGGCGTTTACTTGTCTGCTTATTTTCAAGAACATGTTCAGCTTTGTCCTGACATTCTTTGCCTATGACTGGATGGCCTACGGTGGTGTCAAGCACACCATGATCGTTCTCGGTAGCATCCAAGCGGGCATCTGCTGCTTGAGTATTCCCATGTGTAAGTTTTCACCACGCAGATGATGTTCAAATTGGCTAATTTCCTGTGTTTCAGACGTTTTCGGCAAATGGAATCGGTCTTTCTTCGCGCGCCATGATATCCTCGAAATGCTTCATCTCTGGTAAAGACGGGGTTGAGAGCTTTGTTATGATTATGATCAAGTTAAATATCGAGTTATAACCACATAATAACTGAGCGGTTGTCATGTCTTATAAAGTATCTTCAGTCTCATGTCAAATGTACACTGTATCTCATAGCTCGCCATCAATCAAAACAGGTTATCAAACCCAATAAGGCACATTATATCTACACGCTCTGAATCGATGCACTGTCATCTGTTTTTCTCTCAACTGGATACTTCTCCAAACTCTCATACCACTGTATCGTCGATCCAATCATGAATGCCCAGGACCCCCAAAACGTCGCAAGAGTAGCTTGATACTCCACACCCGATGCAGTACTTGCGGGCCCCAATGCACCGCAAAGAGTGAACCCAATACCGCCAATGAAGTTCCAGACCCCAATGTGCCAGCCGAGGACATGAAAAGCTGGCCGATACCACTTTTCTTGCGTCTCGAGAGTAAATAGTAGTCCGCTGAGAATGAATCCAGTTCCGCCCACTATTTGAGGAACCCAGTAAACACCGTTCGTCACTCGCTGACTCATATGGTCGATAATCCCGGGGAGACCAGTGAAACCAGCGATCCAGAAAATCGTAGCCGCAATGAACTGGGTCAAAGATGCCAGAAAACCCAGTTCATGGAGGTAATGTGTCCGCAATTCAGTCCAAGATGGAAGCCAGCGAAATGACTTCCCATCCGACGAAGACGTCGTATATCCATTCGAAAGATCACGAGATAGTTGATGAGACAAATTTCTCCCAACACCAACAAGATTCCGCCTATTCGTATGGTGATGTCGACACTCATCCTCGCTAGGCTTCACCTCCGTAACAGGCTGAGTCCCATGATTCTCCGCCTTTCTCAACTCCGTCTCCAAAGCCCAACCAAAACAACCAGTCTGATTAGCATTAACAGCCTCAAGCAATAAAAGCACACTGCCAATTTCAAACACCGTCGCGCCGATAAACGCGCTTATACCCCCACCCTGCAGAACCTCGCCCGAGAACTCCGTCCCCGGATCCACGAGCGGCAACCACACGAAAAAAGCATTGATGATCCAGATCACCGATCCAAGGGTGAAAGTAACAGCGACTAGCCATGAGACATCCCAGAAAGGCGCACGCATCGCCATTCGCAGGATACCCCGTACCACAGCTCTAAACGTTGTCGTCGGCGGTGGCGCAATGTACCCCGTTTCTGGGGTCGGAGCGCGATAATCAACCTTCAGCGCATGTCTCCCCTTGCGATTGTCGCGCGAGCGCCAGAGATGCTCGACAGATCGAGCCTTGGCCGGGGGATTTGGCTCTGGTGCTGGTGCGGGTGTTTCTGGCTTTTCTTCTTCTTGTGCCAGGGTACCAGGCTTAGTTTGTCCAGGGGCTGGGGTAGGCGCGTACCGCGCCCAGGTGGGATTTAGGAACGAGAAAGGACCAGAAACATGACTTCGGCGGAGGGTTAGGTGGGGATGATCGGACAGGGGCTCCCGCCCCGGTCGGAATTGTTCGTTGCGGCGCATGAATAATGTCGCCGTTGGTAAAGGGTGGGAGAGGGGAGAGTGTGGGTGTACATGGTACAGTTGGGCTGACCTTGGCTTAGAGGCCAAGCTTCGCGCGGACGTCATGCCATCATGCACGGACTTCAATGAGTGGAGACTTGACACCTCGGTATATGTATTGATTTTCCACAAGAAAAAAACGAGATACTATCTAATCTTCTCTAGGTCATTTGAATTGTGGAATTTTCCTCAAAATGTTGGTCTTCAATTGGGAACGTCACATTATCACTCTTATGCCCGATCTCTGTGTAAAACATAGCAGCTCAAGCGCCTATGAAGCTAAAACACACCTCTTTACCTGCTATTTGATGTCGACATTACCGATATCTGCAGCCCAGCTCCAGTCCTCGTCGCTAGACTCGTCGTCACCGAGGTCATCCAGCTCGTTATCACTGATTTCGTCTTCAGATTCTTGCGCTACCTCCTCTGGTATGTTTAATTGCTCTTCGTCCAAACCAAGCGCCTCCTTAAGGCTGTTGATTATCTCTGAAGTTGAAGCCGGGTTGAACTTTTGAATCGTCAATTTCGCGTGATCCCAGGTCCAGAAGTTGCCCTCGGACCACCTGCCGTCTTCTTCGCAAAATAGTAGGCGAGCATCATCTCTTGCTACAACCTCCAGGGGCTGGTTTTGATAGCTTTCGAGAACTGCGAGTACCGAGAAGTCACAACTGGTTACTCTATGGATCTCTGAGCGACCTCTAGTCAAGACCAAGCAGTGGCCATTAGCCCCTATATCTTTGATATGTGCCTGAGCGAGAAGAAAAATTCTTGACCAGTCGAAGCCGCTCATTCTCGATACTTGTTAGAGGCCTGCCATCCGAACTATGCTGTGCTCCCGAGTTTCAATGTCGCCGATCTTGGCCCCGGCCTGAAGATATAAGGTTGAGTGTCCGCTTCCAAGTATCTTCATTATTGTAGCCTGGCCCTTCGCGTGCACTTGACTGTAACAGTCTATGCGCATCTCCTCGATCTTGGTATCGGCTCCAATCTTAATATGTGCGCTATCGGAGATCATTGTCTTTGAGATGGCACATCGGCCCTTCGCGTGCACTCGGCTATAACGGTCCATGAGCATTTTTCCAATCTTGGTATGGGCCCCGATCTTCACGTTTGCGTGATCAGAGGTCATTATTCGCGAGATAGCACATTGATCCTTTGTGTACAGGCTGCTGGCATTGACCACACTTATCTTCTCTATTTTAGCCTCGGATCCAACCGTTAGACGCGCGTGATCATGGCTAGATACTGATGCAATGGCAGCTTGGCCCTGAACATTCACGGCGCAGGAATCAATTTTGATATTGGCGTTTATTTCAATGTACACCCAAGAATGGGTATTAACTGAGATGGACGTGATGTTTGCTGCGGCACAAATGACGACCCTTGACCAATTGCCTGCGGCGAGATTGGTGATATTTGGTCTATCGGTAATCAGGACACGAGATGTATCGCCTGCGGAAAGATTGGTGATGTTGGACGTGGAGTGGATAAATAAGCTGGAGTTATCCATCGTGATCACAATTAACAGCGTGAATTGGCCTCGGCGGTCCAGCATTGCCACAAGCAGTCTTTCGCAATCCTCTCTTTCTGAGAGCTCCGGTGCCAAGGTATGACCATATACGTGGACGCTTTGTCTATAGGAGCTGTCTTCCACTTTGCCATCGCGTTCGGATGACTGGTACCCCAGCAAGATCTTAGCATGGCTGTCAAGTCCATCCGAGATAGCCAATGCCAATGCCGTTTGTCCAAGGGTGTTCGTGGCCAACGTAACAGCTTCGTATTGTAGAAGCGATTTCACCGTCCTGTCGATATTGTGACCCGAGAGTCGTCTCGATTCAGCTAGTGGAAAGCCGGGGTAGTTTACTGGTTCCAAGGCGAACTCTGGCGTAGTCTTTGCATACCAGGTTTTTGACGACGACTGATTGTAATCTCGGCAAACTGCAGGCCCAATGTGACGGAGTCATACCGTCGACATCCGCCGTATTCGGGTTTGCCCCCATCTCTAATAGCGTTGCCCAACCTTGTGGAATCTGTTCTCTGCACCAAGCGTGAGTGCCGTCCTTTGTTCCTCGTCTTTCGCTTCTAAATGCTTTCCGATTAACAGACATATGTTCGGCTCAACCGTCTCTTCTGAATAGTTGCTGTCGTCAATACTGATCTTAGCCGAGGATTCAACGTTCATGATGCCGCCAATACTGGGCCAGGAATCATCGCTGACAACGACATTATTGATCACGGTTCTGGAACGAGGGCATTGCAAGGACCAGAGTAAAGGCGTCATGCCATTATTGTCTCTCGAATTCACGTTCGCTCCACTTTCAAGGAGAATCTTGACAGCGTCCCATGCCAATTGCCCGCGACAACAGAAAGGAGAGTTTGGCCATCCACGGGGCTTCTGACATCCAAGTCCACCTCCGGAAGATTAGAGAGTAAGAATTTGATAACGCTCTGGCTTGTCTTCGGCAAAACAGGACTCGGTAGTGCAGTTGCAAAAGATTGTCCTGAACGAACAGTTGATATTTCTCCGAGAGAAAACCGCACATCTCCGTTCATGACGATATTGCTCACAATTTGCTTGGCTTCGCGCGAGTCAACTGCCCAGAACATGGTTGGCAGCCCTTCATAGTCCTCTAAAAGGAGGTTTGCCTTGTGGTCGAAAAGTAGAGCTACTAGTGCGTCTGATTTGCCAAATATGGCCCATCGCATGGGATCCCAACCGCGGAAGTCCTTGCTCTCGATGTCCTCTGATCTCTCCAGGAGCGTTGTAGCTATCGACCGTAATCCAAAATATGCAGCCACGTGGAGGGGTTTTATGCCAGAGTTCACTGCTTGGCCTTTACTTCTCCAGTCTCTAGGAAGCGGGGCCACTACCGCCTGAAAGGAGTTCCGCATCTTTTCTTCGTCCTCAAAAAGCTTTTGAATCTTGGGTTGCACTATTTCTTCCACAATTCGTGCGTGATGACCCCAGTGCAAACTTGCGTATCGATCCAGCGCATAACATCCGGCTCCTCTGGGGGTACTTGAAAGAATGCAAGAAAGACAGGCCTGTGCAATTTGTTCATGGGCATTGGGAAAGTCCACGTTCTGGACTGCGGGCTTAGAAAAGTAGATTTCCGCTGTATAATGGACGAAGCGGAGGGTTCTGCTGTGGTGATCTACTGTGAGGAGCCCACGACAGACAGATAATAGTTTCTCCTCAGGTATCTCATCAAACTCATCATCTGTGACGTCGGTGTCAGTCCCTGCCTCGTCAATTTCGTCTTCAAGCAACAGAGCCTGTTTAACAATGTCGATTGTGAGGTTCTGAGGATCCTTGGTAAATACAACCCAGGACAACACTTTTCGTGCAAGCTCAACGTCGTATGGACTCTGTTCCCAGATGCCTTTAAGAATACCTGTGTAAGCATCTCGGTAGGCTTCCTCGAAGGTCTTATCGTGAAAGGAGGGCAAGCTTCGCAGCGCCTGCAAGACGTGAAATTTTCTGCTTGTCACAGCCTTACTGGCTAGAAAATCCATGTAAAGCTTGGCAGGGAGGAACCTGAGACAATCTTGTGTAAACATGGGCGCTTGAGTAGGTTTGATGAGATAGGTTGGATATACATGCCAGCTGCCTTCGCAACAATCGCCTCTTTTACCTCGGTCTTCAACTTCGGATACCTTCCAGTAAGTTCCCGGAAGGGAGTGTTTGAAGCGATCCGACCCTCGACGTATGCAGTGATATCACCGTCGGTAGCTGTAACTTTCATTACCTTGAAAGATACGTCCATATCGAGTCCAACAGTCCTCAAACTTTCGTCCCTCGAGGTCACTAACAAGTGAATCTTGTCTCCTAGAGAGCCGAGGGCCTGCAAAAGTCTGGACTTGGTGTCCAGCTGAAAATCCGCGGCATCATCACTCCTGCACTCGTCGAGCGCATCCACAATCAGATAGACAGATTCGAAGTGGTCCAGTTGGCTTTCCAGTGCCTTTTCGTACTCCTCGAGTAATGGCGAGCTTTCCGGCACAACGGACGTATGTTTCTGATATAGGGATTTAAGCTCGTTTGAGATTTCTTTCGACTGTTGGGCGAGCTGTTGCAAGATGGTTCCCACCAAGCTGATGGCAGATTGGCTTTTGTCCGAGTGGATACAGTATAAATAGGCAACCCCGATATTCCTTCTCTGTTTCTCTCGTACATCCAATAGGTGCTGTAGTATGATAGTCCTACATTCGCAGGTGTTAGTACAAACAACCTGAGTTCTTGGAGAAATGGAAAACATACACCAGAGAAGTCTTGCCAGCACAGGCTACCAGGGATTAGTACCGGATTCTTGTTTCGAGGATATTCGTGACCACTCACGCATCCCGTGACACCAGAGCCACTTATGCTCGCCATTATACCAACTTGCAAACTCTTTGCTCTCCAGTGATCTCTTTCCGATCGGGATATGGAGGTTCTTCAGGCGGTCTTCATAGAGGGTCCTGAAGTTGATGGCAGGCAGCCACTTAAGGATATCCACCGTACGGGGTGCTTTGACCTGTCAGCCACGCCTATAAGTGAGTTTTGTCGCAAAATACAAACCTTTGGACTCATGCGTTGCTTGATTTACGGTCACATTATATTCATGCGTATCTCCAATTGTCAATGATGCCTGATCTCTGAGGAGTACATCTTGAGCCAAATGACCCTACGATGGTGGTTAAGTGTCTTGCCTTATGTCTGCCTCTTGCTTCAGGGCAACTTACCCGTGGATTTCCAATTTGTGAATTTCTTGTTGGGGAAATTGACAGATTCCTCAGTATCTCGAGCGTTGACTCGGCTTCGCTGCACGGCATTGCACTCCTGCGTCCGAGACGTGCGAAGATTCACAAAAGGGCACAAATTGATTGCCAGAAATAGGAACTTGCTGGTTCGTTGGGTTGACACCATCTACAGGCATCTCATTTCTCTCTCTTTGAAGCCATGAGTGAGATAGCTAAAAATCGTGTGGCGGATGTTGCCGGCAGGGCATCGCGCTCTTAGCATCTTGTAGGTCTGCCCGATGTACGGGATTCAGCCCCCACTAAAATTTCGCGCAGCGGCTCCAGGAAACCCCTCAGTTAAGGCGCTTGCAGCTTCCGCATGGAACTTCATGATTATCACTGGAACACGTTGTCAAATGCGGGCCAACCAGACGCCACATTATGCTGCGGCGCGTAGCTGAAACGATCGCTCGGGGCTGAACTTCATCTGGGATCATCACGGTTTTAAGTCGTTGAGTGTCTACTACTTCAATGCCCTCAGTCCAATTGACCATTACAACTTACAGGTATTTGATTGGCTCTCCGAGCCCCTAACAAAATCAAGCCATGATGTTAATAATTGCAGACAAGTAAACTCGGGCGGCTGAGGCTGAACTCTTCGACTCAGACAGGACAGATAAGAGACCGCTAGTGTGCTTGCATCTCATCCCACTTTCCTCTTCGCATACTTTCCTCGCGGTATCCCCGGACAATATTCTGCTTCAACTCACAGATACTTTGACGTCGTTCCCAATTGCTGCCCTTTACCAGACAGAGATGGAATTGGCTGGCTTACTCTGGCCGTTGGCTCCATCCCCGGGATTTTCGTCTCGTGTGTTGAATGCTTCCAGTATGTCAAGCTCGGTCGGGCCTTTGGGGCAGACTTTGGATTCTGTCTGGCAAAATTCGAGGCACCAGAACTAGAGTTCACTACATAGGGAGACTCTATGGGCTTGCTTCAGACCCCCTTCGACCCTCCAGCTTTGTTCAAAAACGGAAATTCGGAGGAAAAGGAGGTCAAGAAAGCCATACAATGGCTCGCCTTGATTGAAGATGCTTTCGAGGATGCAAAGAAAACATCACAGAAGTTCAAGTCATTACACGAAGATGACGACGAACCGGAAATCCTGGAGATTCCTGAGGAAACGGCCGAGCTTGAGAAAGGGGAAAAGCATATGAAAAAGCTCGTTCTATCACTTCGAAGAGCCACCAAGCGTCGCCAGAAGGAAGCAAGTCTTGGAAGGAAGATACAGTGGGCTTTGTACCGCAAGGCCGACTTCGAAAGCTTGATCGAGACAATATGCCACCTCGTCGATTACCTAGTGAAGTTGTTCCCGACTCTCCAGGATCAACAGAAGCAGTTGTGTAAGGAAGAATTGAAGGAAGTCGAACCAGAGAGCATCCCAACGCTTGTTAAGGTCCTTGGCGAAAATGATAAGCTTCTCAATCTCGTCATCTTCGAAGAAATCAAAAAGAAGGGTCACAGGTTCGAAAATGTGACCATCGATGGAAGTGGATTTGTGAGACTGGGTGATACCTACCAGAATATCGCGAACGCTAAGCCCTCGGTAATGTCTGTCACTGGACTACGAATTGGCGGATCCGGCGTCTCGCATGTTGGACATCGAATTACAACTTCAATCACAGATGAGGGAAATGCTTGTGCACCAGACCGCAAGAAGTGTCAGGATAATGAAGTTGAACATCAATGAACCACATATTCTCCAAGTGCTCAATACATCAGTTTTCATCTTTCTTGACCATACGTACTGACCTCTCTTTGACACCATGTGCCGGCTAAGCTGTCAAGATGCCCTGCGCCACTTGATCTGTAGGGCTTACGAGTTTGTGGTTCTTTAGATACCTACCTCGCAGGAGGCCCAGTCTATAGTCCTGCTAACCGCCTCATTGTAGGCCAATAGGGTGATGATAACCATGCAGGGTAAGTAGGTGAAGTTGAACTAAGCACATATAATACATCTCTGAGTATGCCCTTGAGAACCAGATTTCCGACAGCGGGGTTATTAAGCAGTCATCCCGGTACAGCAAATAATGGGGGACGAGTTCGGATCAGATCGCCGGCAGCAAGAAATCAGGTAGAGCCCTATCCTTGGCGCGATCTTTGAATGGTATCTAAGATAAATACACTGTAGAACTTGGATCGAGACCTAGATATACTCTATCGGTGAGGGTATTCCTCCCAGCATTGTGGCGTTAGTCGAAAGTACCGGGAGATGTACATCCCCACCTCCAAGCCCGAAGTACCCGAGGTAATCATGACGATCATGAACGAGGAGATAAAGAACATGAAAATGGGGCCTTTTCGCATCCCAGCGTAAACGAACCACAGGGAGATCCTGATCACCCTCGACCCACTAAAGTGTGAAGAAGCTCCTAAGCCCTCCAAGCCTTCCAAAGCCCCCAAAGCCCCCACGTCACCACCAAACGAATCGAAAGCGGAAGTTGAGCTACTCAGTCCCACCTTAAGGATCCACTCAAGTGGATGTTAAGTAACTTAGTGCGCCCTCCCCGCATAAGGGCAGCGCCTCTCATTGATTCATCGATCGATTGACTCGGATACGATGATGCAATGATGCAATGGGGGAGGAAAGTCTGCACTTTTTTTTTTCGCGGATCCTCCGTTGCAGCCAACGACGTCACGCGGTGTAGAGAAGCTTCCGGGCTTCCATCCCATTCCCATCTTTTTTTCCCATTTCCTCCTTTAACTTGATCTTCTTGCACTGCCAGCTACCATTTTCTTCTCGCCTTCGCCGAGGAATGTAGATTCGGCCTTTTTCTCCCGATTCTTTGCAGCTTCCTTCATCATGGCAACTGCACAGCAAATGCCCGCGGGGCCCCGGTCTACCCGGCTAGCCGACGATGGTAAGCTCTTTACTCCTTACGGATCGTCATACCAAAATCCACTCGCTCGGTGCACTGATCGCTAATTTCTGATGCGTCTCCCCTGAAACAGCCGCGACTGCTGCACTCTATGCAACGCAGCCTCGACGCAAGGCGTCTGTTCGTGATACCCCCGCATCGGATTCTCGATACTTCAGTGAGTGATCCCTTCCTTTCCTCACGCGATCGTAGATTACGATGAGAAGACAATGCCCCTCCATACTGATAAGCTATGCTCGACACAATAGATTCACGAGCTACACGCGCCACGACCGACCTCAGCCATGCCTCCGCCGCCTCCGCCCTGGCCCATGCAAATCAGAAACCCATCGAAGTATGGCGCCCGGGCCGACTGACCGACGCCGAGAAGGCCGCGTTCCACGTGAAGGATTTCAGCCCTCCCGAGATTCCTCTACCAAGTACTCAATATAGTGCAGAGGGTTTGGGAGCAGCTATCCTTGCAGTACGAGAGCAGAGAGCCTTGTCAAACCAGGCGTCGAACCAACAGACCAGTCCTCAGCATGATATTTCCCGATCGGGCCATATCCAGGATAATTCGCGCCGTGCTGCGACCGGTGCATATGCGGCTCGCCAGAGGGCGGACTCTGCACCCAGTGAGCCGGTTAACACAACCGACTCGAACTGGGCGCTCTCTGCTGCTGGCCTATCGCACCGTGCTCATGTAGAAAACGAGGGTCCTCTAGCACATCTAGACAACGCGATGGAAGCGAGCCGAATTACCCATGCGGCCAAAACGAATGCTCGTCTATACACCTCCTCCCCGCCCATCGCGAGTGAAGTCCAGGAGCGCAACCGTCGGAACTCGCTCCATGCTGCAGCTCTCGTAATGGCGAGGGACATGTATGATATCACTGGTCCGACCGGTGAGGCCCAAAATATGGATCCGGCTATTTCTGCAGCTCAAAAGGGCCAAAGTCAGCTACAAGCCCGGAAAACCGTCAGCGGAGCAACCCCATCAGCAGGCCAGCGAGCCTTGACTCTGCAAGAAACGGCGCAAAAGCGGGCCGCAGAAAAGTTGGCCCGCATGCGTGATGAGCACGCTGACATGCAGCAATACTATGGCACCGCCCCTCAGCCTCAACGGTCGCTTTTGTCTGCTCGACGAAAGAGGACGTCCAGTGATGCGGATTCAACTCAAGTCGATGCAGAGCAGTCGAGGCAGATTCGTAATCAGATGTTCAGCTTGCGAAACAAACTGAACAAGGTGGATGAACAGCGACAAAAGGATCGGGACTTGCTGATGGAAGCAGCCCGTCGTAATGTCAACGCTCAAATCCACGAAATGGAAATGAAAGTATACGCCGAGACTGGTCGAGCACCACCCTCGATCCAAAAACAATGGGACGAGGCAGCCCGAGAGCGGGTTCGTCAGGAAGCCGAGGCCGCGGAAACGAAGGAAACTCCTACTGATCGGGTCAACATTGGCGCATCACGGTACATGGATATGGCGGATGTCGAGGCCGTTGCCCGTACACGTGTTCAACCCGCGCTGGATGAGATCACAGATCAAGCCGAGCGTCGGCGAGCTGAAGAGATGGAGGCGCGTCTCGATGCAGAGGAGCAACAGAGACGTGCTGCGATTGAGAGAGAGCGTGAAGCTAGTTTGAGTCGAGCCGAGAAGCGGGATGGTGGTGAGTTTTCATCATTCTTTTCTAGGGCTTTCTAAAACTAACCAATGATCCAGTATCAGAAAAGCGTGGAAGCAAAGGGCTGAAGCTGTTTATGTGGAAGCGGAAGAGCAAGCAACAGCAGGAGGAAAAGGCTGAGGCAAACGAAGAAGCAGTCACTCAAGAGCCAGCTACTGAACAGCCCACCGAGGAAGCCCCTGTTGCTCAAGGAGCTGTTGTCGCACCCGAGGCCGAAGAAGTTCCTGCTGCTGCCCCCAAAGCTCAAGAACCTGCCGCTGTCGCTGCTCCAGAGCCCGAAGCCGAAACCACAGCTGCGAAAGAAACTGCACCTGAGCCGAGAGAGGCTCCTCGCCAGAACGATACCGTGCCAGATATTACAACAAGTTTCTTGGCTCCCATCTCTCCCCCAGTCAGTCTCACGTATGAGCCTGCTCAGGATGAAAACCGTCCTGGTATGCTGAGGTCACAAACCGGACCACGAGATGCTGCTGCCACCGGTGGAGGGTCCGCAATGCATAACATTCAGCCGATCGCTAGCCCCCGCGCAGACTCGAAGCTCAAGACCTGGTTCCGCGATAGACTAGTTCGTCGTACAAGCGAACCCCAACCCCTCTACCCCCACCAGCCCGGTCCAGACTACAACACCGACAGCGAGTCTGCGTTCACCGGGGGCGCTGCTCTAACCGGGAGAATCGAGCCTCGCGGGGCAGCGCTAAGCTCGCACCCCGTTAGTACCGAAGACCTTGAGTCCGAGCACGGTGAGAACGGTGGAGCCACCAGGTCTTTCACCGAGGAAACTACCAATAACCACCAGGCTACGCAGAATGGCAATTCCAATTGGGAGAGCAAGAGACATCGTCTTCGTCGAAGTTTCATGAAGACCGTTACACGCAACTCCCAGGATCTCAAGACCAATGGCACTGATCACAAGCGTCAAAGCTCCGAGGCCGTTGGTAGTTCGGACCTGCAGGCCCTGCGCGATAGCGCTACTGAACAAGGTCTCCCCGCCCCGCCTGTTATTGGTGATACCCCTAGTATGCGCCGGGAATCGAGATTCTCTGAGGATCTGTGATGGCACTAATATTATGATTGATCTTTTTTCTTTGATCTAATGACTTTCAAATTCTGGCAACTGTTTTGATGATATGGGCTGGTTTTATCGTGGCGCTCTGGGATCGGAAATTATTACCCAGGGCTTTTTTGGTGGCGTTCTTTATCCAGTACATACACGAATCTTTATCTTGATTTTGTTCTTCTATATTCTCCTAATAAATTGACCTGCTTTGAAGCTTTGACGTTTCTGGAATAGGTAGCAGGGCAATTGCTCGGGGTATGCAACGAAACTACCGAGAGACTTCACGGCTTTTCACTAAGAACAGATGCGCTCGAGCTTTCCATCAAAAGCACATCATCCCGAAGTCCCGACATAGCCATTAAAGGATCCGATATATCCTTTCAACCGAGCAAAACCCCGATTATATGGTTATTGCAACCCCAGGCCACCCCGCTATGGACCCCTGTCCCCTGCAGCGAAATTGCACACCCCGCATTCTCCAGGAGAATTGCCCAAAGCGTCAATAATCGTCATGAAAACATCCACCAATCCCAACGCTCGACCGGTGTATCACTATCGCGAGCACCGAGGTACACAAAACAGATTTATACCGGTGATTTGTAGCTAACAACAAGCAACCTTACGGAATCAATCTAGTGATGCTTGCTTAGAGCCGAGTTGTTGAAAAATGCGGTTTCTCGCATTTCTGCCCCTCTTGTTTGGAGCGCTGTCGAACCTGGTCTTTGCGACAGATAATGGCAAGACTACTGATGTTACGTGGGATAAATATAGTCTCTCGGTGAAAGGGGAGAGATTGTTTGTCTTTGCGGGTGAATTTCACTATATGCGTCTTCCTGTTCCGGAGTTGTGGCTGGATGTTTTTCAGAAGCTGCGCGCGAATGGTTTCAATGCGGTTTCTCGTGAGTGGACTCGTTATACTAAATACTTTTTTTATTCAATTGAGGCGCAATTCCAGCTAACACTCTATCAAGTCTACTTCTTCTGGAGCTTCCATTCCGCCTCGGAAGATACCTTCGACTTTGAAAATGGCGCCCACGATATCCAACGCGTCTTCGACTACGCCAAACAAGCCGGTTTGTATGTTATTGCCCGCGCAGGTCCGTACGTCAACGCCGAGACCTCAGCAGGTGGATTCGCCCTGTGGGCAGCGAACGGTCAAATGGGCAGTGAACGCACCAGCGCCTCATCATACTATGATAAATGGCTCCCCTGGGCTCTGAAGATCGGCAAGATCATCGCAGATAACCAGATCACCAACGGCGGACCGGTGATCCTAAACCAACACGAGAATGAACTCCAGGAGACCACCCACAGTGCGACTAACACTCTCGTCCTGTACATGGAGCAGATCGCAGCCGCGTTCGCCGAAGCAGGCGTCGTTGTACCCAGCACACATAACGAAAAGGGTATGCGGTCGCAGAGCTGGTCAACCGATTACCAAGACGTTGGCGGTGCAGTGAACGTCTACGGCCTCGATTCGTATCCCGGCGGACTTTCATGCACAAACGTCAACTCCGGCTTCAACCTAGTCCGCACTTATTACCAATGGTTCCAGAACTACTCCTACACACAACCAGAATACCTCCCCGAGTTCGAGGGCGGTTGGTTCCAGCCTTGGGGTGGGTATTTCTACGACGTCTGTGCCGCGGAGCATTCGCCTGAATTCGCCGATGTGTACTACAAGAATAATATTGGGTCGAGGATTACATTGCAGAGTTTGTATATGGTCTTTGGCGGGACGAATTGGGGACATAGTGCGGCGCCGGTCGTTTATACTTCTTATGACTATGCGGCGCCCCTACGGGAGACGAGAGAGATTCAGGATAAGCTTAAGCAGACTAAGTTGATTGGGTTGTTTACGAGGGTTTCGAAGGGGTTGTTGCAGACGGACATGGAGGGGAATGGGACCGGGTATACTAGTGATGCTAGTATTTATACTTGGGCGTTGAGAAATCCGGAGACGAAGGCGGGTTTCTATGTGCTTGCGCATAGTACGAGTTCATCCCGTGCTGTGACGACGTTCTCGTTGAATGTTAATACTACGGCTGGTATGTATTTACCTCGGAGTTTCGCTACTTTGGTGAGGTCTTGGCTAACTTGGCCTGCTCTTTTAGGTGCTTTGACTATCCCGGACATTGAACTTGACGGTCGCCAAAGCAAGATTATCGTCACGGATTATGAAGTCGGCAAAGCCTCCAGCTTGCTCTACTCATCCGCCGAGGTTTTGACTTATGCCACGCTCGACGTGGACGTGATCGTGTTCTACTTGAACATTGGACAACAGGGTGTCTTCGCTTTCAAGAATGCTCCGTCCCACTTGACGTTCAAGACATACGGTAACTCCAACCTGACTTCGACCACTTCAGGAAATGTAACGCAGTACTCCTATACCCAAGGAGAGGGCACGACCGTTGTCAAGTTCTCCAACGGCAATCTGCTTTATCTTCTGGATAAGGAGACGGCATGGAACTTCTTTGCCGTGCCCACGTCATCGAACCCGATCGTGTCTCCCAGTAAGCAGATCCTCGCTCTGGGTCCGTATTTGGTTCGCGAGGCGAGTATCAGCCATGACACTGTGAGCCTGATTGGTGATAATGCAAACACCACCGCACTCGAGTAAGTTGATTCAGACAAGCAGATATGCCGTCTAAAGACTTTTACTGACGTTCTGACGCAGAGTATACCCCGGCGACTCCAAGGTCACCAAGATCAAGTGGAATGGAAAACCCATTTCCACCAAGAAAACCGCATACGGCAGTCTCATCGGCTCAGCCCCCGGCGCCGAAAACTCCAAGATCTCCCTGCCATCTCTGACATCCTGGAAGTCCCAAGACACTCTGCCCGAGATCAAGCAAGACTATGACGACTCGCGCTGGACAGTCTGCAACAAGAGCACGTCGGTTAACTCCGTCGCACCACTCTCCCTGCCCGTCCTGTACTCAGGCGACTATGGATACCACGCCGGCACAAAGGTCTACCGCGGCCGCTTCGACGGCAATGCCACCGGCGCCAACATCACAGTGCAAAACGGTGTCGCCGCGGGCTGGGCAGCCTGGTTGAACGGCGCCTATGTGGGCGGCGCACTGGGCTCTCCCAGTCTTGCATCTACATCCGCCGTATTAACCTTCAACAGCACCTCCCTCCTCGCCACCGATAACGTCCTCACCGTCGTAATGGACTACACCGGCCACGACGAAAACAACGTCAAGCCCGTCGGCACCCAAAACCCGCGCGGTATCCTCGGAGCCACCCTCCTCGGCGGCGGAAACTTCACATCCTGGCGCATCCAAGGCAACGCCGGCGGCGAAGCAAATATCGACCCCGTCCGCGGCCCCATGAACGAAGGCGGTCTCTACGGCGAACGCCTAGGCTGGCATTTACCCGGGTACATAGCGCCCAAGAGCGCGGGCAGGTCGACCCCACTCGAGGGCGTCTCCACCGCAGCCGGACGCTTCTACACAACAACCTTCAAGCTGAATCTAGACGCGGATCTGGACGTGCCGATCGGGCTGCAACTCGGGGCGGTGGCTAATACGACGGCGGTGGTGCAGGTGTTTATGAATGGGTACCAGTTTGGCCATTATTTGCCGCATATTGGACCGCAGACGCTGTTCCCGTTCCCGCCGGGTATTATCAATAATCGGGGGGAGAATACGTTGGCGATTAGTTTGTGGGCGTTGACGGATGAGGGGGCGGCGTTGGAGACGGTGGAGTTGGTTGCTTATGGGGCGTATCGGACTGGATTTGATTTTAATCAGGATTGGGCGTACCTGCAGCCGCGGTGGAAGAATAATCGGAGGGAGTATGTTTAGTGCATTAGTATTCTTTAGGTGGGGATGTTAGGGCTGGAAGGGCGGTGGGGGTGAGTTCTCTCTATGAGTCTATACGGAGTACATGTTACTACTGTGTAGAGTTCTGTCTATTGCCAGTTACTCCGTATTGTAAAGAGTCTAGTCAATAATCCAAGACTTTCAAGATAGGATGATGAACAAAACCGAAATCATGACTGATGACTGATGACACAACTGGCCTAAGCTTGTGGAGCTCCGGGGAAGTCCAGAATCAGGGCCGATGACAGTAAAAGTAACCAACTAGCCGTAGTAGTACTTACTGTACAGTAGTATTTAGTACTTAATACCAAGTACTACCGTCTAGTGCAGTTTCCTAGTTTTTGGTCTGGAATTTCCTACTTTTCCTAGTTTTTGGCCTCGACCATTTCTAGTTTCTAGTTTCCTGCCCAACGTCCACCGCTACTTTGTACTTTCCTCTGACGCAGTTTCTTAGCTTCTTCACTAGAATCCCTTCTGTACTTATTGCTTCCTGCATCTCCACCCGATGGGTCCTTGGGTTCATTTGGCTTCTCAATAGTTGGCCCCATTAAACTCGTTAACTCATCAAGCCCATTAACTTACTTCCCCTCTTAACGGCTCTTATCCTATCCCGCTACTCCAGTCACCGTTGAAAGCTGCTTCTAGCCTTCTACTATCAAATTCTCAATACTCTGTACCCACTTTTCTGTCCACTTCCACCCATTTAACACCCACTGGCGGACCAATTTAACGAAGCCCCGGCCCCGTTCTCCACTTGTTCCGCGACGCGACTTGGAATTACATTTGACGGGCAACCGACTTGGTTGCTTTCTTTTTTGCTTTTTATCCTTTGACTTCTTTGCTTTGCTTTTGCTTTTTTTGTTTCCATCCCCAAACACAACTCCAACTCCAACGTCACCTCCAGCTTCGACTTCAATCTCTATGCTCGCTACGACCCTGCTCGACCTCCGTGCCTAGTTCTTTAAATACTCTCCCCTCTCCTCCTCCCCACGCTAGCCATGGCTCGCCAATCCAGTATCGATCTAGACTCGCCCGATCGGCCCTTTGATAATATTATCAACTTCCGCGATGTCGGCCGGACGATTAACCATTTCTGCGGCGCGGAGTGCGTGGTTGCCCTTCCATTTCCCGGTTTTCGAAGCGAGAGTCCGCTGGGATTGCAATATGCTGACTGTTGATTGTGACACAGGGTTCTTAAAGAGGGTATTCTCTACCGCAGTGCCAGGGTAATTACCCCCCATTCCTATGAAGCTCTACCAAGCTCCTACAGAGCGCGATGAGGTATCGTCTGTCAAAGATGACAATTCCATGCTGACGCGCTGTATAACCAGCCCGACGATGCCTCCGAGCGCGACAAGCGGCGTCTAGCCGAGGAACTCCACATTGCAACAGTAATCGATCTACGATCACAGTATGTTGGAAATACCCCAGCTCTACCCTATCTACAATAAAGATTTTCGCTAACACACGCCCA
This sequence comes from Penicillium subrubescens, assembly GCF_028828155.1. Lineage (NCBI taxonomy): Eukaryota > Fungi > Ascomycota > Eurotiomycetes > Eurotiales > Aspergillaceae > Penicillium > Penicillium subrubescens. Next base: position 1,830,635 of record NW_026643151.1, on the reverse strand, counting down.
CAGAACAGAACACCAAATGGCGACTCGAAAGCGGCGCGCAGAAATCGCCAGTGCAGGCTCACCGGCGGATGTCGACGACATCGACTTGACTTCTGCCCCTGTGCCTGCGGACCCGGACGAGCACATCTGCAAGATTCCCGACTCTCAGCGCCTCTTCATCAGTCTTACGGGCAAGGCCTTTGAACGGGCCCTGCTCAGTAAACTCGATTGGTTTAGTTATCTGTAAGTACCTCCAACCGGGGGCCGGACCCTTGCATGCGGATGGGCGATGCACATCGCACATCGCATATCACACATCCCCCTCCCTCCGCTCCCGATTGGCAGCCCCGTCCCTATCCTCGATCCGAACCGTCCATCTTCTTCCTTTGTTTTGTTAATCAACCTCAATAATCACCAACTAACAAATAATCCCCAGCCGCGTCATCACCCTCGCCCTAACAGGCTACCGCCCAGACGCAATCCGCCTAATCGGCGAAACAATCATGCAACCCCGCGGCCTAACCGGTCTCGCCCAAGACACCCTAGAAACCAGCATCCCCGAATTCCGCTCAATCTTTACCACCCTCGCCACAGACACATCCTATCCAATCCTCATCCACTGCACCCAAGGCAAAGACCGCACGGGGATTATAATCCTCCTCGCGCTACTTCTAGCAGGCGTCCGCATGGACGCGGTCGCAGACGACTACGCGCGGTCGGAACTAGAACTCGTGCCTGAATTTGAGGAGCGCATGCGTGAGATTAGGGTGCTTGGTCTGGGGGAGGAGTATACGAGGTGTCCGCCTGATTATGTCCCGGATATGATTGGGTTTTTGGAACGGAGGTATGGTGGGGTTAGGGGGTATTTGGAGAGGATTGGGATTGATGCCGGGATGCAGGATTTGATACGACAGAAACTTTTGGTTCAGGGGTGATTTTGATCCTGGGCCCAGTGTATTGGGGGTTTTCTTTTGTTTTTGCTGTTTTTTGGGATTCGGGGTTTTCATGGGTGGTTCGTTCCATGGTTTCTTTCTTTGTTTTTTGACCGATGTTTCCCTTTCTTGGAGGGTATACATACGCGCATCCAGCATCCATCTGTTTTTGGACGTTTCGGGCATTTGCTGGGACTGGACTTCCTTTTTTCTTTTGTTTTTGTTTTTCTCTTCCAGGCTTTGATTCAAGCTGGGATTTGATCATTGCCGATTGATACTCTGGGTTCCGGGTGAGCCATCACAATTGTTATTGGCATGACATGGCATGGGCTGTTCTTGTTTGTATATGATATAGCATATGTGGATACGATAATGACGGCAGCATGAAAGATACATGCTATATGTGGAATACATGGCATAGAAAATATGAACTTCATTCAGGCATACTTGATAATGAAGACTCAATTTGATTACATCCATATAAGGAACATTTCCCAATTTTGTGACAGACATGAGACACGCAAGATAAAATATACATACATACATATACATGAAGCAAACGCAAACCCCGCACGGAGATAATGATAAAAGTGCCTCGCATCAAACAAAGCAGAGACATTAAAGGTATCAAATCAAATCATCAAAAAGTAAACAAACCTCCAACAAAATGCACCAACGTGTCAAGCATCATCATGACGTGTCATAGCAACGCCAATCGCAACAGCAAAAAAAGTAAAATCAAAATCAAAACTCCACAAACCCTTTACAGTATATCGTTATATGCCAGTCACCCTCCCCACATCAAGCAATTAAGCAAGAAGGATTCTATTTATCAAACGCGCTGACCGCGATAATAACCCGCATTCGGCCCCATCGAATCTGTCGTCAACGGTTCCTCCAGCGAAGCATGGGCATGCGGTGGCAAATCCCCACTATCCCGCGGAGTAGTCATCATACTCGCATGCTTCTCACCCTGGGGAACATGTGTGCGCGTGCGAACAGCGGGTAACAAGTCCACCACGAACGAGAGCACGTAACCCGTAAACACGAAAGCAATAACCCACTCGAGGATAGCGCCGGTGTTCTTCTTCGATTTATCCTTGCTCTTGGTGCAGATACCGAATGCGATTGCTAGGGCGATTTCAATGATTGCGAACGTGACTTTGATGATGAAGCTGGCTAGTAGCACGCGGTGTTGGCGGCGGTAGGAGAGGCCGAGACGGAGGTATTCGGCGCAGATTAGGATGGCGCTGATGATGTATCCGCCACTGGAGATGGTGGGCATCCTTGGTTAGCGAGTGTTCGTGCAATGCAGATGGAACTGAGGTCCGAGTTTGTTCTGAACTTACATGAATAGTACCAGGAACCCGTCGTGCATATGTGGGTGACGATATGTGTCGAAGATGGATAGTAGGATTAGACCTGCTGCACCGGCGATTGCGAAGATGATCGAGGCAATGGCGCATAGTTTATCCCAGAGACCCTTGTTAGGGACTAATTGGCCGGAATGGCGCAACCAGCGCTCTGATAGGAACGCTAGATCTAGGAACACCACTGTAATCACGCTGGCTGTGATGAAAAACGGCTTTAGTCCGTACGCGCCCACGTCGGAGATATACCTAATCGAGGTAGAAGTCAGCGGATGTCCCGAAACCACGAGGGTTTTTGCTGGAGATGGTTAGGGAACGTACGCAATGGTCTGACCCTTTTCCATACTGGGGTACACAGGTTTTCCGTCACCGGCCCAAACGCAAAGCATGGTGATGAGCAAGGCTGATCGATGCGTCTGATTAGAGTGTGATCGCAACGCGTGAAAGTAGTTAATTGGCAGAGGGTCACTTACCAATCCACATGCAGGCTGATATGAGGGGGAAGACCCAGAATGAGATGATCCACATATTGGCGATGTCTTCGTGTCTCGGTTTGAATTAATAGGTAATAGTGATAGTTATGTTTCTCGATGCGCGGTAGATCGAGAAGTCGACAATTCTCCACGTCGCGTTGCAGTGTCCTCGCTTTAACAAGATATCAACAATTTATCTCTGCGCAAAATACTGTAGACCACGTTAGTCAAAGCGCATTCCTCAAAATCAACCTTTAAACAACCCGTTCTTGCAACGTCAATGCGCAACGTTCAACAAACAGGCAGTGACACCAAACACTCAACAAGGAGACAATCACAACACAACTCACCAATCCAATTATTATGCCCTGACACCTGTCAATAGAAAATAGACACACAACCCCTCTCAGTACATTCCACACTTAAATATGATCAACAGAAAACCAGACCCTGGGAAATAAGATTAAGGCACGGGGGCAAAATATATTGTTGTGGCGCTCGGATAACCAGGGAACTCCCCAGTGTACAGTGTACAATGTACAGTTGGAATCGGATATACGGCAAGCCGAGATCAAGGCTGTTTGTGAACGTGAATAACACCGAAAGTGAGAGGGAAGGAGGACGGATATTTTAAAGACGCAGATCGACGCCCTTGGCAGTTTAGACGTCCAGAGAAGCAAGGGAAATTTCGGTTTGTAATAAGAAGAAGCAGGACAGGCAGACAGGGATCTTCAGGCGACGTCATCGGGTCCGCCAGGAATCCGAGCCGAGAAAAGTGCACAACTTCACGGGCGGCGGATCCAACGGCATTTTTCTCCTTGAAGTTTGGCAATTCGTAATAAGGGGACCCACATTTGGCTTGATTCTGACGTTAACAGTAAGCAGGCTGTGCAAAGGAGGAACAGTTAACTTAACTGTTAACTAACTTAGTAACGTAGTTCCCGGCTTACCTGATAACCCGGTTAACCCGATAACCCCCTCCAAATTCGCGTCTTCCTACCAACACACCAACTTCAACCACCTACCATGCCACCAATCCGCTCTGAATCCTGGCTAAAATCGGCCAATCAGGAGGGCAAGATTCAATTAGCCCTCCAAGATATTAAAGAGGGTCGAATCAAATCTTTACACGCAGCGACGAAGCTATATGATATACCCTACGCTACCCTGCATGCGCGCTCTTCCGGAGTAGCCCCACGCGTCGATACACGATGGCATCGTCATAAATTGACCCAATTGGAAGAGGATTCGCTAGCTGAGTGGATTATATCTATGGATACGCGTGGTGCAGCCCCTAGGCCCTCTACCGTACGCGATATGGCCAATATTCTACTAGCTGCGCGTGGTGAGAGCCCACCGGCTACTGTTGGCAAAAATTGGCCATCTTCTTTCGTTCAACGGCGCGATGAGCTTCGATCATGCTTTTCTAAGCGATATGACTATCATCGCGCTCTTAACGAGGATCCAAAGGCTATAAACGAGTGGTTTTCGATGGTACAACGCGCGATTGAGGAGAACGGTATCCAATCAGAGGATATCTACAACTTTGATGAGACTGGATTCGCAATGGGCCTTATATCATCGCAAAAGGTGGTTACACGAGCAGAATACTACGGTCGGCGATCAATTCTACAGCCAGGAAATCGCGAATGGGTCACTGCGATCGAAACTATATGCGCTGACGGCTATTCGCTGCCGCCCTGTATTATATTCAAAGGCTCGGTTTATATCGCTGGTTGGTTTGAATCAAATCTCCCTAGGGATTGGCGAATCGAAGTATCAGATAATGGCTGGACTACCGATGAAATCGGCCTTCGCTGGCTCCAAAAGATCTTTATTCCGTACACTAATTCGCGTGTACGAGGGCGATTTCGGCTGTTAATCCTTGACGGGCACGGTAGTCATCTTACGCCTCAATTCGATCGAATCTGTGTCGAAAATGATATTATACCACTCTGTATGCCGTCGCATTCTTCACATCTACTACAACCGCTTGATGTTGGGTGCTTCGCAGTGCTAAAGCGTGCGTACAGTCGCTTCGTGAGCGATTTAACCCGAACTGGCTATAATCATATCGACAAGCTTGATTTTTTAGCTGACTACCCACGCGCACGGCTAGAAGCTTTTCAGCCGAACATTATTCAGAATAGCTTCGCAGCTGCTGGTATTGTACCAGTTAATGCCGAAAGGGTGCTTTCTAAGCTTACTATATCTCTTCGAACGCCTTCACCCCCATTAAGCCGACCAAGCAGCAGATCTAGCGAATTCACACTAGAAACGCCTAGAACAGTAGCCCAGCTACAAAAGCAGGCTAAAATGATGAAAGATCTAATAGATCGGCGGTCAAAAAGCCCTCCAAGCCCGTTGAAATTAGTGGTTGATCAGATTCTTAAGGGCCACTATAAAGCATTACACAACACTGCTTTATTAGTGAAGGAGAACGCCGATCTACGCGCAACGAATGAAAAAAAACGTCAAAAGCGCACTCGATCGACTAGACGGATTACACACGAAGGGGGCCTATCAATCGAAGAGGGCCTACAGCTAGCTCAGCAGCTAATTCAGCCAGTAGAAGCTGATGAGGTAGTATCGCATGAGGAGGTCGATCTGCCTAATCAGCCGATTCAACCGGCCAGGAGGGCTCCGCCTACCTGCAGTGGATGTGGAAAAACTGGCCACAGGATTACTTCATGTAAAAATCGTGTTATCTAGTTAGATTAATTGGTGTTGGTTGCGATTATCGATTTTGAAAATTTCTAATGGGGGTGGGTTATCGGGTTAACCGGGTTATCAGGTAAGCCGGGAACTACGTTAAGAGTGAAAATTAAGTTATTTGTCACTGTTAGTCCTTCGTGATGGTCCGGTCTGGCCGGTGCTTTGATTACCCGTGAAATGTTGTTGACTGATTGCCCTGCCACACTGATCTACTATCTGAATGTGGCTGAGATCGAAGCCTCTAAATAGTTTACGTGGACGAGAGTCTTAAGGTGGTCAGTCTGGATAATGTGGATGCATGATATTGTATGCACTGGGGATCTATGCACGAAGGGGGCCCCCGATCTACCAAACGCCGAAGAGCAACACATATGCTGCTGAAACCCATAGAAAAAGAAAGAAAGCACAGAGAAATACCGAGGGGAGGGGGGATAACACTAATAACGAATGCCCATATAAAACCGAAACGCATTAAAGAGGGCTTTTTTTTCCTGGGGAAAGAGACACAGCCATTTATCATCATCGACTTTTTCGCGCGCGACCACCGCCACTCCCTCGACTGCCTCGACTACCGCCAGAGACAGTGCGCCTTTGTACTCCCGATGAAGCCGGACGTTGCACCACTTTGACAATTTGCAACTCATCCTCATCGTCCTCCTCCTCACTGCTTTCAGTCTCCTCTCCCTCTGAGCTGGACATCTCCGACTCTGACTCAGGTTGGGCACGTCGACCACCTCGCGGCTGCGAGGCACCCATCGAATGGCGACCCTCCGGAGGAGACTGTCGGTGTTGGGCTTGGATCGGTGACATCCCCGCGGGATAGCTCATTCGACTTTGAGGCCCGGCTCGAAGATCAGTGGGCAACTGCGGCTGGTAAGGTGGTTCAGTCCCATAAGGGCTCATCGGCATGGCGTTATAATATGGCGGCGCCCATTGAGGGTCGTCCGGCAAGGGCCGGGAATACATTGGCTGTTGCATCGATTGTGGACGAGCATTGGGGGGAGGATTAGAAAATTGTGGATACGTTGGACGGAGCGGAGAGTTGGACTGCTGAGGCCGTAACGATTGCATCGTCGGGGTTCGTGGACGCGCAGACGACGAGCTCGAAGGTCGGCCATGCGCAGCAGTACCCCAGCTAGGATCCGGGGCAAAGTGTGGGTAAGGCCCCGTTTGTTGCTCGGGCACTGCTGACGCATTTCGTCGAGATACCGGACGAGAGTTGGTCGCATTGCCAGTCTGCTTGTTGCGACGCGACGTACTGGAGATCTCATTGTCGGTCTTTTGGCGCTTGCGCTCCAACGCGTCCAGCTCGCGCCGTGAGAGTCGCACATTCTTCTTTCCCAGCATCTGGGCGCGGCGAATGCGCTCTAAAGCCTTCTCCACCAGTTGATCCTCCTTGTCCCGCATGGCCAATTGTACCGCATAGGCCACCGTGCCATCCTCATGATCGTATAGGTCAAATTCCCCTCCATCCATCACCGATTCTGTCTCGTCGGTCATATCATCATAGTCCGAGCGCCTGCGCGGGCCCCGACTGTCATACTCCAGCTGTCGCATATACCCTGCGCGAGCCTTCCGCACCAGCTCATGCCCATACGCATCTTCATCCTCCTCCTCGCTCTCAATCTCCTCCACTCGCCTCGACTCGCCCCACTGCGCACGTCCTCCCCGGTTGTGTCTCCCCATTCGTGCCCCCGGTGGTCTTCCCCATCGGGGCATATCGTAAGGAGCTCGCGGCCGACCACCTAGACCGCCTCCTCGGAAAAAGCATTCTCAATTGGTTTGTCCATCAGCGCGGCGTGGCCAAAGACGGTCACACCGGTGGCGCCAATCAGCCACAGGATGGTAGTGATGGGGGATGCCAAGAAGAACACGGGCACCGCGATACAGACCAAGGCCGTGTACAGCTGCGAGGTGTTGAAGCGGCGGAAGCCCAGGTCCAGGTCACGACCGTTCAGCTTGCCAATTCCCCAGAGACTGGCGCCGACAAACACGATGAGGAACAACAGATACCAGTTGGTCAGCAGGCTGTAGATGCTGAGCATGACAAAGACGACGGCATAGTTGCTGGAGAAGTGGCCGAGGTTGTAGTTGACGCGGCTTTGGACTTCACCGAAATTGGCGGGCTTGGACAGGCGCTTGAGGTCAAGGAATTCAGAGACAGGGCGCAGGTTGGCGAATCGGGAGCTCATAGACTGGCTGCGGATGCTGTTGAAACGGTCGCCGAAACGCGAGGTGATCACGTCGATAGGGATTTGGATAGCCATGGCGGTAGAGTGGGAGTGGAAGTGGTGATAGGAATTATGAAGATAAGGGCGTAGAGGGAAAGAGTGGAAATCCCAAGAAGGTTGGAGTGAGAGTGTCGGTGGTGGATAAAATGTAAAGGTGAGAGAGGAGAAAGGAAGATTCGAGGACACGAGATCGGAGAACGACACTTGGTAACTTAGGGGAAGGTACCAACAGGAAGTGGACAGTCCCAAGGAGGCAGTCACTTTTTTTTTTGGTCAGCCTTTGCCCCTTTCGACGTTAGTCAAACTCGTCAGCCTAGTGATTTCTTGCAGCTGCCCTCAGCCACGAAAAGTACGAGATTGGAGATTGTTGACTGCCTAGAAAGGATTTCCAACCTTGTGAGATTTATTGTGCCTGCGAACGGCTAAGCATAGCCCAGTCCCATTTTCTTGTTTGGTTGTTGTTGGTGGGTTCCTCTTTCTGGCTGGGTGCGGAAAAAGGACAACCTCACCAAGACAACTCCATCTTCACGTAGAAAGAGGAGGGGGGGATTGTAGAGTCAAAATGGGGGATTACGATGTTATATAAGGGCTATCGAATCTGCAAAATGGAAAATTCCGTCAACGTACATGAGAGTCATCACACTTCCCCTCATTCCCTCTTTTCTTGGTAAACCAGTAAACCACAGACTGTTCCATTGGGCCACGTCGGAAAGGCGGTTGTGGGTTGTGGAGTGTCCCAGGCCGACCGCTTTTTGGCCCAAACAGACAGTTTTAGTGTCCAGACTCTGTACTTTTGAGTGGTGCTTCCTCCACGATCCACCATCTGGCTACTGACAGTCGATTAGCTGTGATCCTCAATTCCTCCGATGGGCCCCTGCAAAGCATAATCCTGCTTTTCTTTTCCCTTTGCTCCCCCGTTCTGTTCCGCACCACTTCTCGGCCTTGCGGTGTTGACCGCTCTCTCCTGTAATTATGAAGACCGCCGCTCTCTCGCTGCTCCTGTTGGCGCTGGTCGGTCTGGTCGCCGCCTGGTCCAAAGAAGGTAGGTGTCCACATTGACTTCCCTATTCTGTCCCCATATCAGTCCATATCACAGCTATTTCCCAATGGCTTCAATTGCTCGTCGGTATACTCATGACATTTCCTAGACTACGAGATCTTCCGCCTGCGCGATGAACTGGCGACAACTGAAGGCACTAATGTGACCTTTTACGGTACGTGGCCCCAACTGCAATGGCAATGATAACCACAATTGCAATTGCCATGCATTGCGCTACTACAGACAAACAAACTAACACCTTCTTACTTACAGACTTCCTCGAGGTCCGCCCCAATGCCAGCCAAGAACAAATCGTCAAGGCCCACCGCAAAAAGTCCAAGAACCTGCACCCAGACAAGGTCCGCCGCTCCTTCATCGCCAATTACTCCAAGGACAAGACCAAGGCCAAGTCCTCCAAGGGCGTAAACGTCAACAAGGGTCCCTCCAAGCGCGAAGTCGACGCCGCCATCAAGGACGCCAATGCCCGCTCCGCACGCCTGAACCTCGTCGCCAATGTCCTCAAGGGCCCCAGCCGCGAGCGCTATGATCATTTCCTGAAGAACGGTTTCCCCCTCTGGAAGGGAACTGGTTACTACTATGATCGATTCCGTCCCGGTCTGGGCTCCGTGCTGCTGGGCTTGTTCCTGGTCTTCGGTGGTGCGGCGCACTACGGTGCACTGTATCTGGGCTGGAAGCGTCAGCGCGAGTTTGTCGATCGGTATATTCGCCAGGCGCGCCGTGCTGCTTGGGGTGATGAGTTGGGCGTGCGTGGGATTCCGGGTGTGGACTCGGCTACTGCTCCTGCCCCTGCTCCTGCTCCTGCTCCTAGCTCTGAGGCCCCCGAGGCTGGCGCAGTGGCTATGAACCGTCGTCAGAAGCGTATGATGGACAAGGAGAACCGTAAGGAGAAGAAGAGTGTTCGGAATGGTCGTGGTGTGGGCTCGGCTTCGGCTTCGGGTACCTCGACTCCTGTCGAGCAGCCAGCCGTGGCTGTGTCCACCGGCGAGCGTAAGCGTGTCGTTGCGGAGAATGGCAAGGTGTTGATCGTTGACTCTATCGGTAATGTCTTCCTGGAGGAGGAGTCTGAGGAGGGCGAGAAGCAGGAATTCCTGTTGGATATTGAGGAGATCCAGCGTCCGTCCATCCGGGATACGGTTGTCTGCAAGCTGCCCATTTGGGTGTACCGCAAGAGTGTGGGTCGCGTGCTCGGCTCGTCCCAGGCTGTGGAGGAGGAAGAGGATGTGACCGGTGCGGAGCTTGTTGAGGAGGTCGTTGAGGCTACCGCTACCACCAAGTCGTCTGCTCGTCGTCGCAACAAGCGTAACCAGCGGTCATAGACTGAGCTTCATTGGGGAGTGAGCTGAAAATGAGCCTCCATTTAGGCCGTGTCATTATCTGTATAACTTGATTTGATTTAACAAAAGCAAAAGCAGAATACGTGTAATAGAATAGATCGAATCCCAAACAAGGATACCCGCTACTGTACTGTACTACATGTTCATCTCAATTTTTGATCGTGTTCCCATTACAACACCCAAGCACCCTGCTGTACTACCCAGCAGCCTTAAATCCTAACCCTTACCTCGAGGCAATGACATCGTAAACAACCACTCTGACCTCTTCCAGCCACGTCCTCAATCCTGTAAAATAAGGTCCCTACCAGTGAGAATCGACCACAAACCCGCCTAGACGTAATGTAGGGAAGTCCAACGGGGCCCCATACCCACAGTTGGGTACCGACACAACTTCACCGACATATGGGGGCCAGTTCAGTACTTTACTTTAAAAAGGGTCTTTGGACAACCCCTCACTTCATTTTCAACCTTGAGTTCTCTTGTTTCTGTTCAGGTATTCCATTGCTGAAGTGACAGGTCTTGTTCATTCATTCTAAGGCTGCAAATGTCTCGAATGTATATGATGCTCAACGGATGCTTTTAAGGCAACGACAGTGATTCAATTGAGTAAGCCGCCCAGTACAATGTCTAGCACAGCAATAGGAGGTAGAATGGTAGCAGAGAAAGAAGATGGGAAGGGGAAAGGACATGAAAACAGGGCATAAGCAGTGAAAAAGCATCAAGGAAAGGAAACAAGCGTGCAATCGAGGATTGTAGGGTATTCATGACAGTCGTTACGGGTCACCGATGCACCACCCGTTGCAAGGAACTCCGACTTCGAGCTTGACTGCAAGTTCGACTCCAACTCCAACTTCGAAATCGACCTCGCCTTCACATCATCGGTAGATGATCTCAAGCTCAACCGCAGACACTCACTTCAGCTTGAGCAAGCTCAAGCAAACATCTTCGCCAAACTAACCAACCCACTCACACTCTCCGACAACCCCTTCCCACCCCCAACACCCCCCATCGCACCCTCCATCCCCCCAAACCCACGCGCGCCACCACCAGCACCACCAAGCGCACTGGCCACTCCATGCGGAAGTCTCAATCCAACCATAGCCAACAGCTTGACCAAAACGCCACTCGTCAACAGCGGCAGAATGACCAAGAAAAACACCTTAACAGGGTGCTTGCGCGCATACCGGACAATATCCCGGAAAAGCTTCTTGATGGAGTGAATCATGCGCTGGACGAAACCCTCCCGCGGCCGAGCCCGGCGCGACGACGACGAGAAGGTTGAGAAGACGGATGGACTGGAGGAGCGGCCTGTGGTGCCTCGGCCGAGGCTGAAAATTGACGGCGCCGAATGTCGGCCGTGGTGGGTTGAGGTGTAGCCTTTGTGGTGGCTAGAGGAGGAGTGGCCCTTTGTGCTGCGGGTTGGGGACCCTCTCCGGCGAACGAAGGCGCCTCCAGAGGAGGATTTGGTGGAGGAGGAGGCTCCGTCGAACCAGCCCATGATTGGGGTTTAAGTTGAGTGTGAGGGTAAGTTGATTTGGATTGGAGTTTTTGAATCGGGGGATTTGGGAAGGTGAGTGTTTTATGTGTGGTGATGATGAGCCTTTTTTCAGATGGCGGGAATTAGGATTGAGTGCGAGTCTTTGTTCAATTCTCGTTTGATCTGGACTTGCGAGGGGAGTTTTCGACTGGGGCTGTTCCACAGCGATCTCGATTGCGATCAGAGAAGAGAGAGTCGCAATCAATGCCGACGGGTGTAGAACGAAGCTGTCTAAAGTAGATCCCGCCGAAGATGTAGATGTAGATGTCAATGTCGATGTTACAGGTGCAGGATATGCCGGCGCTCAAGAATTGCTTGCGCCTCGTGACAGTCCGACGAATTCTAACCACTGTGTGGCAAGGGCAGAAGTGGATGAAAAGAGACAGATGCAGGTCAGGCCGCTAAGAGCTGCAGCGATGCGCACGTCGTCAGGTCTAGGCCGCGGGCGTACTGTATGTACAATCTATGAACCCACCGGGGACGGTTTGCTGTGTCGTGGCAAGTGACAGGAACAAGAATGTATAGAGTACGGAGTAGAATGGAGATCGTGAAGCTCATCAGCCTACGAGAGGGGTTAATCTGAGTGCCCCTGGAGAAAATGAAAATGCGGTGGCTGGGGGAGCGAATCGCACGTAAGCTTGGACATTTCAGAGTGAGACCGCTAGTACTTCAGCTGTGGACTCGTTACCCAGTGGTTTGGTTTCGGGTGCCTGGATGCCTCGACACCTTGACACCTAAGAACTGGAATCACATGTCTGTGGCTGGTAATTAGTGGCCTGAGGCATGAATCAGGCCGGAACGACGTCACTGGCGTCGACGGTGGTTCTTATACTCGTGGCTGTTCTTGGAGGCTTTCTAGAATTCATTTTCACTTCCTGCTTTGCGTGCCTCACTTCACCATGCCGAGTAAGTCTCTTGTTAAACATTTACAATAGTATAGCGGACTGACCACGATCTATTCACACAGAAAGCCCAGACTACTGTATGTCTATACTCAAGTTCCCCATCCAGCGCCCAACAAGCAAGCCTAATAGTCGCTACAGACAAGATCCTCGGTGTATCCAGCGATGCGACTCAGCCGCAGATTCGCAGCGCATATAAAAGGTAAGTAGTCTATGAGCATTCATACCCGAAGATCACCAGACCCATCCAAGATCCTCTCGAAACACCGCCTAGACTAACACGCCCTCCCAGGGAATCGCTAAAATCCCATCCCGATCGAGTCCCCGCCGACTCCCCCGAAAGACCAGCCCGAACCCAAAAATTCCAAGAAATCAACGACGCCTACTACACCCTCTCCGACCCAACCCGCCGCCGCGAATACGACCAAACCCGCGCCTTCGAACAAGCCGAAGAAGAAGTCGACGAAGAAGTTCCCCCAAGCGGCCGCAGTTTCCCATGGTCCGCCTTTGGCTTTGGTAGTCGCGCCGAGCGCGATGATGACCAATTCGGATCCGTCTTTGAGGAGATGCTACGCGAGGAAGGGCTCGCTGAGGAAGCTGGTGATGAGGGAAATCGGCGTACTCGACCTACAGGCCGGTTTTGGGCCATCGTTGGTGGAGTTAGTGGTGGTGCGCTGGGCTTTATCGTGGGGAATGTCCCTGGTGCGTTGGCGGGGGCTGTGGCTGGGAATCGGTTGGGTGCTGTTCGCGATGCGAAGGGGAAAAGTGTCTATGAGGTTTTCTTGGACCTTCCACAGCCGGATCGGGCGAGGCTCTTGAGTGAGCTTGCAGCAAAGGTGTTCCAGACTACGATGGGACGGTAGGGGATTTTGGGAATTGCATGGGATTTGATATTGGTTGGATTTTGGCGTTTGGTCTGGTAGTTTTGTCTTTCTATGAGCAGAAGTGGGGTTGGATGAGATCTTGCATTGGAATCTTGTGGAGATCGGTCCAGATCTCGGATACCGTTTAGCCGGATTACCTATGTAGATATACGAATACATTCAAGGAACAAGCTCTTTCCCGTATATAGTTATACGAGTATCATGTCTGCGATTAAATAGGGTCCATGCCAAGATTGGCCAGACTTTGGTCCTTATCGATAACAGGGCTTATTTACAGTACAACTTTCTGACCAGATCCCATCTCGGTCATCCCCTGTCATCCTTGCGGAGAAAGTTGGCCGCACTGCATTTATTTCTCTCTATAGAAACCCGCTGTTACTTTGATTGAGACATTGGTCATTTGATCGAATGATCTAGGTGGCATCCCGTCAATTCCAATAGTTCTGGACCGTCGCCCACGCTAGCCAACACCCCACCCACGCTCACCGCTTGCGGTCAAAAAGGACACCCCTCAATCAAAGGTCTATATTTATCCCCGCCTGGCCGCGCTGGTTTTTCTCTTCTGTTCTGTGACTTGACATTGTTAATTGCTTCCCCAAAATGACTACCGCTACAGCTGTTTACCCTACTCTGGAGAACCGTCCGCTCAAGGACACCATTGTTCTCTTCGATGTGGACGAGACCCTGAGCAAGGCCCGGCGGGTATGTTTGCGACAGAACACCCCTCAAACAAAGCAATTGCTAACACGACGTCTTGTTTATTTAGTCCGCCACTCCTGAGATGCACGAGTTGCTCTCTCGGTTGCGACACAAGTGCGCCATCGGATATGTTCGTGCCTCCTCCCACTCTCCTGCGTCCCCAGTCGAATCTAACTAGAAAACACCGTTCAGGTCGGCGGCTCCAACTACGTTAAGCAGCAGGAGCAGTTGGGCAATGCGACTACCGAAGTCACCTCCCTGTTCGATTTCTGCTTCTCCGAGAACGGCCTCGTGGCCTGGCGCCTGGGCAAGCCTCTCGACAGCAACAGCTTCATCCAGTGGCTTGGGGAGGACAAGTACCAGGACCTCGCCGATTTCTGCCTTCGTTATATTTCCAACGTCAAATTGCCCAGGAAGCGTGGTACTTTCATTGAGTTCCGCAATGGCATGATCAATGTCAGCCCTGTTGGACGTAATGCCAGTGTGGAGGAGCGGAATGAGTTCGAGGCGTATGTTTACGCATTCCCGAAGAACCAGCTATGCTCTGTGAGATAGCAGGATATGCGAGGACATTTTGGCTGACACTGGAATTAGTTATGACAAGATCCACAACATCCGTCGGGATATGGTCGAGGCCCTGAAGAAGGAGTTCCCCGACTACGGTCTCACGTAAGTTTGCGCCAACAGAATGATGTATACCGTGAAAGTATAGCCCTAACGACTGTTCTGCAACACAGCTACTCCGTCGGTGGCCAGATCTCCTTCGATGTCTTCCCCACCGGTTGGGACAAGACTTACTGCCTGCAGCACGTCGAGGCCGAGAAGAACATCACCGGTATCGAGTACAAGACCATCCACTTCTTCGGAGACAAGTGCTTCCCCGGTGGCAACGATTATGAGATCTACTCCGACCCCCGCACGATCGGTCACTCGGTTGATGGTCCTGAGGACACCATGAAGCAGTTGAAGGAGCTCTTTGACCTTTAAATTATTGAGCGAGTCGCGCCGTGAGTTATCCGCGGAAGTGGCATGATGTTGCGAAATAGCGTATGCATATTGAAAAGCTTGGAAGAACCTGTTAGAAGGGTCCTCGGTCGCTCTGAAAGATATTTGTCGAAAGATAATCGATAGAAATCGATCCTAATTCCATGAACTGTTATGATGATTGTCTGTCCCTTGATTAGGAGGTGTATGTATGTTTTCCGGAAATTTGCGGGGCGCATCGGGGAAAGCGTCGATCTTCCAAGGTTTCCCGATCCGCGTTTAGTCATCCGTCCAATTCTTTGCCTGCGTCACAAACTTTGCCTGCGTCACAAATCGCTTCCAACCTTACACCAAAAGAATTGTCTCTCTCTATCTCCATCGTGCATGGAATAAACCCATACCCTCGAGCTATGGCGTCTCAAAAACACGTCGCGGAGGTGCCGCGCAACCTACTCCCTCGCTTGACCTGGAACAGCTCCTCTTCTCGTCCATCCGTCACTCCCTCACATTGTCCCGCTCTCACAAAAAGAACGACAACCTATAACTACTCCCAGGGATGGAGTCCTCTAAATCGCCAAATCCACTCACTCACTGCTCGTCACCAGTCCTCCCGAGCCTTTTCTACCGCTATCCGTGACTCCCACTTCGTTTCTCCTGTTTCCCGCCGACCGTCTACTTCACCTGCCTCACGCCCGGCCGGGGAACAACCTCTCACCAGTCCGGTCCGTCACAATGGCGTTTACGTCGCTGCGTTCAAGCCCGCTCAGCGCGCTTTCCATGCGACACCCTCTCGACCTCGTGATCACCATTTTGACACCCTCCGCTTCGTTAAGAGGCTTCAGGCCGAGGGGTTCAGTGAGGAACAGGCCGTGGCTATGATGCGTGTGTTGAACGATATCATCCAAGAGTCTATTCAAAACTTGACGCGGACGATGGTCCTCCGCGAAGGTAAGCATTCCGACATTTGAGCTAGCTTTCCTCTGCGCCTTATGTCCGGAGACGTCTAACCAGAGGCATTCCATCATAGATTCGGAGCGATCAACATACACCCAAAAAGTCGACTTCGCCAAGCTACGCTCCGAACTCCTAAACGCCGATTCCACCGAAGCACAACTGACCCGCTCATCACACGAGAAGATCGCAGCGGATCTCGCAAAGCTTAACTCGCGGCTGCGCGACGAGATCGGCCGCACACAAGCCTCCGTCCGATTAGATCTGAATCTGGAGAAGGGCCGGATCCGCGAGGAGGCCAATGGCCAAGAGATGCGGATTAAGGAAACGGAAACGCGCATTGAGCAGGAGGTTGCTGGTCTACGGGAGCGTGTCGAGGCTGTCAAGTTCTCGACCCTGCAGTGGCTGATGTATGATTTCCGAACTCGTTTATCATCGGATAGATTGATGCTAACTTCTGTTTTCTTTACTCTAGGGGTGTCTGTACCGGTACTGCTGCTCTGATTCTTGGTGCTTGGCGCCTGTTTATGTGATTTGCTTTTGTATAGACTTGTGTGCATGGCTACGGAGCGTTTCTTTTCTTGGTTGTTTTATACATGAGACTTGGTGTCTCCTCGACTTTTTTCTTTCTTTTGCATCAATACTTTGCTTTCACTCTCTGCTCTGGCTTGTGACCGAGTTAGTTAGATAGCGATGAACCGTGTTCCTCTTCATTGGATGTTGTCTATTGTAGAGCCTATCGTTCCTTGGCTAGGGGCTACATACTATATGAGTCAATCCAACAAAACACTAGCAAAATCCGAATGAACTTTTCGAGTGTTCAAAACGATTCGAAATATTTCACTGTAACCCATTTAGGCAGGCACTGTCTATCTGCAAGACAAATTGTCCCACCCCGGAACCCCGTCGGCATCAACAAAACGCTAGTCCATCGACGTTATAGTATCAGCCGATGCTCGGCAAACGCTGTCTGAATAAAACAATCAACCCCATTACTTCCCAAAACAAGCCTCGTCATGACGAATCCCATCCTATGAAATGCAATTTTCAACCAAGCTAAGCATCAGAACTCCTCCCACGGGTGCCGAACTCCCGATTGGAGTGCCTGGCACCTTCCCCTGGAGCTTATCTTGCGCGGGGGTCAAGGCGGCCTGGCCTGCATGATCGGCTGTGAATGTTGCATCCTCGTGCGGAGTACACGGTTTAGTCTCCACTAGCTTGTCACCGGGCTGCATGATGATAATGGCGTTGTTCAAGTCTTTGCTAGCGTCGTTGACGAGCTGGCTACCTGATTCGATTCTGGCCAGCATAAAGTCGCCTCCACTCGCCGCGCACCTGGCTCTCTTGCTGTTCGTGCTTTGGCTTTTTTGGAAGTCGGTCTTCCTTTTGTCGGATCTGTGGTCTTTACTGAATGACCTTGCGAGTTTGAAGTCACCTCGCTTTGCTCAGGCAAAAGATAGATTGGAGTCCGGTGACCGGGAATACAGGTGGATTTACGGGAGAGATCTTTGGTCGCTAAGGTTTGCTATTGCTACCATGATTATCATGCAGCTCCTGAACGTGTGGCTCTTTTTGGGGCAAGTTGAGCTTATTTATGCTGCGTACTCGTCCACGGGCGTACTTGATGTGTTTGAGGTGTATCAGCCTGTCACGTTTGCGCCGAAGAGTCACAATGGATGTGACCTGGATATGCTATTGATGGAGCATTCCTTTGGTGAAAGCTATGGCGTGCCATTTGTTGGTAAGTATTACCTTAGGGAGCTTGCTGATATATGAAATGATGCTAACCTCGGTGACGTTCAGGAAGCTATGAGCCCCCAAGTTGCAAATTTGATACCGTCAGGATCAACATGACTGTCACCTCCAGTGGACACCAGTATGATCGATTGGCACTGATGTACCTGGGTGATGCAGAGGTCTTCCGCACCTCGACTGCAGAGCCAACATCCACGGGAATCGTGTGGACATACATCAAGGAGATGTCGCAGTATAATGCCTTGTGGACTGAGTCGCAGAAACTAATCTTTGATCTGGGGAATATCATTACGGATGTTTATACGGGACCTTTCAATGTCACGCTGACGGTGCACTTCTCATACACGGGGAACGCGAGAAGCGCAGATATCATCTATCCTATCTCGGCCAAGAAGTCTGCTTCGAACTCCGCCAGTGCGTTCACGGTTCCAACTGATAACACAACCGTCTCTTATACAATTCCCGACACGGTATCACGGGCTGTAGTTGCCATTTCCGCCTGTGGTCAATCTCAGGAGGAGTTTTGGTGGTCGAATGTTTTCTCGGAGGATACAGAGGATTTCATAAGCACCGTGGGCGAG
The DNA here is from genome assembly GCF_028828155.1 of Penicillium subrubescens. NCBI lineage: Eukaryota > Fungi > Ascomycota > Eurotiomycetes > Eurotiales > Aspergillaceae > Penicillium > Penicillium subrubescens. Next base: position 1,812,248 of record NW_026643151.1, on the reverse strand, counting down.
CTCTACGGGTACTCCCCCTTCCGAGAGATTCAGCTCTACATTGATGGTATTCTTGCTGGCGTCGTGTGGCCCTTCCCTGTTATCTTCACTGGGGGTGTAGCACCTGGTTTTTGGCGCCCGATTGTTGGTATTGATGCCTTTGATCTTCGCCAACCAGAGATTGATATCTCGCCTTTCCTTCCACTGGTGCAAGATGGTCAGGAACATTCGTTCGAGATTCGAGTCACAGGGTTGAATATCACTGGTGGAACTGCCACCTTTGCTGATACTGTGGGCTCCTACTGGGTTGTCACTGGCAACATCTTCCTCTACACTGGGGACAAGACAAGCTCAAAAGCCCTGGTCACTCGCAGCAAAACCGTTCCTCACGTGGAAGCTCCTGCGCCTAAATTCACCGTCACTCGACACCTGGCGCAGAACGAGACCGGCGAAAACGACACATTGTCATATTCTGTAACTGCAGAGCGGACCTTCATTGCATCTTCCCCAGAATATTCGTGGTCACAAAAACTATCTTTCTCCAACTACGGCTACCTCAACCAACAAGGATACAGTCAAGTCAACACACAACTGACTTCTGGAAAGAACACCATCTCAAAACTCGGAATCAAATCAAGCTCCAATGAAACCACCTTTAGCTACCCTCTCATCGTCAACGCAACTTACGGCATTACCACAAATTCCCTTACAATCGATGCATGGATGGAACGAGGTCTTGAAATTAAATCTACCGGTGGTCCAGGTCTATCAACCTACACGTTCGTCTCCGGACCATCCCAGCTCCACACCACGCAGTCCGGCAATGCGACATATAAGTCAGCCACTGGATCAAGCTCAGCTTCTACTGGTAACACGGCTGATGAGTTCTCCGGTGTTGCAAATGGAGTGTCTTATTCAAGATCTGTTACGGCTGCTAATGGGAACGTCGTCTCCGATACTCAGGGCGGTGCGAAGAAGGTATACAAGGATATGACTGCATTTGGTCGGGGTAGTGTGCGGAGTATGCTTGGAAGAGGACCGGGTAGTCCACCCAGTTAGGGGTTTGAGGACTGTCTGCTTTCATTGGTTGGCTACGTATAGCATTATTGTCTAGGCAATAAATGACAGTAATAATTGAGAATTCGAAGCCATGTTGAGAGGTGGCATGATGCTTTTAAAGGTGTGCGAACGAATAGAGATTGAGCATTTCTGGTGTCAGGGTGATTGTTGTTGAAAGTAATGAGCCACAAGTAAGAGTTTTATGAGAGAAGTTTATACGGAATGAAGGCTTGAGTTGCCTAAGAGGAAGAACTAGAAAAAGGATTGTGCGAAGGAGAAGGCTTGTCCGGTTTCAACAATTGTTGCACCCAACGACTTGATGAACCGCGAGACACGTTTTGCCAGCAAGTAACCTCAGCATGGCGAATGTCATTTTTCGATGTGGTTGGTGACCGCCGTGCTTGCGGATCTTGACTGGCCTCGTGTGAGTCGCGTCGAAGTAGTCTTGGATGTCGACGCACTCGTACGGTATCCCCCAATCTTGTATATCCGCTTAGTGGAGGTCGCAATGCTTCAGGATGACGGCGATATCCGGCCGTTGCACCACTTGGGCGCACCTATTGTTCACCCTGCTGCGAGGCTTCTTCCGCGTATTACTGGCATACCTTCACGACCTCTCGTGGGTAAGGCCGGAACTTGAGCTTGCCCAATGTGTCGGCGGGTGACCCCTGAGTCATACGGTTCGGCGACGACGTGTCGAAGTCTTTGTTAATAATGGCGTCTTGGGAGCGAAGGCGTTGATCGAACGTCACACCCTCCTTGACATCTTGGCCTCGATCGCCACCCCTATGAGGAGACGTGGTAGACAAGACGGGCTGAGTACCGTGGTCAATCGAGGAAACTGGTGTCCCCTTAGGCGGATTGAAAGCAGACTCCTGATCACTGCCTCAAGAGTCCAGGCTTGTGTTGCCCCGAGGAGGGAAGGATTGTTGGATAAGGTCACGCTCGCTGTTGGTGGCCACACATTTCGCCAATTCCCGCTTGGGGGTGTTCTTCTAGACTGGCAGGTTCCTCAATTGCGGTCTCGTGCAACATCCTCCCACTTTTTTGGGCAGTGTTTCTTTTCAAGGGCTGCCCGAATTTCATCGACTCCAGAGCCCTGGCAGGCTTGAAAATCTGGTGGGGACTCAAGTCCAGCAATGCATCATTGGAAATGTATATACCCCCAAACATTTCCTGGGGCATGATCTTCTCTGGGCAATGAATATAAGCGTAGGGTTCTTCCCTTTCCTCCTCAATTTCCATGGCTTGACAAATATTGCGATTTGTTCACAAATAATCAGAGGTCGATATCTTTGAGTTCTCCTGGTCGAGAAAGCCGGGCAGCAGTGCCTCGCACACTCCAGGGCCAACAACCAGTGCGGTTGATGAAGGAAAGCGAGAGGGATCACCGAGGTGGGTTCAGTCTTGGTGCTCGATTTTCCATCTTGGCGATTCTGGCAGCATGATCGTTTCAAGAGTAGGTTTTCTATGTGGCAAAGAGATTAAGTTAGACAGAATGGGTTATGTTGCTCAATCCCAACGAAAGATATATCATACCACGCGGGACGATTATGAAGAGTGACACCAATAGGTGCGCTAGAATCCAACAGAGTGAAGCAAGTGTTGAAGGAGCAGAAGGTGTGGAGAAGAGGAGAGATCCACTTGGTCATTGCTAATAAAGCCGTGTTGAGAGTGTTTCCGGGTATATAACAAGCGAGTGTTCAGCACCGTTCAAGGTGTCAAGCACGGTGAATAGACTGAGACAGTGTGCAGTCAATATAGAGGTATAAAGGTAGACACCGTTTATTGAGCCCTGAGAAACCTAGCATGGTTGGCGAGAGGATCTGCTGGAAGGGATACGCAGTATCAGATATGTTAACGGTGGAAGAGAAAAGAGCCCTGAATATAGGAATGGAGATTGCTTATATGCACAGGGTTAGCCACATCGTTCAACCGGAACTTTCCACATGGCTTGTTTCCTCAGGCTAAATAGGTAATGCCTTTATGGGCTTCGTCTTTTGGAAGCATCAACAGCAGTATGGAGGACCTAGCTGCCCTCAAATTTCTATTCACAATATATAGAATCTGATGCTTATATATAGCCTTCAATTAGACTCCGATACTGATAGTGGAATCTAGTCGACCTAGATAGTACTATTGTCTTCTAGTGCTAGGGTTATCCGTGGAGCTTTGATGTTTGCATGTTCCTTACTCCCTCTCCCTTCTTCCCCTTTCTTCTTCCCCTTTCTTCTTCCCCTTTCTTCTTCCCCTTTCCTCTTCCTCTCTCCTCTTCCTCTCTCCTCTTCCTCTCTCCTCTTCCTCTCTCCTCTTCCTCTCTCCTCTTCCTCTCTCCTTTCCCATTTTCCTCCCTAACACCTCTCTCCCTCACTTCTTTTCTCCTACACTTTCTCCTCACACATCGCTCACTTCTCGTCAGGATCGGCTCACATCTTGAACAAAGACTTAAGCAGACACCGTCTTAGACTGCACTTAACAACGAGATGGCGGACTCTCAGCAAGGCACAAAGCGCTCCTACGACGAGATAAACAGCCCTGATCATCTCCAATCCGGATTTCAGAGGTGAGTGCTCAGTCTTTAATAATCAAACATTACTAATATTCAAAGATTCTTCAACTCCGAAAGTTTCTCTGATATCACGATCATTTCTGGTAGCCAGAGCTTCCACGCGCACAAACTTGTACTGTCTGCGCAATCCGACTACTTTGCCAGCATATTCAGCGGTCCTTGGAAGGTAAGAAAGTCACCTTCGCAAAAGTTCTCACTGACGGAAAATCAGGAGTCTCAAAGAAACCATAATCATTCTCGAAGATGATCCCTCTAGCACTGTTGAGGCCATGCTTCGGTTCCTCTATTATCTCGATCCCTACTCCCCCCTCGCCCCCAGTCGAAGTGTCAACCACGCTTTTCAACGTCATGCTTTACATTACAAGTGACAAATACATGATCCCGAACCTAAAGTGTCTCGCGAAATAACAGTGTGAAACTTTGGTGAGAACAACCTGGAATGATAAAGACTTTCCGGATGTAATTTCGGAAATCTACCAATCTACAAGATAGAAGGAACCGGGTCCTCCGGGACCTCGCATTGTTAACTGTGCAACCACGTCTGGACACTTTGAAGTTAAAACCGGCCTTCCGAGACGTGGTGCGTGAAATTGGGGAATTTTCAAGTGATCTCATTCTTCGAACACCGGGTGATAAAGTTTGTTATTATTCCTGTGGCAACGATCGATGCCGTACAATATGGTGGATGATGCCTGGGGATGATTCTTCCCGGCTCAGATGCCCTCTTTGCCGTGCAAGGTTCGATTTCACGGTGATGGAATAGAATGTATCACTATTTGTCTTTTTCTAGGATTTTCCTGGCATTTCCATTGATATGGCACGGAAGAGTATGAGCACGGTTTTCGAATTTCTGGTGTTTTTATGGGATTATATGGATTTATTGCTAGGAAACCTCCGATTCACCAACAATACATGTTACAAAATCCCTGACGCAGACAGTAACTTACCTTAAATGCGTAATATAGAAAGCGTGACTCTGTTCAATCCATCATCGCGCTTTTTCCAGTCGCACTGACCTACAGATCGGCCGTATTAGATAGGTATACTACATGAGTCACATAAAGGGATTTCCACATGACGAATTGCTTCTAGTTCGGTCAAAATATATCGCAGTGCGACAGGCATCTGGCAAGATAAAACTTCGGTATAGATTGAAGGCAAAGAAATGAGAAAGTTTGAAACATGGCCATCAAATTATACCAGGCGATGTCTAATGCTCGACCAATATCTAGTACTACTACTGAGAGAGTCATCTGCCCTTTCTTCAAGGAACGTCATCGGTCCTCTACCTATAGATAGACCAAGGCGGTGAGATGCGTCATGTAAGCGGTGAGGCTCTCTAGCACATTCTTATTGGCTATTACCACGTATCTCCACGTGATTGCATCGATAAGATGCTCCCCAGATTTCACGATTGCGAATCTTCCCTTTGCCAATCCTCGTCGTGTGGCGTTAAAAGATCTCTAGCACGCTTGTCATCAGGATGGGCGTGGTCGCGGAATATACCGATATCCCAGGTAGGTACTTCTAGCCCCTGGATTGTGCTGCTTAGAGCAGAGACTTACTGTACCAGGCGTGATCCCCGAGACCCTCATCTCCGCGTTCGCGCAGAACGATACTCTTGATGTCGATGGACGCCCTAGCAAGCGGCGCAAGGTCACCAAGTCTGGTCCATACAATTTGAGTGATGAGCTGGGTGTATCGTCAACTGGAATTCCCTTGGGATATATCCCACTGACTCGGTTGTCTTTGCGATTAGTAAGTAATCAATCGCATTATGCTCAACAAAGCAAAGCTAACAATTTGCCACCATTTTCATCAGGACTACCCCGAAGCATATCGATTTAATGATAAAACCCCGAATAAACTCTCCTATCTCTCGCGCCGAATACCTGTCCTCGTCGAAATTCAAAATACAAGTTCACGCTCTGATGCGACAGTCACTCTCGACCGTCCGGATGTTGAATACGTTTCTCATAAATTGGTCATTACAACAACTGATGCAGAGAAAAAGGATATAATCTCCTGTGTGGTGAATGATTTGCGACTGGTCGGCTTTCTTGAACAGCTCAGACATGTCACTCAGCTGACTGCCGCCGATCGATGCTACAATCGTCTTCCCACTGCGTGCTATCAAGCCACCGTACAACTCTTGACCGAAACAAAATCCCTGATAGTGGAAATAGTTGGCCTCTGGAGAGATTCACTTGAGACGCCTAGTCTCAATCATCTACCAGATCCAGCTTTGGAACTTTTTGGGAAGTATGTTTTGCAAGAGGATCATGTAACCGCCCTCGAATATGCGCCTCACGGACGCCGTGAGAAGCTACTTGGACATCATCGGCAGTGGTTGCCACGGGAGTTCTACGAGAGTGTCCACGTCCCACAGGATACTGAAAGTGCATCCGCCAATATCAAGTGTGATGATCTGGAGTGTGAGCTTTTCCCTTTCCAAAGACGAGCCGTTAGGTGGCTTTTGTGGAGGGAAGGAACCCAGATCAAGGAAGACGGGACCATTGCCACTATCGATAGGCCGTTGCCAAATGGCCTTCCAGCATCTTTCAAGGAAATACAGGACGCCGATGGAAACGTCTGCTACTTCAGTCATCTGTTCATGACAATTACTACCAAGATATCTCAATGGGGCGATGCCGCGAATCTTTTGAGAGGAGGCATCCTCGCAGAAGAGATGGGACTCGGGAAGACAGTTGAGATGATTACTCTGATGTGCTTGAATCGACGACCTGCGCAAGAAACGCTGAAACCCGATCCTGATGGGTTGCGGGTATCTGGCGCTACTTTGATCATTACACCACCGGCAATCCTGGAACAATGGAAGCAAGAAATTGAGCAACATGCTCCGAAACTAAAGGTGCATCACTACACGGGCATTAGGCGTGGACAAGAAAAATCAGATGACTTGATGATTGAAGAGATAGCAGATTTTGACGTTGTCTTAACCACCTACAACGTTATTTCTCGGGAGATACACTATGCTGGTGCCACGCCATCGCGGAGTCTTCGCCATGAAAAGCGGTTTGAGACTCGAAAAACACCGCTAGTCCGGATATCATGGTGGCGTGTCTGCCTAGATGAAGCTCAGATGATTGAGAGCGGTGTCAGCAATGCAGCAAAGGTGGCTCGCTTGATCCCTCGACAGAACGCCTGGGCTGTGACTGGTACACCATTGCGAAAGAATATCGATGATCTGTTCGGGTTGCTGTTGTTTCTCCAGTACAGACCATTTTGCGACTCAAGCTCCTTATGGAAGCGTCTTTACTCAAGATTTGGCCCGGTGTTGGTCAGCATCATCAATTCGATTGCGCTTCGACATACCAAAGACAAAATACGCGACGAACTGCGCTTACCGCCTCAGAAGCGTATTGTGATCACTACTCCTTTTACTCCAATCGAGGAGCAGCATTATGGACAACTGTTCGAGGAGATGTGCGAACAGTGTGGTCTCGATGCATTCGGCGCACCTCTTGAGGATGACTGGAATCCCGAAGACCCGGGGACTGTTGAAAAAATGCGCACCTGGTTAACCCGCCTTCGCCAGACCTGTCTCCATCCTGAAGTTAGTGGTAGTAATCGTCGGGCGTTGGGCGCCAGCAATGGCCCGCTGCGTACGGTCGATGAGGTTCTTGAAGTTATGATTGAGACCACCGACACATCTATCCGCACGGAAGAGAGAACTGTACTTCTTTCTCAGCTTCGTCGGGGCCAGCTTCTCGAGAATGCGAAGCGAAAGAAAGAATCATTAACTCTTTGGCAGGCTGCTCTGGACCGTGCTACTGAGCTGGTAAATGACAGCAGAGCGCAGCTTCAATTACAGCGGTTGAAAAACAAGGGCGTGGCTCTGAATGGCGTAACAACTATCCCTCAAACTCCTGATTATACCACCGACGACGAAAACGACGAAGAAGAAGTAGACAAGAACAGCCGTATTGGCCAGTGTCGTCTGAAGCTTCGTGCTGCCCTGGAAGTGCAACATATTGCTGTGTTTTTCACCGCGAATGCGTACTACCAGATCAAAAGTGATCCCACTCTGACCCAACCAGACTCCGAGCATTTCAAAGCCCTTGAGAAGAAGGAAGAGGAAGGGTACGAGGCAGCAAAGTTGATTCGTAAGGAGATGTTGATCGACATCTCTCGCAAAGTCGAGCGGTACATGAGAGCCATCAAGGAAAAGGCTCGAAAGAAGGAGTTTGTGCACATTCCGACAATGAAGCCATACCTGTACAGCAGGGGACTGGAATCTTACAGGATACTCAACAAATTCGAGGATTTGTGCAATGCTCTGAACAAGCATGCCGAGCAATACAATCAGTGGCGAGAGGTCATGATTGGGCTTGTCTCTCAATCACTCATTGACCAGGAAGAGGATGCTGAACTGGAAGGAAACGAGTACGAGCGATCAACCAAGCACCAAGATGAAATGTACGTTTACATGGAGGCTCTCCGTACGATGTATGCCGATCGTCACGATGCCCTTACCGGCCAGAAGAACATTCTTATCTCCCACGAGGCCAAGGCTGGTATCGCTCAGGCCAAGAAAGGAGAAGGGCCATCCCCGGAACTGTTTCTTTCCATCATGAACACTCGCAGTGAACTCATGCCAGATCCTAACCTGGGATCACTTCGTGGTATTGTGAGTGAACTACGCAGCTTGGTTGGCTCGCTCGATTGGCAAGCTTCTGGAGGAAGCTCTCGTGCCAGTGCAGAACTTGAGATGGTCACTTTGGTCTTGAAGAATGCCGGCCGAATGATTGCTGAGCAGCTCAAAATATCTTCAAATCTAGAGAGAGAAGTGGAAATGTTTCGAGACACGATGAATAACCGACTGGAATATTATCGTCATCTCCAGCAAATTTCAGACACGGTCGCACCCTACGATGAAGAGAATGCTGGCAAGCCAATGGATGAGAAGCTATTTGCTTCCAAATTGAAGCAAGAAGAAAAGATTGAGGCTAAAATCTCCTCACTCAAATCTAAGCGGCGATATCTTATCCATCTCCGTGATGATCCAGGCGAGGAAGATACCTCCCGCATATGCATTATCTGCCAGTCAAGCTTTGAAAATGGTGAGCACTGCATCCCACGCCGACTTGATAGAGCACTTGAAGACTGACTCTTACTATTAGGTGTCTTGACTGTTTGTGGTCACAAATACTGCGCAGATTGTCTGCGATTATGGTGGCGCCAACATCGAACCTGTCCTATGTGCAAAAAACCTTTGAAGTTCAACGACTTTCATCAAATCACGTACAAGCCACAGGAACTGGTTGCCCAGGAAGAAGAGACGCCTTTCAAATTTGACCACGAAAGACAGTCGAACAATGCAATCTACAGCGATATTAGCTCGGGTGTTTTGAAGCAGATTGAAACCATTGAGCTTGACGGTTCGTTTGGTACAAAGGTCGACACCCTTGCACGTCATATTATCTGGCTTCGGGAGCATGACCCAGGATCCAAGGCAATTGTCTTTTCGCAGTACAGGAATTTCTTGGTTGTGTTGAAGCGAGCATTCGACCGATTTGGCATCGTCAATAGCAGTGTCGACGCCCCTGATGGAATCGAGAAGTTCAAAAAGGATCCAGGAGTAATTGGTCCACCATTTAGTAACCATGATTTACCATGCTAATGTACTCTTACAGATTGAATGCTTTTTGTTACATGGCAAGGCACAGTCGTCAGGACTGACACTTATCAACGCAACCCATGTCTTCCTGTGTGAGCCGCTCATCAACACCGCAATTGAACTGCAGGCCATTGCTCGAGTCCATCGAATCGGTCAAAGCCGTCCCACTACAGTTTGGATGTACCTCGTGTCCGGGACCGTCGAGGAATCCATCTACGAATTATCAGTAAATCGTCGGCTCGCCCACATCATGGAGAAGGAAAAAAAGGAGAAAAACTCTCGCTTCATCAATCCGAGTGACGGAGACGAGTCGTTGATAGAAGATATAACTGAAACGGCAATCGAGTCCGCCAATTCCATGGAACTGGAGGATGCAACTCTCAACAGTCTCATGACGAGCGGTGCGGCAGGTGGTGAGATGGTTAAAAAGGATGATCTATGGCAGTGTCTGTTTGGAGCTACGGCTGGAAAGGATGATCACGGTCTTTCAAGTGATGCAGAGAGAGAAGTTGGCCGCTTCTTGCGCGGCGAGGCTGCGGAGCAGAGAAGAGAGGAAGCTATGATTTAACGAATTTTATGAACAGCATGGAAGGAAGATATTAGGGGAGACAGACTTGTCAATAATTTGTGGGAGAAATAGCCTGTCTCTAAGCATTAGGCGAGGACATAAAGCATAGACGTGTTTCATAAATTCCTAACTGTCATCTGCCCTTTGGTGTAGGGTCTTTGAGCAAAAGTGTTTCAGATCGCTTGTGCTCATTGCCGAGCCTTGTGCTCATACACAATCGAGAATTCCTAGGAATTCATTGGGTGGGGGGGGGGGGGGGCAGTCCCACTGATCGCCAAAGGTTCGCCAGAGAGCTTTCATGTCCCATTCGAGGCGTTCATGAATTTGCATCAGTTCGCAGCATCTCCTGTAGGCTGCTTTCTGCATCAAGACCATCAGGCAGGAAAAGGGGGGACCTGTATAAGTCCTGATTCCACCCTGGGCTGCCATCCGGTGCGGAAGGAAACGGGTTCTCACTCTTCAAGCGAGCACAGAGTTCCGCGGTGGTATCTGGACCCCCAGCATCGCTCGTGCTATCCGCGTTCTAATCCTGGTCAGCAAATGAAGGAATGTGACATCAGAAAGCACTCACCTCCTTGTCGACGCTGATCTCGCTGTGAGGTGAAGTCTGGGTAGCAAGATAGTCCGTGGCCCACTGCTCAGTGAAGTTTCCGGTGAATCTGTCCTGTTCGTCGCGCTCCCCTATTAAGTCGTTAATATAATGGTTAAAGAGCTGAGATCCTGACTGTATGCCCTAGACACTTACGAAGACTGCAGTAATGGGCTTTGTTGTAGAAGACCCAGTTCATACAGCCACCTCCTGACTGCATCTTTTCACCGGCGTAGTTGACGATGCAGCTGTGGAAAACCCCGATCCCCTCTTGCAGGGACTGTATTGTTTTCCTTGAGGAGCAGCCTCGCCGCACCGCTGCCAATGGGCAACTAGGCGTTGGTGAAAATTCTCAACGGGCTGTGGATCCTCACGCCAGTCCACGTTGCGGATCGGTCTGCACGCCTCCACGGCCTTCTCGTCAGGCCGGGTGCTTGGATTGCTGGGCATGAGAGGGCTGAAGTTTTGGTCTAGGCCGGTAGCTAGATTCCGAAAAGTCAGCTTTTGAGAGTAGAAAAGACTTGTGGTTGGACCCACGGATTGATGGTTGGCTTGAGCTGCCCGTCTCAACTGCAGACGGAACGGCCGGGGTCGCGTACGACACGCCCTGCTATTCGGGCCTTGCTTTGTTTGTACTGACAAGTAACCCAGGTGGGTCTTCTAAATGCTCCATCTGGATGCAAGATTTTGTCAACCACAGCATATCTAGTGAGCCTCCTGTCGAGATTGTATCACATACCTTGAAGGCTGGTGATATTCATGGAGTAAGACAGGCGGGCGGTACTGAAGTGATGCAGGAAGGGAGAAGGATGGAAAAAAACGTTGCAGAGCAGAAAGTTCGACTCGTGGCAGCTTATTGCTTCAGGTGGAAAGAAAGGAAGAGAGGAAGTGAGGATCGCAAAGCGAGCGAATCCTGAAGAAACCGGGCAAATAGACCCCACCTTTCTATAGAAGCAGCCTGTTTGCTCTACATCAATTCTTGAATCAAGAATTTTCACTCAAACTCCCGTTCGAAAGTACCTTGAAGTACCGCTCGTCGGAGTATTGCTGTATCCCCCGCATTCATTATCAGTCTCTTTTCGTGGAAAATATCTATAAAAGTCATTCAAATCGTCTTCATCGATGGCTCGGGTACCACCTCTTTGATTTATCGCTCGACCCCAAGATCATTTTGAATATTTGTCATGGTTTAAAACTATATCCACAAGACAACTATGCCCCGTTATGGATTTGCAGAAAATGAGACTGTAATAATAGATTTGATGGCACAACATGTGCCATTACGCAGAGGAAACAGTCAGGAGGAAAAAACAAGTCAATCGGTCAATCTAGAAATCTCTAAAGAAGCTGAACAGAAAGGGGGAAGAAGGGGGCTCTTGTAGGCCGGCAGAGTAGGGTGCAGGGCCTAGTCAACAAGGAATCTGCCTTGCAAGTAAATATCCATCAAATTTGACCTATCTCTCTTATCTTGTTTGTCTATTCAATGTTCATGTGAGAGCTTGTATGTGGTAGACTTTATACTTCGGGCGGTGTGGGTGGGCAGGTCAACAGGATGGGTCACGTGAGGAGGCAAAAAAAGGTTGTTACAGTATCCAGACCCTGGGGACCTAGAACCTCGACACCTCACAATTTAGGCCCGGATTTGGGAGGCCACAAACTGACCTTTACTAAGCAATCCCCACCCCCGGCCGATTTGGGGACTCTGGTGACCGGTGACGGTGACGTGTGTTTTGTTGCCTATGAAACCTTCCAAGAGCCGCATATTAAAGATCATCCGTTCCAGTCAATGTCCCATTTGTGCTCAGCTCCCATAATTCAGTTCCCCCGTCATGGCGTCAGACTTGCCGAGCCCCGAGGCTCGCGAGTTGAGTCTGATAGGCAAGGTCGAGTTTAGGATTGCGATGGCCGACTCCGATGAGAAGCTCCAGTCCTTGCTCATGACATATCTGGCTCCAATTCTACTCAAGCTATCATCCGACAGCGTTGCAGTGCGCAATAAGGTCATCTCCGTCTGTCAGCATGTCAACGCGCGAGTGAAGACCCCTTCCATCCAACTACCAGTCGCCGCGTTATTGAAGCAATTCAAAGAACAGAAGTCTCAGCTCGTGCGTCATTTTGACTTGATCTATGCACAGCAAGGTATTGACCGTCTGGGCTCGGAGGCCAGGGTTGATATCCTACTCCCCTTGCTTCAAGGAATTGCGGAAATCGGGACATCGGCTAGCCAGGGTGCCATCGTCTTCAACCTCGTGCTACGACTATTGCCCCTTTTCAAAATTCCACCAAAGGGCAGTGATGAGGATCAGAAATTGAAAGAACGCCTGAAGTTATCCGATGAAGACACTGGCTTTTTGTCCTTCTGGCTGACAAAGCTACTTCTTTTGTCTCCCGCAGTCGCCGAGGCTCAGACATGCCCTGGCTTATCACCTGATGAATACAAATTCCTAAACAAGGATGCACCTGCAAATGAAACGTGGAACCCTGCAGCTCCTGGTGGCTTGAATTTGACAGAAACCAAAGTCATCGCTCTGCGCTTCCTCGGGAGTGGCGCATTTGCCGACTCGCAGCGCTTCTTGCCCTCGTTAATTGCCACCGCAGACGCAAACTCACGACTGGCTGATTTGGGCGACGAGACTCTGAAGCGGTTTGCTGTGGATCTTGAAGATTCGACCGTTGTGGAGCAGCTATACGATTTGTATTTTGGCTCCGGAAAGGCAGATGGGGCTCCACCAGTGCGCCCACCTCTGCAAGTGAGAATCCTAGTATTCTTAGGCAAATCTATCAAAGCTACAGAGAACACACAAAGAATCTACAGGCTCATCGAAGATGGGCTTCTATCGGATGCCGCAAGATCCGCCCAGGGTCTGCAAGCATCCAAGCTTAGAACGCAAATATTCACTTTCACCACATGGGTCGTTCGTATGGGCTCTCCATCTGACCTTAAACAAATTGCTCCCAAGCTGATTGCCGGCTTGAGGGATTTTATTCAGTCACAAGGATGGCCCAGTCCTGGTGCCAGTGGACAAAGACTCCCTGCAACTGATCTGAGCTTGCGTGGCCTGGCTTACGAAAGTATTGGTATCATGGTGCCGAAAGTTGACTTTCAGCTGCGTGATGAAACCGGCGAGAACTTCGAATTCGATCTCGTTCGATGGCTGTTTACATCTCTCAGCTCTGATGACTCCAGCCCACAGATCTTTGTCAGCATCGATCAAGCGCTGGGAAGCATATTGAACTCCTCGCTGGATAGCCATGATAAGGAGTTCCAAGATCAGCTACGTCCATTCTTGGTGAACCAGATGGGCTTGCACCAGGGGGATACTGATCCAGACAATGGCTTTGATGTTGTTCGGGGCGTGCAGTATGCCGCTGTGCGATTTGCCAACCGATTCCTTCCCTACAGTGACGTGGTTGCTCGCTGGGTTGATCTTATGGCCATAGCCAGAGGCCCGGAAAGACAACAGGAAATTGTGGAAGAGGGCAAGAAAGGTCTTCATCCTTACTGGTTCCGACTCCTCAATCCGGCCAAGGACAAGAAATGGGAAGCTACGACGGCAGTCGGTGAGCGTGACGAGTCTTGGTTCGAGTTTCCCAAGTTTGCCGAGGCCACTCAATACCTTTTCGGTTCAAGCGATCAAGATACAACTTCGGCTGCTCAAGGTATATCGACACCCCAGATTCTATCTGGCCCCTACAAAAATGCGTTCGTTCCTGCCGTTGCCTTCCTGCGAAATGCTCTGCTGTCGGAGGCATTCTCAGCCGCGGGAATCACAACTGAACTCGAGCAAGACTGGGATTACAAACTGGAGGTTGAACTCTCCGCCAGTGTGGAAGCACGAAACGCGGTGCGAAAGTATATTTGCAACTCCGCCAAAGAACCAGTGTTCACGTTCCTGTCCGGAATCCTTCACGGAATCGTCAAAGAAGGAATTCCGGATCTACGCCAATGCGGACTCAACTTTGTGGAGATCTGCTCATTGGCCCCGAATGATGTAGTTGAGAAGCTTCTCCCGCTTGCCCAGTCATTGACCAAGCCCGTCTTCAGCAACAACCAAGATATGCAGGGCTACGCTGCCAGGGCATTTGGCATCCTCGTTTCTCATCCTACCTTTGATGATAGCACACTGAAGAACTCCGTGACCGAACTGGTTGGTACCATCGAGTCATGGAACACTGCTATTGGCGAAGCCGCGCTTCGTGTCCGCGGCGCAGTTCTCTCATTATCATACTTGTTAAGCAGACTCGCTTACAGGAAGCTTCTGGACAAGGTTCCTGAAGCGCAAATTAAGAACATTATCGACACAGTTCTAGATATCATTGATGCTTCTCGGGATAACCTTCTTCAGCGAACTGCAGAGCTAGCCTTGGGCCAACTCAGTCTATCTGGGATTATCTCACTGCAGACTCTCCAGGAGGATGGCTGGAAGAAGCTACAGAAGAAATTGGCGACCGATGCCAAGACCGAAAATAATACTCCCATCTCCGCCCTGGGTCTTCTGACTCTGACCTTCTCCCGAGCCCAGCCGGACACTTCTTTGTTCAACGATTTTATGAGCTCTCTTTATGCTCTTCACGAAATCAAGAGCCCCGAGGTCCAGTTCACCATCGGTGAAGCACTGAGCAATGCTGCGGTTGGGTGGGATTCGCGGGCATTAATCCAAGAGTTTGATGTCGATGCAGACCTCCCTCAATCAGATGTGCCACGCACAGTATTTGCCGAGGTATGCGACAAGCTCATCAAGGATTGCGGCGCCTCCAAGCCATCTCTCCGGAAGGCGTCGGCTATATGGTTACTGTCCCTCGTGAAGAACTGTGGACACCTGCAAGAGATGCAGGAACGCCTACGTAAGTGTCAAGCCACATTTACCAGCCTGCTGGGAAGCCGGGAGGAGGTGGTACAAGAAACCGGTGCCCATGGTCTCAGCCTTGTCTACGAGATCGGAGATCAGTCCCTCAAGGATGACTTGGTCCGTGACCTGGTGGATTCTTTCACAGCGACTGGATCTAATCTCGGGGGTGGCAACATCACGGGGGATACCCAATTATTCGAACCGGGGGCTTTGCCGACAGGCGAGGGTTCCTCGGTCAATACATACAAGGATATTATGAATCTGGCCGCCGAGGCTGGAGATCCAACTCTTGTCTACCGGTTCATGTCTATGGCTTCCAACAATGCCCTCTGGACGAACAGAGCAGCATTTGGTCGATTTGGTATTAGCTCGATATTCTCCGACTCCAGTGTCGATGGATATCTCGCCAAGAACCCCAAGATCTATCCGAAGCTCTTCCGCTACCGATTTGACCCCAACCCGAATGTACAGCGATCTATGAATACTATCTGGCAGGCGCTCGTCAAGGATCCGACCGTGGTGGTGGACACGCATTTCGACCAGATTATGGAGGATCTACTCAAAAGCATGCTTTCGGGGCGCGAGTGGCGTGTTCGCCAGGCAAGTTGTGCCGCCGTGGCGGATCTTGTCTCGGGACGCCGCCCAGAGAAGTACGCCCAATATCTCGATGAGATCTACGGCAAGGCGTTTAAGCTTTTGGATGATATCAAAGAGTCCGTGCGAGTAGCCGCACTCAAGCTCTGCCAGACGATCACCAACTCGGTGATCCGCACGCTCGAGACCAACGGCTCTGAGAAACGTGCTGGTGTTCTACTCGGTAGTGCTGTTCCTTTCCTTCTTAGCGACAAGGGTCTTGACTCGAGTGTGGAAGAGGTGCGGGGATACGCCATCGGTGCCCTTGTGCAGATTATCAAAAAGAGCCCTGGCACACTGCTACATCCCTTTGTGCCCAGCATTCTTGAAAAGTTCCTGAGCTCGCTCAGTGCTCTGGAACCCCAGGCTGTCAATTATGTCCATCTCAACGCTGACAAGTATGGTCTGACCGGTCAGGAGATTGACAAGATGCGTCTATCCAGCATCCGTACCTCTCCCATGATGGAGGTCATTGAGCGATACCTGATCGACCATCTGGATGAGAGCAATGTGAAGGACCTAGCACCGAAACTGGAGAACACTCTCCGCACAGCCGTCGGCCTCCCCTCGAAGGTGGGCTGCAGCCGGGTCCTCGTCCTCCTGAGCATGAAGACCCTCCTCTTCCGCCCCTACGCGGACCGGTTCATCCAGCTCCTCAGCAAGTATGTGGTCGACCGCAACGAGACGGTCAGCGCCTCCTACTGCACGTCAATGGGGTACCTCCTGCGTCTCGCATCCGACGACCAGGTCCTGAAGACCATCGACTACGCCAAGACGCTCTATCTCAACTCCGAAGATGCAAACACGCGAACCATTGCGGCCGAAATCCTGTATTCGGCTTCGAAGCTGTCCAACGACCGATTCATGGCCTTCGCTACAGCGGCCCTCCCCTTCATCTTCGTCTGCAAGCATGACGCAGATGAGCATGTGAAGGAGGAGTTCGACAAGACGTGGCAGGACAATGTGGGTGGCAACCGAGCCGTGTCTCTGTATCTCCGCGAGATCGTGGAGCTAGTGGCGGACAACCTTGATTCGGCACGGTGGGCCATCAAGCATACGGCCGCGCGGGCTATCGCTCAAGCAGTGTTATCGCTGGAGGGGGAGATGGATCTTCCGACGGCGCAATTGGTGTGGCCGGTTCTGGAGAAGGCCTTGTCTGGCAAGACTTGGGAGGGGAAAGAAGTAGTGCTGACTGCGCTGGTGAAATTCGCGCGCTCCGGTCGGGTGCTGTGGACGAGCCGAACAGAGTTGGCCGAGTTGCTCAAGGTGCGTTCGCCATTGTGTAGTGGTCATTCACTTTTTGTTTTATTTTCCTTGTTTTATTTTCCTTGTTTTGTTTTGTTCTGTTTTGGTTCTATTCTTTTTTTCTGTTTCTTGTCTTTTTCTACTTGACGATGGCGTTTTTTTTCGGGGCTCTCACGAGACTGCGGACCGACTTGCCTAACAGAACGGGACTAAGACTGAAGTTGACTAACCCCGCATTGAATCCCAGACCATCGCCGTGCGCGAAGCGAAGCGGACTAACGCAGCCTACCGGCCGCATGGGCTGCGCGCCTTGGGGCAAATCTCACAGGCCCGCGAGGTAGACTTAATGCCTAATGCGCTTGCGATCATTGGCCCCGTGATTGACGAGGTCGTGGACGAACAAAATGACGACGGTGACAAGATGGAGATAGACGGGAAGGGGCCCGACTCGACCGAGACGCTGGCCGCATGTGTCCAATGTCTCCTCCAATGTCTAAACCCCGCCACGGCCGAAACCGAAGGTACGTTGATTGAATCATCCCCCGTTGAATTGAGTTGTCAGCTCAATTTGGATTTTTTTTTCTCCATTTTTCCCTATCTCTATCCTGTTTTTTACCCTCGTGAACCCAATCCTTGGGGAGGGAGCACAGGATGGGGCTTTGCTCCTGCGGGAACCCCCTAGCGTCCGTTCATCTGCTAAGTCTAACCACAGTGCTGGGAAACTACATACGACAGGTAATCGATCCGTTGGACCAGGCCCTGACCCACGGGGCCCGACAGGTCGTCAGCACGGTCTATCAGGAGCTCCAAGCGTTTTTCACCCGAGTGGATCAGTGGCCGGGCTTTACGGAGGCTGCTGCACCGGAGTCAGCGCCCGAGAACAAGTCTCAGGCAGAGTTAGAGTCAGAGTCCGTGTTGGCTGGCCCTATGCGAGGTCTCACTTCTCTACTCCTGCGCGAACGGGATGCAGTCGAGGTGGTGCGCAAGGGTCGTGCGGAGGCGATCCGGTCGTACCTGAAACTTCGGCCGGATCTTCGTGGGGTATGCGAGGCGCAGGTGGGCGAGTGTCTACGTGTGTGGAGGGCGGCCGAGAGATCGAGTACCGTGCAGCGACTGTTGGACGAGGCGTTGAATTTGGTGGGCTGATGAGATAGGTGGGTGAGATCATGATGGGTGGGGCTTTACAGCATACAATACATAAAAAGAGTGAGATTTTGTTGGAATACGATCGAGAGTGGTGAGATTTGAGATCCATAGACCATAGATGGACCGAGCTGTATACAGTGTATAGATCTTCACATTGTTTGAGTCATTGACCCATCATTCGAACTAACTATCAACCCCATTCAACCCGACGGTCGGAGATCGATCGGACTTTGCATTGTGTATAGGTGGAGTCGGGAGGCAAAAACTTCCAAGTTTCCCTGTTATCAGTAGTGTAGTGTAGGGGGCCATGCAGTCATAGACCGAAGAAACCAGAGAGGGCTAGCTAAAGCTAGAGAGAGAACTACTGTGAAGGAATGAAGCCTGGAGATTGCGATTGGACTGAAGAACCATGAAAACGAGAACGAGAGAGTCATGGGTACCCCCACTAAATCCAACTGAATGACTTGGACCCTGCTCAACCTCTTTCCGAAGTTATGGTCAACCTACTGGGTCACACCTCTTAACTGGTACTAGTGTACCGGCGACTAGGACGAAAACAAACGACAAAGGGAGCGGACGAGACTAACTACGAATGTACTGTACCGAGTCCTCCGCACGACGGGGACTGCCAATGACGGTGACCATAGGGTATGGAGTCACTCCCGACTGGAGACTGGACTGCGTATTGTACGAAGTAAGCACCAAAGACAAGTCACGAAGAAGGCGGGCCACGTGGTAGATCGACATGGGTCTGGTTGATTTACAGTTCCCAATCTTGGTTTGTCTTCCTGTCTTAGCTATGTTGGTTAATTTAGTTTATTTTGCGAATCGCTGCCTGTCTAGTCCTAGTGAGAGTGGCAAAGTCAGATGTGTAGGAACGGGCCCGTCCTGGTCTCGGATCGAGGGAGTGATCTACGGTGATGGGCAGTGTGTGTCTCCGTTTGGTATATGGTATACGGGGTTTTATAACCAATTAGTAGTTATTGGGTAGTTGGACTAGGAGAGTTTGGAGAGTTTGGTTGGAATTCGTAGTAACGCGTTTTTTAACTATGGAGTATATGTGACGAGACCAGTAGGTCTGTTACTTTGACGCCCGTGGCTAGTAGCTACGACCCGTCTCGAACCAGAACTTCTATTCTATAAGGAGGAAATGATAATAATAGGAAAAAAAGAAAAGGGAAAAGAAAGAAAAATACAAAATCATTCAGAAATGCACGAGGCATAAAGAAGCAATGCAGCAGAGAGAGCCCATTATTGTCTTAGATCTAAGCCCAAAGCAGGGTCGCGAGTCACCGAGTCATCCAGTCCTCCGAAGCAGCAACGAAGTGCGAAAGGAAGTATGGGTAGAGCCGTAGAGGAAATGGTAAAAAAGAAAAGAAAAGAAAAGAAAACTTGGGAATGCAGTTCTGCAAACACGAACTAGTGAAACGCCACTCGCTTAATTCTCGGCCATGTCCGTCCGTACGGGTGACCAGCCCGTGACTAGTGAATGCGGGAGGGTGCCAAATGGGCGGGTCTAGTCTGAGTTGGGCCTTAGTACGAAGTATACGAAGTGTAGACAGAATACTGGACGGAGAACGGAGGGTAAGGCCGGTAGTTAGTAGACACGGAGAGGAGTAAAGAGAGTAAGTGTGTATGCATGCATGTATAGTATGAAGACTAGAGACTGGAACACCCCTAGATCGTGATCGATCCAGTGGTCATCACAGGGATTTGGCAAGGGCGCAGCAGGTGCAGGGGGTACAATTCACTACGGAGTACTGTAGGGCACTAGGAATCTTCCGGATTGTCAAGGCAAAAGGTCTGCAAACCCTAAATCTGCAAAACCCGACGAGTGGGTAAGGCAGAGTGGATACCTGATAACTGAGATGGATACGTTGAAATACATGAATAGGGTCAAGTATAGGAAGAGAGCGAGAGCGAGGAGATAGAACATCACCAAAAAATCAAAAACAACCAGGGTAAACAGGGCGGGACAAAAAAGACGAATGATGCAGCGCAGTTGACAACTTGCTCGTAGGGCCTTTCCCAAGGGCGATCGAGGACAAGACCCGATCCAGACGGGCCTAGACGGGCCGATCGAGGCCTTAACAGCCGCACCAGCTTTTTCCCCAGATGTGCATTCTTCGGCTCCGACTGTGGCGCGGTTTTCTGCTTTTGTTTTTCTGCTTGGGATTATTTTTCGTTTCCCTATGGAATGTCTAGTCTGATCAAATAATCATATTATCATCCACCCCCTTATGGCTTGAACCACCCATGTCCCGATGCGCATGGTTTCTATGGTTTTTCTGCCCTACCTCAGCCCTGTCTTCCTGCCTGCCTGCCTGCCTGCTCTGCTTACCACCACCATCATTGACCACCGCTAAGGTTTTAGCGGGCTGTACTTTCCATATCGCCGGTTCCGCCCTGTGTCGTTAGGAAACGTCTTCCCGGTCGGGTTCGACGTGTCCCTCAGCCAGCCTCAGCACAAGCCCCATGTTGTACTGTATCTATCGAACAATTGATTCTCCGATTACATACTGTATACTGTACTCGCTATCTATGGAGCCCCATGAAATGATTTTAGCAATATCGATTTGGTATATCGATTTCGAAGGTATTACTCAACTCGCCGAGGAATTGCCTTCTTTTCGTATCTCTGTATCTATGTATCTCAACCATCCTTTTCTCTCTTCCTATACCGGCCTTTGCAGCTCCAATCCACTGGTCTCCTCGAACATCTGACCCTCCTCAACCATGTTTTCGAGGTGGTCTGGTATACTGACAGGCCCGCTTCCATATTCCCGAGTCCCGGGCCCCCGGGGCGGCTCCGCCCAATCAGTCTCGTCGATCTGTCACTATAGTTTAATAGCCTACCAGTCGATCCATTTCTTTTTCCCTCCTATTTCTGGAAGAGAGAGAGCATGGACTGTGGAGAAAAGAAATCATGTCTAATTCTCGTTAGCATGATAGCCCTTTTCGTTGATATCACCCTTTTCATTTCTCTCTATACTCCATTTGTATTCTTTTGTCGCCACCAGAAGAGGATATGAACTAGTGTCTAAGCGAGACAGTCAACTAGTCAACTAGGATTTGTTCGACCTCCAAAACCCTGTCCCGTTTAGGCAAGAGGGTAAGAATAGCAACACGTCGACCACATGGTTGGCACCTGCATGCCATCCGGTTTTTTAGTGTTTTTTAGTCTTTTAGCGTTGTTGGGTGGTTTTGTGGTTTTTTAGCGTTTGGTTTTCTGGTGGTTTGGTTTTTGTTCGTTTTTTATTTTTTTTTCTTCACAGTCCTGATCAATTCTCCAGCTCCAACCAAATCCTGTCAAATCGACGCAATCCAGCTCTCTCGTCCCAAATCCCAAGCTAACCCAATTCCATCCCCGGACGAACCGGGCGTCTCTCGTCCCTTTTTTTTCCCTTTTCCTATCCCATCTTTTCCACTGTCTTCCATTATACCAGCCAACCAGTCAGCTTCCTCCGATCTGACCTGTTCGTCCTATTCCCACACCACCCCCTTCCCTTTCCTCTCTTACCCTTCTGACTTTCGACATCCCTCTCATTGCTTTCCCTTTTTTCCCTCCCTATCTCCACTCTTTCACATCCCGGTACTTGCGTCTTCGCATCCGAGATTCTTCCCTTCAGATTCCCGCCACCCGTCAAGCCAGAAAGGAACAAGGCTGCGCCCGCTCGAACCATGCAGTCCTCTCGCCAGTCCACCGGTTCTTTCTCCTGCAGGTTGATTTGCATTTTCCTGCTCGTGATGTGAACCTACATAACTTCCCATTTTTCCCACCCCCCCGCCACAACTCCAGTTCTTCACAAGTCCAAAGTCTAGACCACTACTCTAACGATTATTACTCCTTCAAACCTCCTCCCCCATATTTCCCATACTTCCTCTTCCTTCATTCCCTAATCCCGCAATCCTTAATTCCTTCCAAAACTCCTACTCAATTCCTCTTTCCCTTCTTCTCCCTGTCTTTTCTTTCCCCTGTCTGTCCGCTCTACTTCTCCCACCTTAACCTTAACCTTCCCCTCTCCTCTCCACCCCCACTCCCCCAGTCGCTGATCATTAGATCACTACCCGCGATCGTCGCTATACACTTCTACACTCTATACTCTATACTTCTTAGTGGCAACCGGACTTTTGATACGATCTGCACTTTTGCAACCCGTCTATCATCTAACCGTCAACCATCGATTGTCGGTGGTTGACCAATTTACAACCCCGCAAAGTACGCAATTGCGATCTCGGCTGCTGCCCCCTATCTTTCAAAACTGACAATCACCCCCCTCCCAGTCCTCGTCTCAGGCACCCAGTCAGCCTTATGACGGTCATCAGCTTGGTAATGCAAAACCGCCGGGGCCATGCCTCCGCCAAGCGTACGCTCCGCCTACCCATCATCGCCCCGAAGGAGGAAGTCCTCGAGGGCAAATCAGACAAGAGTATGATCGCGCCGCCGCGTATCCGTCTTCCGCCGCGATCTCGGACCGGCTGCTGGTACGTTTCTCAACTACCCGCCTTTGCTTACAACGGATTCCCCAGGGCTAACTTTCTTTTTTGCTTCAATTAGGACGTGTCGGGTGAGTTCCTTCATTCTTCCTCCAACCATTTAGCAAAAAACCATTTCAATTGACCCGGTGTTTTGGTTCACGCATTGCAGAGCCGAAAAGGTGAGTGTTCAGAAATTCCTGTGTCCTTCATGAATGAATTTCCCTTGGCTAATCGAACATTCTTGCAGTTAAATGCGATGAGGGACATCCGCAATGTAATGTAGGGCACATTCCTCAGCTTCGGCATTTCTTTCTCTCGCTCGCTCTCGGGATTTCAGACTCACCGTTTACTCCTTTAGCAATGTACGAGACTCGGCCATATTTGCGATTATCGGCCACGGCTAGCTTTTCGCGATGATACCCCGCGCATCATGGGCCGTATGGCCGATGTGAAGACTGAGGGAAATGTGGTCTGGGATCGTAAGCTCTCCTTTTTTCGGTGCGACATAAGTCCCTCGTATCGTACTATTTGGTCTAACGGTTTTTTTGTAGTCTCATCACCGGGATCAACAAGCGAGGACCGGTCTGGAAACGATTATTTCTCTCTTGGAGATGCCCTCCCGGCCTTTTCGCTATTGACCTGCGATGAGGAGCGTGAACGAAAAGCGGAGATTACCACCCCAGGCACATACCATGTTATTATGGTCCCGGATAGCTTCAGCTCATTACCCGAGTACGCCGACGACGCGGAGAAGCACAAAGCCACTTTCACCGAGTCCGTATACTCGGTCACGAGTAGTCCCGTGAGCGTGATCAAAACTGAGAATGACCCAACCGACGATCCCAATGTAGTCATATTGAAGACTTTTGAGGATGTCACCCGACGCTCGTCTTCGACCGGCAGAACCTCAAGGGTATCGCCAACATCTGAGATTTCGGATCCTTTCTGCTCCCTCTCTCTATCTCCTATCATGGATTCTTTCCCATCTCCCGTTCTCGGTGAAGAGCATGGCTCTTCATCATTCCTTGTCGATTCGCGTATGGATCACTCGGCTCGGCAAAGGCAACAGGACTCGACGCTATTCGCCCATTTCAGACACGTTGTGTGGAAGCAATTGTTCCCTCATGACCGGAGTCTGAATGACACATACGGATTTGACCGCAATGGCATGACTCTGAGTGTTGATTTCCTCGAGCGGGAAGCCGCCCATTTCCCTCCGGTATGTTCGGTCGTCCACATTGAACGTTGAGTGGCCGTATACTAATAACGAGTAGCTCTCCCATGCCATTATGACCGTGTCGGCTCTCAGTCTGTCGCACAGCGGCACTGGACAAAATGTCGATGCGCTGCAGTATTACCAGCAAGCATTCCCTTCCCTCCAGATCAGCCTACGCAACAACGACGACCTTGTCTCGGACGGTCTTTTCCTAACCCACTTCCTCCTACTAATCTACGAGGTACCACTCTCACGCATGTCTCTTATAGTTTGCGCTAGTTCCATACTAATACTCTCTGTTTTCCTCTCTAGGTCGCAGCCGCCGAGCCCCACGGCTCCAACCTCTGGTCCCATCACATCTCCCGTCTCCTCCACATCGCCCTCCTCCGTCGGTCCAGATTCGGCCGCGAACCACACCCCTTCATTCTCTGGTGGATCTGCCACATCGATCTTTATGCCCTGCTCAGCGGTGCAGGAACTGGCGAGTTCGTACGGACTATCATGGACAACCAGATGCTCCCGGGATCAGATAGTCTTCTCTACCCTTCTGTGAATGAGGGATACAGTGTGATCTATCCCGATGAGCATGAGAGCTTACCCACTCTCATGCGCCTTTATGCCGATACCTTTTCCTTGGCGACCCAGATTGGATTCCTGGGTTCTAGGCTGCGTCAGGAGAAATTGACAGTCCCCTTCTCTGAATTCAATCAGCGAACCAAGGAGATTGGTGAGCTGCGTCAAGCTCTGACCCGGCTGTGGGAAGCGTCTGATGTGGCCTATTGGTATCAGCGCCAGGAGAGTCTCCCGCGGCGGTCGCAGGAGATCCTACAGCAGGTGAGTTTGAATCGCCCTCTAGATCCTGACCCGATTCCCGTGCATTCAGTACTAATCATCCATTCTTCCAGTCGGCAACTTTATTCCACGTCAGCCAGCTCTTCTCCTACAGCAGCATGTGGCCTCGCCAACGCCTTGAGTCAGAGTTCACCCCCGACGGCGAAATCGATCACCACGCAGCCGAAATCCTGCGTATCGCCGAGCAGACGACACATACCCGTCGCGCCGACCGGCACTTTTTGGTCTTCCCCCTCTTCCTCGCCGGTGCTACCGCATCAGCTAGTGGCCTGAAAATGATGGCCATGGAATTAATGACCAGTATGGAAGATGAGGAAGACGGGATGGGCCGCAATGCGGCGACTACCCGGGCTATTTTGCAGACTGTCTATGAACGCCAGATGGATTGTCTGATGCGAGTGGGCCACACGCTTGATGTGGATTGGGCTGATTTGATGGCTCAGGAAGGTCTGCAAATGGTCAATTTCGGGTTTTAGGTGACTTGGATCTGGGGTTGTTGGTTTTGGTTTGGGTCATTGGCGTTTTTTTATCTTTGCGGGCATATTATCGGGCTTTTGGGCATCTGTGTGTGTGACTGACTCTTTGAGCTCTTTCTTTTGTTTTGGTCGTGTCTTTTTGAGCTGAGCTTGTTCTTTTTTTGGATTTTGGGAAGCTTGTATTATTTGCATGAGTGATGACGGATGGAATGTATGTATAGAAACGAACACGACTTGTTAATAATGTGTCCATGGAAAGACTACGGCTACTACAGCATAGTACTACAGTATTTGATCTTCGGGTGGGTCTAGACCGTAGAAAGTAGGGCAGTCAACAGCTTTGCATGGTACATAGGAATATGGGTGCATGATACATGGTACAGCATGTATGGTTGGACTCCACACTCTATCCCGAGTAATGATAAGCCAAGTTAAATTGACCCAAGGTACGGATGTGATGTAAACACCAAGTATATCGAAGTAAAGAACATAAATCTACGATCATTTCAGCTGCAGCCAATCACACTCCCAATCAAATCCTTCACCATCACTTTTTATGCCCAAGTACACGCCGTGATGGGCTCCTCGTCACCTGCGGGGTCGGCGTCTCGCCCAACTTGGCGCTTAGCAGACAGCGCGAAACTGGAAACTGGGATTCCTCGCCAGGTTGCCAGATTCTTCTCATTGCTCTCATCTCTCATCTCATCTGATCTTTTTCTCTCTCTTTCTTTCCCAGACACATTACCTACAATACAACCCCTCCATCTCATCTCATCACCTCCCCCTGTCAATTTATTTTTATCACCACCTGTTCCAACCTTTCGCCCCCTATCTCCCCCACCACAGGACCCATTAGTGCCCGCTCTGCCCCTCACTGACCAAACTCAACACCGATCACACCGATCGGCGCATCTAGCTCCGTGATTGGTACTCCCAGTGCATTCGTTCTTCAGGTGGCTGCGGTGCATTGTTCTGCAACTTTTTTCTTTCCTATCTACGTGATCTGCAACCTGCAACTACTCATCCCTATTGTTGAGCGCATCCGCATCGCCTCGCCTGCATCATGAATCCAGGCGAGAGCCGTGCCATCCATCCGGACGGCGAGCTATTCCTCAACAACACAAACACAACCACTTCCTCCTCCGGCAGGCCGGACAGACAAATTGAGCCGCTACGCATCAATAAACGGGACTCGGCCAGTCCCCAGTCTGCCTCAAGCCCACCTAACATCCCCCTTCCCTACCCCGATGACCGGCCCCGTCCGCAACTGCGCTCGTCGAGCTCACACGATGCCCGTCCTACGGATGGCTTGCGATACAACTCGCCGCCCCCGGCCAGCGCGGGTTCAGGGTCTGGCTCAGTAAGCCCCGCAGATTACCCGTCTGCACTGCGTCCCCGCGATGGCCGCGAGCCCCGCGTCGCAACTCTAGCTGAGCGTCGCGGCGCAGCGCCCAAGCCGCTCCCCGAATCCCCAGGTCCCGATGCACCAGATGCTGCTGCCCTCGCAGCAAGGCCATACCCCCGGCCACCGACAGCCTCGGCACCCGTCGAGACCGGCGAGCAGCAATACGACTATCGCCAGCAGTACTACCCACCACCGGTCAGCGCATCGTCCAGACCAGGCTCGAATCTAGCCCCGCCCTCCTCGTCTTCAGGGATTAATCGCATCAGCTCAACGGCATCGACATCGACGACCCGTGCCCAGCGCGGATCACCCCCGCCTCCGGAGACGCCTATCGTGGGTCCTGGCCAGCAACCGGGCTCTGATATTGAGGCCCGGTATGCGGCGGCGGGGATTGCGGGGACGGGAACGCTGGCTGGATTGCAGTCGCAGAGCTCGGCCGCGGCGCAGAGACGTGCTGAGCAGTATGTTGGGCAGCAGCCGACTTTTAGTCAGCAGGACTCGCAGAGGCCGTGGACGCCGACTGAGTTGCCGGGTTCGCAGCCTCATGGGCCGCCGACGGTGTATCAAGGTGCTGAGGTAGTTAGTCCCGGGCAGGGTGTGGCCCAGGTGCAACAACCGGGTCAGTATGGTAGTCCGCCGCATCAGCATCCGGGGCAGTATGGAACTCCTACACCCCAACATC
The DNA here is from genome assembly GCF_028828155.1 of Penicillium subrubescens. Lineage (NCBI taxonomy): Eukaryota > Fungi > Ascomycota > Eurotiomycetes > Eurotiales > Aspergillaceae > Penicillium > Penicillium subrubescens. The sequence goes on along the minus strand of NW_026643151.1, from coordinate 1,784,859 downwards.
CGGGGCAGTACAGCAGTCCTCCGCCGCAGCATCCTAGTCAGTACGGAGGTCCTACGCCGCAGCATCCCAGTCAGTATGGCAGTCCTCCGCCACAGGCCCAGCAGTCGCAGCTGGCTCCGCTGGACCAGTCATCGAGGATCCCTGCGAATGCGCTGGAGCACGATATTGATCGCATGCGCATCAGTGATGAGCCTCCTCCTGCTTATTCGAGTGTTTCTGGCGCGGGTGCTGCTAACGGGTACCCGAATGAGAAGCCGGGTGTTGCCGCGGTGGGTGTTGCTGCGGGTACGGCGGCTGGAGCAGCTGCTGGTGCTATCGCTGGGCATCCTGCTATTGTCAACCAAGGTCATCCAGCTATAACCTCTGCGCCCTCGCCTGCACCGACTGCTTCAACGGAGGGCCATCCTGCCTTTGCGAATGATCTACGGCAACAGTCTGGCGCGGGCCAGTCGCCTCAGAGCGCCGTTGCTAATGGCCAACCTCAGTATCCGCAGCAGCAGCAAGCACAGCAACCTGTTCAGCAACAAGCATCGTACCCGGCACAGGTTGCCTCTCCAGGACCCTCCGGCCCCCCACCGGCCTCTCCTCCACCTTTGCCAGAGGGTTGGATTGCGCACCTCGATCCTAACTCCGGCCAGTACTATTATATCCATCTGCCCACGCAATCTACACAGTGGGAGTTCCCGAAGGGTCCCACGCCTTTGAACCTGAACGAAACGCCCCTCTCTCCCGTTGGAAGTGTGTACAGCAGCCATCCTCTGACATCCCCGGGCTTGTCAGCTTTCGGCAAGCCTCTAGCCTCTCCCGGTGTTCCCCTGACCCCAGGCTTTGAGAGCCTGCAATCACCGATGGCGGGATTCACAGGCCCTCCACCGAGCAGTGGTATGGACATCTACAAAACCGCCCCAACCAACGGCGTCTACTTTGGCCCGTATCTGCGATACACGAACATGGATCTCGAGCGCGGTCTTTGGCTTGGATCCATTCTCCTCGTTACCGACGCCGCCCAACCGCCTACAATCCACCTGCATCAAAGCGTGGACCTCTCCCCGAACCCGCGACAGCTCAAGGCCATCAATATCGCCGCACACCAGCGATGGACCTTCTACAAGTACGAAATCGATCTGCAAATGGACGATGCCGGTCCCGCAAAGTGGACCTACGCCATCACCTCCCATCTCGGCTGTACACGGTACGAGTTCCTCGTCGCAGGCCGACACGAGACGAACTGGCGATTCATCGCAACATCCGGCAACGATTTCTCGCTCAATGTGAACGCGAACGAGCGCGCGCGTCTCGGCGGCGTTGGCTTCATGTGGAAGGATATCATGCAGAAGCACAATGAGATTGGCGGTTTCCATACACAGTTGTGTCTTGGTGGCCAGATCTATGCTGATCGTATGTGGAAGGAGATTCCGTGTTTGAAGCAGTGGCTTGCGATTAGTGGGAAGGAGGCGAGGAAAAATGCGCCGTGGACGGCGGCTAATCAGCAGGATGTCTCGCATGCGTATTTCCATTATTATACGAGTCATTTTGATCAGCCGTATCTGAGGGAGAGTTTTGCGCAGATTCCTTATATCTGCCAGATTGATGATCATGATATGTGAGTTTTGGATAACACGCTGATGGGTTCGTGTGTGGATTGACTTGAGCTAATACTGATGTGCTCTATCCAGCTTCGATGGCTTCGGCTCGTATCCCGAGCATATGCAGTTCTCGAATATGTTCAAGAACATTGGCCGCATCGGTATCGAGATGTATCTCCTTTTCCAGCACCACACAACTCTCGACATCCTCCGCAATGTCAACAACGACACTGATCTCTTCACCATCACCGGCACTGGCTGGCACTTTGTCAAGTACCTCGGTCCCGGCGTCGTTGTCGTCGGACCAGACTGTCGCTCCGAGCGTAATCCACACCAGGTCATGGCCGGTCCCACGTACCAGGGTCTCTTCCCCAAGGTTGCCATGTTACCTCCGAGTGTACAGCATTGTCTGTGGATGGTCTCTATGCCTTTGATCTACCCCCGTCTGGAGACGGCCGAGCATATCGCGCAGACTGTTGCTACAGGCAAGCGAGCCGTTACCGGCGCGTATAACGTGTTGGGTAAGGTGACCAGCTCGGTTGCTGGCGTCGTTGGTGCGAAGGAGTTTGTTGGCTCGGGCTTTGACTCTGTCAAGCGTGCTGTTGGCAAGTCAGGTCTTATGGGTGGTATTTTGAGTCCATTTGGCGAGTTCGATCTCATGGATGAATTGCGTGATCAATGGACGCATGAGTCCAAGGTACGTCTCCTCCACCCTCTCCCGCTCCCCTCATTTGTCCAATACTAAACCACTTTTTCTCCCAGGACCTCGAACGCACCTACCTAATCCGCACCCTCCAAGGAATCGCCCACCAAAAATCCCTCCGAATGACCTTCCTCTCCGGCGCCGTCAACGTCTGCGGCGCCGGCCTAGTCCACGACCCCTCCCAACCAACCGACCACAAAACAATGTACCAACTCATCGCCTCGCCAGTCGTAAACACCCCACCCCCCTCCTACGTCGTCAAACTCCTCCACAGCAACTCCAAACCCCTCTACGTCCCCGCCAACGGCCACCGCTCCTCGTCCACACCCACCGATACAAAGGAGGACATGATGGAGATTTTCCAGACGGATGTGAACGGCCAGCCGCGTGAGCATAAGAAACTTATGGCGAGGAGGAATTATGTTGCGATCGTTGCGTATGATCCGGATGTGGTTTCTACGCCGGCTTTTGGGATGCAGATGCATCAGCAGGCTTTTAGTGCGGTTAAGGCGAAGTTGAGTCTGGCCGCGGACTTTATGGTGCAGGGGGACGGGGCTTATGCTAATGTTGTTAAGTTTGGACCGGTTATTGTGCCGTGTTTGGAGGAGGGGAAGTAAAGTAGATATGAGGTGGATTGGATTGGAGATGATGGTGGTGGACGGTTTCAACCGGTCTCGAATTTTTATTTCCGAGGCTTTTGGTGGCAGGATTGATGATTGCTCTTATGATTTTGCTTATGACTTTTCTTCCTCGCATTTGATTCTGTTCATAGCTTTGATCTTTGCGTTATGCCTGTGGGCGTCTTTTCTAGATATCTACATTTGACTCGTACTACACATGTGTCCTTCCTTGCCATTTGTTACTTGACATAGTTCGACTCTCTGCGAGAATCTGCATTCAATTCTACAAATGCCTGTCTTTGCGAGTCACATATGTACATAAGCTAGAAATTGAATGCATCTCCAGTGTCGACATCCGAGATCCCATATTGACAAATCTCAAATCAAACGCCCGCTTTATCAAGAACATGAAAAATCATAAAGACAGCCTTCTAAGCATCCCATTTAAAAAGATCACCGCCAGGCACACACAACCCAATGCGCCAGAAATAATCCCGATGCGCATAGAAAAGCTCCCACAATCTATACCGCGCCGGAATAAGAGACCAATCCCAATGCCGCGGGTACAATGGAGCTGTCTCGTCCTCCGCGCGAGACGCACACCTCGAAGAACCAACAAGCCTCTGCTTGCCGAGGATAACCTGCTGATGCTGATCCGGTTGTGGGTCTTGCTGCAGATCCTCTTCTTCTTCTAGACAAGGATCGACCTTCGTATTAAAGATATCCAACGGAATGTCCAAATCCTGAAGAACATCCAGCAACGAGATTGCAGATGTCTCTGCGCCAGCGATACATCTCACGTCCTCATCGCCCGAGCAAATTAACACATCCTCCTGAGCTGGCGGCAATTCAGCCTTGGAAATGAATACCTCCGATGCATGCGGTGAATACCCCCATTCCCTCAGCGGTAGTAGAGGAACAGGATCGTCCACATGCGTAACCCGACGAATACGGCTTGCCTCAGCATCCTCGCCATCCCGACTAAACTTCCCAATTTGAAAGGCTTCGTCTAAGAAAGTCGCAAACTCGGCATTTCCAACCATCGGTGAACCAAAGGTAGTCACAAGCGGATCCCAGCCTTTCAAACGCATTTCCAAACCGGCTAGTGTTGCGACTGCGCCGCCGAGGGAGTGGCCAACCAGGGTTATTTCGTAGTCTGGATGGTCTTGCAACGCTTGGAGGACGATGGGTAGAATTATGGGACGGGTGTTTAGCCAGGATTTCATGAAACCCGCGTGGACAGTGCAGTTTTCGCAGTGTACTGCGGGGAGAGGTGTTGTACTATCATTGTTATCCTTGTCGTCATCGCCTGTGTAGGGGATGTAAGACTGCGGATAGGCAGAAAGATCAATTATCGTATTCGTGATCGAGTATGTACCCCGGAAAGCGAGGACGATGCGCTTTGGTCCTGGCGCGTGCGAAAGTGCGACGTAGCCGCATGAGTCAGATAGTAGTATACCAGTATTCCATGTCTGTCGCGCTTCAGTCCTGTAGCCTCTGGTTTGACGGGGATAGTACTAACCTCTATTAATTCCAAGTTCGGAAACTCCACGCAGTGACTCAGGCACTGGAATGGTTTCTGGACACCCGTTGTTCCCACGCAGTAGGATATGTCTACCAGGCGGGATAGTTCCTCGAGGGAGTTGAATAGTTCGTTTGAGACGGGTCTGGTGCCATTTTGCGCGGTTGATAGACCTAGGATCAAGGAGGCGACACACCAGAGTGTGAGGCCCCTGAGGCGCAACATGTTGGCGGGGTTGAGGAAGGGAGATGAGGAGATGGTCTGCGGCCGTTGAAATGGAATCCGGGGAAGATGATCTGATTAGGTAATCGGTCATGTGGAGTCTTAACGTGATGGGGCAGCGGGTCTGGACGGATGACATCATGGGACCGACAGTATGTAACTAACTACGGAGTAATTAGGGGTGACGATGAAAAGACCACGATTGTGCGTGGCTTTTGGAGGGAGAATCGTGGTCTTTTCACCTAGCGTCTCGGACACCACGGCGGTAGCCAAATTAGGCTTAGCGTATTATTCATAAATATGTGTACATACTCAAGTACCCAGTGCGTAAAATCATAGGGCAAAAGGTATAAATAAGCCTGAATGATCAGTTTAGGTTATCGTTATATCTAATTTTCTCTAAGAGAGCGAAGAGAGATACTGTTGTTATACATAACAGAAGTGTAATCGTTCACGATGCCAAAAAAAAACTCGAGCTAAGCGTACTGAAATCGACTGGAACTTATTCGTTCACCAACCAGATACGCAAGTCAACAGTGACTATGCCGAAGCTACAAAACAAAATCTGAAGTATATAGAACGCAATTTTCGCAAGTTGGTCGATCTATCCTCTTACTTACTCTTTCCAGGTCACTTACAAATAATACTAGGTTTACCTAAAGACTAGACCCACCCGATGCTCAAACATAGCTTAAGAATATTACATTACGGGTAGTTGAAGGATTTCTTCGATAGTATCTCGACAACAACAATGTTGAATATTAGTCTATATTCCTTGTTTTCGTAAGATATTTCAGAATATATTGGTGTGAAGAAATGCGCCGCGAATTTTCTTACGATCTTCGTCGAAAGATAACTATAGTAAGTACTGTCGGATTTACGCTGTGTGCATAAACCCTGGTGTGGTGTGCTTATAGGCGCACACAGGTCGATCGAATACCACGATTATGGAAGAGAGACGAAAGTGCAATTGAGGTGGGTCGGCAGCGAACAGGTTGAACAGCGGAGGGTCAACACAGTTTAATCAGAATTGCCTTGAGCTCTATTCGTGAGTGAAAATGGTGTCAAACTTATTCAATTTAACTAGGGAAACAGGCAGTATTTATAACTTTGGGTACATAGCAGAATGTCACAGGAAAAGACTGATGAAAATCCGAAATAACATGGGGGCATACGAGAGTGTTAGGAAACTCGTTGCTTTTTCCATTTGATGCAGTAGTTGATAATCAGCATCGTATATCATGAAGCGGTGTATAGGGATGCAGATTTATGCATCCGATTGCATTTAGCGCGCGCATGCATGCATGCGCTCGCTTATTGCGGGATACGCACACACACACATGTTGACATATATTACCTTGTATATAGCTATACTATTTGTCGACATGAGTGGGTGCATAAGCCCATGCTATCGAACTTGACAGAATGCGACGGAACGTCCACGTGACGACGATCTTCAACGATTGACATCAACAACTTGCACATATGACGAAAGAGCTTCAACACTCTATATTTCTTCTGATTTCTATGAGATTCTAGTCTGACGTATTGCCTTGATTTCATGAAGTTATAAATATTGCCTGTTTTCTATAGCTAGTTGAATCAAGTTTAATGATTGTGATGAAGTTGGAGCATTCTTTTATTATAAGTTAACTTCCGATTCTGAGCCGAATTGTACGACGACCTGACCTGACCTATACGATTCTTCGCTAATCGTATACTGATTTGACCAACTGTGCACACTCGCTTGCTTGTGCACGCCGAAGGATTTATGCTGACCTCGTAAATCCGACACTATTTAACAGGAGATTGCTTTAGTGTAAGTAAGCCGCCGAAGTAGTTAGATTTATATATAGAAAATATATTATCTACTGCGATATAAACCTTCGGAATTTTCTGCTCGACAAAAACCTTGATCTTATACTTGCAGACTTTCAGGGAATACTATAAACTATTGACGGCAGAACGTTACTCGACGGACTCTCCCGAGAATGCTCTAAGTTATTTATACCTCGACCTTATAGGGACTATATATATAGGGTCAGGTTAATGGCACTACATGAACGTTACTCGCACTACATACTAAACCTTTTTGGGTCCGTACCCGCCTTGGCAACTTTTCACCACCAAAAAGGTACATCCGACACCTAAAAAACCAACTACGGTCTACCAAGGCTTCCGTCTAGATATTTCTATGAATAATAAGCCCTTTTTTGCGGTCGCTCTTAGGGTCAGTATTTACTTCGAGCACGTCACTATATGTTTACCTATTATTCGGTAATTATTATGGCTATTTATCATAAGAACCAGAGGAATATGACTACACATAAAGACAGCGATATCTCTGTAGGTCTTAAATGTACCTTTTGGTGGTGGGGCGGACGTTAACCGAAAAGGGCCTAGTTTGTAGTGCGAGTAACGTTCATGTAGTGCCATTAACCTCACCTTAAAGATACCCTACCAACCATTGCACGTAAAGAAACATCAACTGAGGGTTGCCATCAGCACATATATCCATAATTTGCCTTATTTTCTGTCTCAGAGCCCCAGAATGGGCTAGTATATCACTCGTAAGAGCGCCTTCAAAAAAAATCAATGGCCGGGTCGCAGACGCTCGGCAATGCGGTGATGTCAAGCTCTTTTAAACGGTCCGCAGGCATATCACAGCCCAACTGGTGGCTTTCTCTCTGAAAAGTAGCCAACTCTTATGACAAGGTGCAGACAAAGCAAAATCCTGAAAAAAGAAAAGGCACCTTCGAGATCGATACGGCCCTTAACACCACAATCTCGTGTTTATGTTCTGTCACTTATCACCAGGTCCGATAAGGTGGTCCTTTCTGCTAGAAAATTATCGATTTCCTTACAAACTCAACAATCCAATGGATTATATTAATCTATATACAGTTGTTGTTTGTCCAGAGAGAAAAGCTTCTGCTTTAGGTACCCACACCATCCAACACTACCTGAAGAAAAAGGATGCCAGTGCGGCCTCCTGGCCCATGTTGACCCTGTCTGTCAGGCGTCGCTCCGAGCTCAGGTAGACATCAGGGAGCCACTCTGGTTTCGGTCCGCCCAGAGCCATAGTAGCAATAGCCTGGCCCGACAGCCAGGCCTGGCACATGCCATATCCATTAAATCCGGCCGCGACCCACTCGCCTCCTTCAATGTTCCTCTCGCTCACGCTGGTTGGCACGCTACCCACAATCGGGAGTTGATCCGCAGTCATGCCGATGATTCCAGACCAAATCCGATGAAGTGAAGTGCCAGCAGACAGAGTATTATTCGTAATGGAGTTAGTCCAACCTTCATTGAAGAGCTTCTTCGGGAGCAAGGTGGTAAGGTTGCCTGCTGAGTCGGCACTGATAACGGAGTCATCAGAAGACAAAAAGTCATCCAGTCTCTGCATATCTCCTCCTACAAAAAGATCACCGGTCTCGGCATTTTGCTGCATCCAGTATAGACCTTGTTCGGTCACGGTAGTACTCTCATCATATGACATCTTCTTGTGGAAGAGCCATGAATTAGCGCGGTTTCCCCACTGGGGACCTGGCTTTTGGGACGACATAGACAGACGGCATGGGAAGATAGGGCCCCTCAGTTTTGGTAGGAGGTGACCAGTGAAGGCATTCACGCAGTGCAAAACCTTTGCCGCTCTAACAGTCCCACGAGGGGTCGTCAACACATAGGGGTACGCGGCGTCGGAATCTTCGGAGACGGTGATCGACGTGACTGGGGTCTTGGTTTCAACTGAAAAACGTTCTGGATAACGTTCAAGAAGGAGCTTGAGAAGACCGGTGACTAGCTTATATGGCCAGAAGACCTGAGACTTGACCTCCAAAGTACCAGCGGACTTCTTGAAATGATATTTCTAGGAGAAAGGGTTAGTACTGCTCACAATAGCTTTATCTAAGTAGATTTATTAAGACATACCTTCTCAGCAGTTTTTCCGTCGATAATAGTGAATTTCTCCTTCGGGTCTACGGCTTCTTCGTACAAACGAACAGACCGACAAACTTCGGCGAAGCCTTCCTCATCTTCGAAGGTAGTGACCGTTGTGACGTCTCTGATCTCACTTACCTGGTCGAGATTCTCGGCTTTAGCAACCCGCTTAATCTCTTCCAGCGTGAGGTTACAAAACTGGGCAATATCTCTAGCGGCCTCAGCCCCGAAAGCGTCGGCAAACCGACCATAGAACTGGGGGGCATGGCTTAGCAAGAAGCCTCCATTGCGACTTGTTGCTCCGGTAGTTAGAGAACGAGCTTCAAACACGGTAACTCGCTTGTCGCGGCCCAGTTCACTCTCAAGGACTGTCCTAGCGGCGTTGCAACCGGTGATGCCAGATCCAATAATAGCGATTTCAGTACACGCCGGCAACTGGCCTGACTGGATAGTCGCAAGAGGGTGTGCCGGTTCTTGCCAGGCTGACACAGTTGGGTTTGGCACCGGGACTCCAGGATCTTGGACGACTTGGGCCGCTAATTTAGCCAAGAGCGCTGGTGGAAGCTCTGGTGTCGCCATCTCTGGGGTTCGGTAGGCCGCAAGGTATGAGTTGGAATAAATTCAACTAAAGAGGACTGTCGACTGAGCTCTGCCGTGCGTTTGTGTTTTCGTCCATCGAAATACCCAGCGCCGTGCCCTCTATTTATATGAATATCCTGAACTGAGCTTATCAAGAAAACGGCTCTATACCCCATGGTTATCTTCTAGAATGAGCTATAAGGGTGATACCTGATAAGCCAACCCCGCCAATGCGAGGTCGGCTTCGGTTCCCGCGGCTCCGTATCCATGCCACAAGCGGTAGCGCTGGGTGGCAAGAACGGCACCGATAACTGGATCGTCTCTCTGAAACTCCGCAATTCCGCGACTCCGAATCATCTCTCCCGCACAGCGAACCACTCGCCTGTTTCTTTCTCTGCATCTGATTTTACTTTACCGCGGAAGACATTGACCTCGGAGCCGCCGAAATGTGGAATATCGTACCAAATTTGGTGATGATCTGCTTCGGGGCCGATGAGGCAGCGAGGGCTTTAAGTATGGGCTCCTGATTCCAAACGACTAACACGGACAGAGCATTACTGTGGTCCGTACGTAACCACGCCATCGAAATTAGTCGCTACGCCTTTCCCCAACACAAAACAATTTATCCATCGCGACACTACCCTCCAGAAATGAGCAATATTTCCAACGCTCGCAGGCCCGTTATCTTCGTTGGAGGCGCAGACCCAATCTGTGGCGAAGCTATCCGGCTGTTTGCGAACGCAACTGATGTGCCCATCGTTCTCGCAGACGCCAACGAAGATGCTCTTCGTCGAGTTGTGGCCAAGCTAGATGGCAGAGATGTTGCTATCCAAAAGGTGAACATTTTCAACCCCGATGAGCTCCGCAACACTATCAGCGACGCTGCCCTTGTGGTCCAGGGTGCACAGCCGTACTACAAGACTTCGGGGCCCGTTATCGCCGCCTGCATCGACGCAAAAGTGCCCTACCTTGACTTTTCCGATGATGTTACTAGCACGCTGGAGTCACTCGACCTCCACGGGCGGGCAGCGAAAGAAGGAGTTTCTTGCTTTATCAACTGTGGTTCCGCGCCTGGTATGACAAACTTGCTGGCAGTGGAAATTGCTCAAGAGTTCGACATCGTGGAGAGTATTGATGTTTACTGGATGGTCAGCGAGGAGGGCGGGGAGTTAGGTAGAGAGGTTTTGGAGCACCTGATGGATATCACTGGTGGACCTTGCTTGACCTGGGCTGACGGCAAGGCTGCAGTTCATGAGAACTGGGTTGAGACCTCATATGCCCCTGTTATCGAGGGTTCCAATGACCTGTTCTACGAGAGTGTTCACCCGGAGTCAGTTACATTGCCTCGTCGATTCCCTAACGTGAATCGAATTCGGACTTCCGGCGCTCTTTACCCAAGACCCTTCAACGGCCTAGCCCGAGGGCTTGGTGCTGCCGTCAGCTCTGGTGGTCTGTCTATGGATGACGCTATCTTCTTCCTTGCAGGTTTGCAAAGCAAATCGTCTGGAAACTGGTCCGACATGTTAACATCAATCACCGCGCAACTCCGGGGTGGTGATATTACGCTCAACCAGTTGTCTGAGCTCGCTTCACTCGGAATTTCATCAATGAAACCATGGAACTATGCTCTGTGGGGTATCGTTGACCAGGTCCGCAAAGGTGGATGCACAATTGCTGAGGTTCTTGGCTTTTTCATTGACAACATACGGGGCAAGCCAGCAGCGCGTCGCGGGGGCATGCTTGTGCGCGGTGTTGGCACCCGTAACGGACACCCTGCCGTAGTCACTCGACGAACCCCTACGGTTCATAAGGACTCCTTCCTAAAGGGAAGCATGGCAACTTCGATCGGAGCATGCTGTGCAGCTTTCACGCTATTGGCGCTTGACCTGGGGGAACAAAGACGCCCGGGCGTCTATTGCCCAGAGGACTGGGCTAAGCCAGAGGCCTTTTTTAAGGCGTTGGAGAAACTCGGCTGCCCGCGGGATAAGATAATCGAGTCGATCTAGATATAGAGTTGACCAATAACTATCTTCATCGAGTTCTTTAGGAATTAGTACGCTGGGTAGTAAAGCTTCCTCGAGAAGACTCATCATGATACCTGCGGGCTGAAGTATCTGCGAGTAATTTGCACATCAGATACCACGTTAGATGTGTCTAGACCCGACGTGCATATATTTGTGCAGCCTTGACAAAGCCGTAATCAGTTTTAAACTCACCGAATTCTGAATAACAGGAGCGACGATACTCATGGAATTTTCGCCGGATATTGCTTATTTGAACACCCCAAGTATGAGATACGAACGTATGCCTCTCACAGTACATTACAGCCCACATTAGCAAAAGTTCCCATTTTCGTTGTCCGAGTTGACGGCAGTAGGCTGTTTGTGTATTTGCCTCCATCTCAGAAGACTTTTGCAATCTCACGTGCCGCTACTCACGTCCTATTCCATTAGGCCAAAAGGTCTAATTCCGAGAGCAATTTGCATTGCAACGGTATATATAGATAGGTAGCAATTTTCCGTTACCACACTTGAATGGGCTCCACATCTTGGATAGATACCTCTTAGACAGATCCCCCCTGTTACCCCTGGCGAACTCAGGTCATCAGTCATCTTCCCTTGTCTACTTCGTTCCCGTAACGTAATTCCCGGCCATCCCGATCATCCCATCCATTCGCGCATTTCCAAGCTATACGGTATACCCTACGCTACACTACAAAGACGCATTAATAGCCAAAACTCACGCGTTGATAATGGCTAACTAGTCATAAATTGACAATTAGAAGAGGATGCGCGTGGAGTAGCGCCTAGGCTAGCTTAGACCTGGTACTTACCCACGTCTAACCTCCGGACTCTCTATCCTACCCGCACCGCGGATGGGTAAGCGAACTTATCGACATAAGGCTCGTGTTGTGGAGAGCGCACGGCCGAACTCTAACCCGACGGTCAAAAAAAGGTTAAAGCGGAGCCGACTTCATGCTGCCTGGCGGCTCCGATGTGACAAAGTGTTACATCCCAGCTCAAAAATAGTCTCGTAACCGAGGTCCGCTCCGCCAAATATAGTTCGCGTGCCGTGAACAGGCTTAGCTGCCAGGCATTTAAACCAGCCTGCTTCTAACGGGTCATTTCTTCGGAATTATACTAATTCGGAGTATCCTCAGATTACTCTTTCACGGATCATTACTTGTTACAGTTTTCTGGGCCACTCTAATCCCGAAAACGTCTCACTGGAACTACAGACATGGCCGCCCCTGCTAGCAAGACCATTAAAGACCTCAATGGCACATGGGTTTTGGTAAGCTCTGAACAATCGCGAGATATGACTTTCGTCGCTCCAGGCTATCCAAATCCTTTAGAATCTTCGCTGATGTTGGCCCTATTGACTAGAATAAAAAACTATCTGATTCAGCCGACCCAGGCCTGGTTATTCAAGGAATTGGTTTCTTGATCCGCAATATTATCCGCGTGGCGCCTGTTACAATCGAAGTCAAGCAGTACGAAGCACCGGGTAGTTCGCCGGCCACAGATCCGTCCGATGTTGTACATATCGATATTGTGCAGTCAGCTCCTGGTACCAGCCCCAGCACGGAGCTTCGCTCTCTGGATAACGTGGCTCGCGATCATTCAGACTGGCTTTTTGGAGACGTCAAAAATCAAGTGCGATGGACTGCTCCCGAAGAAATCGATGACGATTACCTTAAATCCGGCTGGCTCAGCGAAGAAGGAGGTAAATTCCTGATTTACAGCCAGGAAACCAGCGTGGGCAAAGGCTGGACAGCCACACAAGTATGGGGCTTTCAGACCGTTGAGGGAGAGCGACGTCACTGTCGTAACATTGTGATCCAGAAGGAGGCAAAGCGGGTTGAGTTCCGATTTGTTTATGACTGGCAAGAACCCAACTGATTTAGTGGTGCAATAATTCACGTGCTGTTTTGAGAGGGCCAATAGATCGTTTCACTTTGGAAACGTCTTATAGCTTGGGAACCTTGTCTTGATATGAGATATTGTGGCTTCCGCCGAGTTACGGTGCAGAATCTTAAGCTAGTTGGGTACAGTACACGCTGAATTATCCCGTTATTGGAAAAGAACAAAACTCTGTTGTCTATCTATTTGCGATGATTCAAAATAGATAGAAATATCCATGTAGTGCCTGTAATACTTGCTCTATGGCCTAGTTCATCTTTTGAGTCATAATAGGAGACAGAGGCATTCCACAAATAATTTGCTATTGATCTGATGCTAACATGAAATGGTAAGGTAGAACCATACAACACAGCAAATGAAAGCACGTCTGATATTATAGGTCAGTTCGTTTAATATATAATCATTGCGCCACGGGCAAATTTAAGTTTGAGAGAGAATAGCCGTTCGAAAAAGGACGCCAGCAATTTCGGGACATTTAGGTAGATTAATGATCATACAAGCTAAATAATAGGGTTTGAACAGGTCCTAAAATTCGTCGAATGGTACAGTTTGATCCAGGTTCTTTCTTTTGATCCGCAACAACTGACTTGCACCTGCTGCAACTCCGCATGCGCTCATTTTCAAACCTCTTACACTATGCTTTTTGTGGTTCTATCCTTACAGTATTGAATAGTTTATACATTATATTCTAGTTCAGATCTTGTTAAAGTAAGCTAATACAATATGTACTAGTGTGCGGCAGAGTGAATGAGAGATAGGATCAGCGGATCCGAGGTAAATCCCGCATTATTTACAAGCAAACGAGCAGATTAATGATCTTCAAACGGAATACTCGGCCGACACCGGAGGGGACTCGTGCCTTCTGCGTATGCCTAGGGATCCAAGCCCACCAATGCAATACCTACCCATAGGCATCAAGCTTCTGCTACAATGCCAAGAACGCTATTATCTTACAAAAAAATACCACAATGATTTGTTATACTGCTTTTATACGGTCACATCATAATCTATTATGACATGCAGTATTTAAAAAGCGTATCTCAGTAGTCACTTTCCAGGGCTACATGTTATCATAGAAACTTTATGTTTGCTACAAATCCGAGTGCAGGGGGATTAGGAGCCGCGGAGTTGTGGGCCGTAAAGCTGTGGATCCGCGAAACCGCGGACCATGTTCTCCAGCCGTCGCTCTACTGGAAACAGAAGATTGCGGCGCTACTTGAAATCATTGCAGAAGTGCGAGCTGAGATAATTAACAGCAGACATAGCGAGGCAGACGGCTGGGAGCGGGTGAAGAAGAATCCTGCTCGGTTCCGGCTACGCAAAGAAGCGCCTGTAAAGGTATTCAAATATATCCCTCGCGCGCACAACTCCATCAAATAGATATTATAGGTGGTCCCCCTGTATTTTGGCCCAAGTGGTAAAACACGTACATTCACCTGACATTTTTCCTGAGAGAACTATGGGTCCCCCTTTAGAACTCCCTCGAGCCATTTGATAAGTTTCTTACCCTGCCCTGTTTCCACATTGTCCCCAATATATAAATTATATAGAAGTGCGACGTGGGCTTCCCGCTTCCCTATGAAAAATTCCACTTGAGGAGAGCCGGCCTGTTCAGTTAGCCTTTAGACAATGCCCATTTTCTAAATGCTCATAGCAGTTAAATAGGAGCATACCTTAAAGTTTGCCACAAAATCCTTGATATCAGGAAGCATGATTTCGTTTTGTCCAGCTAGAATTAAAACTTGTTTCACTGGGAAATCCCGAAACCAGGTAAAGGGCGCAGTAGATGGATCAGTGTAATAATCCCTCTTTGAATACCACAAATACGCACGAGACCATGGGCCAGCAACATATGGGGTGAGAATATCGCCTCTGCAGACCAAATTCTCCTGGGCCTGATAGTCGAGTGAGGTCCAGGGGGCAATGAGAGCGAGTCCACCCAAATGTTCGGTGGTGTCAAGCTTTGCGATAGCCGGGTGCCCATGAGTCATATGGCTGAGCACTCCCAATGCCAAATTCCCGCCGGCAGAGTCTCCACTAACTATCACTCGGCCAGGGGGCCTATGTGCTTATGTCACAATGTACCGAAGTGCCTCGACAGCTTGAGAGATCTGCGACGGGTATTGTGCGTGCGGTGCAAGTGTGTATGTCAAGACAAAAATCGCAAGGTCGTTGTTGTGGGATGCTGCAACTAGGCTCTCCCAGAACTTAAAGTAGCCCATGTTTACAGGAAGACAGAAACCCCTCCTACACAACTTCCCTTACAGGGGACAGATCACCAGGGATGTCCTTGCAGGATTACAGACCCTTGGGGTAACGAGACACTACAGAACTGAATTGAAATGTATCTCTGCGCGTGCCACTAAAGGACTATATGGGCTTAAAATTCTACACTTTAAGAGCACGGATTGAGTTGTAGTGCGGGTAATCCTAAAGGTAGCTAATATTTATAAGCAAAGACGAATCACATCTATAAAATATTCAATAGAAAATAGGCCATTTTTATGCTCTAGCAGTGTTCACTCCAGCCTCAGTTCAATGACTATAGAACACAACGAGAGCTGCGCCAATCCGCTAAAGAATGATTTGGTGGCACTCCGCTTAGTGCAGCATATACTCTGGAAGTCTAAACAGCATTTCCGAACAGCCAGGAATATCGCACTAACGACCATTCGGAAAGATTTTGTAAGGATATACTCTATAAGTCAGGATAGAGGCCTGTCAATCAGGTAGGAGAAATGGAGCCAAGTCAATAGTGGAGAAAGGTCAAAGACTGTTTCTTGAGGATCGCAAAACCTCTTCAACATGGGTCAATTTATATACAGTCTCATCACTCAAACAGGAAGGAGATGTATCCTTGGTAGGGAAATGGGAGCGGGGTGAAACACGAGGCTTGTGTAACCTCTGTCAAGGGTGTTCCCTGCAGGAGTTCGTACACGTACTGATGCCGAAGCCCCAGCGAACCTCCACAGAAAGCCTGACGGCTTATCAGGCCCGGGAAGCCTGAGGCACTAACACTTGGGAATAACCTCATGCCAGAGGTTTCGCCACGGGATTTGCCGAGTGCATTTACATCAATCTCGCGCAGGGGAACCAGCTTTCCCCCGGTCCTGTCGCTGATGCCGTTGAGGCCGTCATCGCCGCAGCCTTCTTCGACAGCTCGGAGGACATGCAGGTTGTCGAGAGCATCATGAAGGCCTTCAACATCCGCTGGCCCTGAGAATAATTCGATAACAGGTAATGTCATACGTCGTCTTCCCTATAAGGACTACAGTTCAAAGCAACTGGCTACATTAATGTGACTTGATTTTACTAGTGACTTTGCGTAAGGGCACAAGGAAACTTCCCTGCGACGGCTGGTCAGCGGACCTGCAAGGCGCAGCGGTCGCTCTGGAGAGGCAGGGCTGTTTGTGTCATACTGTTCCCTCGCTTCTTCGAGGTCTTCCGCGCCTTGTAGGTCGCGCTTATTTGCCCTGGCAGGCGAGTTTCCGTATGCCCTTACGTCGGGAAATGGGCTTCTTCAAGCTGCGTTACAATATCTCGATCCTGCGCGGATCTAAAGAGAATAAATTGAACGCGTACTGATACCATGTAGGTTGCTGCCATAATATGGTGGCTAGGATATGGGTGGCAAGGATATGGGGAAGGTTATTCATTCTTCATCAACTGAAGAAACGATTTGGTTTTGGCTTTGAATTTGAATTTGGGATTTGGGATTTGGGTACTTCATCAACTGAAGATAAGGTTACTACTTAGTTAGCTAAATTGAATAAGAACCTCTCTTTTTTGAAGCTGAATTCAAGTGGAACAATTTAAATTTACGAAACGTGTTGTCAAATCAGAAAAAGATTTGTGTGGTTTTGTATTATCAAAGGCTTATGATAAAGTTATGCAAGTCTAAATATTCCAATATTCCAACAACGCCATCAAGTGGTCCAATCTGTCAACTCCAGATCATCAATCTGAAAGCCAAACGGTTCCAAATCCCCAACTTCCGTAGGCCTAGAACCACCATACTGCTGACTCAAATTTGAGGAATTGGCAGTATCACTTGGCGGAATATCATTCGTACAGTATCTCATCTGTTCAGATAATTTGCGATAAAACGAGTCACAAAGCCGCCATGCTCGTTCTGCACCGGGACTGCGGGTGGACATTGCATGTAACCAACAGATGGCCTTTTTGACCAGCCAGACGAGATGCGGCGTACTGTCTTGTACATGAATACATCCGACAGATAATTCGAGCAAGATGATCTTTGCGGCGTGGGAGATATAGTGGAGTACACTCCACCATGGGAACATTTGGTAGAGTTGTACCGTGTTCGGTTGGTCGGGTAGTAAATCGAGGATCTGCTTCGCGGCATCCAGAGTCATCATTGCCATTGTATGATTGAGCATTCGTGAGTGGTCAGGACCAAGTTCGTCTCTTCGACAGAGCCAGAGACGGCCTAGTACGATTCGAGCGCTTTGGTAGTGGAATGCAAGGCCGAGCTTGTATCGCATCTGGCTCATGCTGCTTTGGAGATCGACTGTGGTGAAATCCAAAGATGATGGGAGACTGTTCTTCCAATATTCGATGCGAGAGCGGAGGTCGTCGATCCGTTTCTCGCGGTCGATCCATATGGAGGAGACGTGGATCTGATTGACGATCTCTTCTATGATGACGGCCAAGTCACAGTAGAAGAGATAGAAGAGGCCAGCATTAGGTTCCAGATACTTTAGCCATGCATCATCTCTTGGTTTCGAATCTTGTTCGGTATTGTTGGTGTAGCTATCGCTTGGCCAGCTCTTTGAGCTTGGCATGATTGTCTGAAGCCACTGCGTTCGGACCCCGGGGTGTTGAAGTAGGGCCGACGCTGAAGAATCGATCTCGAACTCTTCTTCTTCGAATGGAATAGGCAGAGGTGGGGCATGCCTGTCTTTGGGAATCGACGAGATGTGACCCGATATGAGACCCAGTGTTTGTTCAAGGGTGTAAAGGCACCACCAGAGTCGGTAACGAGCTTCTCGAAGTTTGGCGGGCAGCTTTGTCGTGAGACTTCGGTTGACGCCAAGAGTGACGGCGGATCTTGCAGCCAATGCAGAAATTCTCCAGGCCCTATCAAAAAGGGGTTAGACTATGATGATACAAATGCGTATGGAATTGGTAAATATCTTACCTGCCAATCTGATCGGTTGCAAGCAAATAGAAAGCAACCAAACCCTCGAGTTGCACTTGCTGAAGGTTAGGGGGACTAAACAGCTCCTCACCAGTCAAGCTCAGCAACCTTGCTCGATTGAAGTATAGGAAGTGATCATTTTCTTCTCCACGCCAGGGTGCCTGGGTGAGATGTGCATATTTGGCCGCAATTGCGAAGATCACGTGGAGGATTGCTAGCCATTTGTCTCCTGGTTGCTGACCTTGATCCCAGAAACTCTGATACTGGGCACGGAATAGCGGTCGATTGATCATAGGGAAGCCAGGGTGCACATTATTCCAGTACTCCTCGAAGAGAAGATCCGAAAGTTGTCGAGAGGGCATGCCGTACTTGTTGACTGGCTGTGGAACGTTGGTCGCAAAATCGCCGAGGGCATGGTCGAGGGTGTTTGCCCTTACTCCGTCTGCAACTTTATCCTCTCCATCCTCGTCCTGGCTGAATATTGGTTCCAGCCATTGTTCATCCTCTTGCGGCAGGTCGGACTGGTCAACCTGGCCTGCGTCGGTGGCAGGTTCTGGTGAACCATCCTCATCTTGGGCGTTTGGTGTAGGAAGTTGAATTGTTTCGGACAGATCTTCCATCAATGATTGGTACTACCACATCTCTTAGTCGAATCTTGAAGGGATTTTGGGTAGAATCCACCTGTCATTACCTACCTTTTGCAAAGTAGAGTGAGCCCACTGGGTATTCGCACTTTCAGTGGTGCCAAGCAAGTCCTGGACAAACTTTCTGTAGTCTTGAACCAAAGCTGAAAGATCATTGGCCTCCCTAGGAACCTCATTAGTAAAGTCGATGACATTTCCGCATTAGGAAAATGCAACTTACTTTTTCATTCTCTCATTGAAGCCCAATGAATAGTGGCAAGTCAGATCGAGCTCCCGACATTGTCGACAAACGGGCTGTTCGCCACTACACTTCACCTTTCTCGATCTACACGACGAACATGCCCGGGGCACCCGGCCTATGGACGGTGGGCCCAGACTATTGACATCCCGCGGGATGGCAACTTTTGCATTGGGCGCCCGTCCTCTAGAACCACTGGCCTTGCTACTGACTACAGAGACAGAGTCAGCCGATGGCGACTCCTCTGGACGAGGAGTGGGCAAGCTATTCACCAGATCAACCCCATACAGAGAGCGGGTAGACCAGGCAAAGCGACCCTTCGGACTAGAAGTGGCACTTTGAGTTTCAGAATGCCTGGAGTGCGCAACCTTTGATGAAGATCTATCCGAGACAGCATCATCCGCACCCAGCCGGTCTGCTTGTCTAGAGGAGTCTCTATTAGCCATTGAAGTCTGTCTTCCGTTGGAAACAACAGAGCCTCGTAGGCTATCAAATCGTCACATGCCCAAGTGCGTTGCTCGGTCTGGTCCGAGCCGTTGGGTGTGAGGAAGAACTGATAACCACGGGTGATGTCGATGGTGGTGCAGCGACCTTGGTGGTCGCAAGGTGTGTGAATATGGGTTAATATTCAGAGTGTCGATAGTCTGAAGTACTATGTCCAGGTTGGTGAGGCTCTGAGACAATCAGGTCATCAAAGTTTGGCCTTTGGCCCGGGGGGCAGGTCGATCATATAGATCGACAGGGCGGGGGGAGATAGGCAGGTCATGAAGTCATTCGCGAGGATTCTCCACAGTTCTCGAATTCCTTTTTCGTGCGCCACAAGTTTGTGCATCGGACCGGCGCGGTAAAGTTGGCGCATTTTCTTTGTAGCTATTGGCCGGTCAGGATCTATATGGGGATGACAGGGCTGAATGGAGTCACCATTGACGTCATCGGGCCCCACTTTGCCATCCGCGCCTCAGGCTCCAATCTGCGCTCTTCTCCATCTCGCGATCATGACGATCAACACCCAGCGAGATCAAACACAATTGGCCTGGTCGAGCTCGTCGGCGGCAAATGCACTCCACTGGGTGTTGAACAATCACGGGACGAACCGACGAGCCGCCAGACACTGCCACAACTTTATCGAAAAGCCAATTGCTCCCTGCTCAACTAGTCTCGCACGGTCGCAGATTCGCAACTGCTTATTCCGTCTGACTCCCACAAGGTAGAACCCGGGGAATGCCATAGATCTCGAGTCCTCACGATAGCCAGACTATTACCCATTGCTTGAAGGAAAGAGGCTTACATTCCCGGTATAGGAATGGCGAAGCTTACAGAAGGACTTGGGACTTGAGGTTCTCAAGGAATCTTCCTTCGAATTCTACACACTACGATACTTCCTGGGTATTATCTCTATCGATCGTTTACTACCATGTCCAACATTCCTTTGAGCCATGTGGCGTGTTCCAGACCCGAAACATAAGCGCCAATGACATCAATGACGTCAGCGGAGCCGTTATTCCAGAAGATAGAATTTCATCGCATATCCCGGGTTCACACATGGCATATGATCGATGTGGCTGTGGTTGACGGCTCGGGCAGAATAGAAGGATAATGGAATTCAATTTGAGTCCATGGACTTATCACCTACGGAAATGCTCACGCAAAGCTCGACTATCATTGGCGGAAACCCTTGCTAACCACGGAAACCTGTTTCGAGGGTCAGGACCACACCGACCGCAGGAGAGTGGGGTAAACACAAATACCCCTGATATATCGATCTTGCCCTTGAAGGTCTCGCCAGAAGATGGGAGGCGTCTGTTTACGGCCCGCGCAGGTAAATAGGCCTTTGCGGTGGTAGGTGCCCAGATCTCTGGTTTCTCCATCTGTGGCGAAGAAACCATGGACGAGCTTGAAATAAGGTCATATCAGGTCGGCGGGTGTACTTTTGATCTAACTGGCAGGTATGTGGCTGGCGATCGCTGCTTGTCAAGGCTTGTGTGCTATCGATGGGATTTATTGACCCTAGTTTTTCCAGATACTCGGATTCACGGTTGCTGGGAATAGGAACGTATGGCGTCGTCTGGTAAAATATTCTTGCAGACCCAGCGATGAAAATTCCATCCCTAACCATGTTCTTTGGTACAGCGCTTGTACCGACATCCTTACAAAGGAGAGTGTGGCTATCAAGAAGATACCCAAACCGTTCGGCTCCAAAGTCGATGCAAAAAGGACTATCAGAGAGGTCAAATTACTCCGACATCTTTCTCATGAAAATGTGTGTCGCTCGCTGGTCGATACTTATTCACTGTGCTAACTCTGCCATGAAAGATCATTTCCTTGCGCGATATCTTTGTCTCGCCTCTCGATGACATGTAAGTCTATGGCTATATCTTCACCAGATCAAATATATATTGACTGCATCATAGCTACCTTGTCACTGAGCTTCTAGCCACTGATCTCGCACATATCGTTCGGTTCAGACCTCTGGAGAATCAGTTTGTCCAGTATTTCTTTTATCAAATTATGGTATATCAACGATCATTCATCACCCTTTGTAATGCTTCGGCTGACTTCTTTTCTTAGCGTGCCTTAAAGTATATCCACTCCGCCGGCGTAGTCCACCGAGATCTCAAACCAAGCAACATCTTAATAGATGAGAATTGTGACCTCAAAATCTGCGACTTCGGTTTGGCACGAACTGTCGATCTAAAGATGACAGGCTATGTGACAACGAGATTCTACCGAGCCCCCGAGACGATGCTCACTTGGCAGAAATATAACGTTGAGGTCGACATGTGGAGTGCAGGCTGCATACTAGCCGAGATGATTGAAGGATCGCCTCTGTTCCCGGGACGGAATCACACAGATCAGTTTCTGGTAATTTCTGATCTTCTGGGCTCTATTCCCTGTGATGTGATCCAGACTATATGCTCTAAGAGCGTGAGTGGCAATCATATCTCAGTGGTCATATATAGACTAACTTTGAAACAGACATCGGAGTATATCACCGGTCTACCTGAACGCGCGAAGGTGCCTTTTGCAAATAAAATTAAACAAGCTCTTCCAGACGGTATGTCTCAAGCCGGACTACATCTGCGGAAAGTTGCTCACCTTATAACAGCTCTCGACTTATTGGAACAGCTACTGGTGTGGAATCCCGAGCAACGAATAACAGCCGAAGCTGCTTTATCTCACCCATATTTGAGTGTATACCACGATCCTAGCGACGAGCCTACCGCAAACCAAACATTTGATTGGTCTAGTATAGATGCCGACCATGGTATCGACACGTGGAAGACTCTCGTGTACGTCCTTCTTTACGAAACTCACGTTCTATCTCTGATAAAGGTTCTAGATATTCTGAGATTCTGGACCATTTCGGCGGTGTCAGCACCACTTGAACCAACATTACTCAATGTGGATAATAAAGCCAATAAATACACGACGTTTGGCTTGAATATTCTGAGGGACGACGACATCTTCCGAGCGCTCGTTGCGATCTGCCCTAGTACATGCAAGGGTGATGGTGATTTTGACATATCCGCAATTCCAGCACACGTTACGACTTGCTGCAGACTTTCCACAACATGAGTGGTGTGAAATCCATACAAGCATCACGCCTGGACTCCACGAGTGAGCTCCCATGCGAGAGAAAGTTCCGAGAGAGTTCAAAAAGCTATGGGGCTGTTCCTGAAACAAGTGATGCTTCAAACTGATCTCAGGCGGACTAGGTGGCATGGAGGGGATGTTGATATAGCATTTTCTCGGTTAATGTATATTGTATGTACAAGAGACCCGATATACACGCATTCCGGGTCACATCATGAAGGCGAGAATCAGCCTTTCACATTTATAGGAAATATGTATGGCTGAAACGAAATGTAATACATGAATAGGGTACAGGAGCCTGATAATCATCAGGCTTACATTCTTAACACACCCTGGCTACTGGAGAATTATGGGTACAAATGCGTCGAAGATAGGGCAGTCGGTACTATGACTACTACCGACGACGTAAGAATATCGGGCAAGAGCAAAATGCCACATCAAGCTACCCACGGGCAGCTCCTCGCCAGAAATCCGAAAATAATAAATTTGCTTTTCCCATGGATCGAACTCTCAACCTTGTCCTCCCCTATATACTTCGCCTTGTTACTGCATCGCCATCCCCGGACAGCGACAAACAACGCTAGTCCCACCCTAGATATACAGCACCTTCTTTTCACCCTCTTATCCCCTTAAAAAGGCCATTAGAGAGTAATAATTAATAAAATATGAAGGTCTAAGATAGAGCTCTATTAGAAAAAAAAATAATGTTGTCAAAAAAATCTCCAAAAAAAGAACTCCCCCTGCCTAGGGGTGTGCCCGGCCGTCCGTGGAGCTCGAAGCGTCAACACTGGCCCAGTACATTTTTCTTCTTTTTTGTTTGCCCACTCCTCCAGGGCACACCAATGGTTCACCAATTTATGGTGGATACCAACTAGGCCATCGGAGGGGGGGGAGTTGATTGCTTGACCTTAAACATGATCATAACCTTAGTTCTTGCGTAATTGGAATTCTAATGCTAACACGTATTCTTGTAGTTTTTTTGTGTTACTGTATACCTCTGAGATTATATACATCGTACATAATGGGTATAACCTCATCTTCGCTACGCGGAAAGCCCGTACACCAGTTTGAAAAAAAGTATGTTCCATTTCTACCCAGATCAGAGGGTTGATTTCTATGTAGAGTATAATACTTAAGTGGACCAGATGACAACACGGCCATCAACACCGCTGGCTGTAGTTCAGTTAGCATGGATTCTACCAGATGAGTGTCGGAGATTTGACTTACTGCTGAAAGAGCTCACCTGTCCGTCAGCCTCCTCGAAGACACGGATGGTGTTCACGGTATTCTGATGGGTCGACTTGAGCTTGGTATCCATGGCAGTCTGGCCCTTAAGATCCATCTGCCGGAACATGTTCAGCGCAGACTCCTCACGAGCTCCAGCGGCACCAGCACCACTCTGCTTTTCCAGAGAGCCCGCCAGCTGCCATCCGCTCTCGTCACCGCGGAAGCGGAAGGGTTCGCAGTCCTAGACGATACAGGTTAGTCTTGTGTTATGCTTCTGTCTGCAAGTAGATGGGATTCGACATACATGTCCAGCAGCGATGATCTCATTCTCGCCGTTCCAGATCAGACTGTTGAGCGGCAACAGACGGGTCGAAATGTTCAGCATCGCGCGGGGAGGCTGTTCCGGCGCGCTGGGGTACACGACAGTGACGCTGCTGTCGTGTCCGGAGAAGGCGAGGGCATTGCCACTCGGGGAGAAGCAGACACCCTGGATCCAGCCAGCAGTGTCATTCAGGTATTCACCACAGATGGTGTTGAAGGGGAGACGCTCGCCCCAAGCGCTCGGCTCTGGGCGCTGGTCAATGCCCTTGATGAAACTCGAGAAGACGCGGGCATGGGAGTCGGTGGACCCCGCAGCCAGAAGCACAGAGTTGGGGTGCCAGGCGAGGGTGGTGATGGTACTGCGGATGGGCTTCTTCAAGTGCTTGGAGATCCACCAGTCGTTCTCCTCCTCGAAGTAGCAGACGGCGATCACGCGGGCTCCAGAGCCGACGGCGAACTTCTGCTCGGATGGCGACCATCGGACAAAAGTGGCGGCACGGTTGATTCGGAGCAGGACAAGGGTCGGCTTCCAGCCAGTAGCGGTCTTCTCCCAGACATAGGCATTGCGGTCTGCGGAGTAGAAGAATGGTTAGCGGGATGGGGTAAAATAGATCGCCTTCGTCAGGGCTTTTCTGACCTTGGGAGCAAGTGACAATACGGCCACTGTTGGGAGCAATGTCGACACTGGTGACGGTCTTATCGTGGCCCTTGAGCTCATCGCTCAGGGTGAACTTGCTGCCTGATGCTTGGTACAACTCCACATTGTTATCCCGGGCAACAGCAAGAGTCTGTCTGTCCGTGGAGAACGAGTGGTCTGCAATTGGAGCATGGAAAAGGTGGTGAACTTGAGGAGCGGCCATGATGGAGGGATTCGACAGGAGGAGCTCTCTACCGTCGATGAGGGGGGATAATCGAGGGGAATGGGGATGCGGGAGACGGGGAAAGCTACCGTAGGCAATAGATGACGCTCACCGCTTAGGTAAGGCCTTGCAAGGCGGCCAACATTCCATAGTTCGTAGAGGTCACCAACGAACTTGCAATCCTATGTATAATACTGAAGGTTCTCTTTTGACATACGTAGTTAGCATGAGTTATCGAAAGATCATCTACACGTCATGAGCCCTCCATGGGTCATTGTCGTCTTAACACTGTTGTATATGGCCCTAACACTAACAGTCAAACCCATAAACAGAAGGTTGTTGTCTGTATACTACTGCTCTTGAGATCGTATACCCCCTTTCTTCTTTGCTAAATCTACTCGCATATTTGACTCCCTTCTACTCGAAGCATTCACTATTTTAAAAGATCATAAGTCGACATTTTCAAGTGAATGAACAAGTATGTATACATCCTCACATAGGCCATTCCGTCTCCACCGCCCTGCGGGCGGTGTATCTCTGCCACCCCAACGGATGTGTTCTGCTTTACCTGGATGGCCCCTCCAGACCGCCGTAGCAGGGCAGATAGTCACGTGGCAGTCCTCTTTTCTCGCGATTTAGACATCGGCTTCGGCGCGGTATCCATTAAGCTCCAGTCTTCCCCTTTCTCCTTTCAAGTCTCTAAGCTCGAATTTACAGCCATATCCGGCTCATCCACGCAAAACATGGCCTCCAAGACTGCCCCCTCTCGAGGTGTTGACCTCAAGTCCGCTGGACATCCCAACCAAACGTGAGCTCGATCGCAGACGCAATTGATGAAGCAACTGATGCTGACAGTTCCTCAGACTCTACTGCACCAATCTTCCCGATAAGCTCAACAAGCATGACCTCCGCTCCTCGCTCTACTCCCTCTTCTCCACCTACGGCACTGTCCTGGACGTCGTGGCCATGAAGACGCACAAGATGCGAGGACAGGCCCATATCGTCTTCAAGGACATTCAAGCCAGCACACAAGCCATGCGCGCTCTTCAAGGATTTGAATTTTTCGGCAAGGAAATGGTACGTTTCTTTATATCTTTGTTTGGTGATTACATACATCCGTTGATTCACGATTGACTAACACGCACTGCTTTGCAGAAAATTGTCTATGCTAAGGGTGCATCCGATATCCTGGCCAAGCTTCGCGGCACGTACAACCCACCCGCCCTCGGCGCTGCTCCGACTGGAGCTTCGACAGATCTTCAAAAGTCCATTTTCAGCGGACCACCCGGCGCACTTCCCTCTCGGCCGGCAGCCGAGACAAATGGAGAGGCACATGGCGTTAAGCGACCTCGCCAGGATGAGAGCGATGAGGAAGAGGCGCCGATGGAAGAGGACAGCGACGTGCCCATGGAGGCTTCCTCGGATGAAGATTAATTGCGTGCCCAAGGTGGCCAGGCCAAGACCGAAGCTCTTGGGGGTGAAGGGGCGTTCTTTTTCCCTAGCATTATCTCTGTCGGGTACTCGAATGCCAGGTACCTTTTCACTTTTTCACGATGGGCTGGGCCCATCGGAAACGACCATCTCGCGGGGAACGTGCAGGTTCACGGATTGACCTACGAGACCGAGCCAGACGAGGAGATATGTTCCGGTGGTGACGCTCTGTCCGTCTGCAACCTGCGCCATGGCATCCGCGGTGTTGCACGGGTGGACGAAAAAGGCCGGAGCGCCAGATTCTGGATGATACTACGAAAGACATTATGAGCTCCTTGAAAAACCAACAATACCCCCCAGTCTTTGCCCGTTTCGGTCTGACAAAGAGAGAGAGAGAGAACGTGTGTGTGTGCACTTACGCCAAAACTGATCCCTCCCATCACGCCAACATTCTGCAATTGCTGCTTGTACTGCTCCGGTACCACATACTGATAGACCGCGTCCAGCCCCACAGGGCCCTGGTGATTGTGCCACCGGAGCACGAAATACAAGACGGGGACTTGATATGTGGGGGAGAGCACGATATCATAATCTATCTGCAAAGTGGGATGGAGATTGGTGCGGACAAGGGCTTCCTATCAACAATATTAGTAGGACTGTTTTTTTAATCGGCAATTGATACCCCCCTACGACGGGCTGCAGACCGGATCTTCATCTTCATCTTCATCTTCCAGAGACTGTGCTTGTGCTTGTGCCTGCGTAGATGTTCTTGGTTTTGTATTTGTATCTGTATGCACCGACACTTCATCTCGTAGATCTGCATGATCCAGTGCATGAATCTGGACCTCGATGTATTTGGTAATCCTGAGGCTGACAATATTCTAAACGATCGCACGAAGGGCCCAGCCCAGCCAAACGTCAGCGACACATTGATTTTTTTAAAAATATTAAATAATTTAATAGTCAAGTTCACGCAGGACGACAACAGGGATGATTTACTTGTGTGACCAGTCGAACCGAGGACCAGCCTCGATCCGCTTGGGCGGCTGTGCAGCTGCAGGCTCGCTCGACGAGATCTCGACATGCGCGGTCAAACTCATCTGGCGTGAGGAATGGAAAGGCGGATAGGGACAGGCTGGTGCACGCCATCGCGCCATCGTCTAGTTCACCCATCATACTATCGTCCTATCGAGCTCCACTCTGGAGCTTCCGATGGCGCCCCGTCGACGACCGACTCGACGGATGCGTCGGGCTTAAGGGAAACTGCTCAGCGGCGTGGTGTAATGTGGGGAGACGAATGGTCAGTAGGTACTCCGTACTGTAGTGACTGATGGAGCGGAGCGAGCTAGAGCTACTGTAGAGGTATGTTAGTGGAGCGAAGACTTGGATTTGCCGACTGACAGGTGGAGACCCAAGACCCGAAGGGCCGAGCGTCTGGTCTCTCTGTCAGTTTGTCACAACGTTGCTGTGGCAGATATCAATAAGATTGAATTTTCTCGGCAATGGTTGCGGCCGTTAGAGGGTGGTGATCCAATAAGGAGGCAATAATAGAGTGAGAAGGTGGAAAAGGTTGCCGGAGACGGAGGGGTGGGAATCATAGGACAAGGTGGACAATGGAGATTGTTGTTGGTTGCTGGTAGGGGGGAGGGATCGACCATGTCGCATCAGGTTTACGACTGGGGCGGATCCAAGGATGCAAAGTGTGTGCACGATGGGTCTGATACCTCAGAACTGGGCTTACTAGATCATTAGCTTTCAGTAGTTGGTACTTGACAGAAGTACGGGGGAGGTGTAGAGCGACAGAGTACTGGATACTATTGCTTATAGAGGATAGTTTAGGATGGTTATACTGAGTTTTTTATTATCTTGTTTATCATAGAATAGTAGAACTAATTTGGTTGACTTAGTAGTTACTTGATGAGTAGTGACAAGTGACAGGCTGAGTGTCTGTGCTGGGCCCAGCCGCAAGCGGGCGGGAGTCTGGGGCGGTGGATAAAAGTAAGAGGTACATAAATGATACTTATTTTTGGTATGTGTTGGCTATACTTTTAATATGTACTATTTATGTACTACTTCCCTGCTGTACCTGTCCTGGTCCTTTCTTGTTCCTCTTGTTAATCTGCACTTCCCTGTTCCGCTTGCAGCTTCCAGCGCCTTTTACTCCTATCAGCATTCAGGATTCCCCCATTTACTTGGCTGTCTCCCGGGAACGATTCCCGCCCTCTTTCTTAGTCTTTCGCGGTATTCTTGGAATGCCAAAGGAACTTCCGTCGTGGCGACCATCACGCTTTCGTCAGTCCTTGGGTCTTTTGACGCCATGGGCTGATGCATGGCTGGTCTCTCTCCACTTGACTTTTATGTACGTCTATTATTCTCCCCTTCTTGCCTTTTTGCTTGTTTTTCTTCTCCCTCCACTTCTTCATGGGAAATTATCCCTACTCCGTCTCCTCTTTTCCTTGTTTTTCTAGTTTCTTGTTCATAACTGTCGATCTGTTTGAGGTTGATCCCCCTCTCTGCTCATACAATTCATCCAATTGGTCCCCCGGAACTCCGTCTACTATACTCGGCGCAAGTAAGATTTGACTTTACCGGGGTCAATGACAAGGGATCATCGTGTGCTGGACGCAAGTGAATGACTTCATCCTCGTCTTTTTGACAAATACCTAACCCCCCATTCTGTGAGACTGTGAATACCTTCAATCCCCTCCTCCACTTCCCATTTGCTTTGGTTTGGGAGAAGGTAACCTTCCCCGCCCTCTCCAACCCTCGCACGTTGTCGTCCCCGTCCAACCAACACTGGCGCCATCCTCCAACCTGAAACACATTTTTTCTACATCATCTCCGCACGGGGAGCTTTCAGCCGCCCAATCGTGCGTCCAATTGGAAACCCACCGGGTTGTACAGGCCTGGAGCCCGGATCGATCGCTCAGCAATCGCGGCGTGGTTTGACGTCAACACTCTGGGATTCGATATAATCTCACCCTGCCACCAACGCTGCACACGGTCACTCCGGACTTTGACTCGCCCCGAGAGGCCAAAACTGCTGTCGCATCTTGTATATTACCCTTGGGCTAGACCTTGATTGATCCATGCTTCACTTTTAAGCCTGGGGCAAAGCCGCAATTTCACCTTGGCGCTGGGTCGCTCTCTGCGAAGCCATGGGTAACTCACAATCAAATCCGACGAAGGAAGAGACGCGCCGTGCCAATCGACTTTCCAAGCCTTTGACCCGGAAACTGGCTGCTTTGAGCTCGCCCAAAGTAGCTTGTGCAGAGACAGATGGCCCGGAATTGAACACTGGCTTGATCGGGTGGCAGAATCCATGGGTAGGATCTAATCTCTCGACGGATGTCAGGAATAGTCATCCAAAGGCGAGAGAGATCCCTCCAACCTTGTTTGAGACAGAGGCACATCCATCGAGCGAGAAGAATGTGGTGGAGTCTCCAGTGCAATCACCAGTGGTTCAAGATTTGGAAATACTTTCACCAATTTCACCACTCTCCAGGACGGCGTCAACCAGCCGTTCTTTCCGAAGATCATCTTATCAATCCGGGAGTTACGGCGGTTCCTCGCAGCTATCCTTCGTTCCGCCACAACCTAGGCGGGCCAACTCTATCCAAACCACCCTCACCAGACACAACAGTGTGATCTATGAGGATACATATGAAGATGCGACATCTTCCAACACGCACTTCTTGGTTGGCAACCAACGTTTCTCCTTGACTCGCAGGCGTTCTCTCCTCACGCGACCTGGCGTGGCTACGAGACGGACTACCAGTGCAGTTCGACGAGTACCGTCTCCCATTGGCGAGCCCACAGACCCTATCGATGATCTAACCGACTGCAAAGTCTTACAATGGCCATTGCCACCTCGCCAGAGACCATCACTGGATGTGGCACCCCCGGTACGGCCAACCAGTCCTCCCGACAGTCGATACACACAACTGGGAGCACTCAAGCTAGGATCTCTCCGAGTCGTGAATGGCTCGGCTTCCCCATGCCCGAGTGAGCGTATTCCTCTCAATCAACCTGGTCTGGGTCTGGACAAGGTCGATGCTATGGGCCGAATCAAGTCTACCCTTGAGATCCCTGCGATACCGGACCTGAAAAAATCCGACGATGTCCCAGGCAGCCCATTCTCATTCGAGAAATCCCCCACAATCACAGTTCCCCCACCGACCAAGTCAATCTTCCCCGGCGAGTCAGAAGATGAGGGAATCGCCATGTTCGATGACGGCACCAGCCAACCGGACAAGGTTGCAGGTGACACCAATCTAGATCGAAGCACCGTGCACTCTGACTCGCTCAACAAGTCCGACAGCGGCTACAGCTCTGCAGCATCCGTCAGCTCCTACCACCACAGCCGCCCTCGCGCATCCTTCGACTCGCAGACCTCCGGGTCCTGCATTGCAGACGGCCACGCCAAGAACATCTGGGTCACAAGTGACCAGTCCCGCAGTCATTACCGCAACGAGGAAATCCAGCGCTATTTCAGCCTGCATGAAGCAAAGTTCAAGGCGGGGAACTACTCGCGGCTTCACCCCAATTTCGACCGCTGGTATGACTCGATCGGCCCAGCCACCGATCAACCCCTTGCAGCCCTACGAACTCGTCGATCAACGCTATGTGCTCCCCGGTACACCGAGTATCCGGCGCAGAAGATCGAGCTCGATTCTGTTGTCACCACGGCAGCGGCGGCTATTCATGAAGAGCAGGTCTACTCTCGGGGGCCGTTGTATGCGGATCGCTTTTCACTCGATATCTCGCGAAGTTCGGGCTCGTCCACGTCGCTAGGAACAGACACACCGCCGAGCTACCAGCAGGTCGGGGCCGCGAAGGTCCAGGTCCAGATGCACCGGTCCGCTTCGGAGCGGTACCTCGATGCCAAAGCCAAACACGACATATTGACGCATCGATCGCGATCCCGAAGTCGCCCTGGCAGCCGGGTATGGTCCCAGAAGCCCGGTATCGAGGTCCCACCTCTCCCCACGATCCTGTCCCCGGATCACCTGCACGGGGAAGAAGATGGCATCGGTTTGTCTGTTCCCGAGACTCTCCGTGGTCGACCTCGAAGCCGGAGTCAGGACTACCGTCGTCGCAAGTTGACCAAGGCACGTCCTCAAGGGGAGATTCATATGTGACGATCTTTTTGTTTACGGTTACGCCCCCACTCCTAGTACGGTTATGAGCGACAGTATCTTCATTCCTTTTTTTTCTTCTTACTGGTCCTTTGGCATTGATGTTCTATTTGGCTTGGCTCCATTTCGGGATTCTAATATTTTGGGCAAGGTTCATTTACACGAAAAGTTTCATCTCGGCGTTGCTGTGCCGGATTTTTGTTTTCTGGTTCCATTTTATGGTTGCCATTTATGTTGCTTGTTGCTGGTGCTCTGTTTGATATCGGAGTCCCTGGATTGATTTTTATCGATATATACCCTCGTTGAAAGTGTTTTTGGGGCGTTGTACAAGGGCGTTCATGGGCTAATGGCTAATTCAAATTACTATCATTCATGACTGAGGGCGTTATTTTGAAGATTTTTCTCACAATGTCAGTTTGATGGGATTTTAATTTATGGTTCCAAATCGAATGTGAATCGAATCGATCATCTAGTTTCTCCTCTGCATTTTATTCCTTTCACTTTCACTAATTGTACATTATGCATTGCAGCGCTTGTTCATTTCAGCTCCGAGTTAAGACGCCACCGCCTGCCTGGGTATGGGTATACAGTAGAGTAAGCAAAGCAAAGCAAAGCACCGAGTACCTAACCTACTGTACTGAGTGCATTCATGTATGTATGTCGGCATATTGCTTTGCTGTCAACATCTCACCGAACTCCGGACTACCGCCCAACCTCCCCTGTTCATCCCTGTCCGACTACATATCAATGCTGCAGCTGCCTGCCAGCCAGGGATACTTGCCATGTGGAGTGTTCGCTTATATTCTATGGCTTTTTTTTCTTCACCGCGTGGACTGGTCAGGGTTCTGCTGGCTAGTATTGGACTTTGTAGGGTGGTTGGTTTGTTGGGGTGGGACTGGTGGCTGTGCAGCTGGATGTAAGGGGGGTTATGTTCTTATATGCAGGGCCGAATTTGAATTTGATTTGGACATGGATTAGAGCGTCATGTCTATTCGGTGAGAAAGCTTACAGCTGGGAATGTTAGTGCTGAATAAGATTACACGTCATATGTAGGTAGCTCTGATAATGAAAATGAAAATGAAAGAGAGGTGAGAATCGTCTATGATTAAGCTTAGAATATAGATGAGTTTTTCTTAAAATCTTATCATTATTATCTCAAAATATCACAGGCCAAGCCGAATATCAAAACTAATCCCAAAGCATATCTTATCCCGATCCATATCGCGCCAAACTGATGCGAAGCCATTCATCAATCCATTTCAATGTAACATATCGTAAACATATCCGTAGAATGGATGATTGATCATCTAGTATTAATAGATGCGGATCTTCTTCGTCTTGGGCGCAGCCTCCTTCGGCACAACAATAGACAGAATACCATTCTTCAGCGCAGCGCGCACCCCATCCTGGTCCACGCGCGCGGTGAAGGCGAACGTGCGCTGGAATTCGCCGATGGAGCGCTCGGCGGCCCAGTAGTAGTCCTGGGAGGAAGAGGGAGATGATGTGGCAGGGGCGGGTGCAGGGGCAGAGGGCTTTTCCACGATCACAGCTCCGGATGAAGTTGAGTGCTTGCTAGAAGCAGAAGCAGAGCTGGTGGTTGATCGGGCATCATCTTCGTTGTCGTCTTCGACGGTGGGTTGGTGCCATGATGGAGATGGGGTGCGACTAGTAGTAGGAGTATCCTTGCCACGAGACTCAGTTTCCGTTTCCGTCTCGGTTTCGACCTGTGGCGATGTAGAGGATGTAGAAGCGTAGTTGCGCTCAGTGCGACCCTTAACGACCAGGGTTTGCGGGTCCGTGAATTCGATTTCGATGTTGCTTTGGTCTACGCCTGGGAGTTCACCGTCCAGGTAGTAGGCATCATTCAACTCGCGCACATCAAAGGCTGGAGTAAAGACGGTGCGTCTGATAACCCTGCTTGGAGTAGATCCAGCTGGTGTGCATGTAGATGTCGATTTACATCTGGATGATTTGGTTGGTGCGGGAGCGGAGAGGTGGGTCTCGTAGTCGTCTAGTAGACGGAAGAGTGGGGAGAAGCCCAGGTCCGATGTGCAAGAATAGAATGCCATTTTTGATATGTTGGAAGTTGAAACTTGGGGATTTGTAGATCGAAGAAGCTTGGAGTGGATCAGATGAGATCTAGATTTAATTCGAAAGATGGATGATGGGGAATTTAGAGTGATGGTGTTGCTTGTTATATACTTGAGTTGATGGATGGTGCTGACTGATTGGGCGGCGAATTCCCGAAACGGCAAGGTGGTTCTGGTAGGTTCTCCAATCGTCTAGCAACATCCATCACCAACAACAGTAGGATAAGGGTGCGTGGATGATTATTCTGGGGGATATGCTAAGCGGATAGTTTGATTATGAAGCTAATGTGTGAATAATCACCCTTTCGCCTCGGAGATAGTAATGATGGAGCTCCGAGTGCTTACAATACATATCCAGCAAGTCGTAGATTACTATAGAAGAGATCAGTCTCAGATTTATCATCTTACCTGCTGCTAGCCTGCGCGCTACACACTTTCCCACTAATGTTTCAGCTAGAATATTGATGAGACTGATTGATGAGCTTTATTTACAGTATCCACCATTACTGCCTTCCATATCGGGAACTGCCTTCCATACCAATCTTGATAATTACGTAACACGCAAATCGTGACATGGCTACTTTACTTTTCAAGTACTTTCTATAGATCTGTATGTTTGGAATACACCAAACATAAGCAAGCCATATAGCCATGCACTATTTTGTAAACAAAGATACCTAACAATCCCCCACTCCATGTCTGTGGTGTCTTTCCATCTACAAATGTACCTTCGATGATCCCTGATAAGATAGTATTTACAATCATTCATTGGAATCTACTATATGATACTCACAGACCGACTCAAAATCAACCAACCCAATTTCACTTTGCTTAATTTGCCTCCAAAAACTCCAGCAGTCTATTCGCAACAGCAGCTGGTTGCTCTTCAGGAAGAAAATGTCCACACTCATCAATAGCTCCCCCAGAAACATTTCTCGCAAAGTTCTGGACCAACTGAATCATACCCGAGCCAACAGAGCCAGCACCACCCAAAGCTAAGACCGGAATATCAAGTGGCATCTTCGCAAATTCCAAATTCTGCTTCGCACTCGCTTCAAAAGCCCGGTAATACTCGAACCCCCGACTCATCGCTCCAGGTCTCGAATAAGCTTGAATATATCGCTCAAACTTATCCCCGGGAAACCCATCCGCATACGTCTTCAAGTTAAAGAACCAGCTCAATAGTTCCCGCTCACGACCTTGAGTCAAAATCTCCGGTAATTCCGGAAGAGCGTTGAATGAGAATTGCCAAAGACGCAGGTTTGTCTGATTAGACAACGGAAACTCAAACTTAGGCAAGAACCCCGGCACTGATGCGTCTAGGATACTGAGTGATTTGATTCTCGATTGGAATTGAGCGGCCCACGAGTAAGCAATCCACCCGCCCACGTCGTGGCCGATGAGATGGTACTTGCTTTCTTCTTCCAAGATATCGTGGATAGCTTCGGCCATGATTTTGCTGACATACGCGGTATCGTAGCCATTCAGGGAAGGAGGCGAATCACCCAGGCCGGGGGGATCGAGAGCGAAGAATTGATGTTGTTGTGAGAGGGGCTCGAAGATATCGCTAAAGGCTTCTGCTGTTTGTGGCCAGCCGGGAATGAGAATCACGGGGGGTCCTTGGCCGCCAACTATAGCTCGGATTCCGTGGAGGAGACGTTTGACTTGCCATTTTGAAGTCATGGTGTAAGGTCAAGGGTGCGGAGATTTCGAAGGGCGGTCGATTGTAGGCACAGGACGTAGTTTCATGAGTATTTGGTATTTCGGTAGATTTATATCATTCTCTAATGAGTCACAGGGTAAATTATGAATCAGGAAAAGGGGTTATTTCAGATCATGTACGTACCCCATGAATCGCGGTGGATTCATATCTGTGATGGACATTGGGCAGGGCGCTCTGGGTGGGCCACTGGGAGATCGAAAGCGAAGATAAGTGTGGTTTCGGATATACCTTAAGACAAGGCTTGTCTAAGGAAAGCTTGTGCAAGGCGACATAATTATTCGTACTTTGAAATACATACTATGACTCATGAAAGGTACACCGGTTGACGGAACTATGACCAAACATGGAAGAGTGCGCGTAGCTAGAGTGGGGGCTAAAATAAATAATGCGAGAGAGTATCGAGGTACATCTGATTTTAAAAACTACTTCATATCACTCGTTGGAACTCTTTAAGCCAAAGATATCCTTAACAGTGATGAATAGGAGAAGACTCTCAGGCAGATAGTCAAGGTATCAGGCGCTAAATCACCTTTAGGATCCGCGCTATGAACGGTTGCTCTCACTTTCATCTTAACGGCTTTACTCAAATCGAGCTCTCTGTTGACATTTCCTTTTTTGAATTGCAGTATATTTGCAATACCTATTTCAAAGTTTCTACCTAATACTCATTAGGATCTACTACTACAAATTTTTCAGTCAATTTGCCTACCGCACGGCGGCTCAATATAAGCTTCCTCCCATTTCGCCAATAGGAGTTCAATTGATTCGATTATGGCTGATCTGTGGGGCATGGTTAGGGGAGCACAAGGCTGCGCGTCTCATATATTAGTACTAGTAAGTATAGAAACAACTAGGTTTTACTACCATAGACATCAACGTCCAACGCTGGTGATTAAGAGTCAATATACACTAAGATAGTGTATCAAGACTAAGGTAAAGATCATATCTCTGTTTCCCGACATGAAAGACATACCGGGCAAGAATAATAATTTTACAGGCAGAGGCCAAGCTTGCCTCGACCAGGATAGCTATAGTACAGTAGACGGTCACCATCTCAACACCCCCGACATCACCTCGTGTCGGAAAGAATCGGACAGCTTCTAAGTCCTGAGGGGGGACTCAGATGGGCGAAGCTATACAAAAATCCATAAGTACACCAAGACGGGAAAGACAAGGAGAAAGGCACACAAGCACGAGAAACATACGGAAGGGAACCCCGGAGAAGATCAGATCCAGATCCTCTCAATCTCATCGGATATTGCGAATGCCCGGAGACGCATACATCTCCAGCTGACGCTGACCTTTTCGTAGAAGATATTCAATGGCACTAAAGTCCTTCTTATTCACCGAGCGATGTTTTTGGAATTCCGCTCTACGCCGGGGGAAGAGGCAGAGCTTGTCAGCCGGAATGCACCGATGGGGGACAGAGATGACCTGCGCACTAGACTGACTAGGCGGGAATGAGGAGTGCGGAGTAGAGGACATACCGGGCGTAGTTTTTGAAATTGGATTGGGAGTCCTGATTGAGTAATGTTAGATATTGTCAGAAGAGAAAGGAGGTTAAAATAGACGTCTAGCTAGGGCTGTCCTGAGGCAGTTTTTTCAATGGGATCTATGGATAATAGGATGGAATATTCCACGTACGATAGGCTTCTTGCGGACCTCGCGCAGGCACTGCCGGTACAGGGATAAGACATCCCGCTGTAGACCAGAGAGCCGTGCCATGGTGGACGGGGCCTTATTTTTGCGGGGAATTGAACGAATGGTAATCACCGAGTGGACGGAGTGGAAGTCATTGAGTGGTCGTCCAAGCTCCGAATCGTGTTAAGCTTGAGAATTTAGAAGGGGGGGGGGAGCTCCTCCGTTTTCCGCCGGGGGATGCGATCGATGGTCCCCATTTTCCCGGCCGAATAAAAAATGATGAACTCACTTAACCTTACCTACAGCAGTAGTCCGGGGAGAATTCAATTATTAATGTCCACCGGGAGAATTACCCCAGCCAAATCTACTGATTATCAACTTACCTTTTGTTATTACTTTTGATTCTTTTCTGCTTGTTGGTCATTCCTGATTTTTCCGAGTTCTCTTTACAACTAAAGGTATAGCTAGCTAGCTATATATACCTCTTATCATCCTCCGAAACTTTCTATCAAACACCCCCAATTGAACTTCTACAAACATGGCCACCTTCTCAGTGAGTGACCACCCATCTCCCTAGATCAAATTCATAGCTAACAACCTCACCTTCCAGCGCCTAATCCGCTTCCTCGCCAAAGACGGCCACGTCTACTACGGCGACGCCCTCCTCCCCACCGGCATCACCGACATCGCCAAAGCAACCCAGGCCCACGTCATCCAAGGCGACATCTTCGGCCAACACCGCGTCACCGAACAAATCGCCGACGTGCGCATGCTCCTCGCCCCCTAGCCCGCAAGGACATCCGCACCGTACGCTGCCTAGGCCTGAACTACGAACAACACGCCAAAGAATCCAACCTGCCCATCCCCAAGTTCCCCGTCCTCTTCTTCAAGCCCGTCACTGCCATCTCAGGCCCCTCGGATGATATCCCCGTTGCGGGCATTGCGCAGGAAGGCGAGGGACTGGACTATGAGTGTGAGCTTGTGATTGTGATTGGCAAGGAGGCGAGGAATGTGCCGGAGAGTCGTGCGTTGGAGTATGTGCTGGGTTATGCGGTTGGTAATGATGTTTCGCATCGGGATTGGCAGATTAAGCGGGGTGGTGGGCAGTGGGGGCTTGGTAAGGGATTTGATGGGTGGGCGCCGTTTGGACCGGGGATTGTTTCGTCGAGGATTATTCGGGATCCGAATGCGTTGCATATCGGGACGAAGTTGAATGGGGATGTGGTACAGTCGTCGTCGACTAAGGATATGATTTTTGGTGTGGCCAAGACGATTGCTTTCTTGTCGCAGGGTACGACTTTGTTGCCGGGTGATTTGATCTTTACTGGAACGTGAGTACATCCTGGAATAGTGTTACTATGGGTTGGTTTTGTGATTTGATACTGACTGGGTATATAGTCCCCAAGGAGTGGGTATGGGTCGCAAGCCTGCTCTGTGGCTGAAGGATGGCGATCAAGTGGAAGTTTCCCTGGAGGGAGTGGGATCCATTTCCAACAAGGTGGTCTTTGATAAGTCTACCCCCAAGCTGTGATGGACTGGAAAGAAGAAGAATGTCTATAGTCGATGCTCTCCACGTACTACATACCCACTTGATGACAGTCGTTGTATATATCCTGTTCTTCATCTACAATCATTTCCAATACGACACGAACAATTTATGATTCTTCTCCCGAACAGAAATTCATTGGGCTCTTCATGTAGATAATTAGGGAGGACATCGAAGCAACGAACGGTTTATAACATCAAATCTAAACCGTCTGGGCTCCGTACCCCTTGATCCTCTCGGCAAACGCCCAGCTCTGTCCCTCAAGTTGTTCATCCTCCTTCAGGTCAATACCCTCCTGAGTAATCACCGCTATCGAGTACTTATCCAGACTCCGCGCATCACGGTAAAACAGAACTTTCAAACACTGCTTCAACGCATCCACTGCCTCCTCCCGACTAATCTCCTCAATCGGCTTCTCCTCGGGGAACAACCGACGCAGAATTGGAACTGCCAGGTGAGCACCGAATCCAGTAGCCAGATGCGGTGCAGAGAACGTAGTACCCAGCAGATCCGCAGAGCTGAGGAATGGCTTGCCCTCGCCGTCAAAGCCGGCTACCAGCACGTGGTTCCACAGGGGGTTGAATTCGGAGCGCCGCTTGTAGAAGACCTTGGCGAGGTAGGTGTGCAGGTTCTTGGCATTGAGCATGTTGCCGTGGGAGGAGTAGTTCTCGCGGATATCGATCGATTCGAGGAGTCGGTCAATGTATTGCATGTCGGACACGTCGCCGCCGAATCCGACAACGGCCTTGTTGCCGAAAATGCGCAGGCGCTTGGTGTCTGTGAAGCGGGCGAGGGATCCATAGGAGGCTGTAATTCAATAAAAGATGGGGTCAGATTTAGTTCTGGTTATTTGGGTGAATGGGAAGGGTGGGAACGGGCGCTGCATACCCAGGTTGTCGGTGGCCAACACGACACCGCCGTTAAACTTCACACCGATGACCGATGTACCAGTCACAGCTGGCGAGGTGGTATGTGTTTTGGGACCCGTGCTCTGGAGATATGATGGGTCGTAAGCTCCGTAGACATCGTTCCTGGGCTGTAAGGTCCATGTTAGCGATGGGCGAGGAGGTGGAGGATGGCTAGGCGTACCCGACCCCAGGTTCCTGGGAAGTGATCCATTATGAATTGAGTGCGAGGAAGACGAGTAAAGGACGGTGAGATGGCAGAGTCGAGAGGATGAGGGTGGGAGAGCAACAGTTGGAGTTGAGCGATGACGATACGCCGGAGACTGGAGAGCTTAGGCAGGCGAGCTGACGGAGCTTTGGCTGACTCAGCACTTCTTTCTACGCGCGCGTTTGGCGCTACACTTGAAGTAGACTACGATCAGTCGACAACAGACGATAATTGCGAGATTACTACCCAGAACTATCGTTTTCTTAATGATGTTTCGTGTTGGGGTTTTGGGAATGTGAAAATGGGGATGGACAACGTTTCAAACAGTCTATCGCGCTGTTCATTCTCACCCTTTGTGGCCATACACTTCGAAGCTGGCAGATACCGCTAACTGGATAGGGCAATAAGCAGCGAGTAATAGCTCACCGTCTGTATGTTGTAGCTTGTGATGAACCTTTTGATGCATTCATCTTGTGCCCAGTTGTCCCATTATCCCAATACAGGACACCTCGTATTCGGATCTGTGGGTATGCAGTGACAAACTGGAGTATACTCGCTTCTCATAGGTCGTTCCCCACGCTCAGCCTCTCGACCACAGCTTCGTATCCGCTGATCTCATCGTTTATTGGAACAACTTCAATCAATCAAGGTCATATGCCAGAGAGCAAACACGGCACAGCAGACTGAACACGGCATATTGCAGATATGTATGAACTTTAAATACCAGACAGTCCCCTTCAACTCACAATAGCTCCGTATTCATACCTACAATTATCTACTATACCTCTATCACAAGGCACAAAAACATGTCTCCCCCAACTCGAACAGACTCAATCGACTCTACACCCACAGAGCTCGACGAAACCAATATCACACGCACATTCAACATCTACAAACCCGCCTTTCGCCGACACTACGAGATCAAATCCGCCAACGACCAACCCCTCTACTACGTCAACATCTCATCCTTTAAACCCAACAAGCCTTCACTCACCCTCCACGCCAGCCCCAGCTCCACATCCCCCATAATAGCAGCATCAAAGTTCCTCAAGCTCTCCAGCGACTGCAAACTCGCCCTTGGCGATCCAGATGACCTAAAAAACACCCAGTGGGAAGATATGACCCGGGAGTCACCCATCCACCACAGATACCGCTTTGAGATGACCATCCCCGATGTGAATGGGAGTGGACATGGCGAGAGACGGGTGTTTGTGTGGAAAAGGACGCATAGCGTCAAGGTGGAGAATACCAGGGCTTTCCCGTTGAGTTTGCGGTCGTTTAAGATGATTGAGGAACGGACGGGACAGGTTGTGGCTGTGTTTTCGAGGGAGAGGTCGATTAGCAAGTGTGGGAAATTGCAGATTCGGGTGGAGTATGGAGAGGATTTTGCGAGGATGGTGTTGATTTCGTGGTTGAGTTTGTTTGAGAAGGCGTCTGGTGGTGGAGGAGGAGGAGGTGGTGGTTAGATAAGGGATGTATGGAGTAGGACTTCAAGGCTGTTAACGTGGGTTGGAAATGCTGGTTGATCGATATATCGAGTTGTACTGCACGCAGGGCCGTTGTCTTTGTTTGAAAGTGCATGTTGGGATGAATATATGGAGTCGTATGCTGTATTTCGGAGTCATCAAGAATCGAATATCCAACAGGCATGGCTCTATATAAGCTAAATGCCAAGAAATCATCCAGCCTAATCAATACCGAAGGCAAACTTATAATTGTCAAAAAACTGTCCCAAGTACCCGAAAACCTCCGGTGGTCCAGTGGGATAACCAAAATCACACAGTGGCCACTACGGCAAATTGGAGACCTACTATGCGGTTATGCAAAAAGCTGAACCGCGCATATTGGGGCTCTGGGGATGCGCAACTACGCATAGGGGGCGAGTATGGGTGGGCGGGTGGGAGCGGGGCTGGCGCCGGGCAATTCTTTTTTGGAAATAATTTTATATAATTAGAATCCTTGGAGTTAGTAAAATTGTTTGATGTCTTTTTTGAAGTAATTAAAGCCTGTTGGTGGTGTTAAAAGGAGGTTTGTATGTTGGGGATGGACCGGAGCGTGGTCCTGGATGAAGTACATGGGCATAGCAGGAGGCATCCCGATAACAGGATAGCATTTGCATGGGGATCGAAAAGTCGAAGGTTCGAGCCGGCAGGGACGCGAC
Source organism: Penicillium subrubescens (assembly GCF_028828155.1). Classification (NCBI taxonomy): domain Eukaryota; kingdom Fungi; phylum Ascomycota; class Eurotiomycetes; order Eurotiales; family Aspergillaceae; genus Penicillium; species Penicillium subrubescens. The sequence continues at coordinate 1,742,877 of NW_026643151.1, read as the reverse complement.
CTTGGTTATTTCCGGGTTTGCAGTTTATACGCATTTGTTGGATGTAGTATTGAGTAGACAGTGAGAGATGATTACGAAGCCTTTTCTGAGTGGCATAGAATGAAACACAGGAGTTCATGTTGATTTTATCATGAAGATGTTGATTTTTCTTATAAATGCTGGGAAATGGATTGACATGCGGTTATGTTGTGGCCTATCCGGTCTTGGGGGTTGACTAGTGTCACTACCTTGAGATTGTTTGTTCCAGCTATCGTTATCTACAGGGAATCACTATGTAGTTGGATTGCATCTTGAGCCAAATGATGGATTTGTACCGGTCAGATCGGGTGTTCAACTAGCTAATCGTATTATTGCACGTTTGGCATATGGTTTAGTACAAACGGGGGGTGGATATCGAATGCAGGTTACCACCAGAGTACCTGTATGACTCAATCTGGTTGGGAAAACAAAATGCGAGAGCATCGTCTTCGTGTAACACCACTCCAGGGAGAGCCCAGCCCCTAGCTTTCCCCGGCTTCTTGAAGGAAGCCCGGATGTGATCCATTCCGACTAGCACCTGAGACGGTTGGAGGCTTCTCCGTATAGTATGAGGAGGAGACCATCTTTGCAGATGGGCTTGGTTCACTGGTGCCTGAGGTTCAGAGACTGACCTGATGGGTTCGTAGTCGCTGGCGAGCTGTTCTGGGTCTTTTGTGGCCCGGGTGTATTTGAGAGACGAGCCATCTTGTATTAAGAGGACGTCTCCGCCATTTCAATTATCCAATTCATGGATTGGCTTTTCTCTTTGCATCTGCTCCGGAGACAAACTCGATAGAAGACCGCTGACCCGCAGCATTCTTCTCATCTTGTTTCTGTCGAGCCTCTTGCTGAGTCTTAAGAAGCTCCTCCTTGAAAGCCCACTTGGGCAAGTTAGAGACATCCCAAAGATCCGAAGGCAGAGCCGTATTATATTGTGATTCCTCATCAATACCCGCATGTTCCATCATTTTCTTCAACAAACTAGGATTCCGCAGAGACGAGGAGCTGGCTAGCTTCGCATTGAAATGAACGCCTTGTTTCTTCAGGGAGAGGAAATGCTCAAACTTGGCATTGGCAGCGGCGTTCGGTGACCCCGGGGGTGAAGGTGGAATATCCAGATTGGGCACTGGCGGAAGTGTCAAATCGTGTATCAAAGCCCGCGTCGCCGAGAAGGGCGAGGAACGGCCGCTGGGTGATGGGCCATCGGGCGATTGTTCCTGGCTCATGGCCGCGGGGCCGGATGCGGGACCGAGAACTGGGCCATTGGGAGGCTCATTAGTCGCTGAAGTGGGCTGTATCTGTGGCTGAATTTTCGTAATATTGGCAGGAGCTGGCTCTGAAATGATAACGCGGCGTCAGCATGGAAGCGCATCGATTTGGGCGAAAAGTGCCCAGGGAGAAGTAACTCACTGTTGTCCTGAACGGGTTGTTTGGGTACAACCGGTGGCTGCTTCTCACGCTGCTGAGCTCGCGGTCAGTGATATCCCGTAAATAGAGGTAAGATCATCTTACTGTTGGCTGCAGCTTGGGTAAGGGCTTGGTCTCTACCTCGTCCTCGCTACTGCTCGCGTATGCACCGAGGCCGAGCATGGTATAGTTCTCGCGGCGTGGGTTTCTTCCAACTTTGGTAAGCCCGATTGCAGATCTAAAACGACGACAGCTGCTGGTTTATTGAACTGTTGTCTCAACGCTTTCCTGGTCACTCAGAAGATGTAATTGGAGGTACAGCAAGCTCCAGTTCCTGGAAAAGCCAAAGGAACAGCTCCCACCCGCCGCGGCATTACATAAGCGAGGCAGCTACAGCATCGCGTCAGACACCGGACAGCCTCCATTGCTAACTACCTCTGTCAACGAATACCCCCCGTTCTCTCTTCCCACCTTCTTCTTTTCTTTCCTCCAAACCCAACTCAAGCTTCATAGAACCTCACAACTATCGACTATTTCATGATGACGTCGCTCATGGATCACCAAGCTCGTGAGACTGTCGGATACTCCTTCTCTGAGTCCACAGCTTCCGGTGTCAAGCAACATGGATTCTACCCGTACGAAGCTTCGAATCCGTCATATTTAGAAGGACGCTAGCTGACACTCTTATTCTCCTTCAGTTACACCGACAATGGTGGCTCGACTCTAGGCATCACAGGCTCCGACTTCGCCATCCTGGCTGGCGACACCCGTTCCACATCCGGTTACAATATCAACTCTCGCATGGTTCCCAAGGTCTTCAAGATTGGTGGCGATGACGAAACAGGCGAGGGAGCCAACATCATCCTCTCCGTGGTGGGATTCGCCGCGGACGGTACTGCCCTCAAGGAACGACTCGATACTGTGGTCAAGATGTACAAGTACCAGCACGGGAAACCCATGACCGTTTCCGCCTGTGCCCAGCGCCTGTCGACTATCCTATACCAGAAGCGGTTCTTCCCTTACTACGTACACGCCATCTTGGCCGGTCTGGATGAGGAGGGCAAGGGAGCTTTGTACAGCTACGATCCCGTGGGTTCATACGAGAGGGAGCAATGCCGTGCTGCCGGTGCTGCTGCTAGCTTGATCATGCCTTTCCTGGATAACCAGGTCAACTTCAAGAACCAATACATTCCTGGAAGCGGGGAGGGTCATGCTCTTGCGGCGAAGAAGGCCGAGCCTCTGCCTCTAGAAACGGTCAAGGGTCTCGTACGGGACGCCTTCACGAGTTCGGTGGAGCGACACATTGAGGTTGGTGATAATTTGCAAATGGTCATTATCACCAAGGATGGGATTCAGGAGGTGTATCACCCACTGAAGAAGGATTAGAGGCGAGGGTGTCATTCTGTCTACGATAGTTTTCTAATGCAAGGAATTTTTTGACTTGGGTGAATCACTTTGTTCAAAATATATTTGAAAGAAAGACTAGATAGTTTTTTTCAAGATTGATTTCTTGATGTCGTCACGCGTGTAAGATATCTTGAAACATAAAAAAAGAGACCCAATTGAAAATGCTCCTGAACGCCCATACCATGCCGGGAATCGATATCGATGTGAATGAATCAGAATCGCTCCTTCATGCGAGAAGCAACAGTTCGGAGGTTGCCATAGACCTTGCCCTGTTTTGTATTAGAAGAGTCTCAAAAGAGGGTGGGATATCATTTTGCGGCAAAGACTTACTGGAGGGCTGCCGAGAATGAGGCTGACAATAGCCTCTCGGGCAATGTGAATGTTCTTGAATCCACCCAAAATGTGGATCTTCTGGTCGGCCAACACCACACGGGTCCGGCTAGCATTCTCAATGGCGAACTTGGTCTTTCCATCCTTGCCAGCAATACGACCAATCGCACGGCCAAGATGCTCTCCGTTGAGCGTCTTCACATCCTTAATTTCGAAAGTCTGGATATACAGATCATCCAATCGGAGAAGAGCAATCGCATCGTCAATGTCGAAGCCGTAAGTGAATGCCCTGATGAAGTCGGCACCCTTTTGGAGGGCACCAACGTCGGCGGTGAACTTGGAGGTCCGTAGTTCGACAGCTCGGCTCTTGATGTTCATGCGCACTTGGAGCTTGAGGTGCTCGACGATGGGAGGGCAGATTTTGGTCCAGTTGGCTTTGAGGGGTGTCATGCGGTGAGGAGGAACGGGCACCTTGCGTGTCTCGATGCGATAAGCGGTATTGGTCTCCTTTGCAGGTGTGAAAACGGGGCGGCCCTCTTCGTCGATGCGCATCTCATTGTCTGCCGTAGAATCGGCCACCGGGTTGGTGACATCGGGCTCCGTCGCTCCCTGGGCATCGATCAAAATCTCATCATCCTGGTCTAGTGAATTGTTAGCGCATGTCGCACTCGGTCGGCATCTCGGGGCACTGCACTTACCCATAGCTTGGACCGGTTGCTGGAGAGCAGAAACTTCCGCCGGCTGGCGGAGGGCAGTTGGGGCAGGCATTGTTGTGTTGTGGTGTTGTAGTATTGACAAATATCCGTAAAAAAAGTCGAGAATAATCTGTTATCGCAGAAATTATCAGTGGCGGGCCCCTCGCCGAAAAAAGAAGTGTGGGCGGCTGGATTTTTCGGTGCAAACAAGACAAACGCCCGATGATTTCATGCTTCCCCATTCTAAGCTTTGGCCGCCCGAAAGCCTCGACCTCTCGTTCCCTCTCTCTCTCCTGCTTTCTTCAACAGACCACAGGATGTGAAGATCCCCCAAAATGTCCGCAAATTTCGGACGCCGGCTATACGCCCATCTTTGGGAATCGGCACATCCATTCCTCGGCCGCATACGACCGAATCGCGTGCCCGGTCCCGACGCTTCCTCGAGAACCGCCTTTGACTCGATTTTCGCCAACCATAGACGCTTATCGTCAGCCCCCGGAAAGCCCACCCAGCTAACGCGGCGATTTGCTTCTGGGGGATTCCTGGTGCTCGTGTCTCCAAGCTCGACAGCGGCAGAAACTAGCGCCGCGTGCATTATTCCATCAAAAAAGTTGACTGCTCAGTATATCTGGAAGCGCGCTTTGCATACTCCGAATGACCGTTTACGTGAAGGAGCCTCTTCTAAAGACTCAAAATCTCCGAAAGATGACGAACACCCTCAAAAAGTCCAAAAGACTGATGACCATTCCCCTCCTCACTCCTCCCCTTCAAACGCCTCTCAAGATTCGCCCCCATCTACGTCTTCATCCACACCTCCTCATCGCCACCATTTAATGGACCGTTTGCCGCATATGCCGCATGTACATCGACCCACAAAAGAAGAGCTTCTGGCTGCAGCAACTGGATTTTGGTCGCGCCTCAAGGTGCGATTCAAGTGGTTTTCTATCCGCAGTGTCCGACCTTACAACTTGGATGAGATTACGGCGCTTTTCTCATGGGTTCTTCTCGGTCATGTGGTTTGGGTAGTTGTTGGAACTACAACATTTTTCTCACTTCTCATCCTTGCTATCAATACAGTCTTTGCGCAAGGTATGCTGCCCAGGTCCAAATTCAGCGAGACTAAAATAAGTGCTAACTGTTCAATAGAAACACTCGCTGGGTGGGTTGGTAACTACTTGACCAAGTCATCCGGAGTCAAGGTTGTCTTTGAATCCGCTATTGTCCCCAAGTGGAGAGGCGGCGTTATTACGTTCAAAAATGTTTTCGTGTCGAGGCGGCCTGGCCAAGGCACTGGCTACGTTAGCAAAGGTTCCCCCACGACGGCCGCTGCAGCCGCTGCCGCCGCGGCTCGCGGTGAACATGAAAACGGGTCCGAGGAGTCGGCCGTGCCCGAGGAGGAAGATACAAATTACACCCAATTCGACCTCTCTATCGAAACCGTCAATGTGACTTTATCATTCACGAAATGGCTCAACGGAAAGGGCCCTCTTCGGGATGTCGAAGTCAAGGGTATTCGAGGTGTCGTCGATCGCCGCCACGTCTGGTGGCCAGCCGAAGATTTAGACCCTTTGTCTTATCGTCACGAGCATAACCCCGGCGATTTCGAGATTGATTCATTCAAGATGCACGATGTGCTTGTTTCAATCTATCAGCCTGACAATTTTAGACCATTCTCTGTCAGCATCTTCTCTTGCGACCTTCCACAGCTCCGAAGGCAGTGGCTCTTCTACGATTTCCTTTCCGCCAACATGATGTCCGGATCCTTCGATAACTCACTTTTTACAATCCACCCCCGCCAAACCCATGGCTTTACCGGAGCTCGCCTGGAAGATGGCATGGAGGAAGATGGCAAACCCAGCCCATGGAAGAAACATAACCGTATCCGGGTCGATGGACTGAATATCGACCATCTCAACCGTGGTGTCCAAGGTCCATTTTCATGGATTCACGAAGGAACCGTAGACATTGTCGCGGATATCATGCTCCCCGTCGAAAACGACGAGAGCATCGCCAAGGTCATGGCAGACTTCTACGACCGACTGGAAGCCACTGTCACCTCCAACCAATACACCGAGACCTTGTCTCAACGATCTCAAAAAGACCCCGAGTCATTATCAGAGGCCGATAAGCGCTTCATTGCAATGGATCTACGCGTCAATCTCAACAACGTCCGAGCCGCAGTTCCAATCTTTACCCGAGACCTCTCCTATATCAACAACGCCCTCATTCGACCAATTGTCGCATACATCAACTCCAAGCGCACTTTTATCCCTATCAATTGTCGTCTCGTCAAACGTGCCAGTGACTTTGATGGAAGCTGGACTATCTTCGACAGTGGCTTGATGGACGACCTCTCAGCAGCCGTAAGCATCTTTTCCCTCCATTCTTGATAGTATATGCATACTAACCTTATCGATAGACTTATGATGCGTTTGCACGAGACGTTGTAGACGATGAAGCCCGCAAACGGCGTTTCAAGAAGGTTGGATTTTGGTCCCTTCAGCTGGCGGCCCAGGCCATCTTCATAGGCATGGCCGGCAACATCGCATGATTCTGTACATTCATACCTTATCTCATGAGTTTTCTTCTGCATTTGGTGCGGAGGAAGCCATCTTGGCGTTGGAGGGCTCTGTATCATAGCAACATCTTTCTGCATTTCGAGGAGTCTGGAGCATCTCGTGGATCTATCCATCCACCTTTGGTTTGTGGGCGGAAACTCGCTCCCCTCTACACATTACTATCAAATCTACTGGCTTGTACCATATACCATTTGCTCGTCCTTTGCAATGTAGTAACTATAGAGCGTTCTACAAGAATGAATCTTGAATATGGATATTCAAACTACTTTCATATTCTGTAAATGTTCGATTCTCGACTAACGGGCTAGATATACTTAAATCTAAGGTCTTTTCAGAAACGCCTTTGTAAATATCCTTCTAGGCCTATTTCTAATTCACTATTTAGCGTGAAGAAATTTGTAGCCAAAGCCGGTTTAGAAACCGGAAAAGCGGATCGCCACCAAAGGCTCATTTCACGTTTCTCGCTTCTTGTTTCTCTTTTTCGGTTTAGCTGTCACCTCGTCGGCAGTGGGCTCCACTGGGGAACTCGCAACTAAACTAAACAGCAAAAGTAGTTAATTAAACCCGATAGAAGTTCAAATTACACCCCTTTTCTCGCATTTAATTTCTCTTCTCTTCTCTATCGATCTGGGGGAAAAACCCAAGGCCCGGCTTGTTTGACTGTTTGGCTCATTTGACTCTTTTTGACTCTTGTTGGCTGAGACACCCGTTCTCTTTCCCCCTTTCTTTTCATGCCCGAAGCTTCAGCTCCTCTCCAAGGACCCGCATCCCGCCGTCTCACGCTTTGGTCACACTTTACCCCCCCCCCCCAGTCTCCCGAGACCCCCTCTGATGCTTGAATCATGTCGCAGCGGCGAGGCAGCGAAGAGGGCTCTCCAGGGCCCTCCAGAAACCAACCTCCGCCTGGTGCATACCCGCCTCTAAATACGGGTCTTATCCCTCGAGATTACCTAGCGCGATCCGACATGGCTACACGCCCCCATATCTCACCTTCCCCTCTACAAACCAACTCACTCCCTCAGTCCTATCGACGCGACGATTCCCCCATCTCTCAGAGTCCGCTTTCTCCACGATCGACCGCCAACTCCTCTCCGTCCCAAAACCGATCGCCTATATCTCGTATAGCCAATGCGCCGTTCCCAGCACCCCCTTCCAACTCTGGCCATCCCATGTCCCAGTCCCCCGATATGGTGGGCGCGGACCAGTTGGATATGCCCGTTAGGCATGGCGATGGGGATATTGCCAAACCGCCTGGTGCGTCCGAGCCCGATCGCTCCGCGCCGTCACCTGTCAGCTCTGTGCTGTCGGCACCCGGAGACCGTCCAACTCCCCGCGTCATGCCTCGCACCTCGTCGATTGACTCGGCGATTTCTTCGTTGTCCTCTGCCTCCCAGCGATCGACCTTCGATGCCAAGTCCTTGAGCCCGGCTGATATCAGTAACCTTATAACTGCTGCTGGCTCTGCGGAGGCGGTAATTTTGCACCTCCTGAAGGAGAAACACCAAGCAGCATCGCAGAATTCTCAGCTCTGGAAGTTGGTTGACAAACAGCGGACGCTGATTTTGGGGCTCAACAAGGATCTGGATCGTGCGTTCAAAGAGAAGGAAAAATATAAAAAGAAACTCAAGGATCTACAGGACTCTGCGCCTCCAGTGCCAGCTGTTGATACTTCAATCCCGCGAACGATCTTGGCTGACACGGATCCCCGTGCTAGCCAGACCACCATCGTTCCGAGTAGCGAGAACAAGGGTGGAGAGCGAGGGATTGAACAGTCAACAGCTGTTCCCCCGATTGCGACGTCTGGGCTGCCTCGAGGAGGAACCGAGGCAAGTCCTCGCTCAGCAGGCAGTCTTTCATCCCCTATTGGACCCGACGGGCAGAAGCTACCACATCCAATTCGCAAGCCACCGCCAGCACCCTTGAACCTGCGACAAGGTGGCCATCCTCGTGAAGAGATTGTCGACGCTGATTCCGACTCCGACTACGGTGATGGACGAGACGCGGAGGAAAGGTCGAGTTCGGACCGTGGAAGGAGAAAAACACGTGAAGAAGATGATCGAGACCGCGAGACTGGCCTGCAGAAAGATATGGGCGCACAAGGTTCCGTGGGTGCAGCCAAATTCGAGGTCCCCTATGGCTCGCAGGATCGTGGCGGTAACCCGATGGTCTCTCGTGAGCTAGTAACGAGATCGCCACCAAATGTCGGCGCAACCGGGTCCCTGGGATCGGTCCTGAATTCCCGACCCACCCCCTCGGCTTCGAATGGGCGCACTATGGTTTCTATGGTTTCTATGGCTTCTATGCCGAAAAGCCCAGGTCTGCCAATGAGCCCACGGCCAGAGGATCGACCTATCGGGTCCCCGCTGCCACGAATGCCCCGAGATTTTGCAGCTCAGGCAGGCTATAACCTCGGAGGTATACCTATATCTCCAAGAGCGTCAAACTACCCGACCAGTTTTGCAGATGCTCAGTCCATGAACGGGAGACCCGGGGGTCCAATTCCCTCGATTGATCCCACGGTCAAGATTGACAGCCCGAGATCCGCACGGTTCCCGAATACTTCCATCTATCAAGGCCTAGTGTCGGATGAATATCCCGGCCTTCTTCTCCCACCAAATGCCCTCCCGCTTATTCAGGTTCGGGTGTCCTCCTCCCGGCTACGACCGTCTAGGAATAGCTATATGGTGTCCAAGCCATTGGACGAGGAACCAGTTTTCACCCTGAGCGTCATCTCCAGATCTGAGATGGCGGAGCTTTGGCGCGTGGAGAAAGTTATAGCATCTCTCCCTCAGTTAGATCACCAGATCCGACAGTTGGCCTCTTTTGCTGGAAAATTGCCTGATCGTACCATTTTCAGCGGCCATTCCCCGGCCAAGGTGGATGCACGCCGCGCCGCACTGAACACATACTTCGACAGCCTTTTGGATACTCCTATGGATGAGAGAGCGGCATTGGTTATTTGCCAGTTCCTCACTAATGATGCCATCGAGCCTCGTGACGATGAGACCAGCCTTGTAAAGGGTTCTGGCCAAGCGAAACAGGACATGCCCAGAGGACCGGATGGCAAACCCAGAAAGGAAGGTTATTTGACCAAGCGAGGCAAGAACTTCGGCGGTTGGAAGGCCCGTTACTTCGTGCTGCATGGGCCGGAGCTGAAGTACTATGAGGCTCCTGGTGGCCCTCACATGGGAACTATCAAGCTCCTTCATGCACAAATTGGCAAGCAGTCTCAAAACTCCACCAGTCAAAGCAATTCGCCCCCAGGCACTGAGGAGGACACTGACAATCAGTATCGCCATGCATTCCTTATCCTGGAACCGAAGAAGAAAGATTCATCTGCTCTTGTGCGCCATGTGCTTTGTGGTGAGAGTGATGAGGAGCGCGATCAATGGGTGGATGCGTTGATGGAGTACGTGGAAGCGCCTTCTTCGGACAATGAGAGCCGCGGAAATGCATCATCGAAGCAGACCCAATCCAAATCTTCTAGTGCTGGGTCCAAGAACAAGGGCTCCAAGGACGGGAACAAACGACCAGGCCGTGGAGTTGATAGTCCCGACCAAGAAGGTGGAGGTGCTGTGCAAGGATTTAGTTTCGATGATACTGTTGCAGCTGAGCCTCCTATCATCGGTTCTTCCCTTGAACAGGCCCCTCGATCTCCACACATCCCCGGCCTGTCCACCGACTTCCGAGACTTGAACCAGTCTGCGGCTGACCCGACCATGCAGTCGCCCAAGATTATTTCGGGACCTACCAATGCCACGGTAATCCAGGATGTGGGAGCCTGGGGTAACAAGCCGACGGCTACAACTACGTCGGTCAAGGAGAAAAAGCGCAGCATCTGGGGCTTCCGCACGAGATCATCCTTTGACCTGGCTGCACAGGCTAGCGAGACAGCCGCACCAGTCGAGCGCAGGGAGAACGTCAAGCCTGTCTTCGGTATTCCCTTGGCGGAAGCTGTTCAGGATTGCGGTCCGATTGGCGTTGAGGCAGATCTCCCTGCTGTGGTCTATCGCTGCATCGAATACCTGCATTCTAAGGATGCCGCCTTGGAAGAAGGCATTTTTCGCTTGAGTGGCTCTAATGTTGTGATCAAGGCATTGAAAGAGCGGTTCAATAATGAAGGAGATGTTGATTTCTTGACCGGAGATCAGTATTATGATGTTCATGCTGTCGCATCTCTCTTCAAGCAATATCTGCGTGAACTTCCGACAACAGTGTTGACTCGGGAGCTCCACTTGGACTTCCTTCGTGTTCTTGGTATGATTCCCATCTTCTTTTTCTTTCAATTCCATATGTCATCAAATGCTAATATGTTTCAACAGAACTCGATGATAAGCAGAAGAAGGTCCTTGCCTTCAATGCGCTGGTCCACCGACTGCCAAAGCCGAACCTTTCACTGCTGCGAGCACTCTCGCTGTTCTTGATTGAGATTGTCAACAATTCGGATGTGAACAAGATGACCGTCCGAAATGTGGGCATTGTCTTTGCTCCCACGTTGAATATCCCGGCACCAGTGTTCTCGATGTTCCTCACCGACTTTGATAGCATCTTTGGGGATGCTGGCTCCAACTCACCAGCTCCAGCTGTAGAGTTGACTGTGGAACACAGTCTATCGCCTGACGATGTTCGGTCACCCCGCCACCAAATGTTCTCAGACATCCCAACCCCTTCTTATAATCAGACCTCCTTCCGTGGCCCTGGCGATGGCTCGGGTGGTCATGTTGACAATTCTCGTGCTCCACACGAGACGGGCTTCATCCCAATGCAGCCCTCTTACGAACAACCGGGTTATAGGAATGATGCCTACAACCAGCACCCCGGAGCACCGAGTCAATACCACTCATTGAATGGGATGTTGAACCCGAACTCGGACGATACTCGTTCAGCCAAGGCCAAGAGGCGGGAAAGCTCCATGCTTTTTATGGAGAGCAGTATGTGATGATTGACACGCAACCCTCAAATAACACCAACTAATCTTTCATCTCCAGCACCAGATGACTATTCTCTCCACCAGGGCAATAAATAATCGACCAGACACATCCATGTCGCCCTTTTACCTCAAAACCATGCTTCAATTCCGGAACTTTCTACACGCCTCTTTGATTATGAATTGCACGCAGAATGACGACTTTACCACCCACTTGGCACCCAGCAGAGTCGCGCGGGAATGTTTTAATGATAATGGTAATCAGGACGAGGCTGCAATATTCGAGGTTTTGACTTTCAAGCCTTGAAACTACTTTTTATCTCGTTGACGACTTTTCTCTTTCACTTTCTTTTCTTTATGTGTGATCTATCGTTGTATTGATCTACCGTTATACCCCCTTCTTTATTCTTCTTTCGCTCTTCTTCTTATTTAAACCTTCGCTTGGTTCTCTCTTCCCATTGGATTTTCTCTTTTGCAATTTTTCTTCTATTGCTTTGCCAGATGGTTTCGATTTTTTCAACGATTTGATCTGGTGCACAGCGTGATGGTATTTCTTGATATAGTACACGTCTTTTTATCATAATTCACTTTCAAATTGCCTCAGTCAAATTTCTGAAAGCACGCAAAATCTAGGTTCAGTTCGTTATATACCGTAAAAGAATTGTCGTTCACATCCTCATTCCGTCGCCTCTAGAACCGCCTCGTGCGCTCTCCCCGCCAGAAACCCAGCAGCTCACCATTTTCCCGAGTCCAGTCCCGCACATTATCCACCAAAGCCTTGGCCATACCCTTATTCTTCGCCTTTCCATCAGACGGACCGCGGCTGTGACCAAGCCCGGACGATGTATGCTCGCCAGTGGCATATTCAGAGCCCATACTAGGCAGCACATTCTCGCCTGCACTCAGACTAACAAACAGCGCGAACGGAACCAACCAGACACATAGACCGAAATACGAGGCCACCTCCGAGAAAGACGGCATATCCTCGTAGTCAACCTGGTACGGCTGGCGCCAATTACCCTCATTGCGCCGGGACGCAGGCAGCGGCTTCGAGAAGTGGCGGAACCATAGCCAGTGGTTGAGGAGGACGAGCACGCAAGATAGAATGAAGAATGGATCGGTCAGTTTGACGATTGGGAAACGGCGCAGATTGCTGGCGTAGACGAGGTGCGAGAGGATGCTGAGGAGGGAGAGCGAGATTGGGAAGCGATCAATTAGAACGAGGAGGACTTGGATGCCGATTATCGTGTATATGAGGCGGCTTAGGAGGCGGCTGGCGAGGACGGTGTGTTCCTCGACAAGCTCGGAGAGGTAGTATAGGCCCGATGCTGAAGTGGTGGTAGAGTTAGATTTAGTTCCGGCTTGGTGATCTCGTGAGCTGGGTGATTCGGAGCTTGCGGGTGGACTTTACCGATAGCTAGGGTGAGGAAGGCGAAGCCTACTATCACCCCTAGGTATCCTACTAGAGGTAGGATCCACATAGTGAAGGGTCGGTTTGTGGAATGGCGGTGGTGGAAGTTGAAGAAGTGGAGAGCTGTAGAGAGCTGGGATGGAAAGCGAAAGGTGTCGCAAACCCGCAATGACGCTCCCGGAGACGGAACTCATGCCTGATTATTCAGGTGTCCACCCCGCTCCCAAAAAATTAATTATCTCGGCCATCCGCTTTTATTTCTTATTGAGAATCGACAATCTTGGACACTGTCCGACTACAGCCCACCATGTCGCGCCCCGAAGATATCCTGTATGTTGATTCTGCTCCGGAAGACTCGGTGTATCTTTTAATCTAACTACCTTGTGATTACAGCCCGCCCGACCTGTTCTACAACGACAATGAGTCCCGCAAGTATACAACCTCGTCGCGTATCCGGAATATCCAAGCCGACATGACCCACCGCGCCCTCGAGCTCCTCGACCTGAAGTCTCCCTCGCTGATCCTTGATGTCGGATGCGGCTCCGGTCTATCAGGCGAGATGTTGTCCGAAGTTGCCCCCGAAGACGGCGGCCCACACACCTGGGTCGGCATGGATATTGCCCCCAGCATGCTGGACGTGGCTCTGCAGCGCGAAGTCGAGGGTGATCTTTTCCTCGCAGATATTGGTCAGGGTGTTCCCTTCCGACCTGGTACTTTTGATGCGGCTATTAGCATCAGTGCTATTCAATGGCTGTGCAATGCGGAGACCAGCGATGTTAGTCCCGAGGGCCGTCTGAAGCGTTTCTTCGAGGGTCTATACGCGAGTCTGCGTCGTGGTGGACGGGCCGTATGCCAGTTCTATCCTAAGAACGATATCCAGCGGAGCATGATCAGCGGTGCGGCTATCAAGGCTGGTTTCGGCGCTGGTATGCTGGAGGATGATCCGGGTACTAAGAACAGCAAGCTCTATCTTGTTTTGACTGTCGGTGGTGGTGGTTTGCAGGGTGATATTACTGGTGTTGTTAATGGCATGGATGATGTGAATGTTCTTGATGCGCGGAGGAAGGCTGCTGAGGTGAATGGTGCGCGGGGCCCGGCGAGAAAGGGCGATAAGGCTTGGATTATGAGGAAGAAGGAGCAGATGCAGAAGAAGGGCAAGGTCGTCAAGGCGAACTCCAAGTATACTGGTCGCAAGAGACGTATCGCTTTCTGATTGCGGTCAAGATGTCTTGGCAATCCCTTTTCTTTCTTCCCGGGTGTCGACGTGGACTCGATCACCCGGATGGCTGTGCCTCTTCGGAGTGTGTGGCCACTCAAAATGTCCTGTGATACCCTTTTTCTTTCCGGTCGATAACGATACCCTCCGCATGTCGACAATGAGGCGAGGAGTTCACTCCTTGGCCTGGCTCTTGGAGATTCACTGCCGAGCATGATCGGTCCGGGGCGAGTACTTCCTTTATTTAGAACTATTATTGGATTTACTCTCTCGCCTCGGCCAATGTTGGCCATTGTGCTGGGATTTAAACGACTCCTGCTCGTCTCCTGTCTACTCAAAAGGTTTCTTGTGTTGGTGTTATCAGGTACGGAGTTATGTTTATGTCTAAAACTTTCTAGAGCAATACAACCATCTGATAAGTCCCGCTGGTCGTCCTGAAAGTAAAGTAAAATTGCACGGCACTTATAGCGAATAGTGGAATAATGCCGTTCTCTGCCTCTACTTGCCTCGTTTATTTAGGGTAGAGGTTCCTACGTTTATTAACTATATTAAGAGTGGATATATCATCTAGACCGAGAGCCTTCTTCTTTCCTGATATCTCCTCGGCCTTCTTTAGCTTTCCCTGATATAAGGCCTCGGCAGCGGGGCCAAGAGAGAGATTCAGTGTCTACTGGTCAGGCAATTTCGAGAACCTCTATGGTTCTTCAACAGTTTCGCCTGATATCACGGGTGATTATAGAGTCAACCTGCTAATTCAACGTTGGGATATCGACCTGGAAATTCAGCAATAAACGGCCAGGTGTTTGGAAGTTCGGAAGTTGATGTACCCAATTAGAAGGTACCTTAGCAGCAGAAGAGTGAGGAGAATGTGTGGACTCAAGTTCTGGAGGCGATAGGCCCAATCTAGACTTCACAGAGGTTGATGGATTTTTGGGTCCGTCCGCGGAAGGCCCTAAGGCATATTCGGATCCCGTCGGTGGTTGAATGACACTACTTGTGCTTAATATCTTTTTAAGGCGCCAGATCCAGAATATTAGTGCAGCGAGGATTGCGATTCCCACCACCGGGCCGATTACTGCTCCAACGATCCAAACTTTCGAGGGTTGGGACCCAGAACTGTTGTTCGAAGCTGTATCCGTTGCTGAGGTTGATACTGTTTGCGATGAGGTATGGGTTGCGATTTATTAGCGAATGAAAATCTCTCTGCTTTCTTTCTGATTTCTTCTTGCTTGCAATGTAATAAAGTACTCACATGAGTCCGTTGTGGATGTTGCAACTGTGGAAGCTGGTACTGTTCGATAGTACGAAGTAGTTCGACCGTCGAGACAACCATACTCCGATAATGGATTTTGGGCACCAGGTGAACTAAATAAATATCCCGGGCCACATGTATAGCCTGGGGCGCTGCGGGACAATGAGTTAACATGGACTACATCTATTTGAGTGCTTATTGAGGAAAGGATATCCCACCATATCAAATACTTATTCTCGAGGGTAGTAAAGAGTCGAGGATACACAAGCAGTTGGAATTGCATTTGTCGCGCCGGATGATGCACAAGCCCAATATGAGCCCGAGGTTGTGAAGATTTGTTGCGTGTCGGGGCAAAGAAAACTGTAGTCTTATTCGCCAATGTCAGTCCGTTCTATACAATGGAAAGCTTACTCGAAAACTCACAGGTACCCGCGGACTCAGTGTATCCAATAAAGTCGGCGCTTTCTCGTTTCAGGAGTATTAGTCTCGCTGTTGGTTCAGCCATGGCTAAGGTTCCGTTTGATATCAGAACCAGGAGTTTGAGTCAAAATTGCGGACGATGAATGATTATTCTATTCTTTCGACGGAACAGGAATGTCGTGTATTATTAAATGCATTCATTCCTCGGAGACTTGTGAAAACGGATACAGGCACTGGGAAGACCCGATGACCCTCTTGGACGCGTCTCTAACCCCCTAGCTTGGCTTATATTGGCATAGTCTACGGATAGCTAAAGCTTGAATACGACGTGAACCGTGAGCTGAATGGCTCACTAGGCACTCTCGGTGACCAAGGACCGCTAAGCTTTGACCGACGTTATTAGCCTATATACATGATTCAATCATTATGGGGCTGTATCAGCAATTATTGCGGTCACAGGGTTTCTCGAGATCGCGTTAACCAGTGCCCAGTGATATTGTATGTTCTGGTACGGAGATAAACTGATAGAGTTCATTAAGGTTGGGGGAAATGCATAACTGTGAGTGGGGAGGCATGCGGCAGGGTGTTCTTTATAGATCCTTTGAATCTCAAGACTTATATGGAGTGTTACTCTCCGAAGACTGAAGTGACGGAGTCTTAGGAGGAGTTGAATGCGACGCTGAGTGAGTAGAGGGTATAAGGGAGGGTTTCTTTTACTTTCAATCGCTACTAAATCCGGCTCTTATCATGAGTGTGAGACATTAGTATCGATTATACATAATAGTGAAATACTCTTCCTCGGCGACACGAGAGTGCGGCTTGGTGTGGACCGGAACACTGGTTAATCCAGCAGGATATATTTATTATTTTGGGACGGAGAAATCGATATGTTCGCCCATAATCTACGAGTAAACAAATAAAGATGTCAGGCAGGTGGTAAGTGGTAGTGTAGTTGTCAGACTACGTATACTGATCATATCATAACCTAAACAAACTCGATTATTGTATGATGGTTCTGTAGGTTTATGGAAGAAGCCGATCAATATAATGAAATGCTCATTCTTAGAATATAAGAAAATTCGATTAAGGGAGCAAAAAACAGCAAAATGAAAGCTCCTATAACGAAAATTGAGAATCGAGTCCGGGCCTAGCACGGAAAGTACTTATCATCATTCAGTCATAAACCCCAATGAGTTGCGGAGCGACTTTGCAACCTCGCAAAAACTTCCTCTCGTTCTTCTATTACCCTTCCAGACTTATCCCTTGACAAGTCACCTTCGAGTATTGAGAAATCCAAAACCTGCAGTATCAACACCTGCTTGCCCACCTCTGCCTATTCAACCTACCCGCTCATACCTTGCTCTCATGGCTAGTCAGCTTCACGAGCTCTCTGAAAGGCCGCCTAGGTACATTACAAAAGAAGAGGCGGCCTTGATAAATTCCGAGAACATCGACGACCTACAAATATACCGAGCATCCCTCTGGGCTCGCGAGAAGATAGAAATCATACCACTCGCCCGTGAACTACTAGCTGTGGAGTACGAGCTTCTAAGCATTGATCAACGCCTGGCAGCAAAGATCGCCAAATATGGGCCTCGCACAACATTGGCTGGACAAAAGAGGAGTCAGCATTGGTGTAAAGAACGTGAATGGTATGCTAAAATGGCTGCAATCCCCGATGGTCCGTTTCTACGAGGAATGGACTTGTGGCGGTCCACCCCGAAATGGTACATGCATCCCGTTCTTGTCCAAGATTGCGCTGGACGAGGCGGTTGTTGCGGACGAAAGTGCGGGTGTTGTCTACGTCGTCATGATTCATCGGTGACGAAGCTTACTGCTGGCCACTGTACCCTCGAGTGTTCGTGTTGCGAACAGGTTCGGGACTTTGAATTGACCTCAAGCCAAAAGAAAGACATGAAGGAGCTTTTCGATCTCAGGGTTGATACGTGGTATTCATATCGGATTTTGCTTGCGTCGTCTCAGGGGCTCACGTTTGAGGATTTGGTCGAGCCGTTGGATCTTGTTGAGGAAGGTTCAGATACGGGGACAGAGGCGACAGAGGTCACTGAGGGGGGATACGTATCTGTGAGTGGGAAGGTATGAGGGAGGGTGTTCTTTATGTTTGCAATCGCTAGGTTATATAGCAAGTGTACCATTGCTATCATACTAGCTCACTCTATGTATAACATTCAAACGGGATGCTGTATTCCCTCTTTACACAAGGGTGCGGCTTAGGTACTTGCATGTGTGGCCAAAATACCGAGTTAACCAACGAGATATATCATTCCAGAATGGAGAAGCTTTGACACATTCATCCATCCATTTTGCGCGTAAACATATAAAGGATCACTGGTCACCCTGCCCTCTTGAAGGAAAGCTCATAGGTATGGAATATAAGCGCGCGAAAGCTAGTTTACTTATTTATTTGGTTTGTTTTCTTCTTTCATTCCTAAGAACTCGCGGTAATGACGGCTCTCGAGCTGTATGTGCTAGACGTGAGAGTTACCTTTACGTAGCAAATAATTTGCCTATCTTATCACCAACCTTTCCCATATAGTCTAGAGGTTAGGATCACCCGCTTTCACCGGGTAGGCCCGGGTTCGATTCCCGGTATGGGAGCTTTCTTTTTGCCTATCTTTTTTTTTGCTTCCATGATTAATTCCCCTTGTATTCTACGACGAGTGTTTCATAATATGGATCCGCGTCTTCCATAGACTTACAGAACCCTGATATAATATGCGACTTAGTTTAGATTATGACATGTTATTAGCATGTGTAGTCTGACATTACACCCACTACCTGCCATCATATAGGAAAGGATGGTGGTAAGAAAACAAAAAAATATATTTATCATGGGAGCCTCTATGTCTATGCAAAGGAAGTGATTAATAACTAGAATGAATTATTTAATAAACCTGGAAATCTCGCGAGAAAAAAGAAGGTCGAGGTGGCCGACGGTGCGCAGTCTGTAAAAACAAGACCTCATGATAAACTTTTATTTAACCCTCAGAAATTATACATTATTTTTGACGCAAAATATACTTGGTTTTCATCCGACCTAAGGAGTGAAAATTGTAACGGAAGCCAAAACAAAAACAAATCATTGATGACGCTATTTCCCATACCGGGAATCGAACCCGGGCCTACCCGGTGAAAGCGGGTGATCCTAACCTCTAGACCATATGGGAGGTGGATGATGTTCTGGCAAAACTGAGGCGCCATACGCTGAATGCCTTTTGTCAAGACCGAGATGCCATTCTAACCACTACGATCTCACATGTGTCCTTCTGAAAGGTCTTAATAAGCTTACATTGATGATATTCTGACTGTGCAGTGACTCTCTTCCTTGTCCATCAAAGTATTTATATCTTCTCCGCCTAGTGCCTCTATTATTGACTTGCCATTACCGTACCTAGCATGTTATATGTATTACTACACCTAACGTCGCTACCACGGTTTCGGTCCATCGAAAGATGATGCGTGAGAATGAGAAGGAAATTTAATTAGTTTAAAAAAATTGTTGCCAAGAGAGAGATTAATCTGCCTCGATTTCAAGAATCTCATACCGACCCTACTCTTGCTCAGCGAGCCTAAGAGACTCTCGCTTCAGTTAGTTCTGGGATTCGCATGAACAGAGAGGATATTGAGAAAAGTAATACTAGGGCAGCCTAAAGTAACCTCCGTGGTCAATTCTCCTCTTCTTGTATGATTTAAATAGCTCAAAAAACATGGGTACCGTGATTGTTGGAACAATAGCATTCGTCGGCCTAAGGCGATTTGACTGCCCTGTACTTCCGACAATTATGGGACGGGCATGGAAGGTCCGTCTTGGGCGCATGCAAACCTCTATCGCTCGACACTTGCTGTACCGATTTTGTTGGGGATATTCTTTAAGTTTAAGCAGATAAGACGCTCGTTCGAGGTCTTGTGGCGAGGAAATTGGCTGTATGTCGCCTCGGAAACCTTATCGGTCGCTGAGGGATAGAACAAGCTCCTCGGGGAGCTCATCCCATCCAAAGATGTCCGTCCAGTCATGATCTTCCAACTTAGAGAAAAGTGCCTGGCTCATGCTTGGGATGTGAGTAGCTAGAGCCCTTGCTACGGTTATGGCATCAGTGATGAAACCAGCAGACATCTCCAAGAGATTACTCCAGAACTGAGAGACGGACACGAGACAACGGAGTCCTGTCCTGGGTTACTCCCAAAACGAGATATTTGGTCAAAGAAGTACGGCAATACTTGGTATTTATTTACTGAAAGATCTGGTTCGGGTTTGGAGATTCAGGGAAATTTTCAATGTATGTCAACGTTCACCCTGGAGAACCACAGGAGGAAAAAAAATGTTAAGATGTTCAAATGATTTTACAAAACTCCTACGGAAGAACTTCGGATAGAAGCTTAAGAATAATGCATTGATAGATGTAGACTGCCAGCTACTTCTCCGATTGATATCTTTCCTTGGATTTTTCGAAAGGAAAAAAA
Organism: Penicillium subrubescens; assembly: GCF_028828155.1. Taxonomy (NCBI): domain Eukaryota; kingdom Fungi; phylum Ascomycota; class Eurotiomycetes; order Eurotiales; family Aspergillaceae; genus Penicillium; species Penicillium subrubescens. The sequence goes on along the minus strand of NW_026643151.1, from coordinate 1,722,733 downwards.
GATAAGCAAATAACACGAGTCTCTTTATGGCCAAGTGAAAGGAGTGTTCCGCCATAGACATGTCCCATAAATTCCGAATTTCACTTAACATCCGTCCAGTGGTGTTGAGTGTTGACGAGCCGAATAGAACTGCTATCAACAGAAGAATTGACGAGCTGTGATTGATACCACGAGAGTGTCCAAGGACATGGGATACTGTATAAAAACCAATTAGTATACTGAATGATCATCCCAAGGAAGAGGATGTCTGGTGCTTACCGTTTACTCCTCGTCGTTCATAGCGGCAATAGCCTCAGCAAGAGCCTCAGCAGAGCGCTTAACCTCGTCAACAGCCTCAGCGGTGCGCTTGACCTTTGCGCAGCCCTGGCCGGGGTGAGCGCACCACTTCTGAAGAGCGGCGGGGTGGGCCTCAGCCATGGCTTCGGCGAGGGCATCAGCGGAGCGCTTGACCTCGGTGGTGACATCGGCAGTGCGCTTCATCATGTAGCAGCCCTGGCCAGGGTGGGCACACCAGGACTGAGCAACGGGCTCAGGCTCGGGCTCAGCAGAGCGCTTGGCGCAGCCCTGGCCGGGGTGACCGCACCACTTTTGCGGGGTGCGACCAGGAGCGGCCGAGACGGCGGTGGCTGCCATGAGGGCGAGGGCGATGGAGAGGGACTTCATGTTGGAGAAGCGGAAAAGAGTGGGATTGAAGAAGGGTTGGTTTGGGTGGAAGTTTTGTTGGTTTGGGTGGAAGTTTTGTTGGTTTGGGTGGAAGTTTTGTTGGTTTGAAGGATCGTTGGACGAAGATCTTTGGATGATGATGATCGTGAAGAAGAAGAGTAGACATGGCGAGAGGAGGAGGTCTTTATACCTTCTCGAGAGAGAAGATGGGATCCTGCCTGGTAGTCTGCCATGGGCTGGGTTGCTGTTCTGGATCAAAGGATGGAGTGCATCCTATAAACACCCCGATTAGGCAATCAGGCTGTCGAGTCTCTATAGAGACCCATTTCCGGGGCCGTCACCATTTGTTTGGTGGTCTTTGTCCCTGAGTCAAGAGAGTGGAGAAAAGCTGTCAGGTTCTACAAATACGGTGCCTGAATTGAGCACCGCGGAGGTGGGCTGAAGGCAAGACTGAAAAGACTTGGTGGCATCGTTGGCATGGAATAGAATCTAGTTGGAAAGGAGCCAATCAGGCGGGCGTGGGCGGTTGGACTGGATGACCCCGTCTCTTTGTTTGCTCGTTGTGCCATGCAAGTTGAGGCACCAGCTATTCCTAAAGAGCAGTTGAATAAGAAGCGCCACAAAGCCAATTGTGGAGAGTGAAGGGAAGATGATTTCCTAAACGGGGGTTGAATAGAGCAGGACAGATGACTTGATTTCATTGTTTGATAAGAAGCAGGCGGGTTGACCGATAAGATTCGGGCCGCCACAGACCGCAGAAAGTCGCGCGATGTCCGATGCCGAGCCCATCCGGGGGTCCTTTTTTCCGTTTCCCTTGCAAGTTAGTCTCACTTCCTTCGATCCTTTCCAACCCCCTCCCCAGTCAAACCAGTTTTTTGGCCTCGTCCACACCCTTCCTCCTCCCTCCTTTCCGTGTCAAAGAATCTTATTGATTCCTAAAAAGATGTTCTCTCGCACGGCCCAGCCTGCCCGGGTACGTTGTCCAATTCGCCCATTTTCTGTCAACTTCCTCGTGGGCGCATTTCCTTGGCTAACCGAGTTCAGACTCTGCTTCGCAGCGCCTCCGTGGCTCCCTCTTTCGGTCGCTCCATTCCCGCCAGAAGTACGCCCAACGACCCTTCGAGAATGCGCTTGCTAGTTTCAATTGGTGTAATCCATGGCTAACCCTGTTTTTTTCGTTCGCGATTAGCTTTCGCTACCGTGCAGTCGGACATCTTCAAGCCTACCAAGTATGGCGGCAAGTACACGGTCACTCTGATTCCCGGTATGCTCTCGTCGCAAAATCTCCCCAATCTCCCCTTTTCTCTCACGTCGATTGCGCGCTATAACGAAACAGGTATACTGATCAGTTGCTAGGTGACGGTATTGGTGCTGAGGTCGCCGAGTCGGTCAAGACCATCTTCAAGGCCGACAACGTCCCCATCGAGTGGGAGCAGGTCGATGTTAGCGGTGTGGACACTGGCAACAAGCACTCTGAGGAGCTGTTCCGCGAGTCGCTGGCTTCGCTCAAGCGCAACAAGCTCGGTCTGAAGGGTATCCTGCACACTCCCGTCGAGCGATCGGGCCACCAGTCCTTCAACGTCGCTCTCCGTCAGGAGCTGGACATCTACGCCTCGATCTCCCTGATCAAGAACATCCCCGGCTACGAGACCCGCCACAAGAATGTCGACCTGTGCATCATCCGTGAGAACACCGAGGGTGAGTACTCTGGCCTCGAGCACCAGTCCGTCCAGGGTGTCGTCGAGTCTCTCAAGATCATCACCCGCGCCAAGTCCGAGCGCATCGCCAAGTTCGCCTTCAGCTTCGCTCTCGCCAACAACCGCAAGAAGATCACCTGTATCCACAAGGCCAACATCATGAAGCTGGCCGACGGTCTCTTCCGCAGCACCTTCCACAAGGTCGCCGAGGACTACCCTACCCTGGAGGTCAACGACATGATCGTCGACAACGCCTCCATGCAGGCTGTCTCCCGCCCCCAGCAGTTCGATGTCATGGTCATGCCTAACCTGTACGGTGGTATCCTCTCCAACATCGCTGCCGCTCTTGTCGGTGGCCCCGGTGTCGTCCCCGGTTGCAACATGGGCCGTGATGTCGCCGTCTTCGAGCCCGGCTGCCGTCACGTCGGTCTCGACATTAAGGGCAAGGACCAGGCCAACCCCAGCGCTCTGATCCTCTCCGGCTCTATGCTGCTCCGCCACCTTGGTCTCGATGACCACGCCAACCGCATCTCCAAGGCTGTCTACGATGTGATCGGCGAGGGGTAAGTCACCTATCACCAGTGCATCTGCCTCCACAATCCGTTCGACTTACTGACTCTTTACCTACAGCAAGACCCGCACTCGCGATATGGGTGGTCAGGCTACCACCCACGAGTTCACCCGGGCCGTTCTGGACAAGATGGAGTCTTCTCTGTAAATTTGAACCCCGTCGCCTTCCATGTCCCTTACTGCTACGACTGGGGACTCCCCTGATCGGTTCACCTGCAGCATCTGAGCCGGTTGGAATGATTCCCAATTATGTATTATCTTTCTTTCTATTTAGCTCGCGATGTCCCCTGGCAAGTTATAGCAATAGACACTTTTCTTGTTCTCACCTGCATTTTGTTTCAGTCTAAGTTGATATCAAAATGTAGAAAAACCATGCTTCTCGCTTGGCTTGTCTGTATCGTGGAGAGGTAGTGTTGCTGGCCTTGAACTACATCTACGCCTCCTAGGTGGTTGCTGTTCATACTGGCTGAGACGAACGCACTCGATGATTGAGTACTGTCCTTGATTTGGTATATGCTAGTATCAGCTTGAGCTGCCCATCACTGGGCTGTAAATAGATAAGACGTGATATCAATTTAGACAAACTGCACAAACAAGTTTCTGGTATCACATGGAATATGCATATGGAGTGGAGATACTCAACTAAGCTCCCAAAACAATGTACCACAAGTATAAACACAAAAAACCCAAACCACATACATCCATCAAAGTCATAAAAACATAAACAACCAAACAAACTCCACAAGAAAACTCCCTTAATTAGGACACAACCACTGCGGAACCTGAACCCCCGCACACCCATTTAATCTCGAAAACCGATTCCTCTCCTCAAACAATCCATACTGCGACTCCGCCGAAATAGGCGCAACCTCCCACCACTGCTGACTCTTATACACAGGATCCGTAGCGCTAGCACTAGCTTCATAGCCAGAAACCATATACGGCTCCGCATCAGGACCCTTGTCCTCATTCATGGAGTCGTCCATGTCTGTATCTTGGGATTGTGTGGGTTGGCCGTGTGCGGCGTAGACTTGCCATGTTTGGAGGAGACGCTGTTGTTGCTCTGCGTCTGCGTGTCTGATGAGGTCGAGTTGGGAGGGAGATAGGGTTGATGGGTCTATGCCGTGGTTTAGGAGGAGGGTGAGGAGGCCTAGGCTTTCGTCGTCTGTGGTTGTGGGTGTAGCGGTTGATTGGGCGGGAGGAGGAGGAAGGGGAGCTACGTGGGATGAGTGGTGGTAGTGTTGGGTGATACTGTAGGTGATGGGTTGTTGCTGAGAGGAGGAGGTGGTAGGTGTGGGATTGATGGGTTGGGGGGTATGTTGCGATTGCTCCATGGTCATTTGGCGGTCGAAGAGGGCTGATAGCTCGTCTTGGATTTTGCTGTTGCTTTCGGAGACGGAGAGACCGCACTATATGTTTCTGGTTAGTATTGTATGTATATCGGAGTAATAGGAATGTGTTAAGTGTAGACTACCTGTGCACAGTAGGGGTTCTCGATGAAGGCGGCTAGGGAAAGGGAAATGTCGGAGGTGTGGCCGCAGAATGGGCACTGGTGTAGGATGGAAGAGGACATGGTGATAAAATAGAGAGAAAAGAAAAGATATGTAGAAAAATAACTAAAAGAGTAGAAGGGAAATGTATCGAGGAAGATAGTCAATATCAACGAGTCTCTGGGATAGATATCAAGGAACAGGCAGGAAAAGGGGCCACTAGGTCTGGATGCTAGCGGAAGGTTGAAAGTTAATAGTTCGATCCAGTATTGCTTAGCAAAGAGGAAATAGTTTAGCAAAGAGAAAACAGAGAGTAATAGGGTATCAAATAATTAGAAAAGAGAAGAAATCATGACGAAGGAAGAATGTAGGATATCCCCCGCCTGACCCCGCGATGCCCAAGCAGGTAATTCAGTAGTTGGGCCGCACCGCGAAAGCATTATTAGTCAGGTGAATTATGTCTAGGAAGAATCAGGCGAGGAGAATGAACATAAATAGCGAGAATAAAAAATCATGTCAACAAGAAAGTAGTAAAGTATGTCTTGACATATTGAACCCGAAGTATAGGGTATGATGTAAGAATAAGATTAACCTGTCGGGGACTGATAAATATCCTTGAATGAAAAATACGGGAGTACTTTGTAAAAAAGAACCTTGTAAGAAAGTCTAGTTAACTTTGGAGTACTCCGTAGTTAACCAGGTATGCCTGTTGAACTAAGAACAAAATACTGTCAGTCAACTCCGCCCGTGTTGACTTCTGGACAACAGGTCACATGACCCAGGCAGCCCCCGTGACGCAGCTTCAGCCCCGAACTGGAAGCTGGAAGCTCTCTCCATCGCGTCTGCTTCACCTACCAGCTTCATTCTTCCCACACCGTTGACGTCTCGGATTCAGGAAGACTCCCCCTTTGCATCACACATTAACACTTCACCATGGTACATCCCCCTCGACCCATTGTCCCTCATCTCGATGATCATGATCCACAGCTAAGCTAATCACACCGCGGACAGACGTCAATCGGCACGGGCTACGATCTTTCCAACTCGGTCTTCTCGCCAGATGGCCGGAATTTCCAGGTATGACTCGCACCTTGAATGGAAGGGCTCTGGTAATGGGGTTCGCACGAGCTTCGTGTAGCTGACCCTTCCCTCCCGTCATAGGTCGAGTATGCCGTAAAGGCAGTCGAGAACGGCGGCACAGCTATCGGTATCCGATGCAAGGACGGCGTCGTTTTGGCCGTGGAGAAAATCATCACCAGCAAGCTCCTCAAGCCCGGGGCGAATAAGAGAATCGCGACTGTTGATCGCCACGTCGGCATTGTGAGAGATGACCCCCATCATCCGCCCTTCCTTGCTACCGCCAGAGCAGGCATCTAGCGCTGCTTACTACCCTGATTCCATCGCGAGAAACCGGTCATATTCGAATACTAATTCTATCCCCGTCTACCGGGGTCTCTAGGTATCGGCTGGTCTCGTCCCCGATGGTCGTCATTTCGTTTCCCGTGCTCGCGACGAAGCCTCCTCGTGGAGAGCCACATACAAAGGTCCCATCCCGACCTCCGCACTTGCCAATCGTCTCGGCGGCTACGTACAAGCATACACGCTTTACTCCAGTGTACGACCATTCGGTGTGACCTCCATTGTTGGTGGATGGGATAGCGAGGCCGAGCTGGCGGTTGATGGCCAGGTTGGCTCGGGACCTAAGTCTGGTGCCGGTGGAAAGGTTGAGGGAGCCAAGGCTGGTGGGCCTGGTCTATACATGATCGAGCCTAGTGGATTGTACTGGGTATGGAAGCTCATCCTAATGTTCCAATATTGTATCAGAAGATGCTAACGGTTGCGGTGTGCAGGGATATTACGGCGCTGCCACCGGCAAGGGACGGCAGGCAGCCAAAGCCGAATTGGAGAAGTTGGATCTCAGCTCGGAGAAACTCTCTCTGCTGGACGGTGTCAAGGAGGCTGCTCGTATTATCTACGTCGCGCACGAGGATAGCAAGGACAAGGAGTTTGAGTTGGAGATGTCGTGGATCAGCTCTCTGGACGGTCCTACCAAGGGCCGGCATGAGGAGGTACCCAAGGATATTCTTGAAGAAGCTGAGAAGGCTGCACGACGGGCACTCGACGAGGATGAAGAGGAGGAGGATAAGGGTGCTGGGGAGCAGATGGAAGAGTGAACGAGCAAAGAAATCGCTTAATAGATTCCCTTTCAACGCCCTACCTGAACCCGCGAACGAATTCCATCTTCATTTTTAATCCAATGTTTTCTGGTTAATACCTTACGTAGGTAAGGTACTATATTGCCTCGACTAACGGTAGAGTAACTCAAACACAAAGATCCTCCTTTCCTTCCCTCGATTCGCAAAATCTCCATCTACAAAATCTTCCCCTCAGACCAATCCCTCCTCTTAACCCCCAACTCAACAGCCGCACTACCCCAATCCTCCCCATGATTATGCATCCCACTACTCCCCAATCCGGCCCTCTCAAGACCCTGCTCCTCCGTCAAAACAGTCAAAAGACCGAAAATAACAGGAACACCCGTATCAAGTTGCACACGCATAAGTCCGTGGCTGACCGCGTCCGCAATGTACTCGAAGTGCATGGTCGCGCCCTTGATCAGTACGCCGATGGCGATGATTGCGTCGAAGGCTTTCTTGGGACTGGGGGAGGCGGTTGTGGACTTGGAGAGGTCGGTTGTTGAGGAGGAGAGGAGGTCTGTTGCGCTTATGCCTTCGCCGGTGTTGCTGGCTTGGACTTGGGAGGCGGCGTAGAGGCTGGGAGATGTTAGTTTGGTGTCGAAGCAGGGCATCGAGATATCCAATTGCCTTAGATGGGTGTATAGGTAGGAGGTAGAAAGAGGAGGGGGCTATAACGTACCGCTGCACACCAATAGGCAACTCATAACTACCCGGAACAGTCTGGATAGTAATATTTTCCTCCTTGACACCAGCAGCGAACAAGCTCTTCTTCGCGCCCGCAACGAGGTTCTCAATGATAGCCGTGTTCCAACGAGCGTGGACGATGGCAATGCGCAGACCGGACCCTGAACAAAATCACAATTAGTCCCCATTAGTACAAGAACACAAGAATACAAGAATTGTAGATCCTAGATCAGGTCGTAGGTCGTAGGTTGGTCCATCCGAGGTAACCGGTGCGGGGTGCAGGATAGGCTAGGATAGAATGGGAGCTGAGCTGTTACTTACCGTCGAGGGTCTCTGCAGCTCCGGGGCCTTTGATGGTGGTCATTGTGATTGATTGACGACTTTTGAAACAGTGAAGAGGGAAATTAGAGAATTGGAAGTGGTTATATCCGAGGATTGGGGTTGGGGGAGGTCGGAAACATCGAGGAGGGGAGGTCCCGCATTCGAGGGTCTCTGTGCTTCCAGTAGCGGGGCAAGCGGAATGTCATGGCCGAATACGGCAAAATCATATTGGAGCTCTGCTCTGCACGAACACTAGCGCCTTTATTTACCATGAGAACATAGTTTAATTTGATATAATTAAAGGCATTGACTAGATTTTGGCTAATCTTTACCGTACTCTTATACTGTTCTGAAGACTTACAACAGACATTGTTGACACCAGAAATATAACACGATTCCATTCTTGGGAATAAGCTTAACAAAACACAGGCATTAACACCCAAAGGTAAGGGAACAGGAGATCATTGCAGTCGTCTACTTGAATACTTTCTTTGAAGCCCCGCTTCCCATTTACTCGACAGTCACGGACTTGGCCAGGTTACGAGGGAAGTCGACGTTCAAGCCTTCGCCAACAGCCAGCCAGTAGGAGATCAGCTGCAGCGGGATGACGTTCAACAGACCCTGGAGGCAGTCCACAGTCTTGGGAACGACAATCTTCTCGGTCTGGGCAGAGGAGAACTCGGGGTCATCCTCGTTGCAGATAACGATGGGGCGACCGCCACGAGCAATGACTAGAGAATGAGTTAGTGGATGGACATGGCGAATAATGAAGTTGCGAAAGGGAAGTACTCACCCTGCTGGTAGGCGTTCAGGGACTTGGTGAACAGGTTGTCACGGGTGAGGATCATGATAATAGGTAGGTTCTCGTCAACGAGAGCCAGAACACCGTGCTTGAGTTCACCGGACATGACGGCCTCGCAGTGGAGGTAGGAAATCTCCTTAATCTTGAGGGCACCCTCAAGAGCAGTGGGGAACTGAGCACCACGACCCAGCAGGAGCAGACTCTTCTGGTCCTTGAAGAACTTGGCACACATCTCCTTGATGGGCTCGTTGAGCTTCAGGATCTGGCGGAACTGGTCAGAGACCTTGCCGAGACCCTCGACAATCTCCTCACGGCGCTTCGCCTTGGAGGCACGGTCCTCGCTCAGGGACAGAGCGAACATGACCATAGCGACGAACTGGGAGGTGTAGGCCTTGGTAGAGGCAACACCAATCTCGGGACCGGCGTTGATGTGGACACCACAGTGGGTGAGGAGGGAGATGGACGAGCCGACAACGTTGACGATACCAACAGTCAGGGCACCACGCTCCAGACAGTAGCGGAGAGCCATGAGAGAATCAGCAGTCTCACCGGACTGGGAGACGAACACGCAGGTGTCGTCACGGAAGACGGGAGCCTGACGATCCAGGAAGTCGGAGGCCAGCTCCACGGCAATGGGGATCTCAGTTAGCTCCTCGAAGACACCACGCACAGCCATGCAGGAGTGGTAGCTGGTACCGCAGGCAATGAAAATGAGACGACGGCAACGGCGAATAGTAGAGATATATTGGCGAAGACCACCCAGGGTAACCTTCTTGTTCACAGCATCGAGACGTCCACGCATGGTGTTGACGACGGACTCGGGCTGCTCGAAGATCTCCTTCTGCATGAAGTGGTCGAACTTGCCCTTCATGATCTCCTGGAGCTCCAGCTCGATGGTCTGGATAGCACGGACGTTGGAGGTACCGTCATCCTTGGTCAGACGGTGGATGTTCAGCTGACCCTCGTGAATGTGGGCAATGTCGTCGTCCTCGAGGTAGAGGACCTTCTTGGTGTGCTCGACGATGGCCGAGGGGTCGGAGGAGAGGAAGAACTCAGCGGGCTGGGGAATGCCGTCATCGGACAAGAAGGCACGGGACTGAGAACGGTGCAGCAGCGACTTGTCGGGAGGGGCCAACAGGCTGGTAGCGGACTTCTTGAGAGCGACATTCTGGGAGGCCTGCTCCGCGGGAAGAGCACCGTCTTCCGAGAATTCGACATCGACAAAGTCCACCTTCATCTTCTTGGAGGTCCGGACACCAATGACCAGGGGAGAACCCTTGCGGGCGGCAATGACCTCATGGGGGTAGTGAACGGACTTGAGGAGCAGACCGAAAGCACCCTCGAGCTCCTTGATGACGGCCTTGGCCAGGACGGTGAACTCAATGTCGGGGTGCTGGTCATACAGGTACTTGGCCAGCTTGGCAATGCACTCAGTATCGGTCTCAGTCTCGAAGCGGAAGCCCTTGGTCTCCAGCAGAGCCTTCAATTCCTTGTAGTTGGTGATAATACCATTGTGAACGACGGCAAACTCCCAGGAGGGGTCGGATCTGTGAAGGGGGATAAACGCATTAGCTCGGAAGTTTGGGTGTTGCCCCCCTTCATTCACATGGTGTTTCGTTCCCAGTGAGGGGTTGAATAGGGAGGGCCAACAATGTGTTCTCCAAGAAATGACTTACCGGTGGGGGTGGCAGTTACCACGGGAGGGGGTGCCGTGGGTGGCCCAGCGGGTGTGAGAAATACCAGCGTGCGACTCGAAGGTCTTGGTCATGTCGGGCTTGGTCTCGGCAATGAGCTCACGGAGCTTAGCGACCTTGCCAACTTCCTTGAAAGCCTGCACCTCGTTCTTCTTGTCACCATCGACAGCCATACCGGCTGAATCGTAGCCGCGGTATTCCAGTCTGGAGAGGCCTAAGTGTTGTTGTTTCAGATTAGCAGCGGTTCCCCACTTTTGAGCGAGAGCAAAACAGGTGTTGGGAACATACCATTGAGGAGAGTGTCAATGATGAACTGGCGGTCCCGCTCGACCAGGTAGTTGATGTAGCCGAAGATTCCACTAGAAATGAGAAAAGCATGTGAGCACCATTCAGTTTTTCCCCGTTGCTGAAAGAAAGAGAGGAGGGGGAAAGCGCCACGTACCACATGATGGGTAAGTATTAAACAAATAGAACGAATCAAGCGATTGGAGTAGTTGGGGGGAAAAGGAAGAAGGTTGATTAGTAGAAGTGGGAGAGAGTAGTTGAAGGTGGGAAGAGAGAGTAGGAAAGAAAATAGGCAGGAGGAGGAGGAACCGGATGGGACGAAAGTTGCGAGAGGCTGAATCGTATTTATAGAGGGGAAGGCAAGCTGGAGGCCAGGGAGGGGTGTGGATCGGAAACCGATCTGAAATGCCCACCGCCCTGTTGCTCCTCCCATCATAATAATAGATCATCCTAACCAACAATGACCATAATTGACAATTATGTACTGTATTCTCCATTCTCCTAATCAAGTCCAATGTTTATTCTTAGTAGCTCTTGTTTTCCCCAGTTCCCAGTTCCCAGTTCCCTATTTTTTTTTTTGTTTTTGTTTATTTTCTTTACCCAGGGGGCCTGTCAGTCAGAACCTAGGTTCTATGCACCTGTGTCCCTAAGTTTTTTTTCTCTCCTCCAGCTACCGGGCCTATGCGTCAGCCCCGTCACCGATCATGTCTCACCTCTGCTGGTGTTCCATGGCTGGAGAGTCAATGGAGAGGGGCCTTCTGGCATGGCCCGAGCCTATGAGAGGGAAGATGGCCTCAGGTACCCCACTTTTTCTTGAATGCTGGGAATAAAAATAATCTTTTCATCATAATAATAGGAAATCATCATGGAGAGAATGGATCATAACGCAACTCTGCTCATTCTCACAACCATGCAGAGTAATGCATCATCGTCATGGTTTTACTCGTCAGACGGAGTATGCCGTGTTCATGCGGGTTATAGATCTCAATGGGGCGAGATTCTTGCCATCACCAAAGCAATCAGTCATCATAGTCAAATCGTCAAGACTCTGCAATACTTGACCGACTGATTGATTACCTGATGAACTAGGAGGGTACTAATGAACCCAGATTTCTTATACTTCCCCTTTTGAACTAGTCTATGGAATGAATATTTCCCCTTTCCATAACTCCTGTCATACAGACGATCCGCTGTTATTTTCTCATAGCTATCGCCATATTTTACCTCAGGGTTTAGCACGTCGTACCTATAAAGTGGTGGCTTCGTGAATGTAGCTGGTGGCGACGAACCAGAGGCCAGCACATTTCAGAAACCCCTGCAGGAAGGCTACACATGTGGAGTCTCGGCTATCCCGCACAAGATCTGCTAGACGGAGGGGCAACCAACACATACTTACACATATCTGTAGCTACTAACTACTAACTTAGCTCCGAGCTCGTCTCTTCTTCCCTCTCAGAGAAGTTGGAGACTTCCCGGCATGGAAGCTAGTCAACTAGTAGTTAGTTACCTTGTTAGGGGCAACCGATGATGTTTATTTTTACCGTGGGGGCATTCTGCGACGCCAACCCGGTCCCGTTCCCACCGGGTCTCACAATCCGAGTTGCCAAACTATTGACGGTCGGATGCTATTTTTGCTCGTTTGGCTCTCCTCGGCTTCTGCTCAGCCACAGCCCTCATCCCGTTGGCCCCCTACTTTTGCAGCCGCCATTCGGCATTACATGCCTCTTCTTCAGCCTTACTTTGACCACTGCTCTCTGTAGAAGAAGATCTTTGTTCTTGGCCTCCTGGTACTGACCAATTAGCATGACAGATGATACCCCTGTGTTGACGACCGTAAAGAGGTTGTGAATGGCTTGACCGCCTTGGCATACATACTCCGGATGGTTTGCATCGTAAGCCTGTCTTCCAGAATGCAGCAGAGTTTTGTACCTGCTGCGGATGCACTTGATGCTTGATTGGAAAAAAGAACCATGTATATTTGTAATGTGAATGGCATCCGTGAACAAGGTATATGGATTATATTAGTCTCATCTTTGCAAAGAACGACGGAAGGGATCAGTTGCCAACTTTCATACAGGTATTTCTCCAGGATTCTGCTCATGAACTCGTGAGAAGATGGAACAAATATTCAAAGATATAGTAGATCACATGAAAAGTAATATTCCTGGTTATGGTGTCTATCTTGGGTGTTGTACCACCAACTGGTGACCTAGTCATGTGACCCCTCTCCGAGTCCCCACTTCTTGGTGCTTCTCACCGCCCTACCTTCTTCCCTTCTTCCATCCTCACCGCCTACTGTTTTCGCTCAAACTGTCCCCTGCAAAACTCGCTTTCGCGTTGAATTAATTGTCCCTTCCACGGGTTACAGGGCAAAAGTCGAAATCCTCTTGCTGGTCTTGTCCCTTTCCTCCCCCCTTCCCCCCTTCCTCGACCTCGCCACTATAGTCCTGGGCTGGGGATCCTCTTCCTAGCCACTTGGGTTCTCATCAAAACCCTGTGGTCAAGGATGCTGCCTGGTCGTTGCGAGGCCGTCTCGGGCGTGTAGCCACATCTCACACCATGTCACGCGCCTCGGCCGGGTTTGCGGACTTTTTCCCACTGCACCATCGGTTCTGTCGCAGAAGCGCGTCAAGGTCAAGGATCGGCGAGGCAAAAGTTGCGATGGGGAGACACAGCCATCCGATCTCCGAACGCCCGGCGCGCCCAGCGCATCCGCGACGGGTGGGGTATCCAAAGACCATGCTGCGGATGGAGATATCACTCAATCTTCATCCGGCACGGCGGCAGGGGGTCCTGCAGCGTCGCTGACCCAGAAAGAGCACAATGGGGCCCTGCCGCCAACTGTCGCCGACTCTCATCCTCCACCTCATATCGACACTCTCACACCCCTCACCAACACAGAATCCTCTCCACCACGCAAAGTAACAGGCTCGCCCAAGATCGCGGGCAAGAAATCGCCAGTTGTTGCTATTCATTCAAAAGCAGAACCTTCCAAGTCGTCCGTCACCCCCATTCACACCCCGCCGACTCCCCAATCACAAACTCGCCAAGAAATCGTGGTCAAGGGCCGTAAGATCGTATATGACCCCGACCTGGACAAGCGGCCGTCCAAGGAGAAGCGTCGCAAGCCCGAGTATGCCGAAATTGTTGCGAATGGCCAGAGCGCCCCGCCCGACCCCCGCCTGGCAATCCCCAACTACTCGCGTGGGTCGGCTTGCAAGCAAAAGACCAAGTATCGGCCGATGCCGTATACCTTGAAGCAATGGCCATATGATCCGACGACAAGCATTGGACCCGGTCCTCCAGTGCAGGTCGTCGTGACGGGCTTTGACCCGCTCACTCCCGTGGCTCCCATCAGTGCGCTGTTCTCCAGCTTCGGTGAAATCGCGGAGATCAACAACCGGACGGACCCGATCACTGGCCGGTTCCTGGGGATTTGCTCCATCAAATACAAGGACAGCGCTTCGTTTCGCGGGAGTGGGCCAATCTCCGCTTCGAGTGCAGCGAGGCGCGCGTACATGGAGTGCAAGAAGGAGCAGCGCATTGGCACTCGTCGGATTCGGGTTGAAATAGATCGAGATGGGATTTTGTCGGAACGCATGGCCTCCAAACTGATCGAGTCGCAACGATTGGCCTCCAAAACCGCGTCCGCCGCAGCCACCGCCGCAGAATCCAAGTCCGCCGAGCTCCAAGCTAAGAAGAATGAACCTCCACCAACCGCACCGAAAGGTCCCTCCGGTCGATCCACCATGCGACCCGGGCTGGTCATCCCGGAAGGACCTCGAGCGGCCATTCGGGCTCCGACCGTACAATCTCTCGTCGAAGAGACTCCGATCCTCAGCCAGATCAAGCGCGAGCCTTACATTTTCATTGCTCATTGCTATGTCCCAGTTCTTAGCACCACCGTCCCCCACTTGAAGAAACGCCTGAAGATGGTTGACTACAAATCCATTCGATGCGACAAGACGGGATATTATGTTATATTTCACAATTCTCGCGCGGGTGAGCAGGAAACCGAGAGATGCTTCCGGCTATGCCACATGCAGCCCCTCTTCACCTACATCATGAACATGGAAAGCCAGCCCTACGGAAACCCCAATTACGTGCGCAGTCCAAGTCCCGAACGCCTTCGCGCCGAACAACGAGAAAAGTCCGAGCAGGAGAGAGCCAAGAAGGAGGCTGAGCTGGATGTGGAGGAAGAAAAGAAACAACGTGCGTTGGATCTGGATCCCTGTCGAGAGGTTCTGGCGGTCATCATTCGGGACCTTCGAGACAAGCTACTCGAAGATGTCAAGTCCCGCATTGCTGCGCCGACTCTGTACGACTATCTCGACCCCAGTAGGCATGCAGCCAGACGGGAGAAATTGGGAATTCCAGGTCCAGAAGGCACGGGCACCAAGCGGCCAGCTTTCCGAATCGGCGTGGATAGTTCCGCAGGCACTCCGGACTCTCGATCGGAACATCAGCGGGATCCACTCCGATCCTCGAATCTCAATGTGCTAGCTTTGCCGCGTATTCGCAAGGCTCATGGTCTTGACCGTGCAGGTGCAGCCTTTGTGGATGAACGGCGCCGGCAGCCTCTCCGACCGAGAGAGGTTCGCCCGCTCTATCATCGGTTGCAGCAGCTCCACGATGACGAGGACTCGGATGATGATCAGCGGACTCCTCTTACGAGATACACCGAGGAGAGAAGTAGTCGCCCGCCGAGCCGTGCAACTTCTGTCTCTTCTGTGTCTGAGCAGGATGAGGAAGAGTATCAATCAGACCCACTGGAGGCCTTTGAAGAAGGCGGTGTTGCAACCGCAAATGACAATTTGCTTGATGATGAGACACTCTCGCCCAGCTCACGGAAGCGAAAGCGGTTGACCGGAGAGCTTGATGCTCGCAAGCGGCAACGGCATGATGATGAGCTCTTTAGTATCGGGCCATCAGAAGGGACGGTGGAGGATGAACATCCTGAGACTCCGGCCGGAATTGATGTTGATCTTCTTGAAGGGAAAGGAGAAACAATTGATGATCGCGATGAAATTCCCCTGCCGGAGAAACTGCCATCTGATCTTGTCACTGACAAGGGTCCTGTGCCTGATGATCTGCCGATTGGCGAGCCTTGGGATACCGAAGTTTCTGAAAAGCCCAAGCCCGAAATCGATTGGGGTGTGTCCAAGCATGAACCACGTGCCACCGTGGAAGATGACGAGAGCATCATTCTAGATCTGGATGGCTGGCAACAACTGATCAAGGATGATGAAGATATCCAATTCCTTCGGGAGGTCTTGCTCAACCAATCTACTTCCAGTCTTGGTGACCTCAGTTCCTGGGCGTGGCGACAGAAGGAGATCAAGGCTCTCAATCAACTGGAAGCTAAGGGTCCCACCCGCGAAGTTATCGGTATCACCGGCTACTACGTGCCCAATGCCACCGGTGCCGCCCGGACTGAAGGCCGAAAGAGAATCATGGAAGCCGAGAAGTCCAAGTATCTCCCACATCGCATCAAAGTCCAAAAAGCTCGAGAAGAACGTGAGGCCTTGGCCAAGGCCGATCCCCAAGCCGCGGCCGCCGAGGCAGCCAGAATCGCAGCCGCCAAGGTCATCTCCAAGTCTTCGTCCCGGTCAACCCGTGTCAACAATCGCCGACTCATTGCCGATATCAACGCTCAGAAGCAAGCTCTGCCTACTTCTAGTGGTGAAGGTGATGTTCTCAGGTTCAATCAGCTTAAGAAGCGAAAGAAGCCTGTACGATTCGCTCGATCTGCCATTCACAATTGGGGATTGTACGCGGAAGAGAACATCACTGCCAACGACATGATCATCGAATACGTCGGTGAGAAAGTGCGTCAGCAAGTGGCAGATATGCGCGAACGCCGGTATCTCAAGAGCGGAATCGGTAGTAGTTATCTGTTCCGTATTGATGAGAATACGGTCATCGACGCGACTAAACGAGGTGGTATTGCGCGGTTCATCAATCACAGCTGTACGCCCAATTGTACTGCCAAGATCATCAAGGTCGATGGCAGTAAGCGTATTGTGATTTACGCGCTCCGGGACATTGAACGAGGTATGTATTGTCAACACTCTACAAGTCTTCCACAGAAACATTTCGCTGACGAGTACTTAATCTACAGATGAGGAACTTACATACGACTACAAGTTCGAGCGCGAATGGGATAGCGACGATCGCATTCCATGTCTCTGTGGCTCAACCGGCTGCAAGGGTTTCCTCAATTAAGGCGCTATCACTGCCACCGCTACTGCCATTGCCACTATTACTACCATCTCTCTTTTTAAAGGGCTTCTATCTTCATCTTCCATCTATGCTCTTTTTTTCTCCTTTTTCTTTGATCCTCCCCGGACGGCGTTGAAAACATGGTTGGGCGTTTCGGAGGGTGGGAGCATCCAAGGCCTGTATGATTTTGGGAATTGTGATTTCAAGCGCTATAACACACAGCCCTCATGTACAATATGCAAAATTCCACAATTTCTTGCCAGTGCCTCGTTATTCGTAAACATGATGTATGTTTGGTTAGACATGCCGTAGTAGAACAGAAATAGTGTCTTTTTTTCTCATCCCTCGTCGAGCGCCTTCGCTATGGTGAATATTCAATTAACTTCGTGAGAGCTTTTGCAGTTTCGTCCGGGGCGAGTCTTGATATGGATTGTAATCAATTGCACTGAATGGGTATTGAATTGACTGGAGTATAGCGTATAGGAAAGATGGTGTCGAAAAGGTATAATATCAGAAACAGAAAACATTTGCATAATCCAAGACTTGTATCTCTTCAAACTGTGTGTAGAAGATCGAGTCAGTTTCACACATCTCAAGAATATCCATATCACCTTCAAAAAGAACTTTAGTCCGAGAAAAATAAAAGAAGATACGTACCCAAATGACTCGGCAACAAGAAATTAGCAATCCCCTCCTTAATAACATACTGATGCCCACAATTCCCACAAACAAGTTTGCCCTCAATCACCTGCGTCTCCAGGAGTAGACGGTGTAGATCCTTCAATGTCTGTTCCTCGTTCAATGCGTCGCCTTCGGGTTTTGTTTCGGGAAGGCTGGGGAAGCCGAGCTATAGCGTAAAATAGGTCAATTATCAGCTGATATTCCTTCTCACACATCTTTTCTTCTCTCTTTTCCAGTTTGGGGAAGTAATGTGTGGTGTGCTGCGGTGCTGCCCTACCTCATTAG
The DNA here is from genome assembly GCF_028828155.1 of Penicillium subrubescens. Classification (NCBI taxonomy): domain Eukaryota; kingdom Fungi; phylum Ascomycota; class Eurotiomycetes; order Eurotiales; family Aspergillaceae; genus Penicillium; species Penicillium subrubescens. The sequence continues at coordinate 1,705,141 of NW_026643151.1, read as the reverse complement.
CCGTAATCCGCAAACTATCCCAGTCCACGCGGGGAAGCACATTGCGAATGAATTCCGGCTGGAAATCAAGTTCCTGTTGTTCGAGCTCGGCGTCGTGGAAGTGGAGCGGGAAAGAGGCGGCGGAGGTCTTGCATTCCTTGACGGCGCAGGTGACGAAGTTGGCTGTGATAACTTTCATTGTGCTGGTGGCAGTAGATGGTGGTGTAGAGGTGGGGTGAGTGTTTTGTTATCGTGTGGTTGGAGTGGTGAGAATTTGGGGAATTGGATAGTTGGTCGGATTTACTCTTGAGATGATACTGTATCCCTCGCTGTGGTGTGTTTTTCAGAAAAGGAATTTGGTCTCTTTGCGCGTTGATGTGAATTATACTGGTGAGGGTTGAGTTCGAGAAAAAAACCCGCGGAGAGCCCCACATCATGTGATCTGTTATCGATAAGCAAGTATAGGGTGAGAGGAAGATGTCGACAGGATAGATACACCCCTTATTCCGATTTGGCGTAGTAATACTATTATCATATCCTACAGTAGGGCTCCATAAGTTTGGAAATCGAACAAATTTCAGACTCATCTTCGCAATCACCAGTTGAACGGTATTGGTGCTATCAAGAAAGATGATTCGAAAGACATTTAGGAAGACCATTTAAATAAGAGTGATTATACCATGTCTAGTTGGTTCGTTTCTCTTGAACAACTATAAGGATATCCTAATTAGAAGATAGTAATGCAGTTACTGCGCTAAACCCCAAATGAGTGTTTATCGTGTGATTAGCAATCTTGTATCGTCGGTTTAGCAATTCGCGACTGGATAGTCTTTGAACTTTTATGAAAATAAACTTGGGATTGAACTGTCGATGGTATTTCATGCTAATAAGCAGACCATTGACAGACGATAGACGTGAAAATCAGATCAGTAAATAGGCGCAAAAATTTTGAACTACAAGCAGATCGATAAGCTTTTAAGGTTAGTTACGTGTAAATTGCCTGGAACAAAGTCATCTGCTCATTCAAAATGGGAGGTATATTGAACGTATACTCGTAAGAAAGAGCAATGTTGAAAAATGAAAGAAAGCTGACGGCGGGGAGACAAACCGGGCGTTCAAGGGCCAGTAGCTCCCAGCCATCCATATCTTCCCCCGATCATCACTTAATCAACACTTCCAGCATGTCGAGGTCGGCGATATCGTTTTCACCCAGAGAAGAATCAGGCTCAAGTATATCACCATCAAAGACAAGATGCAGAGTTTTCTCAACCGGTATGTTCTGCTTGTCTCGAAAAGCCGCTATCACCTTCGACACCAATGTCTTAGGTCTGGCTTTAATCTTGAAGTCACTCAGCCCGGGACTTTTCAAAAGCAACTTCATCGGCTCATTACCCGGTTCATCGTCCGGGTTTGGAGGAGCGGGAGAACCACCGCCGATATCTGGAGAAGAAGGACCACGACGATTCATCATGAGTGGATCAGTGCTGACTGCCTCCATGTGGATTTTAAGCTCAGTTTGTTCCGCATCGGGATCGTCTTCTATATTTAAGAATTTCTTCTTGTCTGACTTGATGTCGAATCTTCTACAGGTTGACACGTCAAAGACCCGGACGCCGTTCCAAAAAAGCTGGATGGTTGACGTTTCTTGTTCGGTGAAGCCTTGTCGCTCACACCATGCTAGGCGGGCGTCTTTCAGGGCCTGGGATATCTTGCGCTGGATGATCAATGGCTTGGTGTTTGGGATTTCAGATGTTATAAGGATATGCACTCTTTGGTCTTCCACAGGAGGTGGTGGTGGAGGAGCAGGAGCGGGAGTGGGCGACGGTTGTGCAGGTGGGAAATTGGTCCCTCTAGCTAAATGCTTCGAGGGAGTATCACGGCTTGTATCCTCTGAGTCCAAGTCTATTATATGCCGGGTTCTTTGCAGGCCGTCGTCCGGGTTTTGGTGTGTAGAGGGGATATTTGAGTGGTCCGTGGATTGACTCTCCGTAGAGTCAACATGAACAGGACTTGGAATGGTCGTGGGCTGGGGTTCATCATCATCATTTCGTTCCGGACTCCCAGATAGAATGCCTTTCTCGCCAGGCGTTGAAATAGACCGCCTGGATTGTTCTTCAGCCTCACTTTCGTCGTCCGGCTTTGGTGAGCTTGTAGTTTCGGGATTCTCCTCCTCCCCCTCTGGTTTCTCCTCATGCTCATCTGACTTTCGTGGTCGCTTGGTCTTTCGACTCTCTTCGGGGGCCGGAGAAGAGGCAGTTTCAGCGAACTGAGCGGCGAGCTTCTGCTTTCTGTGCGCCTCACGGTTGGCCGCGACAATGTCGGAGTAGGTTTGTCCAGATCGGCGGTAGAATTCGGTGCCCGAGTCGTCGGTTTTGGTTGCCCAGGCGGGCTTATTAAAAAAGGATCGCATCGCAGTGTAAAGGAACACTGAGGTTCGCACGGCGATCGAGGTTCACTTGAATAGAAAGAGAAGAAAGAAAGACAGGCGAGCGAGTGTTTGCGATGGTTTAAGGTCGTATTTCCAAAGCGACTGCTTTGTCGCGGTGCAACGCGCCTTACCGCCTTCGGAATCTTATCTGCTTCACCTTCAGCACCCACGAACATCCCCGCTCCTTCTCCAAGCTCCACCAGGTATGTCCTCCCAGTGCCCACATGCAATAGCTTCTTACTGATCGGTTTGAAATATTTAGAAACAGAGGCCCTAACCCCCCCGCGACGTTAGACCACAACTCAAGATGGAGAACGGCGCATCCTCAGAGGGAAAAGACCCCTCGGCCTTCCTCAGCGAGATCATCGGCGCCCCGGTGATCGTGAAGCTCAATTCCGGCGTTGTGTACAAGGGTATTTTCATCATGGGAGCTTTATTTGTGAGCGGCCTAGCTAATTGTTCTGTAGGTGAGCTCCAATCAGTCGATGGCTACATGAACATCGCCCTCGAGAAGACCGAGGAATTCGTCAACGGAAAGCACCGTCGTAGCTACGGAGATGCTTTTGTGCGAGGAAACAATGGTGCGTACATGCTATCGAATACTTGGGTGTGTTATAGATTGTCTGACACCTGTCGTTTTGCTAGTTCTCTATATCTCCGCAGCCTGAAGAGGTTCACTTTCCTAGTGCCCTTTGCAGCCCCGGCGTAAAGTGATATTTGCTAGGTGGTTTGGATCCGCTTTTATCATAATCCCACACTCATACCGTGGAAGGACGCGGGTTCTTTTTTTCCCCTGGAGCTCGGGTGTTTTCTCCCAGAATGGCCTACCATATTATATGTGGCCTTCTAACATGTGCTACGCTGGCTGGTTTTCATGATCACTATTCCGCCCAGCCATGATGGTATGCATGATCTTCCTGCGTTAAGAAGCAGTTACTTGGTGATTCGGTACAGAAATATCATACCACTCACGCTCTAAGCAAATCAAGGGGTGCCTGATACCTAGAGAGTGAGCCGGATTTACCATCATTTGCCCCTCATTGTGTAAAGTCGTAACCTACCGATCTCGGTTCACCTTCAAATAAATATACACGGGAATACCTATCCAACCTGTTCCATCTCGAAGTTTTGGCTACAGTTGGACGCTTGGGCAGAAGCTAAAATTTCACTGACGTTCCATACTTTCACCTCGACGAAGCTTTCAGCATGGTATTCTCAGCAAGGCTTCAAAAAGTAAAGCGAATTATAATGACTGAGCTATCTTGAGACATGATCTAGGAGACATGCAAAGGGACCTCTAAAAAGAGTGAAAGCTACCTAGGACTTAGATATATGTAGTCGTAGGTAGCCGGAACAATAAATATATAGCGAGAAGTGGAAGGTCTCCAGATATCAGTAACACCACCATTTGTCTGGAGAGTGTCTATTGTGTTCCTGTGATTAGGATTAAATGAGTGTATGCATGCTTAACGATATCTAACGCCAGCCCATGTCCACAACACCGATCCTAACAGTCTATGCAAACGCTAAATGGCACGAGCAGCAGAAAGAAACACCAGAGCAGACTATGTCTTGATACCCATCAAGATGGTCGCTTGAACGGATGAGCCTCGGTGCTCCTGAAGAAAATATTAGCACAGAACGAATGTATGTAAGATTCAAGGTCCACTCACAGAACATACTCATCCAAGCTAACAAGGTTAGGCTCGGAAAAGATCAAATACAGATACTTGAGTGTCTCAGCAAGCCAGAAGCTTTCCATCTTATTGCTCATCTTTGGCAGAGGGTTGCGCACGTCCTCGATGGCGGAGTGGCCATACTTTGTGCGCGTTACTTTGTCGATGCTTTGGAACATGCGCCACGCTGCATCTTGAAGCGACTTGTCGCCGGTGATGCGGTACATGATGAAGATGGACTCGATAGCCTCGGGTCTGAGTGAAATAATTAGTACAACCGACCACATGGGCACAGCGACCAGAATTGTAGAATGGAGGTTGTACCGAAGCTTGTATGTTGGATCTGCGATCCCGACGATACCAGGTGGGAGTCCTTCATCCTCGACTTGTTTCTGCGCTCGCTCGAGGTGTTCCCTCGAATGTATTGGCTGGCCGAGAACATCTTCGTACCATTTGCCCTCGTCCCATGGGCATTTATCAATTTCCGCACAGGGACTGACTTCCAGGGTCTCAGGCATAATCCCCGTTGGCATAGAATCATACGCCCAGATACACCCGTCCGTAAGACCACGAGCAATAGAAAGATCTTCTGTACGATTGAAGATCTTGGACGCTATACCAACGGTGCCACCCAAGAAGCACTTTAAGTGATCCTGTATATACTGCACACTGTGGAGAGCTCCGCCCTTCAGTCCACGAACATTCGAAGTGAACAGAATCTGCTTATCTTCATCCTTGGTCATGGCACGGAAGAGAAGCTTCTTCTTTATCGCCTCGATAGCATTCTCATACATGCTGCGGTACTGGTCTGTCTGCGCGCCAAGCAGGATGTGCTCCTTGGGCAGATACTCATATGTTGAGTCGGCAGAGCCACCCAGAGAATATTGGGACCAGTCGAATGTGAGATCCTTGGCATTGATGAATAATGGCCACAGTCCGGGAATTTTGGTCTTGGATTGGCCCCGTTCTAGCTCGTTTGTGATCCGCTGGACGGCATCGAAATATTTCGGGTTGCCGGTCAGTTGAGACAGGCGAGTGAATTCCAGGGTTAATGAGCCCATTTCTGCCAGACTTGTGTGCGATGACGGCTGGATTTCTTCGCCTTGGGCAGATCTGTAGGAAATCGGTTAGTTACTATGCATCGTAGTTTGCGACCACCCGGGATATCCTGGTTGGGAAGAAATACTTGGACCAGTTCCACCGCATCTGGGGCATCCGGTTATGCGTGTCAAACGCATTGAAGATCATCTCCCCCAGCTCTTCTGCTTTCTTAAGGAGAATTGGGTGCTTCCCGTGGCTCAGGTCGTGAGCAGCTAAGAAACCACCCATATATCTGATAATAATTTCAAAGACATTCACTTCCGCGCTGCGGGTAGTAGTGAAGTCGATTCTATCCAAAGCCTCCAGGGCCAATTCGAGTTCATCATCCAGGCCCATAATGATCAGTGCATCTAGTGAGTCCACTAGGGTAGCACCCCACCCGCTGAACGAGTCCTGATATCCACCGGTCTGGGGTGAGACCTCGTCTCGCATCCAGGCATGGTCTTTATAGCCATTCCAGGAATGCATGAATGCCTCCTTTATGGCCTTTTGTTTCTTGACTCTGGCCTTGCGCTCGGGTCTGGACTCTGGTGGAAAGTCATGTTGGATTTTGGGAATTGATGATGGTGATGTCGGTAAAGGAATGTATGAAGTGACAGGGTATCTCTCGGTAGCTGAGTTCAAGTGGATCGTATCTTGTGAGAGGATAGTGCTTTGTATAGGGGTTGGTCTCGGATGTTTATGCTGCCAGGCATGAAGTCGACTGAGGGGTAACCAGACTAGAAAGAGATATGCGGTAATAAGAAGAAGGATTGTTGTTGTTAGAGAGCGACCTTTGCGATTGGAAATCATAATGCAGGTGTTCCTGCGAGATAAAGGCTTTGTCCAAGATAGGAGGCAAAATTTGATAGATTTGAGAGGGAATGACGCTCATAGAGGAATGGGTTAGTTATGCGAAAAAGGAAAGACTAAGCCATTGATAGCTTGGATAGTATTCAAAAAAGACAAACGAATGTTGAGAAAGGGCTGGTTAAGACGAGGGGCTATCACAAGTCATTGAAGGATATTCTGCCCTGGGCATTGGGCAAAGGATATCAAGGAAGGGAGTGTTGTCAACAGCCAGGGATGATAAATGGAGAGGAAACATAAAAGGCATAGTACACCCATGTGGGACAATCACGTCAAACCCGCTTCTTTCCCGTCAAACGATCAACCAAATGTGCAAGGTTCAGATGATCATCAAGAGGACGGACCTCTGATAGAACCTACGACACGCGTCCATGGGGAAAGCTGGATGGGACGAGCGAATGACCAGCTCATGATTGGAGAGATCTGGCATGCAAAGGGGCCGCAATGTGGCTCCCGAAAAAGAAAAAAATTGATGTGTTACCCGTTGAAGTAAGGGCGATGGCGTTCAGGGTCCAAGCAGGTATTCTTAGCTGTGGTTCTAGACCCGAGGGGACGAAACAATAAAGTACAAAGTATGATAGAGAAAGGACGGGATGATGTACTGGGTACTTCTGCTTACCCTCAAAACATTATGGCGGGGTATGTTCCCAGTACTACCCGCCTTGCCAGAAACATTTGGCTCCACCTATCCCCTGAACTTGCCTCAATCCAGCTAGTTACACCTGATGATCGTTCCCGAATGCCCATTTTCATGATTAATTTTGTGGCGAAGCGTCTTGGTGCGGGTCTTGATTGTTTTCCGATCTCTTGGTCGCTCAAAGCTTGACTATTCCCCATTTCCATCTTGTAGGTTCTTACTGTCGGTATGGCCTTCGATTAAACAGTATTAACTCGCCTTGGTTGATATTGTAGAGCGTCTTCTCATTGCCCACGCTTGGAGCGGTGACAATCTCATATCAAAAGGAGTTCGAATGGCATATTGTTGCCTGACGCCAAGATGGGTCCATTTGTGGCCACCAGCCGACCCTTGGCCCAGGCCCTCGAGCAATTAAAATAGTTAGGTGGATAATGGCTGTAGTCAGAGGGTGAAACAATATTCAAGATGAATCGTATTATGTTAGAGTACCCGAGGAGCCAAATGAAAGAGAAAATTTCAAGAAGGACAATAGTTACCAGGGATGAACTAAAAACATTAGTCATTAAGAGATTTTTCTTAAAAGTAACTATCAACTTTTGAATTAAAAACATCAGTCACAAAGAAGAGCAAAAAATTAACTTTTAGAGGCTCATAATGAGCTAAGCACAAGACAGTATACCGTCTATCGTCCATCGCAAATGCAATATTTGACAGGATATGCAGAAATGTGCAGAGTGCCTCCGTATCAGACACCTTTCCAAAATCTCCAACGCTCGCAGTCATCACCTCCCAAAAGAGGCGGATGACCGACAAGTAACCCACCAAAGTGGATAAGAATTAGATATTAATGTATTAATGTATGTTCAACGGAATGGCGATAGGGAAGAACTTCACAAAGCAGTGCTAGGATGGCGAAGCTTCACCCACAACGCAGGCCGACTCCAGAGGGAAAAGGAGTTTTGGACAGACCATTGAAAAGAGGGATTCGACCTGGAGCTCGAGGTCAAAGTGCCAAAGGAACTTGGCGAGAATAAGACGCATTTCGGCATCAGCTAGACTTCGAATTGGAGGGGTATGAGTTAGCGGAAGATGCGACGAAAAGAAAGTCAGACCTGCGACGCATAGGGTGTTGACTTACTGCTGACCGATGCAGTTGCGTGGTCCATATGAAAATGGTCGAAGTGCATCCGTTTGATCGGAAATGAATTCAGAAGACTCGGGACCAGAAAGCCAACGCTCAGGATGAAGGAGTCCGGATTATTGAAGTTGGTGTTCGAATGAAAAGCCAAGAACAACGAGATTGAAACAGAAACCTGGAAGAGGCTAGCCTTACTAGCTCATCATATGACAAACATCTTGAGGATCTCGTATGTGCTCAATAACAGTAGCCCAGTATCAACTAGTACCACAACTTACTCTACCAGGAACATATTGACCGTCAATGACGGCTCCACCTTGAGGCACAAGACGCGGAAGCATAAAAGGAATAGGAGAATAGATTCGTAAAATTTTAGTCAAAACAGCATTCAGATAAGGAAGCTCAACAAGAGCAGACAACTTAATCTCAGATATCTGCGCAAAAGCGCCGCGAATCTCACTAACCAACCGAACATACTTCTCCGGGTGCCGCAGAAGGTAATACGTACAACCCGTAAGCAGAGCAGCAGTTGTCTCACTCCCAGCAAGTACAAACACACCCGCATTGACATCAATCTCCGGAAGAGACAAGCCACGTCCACCGTTACCATGCTTGATAATGCATGAGGTAAACTTGCCTTGCGCTTCTTGAGCAGATGTCTTGGGACTAGAAGAATCAACAAGGGAAGCAGACTTGGATAAAACCAAAAGACCTTTAGGTATGCGCTGGACTTGACAGCATCCAAAATAACTATAACCCACCAATGGTACTTGTTGTCGGAGAGACAACCAAAGGGCTCGCCGAAGGGAAGATCCCCGATCAGATTGAAGGTGGTGAAATTATACCAGCGAGTCATGTCAACGACTGGGTGTTGACTTCCGCGCACAATACCGGCGAGTTTGTCAATGAGCATATCAGCGTAGACATGGAGAATCTGATCCTGTTCCTTGAGTGCCTTGTTCGAGAACGCATGGGTGAGTAGACGGCGCATTCGGGTGTGCTCCTCGTTATTTGCAGTGATCATGGCATTGGTTCCATTGGGTGTCGGCGAATACAGGGCTGGATCCTTGACGAAGAGCCCCTTTTTGCCATGTCCTTAGATGTCCTTCCAAGCGGCGGCGGAATTGTAAACGAGTGCATTGGGTGCAATGCGAACAACACTGCCGTACTGGTCATGTAGTCTTTTTATTACCGAGTGCTCCTTGCCACGGATATCCCACAAAATGTGGATAATGGGCGAGATGGCAGCCAGCTTGGGACCCGGGCAGCGGCTCAGTGGGTGGAAGTAGAGACTGTAGACGGACCATACTGCGAAGTAGAGAATGGCTGCTTGCCGATGAGTTTCAATCCTGATTTTTGCATTCTCCACAAGCATGGACGATCTGGGACTCACCAGCAGGAGGATGCCATGAAGCAACACCTCCCAGTCCAGAACCGGTCGCCCTTTTCAATTCATGGCTGCGGCGTTCTCCAATCAATTCTCGGATTCCTTACTCCAGGGAATTTATCAAACAAATGTAATCCTGTAGATCAAGCAACCAGTGTCAATTTGTGCGAGGCTGCGAAGGGGAAGATAAGAACGTGCCGGAGCAAAGTCCGAGTCGGGGAATTGTGCCACGCCGAAAGAGAGAGGAGGAGAGAGAAAAAGAGAGTGAGGGAGAAATCCCCTTCTTCACGACGAGGGAATTTTGAGTTGGGCTTAGCGCCCACATGAGGCAATTTGTGGCGACAAACATTATATACCGCTTTGCAGGACGAGTATACAAGCGAGGGTAAAGGAAGGATCCGGCCAACGTCGTGCCTGTTTGATCTGTCCCCCACAATCCAAACATGCATGGTAAGCTTCTACAGAAAGGGGCAATTCAAGTATAAATCGGAAAAATGGTCAATTGTATATGAAAAGTTATATGAATTATGTAAACACCGAGATTCGTCAAGTCGTCACTCATCAATGCAGCAGAGTCTATAGTATGAACAGAGTATCTCATCGTCGAGATACTTAGCTGGCCACGATGAAACTCAAGAAGCTACCAGCAGCCAGTCCTGCAATTAGCATCATGCTCATGAATCCTCCTGCAGCTTCTCGCTCATCCTCCGAGACCCAGACACTCGCTCCCATCATGCAACTCGACGCCAGATATCCATTAGTGGCACCGAACAACAATTGCACGATGAAGAGATAGAAGAAGTCGCTCCTCACGATAGCCCCCGTACCATTGATGTTGCAAAGCAGGTACAGAGGCACGAAAATGAAACGTGCTACAGTCAGAACGAAAGCCAACTTAGGACGGTGTGCCAGAGAGAAACCAGGGTAGGCAACGGCCAATCTGCCACTGAGATCACCGATATTCCAGAACAGGAATGCAAGGGGAATGAACACAGATGTGTCAAACATCCGGGATGTTGTTGGGTCGTTGACCGACAAGATCCTGGAGGTATACACTGGGAAGAACATCATCGTAACTTGGAGACACACAAAGACAGCAAGCGACAGATACCGCAGTTTCTTGAACAGTGTCCACAAGCTGACCGATTTATCAGGCGTACGGTCAGCAAGAGGAGTATTTTCATCATCGTCCGTTGCCTTTTGCTTGGGGTTCGGTCGGTTCCTGAGGAGATAGAGGAATGCCAGTAGCGTGAGGACCGACACGCCCGTTGCCGTGAAGAAGTAGATGAAGGCCGACTTTGACGACGATCCCTGTACGCCATCCTGGGCTTGTCCGCCACTATTCTCCCTCGGCACCGCCAGGACAGAGACAATCTGGGCAACACATGGAAGCACACCCGCAACTCCCTGCCCACCCATGATCGCTTGCGTATACTCTTCTCGACCATACCCCGCAACGTACGCAAAGACACCGTTCTGATTCAGCCCGGCGGCAAAGCTTGCGCCAAAGACCATCACCATCAAGAACCCAAAGTATGCGCGGACCGAACTATCTTTCATGACAATGGTCGAGAATGCCAGTAGAGTGAAGACGAAGCAGTTGATCAGCAGCGATAGCGTGATACGCCATGGGTACGAGACGCGCTTCTGAATTTTCGCGAAAGCGTATACGGTCCCGAGGTTGGTGAGGGTGGAAACTGTGAGGATCGAAGGCTGGTAATGTGTCGAGGTCCACTCGTCCGACTCAAAGCGATTGTAGAAATACGTTGAGGCGGCCAAGAACATGTTCCTAGAGGGAGGCCCAACATGTTAGATCCATAATTGTGAGATACATTGAGGACTACTCCAGGTATGGCTCACCATGCCCATAGCATCGACACTCCCAGGAGGAAGAAGACGCTGTATTCCAGTCGCGAAAAGCGAGGCGGCGCTCTTTCCTGGTCGTGTCCATCTTCGCCAGCATCTACCTCCGCCGAGTCATCTAGCGGCTCGTAGGCCCCGCGGTCCATGAAAAGTCTCCGGACTCGATCCATCCTGTGCTGATATAAGCCCCGGTTCGGTGTAACGGATCGTGATTGATGAGGAGAATAAGCTCTCCCTGGGAGCTACAAAGGTGCTCAGGTGAGGTTGGATGTAGCTTGGATGAATCAGCGGAGACCAGCGCCTCGGGTGGGTCCTCGTGACCAATTGTGGAGAAGACTTTGACAACAGTACTAACACTGCCATAACTGCCTAACGTTGGTCTGAACACAACCGGATAATGCTACCAATGGGTACCTATTCATGTCCCTCCATAGTTCTATGTTCCCATGACTGGGTTGCACATGAATAAAATTCAGCCGTTGTAGAGCTAACTGGCTGTTATCTTCTTCCATTAGTTAATCACAACGGACATTAACTCAATTCGACCACGATTGCTTCTTTCTCCATTTCTTCGATTACCGTGTCCTTCTTGCTCCTCTTCTAACATCGGGTCAGAGGGATCGTATAGCGTCGATGCAAAATATTTATGACTAAAGATTCTACCTTCTTTCCGTAATACCAACAACTCCGTCTAACGAAAGAAAAGAAAAATGTTCTTCTCAAAAAAAAAAAAAAAAAAAAAAGGCCCGATTTGGCAGATGATATATCACTTGAGAGCATCACGACTTGCTCCCATAACTAGCCGCGTTAGGGTTCGAATTGACTCAGTCTATAAGCCTATAAGCCCATCTACACGACTAGACAAGGCGAAGTTGACTCGAGGCCCGAATCAGTTAAGCTTGTGAACCCATTATCGGATTTTTTATTCATTTTCCGTAGACCAGCGACCAGTACAGCAAAGGAGATTCTATCATTAAAGAAGTCAATCTTGAGCGACTTGAAGACTTGAAGCATAGCACTTAATTTGACATGAATCCAGAGGCTTGCAGAGAGACCTTATAGCGGCAACTGACGCAAAATTTTGGTCGAGGATGGGAGGTAACAGATATGCTAGCAGAAAGCACTCACATATTGTAACCTTCAGCGTAACTCAAATTAGGCGTACCCGAGTATTTACTGGAGGAAGAAAAGTTGAATACTAAATCAACTAAGAGGCGATGTATTGACATGCGGGCTACGGACTCAACTTTAACCTCGAGGGAATCCAATTAGGCGCAATAATTTGTTATTGAATACCGAAATATATGTCGATTATCTGCAGGGCAAGCTTTACTAATTGAAATGATTTTTGTCGGTAGGCCATCATGCTGGTGAATGGGGATCGGGTTGGAGGGATGGAGAGAAGAAGCGGCGGAACCATGCAATCCAGCCGTGGGAGCGTGTAGGTCGCCTGCCTGTTTGCCCAAAAAGGCACCCATCCGTCCAGAATTTTGCTCTACCTGGCAGCGCATTCCTTATCAAGCGGTCGCTGCTTTATGCCTATCCATTCGATTCTGCCTATAACTCAAACTGTTACCTGAATAAACCATTCTCCGGTTTCATATAGCTGACTTGGGCTGTAGGCAGCAAGAGCCTGATGGTGCCTAGTAGAGTGATTTCTATACTTAAGGATATCTATTTAAGCATAAGCTCCCCTATACGAGGTGATTACAAACTGCACCGTCCCCGAAACCATGAGCACGGTGAGTGCAAAAGTGTCAGATGTCATATCCTCCAGAGACTAACAGCTATTAGTACCTTCAATACGACGCTATCTGCAATGAACTTGAAGCCATTAAGCTTCACGACCATGAGTCCGCCGCTTACGGACTATGGAACGCCATTTTGGGTGTGCAGTTCCCGGTTGCCCAAGAGTACATAGTCCGTCCCCAAGACCAGCATGGCTCCCAGAGTGGTGCACGCGGCTTCTCGGATCTTCACGTCGTCCAATACCGCAACAATGCTACCGAACCGGAAAAATTCCTCATCGTGCAATGCAAGAGGGCTGGTACAGAATCTCAGGGTGCTGTTTGGGAGGAAGCCGTCGATCAATTAGATCGGTACTTACGCGCCACACATGGTAAACGTGCCCCCGCGGCTCGCACCCCTGTTTACGGCATAGCTGCAGTTGGCAAATGGATGCGCGTGTATAAGTACGATGACATCAACCAGTGTGTTCTCAACTGGGCGCCACGACGTATGCGCTGGAATAGGTGGAATTTGAAGAAAAACGATGCCCAAGTCCAGCGTATTCTGGATGAGATACTGAGGAACCACTAAAGATATCTTCAGTATCTATGAAGAGTTGAGATCGGAGCTATGAAATTCAATGAGATATCAGTATTCTGTCAGCGCATACAACCTTAGAGAGGACTACCTAAGACATCTTAGGAATTCTTGGCTGTAGCCGCTATCCAGTGCCAAGTGCTTTCATTGTGCTTCGGAGAAAATATACTTCGTAAGCTACCGTACGGCTCCACTAGGTGACTACTTTCCCTAATCAGAAAACTGAGCGGAAGGAATGGGCACGAACGGGGAGGTTTTCTAAGGCAACATAGCTGGGTCAATTCGCCGAGCCTGCTAGCCTACAATATGATGTATCTATTTTGCTCTTCCTAAAAATGGATGATTCATAATGGAGCATACTCATGGAAGCCCAAATTTCCATGGAAGCCCAAATTTCCATGGAAGCCCAAGTAATCAATGTATGGTCCTGCATCTTGAGAGTGGTAGCACTGAGACCATTTCTGAATACCTAGACATTGATATTTGGAAACTTAAAACTCAACGAATATCAAATATGGTTGTCATATGGCTTCTGGTCACATGGTATTCTGTGTATTAAGGTTAGATGCCCTAACCTCTCGATAAACCTCAACTTCGTCAACAATCCGAATTTTCCCTTTTTGTCCATACGAATGTCGACTGCCTCGAATAATGCAGAAGCAGAATGTGCAGATCAAAATCATTCGGGAAGCTCAGAAGGCCCCACCATTCGAGAGTGGCAGAACTTTGCGATCGGATTGGCCTAAACAAAAAGCATTCCAACGAAGAGCACGTGACCTACCATTCGCCAGTTTGCGAGGAGTCGTGTTCGCGTGTAGATTGAGCGATGTGCGATGTATGACCTGTCCGATACGAGTCCTAACATAGACAGCAGCCTATTCAAGGGAATCTGCGGGTGAATTGGTCTTTAAGACCTCCTCGGCCGTGGCTTGAGACCATGTGTCCGGATCAAGAAATCTAGACTACAGTGTTAGTTTATACAAGGGGCACATAACCACGAATCCAGATTCTAGATAGGTAAATATTTAATACCTTTGAGTGACAAGCTTAAGGAAGACATAATCTTATGAGGAGGAAGCTTTGTAAGTCTGCTCAAGGCACAGATATTTCTTCTCATACCTTAGGGGAACTTGGGTCATGCGATTCGCATCGACATTTAAGGTTCCGCCAACCTTCTTAGCCCAGCTAAGAATAATTACATACTGTCAAGCATTCATAATTACATCAGTCCATGACAATCGCTCAGCCTTTTCCTTTCAGAAGGAGATTTTTGAAGAAAAAGCCTTCTATCTTCACAAAAGTGCGTCCTATCCTTGTGGACATTCTGCCCTTGGTGGATATCGCTATGGTGCGCCCTAGTCGGACCAACCCGTCTACTGAAGGTGTAAACCTGCCGCCAACATGCCTACTTTGTCAAATGGTGATCCCATCTACTTATGACACTGGAATCGCGGACACTAAAGAGGAGGATCAGTTGCTCAAAGATCGGCAGCCGTGGAAAAGTTATTGGAGGTCTAGCCATAAACATGTCATGGTGCCCTCTGCGAGAGTCGAAGAGGCAGATTTCGGTGATTTACCTCGACTCTGGTCATGTTTCTGCCGAGCTAGTAAGTTTCATATCGTGTACTCTTAAAGCTCAGAAAGGACTGACCTGTGTATCTAGTCATCAAGGAGTCAGACACTAAATATCGTTTAACGGGTATCAATATGGTACAACACAAAGCAAGCGATCCATACAACTTCCCAACTGACCCGAACGTCGCAAGAATTGGAGGCAGAAGAAACGGGCGATGTGATCCTCAAATATTCACATCGTGCATGGCGGCGAGGCCAGGAAGACAGCCAGTCAAGTATAAAGGGAAGCGACTCGGCTTTATCATACACGCTCATTGCTGGGTACTTTTTGGTCGAACCATCGAGACGCCACTGATCGAGATCAACCTCGAGAGGTTTATCAAAGCTCTCCGATCGCACTGGCGAAAGTCAAAATTAAAGGATCTAGTCGATGACAAATTTTACCTGACACCTGGCCCGAACCAAGTCTCACCGGAGCTTCAGCTCGGGTGTGATATTCATCGGAATCCAGTGATCGTACCAGTTCTGCAAAAGGTCATTACCGACGCACTCAACCGCGACGACTTTTCGACTCACCCCCAGGCCTGTTTTGATAGGCTTCCGGCAGAACTTACTCATTTGATTTCGGAATGGGTCTTACCCATTGAGTATACCTCGGATGATGTCCGAAACATGCGGAATATGCTCCTCGCCTTCGGGTGGGATTTACCAGGTTGGTTTTGGCGAAGGCGGTTAGCAGAAGATCTCTTCTTCGAGCTGGAAGTTTTGAGGAAGTCTTGCTTTCCTCCTCCGGCTTGGATGAAGTTACAGATGATGCGACTTGACGTGATGTATCTCACCTTCGATCGAACGTGGTATCCTCACAGTGGACTGGCAAACCGCAAGCGTATTCTCGAGAGTATAGTTGCGATTAAGAATGGCTTGGGAATTGTTTGAGAGAAAAATCTTGCCAAAAGCATTGCAATGCAAGAAGAATTGCTATGGAGGAAGGCTAAGTTTAATTACTATGCACCTTTAGCTCCGCCAAATGTTTACTCTCAGCGCTGAGTACCTGCTCCTTGATCAGCTGCAGTTTTGTAAGATCCTTGTCCACCATACTTAGTGAATACCTATCAAGTTAGGATTATCTACGGGTCCTAGAAAATGACCGCATGACTAGAACACTGAGGAGAATCCATGTGCCAAGGTGGAAGACCCGGGTGAGCCACTTAGGTTTAGGCTGAGTACCTAGATATCCTCATAATACCTACTAGCCTTTTACTTTACCTAGGTAGCAGGGAGCTATTAAGAAAGACGGCTCAAAAGACATTTAGATACCCTTTATAAAATGGAAAGTCAAAGCATATATATTTACATTTCAATATTGGGACCTGTGAATTACTAGATGTGGTTAGTTTTGCCGTGGCGCCTACTTATACTTTGAGTGCAATATTATAGCGGTTATACTGGTCTTATGACCAATCTTGACCTGTCTCCAAATACGTCTTGATCGTTAAATGCTTGTGTTACCAGGAGCAATAATTATGGTTTCCAGAGCGCACGTAGCTTCCAGGAATACAGTTTCTCAAAATAACACTAGCCCATATTGACAATGGTCCGACAATGCACTTTCTAGAGCACGAACATGACGACCCAAAGCAGTGCCGAGATGGGAAGTGATAAAGACCTGCACGCCAAAGGCGTTAATTCGAAGGCACGCTCGGACATTGTTGTTTTATAGGTCCGTTCTTTTGCCACTGTGGATACTATTATAGATAGGAAGGCTAACATTACCAAAATGGATTTCTCAATACGACAAGCATCTATCAAACAAAAATTATCTCCAGTTGAAGAAGTTGGAAATTGGAGGACTATACTAAGTAATTTCTATGACCTATATCGATAGTCCTGGAACTACCTCTATCGAGATCTTCTGTGCACTGTGGAACTGGGGGAGTGGGAGCAATGGGTTCATCAGTGACGTTGTATTGAGTCAAGTGTCTTGCTATTAAACTTTCTGATTAAACTATACAGTTTCACAGTAGAACGACGGAAAGAAAAATCAACAACTTGGGTTCTGGAGTGGTTCACGCTCACATTGTATACGCTGGAAGTTGTTTGAATCATATGTTCTGATATTATGTCTTCTTAAGACATACAGGTCCATCAGCGCTATCGCTGGTAACCTTGGCATCGAGATCATCTCAGAAGAAGAGATTTGGGTAAAAGTACGAGTAAAATAGCAAGCCCTTATAGACCACAGGAAATCAGGAAACCAAAAAACAGGTCGCGATACCCAGTCTAAGCAACGCTTTATCAATTGTACACAAAGAGGACGGAGGGAATTCTTGAGCTGGATCACTGCTTAGCGCGGGTCATAGGGTAGTCGCCGCCGTGCGCCACAGGGGTTGAGTACGAGCTGCGCTGCCGGTGGCCAAAGGGAAGCTGGCCGGCATCGAGGGGCTCGTAATTTTCGGCGTTGATGTCGCGGGTGTTTTTATTGCGGTGGGGGTATAGCGAGCGACCGGAGCAGCAGCACACGATGAAGGACCAGAAGATCAATGCGCCAAGGGAGAAGACGACGGCTAGCCACGTGGCAGTATATATTTGCTTACCTACGGATAGAGAGATTCCGTAGGCCTTGAGAGTTGTGCGGAAGGAGTCGAAAAGGGAGATTAGGGCAGTAGACGTGACTGTCGCGGCGGTAGTGAAAAGGAAGGCTAGGAGAGCGACCACAGTAGCGATATAGCCACCTAAGCGGCTATAGATAGCGAAGAACCCGACGAGAATCTCGGCGATGATCATAATGAATGCCGCGATATAGGCGATGAACATCCACTTAGAGACTGTCTTATAGACGTTTAAGTCGTGGTTAAACTCCTTTGATAACTTGTCCATGGTAGTAGAGTTCAGACCCCAAACCGAGAGAGGGTTGAAGTTGAACTCGTTCTCAGGCTTAGAGCATTCTTTTACGGTGGTCTTGTTATTCTTGACATCACCGTCGCAGTAGCCCCAAAGACCAATCTGGTAAAAGTCCGCTAGGGTCCTATCTGCCTCGATTTTACTGAGGACATCGGAGACATCATAGGAGCTCACGCTTGTGATGTTGTACTGGTTGGGGGTGTTTTGAATTTCGGCTGTCGTTTTGGATCCCATACTGCTGGTGTCTTGGAGATCAAACTATAAGAGTCATATCGTTAGCAGAATATTCCCGAGACTAGGGGCCAGTGCACGATAAGTATTCAACGTACCAACAGGAAGTAAAGATTGCTCAAGGTGTCGGAACTGGGCTTGGTACAGCCCAAGGCGACTATGATAAGACATATCAGGGAGACGATCCTAAGCACATAGGGCGTGGAAGATCCACGCGATCCGTCTAGTTTGGCCCGTGATGAATGAAGTGAAGGGTATCTCGGGTTGGCGTCAATGGTAGATAAAGAAGTAGCAGAGAGATGACGGTTGGAAGATTGGATGGGGAGTAGAAATGCCAGGAAACGCGGTAGGTCTAGGGATTTTATCCTTTCCTATGATCGGAACGTCACCGAGCATCCTCATCCTCTAAGTGTACACCGTCGTCCCACATTAGGTAACGACGATTCGAGCCTCCCTTGCCCCTTAGGCGGGTGAGGCATAGCCTGCTTACGCCAATTTTGATAGAACTTAAAGTATATACTACTTGAGCCCAGGCACGTTTATCTTTACCCGGGTCAGCACTAAACCGAAAAAGGCAATTGGGTTTGCCCTTCCAGCATCTTATGGAAACGTATTGATTTACCTTACATAATAGATTGTTGATGATTGTGTGTGCGAACAAGGTCGTTTTTTATACCGACTACTACTGCACGCTTGAAAACAGTCCTCATCCTCTCTCGTTTATCTCCTAGCAACTCCTCCTAGTGTACCAAAGTCCAAACTCTTCAATCTTTACCGAAAGACCAAGTCCCATACAGTTGAGCGTAGGATCACCATCTTGCCCAGGCTCCCTCATTTGGTGCTTGGCGGCGATGGAGTTTCCACTCCTGCGGCTACAGTAGTCTTAACCCTTCATATCTCGATCAAATCTAGCGTTGATAATCCACTCTTGGCACTTGCTATTCCTATGTTCTAATTATTATCAAGATTGACTCTACCAGGGCTGAGTTCTCTCTGCTGACGAACTCGGTTTAAGGGCTAGTATAGGTCATCCAGGTTCAGAACTAGATTGAGCTACAACTAAGGCTTATATAAGCGCGCTTTGAATCGTGTGAGATAGCCTTATTTATCTAATTTATAGGCAAATACCTATCTTATATTAATAAATTAGTAGCGAGGGTAATTAGACTATTTAATATCCGTATAATTCGTCTCGTGTACGTATATAACTAGCTATACGCTAATTAGTTCGAATACGCGTATATTAAGAACTTATTAAATTCGATCTATATAGTGTAGCGAAATTAGCTCTCGAAAGGGTAGGATAGTGCTAGTAGAATTAATAAAATTAAGATCTTTAGTCAATTACTTTAGTCTAGTAGGAAGGCCTACATAAACATAGCAAGATTAATATAAGGGGGTTTGTTCTTATCTTAATCTCGGCCAGTCATACACGCTCCCTGTTTAAAGTCTTTCTCTCTTTTTCTCACATCCTGATCTTGATCTTCTCGAATTTTGGAATGATGCTCATCAGCGTCGCCATACCGGCGAGGGCGATGGAAAGTGCGAATACGATGTGCAGGCTCTGCATGTACGAGAGCACAATTCCCGGTGTGGCCGAAGCAGGCAGTGAGCTGCGGAACCCCGTTGCGCCGCCACCTACTATAATCGATGGATCGATATTTGGCACGTTCACGACGAGGCGCTGCACAAGCTTGTTCCCGAAAATAGATTGTGCCGCGGAGATGAAGATTGCGCCACCTATCATTTGGAAAACTTGGACCAGTCAGTACTCTCGCCCGCACAATCTTGAAGTTCAACACTTACAAAGGGTGATGGCCGTGACATGAGAGACCTCATTGATCTCACAGGTGGACTGAGCAACAATTATTGGAATTTGGAAAGTCAATCCCATTCCGAACCCTGCTAGGACTTGGTAGCCGATCCACTGAGAAGAGGGTGAATCGATCTGAAGCGTGTAGAGCAAGCCAGTGCCAACCGTGGCCATAGCGCTCCCGATAACCAGGATGGGTCCGTAGTGGCCGAAGGTCGATATGAGGCCACCCGAAATGACAGTTGAGAGTGCTGGGAGAATCAGCTATGCGATCCAAGCACCAAGTACTACTTTGAAAGATTGACTCACAGACTGCTACTATCATTGGAAGATTTTGAATGCCAGATTCCTCTGCAGATACACCATGGATAGCCTGGAAGTAAATAGGCAGGTAATATAGAAGAACGAAAAAGGTACCCGAGAGGCTTAGCCTCCTGTTAGCCATAATTCTTGCTAAATTGGACGGGCAGCGGACTCACAAGATGGTATAGACACAAACACCAGCCAATGTTCTCTGTGTCAATTTACTAAACTCCAGTTGGGCTCTCGCGCCCTGCCACCACTCGTTCAAGACAAAAAGAATGATGCAAACCCCGAAGACGACCAGGAGTGCGATCACACTTCCGGAGTTCCACGGCTTGGTGACGCCAGCCCACTCCATGGCAAGAAGATAGCAGATCATACCGGCAAGGATGATTGCAGTTCCGGGAAAGTCCATTTGCAAGATTTTCTCCTTCCAAGTGGCGTCAACGGGCTTCGCTGCCGCCGGGGTTTTGAAGAATATGAAAATTACAATCGCAGAGCATATGCCAATAGGCAGATTTATGTAGAAGCTGAACTATTAGTTAGCCGGAGTAACGAACTGATCCCATATGTGCGAGAAGCTTACCACCAGCGCCAACTAACGTGATCAGTGAAAGCTCCACCGATAAGAGGACCGACAACGCTGGCACATCCATATGTAGCTCCGAGGATTCCTGTAAAGGCGGGCCGCAGACGAGGGGGCGCAGCGAGAGCAATGATCGTATAGCACCCTGAAGCAAGGCCAGCAGCACCAATGCCTGCTATAGCTCTTCCAGCAATGAGTGTGTTGCTGTTGGGTGCGACGCCTGCAATGTCCTCTGTTAGATCTTGCTCACACATGGATGGGTGTATGGGACTTTACCGCAAAGTAGACTTCCGAGCTCAAAGATCGAGATGGCGACCACGAACCCCGTTTTGAGAGGGAAGTACCTGTAAGCCTTTCCCCAGACGGATTGGAAAGCTGCCAGAGTAACGAAAAAGGCCGAGCCGTACCAGCCAATCTGATCAAAACTATGGAACTGGTCGGTGATGCGAGGAATGGCCGTTGCAATGATGGTCTGTGGGTGATATTAGCTGGGATTGTTTCGAACTACCTTGATCTCAAAAAAAGTTACCATGTCAAGAGCAACAAGGAAAACACTCAAAACGAGAGCCACAATCACCATAGCCAAAGCGAAGCCTTTAGGATGCTCTTGGGGTCCCTCGTCAGGGCTACCTACGCCCTTCTCGCCATCTTCAATTTGTTTCTCATCTTGACTTGCGGCCATTTTGTCGATGTCCGGCTTCTCGCTTGGCGGGCGACTGCTCGAGGTTTGAGACATGGCTGCTGAAATCTCTAGGAAATTACAAATTCGCGAGAATCTAAAAATTCAAGGCTGATGGGCCTTGTTATGTCGTTTTAAACTACGAGCCAACTGTCTGGTTGCTAAGTCCGATATTACGGCCGCTTTGCATATCCACCCTTGGGCTTGAGTCTACATTTCAGCCGCAAGTGTCAGCCTTACAAATTGTGAGTCAATACCATTCATCCGTAAATTTGGTCCGTTGATTAGAGTTTAATATAAGCTTATTGTACTCCGTAGATATTATCGCGTTTGGTCGAAGTGAACTCGTCCGAAAATTTTGGACCGAGTTTTCATCCCCGTAAGGCGCCCCGAGCTAACCTACAACGCGATTTGCTATTGTAGATCTTAACTTTCTGCTACTGTACTTCGGTACCGGAGATTTATTCTTAAATCCGAGTCTGACAAATGAAGGGGTTCGAAAGTAGGGGTTGTTCGACCGTGAATTCGTGATTCAACATCGAACAAGCGCCTTCCGCCCTATCGGGCTTGAGATCACCCGTGGCTAGCTCGACCTCACACCAGAGTGCCTCCGTACTTTTCAGGCTGGGAAGGCATATTTGCTTCACAATTTAGAAGGTGAGATTGTACTTGTTCTGATCCGAAGGTATGTGTTCTCGTATGCTACTTCATGTCCTTGGGTGCGAGCCAGACATATTCTGGACTCATGTCGGCATGATGTTGCCCCGAATACGGCGACCCACCATCGATCTGAATCAGGAATCCTAATCAATATCCTCGCCCTTAATGGAATCCAGGTCGTATTCGGAGTCGGACTCGATTTTGATGGGGACAGCCGCTGTCGTTCCTGGCCGAGCGAAGTGGTCCTTTTAAGAGCGTTGAAGAAGTCTGGACGGTTGAAACTTGTTAAATTTTACTATAAAACATTTGCTTTTACTACTTCAGAACTAGTTCGTTCTGGTTGGTGGGGAAGGGGGCTTGAATGGACTACTTTGGGACATCCTGGAACGCGGTAGAACAGCTCATTGCAGTGGATTCGGTAGAGACCTTCAGGCTACTTTGGACCAGTAATAATGGTTTAGAACCCTTCAAATGCTAGAGTTGTACCTCAAGAGTCAGTAGAGGAAGGTTGAGTTCCTCCTTCGACTTGAAGCTGGCGTACCACTTGAACGCGACTTGGCATGGGCTTATGCATTGGATACTGCTATTGGAGCGGTGCTGTTCTGTCTTTGACAAAGACAGGGATGCGATAAGGGAGAAACGTCTGGGAATTTACTGGTATTGTGAGAACAATAGGGTTCGATTGGCTGAGAAAGTGAGCCTTTACTGTAATACTGTAACAAAGGAAAATTGGATACCCAAGGCCGCCTGGCTGAGACTTTTAGTACCAGAGAGACTCCTAACTATCTATCTTGCAAAGGGTATTAACTCTCTTCCCACTCACTCACTATCTAGCTCCGTGTCTCAGCAACCTACCCATTACAACTAGGTACTGATACCTGCCCATACATATCATCTTCCTGTCCTGGCAATGAGCTCGATTGTCCATGTTTACGACTTGGATCAAGGCGCCCAACATTATCTCATCGCTTCAGCAAAATCAGGCCCCCCAATTCGACGATACTAGAAAACCGGTTCCCATCGAAAACGCGCCATTCTTATCATGACATGGTCTACGGTGGCATTCATGACGTGTGACACATACTAGAAAGGCTACACCAGCTCGGGTTCCTGCCGAACGGCGAATTTGTCGGGACGAGACCTTTGAGGAAGTTGGCGAGGACTTTTCTTGGAGAATAATCTACAATTAGAAATGCATAATTCACACAATAATCGTACATTGGACCTAATCACTATTGCTTAGCCACTTCTCTGCTGAGTCCGTGACCTAGCGCATCGCTGAAGAGGTGTGATATATCTATCCAAGCTTGTCGCAGACAGGTCGTATCTATATCTGTAAAATGATTCCCAATTTGCCTCAGGGTCCAATTCTTGCTTTTAAGCTCACGCAGCTTTCGTTTCTCTGTTGAATTGAGCTTCTGTCGGGGCATATTCCTCGTCGAACTGTTCGAAAAATGCCTAATCGGCTGTTGTTTTGCCTGGGCTCTAGTAGAGGTTTCCTGACATTATTGACAAGTTTCCCACTAAGAGGTGTAATTCTATCGGTGGGGCCTTGATGGGTGGAAAGATTGCTTTTAGTCTTATTCTCCGTAGAAGAATATATACTATTGCGTGACGTGATGATCGGGTCGTTGCTGCACGAGCTTTTCTTCCCCTCAGTCACTTTAATTGAGGCAAAGCTTGTGGTAGGTACTTTCAGACTGTACAATTTCAGGGACGTCACTTCCGTAGCCTCTTCTGTGGCCTTGACCTCGATTAGAGGTAGACTGAGAGTATGTAACTCTTTAGTAACCCGGTCACTAGGTTGGTATACATTATTTACGTAGTGATCAGCCGGCCCGGAAGTACTAGGAACAACCGTCTCAAGACTAGGAGTGGGTTACCGATGGTACTTTGAGTATAAGAATAGGGGTGTACTGCATAATCGAATGATTTAAGTTTGATATCCTCCTCACCCAGAGTTTCAAGAAAATCTATTTCTATAGAATCTTGATTATAAAGCCGGGGTCTCTGAGCTTTGTCGACTTTTGATGGCTCGAGTATTCTGGGATTAATGACTTCTAATCTAGGAGTTGTTAGCTGTGAGTTGAAGGGAGAACTAGCTGCGGAAATGCTTGATCGAACTGAGCCACTGCTGTCGTTCTCTGTTAGCATATCACTTAGGCTTGAGGGGTAATTTTCCTTTGGATACTCCCCCCACGAAGCGTAGTAATATTAGTATAGGCATAAAAAAGGCCTTTAATGATTAAGGCTTATTTTTGCGCGGATAGTGGTCGAAGCGAAGTCTTTTAGCCTTACTCTGTCTCTAACAAGAAATTCTACGTCTCTACCCTATAAACCTACTTCCACTTTCTTAAGGCTTAGGACTGACTTAGCTATAAAGCTTTGCTTATAAACAGTGTCGGAAGCTACTCTCTTTGTCGAAAGTTTAACCACATCCGTAAGTTGGCTGCGTTCTTGTAAAGATATACTCTATAATTCAGGATTGAGGCTTGTCAATCAGGTAGAAGAAAGGAACCAAGACAGAATGATGCAGAAAGGTCAAAGCCTGTTTCTTGAGGAACCGAAGACCTCTTTTCCATAACCCCATTTGTATACAATCTTGTCTTTCGAAACAGGAAGGAAATTTATCCTAGACAACAGAGGGGAATCAAGAGAAACATAAGCTTCTCGCAGGGATCTTCCTGGCCGAGGTCTGGCATCGTAGCAGCAGCGAAGAGCCGACGGGTTACTGCCGAAAGGCCGCTGATCTGTCAGCCGGAAACCTAAGGCGTCCAGATGCGAATAACCTCATGTCAGATGTATCATAACAGGTAGTAACCAAGTAATAATATACAAGTAATCGCGAAGAACTAAATACTGTAACGGGCCAGAGCCCGGTGATGAACCATGTGAGCCATAGCCTCAGTCGTTTTGACAGGCGAGGAAGAGTCGGAAATACTGCTTAGTAAATCATACTGCGCGCCAATTGGAGATCAACAAGTCTGAATTGCTATAACTTAATGCCCCTAACTAGTTAGTTAGTTAAGCCAGGATGATGACTGACATGGCTTGGCTTGGCGGGTGCAGAGTCGTGGTGGTTAAGATTGATGGGGCGGTCGAGCGGCGGCCAGGTCATGGAAATCATTACGGGTGAAATGGCGGCCGTTTGTGGCGCTAGGGGCTGCGATTTCACAGGTTCTTATGTTCTATATGTAAAATCGTTTCTCCAACCTAGATATCATGGATCCATTGTACCTAACCTCCAGTATATCCGATTTGAAAATGAAATGGTCTGTTGTGAGAAAGCACAAGTTGGCGTGCGATTGGCCTCATCCTAGGTCTAGTTGAGTAGATCAAGAAATGACCAAGGTCAAATTTCAAACGTGTGATTTTCACTATTTATACAAAATCTTCATCGCTCCATTTAAATTCTATCGCCCATAATCCAACACAAAATGCAAAAAAAAGTGTACGAGAAGAGATCGGTCCCGAAGAGATGAGTTGTGAGATAGATGTATGAAACCCCAAAAGCACCTCCCTTTTTTTTTTATGGTGTCTGGGCGCTGGGGTATACCGACATGTAAACATAAAGTCCGAGTCTATTCCTTTTTCTGGGACTTTGATTCCTCCACCTCCTCCTCTTCTTCCAACTCCTGCTCCTCTACTTCAGGCTCAAGTTTGTAGAGTTCCTCTGGTGGAACTGCCCGCGTAGCAGGAGCAGGGACTTGGTCTCCGCCACTCATCTGCCATTCCATGAGCTTGGTGAAAGCTCCGCCGGGGCGAGAGCTAAGCTCCTCGTAGGAGCCTTGCTCAGCGACTGTGCCATCAGGTCCGAGCACGATAATGGTGTCAGAGCGCTTGATGGTAGAAAGGCGATGGGCGATGCTGATGGTGGTGTTGTTACCGCGGAGAAGAGCGGCCAAGGCACTGTTCACCAGTGTCTCGGATTCGGCATCAAGGGCAGAGGTGGCTTCGTCGAGGATCAGAATATCCGGCTCCTTGATCAAAGCACGGGCAATGGCAATACGCTGCTTCTGTCCACCGGACAGTTGCGCGCCGCGAGCTCCCACATGGGTATCAAGTCCATCGGGCTGTGATTTGGGTTAGCATTGTAGGTATCACATTACGAGCAGGTTGACTTACGAAGTCACTGATAAATTGACAGTTGGCCTTGCGAGCTGCAGCGACAATCTCGGAGCGCGTGGCATGAGGCCGGCCATAAGAGATGTTCTCAGCAATGGTTCCAGAGAAAAGAACAGGCTCCTGGGCGACCACACCGATCTTCCGTCGGAGCGACTTGGCATTCATATCTTTGATGTCATTTCCGTTGATGAGGACTCTGCCTCCGGTTGGGCTGTAAAATCGAAGCAGGATGGACCCAATGGTTGACTTGCCACCTCCAGAAGGACCGACAATAGCGACGTTGGTTCCTTGAGGGATCTCAAAATTCAAGTCTTTGAAAATCTTCACCGCAGGGCGAGTTGGGTAGCTGAAGGAGACATTCTCAAATCGAATAGGTCCCCGTGCAGACTCAACCTTGATACCCTTGGTTGGATGGATAGTCGGCTGGCGATCCTGGAGCTCGAACAATCGGCTTGCAGCACCGACACCCTTCATGAGCTCGGAGTAGAAACTTGAGAGGCCAAACATGCTGGAACCAGCATAGGCAGTGTACATCAGGAATGATGTCAGCTCTCCGATGCTGATGGCTCCTGATTGGACCATGCCACCTCCGACATAAAGCAAAGACAGAATAGTCATGTTGCCCATCAGACCAGTCTGCAAATCGATTAGTATAAGCTAAAAATGATTGAAATAAGAAACTTACCGAGCTGAAGAATGTCGCACTGATCAAAGACTCCTTCTTGCCGAGGTCGAAGATCTTACGCACTTGGGTATTGTATCGGTTGACTTCAAGAATCTCACCCGCAAATGACTGACTAGTCTTCACGTTACCCAAGCGCTCCTCAGCAATCTTCGTCAATGTACCCAGGTTCTTCTGGATTTTGCGACTGAGATTGCGGATAGAGCGTCCATAGAAGAGCGCACCCAGACCGATTGGAGGCAGTAGGAGGGCCAAGATACTGGAAAGCTTCAGACTCGTATAGGCCATCAGAGTAAACCCGGCCACACCGCTAACACCAGCCCGAAGACCATCAGACAAGTTCTGCGTAATGCTCTTGCCAACAATGATGGTGTCCGAGCTCAGGCGAGAGATCAAATCACCGACACGGTTGGCATCAAAGAACTCGGCGTCTTGAACGAAAGTCTGACGGAAAAGCTTGGAGCGCAGTCTCGCGACAATTCGTTCACCAACGATACGGAGGATAATGATACGACCGTAGTTGGCAGCGGCGCCCACGAGCAGGATTCCACCAAGAGCAGTATAGAACATAGGGATGCTCAAGCCAAACAGCTTGCCACCGCCCTCTTCTTCACTCTTTGTAGCTCCATCCATGATTCTACCGATTGAGAAGGGAATGGACATTGTGATAGACGAAGAGACCAGCAAGAAGAAGAAAGCGAACCCGAGCGCCTTCGCTTCGGGTCGCGCAATCTTGAACAGCCGCCAGATTTCCGCGAAGCCGGATTTCTTGCCCGAGGTACCATCCTTGGCCAGCTTGGCCCGGAGATTGACCTGCGCAGCTTGAGCAGCCCTCTCCGATAGCTCGAACCCTTTATCTTCGGCATCTTCTCCGTCCTTTTCCGGAACCGGGTGAGTGTTTGCCTGGGAGCTGTTCGAAGGTGGCGAGGAAGGCGAGGGCGGTTTCGCTTGGTAGAGATGTGGCGATGAGCTCAAGGACCGTATTTGTGAAACAATTTGAGATGTAGATGAGGTATATTGGGAGTTATGTTGGCGAAGCAGAAGGGGGACCTCGGCTGGTCGGACAGAACTACCGACTCTGTCGCGAAGAGTTCCTGAGGCAGTGGTATACAGTCGGTTGGCGCCGTTGGATTCGCCGATTTGAGAAAAGCTTCGACTTGCCAGAGGCAAGCTGTCACGAAGCACAGCACTTTGCGATCTTAAGGCCGGCCGAGGGCTGACGCCCGAGGCCCAGGCCGGTAGCCGGAGACCGCGCATCTTTCGGAATTGAATTGAGCGGTCAATGGGAGGGGATAGATGTTATCACCGAGAAGCGTCAAAGAAGGCCATTATCATATGGAGTGAGAATTAGCGATACCGCATGTTCCACAGTCCTCAAGTCAACTCCCCGAAGCATGTGGAGTTGCGAGATCGCACGCCCCCGTTCTCCGTCGGCAGACCTAATTGCGATTCTGCCAGTTACCACCGCCTATGGAAGCTGTTCGAGAGCTTTCGATGCGCTTGTCTAGAATATCTTCCTAGAACCAACTTTCTCCCGTTGACTTTCATTTCACGGTGAAGACCTTGTATGCGCTTCTTTGTGGGTTAGTTCAGTCACTACAACAGCGCCTTCTCACCGATTAATTTGAAGATTATTCTCCGCTGATACCCCGCCTCACTTAACAACCCCGCGAGATTTACCCCCACGTGCAAGATGGTCCTTGACTACAGCAAGTGGGATGCACTGGAGCTATCCGATGACTCGGATATTGAAGTGCACCCCAATGTCGACAAACGGTCTTTCATTCGGGCCAAACAGGCTCAGATTCACCAGCAGCGTGAACAGCGCCGTCACGATATCAAGACCCTAAAGTACGAGCGCATTATCAACGATGGCCTACTCTCCCGCATCGACAAGCTCCTAGATTCTCTCAAGCAGCATGAAGACTCCTCAGCTTCCCCCGAGCAGTTCATTTTCCAGACCATCATGGAGTTCGCCAGCAATCCTACCGAAGACCAGGTCCCGCCACCCCCAGAGGGCGTCCACACCCACGAGAAGGAACAACCCAAATACTCGCAGATGATGAGCGCTTTGGTAGACCAAGTCAAGAAGGAATTTGGAGACTCTAAGCCCGACAATATGTTCAAGGCTTATATCACTGGCGTGCAAGGACACAAGGACAAGGTGCAGGGCTTGCAGAAGGAGTTGTTGACGAGATTGGCGCAGCTGGAGAAGGAAGAGAGCAGCAAAATCACCAGTGAAGGCCTGCATGATGGCTTCAATTCTTCATACGTGCCCAAGGCCGAGCCAAAGGCTAAAGCTGCGGCGCCAGCCAAGACATCCGAGGTGGAGCTCCTCAACCCTGGTGCTGGAAGCTCCTCGGCTGCCCAAGCTGAGGAAGATGACGACGATGATCCGGCCAACATCGAGATCAGCCCATTGGCCAAGCGATTCGCAAAACTCAAGGCCAATGACTACACTGCCTACCAAAGATTCATCACCGAACACCCCGAAATCGTTGCCGAGAAGGAGACGGATGGTCTGCTTGTTGAGGCCTTCAACAGCCAGCTTAAGGGCGAGGAGGCATACGCTCGCCAATGTGTGCACCAGGGACTGCTCTTGCAGTACTGCCGTTCCCTCGGCCCCGATGGTATCAAGCTGTTCTTCGGCCGGTAAGTAAGCCCCTGCCTGTCTATTGTAGACTCTAGCTAACACATTCTATCGCAGTATCACTACCAAGGAACATCGCGCTGCAACCTTGTTCACCAATGATGTCAACGACACCTACAATCGCATCAAGACCCGCGCAGCTGAGCTCAGCAAAGAGAAATCGAACGACCCAGCTGGTGTTGAGCAGATCCAATTGCATGCGGTTGACCCCAACACCAAGATTACTATCAACATCCCCGCAGCCAACAGCGAGGAGCCTATTGAGATCGAGGCCCGCAAGATTTTCGATGCTTTCTCACCGGAGCTCCAGAAAGCATTGCTATCCGAGTCTCTGGACGAGGTCAACAAGGTTCTCGGCAAGATGACCGTCGAGGAAGCCGAAGTTGTTGTAGAGCAACTGGGTGAGAGCGGTATGCTCAGCTTGGAGGAGGGAATCATTGATGGTACCACGGAGGAAGGTCAAAAGAAGTTGGCTGAGATTGAGGCTGAGGCTAAGCAGGATGTCGGCGAGGCTGGTGGGGATGTGACTGAGTTGGACTAAGCATAAAATACCCACAAAATGATGAGATACACTGCAATGAGCAACGAATGAAATAACGTGTCTTTGTCTCTACATCCTACTCCCCATACGCATACCAAGTTTGGTTGACCTTGTCGCATTACCCAGCATGAATGAAACTAAGAAGATTTTAGATGGGATTTCTTGATATTAACGTTGCCGTCAGTCTGAAAAATTTATGTTACACAGATCTCCTAGGCCGCTTCGCTGCATGGAGTGAAAGAAATTCATGGGTGAAATAGACGAATGGGGCAAAAACAAATCATAGACGAAGTACCTGGTGAATGAAGAAAAACAAAAACGAGCCCCAAAAGAAAACGTGCGACTGAGGCATTGTTCCCAAAACTAAAGATGTCAAAGATGGAAAGGCGCGGAGTCTGCACACTCATGAGCGTGAGCGTGAGCTTGGGTAGAAACCCGGAGGTTGTTGCAAGCCCAAAGCCCAGCATTGTCGAGCTCCTTTGCCTCTCCATTGTTTCATCGCCCACGTTTAGACACCGCTGGCACCGGGGGCATCCTTATCCTTCCGCAGATCGACCAGCATCTCACGGAAACGATGCTTGCCAGAGCTGCTGTCGCCGCCAGCGGAGCCCTTGCCCGAAACGTCGACCAGCTTGGCAATGCGCTCCCAAGAGGTACCACCAGCAGAGGTGTCCTCGCGGCTGGCCAGGAACTGTTCAGCCTCGGCGCGGGCCTGGGCCTTTTGCTTGTCGATCTTGTTATTGTAGGCAACGTAGAAGTCGTCGATATCCTGCTTGGCCTTGCGGAGGGTGGCTTCCTTCTTCTCCTGGGAAATCTCAGCGCGACGGGCGAGCTCGGCATCGCGCTTTTCACGCCACAGACTGTATTCGAGCGCAATTGTCAGTAACATGTAGGAATGAGAGGGATAACCGACAAGCGGCCGACTCAATGCGCCCGCATCATGACAAAGGTTGAGAGTAGACCACTCACCGAATAGGCTCAGGCTCCTCCTCATCGTCCTCCAGAGAAGCAGATCCAGTGGCAGGGAAAGGGGAACCGGTTCCGGTGATTGTACCGCCAGGGGCAACTCGCTGTTCAACGAAACCACCAGGTCAGCGCATCCCATTTCTCCAAAAGAATCCAAGAAGTAATTCGTACCTCGTTCTGTGCCTGGGTCTCTACCGAGGGGAAGGAAGACTCAAATTGTCCAAGCTCCTCTGCGGGGGTGTCGTCACCTCCGCCCAGTAGGTCATCTCCGCTGCCGACGGCCGCAATGTGGTCCTGAGGGGTAGCGAATTGGTCGGCATCCTCTCCAAGAGCGGCGCGCTCACGGGCGAGGAAGTCATCCTCAGAAGCGCTGTTCTTCTCGACGACCTCAGTCTGGCCTAAACACATGGTGTTAGTTGTAATTGCACGGATGAGGGCGGTGGGTATGTAAGTGAGCGGAGCGTACCCTCAGAGAAGTCCTCCAAGGAGGGGAAGCGATCAGCCATGGTGGATGTCTGGAGTGGCTGAATATCCCTGTTGACAATCCGGATTTCGATGCGGAGGTTGGTGGACGGAAGAAAGTTGGAGGAGGAAATGAGGGGAGCTTGATGTGATCGCGGGTTGTTGACAGCTGGAGCCGGCGAGGCGGCCAGAGAGCATGGATCACTGCCATTTCCAGGCGGTGAGCATGTCTTCCTAATAGATAAAGGCGGTGAAAATGATGATGCTGAAGCACGTGATGCGATAAAGTGATAAAGGCGATAAAGGCCAGGCGGTGAGCGGGGAGAAGGCGGTGAAAAGTTGGAAGGGGTGTTTAAAGGCGGTGAAAGCGTTGGGGAAAAGTCGGAGGAGAAAGGCGGTGATCAAGGCGGCAAACAGCTTAGGTTTCAGTTGTTACTTGGAGGACAGCTTCACTTAATTGATCGTGCAACGTCAACAGCTGCTGAGCGGAAATATTTGACTCGGCCTTTTTGCAGGTGCTTTGTTTGGGCCAGAGTTTGATTTCCCCTAGCCTAAGTCTACACCGCTCTTTTACCATCAGGACTCAATTATTACTATTACTTTCTCAACGTTAATCCGACTGATTACCCTCTTCCGTCCTCCCCCGTCCACCCTGAACACCCTCTATCCCGAGACTCGGTATCGGACTGCCTAACACAACCCAAGCATGGCCTACACAGATGATGCTGTGAAAGCAAAGCTCTCGGCTCTGAACGAGACCCAGGAGAGCATTGTTACTGTCGCGCAATGGGTCATGTTTCACAGGTTTGTTTAAACATTGTCATGATATGCAAGTAAATGCGCTGACTTGGATCTGTGTTTTCTTTGTGTAGGCGCCACGCTGAGAAGACTGCTCAGATCTGGCTTCAGAAGATTCGTGACTCGCCGCCCCCTAAGCGATTGAACCTCGTCTACCTGGCGAATGGTATGTAAACACGCCTCAAAAAAGCCTCGCCGCATGAGCTGACCCTACTATAGAGGTCGCGCAGCAGTCTAAAGCCCGTGGAAAGGAAGATTTCCTGATTGCATTCTCGCCGGTTCGTTGTCATCATACTGCTGAGACGCGCCACTCGCATCGCTAATGCTTGATTAGATCGTTGCGGAGGCTACAGCGGCTGCATACAAAGGCTCGTCGAATGACATTCAGCAGAAGATCCGTCGAGTTGTGGATGTATGGAGACAGCGCCATGTGTTCGAAGGCCCGATTCTGGATGCCGTGGAGGCTCGTGTAAACGGTAAGATCAGCATACACCTGACTTCTTGAAGACATGGCTTGAATCGTGTGACTAAACTTCCTGATGCTACTAGATATTGACAAGAACCGCCTGACTACCAAGAAACAACCTCTCGGCGGCTCGTTCTTCAAGGATTCCTCTGCGGGATCTACTCCGTCTGAACTCCAGCCTTTGGTCCCCCTGCAAGTCGCTCTCACAAAAGCGGCCATCACTTCCAACAGCTCGGCCACAACTGCCAATACCGAGTACGACAAGTTGAATGACCCACAAGCCCCCAAGATAACCCCTGCAGTGCATGCAGCACGCCTCGGCACCCTTCTCAAGGCACTCGCGCATGCCGAGAATTCCGTTTCAGAGGTCATCAAGTCGCGGCGCGCCCTGATCGACGGGCTCGAGAAGTTTCTCGCAACCAATCGCACTGAGCTTGAAAAGGAGGAGTCTCTCGTGGCACAATTCGGAGATAAAAAGGTGGAGACGGACACAAAGCGGCGCGAGGTTGAGGACGCAATCATGCGTGGGTATCAAGATGACTCTTCTTTCTCTGCGCCTGGGCAGGGTAATGGAGGCGAGGAGCCTCCTCGTCCTGAAGTTGAGGCATTGACTCCTCCCCCCATTGAGGCTATCACACCCGTTGGATCACCCAAACCCGAGCAGTCACACGCTAGTCACGGCCCGTTCACAGAAGATGCCCCGCTAAGCCTTCCACATGGCCTCACTCTTCAAACGGACAATGATATGGAATTCGATCCATCCAGTATCTCTCCCGGGGGTGAAAACGACTTTGATATTGGTGTGAACGGGGCAGCTGCCAAGAGACGCAAGACGGCGCATGAGGAGGACTACGCAGAGTTCGCTGGTGGAGACTTGGATGCCGATGTAGCGGCTATGATCGCTCAGGAAGGAAACCAGTGATACACGAGTGATTTCAGTCTGGTGATTCGTTTTATTTCACATTGTTTGTATTATGGAACATTTGTACGGGTTCTGTCCACCACCCATTGTCGACTGTCAGAGGGGTATTCATTGTTGATGGGTCAAATCGAAGATATCCAAGTTTGTGTTAGGTATTTACTGAATTCATGTTGATGTAACACTTTCTTTGTAACGTGAAGTCTACTAGTATGACATAGCGTGTTCGAACAGTAACTGGGCATGAAAATCTTCCTCCCATTGGTATATTAAGTAGTTGCCAACATGCACGCTGAAGAAAAACAATCATCGAAATATATCCGGATCTATCCAGCGATCTCGAGAGAATCGCCTGGATGTCGGATGTCTCCTTACCCTGTCAACCGAGGCCAGCACAGACCTGATATTATTCGAGGACTCCTCTTCAGGTTCTGGGGCGGGAGAGCTGTGCTTCTTCGGTTTCACCACCAAAAAAATAATCAGACCAATGACTACGAGAGCGAGCAGGAGCATGACCTTTCGCTTCGTGGAACGTCGTTGGTAGTTCGTAGCCTGTAGCCCGATGTTAGTGCTCTTTCATTCAGATTCACAATTATAAATCGGCGGAGGATGAGATTTTTGGTGAAACGAAGAGACGAAACTTACTACTTTAAGTTCCTTCTCTGCAGCCTTGACCTCGGTGCCCATCCGCTCCACATTATAATCAATGCGATCCAGCATCGTCCCTTGATCGATGATCATGGTTTGCAGCTCGCGGAAGATGTCAGATAACTCAATAATACCCTTTGCAATGTCATTGATTTCACGTTCTCGTTGCGCGATGGCGGCATCGTTTTGACCCGTGGCTCGTTGTTGAGTTTGCATTAACATCGTCTGCGAGAATGATTTGTCCACTTCCGATTCCATCAACGAGGGATCCGTGAACGGATTTTGTACTGGAGTTGGTGAGCGGTCGAATGGTGTCGAAAGGCCTTCCAGATCTCGTAGTTCTATTCAAGGAATAGTCAGTTAGCTTGAAGATCGATGCGCCTAGCCCCCGCAAGGACATGTAAACTCGACCGGCAACGAGCGAAGACTCACTCTTGAGATAAGTACTCTGCTTCTTCCGGAAGCGAGCACTCGATTCCTGAACTCTGGACGCAAGCGAAATCTGTATGTTCTTCGCCATAGTCTCCTCGCCGCTGGTTACTCCACCTTGCTGCTTGGCCTCGCGCACCATCATATCAATCCGCTTAATAGCATTCTGACAGGTATGAAAGCTGCGCGTAATATCCTGCGTCAGACGCTCAATCACACCCTCATCCTGCCGCCTGAGATCTTCATCGCCGAATCCGGGCAGCAGGTGTTTCTGGTGCAGCTTATCCAGCTCCGCGGACTTCTGCGCAATATCCGCTAATAGCTCCGAGACTTCGTCTTGTACGTCAACCCAGCGCGGAGGCAGGAGGTCCATCTCGATCACCATGTCGCCATCTTCTTCGAAACCGCCCGTCTCGGAGATGAGGCGCCGGCTTTCTTCCGGCTGGGAGGGTGCGTCGAAGCCATTGGAGGCACCGAAACGTGGCTTCTTGGCGGGGTGGTGGGCGAAGGATTGGCGGTAGGATATGTAGCTGGAGATAGGCGCAATTGAGTTAGTATCTGGATCTTCTCGGAAAGCTGGTGAGGGCCAGCGCAGGCAGTAGGTAGCTAGTTGGGATAGTCGTACAGATTGGTGCGATCCCGCCACATCGTGGCTGAGGAGCGTGGGAGGGTGGGTGCTGGAGGTTTATCGAGGGAGTATTTTAGAGTCTGCGAGTTTCATGTTCAAATGACGAGGAAGGCGTGGAGGCAGAGTTCCTCTGGGAGCAGTCGGAGACGTTGTAGGGTTGAATGATGAGGCCGATCTCAGCGGAGTCGAATCATCCGGGAAGCTAGCTCTCCACTGCGCAGGGGTTCCGAAAGGTACGGTATTCACCCGGTAATTACGATGGTCGGTGTCAATGATAATGTTAGCGTGGTACTTTCACCCCTTCTTCATGACTAATACCCTCTCCAACCGCCTTCCGAATAGGGATTAGGGCAATACCATATGTTTCAAACCCTTCCACCTAGCCACCTAGCCACCTACCTTCCTACCTACCTACCTACCATGGAGACTAATCACGAAAGATCCGATCATACCCCCCAGGCCCCCCAGGCCCCTCATACCCCTAGCCATAAAGCTAGTCGTGATCAGCGCATCGCAGCGCGTACACTGCGCGCTCAGGGGCTTACCTATAGCCAAATTGCATCAAAACTGGGCATTACCCAGCGTCAGGTCCAAAAGGCTTGCACTGATGAGAGGCCTACACCACGTAAGGCCCCTGGCCGAGGTCGAAAGCTATCAGAAGAACAGCTTGATGAGATAATCGAGTTTATCTCATCTTCGAAAGAGACACGACGGATGCCGTACTCTAGGGTTATAGAAGAACTACAACTCCCTATTAGTTCTGTCACCTTACGAAGGGCCTTAGCTAGACGTGGATATCATCGATGTAAGGCCCTTCGAAAGCCTCCTTTGTCCGACCGTACACGAGCACTGCGTCTAATCTGGGCGCTAGAGCACGTTAATTAGACGCGTGAGCAGTGGGAAAAGATATTATGGACTGATGAGACCTGGGTTACATCGGTCTATCATCGACGGATCTATGTTACGCGTCGGGCTGGTGAGGAATTTGATGATACTTGTATACGAGAGCGAATTTCTCGTGCACCTGGCTGGATGTTTTGGGGCTCATTCTATAATAATAAGAAAGGCCCTTGTCTATTTTGGGAGAAGGAATGGGGCACTATTACTGCTGCTCGATATACAGAGCGAATTGTGCCTCTTATCGACGGTATGGTTTCGCTGGCTCGCAATCATTTAGATCAACATCTAATTGTAATGCAAGACGGCGCACCATCTCATCGAAATCTCTTAACTATTGAGGAGCTTCACGATCGTGGGATATACCCTATCGACTGGCCACCGTATTCGCCAGATCTTAATCCAATTGAGAAGGTTTGGGATTGGATAAAAGATTGGATCGGTGATCGATATTTGAAAGACTATGATCGTAAGCTATCTTATGATCAGCTACGCGAGGCTGTGCGAGCTGCTTGGGATGCGATTCCTACAAGCTTTTTAGACCAGCAGATTGATCTGATGCAGAAGCGCTGCCAGGCTGTTATCGACGCGCAGGGGGGTCATACACCTTACTAGGCGGTAATATATTGTATTATAGTGGTTTAATTACGTGAAGTCGTAATAAAAGGGTGGCAGAATATTAGTCATGAAGTAGGGGTGGAAGTACCACGCTAACATTATCATTGACACCGACCATCGTATGCATCTTCCCCGGACTCACATGGCCACTCGACATCATCAGAATTACTGGACCTAGACTCCTAAACCACTATTATTGTATCATCTCACCTATATCTTGTTAAGATAAGTTATTATTCTAGGTTGTCATTCATCTTACTTGAATGGCCTAACCGTTTGTAATATAGTTACCCAACAATTACCTACAGTGGCAGTCCAAGTCTGTGTAGAAGCGAGCCAACCAGGCAGATATGGTGTCATCCTTCTCATTTGAAAGGGGTTTCCAAAAGTTTTTCGAATCATCTTTTTCGATGGCCCAAATACCAGCTCTTTGGTCTTTCGTCAAACTCATGATTTATTAGGTGTTTCTGAAAGATTATCGGGGGGTTCAAACTTAGAGAACCCTATTGTATGTCTTCACCTTCGTATTACCAAGATATCAGCCCGTATATCAAGCTTTTGAGCAATAAATTCTTCGAAATAAACAGGCAGGATAGATGTTACGTTGTCAGAGGCATATCTAGAGGAGAATCAGGGACACATTCATTAGGGAATTGCCGAAGAGGCATACTGTCTCCTGATCGGATAGCCTATATCGCACATCATACCACAGATCCAAAATCAAAGAAATGAGCCTTTGAATGTTATTCATAGCATTGATATTAACTGACCCTTGGTGCTAGCTAAACCCAAAGACCTGGTTATCAGTACCAGTAGTTGGTAAAAAGCCCTGCAGTAGCGAAGTAGCAGTACCAGAGAGCGAGTGATAAGTAGGCTAAAGCAGCTGACGTGACAGGGAGCCAGTAGCATCATTCATCGCTAACTAACTCGTATCAACATGTGGACAGTAAGCACTTAAATAGTATCTAGATTACAACCTCAGGCAAAGAATACACTCAATGCTTGTACATCTGCTTTGTTGGCTACGTATACACGCCGTTTGGGCAGCTCCAACGGCGGCACTGTTGAGACAAGTATGACCTCGGGATGCATGCAGTGCTGCTTTGAACGCACTAGCTTTGTTAGTAAGGTTGAGGCTACTTTTGATTCTGCCCAACACAAGACCATCACCCGTAACGTAGGTTGGTTGGGTAGAAAGGGCATGCATGAACCTAGCATGTCGTTTGAAAGCTAGCGCCGTAAGACGCGGGGTCAATGACACCATCTCGAGGTATCGTGGATCTAAAGTGTCTCTTGACTTGAGTAGCTATGCGAGTAAATCACAACTAGAAGCACCATGATACCAAGCTTTTTGCGGTCCGCCCGGCGCCATCAGCAACCGAGCTATGGGTTGAGACACAGCTTGCTACATAGTATAATGCAAAGCGTGAAGAAAGCATGGCAGATTCTAGGCAGAGAGGTTCACTATCAACCCGGGTGGACTAACGAAAAGCGCCTGCAGCTGTCAAGGTCCCACATTTCAGCTGAGAAGTGTTAAGAGGAACCAAGTGCAGAGGTCAGATTCAGCCCTGCTGGACCACAAGCGCAACTATCTGGTATCGTATTTACTGCTTTTCTTACCGCTGTGCTCTTTGGCATTTGTTTGCCTGTTGTTTCCCGAGGAAGTAATTGACCGCTTTCCACTGTAAGCTCTGTTATTGGCTGTTACCTCCAGGCACACTCATCATGTGCGGTAAACTCTCGTATGGCACATCAGCCACGGTGTAAACTATCCATTGTGTACACGGTAAGGCAGTCAGGCCAAGAAGTGTAAGGCTGGCCCAGCGGCTTTCCCCTTAACTTCGCTCCCCACCATCATCATCCCACTCCCCTCATTCTCATCTCTCCTCTCGACCTCTCTACCTTCTTCATTCCACCATCCTCATTCACCATGGTATGACCACCCTTAGCCTTCATTCCGTTCTGCCCCTTCCCCTATCTGCACACCCCTTTAGGACTCGAACGTCCCCCCGCTTTGCGGGGCAAACGATCTTGGTATTTGGGACTCCCTAACTAACAAACACCTTCGCATTTGCATATAGGCCGATTCTCTGACCGAAGAGCAAGTCTCCGAGTACAAGGAGGCCTTCTCCCTGTTTGTGAGTCCTCTCCGACGCGTTCATTGACAATCCCCGATCGAAAAAAAACACAGTAGACTGACCAGCGCGGGTGTCCCGCTTGTGAACAGGACAAGGATGGCGATGGTGAGTCCAGTCTTTCCCCGATAGCTCGGGCGCTCAATCCAAAGAAGCGGTCTTTGGGCCATTGGAACTTGCGAGTATTAAAAAAAACAGAATGACTGAACTCGTATGCTATCAATAGGACAAATCACCACCAAGGAGCTCGGCACTGTCATGCGCTCGCTCGGCCAGAACCCCTCCGAGTCTGAGCTGCAGGATATGATCAACGAGGTCGATGCCGACAACAACGGCACCATCGACTTCCCCGGTACGCTATCAATGCCTCAACCATAATTACTGCTATTTCTCGCTCAAGCCCAAGACTAATTGATTTTCGTGCCCCCGCAGAGTTCCTCACCATGATGGCCCGCAAGATGAAGGACACCGATTCAGAGGAGGAGATTCGGGAGGCGTTCAAGGTGTTTGACCGTGATAACAACGGCTTCATCTCCGCTGCTGAACTCCGCCACGTGATGACCTCCATCGGCGAGAAGCTGACCGATGATGAGGTGGACGAGATGATCCGCGAGGCGGATCAGGACGGCGATGGTCGCATTGACTGTACGTTCATCCGAAATCCCCTTTCTCACGAGATTTGAAGCCAATCCTATTGCCTAATCCATATACTAACCATCACCGATTGCAGACAACGAGTTCGTCCAGCTCATGATGCAAAAATAAACGACCCTCTTTCGCCCTGTTTCTCCATCTTTAGTTGAACTCGCGGTGTTTTTACCCCACCAATAAGGATGTTTCTCTCTTCCATGTCTTCCTTTTCTCCTTTTCCGATGCCAGTCTGCAGTCTATGGTCGATGCTGGCTCTAAGCTATGGCTTGGATGAATCATGATCAAGCGTGCTTGTTGAAATGCAGATAACACGTTCTGGATGCGGTGGATAGATTGGGACAGCGCTCTGGATTGCGTTTCCATAGTGTACAACTATGGACTTGATTCTTTTTTTTATCTCACCATTCACATCACACTCTAGATGGCCGTGTATTTCCCAGATATCCGATTTCTTGTAGTGATCATCTGTGGGCCGTATTACTTGCGCTATCACGCCGCGTAGCATCCAAAGCAAAGCCCGCACGGAATGATGCTCTATTTTTTGCACACGCTCTCCTCTACCGATTAAACCGCAAAACCTCCATATACTGCCTAGCAGCATCTGTCCCCGCCGTAGGATCAACATCATCTTCAAACGGCACACTCCCCACCCCAACCAACATCCCAATCTCATCTCGGACCTTACTCTCACCATCTCTATTCCTCTTCCTCGCCTTCCCAAGCTTCTCCTTAACCTCCTTCCCAACCCCAGGAAGCAAAATAGCCTCCTTAGCCCCCGAAACCCCCAACCGGCCCCAAAACTCCCGAATCAAAGACGCAGTAGCCACATATTCAGCATCAACATCCGCCTCCTCAAGCGCACAAATTGACATATCAACCCCAGAATCCACATCCTCACCACCATCACTCCTGGCCTGCTGCATGCCCGAAAGCGAGTCCACGACCGACGGTCCCCGCCATTCAATCTCAACAATCGACCCACGCGCCCGCGCTGCCGGAAACGTCTGCCGCACATCACCCATTCGCACCCGGAAATCGCCCACGTCGTAGACAACTCCGTTCGGCACGGTGACCGTTAACCGGTGACACCAGAATGGCTGGCACGCGTACGTGAAGTGCTGGAAAAGCGTCTTATATGCCGGCGGCGGTACGGTAGTCATAACCATCGGCATGTCAGCTGTACTCGCGCCAGATCCCTGGCCCGGCGACGCAGCGATGGCAACCGGCGTCGGTGACCCCGCGGGAGACGCCGCGTTAGGCGGGTGAAATGGTTTCTCGGTTGGCTCGGACGTGTAAATGAAGCCGTGGGTTGGGTAGTGGCTTAGTGAGAGGAGTTGCATGTAGCGGGGCTTGCTGGGGGGTTGGCCTTGGTTTGTGGATTGGGGGAGTAGACCTGGTGTGTCGCGCATGAGTTTGTGGTCTAGGAACCAGCGGCCGATGGGGATGAGGTCTTCATCGGTGAAGGAGGCGCGGACCCGCTCTGTGAGGGTTGTGAGGGTTGTTGTGGCGTTTGGGGTTGTGGGGATGAAGTAGACGCTGGGGGTATGTTAGTTTTGGGGTGGAAGGGGGTTGGTTGGATTAAGGTGATGGTTTTTACCCTGTAATTGGCATTTTGAAGAGATGGGTTGTATGGGGTCTTTGGAGAGATGTTGGTGGGTGGTGGTTGAAGGAGGGTGAGTTGAAGGGTGACTGAGCTCTTGAGATGCGGACGTCCAGCAGTCTCTAATATGAAGATCTATCAAAGAGTCTCTGAGGCAGATATGTCGAGCAAATTTGGACCCAGTTGACGAGTTATTTAGAGCTGGAACCCAGACGTAAGTGAGCGTAGTGGCTCTCTTTTCAGATGCTTATATAGGCTGGTATTATTGCAGCGCAGCTTTGAATTCTGTAACTTGGTCAGCTTCGTATCTCACAGGATCATAATTTAAAGACCTACCTAGCAAGTGATATTATACAATGGCAAAGTTGCGCTACTGAATTTGAGAATCTTCGAAGAAAGTGATCTGGATCTCGTTCCTCAGAGACGGAGCTGATAGCTGATAGCAGGTGCAAACAAGCCAAACATTCAAAACAGTGGGGCATGTTTGTACAACGTACGATGAAGCTAGTCTAAAGGGACCTTTGATGTAGATTCTAATCTACATGCAAGTCAAAAGAAGGTGGATCTGTGTGCAGCAATTTGATTGCTCAAGTGTATATATCTCAGTAACCGCCCAATGTGCTGGGATGAGATCCGTATCGCATTATATCCTCAAGGGGCATCTTGAGCTAAAGAAGGCGCCTGAACATGCGTCTCAATGCACGTATAGAATTCCTCCCACGAAGTGACCAGCCTCTGGCAGATGATGCAACCCTCAGGAAGTGGCTCCTCTTTTTGGAATGCATCCATTTCCTCTCCATGGATATCTCTTTGATGTTGATCCTTCATATGAATCATGAATTTGTCC
Organism: Penicillium subrubescens; assembly: GCF_028828155.1. Taxonomy (NCBI): domain Eukaryota; kingdom Fungi; phylum Ascomycota; class Eurotiomycetes; order Eurotiales; family Aspergillaceae; genus Penicillium; species Penicillium subrubescens. Next base: position 1,662,948 of record NW_026643151.1, on the reverse strand, counting down.
TTTCTTTGGAACGTCCTGCCACAATCGGACTCGGAACAGACCAATCTGAATCGAGGAAAGTGCAGATCCCTTACATGTCTTTGAAGAACATGCCTGTTCGAGGTCAACGAAGCGCGATTACACAATGGACACTGGAAGCATCTTCCATTGTCAGAATTGCTCTGGTTGTTCTCGGGAGGCTTTGAAGTCGGGGTTTGCTCTTTCCCTGTCGCGACGGACTTGGGATTGTTAGGGAATATGGGAACGACATGTTTTGACGTAGACTCAAGCTTTGTGTCGTGATATCGAGACCGAGGAGGGCCATCTCTAGAGCGCTCTGCTGCTATTAGAAGTAAACGGATTGCTTCTTGCTGATTCCGGATAGCCCAGGCTAGGGGCGTACGACCTTCTGCGTCCATGGAGTCAAGACGGGCACCTTTTTCCAATAAAAGCTTTACCACGACCACGTGTCCGTTTTCTGAGGCCCAAGACAGTGCAGTTCGACCAAGCCTATCCCTGGTCTCGATATCCACATCTCTTTCTCGAAGAAGCTCAACCACCTCAACCCAGCCTTCATAGCTTGCCCATAAAAGTGGTGTTCTGCCATATTCATCTCTGGCCTCAGGGTCTGCACCCTTCGGGAGAAGCGCTTTGACGATTTTGAGGTGCCCCCGATATGCCGCCCACGAGAGAGGAGTTCGATTGTCGGTGTCTCTCGTATTTGGGTCGATTTTGTGCTCGAGGAAGCAATTCAGAGTATCTAGATGACCCATCGACGCTGCCAATGATATTGGTGTCCGGCCGGTCTTATCCTTGGAGTTTGCGTTGGATCCGTGCTCCATGAAGAAATCAACCACTTTGGTATGACCGTTGTATGCTGCCCAGGCTAGGGGAACTCGACCCATAGAGTCCTTAGTAGAAGTAAGATCGGTATTCGCAGGATCGAAATCCTTAAGCAGACAGGTAACCACACTCAGTAGCCCAAAATATGCAGCTAGATGTAAGCCCGTGAATCCAGGAGGTTCGTTGCGGTTGTATCCACTGTGAGTGAAGTAGCCGCCGATGTAAAAGAGCCCTTGGACGCAGGCATCGACTTTAAGTGTGTTGCTCAGGAATTCAAGCATCAGAATCTCATCGATCGGTTGATTGCGAGCGTGGTGTCCCCAATTCAAACTCGCATAGGAGTATAGAGGGTATCTGTGGAGCCGTGCTTCGAAATTGGTTTGGGTTGAGCAAATGCCTTCTTCAAAGACATCAAAGGACAGATAAGTGACGCATGTTGTGGCAATTCTGCTGTGTGCATCTGGAAACCAGATTGTCCACTTTCTCTCGAAATACTCCTTTGCCGTGGCGTGGACCAGTCTAATCACGTCGCCCGAAGAACGTGATACGGTTGTGACCAAGCCTGCACATGCAGAGATGATGTCTTCCAGATCGGGCATATTGTCATCGTAAAATTCCGACTCGCCTAGTTCCACGGCTAATGCATTTCGCAGCTCTAGGGCTGTGAGAGGTCGTTTTGCACAAGTTATCCACGATAGGACCTCTTCGGCTAGCTTTCGCTGGTCTCGGACTTGACCTTGAATTCGTTCCATAGCTTTGTCGTATGCGGTATCGTATGCAATATCGTAATGACTGGCAACGCTTGTCAAGGCGTCAAGCTCTTGTTTCATCTTTCTGGGCGAGGACTTGTGTTGTAAGGATTCCAGCATGAGTCGCGCGAGAAGGAACCTAGCTTATGATTAGCATGTGCCATAAAAACCTCAGACTTAGCATAGACTCACATTCCATCGGCGGCATCGGTGGTTTTATGTACAATATCTTCTTGTAGCTTTGGATCCCGCGAAACGAAAGAAGGCAATATACTCAAATTACCCCAGAGGTACTCCATCACATCCGACATAGCTGCACGAATTTCACACGTTGGCTTGCTCTTGAACCTGGCCGTTATTTCAGGAATCAATCTTGACGTTGCCAAAAAGTTGAGACTGTTTGACGCCTGAAGCTCTAAGATGAAATCCAAAAGCCGCGTTACTGTGGAAGAGTGGCATTCATCCAACGCGTCGATGACAATAAAAGCCCGAGAGCACTGGTTTAAAGTAGCTCTGAAAGTCAGAAAGTATTCATCGAGTGATGGTCGGGACCCTCGACCCTTGTGCTTCTGAAACAAAGCTTTAAGGCTTTCGGGTACTTGTGGCAGACCCTGTGCTAGCTGGCGCAGCAGACACGCGAGTATACTCTCCAACTTCTGGCTCTGATCGTCATGGGTCTGGAAGCTGCAGAAGAAATATGCAATGCCAACAGTCTGGTCATTTTCGTACCGAGTGTTTAGCTCTTCGATAATCACGGACGCCAGAATCGACTTTCCAGCTCCAGGGATACCAGGGCAGAACAACGTCGCCCAAGGCTTTGATTTCCAGTCTTGAAATATGGATGATTCAAGAAGCCACTCTCCAGTCCCAGGTTGACGTTGACTAGCATACTCACTCTGCACTTCCGCATAACCCGTAGAAGACAACCAGTCAAGACAAGCTTGATGCTGTTCGTCTTTCTGGTGTTCCAGCAATTCCACGACATTGTCGCGAGTGACGCGGCCATTTATACCCTTAAGGAGGTTGATGTTATAGCAAACACGATCCTGAAGATCCCGTACTTCATCCTGATCCCATCTCAACCGCTTCCAAGCCTTCTTGACACCATGGCCGGTATCTATGTCGCTATATCGCTCAAGTGCTCTTTCAACTTCAGCGAGGACATTTCCACAACTGGTCGCTATTTTTCTTATGTCGTTCTTCAGCTGGGTGTCGAGTACCACGTTGGTCAGGGCGAGATCTTCATCATGAACCACAATAGAGAGGTTTCGAACTCTAGCAGCTTAGCAGTGAGTAAATGCGCATCCGCAAAGGTTATGAGGGAATCTCATAGAAAATGGTATGACTGTACTGTTCGGAGAGCGCGTCAAATTGAGCCGGCGCATTAACAAATCGTTTTCGAAGCTTGTTGGCTTGTTCGAAGACAGTGAGAAAGTCGCCAACGCTGAAGCCGAAGCTCATAATGACTTCACGCCCGTCTGTATGATCACATCGACAAAGATTTGAAGAAATTGATCTTGCGATGTGCTGAGTCCAGCTGATAAACTTGAGCGGGGTGGCCAAGCCAAGCGCCTGACAGGCTGACACTGACGCTGCTTATATCGGGTGTTGTTTACCGATTGGACAGCGTTGTCTGAGCTTTGGGGAAGCCGGTGAATATGATGAGTGAAAAAAGTCTAGCGTCGTATTCCGCTGAAGAAAATTTAGATTTTCTTTCAAAAATATAATCCAGATGAATGTCCAATTGATACCAATCTACCAATGCAAACTCTATATGCAATAATCCCGCTATGCCCACTCCACAATAAAATGCCACGTAAACTCCACCAAAAGGTAAAACAAAAAAGCGCCTAAACATGCGTCCACCAAAATGCAAGATATTGCTACAACCATAGAGTAGTAATGTAGGTTTCAGAAGAAGTCCTGCTTCGCCAGCCACTCCGAGTCCATCGCATATGCAACCAGATCCGCCGCGCAACACATATCTTCGTGACCATGCTCGAGATCCAAAAGACCAAGAACATCCTTCAGCCTATCCTCGAGCGTCTGCTTGAGTTGTGAGACTCGGGCATGAATATCTTTGGTCTGTCGCTGTCTGACAAGATCACCTTCCACGCTAATGTCTTTCGCCTTCGGCGCCTTGCCCTTTGACTGCGGACTCATTGCCAGATTTGGAGAGCAAGATGCAAGGGCTCTGCGCTGGGGCGCAGAAACGGGTTCTGTGGGCTCGGGCTTGCGATTCTTCAAGAGGTTCTTGAGCAGGAAGAGAAGCCAGACAAGGTTCGTACGCGGCACGTACTCCGCCCAGATACCTGGGATGTCCGGGGTCTTCTCTGTTTCGGTTGGGTTACCGGTGTATAGTGTTGCACGCATATAGCGATATGTGTCTCTCAACAGGGCTTCATCCTCGTCTTCACCAATGGCATCGAAAATCTGCCTCTTGTCTAGATCGGACGATGCGATCTCTACGATACCCTCAGGGTCATCCGGTAGATCTGCTAGACGTAGATCAGCGCGCGAGAGCGAGTAGTCGATGATGGTAGTCTCAAGACAGCTGTAGCCAAAGCCACTAGGTGAAGATTGGCGTGCAATGTCGAGTTCTGTTGGAGGATTCATCTTGCCGTCTGGCCGAGCGGAGCGGATACAGACATTGCCCAAATGAAGATCGCGATGCTATAAGACAGTCAGAAGATGACCATGTGTCAATACAAACGCTGGATGAACTCACCTCAAACATCGCATATTCCTCGGCCCTCGCCAAAGCCATCGCCACGCCCCAGAAAATATCATAGATCTGGAATATCGAGGACCAACAAAACTTCTCCAACTCGCATCCCGCATCATCCATCTCAATGATAGCCCACAACTGCGTATCCGGATACGCCTTCTTACTAGACGGATCAGGATTCCAACAGTCATCCTTCGTCTCTTTATAATGATCCCACGCACTCTGGAACGACTCCGGGAAGCGACCTTGCACAACATGTATCTCTCTGAAGCGTGCAAAGCCAGGAATCGGATCCAGGTACTTCAACATCTTGACCTCGGAGACAATTTCAGCGATGGAAGTGAAATTCTTCGAGCGCGGCCCACGTTGTGCGCAGAGCGGGACCACTTTGAAAACACCATCACCATATGCGCGGAGTCTAGCAAGCTTAGACTTGGAGACTGGGGGTCGAGAGGCTTCGTCGCGGAGGTGGAGTTTGTATACTTCGCCGTAGGAGCCTTCGGCGAGTTTGGCAACTTGGAACATTGTTGCGGAGCGGGAGGCCCATGTGCTGAATTTTTGGATACTTTGAGATGCAATGGGAGATAGAGCTTCGTTGAGGATAGGACGAACGTAGGCGTTTGCTTTGGTGTCGTGGACAAACCCGGATGATCTTCGTGCCGAGGGATGAGTTTTCTTTTTCCTTGGTGTTTTCCTCTCTATGGCCGGAGTGTCTCCTTCCAGTTTCTCAGTATTTGAAGATCTCTTCTTTGCAGCCTGCTGGTAGATTCGAACTTCCACCATTGTCTCGTAGAACCGTTGTTTCGAAGCTGGCGCTTTGGGTGGCGAACTCTCGCTGGAGGAGTTGATAGATTCCGGTGTGATTTTCAGACTGGAAGCCAATTGCGCTAATAAAGCATCTTCAATGGTGCCATCTTCCTGGATCTCGTTCACCTGGGATGCAGTGTCGGGATCCTGCTGCTCAGGGACCAGCTCATCGTTGATTGACACCTTGGCCAGCTTTGTCTGGAGGGCCTCGACGGTGTCATTCATATCTGTAGGCACCGGCTTTGCTCTTGCAGGGCTGTTTTTCTCGAAGACGGCTCTTGGTGCGTTGTTTCGTCGTTTGCCGTAGACTTTTCGTTGCGAGACCGTTCTGGTGGTGGGTTTTCGGGGTTCCATTGGTGTCGCGTGACCCGTCAATGACGAGGAATTTCGGGTCGACATGGTCCCTTGGGTGAGCGAGAACCTCAAATGCTGATATATGAATGTTGTTGAGCTTACCAAGTGGTAGGAGTATGAATTAGAGAAAAGACGGTGTGGAGCGCAGCGATCTTAAATGGATTCAGACGAGTCGGGCGGTATTGACGTTTAGCCAAAAGCGGTTTAGCGCATCGTTGCCGTGGAAAGAGGAAGCTCGGCATGTGACCAATCACGGGGCTGCCCTGCAAAGAACATCTGCTATCGGGAGTCTACTTGCCGTTTTTACGTCACTTGCACTTCGACATGAATATTGCTGATCGCCTGATTTACCGGGGTATTATTTACGAATGCGAAGTTCCTAAAGTCTTAAATAGGTAATTCAACAGTTTTGATCGTAGAATGTGCCAAACGTTGACAGCCAGTATGGATCTATAGGTCTTGCTCGGCTGCGCTTTGTAGCTGTTAGATCGTCTCCCGTGAGCCCCATCAATTCTCGCGCTGAGTTTCAAACAGCAGCACAAGAGAATCAACCTCAGCGACCATTGATTCCTCGAGTTTCTTTTGGGCAAGTGACTGGTCATTCATATCGGACTCGAAATGGAATGGGGGATATCGAAGGAAACAAAGAGACGAAAGGGTTCGACGCCCACTAAGTACGTCAGACCTGGTGCCGTGATAGTTAACTTAAGTTAACTAACTACATTCAAGTGTTTAGTCATCGATACAAGGAAAGGCGGAACAATGGATTTATATGAGGCTCCAATCCGGGTGCTTGTGATACTAATTTCAATCCTGTAGATGACCAAGTCCTAGGTCAAAGTAGCCTTGTTGACTACTATTTTGTCAATAGAGCTGCAGGCAAGATGAGATCAACTTGCACGAGAATCCTCCGTCGAAGATGCGTTAAGATGTGCATAACGGGCCCCTCTCGGGGCCCCTCCCTTTACGCTCCACTCTAGCAGTGATTCGCTGACTAGAAACATGATCCATCCGCCCGTGGGCTGGGCTCTGAACTCTCCGGACTTCACGTTGCTGTACTTCGGAGTCCCGATCGGCACGGCACTTGGCCCTTTCTGGCCCGCGTTCGACCGCGTATGGCAGGCAGGTCGAGGCCTTTTTGTTTCGTGTCGCGTCCAATACTTTGTGGATGTATTCCCCCCTTCCCCAGGTTGCGACTAAGCGGGCCCCTTCCAAAGACTTGAAGCAGCCAGTGGACGCACTTATGCAGGAGTAGCCAGGGCAGGGAATGTGAATGGCTCCCGGAAGAGTCCAAGTGGGAAGGGCATCGGGCCTGGTCGGAAAGGGTGGGCCCTAGTAAGAGGGAGGGAGAAGTGACGTACTCAGGGAGATCCGGGCGCAATCACGATGAATGAAATCCGAAGATAAATCCAGCTAACCGTTAGATTTGGATTCATGAATAGTTTGAGTTAAGAGAAATACTCGTAATCAAGGTTGGTTAGAACCATAAAAACAAAGAAAAGGTGAAACTGGGAGTGGTTGTCAAACAAGCCGAGAGGTACTGAATACGGAGTTTCTTAGTTGTGGTGTGGTCGGGGCACGCGAGGGCCTGTGTGACCGAGAAACCGTGACCCTCGGGAAGCCTCTGCCCTTTTTTTCACATTCACTTTCCTCTTGCTTTGCTTTCGCCTTTGCCTCCACCCTCCACCCTCACTCCCCCTCTACCCCCTTCAATACTGATTTTTGTCTCTCTCACTTACGCTCTGATTACTCGACACGGTTCGCTTGCTTGCCTCTTTCTCAATGCGCGGGCATGGCGTTCAACTTCAACTGGTCGCCGTTGATGGCGGACGCGGGCTTTTACACTCGCGCCCAAGATCTGCTTACTGCCGCGCTCAATAAATCTCCCAAACCGCCCATCATCGTCGATGATATTATCGTGACCGAGCTCAACCTGGGCTCTATGCCCCCCAACCTGGAGATTTTGGAAATTGGTGATCTGGCTGAGGATCGCTTTCGCGGCATCTTTAAGATGTCCTATTCCGGCGACGCTTTCTTGACCCTCAAGACCCGCGTTCAAGCCAACCCACTCAACACATACCTCCTTACCAGGCCTTCGTTTGCATCGCCGAAGCCTCTAGCTGCTGCGTGAGTTTCTTACAGCTGTGCGCGCCTCGGGCGCGAAATCTTTTTTCTTTTTATGCCTCTCGCTAATTTGCGCAATCACATGTAGAACTCCACTCACCATCCCTCTCCAAATCACCCTCTCCGATTTCAAGCTCTCCGGCTTTGTGATCCTCGTCTTCTCTAAGCAAAAGGGTATCACCGTGGTCTTCCGCAATGATCCCCTCGAGTCCCTCAAGGTCTCGTCGACGTTCGATTCGATCCCATTCGTGCGCGACTTCCTACAAAAAGAAATCGAAGCTCAACTCCGCATCCTGTTCATGGACGAGCTACCCGCTATCATCCACCGATTGTCGCTTCGATTGTGGGTTCCCGAATATCGCGCGGGGGGGGACATCAAGACTCAGAACGACAACACGGAATCTACTGCGGAGGGTCCCGGTCAAGATCCATTGGCAAGCCCCCCACAGGATCCTGTGGATGCGATGGGAAATGCTTTGAATGAATCGCAAATTGCATCCCTCTCTCTGGATTCCTCCGTTGAGACCCATTCGCTGTTCTCGCAAAAGAACCTCCTCCGTCTCGCCGCCCTGACGGACTCCCAACGGACGTTGTCGCTTTTCACCCCCTCCATCCAGGAAGTCGTATATCGAGCATGGACATCACCAGTTGACCCCAGCGAAGCTGCCGCTAGCATCGCCTCGCCCCTGAGCCCGACGCTTTCTCGAACACATTCGCAAATCGGCAGTATGGCCTCGTCGATCCACGAAACCGCTAGTGTCACCTCTTCACACAGCCGCCCATCTCTGTCATCGGCACACTCGTTCAGCAGCTACGGGTTGAATCTGGGAACCGGACGCCACTCAAAGGCTCACTCCCGGAGACGGAAGAAGCGTGTGGTGGACCTGCGTCGACCTAAGACGACCGATGACGCCATGAGCGTGAGCGACGACAGTGCCATGACAGAATCTTCCAGCCCGCCATCCATCTACTCTGCACCCCTGCCCGTTGTCAACGAACAGTCCGACGACCCTGTTACCCCACCTTTGTCCCCGGAGACCGATTCTCACCTGCCGATCATTCCAGAGCGATATCGGACTAGTGTCTCGCGACCGACCCTTCGGCGCAGCACTTTGACTCGCGACAACGAGGATCCATCCTACTCCGTTGAGACCATTCGTCCTTCCAAGGTTGAGGATGTGGAGGCAACCCCCCGTGCTACCGTGCGTGGTGGTTATCAAAACGAAAAGGCCGAGGCGGGTCCTTCCTCGGCCACCGCTCGGCCACCCTTGCCCGCGACCATTCTTCCATTCACCAAGGAAGACAATCCAACCGGCGACTCTGTCGACTCTCTTCTGGTCGAACGATTGGCTGGCGAGATTGCTCGTCGTATGCGCGAGGAGAAGCTCATGGCAAACAACGCCTGCAGCAACTTCTGGTCTCGTGCGCAGGACGACGCTCCTCCCCCGGCCTATGGCCACTAAATTTGATGCGCCACATGCATCGCCACTCCTTACTCTTGATTTCCTCTCTTCTCTCTCTCGAGCAAGACTCGAGCTTTTAATGACGGCTACGACTTTTATTTGTTCACTCTTTCTTTTTTGTCGTTTTTGCGTTGTTTTAAGAGCGGGATTGTACAAAAATTTGGGTTCTTGCGAAGCCTTGGCGTCGATTATTTTTTACCTTGGTGCTTTTTTCGCGGGATACCACCAGTACTTTTGTACAGTCTTTGGATTTGGGATACAGGCTGGGATATAACGGGTATCGGATTGGAACATTGGAAATTTCACTTTTTTTCTCCTCGCCAGCAGTATCCTATTTAGTACTTTTGAGTAGTGACTTGACAGCTGCCAGTCGACCCAAACCTTCATTTACTGGGTCTGACCGTCTTATCGCGGGAGGTTCGTAGGTTCGCAGGTTCGTAAGCAGTGAGCACCGCCTAAAACTGCCCCCCGGAGATTTCGTGGGGCCGCTAACAGCCAGCCCAGCTTTAGCTCCGCACTTCATTTCTTTCCACCTCCTTTCCCTTCCATCCACCATCGTGTCTCCATTGCAACCATGGCGGGCATGTTCAAGAACGTGTTCGGCTCTCAGCCCTCGGGAGCTGCTAACCCAGACGATGGTAAGACTCAATCGGCGCAATTGACCTTCAATCGCAATGGCAATGCGAAAGACTGACCACCTTTCCATAGACTTCGCCGACTTCGTCGAGGCCCCGAACCCGTCTCCTGCATCGCTCGTCGCCGACACGACCACTATCCCGGCCTTCAGCACCGGAGGTGCCGTTCCCTATACGAAATGGTATCGCATCTGGGAGCGCACCTCGCCTAGCGACTTCATGCAGGAGGCCATAATCATGCCTTTCATCCTGGTGGTTGTCCTCTTCCATCTCTGGGGTACGCGCAAGAACCGCCGCAAGGTGCGGGACTGGGCCAAGGCTCATATTCCGGCCTTGCAGAAGGAGTTTGCCGTCGTTGGCTTCGATGGTATCTCCCGCTCGGGCCCTGAGGAGGTCACCGTGGAGCTGGCCAACCCGGAGAAGCTGCTGAAGGAGAAGTCGGCTCACGAGTTCGCCGCATATGCCACTGGGCGTCAGAATGTGGCTTTCCTGGATATCGCTCTCACCATGCCCAAGCGCTACAATCCCATTACTTACATCATGGAGTATGTCTTCAGCTTCTTCTTCGAGACCTGGGAGGCTCCCGCCGAGAAGTACGAGGCTTTGATGTACGCTTTCGATGGCAAGGAGAAGGACCTGGTTCCCGTTCTCGCCAAGGAGTCTTCATCTCTCAAGGTGGCCAACTCGACCTATGATGGCTTCATCTGGGCTGTTGTGCACAAGAGCCACATGCGCAAGTTCCGCACTGACCGCTACGACGCTTCCATCACTTTCTCCAAGGATCACCCCAAGCTGCCCTCCTGGGTTACCGTGATGAGCGAGAGCGCCGAGATCACCGATACTCTGCTCACCCCGGAACTTATCCAGGCCATTGAGCAGGCCGGCAATGACTTTGAGTTCCTGATTGTGACTGACCAGCCCATTGACAAGCCCACCAAGTAAGCCATATTACCAGACATTTCTTCGGTCACTCTACTAACACCAATTCTAATATAGGATTGACGAGACCGTTCCCAAGAAGCGCATCCAGCTCTCCGTCAACCTTTCGTCCGGCTACGAGTCGACCCTTCCCTTGTTCAACCAGTTCCTGCGCTTTGCCGACAAGCTCGTCTCCGTCGCCCACTGGCGTGGTGAGGTGATGCGCAAGATCCGCAACGTCCGCGACGAAGAGATCAAGAAGTTGCGTCGCGTCGAGGAGGAGGAGAAGGCCGAGGAGCGCAAGCTGGCCGCCGAGAAGATCAAGAAGGAGGAGCGCGAGCGTCTGCTCCGCGGTATGACCGCCGAGGAGCAGCGTAAGTACCTCGATCGCGAGAGCCAGAAGGGCCAACGCAAGTCGATGAAGAAGTACTCCCGTAAGGGTTAGATTTGATACGACTGAGGAACCGTGCCCGCTTGATTGGGCTGATGCCGGAGAATATGGGATAGGAGATGGAGACGGGGACCTGGGGAAACGTTCACCTTCTTTTTTCCCGCTCGTTTGGACAGCAGGCGAAAAAAGCGAGGGGAATTGTCTTACTCTGCCTTACCTTTTGATACCTTTTGCGCTCCCCAGATGTATTCATATTTGATACTAGTTGTCAACGGATTTGGTGGCTGGTTGTTCTTTTTGGCAACGGCGGGTGGAATTGCAAATTTTCAATGAGAATCTATTCTAATTTTACCCTGTTTGCAAAGTTTAGAATGGAGCTTCTGGTAGGGAGTGGCCAGGCCGTACTTGCCCTTCGTCTTTCTCGTAACCCTAAAGCCTCAACATCCCCTCTACTTTACTAAACAAACACACATCCTTACCATTTCCATTCATTGCATCCATACACAATCATTCGACAGTCAATCTATTGATACAAGACATGCATCAACTCAATCTCTTACTCGCCGCTATCCTCTCCAAAGCAGCCCTATCCTCCACAGCACCAATCCCTCAACCCCAATCCTACCACTCGAATCCACACAAGACAGCAAAATGACACCCCAACTCCCACACGGAGTCGTCATAAACAACTGCACAATCCCAAACACAATCGCAATCGCCTTCGACGACGGACCATACATCTACACAGAACAAGTACTCGACATCCTCGCCAACGCCAGCATCCACGCAACATTCTTCCTAAACGGCGACTGGAAAGGCAATATCGATGAACTCTCGCACATCGTCCAGCGCACCTTTGCAGAGGGACATCAGATAGGTTCTCACTCGTACGTTCCCGACTCCCACCACCCATCCCATCCTATCCCATCCCATCCCATCCCATCCCATCCCATCCCATCTTATCCTATCCTATCCTATCCTATCCTATCCTATCCTATCCTATCCTATCCTATTCTCCACCTAGATATTTAACAACTAACCAACCACAATCATATCTATCTATCAACAGATGGAGCCATCTCAACCTAACAACCCTCCCCTACAAATCAATCCTCACAGAAATGACAACCCTCGAATCCGCCTTCCTCCGCATCCTCGGCTTCATCCCCACATACACGCGCACACCGTGGTTACACGTCAACGAGCTCATGTTGAGCGTCATGGCGGATCTGCGGTACCATGTTATCGGGGCGAGTATCGTGACGGATGATAAGGTGTATGATTCGCCGGAGAGGAGTTGGAAAAGTTTTGAGCTGTTTGTGGATGGGTTGGATGGGGGCGGGAGTATTGTGCTTGCGCATGATTCGCAGGAGAATACGGCTGCAAAGTTGGTGGGGAGGATGATTAAGGAGGTGGAGAGTAGGGGGTTGAATGGTATGTTAATCTTTAATCTTTGAATTAGGTTGGGTTGGGTTGGGTTGGTACTTTTGGTTGTATTTTGGGCTGACTGGTTGGTGGGTGGTAGCTGTTACTGTTGGCGAGTGTTTGGGACATCCGTCGGAGTTTTGGTATAGATCGGGGTAATGGGGGTATGTGGTGGTGTCAATTGCTAGTGTGAGGATCAAGTATTCTTACTGAGGGATTGCAAGAGTGCTGAATTCTGATACTGAGGTATTATTACAAGCGAAATGGAAAGTTGTGTTGCTTCCACCTTGAAAGAGCATCTATAAAATGGTGGCGCAGCGCACACCTCCGTGTTTACGTCACACAGAATAACCTTAAATCTTCGCGCGCCATCTTCGACACTTCACCTTATCCTCACCCCATGTTAAAGGATTATTCACTCAATCTATGTCAGATCTCAGTACAAAATTCAAAAATCTTGCCCTTGCACCCTGACATGCTATCCGAAACTGTTGTGCTAGCTGGCCCGTCCTGGTGCCAGCCATGAGCCAAGAGGGGGGCGAGTATACATCCCCCAAGTTCGTCCAGTATACAGGCCAACCTTAATCTGGAGACAGTTCCACATAGACAATTACCAAGGTAATGAAAATAGATGAAACATGTGAGTATGAATCTCTTCAAACTCTCAGACTGTACAGTTGGTAAATCTGTGTCCAAAGCCCTAATCAACGAGCATCAAATCTTGGTAGACCAAATCTATTCATATCTAAATTCTAGCCTCGACCCCATCTATACGTCTAAACGCGCCGAATGCATCAGATCAACGAAAAGGGAAGTCATCATAACGTGAAAGAAAGCCCAGACCCGCTTAGGCCGGCATGCTGGCAACATCTCCTAGCCCCTCTGGACCGATGGAGATATATACACAGAGCTTCCGAGAAATTGACGAAGAGAAAAGAGGATGGGAAGACTCGCTTACTGCTTGCCAAAGATCTTGACACGCTCCTCAACAGGCTTCTGCACCTTCTCGCCAGCAGCAGCCTCGGGACTACCGAAGACGAGTTGAGAAATCAGGCGCCATTCAGTGGGGATGTTCCACTTTTGGGCGACGGGTGCGTCGATGAGGGGGTTGTAGTGTTGCAGGTTTGCGCCGAAGCCGAGGGTTTCGAGGCCGGTCCAGACTGAAGGAGGAAGAAAGGCGTATGTTAGTTGGGGTTGTACGTGCGGTGGTTGTCATTGTGGTTGGGAGGGGAGGGGGGAGGGGGTTCTTACGGAAGTACTGGTGCATGGCGTTGGAGTGCTCGGCCCAGGGCTCAAAGTGAGCCTTGTATGTGGCGAACTTCTCCTGGAAGGGCTTGATGTGGGCGGGGTCTTCGTAGAAGAGGACCTGTTGATTGGGTTATGGTTAGTATAAAGGTCTTGCAATTGCAATTGGTTCTCCTTCTGGACTCAAATCAAGACAGAAATGACTGATAGAAACGACAGAAACACATACAGTGCCGTAAGCGGCCTTGAAACCCTGCAGCTTAGGGAGGGTCTGCTTCTCAAAGACCTCCGCGGGGACAGCACCAGTAGCAACGAGGCCCTTGAAAGTCTCGATAGTGATATCCCACAGGTTATCGTGCTCCTCACGGAGCAGGACAACCAAACGGGTGGACTGGGTGTTGAACGAGCTAGGAACGTTCAAGATAGCAGCGTTGACGAGCTCCTCGATCTTAGAGTCAGGCACGGGGCTGCTCTTGCCGAGCTTGTAGATGGTGCGGCGGGACTGGGCCGCTTGGATGAGGGCGTCGGTGGTAGACATTGTTGCTGGGGAGGAAGTTGGAGATGAAGAGGTAAATGAATTGGGCAGGGACGATGTGAAGGATCGTCGTTGGAGGGGCAGATGGCTTGTTATCTGTGATGGCGGGGTTGGGCCAGCTAATACTGCTCGAGTGCATGTGGTGGAGCCGAAGGTGCGGCAATGGGAGTGGAGCTTGGAAGCCGATCGAAGTGCGCGAGAAGCCATTGGATTGGATTGTTTAGATTGGTGGTGAACGAGGAGGGTGGGTGTTTTCTCATATGTGTTGGTTGATTCTTGTAGTTGGGGTCGATGGAAGGGTCCTTTAGGGCTTCTGGGCGGGCTTAGCTAAGGGGAAGTAAATGATGACGAAGGGCTTTGGAATCCAAGTTTAAGGTGAGAGATTCTTCATGTTGAGAATAGCGGAGATGCAATATAAACCCAATTCGGGTTTTCCATGGAGACCAGCGGAATTAAATGCGGAATTACGGGTTTGGCTGATTAATGCTAAGGTGAGAGTGTATTTTTGTGAATCAGCATTGACACACACCCCCGATCGGATGAAAAGCTCCATGGACTCCAAAAGATGCCCATTATCAAATTATCCCCAGAAAAGACATCTCTAGACTATTTTCAATTTGGTGGGATCAACGACTCATTGCTATTATTTTTATTTCTTCCCCGGGATTGACCAAGCTTTGATCGGCAGAGCGGCGTTCGTACCTGCATCATCCTTACGAGCTCTACATTAGTACATATGTAGTTCGTTGCGACTCTGACACTAAAATATGAGAACGTCTGCGAGCGCCACACAAATGCTGACTTCCTGCTGATAAGTTACCTGAAAGGTACTGGATGGATGCTGTGGACTTGCCAATATCCTCAGGGGTTCTATGGAGGAGGAGAGATATTCAAATGAATATTCTATACTGTACATATTGCGTTTGCCACGAGGCTCTTCTGCACGGGTCCCAGCGTATTGGTATCGAGTCCCCCAAGGGGGTGCCTGGATTATTCTGGAAATCTTGGCATCCAAAGCCAAGAATAGAGCTTATCGGATTCGCTTTCGAACCGAACCAGAATCAATAGCGCCATGGCATGAAAAAAGGGGGAAACACCGATGTTCCGACCTCTGGGGCGGGGCCAAGATTATTGGACAGGATTGGTGTAAAATCCAAACGTGGCTGCTGACTTCTAATCTCCAGGATAAAAGATGAACCTGGGCGAGAATTGGCGAGAACCACAAAACACCCTCTCATTGGCCAGGAATGAGACAAAGTCCGGAGCTAACAGTTATAGCCGTATTTTTAGCCTGTTCGATGCTTTCTTCTCGGTCATAATACCCTCAAAGAGAACCGCCTAGACTGCTGAGATTCTGGGAAATGATTCCTTGGCCAACCACGCCCCAGTCTAACCAACACATTCCCCAATTACCGAGTAGTGAGATGAAAGACCCTGAAAGATGCGGTGGAGGCAAAAAAGAGGCTCAACGGGGAAGGACTAGACTGCTTACTGCCCAGCCATGGGCCTACATAAGCCTTAGACCCTGATACCCTTGACGAATTCCTCTGTTTTTTCTTTCTCTAGTTCTTCATTCAACTCAAAACCCACCCTATACAGTCACTCTTTTACCCTTGGACACTGTTCACCAGTCCGACCATTCGTTTTATACCCACATTCTCTCCACATCCCAATCCAAAATGCAGTTCAAGCTCCTCGCCGCCCTCCTCTTCGCCGGCACCGCCCTGGCCGCCCCCCAGGGCACCAGCACCTCGTCCTCCTCCAGCGAGGACGACTCTATCCTCCTCGACTCGGTCCCCAGCTCCATCCTGACCGTCATCGCGACCGCCATCCCGGCGACCTGGTTGGCTGACATCATGGACCCCTCCTCCAGCGCCTCCATCATGTCCGAGATCGAGGCCGGCACCCTGCCTGCTTGGTACAACAACCTGCCCAGCAGCGTCAAGGCCTGGGCTACCAGCGCCTACGGCTTGGATATTACCGCTACTGACTCAGCCAATGCCGCTACCACTACTGCCGCCGGTGCTGTTGCGACCGCGACTGGTGCTGCTACCACTGCTTCTACCACTGGTTCGGTCGAGTCTTCCAGTGCTGCTGTGAGCGGCGCTGTTTCGTCGGCTACGTCCGTTGCGTCCAAGGCTACTTCTGCTGCGGCTTCGTCTGCTCATGCTTCTGCTACTTCTACTGGTGGTGCTCCCGTTGCTACTGGTGGTGTTGCTATGAGCATTATGGGTGCGGCTGGTATTCTGGGCCTTGCTCTGGCTCTGTAGGAGGTTGTCTTCTAAGGGTGTGGTTGTGTTGTGTTGTTTTGGTAGCACGATGTAGGGATAATGTTTATAAGGCTATACCCACATACAAGCAATCATCTTTAATAATCATGAATATTCTCTTCGTACTCACCTGTGGCTACTTGCACTAGATAGACCTCCCGAAGAGAATATGAACCCGGTTGATGTCTGAGTGTGTGAAATCCTGGCAGATGCGACAGGAAGGACTAAGACCCCACAGCTAATCCCCTCTCTGTCCTATGTACTCCGTAATTCCATGAACCATATAATCTACTTCCTCATCGCCCGAAACACAACCAAATCCCTCACAGGAGGATCCATCCACGCCAACTCAGCCCCACCAACCAGCGTCTCAATCTCATCAAACCCGCACTTCTGCAGCACCCGTATAGAAGGTGTATTCTTTGCATCAACCTTCGCCTCAATATAAGCCGCATCGGGCCGGAGAATGAAATAGTGCCGCACAAAAGCAGATACCGCCTCCGTCGCGTATCCCTTCCCCAAGCCGATGGATGGAAAATATATCCCAGTTCTGGCACGGGGTCATCTTTGTGAACGCCTACGATGCCGATGACATGGGATTCCTCAGCGCTGAGAGGTTCCTGCTGGGAAGAGGAGGGGCGGATGAAGACGCCGTAGTTGTCAACGCCCGGGCGGGATTTGTCAGGGACGATGCCGGTTATTCTGCCTTTGGTTTCTTCGATTGTTTTGCAGAAGCCTCGGGAGCTGGATTGGTTGGTCAGAGCTTGAGTCTGGATTTAGCGTACGGTTTATGGGTTGGGGTTGTGGATTACCTCCATTGGGTGGTAACGGGATCGGACCAGATACGGTGGAAGCCCTCGAGGTGGGCGAGATCGAGTGGCTCGAGCCTCAGGCGTGCAGTCTCCATCGCAGAGTATTGCTTGAGGTTAAGGTTATGCAGGGGTTGCGCTAGATCGTCTTGAAAGGGAAGATTAAGAGTCATATAGAGTGCGAGATATAAGCGGCTACAAAACGACACAGAGATTGAATCCATGGATACGGGCGCTTGGGGTTCCGCTAGTCTGGAGATGCCTGACACATGGTAATACGAGAGAGCCGAGGCGTATAAACCTATATATAGAGAACTACCTAATTATTGAAGGCTGCGCGACTAAAAAATTTATGTGAACGAATACTGCTAAATAAAATTGATTCCTTCACAATGTCCTAGTAATTCAAGACGCTCCTGTCCTTGGTTCTGTGTGAGACAATTCTATCGGTCGGTTCCCTCCTCAAGTCCTTCCCGTTTGTGGTGTCGCTTGGCTTCGGAGTTTCGGATGGATATGATTTCCGGGCGCTTGTCCTCAGCTGGAAGTATAGTTATAATGTACGGAGTAAACATTGTTACAAAGTACATGGTTATGGAGATTTCAAGCACCTTATTTTGGGTTAATATCTCCGGAATGATTATCTCGAGGCTTGTAAATACGAGAGCTATGAGATACAAGAAGTAGGTAAAGCTTTTATCCCAATGAATTGACTTCACCTTCTCTTTCCACATACAAAGCCCCAGGTTGCCAAATTCATCCGGCAATGCCCAGTAACTTCATCTCGATGCCATAACACATGACACAGTCAGACAGTCACCAATCCCTTCAAAATCTTCCCAGACAGTGTCAGGTAGATACATATTCGTCTGCAGTATCGTTCATTCTTTACCGGTTCAGATGAGGCTCTGCTGAAGTAGAATTTTGTGGCACTATCCAATCATATCCTATTCCTTTCCTGGGAATCACCATTTGCGATTCAACAAAAACCCTCGCTTGGGCCTTAGCCGTTGGCCTTCAAAGGGGGGCAGAGAAAGGACTCAAACGCCAATGAGAGGGACAAAAAAAGCTTATTTACATGTGACGAAGCTTTCAGCCCTATCAGCCTTACTGCTCTAAAATAGGTAGTAATCAGTAGATCGAAGCTAAGTCTAGAGTTATTTTAAGTTCTCTTGCACGCTGATCTCCATTCTAGTGTCAAACTGTCAAAATGTGCTCCGAACCGATGATTATCACGATATAGTGCTACGTGTTACGCTAAGTGGCGGGTGAATACGAGTAGTCGTCAGCCACAGTTCACCTTGAGCATAAAGGAAAGAGAAATTCGTAGTGTTGGAGAACGTGGTGAATTCTCCTTAGAATCGGTCTTTTTTGCGACTGTCTACCACAATGTCCTTAAACAACACAAACAACCAAAGCAAGGTAAGCCAATAGTTACTCTTTTAGCTCGTGCTGATCTCGTTATTTTTTAACTTGTGATATTGTCTGTTTGTGATAACTTTGTTAAAAAAAGTCTCTAGAAATTCTACACGCTATCTGCCCGTGAACAATCTAGTCATAGCTCCTCTACCTGCGATCAATGCGGCACAAAAGTCACGACACCTTTTTGTACCCAGTGTGGTAAGAAGATAGGAGGGTCTACCGATGAGTCCTCCCTCTGAGGTCAATGTGGTACATCAGTTACGACCCCCTTCTGCACGAAATGCGGTAGGAAGCGCATACAGCCAAGCCAAAACATAGCAGCGCGATGTGAAACGGACACCCGGGCCCTACAGGTAAATTCTAGAGGCGACTAAACTTTGCCATCCTGGCTACGAAACAAGAACCTTAGTCATTGCACGATCTTTTAAAAGTCTAGTGGAACGGAGCATTGCTGCCTGGAATTCTCTGGCTTATGCTAGAGACCCAGATATACAAATCCCCGTTTCTAGACTCTCCGACCTCTTGAGGAGCTTTGGCTCGGTCGATGATCTCTTCCGCTCCCGGACAATGTTCTGGTTCAGCCACGACTTTGGATTCTCCTCAAAGTCGCACAATACATGCTTAACGGTTCGGGTGACTTTGCCAAAACAGCAGATATGGAACCATATATCAACGATGTCCATGCTATCAAAAGTGAGGGGGTTCACCAAATTATCAAACGACGCGGGTATAGCTGCTCTGTGAGTCGGGATTACCGACTCCTCATTGGCTGGCTGAAGCTTCTCATTATCATGTCTAAAACTGTCCCGGAGATTCCTATGAAGAAGTTTATTCTGGACTCGCTCGAGCCTGAAAGTGTCGGCGGCTTAAAACATATGGATACGGGTATCAATGTTGACAAGACTAGTGGCATTGTGTCGCATAACGGCGCTGTTTATCGATTTGATCTTTTGTTCCCTCTCGACGAGGACGGCTTTCCCAAAGGAGCTTCATAGCCCGTGACCTGCGTCCGAGGGCGACAGAGGCACACAATACGGTACTAGACAGGATCTTTCCATGAAAGCAGCTGCGCTATGCAGGTGGAAAGGCAGCCAATTTTGGTGCCTGAAGCTCGGATTTTTGGCGTATATCTCGCAGCCCCTACATTCTAATGTTAATATACGAGTTGATTCGTTTGTTTAATCTTTCTAGCGAGCAAGGTACAAGTCTGGATTTTTTTGAGAGTTACGTTACATTTTCCCGTTGTCTTGTGTCTGCTAGCGTGGTTCATGATCGGAAAAGTCTGGTTTTACTTGATCCTCTACGGGTCCCATGGCGGATTGACACATATTTATGTGTGGTCGTTGATAGAGCACGCAGTTTGTGGCACTGTCGCTGGCCCACGTTCGACTTAAACTACCTTCGGTTAGAAGTCTAACCTGGGAACACTCAGGCATAGTTGGAAATTCTACCATGATAATAAGTTAGAGGCCAGGATAGATGTTGAGTTATTCACATACTCGATTAGATTCCCGTCAGGATCCCTGACAAACGCTCCGGATTTTCCCCACGGCCCCAGTTCTGTCTACAATTTTGGCACCTTCCAACACCTAAAAAAAATTAGTATGATGAGATCAACGACTTATATCTGCTATTGATACCTCAATCTTAGCGTCCTGGAAAGCTTGCAAAACCTTCTCGACATTCTCATCCGTCAAAAAGCACAGATCCGCGCTTCCAGGTTGAACCTTCTGGGCCTTGGGCTCGAACTCTTTCCCCGATTGATGGAGATTGATTTTTTGACTCCCAAATATGAGCGCGTTTCTAAGAAAATTAGTTTCGCTTCAAATTTAACTATGTTTAACGTAATATTGACCTTTGGATAGCGGGGTTGGCCGGCGTACTAAACACTTCGTGGCGCATACCCAGGTGGGTAGTATAGAAAGCTACCGTCTCTGGGATGGATCGCACTGTGAGGACAAGGTGGTCCAAGGACTTGACTGCAAATTTAGCTGCCATTGTAGAATGATAGGTGTGTATATTTGGCCGAGCTCCGAGGAAATGAAGAAAAATGACTCAAATACTGCAGGGGTAGTTAAATGTAAAAAGGCGCATTACTCATCGGCCCGTGGGCTGCCGTCAGGTTCTACCTAACAGCCGAGATCGGCTACATGCTGCGACGGGCGATTACATGCTTAGTCTATTTTACGAACGCACGATATTCCAGTAAAAACAGCTGCAGGATGCAGCATACCAACTGTTTTAGAATGTAGCACCTATCAAGGAAATAGGAAATGAAAATTGGCTGAAGCAATCAAGTAAGTCATGATATCTAGAAAACGCCGCGATGTTTTGGCGAGAATGACCACCAAACATACAAGATAGCAAATAGCTGATCTTTATGAGGGCTTGGTAAGGGAACCGTCCTCATGCACTTGAATTCCCTCTTCGGAAAGCTTGATGGCTGTTGAAAGGTTTAGATAGACGACGCAAATACTCCCGAGGGCAAAATTTACGAATGCAGCAAGGGCGGTGCTATCCGCATTTTGCTGTCCTTGTCTGGTCCTGGACGCGTGGCCTTCTTTAGCCAAGTTTCGGCACCTTTTCCATCGATATCTGATTTTCAACAAGGACCCTTCGTCAATATCCCTAGAGGTGCCCCCAACGACAGTATGCGTCATCTCGTGTAGTATGACTTTGTCCAGAATCGACTCGAGATCAGTGGTTGATAGTACAATATTGTGGCCAACAGCCCAATTGGCGAGAAACTCGATAGTCCTTGCCTTTTTATTAAGGTATTTGGCGTCTATCAATCCCTTGATCTTCTTAGCCCATTCAAGCATCCATAAGCAGAGCTGAATCTGAGAGGCTTCATGATCTTTCGTCCAGACAATAGTGTAAGCCAAGGTAGGAGGTTTCCAGCCTTGGCAGGCTGCGATACACTCGCTTTTGACAAGAGCCTGGTTGACATCTAATGCACTGATTCCCAAATTAGGTTCGAAATAGGTCGTGGTTTTTGATCTCAGGACTTACCATTGTCATAATAATTTTTCTTGTCGTCTGTCTCCTCGGAGCGAGATAAATCGCAATAGATCACGAGCTGTTTGACCTTGAGCGGTAATTTTGTACTATCAAATTGGAAATTCCTTACATTATCAGCCTCGTTTAAGCTAGCTTCGACGTTGCGGTCTTTCGCAGAGACGAGCTTCTTAGTTTCGCGAATCATAAATAAGTATAACACACAAGCCACACAAGCCGAGCCTTTAGCCCGGTTCGAGACATATTAGCTAAATACTCCACTAGAGCACATGTGGGTGTTAACTATATACAAAATAGAAGGGTATAATTAACGACTGCACCTTTTCTAAAAAACTATATACAAAAACAGTGAACTTACTAGTTATTAGTGAGAACTTCGCTATACGATAATAGCTAGGAGATATTACCTACGATAAACTACTTAAGTATAGCGGGGCCTACATACTACAGTAGACTGTAGTAGGGTCTTTAGGGGTCCCAGGTCATGGGTGGGGCAAACTCTTTTCAACACGCTAAGCCCACCCCGAGGCCGACAAGCTCCTGCCAAGAAATCACTGGGCATCTGATCTTACCTAGTACCAAGATCTTCTCGAATCATTCCACCATTTGTTCCACTGTCATGTTTGAGGCCATTTTGCAAGATGGCGAATTTTTTTCATATCGCAGCCAGATTAGTTTCTCTTATCCTCCAAAGCGTGACCTCGACCTGAAGGCTTTCCAAGGAGTCCATTCTGGCGAGGATTTTCCATGCGGCGTCCCAAAAGTAAGGTATATCAAGAGGATATTCCCAAGCACCCATAGCTAGTTGTTGACCCTCAGCATCAATGGTGAATAGATTTAAAGGGAAGGATAACCGGATAGAGCGAATTCTGTCTAGGCGCCGGGGAAGAATAGTACGCTCAAGGTCGACAATAGTACGAGTCTGCCGGAAACTCAAGAAATTTTCGGAATAGAGAATATCAATAGCCTCCACGTATCTTTCTCTATTAGTATTGGTAATAGACACAGACGTAATTCAAGGCACAAGTGAACATACATTCGACGACATGGTTGTAATATTGCAACTCGAATCGGCCGCGGGTAACAGCTTTCAAATTCAGGCACGTAGTAGCGTTCTGGCCACGCTTTACCTTTCTCGGGCGGTTTCGATCTATCTGAGATCCGTTGCATCGTTGCATCGTGATTCCAGGTTGAGCCCCAACACTCCAAGCGATGCCAACCTGGCACTGGTGATTCGTAATTGAATCGGCAGCGCTGACTGAGCAATCGCCCGTCACCGCTGGTTACGTGAAGTTCCGGGCGGTCTGCTGGAGCCAGTATTTCCCGATAAATTTGATGCCGTATTTCGGGTGGAAGCTTGGTGAAGAATGCTGATTGATCTTGAGACAACGGTGATCGGGCAGCCAGGGCGCGCTTTCGCCGTGGTAGCGTATCAGTACGATCGCCTTTTAGTTTGGGCCGGCGTGGACTGTCCTCTTGGTCTTGATGGCGAGTAAATAGGGATTTTTGTGCAGGTAAAGAGATGGGGAGAGGAGAGGTGACGTTGTTTTGTCTTTCAATGGGAACATAAATGGCCCCCAGCCCCCAGCCCCCAGGGTCGAGACATTACCTGGCCCCTCTAAAAAATCCCTCGAAACTGGGCCTCTCGATAATGAAAAGATCAAGTATAGACCACATGACTATTCGAAATGGGCTACAGTGATAGCGAGAAGAGAACTATTTGGATTCGATTTTGGGGTATATCGTTGCCCTTAACCTATTCTCGTAAGTATCGCAGGCTTTCTCCACTCGCCCTATTCTTCCGATTTACCCGTCAAGAGACAAGAATAATGCGACCGTGACTGAAAGATAAGCACTGCCCAGAGAACGAATACGACCAGGCGATCTATTTGACACTTGTCTGTCGCCCCGATCTGGACAAAGAGGGGACGAATAGGACGAGTCAAAACGGGCCCCGGAACCAACGATGCAGTCATGGGGCGCAAGTTGTAACCGTAGAAATACCTCATTCTTTTCAACCTCAACCCGTGCGGCATTTAATGTTCATCCCAATATAATAGCTATAAAAGCCATCTCTCTATACACGTTGAACGAAACAAACCCATAGGAAATCCTAATAGCATCCAGCGTCACCATGTCCTACACCTCATACTCTGAGGCGCGAATGTCGCTTCATTCCAAGGGCTTTAAGCCCAAGCCTCGCAAATCGATGAGACCACCCGAGCGCGAGATCGCCCTTCGAACAGAATCCATCGTTCCTGCCAAGACAACCCTTATACTGAAGCCAAGTGGGAATGCCCAGTCCGTCGCGGCATACATAATCACCGACGAAGAAGAAGAGCCCGTATACACAGTTTCCGGTCGCAAATATGGCGATCGCGTTTGTCGAGAATTCCACGACGCTTCGGGGCTACCCTTATTCGAACTTCACACGAAGAGTGCGCTTGGCAGGCCTTATTCGTGGTTCATCACCATGCCGGGTGGTGGTGATCCAAAAATTGCCGAGGGAGAGCCTCGATGGGGAGGCAATCATAAGAGTATGAAGTTCTCGTTTCGGAACATGGCTGCCAACGATACGAAGCGCGACGAGGATAAGGATATGACTCTGGTTGTGACTCCGTGCGGTGAAATTATGGCCCGATATGATATTATCGATGGAGATAGGAGGATTGCTGGGGTGTATGAGAGCATTCAACACAATGACACCCTGGCTCTGCTGCCTAAGTCACGACGGAAGGGTCTTCGACCTGCTATGGACTTGACGATTGTGGCGGGTGTTGATTCTTCCTTGGTGAGTTTTTTTGATTATATCTTGAGGTATAATTCTCATGCTGATTCTTGAACGCAGGTGGCTGCGATAGCAATTATCATGTTTGAATGGACCTACGGGGCGGAGTAAAGTTGCCAAAGTATGAAGAAAAGGGAAGGCATGTTATGCTCCGCTCTTGGCTATCTCCACTCCTTGCCATTTTTTCTCTCTCTTTATTTGGGACTGACATACAAATCGACTGGTTTCAGGCGATGTCATGTGGCGATGGTTCTTATGCTTGCATTGCATTGATATATCTGGCTTAGGTAGCGACTGACGCAGCCTGCGAGGCGTAGGGTGTATTTCCATCACGAAGAATATATCAAGATATTTTATCACAGCAAGAGTAAATAAGTCCCCTATTTCTTGGATGATGAATGCCACGATCTCGAACTGTGTGGAGTTCACACAAGATCGAGATAGATACTGACAATTCATAACTGCCTTCCCATAGCCCACTTTGTTTAGCTTTTCTATCGAATAAATTCAAGTTTCAGTCCAAAATCGTGCGACGGTGCAACTTATGTGATGTCCGGTCAGCTCCATTGTAAATACGCCTTAGAAAGTGAAGGCTTAGACTGTGTGGCGTTTGTCGCGATGGAATCCATTCATTGAATCAGCCTTGAGTCATTTTGCCCGTATTTTTGGGGCCATGCTACTGCCTTGTCTTATGCATAGCCACAGGTAACCTTCAGAATCAGATTGATCATGTATAAGTAAATATTTCTATACTCTGCATCTGCTTCGAGTGCCTGGTTTCTCAATCTTCAGGTCCTAAAGTATTTGTTTTACCCCGCCTGCTCGCTGCGCCCCACCTGAAACGTCTCTTGCAGATCAAACCTGGTCACCGGCAATCAAAGACACAAACAAACAAGAACTTGGAAAAGATACCATCATGACTTCCAACAAAGAACCCAGAATTGGCGTTGGTGTTTTTGTCATGAATGCCGAGGGCAAGTTTGTCCTAGGCAAGCGAAAGGGCAGCCATGGCGCAAGTGAGTCATTCCACTCCCTATAATCCCCCACCACACCTGTTCAATGCATCAGCCAGAAGGAGCAAATCGCGTGCTTAACACATTTTATAACTTTGTAGATACTTGGGCCTTACCTGGTGGACATCTCGAGTTCGGCGAGTCCTTTGAGACCTGCTCCGAACGCGAAATTCTCGAAGAAACAGGCCTACAAATTCGCGATATTCGGTTCTTGACTGCCACGAACAGTGTCTTTGAAGCTGAAGGCAAACACTATGTTACTATATTCATGGCAGCAGTTCTCAGCAATGATTCCGATCAGCCGGAGGTAGGCGAAACCGCATATAACATGTCTAGCTTATTGATCTCTCCTGGCTGACTGAACATCAAGATCTTGGAACCTGAAAAGTGCACAGCATGGGAATGGGCTTCGTGGGATGAGCTGCGAGCTGAGGGGGTATCGCAACTGAGCTCAGGGTCGAACCACACTGGGAGAGAGCTATTCCTGCCTTTGTTGAGCCTCATTGAACAGAGACCTGACTTCCGTGTTTAATTGACCCTTTTCAGGTGACACTACTCGGCGTGACATTACTCGGCGCCATGAAATAAAATTAAAATAGAACATGCATATTGAGAAGAATTTTTGAGATCTGAGTTTTACTATGAATGGCGGAATCTAGATTTAGGGGATTGATACATCATCATTTTCAGCCGTGAAGTATGCCAATGGATCGCTATCTTGATGACATTGTCCTTCATAATCAACAAGGCCATCACAGGAGTTAGGGGGGATATTTTATTGAATCACTGTACACTCCTACAAGTGTGAGCGGGTTGTTTCGTTACGCATAGCTAGCTACCTTTATCATGATAGCTATTACTTAAACAGGCTCATGTAGCGGATCTTTCTCGATGCGGATGTTTGACGTCATTTCGAATCACTACATTCCCAGCGAGCGCGAAAATCAATAGGATTTACGCTCTTGGTGTATTATTCTAGGTGTCTTATTCTTATTGAAAATAGGATAAAGAGTAAGTGGAGAACAGGTTTGTAAAACAAAGTGTGCTGGAAGTGGATGGAGTTCATAGCACTCGTCAGGGCATCCGAGAGCCAACTAAGCGTGCA
This sequence comes from Penicillium subrubescens, assembly GCF_028828155.1. Classification (NCBI taxonomy): domain Eukaryota; kingdom Fungi; phylum Ascomycota; class Eurotiomycetes; order Eurotiales; family Aspergillaceae; genus Penicillium; species Penicillium subrubescens. The sequence continues at coordinate 1,636,330 of NW_026643151.1, read as the reverse complement.
AGCCTTGGCTGATTTATGCTCAATCTAGGAATTCCTTCCCAATTCTATGTATTCAGACTTCAGACGATGTGTATAGATTATTCTGTTAAACTATGAGATGTAGCGCTGAAACTCTCTCGACTGACAGTCAGAAAGCTGTTGATGTTATCCGTGAATATACCAACACGTCTCTCAAGGACAGGCATTATTCATTCCGCGGAGTTAGTTGTAGGTTGCACCCGGAACTACCTAGTGGGGAAGACAAAATTCAGGGTCTGAGGCAGGTGCACGTTCATCCCCGCAGCCTCATCAGTCACTACACTAGGTACATAAGTATTTCCGCGGCAGTTATATCCCGGGAAATGGGAACCTTATCCACCTACAGTAGACGCATCTGCTGCAACGAACTACAATGCTTGACTTGTAGGAGTCCCCAGTATTTACGGGACAGTATATCACGCCTGGCTGGCTTGCTCATTCAACTTAATATTTCGGGCTTTCTTTATAGCGGCAGACAGCCACAGACCAAGGACCCTCACTGGTATTGCGTAAGGGGACTTAGGATGGCGGTGAAATTCGACGAATAGTCTCAGTTATGCTAATTGCAATTAAAGCACAGATTATTTTTTTTAAAAGTCATAGCTTATACGTGGGGAAGATGACGTTTGCTAGATAAAGTTTCATGGTGGTGTTCGTCATTCTTATATCCGGGCTGGACCAGACATGGAGAGCTTGAATGGCTATTATGTTTGTCTACAACAATCAAACATCCAACTTTCACACCTGTAATTTGACCCTTGTAAAGCATTCTCTGCTCACACTCCCTCGCGCTGTGGGAAAAGCCCGTCCAGAATCATACAATGACACCAAGACCACACTACACACATCCCGACCGCAGTCATGGCGGCTCATCCAAGGATGAAATCCAAAATGAACCAGACTGGATCAAAACTCATAGCCACCGAATCGGATTTTGTGATCCTGACGATCGGCACCCGGGGCACACCCACGTTGGAGATGAATGGGAAACCGAGCGACAGCGCGAATTTCTCACCCAGGCAAAGAAAGAGGCCGAGGAGCTCAGTGAGGAATTGAGGAATAAAAAGCTGATCAATGTCCGCGAGTTCATGGCCAAACAAGAGGTGTGTACTAGAATCTCGGTAAATTCCCTGCTTGGCTCCTTCTCTGACTGATTACTATAAGGACTATCACTTGAGATTTCCTGAAAATCATCCTACTGGATGGCGCTACGTGCTTCATACCACGGAGGATTTTATCAAGTACAAACAAGACTGGCCTGTCAATGTAAAGAAGCGGCAGGAAGAGGCTGAGGAGAAAAAGAAGGAGTCCGAGCAGAAGGAAAAGGATAGTAAGAATCCACAGAAGGAACATGAGTGGCGACGGGGTCGCGGCGAGAACGAGACACACCACGAGGCCCATGCAACTGACTCGAAAGATAATAATAAAGACTACAGTGACAGTGAGAAGAAGGAGGGGCAACAAAGTCTGCAAGACAAATACTCGCCACAAGAGTTGTCTCTATTGCGCCTGCTACAAGCCGAGAGTGAATTGATGCGGACCATTCAAGAGAACGATGGCACAGCCAAAACTCCTATCAAGCCAGCCAAAGAGCAGGATCTTTCTATTGACGAGACCGATCAGTTCACTCCGGACAACTGGATCCCTCGATCCACCAACCTCGTCCGTCTGACAGGGAAACACCCACTCAACTGCGAGCCTGAGCTAACAGCCCTTTTTGATGCGGGTCTGATCACCCCGAACCAGCTCCATTACATTCGAAATCATGGGCCAGTACCTCATCTTTTATGGGAAACCCATAGAATTGATGTTGCAAATGGCAAGCTTGTGCTATCGATGGACGATCTGCAGAATAGCTTCGAGGCCATAAACATCGCGGTGGCATTAGCATGCGACGGCAACCGTCGGAAAGAGCTCAACATGATCAGAAAGTCCAAAGGCTTCAACTGGGGTGCCGGTGCAATTAGTTGTGCTTTCTGGAAGGGAGCTCTCCTATGTGACGTGCTTTCAGCTGCCGGCTTGGACGACGATATCATCCGGAACAGTGGAGTCCGTCGTTGGGTACATTTCGAAGGTGCAGATGAGCTCAGTGAGGGCAAGTATGCCACATCAATTCCACTGGCATATGCTATGGATCCTGAGAACGATGTGATACTGGCCTATGAAATGAATGACGTCCCATTACCACCAGATCACGGCTACCCAGTGCGATTATTGATTCCCGGCTTCGTTGGTGGCCGTTGTGTCAAGTGGCTTCATAGGATTTGGGTCTCCGAGAAAGAAAATGACAGTCATTATCATATTTGGGACAACCGTGTTCTTCCTGGTTTCGTTCGCGATATGGACTCGGAGTTTGCGCATACCATGTTCCACCACCCGAGTACGGCTTGCAACGAGCAAAATCTGAATTCGATCATTGTCAAGCCTGAGCATGGCGAGACCATCCATCTTTCTAATGTGGGTAGCAATCAAAGCTACCGGATTTCGGGTATCGCATACGATGGTGGTGGCCATGAAGTCCAGAGGGTGGAAGTTAGTTTAGACGGTGGGGAGACCTGGCTATACTGTGTCCGCAAGGTGAGACTTGACTTTCACGACTGCACGTATTGTATCGAGCCACTAATATTGAGCCACTAGTTCCCTGAGTACCCAGTCCGCCATGGAAGGAAGTTCTGGACGTGGATTCATTGGCATGTGGATGTTGGATTGGCACACTTGATTCGAGCCGAGAGCATCGTCGTCCGCTGCTTCAATGTCTTCAAAAACATGCAGCCAGAAAAGCCAGCATGGAACATAATGGGGTAAATCTACATTACCTTTAGATCCTATAAGCCTTGCTAACGCTATCTAGGATGATGAACAATTGCTGGTATACAGTACGCCCGGAGATCCTCCATGATCAGGATCATGATGGCATCAGCCTTTACTTCCGACACCCGACCGAGCCTGGCACTGGAAAGGGAGGCTGGATGCAGCCCACGACAGAAAACCAGATCGAAAAGATCAAGCATGAAGTGGCATCACCACAGAAGCAGTTCACGCGCGAAGAGATTGAAAAGCATAACAAGGAAGATGATTGTTGGATTGTCATCAATGGCAAAGTCTACGATGCGACGAGTGTACTGGAATGGCATCCTGGTGGCAAAGCTCCAATCATGGCACACGCAGGGAAGGTGCATGTCGATACCACCGACGAATTTGACAGCATTCACGATGATTATGCGGAGCAGAAATTGAGTGGTAAGATTTGACATTCAAGCTTGTTCTTGTGCAGACTCTGACTGATTTGATATAGAATGCGTCTTGGGTCTGGTCACCGAGAAAGCAATGGGATTCATTAAGGGGCAAGCCGAAGATGCAGCGAAAGAGAAAGCCAACCCTACAGAAACGGGCTCAGAAACTGTTTTCAATCGTCACCGATGGAATGCCATCCGTTTCGCGGAGAAAAAGGCACTTTCTGAAGACACGAATCAGTATACTTTTTCTCTCGCACCGAATGCGAAAAAGTTGGGCCTTGGAACCTGTCAGCATCTCCAATTGGGATTCCATTTCAGCGATCGACTCGTGGTGAGGCCATACACGCCCACCCGACCGGTCTTTGAAAAAGAGGAAGATGGAACGTTCGATCTGGTTGTCAAGACCTACCGCCCAGATAAATCCCAGCCAGGTGGCACGATGAGCAATATCCTTGACTGTCTCCGACCCGGCGAGGAAATCGAGGTGAAAGGCCCCACTGGCGAGATAAAGTACATCGGCCAAGGCAAGTTCTTAATCGATAAGAAAGAATACCACTTCGGCAAAGTCAGCCTCGTACTAGGTGGCTCCGGTATAACGCCCGGGTACCAGCTTATCTCACGAATCTTGCGTGCGAAAGATCGGGGTGAGAAGGAAGACAAGACCGCTCTCAAGGTTATTGATGCGAACAAGACCGAGGGCGACATCCTGCTGCGAGGAGAACTGGACGAACTGGCCAAGAAACATTCAGATCAATTCCAGATCACACATATTCTTTCACATCCTGGTGATGACTGGAAGGGCGAAAAGGGCCATGTGTCGAAGGAGATTTTGGAGAAGTATGCGTTTGGTCCCGAAAAGGGGGTTGTGGCTCTACTTTGTGGTCCTCCGACCATGATTCAAAAGGCTGTACTTCCAGCTTTACAGGAGACGGGGTACAAGGAGGATGAGAATTTGTTTGGATTTTGATTTCTGGTCTCGCATGACCAATGCCATCGTCATTTGTTATCGGCCCTAGCGTTCCCTGGAAGCATTGTATCCACTAGCACGATGTTGTGTACCGTTCATTGCAGAAGCAATCATGACGCCTTTATACAACTTAATGCAACTGGTTGTGCTCTCGCACTTACCTCGCGAGTCCTGCCAATATGCTTCTTCACTCCGTCAACTCATTTCTCACTGACCTACTACTGGAGGCTTTACCATACCTTGGTACCCATTTGTCTTATTTCTGTTGCACAATTAATGAAGATCACCAAGCCGATCATCAATATCATTTAGATCATCAATATACGCGATCGCCCACCTGCATCAAGCTTCCGCACGATCGATAAATGATATCATCCGGAATCAAACCTTGCATCGCTCCCGAAGATCAATATATGCATAATGCAACTTACCCACATAACATGCAAGGGGTATCAGGGGCGTAACACCGCATGTTTAGACTAAAAGCTTCATTGCTCCGGGAAAAAGTATAAATCTTCAGAATCATCCTACTACTTCCCTGAGACTCATCCATCAATTCCATCAAGTACCCTAGTCATAACGTTACTTCCAATCCACAACCAACAAAACCCCATCTTCTATATACCCTTCCCACATCTCCAAAATGCAATTCAACACTATCATCACGACAATCTGCCTCGCTCTTATCAGCGGCACCGTCACAGCCGAAAGCACACCCGTCAATATCCCAACGCCCGCAGTGACTCCTCCCTCTCAATCGGCATCGCCCTCTTTCACCCGCTCAATCCAGGCGGCAGCGTCTCGCTCTGCCACACCCACAGTCCAGCCAACACACCCGTATCTCAAGAGGACGGCTGCCACTGCTGCCTCGTCTGTGCATGTATCATCGACTCCAGTTGCACCTTCGGGATTTAAAACCTCTGCGATGCCGGCCGCTAGTTCAGCCGGGATCGCGGACATTCTGGGTGGTTTGTTGAATTTGCCTCTGCAATAGAGAAAAGCAAAAACACGGTTGTGGATTAGACGCGGAAGATTTTTGGATGGATATATTGAGCTTGGATTGAATTAGAAGATAGATAGATAGCCAGGTTATTGTCTCGGGGTTCACTTTGTTTCTATTCCATGTACTATCATTGTCGATTTTGTGAACTTAGTTTATGATATCATGTTATTAATCTCTTCCCGCGCCTGTTGCTTTTGCAATGAGGCCAAATGGACAATCTTTCTACAAGCGGAGAACAGAAGATAAAAGCAGTCAGAGAATCAAGGATCAATGTCCGTAGTTGAAGCTGTAGTTACTAAAAATATCAGACAGCCGCCCAAATCCAGTACACTGTAAATGTCATGAATCAATTATGACAAAAGAAAGCAGCAACCCGAAAGTACACAAAAATAAAAAACCACCCATGTAAGAGAGAACATATTAAAGGTCTTCCTGAACCCATGACCCCGTCCATGAAAAAGAACGAGGAGAAGAAAATGCGTGACTATGTTAGGTTCATAAAGCAGAGGATTTCAGGTCGCTGGGTGCTGATGAATGGGCAAGTGTTGCAAGGCACATTCACCCGATTCCTGGTCGCCGTTGAGTCCTTCATACCAGCCTCCGTCGATTAATTGGATTTCAAGGTCTCCCCAGTACTCGGCTTTCCCGCCGGCACTTGTTTTGAGGTCGAGGTCTCCGAGCCGAATGTCGACGGAGGATTTTTCATCCTTTGGAATCTATTATCTGATGTCAGTCATGGGTTCTACTTGGAGAATGTGCCGGACGAGATGCGCACCTTGATGTATAATGTGCAGTCTCGGAGCGTCATGTCGAGGGAAGTCTCTGTTGATTGTATAGGAGGTCCACGTAGACCAACTTTGCAGTAGGCCTTCTGATGAGATAACAGTTTCTGAAGTGTGTTATTGCGGAATAATATGTGTGCCAGTCGTATTCGGTCGCCGCAGCCTTTGATAAAACTGGTAGCTCGGAGGACATCCTCAAAGGTTTCAGAGACGAGATCAAGAGGGCAAAAGGATCGCTGCTCTTTCTGTCCCAGGCTTCGTGCCTCGTAATTCTTCATATCCCTCAGCGCACATGTTCGACATCTGTGAGCTGTCGCCGGTGCCGTGGGAGATTGAATGAGCCATTTTGGCTTTAGTTCTGCCAGCGTCGAGCCTGGATCATCAAATGTCGTCATATCGGTAACGAGTAGCCCGAATGGCTCAGTGAGGCTCAAATACCCGCCATGCCGTTTTTGGGGCCTGTCACCAGTTGACTCGGCAAGAAGAAGCTGCTCATTGCAGCGGTGGACCAGGCCCTCTGGCAGTCGTATGAGAGTTTGATCAACCAGCTCATCAGCCTTGAAGAGCGGGCGCACGGTGGTATTAAAGTTTTCCACAATCTCTTTGTACGAGACATTAGCCGCTGTGTCCTTGCGCAATCGAAGTAATTTTCCCGTGATTCGCTCCGCGGGTTCAAAAGCAACCGGGGACAAACGCTTTCTGGGATCTCTCTTGGCTGTGAGGGGAGATTTCACGGCTGAAACAAAGCGATAGACCACATTTGCACCGCCCTCAGCCAGATACACGAGCTGAACCCCCGGTGGGAGCTCCAGCAGACTAGGTTTGGTCATTCGTGAGTGAAGAGCCAAAAGACGTCGCAAGGAGCATGAGTCGTCTGGGAGAAACCAAGATAATAAATGAAAGACAACTTCGAAATTTCCTTGTGTCGAAGTCCAAAGCGTTCGTTTCTTGGTTTAGGTTCTGGAAGAGCGGTGGAGGCAACCCTGACCCTTAGCAGAAGGGATCCGAGGGAATACTCGATTGGTCACGCGAGACAAGCTACCGGGTCGATTGTTTGAGCATGCATCCAACATCCGGGGCTAAAGCGGATCCAAAATGGGGATTTTGACTAGCTTATAGCGGTGAACTGTTGGATCGGGAACTTTGACCTTTTAATCGCTGATTTATCTTGGCTGTGGATGAGTCGAGCGTGTTGTGAACGGGAAAGTCGAGAAAATGCCCGGGTTGAATGCACAGCCAGTAAGCGGGAGTCTAAGCACACACGACCAGTCGACTGAAGACCGCCGGGTGGCGGCCGTGAGGAAAAAGAAAAAGAAAAGTGCCGGCGTGTTGATCACAGACCAACCAGCCTTACGAGGAGAGCCCGCAAACTGGGGGGGCGCGGCGGATGTCGTGCAGGGTTTAGCTCGAATGGTGGGGGGGTTCAGCTCGGCATCAGTGGCGCCGGTCTTGGAGGTTGATCGGGCAAGCGATTGACAGTCCAGGGCAATGTGTAGATCTCTCTAGGATCACAATTTTGAGGCTCTAGTTGGGAGCAATGGCCTCAGCTGATTGAGAGAGTTGAAGATGGAGATGAGCTGGAACTTTCAGCTTTCGGGTCCCAGCCAGGAACCAGCGGCGGTCAGCGAATTCTCCGCGGGGTCAACCAGAAAAGCGGAAGAATCAACCCCGAATAACAACTAGAGCATTTAGATCGAGTAGAGTAATATTATTGATAAGATATTAAATTAAGAGAGTACTAAGAAATTTAGCTCTTAGTATTAGCTCGCACTATCCACCACCCGGTATGGATCTCATACGAACTATAGTATACTAGCACTAACTATTCTGCCGTAGCTCAACCTGCCACTACTCCGGACTTCCCCACCATCTCCCACTTCATCCTAACAACAACCCTCAACATGGACACCACAACCCTCCCCACCCCCGAGCACTGTCTGGCAGACTTCTGTCTGATCCCTGTAAGCCATAGAACCACCCCTCTAATAGACACAATCTCACATCCCCTCCAGATCGGGACCGCATCAGCCTCAGTCTCAGCCCAAGTAGCTGACGTCCAGCGCCTAATCGAACAGTCCGGCGTGAAATATGTCATGCACTCCGCAGGAACAACCCTCGGTACGCGATGACTGTACTTACCGGTTATCTTCTAATCCATTTGGTCCATCTGTTCTAACCATACCCTCCAATCAACACAGAAGGATCCTGGGATAAAGTGCACCAAGTCATCGGCCAGGCCCATACCCTCCTGCACAAGCAGGGTATTGTACGTATTCAGACTGATATCCGTGTTGGATCAAGGTATGTATCTCTCGGCGCTCATCTTTTCTTTTCCTTCAATGTTATCATTAGTGGGGTAGCTGTGACGCAAGTTGGATCAATAATTGGGACCTCACTAATGACTGGTCGAATTGATTCCAGAACCGATAAGGAGCAAACCGCTGAGGATAAGGTGAATAAGGTGCGGCAGTTGCTGGCTCAGGATAAGCAATAGATCAGAGTTTTGAATGGACCTACATTGATGGTCTAGCGATGGATATTGAATCATAGTCTCATCCAAAAGTGATATTTCGATTCTTTCTAGCACTAAATATGGTAGACCATTTCATGTCCTCGGGGATCAAGATATCCAGTACCTTGTTATAAATCAGGGTCATTTCAGTCATTTCCCACCTCGAGATAATCTCCCAAAAAACGCCATATCCCTCTTTTTGCATGGGTGCAATATGTCATATGCAATGCAATGCGCCAGAACCATGCCCAAGGATCCCTGATCAACAAAGCAGGACAAAAACAAGATAATAATCAATAGACCCGAACCACCCATATCCATACTCTATGTAGCGGGTCTAACCATGCGAGAGATTCATGTCTTAATGTCTCATAAGAACTGGATCAATCTCCGGTAGACACCTCCAAAATGTCCGAGAATAACAGAACGCTGCACGATAACAATAACCCAAGAAGCAAAATGTGATAAGGCAATGCCAAGATTCAAGAAGAACCAGCAAAGGAAAGGGGGTAAAGGGAAAAGGGGAACCGGAACGGAGCGAGACCCCTGAACCCTAGAAGGAGATACCTCCACCCAGGATACTATTCCAATTCCCACCAGCCCAGACCCAATCCCCCATACTCGTGCTAGCGCCGGACTTGGCCGAGCTCGCCAGCTCGACCAGCCCCTTGAACACGTTATTGACAGTAGATCCGTCACTACTCGAGGATGTCGACGAAGACGAAACGGACGTCCGTCCCACCGCGTTGGTCACGTTATTCAGACTATCCACCGTATCCAACGCGGGCCCCTTGTTGAAGAAGTCCACCAAAATAAAGGTAGGCTGTCGACCACCATACGCCGTCTTGCACTTAGTCGCCGTGCTGCCAAGATTACCCGTGCCGCCGGATGGGGCGTTCGTGGTCGACACGTAACTTGCGTTCGGGTACTCGATGTCCAGGATCGCCAGGTCTGTGGAGTACAAGAAGTGGTTCATCATGGGGAGGCGGTTGGAGGATAGCGCGGTGGAGATGGAGCCTGAGAGTGAGGATGGCCGGTCGGGCTCGCAGGTGAAGTTCGAGGGCGAGGTTACGTCGTAGTTGCTCTCCCATACGAAATCGAATTCCGACATTAGGTATGGGTAGTCTGTGCTGGTGGTCAATGGTGTGGCGAAGACGACGAGTCGCTTGCCGGAGTTGATCATTGTTTGGAGGGTTGGCCAGGAGGTGGGCGCTGTTGTGAGGGAGTCGGGTTCGTAGGTGTAGTTTGTGATGTTGGCGGTTTTGAATTCGGCGCCGAGTTCAGAGGCAGAGGCGCTGTCGGAGTTGACAAGGATGATTGTGACGACTATAGAAGAGAATGGTTAGTTTCCTGGTTCTCATTCTGTTCTGTAGATGGAGGGGACCACGGACCTTCATTAGGATGCTCATCCAGCCAAGACTTGATCTTGGCTAGCCAGTCGCTCAACAACCCTGCGTCCAATAGGGAGCAGTAGGAATGGCATAGACGCCATTGATTGTTATCCTTGTGTACCTGCGCAGTTACCATGCGGACACCAGCGCTCAGCTGGGTAGGAGTGTCATAGTATCTATACAAGCAGGGTTAGAACAAGTTAGGACTGATCTCGCGATCACCAAACAGGTAAAACTCGATCTCTTGCTGAATCAAGGCGAAACATACTGGTCACCAGCCAGAACACTATCCGAAGTGCGCACGAAGGGGCTGTCATGGGCCCCCAAATGTGTAATCTCGCCGTAGGACTTATCGCAGAGGTCGGGGGAGTTGTTGCAGGCGGTGGACCGGACGTTTAGCGGGTTGGCCAGTGTGACCGGCAGCAACAGCGGTAGGTAATTGAACAATCTCATGCTGTACAGAGCAACCAGTCGTTAATGATAATCTCGAATAATCTGACACTTGAATTCGTAGTTTACAGCGACAGCAAATCCTCTTTCAATTGTAGTTGAAAGAGAAAGGAGAATAATAAAGGACCGGCTGTCATGGAATGCAATGTTTAGAGTGACGATCCATAGCGGGTCCAGGCCGCGTTGCCGTCTCAACTATTCTTAGATCGTGGATCAATATCCGCCACGCAATCGAGCTGATTGGACAGAGTTACGCGCATAGCGATGACTGAGAGTTGATTTTGATTGTTTCGTTGCCATCGCGCCAAGGAGTCCAAGGTCTAGGCTCCAATGGTAGATGGGTGGCTGTGAAGATGTGCTGATTGCTGACGACCTGCGTGGCACAGTCTGATTGAACTTGCGTCTGTGTCTCAAGTTGGCTATTCGTTCCGCCAGACGCGAGGGACTGACAGGGGTCAGGTTACGTGGTGACGATCACCCAGAACATGGGGTATTCCTGTAACCACCAGGGTCTTCGATATACAACGGACAAGTCATACGGGTTCTATGAAATGGGGATGGCATAAACTGTATTGTACAAGGAATATGATTGACATGGTTCCCAGGGGTATACTGCTATATGAACAGAATGGAAAGATCGCTAGTTATACATCATCGAGTTCGTTTCCTCGGCCAGACTGTTTGGGCTGACCTTCGCAGTGAGGACGGGGTTCGACCAGGATTCATCAGTTTGGTCGGCTCAATTCTCTCTAGTCCACCGAAGAAAGAGGGATCACCCCAGGCACGTAAGATATCTGCTACCACCCGCTGCCACCGATACGGGTTTTGTCGTCGCAGCACTCGGTTCAGGCGTGAATGAGAAAGATTGAATCGACCAAACAGGGTAGCCAGGCGGTGCCGAGTCGCGTCAAGAATGACACGCTTCTGAAGAACCAGACCGGCTTGCTCCAGCTCTCGTAGAAGGAGAAGTCCACGCACCCATTGAATGAGTGGTTCCTTGGTTATGGGATGCAGACAGATGGCCTTGGCTGCAGTGGCGCTGGTCACTGGGACCATGAACCCCCAGGCCACCAGCGCAGTTTGCATTGGTGGACTGAAAATGAGCTTCAGCATCCGGTCGTCCTGTCCCGTAGGCGTTCCAGCGGGTGTCTTGGCCCAGAATTTTTTGCTTCGTGTCTTGTATTGACGAACCAGCCACATGCAACATTCTCGAAGCTCAGCCCAGTGGTTTTCCATACCGAGACGCTTGAGCATCTCCTTCCAGAAGAATGGATTGACATAACCACCCAACGGCACGGAGCGCTGAAGGACTCGAAAAATAAACATGACTTCACGCTTGGTATTGAGCGGCTGCCCGGGCGGTGGATTTGGGCGATGGTTGGGCCGACGAGGTGTCAGAACCTTTTCCGCCATGAAATCCAAGCTATCCTCACTCAAGGGCCTTCCGCGTAGCGTCAGCTCGTCCACGATCTTAGATGCCGCCCCCAGGTCACCGGCAGCAATGTGCTTGCGGAAGTGAATATCCAACAAGTCCGGGTCATCTGGGTGCAGTTCTGCAAGGACGGCGAGAGCCATGTTGTACTGCTGCATATCACGGGCGATGTAATATGAGATGAGAAGTGATTCCTGCGTGGCCCTATCTTCGAGAACATCGGGATGCTGATCACTCAGCAGCAGGTCAGCAAGGAGTATGTCGCGGTTTTGGGCAGCCAATTTCTGGACCAATCGAGCGAAGACAGAGTCACCAATAGAAATACCAGCCTGCCGGAGAGTCTTGATTTTGTCCAGGATATCCTGACTCCCGTGCGCTCGGACAGCCAACTCGCGTAAGCTCCTTGGGCCAATTGCTGATACGCCAAGCATCTTCAGGCCACCAAGAACCATATCGAAGTTTAAGGCGCGAGTAGCAAGCAATCTAGCGCCGATGTCATCTTTGAACGGTGTACCATCTGGCACACCCTGCTTTAACTTCTCAGAAACATCATCGAGCGTCTCTGAAGAGGTGTCGAATCGTTTCTTGGCATATGCCTGAAGTTTCTTGTTTTCGTCCCAGAATCCATACATTCGGGCATAATCCAAAAGAGGTTGAATCTCGCTGAGCGATTTCGGGTGATCATTGCGTGCGACCAGAAACGGATGGATGGAAATCGCTCCCTCTCCGTAGCCTTGTTCAATTAATGTCGACATGACTGGCCCATATATCTGGTGGCCTTCGGCCGAGCGACACAAAAGTCGAAAGGTCCGTAAAAGCAGGGGTGGTCTTACGGCTTTGACATGATGCCAGTCGTGGGCTCTTTCCACTAAGGATGTGGGACGAATGACGGGAAGGAGGACTTGCAGCACATCGTTCGGAGAGGCCAAGCCGCATGCTTGGAATTTTTTGTTCCATCGTAAGGCTCGCTTTGTCAATCCTCGATCGAGAAGCCCACCCACGACACTTTCATAGAGCTGTGGCCAAGATCGACCTTCTCGTCTGTGTAAATCCATCGCATATTCCATCACGTCGATCAGAAAAAGATCTCGTCTCAAGCCCAATTTCACGAAGCTTTGCCAGAAGAAGTCGGCCTGATCTCCAGTCACAGGTAACTTAATCCCAGGCAGGCGAACTGTCAGCCCTTCCCAGATGTCTTGCGTTCCTTTGTCGCCGTAATGTCGTTGGCGGAACTTCAAAAGTTCCTCCCAAAGCTCGAAATTATTCATATTCTCTGCACGATCGACCAGGCGCGTTCCAATATCATCGCAGTGGCCGACGTCGGACTCGAATTGGAGTCTCTCCGGCTGTAACCGTAGGGATTTGATCGGGCATTTTGAATAGTCTTTCTCGCTTGTTCGTTTCGTAGGGGACGAGGAAGTTGGATATCGATCTGTCTCCAAGGGTTCAATCTCATAGATAGGAAAATTGAAGGGCCGCCTCTCGCCAGCGGTCTGCTTTTGAGTTTCAACTCCCTGCACCGCAGAGCCACTCCCCGGGTTATCGTCTAGTGCCTCTTGATGAGCACATCGCGATTGACATCGTAGGCGCGCGTATCTTGAGTCCAACTGCTCAATTCCGGTAGGCGTTGCGGCGAGGGTGTCGAGAACCGAGATGGCAGACGGCCTCTTCAGGAGTCGAAGAAGAGCCGGTCGCATTGGTCGTGCAGGGAAGGATGGCAACGAAATGCTTGTCCACCATCCTTCTCTCTCGATTGTGAGAATTAAAGACCAGCGAGGACCAAACAGCCAAGCTTGCATCTTCCGCGCCAAAAGCCGCCGATGACGCTTTCCCCTTTTGGGGATCCTGACTCAGCAGCGCTTTCCTTACTAAGCCGACCTTCTGAGTGGGCGGAAGAAAGAGGGAAGTCACATGACCCTCAATTGCAGCTCTCCCGAACCTCACGACATCGTGCCATTGCCAATCTCTCCTCCCACCCAAACCTCGCTTCGTGCTTCCAACCGCCAAAATGTTCCGCACTGCGCCTCGCATGGCCGGGTACGTAGATTCCAATACTTCTCAGCTACCTTCACTCCCCCGTGGTCGCGCCCGAGCCCGGCCGAAATTCGATTCGCAGTTCTTGGGGGTGCTGGTTGCGATTGCGTCAATTGCCATTGCAATTGATACTGCTTTGGGCATTGCCTGTCACTGCTGCACCTGTGATATATACTGACTGGCATTTATCTTCTATAGTTTCGTGTTCCGCGAGAACCGTGTCCCCTACTACCAGCGTCTGTTCCAGAACCACGACGGCAAGCGTCAATGGTGGAAGGTGGGTTTGATCCGAATATAGCGTTCTCGAAGCAAACCATTGGCAATTCTCTGACTTGAGTTTTTATTCGACAGACCTCCCGTAGCAGTTACATCATGTACCCCTACCTCATTTCCGTCTACGGCCTCGGTGCTGGTGAGTGCAACATCTCGAATTCAGGAAATGTTGCGGACCTACAGACTAACTCGATAATAGCCACCACCTACGCCATGTGCCGCATGGTCTTCGTTAGTCTACCCTCTACCTCCTCCCGCTCCCTCCAACGCGAGCATAGCAACGCATACTCGGCAATTCCGTTTCACATACTAACTCATTTAATTAACAGGGCAAGAAGACCTGGTTCGGTGACAAATAAATAACACCAACCCTTCTTTCGACTTGGTTGCTTGGTAGTTGAAGATGCAATATTGGGATTGACTCGATATTGGCGGTGTATTTCTACTCCAGTGGATTAGATGGAATTTGCGGGCAAACTGAAGATTTGGGGCTGTACATAAACCGATTCAAGCACCAATTCAAAGTACTGTTGCCTTTCACTTTTGCCGCCAATCTCATAAGACGATCATTCCTAGCCAGCATGACAGCCGATATCAGGTTGGGATAACCTTAGAGACAAGTGGTCGATTCAAGTCTCGCAGGTTGTGAGACTAGTGCCTCTGCCAAAAGCTATACGGAAAACACGCTTATCCCCCAGGCCAAACATCCGGAGAGGCACTATTAAAAGCAAAACATTTCTTTGATCATCCCACCCTCGTCATCCACTACCTAATCCAGTTAGGCACTTGGCCAGGGAGTCTTTATTACAGGAGATCTCCTGTAGAGTAAGGTCTAAAGTGCTCCAGCTAGATTCCAAGCATGACTCTTACAATGAACATCACATCTACCAATTCATTCCATATTTGACATTTGCATACTTCCTGGGGTCTATATCAGGCCAATAGTTAGGTAGCTCGGGGCAGTTGATACAGCTTAGTCAGCCACATAAAGGGCCAACATTTCCCATGGCATGCTCGAGCCAAACAACTCATATCGAGCTTGTTCCAGGCTAACCCGAGACGCAACGGGTAAAGCCCGGTTATGTTTTAAATTTGTTGCCTGTCAAGGATCTTCTTGCGGCATATACCCGATATGCACAATCCTGACTTATCCGGTTTGGTGATATAAATATCCGCTCTCAACAACTTATCTCGAGCAGCCTACCCGGTTTCCACAACCATGCATGTAATGCACTAGAAAGACCCCACTTAACATGGAGCACAACGACTCATCACTTTCAGAAAGACCTGCGAAAAGGGTCCGACAGGCTTGCGAACCATGCAGGTAAGTATCATAACAAGATAACCCTCATCGCGAGACTCGCGTATAACCATGATTCTAGACGCAAGAAGGCCAAATGCCCCGGAGAGCAACCGGTCTGCTCACTGTGTGCTAGACTACGGCAGGAATGCATCTATGCAGAGGAAAGGCGTCGGCTACAAGCTTCAGAGGAGCCTGCACGGCCTAATCTATCTGGCCAGGCAACTCCTCAGACCTTGGTGGGTATCTCCAAATGTCGAGGAGATCGCTTGTACTAATACTCGTTTCTGATAGGAAGATCGATTGCGGAGCTTGGAAGGAAAGCTGGGAGTTGTCATTGATCATCTCGGGTATGACCCCCCTGTCCATCGATGAGGAGTACGATGTACTGACTTCAGCCAGTGTCAGTTCCAGAGGAAACCTACCGGTGGCGGGTACCAGTCAACTGCCTAGTGGAACTACTGCCGCTCGCTCAAGTGCATCCGTGATTTTACCTCCTTGGGATGAAATTGTTCCTCTGGCGGAGCTGTACTTGTTGTATTGCGAGTCCCAACCTCTACCCCTGTTTCATAGAAGCAGCTTTATCGGCAGCATTCAAACAAGGGATATCGAAATCATTTACGCCGTCTTAGCCTTGAGTCTGCGGTTCTCTAATTCGCACCGCAATGTCCATGCCCTCTCCGAACAGGTCAACAGCTATGCTGAAGTGGCACGTGGGCTGGTCATGAAACGAGTTTCCGAAGGCCCAGTAGAGGTCTCGACTCTCCAATGCCTTTGTCTATTGAGCTTGGTTGACTTTACGAGTATGTATCCTTCCTGAATGTATGGAACCGGATTTGCTAATAAAACCCAGACGGCAATACGCATCGCTCTAGCATCCACAGCAGTCTTGCCATGAACCTCGCCCAGTGCGCAAATCTCGGGCTAGAGCCCCGTTCACCGCTGAGTAGTATCCAGCGAGAGGAACGCAGACGCTGCTTTTGGAGCATATGTCTGCTGAAAAGACTACATGGCGGCGACTTCACGATCGATATTCCCGACGGAGGAGGCCCAGCCTACCCGCAAAGTCTATCACGACCCGCGCGAATGCTCTCCCCAGGTCCCACACCCCCGGATACACGGAGAAGTGATATCCAAGACCAAGGCATCCTCGCCTATGTCATCATGCTGAGCGAGGCCTTTGCACGGACGGCCCGATATGTCCGGCTTCGTGGACGACCAAGCAATGTACCCCCCTGGTCTCCGCACTCAGAGTACTCAAAGATCATCGCTCTGCAGATGGACCTGGAGACGAAGATGCCTCTCACGCATCGCTTCAAACCGGCCAATCTCAGTGATAGATCTCGAGAAGAACTCCAAGCTCATCGCGAGTACTGGGGACCCTGGTTTCTGAATCAATTCATGTACCACACCATGCTTTGTCTGCTCAACCACCCACTCCTCCTATCGCTCAGTCTACGCACGTTCCGAAGTACAATCCCCGAGATCTTCCTCCAGCATACATCCGACTTGATCTCCTCCCACACCACCTGGATCATCCATTTTATCAACTACTTCGAAGAAAAGACCTTCTTCGTCTCAGACCCTTTACTAGGATACAGCGCCGCCGTCGTAGCAACCATCGAACTCCAGCTCAGTTTCACAGAAAACCCAACAATCCGCGACCAAAAGCGCGACCGCTTCACCAAATGCGTCAAATTCGTCCAACAAATCGGTGAACAATGGCCTCACATGGCCCGCCTCGCACAAAGACTCCAACACCTCGAAGACGCAGTCTCAGCAACCTACCAATCCGACCCAAACGCCCAAAACCAAAGCCTCCTAATCGACCTATCCCGATTCTGGGAAATCCTAGAATACTCATCAAATAGCGACGCCGATTCCGCCCGCCGTCTTTTCGGCGACTCACTCTACGCAGGTCCCTCAACTGCAAACCCAGAAGTCTCGCAGACGTCGCCTTTACCTGCGCCGACTCGCATTGGTGAAGAGAGACCGGCTAGTTTACAGTCGCCGGCCGGAGGCTTTGCGGGTAATGGTAATGAGGGTGGGTTTGCGGAGTATTCGGGGAATTCGTTGGTTTCGCCCCAGCAGCTTACGTTGACGAATGATGATTTTTCGATTCTGGCGACGAACTTTTTCTCGCAGGGGCAGGAGTTTTTGAGGGGTGGGGATACTTGGACTAATATTGGGAATTTTTAGGATTGTCAGTGGATGTATCTTGATGTGTTGGCACTATGTGAGACATAAGATTGTCGTACTACACTCCCTGGCCACAGATGAGCTGATATCTGCAACGTGGCGCCCAATAGTGCCACGCGTATTTCAATTACCAGATCAATCTTATCTCTGTGTGATGCATAGTGAACATCCTGTTATTACTGTAAATCTCAAAATTTCAATAATGCAATGCTTATGCACTGTGGCGCTATCAATTCACCTGTGCCCAGGTATATAGCTTTTTTGCTTTTTGCTATGCTCAGCCTATACCACCTTATTGCATATGTACCCAAGAATCAATCTTGTTCAAGAGATGCTATTCTAGTATGCTATTTTCACCTAAGGTATATCCATCATATTATATATATCTCATCCCCTCCCAAGATTCCGATCCAGTCTTTACTTAACCAAAGCACTCTTAAAAACCTCCACAAACGTAAACACCTCCTCAAAAGTATTATACAACGGCACTGGCGCCACGCGGACAACATCAGGCTCCCGCTTATCACAAATAATACCTGCATCCTGCAGCTTCTGCGCCACCTTATGCAATAGACCCGGCTTGAGGAGCAGACTCAGCTGGGCGCCACGGGCGTGCGGGTCAGACGGGGTGATAATGCTGAACTGGCGGTCTGCATCGGTGCTATCCTTGAGAAGGAGGTACTCCAGGTATGCGGTTAGTTTGAAGGACTTTTGGCGGAGGTCTGTCATGCTGGTTTTGTCGAAGACGGAGAGGGAGGCGCAGAGGGTTGTTAGGTCGATTACGGAGGGGTTGGAGATGACGAAGCCGTTTGCGCCGGGGATGGGTTTGAATTCTGGATTGTGTTAGTGGGTTAAGTGCTATTAGAATGGGTTTTCTGGGGTGGTCGTTGACGTACTATTGTCCATCTTGAATCGCACTGAGCGGTCCCCGCCGTACCAGCCTGTCAATCGGTGGCGGAACTTGGGCGAGTCCTCGCCCTCGCTGTAGTCGACTTTGCCGTGGCGCTCGTGCACGAATAGACCGCCCATGGCGCCGGGTCCGGCGTTGCCGTACTTGTATGTGCACCAGGCGGCGAAATCGACGTTCCAGTCGTGAAGCTTGAGATCGACGTTGCCGTAGGCGTGTGCCAGATCCCAGCCCACGACCAGGCCGCGGTCCTGCGCATACTTGGTGATGGTGGGAATGTCGAAGAGCTGGCCGGTATAGTACTGGACACCAGGAAGTAGAAGAACAGCGGCATCATCGACATGCTGGTCGATGTATGAGAGAATCTTCTCTGTGGAGATCTCGTATGTGCCCTCATCTGGCCCGATGAGGACCATGTTCTCCTTGGCATCTAGGCCGTGCCAGGCAATGTGTGATTCAATAGCGTACTATGTACCAAATCAGCTGCTTGCTTGAGAATTGCTTTTTTCTCATTTTGACTTACGTGGTCACTGGGGAAGGCCTTCCAGTCCATCAAGATCCTTGTCTTGGTTTCCGTTGGCTTGTAGAAACTGGCAAGTAGCAGGTGCAGATTCATGGTCAATGTACCCATGGCAGCAACCTCTTCTGGCGAAGCGCCAACAATCTTGCACATGGAACCCGAAGCTTGCTCAGAGAGCAACTGCCACTGTGATAGTGGGGAATCTTCCATCTTGGTGAAATGGCCAGAGACACCAATGGAAGCCCAAGTGTCTAGTTGAGCTTCCATATACTTGGCCGTCGCCTTGGGCTGAATGCCCAGCGAGTTACCACAGAAGTAAATACTGGACTCGGAAGAAAGACCTATCATTACAAAGTCAGAAATCAGTGCGCACCAATGAAATCGCAATTCACACGCTTCCTTGCTCGTACCTGGCTTGGCTAGCTTCTTGGTGTTCACATTGGCCTTGGAGGGAATAATGAACTCATCGCGGAGAGCGCGCAGAGGATCAGCCTTATCCAGGGACGCGGCGTACTCCCTCGTCGCAGCCTCGGCGGGGAATGTAGGCTTAGGTGCCTTGACACCGTTGAGACCGTTGGCGTTTGTCATGTTTAATGTAGGAGGGTAGGTATGGAGTGTAGATGGGAGGGGGAAGGAGGGAAAGTCTGGACGACGTTGGCAACACACAACCTAATTAATGGCGGTGAATAAGTCGAGAGGGGAATTGGCCAAGAATAATGCAGATAAGACGCGCCCGCTCGAGGTCCATTTTATAATTCTTTCTCTGTCTAATCAAATCGGAGACGAGGGAGGAGGACATCCGGATGTTGTATCCGTATCCGCCTCGTTGATCCGTCCCCACATTCTTGCGGTGATAGGCGGGGCTCTCCGTTGAATGATGTCTGGTAGGAGGTAGTTATCGTTGCAATCTGGGTTTTTGTTACTCAATCGCTAGCAGGGATGGGAATTGCGTGGGTTTGAATTAGTCTGAATGTAAATTTGTGACAGGTTCTGCACGTTGAGGTGGATGTGGCTAGTGATTGGCGATGAACGCTATTCTGATGCACGTTGCACAAGGATGAAGTGTATGGTGTATCAGTGCATGAACCTTCGAAGTGTTGCTTTTTCTCTCGAGTCATCCGCACAGGTACATATAGTTGGATAGTTCGTTAAGTCTGACCTATGATAGTACCAAGTTCTTTTTACTTCTATAGCTTCAATCTAAGTTCCTGGTTCCTGGAATAGCTAATCACCTACCATAATAAATTATCTTCTTGAGTGGGACAAGTGCAACATTCTCGTAGAGACGGAACACGGATAGCCATCCGCCTGTTATCCGGCCCATATAGTTGCAACACCCGATGCAAGCCGGATGGAATCCAAGATCTATAATGGCGTGGTATTATGCTTATCGTGGTCAATTTACCCTTATATGAGACCAGAAGTTTGTCTTGGTACCAATTTCTACTCAATTCCAAGTTTCCTGGTCGTACTTTCCAACTTGACCACTTCCACTGACCATCCATCCTTAACTGCATCTCTCCTTCATCCATCATCCCCTTCCTTTGACTGGAACTTGCGAGAATAAAAAATTATCCACCATGATTCCCTCGCCAGAGATCAATCTTGACGATTATGCCGTCTCTCCAGCCCATGGTTTCCTTCCCACGGGTCTTCCCTTACAGAGACTGCCGAATGGTTACTACGCTCCCTGGGAGAACATCGCCGTCCGGTTGCCAGATCTGATTCAGACTGGCCAGATCAGACATCTGATTGATGCCTTGCCTGTTCTCACAACGAAGTGGTTGGAAACAGAGTCTGAGTGGCGTCGTGCATACTCGATTTTGGGATTCTTCTCGCACGCTTATATCTGGGGAGGCGAGAAGCCTAAGGATGTAAGTCGTTCTTGCCAGTTTCCTTTCCTCTCATATTACACTGCTCCCATATGGAATCACTGTCATGTGTACACTAATATGCTGACCATTTCATATCAAGGTCCTCCCACCCTGCATAGCAAAGCCCTTCCTCGAGATCTCCAAACACCTCGAGCTCCCTCCCTGCGCAACCTACGCAGCTCTAACGCTATGGAACTACACCACCGTCCCCGAACTCGACCTCACAGAACCAGACCACCTCTCCGTCCTGACCTCCTTCACCGGCACCAAAGACGAAGAATGGTTCATGGTCATCTCCGTCGCCATCGAAGCCAAGGGTGCCCGGCTCGTCCCGCTAATGCTCGATGCCATCGCCGCCGCCACAGCTAACGACGCACCCCGTCTGACAGCGCTGCTTTGTCGATTCACAGACGGTCTGCAAGACTTGACTGGCACGCTGAAGCGGATGTATGAGAAGAACGACCCATATGTTTTCTTCCACCAGTTGCGGCCGTTTTTGGCAGGAAGTAAGAATATGGCTGCGGCTGGCTTGCCGCATGGTGTGTTCTATGATCTTGGTGCTGGCCAGGGCGAGTGGCACCAGTATAGTGGTGGGAGTAATGCGCAGAGCTCGCTGATTCAAACTTTTGATATTTTCCTTGGGGTTAGTCATTCTGCGACGGGGGGTACGAGTATGAAGTCTTCGGGGACGAGTTATATCCAGGTAAGATAAAACACCTCCGAAACAATAGCGATCAAGAACAAACAAACTAACTCAAGCAGGACATGAGAAACTACATGCCCGCCCCGCATAAACGCTTCCTGGAGACACTCTCCGCTCTCTCAAATATCCGGTCCTACGTGACTTCCTCGCAGGCAGAGTCCCCTCTGAAGGAGGCATATAATGCTGCCGTCTTGACGCTGAGCTCTTTCCGCGACGCTCATATCCAGATTGTCTCGCGGTATATCATCATGCCAGCTCGCAGCAATGTACCTGTCGATCAGCGTACTGCAGACAAGGTCAACCTGGCTACCGCCAGCGCTCAGATTAAGGGTCTGAGCGAGACAAATCCTACGGGATTGTATGGAACTGGTGGTACGAGCTTGATTCCGTTCTTGAAGCAGACTCGTGATGCGACCAAGTCTGCTACTTGCTAGATGGGACTTTCTTTCTTTGTTTTTTACTTTTCCTCTCTCTGTTTATCTCGGTACATGGCGGTGCGATAGAGTGTTTTGGCGTAATGAGTCATTTCAAATAATGATTGTGTCTTCTCTCGGATAGAGCGAGGCAGTTCTCGGTCACTATTACAATGCTAACTTCTTGGAAATTCATTTTTTACTCTACTTGTATGCCCGATGATCCACTGTAATGGTGTAGTAGTATCTAATTATGTGCGAAAATACAATCCTTGTACAGAAGATGATCCGCAAACCTCGGACCTCGGGGTATCCTCGAAATGCAAAAAGATATTAAACACAGCCATGAAAATAAAACATAAACATCATCGTAAAAATCACCAGGTAGCCTGAAATAACCCAAACATCACACTAAAATCCCCCCTCTTACAACAAAACCGCAACCGCAACAGCAGCCGCCCCCAACGGCACACCAGTAACCATAGCCCTCACCCCCTGCACACCCCCATTACCCGTCGGAGTCTGCGTCGCGGCGGGCGCCGTAAAACTCGCCAGTCCCCCGGTAACAGTCAAAGTCTGATACAGCACCTGATCACTGGCCACCGCCGTCGTCGTCTTAACACTAGTAGAAGTCGTCTTTCCCGCGCCGGACGCAGTCAAATCAAACTTCAGCGTACAAGTCGCCGACTCGGTGGAATGCGTAAACGAACAAGCCATATCCTCAACACCCTTTTCGGTCACAGTGACGCCGGCCACTTCGACGCTGACGGTGAATGGCTCCTTGAAGCTGAAAGTGTTGGGGCCTGCGATTAGAGTGAGGGGCGTGGCGAGGGTGCAGTCGGTGGTGTGGGCGGAGGGGAGACAGTTTATTTGATAGGTTGTTGCGAGGGCGTTGATGGAAATTACGCTGGCGGCATAGCTGGTGGAGGTGCGGACTGGGATGTCCGAGAAGGTGTAGCTGGCGCCGAAGTAGCTGATTACTGTTGTTGAGGGGTCTGAGGAGGTGGAAGAGGTTGGTGTGGAGGAGGGGGCTGTTGTGATTGTGGTGGCAGTTGAGGCTGCGAGGGCTAGGGTGGGGAGGAGAGTGAGGATGGTGGTGGTGAAATGCATTTTGAAGGTATGGAATTTGATGAATGCGCGAATGCGAATGCGAATGCGATGCTTGAATGTTCGATCGAGTATGGTTTTGAATGGATGTATGTACGTGTGAAGAAGTGGAATGTACAGTACACACAAGAGAAAAAAGCAAGCTGCAAAAAAAAAAGGAACCGAGACTGAGAGAGATCAACGCCTCTTTTATAGCCCCCGGAGACCCAGACTTGATAGAGACTAGGGGCGTGCTTTTCAAACTTCATTGGCTTAGAAGGGCTTATCGGTTTGAGCCGCAAGCTCTGGAAAATTCCCCACTCACACTAACCACTGGAACAAGTTAGACAACCCGAAGTCAGCCAACGAGCCGGGAGCGAGTCAGCCTCGCAGGTTCTTAGTGTCCCTCGGTTCTCAGCACATTCGGCTTGGCATGATACATATAAATGCTACGGTACTTGTACTAGTTTCGATACTGAAGTCTAGGGCGCATGCGATATTACCTAATTCTTTTCACGGAGTATATGTACGGAATCGTGGATATATGTATAGTGTATAGTAGACAGGGCGCTGGCTGCCTCTTTGTGCCTTGTCTCATCACCACTGTTTCGGCTTGAATGCCTTGGCCCTGATGATTGAACAATTCTCGGCGCTCATGATGTGGGGATGCTTGAGTGGCTGAATGACTGAATAAGGGGCCAAAATATAGTCCCTGCAGTCTGGCGCGAAATATCTGCACTCAAAGGTTGGAATCTGCGCTAAAATGGGGCAGATTTGGGGGCCGAACTAGACAGGAGTCAGCACTACAGTTAACTAGTTAACTAAGTTAGTTAACTTTAGTTAGTTAGTTAGTTAGTTAGTTACTTAGTTAGTCACTGTACATTGCCGATGACTCAATCGAGTGGTGGTTGAGGGAGTATGGCAGAGGGAATAATATGGGCCCATACTCACGTAGTCGATCTACTACTATATACTATGGAATTAAAGATGATATGCAGGGTTATCGGTCTCGGGCGTCAATAGATGTACAGCAATGGATTAATTGGAGGGCTATGTTTAGAAAATCAGGGAACGTATCAAGTTTCGATATCTTTGAATTGATAGGCAAAACAGTATGTGGTTTCAATTTGCTTCGCCATGCTATCGTTGCCCAGATGCGTCATACCTGCATTCCCTCCGTGGCTCCGCCCCTCTCTCTCTGTAGAGCACGGTCCTCAAGATGTCCCCAGGTCTTGGCGCGTCAATGGCAGCCGTCTGCAAGGATCTGTGATATGGGAATGTGTGTTTCCGGACGGAAAGTTGGGGTCGATAATAATCTGAGAGAAAGAGGCCGGTGCGACGATGGCGTGAGCCAAGACCTAGTCTCACTGTAATCGTCCATAGCTTCTTATGACTGAGGATCGCATGGAGGGCAATCTGTAGCGTACTCCATGTCGAGGAGGCGGGTTGTTGCTGAAAAGCTTCGAGAGATCCGCGGATCACAGGGTGGTCGGGAAGGGGTTTGAGGCAGGTGCGTAGCGGCGTATAGGTCGACGTCACAGTATGGAGTAACCCGATAAAGAGTATCCCTTCTCATGCAAGACAGATGCGATCACCTCTTCTTCGTAGTAGCAGGCACACCCTCACTCTCCCTAAGCTCCGCCAAATACTTCTCCCGCTCAACCAACTTCTCCTTCTCCTCCTTAATCATCTGATCAACCGTCTTAATCGCCTCCGACATCCGATCCAATTCCTTCCCCTCCGTCGCCCGACTATACGGATTCTTCGGCGAATCACTCAACGGAATCTCCGCCGTCCTCCCCACCTGTTTCGCATTCTTGCCCTTCCCCCTCGGCACCGGCGGCGCTCCAGCCGGCAACCCACCCGTCATCAAATCATAGAACGGCTCAACAGGTTCATTAAAAATAACCTCCTCATAGTTTTGGCTGATAACCACCTCGCGCCGCTCCTTCATGCCCTCCGCATCCGGTCCGTAAGGGTGCAATTTCAGACTGTGCCAGAGGGTTTGGGGCTTTTCGCCTGATTCGGGGGTGAAGTAGAGCTTGATTTGGATCTCGAATTCACCCCAGCCGGTCTCGACGACTTCGAAGGGGGTGTTTCGACGGTGCGGACGGCTTGCGGGTAGGTCTCGTGGAGCTTGAATTGGACTTTTTTCAGCCAGTAGGAGATATCTTCGTCGTTGATGCCTTTGACGAAGACGCGCCATTGGTGGGTGTGGTCGACGGGGGCGTTGGCGGGTCGCTTTTCGGGGTCGAAGGGTTGCGCTTCGCTGCCGAAGATGAATGGGCGGAAGACGGAGACGGCCTGTAGATGGGTTTGTTAGTCTGGGTGTACGAGGATGGCCCTGCAGGTATGGAAACTGACTTTGACGCGCTTGTTACCCGTTGCAGATGGCATGGTGACAGCTTGGGGATGTGTGTGGTGGATTTGGTAGGAAGGCGAGTCGCGCAGGGCGGACGATGGTCCAAATGGCGCGGCATGGAAAAAGAAAGAGCGGTGCACGTGACATGGTGACGGCATGCCGGAGCTACAAACAGCTTGAATCTTGGGAGCTTGGTCGATCGATCGATCGCGATTCTTTGCCTCCCAGGTAGAATTGCGTCGCAATCAAAATTTTGTTTCTCTAACGCAATCGCAATAATACATACATCATGGCTGCTAAGAGACTTGTTGTTGCTGGAGGAAGCGGTTTTTTGGGGTTCGCTAGACTTAGCACACTCCAGATGCATATGGGCCGACGGACTGAGCGCTAACTTGACACTACAGGATCCCGGATTTGCAGAGCGGCTGCTGCTCGGGGTTGGGAAGTGACATCGCTAAGGTATGTCCTCAACCCTTCCTCTAGCCTCCAGACTCGAGTCAAAGGCCACTTCTAGTTGCACATGTGCTAAGATCCCTCTAGCCGATCTGGAGAGCCGCGCTGGGACACCGTCACAAGCTCCCCGGAGCGGCCAAGCTGGGCAAGCTCGGTCGAATGGGCCAAGGCCGATATCCTCAAGCCGGAAACTTATAAGCCATTCCTGAGCGGGGCATCGGCTGTCGTTCATACGATGGGTATCCTTCTCGAGGCCGACTACAAGGGTGTTGTACAAGGGCGCGAACCGCTCGTCGGTGGTCTGCAACGAGCATTCAGCACGTCCAAACTGGGAAGCCAGAATCCACTACTAAGGAAAGAGGGCGAGGCTCTCGAGCCCAAGGAGAGGGATGGTCAATTGACTTATGAATTGATGAACAGGGACTCAGGTAGGTTAATTGGTGTTATACTCAGGCTTTGAAGCTGGAGGCTATGGATTTTCTTGCATGCTGAGGCTAACTTCTAATACAGCTATTGCGCTTGCCCAAGAATCTTCAAACGAGCATGTCCCAGCTTTCGTGTACATCTCTGCTGCAGCTGGGGCGCCCATGCTGCCAGCCCGGTACATCACCACCAAACGTGAAGCCGAGGCCACCATCTCATCTTCGCTACCCGAGCTGCGGAGTATCTTTATGCGACCGGGCTTCATGTACGACTCGAGCAGAAAGTTTACATTGCCAATCGCTCTCGGTGGCTTTGTCGCCTCCGAGTTGAATACTTTCCTCGGGAACAAACTTGGTTTCCTCGGAGCCGCGGCCGAGAAGCCGCTGAAAGTTGACGTGGTTGGCGAGGCAGTGGTCGAGGCATTGGAGGATGAGTCAACGAGAGGACCCGTTGGAACGAAGCAGATTGAGCAGTTAGCCACGAAGGCCTGGAGGAAGACGATGCTCTAGGAACATGAAACGCAGGGTTCATTGGTTGCACCTCCTTGACCATCGTGCTAGGAGAGACCTCGTGTGTGGGGATCACATAGCAACGCAAAAAATCCCTATCGGTGAACGAGTTGTCATGCACCAGGCATGGCTCCCAAATCTCCACCACATGTATTATATTGCTTTTGTCATTTCGCATTAGATCATTGTACCACGCTCGAAGCTGTCCCGAATCTCGGTTGTGTACTGAAAAGAGTTAGTAACGTGAGCTATTGAGATGTCCAAGGCGACTGTAATAAATACCTTGTTGTAGAACCGAGCCAGCTTCTGGTTGAACTGCTTGTTCTTCTCGTTGATGTATGTCACATCGGCCTCCTCGTCTCCATGACGCTCCTTGCGCTTCTTCAGGCGAACCTCCTCCGCCTTCCGGAGATCATTCACCAGCTTGTCCACATTAGCGCGACTGGGCTTGTTGTCAGCAAAACCCACGCTGTCCGCTGTCGAGTAGAAGCTGCCATTCTTGTCGATCGCAATCATTTCGCCATCTTCCGTCTCAACAATTTCCAGATCGCCATTGGCAGCTGCCTTCTCGATAGCGGCAAGCTTCTCCTTCTCATATGCTTCGAGGTCCGGTGCAAGCTCGCGCAGCTGTCTCTCGTACACCTTACGGGCATCTTGCGTGTAGTCCTGGAATGCGACATCGTCGCGGTGGCGCTGTTTCTTCTCCATGCGTCGGTCCCACTTCTCCGACTCATCAATGGTCCAGTCCCAGGCGCGCTTCCGTTCGAAATCTTCACCGGCCGCTTCAGTGTCTGCTTTGAGTAGATTGTGAGAGGCGAAGGCGTGCTTGCGGGAGATCGAATTTAGCAGTCCAGGGTCGGTAGCTAGGCGTTGGGTCTCTGCGGCTGTTTCTTTTAGGTTGCGCTCTGTGCCGGATTTCTATACGCGAGAGGTTAGTATGGTTATTGATAGTGGGAGGCGGGTGAGATCTAGAGCTCGGACCCCTGGAGACAAATTAAACTCACAGCCCGGGCTTTGAGGGCCTTGAATCTTTCCATCCTCTCCCGTGCTTTAGCAGCAGCGTCATTTTCTTTGCTTTCCGCAGGTGCCTCTGATGAGCTCGAGGTTTCTTCTGGCGCGGCCTCAGCCTGTTCAGGTTGCCCAACATTCGGCTTATCCTCCGCGGAGGTGGAATCCGGTGGTGTCTGAGGCATAGTTATCAAAGTGCGATGGCAACCCAGCGAGGCTGCTTCGACTAGTGTAGGTGTTGAAAGTGTTAGAGTGGATGTTCAACCGCAGAGTCTGGCGACGAGATGACATCAAATTCACCGCCCGTTGGCACCGCCCAAATCTGCCACCCCGGACTAGCGGCCCCTTATCTATTGTTGTTTATCTTCGGGCATCTCCACTCGTGGGTCGTGGCCTCTCCGCATTTACTCAGAGCATTCGTGTTGACTCGTTGCCCAAGATGGGGAGCCCGTCATCACGGACTCTCTTGAGATTCAAGCGACAATTATCATGTCATGCGTCCAGGAGAGTATCTACACGCGGGTACTCGTCCGTCACTCTAGACACTGATCCTCCGATGGAGGACCCATCGCCTTCGCAATTACTCCGATTTACTCTCACGAGCTCCAATCCTCTCAGTTCTGAGACGAAGAGTGATTCACTCTTGCGAGAACGAATTCTATCTCTCATCGATGCAGAGTGGGTGTCGGGCAATCCACCCCCGGCCTTATGGTGTGCCCTCAAGGGAGTGCACCCCACAACTCGAAAAGAAGAAGCAAAGCGTCTTCATTCGGTCAATGATATATCATCTCTAAGAACCGTTATTGAGAGACTGGCTGTAGACAAGCAGGGTGCGAAGTTGCTTCACTCTTACTTTAACGCTACTGGGGTCGTACGACGGTGTGAAGAGAACAACACATATTCCGAGCTCGTTTCGGCACTGGGAGATATCACTACACGACTGATTCGTCTCGAGTTGCCTCGACTGGGTACTGATCATGGTCTTCAGTATGCTGCGCTCGATCTTTCAATGCCTGCTTTCCAGAGCTTCTTGCACGATCGCCAGGAATCTTTTGCCCCTCCATTAAGCTTTGCCAACGCTGGCTCTGTCATCAACGCGCTATTCGAGTCGATAGAATCTGTGCTCTTTGAAAGACCAAACTACGATACGAGATACATCCTTGCCAGTCTCACTGGTGAGGGAGAGCAGGCTCCTCGAGAGCATCCAACATTACATGAGATTCTACATGGTTCTCGGGATAAAGATCGACGAAACTGGGCGACATATCTCTGTGTGCTCGCCAGGCTCCACAGTCGGGATGCCCTCATCACCTCGTGGAAACAATACATGGCCAATTTTGACAGGACGAGTCAAGATGCATGTCACTTGGCCTACAATGTTGTCCTAGCTCTTGTCCGCTCCAGACGGTCCGACGAAGCTGCGGTGCTTTTGGAAGATATCTCGCAGCGTAGCAAGGATAACTTGCCACACATTGCGACACTTCGGAACGTGCAAACTCTTCTCGAGGATCCGATGGTCAGCGAAGCTCTTCCAGATTTGGTTAAAGGCTGTCACTATGAAGAACTCCTTGAATCACGCCTCGTGGACATGGAATCCAGACTAGGTATCCGATGGGAGGAACTTCAATGGTCAGCGAAGGGCAAAGGCCATGTTGGAATAACTCCAGATTCTCCATGGACAGTCTTCAAAGACCAGCCTTTGCTCACCATCGACGGCAACTGCGCTGGCTACGAGGATCCAGTGCGACTCTGGTCTGAAGTTCAAGCTCGTGGTTGCTCTAAGTCGCGGAACGATCTCCGGCAGATCGTTGATGTCCTGAATGAGCAAGATGGCACCGCCCAAAGAGTGGCCGTCTGGCCTGTTGATCAGGAAATGCAGGACTTTTTCCAATCCCATTTCCCATCCGTCGAGTTCCAGTGGAACCCCGAACACTCGCCCCTCGAATTCTCTGAGACTCCTCTTCCAGCCCTGTACGACCGTTCCGACAAGTGCACACCTGCCACGCTAGGGTTGCTCCGGGCTCGTGCGGCAGTCAACGGTGTGCCCCAAGATACCAACAAATGCTTGCGTTTGATACAGCTGGGTACCCTGGACATGCGCTTCGGAGCAGAAGACGAATGGCTACGGTCAGGGTATATCGTAGCCTGGGATCGACAATTTGGCGAAATGATCGCCCTATACGTGGGGGCAGGCTCTGGAATCATCGACCGTGGCCCAACATCACCAAACGCCCCGTTTGGAGCTATCGTGCACATTCGGCCAGCACAAGTGTCGAGCAACGAGCATTGGCCTTCAGATCGACATTCCCGGATGCCCGCGAGATCGTACTACCTGGACCTCGATCCGAGTCCCGATCTGGGATTTCGCTAGAGCGACCCGAGAATTCGTCTTGCATGCAATAGCGTCTGTTGCGAAACCCACTTTCATGTTCAGACAGGGAAGAACCGTTGGCGATCTCTGGCGTGACAGACCGTCGATCTCACATGTAAATCCTTCGAGCACATGTATAATGTGATTGTGAAATGTAGAGGAATATCCTCTCGGTCAACCTGCTCTTGATCAACTCGTAGCCTCGTAGCCTCGTAGGCCGTATGTCGCCTTCAACTAGTGTACACTAGCTATCACAAGCGTAATGTATTAGAGTTGACTTGACTTGGATTTCTGGCCTTATTCCGATGGCCACGTCGCCGCCCAGCCGGGGTGTTCCTGGTGAGAACTTCCCATCATCCCAATCAATCCCACCATTTCTACTCGGTAAACATCCTGATCGGCGTCAATTCTTCTAGATGAGTATAAAGCATACCCCATCTCTGTGTGTCTCTGGAAAATATATCCCGGCTAAGTCGGAACGTCCCGCCACCCGATCTCACTTTCTAACTGCTTCCTATCACAAAGCCATTAAGCCACCCAAGCCTCGCTCTCGCAGCTTGGTTCCCGAATTGTCCTGGGCCTCCATGCAAAAGCTAAGGGCAAGATCGACACTAAGAGTGACAAGACAATTGACACTTGACACCTGGAAGGATCGTGCATGAAGTATCCCGACTCAGGGAAGTTTGCTGGCTTTTTCTCTTGTGAGCTGAAGTTTGGACGATGACATTGTGCTTCGCTGCATGGTGACGGCTACAGATTTCGCAGCAGATCATTTTATTTCCAGCTCTAGTCCAGTCCAGTCTTCCCCAGTTCTAGTCTCAGGGAATTCCGAGTCCTGAGTCCCAACTGCATCACCGCGATTTTCGTCGTGCAGTAGTCCTGCAGGTAGTAGTGGATGCCTCGTCTGCAAGGCTCTGCTTTCCTCTCCACTTACACTGAGGCTTCTAAGCAAGTTAGCACTGTCTTGGAGGAGTAATCCGAGCCTCATGCTTTTTTCATTTACTATGCCACCGTGCTCCTCGGATCTTGTGGGGGTGCATACTCACTGCATAATCCTTTTCTCCCTCCTGCCGAGTCTAGCCATTGACCCCAATCGCGACGCCAATTTACGTCACCTCTACGCGAGCTCTAAGTGCAAGGGTGGTGGAGACTTGACCGAGGATTGACCGAGTGTTTCCACGAGTCTCAATTTTGCCGACGAGATGAGAGGAGTGCCAGTGCGAATATGGAGAGCTGTCACGAGTCCTTGGACTGATCCCCACTATGGAGCTTCAATGCCCAAGCCTGTGGAGCAGAGCATATTTATGCCTTGGCTCATGAACGCCAACAGCTTCCTTCGCCTAAAACCAATGCGTTCTATCACGGACGATTACCGAGAACTATAGCCTCCAAGGTCCCGATGACACCTCAGGCAGTGCGTATCCAATCTGAGACGATAAGAAATCCGAGCCTTTAACGAGATTGCCTGCGTTGCCTCGGGCGCTTGGACCCATCCGACCCATTTAGATGCAAAGCAGCGCATATAAAGTGGTCCGCGTTTCGTTTCCCGAGCCCAATGCCCACGATGGCTGCCTCCTTTTTTGCCGATCAGATCTGACAAGCGATCGTACCACGTATTTCATGATTTGCGTCGAACCATGGAGAATGCACGGCCGCACAACCCTGTGTAACCGCGCGCAACCAACGCCGATGATCCCCGAGCCAGTCTGGCGCCTCGCGACGATGCGTTGCCAGCCCTGCCATGCGAGGGATGACCGGAGTGTGCTGCCGTGAAACACTAATTTCACTTTGAATTCCTGGAAAACCACAACGGGTTTTGACTTACCGACAGTTTTTAGTGTTTTAGTGGCCCGCTAAGGAAGGAGGGGATTGGATTGGGCTGTTCTTTTCCTGCCTAGGAACTTCCCTGTTGCTTCGATACTTCGCTGGACTAGTGCTGAGTTTGACTTCCCGCAGGTCTCTTGTCAAACTCCGCTCTCGTACGGACTCCTTCCTTATTCATATTCATGCACCACCCTCGCCATATCCCATACAAAGCCGCGACTGGACTTGACTATTGAATTCCCACTTCTCACAGTCAACCGCCACTGATGCAGTGCCAGATCCTCTTTGTGGGGTTGGAGACGATCTCAATCGGGGACGATTGCCAAGCCTTCCAGCTCCACGCCAATCATCCCCAGGGATCGTTCCCATAGCAGCGTTCGTGATTCGAAGGCGAACGCCTGACACAGGTCCACTGGTCCACTAGGGCCGTTTTGCCTCCCGAGATGAGATACCTTTCCTGGTTCTTGTTCAACGACCCTTTGACGATCTACAGGAAATGCGATCGACCTCCCTATGAAGTTCTGCGGAATTGAAGTTCCGCGTGGGTTGAGTGGTCTGGTCTTGTCTTCGTATGTGTTATTATGTTTATTGTCCACTCTATAAAGCGGAGCCTAAAGTTTAGGTGGCTCGACATTTCTTGGGCCCGTTTAGGTCTGTTCCATGGGTCACAGACTGGGTCAACGACTGCGACTCTGCAAGTTTCCCCTAGTGAAGTCCTTGTTGCTTGGCAGTTCCCCAATTCGAGGCCATACAAGACGAAAACCTTCCTTACAGCTTTTCTTTGAACGAAGCATATCGCAGGGTCATTTCGTGGTGTCAAGGATAGCTACAATCATAGTTACATGCAGTAGTCCGAGGTCGCGGTATTTTGGATTGTGGCTTTTGGCCACAGCCACTCCATTGTCCCTGTGCCATGTAGGGATACTGACTAGCATACTAGCCAGAGTATACAACTATATTGAGCAATGAATTCATTGTGTAGTCGAGTCTGTCGAGGGTCGGAAGTGGTGAGAATGCTCTCGTTGCCCGTCGACCGCTCTTCATTCTTCCTCTCAACAACACCCAACAACCAATTCACTCGCGCATCGCATC
This sequence comes from Penicillium subrubescens, assembly GCF_028828155.1. Taxonomy (NCBI): domain Eukaryota; kingdom Fungi; phylum Ascomycota; class Eurotiomycetes; order Eurotiales; family Aspergillaceae; genus Penicillium; species Penicillium subrubescens. The sequence goes on along the minus strand of NW_026643151.1, from coordinate 1,603,188 downwards.
CCACAAACAACGCCGCTGAGGTAACAGGCCGGTCCATTTTTTGATGTACATGTACCTCGATCTCCAGATTATCGAATCTCATCTGTGATAGTCTAGGATTTTGAGTCCCAGGAGACCGTTACGGTGGAGCCCACAACTCTCACAATGCAGCGCTAACGGCTCCAAATTCAAAGTCTCCTTGACCGTCTCTTGTGTCGCCAAACGCGGAGACAAGTCCCTCCTCGGGCGACAGTTTCTGTCAGGAACCATTCAACAGTTCGTCAAGTCTGTGCCAACTGCCTCCATTGGACGAATGAGTGCCGGATTTCCAACAGCCTCACCCCAGTGATCCCTACTGGATCTGGCATTATTCCCAGCAACCAGCTAACCAGTTGCACCCACCCTGGCAAAGGACCTCGGGCCCTCGTCCAGTGATATCGACTACTCCATCCTCCTTCCAATCCACTTTGCTGCAAAACCCGCACACGCCTCTTTTTTGCTCGTGGTAAAGCCCGCTCGGCCCGTTCCCCGGCTCCTCCCTTGTTAATTGCGGTTTGCGGTGGGCCAATCGTCCTCGACGGAGCCACAAACTGGGTCCCTAGCCTGACCTAGCCGGACCTACCTGACACACTTCTGTGACCTCCGTCAACTGGCACTCGCTCCCCGCCAGTCAGAAGATGGGAGGGTTGTGATACCAAAATTATAACCCTCCCAACAGAAAAAAAAATACTCCAAATATCTGCCACATCCACTCACCATCCCCAATTTTTCCCACCTGGCCCCCCTGTCATCGGTATTTGAAGTGATTGGGCCGCCGGGGAGACCGGGTAGGGGGAAAATCCGATGTGCGTCGACGGTTTTTTCTACCATTCTGAGAACTTGATGCTGAATTTCGCTATCCAAACATTTGGGTGCAGAGGCGAATCGAGTCAACCAACCACTTGACGATCCACAAATCGACCCAAAAAATACACACGAGTATCACCCACGATCAACGGGTCTCTACTCTCTTCAATCTTCTCTCTCATCACTGCTACCGGACCTCTCCATCTGCTCTCCATGGCGATGCTTCTTTGACAGGCTGCATATCCACATGCGGTTTATCAGATGCCTTGCTTGCTCACAAACAGATCCAGGATATGCATCGAGAGATCGATTGACGCGATAATCCCACTTATCTCATCTGCACAAGGGCAATATATATATATAAACCACCGAGATACCAACGAACCCCACAATCTACATCTGAGACATCGAGTTCCCCTCCCCTTCCGTGTGGGTGTGGCTGACCTGACCGCTTCGTGGGTCGCATTCACAGCGTAAGTACGCCCCCCAGCTGAAAAAAATAAACCAGGGCTGAGAAAAACAAAATAAAAAAAAAAGGCTTACGTCCGGATACGGCATTTCTATAAGAGCTGCGCCACGGCCCGCCATCTGGCGCCAGCGCGATTCCGTCACTAGATGTCGAGGACCCCGTCGCAGCAATGTGGGCACACCACACCACCCGACAGGCCTCATATCGATTCTGTGTCTCGCTCACACCATCCAGGCCAACAAATACCTCTAGCATATCATCAGCCATACCCGCAGTATGAACCTCGACATTTCGTCCCTCCGGATCTGGGCTACGAACGGCCTGTGCTGACCACACCACCGGGTCCCCATCGAATCCCATCATTGGGACATTTATCTGAGAGAAATGCAGACCCGAGATATATGCTGTCGTCAGATCATGGGTTCATGAACCACCAGACGTTACCACAGGCGCTCCCATTGCGAATACAGCAACCTCATCATCAGCATCATCACCATGGCCCCGCCGTCGCTGATCCACGTGGGTATCCTGGCCCTACCTCTTACGAAGAACGATCGAGTCCTATGTTGAGCCATGGCGGCAATAATGTTCGCCATCGCTTGCGGACATACGACGTGGAGTCCCAGTAAAGTCCCTTCTTTCTTCCCATTCTTGTCGATTGAACCACCCATCGTTATACCTGTCAGTCCCATCCGACCTCGTGCGGTGTGCTTTCTCAGGACGACCGAGCACCTCAATCCGCCATGGATAGCCACGTGGAGTCCCTGCTTGTCACGTATACAAAGCCTTGAACAGTTTGCGCTGACTCTTTCAAACCCTTTCTACAGTCATGGCAGTACCTCCACGGCCATGGCTAGCCCAATTCACTCCGAGAAGAGCCCAGCAGCCTTCGTGAGCAGCCCACCTCCAATAAGCAGCGCCAGCAGCAGCAGCGCCCAACATGAAATACGCCAGCCCCCTCGAAACCCGAGCTATAGCATGCCCCGAGGCTTCGACAAGCTCCTCCACCACGCACCCGAATCATCACCAGAACCCCCTCCACGACGCCCCTCCACACAATCCCGCTACCATCTCCACGTCCGCCAACAACCCATGGCAGCAAGAGCCTGCGGTGCCGGCGATAGAGACAGACGCCCCGTCGATCCACCCCCAATAGTCCAAATCCTCCTCACAGACTTCGACCCCGACTCCCAAGATGACCGAGACATCCTACAAGATCCGCGCTTCACAGTGGGCTGCCTCCTCTTCCCCGTCCCAGATACAACGGTCTGGACCCCATCATCAGAAGCCGAATCCGCCGAACGCGACGCCGACGGCGTCGCCCGCGCAGATGACTCCTTCTCCACCCCTTTACTCTCCGGAAAAGCCTTCATGTCCCCCTTCTTCGTGGACGCAGACCCAGACCCAAACTCCGCACCAACCCACCCCTCCTCCTCCTCAGAAGACACCCACACCCATACCCACCCTCCATCCCAATCCCTCCGCAATGCCTCAAAACTAAACCAACCCGCCACATTCTTCATCTTCGCAGACCTATCCATCCGCTCGGCGGGTCTGTATAGACTCCAATTCCGATTAATGAATTGGGGTTCTGTGGAGGATACGGGTCAATCTATGCCTATACTTGCGGAGGCTTGGTCAGACCCGTTTAGGGTGTATGCGGCTAAGGATTTTCCTGGGATGAGGGATTCGTCGATTCTTGCGGAGGGATTGAAGGAGTTGGGGTTTGTGGAGTTGAAGACTAGGGGGAATGGGAAGGGGAAGGGGAGGAAGAGGGGATGACAATCAATTAACCTTGGGTTTGGGTCGGACTTACACTTTCGCTCACGCTTTCGGTTCGGCTTTCTTATGAAAATCTCGCTTTTTTTTTGCGCTAAGCTTTGGAGTTCTTTTGAATTGCCTCTGTTCGTTTGTTTCTCGGCGCTTTCTGCTCTTGCTAAAGTTGCTGTATTGGGATGGATGTGATGTTATCTGGAAAAACAACACGGTTCATTGAGCGTGCGAGGCGTTTCGTTTCAAATTTTTTTTTTCTTTCTCGCATCATCGTTCCCATATTTTTTTTTTATGTTTTCGACCGACTCATCTGGTTCTGCTTACTTCTCTCTCACTGGCTCGTGATATGACCTACGAATGACCAAGGAGGGAAGATCAGATTCTTGTGCTATGTTTATTTTTCGCTTTTTTTTGGTTACTTCTGATCGAAATTAGGGTTCTTGCATGTTCATGTTGGCGAGTTATGTGCATCAAGTATTGGGCTTTTTGGTTATGTGCGTTCAGTTAGGGATTTGGTCAGGTTTGAATGGATAGGGAGAAATAAGATTGACCGGTAAGGTTAGGTAGACAGGGAATTGGTGGTTGCATATAGAGTGGTCCAAAAATTGGAGTGATGTTTTATAAACTTGTTGGACTGAGATGAAGTCTTCCTTCGTAACGTCGCGTGGAGAGAGTGATAAGTGAGTCAAAAGCAACGAAGGTATCAAAAACAAAAATACGTCGTTCGCGTTGTTTTTGCTGATGATGTTCATCGAGCGGTTTGGTATCGTAACCATCTTGAACTCTTTAATTAAATGGTACTCTCAACAGTGAACGAATAGTGATCAATGATTTTTTCAGATATGAATTGCCAGGTTCTGGATGTGGTATATACAAGAACTAGAAAGGCCGATAAGGACGTACAGTGCAATTCATTGCACCAAGAATCTTCTATCTAGACATACGCCCACAAGTCCTTCCTGAAGATTCATCCACAGTGAGAAACAAGATATAAATACAAGCATAGCTATACACAATTCTATATACTCGCATCTCCCCTACCGAACAGCCAACATCTTACTCGTAAGTCTAGGCACATACGTCGGATCATACCAATTATCCCTCAACTCGTCAATCTTCTTCGCAAACTCCGGATGATCCTCCAAATGCGTGCGAGCATGGTCCATAATAATACTCCCATCCATTTCTTCCCCTTGTTCCCGCGCCATGAGCGCTAACATAAACGACGCCTGCGGGATGGAGTGCTTGAATCCTAGGGCGTACCAGTCCAACGCTAGTTTGCGGTAGTCTTCGCGAGACATGGATTGATTGAAGAAGGATGATGCCCAGCCCAGTGCTGACTTGAAGATATTCGAGCTTTGTGTGTCTTCGGGAGTAGCCAGAGGTTTCGCTGGAGTTGGAGGTGCCTGTTGACCCTGGGCTTCTGCTTTGGCGAGTGCAACGCGCTCCGCTGTTGTAGGATACCGACCATGGAAGATTTGGTAGTAGTAATTTGCAATGTAGAGGATAGCATCCTTGTCTCCGAATGTAGCAGCCCTGCACATACATTCCTCGTATTTGTCGTAGTTTTTCTCGTTCATCATAATCGAGGCATACTCGACTAATGCCTTGCGGTCATTATACTCCAACGCCGCGATGCGGGTTGCATCATCTGCTTTCCTTCGACTCTCTGGTGAGTCAAAATTAGCATCATACGACGCAAGAAGCAGCGCGTATACTCTCCACGGGGACTCGAAATTATCACCCATGGTGATATCCTTGAAGAGGCCCTGGCGACGACGGGTTGGCGTGAGATATGGCAGGACTCGCTTTTCCATCAGTTCAAAGGCTTGTTCATATTCCCCATTCATACCGAGAATTTTGGCTTGGAGGATCATTGCTGGTGGGAACCCCTCGTCTGAGAATTGTTTGACCATGTCTGTCCATTTCGTGCGCTGGGTGGCTTTCGTCCATGAGACCGATCTACCCTGAATTAGGACAATGGAATGGCGTGCACCTGCTAGTGCACACGCAGAGGTGACCCATTCGAGAAGTGGCCTGTGTACAGCGCAGGCAACGAATCCAATTCGAAAGACGGCATCGACATCTAGTAACAAATAATTTAATTTCAATTTCGACGTCGCCCTAGCCCCGAACATCACTTATTTCATCCACTCTGGTGTCAAATATCTTACCTGTTGATATGGACCGAATTCTGTGTGGATTCGGTGGACCATCAATCACATCGAAGACCTTGATAGCAACGTCCTCAAATGTACGGAAACTGATATTCTCGAGAAGCCCATAGCTAGAAGCGTCGGCATAGAGAGACTCTGACCACTCTTTAAACATCGCGATGAGCTCTGGAGCATCCACAGATAAAGAATCCATATAAAAGCCCTTGTTATTTATAAGGCCGACACCATCTTTGCCCTGCCAGGCCGGCTCCAGACCGGCTTCGGAGTCTCTCATTTTCCTTCGTAGTGCGGGCGCAGGTCTCGCGGATTTGCCTTTCGCTGATCGGTATTGGGTACTGTGGAATGGTCGTCTCAACGTGGCGGTGCCATAGCGAGTGGTTGTGAACGCAAGCCGGGTTGGTGGTGTGAGGAGGTTGTTTGCGCGTAGATTTAGGATGGTGGGGGATGCGGAGGAGAAGCTTTGGCGGAAGTTAAGCCATTGCTGTAGTGCAGCAGATGACCTCGACATGGAGGATTTTATTCGAGGGTGATGAGGAGTAGGCGACGTAGAGGAAAAGCGTGGTGGGAGCTTGAATCAAAGGTCACGGAGGAATTGGAGAAAAGCGGAGGTCGGCGTTGGGTCCGCTTTTCGTAGTAATGAAAATACCCCGTCACCACCAAACAGAAGACATCCGATTGCCAGAGCTGAATATACTTAAACAAGCTCCATAAAACTACTGGTAACTTTCGATATATGCTCAATGCACCAATTAAACCAAAAACGAGCCCTCTGTACCAGAGGGGTCCATAACACAATGCGTATAATGTACATTTATTTGCCCTCACACGACCAGGCCAACAACGCTCAAGAAGTAGTATAACACCCTCGAAGCCAGATTCAAGTTCCCCCACACCCCCGACATGCGCAAGCCATGAAAAAGTAAAACAACAAGAGAAGGGGAGAAGAGAGAGGGGGAGAGAGCGCGCAAGAGGGATTAAAAGAAAACAGGAATCAAGCTCCGCCCAGGTTATCCCAAGTTTTGTTTCTGTTCTTCCATTTCGCTTTTCAACCCATTTACTCCATGACGACCTTCGCGCCCAGAGCCTTGAGAGTCTCAATGATCTTCTCAGCCTCCTCCTTAGGCACAGACTCCTTCATAATCTTGGGCACGGACTCAACGAACTTCTTGCTGTCCACCAGAGACAGGCCGAGCATGTTCTTGACCTCCTTGATGACCTTGGGCTTGGAGGCAGCCTCGAAGGACTCGAGCTTCAGGTTGAACAGGGTCTTCTCGGCGGCGGCGGGAGCGGCTTCTTCCTCCTCAGCGGCGGGAGCAGCAGCGCCAGGACCGGCACCACCGGCCATGGCGAAGCCCCCGACGGGGAGATCGGGAATGTTCAGGCGGGTCTAGAGAAAACAATTGTCAATTCTCATATTCAAATTGGATTTATGCAGGAATTCCCTCGCAAAACAATGCAATTGACACAATTGCGGAGGTGCATTGGCCTCACCTTCAAGCTGGACACAAGATCAGCAGTCTCCAACAAAGTCAACGTGGAGATCTGATCAACAATCTGTGCGATCTTAGGGTTGATAGGGGCCGCAGCAGCCTCGGTTGACTCCCATCGCCGGTAGCTGGGTGTGCGGGCTGTGTATGTAGTCGCGATGCGCAGGGAGGATGGGCGGACGGAGCCGGAGAGCTGTCGGCAGCTACGAGCTGCGGCCTGGATAGGGAAGGACATTGTGAATTGGGTGGAAATCAGGGGTGGTCCTGGCGAGTGAGAGGAAGAGCAGGAGCAATTGGCGTGGAGGGAGAAAGGGAGAAAGACAGCACTGGCTTCAACCGCGATAGCGAGCGAAAATGCAGATGCAGGAGTTTCGGGGAAAATCTAGGTGTCACGTGTTTGGATTAGGTAAGCGTATACAATGGTGCTCCTGGACTATGAGATGATAATGGGAACATGACACTGGTAAATAGCTCTAAATTTGGTAATTATGAACGTTTGTCGATAATTGAATTGATGTTCCAGTAGAACAAAGACTCCTGGATCTATGAGGCGGGAGAAAATGAGATACAGTGTCTCTTATGAGACACCAATTTCATCCTATGCCTCCTTCCCAACCACGAGCAATCCTCCTAACAAACTACTTCTACATTCATTACAATTCGAGGGTGTATGATTGACCAAAATTCAGTGATGTATTATCGTACTCAGCTATACACACCAACAAGGCGACTTTTTTCGTGATATCATACGGATCTATCAACGCCCCCGGTCTCGAAGCCTCTTCAACCCCAAGAATCATCATCAACACAAACGTGTCTACCGTTAACTCTTTAATCCTCATCCCAGTTGGGGTTAGGACCAGGAGGCTTCGGCCCACCCGCTTGCCGGGCAACAATGATCTGGTCCACGCTCAAGACCGTGCGAGCAGTCTCGCTGGCCAAACGGATGGCCGAGCTCTTCGAGGCCATCAGGTCGAGAATACCCTCCTCCACGGCATCAAGGGTGCCGTCGGAGTCACCAATCTCCAGATCCACACCGGTGGTCCAGTAGGGCTCCTCTTCCTCCTCGGAGCTGCCCTCCTCGTCGTCGGCGCTGGCGCGGTGGTGGGCGGTGTACAGGCGGGAGAGAACCTCGGTGGCGTCGAGACCGGCGGACTCGGCCAGGGTGCGGGGGATCACTTCGAAGGCCTCGGCGTACTTGCGGATGGCGTGCTGGGGGAGGCCGGGGGTCTTGTCGGCGAAGTTGGAGATGCGCTCGACAAGCTGGATCTCAGTGGCTCCGGCACCGGGCACCAGGCGGGGGTCCTTGGTGATGGCCTTGACGACGTTCACGCCGTCGTCGATGGCGCGCTCGATATCATCCAGGTGGTTCTGGGTAGCGCCGCGGAGCACGATCGTGGATGTGCGGGTCACGGCGTTGGCATCTTCTTGGCGGAAGACGGTGACACGGTCACCGCCAATCTCGGTCGTCTCGACCACGTCGATCTGGCCCATCTCATCGGGCATGGGGGCGCCCAGGCGGGCGAGGGGGGTAGCACCAACGACGCGGCACAGACGGCGGAGCTCGAACTTGGAGAGAATCTTGATCACAAGGATGTTGAAGCGGTTGAGGTAGTGCATGGCCAGGTCGCCGACGGTAGAACCGGCAACAACCACACGGAGACCGGAGTCGTACAGCTCCTTGATGGCGGTCTCGAGGCGGCCCTCCTCACCCTTGGTGAAGTCGACCATCTCCTGGGCGTTCTTGAGCAGAACTGTACCCTTGGTCTCGGTCTGGGAGATGTCAATGGGGCAGCTGAACACGCCGACCTTGGCCTTGCGGGCCAGCTTAATGATACCATCCGGCTCACGACCGAAGACCATACCCTTGACGACCTTGGACTGTTCCAAGCTACCACCCATGATCTTCACGACACGCACGTTATCCACGTTGAAGTTGAGGGGGTTCTTGGGCAGCACGGCGAGCACTGCCTCCGCGACCAGAGCGGCCAGGGTATCCTCCGTGCCAGACTGCTTGCTAGCGACGACTGTGCGAAGAGCCTTGCTGAGCTCTGGGACGGAACGCATGTCCTTCAGACGATCGACCTCGAGATCTGTCAAAAAGAAAAACAAAGTCAGTCCCAATTCCACGTAGACCCCGGTCTGATAGACCATCTATCCCTGAACCAAAGCCAACCGGCACCATATCCAACGGCCCCTCAACAAGAAAAACACACCTTCAAGAACCTTCAAAGCAAAGTTCTGAGCCTTCTCATAGCCAGAAACAATATCACTCGTCTTCAATCCCAATCGGATCAACTCCTCGGCCTTCTTCAGCAACTCTCCCGCCAAAACGATAACCAAGTTAGTACCATCCCCCATCTCAGCATCCTGCTGCTGACTAGCCATAACCAACAACTTCGCAGCGGGATGCACAACATCCAACTCGCGGAGAATCGTAGCAGCGTCCGAAGTCAAAATCATCTTCTGCAGGTGATTGATGACGATCTTGTTGCGGCCGTACGGACCCAGGGAGGTCTGGACAGTTCCCGAGATAGCCTGGCAAGCCTCGATGTTACGAATGACGGCACCATCTTCGGCGTCGTGGCTGTAGTTGTAGAAGAAGAATTGTTAGTAAGGATGGGGGTGTTTTGCGTTTTCTTTGCTTCATCGTGCGGCGGGCAGATAAGGAGGTGGGAGGTGTGTCTCCGGTGCGGTGGGATGGGGGCCCGCGTTGCGAGTAGCTTTGGACGTACCTCTGGTACCCGGCTTTGAAGAGGCCCTGCTGGGAGGGCCCTGGGAGTGATAGCGACATTGTGAGAGGTCGTGTCCGAGGTGGATACGACTGGATATGAAGGATGGGAGGGAGGGAGTCGATGGGCTTCTCTTGGTTGTGCCGGGGAATTTTTGGAGCTCGACGGGGGTCGGTGGGTTTGCGTTGTTTGCACGAGGGGGACCCGCCAGTTGGTGGGAGGTGGTCCGCCTACACTAGTATGGCCGAAGGGTGGATACCTCCAGGGTTTTATAAAGATTTTGAATAAATTAGACAAAAGATCATGGCAGGTGAGAATGTAAATGTAAACTGGAATCTCTGGAGAAATGAGATTAATTTTAGGCTCTATAAACATGACTAGGAGCAGGAGCTCATGACGGAGGAAACATCCGGGCGATCAGCCTAGCTATCTGTGGAGCATTAAGGAAAGGAATACATAAGAACTTGAGAGGTGGGTATTCAATGCATCATCTAATCTAGTATACAGTGATAGCAAATTAACAAAAAGACATTCACCACCCATACGAACTCTGCGTCTGATACGCCTTCTTGAAGCTAGGCACTATTCAAAACTATTAGCATCCCTAAGAAACACGGCAAAGCCAACCAACTAAACGGTAAGTTAGGACTTACTATAGCTTCCAAAGGTGCTGCACCCACTATCCGCATAGATCGTTTCAGCTTTCTCGAGCCTGTGCATTGTTAGTACTCGCGATTCCAGGGGACCTATGGACATGGCGGTATCTTACCATCCTCGAATGGCTTCTTCGCGGTTATAGCTCTATAGAAGGGTTAGATAAGAAGTCGGGTAGATTCAGTAGGGAGCGGGAACGTACTGAAGGGTGAGTAGACATGAATTGTGGTGGTGCGGCTTTCTCTTGTTCTTGCATTCGGCGCCATCTAGTATAGAATTAGTATGTACTATTCAAGAGTGATTGAATGACAACTCACAGTCTTACGGCAGCCTCAGGATTGAAGCATGCCTTGGCCATCATCACTATACATCTATGTCAGTATTCTCGATAGACTTCAATCTATAACCAGTAGACAACATACTCAGTCCAATGTTATCCGCCTCAGCCTATCGTCCACGTTAGCTACCAATTCAACAGCCACAAACTATACCAATCTCATCTCACCTCCTGTGTCCGCGAATTCGGCAGACTCCACATAAGATTAACCAGCATACTGGACAAATTCCCCGAAACATCGAAGAGCAACGAAATAAGGAAAACCGTCCCCAGCGTCAAAAAGCTATTGCTCATACGCTCAGCCGGATGTCTCGCGACAACATGCGCGATTTCATGGCCCAGCACCGCAGCAAGGCCATCTTCGTCTTGACAGATTGGCAGAATGCCTGTGTAAACGAAGACCTTGCCCCTACACCCAACAAAGAAATTGTCAGCATAGAACCAAGAAACAGGAACAATCCCCAAAAAGAAAAGAGAGAAAAGAAGGAAGATGTAACAAACCCAGGCAAAACAAAAGCATTAGCATTCCCATCATCAACAATAACATGCACCCTCCAATCCGCCCCCACAATATCAACCTGCGGAATCAACCGCTGCAAAACGCGATTAACCATCTGCGCCAACGGATGATTATCAGGCAACACCCGTCCCTTCGACTGCGCAAGAACCTCCCGATAACTCTGTTCCCCCATTTTCAGCTCCGCCGCGTGCGAAACACAATTGAAGCGTCGGCGGCCCGTCATTTCAACCACATCGGTATTGTACAAGTACACACCTGACAGCCCGAGGCCGATTAGGATGAAGTGGTGTGGTTTTGAGCGGGAGATTACCGTGTGGAAGAGAGATGGGCGTTGGGAGGAGGAGGAGTTGAAGCGGTTGTAGCTGTTGCGGGCGGAGTGGGGGATGCTTGTGCTGAAGGGGCGGTGGGGATGGTTGGTTTTAGGGATGCGGAGATGGGGGGTGAATGGGGGAAGGCGTGGGGATAGAGTTGGGAGACATCGTGGGCGTGGTTTGGGGGTTGTGTGGAATGCGCGTGGGAGGAGGGTGCGAGGTTGAGGTCGGAGGGTTGCGATGGGCGGGTGCGCGGTGCGCAGGGAGAGGAGAGGTTGGCGGAGCATTGTTAGTTGGGGGGTTTGCATGGTATGTACAGGAAATAGAGGTATGAAGTCGAAGTCGGAGTCGGGATTTGAGAAGTTGGAGTGAGTCAAGGATGAAGTTGAAATTGAAGGTGAAGGTGATGGCGGATGGCCGGTGTCAGGGCCGCGGCCGAGCCACACGGCGATAAGAAGACAGTCTCGGCGATAGGGCTAACTCGAGAAAGCGAACTACATTAACATCAGATTGCTTCCAAAGATACTCAGTGAACAAACCATAAAAAACACAATCTATGAATATTATTAAATAAAATCTCAAGTATGTAACACGTGCATTGTCATTATTCACAAGGGGGATGGGGGGTCAATAGAATTATGCAGGCTTTATCAACATGGGGCAGATCCCCCCCCCCCCAAAAAAAACATCAGTATCAGGAGTCAATCAAATCAAGTCAAGTCCAGACGCGGAGAGGGGGTCATCAAAAATATTTTGAGCCAATGCCAAAATGGGAGGGAAACTTTCAACAAACAAAAAAACACAGTATTCCACCCAAACCAAAAACAAGTCTCTCGAGTCACCCCGATCCAAAAAAAAAAAAAACGAAACATCAAAAAGTCTTCAAGAAACAAGGAGACCCCCATTCCATCCGCACACCAAAACCGAAAACCATTTCGGGGCAAATAGCAGAGAAACACAGATGTATCAGATGTACGCCCAACACAAGGCACAAATCCAGAAATCCCGAAAATCCAACCGTAAGACGGGATCGGCGGAAGCGGAAACACATCGCAAACGAAAGCCCCTGGAATCATGCTGCATAGTCATGGTGGGAACAAAGTGGTATCATAGGGGAACAAAATACAGCGAATATAAAAAGCAAGCGAGGGGTGTGAGAAAAACAGAAAGTCGATAATGAGATATAGGCTGGCCAGGGGATGATGGAACGGTGGTATGATGTCGCGGGGAATAAGGAAATCAAGAACGAGCATGTCATGAGCTGACTCCGGGAGGGAAATGATATATAGACCGAAAAATGGAATGAAATAAGGAAATAGAAAGTGAGAGAAATGCAAGTCAACCTTGAGTTGGACAAGAAGAAACCGATACGCTCTAGTCTTCTTTACTCTTCAGTCAAAGCATCATCACCCATCTCACGCCAACCCTTGGACTTTTCTGTCAGACGCCGCACGCCAGCAATCCGTTGGGCCCAGTGTGATTCTGAAGGTGTACGGAATGTATAGGCACGCTGCGAGGAAATCACACCGATACTCTGTAGCACGGCCTTACGCGAGTCACGACCGAAGACGGCGGGATGGTTGATCCACTCAAGAGCAGAGTCCAGATCCGCGTTGAGCGCAGTCATAGTATGCGCATCAACTGCGGACGATGGGGTGATAGTAGCGGTTTCGGACGCGGAAGAGGCATGGCTTTCCGCGAAAGTAGAAGACTTAGGAGAGCTTGAGGTTGGTGTATCGCCTCTGCTGCCCGCGTCGCTGGTTCCTGAAGGTCGAGACGCGGTGGGTGGCAATGGGGGTAAACCGCCTTTGCCCAGACCTTTGAGGATACTGCGGGTCTCGTGAAGCAGGTGCTGGCCACGGTCGTGTTGACCGCGAGAGACAAGGGTGAGTGCCCTGGTCAACATATCGGATGTAAGCAGCTCCATGCGGCGCTGCACGATAGATGGGTGAGGGGGGATGGGAGGGGTGGAGGGTCGCTGGTTGCGAGACTTGGGGTTTGGAGGGAGCATGGTAATGGCAAGCAATGACGGACGAGGCGAGTGGGTTAGATGGCCATCACGAAGAAGATCGCCGTATGTCAGGTCGGCTTGGATCAAAGGGACCTCTTCAACACTCAGCACGCGCTGCTCATCGCCATCGAGTCCCCCGCCTAGAGCTTCCAGGCCAGAGACCAAGCTCTCCCATGGGTCCTGGGGCATGTTGTCTTGCGTAGCATTGTCGGGTTGAATAACCAGCTGCACCAGAACATCACGCTTATCACCAAATCGGAGATCTCCCAAGGCAGCCTCGGCGTCTCGACCAGTCGCGCGCTTCGTCGTGTGAAGAGCCCCGCTGATCTTGACAAACTTGGCCGGGGAGCCCTCGGGCAGGCGAAGCTTCAGCTTGACATTTTGGTGTGATGTAGTCTGGATAGCACCCAAGCATCCAGCAACACACTCCCGAAGCATCATCCAGTCCTTAACATAGAGATAAGAGCCCTTGGTGCGAGTCGAGAGCTCGATCATGGTATCCGGCTTGTGGGTCAGTCCAAGACCGAAGGAGTGGATGCTGACCTTGGCAGCCTCGGCGCGAGAGACAACAAAGTCGACACTTTCAGGATCGGAGGTAGATGAATCGCTGATCAAAAGGATGGTTGAGACGGGGTTGTTGAATTTGCGCTGCATGAGCAGATCCATCGCCACGTTCGCACCCTCCACCACATCAGCGCGCAAACTCTTCTGGCCGACAGGACGAATCGAGTCGAGAACCTTATTCCATCCATTCCATGACTTGGTAGTCATACCCACTAGAGGCACACCACCACCGCTCGAGCCAAACGTCACCAAACCCATCCGATCCCGCGAGCCCAGATTTTGTACGAGGAATTTGAGAGCATCGCGCAGAAGCGTGATCTTCAGACCCTGCATCGATGATGAGACAGGAATGACCACAACGAGATCCAGAGGAATGTGGAACGAATCGAGAGATGGCTTCTCCGCATCAGGGTTGGTGTAATCGGTGATGGCGGTATTATTCGACTTGCCTGCGCCATAGGATGAGTTGAGAGATGCTTGTCGCTGAATACGGCTGGTCCGGTAGTCCTCCTCCTCAGCGCCCAAGTGCTCGTAGTCAAAGTCATTATGCTGTCGGGACACATTTTCCACTGGGTTGAGATTCGTCAACGCTCGGTGCCACGTCTCCAGCTGCTGGCGGTTCTGGAAACGTAGGTAAAAGCAGGGCAGCTCGCTGACAGAAAGATTAAGAGAGAGAACTGGCTCGTCAGAGCCGGCATCAATGGACTTCAAATGCTTCTTGATCAGGATGGAACCCTTGAGAGTGCAGCGAGTGGGCTTGCGCTTCTCATCGTATTGGTGAGAATCGGGAATCTTCTTCTCCTTGACGCAGATAAGCATCTCCGCGAACAGATAGCATTCCAATTCCTGCCATGATTCCCGGTCCTTGCCCACGCGCATTTGCCCATGCAATCGCAACTTGCCAAACCTGGAGCTGAATTAGCATTGCTTGATCTTGAAAGGGATTCATAATCGCCCGCGTTTCTCAAAGACATACCGTTGGAACTCGAGGCCATGCCAATTATCGACCCGATTTCGCAAGTCCTCCGCAATCTCCTCCAGGTTCTCCACCGGCTCATTCTGAATAGACCGAGCATCCTGCGAGCCCCCGAATCGACCCGTATACGGCTCATCAAGTTGAGACTGGCCTGAAGGCGGTTGTCGAAGATCGTCTGCGTCTGGACGCCAATTGCCCTCGGGCACCTCCACCGTGATCAGACATGTCAAAGTTTGCTGTTGGCGGGATCGATTCATCGTAGGGAACTCGCTTCGCACGGTAACAAGTGGAGCGGGGATAGGGTTTTTGGTGACACCAGGGCGAGGGCTCAGGTCTGATTCCATAGCCTGCACATCATAGTCGTGGCGTCGCCCGCTGCTCGTGTGCTGGCCATCATGGTAGTCGCCGGATGAGCCGGCTGCACTGCCGTTTCTAGAATGCGGTTGGCGTTGACGAGGGTCAGAAATGGCCGATGCTCCGCCTGCAGTTAAGCGTTCGACCCGCTCCCGCTGGCCAGTAGTGTCGCGACTGTCACGTCGGCTATAAGTGGATTGTGCGTTGTTAGTATTGTTATAGCGGCTACCGGCATCGCTGGGCGGTCGCCGAGTCGACTGCTGTTCCCACGGGGTTGAGGTCGGGTTCGTCAGGCCACTCCGCATTGTGGCGGTGTCGCTCATAGTCACCGAGCGCACAATATTGCTGATCTTTTCTGTAGGTTAGTAGATCTTGTCAGTGACTCCATTTTTCCAGATTGAATGATTTGACATGTGATTGCCATTATGTAGCTCCTTTTCGCTTGAAGCCGGGAGGGGTGAAGGACGCTCAGGAGAAATCACGAACCAATATCCAAGACATTTCCACCTCGACTCGTATCCAAACCTAACGGAGCATTGCATGTCGGGCAGTATTGCGATTCGAATTCCCGGATAAACTCATAGAAGCAGGCCTCGTGGGACACGTGGCTGCACGAGAACTGAAGGACCCGCTCTCCACGCAAGGTATGCTCGAGCGGCTCCTCGCAGACGGCACATTCACTGCCGATAAAAGTCCTCTCCCTCCGTGTCCGGGTACGGTCGACCTCCATTGCCCCAGCGTTAGAATTGCCCGAGCGAGAATTGAAAGAGACACGAGACCGATTCGAGTGCGCCGACTGCCAGGCGGGATCCGGGCGAGCAGAGTGTATACTGTCGGCTACGGCTGAGGGGGCTCGTGGGCGAGTATTTGGGCGCGAAACGTCCGTGTAGTTGGAGGCACTACTCTCGGGACGGTCTGATTTGTGTCGAAAGGAGCGAAAGGAGCGAAACGTGGAGCGGGAGGAGGAGTCTGGCCGCGATTGAAATTCTGGACGTCACCAGGATCCGTTAGCCATGCGGGGGGGCCAAAATGACGGGCTGACATGCACGATGCAACGATACAACGTGCTTGCGATGGTGGAATGTTGGGTAGGGCCCACCAATTGGGGTCGGAGAATGAAGATGATGTGAGGATTGTAAAAAGGAGAGGGGCTTTTTTTTTCTTGTAGATTTCGGGGAATTGAGTCTCCAAGGTTCAGGGGGGACGGATGAAAGGGTATGAATGAGTGGGAAGACAAAAAAGAGAAGACGAGCACAGTCAGATGGCTTTAGGTCCACGAGCTAAGGGGAGACAGTAACGAGACCCAGGACTGGCAACCTAAAGAAGCGCATCTAGAACCCGGCTTGTGTTCAGGTCTCAGTTTTGCGATACTAGACCCGACCCGACCATTGATTGATCTGATATGAGGGGGCGCACGAGGGGGGAGAGAGGAACGGGTACAACAGGGAAACTCAGGAACTCACCAGCCGATGACGAAGGCGTAATGTTCTTCTTCCTAGATCGCCCTAGGAAGCCGATTTCAGATAGATGAAGATGATTTGAATCGCTCCCCGATTTAGACTCCGATCTGGGTGAAAGTCGAGGTTTCCACATGGGGGGTTTCTCCCAGAACACCTAAGAGGAGATGGGTAAAGGTGGGGGGAGGGATAAAAGGAGGAGAAAGAAACCACAAGAAAGAGGCGACTTTCGAGAGGAGCAGAGTGAAAAAAACGAGACGCCCCCAAAGTCTAAAAAAATAAAACAATAATATCAAAAATAATATTAATTAAGAGAACGAGAAGGCAGAGGGGGATGAAGGAGTTCCGACCAAAGGGTAAAAAAAGACGTCCAAACCCAGCAGGGAAAGGTGTTGAAAAGGTGCCAAAGGTGGGAATTGGTTCCAAGGCGGAGGTGTCAGGGCTCAGGGCTGTACTGAAGTGTATATTGCCAATACACTGAAAGTATGGAGTACTTGTCAATCAGGATTCAGTAGTGCTAGTAGTACTACTACTAGTACTCGCAGGAGCACGAGGTAGTATTGTGCACGAGGATCCTGCTACTCCGTGGGAGAGGTACGGAATACACAAAGGCAATTGTCTGTACAGCAGAAACCGGCAGCAGGGGTACTGTACGTACAGTAGTGCTACTGCAGGTCGCTAGTACATGCAGAGTCAAGTGCATACACAAAAGTATGTATGATTAGTGTACTTCCGTATGGGATGCTTGAAAATGTTTGAATTGTATGAATGAAAAAGAGCGACAGGGGAGAGAGGAGAAGAGAAGTGGGGAGGGGAAATGGACAGAAACCAAGACGATTGGATAACGAGTCCGGGTTAATTACGCCGGCCTTTCTCTAGTATCGGAAAAAAAGAGCAGAAAAAAAAAGAACCCAAAAAAGGGCAAAGGGGGATAAATTCAAAGAAAAATGACGATTGTGGATTGGGACCAGTTGGACCAGGCACGCTGAGTACCTGGAGACTGGAGAGCGATCGGGTCCACTCAGCATGCCGAACTAGAGCGCTAGCGAATGGATGAGCCATGGATTCGGAGAAATGAGTGGAGGACCGCGTGAGTGGACACTGGTGGAGGCACTTTTAGTCTTGGAGGACTTACTGGGTCGCGACCGTGGCCCCTGAACAGGAAAAGGGAGAGAGAGAGGGAAGAATTGAATTGATTATTTAGTTTATTTAGTTCGAGAGAAGGAAACGACATAATAGGGCTGGAACCTTCGGAGGTATTGAGCTTATATGGAGTGTTACTCCGAACCCTATGTAGACTATTTGAATCGACAGAGAGACGGGCGGGATTTTATTGGAATTTGAATAACCAGAGAAAGGGACTCTCGGTGGCTTCTGTACTACGAACCAGAACTGCGGGACTATGAAACCAAGGAACAATGGGACTGGGTCAGAACAACTGCAGTACAGGCCTGAGGCAGTCAATGGTGTAGAGATCAGAAGAATCAGATCATTCCAGTCAGTATGATCAAGAACTAAGTACGGATAGTTGTAGTAGTATGCTCGTCTACACAACAAAGTAAATACAACGATAATACTATGGGACGGGAACTATAAACGCAATAGTATGGTAACCTCGTATCCTAATCTCTAGCTGACTGGATATTGGATAATGCCATAAACGGGCCACCAACCACATGGCCCATTGGGAATATCCATAGAAAACGAAAAGAAGATTCCATCCCGCATGGTCCCAAAAACGTGGCTGGGATGACAGACAGGTTCGTCTTAACTTTTTGGTCCCCTCCCCTTACGTCGCACCCCATCCCAAGGCCTGCTGGCGAGCTGCTTAGCTTGCATCCTTGCTGCATGATTACATCCTAGGGCCTGCTAGCTGCATATCCAAGACCCCCCTCCAGCTGCCCTCGGCGGCGCCCCTGGCGAACGGAAGGATTTTGAGGTTTCACTCTGTCTGACTCTATCTCTCTGTATAACCTAACTCCATAGCTACAGTTTGTACTACGCCTCATTGGCACAGTAATCAGAGTACTCTATATCCGTCTTGGAACGGGAAGGTGAACGGAAACCGTGGAGCATTGACTTTCAATCTTCTCCAGCATTCAGCTGAACGGCTTCCACCAACCTTGACATGGTGGAATTTTTCATTTCATCTACTGTCATAATAATCTATAATTGTCCGCTTGTTCCCCCCGGCACCTACGGACTCTAACAGACTTTCACTAACGAACGGCCACTCCCCATTTCTGGAGTCTCGAGTATCCATTTCAAGCAGATACAACCAGAAACATGTCCATTCTTAGGAGGCTTGAGGGCCGCGGGGCACACCGGATGGTCTTGGGAGACGCGTTCCCATCTTTTTCTCTATGAGATAAACTTTCTCCCTTTTTAGTGTTTTCAGATGATGGATATTTTTTTTTTCTTTCTCCTTTCTGTTCTTTTTTCCAGCCATTGATATGTCTCGGAGGCCGTTCTGGTGGTTTGCGGACCATGGTTCGGCACGGGGGCACATCATCGGGACTCTCCTGATCGGACTCCAGCCGGACCGCGATGCACAGCAACGGGCATGGACGGGTTTTCCGGACTTGTAGGTGAGGTGAATACGTATGGGCGGTTACAGATACATACGGAATTTACGGATCGTACTACATAGAGAAATCTCAATCTCAATCGACATTTTAGTACAGTATCTTTTAACCCGAAAATCTACCGAAGAACCAAAACTATTACCGCTGTAGACGCTGTTATCGCTAGGGCTTTAGGGATTCCCGTGATCTTCGATCTTCCCCGTGACGGCCACGGAGGATTTATCTTCTCCGTCTACTCCGCCGACTCCATATAATACACTTCATATAGCGTACTTTTATATAATAAAAGACACTCTAGCTGCTAGTATCAATAATGATCTCCCACTATTACTTTCGGAATAAAAATTAGCAAAAGCAATTCTCTCCCACATCGAGGCTCTTTCTGATCTTGATCTTTAATCGTTCTGATCATCCCCAACCCTGCCTCGGAGCCCTCCGAACGTCCGCTCTTTCTATGTTGCCGACGACCCTCTGGTTCAACCTTCATGGTACCTTCAAGATCTTCATCCGTGGAAACAAAGTTCTGCAGAAGTTCGAACCCTTCCATTATTCCTCAAGAAGCATGTCCAACCAGATCCAAACTAAAGCTCATCGGCAACTCAACTACCGAAACCCTTAAAACGTTCTTAATTTTCGCCTCAACCCTGGAACATGGAAGCGATCACCCCCGATGCTGACATAATCCAGTCCATTTCCACCAGATCCGCCCAATATCTCTCTCAATATCAAACGATTGGCCATTGGCTCTCGTCTGCCGAGCTCGTCGATCCTCTTCAACGGTTTTCTGTCACTGACACCCGCGGAAACAGCTTTCCATTTTTGAGGTTCATCCAGCATAAGCTTTTGCCTCCCCTCTTTTTTGTTCCCACGTCATACAGAATTACAAGCAAAGGGTCAATTCAAGGCTGGTTGGTCAACGCTTTTGATCCGAAATCCATTTCCCTTCTAGCCAGGGGAAGGGGAAGACTGGAGTCGTGAAGTCTGGTACTTGCACTGCCTCTGCCTCGCTCGGCAATTGTGTGACTGGGAACAGTTCGCAATTTCGCAATTCACAAGCGCGGAGCCTAATCTAATACTGATTACTGGATAGGGAGTTAATCTCCAATTCTTTTCGGGAAAAGAATTGGAGATGATCCTCTTTTTCGACCTGGTGGCGTTGTAATTAACACCCCTTGCCCCATTATCCGCGATTCCGGAGCGCCAGCGATGAGGATTGAGAACATTTTTTCCGGAGAATTATTGATAGAATTTTCAAATTGGCCCAAGAGGTCCAGGTCCAAATCAGGCTTTCGAGTTCCTCCTGACGAGTAACGATCTTGCAAGACCCAAAGCTTCATCCTGGACCCAGTCCTAGTCCTACTCATGTTCCCACTCATGATCCATCTCATCCCACCCTGTCTCCCCTCTTCGTGTGGGCTACAGTACTAGCATGACAGCATCATCTGCCGCGCTCCAGCGCCAGCGCCAGTGCCATGTCATGTCATGTCAATCCTTCCCCACACCGGGTCCTTGTCCCACCACCTTAGTGAATTAGTGCTGAATAGCACGGCCGGGAAATTCAGGAAGGGGCAGCTTAAGAACCGTACGCCGCGCTAGGAGAAATTACTTGTAATCTGCACATCGCGGCCGCCTGCTAGGCTGCTCCATCGTGCACGTCCGGAGACTCCGGGCGCTGGTGCGCGTCGGTCGCACTCGCGTAGGTGGTTTCTTGAGAAGATCATCGTAAGCGCTGATCGTCGTACTGTAGTGCTGCGTTGCCTTTTTGGAGGTGCATGATTGCTTCCCCTTTCCGAATTGGTATTTTTGGGCTGTATTGATATACGGCTTGATGTAGACAGAGTACTTCATACAATGTACTCTGTACTTACTTCGTATATATGGAGGTTTCCGCGGGGCTCTTGTAGATGGATGGATGTTATCTATCCAGAATCCAGGAGCAAGGGAGGGGCGCTATGCAACTGGGTTGATGTGGAGCTCGTGGTGGCTTTCCCTGTCATATTCTACCAGGCCATGGAGACGAAGACTAGGCAACTTTGGGACAATGCTGTCAAGCTGGCAGCTGCAGCAGGATTAGTTACTTGCTTTTTAATGACTCCTCTGTCGACGGAGTATGTATGGCCATTGGCAGTATGTCTGGCAAAACAAGTTGACCTGTCGACTGTCACTGTGCATGACAGGTCGGAGAATTAATCGCACGTGTCGACTCGTCACAACTGTCTCGTTACAACGGTTACAATGCGTTGCTCTGTCTATGACAGATGATAGATAAGATGCATGATGCGAGAAACTCATGTTTTGACAGGCACAATGCAAATCCAAGACCCCCTTAGTGATTGATCAGCTGTCAAAGTGGCCTTGCGCAGACTAATCACCCGAGTGGGTACCGTCAACCATCTAGCACACACTATTTACATAGCTAACCGCATAGTCTTGTCCCACACTTGCTTAGCATGTGATTATCTCAATCTCGATAATTTTTCTTCAAAAATCAAGTTATGCAAGTATGCAGATCCCTACAGTAACTGTTTTGGGTTAGGACAACATGAGCTACAGTTTTGTAGTCGGGTTATGCTCTTTCGATCTTCTTGTCCTACTCAGTCTTAAATTCTGCAGAGACAAGGAAGATATAAGCTCACTAATAATTTCACATCACTAAATCAAATCTTTCAACCTCCGTATTCCATGACTACATACAAAGAATTTAATACTGGGATTTCCTTCTCCTCTAACCTTTGAAGATCTTCAGACCCAAATTGCGTTCCGCCACATCCAGTCCTGCATTGTGATCAGCGCCGTTGGAGCTTGCAGAGCGGAGACAAGTCGGAACTCCACCATTGCTGTAATGCAGTATGCACGACCTAGCCTGGTCTAAAGTTACTCGTGACTCGTACGGAGTACATATGCCATCAACTACAGAATGACTGGTCATGCCTGAAGATCATGTCGAATGATTGCGTTCTCAAGGGGTTAGTTAAGTGAGTACATACATATTGGGGAATGTAGGTGTGATTACTTTCTTACTACGACTGTGAAGTAAGACACATTCTAGCCCGGTCTTTACGAATCCCGGTTTATTTCTATTTCTCCTACGGGCTTACACTCCAATGCCGGAGGCGCATCCGTGCCCAGGGGATTGCGGGAGCCGGTGTTTCAGACGATGAACGATCACTTTCAGGGGGCTGCTGAGCAGTAATGTAAACCCTGGATTGAGATTCTTTGGATGACTACGAGATAGGAGATGATGGCACTCGCATGTGTATCTCAACGCTAGTCCGACTACACTTCCCAGTATTCCAAGCCTGCAGGTAGTTACATAGCCTAGCTCACTTAGCTCTATAACGATTGGCAGGTATGACCCCTCTCTGGAATAAGGTTTAGGCGATGAAACGCCTTACGCTGGTCTGCTCCAGGCCCGATTGGTGGCTAGTAGGCCTGGCTACAAGCGCTGCGTGTGCTGCACGTTAGGCGGGCTGGTTTGGATGGCCGTTGAGAATCCTTGTTCGAGCTTCGTGGTCGTATGTCGCGGGCGCTGTAACGGTGCATGCAGCCTTTCTATGTGCATGACTAGTAGCCTTTTCAGGCGGGTGGACGCATCAACTAGACTAATCGGGGGCTTAACTTGGATACTTTCGTCGAAGGCGATCACAGTTCTGGGATATTCAATACATGCTGTCGTCATTACTCGTCTCGGAGAGTTTTGGGAGAGGGGATCCTTGGTTTTCATGCTACGTACTGCACTGATGTGTATGTTGAGAACCTTCCGAGGATTTCTCATTCTAAGTGTGTTTCCGATTTTCTGTATCGTGGATAGCACCCCGTTTAATATTCATGACATCGATCGCTAGGTCAAGGTCAACGACCTATGTCGTAGGACTTTCTATTCTAGGCAGGTCCAGACTCAGTGTGAGACAGAATGAAATGGATCTCGTTTTTCTAGAACATGGAAATCGTCAGGGATGAAACTGCTAAACCTGGCGCTGAAACACACTGCTCAGTCATCGGAGCCTCTAAATCCGAAAAATCTCTACAGTATAGGGTACAGTTTCTACAATGCGCACATCGTCATCTGGTGGATTTTTTTTCAGATTCCACGATCGACATATCATGCTTTACCAGCGTTTCAATATGATTTTGATCCGGTCAAAAAAGTTCCTGTTTCTTGATCCTTCCTAAAATGGATATATGTCATAAGGTCGCTTTGGTCCCTACCTGTATGATACGTATACGACGTTTCAGTCAATGCAAAAGTAAACCAGGCTGATCTATCAAAGTAGCATCGTGCTTTGTCTCCGCTAGGACCAGGCGTTGCTGGTTCAGTGGCTGTTGGCGCTCGGTTATATCTTCCGTAACGGTCAGGCCTTGAATCATGTTTCCTGGTTCGTAATACTGCAGTTTGTCTCTGTTTTTATTGAAATATGGAAGATCTGATCTATCGTTCGAATGGTGATTGCGGGGTCAAGACAAACATGAGATACAATTAGACTGATCACCTCGTGAGGAGAAAACACGTTGGTAAACGTACTTTACCCAGTTGAGCAACTAGGTTGAAACGTCGGGAATCCCGAGGAATCAATCTTGAGATGTCTCAGACGAATCACGCACGTATCGGTCGCGCCAAAGCCGCGACCAGCGCCGTTCCTTGGGAACATCTATTGATTAAGGGATCAATTACTGGCCAGTGCTTTGTCTCGGGAAATTACAGTTTTGACGCCTGTTCTTCGCTAAATTCCTCTGCTTACTGGCTGGACGAGCTACCTAACTCAGCGAGTCCACGCCCAGTCGGTAGTGGCTAGATAGTGTGTACTTTTGGCGTGACCGATAGGTATACGGCAGGTCCTCGGGCTCCGGGTGTTTGCGGCATTGATCTAGGTTAGCTTTTTAGATTGGTAGTGCCCCGCTGATATTGACCTAGACAAGTGGGCATGGCACCGACTAATCTTCTATTTATACGGAGAAATGATCGAGTGTGATCTATGTTTTCTTATTCTTGGGTCGCAGTAACCTGCTGCTTTTTTGTTCTTTGATGGCTTATCTGATAAAGGGAGAAAACAAAGTATCAAAGGCAAAGCTTCTCATTCTGTTAACCGAGCCCAGGTTATGTATTACACCAGGAATTGTGGTTTGCTTTTTCTAAAGAAGAAAGCGTGGTTACTAAGAGGTATCTACCGTGAAGTCATACTGAGTTTGTCGTAACAGTCTACGGTGGTAGGTTGAGCTTATCAGAGTATCACGAAGCCACCCAGCGTAGGTAACGAATAAATATTCCAGTATACGTGTTGGCTGGTACTCAAGTATAGAGTTGTGATACTCTATCTATTAATGAAAATAGGGGCGATAAGTAAGTTAAAAGCACATACATCAAATTTCAGGTAAATCTAAAGGAATTGTATCAAGTATCAAGCTTAGTGTACTCGGGATAGGAGGACGGGTAGGTTCATGAGTCTAGAGTGTCCATACTACAAATTTGCCCTTGGATATATATTTGCAAGAGCTCCGTCTAGGAAGTGACCTTGACCATTCGGCATGAAACCTATAGATGCTACAATCCTACCGGGGAAATCGGACAGATTGATTTATTCAATATGCCAAAAAGTCTTATATGTCAAGCTCCATCGAACCCTTTCCACCATCCCGGCCAAAAGTCATCCGGCATCTGTTATCTAGGCTGAGTCTTGTTGGGATCCCGGGCAAACTGCAGACACTTCCGGACTCGGTCGGAGTGATGACCGATGTTCACCCAGTGTACTCAACCTCGATCTGAATGCCGGAAAAACTTCCTTGACCTGAGATACAACTTCGATAGAACTTATAACCAATTCTACCTGCTTCATGAAGAGCTCTACTCCAATCTTAGCGGTAGGCCAGCTCCGCGGTTTGGACTGTTTGCAGTGTAGACACACCGGCGGCCCCCGAACGGGAAGCGCTTAAGTAATCGGGAAAGTTTGCATTCCCAACATCTGACGGAAAAGTGTCGCTATCTCCAACCATCAATTCTCCCATCTTCAATTGGGCTTCTCGACGTACAACATGCTCTTCCGTACTGCGGCCCGTCAGGCTGCGCCTCTGCGTCGCCAGGCTTTTGCTCCTCTAACCCGTCGCTCCGTCACCACCGACGCCGCTTCGTCGCACGCCGAGAACATCCCGCAGGTTTGTTGAGAACCCATCCGGAAAACAGGAAAATCGTCTACGAGTCCCGGAACACCTCAATGCTGATACTGGTGCTTGCGCATTGTAGGAAGATGACAAGCCGTTCACCGTCCGTCTCTCCGACGAGAGCTTCGAGACCTATGAGCTCGACCCTCCTCCTTACACTCTGGAGACCACCAAGAACGAGCTGAAGCAGATGTACCGCGACATGGTCTCTATGCGGTACGCGCCTATGCTCTCTTCCTCCTTTCTTCCCCGGAATGCTTTTGGATCCAGCTTCTAACCCCTAGCTTCTTTCTTATAGCCGCATGGAGATGGCCGCCGACCGCCTGTACAAGGAGAAGAAGATCCGTGGTTTCTGTCACTTGTCGACCGGCCAGGAAGCTGTTGCCGTCGGTATTGAGCACGCTATCAACCGCGATGACAAGGTTATCACTGCTTACCGTTGCCACGGTTTCGCTTTGATGCGCGGTGCTACCGTCAAGTCCATCATCGGTGAGCTGCTCGGCCGCCGTGAGGGTATCGCCTACGGCAAGGGTGGCTCCATGCACATGTTCGCCCCCAACTTCTACGGTGGTAACGGTATCGTCGGTGCCCAGGTGCCCGTCGGTGCTGGTCTTGCTTTCGCCCAGCAGTACAACGAGCAGCCCAACACCTCCATCGTCCTGTACGGTGACGGTGCCTCCAACCAGGGCCAGGTCTTCGAGGCCTTCAACATGGCCAAGCTGTGGAACCTGCCCGTTCTCTTCGGCTGTGAGAACAACAAGTACGGTATGGGTACCTCCGCTGCCCGCTCCTCCGCTCTCACCGAGTACTACAAGCGTGGTCAGTACATCCCCGGTCTGAAGGTCAACGGCATGGACGTCCTGGCCACCAAGGCCGCCGTCCAGTACGGTAAGGACTACGCCGTCTCCGGCAAGGGTCCTCTCGTCTTCGAGTACGTCACCTACCGTTACGGTGGTCACTCCATGTCCGACCCCGGTACCACCTACCGTAGCCGTGAGGAGATCCAGCGCATGCGCTCTACCAACGACCCCATCGCCGGTCTCAAGCAGAAGATGCTCGAGTGGGGCGTTACCTCTGAGGAGGAGCTCAAGAGCATCGACAAGGCTGCCCGTGCCTACGTCGACGCCGAGGTCGCCGAGGCCGAGAAGATGGCCGTCCCCGATGCCAACCCCCGCATTCTCTTCGAGGACATCTACGTCCGCGGTTCCGAGCCCCGCTGGATGCGTGGCCGTACCGTTGACGAGACCTTCTACTACTAGAATGTGTTTTGACGGTACGGGGGTCTCTCTCGAACGTAGAACTTTGAGAGGGGCCTCGAAAAGAGCTTGAAAGAGAGCTTGTTGGTGTCTCCGGGGGCCTTTGGGGTATCTTGGTTGGAAGAAGATTCCCGAATGGCTCCCTTGTTTGTTCCTACCTACCATTATCTGTAATTTAGCCGATGACTACTACCTCTTCCATTTGTGTTTCGTTTCCCTGTCTGCGTCCGTTTTAGAGTAGAACAATTGTCATCAACTTTTCCCAAGGGCTCAGCTTTTATCTTATTGTTCGTTAAACTAAGATTGGGGTAGAAATAAGATGAATTCTTAATAATCCAAGTTGGCGCGAGTGGGTATCATATCAACATTAAAGCATACAAACCGTGACATAAAACGCCGAAAGAACCTCCGAGTGTCGTGGAAGTCAAACAATCCCATCCCATCCCATCAAGCCGGCTCCTGTCTCAACATCTCTAGAATCATATCCTGTGTTCTTTGAACAGCATCCAGCTTCTCTTCCAACCCGGCCCGATCTCGACGCAACTCTTCCCTCATCTCTCGACGTAATTCTTCTTTCATCTCCTGCCGCAGTTCTTCTTTCATTTGCTCAAAATCCCTGGAAGAGTTACTCGAGGCTGTTTGTTGTGACTCTTCTGAGAAAACTTGATTTTGAGCAGTGGGATCGGTGGCTGATTGCAGCAGGGCGGATATCACTGGTGAAGAGCGGGCATCTGGAGCATTACTGCCTGATGCTGCATCGAGGTGTTTGTTTAGCTTGCCGAGAGTTTCGAGGACTGCGCTGACCATGCGGTTATCCGTTGGTGACTCGGCCGTTGCTTTGGGTGCTGGTGCGAAAGTTGGAGGCCAGCGGTTGGGCTGGGGGTTGTTGTTTGAAAACATTGTGTCGAATCCTGGGGGTAACCTGACAGCCCCGGTTGACGATGATGCGGGAATAGAAGGCTTGCCAATCGAAGGCGCTACCGTTGGGGCAGCTGATGGTTGTGGACTACTCGTCACTAGAACGATGGGCCCCTCGTAAGAATCGTTGGCCTCCATGCCCGTATCATCGGGACTCGCAGGGGATGTCAGATCAACTGGATCCATCACCGGACCGGCCCCGGACTGTGGCCTCCACACATCATCCGCTTTATTTCGCGAGCGTCTGCGATTCATAGTATCCCTCTTCGCGATCCGTCGCGCCTCCGATTCCTCCCAATGCTGCCAAGTCGGAATCCAAATATCCAACACAGCACACCACTGCGGATTCATCACATCAGGAACCGCATTCGCACCCGAAAAATCCCGTTGTCGCTGTTGTTGATCCTCAAGGAACTGGATGCGTTTCTTCGTAACCATCTCCACCTTCCTCCGCACCGAGTGCCACGAATACGGACGGCCATTTGCATGGGAGAACTCTGTCGCAACGGTCTTCCACCAATTACAGAGATCGCTGCGTCGGCCGAAACTGTCTGCGTTACGATTGCAAATCTCGAAGAGCGTGACTTCTTCTTTGGTTGTGAGTCGCTTCCAGCCTTTGCGTGGTGTGTCCCCGTCGTCGTCCGGGTCGAAATCGTGCGTGCGCTTCATGCCCCGCGTGGATGACGCAAATCCAAGCGCGCTGTCTTCGCCGCCTTGGAAGATGTTCACTGGCATCGGCATAAATACCAGGATACTTGCGACGATGACGTTGACATTGATAGAATTGTGGTTAAGTTGGTCTTGGACTGGAACACTCACCGCCTTCGGATCGTCTCTTGCCAAGACCAAACAGGCTATCTATATCACTGTTCTTATGCTCAGTAGACTGAATTAAGAGAGTTTGAGATAACCCAGAACTCTGAACCTGTTACAAACTTCCTGGATGTCTCGTCACAGAAAGGCGCTTCCGAGGAAGCTCCCTCATTAAGATATCATCTCTACAATCCTTGAACATACTAAATGTGAAGTATTTCTGCATGATTCATGATATCTGGTTTGCCAATATCCGACTCCTTCTAAACACATGTAGCCTCGAGAAGAAGATTGTTGCTTGCTGAACTAGCTCTAACCCTCTCACCTTAATAATCCGAATCATCTGATTCTTGGTGGAGTTTCCCTTCGACCAGACAGTCCCCACACGCTGGACAGCGTCGTTCATCCATTTCCATTTCCAGAGGTGAACAGAACTCGCAAAATGCGAGGTTGCGGCATAGGAAATATCGTTCCTTGGAGTCATCAACTTTTTTCAAGCAGACATAGCATATGTGAGGTGAAACATGCCAATCGATCTCCTCCACATCAGAATTATACTCCTCTGATGGCGGATCAGGCACTTCTGTATTCTCAAAGAACATGGATATCTCATCATTTTGGCGTCTCTGGGACTCAACAAATGCCGTGAGACCCCAATTATCAACGTGAGATTCATCAATGCCAGGGAAGGTCAGCAACATTCGGACCATCTCTATTTGACCACTGCAGACAGCAGTATGTAAAGCAGTCCTCCCAAAAATATCAGGAATGTTCGGATCTGCTCCAGATTCAAGTAGCAGTTTCGCAATATCTTCATGACCCTGTGAGATCGCCCATTGCAATGGCCTGCGGCATTGCAATCGCCAACAAGGGAAGGCATGTGTGAAAAAATGACTTGGAATAAATTCGTGATCATGCGGGCCTAGACCAAAGGGGAGATACAGCATATCAGGCTCCTTGGGATTATTATCTGGCAAATTGGGATCAGCTCCATTCTCGAGGAGGACTCGGGTAACATCAACTGCCCAACGGATAATGGCGCCAGCTAAAGGGGTGTTTCCCCAATAATTCTCAGTATTGACGTCCGCTCCATTCTTCACGAGCAATTCGGTGATTTCCAAAGTATGATTATAGTCATGCCATATAGCGAGGTTAAGTGGCGTGTCACCGTTTCCATCTTTGAAATTGACATACGACCCATCAGGAAAGACCAGCTGCGCTTTCCTTAGTAGCAGCTCCGCGCCTGCTTCGTTGCCTTTCATGACGGCTATATGGAGCGGGGTCCTGTCAGCTCTGTCTAGAGAATCGAATTTCAGACCAAGAGACATGAGATATTCAGCAACCTCGTTCTGACGCTTCCTGATGGCCAGGTGTAAAAGATTCTGACCCAGGTCCGCCTCCTTGCTAGCCTGGATCTTAATGCTCGCCCCATTCTTCACCAGCAAACGCACAACATCTGGGACAGGTCTTATAGCATCGGTTATGGCGGCGTGTAGAGGGGTTGCTCCGGTATAATGTTTATAATTGACATACGCTCCATGCTCGAGAAGCAGTTGAACCATTGATTCATGACCTTTTCGAGCAGCCTGAAATAATGGCGTCTCAAAACACCCGCCTGGGAAGTCTATATCAGCCCCGTTCTCGAGAAGTAGCTTGACTGTCGTCTCATGGCCAGCGCCTGCTGCGAAGTGCAATGGCGTTAAGCCAGGAATAGCCCAATGCGTGACAGATGCTCCGGATTCCAGCAGAGTGATCACAATGCGGTCATTGCCAATCTCGCAAGCTCTGTGCATCGGAGTGTGGTTCAATTTGTCGCGAGATTCAATGTTGGCGCCCCGGTCCAGTAGGATATTGACCACTTTCTCGTGATCATGGGAAAGAGCTATATGGAGAGCATCTCTTCCTGAATAATCTCGAACGTCAATGTTGCTAGGGTCCTCGTCAAGGAGGTCTCTGACTAAATCACTCAGGCCAAACCGGCTGGCGAGATGAATACCCGACATCTCAACTGTGATGGAGGATTCGGAAATGTTGCGAAGGGAGTCCCGGTATATCTTGAAGCGATTTTCGAGCTTTTCGAAGTAGAAAGCAAAGACTTTCGCCTTGTTCTTATTCCTCAGATAATGGAGCGCCATGCTGTGGTTTCCAGGATGTTCTCGAAAGTGATGTCCCCAGTAATGAACCGGGTACTTGTAGAACGGGCGATTCGAAAGTAAGGTGTCCAGTTCAATCACGGAATCGGAGGCGGCTTCTTCAAAACTGTCGTAAGCCACATAGGTGAGACAACTATTGGTGATGATTTGATGGATTTCTGGACACCAAGTTTCCCACAGTCCTTCAAAGTATGTCTGGGTGGTATAATGGACGAGTTTAACGTGCTTTGTTGCCTCATCGACCATGACCAGGCCACAGCAATACGATGTGAGTTGTTCAATGTCTGTGATGTTTGTCTCGTCCAGATCTGAGGACTTGATCTCGATAGCGAGGGCTTCTTCGAGTTCCTCAACTTTGAGCGGCCGTTTTGCATTCGTGATCCAGCCGATTGTCCGCTTTGCAAGCTCTAAAGCATCTGGGCTCTGACTTTCCATTCTCTTCACGGTTTGATCATAGGCGGCTTTGTATATATTTGTTCTAGAACCGCCTTGAAAACTTGTCAAGACTTTTCGAATACCTTTTTCATTTGGTTGGTCTGTCAATAAATTGAGATAAAGGCGGGCAAGAAGGAACCTGGGCGGAAATTGTTAGTACATAGTCATTGGCCGACTTGGGGTATAAACGTACATCCCCTTTGCTGCATCTGTGATCTCGTCTTTAATGCACTGCTTCAGTTCGGGTTTGCGATGGACAAAGGGTCGAAGATCGTTCAACCGAACATCAATGTATTGTTGAATATCTTCCCTTGTAGCTTGTACCTCCATAGATGTACCGCCTTCGAACAAAGCTATAATCTCTTGATCAATCCGGGATGTAGCAAGAAGACTAACATCATGCTCATTCGGTAGGCTGAGGATTTGGCGAAGAAACGCGTATCTCACGCTGCCTAGAGAATCAGATAGTGGGCACTCGTCAAGTGCATCCAAAATGATGAAGCTCCTTCGATATCTCGACATCGTGACTATTAATGCTTCGATAATATCGTTGATCGAAGGGAGAGTTCCCCTCTGATTATGTTTTTGATGCAGCGAGACGACATGCTCAGGGATGGATGCTTTTCCTTGCAACAATTGTCTGAGAATAGCCGAGTACATCCCAAAAAGTGATTGTTCCTGACGAAAGTCACAGAAATAGTATGCTATCCCGATATCCTCTTGTCCTGAAAAGGTAGTCTCCAGATAATCAATGATCACGGACACAAGCACTGTTTTGCCAGCACCTGGAATACCTGTACAGAGTAGAATCTGTTTCTCTTGAGATAACCAGTGCGTGAACTCTTCAGTTTTCAATAACCATCTCCCTGTGCCTTCTTGGCGAGACTTGAATACTTCGCTTTGTCTTGCTGCGAGACTGGCTGGGCTGATCCAGGAAAGAATCTTGTCCCTTTCATGATCCTCCTCCTTTTGCTCCTGCCTTTGGATGAAGACATCTTGCTTGAAAGAGAGTGCTCTGATGCCATTGGCGATCTCCACAGTCAGGCTTCTATACGACTGATTAGCAAAGATGAACATTTATGGCAACGGGAGACAAGGTGAGTAAAACATACTGATTGATACTTCCAACCAAAAGATTGAACAAGGTTATATTGGAGACGATACGTGATCGATACTCATTAATTTCCTTCTGATCCCATGTGATCCTTTTCCAAGCCCGCCGAACCTTCTGTTTCCAGTGCGGACTTGAATCGTTCGACAATACTTGAAGCTTGTCCAGTTTTAGACTAAGCTCGGACAGAAGATCTTGGCAGTTTTGAAGGAGCCTTTCCATCTCCTCGATTTGTTCTTCCTCGAAGTCATCTTCGTCAAGGTCCTCGATGCGATGTAGCACGATCGATATGGACTCGACCCTACACCTAGCGCTTAGTATCACTGGTATTTACAAATGCATGGTAGATGGCTCACTCTTGATATATCCCCTTATACTCCTTTGGAGCTTGCGCAAAGCGGTCTTTCAGCTCTTTCGCTAGCTTGAGAACGACTAGAAAATCACCGATCCCGAAGCCGAAGCTCATCTTGCCAGCTGTGACATACCCCAAGCGAGTAGACAAAGAGGAGAGGAAAGGGAGAAACACGCAAGCCCGAGGCGGGGCTGGTAGGAAATGAGGCTGATGGCTGTGCTGGAGGGGTGGACGTCAGCGCCCAACCGGCGCTGACCTAGTCCCGTCGTAGTGATGGCGCATTTGCCTCGTCTAGGTCCAGACGTAGTGATACTGTGATACTATAGAAAATGAATACTAACTGCAGTAATTTATTCCATTTACAATCCATTCATGGCTATGGTGATACACAGGGGCATAGAAGCCCCAACAACAAAAAGCGAGACAATAAGGCACCAACACCATGGTCAACATGATCCCATCTCAGGGTCCCTTTATGAGCACCAGAGGAAATATGCAAGCAGAGGAGGGAGAAAAAATAAGATCCAAAAGAGACCCAGTAATACAGTCGTGGGAAATGGGGGGAAGAGGGTAGACAAATAATAAAGACACAGAAGAAAACAGGAGGCTTAGAGAAACACTCGTCGAGCGATTTCTCTACCACCGTCTCTTCAGGTACCAGCCATAAGCTGGGGTGCTGATCGACTCGCCGAAGGGAGTGGGCACCTCTGCAGAGCCGGGGCGCGCGACGGGGTGTCGCAGGTACACGGCGGCGCAGATGTTCTGGTTCACTTCGAGGTAGCGCGGGATGAAGGCGAAGGCGGACATGTAGTCGCGCGGGCGCCAGGGGGTGGCATAGGGCTTGGAGTGGTCGATGGGGTTATCGCGCATCTGGGTGAGAGCGCGCTTGAGGATGTCGAATTCCTCTTCGGTAAGCTCGGAGGTGTCGACTTCGCCGCCCTCGGCAGCGGCCTGGAAGGCTTCGGAGAGCGCGCCGCTGGCGGCTTCCTCTGATTTCGTGGTAGCAGCAGGAGCAGCCTCCTCCTTGACATCCTTCTTGGACTCCTTGGCAGGCTTCTTCTCAACCCGCTTGGCCTTGAGGAGGAGGGTCAGCTCGGAGAACTGGGCCTCCAGACTGTCTGTCAGCACAGTGCTGGTGTCGGAGCGTGACAGCACCCGACGAACGGCCTTTTGGAAACCGCGCAGCTCCTGCTTCCGCTTGGCGGGAAGAACGTCCTTATCCGTTGACATGATGGTCTTGGCCTGGGACATCAATGCCCGCAGGGAATCACGGGTGTTCTCCTTCTCATCCTTCTCGGTGGCCTCCGCCTTGGCCTCGGCCTCCTCACCCTCGGCTTCGCCCTCAGCGTCACTCTTCTGCTTGAGCTGACGGGTTTCGCGTCGCTCAAAGGCGGTCTTCGGGGCACCGGTAGCGTACATCACGCGGTCGGGGTCGACCTGGAAAAGGTCACCGGGGTTGAGCAGGTAGCTGGGATGTCTCATCTAAATCGAGGATACATGTTAGTAACCATTCAGCTTTATTCCCAAGTCAAGTCTAATATCTGTCATACCTTCTGTCCATTGACAGTTACTGCACCGTGGATAACAAACTGCCTCGCCTGCCGCGTGCTGCTAGCAAACAATGATCGGAAGATCGCAACATCCAACCGACGCTCCAGGGGAGCAAAGGCCATTTGTGTATAAGGAATAAGACGGGACCGACTCCTGCCACCGCTGCTCTCGCTGCTCAGACCAGAGCCACGGCCAGAAGACTCCTTCGATCCATCATCGGCGGCCAGATCGGTCGTGTTCATAGGAATGACGCTGCGGATGCGCTTCGAGAACATGCGCTTCCACTGGCCCTCGCGGACCTGCTCACCGTGGTAAGCACGCGATGCGGCCTTGGCGGACCATTTTTGCTGGAAGAAAGTTCGGTTCGCGGTAGCTGGGGTACGGAATCGTTGCAGGTTATACAGGTTATATTTGCTCCATGATTGACGGATTTTCTGGGAGTGACAGATATTAGCTTTTGCGAGGCTGATTTGGGGGGCGAGAGATGCAATTGGACTTACCCCCTTAGACAAAGAGGTGCTGGCCCTGTTCCTCATATTGGCGACTCTGTAAACAAGACGCTGGGAGGTGGTTGTTGCGGTATCCTCATCGGGGACGGGGCCTGGTGGATGCCCTTCTCCCAAAACTTCCGCGGGACACGTGACTAGAGAAATCGTTGACGGCCTGAGTGCCTTAACAGTACCAATTCACGTGACATCACCGTATGTTACCCGTGACCCTGTTTGCTTTGTCATCACGTGATGGCGCGCAGAATGGCGCTAGCAGCTAAGCGAGCACTAGCGTGGATCCCCGTTTCTTATAAATACCTCCACCTCCCACCCGGCTTTCCTCCTCTTTTTCTCTTTTCTTCTTCATACTTACCTTGTTTGGGTGGCCGCGATCATGAAGGCGGTCCACCACAGATTGGTCCCTGCATTGCACAGCGCGGCGGAACAGTTTGTTCAACGGCTTTCGGGTCATTGACAGGCGTATTCTTTGGCACCTTCCACCCAGTGGATACTCTTTTCATCAAGTTTTGGGTCAATGACCCGGTCTTGGAGAAGAGATCTCTAATTTGTAGATGAAAATAAATATGTCACCTTCTGTACACTAGATTTCGAAAACAGTTATACCTGCAATCTCTTGCGACTTCATTTCCGGAAAATAAATCCGGAATACGCTAACCTCTCTCAATTCACCGCTCTGGCGTTGCGGCAGAAACGTAACGATAACGGCCCGACCATAGTGATGAGTCATCGTAACAATACCGTAATACTACCTGGAATCAGTTGGACACCTATTTTCCCGTTCCCTGTGGTCCTGTTCCCGTTCCCCGCATTCTTCCCATCGGCAGCACAGCCTTCATAGACGGCCGCCTATCAACAGAAGGCAATGTTTACGCTGATATGCATGGGGTTTCTTTCTTTTTCCATTCTGCCTTTTTTTCATGTCCGTGGCTTTTCTTATCAATTACACGTCTCATTTGCTGCTAGCCCCAAACTAATCTGGCTCGCCTAGTTAGCTTACAGGGGCTTTCGAAGGATTCGTGATACCTTTTTAGAGATAAGCCTATATTACCTTAATTATATATCTCAGTTTGTTGCCCCTGGCATCTATGATAGCTCCTATAATACAGCGAACATCTAATAGAGGAATCCCAAATAAAATTATTGTAATGGAGCATTCAAACGAACAAAGTCGTTCGTCTATAACCACAAGTCATACTCATTCCACCTCAATACCATTAATCCCACGAACAAAACCAAAGCTAACGACTTCACTGTCTCAACTTCATTCCGGTGTCGGCTCAACCAATTTTCTAACTCCACCCGCCAAGTATAATAGCCGCTATCTTTAAGCGCAGATCGGAGACCTGGGAGTCCGTCTAGGCTGCGGGCATTCCATTCACGCTGGTATGTTTGCATCTCACCGGCATCAACCTTTTTGGTGCTAAAGTGGCCCAGTGTTTGGCGGTCTTTGAGATAAGGTTTGGATTTGTTGGTTTCGGGATCGATTATTTGAGTCAATAGTGGGACACCATAGCCACAGGAGGTTTGGACCTGCATATTGCGTGTTAGACTCAATGCATACTATGGGTGACATCTCTCCGACGGATTATGCTCGGGATGCTTTTCAGTTTTGCTGTCCATCAGACAAATTGACCCTCGAGCCAAAGCCACACCAGAGACAAACGCTAACCTTGAAAACGTCAAGTTTAATGATAGCACGCGCTCCCACGGTCTGGGGTTTACCCATGCGCTGTGAATATCTAAGGAACTCAGGCTGATCCCACTCAATAACAGAACCAGTACAGAATAGCCGCAAGATACGAGGAGACGTGTCAAACGAGCAGAACATCACGGTAACGCGACCATTTTCGCGTATATGGGAGATGGTTTCGCAGCCAGACCCGGTTGAATCGATATACGCTACCTGGTTTGAACCGAGGATCGCAAAGCAAGAATCTGGCAAACCCTTTGGAGAAAGGTTGACATGTCGGCCACGCAGAGGAGCAGAAGCCACAAAGAAAACTCTTTGGCGTAGAGCCCAGTCACGCAGATCGCCTGGAATGGACTCGTAGAACTTGCCCATGGCTTTGAGTGGATTGACGACGGGGGTTTACAGAGAGAAGTTGACCTCGTATAAAGTAGAGCGTGTATAGTACGGAGTTAGTTTCGCGTAAAAAATACAGTATCGCTTGCAGTCCCATGATCGTATTGTAAAATACACAGACTATTATAGAAGGCGGTCTGAAATGGGTCCCACGGGACCTGATCCAATCAGGCCTTGCATATATCGGATATATTTTCCGGGACTGAAGTCGAAAGTGTATGCAGGTTTAACTGATTTCGAAAACTACTGTAGCGTGGCAGCTTATCCCCCTGTCACGAGGCCATAGCTGTCAACCGAAGCTCGCGTTGGCCTACATTCATTCCCCTTGGTTTAATTTGCCTTGGCTCGCTGCCTCTGTATTTGTTTACTGTGCCTGTTATCTTGCCTCACTTCTAGGGTGCTGGCTAGTCACCATCCATTTTTGAACTGAAGATCGCATGATTATCCATCCCATTGTCGGTCTGGAGACCAGGCCCTCACTTGCCTGCCCTCTACGCGAACCTTGAGACTCAAAGAGATTCTTATTTAAGTCATTTCAAGTAAATATTGGTATCTCAAATTCATGAAGCTCGTAGAAACGGATGCATGCAACTCAAATCCCAAATCCTCAGCGCCATGTCAAATATGCAAAGCCCATTCCTCCCCTCCCTCACCCAAACGCCATCCCTATCATCCCTTCCTGCCATCAGTCTCGCCGAGAACTGGGGAAAGCCTCGGCCAGTGACTCCGCCTCTTGTGGGTTCGTCCACTCTTCTAGCAACTCGTGTGCCATATCCACCGTCTCGTCGTCGATGCCCGCCTCCAAAACAGATCCGTCGCAAAATGCCAGCCGTGTGAGAACTACCAGGTGCTTTTGTTTACTTCCCGACACGGACGCCAGTTTCTCTTGCATGTTGATGGATGGGCCGTGGCGACGCATGACTCCGAAGATGAGGCGCATCAGGCCGTTCACCATCGCCACGCGGAGTTCTTGTTCGGGTGGCGAGGAGTAGAGCGCATCTAACTCGTCGTGCATTGAGCGGAACAGACGTGGCAAGGCTGTTGGATGTGCTGCGATTATGGCACTTCCGTGTTCTTTGGACGGAGCTGCTGGGTTGAATGCTAAGGACTCTAGCAAAAGTAGAACCTCGAGCCGCATGGCGCAGATGTCGTAGGCTGTGTAGGGCTCGCAACCTTCATCTGGCATGGCCGCCTCACTGAGCATGAATGACAAGCGGTCGACAATCCATTTCTGGACGTCCGCTTGGTCCTGTTCCGAAGACATGATGGGGCCAAATGAGTCTGCCCGGATGCTCGTTGACAGCAAGGGTAATATGACCATGATATCTTTGAGCGGTTGTGATCCATGCAACATCACCAGAATAAAGGTGTACCGAATATGTGCCCAGAAACTGTCTAGAGCCCCCTTGACATGGAGTAGTTGACACGAAATATAGTAGAGCAGACGCAGTGCCTCAGTGGAATCAACTTCCAGATGCAAGTCGGATTGAGGTGTCGAGCGCGGAATTCTTGCCTTTTCGCGGGCCGCGGGAGAGTATTTGAAGCGAGGAACTGCGTTGACCTCGACCGAGTCCTGTAGCACACCAACTAGAGAGGTGATTAGGTCCGGGAGCGGAGCCTCATCCATCATCAGGACGTATCTGGCAATAGACATGAATCGGGGGACAGGCTCGTAGAACCTCTCTGTCAGTCCTCGCCGCCAGAGTTGTCCGACAGTATAAATGTATTCCAACACAAAGTTGCCCATATCTATCCGAGCCAGTTCATCCATGATAATACTAGATAGTGTCTTATGAGGCTCGGACGGAAAGTGGAGTCTGGCAAACGCTTCAATATCGGTCTGCTGATCAGGAAGCATCCTATGGTTCAGAATTCGCTTCATAAGATGGTCATGAGCGCCCGATTCGCGCGATTTGGGTTCCTCATCAAATACTGTTCCGGAGTTATCGGTGGGAGCATCCACCATGTTGAGCTCCCCGGCAGGGTTCAGCAGTAATGGAGCCGGACTGTCAACGCTTGCCTGTCGTTTCCGCTTCCCAGGGACGGTTGGGGTTCCTCGCTTTGATCGTGCTGCCGACTTGCTCGGTGACACCACGGCAATCTCATCATCGTCGAATCCATCACGGAAAGGAAGTACTCGAGATTTCTTCGGAGTAACTGGGGGACCCTTCTCCGCGGCACGTTGCTTCGTTTTATAATTACGGAGCTGATGAACCTCCTCGGCTAGGTCGTGCTGGAGGAAGAGGTTCTCCGTCGCCAGCATCTTGCCTTCTGACATGGCCGCGTCGACTGCTTCCTTGTGTGTGGTTTCCCGGTCGACCATGGCCTTTCGCAGGGCCGCCAATTGTCGGTCATACTCCTCGGCCATTCGCGCCTGTTTCGAGCGAATGATGGCAATCTCTCCAGCTTTTGTTTCGGCCAACGTCCTAGCTTCTGCCAACTCCCGTCGCATTTGTTCTCTTTCTTGTTCAAGCTGTGGGCAAGCATGGTTAGCATTGTCATATGGAGTAGATTGGGGAGCTCGAGATCGAACATACTTGCTCCATGCGTGCATTCATCTCGTATGCATTGGCTTGGCCATACTCGTGATCCACCTCCATCATATCGTCCATGCCGCCATCGGCAGGCCATCCATTCTCCGTAACCAGGACTGCAGGCGCCTGCGCGATTGCTTGTTGGGCCTCCACATTGTCATAGACCTCCGCCTCCAACTCCCCCACCTCGAGTGTATCGTAATCATTCGTCAATCCTGTATGCAGGCGAGGCGGCGGCTTCAAGGTGGCAGTCGTGTGCCTCGTGTGCACGAGGGCGGGCTCGTTCGGAGCTAGCGGCGCATTGTGCTGTTGTAGTGTCGCTGGACCTTGAGTCGCCTGGAAAGCATTCTGCTCGAGCTCGTACAATGTACCCGGAGGCAGGGAATCAAGGTCGTCGGAGAAGTAATCATCGTCAATGTCTTCCATGCCCCCGCCATGAATAGTGCTACCGGCGTACTCGGACGAGACTGGGGAGATGTGTAAACTGGAGAAGAAAAGTGGAGACGCGAACGGAGATGTTGAGCTTCACAGGGGCACGATCATCCTGGGGCGTAGCTGATTAGGGCTGGTCGAGGCTGAGGGTGTGAGAAACAAATGGGAAACTCGGACGGGGTGAGGCGCAGCTCCACGGTTGTCTCGAATTATGTCGTTGCCTTTTCTAAACAATCATCCTCCCAGTAATTTTTCCTCCTCCCCCAAAAACTGTCGCGCGCCTGTGTTGACGGAGCTGACCGCTTTCGGATTCACATGAGCTCATGAACTTGCCAACTCCACTCTTCCTCTTCTTTCTGATCTGGTCTTAAATCTCTCCACTCTTTCTTCACCCCTCCCCCCCTTCCCCCCTTTTTCCCTTTTCCGCCCATCATGTCCAAGTCTCGCCGTAATGTTCGGTTCCAGCGCCGGGGTAATGGTGAGCGGCGGTTGAGCATGTCCGACGTCAGCGATGGTCCCTCGGAACCATCCAGCCCAAGCAAAAATGGCAACGCCTCGCATCCGACTACGATACCCGAAGAGGTGAGCAAGAATTTAATGTTGAATTGGTTCATGTCTGTTGTCGCGTTTAGCACGGCTAATGTGGTCTTTTCTCCCGATTTCCTAGAAGCCGCAGCAATCCGAATACGAGAAGAAGAAGCAGACCTTCATTACCCGGACGATATGGACCTTCGTGATGATCGCCGGCTTTTTTGTCGCCTTGTTCTCCGGTCACATCTATATCATCGGTCTGGTGACTGCCATTCAGATTGTCTCATTCAAAGAAGTTATCGCCATCGCCTACGTCCCCAGCAAGGAGAAGAACCTCCGCTTCACCAAGTCCCTAAACTGGTATTTCCTCGCGACGACCATGTACTTCCTGTATGGAGAGAGCGTGATCTACTACTTTAAGCACATTCTGCTGGTGGACAAAGTTCTTCTTCCCCTGGCGACGCACCACCGCTTCATTAGCTTCACTCTCTACGTCATGGGTGAGTCTTGTGTACCTCGGCAGTTGGATATTGACCGCATACCAGTACTGACTGGGAATCGACAGGCTTTGTATTCTTCGTTGGATCGCTGCAAAAGGGTCACTACCGATTCCAGTTCACCCAGTTCGCTTGGACTCATATGGCCTTGTACCTTATTGTCTTTCAGGCCCACTTTGTGATGAACAACATTTTCGAGGGCATGATCTGGTTCTTCCTCCCCGCATCCCTCGTTATTACCAATGACATCTTCGCCTACGTCTGCGGTATCACGTTTGGTCGCACCCAGCTGATCCAACTGTCTCCCAAGAAGACTGTTGAGGGTTTCCTTGGAGCTTGGATCTGCACGATCATCTTCGGTTACTTCATGACCAACCTGCTCATGCAGTACAAGTACTTCATCTGCCCTGTCAATGACCTTGGTGCCAACGTCCTGACTGGTTTGGAGTGTGTGCCTAACCCCGTTTTCGTCTCTCAGCCCTACTCGCTGGCAGTGTTTGGCGTGGACAAGACTATCTACATTGCCCCTATGCAGTTCCACATCCTGGCATTTGCTACCTTTGCTTCTCTGATCGCTCCTTTCGGCGGCTTCTTTGCCTCTGGTCTGAAGCGCACCTTCAAGATCAAGGACTTTGGCGAGTCCATTCCCGGCCACGGTGGTATTACCGACCGCATGGACTGCCAATTCATCATGGGTTTCTTCGCTTTCATGTACTACCACAGCTTCATTGCCATCTACAAGGCGAGCGTGGGCGACATTATCGAGACCGTTATCAACGGCTTGACTGTTGACGAGCAGCTCGATGTTGTCCGTGGCCTCTCCAAGTACCTGTATAACCAGGGTGCCGTTTCGGAATCTGTATGTATCCGCACCGCCTGATTGCCTTTCATATTCACTAACTTTCATAGATCCTGGAATGTCTCGCCACTGAGCTGAAGCGCCGATGAGTCTGACTCGGCCAACCCCCTCATAATTCCACAAAATGACGACTTTTATTTACCGTTCTCGTTCTTCATACTCCATTCCGAGGGCGCTTTCTCAACCCCGTGCTTCTGTCTTGATTCAGTCAGATAATTCTTACCGTGTCGATCTCTCCCTTTCCTTTCTTCCACTGGTACATTAACGTGCATACTGTTGTGTTACTTCACTGGGACCTGCATGCTCGGCTTGCTTGCATGCATATGATAATCAATCAACATTCGATCTTACCTTTCAACACGACATCAAATAAACCTCGAGATCAATATGACGGCTGCGAAAAAAAAAGAAAAGAAAAGAAAACACTTCGCTTGAAGCACGGGGTCCATCTTTTTTCACTTCATGCTTGTTTTTGTCACAAATATTTTCTTGGCTCGGTATTATACGCTCTCTCTCTCTTCTTTTCCTACTTCTACGTTTTCTGCCGACTGGCTCTGGGGTCTGGATATTGACCCCAGTTGATGATTATGTTTTGAGTGCTTGAGCTGGGGGTCTCAATGCATGCTGGTATACTTTGCGGCCGTGGACGGAATACACGGTCCTTCTTAATGCATACCAGGAAAAGAAGGCAAAAGACAAAGCCCACTTTGGGAGAAACCATGTGATTTGTTTTTGTTTCGGGTGGTGCCTGTCTCCGATGAGATGAGATGTGGTGCTGTCGCGATCGTGTAAAATTTGTACATAGCTTTCAATCAAACCTACTTGGAGCTGACCTTTGTATGTATGTATTGTCTTGCTAAATATTCAATATGTTGAGATGGGAAACCGTGGATGAGTAAATTATGAAAATGATGTGGTTATTGCATACAGGTCCCTATGGCGTAAACATTACTCTGTTCGGAACACAGTCAGTGTATAGGGTGGAGTCTTCGTTCTCTGAAGGCCATATAGAAACACAGTTTATAGAACGACCTCTTCTACAAAGTTCCTCTCAATTCACTACTCTAATCAGCTTGTCTAAAAATGAAGACGCCTCCTGGGAGTATGCTTCGCTATAATATCCTGCTCCTTACATTCAATCAGGGAGTTGGAAGGTCATAACAATATTTCGTTTCGACTCCTCTAATATTACTAGGGAGCAAAGACATTTCCTCGTCCTCGGTGCTTCAGGTATATCCCAGATTTTCCTTGTCCGAGCGTGCTGATCGAATCTACTAGCTGACCGCGATACATCCATCTGTTGAAAATGTGCCGTAGGAAGACAATTCTGCGATCTTGCTCTCGAGACAGGACATACACTCACCCTCTTCGTGCGAAACGCCAACAAACTTCCCGCCTCCCTCTGCGATCATGACGCAGTCGCAATCATCGAGGGAACCCTCGATAACGAATCCTCCCTGGAAGAAGTATCAAGCAAATATCCAGAAAGATAATTTGAAGGGTGTCTCAAAAGTCAAACCTGAATAACTTTTCAAAAATGTTCCAAGGGATGCTCAACAAGACATCTAAGACAGCTATAAAACAAGTCAGTCCCTTAAAGCGATAAAATAGTTACGAGGACTTATATCAAACAAACAAAACCGGCGATTAAGATCGAGGACAAACAGATACCATTACGATTAGACTTTGCTATTAACTCATGCCTTGATTTATCTTGGATGCCGTTCGACCAGTCCCCCTTTACCCAGACGAGCAGCACCAGTGGTCGTTACCGCAACAGCCGTTTTTCCCTCGCCCAGGTCGAGATCCCCGGCTACACCCCTCGTGCGACTCATGAGACCTGGACCATGCAGCGGCATGAAGATTTTTTGAGAGAAAAACATACTCGAGTCCTCTCACCAGGTGCCTCTGTAGTGGTGGAGCCTGAGTTTTACCACACCTCGAGATTCGATTCAACTCTCAACTTGGAGAAACAGGTATTCCGCTACATGGTTGACCTCAACATGGACCCTCGCAGCACATCTCGCCATCGAAGAATCGAGTGGCCCACGCTAAATCCGACCATCCTCCCTCATCTCGCTGGCGGCCCTCTCACCCAACGCCCGGCCAGTGCACTCGCTCCAATCCCAGAGGCAGCTGCAGCTGTCGTTCAGAAAGAGATCTTGAAATGCGACTTCAAACAAGTAATCATCGCCGACCTCAATATCTATGATGAAGCCAGTATCAGAATCCCCCATTTGGAATCCATCCTGCGAAACTTGTGGTGGCGTGGCCGTCGCCAGTCGGCGATCTGGGTCCTCTTCCAGATCTTGGTCGCCCGAGGATTCATCGATCCAGCATGCCTGCAACGTCCCGTCGATTTGCTTCGCAGAACGCCATCTACCAGTCTTGTCACTGGCCTTCTTGGCTGCTTCAGCGGTGTACATACTGACGTGAGCTTGGCATTCGACGACAAAATCTCTCTTCAGTCGGTTGAATGGGCTGCAGATGTTCAGTGGTAAGTTCATTGTCTGCCCCCTCCTATCATTGCTTTGTTATACTACCAAAGTGCATTCAATTTTCTCTACAACTACTAACTAATATTCTCAA
This sequence comes from Penicillium subrubescens, assembly GCF_028828155.1. NCBI lineage: Eukaryota > Fungi > Ascomycota > Eurotiomycetes > Eurotiales > Aspergillaceae > Penicillium > Penicillium subrubescens. The sequence goes on along the minus strand of NW_026643151.1, from coordinate 1,559,180 downwards.
TTTCAATTACTCTAGGCTAGCTACCATGATTGTCCGTACCGGTATGGAGCTAGACAACCTCTTCGACACGATTGCCGCCACGAAGATCTTGGGGCAATGCGACGAGGAAATACTGGCTTTGTATCGACTGATGTACCCAATTGCCGAGCTACCAGCTGAAGGCCGTGAAAATGAGCGAGAAGGAACACTGCTTCCGAGTGGTGAGGTTCCGCCTTCGAGAAATCTTTTTGCCTTTTGGCTGCCACACGGCGTGAGCGCCAACGACGAAGCTCGCAACACTCAAATTTCTTCCTGCCTCGCTCGCTTCGACGCCATCGAGAAAGCTTACCGTCAGACGGAGGAAATTCCTGAGAATGATCCTGTTTTCACCGGAGACCCCGAGGAAGGAAACCGCACTGGCGCTTGATTTCTATGCATGGTTGATTCTTTCAAGGGCTGCTCTTGCTGGATTCATTGCGTCTCTGCTTCGACTACCAATATCCTTATGACTCTTTGCTACTTGGCGTTACTTTTGTTTCATTCTACAAAGGGATTTATCGCGTTATCCTTAGGGGCTACGGCTGCTTAGGTGGGACTCTTCATATCTTTATGACTGGTTGCCCTGAAGGTATTGGCTTTTTGTTATTTTGCAAGGAGAGTGGACTGGCTATCTTTGTCGACCACGCTGGTTGGGTCTACAGGACTCTTTATCTGCTTAGTCACTATAAGCAATTCAAACGATTGATGAACACTACTGCGTCTGTAGTCTGAACGGCTTGAAAGTCATTCTTGTAACATAGAATTCCACGCCATACTATGTGAATGGACCTTCTCTAAAGGGGTTCTGACTAGATACATGTGCCATCTACAGCCATCCACGCAACCAAAATCCTACCACTACTACCCTGTATAAGGATTATCAAGATTGCAAATACAAAAATTCAAATCTTTATTCCGATGCCACACTCCACCTATTCGGCAAAATCAGGCTTTTCTCTCAACTTATCTCAGAAAGCCAACAATCCCAGAACATAAATAACATGTTGAACTTCAGACACCCAATAGTCTATCTGCGTGCCGCTATCCTTCCATCCACTCGAGGTCGGCTCTTGAACAGGCAGAATCCCCAGTCCTTGGGAAAAAGGGACTGCGTGGTAGATTGGGAGCCATCTCCGATATTCGGTATATCGAGAAAAACTGATGAGGAATAAGTATCATGCTCGATTTTGTTTGAAAACACTCACGCTCATAGGGAAAGGGAAACAGTAGCAACCCCTTGTAATCATGACATGGAGCCATTTCCGTTTCAAAAGCAGTTTTCTTAACGCCGCAGCGTGCATTTCCAGAATTTATAGTCTATGGCCAATACCAGGTTCGGCGTCAGAATATCGTCGTTGTTGGAAAATTGTCAGCTTCTTATGAGGTTATGTGGGCTGCTGTGGACGGTCTGTTGGTGAGCAAGATACAGTTCATTAGGAGCCAGCCAGCTAGCTAGCGGCTGTAGAGGTGCTGGTAGCATGCCGGGGGCAGTCCGAGTGTTCCTGGGATCGGAACAACTAGACCACAATTCTCAGGTATTGCCACGACTTTAGTGTCGACTTCGAAAGTCAATACTGGACTGGCTCATGCCCACCTGCTGCCAGAAGTATTTCGAGAACATCTCCGGATTCGGCTGTAGGTGTACGGGTGTACGGTACTTCTCGAACTTGATGTCTGAGATAATTGGGGACTTGTGGTGGTCGAGTTTCGAAGTGCCCTTGGATAGATAAGGGAAAATGACACCTGGGTATCAGTTTTGCCCAATTTTATGCAAGACCCCACGAGTCCCCGATCATCCATCCGTGCTCTGGATCTGTAGCTCCACAGAACACCGGGGTGAATGCAGCGCGCTTTAAGGGAGAAGCCTCCACAGCCATAGGTGCGTCTCCTAGGGCTTCCACCTGAGTAACGAGCAACTGATGGTCATAGACCTCCCTGTCAATTTTGAGGGGTCAGATAGACCAGGCTCATGAAATCGCCGTGTGTGAATCGGAGCCCCGACTAGGGCTTCTCTCACACCTTTCGCTTTCCAGTGGTCTCTTAGACACCCCTTCTTAGCATTTGGGTTTCCTTTTTGCTTTGACAGATTTTCTCCCCGCTAACTCAGCCAGCGGGCTCCATGTTGTGAAGCCCAGGGGTCAAGGTATCGGTCGAAGGAAGACACGGAAACAGGGCTGCGCTGGGCGATGGAGGCGATGGAGGCGATGAAGAAGATGGAGAAGAGGCTTACCTTGAATGAAATATGATCGGAATAGATAGAGAACGCATGAAATTTATGAAGACAGAGGCAATATAGAAGGGTGGTCGTACGCTTCGACAAGACCCTTGGCGCGATCTTCAACGGTAAGAGAGGTCTTCAGCTGAGGGGCAGTCTTCTTGTTCTCTATTGCCCAAGTCGGCAACGCGCATAGCTTAGTAAATTGGGGGAAATATCGAGCTATCTCCAGTGGATGGGCTATATAGACGTGGTCCAGTTAGTTGAAGAACCTGGAGAAAGAAGGCTGGATGTTAGAATCTTTCAAGTGATAGAAACCTGATTTGGATAGTGGTCATGTGTAATATGGTGAGAGTTACCTTGCCAAGCATTGCCAAAGATTATATTATGAGGAAAAATAAAGTTGACGGTAATGAGAGAAGGTGGAAGTTGCGGTGCCGCGGAGCAAGCTTATATACACAACCCCCCGCAAGAAACAGGGACAACCCACTGATGGAGGTTGCCATGTTTACTTCCTTTGCCAAATTTTTTATGACTCCTACCATTCTATTTATTTGTTTCCTTTGGCTTTCACTCCCCACCAGTTACAGGGTCTGTAAGTTGGTGGTTGTGAGTAGACGACCCTTGGCCTTCCTGCATCGATGTTTCCATACAGCCGGTTTGCTTCACCAGCGCTCTCCGGCATCTTTTTGAGAGACTCGGATGTGCCTTCATGGATATAAGAGAAAACGACTCGCTTGTACCGCCGAATGGGATATGGACCCGCCCTGTTGGTAATTTGCAGCAAGATATGAAAGTCCGGCGTCACAAGTCCCGTTTGAGGATGCTTCTCAATTTCTGGCACCGTTACTGCGATCTTGCGTGCTCGAGTAAATGTAGCAAATCCTGCAGTATCATTGCCTTTGTTGTCTGAGGAAATGCCTTCCAAAGCTTCAATATTGACTTTCGGGCCCATGCCGAAGAAATGGAATCCATTGACGTCGCTGTAGAGCATCCAGGTGTATTCCAGGTCATCGCCAGCGCTTCCATCGTCGGCACAATAGGTCCCACTCGCATCCAGAGTATGCCTTTCGCCAGGCTTGACCTTCAAGATCAGCGGCTCCGTTCCAGCATGGCCATTGACATCAACAACCGGTGGATGGCCCGCCTTGGTGAAATCGTCCGTAACTGTCCAATGCATTCGTGCCGCAAAATCATCCTGAACAGCATCCCTCCATCGCCAAATCGTCGCTCTGTGATCAGTATGAGGCTTCCCATCAGCTCCAACAACACCAAAGTCATGAGCATTATGGAAGTGATTCCCATCGATACCATCTTCCCAATCGGCCTCACTCTGCGGCCTAATATACCGGCCACCCCAACCGCCCCAATTAATGAAATCCCGGTAACTCAATCCATTTTGAATCAACCATAGAAAAGACGGCGTATCACCCTCCATGCCAAATTTCACCTCGGGATAAGCCTTGACTCCGAACGGACCAATGCGGATGTGCTCGTTTAGCCATGGGTTTTGCACCTTTGTGTGATCGACTCCGTCGCCAGCACTGGCATTCATGCCTAGCCAGCTACCCTGGCTATATTGATTCCAGCCGTGCAAAGAAACGATGAAGAAGACACCGGGATACTTGGCACGAATCCATGCCCCGGTGTCATCTTGGTCGGAAATGGAATAAACACGCAGTTTGGCTCGTTCTCTGGCAGCTAGGTCCTGCGAAGATGTCTCGGCGAGGTATTTGAGTGCTTGAGCGAGTGTGTTCACACCACCCCAGACAGGGACATAGAGTGGTTCTTCGGATTCTTGGAGGGCGGCTAGCAGCCGTTGCGCGCCTTCGCTATGGGGCTCTTTCAACGCTTTTTTGCCGTAGACCTGTAGATAGAAGTGTGAGTTCAAGATCTCTCCAATGATGAATTCCGATTAGCAAGGTTCAGATACGTACCCTTGGCCCCGATGTCACTAGCGAGAGAAGGTGTTCGGTAGACGGGTATTGACAGCTTGGATGCACATGTTTATTCAGGTTGTCAACAACGTCGCCATATGCCGTGATGATGCGACGAAGTTCTTCTGGATGGGTGCTGGAACGCAACCAGGTAGATGTCGTCGCGCATATACCGCGAGTCTCAAACTCGTTGGAATATAACAGGTATCGAACGAGTGATTGCGAGTCGTCGGGCTCGTTCAAGACGTCTGTTAGAATGAAAATGCGGGGCTTTTGTGCGAAAGTGGGGAGTTTCTCTAAATCGACGGTCATTGTGAGGGTTCCGGACAGTTGAAAAACAAATAAAGATGTTGGGAATTAGAGGACTATAAGATGGAAATTTGCCTCTAACTTCTCGGAGGGTCTGCTCCAGGTCAGTAGACTTGCTCTGACGAAATGTAGCTGCCTCCGCCAAGTTCAAGCCTGGGCGCAGTCAGAGTGGTAGAGCCCAAAGAGGCATTCTTAACCGCCGGCAGTCTATTCGAACAAAAGGAACGTATGCAGATAGACACTAGGTAAAACTAATAATCAATAACCAAGGGAACAAGGGACTTCTTGTACGGATTTTTATTCCTGCATATTGACCCCAGTGGCTTGCTACGGGATATCATTTGAATTACAGCAGAGCACTGGGACAAGAATCAGAGTAGCACCATTATGTTTCGAGTCATCAATTGGACTCATGGATGAATTGAATATTAGGGTATCATAAAGTATCGTCACAGGAAAGCCCGGGAATCATCAAACGCTTTTTTTCGTAATCATACATATCATGGCGAATGGATATGATCGGATTTATCACCACGTCCAACGATCGTCGCCCGGTAATCGTGCGTAAGACACTGTGTCCCAGGGCCATATCATGTCGTATTAACATGATAAGCCTCACCACTGTATCTTTCGCTCTCCGACCAGGCATACGTTCGTCGAACGTGGTGTTGAAAGCCAATCACATCATATTCGCCTGATAGCTTCCCCATCCTTCCCCTCACTCCTCAATCTCGTACTCCTCAGTCTCCACCTTGAAAAACTCCGATACCTGGCGTCCCTCCTGCTCCGCCCAGGCCGGGTCGAGGATGAACCGCAACGGCGCATCACGACCACGGCTACTCTCCCCGCGGCGGTCTCCATTGGCGGCAAGCGGCGTCAGCGGGTGGAGAGGGCGCTGACGGGTGCCGGATTCTTCGGCAGGAGCAGGAGTCTCGGGGCCGTTGTACCGTGGGAGCTGCTTGTCCCTGGCCTCCTGGTTGAGTGGGATGCGGACCTTCAGGAACTGGTCCGCAGGGAAGTCAGGGCCAACGGAGGTCAAGGCACGGCTGTGGGTGTACAGCTCAAGGAGGTCAAGGAGGGTTTCTAGAGGAAGTGTCAGTATATCATTTGAGACGTCTCTGCCATTGGAACAATCATACCCATCACCTCCGCACGGCTAGTACGGAAAGTTTCATAATCCGCGCCAGACTCCAGGGGTTCGTGCTGATCCAAAAGCCGTTGCGCAAGCTCGAGGCAACTAAATGCCAGGGTCATGGTGGTCTGCTTGAGTGGTGCAAAGGTCCTGTACAGATCCATGGAGATTAGGTAGGCCAGGTGGGAGACTTGTGATTGCGGGGGAATGTTGTAGGTGAACTTGATCAGCTTGGCCAGGAGCTCTTGGGGGTGGCGGGTAACGAAGTCAAAGCCAGATGCCTCCAGCATGAGCCGCTCCAGGCCGATGACACCACGGGATTGGGCCTCAAACACCTGAAAGACGTGTCAATATACTGTGTGTTTGAGCCGGGATTGGATTAGAGGGTAGCATACCGGATTATCAGGAGTCAGAAGCTCTGCAGGAGACGCCTTCAAGTTGTAGGCCGCGCACACAATCTCTCGGGACTTCTTCAGCGTGTCCTCAATCTTGCATGCAATAAACAAAGCAGCCGCGGCAGCATCCTGTGGTAAAGGTTAGAATGAGGGGCAAAGAAAGACAGGTGAGAGACATACGACGTAGTTGAAGTCATTGTCTGGGTGCATCAGTCGGAATTGGTGATAGTACATCACCGCAGTGTTGAAAGTTCGGACCGGACTGTATATGTGGTTAGCATCTCGTCACTTGTAGCTCTTTGGCAAGACCGTAACATACAGGTGGAGTGCCTTGCGCACACTGTGGATCCAGTTGACACCCGACAGACGAAGTGACTCCTCGCGAGAGCGACTCACCCCCATCGCGTCGAAGCAGGCTTGGATTTTCACCTCAGGAATGAAAGCCTGCGTTGTCTGGGTAAATGATGGGTGAATCAGTGGAGGATTTGGGTTGCTGGGACGGCTGCTAGGACCAGGCACAAGGCGTGAGTCCCGCTGCTCTTCACGCTGCTCATCACGTTGAGTTCGTGCCATCTTCTGCAATTGGGCTTCTTTTTGTCTCCCGACTTCGTTAAGGTGAGAAACAAGCTCAGAGACCGATGGGTATCGAGATAGTGGAGCCATGGCCGATAAAGTCACGTGAAGATAGGCGTAATACAGGAATAATGATGATCCGGAGAGAAATATAAGGAAGAAGATTAATCCGAAGTTGAGGGATGAAAGGCGGAAAAAACTCGGAAAAAGTTCAATCCGAAGTATATATAGGTATAGAGGAAGGCAGGTACAAGTAGGCTGCCAAAAAAGGAAGGCACATCTTTAAAATATATGCAGGCTATCTAAAATGGAGGGCAGAATATGTGTGGTAGAAGGTTACATAGTCCAAGGTATATGTGGGGTATCAAAAACGGAATCATGAGTCAAGAAGTCATTCTTACAGCAAAAAAAAAGGAAACTTTCACTATAAACAGTAATCATGGGACAGAGACAAGACAAGAGGCCAATTTCCTTATTATGGTCGGTCTACGGAACACCACGACCGGCCCTAGTAGCCTTGGCCAATTCACTCTGCGCTGTATTATCCGCATAGCGCTTATAGATCGGGAGATAATACTCCATTTCGCTCGTCGTCTCTTGAATACTCTTCCGCTCCTCAATAGCAGACAGCCACTTTCTCCATCTAGACCACACTGCTTCATCCGATCCACCCTGTCCCTCAACCGGAATCCCCAATCCACCACTCTTGAATTCGTCAAATACCCACAAGCGCACCGCCCATGGCGCAAGTACAAGGTCGGGCAAGCTAACCTCGGAACCGAGGAAGAACGGTCCCTCAGGATGCATCTCCTTTGTCCAGGCTTTTAGGTGGCCTAGGAATTCTTGTCGTGCTTCGTATAATCCTGCATCGCCCGCTGCATTTTGAGCTTTGGCGGGCTGGTATTGCAGGAATCGGTGGAAGGACGGGATGATGCGCGAGGTGACGTAGTCAATCCAGATTCGGGCACGAGCGCGCTCGTAGGGGTCCTGTGGGAGGAAGTGCGGTTTGTGGTTCGGATATGCTTCTTCCAGGTACTCGAGGATCACTGTTGACTCGTAGAGTGGTCGAGGTTGTGGGCCGGTCGGACACGAGAGTGTTGGAACGAGGCCGCGGGGGTTGAGAGAAAGAAGGGATTCTGGTTTGTTGTATGGATTGACTTCGATGTATTGGTAGGGAATCTGCTTCTCCTCGAGAGCTAGCCAGGCGCGTTGCACTGGAATGGTGATCAGTTGCAATGTTAGAATCAATAATGTTGCAGTATTCAACAAGCATACCAAATCTGCATAAGGGTCAGCTAGATACATATCAAGTCGTCGCAGGTCTCTACTCACGGACAGAACCATCCCGCGTACAACTTCAGTGGCTGTTCTGCGCGATGCTTCTCAACTAGCACTTTGGCGAGGCCGGTGGCCTCTGGGTGGACCTTCGAATCAGGGTGAGGAGGCATCTCGAAGCAGATGATAAGATATGACTTTGCAAAAACTAATTGAATCGAAAGGTAGAATCCTAACCTTATAAATCACATCGTCTTCCTTTTAAATCAGGATCTCCACTTTTAGATTTGTAATCGGCAAGATTTATGCAAGCGGTTAACTTTGCCTATGCTTGAAACAAGCTCAATTATTGGGTCAATTAATTTAAAGGTAAATTCAAAACAAATCATAGGAAACTGCGGGGTCAATAAGTGGTTGATCGCCCGTTCTACTTCCCCTCCTTTGGCTTCGCCGTGATTTCAAATTGACATCACGTCATACTAACAACACACCCAAGTCTGAACAACCCCATCAACAGTCTAGTCTGAACTATCCCACTTTAAAAATGGTGTATAAAATCTTTACCCCTGCTGCTAGAGACTGGGGTATATCCTCCCAAGCATATTCATGCCCAAGCACCAACAATGCTCATGCAAAATGCCCCCAAAAACACCAACAAACAAGCATAAACCCTCCGTCTCCCATAAAGAATCCGCCAACTCTCATCACTGAGGAAGTCCTCAGACATCAATTCCACGAGGGAAGCAAAGATCAACAATCCAGCGGAGATAGCGTTCATGACACCGACCAAGAGAAGGCCGACTTCTGAATCGGGACTGTAGAGTGTATGCGTGGCCAGGCCGATGGCCTGTCCGATTGGGGTACTGGGATATTGTCAGAATGATTTCCCTTCATGGATAATGGGTAATATGATATTTGTGTCTAAATAAACAACTTACGTGCATCCATATGCCAGGGACATGATCCAGGGTTGAAGCTGTCGTTCAGACCAGGGGAGCGAAGCAATACGTGAGCCCAATGCAAGGCCTTCGAAGGTTTCTATGGCGTTGATCGTCAGCTTTTATCAACAGGATGCTTGGTGGAAGGAATTTGAACACACGATGGAAAACGATGGCAATCAGCAGAATCACAAACTCATTTCCAATCGAGACACTGAGTGACATGCCGATGAAGACACTGTGGAAGAGAATGCCCATCTCGAGAAGATACACCTGCATCGTCTCTTTCTTCTGCTTCTGCTCTGGGGTCAATTCGAAGGAGGAGTGCTCATGTCGCTCGATGTCTTCATGGATAGCTCCGTTATCTTTCTCCCGATGAGTCTGAATTTCGGGGGCCGATGCGACACGGACTATTTCCTCGGAACCGTCTCCAACTCGGTTCATAGCCCTGCTAATACTTGATGACCTTCCAATTAATGGTCCCATATCCCGTAGATGAGCTCTTCCATCAAGCGTAGATAAATAAGAACTTTGATCCGGAAATCGACCGGGATCTCTCGTCCCCGTCATCCCAGGTGCTAGTCTCCCCGACGACTCCTCTTTATCAAAACCAGACGATGGGCCCGGCTTAATAGGATCGGACTTCCCACCCCGACAAATATGCTGCGCGGGACTAAACACCATTTCCGCCAAAGTAACAATAAATATCCCACCTAGCGCAATAGCACCCGGCATCGCCGGGTAATCCGTCGTCCAGAAATGAGACAAACAAGGATCGCCCAGTGACGTAAACGCCGTCGGAAGAAGATGCACAAAGGCAGTAGCAATCAGAACGCCTGTTCCGAAATGACTGACGAAAAACAGGAATGAAGGTGGGATACGTAAACGAGGGAATCGCGTTGCTAGAATTGGAAATGCGCAGGCGATTGTTGATGTTGCTAGGATGATGAATAGTGCGGCGACGTGTAGGGGGAGGTCATATGTGTCGTCGCCGACGCCCCCGGTTGCGCATTTTGATCGTTTCATTGGTGCTGGGCGTTCTTTTTCGAGGGATGTTTCGGTGATAATGGGGTTTTGGTTGAATGTGAGATACCCGCTTAATTTGCTGGATGAGATGAGTACTGAAGCACAGAGTACGGAGAGGAGCCATAGTGCCCATCTTTTGATTGTCTGGTGTGGCGGAGGATCGGTTGAGTATTGGTCTTTCTGGTAAGCCTGTGGGCTAGCCTTGGATGGAGCGGAATGTCCTGTCCGATTAATTAGCACTTGAAGTCATTGCAGGAAAAGAGCTGTCCATACCTGACAACGTCAGGGACATCCCGCGTCCCCAGTCGAGCGAGTCCCCCTTCTCAGGTTCCTTAAATGGCGGAACATCCTTCCACTTAATGCCTCCATGTAATCCAGAAGGCCCTCCTCTGTCATCCTGATTCTCGCGGGCATTCACAATACCATTGAAGTCTTGGCACGTGGTCAAATCCGGAGCGAGGCGCGGGGGATTCTGGTTCCACTCGTCATGTTCGAGAGTGTCGTCCGTTCGGGAAGGGCAATTCATAGTGATACAGTATTCAGATTTGCCTTTTGGTTTATTGGATGTATAGACTGAATAAGCGACAAGCTTACATGTTAACAGAATCTTCTTTTCACCGACTTTGACTCCCAAGGCAGCCTCGATTCCTTGGGCTTGGCATCGAGTGGACTCCGGCCCGATTTGGCTTGGCAGAGGACCTTGGGTATCCTCCGTGATCCGTTCAAGATTGGAATCTGGAAGGGAAAGATCTTATTCTGCAAAATGTGCTGAAAAGTCTCTACATGCTATTTCTGGTTTAGACTCGCATACATTCCTTCACAAGTATCTGACGACAGTTGTGGCTCCTCCGATATTCGACATAAAAACCTGAGCGGACAACCCATTTTCTGAATCGAATAGTCTCAAGATGAAACCTCTTGCATAAGATCCCAATCATTCACTGTCCGTCACTGTACTTCCTCAAAAGCTTCTGCATAATCGACACCGCACCAGACCGGTACCCACCACCAAAGATTGCATGGTGATTCAAATGATGATACCTAAATCCAACAATCAGCACAGTACAACTTCCAGTCCGTATCAATCAATCAATCAATCAATCAATCAATCAATCAATCAATCAATCAATCAATCAATCAACCCAAGAAACCCAAGAAACCAAATACTCACAACTCATACAACCTAACCCGATCCTCATACTCCTCCACAGGCTCCGTCCTCGGCACAATCCGATGATAATCCTCAAAAAACCTCCCCCCAAACCCCCCAAACATCCCCATAATCCCCAACTCAAACTCACTATGCGCATAACAAGCAGAAGGATCATAAACCACATCTCCCACCACCACCTCTTCCTCTTCTTCATCTCTCTCATTCCCATTCCCAACAATCCTGCCCCGATCAGCATTCCCACTCCACAAATCCCCATGCACAACAACAGGCTGAAGCCCCACCCCTTCACCGTGGATATTATACCCCAAATGCTCATCACCCAGTAACCGCGGCACAACAATACGAGCAGTTTTCTCAACGAGATCCCTCAACCCTGCATCCCGACCATTCCGTTTCTCCGACGAGGCCAGGATAGTTAGAAGTCGTTCGTTAGCGTAGAAATCAGCCCAACTATCATAGAAGGTATTCGACTGTCTCGTGTCCCCGCAGAACGTCGGTACGGGGAACCCGTATCTGGATCGACCAGTAACGGGATCGACGGGTGCAGGCGTGGTATGTAATTTGCCCAATCGATACGCCAGACTGTTCATTTCATCACCAGAAGACCCTCGGTTCCTAGAACTGCGTAAATCGAGAAACTCCGTTGCGAGAAAGTACCCATTCTTCTCGTCCAGCGGACCCCATGCTAAAGCTCTAGGACAGAAACCAGGGACAGCGTCGGCGATAGCGTTGAGGGATTCGTATTCGCCGTGGAACATTTCTTTTGCGGCAGGGCCATCCTGGGAGGTTTTTATGAAATATTTTCGTTGTTGATGAGTGTTGGTTTCGGATGTGGTTGTTGCGTTGAGGATAGCTGTGCTTGTGAAGCCTGAGCCTAGGCCGGATGAGTCGAGGGTGCAGTTTTGGGGGTCTGTGGGGAGGTTGAGGGCTTTGAGGATTGGGATTGGGACGGGGGACATTGTTGCTATGGTTTGATTGATTCGGGGAGTAGTTGAAGAAGATGAAGGACTGGATATTGGGGTTGGATGAGAAATGTCAACAAGAATGAATACTTGAAGGGGTCCTTGTGACTATGACGTGAGTTTCTCCACAAAATTGATAAGATAAGGTGATGATCTGATTTATCCGGTGAGCAAGCACCTTACTGGAAAGAGGAAGTGTGCTATGTGCTACACAAAATAAATATTTCCTATCTAAAGCACATTTTGAAAATGAATATACCCGCAAACGGCTTATGCACAGTTCAAGTCTTAATGAAGACGCCCATGTCCAGTTCCTACCTTCAAAATCAGTATCCAAGCAAAAAACAAACCCAGGGCTAAGTCAACGAGTTCATGAGATGCACCGCAGTCTTAGTACGCTCTTTCACGTCCAGATCCGGATCATTCTGAAGACTGGCCAGACGGTCTACAATCCCCAGAGCCTTCAGCTGGCTGGCCCGCTCTCGGCATCCGTCGCGATCACTCGAGTCCTCCACGTAGATGAGATTGATGACTACCCACACGCAATTGAGCCGGACTTCACGGTTGGAGTGGTTGAAGTAGTTCGTCAGCGAGTGCAGAAGATCGGGGTGCGACATCAGCAGCTGTCGATGACGTGGATGACCGGCGCCGAGGTGGATGATCAGGGCGCTGACGGAGCCTAGAATCTCAGAAGGGACATGCAGAGGACGGCTGGACGCTTCGCGACGATGAGCGAGCTGGATCGTGCGCGGGCGGAGATTATTGGCGAGAGCATTGAGCAGCTCATCCTGTCCGATTTCCTTGAATAGGAAGTCGATCATCTCAAAGGCACCTTCGCCGCAGATGATATTGCGTAGCAAATCGAAGGTCTGCTCCTGGACTGCGATATCATCTTGGCGAGACTGGGTAGACTGCTCCAGCGATCCATGCAGAACGAGCTTGCGTCGGCGCCTGACATCTGGCAGGAACATATCCAAGCTTATCTTTGACGATGGCATGCTGTCGGACATCTTAAAGTCTTCGCCTAGCTCGCCGGAGTCCTCCATGGGATTGAGAATATCAACCTGTTCGCCAAACGAATTGGCACGGCCCATGGCGATTCCTGAGCTTTGTTCCATGTCCTCCTCCAATCCTCGCCGTGCCAAGGCGCTGACTTGATCCTGGCTTATGATTTGTCGGATCCAAGCTGGGGTGAGAGCTTCGATCACTTTCATTCTAATGTCATTTTGTGAGTTGTAGACCACATGCTTGAGTGCCCACAGAGATTCAATTCGCAGCTTGGTGTTGGATGAGCGGGCATGCTCGCAGAGAATCGGGATAATGTCGGCCGAGATGATTGCCTAGTTCTTTGCGTTAGCATGGGTACGCTATACAAAAGTTTGCTGTGACTGACCTGTTTCATGGGACTGAAATCCAGCGCCAGATTACAAATCGCTGCCGTGGCCGCAATCTGAACCTCCAAATCGGGATGCTTGATCAAAACAAATAGCGGCTGGGCAACACCAGCATCGATGAGGCTGGTCCTCAGCACGCTGACTGATCTGGTCAACATCCGAGCAGCGCCACAAGCAGCCAAAATTGTCGGCGTGGGATTGCCGTCCGTGGCTGAATTCTTTGGCATTGAAGCAGCATCAGCGGGAGCATCACTAGGCCGAGGCTTGAGCGAGTCGATGATGTATGGAACCACGCCATTCTCACAAACCGCCTTACGGTACTCGTCCTTGAATGGGACAAGTGCCGCTAGAGCCTTCAAGATACTCTCACGGTACCGCATCACATGACACAGAGTGGGCGAGTACCCAGGAGGTCCGAGCCGGCAGTCCGCCGACATGGACTCGGGATCCCGAGCTGGGCCATCGCCTTCCGCATACCACATTGGCCGCAGGCTCTCCGGAACGGGGTTATAAGTCTCTTTCAGCAATTGAGACAACCTCTTGAGTGCATTGCCATCGACAGCGTGTTTCTGAAGATCTTGATCATCCATGACCAGATTGGCCAATACGGCCGGGGCCTCCTCTTTCAAGCGCTGCGTTGGTGTGATCAGACCATCGTCGCAAGGGTCATGGTCGTCTGGTATTTCAAAGTCCTTGTCCAGCATGCGAAGGAGAATTGGAACCAATAAGTAGCTGAACATCGGGACCCGATGCTTCTTCGAGAGGCCGAGGCGGAAAAGAACCGTGACCAGCCGAGCAGCCATCAATCGCACCATACCTCCCTCGGAGCGGAGAATACATAGTAGCCACGGGACGATGGAGTTTTCCTCCTCTTCCGGGGTTGGCGTCTCGGCCAGCGAAAACGGCGTAGGGAAGGAGTGACTATGGCGACGCTGAGAGCCACCATTCCCCAAAGGCGGGAAATTGGCGGAGTTTGGTGATGATCTCCCATGCGCTAAAGGGACTGATGGTAGCAAAGTATCGACTGGATTCGCGCCCGTGTTACGCGGGACCGCGGAGCCGGACAGGTACGTCGATCCCCAGGGACCCTTTCTGATATCCGATGAAGCGAATCCGGGCACTTGTTTGGGAAATACAGTAACAATTCCCGGTGAAGACAGAAAATGTTCTGCCCGCCATTTCGACTGCTCGATGATTACCGTGACTGCACGAAGTATAGGAGCCAGGCGTGCGGATGTCGGGGCTGGGGCTGGAAGTTCCCCCAATGCACCAGCGTCTTGTAGACTATCTTCAGCACCGGGGAGGACAAAGCCTTGCGCCACCACAAAAGAGGCAATCTTGACAGCCAGGGCATCCAGCACCCCGGATTCTGCCAAGGCCGTCTTGTGAATCTCTTCCGTGCATAGCTTTCCGATCAATGTAGCTGCCAGCTCAATACAGGCCCGACTGCGCGCAGAGCCGTAATCCTGCGCAATGATCCGTCTAATCGAGTTAATGTTCTCGCCTGAAAAGACCAAATCTGCCAGCCGGGTGTCTCGGGGCCATTGATCTTGGCTTTGCAGTGGCAGTCGGTCTGCAATGGTATTCAGGAATCGCAGGATCGGGAGAGTAAACGAGGGAGGACAATCTGGGGAAGATAGAATGGCGAGAAGGGTTGGAAGGATGTCGCTGGCGAAGATAGGAGCAAGGAATGTTGGTCCCCCTGTTCGGTCTGATAAGCTTCCCTATCTATAAAGCGATCATTGTTCCCGTCAGATTTCAACGTACCTTGTGCCAGGCTGCCAGCAATCAGGATAGCCTGGAGACATGCTTCAGATTCGTCGGAATTCTGATAGAGTGAAGGCTGGTTCAAGGCGGCCCCATTGGACTCTGTTCCGCTAGCTTTCCCCGGACGTCGCGTGCTAAGCAACTGCCCCAAAGCTGGAATGATGCCGGCCGCCACATAGGTTTCTTTGCGCTGATCATGGCCGATCAGTTCATTTTTCAGCGTTCGCAGCAAAGGAACTTGTGTGGAAGCCGACTCCGAGCTCTGGAGCTGCAGCAGAATCGGCGGAGCAACAGCTCGTGTCATCGTCCGAAGACCACCGTCTCCCAAGCGGGGAGATACGCTCTCACAGAACCTCTCGCACTTGTAGTATCACTTTTGATGGGAATCTGAGAGGGAGAAGGCAAAAATCGGCTTTCTCTGTGCTTCTGGTATATCAGCCTCGGTATCGCAGGGTCGCGTGGGCAGCTGTGGCAAGCCGTCGGGGTTGCAGGGCCGGAGGAGTTGGCAGTAAATGGGTCTTGTCCGGATTCAGCCAGTCGGGGGAGAGAGGTCGCGTGGATTCACGGCGGGGCATTGGACAACGGGTGTGGAGGATGGTTTACTTGATAGGCGATGATTGGAAATGCTATTGCAATGGGACCTTCCTTAAGCTTGCATAATTGATAGCCAATTTGACGATCAATCGTCTAGCTCCCCTGTATCATTGATGGCCTCCGACTCCGCAATGGCCGGAGGGGATGACTTCGCGGTTACGTAAGAAAGGCGGGAGAATTGAGACCTGAGGCAGAACTCATTGTCGGGCGATTCAGGCATCTCATTTTAACAAACTAACGTTAGTTAAGTTAGTCCAGTGCTCCAGCCATAATATTCAGGCATCGAAATGCAAGACATGCCTATTCAACGCTTGTTCAACTTGGTCTTAGTCTCTTTAGTCTCAATCACAAAATGATCTCATCATCTCAATAGTGAGACTAAAGACCATACCATCAGTAATTAATCCCCGCATACGGAGTACATGATACGACGCGGTTTTGAGCGTCCAAGCCACTGCCAAGCCCATTCTCGTAGTTCTTTGATGAAGTCCATCAAAGTTTGCCATCGTTTTTCTTCCTCTATTACCCCAACACATTTATCACCCTGACTGCCGAGATTTCTTGTACTGTCATGTCTTGTCACACCGAGGCTGTCCGGTCGGTTCGGGGCGCGCCCAACCAGTCAGCAGACTCCCCCGCCTTGCAGGAGACAGACTGGTGGGGCTCTGGAAGAACCGGCACCGCTTTTCAATACACTCCGCTATCGTATGAAGGTTACCAATATTACATTCCTGATTCTAGACTCGGAGTAGAGTTTAGGGCACTTCTAGTAGGAGAGGTACCATACTACCATACACTACTGTACACAACCCTGTCCTCCACGTATTGGCTGTAATAAATTACCTCATGGCCAAGCAGGATTTTTCCAGCAGGTCCCGTATTATTATGCCCTACTTTTCCACTTCTCTCCCTCCTCTCTCCTCCTTTTCGTATCCATCTCACCCTTTTTTAGGAGGATATAACTTCGATGTGATCCCATTTCTTCAGTTAGCGTGAGACCCCCCGGATTCGACTTCCTCTGGTCTCTCCCTGTCTCTCCACTTCCCCTATCACTTGCCTCGCGAGGATGAGGCCGTGCGCCAGCACCAATCCAGGTCCGCAGCGTCAGCGCCCCGTTGACTCGTGCGCCCACGTGGTGCCATCGTGCACTTTGAGCGGTCGATATTTGGATTGCAGCATTCCAATCCTCCAAGCTTCGAACTAAATCAAATCATCAATCTACCCTTTTCCCCCAATAATCTGATCGACGGGATACCCGCTTTCCAGAGCGCGTCCCCTTCGCTTCTCCCCCAGTCATGTTGGCTTCCTCCCCCTCGCCCTCCTCCGCGGCGTTGCGATCCCCTCACCCCCATCCGCACCCACACCCACTTCCTCATCCAGCCGGAGCTGCGGCGCATTATGATCCCTCGTCCGCTCCACAATTCAATAGTCCTCGCTCATCACGCCTGGCCATTGAGGAGCTGCGCTCGGCCTTAAATCGCCATACCGTCGATCCTTCCTCTCCTGAATCTCCTGCATCGTGGAGACGGCGCGTATCAACCGTATCAACGGCATCCACCACCGCCTCTGTCGATACCCTGGCCCCCAGTTCCGCCTTGGCTCTCTCTTCCGGTCCTTCAGCCGCCACTCCTGCCACTGTCCCTCCTGACTCTGCAGCCGCGACTGCCCCCGTGAATATTCCGACCCCCGCCGCCGCACCTCCTACATCTGCTACTGTCACAGCCACCGCTCCCTCGATGCCCGCCCCGGATAGTTCGGGGTCCAACAAGCGCAACAGCCCGAGCGACCATCACCCGTCGGATGCGACGGCGCCGGCGGGGTTTGCTCAGGATGGGGAGGCTTCACAGACTAAGCGTCAGCGGTCCTCCCGACAAGATGTCAAGATCTTGCCCGCCCAGTACGAGGAAGTTGATCCTCGTGACTTGGTGGTGCTGATTTCCAGCATGCTGATGGAGCTGATTCGCTTCAATGACAAGATCCCCCTGCATCAGGGGCGCTTAACTCGCTTCCACTCACGTTCGCCACCTCGGATCTCCGTGTTGGATTACCTACAACGTCTGACAACTCACGCTACCCTTTCGCCCCCAATCCTGCTGAGCATGGTGTACTATATCGATCGCCTTTGCGCCTTGTACCCGGCTTTCACAGTCTCCAGTTTGACCATCCATCGTTTCCTGATCGTCAGTGCGACAGTGGCTAGCAAGGGTCTTAGTGACAGTTTCTGGACGAACAAGACATATGCGCGAGTCGGGGGTATCACCATGAACGAGTTGGCCATGCTAGAACTTGAGTTTTTATTCAAGGTTCAATGGCGGATTGTGCCTCAACCAGAGGTGCTAGAGGACTACTACCAGAGTCTGATTGACCGATGCGATGGCTTCGAAATCGAGCGCACCAGTACAAATCACAGCACTGCACCAACAACCTCGACAACGGCCGCCAACACTCCATCAGCATAAAGGGGTTTTCCTCCGATTGATTTCGTCTGGAGTACAATACCCGACCGCGACCCTCAACCCCTCTCACTACATCTATCCTCCCGCATTGGAGTCCTTGGGCTGGTCTCGAGTGCCTCCCCGATGCCGGAGCTGGCCCTACGATTCATCATCCACCACAACTTCTCCTTCTTCCTTCCATCCTGATTTGCTTTACCCACCTGATCTTAATGAACCCATTATCTTGCATTCCAGGGAGGGCGTTGTTTTCAAACAGCCGAACCCGCCATGCTCGTGATCTGTCCAGCTAGTCAGGAGACACGCATTACATGGCGCGGTCACCAATAGAAGGGTTCTATCTTAGCATACCCATGGCGGGGCGGTGATTTGTATCATGTTTATAGCGGTTCATTTGAAGCGGATGATTCTGGCGTTTTCTGTCTTTTTATGTTTTATGGGATGACGAGAGTGTTATCTATGACCAAATACCACAAAATTTTCCCGTTCTTTGATATGATTCTGCATTCATTGTAGATATTCTTTCATCCAATCAATTTTTAAAATTTTCGTTTGTCCAGTTCATCGGAATGATGATGCTCCGTACTTACAGTAGTATTGTAGCATAGCCCCTTTAAAAATTTTGTTCAAACTAAATTAAACTTTTTCCTTTGGCGCGGGGTGCCGCCGAGCAATCGGCATCTCTTACTGACATTCCGTTCCGTTTCCAATGCTAGCATGGGAGAGAACCGGGGTTGGCCCGGGATTTGGAAACTGTATTATGCACAATATGTAGGTTATAGGTGACAGATCTAGATTTTGTTGGGGGTTGTTTCGTGGGGAGGGTCTAGGCTTGTGAGAGCGCGATTTTGGAGGGGATGACGCGGTTTCTTAGTCCGCAACGCCATATGGAAGTACAGTAGGGTGTCTCGTCTCGAGGGGAAGGGTTTTAATATATTGGTGGGCAGTATACAGTGCTTGTTTGAGTTTGAGTATCTAATTTTCTTTTCTTTGCGTCTATACATTCAGCAAGGTATATCGGATATAGATGGAGAATGAGATGGGATGAGAGAGCTCTGCTGGCACAACCCTGTTTGCCTTTCATCCGATACTCATGTGACCTTGTTGCTTATGAGAGGGTTGCTGTTCTAGTCTCGGATAAATAGCCACAGTGCTACGAAGCTAATAAAGATGAAAGGCTATGAGACATTAATCGTTCCATTCTATCTTGCTTTATTCCTTAGGTGGTGGATAGATGCTTTCATATAGCCCTTTTTATCTTCTCTTCTCATTCTTGTGAGAGGTTTAGACAATATTTATTGCAGGTGATCTATCTTCTCTGCAATATTGCAAGTAGTGGCTCTTATCATGCAGAAACACTCGGGCGGTGGTCAAAAACCGGTTTACGTTTAAGGCATACAGGATACTGCCGCGAGGACTAGCTGACATTGAATGCCGGATAACTGCGTTGCTTTTACCTAGTAATTGTTACGAAGAACCAGCTGTACAAGGTCGGACTAGCCTACTATCTATCATAAGCGCTCGTGATCATAAGCTAGAGAAATTAGGACTGAACCACACTTTCCCCCGACATTCAGTGAGTTCTTGTGAAATAGAGAGGCAGCTTTTCTTCCCTTTGCGCGCGGAAATGATTTTTTAAGTTCTGAATAAATCTACAGTAATCTATCTCGATTCTCGTTTCATATGCCAGGCTTCTCGAAGAGAAATTAACGATATAGCTACCCGCCAAAATCTGCATGGCCACACACACAAGGAAGCAAGCTGCAGCCGCACGGCCACAATCGACCCTCCAAGCATAGAACAACGCTACATGGTAGAATAATCATCAAAAATAGTCTCAAGCAAAAAGGTCGTGCCCGGGATCGAACCGGGATTGCCAGAAGATCCATATTTCAGAATCTGGAGTGATAGCCATTACACTACACAACCTGGATTGATGGATGCTGGGCCACAGGATGGTCTCATTAAGTGGCCCATACTTAGAGTTGGGGAACGACAAGTTTTGGTCACGAGAAATTGTACTTTGATGATACTATCCCTGTTCGGGTTTGTGACTACATATGGATTTTCTACTAGAGCGTGGGTTAGTGCAGTATGAGTTATTTTTTTGGCACATTGTCGCCCAACTTTGCTAGACATACTTGCATTATTTCATGATTGTAGTCAGGATAAGAAGTGCCTTTCATTTGTGTGGCTATATCACAACTACGCCTAGTTTTAGCGACTAGTCAGAAATAGATTTCTACCCGCATCTGGGGGCGGATAAATTGGTCCGGCGAATAAAAAAATTTTAATATTAAGCAGCAGACTCTATTAACAACACGCAAAAAGAAGGTCGTGCCCGGGATCGAACCGGGATTGCCAGAATCAGAATCTGGAGTGATAGCCATTACACTACACAACCCTATTGAGTGATTGGAATGATTCCAGATGGCATTGTGGATCGGTTTCTTAGAGAAAGAACAAGTTCGTTATTAACGTTAACTAACTAACTTAACTAAGTTAGTTAACTAATGTTAGGTTAGTCAACCAACAGTAGATGCTTAGTCAGTACGATTCTGATCATTCTCTACCACTATGAGCGGAGGTGACATGATCTGGCATTGTAACTACTTACCAAGCAGGCCTAGCTAAAACATTATGTTCTTCTTACCAAGGGAAAAAGCAGGCCGTCTCGACAATTCCTCCGCCGAGTGCAATGAATGTGACTAGAAAAAAAAATAGCAAAAATATATGACATGAGGTCGTGCCCGGGATCGAACCGGGATTGCCAGAATCAGAATCTGGAGTGATAGCCATTACACTACACAACCTGCTATTGATGAAACGGCTTTGAGAAAAGTGGCCTATTGTCAAAATAATATTGATCGGAATTTAATTAGGAAAGTTATCTTCAAAAAACAGGACGCTGTGTGAGCAACTATAGGTATAGTCTTTAAGTCGGGTACTGGTCCTTATATAATTGTAGCAAAACTGTTTGCACGTAGTACTTACAGGAATCATATAAGCCAAGCATCAGGACACCATGCGGGGTGAATCTAGTATATGTGCGGAGTAAATCATGGAAATACAGGACCATTGGCTCACTCCCAGGGCATCGATGCGGCTCCATGTGAGTCCGCATATAGAAGCTCTACTGCCCGGGATTCTTGCTTGTGGGAGACGCTTTATAGCTTGCGAAATCACTCTTGGGTGGGTATCGACGAGGTGTTTGCGTTAATGCCGGGAATAGCTTGTCTGTAAGGTATCGATTATGCGATGGCAGTGTCGCGGATATATATATGGTAAAGATGGTCCCAGTGAACCCCCTTGGAAGGAACAAAATTGGTCGGGAACAAAGAGAAAGACCAAGAAACAAACCAACAAGAAAGAATAATATCTCATGTGAATGGTTCATTTCAAGGACATGTTGGCTGTATTAAGAAACAGTATTAAGGATAGTTAGAAAGACTCCTTGCCGCATACATCCAATGCCTACAGCCACCTGGACATATAGATAAGGATTCCCCAATGGGGAATGTAGGGCTTAGGGTGCGGGGTCTAGGGCATCGGCGGGGATGAAATCTTAAACTTCTTTGGCATCACCGCGTCACCGTATCCCCACGTCGCGGACGCGCCTTTTGTTGATAGCAGACTGGACGTGTTCTTTCCACTGGGGTTTATGCCGACCGCCCAATCATGCAATAACCTTTCCATCTTCCTCTCCATCAGCTCTTGAGCTGCCTTTTCCCGTCAACACCCTACACCACCCGAGAACCTCATTCCAGCCTGGATCTCACCACGATGGATCTCGAAGAGACGATCAAGGCCATCAAGCCCCTGAAGGGAGAAGTGGTCCCGATCAGAACCATCCAAGAGACCCGGCCACCTGAGGATTTCAGTAAGTCACTTATACGGTGGCTTAACCTCCACCTTCAACACCTAGAATATTGCTAACTTAAATCTACAGCCGATGCCTACGTCGCAGAGGTCAATGTTAAAGCCGCTTCTAAAGTGATTAAGTGAGTGCATCCCCCCCCAATCAATATCATATTGAAGATGTCTAACGGAGCTTTCCAGGGCTATCGACGCAGCCTTCCCTCGCGATACCACTCTCCCTGCCATGTCGCATCTGCGCCGATTTTCGAAACGGACCATGCTTCCAGAACATCTGGCCGCAGCCATTGAAGCTGACGGCTCAGCTCCTGCGAACAACGGCCAGACAATCTTCGTCGTGATACCACCTCCGTTGCCGGAAGTCGAGACCCTGCAGGCCCTACTTGCTCCCTTCGCGCCTCTACCTCGCCGTCGCAGCTCGGCTACACCTCCCGCCAACTCTCCTCGCCCATCTTCCCCCATCTCAGCCCCAGGCTCTCCGGAACCCCAGCCTCCCAAAATCCGCGTCCTCAAGACTCGCATTCCTATCTACCCTCCATTCAATACCACCCAAGCCGACTACTGGACCAGAACAATGTGGCCAGTGGTCTTCAACCCCGCCGCACCCCGCTCCACTGTCGCACCCCCCCTCAAATCCTCAATCGCGCTCTGGACTCCATCAAGCCCCGCGCAGGATACTACCTCTCCCTGGCGCGCAAGGTCGCCGAAGAATCGAAGCAATCCGGCCGTGGTCGTGGGGTCGGCGCTGTCATCGTTGACCCCACTATCGAGGACGAGATCGAAATCCAGGCCTGGGAAGACTGTACTGATCCCAATGAGCACTGGATGGATGCCGTTCTTTCTGTCGGCGGCGATGTTCGATATGCACGCTCGGAGGCCGGTGCGGCATCCCAGGCAGACAAGCACCCCGGTGTGGCCCCGAACCCTGCGTGCACGAAGTATGACGCTGACATTGAGGGCGGACCCGATCTGCATGCCCTGATGCGTGCGACTGAGCTAGTTGCTCGCCGCCGACGTGAGGATGGCGACCACCTTGCTCAGTATGGAGACTCGGCCCTCCCCGTCGTTGCATCGGACCCCCAGTTGTCCAACAAGCTTAGCCCGCTCGAATCATACTTCCTGTACGAAATCAGCGGCCATACTACAGCCACCGAACATGATCACACTATCGCTCCTCCCTTGTCGCTTAAGAAGCGCAAGCACGAAGAGCCCAACCCAGAGTCCTCGACATCTTTCTGGGCTGTTACCCCCGAAGCAACCACCCCAGTCCCAGTCGACCAATGGGCTGACCCCAAACCAGTCATCCCACTTGTTCCCCACAAGCCAGTCAACGGCTGGCCCAGTACCGCCCCAGTTGGTGCATCGACTGCCACTGAACCAGTCGACCTATGGAATACCACCACCCCAGCCGTCCCAAAGACTACCCCCCTCCCACCCTCCTCTACAGCCCCAGGTGCTCCCGGCATCCCAGCCCCGACCACTGCCCACGCAAACTCATCCCCATCCAACTCTGGAACCACAAGCCCACCCCAAACCTCCCGGATCCGCACCCGCTCCCAGGGCGGATACCTCTGCACCGACTTGGACATCTACGTCTCCCACGAGCCATGCCTGTGCTGCTCAATGGGCATGCTCCTTTCGCGCTTCCGCGCGGTGATCTTCCCTCGAGCCGGACGTATGCCTAGTGGTGGCATTGCCTCGGAGCCTGTCGTTAAACCCACCCCCATGGATTACGACTCTGGTTGGGGTGCTGAGGAAAAGATTGATGAGGAGCCTAAGGAGGCCGCGAAGACTGAGGATAGATTGTACTACGGTCTGCACTGGCGCAAGGAGCTCAACTGGCGCGCGCTCGGATTCGAGTTTGTGGAGGATGATGAAAAGGAGGATGAGGGTGCTGTTTCGGGCTTGAATGACGATGATGAGAACTTGAACTTCCATGCATAGATGAGCGTGCATCTCAGGTCATCTGGTTTACGGTGACTTACGAATGTTAGATTAGCAACCTTGTACAAATAATGAACGATTCTGTAAAAAAAAACTGCATCTACGTATCTACGTATACATGCCTACAGTAATACGATATTGAAATGAAACTTCCTTTGAATTTTTTTTGGGGGCTTCTGGAAAGACATGCTTTTCGGAGGTCCTTCACCTCCATTCACGACTTCATATTCTCCTTCGCACTCCATCGCCATCTCGAATCCAGCAACTTCTTTCCTATCCTTCTCTTTATTCGCTTCTCTCCCCTCCTCTAGAGACAAGGAACACACTCTTAGGTTCAGCCAGTCATAACGAAACCTCCAGCCATCTCTCCTTCCCACAGCAGTCAGCAATCCTTTTGACGAAAAGCCAAGCCGAAGCCGAAGTCGCAAAGCCATCAACACGACCGGCTAAGCAAATAAGCATCAGATCTAAAGACCCGAGCATAACAACGACTCCACCACCACCAAACCATCCCCAATCCTCAACCTCCGCAGTCTATTCGAAGGGAAAGGAAAACAGACAAGGAAATTCATGACGTCGTCACAGATCCCCAGCCACCCCGCACGTCAAATGAGTCGGCAAAAGAACATGCAAGAAAGGCGGAAGAGAGAAAGATATCAAAGCAAGATATCGATCCCAGTGAAGAAAAAAGGGGATTCTTCTTTTCTCCACGTGAGAGGCGCAAACGCCCAGAATACGCAAGACCAGGAGTACGTTCATGAGAAGAAACAGAACGGAAACTGGGGGTATAGACCGAGTTCATCATCCCATAACATACAGCCCAGGAAATGAATCAAAAAACGACTCGCCGGCTAGTGCAGATTGAAAAGTTGTGTCGAGAGATGCGGCGCATAGTGATAAGAAAACGCAAAAGCAAGGAGATCGAGGGTCCATGATCGAGTGTTGGTGAAGAGTATGTGGTGTATGTGTATGAGCGGTCCGTGTTGAAGTAGGGGGTTGGTGACCGCAAGTTCGAAATTTCTGATGGGTCGCTGGACCTGAGCAATGGGGGTAAGTGTCGATAAACCAAGAGGCCCGCCATGCCCACAGTTCTATCGAGATCTTGCCCAAAGATGTTGGTCGACGCCTACATGTGCAGGAGCAGACCGTAGTCACAAAATTGTATGGTCGTGTTTCGACCACAAAGCGGTATGTACAACCGACTGGCAGGGAGATGTTCGTGTCCTGCAGGAGGGGATGATCGAAAGAAATGCAAAGTGTAGATAATGATAGTCGATAGCACCGGATGAGATAGGTGCTACGACAGGAGGGTATGATGCTGTCACAAGAATGTATGATGACGATGAGGGGTAAAATAGGTGTTCGGGCGTGTGATCAGGGCCAATGATGAGTTGAAATGAGAAGACCAAGTAGATCCAGGCTTATCAACATCAAGCCACTTAGGCAATACGCTGGTAGAACAAGAGGTAGGCAACGCGGTTGTCCCGAGAGCCATATCTGCCGAGCGGGGTGCGCACCCCAGACGAGGGTCCTGAGGAGGGAGTGACAACAGTGATCGACTTCTTGCTCGAGTGCCCTGACGAACCGGAACCGCTCACTTGGCTCCAGCCCTTCTCGCTATCGGCAGACTCCATGTCGTCGTGATCGATGTTTTCGAACATATTGGAGCGGGGAATCTTGTCCTGTCTGTGTTGCTCAAGGGCAGCTGCAAGCACCTTAGGATCCTCCTCGCCGCCAGCCTCAGCAACATCCTCACTGCGTACACGACGAATGACGGTATCATCCATGCGAATCCATTCGCGGCCATCCTGGCGTCGCACGTCAACGGTATAGTGGCCGCCGCTGGCATTCTTTCCGTGGTGATAGATGACACCCATCAGGCGGTACTTGGGAAGACCACCTTGGGCTGTCAGAATATTGCGCCGGTGGGCCGGGAAGACCTCACGGGGAATTTCCAAATCCAGAGGATAGCCAACTTTTTTCCAGATCTTCTGAGTCGCACCAGTCTGGCTGTCGTACTGGAAGCGCTTGAGGTGCAGGATCAGAACAGGGGGCAGTGTTTCAATAAAGATCTGCTTGGTAGCAGTCACGTTGGGGCCACGGGCGGAATTGAAATCACCTTGGATACTCTCAGGCTTGGTCAATCCCTTCAACGCATCGATGATGTTGTGGACATCGTGCGCGCCAATATCGAGCTGCAAAGGCTGGTAGGGTTCCATGGTGACCGAGGTCTTGTTACCCGGCACCTTGAACTCCGATCGAAGCTTGCCTCCGAAGATCCGGGTGATGGGAGACTCCGTAGCGATGGCACCAGATGACTGCGTAACCGCTGCCTTTTGCTTGTGGCCAACCTCCAGCCATTCACCATCGGCGGACGCTCCATTGGTGGCATGTCCACCGATACCGTGTGCATCCTGAGACTTGGAAAGGTGCTTCGCAGCGCGATCACATTCCTCGTGAAGCTCCTCGAGAAGGAAGCCAAGGAATTCCTGAGCATCTTGTTGGTGACCACGACGCATGTCGCGGAAACGAGGCAATTGTCGGATCATCTCGTACACGAACTCGGGAACAAAGGCTTCGCCATACTGCTCTAGCTCATTTGGCTTCAATCGGAGTCTAAGCTGATCCTCCGAAGCAGCTGCATCGATGACGTTGAACTCACGCATGAACATGATCATGGCATCGATCAAAGGCATATCGCTGTGGAAGCTGTGAGCCGCCCGTCGACCAACGTGGTCGAGGAACTGGTGGAATGGGACGCAGGAAACCAGGATCTGCAGGACAGAGTTCATGTAGCACATGTTACCCGTGTTGACCAATCCCCGAGGCTCCAGGAATGCGATCTTGTCGCTGTATTGAGTGACATCCTCACCCAAGCTATTCAGGACGTCTGCGAGAGACTCGCTCTTCTGCACAGCCAAGGTGTTCGAATCCGGGGGAGCAGAAGCGCTGGAGGCACGAGCGGCATTCTTGGATCGAACAAGATCAGCCCAGGACTTTGGTACTGACCGAGCAGGTGAGGTTGGCTTAGCGGTATCGTCCACAGCGGGTGTGGACCCAGTCTCCGACTCTGTGGTGGCGGTCGTCGACTTTGGTGTCTCCGAGCCGACACTGGAGCTGTCCTTAGCTTCACGGCGCGAGGCGACTGGGGTGTTTGGTACAACTGGGACGATGGGGATGGCGGGCTTGGCGTCCTTCTTCTGGGTCTGAGACTTGGCGGTGGGGGAGGGCGTGGTAGCTTGTGTAGAGTGACCATCCGAAGGAGGGACGGAGGTAGTTGGCGTCTGAGGTTCCGACGTGACAGGAGCGGCCGACTTGACAGCCTTGGGCTTCACAAGTTTACCCTTCCGATCTCCAATAATCCAGCGTCCGTCTTTCGGGGGAAACTGGGGTCGGTCCGGCATGGGACGAATGTTCTTGCGTCGGAAGGGTGGCCCCGCGGGGAAGGGCGATTCGGGGACAGAGAGCCAGGGAACCTATGGTAATGATCAGCACTCGGTTCATCATCTCAGAATTGACTTTGGAACCAACTTACTGGAGCCGTGAAGACAGGCTTGCGATCTGGCAAGACAGGTTTAGGTTCCCATCGAGGAGGCGAAGGCGGAACTCCGTAAGGCGGGTGTGGCTGCTGCACGGGAAGGACGGCGTGAGGATCATGCATCTCAGGTTGGAGTGGCGGTGGGATCGAGGGAGACATGGTTGACTGCATGGGAGTCGATGTTCTCGGTTGCGAGGAGAATGAGTGAGTTGGCATATGAGTAGGGGCCATGATCGGCTGTGCTTGAGGATATGAAGAGACAATCATAGGTCCATATGGGGGTTGATAAGGACGAGGAGGCATCTGCTGCATATGTCCATATGGAGGATACCAAGGAGGGTACTGTTGCGGCGAGTACGCAGGAGGCATGTGCCCGTTCATGTGTGGAGGATAGCCCATGTACGCCGGAGGACGCATGTTGGGAGGGGCGGGGTTGTAGAAGTCTGACTGCCTCCGCGATGGAGGAGGCATAGGCGGCTGCCCATGGGGCATCGCCGGCAAGTGGTGGTTCATCTTGATCGGGCTCGGAGGGAGGTGTTGCCTTTATGCTCTAGCCGCACGCGTTGCCTCAATGGGAGCCATGCGCTATGGAAGGAGCGAAAATGATTGAGCAATCAAGAGAGATACCTGAAGCCTCAGGCGCACTTAAGCAGCCATTTTGGCTCCGTCCGGAGGTTGGGAAGGAGGTTGGAAGCGTAGAGAAGATAG
Source organism: Penicillium subrubescens (assembly GCF_028828155.1). Lineage (NCBI taxonomy): Eukaryota > Fungi > Ascomycota > Eurotiomycetes > Eurotiales > Aspergillaceae > Penicillium > Penicillium subrubescens. The sequence goes on along the minus strand of NW_026643151.1, from coordinate 1,530,952 downwards.
CGGAATTCGGATGGGGTTAAAGGTGCTGAACGAGCAAGGCAAATGATGATTAACAACGATGCGCCGAGGGACAGTTAGAAAAGGAGGATTTGGATACCTGAGTAGTCACATCAAAGAGTGAGAGGGTTGGTAATGAGAGCAGCAGACAAACAAGTCTGGGTCAAGTGAAAGGGGGGTCAGGGGAAGAAGCAGATAGTCCCTCATCGACCCTCTTCCGAAGCGAAGCTGAAGTGCCGCGAGGTGGAATTCTGGGCGATGAGTCAGCAGAGGCTGAGTCATCCGGCACGTGCTGGCGATGTCATGCCCGCCGCCCCTCCTCGACGACTCTTCGAAGCAACAGCGTCCCATTCCTGGACGCTTCGTCTATTCTTAGATGGCCTCTCGAGGCGTCGTCTATTCTTATCCTTTGCAACGTGCTATCTGCTGGTTAAGCTGTGGTGGAGGTTTTGATACTGCTTGCTCTAGGTGATTTGACGCTCCACCTTATCAGGTCTATCCAGATCCTAGCAAACCCCTCTGATCTGCGTCCTGGCCGGATTTCCTGGTTTGAACCCGAACTGCTTCATTTGAGGACTTTCCTGTCTCCTTGTCAACCACCAGCTCGGAGATGTCGTTCAATGCAGGACAAAACCCGGCTACATCTAAAGCGGTAAATCCATCGAATACCTCAACCGCTTCTGCAACATTTCATTCGACAGCTCCGACCGACAACAGCTTCCAACGACGTACAGGGGGCTCTGGGGCCCTTGGCGCAGGTTTATCAGCCAGGAGCCTCGGTGCGGCAAGGAATAACCAGGCTCGGAAGAGTCAGCATAAGCGACAGAGGAAACCCCAATTGTTGGATGATGACCAGTATAGTGAATCGGTAGGTGTTTCCAGGGAACCTGATTGGCTTCGAGCTCTGCCTAACATCACACTCCATTTTTTCCAGGCCGTGATGAGATCAACAAACAGTCGCAAGGGACAAACGTCCATCACCCATCTGATGAACTTTTCTTTGCCACCCCGTCCGCAATATCAACCACCGCCGCGCAATGCTCGGCGCTACACGTCATGGGGAGCAGGATCTGGATATCATGCGGTAGACAAGGCGCGCTACGTCCATGCCAATTACCGATTCATTGTCTCGCCGGAACAAAATTACCATGCCCAGGCAGCTAATGCTGACGTCCATCTGGACTGGGCTTCGGTACTTCAGGTACTGGTCTCCGCTCAAACCCAGGCTGCCAGCTGTCCAATTTGCCTGTCTACGCCGGTTGCGCCACGAATGGCTCGATGTGGTCATATATTTTGTCTTCCCTGTCTGATTCGTTACATGCACTCGTCCGACGACGACAACCACCACCACCACGTCCCGGAGAAAAAGCCTCGATGGAAGAAATGTCCGATCTGCTGGGACTCAATCTACTCGTCAGAAACTCGACCTGTTAGATGGTTCCGCGGTCAAGAGGGCGATCTTCCCGTCGAAGGCGGAGATGTGGTTTTAAGACTTGTCAAGCGAGAGCCTGGCAGTACTCTTGCTCTTCCGCGCGACGGCGCCGAGACACTCAATGCTGGCGACGATGTTCCGTGGTTCCATGTAGCGGAGGTTGCTGATTACTCTCGAATCATGAAGGGAGGGCAAGACTACATGGTATCTCAGTACGAGGCTGAGATTGAAGACCTTCGCAGACAGGAAATCGAAGATGAGCTCTTGTTTGGCGATGAGAACACCTGGACGCGGAAGGCGATCAGTACGATCAATGAGGCCAAAGAGAAGGTACAGGGGATTGGGAACCCACCCGACATCTCTCGCCAGTCTGCCGCAAACAAGCCGGTCCGAGAACCAGCAACGGAGCCCGATGCTTCTGCATCTGCTTCATCCGAAAGCGTGGATCCCTCCGGTAACGGGTCTTCCGCTGAATCCGCAGCTGCATCTGGCCCGGATATCACACAACCTCTGACGGATACAGCATCAGCCCCAAATACGTCAGATGAAGCGGAGCATCTATCAGAGGCCATGGGCAATATTCAAATCAACACGAAGTCCCAATCCAAGCCACAGCAAAATAACAGGGGCAAGGAAGCTCAGGGAGCACACCCGTCTGATCAGCCGTATTACTTCTATCAGGCATTGCCTCAGTTCTATCTATCCCCTCTCGACATTCGCATTCTCAAGGCAGCATTTGGCGACTACGCTCTTTTCCCTGCTACCATCCTACCCCGAGTAGAGCATATCTCCACTGGCCACATGGTTGATGATGAGCTTCGCAAGCGTGTCAAATACCTGGGGCATCTGCCCTATGGCTGTGAGGTCAACTTCCTCGAATGTGACTGGAGGGATGTTGTTGTGCCGGAAGTATTGAACCGTTTCCGCTCCGAGACAGAGAAGAGGCGGAAGCGTAACCGGGACAAGGAAGCCCGCGAAGAGAAAGATCGCATTCGCGCGGAGAAAAAAGAGGACGAAGAACGTTGGGCTGCTGCACGCCGCAAGCGACCAAGTTTTGGGAGTGCTAGCGAAGCGCCGTTCTCTGCCCATGACTTCCAGCCACTGGCCAACAATGGCGAGCTGTCGCAATTCGACAGCGGCATGTCTTCTGCGTCGCCTCCTCGCGCTGCCTCCCAATTTGGGGCATTGGCATCCCCCCTTCTACTAGCCCACCGGGTGGTCGCACTGTTTGGGGAACCACTGCGATACCGTCGCTATCTCCGGCCTTGGAGCCTCAAAGTGCAGTTCCCAATGATGGCTGGTTACAGGGCTGGGAGGACGAGCTACTGGCTCGGCAGGAGTCTGAAATCATTGCACAGACTGCTCATGAAAGCCAGCAACCTGGACCCCCGCCTTCACAAAGTGGAAGCGGCGGCGGCGGCGGAGCTGGCGGCAAGAAGAAAAAGAAGAACAAGATCACCTTGATGTCGACCAACAGTCATAGAGGAGCATAGACCCGGACACCTAATCGGCCAGGTCAGGCGCAGATGCTCATCACAGCGTGGGAGGTCTCTATGCCTTGAAGAAAGTGACTTGGAGTGGTATCTGTTTTCGGTCTCTTGCGTATCGCACTGCATCATCCTATTTCATCATTCTATACATTATTTTTCTTGTTAAACCGAGTGCCTGAATTCTGTTTGGCCTTTTGCATCGGCTGCCCAGTGGACCCACATTCCAGTACACAACATTTCAAACTGATCTTCAAATATACAGTAAATAAATTCAAACAGATTACCTTAGATATCCATCTTCTTCTTAGTAACCTTATCTACTGATTTTTCTTTTGTAATCTAATACGTGACATATTCCATGTAGCTGCAAATCCTTGTCCCTGACTCGTTCGGCGCCCAGTCAGCACCTTAGTACCTCAGCCCGCATAGAACCACAAGCTTGGCATTGAGATCGTCACTGCAGGGAAGGAGATAGCGAGGATACCCACTCGGTTCCAAATTGGGGCCCAACGGAGTCCACGGACACCGTAAGCTGCCAAGGGTAGAGAGCACCGAACCGCGGGACGAGGCTTATTCAGGGGCTAGGCTATTGCTATAATTTACAATGGATTGTAGAGAGCATCGTACGTACTACTGTGTAGAAGAAGGGCATCGGCAACAGGGGACCGGTTAATGTGTGGGGGAGACAGACGGGCGGATGAGGCATGTGCCGGGTGTAATTGACGGTATTCTGTAAGTAAAATTACGTAGAGGAACTGGTGTTTTGGTGGGAATTAGATCCGTACTGTGCTACCCGTACATAATTCAGGTACTCCCGCCACCGTTCTCCGTACTACTACAGTAACTCCATACGTGTAAACAATCTCGTTGTTTTTCTCCCCTTCCCACTGCTACTTCGTGACCCCTTCTCTTCCACTTCCTCCTTCCCTCCCCTGCCGTCTCTCCACCCTCAATTGCTGTCGGATATCGGACATCCGATTAGGCAATCATGACTTTGACCCGCTCTCAAACGGGGAAAACCCCCAAGTAAGTCGTTTCCATGAAATCTGTCTTGCGATCCACCGAGTGCGCCCCCCGTCACGGCACGGGCTACTATAAGAACGAAACCTCCCCTGCCAATTCTTGCGCATTGGCTCTTGGAAATTCTTTTCGTTGACCTTGTGTGTTTTCGCATTCATTCAGGAAGATGGAGCGCCCTGGTTATATCGAGACCCCTGGCCGTCGTTCCACTCGCAAGAGCGCCGCCTTCGAGATGAGCGAGAAAGACGTGTCCCTTACCCCCTCCGAGACTAGGTCCAAGTCCACCACTCGCCGTCGCACTTCCACCAAGGTCAAGTCCGAGGATGAGGAGGAGGTTGAGGTTGAGGTGAAGGCTGCGACCAATGGCCACGCCACCAATGGCTCAGCCAAGCCAAAGTCGCGCATCGTCGACGGCTGGGAGGAAGGATTGGACCCTAAGATCGACTACAGTGGACATTATGAGTTTGGTGGCTCTCCGGGTGTCCTGGCCATGATGATTGGTTTCCCCATGCTCATGTACTACATGTGGATTGGCGCGACCTACTACGATGGCAAATTCCCGCGGGCAGAGGAGGGCCAGAGCTACGCCGAGTTCTTCTCCCATCTGGTGAATCTGGTCTATACTGGCGCATACCCGTCGCTCAAGGCGTGGACTATCTACTGGGTTTTCTTCATCTTTGAGGGTGCCTGCTACGTTCTTTTGCCCGGTGTTTCTGTTTCTGGACGCCCGCTGCCTCACTTGGGTGGTAAGCAGCTTCCGTACTACTGCTCTGGCGTGTGGTCGTTCTACACTAGCATTGTGTTGGCTCTGGTCCTCCACTTCACCGGCCTCTTCAAGCTGTACACCATCATTGACGAGTTCGGCCCTCTTCTGAGTGTTGCGATTCTGTCCGGCTACCTGGTCTCCATCATCGCCTACTTCTCGGCTCTGTACCGTGGTGAGCAGCACCGCATGACCGGCTCCCCGATCTATGACTTCTTCATGGGTGCCGAGCTTAACCCCCGTATGTTCGGCATTCTCGACTTCAAGATGTTCTTCGAGGTCCGTCTGCCTTGGTACATTCTGCTGGGCCTGTCTATGGGCGCTGCCGCTCGTCAGTACGAGAACTATGGCTATGTGTCCGGCGAGGTCTTGTTCCTTGTCATGGCCCACTTCCTTTATGCCAACGCTTGCTCTAAGGGCGAGGAGTGCATCGTGTCTACTTGGTAAGTCATTGTCTTGTAACATGGAGGATTAAAGGAGTCTAGCTAACCCTGGGATCAGGGACATGTACTACGAGAAGTGGGGCTTCATGCTCATCTTCTGGAACCTGGCTGGTGTTCCCTTGAGCTACTGCCACTGCACCATCTACCTGGCCAACCACGACCCCTCCGAGTACCACTGGAACCGTTTCTTCCTCGCTTTCCTGTACATCGCCTACCTCTTCGTCTACTGGGTCTGGGACACCACCAACAGCCAGAAGAACCGCTTCCGCCAGCAGGAGCGTGGCACTATGGTCCAGCGCAAGTCTTTCCCCCAGCTGCCTTGGCAGACTGTGGAGAACCCCAAGACCCTGACTGGTCCTGATGGATCTAAGATTCTGGTCGATGGGTGGTGTAAGTTTATACCAAGAACCTGCTATTCCTGTGGAAATAGATACTAACGGCTTCAACAGACGGCAAGGCTCGCAAGATCCACTACACTTGCGATCTGTACTTTGCCCTGAACTGGGGTCTGATCACTGGCTTCTCCAGCCCCTTCCCGTGGTTCTACCCCGTCTTCTTCGCTTGCATGATCTCTCATCGTGCTCTGCGTGATATCCAGCGGTGCCGTATCAAGTACGGCGAGACCTGGACTGAGTATGAGAAGCAGGTTCCCTACCTGTTCATTCCTGTGAGTATTGCCAGAGAACCCAGTCCCACACCTTGAACTATGCTGATCAGTGTCAATTACAGTACGTCTTCTAATTTACCCGCCAATTCGGGTACCCCCATTTTCTTTCACAAATCCCCCTTGTTTTATAATATCTGTACAGGGGCTTCGAGGTCTTTCTGCTTCCTGGCAGCCCACCAAAACTCCATTTCCATGACCACCTTTTTGGGGACTTCTTGAACACGATTCGAGATATTTTCTTATAATGCTTGCCGTGGTTCCGTTGTCACGGCTATCGGTATCCCAGTTGAGGGATGTCTCTTGGTGACGGTTCCATATTCCGCTTCGTGTACATTATTCAATGAAGTTTTTTCTTTTTCATGTTGCCTTTGCCTTATTTCTGGTATAATATTCATTTCTTTCAATCTCTTTGGAGTGCTGCATTTCCGGTCGAGATCCTTTTCATTCTTATGTATCCTAGGTGGCGTTTCGTATACTTTTGGAAATGACATAATTGAAGCCTTCAAAACTAATGATTGATGGTTTCAACATAAGTATCGTTGAACCAACTCTTGAATATCTCTGTCTCTCTCTCTTCCGTAAGCTCATGTTGCTGCTGTGTCGCTTTTCAGCCGTGAGTGTAAAAGGCCCACCTCATCCATGCTTATCAGGTCAGATGACTGGGCCACCCCGCGGTCTTATCGATAAACCGTTTTCACGAGCTGCACCGTCCACCACTTTATTTCCGGACAATCATTCCACAAGAAGCCATTGATCCTTCTTGTCTACAGATATTGGTATCATGCTCATTCAAGAGTCCCATGTCGATGTCCCCACCACGGCCGATGGCCAGGGGACGATGCGTAAGTTCACGAGTCTCGCTCATGAGCTCCCCCGCCATGATTATCCAAGACAATGGATGTTCTACACAGCACCAGCCAACCCATCTCCCCAGAGTTAGATCAATGCTGATAAATTTTTGCAGGAATCTACATCTACCACCCCACAATCCCGGGCTACCCCAACGCCCGCTTCCCAGGCGTAGTCGTCTTCAGCGAGATCTACCAAGGTGCGATGCGATGATAAGCCCCCGGGATGATGAGCTCCGTTCGGAGAGACCTATCACCGGATGGGCCAACCACCATACTCCATGACGGTGCATAGGAGAAAGATGGCTGACGTTTTCTGTGTTGCTTTTCCAGTGACTGGCCCCGTGGCCCGCTTTGCGCGTCAAATTGCCGGTCAGGGATATATTTGCGCTGCCCCGTCTAGTTATCATGAATTTACGGGTCCGGAGCCGTTGAAGTATGATGCGGAGGATACGGATAAGGGGAATGCGTGGAAGATTGGGAAGGTTAGTTCTTTATATATCCTATTCTCCAATTATCCAACATGGATATCCCCTCACGCTGCAAGGCGTTGGCTATCCCCCCAGAACACTACCTCATCTCATCCACTCGATCGACCACGAAATGAATTGCTGACGAATCCCCCCACAATGGAAAAACAGAAACTGTCCGCCTACGACGAAGACGCCAGTCTATCAGTAGACTATCTCCTCTCGCTGCCGACATGCAATGGCCGCGTTGGCGCGACGGGGATGTGTCTAGGGGGTCATCTGGCGTATCGCTGTGCTTTGGATAGTCGGATTAAGGCTGCGGTGTGTTACTTTGCCACTGATATTCATAGCAAGACGCTTGCGTTGGGGAAGAATGATGATAGTTTGGAGCGGGCGGGGGATATTAAGGGGGAGTTGTTGATGGTGAGTTTATCCTCTTTGTGGTTGTGCCATTGGAGGGCTTTTGGTATTGTTAGAGGCTGACATAGTATACTTCTTCTAGATCTTCGGCAAAAACGACAACCACGTCCCGCCCGAAGGCCGTGACTTGATTCGGAAGACTCTGCATGACAAGGGCGTTCTGTTCAGTTTCTATGAGGTTGCCTGGGCACAACGTGAGTTTATCTATACACTTACTTTCTTTCCCACCCACTTTCTTTTTCTTTTTGTTTTGGGGAGAGTCTCACTGACAATGACATAGATGCCTTTATCCGAGATGAGCTTAGCAAGGGCCGGTACGACCCTGCCATCACCAAAGCTTGCTTTGAGATGCTACTGGAATTGTTCGGCCGGACCTTGAAGTTGGATCTGGGCGAGCATGATGGGAAGAAGTTGGTTGTTGAGGATGTTTGCTAAGTGGGTGTATCTTCCGTTGTGGGCTCCGCGGGTGCTCCGAGGTACGGGAATTGGGATTGGGGTTGGGGTAGGACAGGAAGCGTACAGAAAAAGGGGAATGGGATGACGGGTTGTTTGGCCTGGGAATGGTGGATTGGGAAGAGGGCTGGTGTGGATTGGAAGGGATATTCGGGGGAAGGATGGATGGGAGTACAATGGGTGACCCGGAAATGGGGAGAAGGAAGTTATACATACTCTATAGGGTCACTCTATAGAATACGTCTGTTGAGGCTAGCTTAGTAGGAGTTTCTGATCTAGTTTTTTCTGAGTATGAAAATATTAAATCACATCTCTAATCTTGAAAGAGTCTATACATACTATGTGATATGCAGTATCCGATCGACTTCGATCGACAGCTTCCCCTTCGGCGGGCCAGGCCGGGGGTGGCTGGTCGGAACCTTGGGACATTGGAACCTGACGGCGTTTGCAAATGCTGCGGTTACTCTAATCATCCTCGAGAGATTGTTTGATCTTGAAGATATTATTATGATATAGGTGTAGTGTTTAGAGTTATATAGTGACGTCGTGATTGGAGACTAGTAGCATTTTGCGTTTGTAGCCGGTTCCTGATTTGTTTTTGGGTCAGATCTTGGTTGGTCGGGCCAAGGACTGAAAGGGGAAGAGATCGCTGCTCGTCCCCATTGAAAGTGATATCGGATCATAACTGATGGGTGATGGACTCACTGTATGAAATCACGTTGTGAGGACTGTGCTGTTTCTGCAGAGAGGCACTCGGGAGAATACTACTGCAGCCACATCGTAGTGCATTTACTGGGTTACTTAATGTACTTCGTATCGATGCAGTCTATTCTATTCTTAGCGGGACCCGAGCTGGGATCACCCACGGATTGTCTCGGGGAACTGGCCGGTCCCTGGCTTCACAGTTTCTCCAGGGGAACATACGGGGTAAGAAAAGTGAAAGTGAAAGAGAAGAGTGAGAAAAAAAAAGAAATGAGCAGCACCCCTAGTACTACTGGTTGTAGACACAATCGCCAGGACGCGAGTTGGTCATTCAATACCAAAGAGGCTAGACAGGCATGGTTAGCGTGGTCGATTTCCCTGCTCGAGTGTCCCGTTGGCCTGAGGACGGAGACAGCAGCCAGCAACAGCAGAGTCTAAGACCCCAAGAGTCTAACACTAGGCGCTAGCCAACCACCACCACCGCCAACACTAATCGACTCTCTCCTCTCTCACCTCCACCAACCTCCACTCCATCTCGAATCCTCCTCCTCAATCCTCACTCACTTTCGCTCGCTCGCTGCCTCCGTCGCGTCCCCTGCCGACCTTGCGAACCCGCCCATTCGTACACACCGTCTTACCCGCCGCGCGATCGTGACTGATTCCCCCAGCCACGGGTCAGGGGACTCATCACAGAGACACCCCAAGCCCCCCATCAACTAAAAGTCCCACTCGCCGACCGAGGCGTTTCGCACCTTCGCTCTTCACTAACTTGTTCTCGGCGTCGTGAGCCCCTTCAATTCGCCATGGGTTCGACGCAATTCGGCAATTTCCACGTGAGTTTCCTGCGATCTTCGACTGGAATGCTCTGTGCTCCCCACCCAATCGGCGTGCTTTGTCTGTGCCTGCGCACAACGATTAGGCACGACACAGACAGTAGCAACGGCAATCGGAACGGGTACAATGGCATACCTAGGAGGCTAGGACTCAAGTCATGATCTGATCAGTCACTGACCGTCGATGGTTATCACAGGACTTTTGTCGCGATTCGACATTACCCGTCTGCAATGTTCGTGAGACTTTTTTTTACACCCGACAGCTTCTTGCTTGTTTGTGTTTGCGCCGTCTCCCCGCCCAGACTAACCGTGTGTTTTCTTGTCGTGTCTAGCTTTTCAAGGACAACCAGCCGCCTGGTATTCACTACGGAGGATGTATTTTGGAGGGTATTAGCCTCAGTGGAGATCGGAATCTTGCCAACCTAGGTATGCATGGGATAGGTCCTTCGAGGTCGAATAAGTGGGGATGGTTGGTTTTAACCGGAGATAGGCTCGATTATCTTTGCTTTCATCGCTATCCTGGTCTCGATTGCCCTGCTGTGGAGATCGGACAGGAAGCATGCCGCCGTCGGGCGTCGGTACGTATCTCCCGTGAAAATGGATTCGGAATTGGGGAATCGATTGGCTAATGTGTTTGCGTGGTATAGCGAGATGCAAATGTTCTTGCTGGGCTTTATCGTGATTGAGATTTGTGAAATCTTTACCGTCGGTGGTATTCCACTTGACGATAATGTGCGAAAGGTAGAGACCCGACTTGAACTCAATGCCAGCCTCGAGCCGGTGGAGGAGATCATCGTTCTAATTGTTGACTAGGGCTTTTCGGCGGTCCACATCGCGGCGATCACCGCCACTTCTTGGATCCTACTCATGAACGCGCTTGTCGGCTTCCAGCTCATTGACGACGGTACCCCAGCCTCAATTGGTCTAATTTCCGCGTCTGCTGTCGCTTTGTTCATCGGTACTGGGTACATCGCTCTCGACACCGCATTCTCTTGGACCGGCCATTTCGACTCCAGCCTAACGGGCAGCAACAACCGCAACATCGGCCTCTACGTGTTGTACCAGCTATTCCCGCTGGTTTGCCTGGTTCTGTTCTTCTTGCTCGAGACCGTCCTGGTGCTGCGGGTACTGGGCGAGTTTCGCCCAATGCGTATGTTCTCTTCACAGCCATCTATCTAGTGACAACCGTTTAACTAACTACCCCGTGTAACAGTCTACCTAGTTGGCGCCGGCCTGCTCTTCGCCATTGGCCAGATCTTCCAGTACGTGATCAGCACACACCTGTGCCAGGCCACATCTGGGAAAATCAATGGTGCTTTATTCGAAACCCTTTTCACCTTGCTCTCCGTCATGGGCGTCTGGGGCTTCTGGAGCAGTATCACTGAAGATGATTGGCCCCTGCCCGTCGGTGGTGGCTACAACTAAAGTAAAACGACGACTAAAAAAGCCAAGACCTTATGATTTCGAAGATCCGTCTTCTTCTAACGTGCTGATTCTTTACATTTTTTTCTTCTCTTTTACATGCTCGTTCAATACATACATGGAATTTTTATGTCTTCACAGACTCGCAGAGGCGTTTTGAGTTTCTTTTCCTGGTGACGAGCCCCTCCCCCTCCCTTTCTCCGTCCCTCTCCGCTCGTCAACGACGAACAGAGTCTTTTGACGTTGTGATACCACATTCCTCTGGATCATGTTTCACGATTTTTTGTTTTTGCGCCTGCTCTGCCTGTTATGTATCTCTTTCCCTGTTACCTGTTTCCATTTCTACGTGCCTTCACGGCAGGCGTAATCATGCTAATGCTCATATTTCTTCCCATCTTTCTGGGGATTATTCGACACGATTTTTTTTTTCCGGGTGGGAGATTGTGATGTGTACACGGGTCGGTGATTTACGTCTTTCCCCCCGGGCCTTATGGACATTTGTTTTTTTGGGTGTGTTGTTTTGCTTAATTTTTGTCTATTTGTTTGATACCTCTCCGTCATGTACTTAGGCTATATCTAATCCATGTTCCATAATCGATTCTTAATCTTGTGCTGTGCCTAGTAAGGGGCTACTCTGTTTGACTGGGAAGGTATACAGTGTTCCATCGCTATATGCGTGATCTAGGGACCGGAGACGTGTGAATGTTTGTGTTGGTGACGCATTATCGTGTACGTGTGGAGATCCTATTCTTCAGGAACGATGGCGGTTCTAATTGGGTTTGAGGTACCTACAATATGGAAGTTCTACAATGTACCCACCCCAATCAAACCGTACACTCGCCCAAAGTTAAGCTCAGATCTTTAAATTGACACCCCTCGCCTACCAGAATAGCTTGAGTGCACCTATCCACCTAAAAGAATCACCGCAATAACGCTCGATCCCCCTGATGTGACCTAGTGTGACCTCAATCTACCCAGTTTGCCTTACTTATACTCGCAGCTATCCGTATCAATATCACACGGGTGTTGCCCAGGTTGGTAGCATAGCTGCCAGTATTTCTTTGCTTGCGTTGTGAGGAGGGAGGGGGTGATGTTGATAGTGTGACGGGTCGGGATGCTGAAGACTACAACGTTGGTAGGCCGTCACTGAGTCTGGTTGGTGTTGGGAGTAAAGATAAATAGGAGCTTTTGGGCATTTTTCTGGTGAAGATCAGGTGGATATTTACATAAAGATTGAATTGGACAGTCGATTCTTGCTTTGTTATATTGTTATAGCCAATATGCGCATCGGTATTTCGACACTCTTTCTGGCGGGCGTGACAGCCGGCATGGCGAGTATGGAGTCCTCGTCTTCGAAAGTGGCGTCATCTTCGAGATTACATGAGCGAAGCTACGTTAAGCCTCTGTCTTGTATGTACTCTGCTCTGATATGATCCTGGCGCATGATAGAGACAGTGGCTATCGTCGCCACCGTTGAAATCATATTTCACACACCACTGTGTTATACTATACTAACCAAGCTATGTATGACCAGTACTCGAACAAAACAGACTCACAGTCGAACTTCTCCCCCCAACCTGCAATCTAAACGCCTGCATCGGTCTTACTGGTACAATCTCCTGTATCGCGTCTGCTCTACAAGCTAGAGATTCCGCCGCACTGTCGAAGTGTTTGACGAATGGGTTACAAGGGGTATGTATACATCTATCTACCGAGATCCTTTCCCAATAAATATTGGATGGTGTTTGCGCGATACTGATACTGATACTGATATGCTGCTTGTACAGATCTGTTCCTGCGCGGCATGCGTCCCCGCTCTTAGTAGCTTCTTGAACTCCCTTGGTATCTGTTTGTCGGTACCAGGTGGTGGTGGCAATGCTACTGCGACTCCGTCGATGCAGATGCAGATGAATACGTTTGTGACTTCGACTATGGTTCCGGGGAAGAGTGGCGTTAGTTGTGGGATGATGACTGTGACGCCGACTCCGAGTATTACGGTTTGAAGGGAAGGTCTCGTGAGAGTTCGGATTGTTGTGAGTTAGGGATAGTATGGATGTCGAGGCTGTGGATTGGATAATTGTGGTTATGTTGAATAGGAATGGAAATGGAAAAATGCTTGTTGTGCTAGGCCAAGGCCGTCTAATCATAATAGTGCTTCCAATTTCATATATACAGTGCAATGCGAGTACCAACGGCGAGAACCAGGTTAATCCCGGGTAAATCGAATTATCGAAGCAAAGTCAAAGTCCAGTGTCATGTCAGTATTGGAAAGGGTGGTGTGCAGTTTTCATGTCCAGGGTTCCGTCTGCGTGCTCAATAGCAACAGTAGAGAATTGAGTTCAAATTCAACGTCCAATAGGCGATAATCACGAAAGAGAGTCAGTCCAGAGCCCAGCTCTGAATCAGATCTTGTCGCTCATGAGTTTATAACCGTACCTTCACATCCACACAAGGGAGCGTCCATTCTCGGCGTCCCAGCAGACTTCGCAGCCATTCCAAGCCCACACCCGTCCACTCTTCCGGCCTTGATTCCACACCAAGTTTTTGCTGTGCGCTTTCTAGCGCCGCACCGGCCAATGCCTTTGCAGTCGAGTTGAATGTGTCAAAGACGAAGCCCGCCAGGCTGTCGCCCGGCAAGGGTGCCGCCATGGTGGCGTTGCCTGAAAGGAAGCTCTCGGCAGGCGCGGAGCTATAGCGCGGCGCGAACCAGTTACTGCGCAGATCGAATATGCATCGGTCGGACCAGTGGCAGGATGATACGAAGAGGATGAGGAGGAGTGCGGAGCAGTAGATGCATGGTCGGTGGATGATATAGGTGAGGGCGATGAAGGAGATGATGAAAAGAGGGGAGGCGTTGGTTGGAATGAATAGTAGAGGGAGCCAACTAAAAAGAGCAAAGTATGATGATTAGATTTGAAGGTAGTTTATTGTCGTTGCCCGACCTTGTATGCCGAGTTGGGTGCGTGCTTACCTGCGAAGACAGAACATGGTGGATGACGCCAGCCGGTGGCGGGAGCTGGGCCGAAGTGAGATGTATTTGGGGCGTGAGGGTGTATGTAGAGGGAAGGCTCTGTAACAGACTGGTGTTATCCACAGAGCGCCATGCGAGATGGAGATGACGTGTAGAGAATATCGAATGATTAAAAGTGATCGGACTCGAAGGCGTAGCGGCGATCGCCCAAGTGGTAAAGAGGGACTCGGCATCCGATCATGGGCGTATGGTAATTACCGTTATTAACAGATTCTAGCCACGGCACCAGCCACCGCGACGTTTTACTTCTCCAATTTGGCCGTCACAATCCTTTTCATCTCGCACAACCATCTCCTTCACTCTTCTTTCTCTTCAATACCCCATCCTTCGATTCGCAACCGACCCAATTTGGTCACTCACTTTCCCTTCATCAACTTGACTGGCTTTTATTCCTTTCTCCCTCTCGAAAGAGAGCTATCTGAGAGCTTCCTTAGCTTGGGTTTCGTGCGGAGGTCGCCTGTCATCCACGGCGCGCGGCAGAAATGTCCACCCCCAACGATCTCCAGGCCCTGCTGGCCAGCATTCGGCCTAGACCTTCACCATCGAATGCTCAACTTCAGGAGAACCCTCATTACCAGCGGCCTCAGCAGCCTCAGCAGCCTTACCAGCAGCCCTACCCTCAGGGCATGTTCCCGCCACACCCTCAGCACCCCCAGCACCCCCAGCATCACCAGCAGCAGCCGTACGATGGTCAGAGCTTCCCCCATCCCCAGCTGCACGGTTATCACCATCCTTCGGTTTCTTCGGCCATTTACAGTCCTTCCCCTGTGAATACTCCACCTCACCATGGCTCGGACATCCTCAGCCCTAATGTGCCGACTCCCCGTGCTGAGTGGCAGCAGCAGCCCTACGCGCCGCCGCCACCTCGCCAGCAAGCAAACCAGGATAGCGCTGCTAGCCTGCTCAACCTGCTGAGATTCAGCCAGGGTCCTGGTGCTGTTGCTCAGCCTGTCCAACCTGTCGCCACCGAGCAGCCTCGATCTCCCTCCGTTCAGGAGCCGGTCCCGTCGCACGGACGAAACATTTCCGCGTCAGACTTGGTAGCCACCCTGTTCGACCAGAAGGCGGCTGCTGCAGAGCCTCCAGCCGCTCCCGCAGATGCACCGGCACCAGCTCCTCCTGTTCAGCAGGAGGGTCCTAGTGAAAACACTCAGGACATGTTGCTACGCCTGCTCAACCGAGCTCAGCCTGGCCCGGCTGTAGTGGAGGCACCCGCTTTGGTTCCCGCTGATCAGCAAACTTCTCCCCACCAAGTCCTAGATGGTCATGTGTCGGTGTCGGACAAGGGCATCGAGAGCAGTTTTGAAATCTTGGACGTCAGCCCTGAGGAGATTGCGAAGCCGGAAACGGTCGCATCCCCCTCTAAGGACTCCATGTTCACCTATATCAATCCGTTCGATCAGCTGGCTGCCATCTCTCCTCAAAACAAGTCTCCGCAGTCCGCTTCCGATACCGAGGCCCCAGTTGTGGAAGTGACTACGAAGGAGAAGGTCAATGTCACTGCTACCATTGAACCACCTGTCGCTCCCCAAGTGGCACGCCCTCCGAAGCGAAACCAGTCGCCTATCTTGGAGCCTGAACAGCGGAAGGCTATGAATGATGTTGTCAACCGTCTCGTGGGTGAAATCGGTCGCTCCATCAATGGCACTGATTCCCAGCGTGAGGTTGAGTTGAACGTCGAAGTTCCAGCCACCCGGGCAAGAGAACCCGAAGATCTTCTCGCGTCCATTCGCAACCACATGCGTGAGACTATCGCCAGAGCTGAAGAGGTTCGCGCTGAGGTTGAGAACCAAGATGTTCAAGAAGCCACACAGCCTGAAAGAGACATTGAGCCCGCCAAGGAGGCTGTTATTGACAGTGCCCCCGCTCCTGTTGGCCAGAATGGCAATGAAACTGCCGAGGCCCTGCTTGACAGCTGGGAGAGCGCTGAAGACAGCGCCGAGAAGGACGAAGAACGTGTGATTTCTGTTCACAACTTCCCTCTTCGACCCTTCATCTCGATCACCGTGAAGCCGGCCACTGCCAAGCTTGTGGAGTTCCGTGATGATGGCATTATGGACATTGCCCGTCTCAAGAAGGAGTTTGACCAGCTGGATCGTTCGCTGACCGCAGCGACTTCGGACTACATTGTGTACGCTCTTGCAAAGACTGGCGGTATCAGAATCATTCGTCAGGACGACGGAAGTGACCGACAGGTCTTCCGTGCTACCCGTGACCGTGTGTTCAATGTCTCTCTTTGCACTACTCACGCGACCTCTGGCCAGTCTGAGGTCCAAGCCATTCTCGGCATTGGTGTCAGCGGTGCTGTCTACTGGGCCTTGATTTCCAGTGTTGGAAAGGATCTATTCGAGCAGGATGCTCTGGAAAGCGAAAGCTTGATCTTCCCGCCCTTCCCTGCCTCTGACGAGAATACTTCTGGCGGCCAGCTGAAAACGCGGGCCAAGAGAAGCTCTCGTCACCCCGACCTCTTTGCCATTGGTCGTGGCAAGAACATCTACGTGATCTCTCCCCAGGCGGCTATGTCTGCTGCTTACGGTGTCGCTGGTTCCCAGCGCACTGTCAACACCGAGAAGTTCTTCAAGGAGCGCGCATTGAAGATCTCAACTGGCAAGGCTGGAAAGGACTTTGCCTTCAGTGACGATGACACTGTCATTGCCTCTCTCGACAAGACCGGTCGTTTGCGTTTCTGGGATATCAGCGATATCCTGGATAACCCTTCCTTCCTCGAGGGCCAGGCCCCGACGGAGGTTCGGGTGCCCCTCAACACCTTCGTCACCGGTTCGCCTGCTGAGAAGTCTTGGCCTACATCTGTGCTGTTCCTCGATAAGCTTCGCGCGTACTCGCGCGCTATGGCATTGCGCTACGTTCTAGTGGGTCTCAAGCAGAACCACACCTTGCAGCTCTGGGATATTGGGCTAGGCAGGGCCGTGGAGGAGGTCAAGTTCCCCCACGAGAACGAGTCAGATGCCATCTGCAGCGTCGCGTACCACCCTGCATCAGGCATCATTGTCATTGGTCATCCCACGCGCAACTCGATCTACTTTGTGCACCTGTCTGCACCTCGCTACAACCTGCCGGCCATGTCCCAGGTGGCGTTCATCAAGGCTGCCACCGACAAGGATAGTACTCTGCCCAAGCCCGAATCGACTGCTTGCCTGAGTGGAATCCGGGAGATCTCTCTTGGTTCCAAGGGTCAGCTGCGAAGCCTGGAGCTTCTGCCGATTACCAAGTCTGCTGCTGATAAGCGCGGTACTGAGGAGACCGGCTTGTTCGAGCTGTATGTCATGCACTCGCGTGGTGTTACCTGCCTGAACATCAAGAAGGAGGATCTAGGCTGGACTGAGGACAACAAGGTCTCTCGTGCTATTGATGGGTTGGAAGCTGGTTCTATCGAAATTTCTGATCTCCAGACCTTCCCAAGCTACGTCACTGATGAGCCCTCTATCAATGGGGACACTGCGTCAAACCCGTCCCGCTCTGCCAAGGAGGCGGCAGTCAAGAAGGCAGACACCGTTGACGCGACTGCCGGCATTGCCCCATCGCGCAACGCGTCCCCCACCAAGGCTGCTCCCAAGAAAAAGTTTGCTGAGGAGGCGGCCAAAGATCAGACTGAGGCTCCCAGTAGCGCGGAGAAGTTTGACAAAAAGAAAAAGAAGAAGTCACCTGCCCTCACTTCTGAGACGAACGTGAAGGCTAAGGAGCCAACTGCCACAGTCGGTGTCGAACCTCTTCCCACTCTCACCCACAACGAGACCCTTGCATCATCCACCCCAGCCATGACCGCAGACGATACCCACGACCGTGCCATCCCGGCTGGTCTCACCTCTGGCCCAGTCCGCGCTGGCATCTCCGACGAAGCTCTCAACAAGCACATGGAGAGCCTTCAGACCAGCGTCTCCAATGAGTTCAACAAGACCATTGGCCGCGAATTCGAATCGCTCTACCGTCGCTTCGACGATGAGCGCCGGAGTTGGGATGCTGCCTCGTCCGCGAAACAGGATCAAGTCCTCCGCCTCGTCTCCAGCACCCTTTCTGACAACGTGGAGAAGAATCTGGCCCGCATTGTGTCGGACAGCATCCAGAATGAAGTCCTTCCTACGATTGCAGATGCCACCTCTGCCGCCGTCGGCAAGCAGATCGGTGCCGCCGTCTCTCAGCAGCTTGGCGGTGCGCTCAACGACGAGCTCCGTCAGGCCCTGCCTAAGGCTGTCAACGCTGCCGTGCAGCAGCCTGCCGTGTTGAAGACCATCTCGGACTCTGTCATCCTGAAGTTGTCGCCCCGTCTTGACACTGTTGTCCAGGATGCCATCGCGCCTCTGGTGGAGAACGCGACTCGCAGCACTCAGAAGGTTGAGGCTGATCTTGACCAGTTCTTCCGCTCGCAGGTGAAGCAATACGAGGCTCAGCGCCAGAGTGACAATGCCAAGATTGATCACCTGTCTGCTGCCCTCCAGGAACTTTCAGCCAAGGTTTCGACTCTGCTTGGACAGCAGGCACCTGCACCTGCCCAGCCCTCGGGTGATTCCGAGATGCATGCCATCATGAAGCTTTTCTTCGAGGACGGTAAATATGAAGCAGCAACTCTGAAGGTATGTTAACCCCGGATCCTTGACATGGGAGAACTGTCTATCTAACACACTTTTCCTCATAGTGGATCGAATCCAGCCGCCAAGCCGACCTTTTCGACCTCCTCTTCACCCGTATCGACCCGGAGTACATGCTCAACCTGAACGTGATGCTCAACCTCTCCGTCGCCGTGGCCGTGACCGTCTCCCTGGACACCAACATCGCCAAGCGCCTCAAGTGGCTGGAGACCGTTCTCACCATGGTCGATCCCGAATCGCGCCAAGTACGTCTTAGTCTATTATCCCCTCCCTGGTCTTCGTTGCTAACATGGCCTGTCCTTCTAGAACGCCGGAATTCGCATGTCCCTTGTCAGGAATGAAGACCTGCGCCAGGTCGTCCCCATTACGATGAACAAACTCGGCCAGCGCCTCCACGGCTTCTACATGACCGCCACCCAGGAGGCCAACCAGCAGAACAAGCCAAGCCCTGTGCTTGTTGACTGGGTTGTTCGGATGATGCACTTCACCCGCAAGATTCTCGGCGACTACACTGCACCCGTTTAGCTTCTCAAAGGCTAACTACACGACGCTTTCCTGAATTATGTTTTCCACACGCATCACCGGAGTCAACTTCGTCTTTCTGCATGATGTGTTACGATACTTGATGCATGACAAACCTAAACGCATGGACTGAATGGAGACGATACGCTCGGAGAGAGGTGGATCTGGATATGGGGATGAATGTGAGCTGCGGGGATGAATTGCGATATGATCCCATGAGGATGATTGATCTAATCGGGAAGCTTGAACTCGGATTCGTTGTCGAGCTTCGTAATGCCGAGTCTTGTCATGTTTATGGTTAATACCGGATCGGGCATTGTTCCTTTTTCTTTCTTTTTTTTTGATGTGCAATAGTGGTAGTTGTTGGGACTGGAACTTCTTCATTGAAGAAATTCTGGACCCTTATCTATCAATGGTTTTTCTCCTGTTTTTTCATTTGCTTTTTGTATCAATACCACCTGTGCGGTAGTTATTGATACCTGTATCAATGCATGGCGTCGGGTTCACTATGAAATTTTTCTTGTATCAATCTTTGCACCGGGGGCAAGTCGTTATGCCGTGTCGCGAGCGACCTGTTTCCCACATACGACTTAGGTTCAAACGCTTGCTATTTTTACTTCATGGTCTACATGGTTTACATTGTTTACATGATTTTGATCATTTTGAGATGTCATTTCAACCCATGACATCTCTCGCTCGCATACTCAGGTTACGATTATCAGTGACCGTCGATACAATGCCCAAGACGCATACAAAAGACAACCATATATTGGATCAAGAAAACAATCTGGGATGAACTTGAGATATTACAATAATACCACACTACTCAAACACCGAATACCTCCTTGTTAGCCGCAGCCCACTCCTCCAAACTAGTGACCTGCCCGGCATACTTCTTGAGATTCTGAACTCCCTCCGTATACCTCTCCCCTTCATACTGACTAGCGCCAGCCAAAGCCTTGACCAAAGGCCCTGCAACAAAGTCCGGCACACCACCTTCAATCAAGATCTTGGTACCCTCCTCCGCATCCACCTCCGTGACTTTAACATCCTTGCCAATCGCCCTGCCAAAGATACCCATAGCATCGCCCTGTGACACCAACTTCGGTCCACAAAGAGTGACAAAGTTGCGCTCTTGGGCACCGGATGTTGCCTGAATCCCCTGGGCAAGGAATTTCCCAGCAACACGGCCAATATCGCCCGGAGAGATCCAGTCAAAGCAGCTATTCGGGTAGGCAATCTTGACTTCACCCTCGCGAATCATACCCGCCCACCATCTCGCATTCGTATTGAAGAAAGCAGGTCGAAGAGCGATGTAACCATCACTACCAAAAACTTCTTTCAGGTTGAGCTCAACTTGTCCATGGAGGTATGGGATGAAAGCTGTCGGTTCGATGCTCTTGAGATCTCCCTGGACAGAGAAACTGCTCAGGAAGACCACGAATTCAACGCCAGAAGTCTTGAGTGCTTCGATGGTCCCGCGCATGTTGTCTTGGCTGCCGTAGGCAAGGTAGATAAAGGCGTGTTTGGCCCCGGTTGCGCGGACGGCGGCTTGGATGGTTTCCGGTTTGTTGAGATCGGCCTGGACACGCTCGAAACCTCCTGACTTTTCTTGATCGTCGGTCAGGCCTGTAATGGGCTTTGTGGTGTCGCGCAATGCGAGAACCACCTTTGCACCGAGCTGTTGTGCCGTGATGGCTGCGGCGGAGGCGACGTGGCCGGTAGGGCCGAAGATAATGGTGGTAGGAGCGGACATTGTATGATGCTTTTGAGCTTAGTATTCTTGAATAGATCGTTACTGTGAATGATTCTGAATGTCCATTTTGACAGCTTCAACTTCACATTTTTATAGATCCTCAAGTGATCGGCCATCGGTAAGTCGGAGGCCGGTGGGCCTGTCGGGGTTTTTACCTCCGACTTTTGATGCGTTGATATAGGGACTTAAAGTGGTACCTCGTACTCTAATTCTATTGATGTGTCCAATCAAAGTTGCGAGGAGAAAGGAAGCTTAACCTTCACTCGTATTAAGGTGCCCGCCACAAGCTGTCCGCTTGCTTTGAAATCAGGGTGGGGGCTGTCGGGAATACGAGTTCTACGGACGGCTTACCTGGTTGACTCCTTTAAGTATAATACAAGGCTCGGTGTATTCTTAGCTCCGAGTCGGTTTAATTTCTAACTATGACTTCAGCGGTAGCTTGTTTGTCCTCGAGCTTACAGCATGGTCGACAGGGATTGATGGGAGACCGGGGCGCGTATGTTCATGATGCCGACCTTGTTGTAGTATCAAGGTCTTCGCGATAAAACCTGCACTTTGCTACACATTGAAATGGGAATTACAAATACCCGATTCAGAGAGTTGTAATAATAAGGTATTTGAAGAGAAAAACTTCGTAGGGTGTTACACATCTATCTTTCAGAAATGAAGGGATTGAGCCATACTATGTCCACATTCATTTAGTCCGCAGCCTACCTATATAAGACCCCATATCATAGCATGATTCAGCATAAACCATATCGCATTTCAGCCGCGCAATTACGTAGCGCTGTGGTCTAATCACGGGTGGACACAATGCCCGACAGGCGAGCATATATATTTTTGAAAGCTATCGAAGTGATGTAGTCTCGTCGAAATTATTAGGGATCGCCGTTTTTATTCCCTTGGACTCGAGAATCCATTGTGAGAGAATAAGGCATTAGCATGAGGGTCTTCTGAGGAAGGATTTTAAGGGCTGGATCTGATAGTGAAAGTATCTTAACACACTAATGTAACTATTCAAAAGAGCTTTGATCATTGTGTCACGTAGCTACGCGTCATACTATCACTATCATAAATGTCATTGGCTACCCTTGTGCTCTGGTGCGGGGAACTTAACCGTTGACATTGTTAAGGGGCGGAGACATGGCTTTCCCAGCCTCCTTGAGCCATGACCTGAGCTTTCTTAAGTTTCTTAGCCAGCACCATCAAGCGATTAGCAACAACTCAGCTTAGTTATTGATTGCTGGGATACCGGCATTAATTGAGTCTAATATGTTCCTCTTTGACGTTTTGCAGAGGACTTACACAGTCGTGTTTCCTCCGACTGCCCCTAAGAATGATGATGCTATCCGGATCGGCCTGCTAGGTGCTTCGAAAATCGCGTTCGTGTTTCTAGGCATCATGAATTGACAGGATTATCAGCTGATTAAAACCATTGTTCAATAGACCGTTTGTGGTTGTGAATCCAGCCAAGTCCCATCCGGATGTCATCGTGGCAGCCGTGGCAGCTCGCGACATCGAACGCGCCAAAAAGTATGCCAAGACACATGGAATTCCTATCGTGCACGCATCTTACCAAGGTCCTGACACGCCCTTCTAAAAACTCGATGGTAAACATATACTCATTTGTAATTATTCGAACAGAGCTGATAGATGACCCCGCGATTGATGCCGTTTACGTGGCTCTGCCCAATGGCATGCATTACGAATGGGCCCTGCGATCAATTCACGCAGGAAAACATGTTCTTTTAGAGAAACCATCTTGCTCAAATGCCATTGAGGCAAAGAAATTATTCAATCATCCATTGACGACCGCTAAAAATGCCCCTGTCCTTCTAGAAGCCTTCCACTATCAATTCCACCCAGGCTTTCAGACGTTTCTCTCGGAGGTTCGCAAGTCTCCAGGGGCCATCAAAAACGTCCGTGCTGAATTTCACCTTTCACCGGGTATATTGGGATCTGAAGATATCCGGTTCAGATATGCCCTGGGCGGCGGTTGCATGATGGATGCGGGAACCTACCCTCTTTCTATCGCTCGCCAGATTCTGGGACGTGAGAAGATTCTCGAGCCCATCGATGTGCGCTACCGTGGGGTACAACCTGGAAAAGACGGAAGAGTCGGGGAGCCGCAAATTGACGAGGCAATGGAGGCAACATACCGCACGGCCGAATCGGTCAATGTCCACGTTAGTGGAGATCTTCTTCACAAAGGAAAATGGCCTTCATTTTTCCCAGCATCTTGGACCAGGGCCTTGCCCTCTTTCAAATGGCC
The DNA here is from genome assembly GCF_028828155.1 of Penicillium subrubescens. NCBI lineage: Eukaryota > Fungi > Ascomycota > Eurotiomycetes > Eurotiales > Aspergillaceae > Penicillium > Penicillium subrubescens. The sequence continues at coordinate 1,507,807 of NW_026643151.1, read as the reverse complement.
GAAGGCATCGGTCACTTTTGAACCTGTGCTTGTTGACATGCCGAATGGCGAGGACAATAACTCGAGCCAGCACTTTGTGCAACGGACTCTGACCATGTGGAATCCTTTAATTCCAACCTTCTACCACCGGATCGATATTTCGGATGAGCACACACTACGCCAAGGAGACCACGTAACGAAGACTTGGAATGAGACAAAGTACAAAACGGCATATAACTGGCCCGAGGGAGACAGGCGTGCTGCAGTCTACAAAGACTGGTGGACCTCATATCGCTGCCAACTAGAAGAATTTGTGAATCGGGTGAAGGGTCGTGAGGGCTCTGGTGTGTGGATTGATGGGGCAGAGAGTATTGCGCAGATGGAGGTCATCGATCGGACTTATGAGAAAGCTGGATTGAAGCCTCGACCGACCAGTACCTTTGAGTTGTAGGGGATTTTGGTAATATGAGTTTCGAGGCTGCTGAGTTTACTGACCTCAGCCTATTCCATAATATCTCTTGTTTTTTCTGAGCATCATTTTCCGTGTTGATAGGTACTCCAGATCCGACATCGGGTGTCCTGTGTACTCGTGGACATAAGGGACTGAAGGATCATGCAGGGAAGGATTGGTGAGTGATGAATCAGGCTGTGGCTGCATAATAGAGGCTCTTGGCCTGGGGAAATGTAGGCGAAAGTGTGGGAAAATCTGCAAGTCCTCGTATCCCCGCATTTTCGCATCCTCGTGTTTTTCCTGCAGTAGTTTTGTGTATGTCATTGAGAAACCTGCTCATTATATCCATTTCAGTAGTCCTCTTGTACAAGAGCCCAAGCCAGGACAGCCTGTATAGGTATGATCCCGCCGAGGACAGATATTCCTTGACATATTGTTTTGCATTCCGGTGTTAAGAAAGCCTACTAATTGGTAGAATAGTCTACAGAGTAGAGGAGCAAGAGTCCATGTCTTTGCATTGTGACTCCGGCAAATGTATTTCTCTCTCAATGCCGAACTGAAACAATCAGCCGGCAGAAACTCCTTTTATCCACAGCTCTAGCTAAATGTGGAAGTGGCCGTTCGATTCCCGAAACAGGACTAACTACATCGGAAGATTTTCCGGGGTAGGCGTCCACCGTCAAAACACCCTAACCTTTTCATCAAGCCATCACGAGCAATAATTGGGTAAGCTACTCCACACAAGTCATGCAGGGTCCTGTAATGTTGTGAAGAATCCTTTTCAGCCGGTGTACTTCCCTTATTGTTTCTGATGTCATCCTGAAGCCCCTCAGAATCTCCTTGTAGGGCTAGTCGAGTATGAGTTTATTGGATTGGAATCTCTTTAGAAAGTCATGAAAGCTGGGCAGAATCTTGCGCTCAATAATTGTGACTATTATCATAATACGTGGCCTTTGAAAGTTCATCGATGCTTGGCATTAACGCAATTTCCTCCGAGAACCTCGTGATGCGGATGTAAACAGTTTTGATAGTCTTTGATTGTGATGCTGTCCATTAATCCCACAGGGAATGGTAAAGATCATGATAGTGGCGCTGGACGAACCTCTCCCATATTAAAAATTTACAATGAGAGAGCTATCTTACCATGAAACGCACTAAATAGTTCTGATAACAGTAATTTGGTAGATATTTCCTTAGTCAACAACGTGCGTTACCGGGATGTTCTTCAGGGCTCACACAACCGACGTGGCGCCGGAGGTACCTCGGAGGTAGACTCGGAGGGCCGAAGTTGAAAAGTAGTTTGCGGGGCCGACGTTTTGTGAAGAAATATACAGTAGACCCTGATTAACGATGGCTGAATTAGTTTTAAGTTAATTGACTAGGTAAGCCCCCTGGTGATCCACCTGTCCGCCATTGTCTCCACTCGCCAGGCACCCTTTTGTTTCCATTAACCGTAGTCTTCACCTCCTGACCCTAAGCCAAGATATTTAGGTCCTTTTATTGTTACATCTCAAGGCTAGAACTTGTAATGGCCCTTTTGAAGAAGCGCTTGGCAGTATTTGATGTTCAGGCTGAAGTCTTCTTGGCAAGCGTGTCGGCTAAAATATCGTTTGAGTATCTTCACGTCAGTTACAGGGGTCTTGGATTGAATGGGGAACATCCGTTTCTCATCGGTTGAAGGCATACATGGTGCGACGTCCGTTTTGCATCGGGGAAGGATATTCTTTGGTTAGCCCCTCGACTATGGCACGGCCTCCTTTAGGATGGTGACTACTGATTTGTATAAGTATCTGGGTCCATCCCTCCAAATCATAGCTTTTAATCAACAACAATTCTCATCATCGACCTACTCGAGAACAAAACACATCACTAAAAATGGTTCAACTCAAGACTGCTGCTCTGGCGCTCCTTTTCGCCGGCCAGGCGCTTTCCAGCCCTGTCGAGATCGACTCCCGACAGGCCTCCGTCAGCATTGATGCCAAATTCAAGGCCCACGGCAAGAAGTATCTTGGAACCATTGGTGACCAGTACACCTTGACCAAGAACTCGAAGAACCCGGCCATCATCAAGGCTGACTTCGGCCAATTGACCCCCGAAAACAGCATGAAGTGGGATGCTACTGAGCGTTAGTTTTAACTATTTCCATGCAACTAGTAGTAGCAGAAACTGATTTGGAAGACAGCAAACCGAGGCCAGTTCTCCTTCACCGGCTCGGACTACCTTGTATGTACGCCTGCGACATATGCTTGTTTGCTTTGTTCTTACATATCCTAGGTCAACTTTGCCCAGTCCAACGGCAAGCTGATCCGTGGCCACACTCTCGGTAAGTTCCTAGAACTGCATGTTTCTATAGTCATAGCCCCAACGCTAACCCCATCAAGTCTGGCACTCTCAGCTCCCAGGATGGGTCTCTTCCATCACGGACAAGAACACTCTCATCAGTGTCCTGAAGAACCACATCACCACCGTGATGACCCGCTACAAGGGCAAGATCTACGCCTGGGTAAGTCCCATCCACAAAATAAGTTCAATCAAGCCCCCTTTCTAACATATCCAAGGACGTCCTGAACGAGATCTTCAACGAAGACGGCTCCCTGCGCAACAGCGTCTTCTACAAAGTCATCGGTGAAGACTACGTGCGCATCGCCTTCGAGACCGCCCGGTCCGTCGACCCCAATGCCAAGTTGTACATCAACGATTACAAGTGAGTTATAGCTCTCTCGCCCTCGCGAGATGTTCCTCTTCTGACATTTCAAAGCCTGGATTCCGCCGGTTACTCCAAGGTGAACGGCATGGTCAGCCACGTCAAGAAGTGGCTTGCTGCCGGTATTCCCATTGACGGAATTGGCTCCCAAACCCACCTGGGCGCTGGTGCCGGTGCTAATGTTGCTGGATAAGTGTCCCCCTGCCTTCCTATTTATTTTAAATAGATAAACTAACAACCTCTTACAGCTCTGAATGCTCTTGCCGGCGCAGGAACTAAGGAGATTGCCATCACTGAGCTTGATATTGCTGGTGCTAGCTCTACTGACTACGTCAATGTGAGTTTCCGAGAAAAATAACCCCCACGTGTACCTATGGTAATTTGCTCATGACTAACATTCATTCCAATAGGTTGTCAAGGCTTGTCTGAACCAGTCCAAGTGTGTTGGAATCACCGTTTGGGGTGTTGCTGACCCGGTGAATACCCATCCCCTCTTACATAAAAGTGGAAATGATTGGTATACTAACATTGCATGTTCTCTCAGGATTCGTGGCGCTCTAGCTCCTCCCCCCTGTTGTTCGACAACAACTACAACCCCAAGGCTGCCTACAACGCTATCGCCAGTGCGCTTTAGAGGCGTGGCTCCAACATCTGTTCGAAGATAAGGTCTATTATTGAGTTAAGTTGATTGTACTACAGATTGTCTGATTGTTTACTTGTGAATGTAAGGAGCTTGGAATGGTACTTGTGTAACAGTGTTCTCTTGAATAAAACCATCATTGGCTCCGAAAATCTAAAGATTCTTACACTATTCCATTGTAATGCCATTTCATGTGGCTCAAGAAGATACAGTAGGGTTTCATAAGATTGAAACCATGACCAAGGTTCAGAATCATTTTATCAATCACAAGTTGAATGATAGACTAAAAAATGATACCTAGGTTATCGAGAAAGACGATTGAAAAGATCTTTAGAAAGACCTTTCAAAAATCAAGAAGTAGAAGCATATCTATCAGGTGGTCTCTCTGGCCTCTAGACACAGACTTTTGAACTACCACTGTACAACCAGGTCGGCTTTAGCTTAGTAACTTGTACAAAGGCTACAATATAGTCGTGGCAACACACGAAGTAAAGCTCTCTTGTATTCACAGAACTAAAAGTAATCTATGAACAATCGAAATCTCCAAACCACCCTCGCCCACACAAAATGTATCATGAGAATTGAAAATAGGTGACTGAGAATGAAGAAACTATCTTCCGTAGATGATAGATACTGTTCAGGGCCAGAATGAGCTATGCCAGGCCTTTCTACCTGCGGGCTGGCCCTTGTGTGTTTACGCAGGGCTCATCGAGCCCTGCTCCCTTTCGTTCACAGCAACCACGGTGTCGTGAGTAACCAGGTTGACAGGGCGCTCGGGCTCATCAATTGATCCCACGCCGAGCTGCCTGTTAGGTGAACGTGAGCGAATCACAGACCGACCAACACGGAACAACGGCGGGTGAGGCGATTCATGCTGAGCTCCACGCTTGCGAGAGCGGTGACTCGGTCCTGAAAGATTCGCACGGGGCGTCGCGGTACTGTGCGTGTGGCGAATGTTTGAAATCGGCACCGGCTCAGGCTCATCAACAGTACTAGTGCTGATAGCGCTGGAGATGGTGCGTGGAAGGTTGTAGCCAGCCTTTCCGACGGGAACTGATAGGCCGTGGACAACCTGGGGTGTTGTTAGAATGAGTATTCTTTAGGATAGAAGGGATGCTAGAAACTCACAATACTGCAGATCACCAAGAACCAAACCACGACGTTGATGGTGTCCATGACTTGCTGGGCATCTTCTCGGACCTTACCATCAACTGTGATTTCCCGGAGGAATTCTCGACTAATAGAGAGGTAGAAGATAGCGCCGACGCCGATGGGTCCGAAAAATCCAACGAATGCTGCGTGGGACACGTGCTCGATTTGATGGATGTATTTGTGCATTGCGAAAATAATTGGCATCCGACGAACAAGCAAGATTAGAATACCCAAGAAAATGAGGCGGTAGATAGGAATGATGTCGTTGTTCAAAAAAGATGACCACGGGCAGACGGCGCCAAACCACATGAAGACCGATAAATTGAGAAGCATATCAATGGTCGGCTGGAGCGAGTCATCCATGGTTTCAAGTCGGAACCAGTCACTAAGCTTTGTCAGTCCTGTTCTTTATGAAATCTGTAACGGTAACATACTCTTGCGTGAAAACATTACCCGCAATAAAACAAGCGAGAAGGTCATCAGTGCCGATAAGACCGCAAGTTCCCACAATAAAGAGCTGGTTCGAGGGGTCAGCAAAAAAGCCCAAAGAATTGAAACCTATCCAGATGAAGAGCAAAGACTCACGGCAAGCGCAATGGCAAAAACCAGGAAACTCTCGCGATCAACATAACGCTTCTCCTCTGCCCAATGGAGAAGTTTCCGAGACAGCCAGCCAACCACTATGCCATATACCACACTCAAGATGATAGTATACAGCCATGTCTCCAGGAACCACTGGCCCATCGCCTTCCCAGCCCATCCACTGTATCCTTCCCCGTTCATACCAACATACTTGAGCAAGTAGATGCCGAAGAAAAGGAAGGGATAACCAAGGCCATCATTAGCACCAGACTCGGCTATAATGATCCGCTGCAGCGGGCGCGGAACATGCTTGTCCGCGAACTTGCCCTTAACAATGGAATTGGACAAGACCGGGTCAGTGGGGGTCACACACGCAGCGACAATGAGTGCATGAAGGAACTGGAGATTGGGAACCATGGCCCAGATAACCAGGCTACTGCATAGCCACATCGCAGCCATCCCAGGGCCAAGTAGAAGCGACAAGCTCCGCCATTCGATTTGGAGATAACGTTTGGGGAGCTGGACACCTGCTAGAACCAACTGCACGCCCAGAACTAGACGGGTGAAGTGCAGAGTGATGGCCTCGAGATTCTGCTCCGAGTGCAAGGCATAATCATCCGGGCGGATAAAATTGGCGGCATGCGGAGAGAATGCGACACCTGCCAGAAGCGAGATCACTGCGGACGAGGTCAGAAGCCATCCATTACAATGGAAATTACGTCAATCGATATAATCACTTACAGGCTTCGGACAGGTAGAATCGCTCCTTGCATAGGTAGGATACCAATCCAAAGAGGGAAATAAAGCCTCCGAGCGTCGCACAGACGATGTTGAAGTTGATCAAGGCGAGAGTCGGCATCTCGCTCTTGGCTTTTGCTCGGCGGCGGGGGTCCCAACAAGGTGGCAACCACTGATAATGATTGAGATGTCGGGGATTGGAGTAAGTCAAATGTCTTGATCGACTTGACAATGATAAGATTCACGGGGGATCTAGAAAGATCCGTGATTGACCTGCTTCGAACTGCCACAAGGGGAAAAAACGTGACAGCGGGGGTAAAAGCAAATGTTAGGCAATCATAGTCTTGAGTTCTTGTATGCGACGCAAGGCGACCATGTGGTGAGATTGAAAGAGTTGAAACAGGAAGAGAGCCACGGTGGAAACTGTGTTCCTTCCTTCTTAGGTGAGTATCTTGTCGAGTGGGACGTGGAGATGGCAGTGGAGGTGGAGGTGAAAGTGGAAGCAAACGGTCGAGTGCGGAGGATAAAATCCCACGCGGTTGACGCGGGTCTTGGCGGGTCGTGATAAAGTTCCGATCCAGATCTCCGAACCATCTCCAATCAAGTACATGACTATGTAATTTTTATTCATTGATCGCTTGTATTGACATCCGCAAATGTGCCAGGAATGCGCCTTGCTGCCTTAACATTACTCCGTGACCTATGCATCTGCATCTACATCTACACCGATAGCTGCTTAGACATGGTTGCACTGCATAATCAAACAACCGTGAACTGGAAACCCGATCTTGGAAATGTTTCATGACTATCGTGGCACTGGGACAAGAAACAGTGAACATGTTCAAAAGTCATCTTCAAATACCGCTGCAGGCACCCTCCGACTGACTTCCAATGCCTCGGCCTTTTGCCTCACTCCTTCGTGGGCTCCATTGACCGCTAGACGATCAGCAGCCTCATTACCAGGGTCGCGATTGTGTCCCTTGATCCACTGGAACAAGGTCTTCACTTTCAACTCATTACGCTCCTCAATCTTCACCAAGATTGACTCGATCAAGTCGCGATTCTCAACTGGCTTGTTGTCCTTGGTCATCCAGTTATTGCGTCGCCAATTTACAAACCAAACTGTCACACAGTCAATCGAATACCGGCTGTCGGTGAAGATTGTAACATCCCGATGACGAGGCGCAATATCAATGGCTCGTAGAATAGCGGTCAGCTCTGCGCGTTGGTTGGTTTGTCGACTTCCCTTGAGTGGCTCCGAGACATTCCTGCTAGGATAATCAATCGTGGGTCAGAATAACTTGGCCATGTTTTGGTTCAATAAACAAAGATCAACAAACCTTGAGTCTCCGGGTCCAAAATATACACCGACCCCAGCCGAGGCCAGCTTGGTACCATTTCGCAGTGAGCTTCCATCTGTGTATATCCGCAACATGCCCGGGATTCCCGCGGCCTGTGTTTTTGTCGCTGCCTTCTTGGCAACTGTCTTGTACACCATCTTGCCGGTGGCTGGATCTAGCAGGACATTGGGATCGAACCCGTCCTCCGCACCTTGTGGCAGAGGTCCGTCACCAGCTACAAACTCGACACCATCTGCGTCCTTGGGATTCTCCGTGGTCATGCCAGGAGCGCCAAATTCAAGTGACGCAATTGCTCCTTCTTTCCCTGCATTCACGAATTCTTCTGCCTCTTCACGCGTCGAGAACTTCCGGTACCGGGGTCGCGTAAACCCGCGGATCTGGTCTTGTGCTTTTGTCCAGTCCGTATACACACCCGGGACCCGGCCTCGTTGGACTCCATAGAATCGTGTGTTTTCGGCGCCGTGTGCTGAAGCATTTGCGGAGGGAACGTTAGCGCCAGATAGAAACGCGGTGGCATCTTCGAAGGTAAGGAAGGATTGAACTGTAAAAGCACGCGTCTGGGGTTAGTCTCCAGCGAAAAGGTAAGGCAGGTCGCGGGACTTGCAGAGCTCGTAAAGCTCGGGGTTGAAGAGCTACCAGGTCACTTACAGATAGCTCCCTTAAAGCCAGTGATTTGAGCCAGGCAGTCAGGCCAGCTGTAGTAAATCCCAGGCTTATTCCCCTTCTTGACCGCATAAAGCTTGTTTCCGGTCGTTCTCTTGCGCTTGGTCCCGGCCGTCGGCGAGGGAGAGGGCTTGGAGCGAGGGGAGGCTTTCGGCCCGGGCGCCGGACTAGGTGAGGGTGTTGTTTCGTTCATCGGGGCGGACTGGGGTTCGTATGCAGTCGATTCGAGTAACTCAGGTACAGCGGAGTGCCTAATAGGTATGAGGGTCACCGAGAAGGGTCTCAGGGTAGGAGAGTCGAGATTGAATCGCGGAAGACCCGCTGGGCCAATTCTCCAGCAGTGCGGAGTGGATTGCGGAAGGCGCCTCGGAAGCAAAAACCAAGACCCCAGGTTTGGGGCTGTGCGACAGACGCGTCTGCTAATTGTGAACGACCCCGAAGTGAACGGGGTTCCTCACGGAGCGGAGAGAGGAGGTGAGTGTCTGTCGAAGGGGGGCGGAGGGGGAAGCTGGTTGTTTCGGACTGAAGTAAATTCAAGAGGAGGGAGGGGGGGGGGGGGGGGTTTGGAATCGGAGGGGGGGGAATCTTGCCTGATTGGGGCCTCCGCAGTGGCTCCCGATAACCTCGTCCTCTCTGCACTTTTGATTTGTCGGATTTTCTGAGATGTAACCAGGATGCCAGCCCTGTAGGTAATTGGCATCTTCTTCTTGGGTGTGATGCTTGAATTCCTGCTTGGCCTTGAGTGTCTTGCTGAATATCCAACCCCAAGGCTTATATCCGTGTTGCTTTTGGAGTACAAATCTTACACTTTGCACTTTGTTGGAGCAATAAGTCTCCTATAAAGAATTAAATAAATGCCTCCCAAAGTAAATTAAGCATATATTGCAAGCCTAGACTCTTCTTAGAATAGAGCTTAACAGGTTAGTATTTCATATCGATCTAGATCCTCTCCATAACCCGTGCAACGGCCAGATTTGCTTCCTGCTGTATACTCTTGATCAACTCCTCAACCGATACAATCTTGTCAATAATTCCCACGCCTGTGCCTCTGTAGAACTTTTTAGTATAGTTCATATAATGTTCTTGCCAAAGGAACACATTGGAAAACTTACGCCCACACGGTGCGCCTCTGATCATCGCCCTTCTCCTTGGCCTCGTTGTATCTTTGGATAATATCTTCATCGCTAGCGCCGCTTTGAGACTCATTATAGCTAATTCCAATAATAGCCCGTCCATCATACTGTCTTGGAAACACATCGGTAGACTGGAAGATGTCGTGCCTGGTTGTCTTGACGGTCGCGACGCCGCCGTCAGTAGCAGCGATGATCGACTCCTTCATAGAGAGAGGAGCTGGGCATTCCGAGGTAGCAATGAACTAGAATCCATTAGCAATTTCCTTAATATCGAAATGGGTCTAGTATACTTACCCTCGTTCCCATAACAATGCCATCGGCACCTGCTTAGGTTAGTATCAACTCGTCATCTTCATAGACCAGGATGCGTGTAACTTACCTAGCCCCAGAGCAGCCACACACCCTCGTCCATCTACAATACCACCTGCAGCCATAATCGCAACCTCATTTGCTCTCGCACTATTTGCCACAAGATCTCGTACTTCAGGCAAAAGCGACATCAAACTTGCCCCCTGAGCCCACTGATGTCCTCCTGCATCAACACCTTGAACAACCAAGACATCAACTCCCTGCTCCAGGGCCTCTTTAGCGGCTTGGACAGTGCCGACTTGAACAAAAATCTTGACATCCCAATGACCCTTGCTCTGCACTTTGCGTATTGCCTCGATGAGAGGTTGATGATCAGCGTCTGATTTGGGGAATGACAACCAAACCGCTGCGACCCTATGCTTTTCGAGAATGGCAACGGCATTTTCTTCGAATCCTGTTGGTGTGAACGTGATGAATCCAATGCCAAGAGGCAGGGTTCGTGTTGAAGCGATGGTCCCAAGCTCAGCACGCGCTTGTGTCAGACGTGTATCTAGGTTCTTGAGCTGTGTTGATTCGGGTCCGAATTCAAACCCGCCCCCGATGAAGCCTATAGTGTTGTTAACGAGCTGGACCAAGCGAGCCGGTCAGATCCGGTTGACTAGCAATCAAGGTAACTGAGAGTTTGGTCAAAGTAGCTTATCTCGGATCTTGTAAGCATACCTAATCCGCCAGCTCTGGTGACAGCACCGGCCAGGCGACAATCCGTGAATCCAAGCATTGGTGCGTTCGCGATGAATGGGGTTGTTGTGTGGGGAAACCATTGCTTCAAAAGACGCTCTGGGAAGCTAGTTGGCGCCATATTTCAATGTCTATGGTGTAATGGTGAGACTTTGTAATCTCAAGACTGATTTTCAGATGTGGCAAGGAAATTATTGCAAGGAAACAACTTTAAGTTGAAAAAAGAATCGTGGATAAATAAATATCTCAGGGTGCCTGAAAGGTTCCCCGCTCGCGGCATAAGCAGGTTGACTAATAACACGCTCTCCGGGCATCGATCTCCATACCGACAGTGACACAAATTATATTCTTTAGGACCAAAAATTCAAGCCCGCTGTCATTTGAACAGGCGAGGTTTCATTTAAAAAACACCGCCCTGTCTCCCATCAGCAAGGAAATCAAGGCAGCATATACCTCTTGTTCCCAAGAGCGCTGATCGCCCAGCTCATTCAACCTTTCCCCCGCCAGATCAACGGGGGTAAGCCCTAGATCATCACAGACCGATACATCCGCTCCCTTCTCCACCAGGAGCTCGGCTGCCTTGAGGTTTCCGGCTTCGACGGCCATGTGAAGTGCAGTTCGCCCATGGATCTGACAGCGAATATTCAAATGTGTTTCCGGATCTCCCCACTTCTGCAACAGTTCGTGCATAATGTCCCGGTTAACAACCATGTCATATTCCTCTCGGGACAGGGCGCTGCCATTTGACTCGTCCGGTACTCGATGCGTTATGCCTTTATGAGCCCAGGCGGCGCGGTGAAGTACGCTCACTTGTCGGGCGGGCTCTACGATGAATTCTATGGCGTTGCTTTTGGGACACTGCTCGATAAGATATCTTAGACGCGGTATTGTGTGTTGTGACGAAGCGGCGACGATCTGGCCAAGGATAGTGGTGGGGAATTCCAGAGAAAGTAACCCAGAGCTGACACACAAGGCGTTGGGATCTGCACCGTGCTCGAGGAAGGTGGTAGCTAGATTGAACGCATTATGTTGGACTGCGACGAGCAATGGTGTTTCCGCTGGACCGTTCGAGTCATTGGTGTCGCTGCTAGGAATGCCGTCAATGAGCAGGCCAGTTTCGATAAGGAACGGCACCAGCTCTGAGTAGTCTGTGTTGTGCCCGGCAATTGCAAGGATGTGGAAGCCTGTCCAGTTCATTTCATCGCTGAAAGGGTTCTTGGCTAATGCTTTCGGATCAGCTCCGTTCGTGACTAGGAGCTCAACGAGCGATTTCCGATTCCACCGTATCGCCTCCAGTACTGGTGTACGCCAGTCCTCCCGCGCCGGTCGATTGATATCGCTTGGGTCATACACGCCAGGACGGGACTGGCCAGCGTTGGAATGTATGTTGAGTGACTCGACCAAGCTCTTGCCCTCGTCGGATAAAAGATACTCGACAACTTCATCATGGCCCTCGCTGACAGCGTAGTAGAGTAAATGAGTGTCAAATCCTCCCATTCCCGTCATAAAGACAATACCTTTCGATTTTCGTAGGCAGAAATCCAAGAACCTGTGCAGTCGCTCCTTGTATCTCGCACCATGTCGGAGAATCATCGAAAATGTATCTGCAGAGTGTACACCGGCTCGGATAATGGGCTCGAGACTATAGGTAGTCTTCGCTTCGTCGAGTGCTTCCAGCATCAACTCCAGGCATTCGAGATGGTGATAGTAGGCCGCGTATTCCAGTGGTGAGGGTCCAACAAGATTAGTCGCTCGATCGAGACAAATCATCGCATCGGATGCCTTGTTCAGGAGGAATTGAATAATGCGTGCCCGGTTGTGATGAACAGCCCAGTTGAGAGGCGTACCGGGAATCTGATGATCGACCTCGATTGTGGGCCAAAATACAGAGTGCGCGACCTTCTCACGGGTAAACACTCTTAGATCAGCACCTCCTTGAATGAGCGCCCCTCCGATTACATCAATGTCGTCATCTTTGAAAGAGACCAGCCAGTGCAGACATGATTCCCCATTGAGAGCAACAATGGAAGCGTTTGCGCCGAGTTCGACTAGTCTGAGGACAGTAGCCACCTGTCCAGCTCGAGAGGCACACAGAAGTGGAGTCTCTCTTTTATCATTGAGCTGATCAAGAGTAAGGCCTGGGAAGTTAGCCAAAAGGGTTTCGATGGCTTGTATTCGGCCAGTATTGGCTGCCATGTGTAATATACCGTCTCCCCGTTTGTTCACCTTATAATCAGCGATCCGATTCAAGTTCTTGAAGTTCTGAACAAGGACTTCTTGATTGTCCAAGGTGCGAACCCATTGATCATACACGTAGCCATGGAGCATCTCTTTCGCATGGAAAAAGTTGCCTCCAACGCCTGCAAGCACGTCGCGGATGAGAGTCTCAATCTCAGGGTATTTGTCAGGCGCCACCTCCTTGAGATCCATAGCAGCCATTCGTGAACCATCCAATGCCATTTGAATCAAGTTGGTAATCATGGATTCGCTTGTCACGAAGTTTGGATTGAGAAACTTCCAGATACGGTATGCATATGCGCGCGAAGGAGGGTGCTTGTAGTTGGCATTTGAACATATCTGGAAAAGGCGTTTGGCCTCTTCAAGGTTGACTTTGGTACCGTAGCCATTGATATAGTAGGATGTAAGAACGAAACAGTCGGGCGCGTTGACCCGCTGCTGAGATAGTAATCCCTCAACTTTGGCGCGGAAGCTCTGGAACACAAAGGATTGCACCGCTGGCTCGAGCTCTCTCATCTGCTGCCATGACAGAACGTGATGCTATATTGATATGAAGAATATTAGCTACCCTCTGATCAATGCGACGGGAGTATGCGGACTACCTACATCGTAGCTCATGCGGAGAAGGATGTCTCTGCCATTCTCCTGGGGTCTGTTAGCAAACAAAGGTGCCTTAGAAAATTTCTTCCACATTCTGACAGGGTAAATTTACTTACCCCAGCTGTGGCTGGATATTTCCTGTGAGCGCATTGAGGGCCTCGTGCAAGTTTCGCTTCGCGGGATCGATGCTAAGACATTTCCCTAGAGCAGATGGCATCCGCCCGTAGAAGTCATCTCCCGTTGCCCATTGTAGAAGAAGGCCAAGCAGAGCTTCTGCAACTTGAGGATATCTGAGGCAAGGCACTAAATACCGCATGACAGGTTCCCAGGCTGTTGTTGACAAGCTGGCGCCGGGTTGACCTGCTTCCTGAGTGCCCGTAGTACCCATTGCCGCTTGAATGTTAAACATTGCTTCCGCGAGCCAAGCCGTTGACAACTCTGCGGAAGAGTATTTACTTTTTGACAAGATATAGGAGATAAACCAATTCTCCAGTGATGTATTTTGTACTGGCTGATCTTCCTCTTTGATTCGTTCAAGCTCTTGGAGGTATGCTTCTCCCTTTAGGGTGGAACTGACCCAGAAGCGAAATGGATCCTGGCCATCTGTTGCCAGGCGCCACAAAAGTAGACCGTAAGAGTAAACATCTGTAGCCTGGAGGAGATCTTTGGGAACTGGAGATTTTGCTTCGGGGGCTTTCCATGTTCTCGTTCCACCAACGTACACATCTTTTTTCGCCGCTTCTCCAACCATAGAGAAACCAAAATCCGAGATCTTCGCTACATATTCCTTCTCTGGATCGCTAAAGACGAGAATATTCTCTGATTTCATGTCCCCGTGTATAATTCCGCAGCGGTGCAGCATGCTGAGGCCTTCGCCAATGTCAATTGCAAGCCGGCTTCTGACAATAGGAGCGAGCTCCGTTGTCTGCTGGAGTTGCGCCAGATTGCCTCGATCGGCAAGTTCAACCACCAGAACGGGTAATCGATGGGATGGGTCAAAGTGGTTCGCACCCCAAGCAAGACCGAGCAACTTGACGATGTTGGGATGACTTTGGAGAGGCGGATGCCTCAGTGAGTACAATTCCATTAATGCCGCTTTCATTGCATGGCGTGTCTGTGGTGTAGGTGTTCCATCCTCCATGAAGGCGACACTTGCAATTTTGTAAACAACATGTTTAGGTCGGGTCTCTCGAGCTTGAGGCATACTTATTGATAAGCCGTCTAGCATGTGGGTTATTGACCTTTCTGGCGCTGGTGGTATGGCTCTCTTGAATGTCGTGAATGAAGCGCCATGGCCAATTGTGACCGATTGATCTACCGCGAGGGGCTCCAAGTACAATGGCGGGATCTGCGATCGGCCATGGAAGCTAACCGGACCAAAGACACTGACGAAGTCATAGACATGAGGGACAAATGTTCCCTCGAACCATGGCTCAACTGGTGACTGGGGAGGCTGTACTGAGGGCTGCGTTGATTCACTTATAGCTTCTGACGATGGAGGTAGCGATGTTAGAGATCGTCCAGAGAGTGAACTTGAGGCCATTTCGAGCGATTTTCGCTTGATCGGAAGTTTAGTGAGACTCTTTCTTGTCTTCAACTTTTTTCAAGTTTCTAGGTCTCGCAGAAGCAGGATCACTTGACATTGACCAGTTCTGTTATTTGTTCTCCAAGCGCCCGCGGGCGTGCTTGCGGCTGAGAATACGAGACGCCACCTAGACGAGCCTGACTTGCCAGCATATTGGACTCGATAACTTTGCATGACTAAATCCTTGGACAGTTTCAACGCCCAATGAGCTGAGCGGAGTTTGACTGGGGTGTTCAAGAAACCAGAGCAGATAGGTATCAGGCAACCACCTATTGGCCAAATGGGTCTTTTATGCCGACCGAAACCTTCCTCCATGACCGTACGTTAAAAGTCACTCAAATCAAGAGACTCCTAGAGCTTGACCACCTCAAGTCCCCGAAAGGAAAATATTCCACTCCAAGAATCTATGTAATCGTGTTTGAAGGTGCATCATGGACCCAGTTTCAGCAGCCGGAATCTCCCTTTCAGTAGTATCGCTATCCTTTCAAGTATTTGCAGGTTGTGTGAAAGGATTTGTGCTACTGTCAACTGCACAGAACTTTGGCAAAGATGCCTCCTTCCTTCGAACCATGCTCAGTGTGGAGGAGTATCGCTTTGTCCAGTGGGCAGATACAGTAGGCCTGACTGCCCCAGACGGCAAAATGCTGCCTCAGATCAACCAAGTGCTCGCGGAAGAGCTGATGGTACAGCTGAGAGATAGGCTGGACTGCGACAAATTGAAGGAGCGGTATTCAATTGACCTTCAACCTGCTAATGTCGCCGGTCAAGCACCAAACAAAAACACGGAGGGAGGGTCGCAGGCCCCGGTCATTCTGTCCCATGCAGTCTCCGATGAGCGGCGAACAGAAATTCTGGAACGCGCCAAATTGATCCAGTATAAGACCGGGCTGCCCAAGCGTCTCTGGTGGGCGGCAATGGAGAAGTCAAAATTTCAGACTCTCGTTCGAGACGTGAGACAAATTGTGGATGCGCTTTGGAATCTGCTCGAGCCGATTCGGCAGAGAGAACTCGCCCAACAGGTTGGCCGCACGCTGACGGCAGTCGTGGACATGAGCCACGACATTGAAACCTTGAAAGGCCTGCAGGCTAGTTTAAATTGGAAGACAACGGATTTCCCTGGCGAAGCGATTCTCTCTGCCGCAGTTGGCTTGAAAGTGGTGCGCGAGCAGCTTCCTGACGACAGCAGTGAATCAACCAGTGTCCAACCACTAGAATACGAACCTCCCCAACATTTACATAGAAGTCTTCTCAAACGGCCTACAACCAAGCCAGGCGCCAGTGGAGCATTTATCGCAGAGTATGACAAAAAACCGGTGTTATGCGAGGCCAAGCTAGTTCATGGACGGCTCAAGTCAAAGCTCCGATTGCGATCCGAGAATCTAGCACGATTGCTTTCTTTGCCCAAAAGTCCCGGTTTCCTGACCTTGAGATGTCTTGGGTTTCTGGAAGACATGGATGAGTTTGTCTTCCTGTATGAGTATCCGCCTGCGGCGGACATCTCGATCCCGCCACGATCTCTTCAAGACTTGCTCCGCGACTCCAAGATGAGGTCTCCAAGTGTTACAGCAAGATTAAAATTGGCGCTGGAGATCTGCAAGACACTGTTGACTGTGCACACCGCAGGCTGGCTACACAAGAACATCCGCTCTGAGAACATTCTGTTCTTCACGGAAAGAACAAACTCAAGCAATAGCTCTCAAACTCTGACGCAGCCATATCTGACCGGATTTGCCTTCTCGCGTGCTGATTCCCCCGTTGAGATCAGTGATCAGGCCTCCGAAGATCCCATTTTAGACATCTATCGGCATCCGCAAGCCCTTGGTGAGCCGTCCGTCTCGTACGCTATGTACATGGATCACTACTCTCTTGGAATGGTCCTCACCGAGATCGCTGAATGGCGTTCGCTAAAGCATATCATCAAGAAACATGTTGATGTCACCAAGAGCGAAATTGATGTACCACTTTCGGCTTTGGCTGGGATCCATGACTGGTTTGTCCGAGAGCTGGTGGAACGTGGACAAATCGAATTCCGCATGGGAGAGGTTTATGGAAATGCTATTTCCTGGCTCACAAGCTTTCGGTGTGGAGGTTTGGGACAGCATAATAGTACCCAACACCTTCTCGCTTTCCAGCAGTTTGTGAATGAGCTGGGCTACTGTCGGGTGTAGTTGCGTGCGCTCAAAAATTGACATTCCTGACTATGTAGGGCGTGTTAGTGTGATGGCTTATTCGTGTTGTGTTGAAAATGTCATGCCATTTCGCTTCCTTCTCCTCCTAGGGCCGGCTGGATTGAAGCATTGAAAAAGCCAGACTGAGCCAATTTTGTAGACCAATCGAATACCTGAGTACAAAGTCGAATTATCCGCAAGAAAAAGTCATCACCGGGGAACCTTTGACCCAGCAGTGATTCAAACCAAGACTTGGAACAGCGTAGCTGATCTATCAGGACACAACATAGATCTGATCCTAGTGCATATATGCGCTTTGACCATCTAACAGTCCTTGCTGCAACAATAGTGTCATGGCTGAGGGAATTGATGGTGACAAGGAAATAAGGACAGGAAAAAAGGATCTTTTACGATCAAAGGACAAGATGAAAAGAAGGAAAAACGAAGGGGGATAAGGCAGAGGCTTGGAAATTTTGTTCTCAGAATGAGGATAATGAGAAGAAATCTCTTGATGAGATAATCTCCTCCACTACTGTAGTTATATTAGGTTCATCTTTTTCTTCAATGCTTAAAGTGAATTTTCGACCCCACTCGCCCTGCCAACCAATCTCGTATTTCCTTCACCCGCATTTTGCCTCCTTTTAAGGTTAGCCCTGTCGATCGCCGATGCGACTCGTATACGGTGAGGCTAGCGTGAAGAAAGGAGACTATTTTTAGCGACATACTCGGGAAATAATTACGACATCGTGTTCGTCTCAATCTTCAAGACTGGAGTAGGTTGTCGATCATGCTCGGTTTGCCAAGCAATCTCGTGTTTTCCTTGTACTCCGTACTCGATCTCCTTTATTTTAGGTTAGACCCTGGCGATCGCCGGTGCGGTTCGTATATTGGGACTATTTTTGGCGGATGATATACCTCTCTGGAGCTTTCGGCCCCAGATCGTATTCACCCCGGATGTTTGATATGGGTGATTTTTTGGCCCCAATGTAGGATTGATCCCGAGAAGCAAGTAACATCATTCCCGTATTGTGAGAAAATAGGCTAAGAAAGGCTAATTACGAGCTCCTCGCGGATGAGAATTGGAGTCCTGGAACCACCAGCTCAAATGCATCAATCACGTTTCGTATAGTTACATGTCTTCGATGGAGACCATCGTATTGTTTAGTGCGAGACGTCCATCTCAACTTTCCTAAACGAGCCTCTCAGCACTAAATTTAGACAAATTCGTCTAGACGATGTTCATGTTCGTTGGTTTTCTATCCCACTGTGACTAGCACCTGATGAAGATCGAGGCACCAGTCAAGGTATAAGTATCCAGGTCCAGTCCAAAGCTCAAACATTTTTCTGCAAGCAACAAGCTCCTCAACTCTCCTCATCTCCTTCTCAATCCAGAGATCCCACCGGCGAATACACAATCCAAAGACACAACAGTCCTCAGAAACAGCGCGACATTAAAGAAAGATCACCAATACCGAACTAGTTGCACCAATTCGCCATCATGCAGCTCACCAACTTGGCTCTGACTCTAGCTGCGGCTTTCTCCATGGCCAACGCGTACGCAATCTCTGGTGATGGAGTCAACTGTCGCACCGGTCCCTCCACGAACGATGCTGTTGTCACGAGCTACCCCAAGGGTACCGATGTAAAGATCACTTGCCAGACTCATGGTGAAAACGTCAAGGGCAGCACTATCTGGGACAAGACTTCCGATGGCTGCTATGTCACCGACTACTACGTCAAGACAGGCTCCAGCAGCATGGTCACCGGTGAATGTGGTGGTGGCAGCTCTGGCGGTGGCACCTCATCCTACAATGGCAAGATCAGCCGCAAGGAGATTATCTCCCGTGGTGAATTCTGGGTCTCGCGCCACATCCCTTACTCCATGAACGCCGAATACCCGGATCCTCAAGGACGCGAATACCGCACAGACTGCTCGGGCTTCGTTAGCATGGCTCTCCACGCAAATTCTCCCGGCTACAACACCGTCAGTCTCCCTGAGATTGCTAAGGCCATCTCTTGGGATGACCTCCAGCCTGGTGACTTTGTCGGTACCCTCGGACCCGGCACCGGCGGTGCTGCCGGCCACGTCACTCTGTTCCATTCGTGGGCCGACAGTTCCAAGAAGGAGTACAACACTCTCGAGTGCCGGGGCACCTACGGCTGCGTCGCTTACAAGCGCGCTGTTGGTTGGAAGGATGGCAGTTTCACGGCCAAGCCCTACCGGTACATCCGTGTTGTGGACTAAGTCTGAACATGAATGCAATTCTGGGTTTGAGCATGAGTGGAACCAACCATTGGGTACATGTATAGCACGTTGGATGGCGACGGCGGTTTAACAAGCAGGGGATGAATAGTTCGAAGCTTTAACAGTGGATGAAACGGGCCGAAAGCATGTGTGTGTATTTAGATTGTCTTCTATATTCTTCTTATTATTCCTTTTATAAATTCGAGATCTCTGTGAATACCATCATTCACTCTCCTTGTTTTCGGTCTGCTCTTGGCTAGAATAGCGCTACGTTAAAAAACGGTAGCATAAAAGGGGGCGCTGCCATTGGCTAGCTAGTTGGGCAAGCGCTGATAGACTATAGAAAATCCCTTCGCATACGCTGCGCCCACTTCGTCGCCCAACCATGAACGCGCTTTCCACTCATTCCGATCTTGAAGCCCAAATATAGACTTGCATCTCAAAGCAAGCCGTAGGATTCTGGTTGAATCAGATCGGATGAACATAAATTTGTCATGAAATCCGAAACGAAGAAAGCGAATCCTTGGGTTTGACATCCTTGAGAGAGGCGCATTGACTGAAGAACATAAGATTTTATCGCGTGTTCAAACTAATCTCTTTGTGAAACAAACATATACCCCCTCTAGATCAATCGCCTTGCCTTGATGTGTCATCGCAAGATGCCACTTTCTGGGGGAATGTTTCAGTGATATCTTTGCCACAATCCTCCATGTATAATACCACCGCATATACGAACCTAACTATCAGACTTCCTTAGTACTATGGACTATGTAGACAGCTTCCAGCTAGCTAAATAAATTACTATCATCGATCTCAAGGCAGCCTTTGCCTCTGAGGTAGGAAGAATCGCATCGTGGTGCGTACACGGCAAATAGTTTGTTAAAACAACCTATCTGAAGTCTCTAGACTTCCTTCTAAGCTACATCACGCAAAGTTCAGAATAATCATCAGATCCACAAATTTCAAAAAGGAATTTACTTGCTAATACTTCACTGGGTCTCAGAGGTCTGAGACTTCAGCTCAACCCAGCTTGATGTGGTCCGTAATCGGCCTTGGGGTTTTTATCGACATAGCATGTTTCTGGTCTCGATATTAACTTGCGTTACAGCACAAAGAGCTCCAGATGACACGTATCTCATTCGTATAGCTAGATCACTCGCCATGAGGGCTTCGATCCACTCTAAGTTACATGTGTCCAATACGTAACTGAGTATGGGTTCTGTCATATTTGGTCTTGCGTTTATTATATCCTTTGTTTTTCGACCACATCCCGGAAATTACCTTGCAAGATACAACAATCATGAAGCTCAAGGCTCTCTTTCTATCGCTACTTGTGACTGGAGCCCTTGCCCAGACCTCAAGTGAAGATGACCACGAGGACCTCTGTGCGGAAGAGGATCAGCAGGAAGACGGAACCCTTCCTGGCCTCAAGGTTCAATATTTCTGTGGCTTACTTGGTCCTTATAGTGGCGATCGCGTGCCAGAGGTTGCTAACGCAGCTATGCCAGGATCGGCCGGGGATGTACTAGAAGCTCCTGAGCTGTCAAGTTCAAGACGTGCTACGTCGGAACAGGTTCGGGTGATAACGAGGCCAAAGAACGGAGGTGGTATCTATACATGAAGAAATTGACTCCTCCGCCGCCTCCAACTACTGAGAATCCTTCGGAAGAAGGAAGTAACACAGGGGCTGGTGGTTTGTGCGATCTATGCAACCAGTTGGAGCAAAGCAACGCTCAGCTCGAGGAGTGCAAGCGCACGAAAGCAGACTGTGAGAAGAAGCTGGAGCAATGTCTAAAGGACAAGGAGGGACTACAGTCGAGTCAAGGGACGGGTGGATCTGGCCTCCCAGAATGTGAATTTCTCTTCCTTGGGTGGGCATGGCTCGTGAGGAATGAAAACATGCTTACAGCACTCTAGGCCCACAGAGTCACAACACCCACTTTACCTCACCCAATGGCAAGAAGTTCAAGATTAATTGCGAACAAGGTAAGTTATTGCGTTTCTAACGTAAGGTCAAACATCACTAATATCTCCTAGTGGGCAATTTTGCGTCCCTCAAGAAATTCGACTCGAAGGGATTTGCACGATGTGTTGACGAATGCGCCTACTACCACAACTGGAAGGCTGTGAATTACATTCATACAGGGACTGGGAAAGGAACGTGCAACCTGTTCCAGTTAAGCGCAACTAATTCTGGCACTTGGCGCCCTTCTGCAGAGCAAGCCTCGGCGATCTTGATCGAGGCACTACGATAGTAGGGCACAGTTGGAATTGGAATTTGGAATGCTCAGATGCAGGGAGAATTATTTTGTGTACTATAAAGAGATGTTGGGATTTGCAGTCTCACGTAGCCTCGATGGAAAGTGGCTGGGTGTGGGTGAAAACACATGGAGTCGGAGAACTGAGAGGCCGGAGACGTTGCCGTGATCAGATGATGTTGTGGAAAAAATGACGGCATGGGATTGTTTTTGTTTCAACCATTTCGGCTTTTAATTGGAAAATCAGTTTGCCTGGGCCTCGAGCCCTCCTTCCCTCATTTAGCTAGTCTTCCAATCTGATCAAAGAAATTATACGCATCGTTCCCTGAATTTTCTCCCCGTCGCTACTCATTGTTGCTGGGTACATAAAAGAGATTCTAATATATATTGCCGGGCCGTGATCGTAGACTATTGTCGTTCGCGAGAGGTCGAGGTACGCGATTCCACCTACGCAAGCTGACGGAGATCATCTTTTTTGTTCAAATTTTTTTTTCCCGTAGAATATGCTTAATGATAGGAATTCGTGGCCTGCTTGCGGAAATGACAGCTCCCTTGACCCTGATGGCAAAATAATTTTCTGCAACCTTTAATTGGCTGATGGGTCAAAAATTGGACGATAGGCAGTACTTATCTGGCCGGATGGTGTAGTTGGTTATCACGTATCTGGTGCTGCCTATGAATTACGCGAAACGGTATAGCGTGCCTGATTAGGATTAGTGTCGCTTGGCGGCCTTCCGTCCTGGTGCGTGTTTCTATAAAGTCCCTTCCATCGCCGAATCAGCATTTCACGGTTTTTTCCCTTGCTGCTCTTTCTTTCTTTCCATTTCCCACCCATGCCTGGCTAATGAGGCATTTTTGCCATTGATTCGGATCACCGAGCTCCGCCACTCCCTTTGTCGCCGGCGCGAACCGGCCAGTCCCTTGCTCTCCTTTCACCCCTCGAGCTCAGCTCTCTCGAGGATACATATCCGAGGTTGTGAAATGTGGCGAAAAGTACGCGTAATCCCAATACCGAATACCGTATCTTCGGAAACCTCAAGAGGTACCGTTCAGGTCAATACGGTGCCGATCACCATCTTCCTGACACTTCATGTCATTGAGATCGGAACTAAGGGCATCGCTTTGTCACTTTAGAAGTCTATCATCTATACAAGATTACCCTCACTATGGCGAATAAAGTGCAGGGAAAGCAGATTGAATTTCAAGTCATGACTTGTGTTTGTTCGATTCATTGAAAGAGATCAGTCTTGATCTTAGGAAGTGAGAGCAAGGCAGGTACCACATTGAGTGTGAATCGTAATTTTACCTAGCGCCGCCTTCAAATCCATGACCTTCTGATTTGTAGGCATCAATATAGCCAGATGCGACTCCAAATCATTAGCCATGGCATTCTTCCGCAGAGTTGTCATTATGTCACTCAGCCGCTTCAACTGCAGCTGAAACAGCAACCCAAACACCATGTGCCGCTCTTCTATGGTATCTATTTGATACCCCCCTGTGGTTACCCGTGAGTACTGAGAGTGCCTAAAATCATTCTGCGTTGCGGGGTCTGCCTCGCTGACTCCAGCCGCGACGCCCGGCTTTTTTTGCTTCATGCGCGCGGCTGCTTGTAATTGGCGTTCCCAGCTTGCTGAGATCTTCTCGAAGATTGCCGTCATCTTTTCACACAGCGCGATGACAAGCAAATCAACCCCAGAGTCTCTCCCAGAAGCCGAGCATTGAACCAGCGACTGGCATTGTCTGATGTTTCATTTCAGCGTGTAGAGTGCTTGCTCCATAGAGTACAGACCCTCGGCGGGCTTGAATTGGCTGGAAAGCATTTCAAGAATCTTGAGCGCAGACATGGTGCACTGGCAGCTGTAAGGGGTCGAGTCGGATTCGACGTACGGGTCTATGGAGGCGCAGCGGCTACGATTGCAGTTTTTCCCAGAGCCGCGAGAGCTTGTGCTCGGGAATGTCATGGTTTGTGGGAGAGAGTTGAGGGACCCCGGAAAGGGGGGCGAGTCGTGGGTACTGAACGTGAAGGTGTCTTCGAGAGAGGATTTTCCGTCTACTAATCCACAACATCGCTGTGAGCCAGCCATTGTATCAATAGAGTGGGGTAGATGTCTCACTAGAATTTGATATATCGATAGTTGCGCCTTCGTCTTCCATTGGTGAAACTGCGCCGTGTTGTTGCAGAGCACGGCTGAAAATATCATTGTCTTGCTCTAATGTGGTGAAGTATTGATCGAATAACTCTTTCTCAAAGGCAGAATGCTCAGCATCTGGCATGGGCACAGCAGCGGAAGTCGGTCTCTGGAGAGAGGCTGGGGTGGTGGGAACAAAATTCCCACGTATATTTTCCACTTGATGGATTGAGTCTGACCGCCTCTCTGTATTGGAATAGCTTTCGGGTTGACGTGGCGAAATGGTGTCTTGATCTTCCAGCCCCTGTACGACCATTATATCGAGCTCTGGAGACATTTCTTGTGTAGAGAGCGCGCGTCTCGCTGGCTTTTCTTTTCCCGGCGATATCTGAAGTTTGCTCTGATGCGGGCTCTGGGGTGCTTGAGCAACTCTTCCTTCAGGTCTAGTGTTCGGTAAGAGATGATGTTTACGTTTTCTTTCCGTCGACCTCTCATTTTTGTAGGAACAATCAAAGCCCGCCGAGACACAGCGCTGGCAGCCCGTCTTCTCTCCATTACATCTAAGCTTGAAGCCCATTAGCCACTCGCATCACGTACATTGGAGACTGCATACCTTTTTGCTTCGACACAAATTGCAGGCTAAGTGGGGATTAGCCGGCTCTTCATGCGGTGGCTTTGTGGTACTCTCGATGCACTGAATTTCATCACCTTTGCCATTCCATACCGAAGTGTGACAAACATAGTATTCCAGAGAGGATTTCCCTACTAGATTGAAACTTATAGTGTGAATGAGGAAATACCAGTTGGCTGAAGTGAACAGAAAAGGAGAGGGGGTCATTGTGGTTCTTATATACCGAAGCGGGGCATAGATTCTATTCTTACTATTCGAGCGACCACCTAACCCCGACCTGAAGGCACGATCTATCATTGCAACGATGTCGGGAGCGAGGACGTAAGTTTTGGTACAAAGCACCTAATTCCACGTGATTCTATATCTCTGTTGATGAATGGAGGATCACCGCAGCCTAGGTCTCCTGAGTATGAGAGGCTTCTGATGTCGAATGGTATGTCCATTTGCAGTACGGAGTAACTGAGAAGCCAAGCGGCTAACACCATTCGGCCCCATTAAGACGAAGTGACGGCTAATATTATTATCAATGACGGCCAGCGAGTAGAAAAGGAAGATTTTTTTTTTGCGCGCTCCGAAGGACAGAGCTAAATAATTTGCACTTTTCTCAAATGTACTGTGCATATGTCGATAAGCCTTATGTCCCGCCAGTTACATCGAATTGAGGGGAAGAGAACATTCCAACCCAGTAGGATCTATACATTGCATCATGAACCTCAACGGTTTCCCCAAAATTGCAACAAAGCAAAACAACAGAAGATTTGAAAACGTATTTCTTCTTATGGCATATGTATAACCCACTGTTAGTCTAACATTTGAGCCAAACTGCAGCATTTGAGAGTACTAGATACCTAAGGATAGTTGCTATCATTTTCCAAGGATCAAACCTGGGAATGTTACACTAGAGTTGCCTTTTGTCAGGCCAGTCACTGGATAAGTAGTATGCTTGCAGCTATCATTCACAGTCCATCAATCCATCTTGCATGCTATTGTGCGGACTCAGCTGACGGGTTTATATAATCCTGGGACGACTTAGAATTGGAATACCAAGCATCAAAGTTCAACTATCCCGGACAGAGGTATAGAGTATGAGATAAATTACCTGCCCTTAGGTATATCCCATTGACCGATGAGTGTCAGATATAACTCGTATGCTATGATCCCACAAGCCTCGATATGGATCTCACGACTTGCTTACTAACAGGCCTTCGGGTGATCGTCTTTTCGGCTCGTCCCGCGATTGGCTGTCACACATGTTGGGAGCCTTGTCTAGGCGCATCTGTCATCCACAGCCGTCATACAGAGTAGTGGGAAAAAAGGTGCGCGTCAGGAATAGGTGGACCCTAATCATCTCTGTGGCTTACAGAGCTCTGAAAGTAGGGAGCGGTGTCCGTCGGTCCTGTCAGGGATGATTGGGACCCCAATTTCGTGACGCATCAGGAGAAGTCCAATTGGATATCCTGATGATAGCAAGTTGCTCCTGAATCCTTATCCGCGTCGGCTAGGGGTGGCTTTGCGGGGAAGATTGTACCGTGTGAGTTTGCCATCTTACCTGCATAATATTATCAGCAAACAATGGCACGAGTTCCAATTGGCACTCGGAGTAGGCTTTATTAGGGGTGTGGGTGCCCGTTCCACCAGCAGTTTGACTGGTCAGTTCGGCCCCACACATTCATTACCTTGTCTGGCTGCCACCGAAAAAAGGGTATTGCAGCTGGAGGACCGCCCCGAAAAATCAGTGGAGGACGCAAAAAAATGGCTACAGTCTCAGGAGGACTAAATATACGGGGTAGCTCGCTCCTCCTTTCGTTTCTGTCGTTTCTGCCGTCCAGAGACTCCAGACAGCCCATCAGGCCTTGTTGCCTTTTTTATAGCACGAGCCCGGCGACTTCTGTGTCTGAAGACACTCCGTTCCTTCTCAGGCAGGAACTGTAATCGCCCCTCCGCCGCATCATCGTTACGGCGCTCAAAAGCCCGATCAGGCGGCTACACGTAGCGCTTCCCTTCGCCGTGACTTTTAGAGCCATGGCCAAACTTGGCAGGGTTCCATCGATCTTGGTGGCAACCAGTACAATAATGGCATGATCGGCATCCATCTGCATAAAGGTGGGGTTCATGGGTCTTAATGAGGAGTCCAACTATTGCGGACTTAGCGGACTGTTATGGGGCCTTATGGAAAGCCTCGAATGTCGAGGGACCTTGACATTATGGTCAACACTCAAGGATTCCGGAAGGCTTCGGGACAAAATGTCCGTGGACGCAGGACGTGCATTAGTCGCGCTGGTCGTGGGGCGGGCGCCCCTACACTTAGCCTATAGAAGGGGCCTATCCGAAAGGAAAGCCGGTAGCTAGGAGTCACTCTCCGTGTAAAAGGACTACTTGTTCTGTATATAAAGAGAAAAAAACGTTTCCCTTCCAATATCAGGGTACTCGGGGCTACCCCAAGTGGTACCAAGCGGGCTTTCAGGCGAACATAACCGTGGCCAAGCCAGGCCCGCATGCCTCACTATACTAACGGGCCTTTCTCAAATGGTGAACGAGCACATGGGGCATCAGGCCGGGCTTCCCCATTCAGTGTATCAACCAGCAGTCAGCAAAGAATTATCCACTGCGAAGTAATAGTCTCATTTGTCGCATCCGAAGGACTCACGGATTGGCGTCTACTGCTCTTTGGATTCTCTTATTAACTCGCCGAACTGCAATGCCTCCCAGACTTCTGAGAGATGGTACATTTTAATGCACTATGGTGTGATATGAGTCATGATGAGTGGCCGGTGACAGTTGCTTATGATTGGTCAGAAAAAGACTATGAGAGATGGCACAAAACAATACTTCATCTTGTTGACCATCCACTTGTCGCAAAGCTTCTGGAGCGCAATCAGCTTCATGGTCGACAAACCTATCTTCGAGGGCAAACCCGTGAAAATGTCAGAAAAAAGCGCGGCCGCAGGGTCTTCCGCTCCTCTGACGCCCCGTCTAGAGTTAACGGAAGAGGAGAAAGAGATCCTTAAGCGCCAAATCTACACCCCGGAGTCGCAGATGAGTCGCTTGGCGCTTTTATATACATGCGCAACACCCTACGATTTGCTTCTCCTGGTCATCAGCTCAATTGCAGCTATTGTTGGCGGAGCCCTTCAACCTGTGTCTTTTGTAAGTCGCTCTCCGTTGGTATTCAACCCCGAGGCTGATTTCTGTCATACAGCTCCTTTTAGGAGGCTTGGCTCAAGCATTCAAAGAATTCTTCATCGGAACGTCCTCGGGATCGCATCTTTCATCCCTGGTCGCAAGATTCGCCCTGTATTATGTGTACATCGCCATTGGACAATTTATTTCGGTCTACATCTCGACAGCCGGATTCATGGTTGCAGGAGAAAAGATCACCCAACGACTCCGAGAGAAATACCTCGCCGCTATTCTTCGCCAAAACATCGCATTCTTTGATATCCTGGGGGCTGGAGAGATCACCACCAGAATCACCGCGGACATGAATCTGATCCAAGATTCTTTAACCGGCAAACTTTCTCTGACGCTGTACTCCTGTTCTAACTTCGGGGCGGCGCTTATCATCAGTTTCGTGAAAAGCTGGCGTATGGCGCTCATTCTGATTTCAGCGTATATTGCAGAAACTGGATCTATGAGTTTATTCTCATTATTTATGGTTAAGTACACCCATAAGTCGCTGGCGGCATATGCAGACGGATCGAGTGCTGCCGAGGAGGCGATCAGTTCAATCGGGCACGTTACTGCGTTTGGGATCCAAGATAGGCTGGCCGATCGGTACCAGAAGTTTCTTACCGAGGCCGAGGGATATGGTCTTAGAAGCCGCATTGCTCTTGCGGCCATGATGGCCGTCATGAATTGTGTCATCTTCTGGACCTACGGACTGACCTTTTGGCAAGGGTCTCGTTTTCTGGTTGTTGGAGACGTGGAACTCGGGGAGCTGATCACCATCCTCCTTGCTACTTTGACTGGAGCGTTCACATTTGGTAACATAGCACCCAATTTCCAAGCATTTTCAACAGGTATAGCAGCCACAGGAAAGATTCTTGCAACCGTGTCTAGGGTGTCACCCCTGGATCCATCCTCCCCCACAGGAAGCAGACTGAAAGCTGTGTCCGGGACAATTGAGCTCAAGAATATTCGCTATGTTTACCCTTCAAGACCAGATGTCCTGACTTTGGATGACATCAATCTTAGATTTATAGCTGGCACGACGACCGCCATTGTTGGTGCTTCTGGTTGTGGGAAAAGTACATTGGCAGGTTTGATTGAAAGATTCTATGAACCACTCAACGGGGAAATATGTGAGAGATTTCCCCTGTAAAAGATGAACCCTCCTAATATTGGCACACCAGTACTTGATGGTCACGACATCGCGTCTTTTAACCTGCAATGGTACCGCCAACAAATAGCGATAGTAACACAGCAGCCCACACTCTTCGCCACAACTGTATTCGAAAATATCAGATTTGGTCTGATCGGCACACAGCACGAGAACTCCCCTCCCAGTGTGGTAGAAAGTCTTGTATTCGATGCCACGAAGAAAGCGAACTGCTTTGAGTTTGTTTCTGCCTTGCCGAAGGGATTCTACACGGATGTTGGAGAAAGGGGCTCCTTGCTTTCTGGTGGACAAAAGCAGCGAATTGCCATCGCACGAGCTATTATTCGCAATCCGAAGGTCTTGCTACTGGATGAGGCTACTTCAGCTCTCGATGCCCAGGCTGAGCGGCTGGTACAGGCGGCACTTGATGTTGCTGGGAAAGGTAGGACAACAATCACAATCAGTCACCGGTATGCGTACTTCGTTCAATCTTGGCAACACACGCTGATCATTATTCAGGCTATCTACGATCACGGCGGCAGACAACATTGTTGTGATGTCTCACGGGCGCGTTGTTGAGCAAGGAACCCACAACGAGCTACTTGAGAGGCGATCAGTGTATTACGAATTGGTAGATAAGCAGCGCATGTCGACGGAAAGGGATATCGGCCCCGGTGAAGAAAAGTCTACGTTCGACGCAGATACGGAATTTCCTGATTCGAAACATGAGGGCAATGAGTCCAACATTCATGCGTACCAGATGAAGCAGGACCTCGTCACTGAAGGCCGGGAGGCAAATTTCGATGGGAAGGCTCACGACCACAGATACTCCTTATGGGAGTTAATGAAGTTCGTCGCCAACTTCAACAAACAAGAAACATTCACAATGCTTTGGGGTCTGTTATTTTCGGTTATCACAGGCGCAGGAAATCCCACGTAAGTTTCTTTCCACGTACGGTGTGCAGAGTATTGACCCAGACCATTCCTCTAGTCAGGCTGTGTTCTACGGCAAGACCATCTCGGCATTATCGCAACCTCCCAATATGTATGATAAACTCCGCCATGATGTCAATTTCTGGAGTCTGATGTATCTGATGCTGGGAGGTACTGCATTTCTGGGTTGGGGAGCATCTGGTCTCTGTTTCGCCTACTGCTCTGAGCGTCTGATTCACCGTGCCAGAGATTCCTCCTTCCGCGCAATGCTCCATCAGGATATTTTCATGTTCGACAAATCTGGACTCTCGGCCGGCTCGCTTACAGCGGCATTATCCACGGATGCTACCAACCTTGCGGGGATGAGTGGTGTCACGCTGGGCTCCATCTTCATTGTTTTAACGACGTTGGCTGCTGGCGTGGCTGTATCGATTGCGATAGGTTGGAAGTTGGGACTCGTCTGTACCGCAACCATTCCAATTGTCCTTACTTGTGGTCTCGTCAGACTGAAGATCCTTGGAGAAATTGCGCAACAGTCAAAGGCGGCGTATGCAGCCTCAGCAACGTATGCTTGCGAGGCAAGCTCTGCTATCAAGACGGTTGCATCGCTAAATCTCGAAAGTCATGTGCAGAAAGAGTACCACAATATACTGGAAACGCAGCGAAAAAAGTCAGTCGTTTCAACGCTGAAGTCATCCACTTTTTATGCTGCTTCTCAGTCGGCCAACTTCCTCTGCATTGCGCTTGCCTTCTGGTATGGAGGAAGTTTAATAATTTACGAAGGCTATTCGATGGTTCAGTTCTTCATTGCTTACGCTGCGGTCATCGCTGGCGCATTCAGCGCCGGGGCGATTTTCTCCTTCGCGCCAGATATGAGCAAATCCCGCCAAGCAGCCCAAGATATCAAAACGCTGCTGAGCCGACCTGTCACCATTGACGCCCGCCAAGAAACTGGCGAGCAGTTACCGAAAATGGATGGCAGCTTGGAGATGCGCAATATCTATTTCCGATACCCTAGCCGACCGGAGAGAATGGTACTGAACGGCCTCAGCTTGAGTGTGCAAACGGGACAATACATAGGTCTTGTAGGAGCGAGTGGATGTGGGAAGAGCACCGTCATTTCTTTGCTGGAGCGGTTTTTTGATCCCGAAGCCGGACAGGTCTTGGTTGATGGGAAAGACATTTCCAAGTTGAATGTCAAGAGCTACAGGAGCCATCTTGCTCTGGTCAGCCAAGAGCCAACACTCTATCAAGGAACCATCAGGGAGAATATTATCCTGGGAACCAATGACGAGGATGTTTCTGAGGAGAGAGTCATCCAAGCATGCAAGGATGCCAACATCTACGACTTCGTAATCTCCCTGCCGTAAGAAATCTCTTTCGTTGCAGCCTTTATTCTCTGTTCATTGACTGTGAATGAATTTCTACTAATGCTTAACTCAGTGATGGTTTCTCGACAGTTATAGGAGCGAGGGGCGGCATGCTTTCTGGAGGGCAGCAACAACGGATAGCCATTGCGCGAGCGCTTCTTCGCAATCCACGCATCCTCCTCCTAGACGAGGCAACTTCCGCGCTCGATTCGGAGTCGGAGAAGGTCGTCCAGGATGCACTGAATGCGGCGGCACAAGGCCGAACAACGGTCGCTGTTGCGCATCGGATAAGCACGGTGCAGAAGGCCGATTGTATCTATGGTGAGAACAGACCTCAATCCCATTGACAACTCGAGAGACTAACCTATGGGTCTATCTAGTGTTGCACGAAGGCAATGTTGTGGAACGGGGGACGCATCAAGACTTGATGGAGCTGGGTGGAAGATACTTTGAGTTGGTTAAGCTACAGGGCTTGGACAAGGTTTGAGCTAGGGCTAGAAATTATACACTACGATTTAGTACACACACACCTTCAATATACACGTGCAGAGGAATCCGAAACAGGCAATATAAGATGTAGTTGCTATTGAGCACATCTAGATGGTGTGTTAGCCTGCCGGATCCCTTGAAATGGTCTAAACCGTTGCAGCGGCAGTCAACGGGTTCCAGCGCCCGTCATAATTCTCCCGTCCTGTCAACACAAAACTATCGCTCAGATCAATCGCTCCCTTTCCGAAAATCTCAAACTTCTTGAGATACCAATCCTTACACTTCCACTCCTTTCCATCGCCATCAATAAACACTGCGTCGGTCTCTGGGCGCACTAAGTAGACGATGGTGTACTTGGTACGGTTGAGGGCATCCAGATACGGCTCCACGCGATGCAAACTCGATCTCAGTCTCCCTTGAGAAAGAAGGTGCAACGAGTCCCCTACGTTTACAATCGCATGGCCTTCTCGCGGTGGAATATACGCCCACTCAACCGTTCCTGGAAGTGCTACTTGCAGCCCTGGCACATCCGTGAACACAAACGACAAGCTGCCCGCGTCCGTATGCGCGATGTGACCCACCCCAATATCTTCAGATGTACCATGGGAGAGGTACTTGAGAAGCCCGAGGGCTGTGGTTGATGCTTCACCCACCCGGTGAGTGGATGTGAGGTGGGACATCCCTGTCAACCCCAGAGATTGCGACAGGCTGTCTAGAATGGCGAGGCTAATGTCGCGAAGTGCAGAGATATTTGCTTGCAGAATGTTACCATCTTCTTGGAGTGGGCGTGGCGCGACCATGGTAGCGGGATCTGCGACATTCCGCAGGGGGTGTTCAAATATCTACGAGTCGACTGATCAGCGTGCCTGGATACAACAACCAGAATGACTATATGGAAAGGTATTCGCGAACCATGAACCCTTCAAACCCATCCTTTCGCCCCTCGACTGGCCCTGGGTCGATCCCGGCCTCCTTGTACCCCACAATCGTTTCCTCTGAATGATGATGGTCGGCTGCCCATGCACTCTTTTCCTTCTGAGGGAGATCATACAGGGTCTTGGTGATTTGGAACAGGCGTTGAACCTGACTGGCTGACAGAGAGCCGTCTTTCCAGTCTGTGCAGTCCAGATAGAAGAACTCCATGTCTGTGCAGGCGGCCAGCAGCTCGGCGGCGACGGCGGCCGGACTAGACATTAATTTGCCCAGTGAGATGACTTTGAGGACAGCACCGTGGGGTGTGGATTGGGCAGACATAGTGGATTCATTCAAGTGGTGGATTATTTGAAGCAGAAACTTGGTAGAATTTACGGATGAGGATACTTCACTAAGATTCTTTTTCTTAAGGAATTTGAAAATATTTAACTTGGTATAAGAACGCCGTCATCCTATCTCTGCCACAATTCCCGTATCTGTCTTCTCGTGCGTCACATATTCCAACATTACGCGCAAATCTTACTATCACAGTGGCAACAGGAGTCCTAGTTTACCCGTGTCGGTGATCTTGCCGCTGTGGGGTGAGAACTGGTTTCGGGCCGCGCTCTTTTGGGAACAAGCGTCTTCGCGACTAACAAGTTCAGAAACTCCGAAGCAACCCATCGAATCCATGTAGTTCAAGTGCATGATTGTCGGGGCCGATCGGCCTAGGAAGTTTCTCCACTTGGAAGACTTATTTGTTTACTTTGCGTTATCATGGTCCCCGCGAATCCCTTTTAGTCATAGTGAAGGTGTCGTGGAAAACTGGAGAGGTTTATTATAGTGACATGGGATTGGTCCATATCCAACCCATCTTTTGTATGTGTTTGTATGTAATATGCGGGTAACACGTCGACATCGGTATTGTCACTCCGATACTCGGTTACACCGCCATGGGACAGCTCAACCTGCCCCTTTTCCTATTCGTTTGAGTTGTTTCCTTCTTAATCAATCAATCTTTCTTCTGATGATTCCGGTAGTTCTCATTCGTTCCAATGCATACTAGTCTATACCGATTCAGCTCGCTTTGACAGAAGGATACATATAACTAGTTAGTTAATGTAATTTACGGTTGAGTCGGTCAGCCAGAACACCATAGTCAATGCGATTTTCAGCTCACTCTATGTCAACACTCAATGTTTGATATAAGGTCATAGGATATCCTAGTGCTGAATATATCACGCTAAGCATGTTTGCCAGGCCGTGAAGTATTTTGAGACCCCACAGTGTAGGTATTGTAGTGGGGGGCCCAGTAGCATCGCCTGAGTCGTTTCTGCTTTGCGGTTTGTTTATCTGGTTTGTCCTGGGGTATTTGGTTGGAAATCGTGTACTTTTAGGGACATATGGAAGTCGAAATGGTCGTGTTTTCTGTGAAATTTTTGCACTCCTTACTCTAACTCTTGCTTCCGGGCATGGCGTTCCCTCATCTCTTCTACTGAGACAGTATAATCTACTGTCGGTAGGAAGTTTGATTCCGTCTCGTCTTTTTCTTACGGCAGCTTTGCTGTTGAAGGTTTTTTTTTTTTTTGGCAATGTAGGTAAACAATCATTTACTCAACATCTAAGTTAACCTGCTATACTTTTTCTTACGCTAAGAACACTATCCTACTGAGGATCAAGCCAAGACAACTTATCGTTGTTGATATATAGTGACCTAAAAGTTCGCATGTAATATGGTGTTTTGTGTGACCGACTCACCCATGAAGTACCTTAGTGGAGCATAGTGCGCGTGACAGGGAAGACATAATTCCATTTTTGCCAGCAGTGGAACTGACTTGTATTGAATGTTCACGAATCAGGAAAGGGCTCTCTCATTTACCGAATCCAAATTTCAATGTGTTCGTGGATGCACCAGGTGCTGTGGAGTGGAGAAACGGCCCAGGTATAGAACCAGCATTCGAGCAGGCATCAAGTCAATACATAGACCCTCAGAACGAAAACACCAAAGATAGTTGCAATGTAGCTGGTAGTTTCACAGTATACATGTAACTGAGTACTCGAACAAGAGGATTTTGATAAGGAAAAGCATGAAATTCAGATGAAGAACACCCCACCCACTCTAGTAACACAGCGACGTTCATTTGCGACGCTCTATCGAGTCGATTACCGAGGCTACTAATGTATGCGTCGGCAAGATAAGGATGGTTGTCAAAGTTGTCTCTAAGTCGGCTAAGATCTGACGCACTGCCTCTCCGTCGAAAAGGGCAAAGTCGTACCGCAAGTGCGCATTGATAGTCTCGCCTTCCTGCTCAATGCGCAGTTCCAGAGGCTTGACTGGCTTCTGCTCATCTTGTACTTTCCAGCGGCCGAAGTCAGGCGACATGTCCAAGAAAATAGTAATCGAACTGACGAGAAGCGATTCATGGGCTTCATGACCCAGTATCTTCTCCAAGACACCGTACGATAACCATTGGAAGTCTCTCAGCTCGTACACCTCGCGGTGAATACCACTTAAGTAATGTTCCATGGTTGCTGTCTCGTCAATTGTGGTGAGGGTCGGACATCGTTGATTCAGCGGCCCGACAATAGATTCGATTGATGGCAAGGGAAGATTTCTTCCCGAGAAGCTGCTGTTGTAGCAGATGGTCTTCGAGTTGGTGTATTTTGACAAAACCAAGGACCAGGCGGCATGGAACAGGGAAGATGCGGAGACGCGTTGACCGTATGCGAAGTTGTCGAGCTCCGATTTTGAGATGCCAATAACCGAGCTCTTGCTTAACCAGTCCTGGCGGGTTTCGAGCGACGGAACATTGGCCGGCTTAGGTAGATTGATAGGCCGCAAATCATGAGCTGATGCTAATGATTTCTCCCAAAAGATGACACTCTCAGATCTGCTTTGGACTTTGACGTGTGCTTGGAAATGAACAGCGTCAGAAAACTGTGGCGGGGCTGACAATTCACGATCATTAAGAATCGCTTCAAGCTCATTTAGTAGAATTCCTACCGACCAGCCATCAAATAAACTGTGATGCATCATCCAGAATATCCTGATTGATTTCCCAGGAGTCTCAATAACTTTCAGGTGGTTGAAGGGTTTCCAAGGGACTTCAATCGGGTTGTATATTTCATTCCACAGGGCCTTTTGTATCATTTCACTGGTGGAATCAAACTCCGAGTCGGATACTTGGATCTCCGTTCATTGCAGATTTGGTTCCCGTTGGATGAGCTGAGTTTTCGTATCCAAATCAAACGTTGTTCGTAATATAGAATGTCTTTCAAACAGAGTCTCCCAAGCCTTGCGCAATACGGACCTGCTTAGCTTCCCGCTTGCGTTATCAACCGTGATAGAGAACACCAAGTTGTTTTTGGCGGGACTTTGAAGGGTCTCGCTGATGAGCTGACCTTGAATATCAGCTATTGGTAGCGAATCCCCAGTTCCTGCATCCCCCCGTTTCCAGTTATGAAGGATTCAACCGATTGCTTCGGTGCTTCCGTGGAGACTACTTTCTGCACGACACTGGAGGCCTTATCCAGCACAAAGATATCTCCGACAGGGATGCTCAACCCATAAGTTCTTAGAAAAGACGCAAGCCGCACCGCAGAGAGAGAATTCCCTCCTAGCTCCCAGAAGGATGAATCATCATTGATTTGTGAGATGGGCGTCCCCAGGGCTTTTGAAAGTCCGTACTTCACTAACTCCGATGGCGAGGAGTGATCGGTCAGTCCCTTGTGTGCTGTTGTCTCCTCTGTTATGGTCGCTCTAAGAGCATCAGTGTCAATCTTCTGATTCGACGTGACAGGCAGTCTTTCCAGAGGAAGAACTACGTCTGGCACAATGAACGAGTCGCATTTCTTTGCAAGGTCCTTCCGCAATGATTGTGGGGGTATCGTTAATGGAGTAACGAATCCAATCAATCGAGAATCATGCATAATTGCTGCAGCGGACCGGACACCGGGGAAGCTCAGGAGCGCTGGCACGACTTCTGTCTCGAGATTGATTAAGAACCCCCGATTCTTGACTTGGAGATCAATTCTGCCAATAAACTCAAATCCCTCTGGAATCCGATCTCGATTTGGCTAGTGTTCATTCGCTGTGCAACGTGATTTGTCAATCCATTATCTACCAGCGCTTCTATCTAGTATCGTGTTTATCCTATCCTCCACATTCATTCTATTGATTTTGGTTGAGGATTGTACGAGGGTTGTGAGTTTTCAGGAGTGTTTGAGTAATTCTGAACCTGTCGTAGTCAAATTATGGTGCTCTCTCTCGCAATTATGTTCGCCGCCAATATAGTCAAAGTGGAAAAATAGAATCGGCTGGATGCGGAAAAGATCATTTGCCAAATGCGTCCCATGGGCCTTATCATCATATCACTTTGCGCTATTCTCTACTTCCATTCAAACATTCCTTCTCCTCTTGAACATCACTGTCGCTGTCATATTTGGCAAGTATTGCGTTTCAAAGAGTAAACTCTCTGGCCTTTTCTGCCCCTCTTTAAACTTCATATCATAATTCTGTAACAGGTATGCCATAATCGCCTTAATTTCGTTAGCGGCGAAGAACCGACCTGGACAGGCATGACGGCCGTAGCCAAACGACATTGAACTGTGATTGCTCGCAGCGTACTGGGCCTTGCCATTTTGCTCCGGATCCTGACGCAGTTTCTCGAATCGGAAACCATCAAACTTGGTGGGGTCGTTGTAGATCTTGGGATCCATGGAAATTCCCTGGGTAGGAACTCCAATTGTTGTATTGGCAGGAATCACAAAGCCATCTGATAGTACATAGTCTTCGGTGATGACACGTTGAAAAGTGACTGAAGGAGAAAGGTTTGTTAGTCACCAAAGATTGAGCACATCAGACAGCGCTGCATTCATGACTCACTAAGCAGGAGTGGGTTAGAGCGCTGACTCTCTTTCATTATGGAGTCCATTTTCGGCATTTGAAAGAAGCCCTTCTTTCCTATAATGTCCACCATCTTCGAGGACGCTGTTGATCTCGTCGCGTCGGCTGTATGTACTCCGGCATAGCGCAGAGATCGTAGATCAACTGAGACGTCGCAGCTGCACTGGTGTGGATAGCAGCGAAACTGACTTTCAGCAGAATACCGGCCAGGAATTTGTGGTCCTTCTCGTCGCCTTTAGCCTGTTCGGCCATCCAGTAAAGCAAATCCAACGCCTTCTCGCCCGTCTTTTCCCTCTCTTTCAAAAGGGGTATTGCGGCTTTCTCGGCCATTCGGTAATGCTTATGAATCGACATAATCTCGGGAATGAAGAATTTGGCAATGGGCTTGAGAAATTCTGGATACTTCTTAATTTTCTGAGCCCCATGGAATCCATCAACAGCAAATGCGATGGAAGCGTCAATCCACTCTTTGTTTCGACTGAGAACCTGGCCCCCAAACATGCGGCTTGAGACCCGGGCAACAATTTGAGTTATGCAGTCAACCACATTGACCTCAGTCCAGTCTATCGGTCTCAAGTCAGCGACATGTCGAATTTTTGGAGCGGGTACTGACCATCACAAGCAGGAAATTGAGACTCGATGGATTCCTCGATCTCTTGTTGGACGTCAGGCATGACTGCGGGAAGATTGCTGTTCAACTGATGTTTGACGACTCGAGGATGCAATGTTGATCTGCTCCCCATGGTGGTGTATTTTCCTTCAAACATCTGGATCTACCATTAGAATTTATCGACCGCAAAGCTGGAATCCTTGTTTCTTGGAAAGTGGCCACAAAATCCACCTTATCGATTGGGGCTGTTTTGAGGTCTTCCAAGTACTTGACTGGTATCATGAGACGTTCGCCTAAGACACTCGGAACATAGAAAAAGTTTCCTGCCCACTAAGATACGTTAGAGAGTTTCTCAAAGCGATATCCCTTGTACCTTCTCATAACCTTCCTCAAGCATAGACTTTCCGTCGTGGATAAAACGGATGCGATTTTTCTGGATGCTCTGGCGATCAGTACCACCGACAATTGGAACTCCAGGAACAAGAGGCTGTCTTTTCACGGCCCATCGCTGGATCAAGAAATGTATGACTAAAAGTGTGCCCAGCCATGGTATCAATCGGGAATGAATTTGAAAAGCTTGAACGCTGAGGGGGAGATAGTCGAAGGTAACCGAAGATAACACCATATTGGACGATGAGCTGAGACCAATTACAAAGCAGGTGCTGATTCTGAACGGCTTTTAATTCAAAAGGCTTGTAGTATCGTTAATTATCAATGACCCCATTCTAACTCCAATCGGAGATGTGAAAATCGAGCGAAGTCTGAATCTAGCAAGTCTGACGACTTCGGTGCTTCCGTTTCGGTCTTAGTTTCGTCCGCTGTAGCTTAGACCCTTGGCATGACATGAATTGATATAGAGAGATGAAGCTCCGGAGATAGTCGGTTTTTTTTCAACTTACTTCTCACGTTACAGGATGGCAGACCCTTTCGTAACTTGGAAGGTCGATGCGACAGATGAAGGTCGCAAATTTGGCACTCTTCAGGTCCAAGCAGGTCATAAACCTGACTCGGCAACCAAATCAAGAGCCGTTCCAATATATGCAACAGCAGTAAGCCCCTAAAAACCCCTTCCTTTACCTCATACTCATGAATAAGTCCTATGTTTTCACCGATGGCGAGCATGCAAAGAGAGTCTGCACAAATCAAGAAAGCGGATATGGTGAGCTCGCCCGGCCTTTCTCATCCGGATATCTATTTAACTCGGCGCCTAGTATATTCTAGGATTGCAAACGTTCGTTCCTCAACTCACCTTAATCAACGCCTTTCTGATTCTGATAGCCTACTGTCGAGGTATTTGAGAGGAGAGCTGCGGCTTTAGAAGGCGGCACCGCAGCTGTGGCTACCGCCTCCGGCCAGTCGGCCGTTTTTCAAACCATTCTTGCTCTGGCAGGATCTGGAGACAACATTATCTCATCGGTCAACCTATACGGTGGAAGCTACAGCTTATTTAAAACCCTTCTTCCCCGACTAGGTATTGAGGTGAGATGGGCATCAAGCGACAAGCCTGAGGAAATCGCCGGATATATTGACGAGAAAACAAAAATGGTGTTTGTAGAAACCATTGGAAATCCTCGGTGCAGTGTACCGGATCTCCGAGGAATCGCAAATGTCGCACATCTACAAGGTGTTCCGTTTGTTGTTGACAACACATTCGGGGCTTGCGGTGCATTTTGTCGGGCCATTGACCATGGAGCAGATATTGTGGTTCACTCAGCTACGAAATGGATCGGAGGGCATGGAACAACTGTAGGAGGAGTTATAATAGATTCAGGGCGATTCGATTGGGGACAAAGTCCAGCTCGATTTCCTCATCTCATCGAAGAATCTGGACCTTTGAACTTTTCTTATTGGAAAGCATTCGGCAATTGCGCTTTTGCAGTGGCTCTTCGAATCAACGTGGTCATGGAAGTAGGCTCAGTTCTCGGTCCTTTCGCTGCTCAGCAGCTTCTCCTTGGCTTGGAGACTCTCAGCTTAAGGTGTGAGAGGATCGGGTCGAATGCGCTGAAAGTCGCACGTTTCTTGGAGTCGGATCCTCGAATGAGCTGGGTGAACTATCCAGGTAAGCGATCCTCCATGGTTGGGTATCTACGGATTTTGTGACCTATCTTCGCTTCGTAGGACTTGAGAGAAATGAATATCACAGTCTCGCGAAGGAATACTTGACTGGCGGGTTTGGTGGTGTTCTCTCCTTCGGTGTGAAAGGTGGCGCTCGTGCGAGTGATATTCTAGTTGACAGATTGCGCATCATTTCAAACATGACAAAGTTGGTGACTTGAGATCTTTTCTTGCTTCAAGTGAATAACAAATCGATAGCGTTGGCGACTCGAAAACGATGATTACTCACCCTTGGAGCTCTACTCATGTCGTCATGTCCGAGAAGGACAGGATTGGAGCCGGAATCGCGGTGGAGATGTTTCGTCTGTCAGTAGGGACCGAAGACGTTGAGGACCTCATTCATGATTTCTATCAAGCATTGGCTATTCCAGATCCGCCGACGGAAGATGTGAGCAGTAAGCGAT
The DNA here is from genome assembly GCF_028828155.1 of Penicillium subrubescens. NCBI lineage: Eukaryota > Fungi > Ascomycota > Eurotiomycetes > Eurotiales > Aspergillaceae > Penicillium > Penicillium subrubescens. The sequence continues at coordinate 1,467,446 of NW_026643151.1, read as the reverse complement.
TTCAAGCGGTCACGCCGGTTCCCAATGACGAAACGTCACGGCAGAAGCAGAGAAAGAAACTGGGGGGATTTCGGAAGAGAGGGAGAAGAAGGATATATAGACACTGGAGCAACATTAACTCACCATCCAAGCATGGAAGCAATCCGCGACGAATCAGATTTCAGTATAGGTGGCTGCTAAGTGACGCAATTTTCTTTCTCAAGACCTTCGGTTGCTGGGATACCTTGTTATGCCGGCGGCCGCCTTTCTTTGGCTTTATCATCACGCCTAGTGAAAAAGTCTTCTCAGCCTATTATTTGTCAAATTTGGAGCTCAATAGACAACGTTTTAGAAAATATTGAACTTTGGCACAGGCAATCGGAAGGAGGGTGTACAACTCATGGGATGCTGAAGGGGGATAGGGGTCTATTTAGTGACTCTGACCCTGAGCACTCTCATAAAATCGCCGGTAGCCGAGACAGAAAAACTCCACCCGTCAGACATTTATCCTGTCTATAGAGTCGTATATACGAGCCCCCCCCCCTGTGCCAGATCGAGCTGTCGCGTATATATTTGTTATGAAATTAATTAAAGGATATTTTAATTCATATCATTTAGAACTAGAATCTTTATTAAGAAAAGAATAATAGGCCCAGTGCCATTCTGGTTGACGAGGTAGAGTATTAGAGCAGTTCATTTACCTGAGGCTATTCCCATGTCTTCCGATCTCCTTTGTACTCGCCAGAACGTCACAGAGTCACAGAGTCAACCACTCAACAACTGGGTTTCCTCCGGGCTAGAGCCTGTCCTCGACGATGCAGACCTGGCACACTCTCAATCTCTCGCGGGGGCAGTACACGAATTGACCGAACTTGAGTCGCTTTTTGACCAAGGGCAGAAGTCGGGGAGCCAGGAAGGAATCTCGAATAACACAAGTTTAGACTGAGAATTATTCCCCGAGAATGAAGCAAACAGCACACGCAATGTGTGGATCTGTTCTTTTTGATTTCTAAATCTTCATAGGTTATCAAAACAAAATCTGGATATTCATGTCTGGCCGGATGGTGTAGTTGGTTATCACGTATCGTTAACACCGATAAGGTCCTGGGATCGAGCCCCAGTCTGGTCAATTTTTTTCCGCCTCGGCTTTGTTAACCCACCCTCTGCCTAGTATGTTTGGCCTCGCGTTTCTCGGAAGCTTGCGTCAAGCCAATGCGTCAAGCCAAATCAGTTCGGCTAATTTTTTGATTCCTTCTCGTATAAGGCCCTGCTGTCTTTCACGAAAGGACTTCGCTCCGATTTTTGCCTCCACGATTCGTAAGGCACAGACTTTAAAGAAGCCCTTATTAACATTTAATGGCGAATAGCGAGTAGTCCGGAAACACCCACTCCTGATAGCACAAGGTCAGCCTGAACAGTCCGCGTAGCACCAGCCGATGTACTTGTAGCAACAGCTGGCCCCCCAGTTTTTGTAGCAGTTGTGGTTGTATGGGTATTCGACAATATGGATACCGTTGAAAGTGCGCTCTCAATAGAGGAAACAATAGCCGGCTCATTCGAAGTAATCGATGTGATTTCGGAGCGGAGTGATCATGCTTCCGATCCTGTTGCCGTGCTTACTTCATTCTCAATGGAGCTGATAAAGAGGCTAGTTCGGAAGAAATGCTGCTGAAATCCGTAGCTCCACTGCCTGCTGCGCTTATCACTGCGCTCAAAACAGAGCTAAAGTCGACTTGGGGATCACATTGAGCAATGGATGTGATGCCTAGGACATAAATTAGGGATGCAGCTTTCATTATGTGAAAATTTCTCTGAAAATTGTCTTGGATAGATACTGCGTGCCGTGTAATGTCTCGCTTATCTATAAAGAGAAGTGTCGTGGCCCTAATATTTTAGACGGTAATGAAACCCTGGGGAAAATAGCGAACAAATAGAAGGAATTTCGAGATAAGCACTGAATGATGATGTTTATCAATCTTCTTAAGCGGTGTACCCCGTAAAACCCGCCGTTGTATTACGGTCAAGGCCATCGACAACGAGCCCATGACATCATCAAATTTTTCATGAACTACAGAAATCAGACGCTGCTAGGTCTCGGCCATGTACAAATTCAGAGTCACACCACAAGACATGGTATCAGATGTACCGCAATATTGGCTGGATTGAGCATGGACAGCTGCATATGTAAAGTGGAGGTCTTCCTCGTCATGCGAACACATGGCCATCCAAAGGGAGTATGTAATCATGTGCTGACTGAAGAAGGTATTATCAGAATATCATAGAACATTTGTCGGCGAGGAACCTACATTTATCGACATGTTAATACCTCAAATACTTCTGGATCAGATAAAGATACCGAGTATGATATATAAAGTACTAAGACATGCTAAGACTCTAATCTAAGCCTTTGGCATTGTACTGTAATATGGGGCTCTAAGTATCACAATTACAGCCTGTTTTGGGGGTGAGCGGCTCGACCGTATGAGCGGTTCCATCTGCTGTGAGATACGTTATCCCCTTCAGCCAGAGATCCTTCATCCTACTATCTGATAGCCTACACCGTCACTTCAACAGCACCGTACTACCCAGCGAGCTTAGAGTGGGAAGGGAGCGTTTTAGGACGAAGTCGACCCCACAGAATAGTATGAGGGGTTATCGGAACAAAGCTGTTCCACTTAATTCCGACTCAGCTATGAATTACGGATGATTATTCTTCCTACTTTCGAGACACAATGTTGGCTAAAGGTAGCGCCGTTACTGGAATGCCGTCGCGTCATCAGCCCCCGTACATCATGACATCATAAATTTATTTGGACTTCAGCCCGTGGGATCTTCCACGTGAATGGAAGACCATATTTATGTGTTAGTTCGATCGAAACGTTCTAATACTAGGGGTTTCAAACAGAAGAACACCGTTAGCACAGTATAAGCATATGCCTGTTACTCCCCTGCATGTTTCGTGCGATATTGAAATTCCACTTCATGCAGCTGTCGATGCCGTCGGTACTTTCCAAGTGCAACAGTGGAGTAATACTGGTTGACATAATTTCTCAGAACGTATAACTATTTCTCCACATACTCTGATGTAGTATCATTCGCTGACGTATCGCCTCGTACAAAGTATAGGATTTGTTATGAACCTCACTAAGGTCACTAAGGGAAAACGACGGCTCCCCTCATGGCTCGATCATTTCAACGGTCAGGATCTGAAGGTATTGTTCCGCTGTTGGGCTGCCGCATGGGTTGCTGCATTGCTCATGTTCATCGGCCCTACGCTACATACGATTGGACAGAGACATCCTTTACCTGCATTGTACTCTTTATTCTGGCCCCCCTCAGGTATTCTGCTTATCTTCATTCTTGGGGATCTTACTCTTCTTGGTATGAATCTTGCCTGGGCATGGGGAGTGATTGTCATGAAGGCAGCTCTAGCAGCTCGTTCCGCATCAAGGACGCAGGCTCGAATAAACGCGCTGCAACAGCAGGCGTCTATTCAGGCCAATGCCTCTGGCCAGAGCATTGCTAGCGAAACATACGTGCTCGTATCGAACGGGTTTATGCTGGATGCTCAAGTGACTGTGGTGTTTTTCGTCCTGATTTGTCTCTTTATATATCTCATGGTAAGCAAAATATGGCGCCGGAATCTTCTTAAATTGACAGTCAACTGAACGCATGACTCACTAGGCACGGCTGGGAGCAACTAACCCGAAATTTGTTCTACTGCAGATATACGCAACCATTATCTCAGACCTTTTTCTCACCGTTGGCCCATCCCAGCCCTCTTTCTATGAACCCTCCCTATCTCCCTGATTAAACCAGCCGCCATTGGTGTCGGACTTGGTGTTGCTGCATTCATATTATTTTTCCCCAATTCACGACTTATGCCTTCTTTACTGCCTTTGAAGGGTTACTTAAACTCGGAAAGCAGCCACTGATATTTACTATATCCAGCCTAGACATTAATTCGGAAGAGCTGGATGTCCGGGTTCTACAAAAAAGTGAAACCAAGAATTGTCGCAGCACACGAAACAATGGAACTGGCGATTGCTTTCCCACTGCTGGACTGCTCTATAGGTCTCTGGAACGCTGATGTCATCAAAAGTATGAGATATCCAATACGTCAAATCATGATGTCGAGTTTATCACTACTTAAATACCATACTTCACGGCTCGTCAGACAAAAGAGACTGGAAGACTTCCCAGATACTCCTGGAGTAGAAAGCGCACTATATCATGCAACGGAGCAGCTACCCCGCGAGATAGGGCACTTTAAGTTGATGCAAAGTGCACAATTCGTTCAGGCACTGCGAAGTCCTGAGAGTGAAGCCATACGGTCGGAGGCCGTTGAGGTGCTGCGACAGTCTACAACAGATATTCTCCCTGCCTGCCTAGATGCGATCATCGCCATCTCCGCGTATATATGTGCACAAATGTCTGGAGGATGGATTTCTCGCTCCTCAGATGAAGAACATGACCGACTTCTATCACGATGTCAGAAACCACTAAAAGCACTTAAGTCGGCTTGTGCCGCATTCACGACTGAGACGACAGAGCGACTTCTCCAAATCCACGCGGACATGTTTGAGGAGACCGGCCATCTGCGGTATTCCAGCAACATTGCAATCCATCCCTTCCGGGGCGTCATGTTTGGGATGGTGTTTGAGAAACAGGTACTTCTTGTGTCTGATGCTTTGGAGAAACTCTTGGAACGAATCATCCAGCTATGCCATGGACGGACGAGAGTGAAGCTTTGGTTCCCTCGCGGAATCAGATATGCAGCTGCGTGGGCTTTCAATGGAAATGTTGCAGCTCCCATTCCAAGCCAATCGAGTGTCGTGGATCCCAACATTGTGGATAAAGCAGCTAATAAAGCAGCTAATGAATCCCAAAGACGCCTCCGAATCATTCGTGGATATGGAGTCAAACGACGAAGGGGACTGGCTAGATTTATTATTACCACAAAGGAGTGGTTGTTCAACCCCCATGGTTTATATGCTTTGAGAATGGCGATTCCTGCGGTCATACCGTCTAGCGCAGGTTTCTACTATCGTGAGAAGGGTATCTGGGGCCTTATAATGGGTCAAACAACTTTGTTGGTCTACATGGCAGACTTTACCTTCTCAATGATCAGTCGAACCATTGGGACTGTTGTTGGAGGCGTGCTCGGACTGCTGATCTGGTATGTTGTGTTAGAAATAGATTGTGGGTCACGTGGCCGCCAAGCGGGCGGAGCGGCCCCACTCGTAGCTATCTAGACCTCTTCGCCCTTCTAGACAATTTCATCCTCTTTACACTCTCATCAACCTTCCAGTGTGCACTGTAGCCTATCTCCAACATGTTGGTTCTGCTAATGGGCCAGGAAATCCATATGGACTAGCTGCTATTTTGGCTGCTGTTCTAACCTTTCTCATGTGGGGACGTTTGTTTTTCAACCCTGGTCTTCTGCAAGCCACGATAATGGGCGCAGCAACATGCATTCTCCCCTCCCCTTCCTTTTTCAGCTGTGCTTCGCATAAAGTCTTCAAGCTTGTGAGTCTAATGAACCCCTGGCATGTGAACAAGTATCTTTCAAGCGGGTATACAAGAAGCAGGATACTATAACGCAGTACGGTCTCGGATTTGCTACAGGTGTCTCCTCGGAGACTCGTCCGTGAAAGGTTGCATGTTCGGAGTCTCCCTTTCTCTTTCGTTCAATGGCCAAAGTAGTCAACCGTATGTTGGGAGTCAGTCACCAAATGAAAACTTGACGAGTCCCCCTTCTCTCTCGGATATTTACGGAGATAAAATCTGGGAGGTAGAGTGGTGACGTCACGAGGCTATTGCTCTTGAAGTAAGCCGTTAGTATCGTTAGTATCACGCTACTGGACTAATGAAGGACCGAGGAAGAGGTACCTCCAGCAGCTACGGCCTAGGTCACTTGATGTTAGATAATCATTTCCCACAGCTGACAGTAGTCACATCATGTGGTCTCGGCCCAGTACATTAGATTACTACGTCGGTGGTCGTTCCCTACATATGCGATCTCCTGCATGGGACGGTAACTGGTCGAAAGATACGATGCCAGGGTCAACAGATCGTTATGGGGATGTTGTGGCGTCGATGACTAGGACTCGGTCAAGAACAAGGCGAGTCGTCATCCTCACTTTCAACTTTCGGTCTTTCTCTGACAGTTAGCAGTCACTGGTGGGATGTTTCGACGGGGTTCCCTGTTCTTGCGGTATGATTGATATGCCCTGTTGACCCATATTAACACACCGCTGACGAACAGGGAGGGCGCCTTCTGTGCTATGGGTATTATGTTCAACATCTGCTCGCTAGTAAATGGATGGCAGCAGAGTGTCTCAGCGGACGGGTCAACGGTTGAGCTACAAACACCCAGCTGGTAATTATTACTTATAGTACCAGTTTCATTTAGATATTAACGCATTTCAGGGCCGCTGGGCTTAAAGCAACTTCTTTGGCTCTATCTACTGCCGCTTATCTGACATTCCTACTTACGATGATTCTCCACGTTGACTCAATCACAGGATTTATGGTGACGGTGATCAGTTGGCTCGCCTCGGCTACTATCCTGTTCAGCCTCATCGGCGTTGAGGTCCGACGTCATCGGCAATCCGAAGGCCACCAAACTTTCGCATATACTGAAAACTTTTTCGCCGGGATTATATCCGCCAGTCTCTATGTTCTGATTGCAGTCCTACTCTCAATATACACGGTCAGCTTGAAAGTGTCCCCGGTCAGTGCAGCAGATAGGCGAAAGATCGAATGTACAAGCATCGTATTCCGGGTCGTCACTTTTATCATTCTGCTTCTCGGCGGGGCCGCCGTGTATAGCACCATTGAAGGCTGGTCGTTGATGGATGCTCTCTACTTTACTGATTACACCCTCTTGACTATCGGTCTTGGGAATATAGCGCCCCAGACTCATCTAGGGCGCAGTCTGCTGTTTCCTTATGCCACATTAGGGATCACAAGCTTAGGTTTTCTCGTCACTGCTGTGGCGTCTTTTACAGATCAGATGAGGGAGATGAAGCTCAGGTGGAAGATTGAGGAAGCTCGAAGGCAAATTGATAACGCAGATTCAGAGAAGACTGCCGATGGTCTCCTAAGAGCTGAAGGAGCCCAATCACAAATGGCTTCAGTCAAAAGTTGTATCCCCAAAGGTGAAGAAATTCTCATGATACATAAAGTCAATTCAACGTTCTATGGAAGAAGGAGATGGGCTGAGCTCGGGTTATTCTCAGCTGTATGGTTCGTTCTGTGGCTCGTCAGTGCCGGTGTCTTTTGCCGCTCCGAGAAGGACAACAACTGGACCTATTTTGTGGCTCTTTATTTCACCTACACATCCCTCACGACGATCGGCTATGGGGATTATTTCCCCACAAGCAATCTCGGCAAGGTCTTCTTCATTTTCTGGTCATTACTGGCCATTCCGATTCTAGCAAATCTGGTTACGGCCATAGGGCATGCGCTTCATATATGGCTGGTTTTCTGCTCTGGCTGGATATGGCGGCATGTGCTTCATAGGGGGCGCCCAGAGGAGCATCATGACCACGACTATGTCTGTCGCTCCTTACATTCATCGGACTTGATTGACACGAACGAATTCCCGAAACCGAAGCCACGAGTTTCAGGTCTTAATATTGAGAGTCAGGCCGGGGGACATTTAGAGACCAGGCAAGACTCGCCATCTGTACAGGATAGTTATAAACGAAGTGACTTGGGCGAAGACGAACAACACCGGATTATACGCTGGAGGGCTTCGACTTACTATCGGCTGTTGCTCTCAGAAGAAATCGGAAACCTCATTTCCATGACAAGGATTGATTCTCTTGAACATCAGGAAGAGCTTTGCTGCACATGGTCTAGGATCATCCCTCTCTTAGAGGCCAAGGGCGACGCCGGTAGCCTGTCTGAGCTCACGCCACTGTTCTCATCTACGAAGTCTGAACATATGATGATGGGGATGCTGAAGAATGCCAAGAATAATCTATCAGAGAGGAATGCTGAGATCTCATGGATGCTAAATATGCTAGTGGAGAAGCTTTCTTCGGACTTGTGGAAGGAGCTTTCTGAGACGAATGATTGAGCATCCATTTGTGACGCTCGAATCAAATCTTCATACAATCAGGGATGTGCGGGTTGAGACCTTTCACCACGTATATGGCAGATCATAGCATGTCAGACATCTTGCCGCCCAGAGCCGATCCGCTGCCCTTACGGATTCCTAGCCCAATGATTGCGGATTGCGTTCTAGGGAGAAGCATCCCAGTTCATCAAAACCCCCGTTAGTTATTTTGCTCGGAATATTTAATCTACACCAAACTTACCACGTCACTCTGCATGTGTCGGGGCATGGAACTCAAGTCATGTGGGTTATCCGATGCCTGGTACAGTGGGATCAACGTGAAATCCACTCCTCAAAACCACCCTGATCGAGCCAGTTCGTTAAGCAACCTTGGGAATTGGCTCGATGGACGATCTCAGCCGCGCCGTCGAAATCACGGACATTGCCGCGAGGCGCTTAGCTGTTCCCGCACATTTTCCGGCTTTGAACAGCAGAGTTTCTCCCATGTACTTTGCATTCACGTCCACAGTGGCATGTTGAAGAATCAGACCTACACAGGCTGCATGCCCTGAGCCTGCAGACCAAAAAAGGGCCTTCGTGATGCTATCGGGATCAGTAAGGTATGGTAAAAACTCGGCCGCTGCTTTAGTATGTCCATTATTGCAGGCGTACATGAGTGGCGTGTCACCCCATGATGATGGTGCATTGCCACAGAACATGCCTGGGGCTTCTTTTGTCTTCGGTGTTAATGGATTAACACCAGCAGCAAGCAGCACTTTGACGACTTCCGGTCGATTCTCGCTGGCGGCCACGTGAAGAGGTTTGTATCCTTCGTGCGCCCAGAACGATGCTGCTATGGGGCTGGCTGGTCTGGACAGTGGGTTTCCGTTTCGTTTCTTCTAGTTTAATAATTGATTTCTTCTCTCTTATTTTCCCTTTTTTGTGCTAAACATTTGTAGGCGACTTCATCGAGTATCGTGGAGTTCAATTGTGCAAGCCGCTCGGGAACACCGAGATACAATTCCCGACAGGTCCCACTTTGAGAAAACAAGCAATTCCAGACGTTGTCAAAAGGGCCGAGAGTTTAATTCTCGGCCATTCCGACCTACGCCACAGTGGGCGCTGTCCGGTGCAGAAAACATACCAGCTAGGTCCAGCCTAGCCATTCACGATGTAAATAGAAACCAATGTATAACTTCTCCACTGACAAAAATGTCAATGAATGGAAGTCCCAGCCGATCGGTTCGGACCCTCGGCTGCGAGGAATTAGGGCAACCGCGTTACTATATCAAAGGCCATAACATCTCCACGAAAACATTACGAGACAAAGGGTACACAAGTAGTATGAACATTATTCCCGATTTTGACTATGAACTAATAATTACGCTCCTACTTTCAGTAGAGACTAGGGAGGTCTATGAATTCAGCCAATGGATCCCTCCAAGGCATTTCGGTGCCGTAAACGAGCGCATTTCGGTCAAATGCCCCTTTTAGGAAGGATTCACTTGCGTCGCTACTCATCTTCTCTTTACCTCACACTCCAGACACGTAAATGGTCTTCTTCTGTGCATTTTCTCCGCGGTATTTGTGTTCATCTGACAGTAAATTTCAGTCGCTAAACAATTGAATGCTTTTCTTAAATATCTTTTTAGCGAAGAGGACATCGCTTATATTGTCACTTTCTGATCTTAGCGTGCTATGTGTTTTCCAATGCGGTCATCCCCAGCTAGCTCGACTCTAGGCGGATTATATCGTGTTTTCTTCCAAAGGGAATTCATCTAACTCAAGAAGGGCTTGCGTTGAATGCGCTGGTGCAAAAAGAACGATATCCACCACGGATGACACATGATGCTTCTATGTAGACGGACTTGCGGATAGCTCTAATTACAAATAGAGACGCAGCTTAGACTAAAGTTGACTACTGTGGCCTCCACTGTGAGAAATGAAACTCAATAGTCTCTTGATTGTGCACACTAGCAGTCTTTGGAGAATAATATTTGAAGATGTCGAGGACATAAGCGGCTATCATCATGACATCTCGCGTGTTTATACTGGACCTAGGAATGGAGTGGATCTTCCAGATCGCTAGGGAAGCGCCCCTCCACAAGAGCTGTTTGAATGAGCTGAGGCCTATGTATTGTGCTCCACCAAGCTACACATAATTCTCATGTAGAGGCAAATGGAGCCGACTGGCCCACAGGGGCGTTATTGGACATTGGCGAAAACTACTTGTGCAATCCCCCTCACATAGAACCACTTTGTAAAAGAAGTTGATGTAAACACAATCAAGCCTTGATAAATCATCCGCTTCACACTCCCTTCTCCTCACCTCCAGTCTGCTTGCATCCAGGCAAGACTAGTCACTCCTTTGATTCACTCTCCTCTAAAACTTCACTATGCATTGTCGCGCCTTCCTATTCTCTTTATGCCACCTGGCACTGCAGCTTCGCATTGCTACGGCCTCTCCATACCAGAGCCGTATCCAAGAGACTGGCACTGTTTTCCCAGCACCCGCTGAATTCGGCACTTGGCAGATGGTATCATACTCAGAAGACCTCATAGAATACTACGACGGTCTCGGATCCTATACTCTCCCCGCTCTCGCCTACATCCAAACCATTGGAACAAGCTCTGGCAACGTCCGGATACAGATCGTCCCAACCAACTACGGATATGTCATGTCCGACAATACCGCCGCGTTCACACTGCAGAATGACGGAGTGTGGGAACTGGCCGATTACAACAACGATGGCACGCTGGATTTGATTTACATCCAAATCCGAAACACCGCCTCCGGCAAGGTGGAGATCAGTGTTGTTTCTGGCGCATCAAACTACAAAGCTTATTTCTTGAAGAATTTGCCTATCGTGTTTGATGTGCAGATCAATGGTCGTTGGCAGATGGTTGATGTTGATGGTGACGGGTCGCTTGATCTCGTTTACATTCAGAACAGCAACACAGCATCCAATTACGCAGAGGTCTTTGTCGCATCGGGAGCTTCGACCTTCACTAAGCTCACTAGCCAGACTGTGTCGAGTCTACCCATTAGCAATGATGGTATCTGGCTTTTGGCGGATGGGAATATGGCTGGATCGTATGACCTGTTTTTCAACCAGAATATCAACACGGCGTCGGGGTATGTTGAGGTGAATGTTGTTTCGGCCGCTTCTGGTTATCAGACTCTTATTCAGGGTGTGCCTACTACCTTCTCGATTGAGAACAATGGTACCTGGATGATGTATGATTGGAATGGTGATAATGTCTTGGATCTGATTTACATCAAGCAGGACGATACTCCTGATATCAGTTTCTACTTGACACCCTCTCTTAGGCCTGTTTTTATGAACACCATTGGGTTTTCCTCGATATGGATAGTTTTTCGGTCAAGTATGGACAGAACTCTTTACCTGGACTTTCATTTGTTTGCATTAGTCTTTTCCATTCACCACCACTCTACTATTCCTAATTTCCTTGTTATATGACTCTTTGATCTGTACCTTTCAAATTTCTGTCCTACTCTTCTTCAAACTGTCCGATCAGATCAGAGCCACTCATACCTTAGCATCTGCCAACCTCACCAAAACACGCATTAATATTCCAGGAAATCGCTCTGTGCGATATCAAAAAAGGCGCCACAATGTATGCAAACTATCGGGAAATACCCAAGAGAAGATGACAATAAATCTTTTGATAAACAGTATAGTAAATGATGGCAATCCTACTATAGACAGAAGAATGAAAATGTTTACAGAGAGGGTGGTATCTACAGTCCCAACAAATCACGTCATATGCGCCTAAAGCTTCGCCCGGAAAGCACTTCGTAAAGAGCCGAGAGCAGAGGGACCGTCGTAAATCTGCTGTTCGACCATTCGGGTGTTGATCTATACGGGTCAGTATTATATCAAGGGAGAGAGGTTTGAACAGGGCATGCATACATGTTGGGGACCGAGCGCATCCACAGTCTCCACACCGAGGAGGCGCATGCAAGTCTTGGTTTCGTCGACAAGAACTATAGGCGACCGTTAGTATGGATAGATGTATTAAATTAGAGCGGTACGTACTCTGCAATGTCCTGCGAACGCCGTCAGGGCCACCGGCTGCCAGACCCCACAGAGCAGGGCGTCCAAGACCAACTGCCTTAGCTCCAAGGCAGAGCGCCTTCACAACGTCTGTGCCACGACGAATACCGCCATCGACGTGGACCTCGAGCTTATCGAAGACCTCGGGGCAGTATTTGCGAATCTCCAAGAGAGTGTGCACGGCTGGCGGGGCAGTATCCAAGGCCCGGCCACCATGGTTAGAGAGGATGATTCCCCTAACCTGCGGGGCGTGCAATGAGGCAAGGTATGCATCCTCATGGGTTTGCAGACCCTTGAGAATAATAGGCAGATCGGTATGCTTGGCCAACCAGGGCAGAGTCTCCTGCCATGTCAAGGACGGGTCGGTTCCGGCAAACAGCTGCTGGCCAACACCCCCAGCTCCGCCCGATCCACTCACATCGGGAGTGTCATCAGCCGTGCGCTCAGCAGCCTTCACGCCACTTGATACGGGTGCTGAGGCGCCCACGAGACTGTTTCGCTCATCCTCTTCACGCTTACCCGGTACGGGGGCATCGAGAGTAAGAACAATGAACTTGATAGCCTTGAGCTTCTTGATACGTGCCAGCATCGCCTCGCTTTTCTTTCGGTCAATCTGCACATAGAGCTGCCAGCCGAAGACCTGGTCTGGAGCTGCATCTTTGACAATCTGTTCTGGAGTCATTGATGCATTGTTGGAAATGACTTGCATGGCACCGAAGCTTCGGCATGCCTCCGCAATACCCGCTTCGCCGGAAGGATGGCCGAGACGGGCCATGGCCGCGGGAGACACATAGATGGGTATTCCCAATTTGTGTCCCAGCACTGATGTATCCAAGTCGCACTTGGTGCAGTCAACAAAAACTCTCGGCCGCAGAAGAATAGATCGGTAGACCTCGGTGTTAAAGCGCTTGGAGAATTTGTCGTCCGATGCCGAATAGTAATAGGCCCATGCTTTTTGGCTAACTTGCTTCGTGGCTACTTCTTCGATTTCGTCTAGGTTGAGGAGATTTTGCATAGGAGGGGGTCCTGCCGCCGGCTCCTGGGGCTTTGCTGGTGTCTCATCCTTGGGTAATGTGTTTGGATCCACTGTTCCAAGGCAAGACTCTGGTTTGAGTTCTTCCTCTAGAGTACCCGGAGGGTGAATAGGGTCATATTCCTCGGTGGCATCCTTGCCTGAGAGCTTCAGAATTATCTTGGCACCACCGGGGTGACTTGACAGAAAATCGGTGACCTAATATAGCCAATGGCGTTAGCTCTTGTGTCTTACTTCGCTGGCGATCAATTGCAGACGGGAATGATCATACATCATAGACCTTGCCGTATAGAATCACCCAGCAGCTCTCCGGCGTGTTGTGCTTCGCAACTGTGCAATTGAGTCAGCGTGGCCCCACGAATTGACTGGAAACCCCGTTTATCCGGTGCGGAGAAACGTAAACGTACCTTCTGCAGCGTCGAAGACCTTTGCCATGTTGAATCAGTGCAGCGCAACAATCGCAGATAGTCGCTTTCACATGCGAAGATTCAAGAAGAGAGGGGAAAAGAGACAAGTTAAAAGAAAAGTCGGGGAAAAGGAAAGTGTTCGGAGAAGGCGCCGACCGTCAACGATGAGCGTGTGGGGGTTTCTTGGGGAAATTCCCGGCGATGGGGCTCCCTCGTTAGGCAAATTCGATAGCCGACCGTCTCGAGCATTGGAAACACCCCCACGTCATTGGTGGGGAATTTACACGGGGGTTTTTGCACGACTCAACAGCCAGTGGGAGGCATTCTGGAATTCGCAGTCATCAGTACATGGTGACTCCAGACTTTCGGAAATCGATCTCCAAGGTTCTAGAGTGCCAAATGTGCCAGAATGCTGTTTGTGGTTAAATGGTTGATGCTAAGCCGAAAACAGTCGCAGATGAGAGGCGATGAGGAGATGGCCGAGTCCACGTGAGCACTAATCACGCGGTTTCCCTCTCCATCTTTCCCCATCCCAATGACCGCATCGACTGCCTTCTCAGGGTACTTCTCAAGGTACTTCTCAGGAACCTCAGCCTCGACACAGCTGGACGGGCACTTATCACCATGTTCGAGGTGTGTGTTGACTACCATACATATTTTGACTCTCGCATAATTTGTTTTTTCTTGCCTTGTTCCACCTCACTAACTGAACTAGCGACGAGCGGCCGATCGATATCGTCTGCGGATGCACCGTGCCCGCTCCGCAGTGCTGACCTCGGACGAAATTGTCGAGGTGCGCGCCGCTCAGCGAACATTTGAAGGTGCCTATGTCCGAACCGCCCTCTCCCAGTTCTCCTTCGCCCTCGTCGTCCTCAAGATCTTCACCGCCGAATTCTACAGCATCGGTGCGCTCTTCGCCATTTACGGTACCGGGGTCCTGATTATCGGGCTATTCCGTCGCTCCCAAGGAAACCGACAATTTTTCTCGGAAGTGGGAGATGATGGCATCCATCGACACAAGTTTCGGACCAGTGGAAATGCCGTGGTAGTGCTGACTGCGCTGAGTGTAGCAGCATACGCCTGCTTGATCGGCCTCACTTTAAACCTGAGCAACTAGTCAAATCCGGGTTCTCGGGGGTGTGGTGGGATACTACTCCGCCCCCTATTCATGGAACACCCTCCTGCAAGACCACATCTTCCGCGCACAGAGGATCACGCCCGCTCTCACCCTCCTTCCCCCCCCTGCGTTACCGCCAAGCGCCAAGAATGATGTACCACACCCCCGGCGACATTATCATCAGCCCCCGGGTACGGGCGGCGGAGGAGAGCACCCGTGAGCCCGCGGCGGCGTACAGTTGGTCGGAGTCCGATCTGCTGTGCTGGGGACCGAGAAACCGCCAAGGAGGCCGAGTATGTCGGAATGGGAGGAAGACAAGCCCGAGCGGTGAGGCGTACGTCGTACAAGGCGTCCCAAGAGTCGGCTGTGCCTTCACCGGAGTCGTTCGGATTGAAATTGGTCGATGCATTGCATGCTTATGACCTTAATTGGTCTTTTCAGCGACTCTGGATGTCCGCGGACTGGGCGCTACTTGCTTGGCAAGACGGGGAGACAAACCCCATATTCATGCCTACCGCAACGCCTCGGTGGATTTTCTGGAGTTATGGGGTTATGTATTGCAGATTGCAGAACGGGGGATCTACACAGGGGTAACAGATTGGAGCTATGGAGGCTGATCCACCATTCTGATTTGGCCTGTGGATGTTCGAGCCAAGCATTCTGGGTAAGATAAAGATCGATGTATCGCCAATAGACTCGCAAGACCTTCCTCGTCCTTTCTCAGGAGAGCGTGTATATATAGAAAGCTAGAAGACTGCAAAATCCAATCTCTCGAGCTCTGAACGGACATTTCGCATTGCATAGAATCTCACTTCATAGTTGACATCATATCACGAAGCCACTTATGCCCCCAAAGATCCACCAAGTGGGTTCTGGCGATCAGTGTTCAGTGACTTCATTTACTGGGGAAAGCGCTCTTGTGCTTTGAAGTGAACTTTTCCTCATCTTCAAGTTTCTATCTAATTCCAACAGCGTAGAAAGGAGAAGACAAGTCACCTCACCACTTTGACTCGTGTCAGCACCATCACGTTGTCTTTCATCAACCTCAACCTCACCCCCTCGCCGTCAATCGACCATCACCCTTCCTTTCAGTGAACTTACCTGACCCTCAAACCGCCCCAAAAACACCATCATCCGGAGAATCCAGAAACCCCGTCTCATTTATTGAACTCTCTGGCTTATCTGTCGCGTGCTGGAACTCTCCGATCGTGGGAGTGAGGCTGCTCGCCAACCAGATCACTGAAGTGAAGCACACAGTCGAAGTGACGTTTTTGCCGGAGTTGAGTCATCCGCCTCTCCCGCACCCTCCTTCTTTCTCCCCTCCCGCTTTGTTCTTCAGGGCTTTTTTTTCATCAAAGAGATCCTGTCCTCATCCTTGAGAGCACAAATTCAACTCCTCAAACCCCCGAAGACCGGGTCCTCAGTACTCTCAAATACTGTTTTCCCCGGAAGATCCGATCATCCTTTAGCCGGGGATGGCGCAGCATTCCTCCATCGCGCGGTCGGCTATCATGACGTCGGCCACCTCGCCAGATCTCACAGGCCTGGGCGATCAAAGAATTATGAACCAACGGCCCAACGGCATCAGTTCCCACGGAGCTAGTCTCGGCTCGGGAAAAGAAGGAGCTCTGATGCCTCCTCCGAAGACTGTGGTCGGGAGAGCGCTAGGGAATGACCTGCATTCCGATGCCCACAAAACCTCACAGCCGCCCAAGGGCGGAGTCGGAACCGCTCTGACTGACACTCCGATTTCTACCGCACCCCCGTCCCCACAGATGTGAGTATCCCCTGCGTCTGAGTCGTCAATATTCGTCGATGGCCACTGAGTCTAGAACCTTGTCTCGTGTCAAATGATTGCTTATTCCTCCCCGGACCTATGAGAGCTGACCTGGGATCGGCAACCCTGCGATGTGCCTCGGGGAGTCGGGTGAAGTCCCTCCCGCAAGCGCGGGCCTGGAGCTTGTCCCGACTCCCAGAGACGCAAAGCTTGGGCTTGACCGCTACTGACTGGTTCTGGGTTGATGTGGCTGAACCCGCTTCTGCAGCCTCACTATGGGATCTGGTTGCATTTTGCTCACGAGTCTTCGGTGGCTCGGCTCTTGCTTGTGATAATGACTCTTAGCTAACACACCCATCTCTCTACAGCAATGGCATCTCTACCACGAGCACCCCCAGCCGAGTTCGTGCAACCACTCTTGATATTCCCGGCCTGACCAAGTCCAAGGTCTCCCCGGATGGACGCATCGCTCAGCGTGATGTCGGCTCCAAGCTTGTCATTGTCATGGTTGGCCTGCCGGCTCGAGGCAAGAGTTACATCACCAAGAAGCTTGCTCGATACCTGAACTGGCTCCAGCATGATACCGAGATCTTCAACGTCGGTGAACGTCGTCGTGTGGCTGCTGGCAAGTCACCCTCGCCAGCCAAGGGTGGACGTCCCCTGGAGAAACGTCCGAGCAATGTCCACAAGGATCTCGTGGACTCCGTGCGTCGACTGAGTGTCAGCGTTGGAACGATGAACCAGAATGAGTCTTCTCCGCCTCAGAATGCTTCGCCACCAAACGATACTGCCCTTCCGCCTCCAGTGATTCCGGCCAAGATTCTCATCAACGGACAGGAGCCTGGATGTTCCATCTCCCAGAATGGAAGCACCGTGATCTCAACCGATGCAGGCTCTGACCAGTCTTTCAGCAACGAGAATGTCATCAGAGAAGCCTCCCCAGAGCCTTTGGATCAGAGTGCAAACTTCTTCGATCCCCAGAACCAGGCTGCTGTCAAGCTCCGTGAGCAGGTGGCCCTGGACACTCTCGATGAGCTACTCGAGTACATCCTCGAGGAGGGTGGCAGCGTTGGCATTCTCGATGCTACAAACAGCACCATGGAACGTCGCAAGGCTATTGTCGATCATATTCGCAAGCGCGCTGGCCCCGAGCTCGGCATCCTGTTCCTTGAGAGTCGCTGTGTGGATGAGAACCTCTTGGAGGCCAACATGCGACTGAAGCTTTCTGGTCCTGACTACAAGGGCCAGGATCCAGTCACTGCCCTGGAAGATTTCAAGAAGCGTGTGGCTTTGTACGAGAATTCGTACGTTCCACTTGGCGAGTACGAGGAAAAGCACGACATGGCCTACATTCAAATGATCGATGTCGGTCGCAAGATTGTTTCGCATCAGACACATGGCTTCCTCTCCTCTCAGGTCGTCTACTACTTGCTCAACTTCAATCTTTCTCCACGCCAGATTTGGATCACCCGCCACGGCGAGAGCCAGGACGATGCCGCCGGCCGCATTGGTGGAGATTCTGACCTCAGCGAGAATGGCAAGCGCTACGCAAAGGCGCTGACTCGCTTCGTTGATCACCAGCGGAAGCAGTGGGAGCTCTACCAGCGTCAGAAGAACCTGATCAAGCACTTCCCACCCCGTCCTGGTGACAGCACCCCTCCCAATCCGTCGTACATTCCTCGTGATCGCCCTCGCAACTTCTGCGTGTGGTCGTCAATGATGAAGCGTGCGGTTCAAACCATTGAGCACTTCAATGAAGATGACTATGACGTCAAGGAGATGCGCATGCTCGACGAGCTCCACTCCGGAAAGATGGAAGGCATGACCTACAAGGAGATTCAGCAGCAGTACCCTGAGGAGTATGCACACCGCAAGAAGGACAAGCTCTTCTACCGTTACCCTGGTCCCGGTGGAGAAAGCTACCTGGACATCATCAACCGTCTCCGAACTGTTATCGTTGAGGTCGAGCGTACCACCGACCACGTCCTTCTGGTCAGCCACCGATCCACCGCCCGCGTCCTCCTTTCTTACTTCCGCGGTCTGAAGCGCGACAAGGTCGCCGACCTGGACGTTCCCATGGGCATGCTGTACATGCTGGAGCCCAAGCCATATGGTGTCGACTTCAAGGCTTACCGGTACAATCCTGAGACCGATTGGTTCGACTACGTTCCCAACTATGAGCTGCACCAAGTTGGTGCACAGTAGATTTGCAAAGCCGAATCTTACTCGCCTTACTTGGGGCTTTTGGGTTCCACATTGCTCCCCATCTTATGACATGCTATGAATTGCAGCGACATCTTTTTCAACATCACATCCACTGGCCGTTACTATACAGCCTAGTCAACATTATCAATATCCATATCCATATCCATCCCTACAGATGATTTCTCGCCTTAGCCCCATGTCCCGTTTTCCACTCCTGTTTCTGATGGGGTCGGGTCTCTCCTGTATCTCTACCCATCTCCCCGACCCCTCCCTGTATCATCATTCCCAATCTCTCGCCACTTCACTTCCCAGCTCCGCTTTTGTTTTTCCACCCTGGTTTTTGCTTTGTCCCAAACCCCGCTGCATCAACGGGCGTTTTGGATTTTTCTTTATTCTTATCATCAGGCTTTTCAACTCTATGTTTTTCATTTTTCTCACCGCGCGTCTTTTGCATGGGTTTGGCGTTCAGGCGGGTGTTATGCTACCTATGACCCGCCCCCGGGCGTCACGACTACATGATATTCCATTTTTTTTTCTTCGTTGGGCATTCTCGATGCTTAGCGATACTGGGTTGATAGACCGTGACGGTGAGACATTTGCTTTTTTTATGCTTTTGTCGCCGGAAGTTAGGCGTTACCTTAGTGGTCATACACATATTCTTATCCATTCTTATTCTTCTCTATCCATTATGTGTGTCGTAGCTGTATATCTTTTTCGGGGTAGTAAGATGGCTTGCTAGTTGCTTGTTATTTTTACTCCTCTGACTAGAAGGTATTTGGGGGGTATTTTCTGGTCTTGAGTCGTGCCTGTATCAGCCCCCGAGGTGGCAGTTTTTTTTGCGCTTTACGGAGCTGTCATATTGTTGGAAATGGTAGTTATTCGGTATAGTAGAATTTGAAAACAGATTACCCCCAGAAACACACACTTTCTTTCCTAGCGCCCCCACTCTGGTCACGCTAACCCATATTAGGCTAGAGCAGCCCCACCATGTTGCGTTCAATGTATCTCTAGTAGATTACCAAAATTGCCGTAATAACAGATTCTGGCATGATGCATCATATTTACAGTAACGCCGGCAGTGGTCTCCTAAAATGTGGCTAAGACCTTGTACCTCATGAAGCTCCAGAACACAATATTATTTATGTTGCTATATGTTACCGTGTGTTACACTCAGTCACGAAGATATCAAATCAACATGATAGCATTCAACGAAGGTCTCAAGGCTGAAGGGAGAAGGAAGAAGGAAAGGAAGACAATTCGGAGAGAGGGGATTTAAGTACACAACTTCCTCAAAGCAAGCGAACAGACATCTGAGGCAGATACCCGTGAATGGCTACGCCTGAGGTTATTCCTATATCTTCCGATCTCCTTTGTTCTCGCCAGAACGTCACATTCGTCACACCGTGGTGCCTATTATGGCATTCCATACATATCTATAGGAAGTAGCTAAGATACTAGGCACTATCGTAGACCCCTGTTCAGGAAGGGCAGTGATAAGCGCCCGAGGAACATATTAAGTTAAACGGACACTTATAGAAACAGGAACTATTACAGAAATTCCGTATCGACCACAGTTAAATTAAAGTGTCTGCAACTCCGGGCAAGCATACCCGAATATAGAGCGGTTTGTTATGATTGCGCGCGTGCTAGAGGACAACTGGTGAATTTAGTTTTTTGTTATCGTAGAGCGGTTCTCCCTTTAGGGCACTAGCAAGTGCCAGAGGGGTATGTTAAAGCTGACAGTTGTCATCAACACATGGTTGGCCGGGAAGACACTATATAATTAGTACCAATTAGGCCATACTCAAAGTAGGGTAGAGAATCATACCTTAATTCCGCAGCCACCGCAGTTATTAGGGTCAGTCCTGAACACTGCGCAGACACCATCGCAGTCCACACCATTGGTACATTGACAAGTGCCTGAAAAGCATGAACGGTCAGACGAACACTATAGGATTAGTATCTATCAGGTTATAATCGGAGCAGGGTAGAGAATCATACAGTAATTCCGCAGCCACCGCAGTTATTATGATCTGTCTGCAAATTTGGGCAGGCATTATTGCAGAGCGGTTCTCCGTTGGAACACTGACAAGCGCCCGAGGAGCATACTAAGCCAGATAGACACTAACATTGAAGTAAGCCTAGATCGGCAGTAATGTGATAGGAAAACCATAGATTATGTTACCTACAGCTTTATTGCACTGCCCGCAATTTTTTATGTCGGTACTCGTATCTTTGCAAGCTCCATTGCATAATTGCTGGGACGAAGAGGTTTTGAAGGGGCCACAAATGTAACAAGGCCCTCCCCCACGCAAAGCTGGGAGCACACAGGTAATAGTTGGGTTCGGGTAATTATGAAGACACCATGTAGTGCATTCAGCAAGCTTGATCAAAGGATTTTGACACCAAACTGGGGAGGCTAGATGTGTTGACTATATCAGATAGCTGGACTAGCGGACTGCTTCGGTAATGGTCTTACCTAGTGCAAGAAGCAGAAGGGTTGTTCCTCTGGCCATTTTTGATTCAACTTAAAGATATAAACTAATACAGTAAGA
The DNA here is from genome assembly GCF_028828155.1 of Penicillium subrubescens. Classification (NCBI taxonomy): domain Eukaryota; kingdom Fungi; phylum Ascomycota; class Eurotiomycetes; order Eurotiales; family Aspergillaceae; genus Penicillium; species Penicillium subrubescens. The sequence continues at coordinate 1,446,226 of NW_026643151.1, read as the reverse complement.
GCATTCAATAGTGTTTCTGGTTCACCTTGATATCCGCGGAAAGGATATGTGAACATTTATAAATATTGTATGACATATATCTGACGTCCAAGACTCGATGTAGATTTAATGAAGACTGATTGTGCCCACTTACGCAGTATATTGTACCAAGTGAGTTTTAAGATCCCTGGTTTCTAGTTGTTCAAGAGAACGATGTCAGGTGGCGAGGCCTTTACTAGATAAAGAGGATAATGGTCTAGGCTCGACTCGCTTAGATCAGAACTTGGATTTTGACCAGCGCTGCATAGATATTAAGGTTTGTCAACTATCTGGTCCGAGTCTATTGGTCAGCCGGGCTAGTCTTCGTAACTTATAGTCGTCCCACCCCGCTCACCAGTTTATAAGATGCATATGTTAATTGAACTAGAATTCTGATCTTAAATAATTTCCTAACAAGAGAGGGTGGTTAGGAGGGTCCAGTTGCTTGAGATATCTACCTTCTATATTAACAACTTCTTATATATATTATTGTCACGGGCCAGTGCCCAAATTAGTCACGTGTACCTTAGCATGTTGACATAGAGAACACACAGGAAGAACCTCTCTTCTTCAAGCTTTTTGTACACAGTTTTGTAGCTTAGTTAGATTGAAATCAAGTCTTGCTTCAAGCCCTTCACATCTTAAGTCATGAAACGTTTGCGGCAAGAGATGCTATCTTCAGTCATAGAGGGTGGCCACATAACAAAAAGAGACCAAACAGGGAAACGGCATATTATGCGTCTTTTATTAAAGAAAGTGATTTGGAACCATTTCAATCATATTTAGAAGCGGTCGCCGATCATTGACTAATAGAGCTTCGTCCTATGAAGCGATACGAAGTACTGTTCTACCAACGGAGGCCACCCAGGAGATGACAAGTTCATCTTGTTCTGTTTTGAATATCAAATGGCCACGGGGTGCTTGGGTCAATATGATCTCCCTCATGCCAGAACCTGTTAGTACGACAATTTTGGTAATCTACTAGAGATACATTGAACGCAATATGGGGGGACTGCTCTAGCCTAATGCGGGTTAGCGTGATCAGAATGGGGCGCTGGGAAAGAAAGTGTGTGTCTTGGAGGGGTAATCAGTTTTCGAATTCTACTGTATCCGGTGCTGCATGAATTACGCGAAACGGTTCAGCGTGCCCATCAGGGTTTAGTGCAGCCAGCTGACCTCTCGTCCCGGTGCGTGGTGCTATAGAGTCCTTTCCATCGCCGCTTCAACATTTTGCGGTTTTTCACCCTTCCTGCTCTTTCTTTCTCCCATTTCCCTATGTGCGCCCGGCTAGTGAGGCCATTTTGCCATTAATCTGGATCACCGAGCTCCGCCGCCACTATGGTCGCCGGCGCGAACCGGCCCGTCCGTGGCCGTCTTTCGAGCCCTCGAGCACAGATTTGCGGTGCTCTCCCCTCAACTTGACTGGTTTCCGCTCAGCTCGCCCGTCGTGGCGCTCGAGTTGAAATCCTTTTGGTCCCCTGCCAGCTTCCTCGCACGTCAATCGGTTGGCGGATCATCGAGTGTGCACGTGAACAACCGGACTGTGCCGGCCGCCATTCTGCATGAGCTAGTGGTTGTGAAGTCCGCGAGGGTTGACGAGATGATGACTGTTCTTTCACAATGACCGCATGGCTTCACAGTCGCCATGTCAAAACTTGAAAACGATCTCTGATCCGGAGGACCTCGCCGAGCAACCTCGTTAGCTCGTGTGCAAACATCTATTCGTCTACGTAGTTTTCCTGTCGTCGTCCGCCGAGCCAGGGTTTTCCTGCGGTAGTACCCTGCACGCATCAGGCACATAATTGATTGTCAGACAGGTCTCGTCATGGATATCATGCTGCCGAAGCATTTGCTCTCTGAGCTTGAAACTGACCCTGGCTCGCCCGCCCTGCAGAATGAACCAGGCGTGGTTTGTCCAACGAGAGGTATAAAGCCATGTGCCACGCCCGCCGTCTTGGGGAAAGTAGTCACGATTCAAACTCACCTTTCTCTTTCATCCAATTGCTTGTGATAACGCGAAGGGGGGTGGGCGGGCCTGCTGCGGTGCCGAAAGGTCTCGTGTGATATTTACTTCTCTACAAAATAGATCACGAGGCGAAGCAGGGACTTTGGGGACGGCGTATTACGAACCTCTTGAGGGGGTGTGGAATACACCTTTCAGAGGAGTGAGGCAAAAAAAATGGTTGACCAGACTGGGGTTCGACCAGGACCTTGTCGGTGTTAATTACACGTGATAATTAAGGGGTATCGGTGGAAAAGTCACGGTTGTGCGTGCTCTTTTATCCCGACCCCGTGGCATTCCCGCCAGTAACCGTAATGTTACATCCTGGCGTCAGCGCCTCGAGAATAAAGTCACATGATTACTCACCAAAGAAGCTAAAAACAAGGGTAGAACCATTCCATGACGTATCAAAAATTGATGATGTCGGTTTAAACGATTTCTCGGCCACTTATACTCGATTTTAGGAGTGATTGGCTTCTTTACTTTCGGTCATTCATTCTGCACACTTTACCACAATGTCTTGGCCAAGTGGCCTAGGAATTGCTCTCACAGAACCATCCGTCTCATCAATAGCACATACTGAAACGGGTGACATTGCGCGAATCTTCCAAGAAAGACATGTCGTGAGTCAAGGTCTTCATCAGCGGCACATTCAAATGATTGGCTTAGCTGGTACTGTCGGCTCTGGGCTTTTTCTCAACTCTGGCCAAGCCCTCGCAATGGGAGGACCCTTAGGTGCCTTCCTTGGCTATTCTATTATGGGGCTTGCTGTTTCTAGTGTCGTCCTCATAATCGGAGAGATGGGTACCTTAGTGCCTCTCAGTGGAGGCCCTGTTCGATATTCAGAGTTGTTTCTCGACCCTGCCATGTCCTTCGCAAATGGATGGAACCAAGTATGCTCGTACCTGGTCACTATCCCTGCTGAGATCGTGGCGGCATCGATCTTAGTCGAATTTTGGAGTTCTGTCAGTAGCGCAGTATGGATCACGGTTTTCGGTATACTTATACTGGTGACTGCGTTATTGTTTATTCGATTTTATGGAGAGCTTGAGTTTGTTTTTGCAATGTTGAAGATCGTCCTGATCATTGGGGTCGACATTATGGCACTAGTGATAACCTGTGGTGGAGGTCCAAGTGGCCAATCAATTGGATTCAGATACTGGAAGAATCCAGGGCCTTTTGTCCAATATCTTGGTATCAATGGTTCCTTGGGTCGATTTCTCGGTTTCTGGTCAACTCTGAATAACGCAACATTTGCATACGCAGGTGTTCAAAATATCACCCTTGCGGGAGCCGAGACGAGATCTCCAAAGCGCGCTATTCCGAAGGCATCAAGGCGGATCTTGATTCGGATTTTCATTTTCTATGTTCTTTCCATATTTATGATTGGTCTTGTTATTCCTTCAAATGACCCATACCTTATCCATACAACCGGCACGGCTTCCCAGTCTCCGTTTGTTCTGGCCGCTAACCGGGCAGGAATACGGGATATACCTTCAATCATCAATGCTGCTATAATTGCTTCTGCTTGGTCTGCTGGAAATTCTTTTATGCTCTTTGGCTCCCGAATTCTCTTCGGCATGGCAATGCAAGGATCTGCTCCAGCTTTCTTTGTCCGGCTGAATTGTTTCAGGGTTCCGTATGCAGCCATTACCTTTTTCGGCTTATTTATGTGCCTAGGGTATATGGTTGTCTCTAACACAGCAGTAACAGTTTTTAGCTGGTTACAGGCCCTTGTGGGAGTCTCGACATTGATTGATTGGATAGTCATTTGTGTTGTTTACCTTCGATTCTACTACGGTTGCAAGAAGCAAAGAATCGACCGACATAAAGAACTCCCGTGGGCTGCGCCATTTCAACCTTTTTCAACTTGGGCTTCACTTGTTCTGTTCCTGCTCCTGCTTTTCACCGGAGGGTTCAGCACATTCATTCGTGGTCATTGGAATGCTGAAAGATTTGTCTCAGCATACATCAATATTCCGATATTTCTGATTCTTTACTTTGGCTACAAGTGGTGGGGCAAAACACATATCATCACTTTAAGGAAAATTCCGATTGTTGGCTTGATGCAGTTCTCCCTCAGCCAGGAAGCCTCTGAGCCCGAACCGCCACCAAAACGGAAATTTGAGAAGTTTAATATTCTCTGGTCATAAATGTTAACGAATATGGTTCAGGGCTGAGATACCGTGATGAACACTAGCGCTTAATCATTCTATAAGGGAACGTAGCCCCCAGAGGAATGATATCTACTTCTTCATTGTGGAGTTGCAATGCTCTTCACCCAATGTACTTGGCGAAATCTGTGGAAATATATGGGGCTCCTCGGGATCACAATTCCGACAGCGATTGAGGCTTGCATAAAGTTCAATTTCGCATTGCTGTTCTCGCCTGCGCCTGCGCCATATTTCATTGTAGTAACAGAGAATCTTGCTGATGGACGGCACGCATGCGCAAATAAGGCCTAGTCCACCTTCCGCATTACTGTATTGATTAAGTATGATTCTTAAGGAATTGGGGTTCGAAGAAAAGACTCACTCGGACAGTAAAACTCTCATGAACACGTCGATGTCATCAGGGCTATTTCTTTGACATATGACCAGCACCAATCGGTAGATACTGAAAGCGACGGCAATACCTCCTGATCCGAGAATGACAATGGTACGTAGCTTTTTAGACATAGGCATATGTAGCTTCCAAGACAAACATATTGGAAAGATGAGTATGGCGAGGTCGGTAATGACACTGACAAGCGAATCAGTGATGATGATAGCAGACCGGTTCAAACACGTCCCATCGTGATAACTGAAATCCCAGAATAAGTAAATCGGGCTGCAAGCAAAAATTTTCACAAATAGTATGACAGTATAGTACGCGATAATGAAACCCAGGAAAGTGTACAAGGCGATTACTTTTCCCCGATAGGGACTCCACAGCCGGATCATGATATATATTAGGGAGGTCTTGACGAAAAGAACCATGGGGACGTAGAACATCGTGGCTATGTAGAATATCTTATTAATCAGCATATATTGCTTCGAAGGAGCTTGACAATTTTGGTACTTTGTATTTGATTTCACGATCCCAGGTCGCGGACGGGTTGGAAGAAATTGCACCTCCAACATAGGTATCTGCAGCAGATGATTCATAAGCAATTTGGATTAAGCCGTGCATGTTGACTGGAACTCCTTACAAAGCAGAGTTGAAATTGAATGACCCACAAAGAAGATCTGTCATGTGTCAGGGTACATATAAGTAGTCTGTCAGGTTCGCGTCTTCGTACCGACGCTGCATAACATGATGCTGCCAAGATAAACTGAGAAACCTATGGGTTTGAAAATCAGACGTACCATCCTCCACCCCGAACGCGAGATGTAATTTGTATTTGGCAAAGGCTCGTATAGCGACTAAGAGCGGAATTACACTGAAGCAAAGAAATTGCGTGACCAGGCTGATTGACTCCAAGTTCCCACGTTTCTGTGGCGAAAGGTTCATAGCTGAGAGAGAGAGTCAACGTATAGAATAATTATCGTTTCAAACAACTCGGATCTCCAAAAACGACGGATAGTTGCATATTGTAGATGAGATGGATTCCCCCAATTGGATACAGGATAGTATTCGTGACAGTCGTGGTTGGAGCAGTGCGGCAAACCCCATGGAGAATGAATGATGTCAGGCTGACTCGATACCCCCAACATTGGGGTGAAGCCCGGATATGAGGTTTACCCCACATAATTTTTGTATTTTTCCTTAAAAGGGGTCGATCGACAAATTACACAGGAATCTAACCGTGCCGAAACTAGTAGTTAGTTAAATAACTAAGTTAAGTGCTTCCTAAATATTCCACTAAAGGGCCTTGTGAGGGGTGCTGTGGTCAGGAGCGTACCGTCCTGAATAAGATCTGCGACTCTCTTTGACCCTTAATCCGCAGTGGAGAAATACGTGAAAGTTTTTAGGGCAGTATTATTAACTATGACCGAGGGAATCTATGGGATGGGAACTGAGTTAGCACCTCAAATGCTCCTCTTAGTGCCGGGAACGACGATAGGTCTTAAGGATGACATTAACTAGCTCGAATAAATAGCGGAGGTAGGATATGCCGTTATCCAGTATGTTATTGTCGAAACATGGAGCGGTAACTTACCTACCGGTAGGACAGAGTTGGAGTAGCACCATGTATCTTAGTCATCTCGGATGTAACTAACTATTCGAACCTTCCCATGGTAGTCATTCTTTTTCCTCAATCAATCAACCTTTGCATCCAAGATTGGTTCCGCTTGGTCCTATCCTCGATTCCAATCGCCTATTAGGATTACTAGCCATTACTGTCTCAGCTTGCTCCGACAGTTATGATCTGATTGGTCTGGTGTATGCACTCGTACGCACACGCTTAGTACGGGGTATCGCACACATATATCGACAGTCTCTATCACGTCTAGTAGTACTTCCGCCCTCGAATCGCTTAGGGCATCGTCTCCGCCCTAGGCCGGGTGGTGTAGGTTAAAATCGCCGTGAACTAGGCAGGGAATCCCTTTCTGGTTCTGCTCTTAGACCGTCGTAGCACGCCCTATAAGAGCTCCAGAGCTACCCTATGTTGCTAGTCGTTATATACGTTGATGATTCGAAGCTGCCTCGACAACTCGGTTTTAATGCGAACCCCCTGGCAGTCGCGGTAGTGTACTAGGTGAGTGTGTCTGCTGAGCGTCGTCGAGATAAAATACACTCTCTCCCCATGCTGCCCTGTCTCAATAGCCGGCGGAAACAGCAGCTCAGGCGTCTGCTTTAACGGATTGTGAGTGTTATCCTGGAAAGGATTCTCCCAGGGCTCCTGGATAGCGATGATATCGGCGCTGATAACCTCCTGTTCACGCAGAAACTGAGCCATCGCCACATCCTCTGATCTATGCACGTTATTTTGATATATTTTGAGCTCGCGGCTCATCGTTCCCTCTCCGTGTACTGGCTGGGAGGTGTGCTGATTCAGTGGCGGTTCGACCTGAAAGATTTCCTGCTGTGTGTTTTGCGTCTCCCGGCTGAGCGAATATTCATCTCACTAACGCATTGGTGGCCTAATTTTGGGTCCTCCGATACCCTGTCATTTCCCCGCCGTCCTCGGCAGCGCCCCCAAAGGCTTGATTAACGATATCATGTCCCCCTTCCTTTGTCAAGTGTGTTATTCAAAGCCTTACCCAAGCTTTACTCTTTCGCTGATTGGATTTTACCGCAAAAGTGGTGTTTGAAATCTTCCTACCTGGCGAAGGATCAATATCGATTACATCACGTATAATAAGACCTTGGAAACAGAATGCCTTACATTGAAGGACCTTGAAAAACCCTCAAGATTTGGTTGATGTGTGAAATATAATGAAATGATATCTCTTATATCTCGAGTCGCCGCCTGGATAAATTCATTGTTTGTTTATTTGTTGATAGTCATCTTCTCCACCTGGCCTACGGCCCATTGCTTGCGACTGAGGTATGCATAGGAAGCCCATTAGAAATCCGGAGCATTTATAACCTTCAGTATGACACCAATGAAGAATGATAATCCCCATGTTATTGGGAGCCGCTAAACAGCTGGTCTACAGCTGTAGCGGACTTTCAATTAAAAGAGAAAGAATTTCATCGGAAAGTCATACTCTGGTACTCAGCAATGTGAGAGTCGACGTCTATATCTTCTAAACGGATCACCGCAAAAAGCAAAAGAGGCAGTCAGAACAAGCCGTCATGACTGGAAAGAGATTGACACGCACTGATGCGTCACTGATACGGTCATTGGAGATTGAAGGGCTAAGTAATAGCAATTATCCCCATCGCGAAGTACTAACTTCATCTGACGACTCTGTACTAGCATATGGAGCCCCACTGTTGACAGTGCTGCCAATGGCAGTGTGACCTTAGATATGGGGAAATTGGTCTAGCACCGTGCCAGTTGCCCCATCATAATCTAAGTTCAACATGCTGACATACTGGTCCAAAGAAGAGAAGGTATGGGGTGAAGTCGGATCACTAAGATCCATACCAAAAGTAGGGCTGCCAAGTCCTAAGTTCAGTTGTAAATCTGTTCTCGGGTATGAAGACTCTGGCCAATTATTTCCTGGTGTTAACTGAGCGGGACCAAAAACATCTTCTATCGAGTCCGGACCGAGAAAGCGCGTGGTCAACGGGCTCGGCGCATTCAAAGTTTGGCTTGAGATCCAATGAGTTGAGTCGAGATTGGAGTTCAGATCCCCGGGGGTTACGTCGAGGGGATCATTCCTGACGATGCTTCGCTGTCTAAGATAGTGGGCATCTGTGGCCGAATGACCATTTTGTACAGGGATGTTCTGCTGCTGAGCCCCCATGAGATTCGGCCGAGACGGAGATTGCGGTCGTTTCCTTTGCGGGATCAATTTCAACGTTGCGTGCTGCTTGTCATTCCCAAGTCTCTCAGGTAGCCGTGTAAAAATGATCTTAGTCTTACGATTAGCTCCCCAACAAAGCTATGATATGCTATTGGAAACAAACTCACACCCAGCGTTTCCGAAAGGCTTTCTGCAGCTGTGCTCTGATAAGCCAGCCTCGTAAGCACATGCCGACCATACTCAGCATCTTTGATTGTCCCCAAAGCGTTCTCAACTTCCGCGTTCTCCCAAACATTAAATGTTAGAGCGAGCGTTGCGCAGAATGTTGTATAAATCGAAAACCAATATGGACCGGTAAGAATATCTTGCTTTTCCATCTGTCTGGCGTTGTATATCGTATTTCGGCCGACATCAACACACGCTGCTGCATATGCGTAGCACTGATTGCTAGTGAGGTCGTCCACGCGAGATTGGGAGATGTAGTGGAGGAACGGTTTGTAGAGAGTTATTTGAACATGGGTAAATGCTAGCCGTAGAAGATGCTGGGCTCTTTGAAGTATTAGTGGTGATGATGATCCCAAGTGGTTAATACATTCTTAATTTTGAATACCTTGTTAAATCTTTCGATGAAGCCGGGCCTGGCTGAAGGTGGGTTGGAAGGCTCGTCATCCAGTTTCGCAAATCGTTCTCGACTTCACGAACTTTTGCATTATTGACGACATATGCCCTAGTTTTTTGCGACGCCTCCCTCTGCATTCGTTTCGCCGGATAAACGTCCGTAGAGACTCTGCCTAGAATGCAGGCCAATCGAATATGCGCATTGGATGCCGTTATTAGCGATATCCGCCCTTCTGGCATCGGAAAGATTCCTTCTTTCGTGATATACTCGTCATCAATCTCACATGGCATTTCTTGATCAATATCATCGTCCGAGATGGTCCTTGGAAGGCCGAGAATTGCAATAATGTACGTCTCCAAGGTGCGGATCGTCCAGAATAATCTCTTTCTAGTCTCCCTCTCAACCGAGTCCATTTCTGCTGGCTGGGAACGGTGTAGACCCATTTGGAGAGCGGCGGCCATAGCTGCACTGATGTATGAATGGCAAGTAGGCATAGACGCCGAGGAATGAAGAAATAAGGTCATGAATACAACCGTTTGCAGAGCGAGAATATTTCGACACTGCGCGATATCAATCATTCGGCGAGACGCAGTGAAGAATCTCATCCTTAGTCGATTAGTAAGACTCGCCGGCAAATAACCTTGGGTTCACACATACCCTTCAGATATGGCATGTGTATAGCCAAAGTGCGCCCGCTCATTGCACGAGAAAAGGTAGCCCAAAGCCAGAACTGTATACAAAAGTGGCAGAAATCTATGCTCCTTGTCGGTGTACTGTGCAGGATTCAGGAGATAAATCTCTTCTAACATAAAAAAAAGCTTGGCTTATGCACGAAGTTGAATAGAACACAGGCCTCATTCAAGGCACTAGTGGCCAATTCGATGGCAACCTCTCGTGGTGGCAGTGAAATGAATTCACGTGAGGAATCTTCGAATGCAGGATTCATCAGACGATTTGGTGACTCGAAGATGTCGGATGTGCCTCGCAATCGGAGGTTTGTCGTTTTGTCTTCGATACTCAAATCAGACATGTTGCCAAAACGTTCGCCCAGTCGTCGCACGAATGCAGATGATGATCCGTGACTTTGGTAGTTCCAGTTACCCATATCATCAAGATCCAGTCGCCCCGTTTCCTCAAGTACAGTGGCTAGGTTTGAATCTTGCTCAGGGCTCGCAGGACAGTGCGGGGTATGATGAGGAGACTCTGATGGTTTGGCACCAGTAGATGCCGGAGACTTCATATGAGAGATCGGAAGTTGTAACTTGCTCAGCACAGTTTTATCTAGATGAGGGTCATCCAAATCAAGATTCGGAGCGAGAGCCCGCAGGAGGTTCCGAGCTCGCTGTAGCTTAGACGCAAGATCTTCTACCTCTCGCCGTGAAAGTCGCGTAGATCGTTTGTCCGGTTGATCATAGCTGCAGTCTAGGTCCAATCGTCAAGTGGTCAAATACACTATTAAACTTCTGGTATATGTCCTGGCTCACCAAGATTTAGTGCACTACAGTGCAGGCAAGGGTGTCCCCCATCGCATCGGATTTTCCGTCCACGACATTCATCACAGGCCCTTCTTGCGCGATGCGTTTTTTGTGCTGTTGCAGCCTCCGGAGAGACCAGCTTGTCGGAATTGCTATCCAGTAGCGAGGTATCTAAAGCAGCAGATGGTGCGAACACTTCTTGCGCACCCTGGTGGGTATTTCTCTCTTGTGTTGCGCCAGGATCATTTCGCAAATCTTGTTCTGAAGACTTCGACATATTGAGCGAGGAAATGTTGTAGGGAAGAGCGCAGAGCGAGAATCGGGAATCGCGGAACAAATGGATTGAAGTCGTCCGTCGAGAATCAAATAGAGTTCTACCCGCCCGCTTTTCGGTCGGCGGATGTGCCTTTGGTAAAGGCGGTAAAAGCTGCGGGCTACAACCTCAAAGACTGGCAAGGGCATGCCTCCCACCAAATAGCTGGGAGGTTGAGAATAACGGTTCACTTTCTTCGGGCTTCGTACTTGTAGAGTAAGAGGTAAATTTTGTGGAAGAGAGAGTATTCTGAAAGACTCGTTATAGATTTTATGGAGCCGTTGCTTGTAAGCCGATCATGACAGTGTTGATTGAGCTGTTCTAACCACCCCTAGACGGATTCTAGCTCCTTATAGGCGTTTCAGGAGAGTGTATCTGCTCAGTACGACGTCGGTATTATTTCTATTGCCATGAGCTCTATAGCTTGCAGATTATTTCGAGGACTATAACGGGGTATGGACATAGTGATGATTATAAATACAAGGGCAGCGTTTCCACTGAACCGCCAATATTATCCTACCTAAGGTATTGACATTTACGGAAAACCCAAATATCTAGGTTTTGTCTTCCCAGCGATTATATGTCACAGGCGGTGGAATCTATCCGAGAGCTAATTATTCCATATTCTTGATAAGACGAGTCATTCAGGTCAATTCACTAGGATACACGGTTATCATCGACTGCTTTCATCTTCGAGCTGTTTCAAGCTAGGAGAGACGAGTAAGTCACCAGTAACAGTGCCATGGATGGTAAACACAAATACTACCATCCAGAAGAGAACGAGAATGACTGTGCAGACCTATGAGTAACGAGACGTTAGCAAATCCGTAATTTTACTGACGAGCGCTCAAGCCGTCACAGGAAAGAAACTTACTGTTCCAAGGATTTCAAAGAACCTTGATCCCATCTCTTCACCTAAAGTAATAGTAGACCCTGTGAAAACACCCATCGCAAAGACGATACTCCACCAACCCATGTTGAAGGGTGGTCTTGTCCGTGCACAAGCCATAGCTCCCCAGAATAGCCATGCAAGCCCGAATCCCCACATTAACAACGCAGTGAAGAATCCGAAGACAAAAAGGATGTCCCCTGCATCTGATACGAGAGATAGAGTCTTTGTTAGTGGAAATACGGTTCGAGACACGGCACCCAGCTGCATGATGCCGAATCCGCCCTCTCCCAGTGGACCCAAAGGGAGGAATATAGACGAAAGAACTGCTGGTGGCGGGATACTGTTGAGTGTTAAGCGGTGATAGTAGAGAACGAGGGTGAAGAGTGCGAGAGGGATGCCGATTCCCCAAAGTATGTAGCTGACTATAAGGGTCCAGAGGGCATGGGTAGGGCTCGGCAGTGCGCCTGCAACCATGCCGCCGGTGGCCGCACATATTATGGTAGAGACGATAGGTAGAAGCCAAAAAGGTGTCACGGACGCGATGTCGGTCTTGTGGATGGACATGCTGAGTTTAGTAAAATGAGTTTCTCGTAAGCCGTTGTGCCATCTATTTGCTGTTAGAAAAGTGTCACTTACATATTGAACGGAATGTAGAAGCAGATCACAACAGAAGTCACAGCCTCAATCCACCATAATACCCAGGCCAGAGTTGCAGCCCAGGAACCCCAAGCGGGTACACAAATGTTCACGATTCCTTGGGCTATAATGCCCACGCTCATGGGAAATGTCGCCACGAACAAGGACTCCACGGGATGAGTGATCATAGCGCGCCAGAGGATCGGGTAGCAGATGTACCGTAGAGCCGAAGTTAAGGAAAATATAGCGAAAAGGGTGACGTTGATGACGAAAATCGCCACTGATATCCAGTAGAGCCATGCGCCATTGTAAGGGAGCTTGTAGAGGAGGATCGAGATTATTCCTGTTCCCATGACAATGGCAAACCACCTATTAAATGCATACTTATTATTATTATTGATTAATAAGTGATTTGGAGGATCGATGATACGTACGACGGAGCGAATCTGCGAATGAAGCCGCGCCATGTCGACATCGGGGTCTCAATTGCTGATAATTTTCGTTGATCTGCGCGATCTGTCGTCGGGAGTTGCATGGCCAGCAAGACTCTAGGGTTCAGCGATGCAGATGGAGAGCTCTGCTTGAATATTCGCAATGATGAGTGACAGGGACCAGGTATATCGTCGAGGTTCATTTTGCATATTTATATCGACAGCTACACGATGCCAAATTGTTTCGCTTAAGAGAGGAAACCGAAAAGGCGGATTCGCATTACCAACTCCGTGGCAAGATTAGGGGGTCCCTGAATGGCAAGACATCAAAAGGGCAACGTGAACGTTCCGAATTTGAAAGTGACTAATTCAATTGCGGCATGTTCGGCTGAAGGAGAGATGCTATTGTACGAGCCTGCGGGGAGATTCCCAAACTCCAAGGTCCGGACCCGCCTGGCTTAGACATCGGTAATTACGGGATAAAAATTAGTGAGGGTAGCAGCAAGTATGTGTTCATGAGAAACTAGGGTTTTGGGCTGTATTGCAAGTATCGTCGGAGAAGACGGCAACATGAGAGATCTCATTGGTCGAGACATTAAATCCACGGGATTATATGTCCGTATTACAAAGCATCACGGTAGCGTCTACGAAACCTAACACGTCGAAGTTAACGTTGCCCGGCGGGGCCAGGGTTGTCGGTCCGAGTCTGGAGGTGGAGCTCATGAGACTTAACGAAGCTGGCGTAGGCATGCCGCTATGCTGATCAGCATGGTCACCTTTATCGGCAACAGGGCCGATGGCGAGAAGCGGAGCAGCTGGAGGTGCAAGTCCTGGAAATCCGCATGCACAAGCTCGGTGTGGGCTTTGCTGCTCCACTAATGAGCATGGCTAACTTAGCATCGACTTACCTGGAGTAGTGCCGATGGAGATGACAGACAATAGCGTCGCATGCCAGGGAATCGTAGTACTTGGGGAAGAGAGCATCGTCCTAAAGGTGCAGGTTAATAGGTGTACCCACTTTTTTTCTATATGGGATATGACGATATTTAAGCATATCGTACTGTTCATATATCGAGAGATGCAGGATGTTTCGCGGCAGTCGTCAGTGTTGTTTGTGGGGCCCATTGCACATAGCGTCAAAGGAAACTATATCTAATTTACAAGTAGGCCGCCAAATGTACGCTATTTTTGACGTTTATGATCATACTGGCGAGTGAACTAAATGAATCACGGTATCGTGATGGATTTAAACAGATAGACCCAGACTCGACTTGGAAGGCATTGATAGCGTTGACCGCAAATGGCACAGATATTCTGGTAACGCTATACTGCCTTTAAAGTTTCAGGCCACGGCCCAACCGTGTAACCCAATTTATTGTTCCTCTCTCCGGAAGTGCGAAATCCTCCCCGTGCTACAAGTTTATTCCATTGGACGGGCCGCTGTATCTGCCACCAACCGCGAGGAGTTGCCACAGAGCCCAGACCAGCCGCAAGTCGATGACGTCGCGAGTGTTAGATCCTTGCCGCAGAACCCGCTCAACTGACTGAGAAACTAACAATGAACAGTCGCGTCAAACAGATCCCGAGACCCGAAATACTGATCTTCACGTTGGAAATTGAGATTTCTGGCTGATTAATGAAAAAAAATTGCATTTCCACAGACTTTTTTTTGAGTAGATGACACAGTGTGTCCGTTGCACAGAGAGGGAATTCACGTCACGGTCGCTCTGTCGAACAACCTAGTCCTCGACATTCCCCTGGAGTATTTAAGGGGCCCTCCCCTTTTGCAAACGAAATTTAATCATCTGTACCAAGTGTGATCCCACGACAGACTCACCTACGAGTCAATCCAACCAACTCTCTGTCTCCAAACCCTCCTCATCTTCGCTTATTCCTCAGACATGGCCCATCTGGTTGTCGTTGTCGGCGCCACTGGAACCCAAGGAGGCTCCGTGGTGAACACCCTGCTGAAGGACTCTAGCTATCGCGTCCGCGCTATCACCCGCAACCCAGATGGTGATGCCGGAAAAGCCCTCAAAGCCAAGGGCGCCGAAGTAGTGGGCGCCGATCTTAACGATGAAGAGAGTCTGGTCGACGCCTTTGGAGGCGCCTACGCCATCTTTGCCGTGACCAATTTCTTCGAACCAGCTATGAGTGTTGGTGTCGAGCAGGCAAGAAAGATCGAATATCAGCAGGCCATCAATATGGTCCATGCAGCGAAGAGAACGCCCACTTTACAGCATTACCTTTGGAGCACACTGCCCAACAGCAATGCGCTGTCGAAGGGCAAGTTCAACGTTCATTTCTTCGACGTCAAGTCCTCCGTCGACGACTACATTCGCCAGGACAAGGAGTTCTTGGCTAAAACAACCTTCTTATACTTCTCGTTCTTCTCGAAGAATATGTCGTATCCAGTGTACATCCCAATGTACCTGGTGAGTATCAGCCCTACTTGCCCGAGATCGATCCACCGGATATGTATACATCTTGCCAAGAAGGAACCAGCTAACTTCGTCAACCAAAGAAACCTGCCAACAAGCACGTCCAGCTTCTTCCTCTGGATGGCTCCACGCCTCTCCAATCCATCGGCGACGCGAGCGTCAACGCAGGTGTCTTCGTCCGTTCCGTTCTGAACAACAAGCCCGACGCCGGCACCTACGTACTCTGCGTCGTTGAGGACTTCACCTTCCAATCGTACCTAGAGCTGTGGGGCGAAGCCACCGGTCTTGCGAAAGGGAAAGGCTCGACCGCCGTGGTGACAATCTCATATGATGATTACCGCTTGCTGTGGCCTGGTTTTGGTGACCTGATGGGAGAAATGAATGCATTCTGGCACTTTGCCCGCGATCGCAGCTGGGAGACTCCGCTTGGAGCTAAGCCCGTTGACGCGCGAGATATTATGTCTGCTGAGGATAAGAAAGCGCTTCAGTCGACTGCGATTGCCTTTCAACTGGCGGCGGCCGAGTTCAAGGAATCTATTCATCAGTGAGCGACCTCACCTGAGGTTAGGTCTTTTTAGGGTTAGATAGACAGTAATGACTGCAGTTTTGGTGTTTTCTGTCACTGTTAGCTACTCTTTTGTGATCTTGATATCTAGTATCAACTAAGTGCAAACCAGAAACAACCCCCGAATGCATCTCATATGGAAATTCGTAAGCAAAACGCGCAAGATCATGAACCTTTGCAGAGCAGATGACTGTATGCTTACTGGAGCGACGTGGTCCTGGCAATTTATAGCAAATTATGTAATATTTCAAAAGAATAGCGTAAATTTCATAATGCTGTCTTTAGAACAGTGTTTCTATTTCATGTCTTTACCTCATTGCCCATCAGCTTAGTGTATCATCCTTTGTTCAATTTCCGTGGGCTATTACCCATAGACTGTGCTGTGACTTTGAGAACGCTAAGCAAAATACAAAAGTACTAGTTTGACAACCAGGTATGCGGGAAATATGAAGTTAATCAAAAGATAGCCAGACACCAGGAGGAATATCGGAGATTATTTTGTGGACTTCAATCGAGGTGCTTTTTGCGACTTACCTAATGGAAAAACTAAACGGGCGCCCACCGCAGCTAGGTGGAAAGCACGGTTTCTGGGATATCGTGAGTGGCACGGTTTTCACTATCCTATTCCAGGTACACTAGGCCTGAAATAAAGACACATATTGCTCATTGTTTCCTATCCTCTAAAACCCACTTTGATCATCTTGACGAAATGGAAGCCTCCTTAACCCAGCTAGAAGCTGTCCTGCCATTAACCTAGCTTGGGGCGGTTCTGCTTCGATACATGAACGAGAATAGCTAAGCTATACATGGCAGGACTTTTTGTTATGATATACCCTGGCATGAGGTTATTCCCAAGTGTTGGTGCCTCAGGCTTCCCGGGCCTGATAAGCCGGCAGGCATTCTGTGGAAGCTCGCTGGGGCTTCGGTATTAGTACGTGTACGAACTCCTGCAGGGAACACCCTTAACAGAGGTTACACAAGCCTCGTGTTTCACCCCGCTCCCATTTCCCTACTAAGGATACATCTCCTTCTTGTTTGAGCGATGAGACTGTATATAAAATGACCCATGTTGAAGAGGTTTTACGATCCTCAAGAAACAGTCTTTGACTATCTTACACTATTGACTTGGCCCCATTTCTCCTACCTGATTGACAGGCCTCTATCCTGACTTATAGATATATCCTTACAACCTCTCCCGTGACAATTAAAGACGCTTCTTCGGCAAGAAGAGGTTCACCGTCGCCGCAGGTTAGTCAATGTGTATTAGATTATCATTTCTTACTATTCTTTCTCGACTTGTTTTGTGGGCAGCACAGCCATTTTGTTGACGTGTATCTATCTTAGTTCTGCGGGCTCTTCCAAAAGTGCGCGCGAAGGAAGTGTTCCAAGGACGGGTTATATTGTATATCGATCCATACTGAGGTAAAATGCATTCTAAATCATAGGAGGAAAGAGCCTATACTTTAATGTAGATATGCATGGGTACTGGAGTGATACGTATTCACGCACTGTACAGTAGTCTTCTGGAGAGGTAAACTTCTGCTGAGGTTACTTAAGAAGGGAGTCCCTTCAAGGGACGAGCAACTGCCGTGGTCCGAGGTGGATCTGAACGGACATAAGTTTAAGGAGCCCTATGCTAATTGATTTGCTGTCCATTTCCTGCCTTGCTGTTTTTGTTTCCTTGGTTTTGTTTATTTTTCCTACTGTTGCTGCTCTCGTACAGTTGCACCTCATGGAGAGTTTCTGTGAAAGCCACTAAGCCCATAATGCCGTTCGACCCTCTCGTTCGCGTGGCTGCTCAGCAGGAGCAGTACGTGCTGCATTCATCCTCTGAGAACGCAAAGAGGGGGGTTTCTCGAACTTTGCGAAGCTGACTAACAATACATTGAACCATCCTTGTTGTTATATTTAATCGAACACTGGCTGTATTAAGGGAACGCGTGACGTCAGAACAACAAGCAAAGAAAATTAGCTAGCGATAATGTGTATGCGTAGTCAATTTTGCACCTAGATCGAGCGCACATCAAATTTGATAATTGAATAAGTGATCCGCTTTCGCACCTTGATATATTTTGATAAGATGTACGAAAGAAACGTAGTTGTAAGTGAACAAGTAGTCTGTGACCAGAAGAAACATGTTGTCATTTCTCATAGAGCCTTGGTAGTGAATAACCTCTCTAGCGAGATTTTTTGCGCATTTGTTCGATAATCATTAATTCCTCCTCTTGCATCAGGAGGATTTACATCGCCTCTAGAATCACGCTGTTTGTTCTATGGAGCTACTAGCCCTGTTAACGATTCTACACGGTCTGGGGACACATGAGCTGGCCCTGGGAGTTATCGTGCTACTGTAATCGGTTTTCTACGTCCAAGGATTGAGTGGAATACTTCTGGGATTGATCTAATTCAGATACCCTAGGTTTACCCCTTAGCTGAAGTTCTTTAGAGTCCGTCAAAAGCTTTCCAGTCCTGGGATGGGCAAGTTTACTCCTAGGAGGGTTTGAAAGCCCCCAGGAGTGTAGAGTCTGTCTCTGGGAAAATGAACAACCTCTCCTAGGAGCTGTATTGCTCCTAGGACTCTAGGTAAAGTTCCTAGAGGTAGCCACGGGCCATCCCAGGATCGACGAAAGTGTTCAGAATTCCTTCAAATATGGATGCAGAAACTTTAGGGCAGTTTCATGGACGGATCAACTCCCGTCACAAGATGGGTTTGCAGCCAGAAGTCATGGACCTAATGTTGCATTGGCCAACGGACCAGATGGAAGGGTAGACCGAAGTGTACGGATAATAACCAGTGAGAAGAGTGAGAACGCTCGCAGCCCGATTCAATCGATCCACAAACGATCATTTGTTGTTAGGATTTGTGTTTGAATAGTGGGCTTCCTAATCCAGCATGACAGGTCACATCTCCTATGATGGATTTTAAACTCCCTTCTGATGCTTCAATATTTTGCGCGATTATACTACCTCCACTGGGTTTGAGGGGTATGTTTATTTATGTTCCTTCAAACAGAGTAGAATATATTTAGAGATATCAAGTAGTCTACACGGCGTAATATTGCTGCCCAGTACCCTTCCCTTCTAGGGCAGATTTCGCTAGACTATCTGCCATCCCGTTCCGTTCTCGGGGCACCATCCAAAATTTGACAGAGATATCCTGTTCAAGTTGTTCAATCAGCCGCTCAATCCGTTGGAAATGGGTAGAATTCGCGACTGGAGAGCCCTTGGCATTCTTCCAGCCATTTTTCTTCCACTTCGGAAGCCACTCAGTCAGGCCCCGCACCACGTACTCGGAATCAGACTTGATCACAATTGCACGAAGGTGATCATCTGCCATCTCCCATTCTGCTTGGATAATGATTGCATCAGATAGAGCTCTCGAGCAAGCCTCCAGTTCGGCTATCTGGTTTGTGTGACGGTCAAAGCTGTCTAAAGTATAGGAGATATTGAGGTCGCTGTCATAGCCATGGAATACCCCAATCGCCGAACGCGCCTCGTCGTTGCCATTGTTCGAACATGCCCCATCAATCGCAATGACAAGGCAGTCATTGTGGGCCACGTGTGCGTTACAATGGGGGCACTTTCGCTTTGATCCGGGGCATGCAAGATAGATGCGGTCTCCCGTCGGAACCTCAATGTCGTCTTGGCTGAAATGTTGAGGGTATACATTTTCAGGGTGAAATTGGCGGCCGGGAGTCAAGTCGATACCTGGAGGCAGTGGTGGGGATGAGACAGATGAACGGCCGTCTTGGTGGAAGAGAGAGCCTGGGCCATGAGTAGAGGAACTATGCATCTCTTCCACATGGTTAGAAACCTGATCGTCCTTTGCTGAGTTAGGATTGAACCAAGCGAAGAGAAACCAACAACAAGGAAGGGCTAAGAGCGAGGTGGATGTACGGTTTCAGGCTTGCCTCGAAATCCATCCATGTGCCCACCCTTACCTTGCTAGAACTGGAGGTCTTTCTTCTCCTATATTGTCTTTGCATCCTGTTTGGTCTGTGGAGTAGGCACTTCGATTGTATGGGAGTTGCGGCAAAGGCAGGGATGGGGGATGGGTAGGCTGCCTCCCAATTATTATTATTAGGATTTCGTTAACGGCACGACAATAGCGTTTATTGCACGACATACTAGTCCTAATTAGGAAACCCTTGCC
Source organism: Penicillium subrubescens (assembly GCF_028828155.1). NCBI lineage: Eukaryota > Fungi > Ascomycota > Eurotiomycetes > Eurotiales > Aspergillaceae > Penicillium > Penicillium subrubescens. The sequence goes on along the minus strand of NW_026643151.1, from coordinate 1,426,340 downwards.
CCACCACCAAAAAGTAACATTCGACACCTACATAAAGACTTCTAAGCCCTTATGTATGCATATTCCTATATGTAAGCGCTTCTCGCGGTTGCCCTCGTTGTCAACCGCTACCTACACACGTGACTTATATAGCCCTCAACAATTAGATAATCTTTATGATCAAAACAAACAGTATACTAACCCCCTACCGCGAGAAGCGCTTACATATAGGAATATGCATACATAAGGGCTTAGAAGTCTTTATGTAGGTGTCGAATGTTACTTTTTGGTGGTGGGGCAAGGGTTTCCTAATTAGGACTAGTATGTCGTGCAATAAACGCTATTGTCGTGCCGTTAACGAAATCCTATTATTATCGGGGGAGGTGAGCGGACAATGTCATGTGATTTTCCGCGTAATTGCCAGTTGGTGGATTCCCTCTGCCTGGATAGGAGAGGCTGGCACCCTCTCCTATCTATGTCAGATCGGGTACTCCACCCCAGAAGCCCAGGCCAGGCCATTGCCTGGCTTCGTCTATTCCTTTCTCAGCACGTAACCGGCCCCTTACAAATATTACATATTTTGCAAGGGTCCGTAAAATATCCGTTTGGTCCTGCGTCTGAACTGGATAAAAATATGTAATATTTGTAAGGGGCCGGTTATTGTTTAAACTTGCTGCCTTTCCGCGTGTGTTTAGCTAGTTGTAACTCCGTAGTGAATCCTCGCTTCTGGCATGTCCGGTTAGGAGGTAGTGGTCACGCACCACGTGACCTGTCGGCGACGTTAAATAATAATCAAATCAAATCAAATGTTCTTTAATCACCGCCCTCCATCAAGAATATTTTCTGTCTAGATACGAGTACACATTTGGCATATAAGAAAACATGAAGTCCTATTCTTTTTCGTAACCAGGCAGCATTTTGAAAAACTTTTCGTGTGACGTTCTGTTCCTCGCCTTACCTTACCACTCCAATGTGGAGAAAAGGATACCAGAGAACGACCAATAAGAGACTTACCAGCTGCTTACGTTGCTGTACCCAAACCAGCGCCCAGATAGGCTCGGTAATAAGAATTTAGATCTCTTCTGTGGTGGGACGGAGACTGGTCCGTAATGCGGGGGAATTTCATGAAACTACAGTGGCTGTTCACTAGCCTTCCAGGAAGTGAACAAATTGCTTCCGCTCGTGGAACAAACCCTTCGAGATGCAAAGAAATTCAAGTCCTCCGACGAGGCCAAGGTGCTAGGGACCGTCCTCTATAGTTGCGATGAGAAGGCCGACAAGCTGCTAGAGATCTTCAAGAAAATCGCGAAGAACTCGAAGGACCAATACGACTCTTCCGTGTACCGGGCAATCGTTATTAAGCAAGGGAAGAATCGCATCGAGACGTTGATGGACGGCATTTTGGAGGACCTGGAAGCTCTTGTTTCGCACCACATATTTCCGGCGGAGACACAAATGCAGACCAAGCCGCTGGCAGATGCTCGAGAGGAGCTGGCGAAAGCGTCCCTATCACTGGCCGACTCCGATCTGGCCGAGCAGCCCAACTCTGCCAACCAGACTAGCGATAATAATCGCCAGTATAACCTGTTCGGTAAGGGCACACAGAAAATCGTGGACGGTCAATATTTCGAGACGCAAGGAAATCAGAATTTCAGTATGATCCCACCTAAGGGGTCTATAGAGAGGAAGTTGGCATAGGCGCCGTCCTCAGCCTAGGCGAAGATTGCCGTTGAGTAATATTTACACAGTCCCAGACCGAGGAAATTGATGTGCGGTTCCCATTATCTCTTCGTATGAGTGTCATAAAGCTAATCACATAATTCCCTTGACCCAAACTAGTTTTTATATAGTTCTTAACTGTGCCATTGTCTTCACCAGGTTGCCGTCTTTCGGCCGCCCAACTACGTTCCCAACGGAAGCGGTGTGGTGGTCACCAAGTCCACTCTTTGATTGTTCCTCGGACCCACCTGCCAAGGTCCGCTTGTTTACTTTGGGAATTTTACCGGATTATCCCTGTCGATCATGATATCAATATTCTACAATTGGTGACCAGGGATCTAGCTGGTTGTATTCATTTGTATTGATAATACTCCCGACACCTTTATGCTCCTTCTCGAAATTCACCGTTCCTTGGTATGCTGAATGCCTTTTTCGGTGACATTAGCTGATAATATCCTTTTGTGGTGTGTTGACGTGGCTAGTGCAAGGCCGGAATTCAGGTCTGACCGTACAGGAGATTTGATGCAGCATGACAATATGTACAGTAGGATCGACCCAGACGGTCTGATTCAGCCCGTTCACTCATCATCTTCGCTGTGATTCAGATAACCCGCTAACGTCATCTTATCACACCCCAACCAGCGCTTCAGTGCCAGAAGTTGCGTTGCATGATTACGGAAGCTCGGAGCGTTGATTGTTGGAACCTCTCCTCTATACATATCATCATCAACGACAAGTTTGATCTCTTCGAGTGATTCGCGATGCGGTAACAATGCCTCCACGAACTCAGCCACTGTTGCGTGGTTACTTTCGGCGTTCTTGAGCTCATGGTGCCAGTAAGAATCTACATGGCAAATACTGAGATAGCGTAATGCACGCGGAGCAAGTAAGGCCTTCCTTAAAGCCGGAAAGCTCACAAAGCTGCGCTCGATACGCAAGGATTTAAGCTCCGTCTGACGTTCAAATTGTGAGTCAATCTCGCCATCTTCTTCCTCGAACATAAAACCACGTATTGTGAGATCATGGAGTTGCGGGATGATGAAGATGTACGAGTAGTGAAGAAACGCTGCTTGTCCATTGCGTTCAGAACGGTCAAGGGTCACTAATAGATAGATTTTTAGTTTTTCTCCAATATTTATTTATAGATATCAGTGACTTACATGATCGAAGACTCCTAGCAAGTCTCGATTCCCCAGGCTGTTTTAGGCTCGCTCTTTCAAAATATTCCCATAGCCAACCTTCGAGGGTATCCCAATTCTCCTCTTCAGTGTCCCACATCCAGTAGCCACCAGCTAGCTTGAGGCTCTGCAGATTCTCTAGTTTTTCGAGACATGGTACAATTCGACAAGGAGAAATTTCGAGTTCGTCATTTTCGATCACGACTGAGACATGACGGACTAAATCGGCATATTTAGTTTTGACTGTCCGGACAAATTCGTTGCTTTTGCCGAGTTGGATGTTTGCATATTTGTAAAGATGCGGTGTTGTCAAGAGATTAAGCGTATGGCATGTTTGTGCCAATGCCGTATAGCTGGGGCTATCGACGTACTCTATCAGAGTAACCAAAAGTTCGTTAGGGAGCCTCAATAGCATGGACCTTTCCATCGTGAAATGTAGTTAGCTTTCTTGTGCAGATTAATGATTTGACAAGGGATGTAGTCGATGAAAGTGCATTGATAGGTTCCTAGCTAAAGCAATGAGTCACAACACTAACAACACGTGGCTCAATTTCTCATACAGTCTAGCGGGCCTTGGCAGGTGGGCCCGAGAAACAGTCGAAGAGTGTAGTTGGTGATACATACCGGTTTCGAGACGAACTGTACTACGAGCAAGCAAATTGTGCCTGGGAGCTTCACTCTGGCCCGAGGATCCAGCCAAGCCAGGTGGGGCTGGAGGAACCCTATGCGGCTATATCATTTTTCGGAAAAATGCACCGGCTGGGAGCCGGGATAAGCTGTCATAAGCCTACTGGCTTCACCATTCGTCAGGACTTGCAACAGTCGTCCTAAGCTATTGGTCTCTCTGTCCAACAAATAGATGGCCGGCAGAAGCTCTCACCTGGAGACGACCATGGTGTTTGACCCTTCGACCCTCTCTGTTAGCACTTTCTCACCCTACAGGTCTCTCTAGTAGAACATAGACCGGCCCTGGGAGCTATCTTGCGCCTGAAATCCTTGGTAAAGTTCCCAGAGGCAACCATATGTCATCCCAGTATCGACGGAAGTATCTCTGAAATCGGTTTGTCTTCGTTTTCCAAACTCATAGAAAAGAAAAGGGATGTAGTCGTAAACTGAAGCAGTGATTTGTAAGATTAGAAGAAAAGTGTTAATCTATTCTTCATGGTAACACAACCCTTCCGTTTATTTCAGGAGCCGCAATGGTGGGGAGACACCAAAAGAGCCAGGCCAGAGTTATAACTTTTGGGTCTGGCTGCCTATTTCTGGGAAGGTGCAATCTACCATCCACTTCAGGAACGTATATTCCAGCTATAGGAAGCTAGCGGCTCCAGGAACATACAAGTCGGTCCTGGGAGCTCTTTTACTCCTAGAACCTCGGGTACCGTTCCCAGAAGCAGCCACAGGTTCTCCGGGGATCCAGGCGAGTATTCCTAGGATCGATATTTCCTCAATGGGGCTGGAGGTGACACTAGGAACCATGCCTCTTATGGCAGGGAGCCTGAACCTATATCATTTTTCGGAAAAATATAGGCGGGGAGCCGGGATGAGCTGGCCCTTGGAGCTGTCATTCCGATCTGATCAGTTTTCTGCGTCCGGGGATTGAATGGAATACTTCTGGGATTGATCTAATGCAGACATCCTTAGGTTTGCCACTGAACTGAAGCTTTATTAGAGTCCCTCAAAAGCCAGGATCAGGGTTAGCTTCCTGGGAGTGTAACCACCTCTTCGGGGAGCTATATTGCTCCTGGAACTATAGGTAAAGTTCCCAGAAGCCGCTACTGGCCATCCCAGGATCAACGGAAGGGTTGATGGGATCGGAATTCTTTCAAGCATGGATGAAGAAACTTTACGGCAGTTTCGTGTACGGATCCACTCCTTTCTTTCACAGCCCTATCGAATTCAGGAACTTGTTGGGTAATTTCGTAACCCTACTGCTCCTGGAAACTCAAGCCATTCTTAGAGGTCAACAGAGGATCTCCGGATGACTGAAGTACTTCTGGGATCGCTGGAGTGGCTCTGGGATTGATATTGATTGATGAGGGTTTCCAATAAACATCCGCGGGTTCACGGTTTCTGTCTCCTTTTCCTGCGGTCCCTTGAGCCCCATTTTAACACGAATAACTGCTACGAGGTACAGATAGTTAGGATATGCTGTCTATGTCAACATGTGTGTGTGTGCGTATCCCGCAATAAGCGAGCGCATGCATGCATGCGCGCGCTAAATGCAATCGGATGCATAAATCTGCATCCCTATACACCGCTTCATGATATACGATGCTGATTATCAACTAATGCATCAAATGGAAAAAGCAACGAGTTTCCTAACACTCTCGTATGCCCCCATATTATTTCGGATTTTCATCAGTCTTTTCCTGTGACATTCTGCTATGTACCCAAAGTTATAAATACTGCCTGTTTCCCTAGTTAAATTGAATAAGTTTGACACCATTTTCACTCACGAATAGAGCTCAAGGCAATTCTGATTAAACTGTGTTGACCCTCCACTGTTCAACCTGTTCGCTGCCGACCCACCTCTATTGCACTTTCGTCTCTCTTCCATAATCGTGGTATTCGATCGACCTGTGTGCGCCTACAAGCACACCACATCAGGGTTTATGCACACAGCGTAAATCCGACAGTCTATTCAGAGCGATGCTAATTTGAGTCTCACTTTCATGTCCAACCTATCTCTAAAACACGTTAGAATATCAACGTACGTTGGGGAAGGCCCAGAGCAATGACGTCACCCAGCCTTAAATTGGCTAGTTTGTATACTTCGCAATAGCTAATTAGCGAAGATATATCTTTAATTGTGACGTTTGATATATACTCTAATAGGCGTGATATAATATTATAGCTAATATAGCCTAATCTTCGGTGTTACTAATTAATTATGCTATCTAGTGTAAGAATATACTCTATAAGTCAGGATAGAGGCATGTCAATCAGGTAGGAGAAATGGGGCCAAGTCAATAGTGTGAGATAGTCAAAGACTGTTTCTTGAGGATCGTAAAACCTCTCCAACATGGGTCAATATATACAGTCTCATCGCTCAAACAGGAAGGAGATATATCCTTGGTAGAAGGATAGGAGCGGGGTCTTGTGTAACCTCTGTCAAGGGTTCTCTGCAGGAGCTCGTACACGTACTGATGACGAAGCCCCAGCGAACCTCCACAGAAAGCCTGCCGGCTTATCAGGTCCGGGAAGCCTGAGGCACCAACACTTGGGAATAACCTCATGCCAGGGTATATCATAACACAGCTACTGAGTAGATAACATTTCCTTGTACCTAAAGTTAATCGATTACGCTCCACTATTAACTCTGTTTTTAATTCATATAACATATCTTCAAGTCATGACTACAGAGTTGGCCGGATGGTGTAGTTGCTCGTCAAGAGGCTATAAACCAGTGCTAAGATATACCACACTAGTAAGGCTGGAATGGATTCATATAGCAGTATATTTGCTGCATGAATATAGCATCGGCCGGATGGTGTAGTTGGTTATCACGTGTCGTTAACACCGACAAGGTCCTGGGATCGAGCCCCAGTCTGGTCAACCTTTTTATTGTTTTTGCCTTCTGGCCCGCCCCTCTGATTGTCAGCTGGCCTGGGATTTGATTATTTTTGTGGTATTTGTAATGGGCGGTAGTATATTGATACATGTTGTGTTCGCTTGTCTCCGCTTAGACTAGGGATGAGAAATCCGTCTTTATTGCAGAACCGGCTTGTTTTTGGACACGCATATCGGTACGATATATTTCCGGTCGCTCAGGTTCGGTAAGATGGACCTATATGCATCCCGTCACACACAGGCACGCTGAATGAACGGCTCAATATAACATATTCTATTCGAGATTGGAAATGCTCTGCCACTTGAGCCTACCTAAGCGGTGGGTGAGTGGACAGTCTTATGTGTGGTGGCTTTTATTCTATCCGAAACAATATGGCGCCCCCCTCAACCGGCTTGATAGAGAACATTCTTGATTGATCATGAATCTATATGAAAGCAGCTCGGTCACAACAAAGAAAGAGGTGACCTTCGACAGAAGATAGTATAGTATAGGAAGCTAGTCACAATCTGCTGTAGGGCGCATCGGAGATGGGTTTTCTCATCTTCGACTGACACCTTACGTTACCCTCTTCTATCCCACAGGGCATTACAAGCTATAGGAAGCACAGAATGCAATTTGACCCCTACTTAATGTTCTATAACCGTTCTAGCCCGACGATGGCGCAATGGGCCACTTCACTAGCTTTAGATATCCTGGTTGGCGATACTGTCGATGGTGAGCCTCCTTTCGAGAATGGTGCGCATTCTTTCCGCTCGAATGACTGCTGTACTTTCTTAGGGTAACGGTCATTGGACAATGCGCTTTGCGTTGCTGTGCCCGGCTGTCTAGTTAAAGCTATTGGTGGTCAGGTTGAGAAGAGGAGTAAAATATAGAATCACCACTAAGATAGAATTTCACTTTTTTATATTTACAATGCTAAAATACATTGTGGTCTATGACGAATACTGTCTCAGTTATCAAGTAAACTTTTTTAAGCATAATTAAACAGAGCACAGACAACAGGAAATATATAAACTGGGTTAGCATGTCAATCTCAAATGTTTCATTGTCTTCTTGGTCAATGATTCTATGGCGTATTAAATCTCGATTAAGTTTGATGGTTGACCGGCCTTCACCCCATGCCGAAACTGCAAACCAAAATTCACTTAGTTTTGGCGACACTGTACCAGACAGGTTGAACAAGAAAAATGGAACAAAAACGAAAACATACAACAGCCAGGATTCGCATGTGGTCACCCACCATACTACTAACTGGCCGGCGTGTGGCTTAAGTACGGCTGAGCGGACGGGAAGCCCTGTTCTCCACACCCTATGGTCGTATGTACTAGGAACATTCTTATTATTACTTGTGTAGAGAATTTGTATAAAGAGAACTGCTGAGAACCGAGCAACTCAAGACGTACTGTTAAGGTTAAGTATAGTCTGGCTATAGCATCACCTTACTCCGAACTTACCTAAAAACAAGATACCACAGAAGCTTACGAAGAAGTTTGGAGCCCAATAATGGAATATCAAAAGACAGTTTGAATTCTGGAGCGAAAATAAAAACCCAGTCAACATATGGTGAGCCACATCCCGATTCTTCTAATGCATCTAATACTGGTAGAAGACGTACTCTCTTTGGGTAGTATTGGGCTGTCAGTTGGTGGCCAAACTGCGGATTAACAGGTTCGAGGCTGTACGAGGTGTTGCGATGAACTATAAGCGATTACTTGGCATAACATCCTCTTTGGAGTAATTAGTATATATTGCGAAGGAATATTCGTAAGAAGCGTAGCCTTTGGAGACGTGAAGATTAAAGACGGTAGAAAAATTTAGGACCTTCGGAAGATAAGGATGATCAGTGTATAACTTTTCTTGTGTTAGCAATAGTTATTATCAGAGGAATGGAGAGAGCTATATCTGTTTGACTATAATATAATAAAAAGCTAGCGAGCCGTCCTTGCGGAGTTATACACTCTGACAAAATGGGGTCCCCTAGAGCACCAAACATTGATGACTTCTGCGCAGTGCACTCGGAAAGAGAGTTAAAAAGTGAGGAATCATGTAATAGGAAAAGCAGAGTGTTATCGACCCATCCCAAAGAAGGCTTCGAGAGATGCTCCTCTGCGTGTCAATTTTCAGACAGATCGCGACTTGAAAGCATCCGTAATACAGATGCATCATGATCCTTTATGCCCGTCAACGATCGCTCTCGAATGAGTTCATGGCGAGCCTCTGCACTAGGCGCATCAAGTAACATAGCAGGTGAGAGAGATGTAGAATCCTGGATCTCTTTGTTTGCACCGGCCTCGAGTAAAAGGCGAACCATGGCGTCGTTATTTTTTAACGCAGCCTCTAACAACGGTGTCCGAAACATCGAGCGCGTTGTTAGGTCCGGATTTATCCGCTTGTCTGTAAGCAGAATTTTCACTAAGTCCTCTTCGTTCGCCTCGACTGCGGTCTCCAATGGGGTGCCATTTGAACCTAGTGCGTTTGGATCAACATCGTCCCGGTTGACGAGCAGACGGACTAACTCGGCCTGCTTGTGCCGGATAGCGGAATGAAGAGGGGTCTGCCATCCCGTTTTGCGCACAAAACCGGCGTGAGCACCAGCTGATAGTAACATCTTCACAATTTCTGCGTGGCCATTTCGTGCAGCTCCACATATTGGAGTTTGTTTGTCCGTGTCGTACGCATTCACTTTTATATTCGGTTGAGCTAGGAGTGCCTCAACCACTGCAGTATGCCCACGTGTGCTCGCCGCATTGAGTGGTGTACGCATAGATCGGTCCCTTTCATTTGGATCGACTCCATACTCCAAAAGTATCCTTATTGCCTCTAGGTGTCCTCTTATTGCTGCAGATAACAGAGGCGTATATTTTGAGGGGCCACCTGAAGTCGGCAATTCGGAAGGACCTCTAGCCACTGTCCATGCTTGAAGGGCTCTCTTCAATGCGGAACAATTTCCTGATCGAGCTGCGATGATAATAGCTGATTTTTTCGGATTCTTTGCATTACGCAGGTAAAGTTCTGTGATAAGTGTGTTGTATATATCACGGTTAACTTGAGCAAGAGATGCAAGATCAGATTCACTGTCAATCCAGGACGCAATTTGAAGGATTATTTCTGGGGGAAGTTGTGTGAATGGCATAGTTCCAAGGGTTCGAGATGCCCAAATGCTCCCAAGGTCTCAGGTTCAAGTTGGACTTCGAAAAAACCTTTGTCTCCGTGACTCCGTGCGATAGAAATCAAGGCTAGCGCAAAGTCTGAACCGTTTGTTTAAGCCTACCTAGTCCCGCGAGCTAGGCCGAAAGAGGAGAAATTATCATGGAGGCTCCGGGAGGTCGTACATATTTAGTCCAGCAGGCTAGGCCAGAAGCGGCAGGAATGCCATCCCACAAGATCGTGGGTCTGAACTATAGAAAGGCGAAGAAAACTAGGTCTCTCCGAGGTGATCTTCAGAAGACTGGTGCTTTGAAATACTAATCCAGTGCTTTGAAATACCAAAAAATTTGAGCATCACTCTCGTCTTAGTGTTTTGGACTTTAGCGGATAAATCCGAGTGCTGTTAAATGCAGAACAAATTTTGTCAACACAGGTCTAGAAGTCGGAAGGCGAAAAAGATAAATAAGTCACAGATGCTTCCAAATGATGTGTCCTAAGCCATCCAACCTATTTCCATTATTCTTACTAGCCAGTTTCAAACCGCCAAAGTTCTCATATCCCGTTACGCAGAAGCTCATTCGAACCCTTCTGGCCCCGGCGATGCTCGCGTAGGGTTTGCAGGGTATACGTATAATACTAAGAACGAGGCTCGACTCTGGAAAGACTCCTTGAAGATAGTAAGGCTAGCTGATAGTCAGTAGCTATCAAGGATTGTGCATTTAGGTAATATACAACTAAAGTAGATTTGACTTAGTACCTATCGTGAATTCTTTGGTCTTAACACAGGATTCACGACAGCCAGCGAGTTTCGAGGACTTCAACCCCTTTTCCCACAGTTATATTTAAAAGCGAGGACACCTCAACAGGCCCTCGCCCTAGTTTTATGTCTTCTTCAAGCAATTCAATCATCTCATCTAAATTCATTCCTCTTGGATCCTTTAGCCCCATCTATACATACAAGGCCATACAGTAATTGTATAACTTCACACAAATAATAGGCTATTATTCCTCCTACATCTCTACGTCCCCTCCGGGTTTGAACCATAGTACTTTTTTAGTTTCGAAGAAAAATCATTTGCGTTATGCCTATCAGGCTTTGTACAAGATACAAGACCGATATGAGAGGAGTGAACCGTAGAAAACACATGCAAATGTCGACCGCGCCAGTACTGACGCATCTTTCCTCCACTTGACGCGGCGTGCGAGAGCGGTGGTGGCGGATAGCTCCTCGACATCGCGTGTCTGAAAGGTTCCTCCCCCCTTTTCATCCTCCAGTAGTTGCTTGTTTTTGCCAACTCATCACAGCCCTCCGCAACCCATGCCCATTTCGCGAAAAAACCGGGCGTGGCTCCCAACTCTTCATGTCGTGCGGCTCGCCCCAGACAATGAGACCTTTACGCCCGGCGGTCACTTCATCTGGATCGCTTCCGGATGAAAGGGTCAAGGGCCATTGAGTCTCGGGAATGTCGAGAGAAACGGGGGCACCTGGCTGCCGCGGGGCTGGGCGCCGAGGTTAATAGTTCACCGACAAGGTCCTGCATCAGCTCCCAGGGGTCGAAGTGGCCTTCGTATCTGATCAAATTGTCGCAGACGTGGGAAAAGGGGATGATATTAATCCAGGCAGACTGGTAGCGAGTTTACTGGAGGGCGATCGGGATGAGAGAGGGAGGGATGTCAGGCTTGAGGGGGTAAAGGGCCGTGTCGTCACGGCAGGGCGAGGCCATGGTGCAGATGGTCGAGTCGGCGGGTACGGTGTTGAGGGCATGCATATTAAATATGAAGGCGCGAAATACGTTATATTGGATGAGATGAAGGAGGTGGTCTAAGGAGAGGGGGAAAGTAAAGGGCTTGGGGTCCAATTTGACGGGGGCGTGGATGTGTGCAGTGGATGACGAATTCTCGTAGGACGACTTAACGCTTGACTGTGGAGGGTGATATGCCTGTGTACCTATGAGACAGTTGAAGAGAGAAGCCTGGAGTGGTTGTTACGCACTCTGAAGATGCTCCCGAGATTTCTTGGGAGGGAATATGGTCGAACTCGTCGAGGCGCCAGCGCCTAACCTGGAATGGGCGCCGCTCCTGACTATTGCCCGAGTCTCTGGCTTGAGCCGTAATCCGATAAGGGTTTCTGAGTATAGGACATGTCATAGTAGCAAGGGGCATACTGACGGTGTGCCCTTCGATTCTTCCGGTTCTGGACTTTCCGGCGTTGCTTGTTGGCCTCAGCCTCGGCTTCCGCGTCATAATCGTCGATGGGCTGTCTCGCTTCGCTCTGGGGCCAATTGAGCTGACTCCCGGCATAGTCCATCATCCCAATTTAGCGTACCGTGGAGTGGTCGAAATGTGATATCTAGAAGTGAGGGAAGTAGACGGCCTAGTCCTAAGGTCCTGTCCTGATTCGGGCCAACCTAACTACTGTAACTAGCTTAGGGAGGCCAAGCCGGAAAAACCGGCAATAAAGTAATCGCTCTAATAAAGATCGAAACCTTGGCTATTAATAATATTATTGTATGTCCGCATCCACCCCGCTTTCGTGGTGGGATAACCACTGTGCTCAGTGGGGCGAACACGAATTTCCCACGGAGCCGCAAGTTTCCCTCTCGGTTTTACCCCCACGCAACAACTTGACTTCAATTGTACCCTGTGATTGCCATCTTCACAATCAATATTCAGCTTTGAAAATAAATATCCAACATGGGCGGTTGGGAGATATACTGTGCAATATGTGGTGGTCCATTCTCTAGTCAAGTGGAAATGGACCCAGAGGGAACCGAAGAGGACTCCTATCGCTATGACGTCCTGAAAGACTGCGATCTGGGATGGCTAGATAACCTCTGTGCTCTTGGTTTCAATCTAGAGGCGGGTGGGGTTGATAAGTTTGTTATTATTCCCCCTGATATTAATGGACACGTTCTCATTATTGGTTTCTAGGTCTTTTATTACTGGGAATGGCTACTATTGGGATTATGTAAGACAAGCTCTGCGCGATACATGGCATTTCCAAAGTTATTCTCAATTGACAGTGTATTTTAGGGCGGAATTGAAGTTTCCGGGGGAACTGGTACGCTTCTTACTTACCTTCCAGGCTTCGTCCAAATAGCGGATGAAGTAACTAATATTGCCACAAGACCCAAACTTTCCTCTCGGAAGGGACGCAGATCAGATCCCTATGGTTGCGTAAGCAATTACACCCTTCTCGCTATACATTTCTAATTTCTCTATTAGTTATCATGATTTTGCTGAAATTGGAGAACCTCATGTATTCCCATTTCACCCAATTTGCTACCACGATATCCTACTGAGATGTTTGAAGCAAGACAAACCAGGGAAGAAGATTCGGGGAGATGTCTTATTCAATGTTCTGGAAGGGTTGAATGGGGGTCGATATGTTAGGTTGCAGCTTAGTTATGGCGAACCAGAGCCTCGTGCGGAACAGGTTTGGTGTCAGCAAAAAGGTCATGAAGTAAGTTTTTTGTGAACCTTGTTTGACAAAGTGAGGAAAAGCTGAATTTGATTAGGTTCTGGTGGTCAACCCGGTGATAATTCCCCAGATCGATGCCGACCTTGATTTTATCAAAAAATCCCTGAACCAGAATGCCAATTCAAGTCAAATTCCACCAAGAGAAGATATTTTCGATAAGCTCCCGCATGAGCTACGCCATGAAATATTCAAACTCCTCCCCGCTGGCTCTATCCTTGCCCTGAAGTCCGCGTCGTGGGCGATGCATATTACGACCTTATCGCGCGACTTTTGGAGGGACAGGTTAAGGTCTGAGGTGCCATGGGTCTGGGAGATTCACGACATCAATGTTTTTCAATCCCAAGAGTCCGAGGATAGAGCTTCCAAGCTACTTCTGGACATTCAGAAGAAGAGTGCTTATACATCTGAGAGTGATGATTACATTTTGGGATTTGCGAACCGGAGAAGGATTTGGGGGGTTTGTGAGCAGATTAGAGCGCGGTACGTGGAAGGACTTGCTTGTATCTCTGATCTAGATAGCTGAATTTCTCGTTCAATTGATTTGATCTGAGAACCATAAGGGTGGGTTCAGCCTACGCCTTCAGCTTTGAAACAGGAAATCCACTTTGACTCGACTTGTCGATATCATACATAGCAGAAGCAGAGGACGACAGGAGATTGAGGTTCAAATTAATGGGTGACTTGGAGGTAACAGCTATTCCAAGTCAACATGCTCAGACAAATATGAACCCATTATTAAATGGCATTATACTTGATGAATCTAATCTCAGATTAGATAAGATTAGATGACAACAGCCCGATTAAGCCAGCACAATTGAAAGCTCTACGCCTTCTCATCCTCCTTAACCTGCTCAAACACCTCCAAAAACGTCTCAGGCTCATCAGCCCCTTCCACCGAATACTTCCCCTGAATCGAGAAATACGGCACACCAGTAACCAACCGTCTGGACGCAACCTTAGCCTCAGAATCAACCTCAGCCCCTCCCTCCTCCGAATCCAAAAACTTCTTCACTGCCTCCCGATCCAAGCCCGCCTCAACACCAGCCTCCAACAAAACCCGCGGATCGGTGATGTTCTTCTCGTCTTCGAAATATGCGCGGAAGAGTTTTTCCGCGACGCGTGTTTGCAAGCCGCCCACCGCAGAAGTATCACCAGAAGTAGAAGGAGAGGGGGAAGACTTCTTCTCTTCCAATTGCCCTGCAAACCACAACAACCGATGCGAATCCCTCGTTTTACCCGTATTCCCACCAAAATTGAACTTGATGCCCTCTCCTTCGCCGACGGAGGATAGACGTGAGAAAATAGCTGCCATGCGCTCGGGACCGAATTTCACCGTGTACATTTCTGCTTTGTTGACGCCGGGGAAGTCGGGGAGGGCGGGGTTGAGGTAGAATGTGTTCCAGGTTAGGGTGAAGGTGTCGGTGGGATTGTTGGCTTTGTGTGCTGTTATGGCGCGGGAAAGGCGGCGGTAGCCGACGTAGCACCACTGAAGAAGGGAGGGTGTTAGTAAATGGAGATGGAATGTGGTATGGGCGGGGGGAGGTACTTACGGGACAGATGGTGTCTGAGATGATCTGGATCTTGAAGTTGGTCATGTTTGTTGTGTGTGTCTCTCTTTGGGGATGTGGGGGAGGTGAAGAAACAAAGAAAGAGGAGAATACGAGAGAGGAGAAGAGGGGGAAAGAGTTAGGTTCTTTTGTAAAATGTTTAAGCTTCAAGGGACAAGACAAAGTACTTCTGCTTATAGATCGGCTGCAGAATCAACGGCTGTCAATTTGTCAGCAGCGCCAGTTGGGGATCCACTCGTTCATCATAGCTTATTTTCCGAAGGCGGCTTTTTTTGATACAGTAATTTTCTGCAGGCCAACTATTTTTGGATTGAGCTGTGGTGGAATGGCGGTTGTACCGAGGCAAGCCGAGGTTTGTATTGAAATTGCTGCAGGCATGGATATTGAATCACTCCAATATATCCTTAGTCAAGTAGAAATACAACAAGCAACCATAATCCAGCTGCTGCTTTCCAGAAGTTTTCCAAACCGACCCTCTAAAGATAGAAAAGCTGTAGGGAACCGACGAGCGCTCTAAAGCCATCCCGTTATAGTTCCCCTTTTACTCCGTCTTAGCATGTAGATCAGGCGATTTCAACAACCCAAACACCGCTACAGCAACAACAGACATAGCCAACCCACCAACGGTATAAGCCGCCTCACGCCCAGCCCACCAAAACAGCGTACAAAACAGGATCGGACCAGCCGCACGTCCTGCCTGACCCCAGCCACGGAGTCGACCCATCACAGCCCCGCGATCCGCATCCCGAGCCTCAAAGCTGCCCAGACTATTCAGCCCGGTGACAACGGTAGCGCTCGTCACGGCTAATAAGCCGCCTGCGGCGTAGAGGCCCGATGGTGAGGAGACGCGTGCTAGACAGAAGAATGATAGCGTGCAGGCGACGACACCAGCTCGGACGGTGACGAGTGGGGGCAGACGGCGGACGAGCGTGCCCTGGAGGAGGGACGCGATCAGACCCATTAGGGAAAGGAGGCGGCCGTTCAAAGCGGCCGGGCTGGCTGTGGTGGTTCCAGCATAAAGTGTCGCCGTCAAGAAGGGGAGGGAGAATTCCAGACCCGAGAATGGGAGGAGGAAGAGGAAGTGGACGGCATTCAGGAGAGCCGGGCTATTCGTATGTCCTTGAGGCGTGACACCCTTCGACCCATTCTTCCCTTTCCCATCAGACTCGGCGACATCCTCCTGCTTCAACGTTGTAAACCGCGGATGCGTCTCCGGCAAACAAGCCCACAGATAAACCGTCTCAACAAAGATCAAAACCAGCGAGACCAGCGCGGCAGTGATAAATGGATTCGCCGCAACAATCTCCACCGAACTCAGCGCAGCACCAAGCATCGGCCCGAACGTAAACGCAATACTAAAACATGCCCCGACCAACGCCATCGACGCGCCCCGACGCGTTTCATCCGTGACATCCGCGACAATCGCATTGGCCAATTGGATATTAGCCTCGCTCAGCCCGCCAACGACTCGACTAGCCAGGAACGTGCGGAAATCCGTCGCAGACACCCAGAGCGCGACGCTGCAGATATTCCCGACCATTGCGGTTAACAGGGCGCGACGACGACCATGGCGGTCGGAGAGGTGACCGATGACGGGTGCGGCGAAGGCTTGGAGGAGGGAGAAGAGAGAGCCGAGGGCTCCGCCGAGGAGGACGATATCATAGCGTGAGTCGATGGGGCGGGCGAAGGCGTTTTTGTAGGCGTTGAGGTAGTGGAAGATGCGGTTTAGGAGGGAGTTGGGGGAGGGGTCTTGGGCGCGGTAGAAGGAGAGGAGGGATGGGAAGAGGGGGAGGATGAATGTGAAGGAGATCTAATGGTGATTGTAGGTTAGTGCATGCTCTGGGTGTTAAGCGTGTCAAGTTGGTTCAGATGGAGGGGGAGATGGATCGTACCAGGTCCAGCAGGA
This sequence comes from Penicillium subrubescens, assembly GCF_028828155.1. Classification (NCBI taxonomy): domain Eukaryota; kingdom Fungi; phylum Ascomycota; class Eurotiomycetes; order Eurotiales; family Aspergillaceae; genus Penicillium; species Penicillium subrubescens. The sequence continues at coordinate 1,409,788 of NW_026643151.1, read as the reverse complement.
GCGAGATCATCAACACCTTGAGGACTTGTTTTCGTTGGGCGCCAGCGATAGCCATGATGTGAGCTGGCGCCGTGGGAAGGCGTAGCAATTGGACAATTAGATGAGGGGGCGAGAGGGTAGGAAGGTTAAGGAGAGAGGGAGGATGGTAGGGCGTTTGATGTAGTTAACAGGTATGACGAAGCGGAGGAAACTATCAACAAACACTGTGGTCTCTCTGGACCGACCGACATTCTCAAGATCCCTTGGCCACGATCGACGAAGAATCAGACTTCTGCCTTTCGGAGAATTTCTACACAACGGTGACCGGTGACAGTTGTACCTCTATCGCAGAAGCCAACAATATCTCCTCTGCGTCGCTATACATGGGCAATCAGAAGCAAATTCTGAGTTTTCCAGGCCAGGTACCTTGAGTAGTGGAGCGGCCACGCGGAACGCCCTCATTTAGCGGGGAGCTGTCGAGCATGATTTATATTTACTAAAACAACCACCATAATTGTAATTGTTTTGAGTGCAATCTCCTCTCAACATGAAGAGAATTCATAAGGATATTAGCCCACGAGTTTACTACGCAACTTGATTTTAATCCGTAATAATCTAGGTGACGGTACCTGCCGCCTCGGGATATATGCAAAGGTGGACATAATCTCGGCATAAATGTTTCTTTGGTTGAGAAATCCATTAAGCGATCCATATCGATCTTATCTACCTAGGAATGCTTCCATTATTTAACCTACTATTACTCTGCAGCTTGAAATAGTTTCTAATTGGCTACCTTGAATAACTAACTAGTCGGTCGGGAGACCGTGTTAATCATCGTGTCAACATATGGGTCAGCATATGCATACGCATGTGAGACTCTTTGAGAATGGAAGGTGATCTCTATAGGTTAATGCTGAGATAGGCTGTGAAAAAAGTTGCCCCACGTGACTTGAAGGGTGACTGCACGTGTATAGTCGTATTCTGCGATGCGGCGCGAGTGTATTAGCCTGCATATCAATTGTTGATGACGATCTTCAACAATCGCATCAGATGGAAAAGCAACGAGAATCCTAACACTCTCGCGATCCCCTTCTACTTGTCGAATGTTTTTGCCTTTCTTATGCGATCTTCTAATGTGTACCTAATGTTGTAAATACTGCCCAACCTCCTAGCATAATGAAATAAATTTGATATCTCTTTTGATCGTGATTAGAACTCCCATGCATACTTGACCATTCTGTGTTAACCCTCCACTAATTACTAGTTACTAGTTCCTCGACCCTTATATCTGTTGAGCTGATATTGTTCTCTTATGATCAGTCTCTTTTCACCTACTTCCACTGTGCACATAAGACGGGAGAACAGTGCCCAATAAGTTGGGATCTGGCATTTTGAGCCAGTATAATTTATCTTCTGCATCAAACTAGCACATACGACCATAGGGTGTGGAGAACAGGGCTTCCCGTCCGCTCAGCCGTACTTAAGCCACACGCCGGCCAGTTAGTAGTATGGTGGGTGACCACATGCGAATCCTGGCTGTTGTATGTTTTTGATTAATTGTTTTTGTCTCTTTCGGTCACTTCTGGTATCTTGGTCAGTTCGGAAAATGCCTTAGGGGGCATGTGAATTCGCCCGCAGTGCCATGGTTTACGCACCTGGTAAAAATCCAGCAATACCTTTATAAGACAGCTCTAAGAGAGAAATTAATAATTAGTTCTAGACAGAATAATGAGGACTAATTATTTTATCAAATCTTACCAACATCTGATCCTAATCGTAAAGTGAGAATTGTGTGTAGTCGTCAGAAATTGAGTACCAATCAGGGTGGTGGGTCCGAACACTGCCCATATATAAGACTCCTGACTGCACTTGGGTACCCTAGGATGAGGAAGTTAGTGTTTTGGCTCGAACTGGAATCGATGAAGAGAGAACCACGTCCGGTAAAGTTGGCCTTCAAGATTAGTTGGCTGCCATTAGAAGGGTAAAGAAGAAGATTACCGCCTTTGGTGGTGATCTCGACAATATTACAGTCTAGGGTAGTTAAATCAGCCAGCGCTGACTCAATTGGTCTTTCCATGGCTTCTCCTCTCTTTTATTAACCATTTCTAATATCCGGACGTCTTGAAGAAGACCACGCATACACGAATGAAAGCACCAAGCCCGCAGCAGCTACGTCATCACCGCACATGTATACTGGAAACTGATCAACAGAACTGGAGGCAACTCGGGATGAGCGGCTAGATCCATGATATCCATCAGAGCCGTAGCTGAACTCGATCGAGAGCCCTGCGATCTGAGTGGTTTGGCAGAATACGAAGAGCAGGCCGTTCGAAACAAGGGCCAGCGTCCAGCCGACGATAATGATCCAGCGCAATCGAGCGGTGTTATGGATGAGGGGCCCAGAGATCAGACTGCCCACTATCATGGCCCCGGTAACCGGGAGCAAAGTCAGTCCGGTCTTTGCGACAGAGAAACCTTGCATACCCTCGAAATAGATGGGTAGATAGTACAGTTGAAACAACTAAAGATTGTCAATTAGGTGATCGATTCTCCATGGGGGACGAACAAGACACGTACCACAAATCCTTGGAAGCAAGTGTCGAGATAGACTGCACTCGCCGCTGGGACCCCGAATAGCGACAGGCACAGAAAGGGCCTGGGAGCTAGGTAGGTTTAGTAGTTATCTTAGTTAGGGTAAGCGCTCCGAGTCTAGCCGCGATCACCTCTTCTAGACATAGGACCCTTTCGTTCTATATCTAGTAACTTTTCTTTCTCAGCGATGAGAGTTCCCTATATACGATAAGATGAAGGATCATGCCACTTGAAATGGAAGAAATGACATGAAGAGGGCAATGATGCCAGATAAGACGGAGGGGATTTCTAGAGGAGAAAGGAGGGATTCCTAGATTAAATCACCCCCATTAACGCCCATTAATATAATGTATACTAGGCTAGGTAGGCCTATATTAGGCGGCTAATTATCTGCACCGTTATTCTCGTCGAATTTAGCTAGACTTAGGATAGATTGTCCACCGTATGTGCTACTCGAAGTAACGATAAGCGCCGGCGCGATGATAAGCAGTGGAGTAAAGATAAGAAGTAGAGCTATGATAGAACGCCATCCTCTATCTAGATTATTAACTTGTTAAATAGAGCAAAAGTGCGACGAAGAGGGGAGTGTTACTCAGAATACTACATTCTTCTACTCTGACCTGAATGTCAATATGGCCGCTCATAACTGGGAAACTCAGGCACAGATCTGCAGAGACATCCTTAATAACTCAATCCCGAGGCAATGGCTGCTCCCTGTCGACAAACTACCATCTCCAGAGCGGACAAACGTGCTTGGAGTCCCCAGAGAGTCCGGAATATTAAGTGAGAGAGAGCTCCAAATCACAGAGACTGATGCGACGGGCTTGGTTGAAACCATGGCCGAGGGTACCTGGACAGCAGAGGAGGTTACAATCGCATTTTTGAAAAGGGCGACCATCGGACATCAGCTAGTAAGTACCCGGGTTGCCCCAATTCCAGGAGAGATTCTCATTGTGCCAGCTGAATTTTGCGACCGAGTTTATGGTCGAAGAAGCTCTTTCCCGGTCCCGCGCTCTTGATGCCCACTTCCGCAACACTGGCAAGATTGTCGGTCCCTTGCACGGCGTTCCGATTTCTACCAAAGAAATGGTGTCTTTCAAGGGCCGCATCACCCACACGGGCTATGTCTCTTGGACATCTAATGTGGCGTCGCAGGATGCTTTGATCGTGAATATTTTACGTAAGGCAGGAGCAGTATTTCATGTACGAACAAACCTGCCACAAACGTGTATGGTATGTTGTGCTTTCTTAGTCGCCTCCTAATTGACCTTATCTCATACTTGCCTCAGCACTTGGACTGTGAAAACAAGATCACTGGTCGTACACACAATCCTCATAACATCCGACTCTCTCCTGGCGGCTCCTCTGGCGGAGAATCTGCATCCATAGGGTTCCGTTGCGCAGCTATTGGAATTGGAAGTGACATCGGTGGTTCCATCCGTCTCCCTGCTGCTTTCTGTGGCAGCTACGGCATTCGACCAACAACACTCCGAGTTCCATGGAACGGTGTCGGGCTCGCAGGAAATGGACAGGAGGGAATTCTCTGCACGTTGGGACCAATTACTAACTCGTTACGCGACTTGGATCTGTTTATGAAATCCGTTACAGACGGCAAGCCATGGGAAGAGGAGACCGCCCTAGTACCTCTGCCTTGGAAAGAACTCATCCCGACAATGGAATTTACCGTCGGTATACTCTGGGATGATATGGTGGTACATCCACATCCACCTATCCAGCGCGCCATGAAAATCGCCGTGGCAAAGATGAAGGCTGCTGGGGTTCAGATGAAAGATTGGCAACCATACAAGCATAAGCATGGCATGCGAATCATCAACGACCTATTTTATCCTGATGGTGCATCTGTCCAGACTGGAGCCCTCGAAGCTTCAGGAGAGCCGTGGCTTCCTCTCACGAAAGAAGCATTTGTTCGAGCTCGTAAAATGACCGTGTCGGAGACATGGGCAGTCAATCTGGAGCGGGAAGCCTATCGAACTGAACACCGGTTGTTGATGAAGGAGCGCGGCATCAATTTTATTCTCTGTCCAGCATATGTCGGCGTTGCTGCCGAGCCTAACGAGGCACGCTACTCTAGCTACACGGCCATATGGAATGTTCTGGAAATGCCCGGTGTTGTGTTCCCAACGGGCCTGAAAGTAGACCCAGAGCTAGACGTCGTGGAAAGCGGTTACCGGCCACGGAGCGCCGAAGACGAGGCCGAGTATAAACCATATTTGCCAGTGAAGTTTGTTGATGCACCGATCGGTCTCCAGTTGGTAGGTTTACCGGCCTTCTCTACCAGGCATCTCAGCTAACGTTCCCACGCAATATTCTAGGTGGGGAACCGCTTTTGCGACGAAGAAATCGTCGCTGTATCAAAGGTCCTGGAAGGAATTATCCGGTCATGAGTATTATAGGAGACTTACCTAGGAATTTAGTATACGACCTTTTGAGCTAAAATAATTTTGCTTTCTTTGCTTTAAGTACTACATCATAAAAATGGGCTTAAATAGACACTTGAGGTTGCCTCTAGTCCCAGCACAGCACGTTGGTCACAAAGATGAGCGTGTATTACGTTCTATATTAGATTACTTAGCTTTGGAAACGTGAATTTCCGGAGGACTGTCTGTTATCGCGTTATTACGGCCATGCTTATCCGTTCCTGCATTGATCATACATATATGTATATATGTAGATCATAATTTACCGATCTCGAGCTAGATGAAGAGTTTCAATTACATACTTAGGTGAAGAATCATTAAGGTACATAAGTTATGGATAGTACATGAGTTCTTAGATCCCCTAGGTATGTGAGCATAAGTACCTTGTAGATCGTAAGGCTTTACTATAACTCCTGTAATTTATAAGTAGATAAATAACTACTAATCCTACTATTTCACGCTGAGCGGACAGTGTAGAGATCTATGGATCTAGCATGATATGCTGATTGTTACAAGCACTCCCCCTAAACCTCTAGATCCTCGGGAGAACTGTGAGAAATTTTCAGATGATCATTGATCAAAAGATGATTGCCAAAGAGAGCGAAAACTAATTCCTTGAAAATATTTACCGGTGGGTCTAGCGCTGGTGCGACCTTAGTACCCATAGTGTCAGTCGGCTGGGCACGATGCAATTTAGGGATGTAGACACCAAAGAGGCTATGACAATAAAGAACAAGGCTACAATAATGAGGATAATGATGATGCGCGATAATTGAAATCACAACGATGAGCGAAAGAGCAAGGTACAGATGTTGTTAAGACACGATGAGTAGTTAAAAAAGGCTACCCTTGAAGTAACATGAGCGTGAGCAAATGTTGCATTGCAGACACGAAGTTTTTTTTTTCAACTGGTTCAACGTAAAAGTTTAGAAAGGTTCCCGCCATAGGAAGACATCTGCCAATGCCGATAACGGACGTAGAAAGACCTTTGGTATGTACTCCGTACTGACTGCCGAGCGAGAGCGGGAATTAAACACGTGAGCGTAAGACAGGGTCATACAGTAATATTTGATTACTTGCCTGCTTTATAGGGAAGAACCGGTAACCCTGGGACGCTGACTTCGTTACACGCTAGTCGAAGCATGATGATGCCCCAGCCACACTATTATTTCTCGAATCGAATCTTGTTGACTTTCGGTATACGGTTCCCATAAACCTGTCAAAAGTGAAGCAGCAAAACACTTCATATTCCTATTGGAGTAGATGGCTTCGAGGTCGCGGGGGGACCCTAGGCGGCGCCCTTGTGACCGGTGTCGCCAACGAAAGTCGCGATGTGTTCAAGAAGCCGGGAAAGAAAACTGTACGGCCTGCGATATGTATCACCTGGAATGTACATTCCTTCATGGTCCACAACCACGGACACGTACAACCAGAGAATTCGCCAAGGGGCCGGGCAGGTACGTTGGGTCATCGATGCCGTCGAAGACGCGTGCTAAATAAAGGGCCTCAGGTTTCAACAAAATCAAGGTTCACCGACGCAGCTCTCTACTACAGAGTCTCCCAGAACACATTCTGGATTTGATTCAGCCAATACTTTGTTGAATGGCACGCTCGGCCTCGGCTTACGCTGGCATTCGGAATATATTGGCCCCGCAAGCTATCATGAACCCACTCTTATTGATCTGAAGCAGTGCGCCATATCTACCATCGGCCAAGATAACCCGTATCCGCGAAGAGTCAGTGAATCCACCGTGTTCATCACATATCCCGATGATGAATCTGCCTTGCAGTTGCAAGGCTGGGCGGACCTGGACCAAATAGAAGAATGCATCCGTCCTTTAGGCCAGACTCTTGTGAATCTCTACTTTCATACCATACACCGGACGTTTCCAATTTTGGACAAGAACGTGTTCCTGGAGAAATATACGCAGTCATACCGCAACTTTATTCCGCCATTGCTCGCCTCTGTTTACCTGCTCGCATTAGAGATGAGGTTCTTGGACCGAAAGTTGGCCAACTTAGCACAAGCACCAGATACAGTGCGCCTGGAAAATCTGGCCATGCGAGCGATGGAAGATGAGTGGAAGCGACCCAAATTGTCAACCCTGCAGGCGGGCCTATTGTTATTACAGCGGAAAGGCTCTTCCCATAATGACACCCTGCCCGCCAAACTCCTTTCCCTTGCATACACGCTGGGTGTCCATGTCGACTGCAGCCACTGGACAATTCCTGAATGGGAGAAAAGCATACGAAAACGATTAGCCTGGGCGCTATATATGCAGGATAAATGGGGCACTCTCATTCATGGCAGACCGCCTCTTATTCCAGCACAGATTGACAGTGATGAAGATAAAAGCGACTGGGTGGTCCGCCCGTGTACTCTCAATGACTTCCCTGAAACGACAGCTGGGGATGAGAGCTCTGGGGTTGTAGACGGCCCTGCAGGCCGAGATGCCTTTCTACACTTTATTGAATTAACGAAGATATTCAGTTCCATCATAGCGACCTTTTGCTCGACTGGTGCAACCAGGAAAGGGGGTCTTCTGGATCGGATCGGAGCATCAGGGGCTCTTGAATTTGCGAAGCCTCTAGCATTGCAACTGCGCGACTGGCACGCAAGACTACCTCTCAGCCTCCAGCTAGACTCCACACCATCCTTGAAATTATCCACAAATGGGGCTTTGCATCTGTCACACGCTGCCGCAGAGCTTACAATTCATCGTGCACTTCTTCGAATCTTAACCCCTGACGACTCCCCAAGTCTCATTTCAGCCATTCGGGGGGCTGCTCGGGCGCGCCTTGTATCTGCCATTAATTTGATTGGAGCATTTCAGCTAGAGCACTTGCAGTCTTTTTGGGGTTTCGCAGCAGCAGCACAGGTGACTTTAGTTGGAATCTTGGCTGGTCTGCTGTGGGCAACTAGTGCCAACGCTGATGAAGCATCAGAATACGCTGAACACCTGGAGAGGCTTCGCTGGATTCTTCAAGTCTGGGCTTCGGCAATACCGTTCGCTCGTGAAGCACTTCGGATGCTTGATGAAGATATCGGTGACCTAGCTGCGATGAATGTGACCCCAGGTCGTGATTGATAGCTCCATCTTATCACAGGGTCTAACAAGGTAGCGCGGCTGGTGTCTTCTTCTTTTGCCATGATATATTTTTTATATAAATTCAACACGGGGGGTGCGTGCTACATAGCCTTTATGAAAATTTTATTTTATTTCGATTTTATGCCTCAGTGTAGTCTATTCTCTAGTAGCAATAATGCCCCCAAGGATAAGGACGTCTCCTCGCTCGATTCCATGCTTAGAGCACTGATCTTGACCAGACTACCCATATTTTTGCCATAAAAAAAGCGTGGAAAATTTGAAATTTAGATGCTTCCTAAGACGAGGGCGAAATTACTAGGGGAATTTCGCCGTAGAGGGGCAATTTAATCCCAGCATCTTGATTGTGAAATTGTTTACCCCCAGAGCGAAAGGGTGGCAATGGTGATTTGTAGAATGCACCCGACCAAGCCAAGTCCTATCACTCCCTCTGTCACGGAATGCTCAACTTGCATGCAGGTCTTTATCTCGAGGAAGTCACAATTACAGATTTTCATTTCAAACGTAAATTGACGGTGCCCACACTGCGGTATCGCAAGAACGACCAACGTCGAGGCGGCTTCAGTCATATTCCGCGAGACATCCAGCAAAACACAGGTGGGGGGAGAATTCCCGCTCACCAGCATAAATATGAATCCTGCACCACTACTAAGGACTTGCAACCTAGAGCGCCCCGCACGATTAATAAATGCTCAATAAAGACGACCAAGTGGCCAAAGTGGATCAGACTAAGCTGACGCAGGTTACCAAAAGTCCATCGAAGAGAATTCACGGCACTGCAAGGTGCAAAGCCAATTCTACCGTTTTTAGCAGGGACCTTGACCAACACCAGATATTCAGTGTTCCCCGCTTGCGTGATGGCATCCTCTAAGTTTGAGATTAGTCTATCGCTCTCAGGAACGACTGAGTTCCCGTAGCTGATGCAATTCCGAGCACGACGTTTCAAGCCGAGTGTTACAGTCAAGAGAAGGGCCAAGGATCAATCTGTACCATTTGATGAGAAAATTAAAGCTAAGGAGAAGAAAGAAGACGTTTGGCCAAAAGGGAACCAGCTTAAGTGCTGCCCCGAGCACAGACCACTTTCCACCATCCCCATTCGGCCTAGTTCTATTCCTCCATTCGTCCTCAGTCTTACCAGTCCTCCGAACGACGATCGTAACACCGAGATCCTTGATGTACTTCGTAGTCGGTCGAATCCAAATCAGGCGCATAACTTCCTCACAGCTGCTATGTCGCATTTTTCGGAAAAGATCCATAACCAGTTTTCATGACACAAGTCTCAGCTTGGTATGTAAGGTCTAGAAATCGACAACCATTGAGATATGCGTAAGTCACGGTCTTTTCAACCAAAGGCACAAGAAATTCTGCAGAAGTCACATGTTATGGACAATAATAGCACTGGAAACAAATCGCGATGGACTTGATGTCCGCCATATTCAAGGTGCGCATGAACGAACATAAGGCAATCATGTTGAGATGAAGGATAGAATATAGAAGAAGTGATAGCATGTATGACAGTTAGTTGACTATTTTGAAGATATCTAAACTCTGAGAACCCCCAAGGGGAAGCGTGCATAACAAGTCTGCCGAGACATTGACAAATGTCACCGCGTTCGGCAATGAGAACGGTCACAAGTCAGATTCTGGCTAGAGTAGGAAACAGGCATGCATTGGGTTCCACCTAAAGACGGCGTCAGATGGCAAGTAATTGGATATACCTTCGCCATCCTCTGGAACAGGTGATATCTTGCGCATTATCAAGACCAATTGGCTCGCAAATGAATCCCTGTACCCAACTCCCATTCAGCAATTCAATGGACCCGATCCCCAAAGGCGACGCGACAGTGCCTGGAAAGCTGCCCATCTAAGCGTGTGGCATGCTCCAAATTTCCACGTCAATCGATTCTCCACCTTCCGCGACACGTTTTAAGCCAGGCCTTTGTACTGGGCCGGATGTATACAGCGCATATTATTTTATAATCTGGTGCTGTGGCTGTGGCAGCGTCGAAAGTTGCGCCCCGAGTGTTGCGCCCCGAGAGATCAAGTCCTTGTTCAAAGGAAAACCAGAGAGGTGGGCACCGACCACTGCTATTGGAATCACATCGACATCGACGAGAAGACTGGAGGATTTTTCCTGGTAGTCGACACAAGTCGCTCCTAATAGGCGTGGCCAATCGGAGAGCCAACGCCGACCCAGAGGCAATAGACGTCGTTCTTCGCAAACAACTCCGATGAGAGTTATCCCAAATGGAAGACCATCCTCTCGCCAGTCGGCAGGGATAGCCAGAGCAGTCCAGTCAAGAAAGTTCACAAAATGGGTATATGTCCCTAATCGATTGTTTTCTCCAACAGAGTCGATTTGAAGCTATTCGATGGAAGGGAACGTAGGAGTCGTTGGCACGAGAAGCGCATCAAATCTTCCAAAGGTCTTTTTAATCTTGCGGGATAGATCTTGCCGGAGGTACTGGCTCTGAAAGGCATCTGCAGCCGAGAACTCCCTCGCGTTCATGATTATACTGTACACGACTGGGTCCATCAACATCGCATCCACAGATACTATGAATTTATTAATGGCAGCATATCGCTCCGCAACCCATGGACTCTCGTAAAGGAGTGCCGCCAAAGCAAACAGGGGCATGAAATTGACCGGGGTTAATTGCCAGTCAAGTCGTTCGGCGTTGGCTAGTGCCATTTAGTATGCATCTGCATGCTGGGATTGACCAAACCACTTTGGATGGGAGCGAACAGCCATTACTTGTTTTGAAAGTGGAGTGCCCCGAGAGATCTTGTTAGTGATATAGTCAAGCCTGCTCCGAGAGTATGCATCTTGAGGATCATAACCCTTCGCCAGTTGCAATAGCAGCTCAGCATCTTCTAGAGTTAAGGAAAAGATAGGAACGCAGTCCAATGATCTACACGCAGGGACTACACCATGCGTACTCAAAGCCCCTCGCGTAGGTTTCAGTTCAATGACATTGTTGAACCCAGCAGGAACCCTCCCCGAACCTGCGGTATCAGTGCCAAGGGCAAATGGAACTAGTCCCTGGCCAACGGCAACTCCACTACCGGAGCTCTCCCGCCACTGATGCATTTTGGGTCAAAAAAGTTCGCAACGGCTCCATAGGGGGAGCGTGTAGCGACGAGACCTGTAGCGAATTTATCGAGATTTGTCTTTCCAATGACTATATCTCCATAAGATTTCAGTCGTGCGACGACGGTTGAGTCAGTATTCGCAGGCTCAGTGCTGAAAGATGGATATGCGGCTGTTGTATGAAAACCGGCTACAGCAGTATTGTCTTTCACTGCAAAAGGTACCCCGAGAAGTGGGAGCTTTTTCTTTGCGAAAGAAGTGATACATTTTATTTCCATTGCACGTTAATCTGCTCTGGCGTTGCTAACGAAATCCAAGCATGTGATATATCAAGTTCGGCTTGCTCGAGTAGTGATAGATGGTTCGTTGGTCCGGAGACTGATTCCTGCAAAGCACGCCATTGAGAGATTGTGAGTGGGCTTGCTTTGCCTCTTGCTGATATTATCGCCGGCATCGTCGATAAAGCGACGAATATGGGTATTCGCGAGTCTTCGCGCACTTGTGTGACTGGAGGAATGGGAAATAATGATTAATATCCGTTCACAAAATCAGGAAGCCTTAGAAGCACAATGCACCTCGAAGGTTTAGTCGAAACAAAATTTCTTAGCCAGTGTTTACTGTTTGGTCTGAAGTGACCAGAGAGAACTACTGTAATTCATACCTAGTCATGATTACAATTCCAGCCAATGATACATCCCATATAATCTGCTCCGATCCATTCGCAATTAGCCGCCCCGCTCTTTCGCCGATCGCGCCGACCCGCGCCGACCACGCGCGCCGTCGGCGCGGTCGCCGACGGCGGAGGACAAACCACTTCATTACATTACTTAAGCCTCGGTTTTCAACACACCCTTAGAATTCAGAATATCCTGCTTATCGAACTATTGCTATGATACCTGGATAGCCCAGTCCCACCAGCCAAGCTCCATTAAGGCGTTGGAATATGGTTCAATGATGAGGGTCATTCTCTCACTGCTGCCGTCATTAAGAATACGGCTAGATTACAAAGGCTCAATCCCGCATCCAAGAGCGGATAGTGGAGTATTAAACCATACCACCAGCTATTTATGTACGATTACAACAGTGGAGGTTGAAGGGATAATTCTTATTTGGTTTCTTGAATTTTTTTCGAGAATATTGAATCTAGTGACTGCGCCAAGTTGAGCTTTTATGGAGCATTATGGTCTCTACAGGGTGCTATGCTTCGACTGTACGTCCGTTTCCATACTTGCTATTGGGTAGTTATATGTAGTAGAAACTATAATCAAAGTTCTCCAGTGCGAGGGCCTTACGGGCGTTCTAATACTGTTTTTGGGCTAATTTCGTATGGAAAAACGCCGTTTTCAGTTGTATTTCCGTTTCATATGCTTTGGCTGGCGTTCGGATCCTTCTTGCTTCCGCCGAAGGAAGCGCCTGCATAGCCAGTACGCCACTAGTTAGGCTGCAACAGGTTATTAGAGTGTTGATTGATTGATAGTCAAAGTTCGGCGCATTATTTTTTCCAGAGATTGCCCTGAGGCAGAAGCCTTTGTGCCACTCTCGGGCAACTCGCGAAGCATGTTTCTCACGTCCATCTCAGGACCACGAGCATAGTCCCCCCGATTCCGTGCTGCGAATTCGTAAATTGGATTTGTTGCAGCCGCGCATAAAAGTCCTCATCACTCAGTCAGGTACCGTGTATATCGAATCGAATGAGAATTCTCACACAACTAATTGACACCTCAAATCTGTATCGTAACCGATGGTTCTTTTCTTCCCGATGTATCTTCGTACTGTATGATGGAATAATCTGATCGGCTGGCTTTCTTCATCCACCATGGCCAATCCATGATACCAATTCGGACGAGCAGGGTCTTAAAAAGAAAGAGAGGGACAGAGCGTGACCTCTCAGCAGAAAAAGACGAAGCGGGGGAAGAGATTGAACCAACTAAGGTTGGTCGATATCCACGGAAGCGCACCCCAACGTGAAATGCTGAGTTTCAATCTCGCTAGATATCGAATCAAGCTAAAGTCGTGCCATTATGTAGAGAAGGCAAATCGGGTCAGAATTAGACCAGGAGGAACTAACTATGGGTTGAGTTGATTGAAGAGAAAGACTGACTGCTCCCGGTGAGGTTGGAATATCCCAGAGATCATGCGCATACTCGGTTGTTCCAAAAATTAGCCAAGACTACTAATTCCATGAGAAAGCACCAAGAAATGTGTGTCTATTTTCGATTACATATTTCCGAGCGGCAACTTGCCACTACATGTCTCGACAGCTTTCTTTGACAACATCCATGAAAACCGCGGCGACATCTAGAACCTTCCCATCATATCCAGTTCCACCAAGAAAAGTAACCCCAAACGGTAGCTTCACTCCATCTTCGTTCTCCATCCACCCGGCATTGACACTAACACCACATAAATCAACAACGTTGCCTGCATGTGTGAACGTACCAAGCTTGGAATTCAGAACAAGTGGGTTATCCAACATCTCCTTGATCGTAGGATGGAATGGTACACTTGGTACGACCAGAGTATCAATACCGCCCTCCAAGGCGTTGAAAATTTTGTGTGCTTGCATGGTGTATCGAGTTTGTGCGGCCTGATCATGGAATACTTGCCAGGCTTTAATGTCGGATGAGAGTGCGGATTGAAAGATGGATTTTATGGTGGGATGGAGGGTATCGATATTCTGAACGAAGAACTCGTGACCCATGGAGGCGAGACGTTCGTGTACAAGCGATGCATCATAAAGAAGTTCGCCGGCTTTGGTGAATGGTGTGTAGTCGACGTCAACTAATCTGCCACCGCAAGATCTTAACTTCTCAACGGTAGCCTGGAAGAGTTCTTGGTATGCTTTGGAGCAAGTTTCCAGGAGAGAAAGGGGAGGAATGCCGAATGTGAAGCCTCCCTCCTTTGGCCCCCGGAAATCCACATTCCAAGTTACTAAACTGCTTGGCAGTTTGGCATATGGATCCAAGGGATCGTGCTCGTCAAGTATATACCAGACTTCCCGTGCATCTTGTAGGTTAGGCGCCATGATGGTAATTGTGTCCAGGCTTTTACATGCAGGTACCAACCCCCGAGCAGAGATGGTGCCTTTGGTCGGCTTGAAGCCAACGATGCCATTCAAGGCTGCCGGGACACGAGTACTACCTGCCGTATCGGTTCCAATAGCGAATGAAACAAGCCCAGCTGCAACAGCCACACCAGACCCCGATGAGGAGCCCCCGGAAATGTGGTCAGTACTGTAGACACAGTGGGGGATACCATAAGGTGACCGGCATCCCGATAGACCGGTTGCAAGCTGGTCCAAGTTCACCTTTCCAATGTACAAGGCACCAGCGTCAAGGAGATGCTGAATAGATGGGGCCGTAGAATCTGCGATATACGCGAAGCTCTCGCACGCTACACTAGTGACTAGGCCTGCGACATCGATACTGTCTTTCACTGCAAACGGTATTCCAAAAAGACGAGGCAGTGGCTTTCCAGCGTACTTTGCAGAGAGCTCTTTTGCTGCTTCAAGTACATCTTCAAGAGACTGTTTAGAGATCCAGACGGAAGGGTCAACCGTCTCATATCTTTCTATCCGATCAAAAACAGATCGGACGATCATCTCAAGGTCCAGGAGACCATTTTTGTATTGTTGTTGCAGCTCAGAGATTGACGGAAGAACACCGTCAAAAGTGGGGGGAGCGCAAGGCTGTTTCAACTCGCACAGCTTTTGTGCTTCAGCAATGAAGTTCGAGCTGTGGCCAATGTATCCAAAAAGGCCATCTTGTCCGCAAATGATATCGAGGGACGTTGCCACCATCTGTTGGTCAAAACCACCAGTACAGTCTGACAAGATACAACACTCGTACCCTCGATCGTTGCATTCTCGTAAAGTTGTCGTCACACAACACCTGATCTACTCGTCAGCCAATGTGAACAATGCAAGATTTCTTCTCAATGTATCTTACTCGGTTGTAACGCCAGCGAAAATTAGATGGGTAATACCTCTGGCCAACAGGACCCGGTGAAATCCAGTATTCCAAAAACTCCCTTTCCCTGGCTTGTCGATAACAGGTTCTCCAGGGTGCGGCTGCAACTCGTCAATAATATCGTGACCCCACTCGTCCCTCACCAACAGCCTTCCCATCGGCCCTTTGTCGCCGATTCCCATCATATGGTGGCCGTTCGGCGCGCTCATCTGTCTCAACCTTTTTGCTGCGTGTAGATCTGAAAGATCCGAGCGATGGCCTTCCCTAGTATGGATGACCTGAATGCCAATCGAGCGGGCGACGCCTAGCACTTTCTGAACCGTTTGTACGATCTTGCTGACGGAGGCGAATATCTCAGGATCCCCACATTGAATAGAACCGAATCCGTTTGGATGCAGAAAATCCCTTTGCATGTCAATAATGATAAATGCGGTGGTTGCGAGGGGAAAGTTGAAAGAGTAGGGTCGAGCATTGGGAAAAGAAAGCTTGATCGTTGGTGCCATTTTGTATGCAACCTCTCTGGGCTATTGATTCGTGAAGCGTGATAGAAATATGAGGTTAACGCAGCGAACAAAAGACCCTCATGTTTATATAGCGAGAAAAAAATTCGCGCAAACAGCAAAGGAGGAATCTCCGCTCAATCGCCAGTCCCAGCTGACCGTGCCGTGGAGTTAGGTGTGCCTGGATAAGACAAGGCTTGGTAAGGTGTAAAAAGATAAGATAAATATTTCGCGCTTAGGCACACAAAGATAAGAGTCGCTAACTCTTAATGACCAGGCTAACGGAATGTGGTAGATTTCGAGCCGACTCAATGTTTCCCCAGTTTGGCCAGCATTTTCGATATCGGCACACTGATTAGTGTTACGCTAAAGCACGAGGTAGGTTTTAATCATCAAGTGGTAGCATTCACGAAGCAACTAAGCATGAGAGAGAGGGAAGAAGGAAGGAGGGAAGATGGCGAAGAGACTATCTAGATAGTACATTGATGCCTTAGGAACCAGGCATCAACACCTGGCAAACATGTGACTCGTAACAATGAAGACTATGTATTTAGTTGCTTGAAACTGTCGTACAATGAGCACGAGTAGGAATAGCAAGAGGCAAGGAATGATCGAAATGTACACCTGTAACAATTTGGCAGCAATGAATATTTATTGTAGGGGTAAGCGTCAAAGCAAATGATTTGCACGTTCTCGACACAGAAAGAAAAACTCAAGCTTGGTGAATGCAAGAACAAAATTGCCGAACGGAACTCTAAAAAGAACTTCAAACAGAACTGATCACCGGTGAAATGGATTTCGCTTCAAGTTTCCCTTCTGACATGGTTGCTTGCCCATCATTGTAAACCGGGACGCCGTTCACCATCGTCATTTCGTCGGAAATGGTACACTGAACGAGCGTCTCGGTCGCTGGCCAGAAATAGTTCAGCGCGCAGTAGATAACAAACGCACTGGTGAAACCCCACATGAAGCTAATGTCGTAGATACGATTGATCGTGCCCACGGAAAGACTTGGCGTCACAGCATGTGCCATACCCGGAAGATTAGGAGCAATGGAAATAAGGAAGACAACAGCTGCACGCCAGTTAAATCCTCCCTTATATCGGTATATGCCCCGACGCCGATATAGAGATGGAATGTCAATATGCTTCCTCTTGACAATCCAGAAATCAGCTGCGATAATGGCGGAAATTGGGGCCAGGAAAACGGCGAGTGAGGCCATAAAAGTCAACAGGGAAGACGCCGAGGAGATAATTTTCCACGGTACCATTACCCAGCCTCCCATAATGGTTGTGATTATGGCTCCCCGCCGAAGATTGATATACTTAGGCCAAAGGGTTGTCTGCAGGATTCAGATCAGCGGGGGCTACATCAAAGGGCCGGAAGGTTCAAACAGTACCATATCATTTGAGCATGAAATAACATTGGCCGAAATGTTCGTTCCGATCTGGGCTATGACCCAGGAGAGGCCAACAAAAAAGGCGCCACAACGACCACTTGGCCCATCCCACTGTGCGGCTAATTGGACGGGGTCCCAGATATAACTACCATAGAGAACCTTACCAGCACTTGCCGCAATTATGCCGAAGACGCCAATCAATGATGCGAGGAATGGCATGAAGAGCGCCTGCCAATACACTCCATTGGATTTCTTCAGGTAACGGGTAAAGTCAGGAATATTAGTTGCCATCGTAAGCCTATTCACCGAATGATTTCAGCACTTGCCATTCCACCTGTGAGATCCACAACGTTTACCAGGGGGGAAATTAGAGTTGTGAAAAACGCACCATGATCCAGTAATACTTGACATAGACTGAAGAATCATCCAGTCTTTGGCAGAGCCTGAAACGGTAGCTTGTTGTGCCCAAATCTCACCGGCGCCACCTGCCTGAACGCATAGCGCGATGACCGTCGCGACCGACGTGACTAAAACAACGACCGTCTTGAACACGAAGAACCAACGGAGCTTATGTGGCGGGATCAGTAGCAAAGGAAACTGGAGACTCCAGAACAGAATATGAGAACACATTTGTTGTGACGTGATACCCGCGGATGCAGGAAGCGAGTTCGGAATGTTCAAATATGAGGGCCAGATGGCGCGAATGATTTGCGTCATGGCTGTTGATCCGGTGTATGTTTGGATGGCTTAAAGCAGTGTTAGTCGAGTCAATAGAAGGTGAGCAACCAGAATCACATACCGTGCCAAAACAGTGCAGTTATCATGCGAATGACGACTGCTGCTCGTGAGAGGTAGAATCCGAAAGAAGAACGTGAGGCCACGGCGAAATTGACGTGGAGGTGGGCACCGATGGCTCCGTTGAGCACAAGAGGAATAGTGACCATGGAATAGCCGATGATGAGACAGTAGAGAGCTTCCCTCCTAAGACAAACTATGAGCACGGGTAAACGGAAATATATATTGATGTGTGTATGCGTGTATCCTTAACGGGCTTAAAGAGAGGAAACAAGTTGGAAGTCATTCAAACTGACCATGTGAGCCCAATGGCGATAATAGAGGCTGCGCACTCCCAGCCCTGGGCATTGAGCGCATCACTGAACCAGAAACCCAGGACAGTCCATGTTGACCAGGTTCGTCGCTCAATAGGAGTCACGCCGGAGTCGATGTTAGACCAGCTATCTTCGTCGGCGAAAGTTGTCATCTGCCTCGGTAGCACCCAGCCAGAGGGCGACTTCTTCTGCTTGATATGTTCTTTAATCCGCTCACCACGACGACGCAACGACGATGTCATTAAAGCGGTAGCTGAAGCGAAAGCCATGATACAATAGCTTCACTCAAACAAAAGAAAAAAAAAAAACTCAAAGAAATCTCTTAGATGTGTACGGAGTGCGTCTTAGGAACAGGCCAGGTATGTATAGCCGAAGTTCATTCTATATGTCAACAGTCAGACATGATTGATAGTTAACTAACTATCAATTAAAGTTGCGATAACAATCAGGAGAAGATAAGACGGTAGTTATCTTGATAGACAGAGGCTGGTTGTCTTATCTCCTTGTAATGATCGTTACCACTGAAACGAGCCTTAAAGCTATTCGAGCCCAATAGTTTACCCGAGGGCGGATTGAGCCAACACGATATCCCCCCCTCCCCCTCTATCTCCACTATTTTTTGGTGATATTCGGTCGGATCCTTTTGATCTTGTTATCCCATGCCTAGTTTTATCTAAATGTCACATAATATTCTAGGATTATCAGGTAAAAGGGCCTTACCCTAAGGGGCCCTTTTGGTTGGATGATTTTTGATGGGAGATGCTAAGGCCGGTTCCTGCGGGTAGGCTATACCCGATTTGGCCAGCTTCCTATGCTGGGTTGTTGGCCTTAGCTATCTGGCAGCTTATGTGGCTTATGGACTATGATCATTTCTAGCCTTCTAGCTATGATATTTAGCTATGATATTTAGCTATGACATTTCTACTGGGGGAAATATGGTAGGTAGGACTCCCATGCCAGAGCGGCGATGATTCTGATCACGCCGCAGAAGATCAGTAACAGGGCCTTCCAGCTCCGCCACAGATGCTGTTCGCCTCCCCAGAAGATGCTAATCAACAACGAGCAGGTGCTTCCAAGGAAGAGCATTGCCCCAAGGTACTAAAGACAAGGAAGCCGCTCTTTGAGAGAGATGACGCTGCGGTGGCCCTCCAAGCCAAAGACAAGGATTGGAACGGTGATGCCGCAGATGGGGAAGTTGAGTTAGAAAATCCATCGGCCAGGTAGTATACTACCCCATTAAACCACCGAGCACCGGGCCAAGAATCGTGCCGGCCGTGTATCCGACCTGGTTCCCTGGTTCATCATGATGGCGGCAGGCCTTTTTCGAAGAGACACAATGGCGGTCGGAACGGAGTTGACGAGGGCGAGAATGCCACCTTACATTTTCACCTATCGCAACGGCGAGCCTTATATATTACAGAGAATACGACCCAATACCCTAATAATATTGCTACCCTTCGAGGCGCTGCCGTCTGAGATGCTCTTGCATAGTCTTCATATTTGGACGAAACGATTGTTCTCTTCGCTGGAACTCCAGACGTTGTATTTGCATCTCATCATTAGCCCACATAGGGTCAGACGACTCTGCTGGGTTATGTCACGCAGCAGCGTGATCTCTACGCCTTTCTGCATGATCAAACCGTACGCGTGATGAATGAGGGTTTAACGGGAATTGGAATTGCTAAGGAACTGGAGCTTACTGTTCGACTACGAAACTCATAGTACCGGAACAAACATTTACATGGTTGAATTTGATGTCACGAGGACTGGTGAGAAGTAAAAGTGGACATGCATTATATATTCAATGTACTATCCCCTTAAATATGTGGGGCGTCAAACAATTTACCACCCTCTCCGATCGAGGGCGGTTCCTGAAGACTGGAGACCTCGCACGATATAATGCCGATGGCACCATCAACCTCCTTGGCCGCAAAGATTCCGAGGTCAAGATCCGTGGCCAGCGGGTGAATTTGAAAGAGGTTGAAATATTGATGCGGCCTCAGCTTGGTCCGAACTTTGACATTTTCGTGGAATCGGTCCTTCCCAAGGGCAGCACGCCAACACTGGCCGCCTTCTTATTCGCGAAGGATGCCCATTCACTAAGCTCTAAGTCAGTAGATGGACACGGCTTCGCCGCCCACCCCACCTCCCTTAGTGCTCGAATACAGCTGGTAGATTCACCTTTGCAGACAAGTCTTCCTGTTGACATGGTGCCGGCTGTCTATCTGCTAGTTTCTGCTCTCCCCACATCCATTAGCGGCAAGGTTGATAGACGAGCATTAACGGAGAGAGTCATTGCATTGACCGGGGCAGAGCTGGACACTTTGATGCACGGCCAGCCTGCCGAGGTGCTGCCCCCTTCGACACCAATGGAGAAACGCCTAGTCACTCTCATTGCGGACACTCCGCAGCTCGAATGCGCCAACATAGCAGTAAACGCAAGCTTTTTGAAGCTGGGTGGCGATTCTCACCGCAATGGCCTTTGTGCGCAAATGCCAATCAGAGCAGATCGTGATCCCTCTCCAAGATATCTTCCCAGCGCCTACGATTGCAAGCCTTGCACAAAGGGCCCAAGTACAAATCGACACAAAGACCATTGATTTCGATCGGAATTCGCTTTTTGGATTAACACCCATGCAGCGGCACATTCTATCAGGGGAGCGGTCGCCTACTGGATCGAGTGTCCTCATTGAGTTACAGCGGCAGCAAGAGAGCTGCCAAGTAGCAGACGCGATTCTATCCCTTGTTATCCAGCATCCCATGTTGCGATCCCGCTTTGTGGTGTTGGAAAACGGTGAAGTCCGCCAGATGATGATGGACGCCGTAGACGGCGGATTGCTCTTTGGAGAGCGCGAAATCAAGCTGTCTGAGGACTTTGAAACCCTACGAGAGACAGGAATCAGCCTGTTGGATCCCTGCAAAGGCCCAGTCGTTGGGGTTTATCTGATTCAGAGTTTAGGAGGGAAACAGATGTTGCTTCTAGTTGCCCATGACCTGATTGTGGACAGTCGCTCGTGGGTTGTTTTGCAGAGTGACTTAGAGCAATTACTAGGTGAAAACACCCTCGATGAGGTGCCCAGCTTTCAGGAATGGTACAATCTCATACAAGGGAAGGCCAAACAAAACGACATCTTACGAGAATTAGCATCTGAGGGTTGGGCAGGTGGAGATGATGACTCGAACATCCCCATTTACGGAAGCAGCTTGAAGCTACTACGAGGACAGACAGCTGCCCTGGACAGTGAACCCTGCCATCTTCTTTTCGGAGATGTCCGCGAGTTATTACAAGTCCAACCGTGGCAAATCATCCTGGCGGCACTGGCTAGGTCATACTATCTGGTCTTTCCCGATCGCAGGCCGCCGTCTCTTGCGGTGTAGGTTGGACGAGACATAGCCAACCCATCCCTCGACTGCTCTGATACCGTTGGACGTTTTGATTCCAGTCTTGCCTACTCAGGCCCCAAGAGCCTTGGGTGCCTGAGCAGTCTAGATCATGTCCGTCGTATCAGGGACAGTACCTGGCTGTCCTCTGTCGATAATCACCGTCCCGACTCTGATCAAATCCGTCTGGGCCATGGTCTTGGCTCTCTGGACGCGCACAGATTCTGTCTGCTTTGGATATCTGGTCTCCGGGCGAGATGTGCCCATCGCTGAGATAGATAAGGTCGTCGGTCCACTTTTGAACCTGCTGGTCTGTAGGCTGGATCTGAAGTCAAAACATTCTCTCGGCGACTTCCTGACTAGTGTACAGGGTGACTATGCCAAGTCCCTCGGCCACCACCCGGGCATGATTCCAGCTTTAACACAAATGGAACAGGTAATATCAGGGCCTCTCTTCAATACTCTGGTCAACCATCGCCAATTCCCGACATCGGATCCGAAATCCATTGGTGACTCTGATCTTCATTTCCAGATCCTCTCTTCTACTGACCCTATGGCTGTAAGTTCTATTCAAGCCCCCTCCTTTTTTTTCTTCTCTCCTTTTTAGCAGCCGATAATAACCTACAGTATGACATTGTGGTCGTTGTGGATCAAGTGCCTAACTATATCAAGATTACTCTCAATTACTGGGATGTGCGACTTTCAGAAAGCACAGTGGCCAGGTTAACGTCCTCATTTGATGCTATACTGACATCCTTCGTCACGAATCCCTTATCAAAGCCGTCGGATGTTCTTAACTGTTCTCTTGTCTATAGATCGATGTAAAGATATGGTATCGCCTTTGAATTCCATCGCAGCCTCGTTTCTCCCCTTCAATTTCCTGATCAATGGAATGCTTAAGTCCACCGTGTCCTCGAACCGCTTGGTAACTCATATCCTATTCTTCCCACAGTTCGCTTGCCCTTGCATGAAATGATGTCTAAAGAGACCTTCAGCCGTATCTCTGCTAAGAAAAAAGGGCCCCAATTATTTTGTTCGCCTTTCTAGATGCGACTAGGGGCTGCGGATGGCCAGCCAGCCACGGTGTCCAGTGAGGCTTGATCTCTTTGGCTTATTAGCTTGCTGAAAGAGCGGACCTGTCTAGTGAATTTACTTAGATGACAGTATAGCTAAGAGCGCGGCAGACGCTCTTCTGTGATTAAGTACAGAGCTAGTGCCCAGCTAACTACCTAGCGTTGTTGTGTAAAGTACAATAACCGCGAACACGAACACATAGATGCAACCAAGCCAAGCCAAGTCAAAATCAAAACACAGCTCCAACTCACACATCTATAACCTTCCCAACATTAAATACCCCCTTCTCCCGCTTGGACTCATTCCAAGGAAGCACATACCTCCGCTGATTAGCCACAACTCGAATCCCTCGCTCCACAAACTCCGTACAATAATGCGTATGCCCAATAACCCAAGCTTTGACACCCCTCAGATCCGAAATTTGCGAAAGGATATCAGTTCCAAACGCGGAGTTCCACGGATTATTCGCATGCCGTGGACTAGAAGTGTTCTTGAGAGATGGGGCATGGTGTGTCACGACAAGTATATCTCGTTTTTTATTTTGTGTTTTGTTCTTGTTCTTGGTTTGGAGTGACTTTATCTCGTCTAGTAGCCAGGTCCGATCCGCGTCGTGAGACGCATTGTGATCGTCCACAGTCCAATCTTGGACCTTTTTGAAGTCTTGTATTTTTGAGTGGACAGTTTCTCTTGCTTTATGGGGGACTTTCGACCACAGTGTGCAACCGAGGATCGTAACACTAGACCCCGGAATATCGTAGGCCGTCTGATGGAGGAGGATGAGATGCCTGTTCAAGTAAAGCTCTAGCTCAAGTTTCCTAGCTTTCTGTAATCCCATAGTGAAGGTGTCATTGTAGAACTCATGGTTTCCAAGAATGAGAAAGGCAAACTCGAATCGATCTGTTTGCTTTTGGATGGAAGTGCGGTAATTGCCGAGTCTGCTCAGCGCCCAATATCACCGGCTAGTATGAGATATTTGGCGCGTACGGGGATCTCGAAGGATGAGTATTGTTGATTGATTTCGAGATGGAGGTCTGAGAGGATTTGGAAAAAAGTGTGCTTTGTATTGAAAATCGAGGATAACTTCTCAAACATCCTGTCTGTCAATGAGAGGCTCCGAGTCACTGGGGAAGTTAAACTAGGCTCGGCACTAACTTCGAGCAGCGACGGTAGGATTGGCTACCGCACGGACTCGATTGCCTATCTATACATCAAGAATCGGTCACTATGTACCAAACTAATGCCATCAACAGTAGCTAAATCTACGTTGATCTTACACCTACAATCACAGATCATCAAGACTCGCCATACAATTCTTCATTAATAACCTTCCCATCAGAATTTAGCTGCCAACCCACCATTGCTCCATCACCATCGAATCACCCAGGAAATAGACAATAGAATACATGGAGAAAAGATAACCCTGATCGGGGGGAATATGCACGCTCGAAACAAAGCATTAGATAGGAGATGACAATTTTTTGTGTCAGGAGAAAACAGAGACCCCAATCATTTTTCCGAAAAAGAAAATTCGTTGCGTTCGTGATCCATACCACCAGACCAGCGGCAAGAGAGAATGGCAGTGAGGGGGGTGGGCAGCATTGTCCGATTTGAGGGGGAAGCCGGTGATTAGATAGGTATCAAGTGATCAGCATCGAGGGGATGTTGAACTGTGGTTTGTTTACCAGTCAGCGGCGGCCTGGTTGGAGGGAGCAGGGGTCGCTGCTGGGGAGGCGTTGGATCCGCCACGGCCACGACCTCCACGACCGGCTCCATGGCCACGGCCACGGAATTCACCGCGGCCTCCGCGTCCACGAGAACCTTCGCCACCACGAGGACGACGGTGACCGCGGCCACGGTGGCCACCATTCTGACCCTTAGCTCCGGCTGGAGTTTCCTTAGCGGTAGCGGTGTTGTTGTTCACGTCGGCAGGAGTGGCCTGGAGACCAGTCTCGGTCTCGGCCGGGTCACGGGGGACCTCCACCCAGCCATCGGTGGTAGCGGACGAGTCCATGGAGGTTGGGTTGTAGGTTGTCTCAGCGATCTGGTTCGCAGCATCAGAGATCAGGGTCTGCGCAGGAGGCGCAACCTGCCCGGCCTGAGGGGTAGCATTGGCCGCCTCGGAGGCAGCCAACTCATCGCTGACGGAGGGATCCTGGAGCTCGGTCAGGCCAGCATTAGCCACGGTAGGGTCGGACACGACGGCGGATTCGGTGGTCACTTCGGTGGTCACTTCCGCAGGCGCAAACTTGTTGGATGCCAGCTTCACATCGCCATCTAAAAACAGTGGGCGTGAGCAAAATGCTTGGAGAGGCGATGCGGGGCAGGGATCAAAGACAAAACTTACAGCTCAGCTCGAGGGCCTCACCCTCAACACCAATCACCTTTTCGTCCGCACCCTCAACCAGCTTCACCATGGAATCAACAGCCTTCTTGTTACCTCCGTAGACCTGGAACAACACACCCTCGAAGGCACGGCTCTCAAGAGACTCAGTCTCGCCCGCATGACGCATGTTAGCCGCCGCGCACAAGAACTTGGTCAAGGTGAGCAATTGCTCGCGCAGAACGCGCGCCGAGGTCTCAGTAGCATCAGCAATGGCATTGGCACGCACTGCCTCCAGCTCCTCCTGGTGGGCTTTCTCCAAAGCGGCCTTCTCGCTCTCCAGACGCGCCTCGTATTGGGCAGCGAACTGCTTGTAGTGACCAATTTGTTCCTCGATCTGGGCAATGGTTGCCTGAAGAGCAGGCTTCTTCAGGGCCTGAGCCTTTTGATCGGCATTGATCTTCTTCTCGGCCACAAGGTCGTCCAGAGACTTGCCTTCGTTCTCGGCGATGATAGCGTCAATCTTGGCAGTCGCGTTCTATACAAAGAGCAACAATCGTCAGTATACTAATCAAAATCATCGAGAATCGAGCCAAAGGAAGCAGAAATCTCATGAAACATACCAACTTCTTTGCAGTGTTGCGCAGACTCCTAGAGGCGCAATCCAATTAGCTTCACGTGTCAGGCAGAAACCGATCGCGTCATACGCACTTCTGCAGCTCCTTCAAGTAGGTTGGTTCAGTGCCGTTAGCCTCAGAGACAGGACTCTCCGACCCAGCCTTGGAGGTGCTGGGAGCTTGAGAGGGCTGTCTCTTGGACTTGTCGTTGGATCTCTGAGAGGTGGCGGAAGCGGGAGCCATGATGGAATGTATGTGACACAGCTTCGAAAGTTAAAATAGGTAGAGATGTGCTGTACAAGGTGCAAGCACGTTCAAGCCCAGAACCGCGGGGGTTTACCAGATGAAAGAGGAGGATGGGTGGGAAGGTTGGGGGAGTTGAGAGAGTTGGAGAGAGAGATCAGTCGAAGATCCACAGGATCGATGTGGGTGGAAGTCGCCCGAACCCTTTCCTGATCGGTGGGCTGCCCGCATTTAAGCCTCCGGAAAGTACCTTCAACAAACAAGTTGGTCTATACCCAACAAAGCTACAAAGAAAGTTCGCGTATGTGTGTTTGTTGTGAAATTCACTTGGTTCAAAACACTACCATGTCTGGTAGTTCTCTCAATTCTGGGGTATCTTGAACTCCGCACACCAATTACGCCATAATGCTAGTACACCCAAACCCGCAAAACCCAAGAGACTCCGCTGTTATCCACCCACGCGACCACCAATATTGCTCCGGTATATCACTCGATCAGAATGTGCCTAGTGAGTCTCGATCATCCTTGGAATTTGCGCAAGGTTTTCTGTTCCAAAAGAGAACCAATTCATGTCAGCGATTTCTTCCCAGCCAGACAAACACCCCATTCCAAACGAAAAGAGGCAACCATACCTCAGTGACCTTGCGGACAGAATTGGCCGATATATTCTTTTCGCCTGACTTGCGTGATCGAATAGAAGCCTCGCGCATCAATCTAATTGTGGGTGGTTAGCCTGCTGACCCTTGTAAGACCGCAAAGCTCCGAATTCGAGATGTGCAACTGGACGCGACCAGGAAAGATAAGGCGGGAAGGAAAGATTTAATCATACTCTTGCATGAATAGCATGTAGTCGAGGAATATCTGGTGAAACAGGCAAAAGCCCCCGTTAGCAACGAGATCCAGCCGCGTTGGGAGACACTTCATAGCTGTGACATACCAGGATATCGGCATTCTTGCTCACACTGCGATTAGAGTGCGCTTTGACAATGCGCTTGACCGTGCCGCGGGGGTAGAGCTTCTGTGTTGCTGCCATGGTGCTGGGTGGGAGTTGAGTGCGCGATCATTGAGAGACGAGGGGATTGTTTAGTTACTTGCGGAGCTTGCGGCGGGTTGAAGGTGTGGGGAATATTTGGATTAGGTAATCACTCTTTAAACCTGGGTCTCTGACCAGTGGTAATGTCTATGTATTACAGTCCCAATTATTATGTATATACCATCTAGATCTAGCTAGCGAAAAAGAAAGTTGAGATCGCCTCATTAAAGTCGTCGACGAAGGAATCGCCAGGCCGTAAATGCTGCTGCTGAGCCGAGAGCCGCGCGCCAGGCGAGGAATACCCAGATGGCAACCCGCAACCGTTGATAGTATCCTCGCAACATGATACCCACCGCATACGAGGTACCATCGGCGGTGCGATCGGCAGGGCCATAGTAGCGACCAACACCTAGGCCTCCAATACCTACTTCATTGTGGTCATGATCATCTGCACCGGGGGTAACAGGCAGCGCGGCGGTCTCGCTATCTGCGGCGGTGTCCGTGGGCCGAGCGCCCATTTTCACTTCGCGCGAATTGCGCTTTCGAAGGTTATATGTCAAGATACTCACAATCAATCGGAGATCGGGCGCCGTGAATGTGGGGTATTTCCACAGCTCGACTGCAGTGTGAGGAGGAAGCATGTCCAAGAAATCGGCCAGGACCCCGAGTGTCAGGCCCCAGAGTAACAGAGGACGGTTCAGATCACCTGACTCAGCCTGGTTGCTCAAAGTCCAAGCTTTGAATCTTGATATCAATGATTTCTGTTTCGTAGTGTCGTCGGGGACGAAGCCGGGAACCGAGGTACATTGCTGGGTTTCTGAGGAGAGTAGTCGCACGGCCGCGAACTGCATCCAGCCCATCAGAGATCGAACAGCCAGACGGGCCATATACCCGTATTGTCCTGCGAAGCGCTGTGAAATGTCCACATATTCAACGGTTCGGAGGGAAGGCGATAGGAGAGCTCGGAGTGGGATCCAATGTGTCGAAGCTACTTCGGTGGGCTGGAGTTTCAAGGTTGGACAATCGTTGCGGGTGGTCAGGAAAACGAACGGGCAGAGGACCATAAGTCTGCAAGGGAGAAGCAATTAGTATTTGAAGAAAATTGATAACAAGCACAAGCAATACATACGGGACCGATCCCCAGCTCGTAGTGACCACTCGCTCGGGAAGGTTGCCCACGCTGATCACATCATCCGTCGTCAAGTCAAAGCCGATCTCCTCTGAAGCCTCCCTAACCGCCGCCGCTCGATCGTCCTCATCTTCTGGATCTCTCTTTCCACCAGGCAATGCGACATGTCCAGTCCAGCGATCTCCCTCGCGCGAAGCACGCTTGATGAACAACACCTCCGGATCCCCACGCTCGACCCACGGCTGAGCGAAGAAATTCTGCAACTGTTGCTCAATGGGTAAGGACGTGTCATTCGCGATAGTATCCGAGCCTGGCCAATGGTCATAGGTCGGTTTTACTCGTAGAATCAGGGCGACAGAGGCTCGCTTCTTGCAGCCCGGTGGGTTGGGGACATGCGGGTACGGCCGTCGACGCAGCTCGGCTAAGACGCCGTGGAGAGGGGTGGGACAGGCCCGTTGTGTTTTTGGGTTGGGCAGGCTCCGCCATCGGATGCGGATCAGGGAATATGGCACGCGACACCAGAATATATGAAACGCCGAACTGAGGCCGCGTGTGGAGGGTTTGTACTGTTGTATATGGACTATCGGCAATATGATGCCCGCGGAGACTGGAATGAATTCCGACGACTGAGCCGAGGCTGACTAACGTGATCGGCGAGATCCGAAATGGGTTCCTAAGGTTTGGATATAGACTTGGTTGGGCCTTTTACAATCGTATACTTTAAGGTGAACGTGTCCAGGATCAATAGGCTTAACTGACATTGAAGGGGGAGAAGTTTCTGGGTGCCCAGAGATGAACAGTTACAGATGTGTATAGCCAAGGACAACGGGGAAGTCTAGATAGTATGTTGGGAAGGAGAATAGCGTAGAGAATATAGAGTCATGGACTGATCAAGATGTCATTGAAGCAGGCAAATATTTAACAGCCTAACAAATGGCACGACATCTATAACAACAGGTTTACCGCTAATGGGCACGTATAGCTATGTTCCATAGTTGCGATTGTTCAAGGCTGACCTTACTCCATGTTCATGGGTGTGGGGCGCTGGCTGAGATTGAGTTCTCGAGGGTTTGCTGATATATCGCAAGTAGGAAGTTTGGTCCGTCTACTAGACCATGGCTATCGTGCATCAATCGTTGACATATCTTCTCTGGTTGTTAGCATCACTTGATTTTCCAGCTTCTCTAGAAATACCCGAAGTAAACCTCCCGGAGAGCAACATAGACGGGCCGGGACTCAGGTAAGCAACCGAAATCCACTGCGGCCCCAGGGCCGTGGCCAGCCCCAGTCTTAACAAGTTAGCGTAAGCCATTCACGCTGCAATGTCGAAGACGACCATCATTTACCCGTACTACCGCTGCCGGATTAGGATTAGTCCGGGCCAAGTTAAGTTAGTCCGAGTCGCAGAATGAAGCTCTGGTCTCAAGCTAATCGAACAGGAGTCGCTGATTGGCTGAGAAGCTGCAAGCGGCAGGAGGAAAGCTAGCCACTGAAGGTCGCACGTGCAACCGACACCTCAACGCCATCCCACTCACTAGTTACTCGCTTCGCTTTTTCTCTTCGCCGTCGAACCCTCCAGCTTTCTACGAATTGCTTCATTTTCAATCAGCGAGTGATAACCAGCCTTCAAGTCATTGAAGTCCGGTATTGTTGGATCACTTCCGGGCCTCGTCGTAGCAATTGCCCCATTTGCCCGCCCCCGGTGGACACTTACGATACCACCGGCAGAGGCGACATAATCACAATCACGACCCCTCCCATTCTCATCTGGCCTACCTACCCTCAGTTGAGACACCATGAGGTTCGGAAAGACGCTGCGGAATGCGGTGTACCCGCCCTGGAAGGGCAAGTACATTGACTACGCTAAGCTGAAGTCCCTTCTGCGCGAGCATGATGTCACAGGTGCGGATGCGGACGCCAGCGACTCAGACGAGAGCCAGTGGACCGAGCAAGACGAAGAGGCCTTTGTGCAGGAACTTCTCAACGTTCAGCTAGACAAGGTCAATACCTTCCAATCAGAGACCTCGCAGCAGCTCCGAGAGCGTACCACCGCGTGCGAGGCCAAGCTTCGCCCGTTGGCACCGACCACCAGCCAGGAACCTTCGGACATGGACGATCCAGAGAAGCGCACAATCGCTTCGGAAGTTCTGCAAGAACTCGACAACATCACCAAGGAAGTCAGTGAGCTCGAAAAGTACAGCCGTATCAACTTCACGGGTTTCCTCAAAGCCGCCAAGAAGCACGATCGCAAGCGTGGTGCCCGTTACCGCGTCAAGCCCCTGCTGCAAGTGCGCCTGTCTCAAACACCCTTCAATTCCGAGGACTACTCCCCGCTGGTGCATCGTCTGTCGGTGATGTACTCGTTTGTGCGCGAGACCCTGAGCCAGGATATTGTGCAACCTAAGGAGCCAGAACGTGGGTTCGGACGAGATGTTTATTCGTCCTATAAATTCTGGGTGCACGTCGACAATGTTCTCGAGGTCAAGACTTTTATCCTCCGCCGGCTGCCTGTGCTGATTTACAACCCCGGAAGCTCGAAACATTTGGATGGTCTGACCGACGACCCAACCATCACCTCCCTTTACTTTGATAACCGCCAGTTTGATCTCTATAACCAAAAGGTCGCTCGTGCCTCTGAAGCCGGCTCTTTGAGGCTGCGGTGGACCGGACAGCTCAAGGACAAGCCACCTATCTTCTTGGAGAAGAAGATTGTAGCAGAGGACGACAGCAGCCGTGAGATCAGAGTGCAGCTCAAGGAGAAGCACATCAAGGAGTTCCTGGATGATGAGTACCACTTGGACAAGCAAGTTCACCGAATGGAAGACATGAATGATGGCGAGGGCTCCGTCGAGGCTCAAACCCTGAAGAGCAATGTGGAAGAGTTGCAGGCTTTCATTAAGGAACACAACCTGCAGCCCATGCTACGAGCTAACTATACCCGCACTGCATTCCAAATTCCTGGCGATAATCGCATTCGCATCTCCCTCGACACCAATCTCGCTCTGATTCGTGAGGATTCCCTCGATAGCGAGCGCCCTTGCCGTGAGCCTTCCGAATGGCATCGCACTGATCTGGATGATGCTCGCATGTCATACCCCTTCGACGCTATTCGAACTGGCGAAATAGTTCGCTTCCCCCACGCTTTGCTCGAGATTAAGCTGCGTGGTAAGGCCCACGATGCTGAGTGGGTGAATGACCTGATGTCTTCTCACTTGGTCAAGGATGCACCCCGCTTCTCCAAGTTTGTTCATGGTACCGCCCAGCTCTTCGAGGATCACGTCAACAGCTTCCCCTTCTGGCTTAGTGCGCTGGACAACGACATCCGTCGTGACCCGGAAACTGCGTTCCACGAGGAACAAGAGCGCCTAGCCAAGCGTGCTGAGGACGACATGGCCGTTGGCAGTTTCATGGGCGGCACAGGCAGCCCCAGTGGCCCCTTGTCTGCATCTCCCTTCAGCCGGTGGGGTGAGCCTGGTAGCCGCTCTGCCATGCGTCGTGCCTCTGGCATCAGCGAGGGCCAGAACCAAACACAACGACGTATCTCTGTCGTTGCGCCTCACCCGCGCCGTGAACCCGAGCCCGTTGCCGAGCCTGTCGAGGAATCCCAGGAACCCGAGGAGCCTCCCTCCCGATTTGCCGCAGTTTTCAAGTCGCTCGGTATCAACCCCAATAACTGGACTGGTCGGGAAGTTGTCTCCCTGCCCCCTGGTGTGCGCCACCCGGGCATTTGGATCAAGGACTCTGGTCCCGTTCGTGTGGAAAGCAAGGTCTGGCTCGCCAACCAGCGTACATTCATCAAGTGGCTACACATCAGTATCCTCCTGTCCAGTCTGTCTTTGGGCTTGTACAATTCTGCCGGCAAACACAACCGGATCGCTCAAGCTTTGGCTATTGTCTACACTTTCTTTGCCCTGTTCTCTGCCGCCTGGGGCTGGTACATGTACGAGAAGCGCGCGCGACTCATTCGACAGCGCAGCGGAAAGGATCTCGACAACATGCTCGGTCCGATCGTAGTGTGCATTGGTCTGGCTGTTGCGCTAGTCCTCAACTTTGCCTTTAAGGTTCGTGCCCGTCTCCCACCTCATCTATCCCTTTGATCCTATACTAACGCTTTAAAAATAGTACAAGGCTGTGTTGAACCAAAGTAACGACAGTGGTCTGCCAGTGCACTCCAATTCTACTGCCTTTGTCGGTGTGCAATCCGTCTCCTTCCGCGACGGCGCTGCGCAGCTGATGAACCAGCAGCAGGTGCTGTAAACAGAACTATGGTGGAATGGATGGGACAGGGTCCTATTCGTAGGTTGTGCCGTCGTGCCCTGGCTGATTGTACATACTTTCCCGTGTACATAGACTTTGTGCTGGGGATTTGAGTTTTCTTTTTTTGCTGCATTTGTGGAGCCAGCGGTGTATGTATTATGAATAGTCTGCGTCGAATTGAGGTTTTCCGGATGTGATTGTGATTTGCTTTGACTGTAACTTGCAGCGCATGACTGTAGGGCAACGAATTTTGAAGTCATTCGTTATATTTGATTCTCATGTTGATCGGCAACACCATTGCTCAATAATCCAGCTTAATCATTCTATCACAATTATCCAGTTAGTTACATGCGGGGTACTTAGTCAAGTGGCGGGCTTGTTCGAGCGGGGAGCGAAAACTGATAAGAGTTCTACGCCCCGGGGAAAGTTCGGTTTCAGAAGGCCTGTCGATAGCCAGGCGGCCTAGACTAATTCAAGAGGACTTACTGAACACTGTAGTTAGGCAGTGCCTTGTTAGACGCGAGAACACTATGACTTACTAGTTTAACTCAAGACGTGTTTTTCGTAGAGCTTTGGATTTCTCATATATCTGACACATAATCTTCTGGCATTGGTTCGCATTCCCCAAACCAAGTCAATTTATCTTCCTATCTTTAGATGTCACGAGGTCCAGCCGCGTAGATCAATCGGCGGCGTTCAATGGATTTGAATTTGGGTTGAGGGGCATCTGGACCCGGTCCGTGAAGACGGTCCGTGTGCCCGGCCCGCTGGTTGGACGAGCACTCCGCGATTAATTCAAAAGTGCATCGTATTTAAAGGGACTACAACATATGTTAATATAGATAGTAGTGAGGGAATATGGACTAGGATAGTAATTTCATTGCAAATACAGCTCTACTTCTCGCCAATATCATCTTACAGAATATCTAGTATTCTCGGTTCAATATGCGAACTATATCACCACGTGACCGGCTCAACGGTTCACGGCCCGTGAGCGAGAGCGGAGTGGCTTGCCATTCGAGATAAACTAGTCACATAAAGTCTGGATGAATTGAACATATAAATTGTCGATTTGCCCCAGGAATTGGAAAAAGGATAAATCATCTCTTGCCAATCCGTCGATCAGACATCACATCGACGTAGTTCTCAATCACCACCGTCTGATTGAGCAGCTATCAGAACCCGCTTCGAAAGAACTCATCTTCTGGCTTGCTTAACATGACCTCAAGCAACACCTCATACCTCATCATCGGAGCCGGTGTCTTCGGCGTCTCAACCGCCTACCACCTAATCCAAAAATACCCCAATGCCTCAATCACTCTCGTGGACCGAGATGCATACGACGCCGAGTCTCGGGTAGCCGCATCCTGGGACTGGAACAAGGTCGTCCGCGCCGACTACGACGACAAGATCTACTGCAGACTTGCCCTCGAAGCACAAGATATCTTCAAGTCTGACCCGCTCTGGCAACCTTATTTCCACCAGACGGGTGTCTACTGGACGTGTCGCAGCGACTATGCGCAGAACGTGATCAACCATCACAAGGAGCTTGGCCGCAATGATGATATCATTGCCCTGCCTGTTTCTGAGGCGCGGAAGCTTTACGGCGGTCTGTTTGATAATGCGGATTATACTGGCGTTAAGGAGGTGCTTATTAACAAAGCTAGTGGATGGGCTGCGGCTGGAGATGCCCTGCGAGCTGTTACTAAGAAGTGTTTGGAACTGGGTGTTAAGTATGTGACTGCTGAGGTTGCCACGCTGGAGTTCGATGGTCGAGGTTCTTGCACGGGTGCGAAGACGAAGGCTCGTCAGGTTTTGTCTGCTACGCATGTTATTGTCGCCGCGGGCGCTTTCACGCCCACGTTGTTGGAGTGGAGTGCGGCGAGTAGTGGCAATGCGGGTCTGAGGGCTGGAGAGAGGATTCTGGCTGCGGGAATCACGACGGGAATGGCTCAGTTGAAGAAGGAGCAGTATGAGAAGTTCAAGGATATGCCGGTCGGCTTCCAGGGTTATACCCCCGAGGAGGGTAAGCTATTCGTTGTTGGAGTTTGAATCAGTATACATGAGGTTGTTGCTAACTGTTTTCTTCAGGCAAACCGTTCATCGGTAGCATCCCACCCACCAAGGATGGAGAGCTCAAGTGGTGGGGATCCAAGATTTTCACAAACACCCGGGAGGTCTTGCCTGGTCGTTACATCTCATCACCTCCACCAACCCACGACTACAACCAGTGGAAGGTTCCCGGCCCTCTCAAGCAAGATATCATCGAATCCCGGAATCTGTGGTATGGACCCGCAAGCGCGGACTGGGAGATGACGAAACACCGAATTTGCTGGTGAGTACCTACCTAACCATTTCTAATAAATACCCTTTTACTTGTGGGTAGAATTAATCTAACGCTCAAAAGGGACGCTTTCACAACCTCCTCTGACTTTATCATTTCTCCCCACTCCGCCTCTAACGGACTATACGTCGCAACCTGCGGCTCTTTCCACGGCTTCAAGTTCTTCCCCGTGCTGGGCAAGTATATCACCCAGATGCTTGAGGGTGAATTGGAGTCTGAATTGGTGGAGAAGTGGGCTTGGGATCGCCAGCGTCCTGATTCTTCGGAGAATGTGGAGTATCCTAACTCGGAGATGAAGCATCTTTTGCAGCCTGCTGCGAAGCTGTAATAGGTTTTTTGAAGTGGAGCACTCGGCCTGGAAGGCTGCATTTGACATGGATGCGCGTTTGCGTAATGTATTTGACGAATCATATGATTAGCATAGAACAAGATTATTCTTTCTTTTTTGGTGTTTTGCATCGTTAGTTTAGTAGCGTAGGTTGGGCTGATTGGCTGAGTGAAAGCTTCGGCTCATAATCCACGACGCCGAAATAGTAAGGGAATGAGAATGATCCAAATGTATTGAGGTCGGGGAATGTCAAATATCGCCGAACAGTATTTAACCAAATTAAACATCTTGCATCAAAGCAAGCTTCGAGCCAGTGCACTGATCTACAAATGCGGGGTGATAGTCACGGAATTATATCCGGTCGGAGTTAGGCCGAATGACACCATCCACTCAGGAAATGGGCATATATAAGCCTGCACAGACTATTTAGCAATTAACACAAACAACCACAGGGATTGACAAAGCAAGTCATCCTTCATTCGATATAAGTCAATTCACCATGACCGAAGCTGACCCCAATCCCAATGGGGACTACGACCTCGACAACCCTATAACATCCACCTCCGGCCTCCGCCAAGGCCTAACATCCTACGGCGACGCCCACTTCTCTCTCTTCCTCCGCAAAGTATTTATCAAAGCATTGGGATATTCCGAAGATGCCCTTTCCAGACCCATTATTGGCATTATCAACACGTTTTCGGGTTTCAATCCCTGTCACGCCAATGTACCTCAACTTATCGAAGCTGCTAAACGCGGCGTGCACCTAAATGGTGGATTGGCGGTGGAATTTCCGACTATTAGTGTTCATGAATCGTTTTCTCATCCGACGAGCATGTTTTTAAGAAATTTGATGAGTATGGATACTGAGGAGATGATTAAGGCGCAGCCTTTGGATGCGTGTATTATGATTGGAGGTGAGTAAATTTTGTTCTTGAACTTGATGGGTGGTATTTCTTTGGAGGTCGATGCGATTGTATAATGATGTTGACTTTCTCATTCTGTACAGGCTGTGATAAAACTGTTCCCGCGCAGTTGATGGGCGGAATTTCAGCTAATAAGCCGATTCTCCCGCTGATCACAGGCCCAATGCTACCGGGTAGTCATCGTGGTCAGAGGATCGGAGCATGCACTGATTGCCGTAATAATTGGGCGGCATTTCGGGCTGGTGAAATTGATGTTGAAGAGATTGCTGCTATCAATGAGGAGCTTGCACCAACAGTATGCTCCCCTACTCATTCTACGTAAAGGCCTCTTAATCTCTGTGACCGAAGACTTATGCAGATACACTCGATAGATCGGCACCTGTGGCGTTATGGGAACCGCCAGCACCATGGCGTGCGTCACTGCAGCGCTAGGAATGATGCCTCTCCGAGGTGCATCTGCCCCAGCCGTGTCTTCTGCTCGACTGCGAATCGCGGAGGAGACTGGGGCGAACGCAGTTGCGGTTGCAAAAGCTCATAAGAAGCCTCAGGAGATATTGACCAAGGAGTCGTTCTTGAATGCGATTACTGTGTTGCAAGCGATAGGTGGATCAACCAATGCTGTTGTCCATCTATTGGCTATCGCCAACAGACATCCAGATCTGCAAGGAGTGATAACCTTGCAAACCATTGAAGAGATTGGCAAGAAGACACCACTATTGATCGATCTAAAGCCAAGTGGAGATAATTACATGAACGATTTTCACAATGCAGGGGGTATGATGGCGCTGTTACAAGTTCTCAGGCCATTGCTTCATTTGTCTGCGAAAACAATCAGTGGGCAGACTTTAGGGGAAGTTCTGGATGCAGCCTCGACCAAGAGTCTTTCCTTCGAGCAGCATATCATTCGACCACTTTCGAATCCTCTTTATCCCGCGTCTTCTCTGGCCGTTCTCTATGGCAATCTTGCTCCTAATGGTGCAGTGGTCAAAGCATCGGCATCAAAATATCGATCCTTGCTCTCACACACGGGCCCAGCGGTGGTGTTTGAGAATTCCGCGGATCTCGCCCTCCGGATCGACGATCCAGAACTTGCGGTCACGAAGGACAGCGTGTTAGTTCTCAAGGGTATTGGCCCAATTGGCAATCCGGGTATGCCTGAAGCAGGCCTGATTCCAATTCCCAAGAAACTGGCTGCAGCAGGCCTGAAGGATATGCTGCGTTTGTCTGATGGACGTATGTCGGGTACTGCTGGCGGTACGATCATTCTCCATATCTCACCCGAAGCAGCGCTGCCTGGGTCACCGTTTGGAGCAGTCGAGACGGGTGACTTTATTACCTGCGATCTCGAGAATCGAAGACTTCATCTTGACGTCTCAGATGAGATCCTAAAATCTCGGATTGAGGAACGAAAGCAAATTTTAGAAAGTGAATCGGGACCAGTTCGAGCGAGGCAGCAGAGAAGAGGGTATCGGGGCTTGTATGAGCGGTCGGTGAACCAAGCGCATGAGGGGACTGACTTTGACTTTCTCACTGCCAACGGTGTTTCGGGGCAGTGAGTTGAACATAGAAATAGATAAGACCGGAATGAAATAAGATTCAATTAAATGATCAATGCGAAGATGTGAGGTATAGAGATGCAAGTATAAGGTGGCATGCCCTGAACCCTACTTAATTCCCAATCGGGTTAAATCCCTCGCGCGGCGCGTCGCGAACGCGTCTCCGTCGGACAAGTCGATCATCAACTCCCGGACACTGCGACACTACAGGGAGGGGTTGGACATGCCCCGGATTTTCTGATCGTGATTGCACCTTTTTTTGATTGAGATTCAAAGGGTGGGCATCTTCTCGCAATGAGCTTCGATCCCCTTCGCCCTCGGGGCCGACCAGCCCGTAAGCCGCGCCTTTCAATGTCCTGCAATATCTTCTACTGACACCTTGATTGCTGCGATCTAGACACCCCAGGAACGACGGTGCTGGCCTACACCCCCGATGGACGACGCGTTATCACTGGTGGCTCAAACTCGGCTATTCGAATCTACACTGTCGACCAGGATGGAGAGCCCAAGACGGTTGATGGGAGCATTGATGGACATTTCGCGATCGGTGCCACGGTACGACGACAGGCAATTGGACGGACCATGATGTGGGAGAACTGACAAATTGATCTAGAATGAAACGCTTCTGCTGGGTGCCGAGGATGGAACTGTCTGGTCCTACGATGCGGTCTCGGGGAAAATGGGAGGCCTGCTTGTTCGATGCGCTTTGCCAGTGAGAGACATTGCCGTGTCTCGTGATGGCGTGTGGGCTGCAGTTGCAAGCGAGTGAGTGTCATTCTGAAAGAAACCCTCCAAATGCAGGGAGACACTAACGAGATGCTCCTTCAGCGAACTTACGGTCAAGGTCGTCAAAATCGAGGACATGACACAGGTCAAATACCTGCGGGAACAAGGAAA
The DNA here is from genome assembly GCF_028828155.1 of Penicillium subrubescens. NCBI lineage: Eukaryota > Fungi > Ascomycota > Eurotiomycetes > Eurotiales > Aspergillaceae > Penicillium > Penicillium subrubescens. Next base: position 1,371,503 of record NW_026643151.1, on the reverse strand, counting down.
GGGAACAAAGCACGTCACATTTGACCCCAATGGGCGTTACGTGGCAGTCTCAGGGACAGATGGTATTCTATATGTCTACTCATTGACCAACGAGGAACCAGAGGTGGTCCGCAAACTCGATGGAGTCATCCGAAAGCTCGAGCCGGATGCGGAGGCGACAGCCAAGGCTGTCTGGCACCCAGACGGCACCGCATTCGCAGTTGCAGAGGCCACCAGAGATATCTCAATCTACTCGATCTCGGAATGGAAGAAGGAGAAGAGCTTTGCGGGTGGTCATAGTGGGGACATTACCTCGCTGAGCTGGTCCCCCAATGGAACTATGCTCGTATCTGCAGGAGCTGATGGGAGGATTGTGCTTTGGGAAACGAAAACGCAAAGGATCATCCAGCGCTATGAGTTTGGAAACGTGCTTAACCTCGCCTGGCACCCTACCAAGAACTCTCTCTCGTTCACTACCTCGGATGGAGAATTGTTCATCTACGACAATTTTGTCCCCAAGGACCACGAGTCCCAATTGCAGAAGCCGCTCCAGGCTGCGCCTATATTCCCGGGACCTTTGACCGAGATCTCCAACAATCTGCCACGGACATTGGCGGAGCGTTCTAAAGAATCTTTTCAGAGACCAGTACGGGCAGGCTCGCCCGACTCGCTCGATGATATCCTGGGCGAGGATGAGGATATGCGTGATTTCGTCGACGATGACGATGGAGCCGGCTATGCGGAGGAGCTCAATTTGTTCGGCAAGCGACCAAATGGTTATCTTGATGAGCTAGACGGGCCCGACAACAAACGTGTTTACACAACTCCCTTGCCACCCAAGGCTCATCCACCACTTCAGCCAGGCAGTACGCCGTGGGCTGGCAACAGAAGATATCTGTGTATGTATTACTGATTTGGCGCTGAGGGTCACATTTGGTAACATATCCAGGCTTGAACCTGACGGGTGCCGTCTGGACTGTCGACCAAGAAACACATCACACTGTGACCGTAGAGTTCTATGATCGAGAGCTCCATCGGGACTTCCATTTCACCGACCCATATCAATATGACAAGGCGTGTCTTAGTAAGTAACAATCAATCCTAACTGTGATTCTTTCTTGTTACTAACCGACTACAGATGAGAACGGCACTCTTTTCTCCAACAACCCATCTGATGGTAGCCCTGCAACAATCTTCTATCGGCCACATGAGACATGGACTGCACGAGCAGATTGGCGAACACAATTGCCCGAGGGAGAGATGGTTCGAGGTTCGTTCACGATACGAGCTTCTCTACAATATGCTTATACTGACTGTTCATAAAAGCTCTGGCTCTGAGTGAGTCCTATATCGTTGCAGTGACAACAAAGGACTACGTGCGCGTATATACTCTATTTGGCACTCCCTTCCGAGTGTACCGACAGAAGAGTCAAGCTGTGACCTGCGCTGCTTGGCGAGACTACATCATGACCATCGGAAATGGACCTATCGGAGCTGATGGTCGACATGCAACCTTGCAATACACTGTTGAAAATGTCAAGCGTGACGAGATCTGCCAAAATGAGGATGTCGTTGCCCTGCCCACGGGAGCGCAGCTGCAAAGTGTTTTCTTCTCGGACACAGGAGTACGTTACATACAGATTCGTTCTATTTACAAAGAGTGCGAGATACACAACGCTAACCTTGCTCCAGGACCCGTGCATTTACGACTCGACCGGTGTCCTGGTCGTGCTTCAGCACTGGCGCACGCCCGGCCAAGCCAGATGGGTACCTCTCCTAGACACCAAGCAGCTCTCTCGTCTTGCAGGCGGTCGCAAAGAAGAAACCTACTGGCCCGTTGCCGTCGCGCAACAAAAATTCCACTGTATCATTCTCAAGGGTGGCGACAAACACCCATACTTCCCGCGACCACTACTCAGCGAATTCGACTTCCAAGTCCCCGTCTCCAGCAACCCGCCGAAAGACCCCGACCACGAAGATGCAGCCAACGATGGCTCACGGTTCGAAGAAAGCTTCGTTCGTGGAAACATCCTTCTCTCGCTCTTCCGAGACCTCATTTCCTCTACGAATGCCACCGCTAGCCAACGTGCCGAGTTGGCGCGCAAAGAACTGGAGATTGACAAGACTCTTCTTCAGATGCTGGCCGTCGAATGCAGAGAAGGCGAAGAGCGTGGTATGAAGGCACTTGAACTGGTGACTATGATGAATGATCGTAATGGCAAGATGATGGAGGCGGCCGCCAAAGTTGCACAGCGCTATGGCCGAGGTGTTTTGGAAGATAAGATCCGTGATATGGCGGAGCGACGAATAATGGGTATGGGTGATGACGATGAACTGGCTTGAGCTGGGGACTGGTGTTGGGATACCAAGGATAGAGCATTCTGATACATTATTATTGAGCAAAATTGGATTTGCTAGCATTCTCAACTTGACTTGCCTCGCTTCTTGTAAAATTATCCCCATTGGCACGCTGTAAATAGCACAGTTTAGTCTCCTTTTGTACACACGATAACACATTGTATACAAAAGCGCTACGATTGGCCCGCAGATCCCGACGAGAAATCGAGAAACCGGAAAGGCGGAGATCTCGACCAGCCGCATCTTCAACTCCTCCACTCTCCTCCAACGAACCCAACTCCATGGCATGATCGCACTCTCGAGCTCACCTGCTCACTGCAAGGCAGAATGCCGAAGCTGCCATCGCATTCACGCTCCCTTCGCTTGGCGCTCCAGCCATCAAGAGCGGCGGGCCGCTCGGTCACTTCCTCGCCGCGGAGAACCCTCGCACATCCGCGTCATGGCATCTTGAATGACCCTTGGCTTCCTGCGCCGTCTACAGTGCCACTTCCTACAGCATATTTCTCGCCGACTGGTGTACGCAAAGATTTGAATGGGCTAGGTGGCGGTCCTGGGAATAATGACCACAAACCGCCGGATGAGCGGGTCTTGAAGCTTGGAAAGAGTGAGTGTTGAGGAAGTTACCTCTCAGTCTATGTCGCTGTGTTGCTAACTAGCTTTTTTGCAAATTGCAGCGCTACGAACACTATCTCCTCTACTACCGACAATATTGTACAATACCCTTCCACCAGAAATCCTCGCGCCGAGCGTTAACCTCCACCTCTTCCCGTCAACCCACCCACATCTCCCCACCGTCAAGGGACGCACGTTGTACCGCGCTGCGCTATGGACTGTCCCTGTAGCATGGAGTAGCGTCCCACTTGTGGGAAACGTGAAACTACAAATCTTGAGCGAGCGCATCGTGCGCGCGGGGACAATTCTCGACCCGAAGCACGAGGACCAACATGACTGCGGCGATGAACGGCTAGTCGTACGATGGAGAACAGAGCCGCGCACAGATAGCCGGCCGTTCCACGATGTGAAGAAGTCATCTGGAGCGCAGAGCGACAGCTCGGGCTCATCGCAGACGTCGAAAGCAGGAGCAGGCTTGACGCCGGGACAGAGTCACCTCTCGTCCTCGAAGAATGGGACAAATAGAGGACTCAGTGTGCTCCTCGGTGGCGAAGAACCCATTTTCAAACTCTCCAAAGAGGGACAGTTCACTGGGCTGTTCATCTTTTCGTTCGACGAAAAGGGTCGTATCTTGACGCATACTATCGAGCATGCTGATGAAGCGGAGGGCTGGGACCGAACCTCTAAGTTTGTCACGTTGACTGACTGGCTTATTGGTAAGGCTCGCGAATCTCTTGATCCAACGCCAAATCCGGGGCTAGCCATTTCCTGTGAGAACTATGGGTCGGCACCCAGTCACGCAGATTATCATTGTCGGCGCTCATAAGCTTGCCACGAGTTCGGCTCCTCGAATCTATGCTTACGCTTCATAAAGCTGATCCCTAGTTGGTATTACCAAAATGATGTGATTGATACTCATTTTCGAGTGCAGCTTTCATTGGATCATACGGAAAACCTTCATAACACTAGGATAACCTGTGTCTACCACTGTTTCACCTCCGCCTCTCTTTGAATAATCTTTGGCTGGGTCATGGAGATCGCAGTCGACATCTCTCTCCAATCGCCTCTCTTGTTTTATTGTCAACGTGTACTATACCCTCTGTCTGATGTATTACTTGGAATGAACATATTCAGTATTCTACGATAAGGCTTTAGCTGCCTCTTTAAGAAGAGTAGTGAAGCAAATGATATAGTAATTAGAAGATGAGACAAGTTTTCTATCTTGTTTCTCAATTCAAACAGCACTTTTCGATTGACTGTATCTAGATCTTACACCCTCAACTTTATCTTCACCTTCACATCCTTCGCAGGCTGGAAAGTTCCCCACGTCGTCCAATTCTTAGGAACCACCAGCCCACCTTCGTCAACAGAAGTGATATCCCACATCGAAACAATACCCGCAGTAAACGCCAATATAGCCCTTTCACTAAGAGCATTATTCTTAGACCCATACAATCCATCCGCGAACGGCGCAAGGTTAGCAGCACTAACCCGCTTAGCCCCGGAAACAGGATCCGTCACAATAAACCGAAGAGGATCATACTGATCTGGATTCGAGAACCGCTGCGGATCATTGTGATAAACACCATGTGGCATAATGACATTCTCACCCTTGCGAAGCTTATACGTACGCGGCTGGGCCGCATCTTCCGCAGACTCGGCGAGAGTCATATCAGCCTCGAGCTTTCTGAAAGAAATGCCCGCAGAATGCAGGCGGACGGACTCGTAGTAGCAGGCCTTGAGGAGAGGGCATGAGTCGAGAACCTTGTCAAGGTCCATGTTGAGTCTGGGCGGCTCTTCGAATGGGAAGCCTGTTTCCTGGCGGCTTCGTCGAGATGATTTCACGTACTTGGAAATATCTTTTCGGATTTCTTTGAGGAGTTCGCTATCCGCAAATATGTGCGTGATTGTCCAGAATGTGATCTTGGATGTGTATTCGATCACGTCCCAGTATAGAGATAGATGACCTGCTGCACTGGCGGTTGGGGAGAGTTCCAGTTTGCGGAATGTTCTCATGCGCTCTTTGACCAGCTCGGATACGTCGTCGAGCTCGCGGAGTTCGATTCCGGGGTCGATCCCGTCGTCCCAGGCGCTGAATGCCCGATAGAAGACCGACATGATATGGAGAAGTCGATCGCGCGCTGGGAATCCTGCGGAGATATTGGGCGTAGTAGGCACCCATCGACGCAGGCCGATAAATAATGGGACAAAATTCTTGTCCAGGGTCCAGAGGTCTGTGAGGAAAAGAGGGAAGTTCTCAACAAAAGCCTCGCCCATGAGGAATGAGCTCAAATTCTGACCAACAAAGCCCCTGATGAGTTCGAAGAGCCTGGCCTCGCAGGTTGATTGGTTTTCCTCAGATGTGGAGACGCGGCCATCGCGTTCCCATTGGAATTGGTCAACTGGACTGCGGCTAAAGGTCACCAAGTTCGGCATGTTGCGCTGCAGCATGTTGATGATTGCGGTCGAGACATCGCTGATGAATGGCTCTCGGCTCATAATTCCAGATACACCATCGCTGATCTCTTGGTTACCCGCCAAGCGCAAGTTGCGGATGAGACTGCGATCGCCAAAGACGTTTTGGAGAGCTTGATCTAGCAAAGGGGCACTTGATGCGTCTGGTGAAGAAAGAATAGTTTTCACCATTGATGGCGAGACGACGGTATCGTGGGTTTCACCGCGCAAATAGACGCCAAATACAGACTCGCCCATAGAGTCTCTGTATATTTGATTAGCACGTCGTTGAAGGTTTTTCATGATACGGATGCTGGTACAAACCGGAATGACCCAATAAGGCCCATATGATCCCACAAGAAAGAAATCCCATGGCCTACCCATGGAAACCAATAAGGCGCTAATCGTGAAGTTCGAGGCTCTGCGGGATCATTGACACGCTGGCGACTCCGGAGACCCGAGATGACGCGGGTGGCGATGCAAGAAAAAACGAAAACAGCAAAGATTGTGGTCCAGGTCAACTCAGATAATCCATCTCTTGCTGCTTGAATCGCTCCATGAGCTGAGATATCGTAGGTCGCCATTTTTGTGATCGGCGTACTGCGTCAGGAAACAGCAAAACAATGTCGGGTTGGCTGTCCGTAGACACGGGTTTGATTGCTCCTTTCGGACCCACACAGGCTCGGGTGTGAGTGGAAGAGGATATATGAGAAGATCAAGTTGTTCCTCTATTTGACATATCCAAAATATTGTCACTCGCGGTCCTTTCGGATGATACTTACGAAGTTATCGCCTGAAGGGGGCCTGTCTATTTTTAGCCGAAGGTTCAATGTTGCAGTCTTCACCGCCTTCTGTATATCAAGACAGTACTACAAATGGCCATATCTTTCTGAGATGTTATCAATTATTATTGGTCGACTTTCTTCGAATAAGAATATAATTCGACGATGGGAATAAGGTTATTACACTTATTTTGAAGGTGCTGCAAACTCACAAGTCTAAATTGTGTTATATATCGAGACTGGAAAGTGTTTATCCAAGCAAGCCAGCGCTAAGTAGGCCGTAGAGCTACCAGTACAGGGTGTGATATGCAAAAGAGATTTTGCTGAAAAGGTCGGAAATGGTTATTTGACTGGAGATGCACCTATGTACAAACATATCGAACTCGAATACACAAGCAACCTTGACGGTTTCCAAAGCAGAGCACCAAGCAAAGCCACTACCTTATTTCTCGCTCTGCAGCAGCTTAGTCAAAGCTGCACTGTCATTCTCGTACTTGAGAATCTTAGTTTGCGAGCCCTGGATCTTGCGTAGAAGCCACTCAATGCGAGATGTCAGCTCCCGAGGGTGCTTCGGAAGTGATCCCAGCACCTGTAGCTCCTCTTCGTACTTGCTGATGCTCTTGTTCTCTTGCCCGATGAGTTGTCCGAGAATCATCAGATCAAGACGACCCTCAAGTGTCTTGTTCTCGATCAGTCGTTGGAAAGCAGCTTGATAGACCGGCTTGCCAGGCTTGATCCACCGTGGGAAGCCCTTGACAGAACCGACGGAGATTAATTCGGCCTGCTCCAAGGCTCGAAGAGTAGCCTCGCCGTCATTTTTGAATAAGTCTGATAGTAGGACCTTGTTGTACAAAAGAGATCCATCCTTGGCGTGGGCAAGTAATTTGATCAAGTGCCAGGCTTGCTCGCGAGTCCACTGAGGGGTGACGGTGTCTGTGCCCAGAATGAAGATCTTCAAAATTTCCGAGGCTGACTGGTCGATTATGCGGTCCACCGCAGCTGTATATATGTAAGTAAATATAGGACAGTAAAAGTGATTCGGAGTGAACAAACCTTGTGGAGTCTCTCCAGCCTCGATTCGGTGTGCCATGAACTCGAGGTCGGTAATACGGCCGCCCAAGACCTTAATGCAGTCATCCAAGCCAGCCAGATTGCGTGTCGGCTTTTCTTTAGCGCCATCGGCACCGCCGTCTGCTTCCGTATCAAGGTGACTCATCACAAAGCGATGACCCACCTCAAGGGAACAATCGCCCAGACCGATGGTGCGGAATACCTGGTTTGGAAGGGCCTTGCTCAGAGGCTTCGAGAACGACGAGTCTGTAGTGAGGAAGATCACATGGGCAATGTTCGCCGTCGTCAAGCCGGCTGCCCACTCGGTGAGCTTGTCAAGAACAATGTCACCTTCCGAGTCATACACGAAATTGTCGATAACCACGACAGGTCTTTTCTCAGGGTGTGCCTCGAGATATTCATCGTCGCTCATATTTGCATCCTTGTCCTCATTGCGTCGACCTTCAAGTGCTACCCGCTTCAAAGCGACGGCGGTGTTCTGCCAGATCTTGCTGAGTTGCGCGTCCAAAGTCTCGCTAAATCCGGCCTTGGTACCAATCATTCCTTGCGCAGCCAAGTCGATGAAACTGCTGATGCTGTTCATCCAGGAAAAGAGAGGTCGGTATCCAACTTGAGATGCAGCTCGAGAGATCTTGGCAGTGTCACCTCTAGCATCTTGAAGCTGCTTGCAGTCAATGACCAGTTTGTATTTGTGCTCTTTCAGCGTCTGTTCCAGCACCAATTCTCGCTTTCCAGAGCCGCGTGGTCCGTGTATGACGATGAAGGTTTCAACAGTCTCGGTTAACCACGCTTGCAGCTGCGAAATATCATTTTGACGGTCTTCCCAGATAGCAGCCAGCCCTCGTGGATCCGTTCGGCGATTTCCAAAATACATCCTGTTGGCTTTGCTGACTTGTTTGCGAACCCATTGCACGACTGGATAATCTTCGGTATGAAGCGTGGACTTGATTTTGACTTTGATGAAGAATGTACGGATCGGATCGAAAATGATTACTGTGATTGCCGCCACCAGGGCTGCGATAGCAGGAATCACGATGCGGGGGTGGTTGACAATCCAGTCCTTGATCATAGACAGCTTGATCTTTCGCTCATAATTAATCTTGAAGCGGGTTCCAGTTTTGCCACCTCCTTCTGCCTCGCGCACCACATACCCGTGCATGCAATTTCTTGCCATCACTGCGAATCGGGGCCGGCTGAATCGCAGAACGGCATACCTCGGCTCGACCTTGGAATCACTGGGCTGGGGTTGGATATCCAGAAGCTTTCCAAAGGGACGGAAAAGCGTATAAAGAGCTTCCTGTGTTAGTTCCACAGCTCGGCCTTCTGCAGAGTCCGGCAAAAATTCAACTTTCAAGGACTGGCTCGGGATCCTTGCCAAATCCTCGATCCAAGGTCTGCCTTGTACCAGGTCAATTTCAGCTGTCTGGAATGGATTGTACCATGGTTTTATTGGGTTCTTGCTCAGATGGTCTTGCACAGCTGCTCTGACGTCTTCGTCGTTCATATCAGGCTTCCGGGAGTATTTGATGAATGCGCCTCCTTCTTTGTATCGCGGAACCACTTCTTTGATTTCCAGGCCAAGGCTAGCTGGCAAAGCACGCTGTGCAATAGATGTTGGGTCTGACGCCGCGAGGTCTGGATTGTTGATTCTTCTTAAGGTCCCCTCGAGGGGCTGTATGTGACTGAGTGGACCCCGCAGGAACCATTGCAGGCGTTGTGGGAAGATGTCTGATTACTGATTAGCAAAAGATGAAATTTATTCCACTTGCATCTATTGAGACTCACTATTCACGTAGAGAATGCCTTCATTCTGGTTGAGCTTGATATGCCCTGACCGTATGGATGACGTCGAACGTATGCTGACTGGTGAGGTTCGTCCAAGTGGAGCAGCTCTCCATCCCAGAATAGAAGGGTGGTAGACCCGGCCGGTAGAGCTCCATGGTGAAGCTCTTGCAGCCGTATAGGCTCTCGTAATGAGTGCATGCCTCATCTCAATTATGGCACATCTGGCCAGGCACAGGAGTTGAAGAATGTCAAGGGTGTCAAGGTTTCGTTCGGCCGCTGGTGAATGACGTCGCGCGACATTCTTATCGATAAGGATTGTCGATCGTTATCAGACAAAGCACGTGACTTATCTGATTATCGTTCGAAAACCGCGTCTCGACAGCATCGCTGTCGTTGCGAACAAGTTATTTTTCACAAAACAAACAACCAAGATGGGCTGGCTATGGAATTCAGGTCCTACAAAGGATACACCAAAAGAGACACTCCCCACAACCAGTGTCCCCGAATCAACACCTCAGATTGCAGCACCGCCCAAGCAAATGTCCCCGGACGAACAAGCCGATCTTGAATTCAAGCAAATCCTCGCTGAGCTTCAACAAGCCGATGCTGAGCTCTCCGGCAACCAAAGGCAAGGTCCAGAATCATTCAATGGTTCTACTACTGCACCAGCCAATCCCGACACCGGCGCACCCCTAGCACAGCCCGCCTCCTCCATCGCCCCAGAATCCCTCTACGCAGACAGCATGTCCTGCCGAACAACATTCGATTACGCCTTCTTCTGTCAATCTTTTGGTGGCCAATTCGTCAATGTCTATCGCTATGGAGAGCTCCGGTCCTGTAGCGAGCACTGGGATAATTTCTGGCTGTGCATGAAGACCCGCGGATGGTCGGATGACTTGCGGAGGAAAGCCATCCGCGCACATAACCAGAAGAAGGCTATCAAATACAAGACTGGACCCAGTAGCGAGGATGTCTGGGATGTTCGACTTGAACCCGCGAAGGACTCCTTCAAGGGCGATTTTGCGGCCCTTGAGAAGGAGATGAAGGCCGAGGAGGAGACGAAACAAAACGCTACCTCTTGATGAGGTCCGAATTGTTTCTGAGATTCTGAGATTCTGCCGTGTATATAATACCTCTTGTTTGGCGTGAATTGTGTACAATATTCTGATGCTCTAGAAGTCTGTCGATTTCTCCTCTCTGAAATGATCAATGGCCTTTCGTTACAGTTCGAGCTTTTCTGAACCTCAAACCCAAAGCCCAATTAATTTCGATAGTCCAGTCAGTTGTGGCGAAGGAACCGCGACCTGCTAACAAGTAATTGATTAGTTGCACTCGGATTTTCCTATCCAGCAGCCGCTAATTGCCTCATATGTGCTGGTGTGTTTTTAGTTGGGGCAGGGCAAAATGCCCAGCGCTTAATATCGCATCCTCGTTGGTGTCCGTCAGTCCGTGGCATAATGAGGCTGAAAGATCTATGTCGACCGACCCCTCTTTTGTAAGACGGGTTTCTCTTGGAATAAGTAAGTAAGCTTGTCTACAAGCGCCATCAAAGCTTGAGCTGAGTGCGAGAACAAGCAACTATTTGACTGTTGCATTCACAATATCCCAGATCGAAGGACCTCAAGTGTCCCTAGTTGAGTGATCTGTTTCTTCCATCCGATTCTGCGAAAACAGACATGGCAAGATCAACAACCATGGAGACTCTCCAACAGTCACCCTTCTCCAATGACCAATACACCGTGGGATGGATCTGTGCGCTTCCAATCGAGTTGGCAGTAGCCAAAGGCACGCTAGACGAGGAACACGGGGCCCCGCAGACTCCCACAGCAGAGGCAGATCAGAATGCTTATCTTCTTGGAAGAGTCGGTAATTTCAAGGTGGTCGTCGCTTGTTTGCCTAACGATCAGATTAGCTCAGTATCCGCCGCAGTGGTCGCAGGAGACATAGTCTCTACCTTCCCTAAGATCCGAATTGGCCTTTTGGTAGGAATTGGTGCTGGAATTCCAGATGAAGACAATGATAGTCGACTCGGCGATGTGGTCTTCAGCAGTGATAAAGAGAGCGGAGGTGTCGTTGTCTATGATTTTGGTAAGCGTCTCGCAGACGGCTCTTTTCAGCGCATCTCAATATTGAACCGCCCACCCAGATCGCTAAGCTCTGCCCTTGTTCAGCTCGAGGCAGCACATATGACACGCGAAACCCATATCTCACACTATATCGACACTATGTTGCAGAAGCATCCGATTATGCGAAAGGCTGGTTACCGTCGGCCGGCTCAGGACACAGATCGCCTATTCGATGCTCACTATCAACATTCCGCTGGTCGGACATGCAAAGGATGTGATCCCTCGGAGGAGGTATCTCGAGAACCACGCCAAGACAAGTATCCACTATGGACAATTGCTACTGGTGATTCTGTCATCAAGCATGCTCCTACCAGGGAGGAACTCAAGCAGACGCACAATGCGATTTGTTTGGAAATGGAGGCATCTGGATTGATGAACAACTTCCCTTGCCTAATCATTGGAGGGATTTCTGACTGCGCTGATTCTCATAAAAATGATCGCTGGCATGCTTATGCTGCTGCGGCCGCGGCTGGATGCGCTAAGGAGGTTCTTCAATATGTCCTGCCAAAGGAGGTTGACCTGGCCTCCGCCGCTAAAGATGTCCTTGGTCAAGGTACGAACTTCGAGACCGTTCGGTGAAAGATCAGCACTGGAACCGATTATTGATTATTGTATATAGTTTCCGAAGATGTTTCCAAAATGAAAGCCGTGATCATGACAGGACAAGTAAAGAATATCCTTGGCTGAATCAGCCCTCTCGATTTTAGTGTACAACAAAAGTTGGCATTCAAGATGCGTCAGGAAGGCACAGGGCTTTGGTTGTTAAATTTGCCTGAATTCCAACATTGGCTATCTGCGCCCAAACAAGTCTTGATCTGTCCCGGCATTCCAGGAGCTGGTAAGACGGTAATGAGCTCAATCGTGATCCACTTTCTCAACACCACATTTAGGAAAGATGCCGACGTCAAGGTTGCATTCTTGTTCTGCAGCTACCAATCTCAGCATGTGCAAAAGTCAGACGACCTGCTATCAAATCTTCTGAGACAGCTTGCGTACAGGAACAGCGGGAAGCTATGTTCGCATGTAGAAGACCCTTACAAAGAAAGACTCGCAGCTGATTGGACAGCCCTGGATCACGAGAAAATGACCTCTGCACTATCACATACGGCACGCTCATACAAGAAGATATTTATCGTTGTTGACGGCCTTGACGAGCATCTTCCTTCGAACCCAGAGGAGCGACGGCAACTACTGTCGGAACTTTTCAAGCTACAGAATGACTTGCCAGTCAGCTTCGCGCTTTGTTTCTGAGATCATGAGCGCATTGAAGGATATCCGTCCAAGGAGATCAGGGCAGTTGATGAAGATGTGCTGAACTACGCAAATACGAGAATCCCGCTTTTGGTGCGCGGCACCAAACCGAGCTATGTCTGGCTTCATTCGAAAACTCGGAAGCAGGTACTTTAACAGTTCATACGATGAAGACTGGAGCCAATGCCCGAGTGGGGTCACGAACATGCACCTCGCAGCCCACTTTGGACTGAGCGACCTTAATTCCCAATTCTTGAACAACAATGGAGACCTTGCAGTTGGAGATTCCAAGGGCCAAACGCCGCTCCTCTATGCAGCTTTATACACTCGGTCTTGTGGAGTCCTCTAGTCGCGTGGGGCGGGGGCGAACCCCTGAGGGTTTGTTTTTCGGATTCTTGGCTCACTACGATAGCAAAATTTACTTGTGGCCCCCCGTAGGAACGCCGTTTGTTTCTTTGCCTTTCTAACAACCTCACACGATTCTTTCCAAGAGCAACCGAGGCTACGTTCCCCAATTCCAGCATGGGGCTACATCTTCCCCTGGAGATACTGCATTTGATCGCGATTTATTTGCAGGACGCAAAGGCCTCTCTGGTTATATGCACTCGAGTATGCCGTGAGTGGCAGGTGGCTTTCGAGGCATTAATCTACTCCCGACCGATCCACGTGATAAGTGCTGATGGAGTCAGCAAAGATGACTGTGAGAGGTCTATGTCGTTGAGTCACTTTCAGAACGTGACCTCTGGGAAAGGACTTGCCCGGCGAGCCTTGATCCAACATTTGAGCTACCACATTGTGGTTCCTAGTGATCTCCCGGATTGGCAGACTCGCAAAAGAAAAGGATACAAAGTCGAAAACAACATTCGTCATGAGAATGATCTTGCATTTCAGTCCGCAATATTGGACCTCTTCAAAACGCTGAAATGGTGGGATCCTTATCTGCGCCTTTCGGTTGAGGTGGCGCTGCTAGGTCGCGAACCCGGAATAGAGCCTCACACATATGATTGGGATATCGCAGGCGAATACTGCTATGATTATAAGGAAGGAAGGACGCAGTCAGTCCCTGTCTACCGGGCACGATTCCTAGACAACGCAGCGTCCTTTCTCCCGGATGTCGCCTGTATCGACCGTCTTTGCTTTGATGATGACTTTCCTTTCCATCGAATATGGGCCGGATCGGCCCTGCAAATTGCTCAGCGCTGTAGCACTCTTACTCAGATGATATTGAATCTCGATGAGTATATCCGTCCAGATCACATTGAATATATCCAAGCAAGGCGTCAAGGTCAGAGGAATATCTACTTTGGATAAGGTACTTACTTTGCGAGCCGAAACGCTGATATTTCGATAGCTCTGGCCGACGGTCTTGTGAAGATGCCACGTAGTCTGAGAACATTCCAGCTTCTCAATGAGATGGAATGCCCTTGGAAAGATATGATGGCGGGATTGAATGTGCTTCGTTCGCCTATCGACTTTCTCTCGCAGAACATCCTAGGTCTGAGTCTATCACTCAGAGAGTTAAGGATTAGCCAACTATCGCTCGCACCAGACGTTCTGTTTCCTCTGGATACAGAAAACCATCCCTTGTCGACTTCCCAGTCCTTATACTGGCCTTCATTGGAAGTAGTAGAGCTGACTGGAGTACCTCCAAGGCTTCCTTCAGGTGCGTTAAATATCTCGCTATCCACTTTTGGTTTCGGCCCTTTAATTGCAACTCGGTGAACTTGCAGACGCTAGATATTGCTTAGTTGGTCTTACTGATACTTCCGTTATACAGGCCAGTGGGTTGTACATCCAATACCCGAAGACCAAATAGAAATCGACGAAATCGAGGACTGGGAGAGGGTTATCTGTGACTTGGAAGAAGGAACAATTTCCCGCCCGATTTTTGACAACGACCATTTCCACCGAACCCTAATTTCTTTAGGCAACGCAGCTCGTCTGATGCCCCGTTTGAAGTACATGCTGTACGAGCTTTCACATAGTCCGAACTTTCGATTTCAATTTGAGCCCAATGCCTCATCTGGAAAGGCAGCGTGGCAGCTTCGTTGTCCAGATCTCTATCATCCAAATCAATTGGTAGCGGATGCCTGGAAATGTCCGTTGGCGGAGCTAGATGCGGACTTGCCTGCGAAATTTATCAAAACGACTATTGAGAACTGGGACCAACACGGAGTCAAATCTTAGAGTATGGGGCAAGACTGAGGTGACCTTCTCCGGACACTATGTTCGAGCACTATCATGAAAGGTTCTATTCTACGTGCAGCGTGAGCTTTACTATATTACCATCCCTTCCATTTCCTCACTTATTTTTAGCTCGTGCGGATATTGCGACACAAGTCACAACACTAGGTGACGATAAGCCCGCACGTGACTTATGGCGGTAGAGCCCCAGAGGTGTAGATAGGTATACGTGTAGATCTTGCCAAGAATCATCTACCATCGATACCACAAGGAAGAACTGGATATTTAAGGACCCTCATTTATCATCATTTATTGAGTTCTTCACAATCAATTGCACACTGTTACTTGGTTACTGTCCTTAGTACTCTACGCTTCACAGTTCACTCTCAAGACTGACTTTTTGGCACGCACGCACCCTGGCACGTTCTGGAAGATACTCAAAAGGGCTCAAGCCCGTTTTAGGCTTTGCATAGCAACAGTATGGTTGAAACTCTTGGAATTGAGGTTTGTGTCAATGAGGCCGGAACCAGCCGTCTCAGCACATATTGTTAATGTACCAGCTTACTATAACGACCCAGGTAACTCTTGCCCTATCTGCACTTACTCGCAGTGACCAGTCGGCTCCGCGTAACACCACTGGCCTGCTTGCGATTTTTATGATTCATTAAAGCCACTTCTCCACCTATATCATTGACCATACCAATTTAGGCTTTATTGACCGTCGTCATTGGGAGGCATCATCTAGCATTCGTGGTATCGAATATAACCAAAGTCGGGAGTGAGCAAGCTCAGAATATAGGGTGGGGTTTTATTGGGGTTGCCTCGCTGCCCACGCTGCATCACGTCACATCTACACCGACTCTACGGAGGGCTCCTTATTCCAACAACTTAAAACTTTCACGGAGCCGCAGTAGCCAACAAGAGAAGTACGGTAAACATACTGTAACCTATAGTAAGAATAAGACGGAGGCTAGGTGCTCTGGAAGCAAGGACCTCGAGCGATGTACTGTAACCCCCCTATACCGCATTGATTGATGTACTCATACGTACTTAGCCGTTTTCAGCTAACATTCGTGTGTTTGTCCATTTGAAGTTAATGATGTTTTCATGCTCTTGCCATGTGCCGAAGTTAGGACGTATCGCATAAACATGCCCGCTCCCACACAGCGCGCGAGCGGAACATTGAGAATCCAGGAACTCATGCTCTGGATCCGCAATATCGTGCCTTCTCATTGGACTGACTGTGAGATTGTTCCAGTATGAAGTCTTCGTTCCTGTGTAGTATAATCTGGGTCTTAGATAGTCCCGTATAATTTGTATTTGATACTTGAGCAAGGTCGATGGAAACCGTTGGCCAATGCAAATGTCCATAAACACATGGTATATAGGTAAATATATTTCTCTATGTCCTTCTCGGCTGAGGTTCAACAATTTATTCAAACCGAGTCTGGATGTTCTTGCTGGCTGAAAAGGCGGTTTCTTGCTTGATCGCTTAGATAGCATCGGAATAGTCTAGCTGGATAATTTCATCGACGAAGCTTTGAATAGTCTTGACCCTGGTTGTCACAGTTGTCTGTGCAGACCTTTGCCCGTACCTTCCAAGCTGATCGTTCAACCGCACACAATTGTACGTTTTCCAGGATACTATCTGGCACCCTGTTCAGAACCGTTTCAATTCTTTGGGTGTTTATAGGGATGGCCGGCTGGTTGGAGAGAGCCTGAAGCTGGAGGCAGGGGGCAATCTCCGCTGGTTTCTCACTCGTTGGAGGATACGGGACAGGTGTGCCACCTTTCTGAGTTACCACAGCGTCTTTTCCATTCTGCATATTATCATTCCCAATATGGTCACCCTTAGTTTTATCTTTGCGTTTCCTTCTCTTCTTCGTAGACGAACCATCTAGCCCTGTGTAGTCTGGCCTGCTTCGTTTATCTGATGTTGACAAGAATCGGTATGACCCAGGCTTTTCATTCGCCGCTGCGTCAGGGGTCGGGCTGTGTCGGGGTGTAAGTATCTTACCCCTCAGACGCTCAACCGGACCCCCGGACCGAAGATGGCACAGCAATCATTGCATGGGCTATTTTTAATTGGCAAACGCAAGGCACCGTCTGACACGCCATCTTTTCTTATCCTACTGAACAAGAATAGCCTCAATGGGTTCCAGCTGCAGATGGAATCCCAATTTGCAAGACCACCCTTCTATGCGACCTCATACGATACACCTGGTGTCCGAGACAATCAGACCACTTGGGACCCGTTTCCCCTACTTCTCTCGGCTAAACAGTATAGCTGTCTTGGCCCCTGAATGAGCACTAACTTTGCCAATTATCTTCATTGCTCCTGTCATGAAACTGATACAGCTTTATTGTAAAATAGACTGCTACTGACTTATTTCCTCCAACAGACTGGCTAGCTCCTCTTCAAGCTGTTTTAGAGCTTTGGCACTTAGAGCCTCTTTGAAATATTCAATCTCAAGGCTTATAAAATCCTCGCCCTCGGTAAACTCTATGAGCACGGGATATTTGGCACCCGCCGCTCGCTTCGCCGCGCTCGTAACTGACACGCCCTGTAGATCAAGCCCAGCAGACACTTGGTCCTGCATCCTGTTGTACACCAGCACCACGCCAAACAGTGACTCTTCTTGAACAATACGCCGGATTTGCGGGGAGGGGAGAGCGTGACTCAAAACTGACTTCACTGCCGCACTTGCTTCAGTGACAATGGTGCCCAAGTTACGTGTTCGAGCTGACCGTATACACACGGGCAGTGCATCCAGGAAAATTCCGTACATGTCCCCCGTGCCTGGCTCTGCGCGATCAATCCACGGGATCGCTATAACGGCAGAGTCGACACTGAAAACACGGCTCCAGGCCACTGCCGTCACCCCTAGAAACAAGCCCAAAGCTGCGGCCGACGCTGGCTTTTTGAGCCTTGCCACTGTGGAATGCGCGGCATCTTGGAGAGTTTTTGGCGGCTGAGGACAACGATGCACCAGATTGGAGACGTTGCGCAGATGGGATTTCCAAAAGTTTACATCTTCTGTAGTCGGGGGTTCTGTAAGTCGACGATTCTTCCACTGCGCCCAGTCGGCGTATGGTCGAGGGGGTTTCATGACAACATCCGTCCCAGAGAGGAGGCCAGAGTATATTTCGCCCACTTGTCTGAAGAAAAGGGCGACGGAAGTTTGGTCGGTAATGATGTGATGCTGTACGAAGACGACCTGAACAACTTGGCCGCTTCCCATCATTGCAATTCTTGTGAGCGGTCCAGTTTCGAGGTTGAAAGGCAAGTCTACCAATGCAGACACTATCCTGCCTGAATGAAGCTCCTCGTGCATCACCTCGGGTGTTTTCGGTAAAATCTTTCTCCGAAGCGATGCACCCTGCCTTGCAAAGCATGTCCTGAAGATATCGCTCGCTGACATGACCTTCTTGATTGCCTGCATCAGCAAATTGGTCTTGACATCCCCAGAAAATGTGACAACAAAGGCGACATTGAGGGCTGATGGAGTTGTGGAGCTGTTATGCTTGTGGTATCGCATTTCTTCAAGATAGGAAACCCCGTTGTGAGCGGTTGGCGTGAACAGGTCGAATCCCACACCACCGTTCCTCTGCTGCCCTGCCGTGTGGGTTTCTATTGCCTTGGCGAGTGTGCGCATCTTTGTATTGTGAATGAAGAGACTCAGGGGGATATTTTGGCCGAGATGTGCGCAGACTTGCCGAGCGACGGTAATCTGGCGCAGAGAGTTGCCACCAATGGCCAGGAAATCATCCTCCGGTCCCAGTCCAGTTGGAGTCTCAAGGCCGATACTTTCAGCCCATTTTTGCCCAATGAGCGATTCTATTGGGGTGAGGGTTTGATTCTTTTTCTGAATCTTCGGTGCAGTCGTGACCATGGTACCCAAAGCTTTTCGATCCAGCTTTTGGTTCGGAGTGAAAGGCAGACTTGGGAGTGCGAATATGCGTTGTGGTACAGCGTACGTGGGCAACTGTCGACATAGCTTACTTATTAAATCGCCTTCCTTTACGGTCTCTGGTACAGCAAAAGCATATATAGCGTCTTGGACAACCATGGCGGTCACACGACTGACACTGGCGTCGGCGTTTCGGATCAAGTTCTCAATCTCATCAAGTTCCACTCGATAGCCACGAACCTTGACTTGATGATCGACTCTACCCAGAAACTTCAGATCCATAGACGATGTCCAAGCACCGCGATCGCCCGTCTTGTACATGCGGTGATTGCGGTCGAAAGGGTCTGGGCCAAATGCTCTCTTGGTGATGGCCTCTGCATCCGTGCCGATGTAGCCCTCCATGACTTGTACACCGGAGATGCAGATCTCGCCAATCACTCCAGCAGGAACCGGCCGTTTATATCTGTCAAGCACGTATGCGCCGACTCGAGGTACCGTCTTTCCGATAGTAACGGGCTTCCCCGGCTCAATCTGGGTCCAGGTCGCGGCAATGGTGCATTCGCAGGGCCCGTAAAAGTTGTACAGAGTTCGACCACCAGCCCAGGAGTCGCATAGCACTTGTGGTACGTCTTCACCAATGAGATAAATTGTGTCGAGGTTCCGAAATTTGTCAGGGGGCAGCGTAGCCAGAAGGGAAGGTGTCGCCATGGTTGCATTCACCCGGCTCAAATGGGCGAGCCCGTCTGCGTCATCTTTGAGAACCAAGGTTGCTCCATAGCAAAGAGTGCCAAATATTTCCGCAATGCTCACGTCAAATCCTGGTGAGAACATTTGCGCGAGCCGTCTGCCTGGTCGGGCATGTAGTCTGGCCGGCTCAAAAGACAAGTGCGAAAGAGTTGCTCTATGAGTGACCTTGATCCCCTTTGGAGTGCCAGTAGAGCCGGACGTAAACATGACGTAAGCATAATCATCTATGTCTGTTGTGCTTTCCAGCGCCTCGATCCGATTTTCCAATGAGTTGAAATTATGGATAATCTTCTCGGCCAACAAGTGAGCTCCCGGAAGCGATGAGCGAAGCTCGTGACATTTTGAGTTGGGATAGACGCATAGTACTACGCCAGCAGTACGTATCATACTCTTCATCCTCTCACTAGGTAATTTCGTATCCAAAGGGAGGTATATGGCTCCAGCTTTGATAACTGCCAGGGCACAAATCAACCAGTATCTGCTCCCGTCTGCGAGCACAGCCACGACTTGCTTTGGGCCTGCCAGCTCGGAGATGACCCTGGCCACATAATTGCTTATGCAATTCAGCTCAGAGTATGTGTATGATTCGTCGCTGGACTCAATGGCAACAGCATCCGGCCAGCATCTCACACCATGCTCGAACTTCTCCTTTAGACTCCGTGACCCTGAGTAGGGACTGTAGAGCAAAGGCGAGTTTCGAGTCAGGTTGAGACGGGTGAAGGAAGTAAGCATCATGTCCTTGACTGTTTTCAATTGCAAGACGTTTGGATCCAGTAATGCAAGACAAATATTTCGGAAGTGATGGAGAAGTGGAGACATGGAGTCTTTTTGGTAGTCGCCAGGATCGTAAACCACACGCAGGATGATCTCTCCAGCAGCCTGTTGGACTTGAAGCGTAAGTCCAAATTCTGGCCAGCCTCTTTTATTGATGTCCCACTTGGTTTCGGGCTTGCCAGCAACAGAACTGTTCATTGGCAAATCATACTCTAAGAAGAGGGCAGTTTGAAAGAGTCGGGACATTGTTCCGGGTGCTAACTGCTGGAGCATCGCAGATGCAGACCACTGATGGTCCGCAATCCCGAGCAGGACTTCCTTTACACTTTGAAGTGCATCGTACTTGCTGCCAGATTCGGAGACACGGACCGGAAAAGGGCAAGTATTTATTATCGGCCCAACAACCTCGGCAACATCTTCCCGTGGGAAGCTTCGGCCAGAGAAGACGCTGCCGAAAACGACTTCATCCTTGTCTGCGTAATTGCTGAGTAAGACAGCCCAAGCAGTATGTAAAACTACTGCAGATGAAACTTCGAGCGATTGAGCGCCGACGTTGAGCTGCGCCAAGGACAGGCCAGTGCTGATGCTCTCGTCCGCAATAGCTCCGGCCTTTGAGGCTTGGCCGAGCGGGTTCCAAATGTTGAGAGCTGTTCCCTCCGTAACATTCTCGAGTCGATTGGTCCAAAACTTCTCTGCTTTCCCTTGTGCAATTTTTGAGAATGCGCTTAAAGACTGCGAGTATGTCGAGAATTGTTTTGTCGGTGGCTCGTGACGATCGTTGTCCATCTGCCGTCTGACTTGGCTCAAAATTTCTCCGACGGACCAACCATCCACCAACGAATGATGAATGAGCCATAACAGAACAGAGGATTTTTCTGGGGACAAAATAAGTCGAAACGCATTCACTGGTGTAAAGATGTTGCCGTCCCTGGTGTTTGACTTGGCCGCCTGCAGTAGTAATTCAGATTCGCGCGCAATATCGTCTGGCATGGTAGCTTTCGTTGAAAATGCCGTCTTCCAGTCATGCACATATGTTGTTGAGATCGTGAAACTCTCGTTTGCCGGCTCGAAACTGGAGCGAAATAACTCATAATCTGCCAAAACCAACTCCCATGCCCTACTCAGGGCATCTCCATCAATGTCGTTCTGAGATGCATGTAGTGATATCGTTACAAGCATATACCCGGTTAACGGCTCTTTTAATGATGATCTGATGATTCCTTTCTGGACATCTGTCATGGCAAATGAAGCCTTTGAGGATTCATTGTGGCTCGGCTTCAAGCTAGAAACGCCAACATTGGGGACCAAATCCAATACACCATCAGCATCCTCGATGACTTCTAATACTTTGGAAACTTCCACGAGGCTGGGTAGTGAGAAAAGTGCGATTGTTGACGCTGTCAGCCCTTTTTGTCGCAAAATCGAAAGCAGCTTGATTCCAAGCAGTGAGTTTCCGCCTAATCCAGTGAAGGACTTATTCACATCCACAAACGTACTTGGGATTTCAAGACATTGCCCAACGGCTTCTTCGAGGGCCAGTAGAATGCCCGTAGATGTGGATTGGATCGGTGGCGGACGTAGTTTCTTCCGACTCAGCTCCTGGAGTAGCGACCTGTGATCGATTTTTCCGTTTGTGGTTTGTGGAAGCTCATCAAGGGAGTATACTTCGTCCGGTACTATAAACGAATCAAACTCTGAGCGCATGTTTTGTCGTAACGTTGTCCCATCAAGTGACGCTGGTGTTATAAAAGCGACCAGGCGCTGAAGGTGCATGACAGCGGCGGCTGACTCGACTCCAGGCTGGGAGCAGATTGCAGGGACAACTTCGGCTTCCAGATTGACCAAAAAGCCTCGGTTCTTGACCATTTGATCTTTCCGACCGAGGAATATTAGCCCGTCCTCTGTCCGCTTGGCCAAGTCGCCAGTCAAGTATAGTCGATTGCCGCGCCAGTGGATGAACTTTTCGTCCGTCTTCTGCGGATCTTTGTAGTAGCCAAGGGCTAAGACCGCTGATCCCATGACGCCAATCTCCCCTTCATCGCTCTCTTCCAAGTTGTGGTTTAGCAAGACCAGCTTGCTATTTCTGACTGGTGTACCGAGAGTAATGGGACGCCCTGGTCGTAGTTCTCCCATGGTCAAGGAAATGGTAGTTTCAGTAGGGCCGTAGCCATTCCACAGCTGGCGATTATGGGCTGACCATTTCTTTATAAGACTCGGCGGTGAAGATTCACCCCCGATAAATAATGTGCGAATGTTCGAATACGTCGATGGATCTGCGATGGCTGAGAGCAGCGCAGGAGTGGCTGGTAGAATCGTACAGTTCTTCGCGTCGTCTATGAAGGAGGATGTTTCGGAGAATAATAAACGGCCACCATTGCATATTGTGTTGAATAGAGCACCATAAAAGACTGTGAGGGTGTGGCTTTGGTCAGATGTGCAACAGTCAGTTCGCGGAGATGGAGCCATCTACTCACTATCGAAGGCGATGGAGAAGAGCGCCAGGGTTGTGTCTCCAGGACGTACGCCGAAATTTATCGGCGCATCCTCATGCCCCGGGGCGACGCAATTCAGAAGAGTTTCATGTGCGACGCACACTCCTTTCGGCGTGCTAGTGGTGCCCGAGGTGAATATTATGTACGCCATAGAACGAGGCGCAAGGCATCGTTGACGAGGCTGTGTTGGCGTGGCCGTTGTGCGAGCGGCCCGGATAGCATCTCCGAGCTCGACACCTTGAATCATGGATACTCCATAATTTTCGTCGCCGGTGGCAATTACTGTTTTGAAGTCAAGCCGAGCCAGCACGGCGTCGATGCGCGCGCGGCTCCAGGTGCCGGCCTCGATGGGGACAAAAGCGGCGCCGACTTTGAGAATGGCAAGGACACACACAGGCAGCTCCAAGCATCTCGATGAAATGACGGGGACAATATCCCCCGAGACGACACCGCGGTGCTGTAGCAGCTCAGCGACGGCGTCCGATTCACGATCAAGCGCTGAATAGTTCAGATTCACGCCTGCTTTGGAAACTGCGATTCCGCTCGGCTGCTGCCGAGCCTGTGCCAGGAAAAGATCCAGGACGGATGAGGGCTTCGCTATCATATTGCGATGTTGTTGGTGAAATTGGGCTTTGTGTTCTTGTCCGAAACGGTGTCATTAGAGAGATTAAGCTATGAGACAAAATCGAGCTGTCCGGGGTTATAACAGATGGATAGAGTAACAGAGAAGGGGGCTACTTTGAAAACTGGAGGTCATTGCCATTGCCTTGCTTGTTGAGAGTTTATTTGCTTTTTGGCCTAGTCACCTACCTACCTACATCTAGGGTGCATGCTTGGTGGGCATGGCCTCTTCCATTTCCACGTTGCCAGGTGCATTGTTGACAACATTGACAGCGGAGTGGTGGAATACGCCGACGACAGCATCAGTATCCACAAAACTAGCAAATATTCGCATATTTATTAGTAAGTGCGTACGCTATTAAAATCAAGAGCATTGGAATAAAAGTACCACTAAATATTAGTATCCTATAGGGCGTTGGATGTGTGTAAATAGCTTTATATTTGAAGAAGCAAAGTGAGACTTGGAGCTTTAGGAGTGGTTAGTTGCAATCCAGTGCGCATTTTAGGAGTACTTGGCGTGCCTAATAAATTACTAGGTAACAATAGTACCTCCACAAATAACCGCCAGACGCACTAGTCAGCTAGCGCATTACAAAGACTTTTTGTGCCCACCTCTGTACTAATTCCATGGATATTTCCCCCATGCCTGGGGTTGTTAGTGTGGTAGTTTCGTCACATACTTGAGGCCACGGTCGTCCATTCGCCGTCATGCTCTGACTAGTACCAGTAAGAGGTCAAGACCACATACTATACCTATTCCGCTTTCAGCGCGCCGTCAACTAGGTCATTGCAGTTCTTGTCATAACAGATACAAGTCTTGCAACAAGCCGTGCACTTACGGCACCAGACTACGACCTTTGCTTCCAGCCATGGCGACATCTAAAGCTGCCATTTGCTCCGAAAAGTACACCGGCGGATACGACGAAGCGCGGCACCCGGTCGACCACGAGAGGAACGCCTCCTGGCTTCTCTCTTACATCCAGCTCTCGCGTCTGAACCCTCCGATCTCGTGGTTCCTCGTCTTCCTCCCTGAGATCTTCGGCGTCTTACACGCCGCTGCGGCTCTCAGGAGCCCGGGGAGAGATGTACTATGTGTGGCCGCTGTGATTCTCGTCCACAGCTTCTTCATCAGCAACGCGGGCGTCGCGTGGAATGACCTCGTCGACGCGGACATTGATGCAAAAGTTGAGCGCACAAAGAACAGGCCCATCGCAAGGGGCGCCATAAGCCGGACGGCGGCATTCGTCTTTGTCTGCTCGCAGGTCGCCTTTGCTGGCATTTGCCTGATGCCAGTGCCGCGTGCTGCGGTGGTTGCGATGGGTCCGATCGTGGTGTCTACGGGGTACTATCCCTTTGCGAAGCGACATATTCCGGCGCCGCAGCTGGTGATTGCCTTTTGCATGAGCTGGGCTGTCATGTTTGGGCGCCTGGCGATGGGACGCGACGACGACAGGGGTCACTGGATGAATTACAAGCCCGTGGTCTACCTGATGGCGGCGACGGCGGTGTGGACGGTTCTGTGCGACACCGTCTACGCACACCAGGACCTGGCCGACGACTGCAAGGTCGGGGTGAGGAGCCTGGCGGTGCTTGTGCAGGGGTACGCAAAATGCTCCTTGTGGCTGCTTCTGGTCGCGATGGTTATGCTGCTGTACTATTCCGGCGCTCACGACGGCGTGGCGTATCACGTCTTTAGTGTGGGAGGATGCGCTGTCTACACGGCCACGATGCTCGCGCTGGTAGATTTGAAGGATCCGGTGAGTTGTGGAAAATGGGCGGGCTCGTCGTTTGGCTTCATTGGCTTTCTGATTGCGAGCGGGCTACTGGCCCAGTATCTGGCGACCTAGTTAGATGACGACCCGGCGAGATACTGCCCATCGATGACCAGAAATGAGGAAACAGCTTGGACAGCCTTCGCAGCGACCGGGTGGGTGGATGGACCGCGAGCCGCCCGGGCAAGGGTAACTAGTCATCTATGCAAGACAAGGGGCCGCTTGGGATGTAGACGGTCTTGGGAAAACGGTGGACCCCTGTCTAACAATGTAATTAAATAAGCTTCTTCTTCGATAGACTCGGCCGCATTGGTGCCGATTTTTGACGGCAGGTAGAGTAAAACGGGTGCCACGCATTGCGCCGTATAATAATAGTCTCCTGTGCGGAAGTTATGCCGTGCTCGCATCCCTTAAACTTAATGACCTAGTGAGCTGCGCACCACTACAGTGGATTTCGAAAATAGACTACCCCCCAGACACCACGTTTACTCTCTCGGGGACCCACTTTAGCGCCTCATCCGGATCGCCCGGGTTCTAGATTCTCCCGCAGTCAATAATACGGCGCCGTCTCAAGGAAGGGGCTCTATCTAGCCAAAATCAGTTTAGTGCAATCTTAGTGGAGCGCTGGGAAAGAAGCGTGTGTCTGGGGGGTAGTCTATTTTCGAAATCCACTTTAGTGAGCTGCGCAGCTCACTAACTAGTGAATTACGTTACTGAGTCAATTACCACTTACTTAATTGCTTCAGTTATTACTTTGGCCGGCCTAAGCAGGGAGCATCAGCAATATGATGAGCTTTAATATAAGGGCTAACTGCAGGATTACATCCGCGCTCAATGGCATGTTGAATAATCAAACAGACGCTTCTTTTGGGGATATTAAAGATATTTGCAACTTGCAAAGGCGTAAGATGATCCAATTTAATCAGGGAGAGCACCGAGGCGCGAGTTTCATAAGAATAAGGCATATTGGTATGAAAGCGAAGCAGCTGCACACACGCAGTGCCAGTACATCAGGTCGTCCTATCTCAGGCTTATAATTAGTGAGATTTTCATAATTTGTGGTCAGAATAGGGGTAAACCAAGAAAATCGCCAGGAAGCGGTGTATATAGGGGGATTATGGGTGTCAAAATCGCTTTAAATTTCAAAAGCAATATGGTGAGATTCTCAGGAAATTGTGCCTCTTCTGGTGTTTGAGTGGAGATCACTACTAAGAAAGCCGGGTACAGGTTCGAATGGCCTAGCGTCTCAATAATACGGCACTAGGACTCGCTAGTGCTTATGAGGTGGGCAGAGACTTTTGATGCGCACCTCCGTACGGATATATGGCGTTGCAAAGGTGCTACCGCCAGACCAAGCAAGCTGTTTCGTCAGTGATGGGGAAGACGGAATTGATCGCCCAAACTTTGAATGAGCCCTGTGGTGCTTTGTCCCCACAGTGCTTTGTCCATGCAAATGTGATGTCCCTGCAGTGCATGGAGCATTAAGTTATCTCGCAACTAATATTAGGTATACCCGAAAGGGGCTGAAGAGTCCATCTGAGTAATTGAGTCATCTCATATATAAAACAGGAAAGGTACACTCTCATGAGGGCAACTAAATGCAACAACCACGGATTGGTGATCGTTGAGCCACTATGACAGCAGTGATGAATGGATATCTGGATCGGGTTCCGCGATTCAAGCATCTAAGAAATTCGATATCCGATAAACGCACTCGAGAATGCTACTCATCCATCCATGATACAATAAGCAACCTTGGGCGAGCAGTACAACTGGGCCAGCATCGCCAGCTGATTGACGCCCTGGACGAGACCTTCAGTGCCGAGACACTCGAGGCAATTGCCGTGGAATCTTCCACAAATAAGGAGCTGTGCGCTGCGCTCAGTGTGTACCTGACTACTCTTGAGCAAACGTATGCTTGGCCGAGGCGTGGTACGGTCGCGACACCGCGGGCTCTTTGTGATCATAAACTCATCGTTCAAGTCTTGTATCATGAAGATCTTGCAGCAGTCCTGTCCCAAAGACGCGGGCTGGCCACCGAGACACGCGGGAACCCCGTTCCATTGTCAGGTTTGGCGTTGGCTATGGCGAACGAGCTGCTCCAGCTGGCGGAAGAAGCAAGAACAAAAAGCATTCCTCTGCCACAGGCGGTACAAGACCAAGTCAATATGCTGTTCCGCAACTGCAGTCAGGACTGGTACTCGCAGGGCGATTATCGACACGCCGGATCCCACGAACAATTTGGAAGACTGCACGAGGTGATACGGACTAACGGCACGCAACGCTCAGTGCAGGAAATATTCCAGGACAATGGGGGTATCGGGTATCTACATACGCTACATGCTCTCCTCCACGACCTGCCCGGCGCGACCGGTGGGGTCGTCCGCGCCCTGCAACAGCTTCAGACGAGTGTTTCATTGGCGAGAGAAGAGCTGTTTGGCATGATGATTGACGAAGTCATCTGGGGCCAAACGTTTGCCAAGTTCTCCAAGCCAGTTGGCTACGCATCGCTCGGCGCTGGCGGCGCTGACTGCCCCATGTTTCGAATGCTCGATGCCCTCTGCGGAAGACACGACCCCACAGCCGCCGACGCGCTCCTGGAAGAACTAACGATGCGGTCGCGGAATTTCCCTCCCAACATTCGGTCCCTGATCCACGATGTTGCGTCTGCACCGTCGCTTCGGGCTCTGGCATCGTCGAGCAGCGCCAGCCCGGAGCTACGCCATTCATTTGCGGTCTTCCAGCAGCTGATGTACAGCTTGTATGAGATGCACCGGAAGAAGGCGCTGAGGATTGTGCTCGCTTTGCGGGCGGGCCAGCTGTATACCTCCTCGGGAACGGAAAAGGCAGCGTCCCCAGAACGCCAGCTCGCGGCGACGCTGCAGTCCGCGATGGACGTGCGGTTCGGCACCGACGCACTGAGCCGGACAATACCTGCCTATGGTAGGGTTGTTTCCCGCATACTAAGTTCTACGGGTCGTGTCGAATCTGCCAGAATTCGTTTCAGATTCGATACGCCAGTCGTCGTAGGCGCAGGTGACGCAGTCATCATCACTCCTGTGGTTGGCGGCATCAGAGAGTCGAGAACGTATTCTGTCACCAGCTTCAGCCCCTCCACTGACAATGGATGCAATGAGCATGTTGTTTTATCTCCAACTACTTCTGTTGAAATTTGCTGCCGCAACATGGGAACTGTTTCGTCATTTCTGTGCTCGCAACGCGGCGACTGTACCGTGCGGCTCGCACTTCAACCGAACCCTCACTTCCGCATATCAGGCAACGAGAGCGCCAAAGAGATCACCTTGCTTATTGCACAAAATGGCGGCGTGGGACTGTTTTGCGCGTGGCTCTCGAGACAAGCGAGACTGGTTGGAAGATACGTGCTGATCGTGGGCGTGAGGCGACTTGATGAACTGTTGTATGCGTCGGACATTTACGACTGCGCCGAGAAATTCGGCAATCAGCTCCAAGTTATATTTTGTCTCTCTCAACCAAACTGTGGGGATGTGCAGCACGTCAAGTCTAGAGGTGTTTGGCCCTTTGCTGGTAGGGTTGACAAGTTCCTTGCCAGTGAATCTCTGCCGCCAGCTAGAGCGACATATGTTTGTGGCTCAGCAGAATTTGGTATCCTCGTTGCCAAGGAGATCAAAGGAGCGCGTTTGGCCAAGAAGAGTATCCTCAGCTCTCGACTCTCACCCATTGTTACCTCAAAGATGCCCAGCTTGCGTCTTCACGTTGCTTCCTCCTCGCGGGCGGCGCCGAAGTGCAAGAAGACACTTCGTCCCATTTCACGGTGGGAACTGGCGCGCCATAATGCACCAGGAGATATCTGGATATCGTTGAACGGGGCCATTTTGGACATTTCTCTGTTGTCGATTTTTCACCCTGGAGGAGAAAAGACTTTGATGTGCCGCGCAGGTCTCGAAGCAGACGACATGTTCAACTCGGTCCACGCAGGAAGTTTCGAAGTAAAATCCCTCCTGAACGAACTACAAGTGGGCTACCTCCAAGCTGAAGCTCCTGGTGAGAATGGCCTAGTCCATCAATGCCTGGACGCCATTGTTCAGATTCAAAACGACCTGACCAACTCTACACGCTTTGAGGAACGACCGACGGGCTCCATCCACCAACTACCACGGGTACCCCCGACAGAAGTGATTCAGGGCTCATGGATCCAGTTCACCGCGTCGTGGGTGGCAATGCTCGGTAAGCTGTCGCTATGCGAAGAGATGACCCAGGCGCTGTGCGGCGTCATGGACGACTGGTTTGCGTCCATGGCCCAGAAGCAGCGAGCAGTGTATGATTCGGGCTTTTACGACGTGAAGCACTGTGCGGTAGAAATTAAACGGCTATTTAACGCTCACGAGGAAGCAGCTACTGCAATGCATGGAGTATTGGATACCTTGAAACACGGCTTGAGGTGGGTGCGTCATGACGAGCTGCCCAAGATGATGGCGATGGCGACGCAGGAGATTATTCAGCAGACAAAGGAGAAAACTCAATAGTGCAGTGGATACTACTTTGGCCTTGAGAAAGTTATATAGATTTATAGATTTTAAACGTTTACTAGTCAATGCTAACGGCTGGGCAATGTTCAAGTATACAATGCGATTGAAGCGCAGTAAAGTACGGCCGGCCCTGGTGTAGTGGCACGGGCTGGTTACAGACCGCTGGTACTGTCAATATCGCTGCGTCAGTTAGTATTGCGAAGTGATTTATAGGAGGAAAAGGTCTGATTTAAGCAGCAAATAGGAAATATAGTTAGTTTTGCTATCTTCGGAGTCGAAAGGCTGAAAATGTGGGGTAGCCGATCTACGTGCCGAACTGCGGGATCTTGGCACTGCTTAATAAGACGGCAAAATGGTGCAAATTGGGGATTGAAGTTAGTGTGTTGACGGGAAGACGCAAATTTGGAGGGGTTATCAGGTTAACCGGGAATTACGTTGACTAATGTAATCCACGGCCGAGCTGGCCACCCCAAAACACCATAATAAGTGTGATTTTTCAGGTCGCTGTATATTAACGAGACGTTGATTTTACTCGACTTTCAATCAGATAATATCCTCAGCGTCAGAAATAGCACAGCTCAGTAAGAAATACAGTAGATGATTATTTACCAGCATTACCAAAAAATACGCTCCAACCAAGCAATGAAGATATATATCTTCATCTTGTCACATATTTATGTACTTTTCGACCTTATAAAGATATCTAATATGATACATTGAACTCTAGGATACCCTAAGATCATATGCTAAGCATCTAGTGTTGACATACGAAGTTGTAAAAATTCACATTCAGTACGGTGTTTTGGGATGGCCAGCTCGACCGTGTAGCCAGCTCGGCCGAGGATTAGGTCAGTGAGAGATTAGTAAGCGATCATTAGACCTTACTAATCATCACGTGAATGACTGAGCAGCTCAGTGAATCTAATTCCGGACTGAGATTTACTCAGTAAGTCTGACTCTGAGCGCCCTCATAAAAGCAGCGGCAGCCGAGATAGGAAAGCCCCACCCGCCAGACTTTATCCGGTCTATATAGGTGCATATAGAAGCGGTTGAATTCATTCTCACTTCCTCGAAGCACAACGATATAAATTCAAGGAACACATCTGGCAGGACACCGCTATTGGCAGCAATCTCTGAAGGGAACATTCCAATGGTCAAACTTCTCATTGGTCATGGTGCTGATGTTAATGTCCAAGATGAGCAAGAAAAGTCAGCCTTACTTCATGCCGCAAGAGTCGGGGACGTCAGTTTAATTCTGACCCTCCTCGACTGCGGCGCCGCGATTGACCACGCCGATAGGTTGCGCTACACTCCGTTACTCCTCTGTCAACTTTACAAAACAGGCCTTCGGTACAGCTACTTCTAGAAGGGGGGGCCAATGTGAATGTGACAAGCATTTATAGAGATACTCCCCTTCATCAAGCATCCAGGGCGCGCGATACAAACGTGGTGAAAGTTCTCCTTGAAAAAGGAGCCTGTGTGGATCCGCACCCCGGATTTACGTCCCCGCTTCATGCTGCTTTGTCTCATTGGAGGGATATCAAACGCGAGAGTGATGGTGAGGAAACTGTCAGACTCCTTTTAGAAGCCGGAGGAGATCCAAATGCGACATGTCCCCGAGAGGATGCTCCCCAACTCAGACACACGCCATTGATGAGAGCCATAGCAAGTGCATCGATCACAGTTGTTAAGCTTCTGTTGGATCATGCCGCGAATTTTAAACCAAAAATCGAGCAAAAGTGGTCTCCTCTAAACAGTGCTGCCAACAAAAGCAGTGCGGAGATGGTGAAGCTACTCTTAGAGGCTGCAACCCGAATGACCGAGACGAATATATGAAAACTCCTATCTTCTGGGCAGTGCTTTGTGGGGACAGAGAAAAGGTTGAAGCTCTGCTATCTCTCGGTGCTGACATCAATGCTTCCGACTACTACCTGGAGACACCGCTAACGGTGGCTGCTCTGCAAGGAATGCTGTCAATGGTCGACTACTTGCTTGATCGAGGCTCCATAGTGTCCGCTGAAGATATCGCAGGAAACACAGCATTGTTTCATGTCGCTGGTGCAGGATACGAGGAGGTTGCTAGGCTTTTGTTAGAGAAAGGGGCAAATATTCATCATAAAAATGCCCTCATGGAAACACCGCTGTTTTGGGCTGCCCGGAATGGACATGCCACAGTGACTGATCTACTTCTTACACGCGGCACCGAGGCAGATCCGCGTAACATGTTCCTCGAAACACCATTACTACATGCAGCCAGCGAGGCGGATGCTTTCAATGAGGAAAAATATACTCCCACGGTTCATCTCTTGGTCGAACGTGGAGCTAATGTCGATCCGACATATCATGACACTGACACCATAGGCGTGTACGATCTCTTGGTGGAAAAAATGTGTCAAATTTGAGACCAGACATTGAGTCGGAGCTGAATTCGGAGAGTGAGCGTCTTGTTAGGAGCTACTTGAAAGGTAGAACTCTGTCCATGGATGGCCCACAGTTACTAGTATTCGCATATCGTTTGAGTCACTCAACAGACCCCCCGCGGAGACGTGAGTGGCAAATTGGTACGGTGACACCACTCACTTGGGCAGTTGAAAGAGGATGCAAAAGACTTGCCAGCAAATTTTCGGGACTCGGTGTAAGAATTGAAATCAGAAATGCGCCGGAGAGAGCGGCGTTGATGATTGCGGTAAAGAATGGAGATCTAGAGATGATCGATCTTTTGTTGACATCTAGATTTGGAAAGTGACCCATGCAAGTGAACTTCGAGCAGCTCATTCAGTGTGCTGCCACATATGGCCATTCTGCTGCAGTCAAATTACAGTTATCAAAAGAAGCCATTCCTTACATGGCAAGATCCTCAGCGCTGATTTCATTAGTGACCGATGGAGATCACGAAGCTGTCCAACTACTCCTGGGTATGGGTTGTAAGGTTAATGCTCAGGACCAAAATGGCATGACACCTTTTCATCATGCCGCAATTCAAGGATCTGAACCGATTATCATGTTATTGATTGAGGCTAATGCCTCTTCCTTTGACGTGAAGGACATTTATGGGAGAACACCCTGATTCTGGGCGGTGCAAATGAATAATTTTTCGGTTGGCAAGACTCTACTTCTGGCTGGGGCAAATCCTAATGCTATTGAGGACGGAGGCTCCTCCCACAATTTCATTTCAGAGCTTGGTTTGTGGTTTTTACATCGATTTTTATCGTCCTGCCCGTTTTGCAACAGACCGCGCCACTCTCTTTAAGCGTGATGAGCCTGTTAGCCAAACCCCTCTCTTCTTTGCAGCTGGAAATGGGCATCATGGCATGATGAAGCTATTACTCGATTACAGAGCAGACCCAAAAGTGCAAGATAAATATGGAGAGACTCCATTGTGTTGGGCTGCCAGGTACGGCTGTGTGACAACTGTGAAGCTGCTCTTGGATGGAGGGGCCATTCCAAACTCTAGAGGGGATTCGAAACAAGCTCCCCTACTCTGAGCAGCTGGATCGCAGGGCCATTGTATGCAGGAAAGACTTCGCAGAGGGCTTCCACTACGATCAGGGGATCTGGATGATCACTCACCGAGTGATTCAAAAGCCATTGTGGAGATATTGCTGGAACACGGTGCCGATCCAAAATTCCACGCCCAATGTTTTGAACCAATCCTGATTGTAGCTTTTTCTCGAAAAGACAAGTCTTTGATACGGCATCTCTTGATAGCCGGCTGCGCTCCCAACCTAAAATCTGCAGATGGAGAGACGCCGCTCTATCGCGCCGCGGTATTGGGTTTCGACGACCTCGTCAAACTTCTCTGTGTACATGGTGCGAACCCGAATCTGGCGAATAGATTTGGCCGAACACCACTGATGGTAGCTGTTGTGCGAGGCCACTGGAAGTGTGTAATGGCACTACTTGCAGTAGGGACAATAGACCGAGATGCTACGGATATTCTTGGCTGCAGCGCATCATCAGAGGCTGAAGGAAGAGGAGTCCCACTTGTCAAAGGCGTTCTGCTCGGTGGCTATACCAACTTGGAGATTTTGGAAGCTGCGAACTTCCAACAAATCGGATTCAAACCCGAACAGTGCAATCAAGAAAGGGCATATAACCCCAACCCAGACGACATACCAAAGATTTCGAAAGAGATATGGCATGTGGGGGACTGGAGACATGTCATGTTTGTGGCATTTTAAATGGCCCCAGATATGATCTAGATCTGGACTTGTACCGGCTTACCAACACCTGCCAAGAATGTCGCACTTTCCAAAACCAAAGGTCGAGGTCGACACCTGAGGAAATATGAAGAGGAAGAGGTACTCGAGCGAACTTGGCTAATATTGCAACCTTACGAGTGCGATGAGAGTGCGTTTCTGCCGTAAACACCAGAGGGCTTCTCAGCCACTTGGTATCGAAATAAAATATATACATGGAACAATGTTCATTGCACATTGCCAGCCCATACCTAATCCTGCTTAATGAATGGAAGCCATGCCAAGGTGAGATGTTTGCTTCATGTTGACTCGATCAATATTCCGAACGCTCTTTACAAGAGGCTTTCAGCTGTCTGGGAACGTCTTGCTATTCTGACCATGTTAATTCGTACAACGATGGATAAAGTAAACGGCACGCGGATGAGATACCTAACAAAATCTGAGGGCTCAGACCCGCGAGCTTTAACAGTTATAGGACCTAGAGGTTAATTCTTCTAAAATCATTGTCTGCCTATCGCAGGTTCCTAGTCCGCGTGGGCACTATTGGAGATATAATGGGAGCAAAATCAATAGTCTTGCCATCGCTCAGTAGTTTGGAACCGAACAGGACAAGTCAAAATAGAACAATGTCAAAATATATATCTGTACTACTTATTCTAAATCATTGAAGGCTAGAATTCATCTATATTTTTCTAGTCGTAGGGCAAGTCAGTAGTGCTGTTGAACCAAGTCCCAATACGATGGTATTATACCCAATAGTACGCCGCACAAAAGTCAATCGGTCTGGGCATGCACATACATCAAGCCCGTTCATATGTTTCAGCCGCTGAAGTCGTCAGGCCCGAGACCAGGACCAACCTTAGTATTAGGGCTCGGCAGCTAGGCGTCCATGCCGCAGGCACACCACACCGTGAATTACGGACGGGTATTTCGGAGCTGAAAAGGACATGCGACCAAGGCAAACCCTTCAAAAATCCCGATATTCGGCCGTCTCACAAGATCTCCGAGGAACTACTTTACATTACCACCATCTGCACGTCGTGTTCGCTCCCAGTCCAGCGTCCGCATAGTGCTAGTCCCGAAAACACCCGAAACAGGCAGCGCTCCGCCCCGTCAACTCGGTGAACCCAAAGTGGACTGGGGACATCGGGGAAAGTCGGGTTGTGTTCACTCTGCATATTGAACTGTGCACGACTCCACCCCCAGACAGACACGCACCCGTTGGTCTTATGTTCACCTCTGATCTGATTGGCAGGGATCATGTGATACTGGTACTGTATGTACCCCACTGTGTGGATCTCGGGCGCGGCGGAGTCGATCTGTAGTCATGAATGAATGGCACTCAATCAGTGTTGTTGTTAGTACAGTACGGAGTGCATATGGGTGGTACTTGTGCAGGCATGCAGGGCCAAGACAAGATGGTTGGGCACACGATCAGTGATCGCTTCGGTAGGACTGGAAAAGATGGTGGCGAGTTGAATGTGGATCAGAGCTGCGTCGTTCGATCCTTCTGTTCAATTTCATGGGTTGTGCTGTATGGATGGGCTGATCTTCTCTTCTCCGTCTGTTAATCCAGAGGCAAGAGGCGAAAAATCAGAAACCCAGACGCAGTAGTCAATCAGTAAATGAG
This sequence comes from Penicillium subrubescens, assembly GCF_028828155.1. Taxonomy (NCBI): domain Eukaryota; kingdom Fungi; phylum Ascomycota; class Eurotiomycetes; order Eurotiales; family Aspergillaceae; genus Penicillium; species Penicillium subrubescens. The sequence continues at coordinate 1,336,247 of NW_026643151.1, read as the reverse complement.
TCAATGCCTAGGCGAAAAAGGGACAAAAGATCCTTCGTTAGTACTCCCTCGTTCCGGCGGATAACCGTGTAAAGGGCAGAGCGGATGAGATGTCCCGCTTGGATAGGGAAAGAGGACCGTTCTCCGTCGAACTAGCGCGGAGAGAAGGAGGAAGAAGAAAAGAAAAAAAGAGTTCTCCGTAGCACTGGATGACTCGGCTCTTGAGGAGTGAGCTGGAAAAGTGTTTATGTATTCCGATTTCCTAAAGGTTTGTGCACTGTCCAGCCCACGAGCTTATCAGAGACCATCAGACGTCCCGCTTCACGTGTCAGGACTCAGGGCCGGAAAGGATTCCTCCGGCTGAATGCTTATGCTTAAGTCCGAGAATGAGGGGTGTTAAATATTACACAGTATGTATACAGTAGTACGGAGGAGTGTTTACATAGTTTACATAGTAACGGTAGTACTTTGTAGGCAGTTAGGTTGAGTATTATCTGAGTCTTGTACTTAATCTACGGGAAGTATATTCAAAAGTATGCACGCCTGAGCCAAACTTCCCCTCGAACCAATCAAGACACGTGCATAACAACTTAGCCAAAATCCATAGACAAAAATAAAGAAACATACTCCAGAGTTGTCTAGACAAACTCATCCACGACCCATTCTTTTTCCCACCCGGGCGCGGACTGACGGAGCTTGTGTCTGGGGAATAAGAAAAAAATAACGTAAAAGGAGGGGCTATGGACACGCCATGGATGGATGGTGTGGAGGGGGATGGGAGGGGAGAAGAGGGTCGCTGTTGATCCGGGGCAAATACAGTATGGATTGCAACCCCGTCAAGTTAATGTTTCAACTTTTAACCCGGGGTGAAGGAAGACATACAAGAACAGAAGGATTGGACGAGTGAGGATGCAGGTAATTTCAAGAAAGCCGCGATAAGCAGTTTGGATGACCTTAAAGAATGAGCTGGGGGAAACTGGTTGGGGCCAATCCGGTTGCAGGGCTGGCATGCTGGGGGACGGCTGGGGGACACCGAGATCGGGGGGTGGTGGTTGTTGATGATGGTCGGGATAGGGGGATGGTTATTGGGTGAGTTCGGTAGGACTTCATCGAACTTTGAGGAGAGAAGAGATGTACTGTATGTGTAGTACTATGTACTACTGTATTATTGGAGAGAGGAAGATCCCGGGGCGGCTGCTTGGCCGTTGTCGGAATGGGAAGAGGTACTTTCCGTATAAAGTGCATGCATCTGATGGGCGGAGAGTTCTTGTGGTTTAGCGGGCGGGGAGGAGAGGACAGACTGAATTTCTTACCAGATTTACCCGTGTCTGGTTTGAGACTGTATTTAATACCAGATCGAAGGGTTGCGTGGCTGATCCGAGTCGCACGGTGCACGTTGAAGTGGAGAACCGATGGCTTTAAGGTAGAAGAGGACGGAGCCACGGAAGACGGAATAACTACAATGAGCAGGAGTAGAGGAACCGAGAACTGGACCCATGGTTACAGGTCTTGATGGCTCGAAGCTCACGGAGCATCTAGTACAGAGTAGTAACTACTCTACGGAGTAGTCCAAGTTACCTAGGCTCGAAATTGAGGATACCGTCGCCTGAATTTCTGAACATCTCTCCTCTCCTTCTGCACTCTAGTCTCATTCTCCTCTTGGCACTTCTTCATCCCGTGCCTGCCAAGGTCCATAGGATTTCCCTTTTATTGATTTTTGTGAGTACCTAACCTGCAACTCTCTGTAACTAGAGCAATGCATATGCACTCCAAGCCTCTCCGTACTGCATACACGGAGTACGGGGGCCTTACATACAGAATGTACAGTGCATCTGTCCTAGAGTTGCTGCAGGTTGTTGTCCCCAAAAGCAAACCAGCGGCTCGGAAATTAGGGGCGATGAATTGGATTAAGCACTGCATCCTTGCCAACTGCCCCACCAACCGCCCGGCCACTCGGGTCCGCAACGGGGGGACGAAGTACGGAGATTCCACAGGGTTGGCGAGGGGTTGAAATACATAATGCGTAATATTGTATGTTTGTAAGCGAGGAAGCTACGAGCTGCCTAAGAGAGTAGAAGGGAGGGTTAAAATACTAGAATACTCCGTACCGAATTTCGGGGACGAAAATGGACAGGACAGTTGGCATTTGATTTTCGTGTCTTGCCTGTTTGCGGCGGTGGGCCAATGGGGGCGTCGGAATTGCCGTGGGCTCCACCAGCCGAACTGGTCAAGGGGAGAATCCTCGGAGGCTCTGAGGGGGAGAGATGCGGAGGGTGATCATGGCTATTAGATGTAAATAGAAAAGGGTAAATAGTCAGAAATATAATAAGGATAGACAGGTAGTCATTCCGAGTGATAATGTCTTCATATTAGAGAAAGAAGAGTGAGAATCAGTTGGGAAATGAAAGAGAATGAAAAATAAGGTATCATTACCATACCATACACCACCCCTCCCAGAACGGAGCTCATGGTGTATTTCAACTCCACCCGAGGATCTTGACGTAGGAGAAAGCTAATCGCTTGGGTGCAGCGGTTATAAAGCCTTGATTCTGATTGGTCCCCAGGGGCTTATCTTTGAGGATTTGCCTACCGTAATCATAATGATTATCATTACTCGACCCATTATTATTCTTCCTCTGAGCTCCTCTGAGTCCTCTCCCATCGGGAATGTTCCTTCCTTCCCCTCCCTCGTAGGGTAGACGCTTTCGTCCATCAGAGGTCTCGGTCCGGGGAATTGTTGTATTGTCCGTAATTAAAAATGGCATTGACACTGATCCTAGAGATGCTTTCAATATAGATGCATCCTTGTTTCTTTTGGAGGCTGCAAAGAGCATGGACACAATACAGACCGGTATTGCTATGTGAATTCCTTTTTGTCCAGTTAGTCTGAATGAATCAGTATTAAATATGTCCAAAATAACCATCAAATGTCCATTTGCCACGGGCGCCAACCCCACAAGCCCGTAATTTTCCCGTTTTCCTCTCTTGGGGTCGTCCATCGGAGCAACAGCCTGCAATCCCCGGACCTGCTTGACTCTGCGCTGCCGTAATCGCTCTCTCTCTCTCTCTTTTTTTTTTTATCCCACCCCTCCTTTCCAAAATCTTCCTCTCTTCTTCCTTCTTCCCCCCTCTCTCATCTTAACCTGATTCCCTGTTGCAGACGCTGGGCTCTTCAAAAATCACGACTACAGCCTCTCCCTCAACCCGCGCTGCCCACCACCCCTCCTGTGACGACATCGACCCATCGCCCTTATCGATTCCGTCCCGCCTCAGCAGCTCCGGCGGAGATTCCCCTCCTTCTCGAGGAATCCTCTACCAACACCCTACCAAATCACCTAAAACCCCCCGGTGTCTTTCCATTCTCTGTCGGCTCCCGGCGGAAGAATGGGTCTTACTTTGGAGGACATCTATGGCAAAGATATAAGCGAAGACCAGGCTCCCCATGAGTATTCGGAGTACCAGCCGAAGGGTGGCTTTGGCTGGGCCAATGCTCTGCCGGAAAAGCAGGGTCTCTATGACCCCGAATACGAGAAGGATGCTTGTGGTGTCGGTTTCGCTGCGTGAGTGTCCTTCAAACCGCTGGACGAACCATTGATTTTGGGAGACTAACGGTTATGCGGATTTCTAGCCACATTAAGGGCAAGCCCAGTCACAAAATTGTGAGCGATGGTAAGTTTTTGAAATCCCGAATTGATTTGGCGGCTGTGAATTTTGTGGGCGATTTTGTAAAATCGCATTATTTTGCGCTGTCTCACTACCAAGGAACTTTGCGCTGACGTCGATGCCTGCTTAGCTCGCAACTTGTTGTGCAACATGACCCACCGTGGAGCCGTTGGCTCGGACGCGCGAGATGGTGACGGTGCTGGTGTGATGACCAGTATCCCCCACAAGTTTTTCATTAAGAACTTCGCCCGTGAGGTTGGCGTGGAGCTGCCCCCGTTGGGTCAGTATGCCGTTGGTAACTTGTTCTTCAAGCCCGACGAGGTGGCGCTTCAACAATCGAAGGCTAGCTTCGAGGAATTGGCCACATCCTTGGGTCTGCGCGTTCTGGGCTGGCGTGAGGTGCCCCGCGACTCGACCATTCTGGGTCCGGCCGCTTTGTCTCGTGAGCCTATCATCCTGCAGCCCTTCGTTGTACTGAAGTCTGCTTACGGCGAGGGCAACAAGCCCGAGATCACTGACGTTAAGGAGTTCGATGACCGGACTTTCGAGCTGCAGCTGTTTGTACTGCGTAAGCGTGCTACTCACGTTATCGGCCTCGGCAACTGGTTCTACCTGTGCTCGCTGAGCAACCGTAACATTGTCTACAAGGGTCAGCTCTCCCCTGTCCAGGTTTACACATACTACCACGATCTGGTCAATGTCGACTACGAGGGTCACTTCGCTCTCGTTCACTCCCGTTTCTCTACCAACACATTCCCCTCCTGGGACCGCGCGCAGCCTCTGCGGTGGGCCGCTCACAATGGTGAAATTAATACATTGCGAGGAAACAAGAACTGGATGCGTGCCCGTGAGGGTGTTCTGCGATCCGAGGTTTTCGGTGACGAGCTCGACCAGCTCTACCCTATTGTTGAGGAGGGTGGTTCCGACTCGGCTGCTTTCGACAACGTTCTGGAGCTGCTCATGATCAACGGTGTGCTGTCTCTGCCTGAGGCTGTCATGATTATGATTCCCGAGGCCTGGCAGGATAACCCTGCGATGGACCCGTCCAAGGCCGCTTTCTACGAGTGGGCTGCCTGTCAGATGGAGCCCTGGGATGGCCCTGCTCTCTTCACCTTCTCCGACGGTCGGTACTGTGGTGCTAACCTCGACCGTAACGGTCTCCGTCCTTGCCGTTTCTACGTGATGGATGATGACCGCATTGTCTGCGCCTCCGAAGTCGGTGCTATTGATATTGACCCCGAGCGTGTAGTCCAGAAGGGTCGTCTGCAGCCCGGAAAGATGTTGCTGGTCGACACTGTCGCTGGTCGCATCATTGACGATGCCGAGTTAAAGCAGACTGTCGCCAAGCGTCAGGACTTTGCCAGCTGGCTGGACAAGGAGCTACTGAAGCTGCCCGCGATCAACAAGACTCTGCTTGAGAACAATGTTGATCTTTCCTTCAAGCTTGACGACGAGTCGGTTCAGAATGACCCTCGTCTGCGTGCCTTTGGTTACTCCTTCGAGCAGGTCAGTCTCCTGCTGGGCCCTATGGGTGCTGACTCCAAGGAAGCCCTTGGATCCATGGGTAACGACGCTCCTCTTGCCTGCATTGCACAAGCGCCTCGTCTGCTCTACGAGTACTTCCGCCAGCTGTTCGCCCAGGTTACCAACCCTCCCATTGATCCCATCCGTGAGGCCGTTGTCATGTCTCTGGAGTGCTACGTTGGTCCTCAGGGTAACCTGCTTGAGATGGACCCTACTCAGTGCCACCGTCTGCTTCTCAAGTCCCCCATCTTGAGCATCCCCGAGTTCAACGCCATCATGCACATCAACAAGGCCCACGATGACTGGTCTGTCCGCACCATCGACATCACCTTCGAGAAGAAGAAGGGTACTGCTGGCTACGTCGATGCGCTGGACGCCATCTGCGACGCCGCCACCGAGGCTATCCAGAACGGCGACAAGGTCATTGTCCTTTCTGACCGTGCCACCTCTGCCGACCGTGTTCCCATCTCTGCTCTCCTGGCCACTGGTCTGGTTCACCACCACTTGGTCCGCAACAAGTGGCGTTCTCTTGCTGCCATTGTTGTTGAGACCGCCGAGGCTCGTGAGGTCCACCACCACTGTGTTCTCCTCGGTTATGGTGCCGATGCTATCAACCCCTACCTCGCCCTGGAGTGTCTTCTCAAGATGAACCGCGAGAAGCTGATCCGCAAGGACCTCAGCGATGAGAAGGTTATTGAGAACTACAAGGCCTCTTGCGACGGTGGTATCCTCAAGGTCATGAGTAAGATGGGTATCTCGACTCTGCAGTCCTACAAGGGTGCTCAGATCTTCGAAGCCCTCGGTATCGACGACAGCGTTATCGACCGCTGCTTCGCCGGTACTGCCAGCCGTATCCGCGGTATCACCTTCGACTTGATTGCCCAGGATGCCTTTGCCTTCCACGAGCGCGGTTACCCATCCCGCGACATCGTCGAGATCCCCGGTCTGGCCGAGACCGGTGAGTACCACTGGCGTGATGGTGGTGAGGCTCACATCAACGACCCCACCAGCATTGCCAACATCCAGGATGCCGTCCGCACCAAGAACGACAAGTCCTACGAGGCCTACGCCAAGGCCGAGCACGAGCAGATCAAGAACTGCACGCTCCGTGGTATGCTCGAGTTCGACTTTGAGCAGCGCACCCCCATCCCCATCGACCAGGTCGAGCCCTGGACCGAGATTGTCCGCCGCTTCGTCACCGGCGCCATGTCCTACGGTTCCATCTCCATGGAGTCCCACTCCACCCTGGCCGTCGCCATGAACCGTCTTGGCGGCAAGTCCAACACTGGTGAGGGTGGTGAGGATCCCGAGCGCAGCAAGCGTCTGGAAAACGGTGACACTATGCGCTCTGCTATCAAGCAGATTGCCTCTGGTCGTTTCGGTGTTACCTCGCACTACCTGGCTGATGCCGATGAGCTGCAGATCAAGATGGCTCAGGGTGCTAAGCCGGGTGAGGGTGGTGAGTTGCCTGGCCACAAGGTCGTTGGTCCTATTGCTCGTACCCGTCATTCCACTCCCGGTGTCGGTCTGATCTCGCCTCCTCCTCACCACGACATCTACTCCATTGAGGACTTGAAGCAACTTATCTACGATCTCAAGTGCTCTAACCCTCGTGCTCGTATTTCCGTCAAGCTTGTCTCTGAGGTTGGTGTTGGTATCGTCGCCTCTGGTGTTGCCAAGGCCAAGGCTGATCACATCTTGATCTCTGGCCACGACGGTGGTACCGGTGCTTCTCGCTGGACTGGTATCAAATATGCCGGTCTTCCATGGGAACTTGGTCTTGCCGAGACCCACCAAACTCTTGTTCTTAACGATCTTCGTGGTCGTGTTGTCGTCCAAACTGATGGTCAAATTCGTACCGGCCGCGATCTGGCTATGGCCTGTCTGCTTGGAGCTGAAGAATTTGGCTTCGCAACAACTCCTTTGATCGCTTTAGGCTGTATTATGATGCGCAGTAAGTTCAAATAACGCGTTTTTGAACCTCTTTTGAGTCGTCTTTTTGCTGGAGAATCGAAACTAATCGTTTTTTATAGAGTGTCATCTCAACACCTGCCCGGTGGGTATCGCGACCCAGGACCCGGAGCTTCGGAAAAAGTTTAAGGGTTCCCCAGAGCACGTGATTAACTTCTTCTACTACGTCGCCAACGAAATGCGTGCCATCATGGCCAAACTTGGTGTTCGTACTGTCAATGAGATGGTTGGTCGTGCTGAGCTGCTCAAGGTTCGCGATGACCTTCGCAATGCCAAGCAAGAGCGTATTGATCTTTCTCTCATCCTCACTCCCGCTCACTCTCTTCGCCCCGGTGTTGCTACCTACAATGTCCGGAAGCAGGATCACAAGTTGCACACTCGTCTCGATAACAAGCTGATCTTCGAGTCTGAGCTTGCTCTGGAGAAGGGTCTCCCCTGCCGCATTGAGTGCGATGTCGTCAACACCGACCGTGGTCTCGGTGCTACCCTCTCCTACCAGATCAGTCGTCGCTATGGAGAGGCTGGTCTGCCCCAGGACACCATTCACGCCAACATCAAGGGTTCCGCTGGTCAGTCCTTCGGTGCTTACCTCGCCCCTGGTGTTACCCTGGAGCTCGAGGGTGATGCCAACGACTACGTCGGTAAGGGTCTGTCCGGTGGTCGTCTTATCGTCTACCCTCCTCGCGGCGCTGCTTTCAAGGCCGAGGAGAACGTCATTGTCGGTAACACCTGTCTGTACGGTGCTACTCGTGGTACTTGCTACTTCCGCGGTGTTGCTGCTGAGCGTTTCGCCGTCCGTAACTCCGGTGCTACTGCCGTTGTTGAGGGTTGTGGTGACCATGGTGCCGAGTACATGACCGGTGGTCGTATCCTCATTCTCGGACCTACTGGCCGTAACTTCGCTGCTGGTATGTCCGGTGGTATCGCCTACGTGCTGGATATGAACCAGGACTTCCACTCCAAGGTCAACATGGAGATGGTCGAGGTCTCTGGCATCGAGGACCCCTCCGAGATCGCCTTTGTCCGCGGCCTCATCGAGGACCACCACCACTACACTGGCTCTGAGCTGGCTGCTCGCATCCTCCTCGACTTCACCCGCGCCCTTCCCCACATCCTCAAGGTCCTTCCTACCGACTACAAGCGCGTCATGGAGGAGGAGGCCGCCAAGGCCGCCGCTGCTAAGAAGGCCGAGTTCGCTCTGCCCCAGCTTCCCAGCACCCCTGTCGCCGCTGAGAAGCCCAAGGCTCATGCTGATGAGAAGAAGGCCGATCTGCTGGACATTGAGGACAGCATCAGCAATGAGAAGGCTGAGAAGAAGCGCTCTGCGCTGATTCTGGATAAGACCCGTGGTTTCATGAAGTACAGCCGCCGTAGCGAGAAGTACCGCAACCCGTCTACTCGTACCCGCGATTGGGCTGAGCTGTCCAACCGTCTTAGCGAGGATGAACTTAAGTATCAGTCTGCTCGGTGCATGGACTGTGGTGTTCCCTTCTGCCAGTCTGATACTGGCTGCCCTATCTCCAACATCATTCCCAAATGGAACGAATTGGTCTTCCAGAACCAATGGCAGGATGCTCTTAACCGTCTGCTCATGACTAACAACTTCCCCGAGTTCACTGGTCGTGTCTGCCCTGCTCCTTGCGAGGGTGCCTGTGTTTTGGGTATCAATGAGGACCCCGTTGGCATTAAGTCGATCGAGTGTGCCATCATTGACCGCGGTTTCGAGATGGGCTGGATGGTTCCTCGTCCTCCCAAGGTCCGCACTGGCAAGAACGTCGCCATTATTGGTTCCGGTCCCGCTGGTATGGCTGCTGCTGATCAGCTCAATCGCGCTGGTCACTCTGTCACCGTTTACGAGCGTGCTGACCGTATCGGTGGTCTCCTCATGTACGGTATTCCCAACATGAAGCTCGACAAGAAGGTTGTCCAGCGTCGTGTTGACCTCATGGCCGCTGAGGGCATCAAGTTCGTTACCAACACTGCTGTTGGCCCCGACAGCGAGGTCTCCCTACAGTCCCTGCGTGCCTCCAACGATGCCGTCATCATTGCCACTGGTGCTACCGTCGCCCGTGACCTCAAGGTCCCCGGCCGCGAGCTGGAAGGCGTCCACTTCGCCATGCAGTTCCTGCACAAGAACACCAAGTCCCTCCTGGACTCTGAGTTGGCCGACGGCGAGTACATCTCCGCCAAGGACAAGCACGTCGTTGTCATTGGTGGTGGTGACACCGGTAACGACTGCATTGGTACCTCCGTCCGCCACGGTGCCAAGTCCGTCACCAACTTCGAGCTGCTGCCCCAGCCTCCCCCAGAGCGTGCCAACGACAACCCCTGGCCCCAGTGGCCCCGCATCTACCGCATTGACTACGGTCACTCCGAGGTCAAGACCCACATGGGCAAGGACCCCCGCGAGTACTGTGTCATGTCGACCGAGTTCGTCGACGACGGCAGCGGCCGCGTTAAGGGTATCAACACCGTCCGCGTTGACTGGACCAAGAGCGCCACCGGCGGCTGGGACATGAAGACCGTCGAGGGCAGTGAGCAATTCTTCCCCGCCGACCTCGTCCTCCTGTCCATGGGTTTCCTGGGTCCCGAGGACCGTCTGCTTGGTGAGGAAGTCGAGCGCGACCCGCGCAAGAACGTCAAGACTCCCCCCGGTCACTACTCGACCAACATCCCCGGTGTCTACGCCGCCGGTGACTGCCGCCGCGGTCAATCCCTGATTGTCTGGGGTATCAACGAGGGTCGCCAGGCCGCTCGTGAAGTTGATACTTTCCTCAGCGGTATCAGCTCCCAGCTCCCCGTCACTGGAGGTATCGTCCGTCGCCCGGCTATCGACTCTGTCCCCCAGCCGGCTCAGACCCAGGTCGCCGCTTGAACGTGTTGAGAACTCATGTTTCAGGTGATAGATCAGTAACGAGGCATGATGATTCTGATTCACGAAGCATTATGCCGAAATTCATCACTTCGCTTCTTTGAAGCAAGCCGAAGTGGTAAACTGCAACATTTTCAAAAGTTTTACCTTTACCTCGGAAATGGAAACGATTGTCTCGGTTTTCATTTTTTCTAGACTGCAAAGGGACTGGGGTTTCTACTTCTTGGAGCTCGGATTTCGATGGGTGGTTTTTTGACTCACTTTCGAAATTTTGGTTTCTTCTTTTCTCTCTGTGCTGGTACTCATTCTTATGCTCATGCTCATGCTCATTCTGAGGCTCACGTTTATGTTTATCTGATTTTCCTCTTATGTTCGCAGCGTTTCTCTATGCAAGGTGTTTAGAGCGTCTGCTTGCGGTGCTTTTTTTGTGTTGTACATACCTCTTACGCTTATCTTTACCTACATGCTTCAATTCAAGTGTTATCTTCGAACAATGTTTTTTTCTTGTGTATCATGACCGCTGTAGACCTTTTAGAACCGCTATTTCTGGGTGAGTCTAAATATGGCTGAAATGAAAGAATGGCGCCCCGTGAAAGCAGTAAGACCTATGTCTAAAGATATCAAGAATGAGATCTCCCTTCTTTGTTTGCTTAAACAAAGCCCACACAAAACAAACATAGTCATGTAGCTAAATCCATCCTTAACAAAGCCTTTCTTCTACCTAGTAACCTAGTATTAAAACAAAACCCCCATTCTCCCGTCCTCCCAAAACCATAAATGACTCCAAACCCCCCTTCTACGAATTCAAACCTACACCTATCACCATGATCCTGACTCTTGATTCTAAACCAGAATGATCGAAAACATCCCAATAATCATCCTCCAATAATCGCCCACATAATCCACTTTTTCTACCAAAGCCCACTTCCCTGGCGGACACTCGCTTACGCAGTCGGTATGCTGGAGAATACAGAATATAATCATTCCCGTCGTCGTCGCTCTGGTATTGTGAGGACGAATTTGTCGGTTGATGCGAAGCGCAGGGTTTACTTGACGAGGAGGAGTAGGCGGGGTTGTGGTGCGAGTGGGATTGTAAGGGGGGATTGGGAGACCGGTAGTGATTTGGAGAGTGGTGATGAGGAGAGTGGTGTTGAGTCAATTGATTTGACGGATATTTCGAGGTCTTTTCAGTCATCGCGGAATCTTGAGGTGCTTTGTGATGACCGGAATGAGGGCGAGCGAATGGAGCTTGATCAGAGTGTGGATGTGGATTTACCAGAGCGTGAAGATACGCAGACTGATTCTGGCGAAGTGTCACTCAGCGACTTCGCCAACTTGTTGGAAGAATCCCAAAGTATTCCTCTGGAGACATCGTCGAGTGACGCAGACACAGAGGACATATCTCCATGTGAATCCGTTGAACTAACCCAAGAACCTGACAGCACTCACGTAGAACAAGCCCTGAATGATACCATCGAGCTAGACAAACCACACCGCGACTTCTTACCCGGGAAAAAGAACCTTGTCGAGGAGGAATTGTTAGAGTACATCCCCATGAACTTGAAAATCCCAGCACATGCCCGGCCGAAATCGAATCGTCGGTCTCTGGAAAGTATTGAGCCTATTTTGGATCGGAAGGCGAAATTACCTCTTGGACCTGCGGATGCTCCTCTAAATAAGTGAAATGAATAATTGAAAATTTAGTGATATTGAGGATATTTAAATTAGCTCTGCCTTCCACACGCCCTCTGTATCTAGGCCATGGTATAGAAATAGGCAACTAGTAGTAGCCTTCATCTTCATCATAGCTGCAAGCATCGTCTCCATCATAGTCTACCTCCTCCTCCTCCTCCTCTTCCTCATTATCGCTATCGTCATCGCTATTATCCTCTTCGTCTTCCTCTTCGTCTTCCTCTTCGTCTTCCTCTTCGTCTTCCTCTTCGTCTTCCTCTTCGTCTTCCTCTTCGTCTTCCTCTTCGTCTTCCCCTTCGTCTTCCCCTTCGTCTTCCTCTTCGTCTTCCTCTTCGTCTTCCCCTTCGTCTTCCCCTTCGTCTTCCTCTTCGTCTTCCTCTTCGTCTTCCTCTTCGTCATCATTTTCGTCTTCCTGTTCGTCATCACTTTCGTCATTTTCATCTTCTCTGTCCTCCTCACTATCATTATCACTATCACTATCATCTTCTTCCGTATTCCCCTCGCTATCTTCAGCGCTCTCTTCATCTTCGTCGCTATCTTCGTTGCTGTCGTTATCGCCGTCTTCGCCTTCGTCGCTGTTTTCGCCTTCGTCGCTTTCTTCGTCTTCATCGCTATCTTCATCCTCGCCGCTATCTGTGTCGGTGTCTTCATCGCTCTCCCCATCGTCGTCATTCTCTTTATCTTCATTATCGTGTGTGTCATTGTGTTCTTCGTCGCTACTTTCGCTTGATTCGCCTTGACTCATGTGTGTAAGAATAGCTCCACCAACTCCCCCTATCGCTAGACCCGCAAGGCCAGCAGCTATAGTTCCAACTCCACCACCTTGGTTTTGGACCTGATGAGTTCCATCAGTACCGTGGCCTTGATAATGGCTCTGGGAACGATTCCCATCGTGATTAGAACCATCCCTTGCATTCTCATCTGGACGTTTAAGCTTGGGCAAATCTGTAGGTCCGACTGGAACTGTAGAATTGACTGAAGTCGCAGGCTCGACTGGACACGTAGGCTGGATTGGGTTTGTTGATTCAAGTAGAACAGTGGGCTTGACCAGACCCGTATGGTCAACCGGCCCAACATGCTCAGCTGGAACGACTGAACTTGGAGGCTTGGCCAGATTTGTTGGTTCGCCTGGAACTGTAGGTTCAACTGGGCTTATCGGCTCAGCTGGAACTGTCGATTCCACTGGGCTTATCGGCTCAGCTGGAACTGTCGATTCAACTGGACCTGTAGGCTCAGCTGGAACGACTGGGCTTGGAGGCTTGACCAGATTTGTTGGTTTGACTGGAACTGTTGGTTTGATTGGATCTGTAGGCAAGACTGGATCTGTAGGCCTGTCGGGACCAATACTCGTACTGTGACTGGGAATCTGCCCTATTCCATCATAGAAACCATGACTGTATCCCAACTGGTTACCATGCCCCCAAGATTGATGCTGCCCTGGCCCAAAATGACCATTAGAATGGCCTCCATGCATGAATTGGCCTTGTCCCATCCTGGGCGGGCCATGGTATGGCAAGTACGCATTTGAAGGAGGCTTGTATGGCTGGTATGGGCCACTCCGGGTTCCCGATGGCACTGCTGTGCTTGCAGGGGCTCGACCAGGACCCGAAGTCTTGCTTGATGAGAAGAGGTTCCTGAAAAGTCCGGTGCTCTTAGGGGGTGGAGTATAATTCTGCTGTGGCTGCATTTCTCGCAGGCCTTTCTGTGGAGCTGGAGGGACATGCGTTGAAGGCATTTTGACATTTGCTTTACTTGTCGTATTTGGGATTGGAGCACGCCTGATTCCTGGGTCAACCTTCTGGGGGCGGGTCTGTTGCAGCACTTGATTCGTTCCGGGTAGCTTTCGAGGGTTGGTACGTTGCTCGCTTGAGGGTCCTTGTGCTGTATTTGCCTGTTTCTTTGGCGGTTCCACTTGGGGCATTGCTGGGGTAAGAGCCGCAGGGTGCTTGGTAGGTGGGGGATACAAAACTGGAGGAGTTGATTGGTATATTCTTGAGCTAGCCTGTGGAGCGTTATTCTGGGATAAACCGATTGGCATGTCTCTAGCGACTGGATAAGGTGGTACTTGGTTTTTCCCATGAATATTTCCCTCGTTACTAATGGGTTGACGGACGACTGGTGGTCGAGGTGCTGCATTTTTGGAGTTCGATGGCAGCTTTGCGGGTTTCAGAGGAATGTCTTCGTGTGGTCTTTGCGGCTTCTTGCTTGACTTGAAGGGGGGTTTTGGTTCCAGCATCATGACTGGCGCAATGTTTGTGGCTGTGTGCTGAGGGTGCTGTATTTCCCGTCTAGGCTGTCCAGATGCAAGATTATTGCTTTTTGATGGCGAGGTAGGTTGTAGCTGTTGCTTCGCAGGCTTTATTTCGTGAAAAGACGAGCTTGGTTTCGGACTGGCATGTGGTCTGCCAGGTTTGGCTGGTGCAAGTGTTGGCCTAGGGCTGGGTGGCTGACCGACAGGACGCCTGCGAATCTTCATCATGCTCGGATCGAATTGAGGCAATTGCGGACTGGCAGAACATGCCGTGGCAGAAGCCACTAGACCCTCCTGACTATTGCCAGAATAGTTGTTGACTGCTTGGACATGCCCATATTATTTGGTGATGTTCCATGGCCAAAGTCACGGGTATTCGACGAATCCACTGGCATCGGTGAGAATGGGGTGTTCTCCATGGGTGAGTTTGTGGTAGCCGCAATTGTATTCTGCAAATTGATATTCTGTCGGCCCAAGATCGGAGAATTCTGGACGGCATGTATAGTCGTGGCCTGAGATGCCTCACTAACCCATGGGTTCTGGATCTCTAAATCGTTGTTGGGCAGCCCAGATTGAGATGGGTGCACAGTCGAGACGGGTACCATATCTTCTGATGCCGATTTTCGGATCTTCTTGATGGCAGATATGATTGCTTTGTAGTTGTCATTGTGTCTGTCTGGGAAATTTGCCATAGACAGGTGAGTGCAACCCGCCATCACCAGGACCTTCTCGCGACGAAGGCCAAGAGTCGCGCGATACTCGTCCAGACTCTATGTGCCGTATTAGTATATCGCTCCCTATATACAAAGTGACTATAAGCCAACTTACACATTCATGCTGCGCTGGCATTGGAACACCCTCGTGGAAAGAAAATATTTTCATTTTCTTGGTCACCTTTGCATTAAACCCTTCGGAGATATCACGCAAAATATCTTCACTTCTGTTTGCCCAGGTAAAGCCTTCCAAAGCTGACGATTCGGCCGGATTCAAACCTGGAGGCATACTGTCTATCGCACAACGAGTCAAGATCGTCGCCCACGGTACCTCTGGCGACGTCCTTTGTGGCGTGCTAAGAAAGATGACCCCCCGAGTATAATCGATTATGCTTGGGGATGGCGATTCATTTGCGAATGCCTCATTCAAGCACTTGATCCCACAATCTATTAACCGCATAATCCCACCATGGAAGGAACGCATGGGTTGAATCAAAGACTCACCGATTCAACAATAAAGCCACCGAAGCCATGGCAGATGAATACCAGAGGCCGTGCCACTGGTGCTTCCTCTCGGATAGCAGCGATTTCCTCAAGTAGAGCCCTAGACGCGTCTTGGATACTCTTCAGTGGTGCTCCGTGGAACCAGACTGCCTTAGCGTCGTAGTTAAATGTGAATACCCTAGCTCCGCGGATGTCCTTTGCAATGAAATCATACAACCAGAAAGGAGAGCCGGCAAAAGACTCCCAAGCGATCAGGCCGTGAACAGCTATAATGTCGATGGCCTTGGTGGTCCCGTCGCGTTTATCGGGCTGTGGAGGCTTTGTGTGGCACACAAGCCTTGCGGTTAGGTCATTTTTGCTAAGATAGACGGGTGCGTTACATGTAGACATGTCGAGGGTTTGACTCATGTAAACTTCCTTGAAACGCTTTGGAGGGAGGAGTTGCAATCGATGTCTTGTGCACCGGGGCATTGGGGGATTATGTAGTGGCAGAGCTACTGAGCCATGTTAAGATGATGTCTACATTCCAGAAACAATGTTGGGAGAGCGGCACTGCTGTCGAGCCGCATCGAACTTCCAAGGTCGAGTCAAGTGCTATCACACCCACGGGCTACGCCCCCCAAAATCTGATATCCCATGTCCTTCTAAAAAGGGGCCAAATGCACCTCTCCTACTTTGGAGTAATCTAGCCTCGCCGAATCTGCAACATAGTCATTCTTCGCCGCACATCAGCCATATTACTATGGCAAACGACCACACCACAATCTGCCGTGATTGTCTTGAAGCAGCCGGGCCCCGAGTGCATCGGCTGCAGGTTCAAAGCCCGATACTAAATATAGGCTCATATCTGCTCGTGATATAGCATTAGTAGCCACGTTTTGTCAAGGTGACCCAACTCAAAGTACGGACTTAGAGGAAGGCTAATCAAGCATACAGGTTTAACTGCCGATGTTGCGGCTGAACACAGCCCAGCCTTGTTTTTGGCCCCTCGAAAACGCGGTTCCCATGATTGCTTTTTTTTCGAAAACACGAGCTGCAGGCAGGCATTGGATATGCAATGACAAGGGTCAATGTAGCAAACAAAGTAGGTGTTATTGGTATATTGGGACTAGCGCGCCCCACCACTATTGGATATCGCAGTGTGCAGTGTGGGATCGACAAACTAACTTCTATGTTTGGATCTGAGGCTTTGACTTTCGGGGCGAGCCGCATTCCCCACCAGTCCAATGGAAAAACGTGGATTTGATTGATTTGGATATATTACATGTGGTACAGAGTGATAGTAGATATACAACCTAGGTGATGAGGTTGCAGTCCAGATGATGTAACGCACTCCTGTTAATCGAGCCAGAGTATATATAGGTGTCTAATACCTAGGACTGGAAGAGTTATCAACAGCCGTTAAATTTGATCAGAGACAGCCTGTTAAGATATTCTATTCTATTACCATGGAAGCCTCCAACCCCTCGACACTTCCACGAAAGAAGGCCAAGGATGGCGTGAAGAAGGCAGGCAAGAAGACGGGAAAGAAGACCTCTGGCAAGAAAAAGCCAACTTCGTCTGCGAGCGCCGTTCCTGTTGCCACTCCTCTTTCCGCTCCTCATCCCGTGGGCTCTCAGTATGCACCGACATATACGCCCATTCCACAGACACAAACAGTCGTCTTTGAAAAGCCAGGTAAGAGAGTTGACCTCCCTGATAACGGCTACAATATCACGATAATGAGGCTAATAGTTTTGCGGAGTAGTCAAGCGAAAGGGAAAGGGGTCGATATGTTTACTCGCGTGTCTGGCAATTGTCTCCTATCTGGTGGCAATCATTCTGGGTCGTAAGTCTGAAAGAATTGCGTAATATGGTGTATCGCTAACGGTATCCAGTGTACATGATGACGAGCTGTGTCTCGAAAACGGCAAATGCCAATGATATTTACCTCGCTGAACTCTCGACAAACGAGACATACGATATCTCACTTCGTGTGGGCTACTTTGGTAAGTAGAGAGAAGCCCAATATTTACTTTATTAGAGATAGTTTTGGGAAATATGCGTGCTAACTCACTCTATGCAGGGGGCTGCGTATCTGTCACCAAAGCGGCTGAAATATCCTCTATAAACGGCAACTCCTCAACACAAACGTTCACCCACTGTATCCCAAACATGCGCCGCAAAGATTTGAATAATCTTAGCAAAGACCTTTGGGAGCCCCTGTACCTCAACTCTTCTGTCGCCGAATCCGACGTTCAGTCCTTCCTGAATACCACCCTCCCACAAGCCAAGCACCTCCGGCAGAATGTTTTCTTCTGTGAACCTCCCCTGCTCCATATCCTCCTATTCTTCATCACAGGTATTATGCTCCTTGTTGCCCGAACAGGTACATCCAGAAAGCGATCATACAAGGCAATGTTAGTGACGGCGATCACTTTGAGTGCCTTCTCGCTTGCTCTCGTATTGGTGACGTGCCTCGGTTCTCTACAGGGTATGAATGCGCTGCTGAATACATCTGCATCCGGGAACGAAAAAAGCCTTGGCGTTGCACTGTATATTTCGCGTGGTAAGGCTATGCAGGGGCTCCAAGGGGCTCTTGTTGGCGTTGTCGCCGTATTCTATGTCACGATGGGAGCGCTCTTCGTGCAGAGAACCCCGGAGGCCAGTGCGGCGTATATAATCCAGGCCTTCCAGACTGTCGGAAAACCTTTGAAGAAGAGGATGTGGGAAAGGAAATAAGTACCATGATGGGTAAAGGGGCAAGTTGTTTTGCGGGAGTGATCTTTTTCACGGGTGAGGCGGAAGGGCGTGTTGGGATCAATTCCTCTTCCTAATCTTTTCTTACCAGTTTGTCTTGATTTTTTCCTGGATTTGCTGAACTGTGTTCATTTTGCTTGATTTTTGATTGATGGTTTGTGTTTATTTATTACACGCGTCCAATAATACTATGCTGTAAATGTGCCAAATCGTTATTTGATTCTCATCTAATTATGTAGATCAGGTTGTGCTCGAGGCTTGTGGTATTATGTAGCCATTCTACTATGCAAATTTCCGGCTCGTGCATCAATAAAGTCGTCACTTTGGTGAAAATCAGGATAGAGAATAATCGCTATTAGTTGAGAGAGCTTCGGGACAAGAGAATCATCAACGGTAATTGTCATGTTGAAAATGATGACAATCACCATATAATTGGTGTCATCTCAACGCTGGCACTGACTCGATATTCGCCCCCAAGAATTTGAACGTCCAAAAGACGCATGCATAAGAAAGTAGAAAGTAAGCTACATTAGCTCAAGATCAATGCACTTGCCGAGCCTCCGTCACTCTAATGCTATATAGCAGGGGTATTAAGGTATTGGGTAAGCGGGGATCAATACGATTCCCGCCCGTATTCCCTGCGAACTGTTTCCTTGGGCACTAACAGCCGGTTCAGAAATGGGACCGGGAAAAGGTCAAAAATGATAATGAACCAGTTATAGAATTTATTCTGCCTTTGACCATGTTTGAAAAACCAGGGTGCTCATTGGATATTGATGACTTTTTTTGTCCCTAATGCTCAAGTACATTCGCCACAGTAGCCTACTCGCTCAAGTGACAAAGTCGCCAAAATAAACGTGTGCCGTGTCCACTCTTCGACAGAAACAAAGATTTGTCTGGCTTAGAATATACCCAAGCCTATCAACGGGTTGATTGAAAGTATTTCTCAGGAATCCATTCCTTTTCTTCTTCCTGTCTCTTATCTTGCCTTTTGTCAGTTGATGCCAGTTGTAATTGGGAAACTTTACGGTTACTGGGCGGTCGCAACAAGCCTTGTTGTGGCAGATGATAGAAGAAAGGTCGCCCTTCGCCTAGCATCGGACTGTCTCTCAAACGGCTAGTCCAAAGAGATGGCTGGTATCTCCTATGAGCACTTTTGCGCATAGACAACTGACTAGGTCGCGGAAGGGGTAGACGAGGCTTGGAAACCCTCTGAAAAGCCCTCGACGATTCACGAAGTCTGACTGGCTGCCTGGTTAGTTCTACCTACCCATTTACGGATCTATGGATGGATTTCGATTTAGTTTACACAGCTCGCGCAACTTAGCCTTACAGAAGCTGCCTGGTGAGCCTTGAATTACGAACCTATAGATTATGGGGATGGTGTGAAGAAGTAGTTGCCACGTAGTCGTCCGATAATATGGGGCTGTGTGGCGCCTTCAGAATACGAGGCAGATTCTAGTACGGAGTAGTCAGCCCAGATTGAAGGATCAATCATCTGGCAATTTTTTTCCTTTTTATCAAGGCGATGCATAGCGAGCCAATAGCGGGCCACTTTGAAACGCCCAACCGGTTGCCTGCACCCCTCAGCTGGCACCATGTGCGCACATTTCCAGTCTGCCAACACGCCATCAAGCCCTTGAAAGCCTCTCTACTTCTCCATCCTTTAACATATCTGCTCAAAAATAAGCAGCACCCATGCATATTATAGATAAATACTTGAGCCCCACCCCTGGTGGCACGTCATACCGGCTGCTGCCCAGCTCCCCTCAGTCGGATTTCTCTAACTCAGACCTAAGCTCGAGAAATAATCCCCCGCTATCTCCAACCAAGGTCCGAGACCTGATATGGAGACCCGAGAGGAAAAGCTAGCCACTTGGGCAGAACCTTCTATGACCCCACATCAAGGCATCAGGGTCTTGAAAGGTTCGCTGTCGCTTGATTCAAATGATTCGGGGAAACGCACGCACATCCTAGAGGACAGAATTCAATTCAACCAAATTGAAGGCTGTCTCCAAAATCCTCGGGACGATGCTATCGTAAGCGACAATGCTGATAATCCCAGTCTATGGCACTTCAAAGCGATATCACTTCCCCGAGTCCGGCCCGGCAGACTCGCCCTGTCCGTTCCCAAGGAGACATTCCAGAAGATCCAAGATTCATGGAATCTTCACCCGCGCACGATCGAGATATGGCTGTCTAACAATGGAGTTTTGACAACACTCCACCATTCCGGTCGATCATCCCTTGTCATGAAAGTAGCCAATTCGCGCACAACAGGCTTCGACTGTGTGTCCGTCACCTGCGACCCTTCTCGTCGCACAACCTACGTCCTATACCACCATCTCTTCGATGAATACGCTGTCTTCAACACCCTGTTGTCGGCACCGGAACAATGTATCGACCCCTATTTTCATGTCTCTGCCCTCTATCGTTCGCACCATCAACACATCGAAGTCTACCGTAATACCATCGATTGCACCATTCTGGGAATCGAGCGACAAACGGGCTTTGGAAATCCGGGCAGGTTGGATCGAGGGCGTCGTCCCAGTATGGATGAGTATCCTGCCCTTGATGATCCAAAAAGAACAATTCAAGAGCTAGGCTACTGCCAAACGGATATCGCTATCATTGGACATGTTGGCCGATGTTGCTTGGATTGCGGAGAGTGGCTTATCCAAGCCATTGATGCGAGCCTTCTAGATGGGCAACTTTCACACGATGTGGGACAGAACAGTAGTTCCAGTTCCCAGCACCAGGATCAGCAGTTGTCGGAGTATTTAAAGGCTACACAGCGGATGGTTCGCCAAGACGTCGAGTATGTGCGGAGACGGACTGCGATGCTGTTGTCACAGGTGCAGCAAATGAGCGATAGAACTCAGAGCCAAACTAGCTATGTGAGTCTCCCCTTATCCGTCAGGTCACTTCAATCACATGTATAACTGCTGATACTTTAAACTCTTTAGATGCTGAGTGTCATCACGCAAAGCGACGCAGAATACACAGCCGCAATCGCAATAGACGGGAAGCGCGACAGCATAGCCATGAGAACAATCTCTATTCTTGGCATTGTTTACCTACCGGCTACCTTTGTGGCTACTTTGTTCAGCATGGACATATTTTCTTGGCCTGGTACCAGCAACAAAAGCAACGAGACATCTTCTCTGGTAGCATCACCGAGTATTTGGATATACTGGGTAGTGGCGGTGCCTTTGACTGTTATCACTATCCTCATATGGGTTGTTTGGGCTAGGAGAGAAAACCAAAAGAGCAGGAAGCGGCTAATGGTTTCTCGCACAAGGTCTTCTGAATCTGAGAGCGGATCTAGTGAGAAGATGGTATAACGTGTCAAATATTGTTCTTGACACGGATTCTGGAACCTTAAAATCGAGGGGAAACTAATTTCTGTCCCTTGTCTATCAAAGTGAATTGTGTATGAATAATGCGACTTAACCCCAACGGAACCCTCGTTATCTCTGCCTCGCCAACAATCGAATAGCTATCAGTCTCCCCACCGATTTCTCGATGCAGAATACCAATGGCCACGCTTCTCCTTTTGGTGGAGGGGGCTCTTCGTTTCCAACTATAGACAGGCAAAGATAAACTAACAGCAAAATTCTACCAAAAGCCGCAGAATAAAACCTATGAAATAACCAACGAGGATACCGAACCCTCGGGATTAGGGTAGCAGAACTTGCACGTTCACAAAAGTCAGCCTCGTGGATAACACTGTACACTACTCGTACAGAGAGAGCAACCCGTCTCGCACATCAAAAGTACCGCCCCTACCAGGTCACCATGGTACACTATATCCGTTAACTAGTTTTTAATGGATGGTGATGAGAACTCTGGTTCCAATTTAGGTGTCAGGTGTGCTAGGTGGCTGGGATTGATTGGTAGGCTAAAATAAGGTTTGAGTGTATCAAGTACAAACTACGCCCAGGTACGGCCCCTTCTCCTGTACTTATCGACTACAATAGCCTCACTGCATGTGGGCAGTGCATAAGTGGTGAGCAATGCAATGCATACGCCCTACTGCAGGTAAGCAGTGCATATGGTTGACTACTATAGCCGGGCAGAGCAATCTGCTTATACTGCCCATCCCAATATACACAATCTGAAAGGATGATCACTCTCTTCAATCTCTTTGAGACTATTTAAATGTCTAGTATTTGCTTCTCACAGATCTATTATCACAACCTTCAACCAAACTACGTTGCTCAAGTTTCAACGCCTGAACCATTCAGTCCTTGTTGCTGCTAAACTCTCTTCTTGGATCAGAAGAAATGGCCTCGCAAGAAGACCCGAATCCTGAACCCAACACGGGTTATTTTACCCAGCCAAGACAAACTGAAAATCCATACCCACTTCCCCGGGTTATGAATGGGAAGAGCAAATACACAAGTATTGCAGGACGGGTTTGTTGGGTAGAATAGGTGCGATAAACTTCACCAGTTCAGATGCCGACTACCAGTTCTACCGCACCGGCCTAGACAGCTACGGACAACCCAGGAAAACCGAGTCCAACTTCAACAGACTCAGTGGCGTGTTCTGTCATCGCGGATTGTACGATCGGGCAATGAAGGTTTCCGAGAACACAGAACTTGCTATAGACAAGGGATTGGGCCTAGGTCTACGCCTCCACGAGCTAGATGTGCGTTCGCACACACGTGCGGATAGATCGAACAATCCACGCAAGGCCTTCCTAGCTCATGATGCGACTGGAGCTCGTGTTACAGCCATAGCCCGGAGGTGGAGTCAGGCTGATGGCGTTGATTTCATTGGAACTATTGTCGTGGAGAGGGGTGTCAATCTGGAGACGAATAACCACGCGAGCTCATACCAGGAGACGATGGCGAGAATTCCGGGCCTTGCAAAGTTGCTATCAAACTACGATCCGAGTTACCCGTGGAAGGAAAAACACGATGGGGTAGCCCTCTGGGAATTCTTTGAGAACTCCACTTTTCAACTCGACCTGAGAGACAAAGACTTTGCCCCGATGCTTGCATGGCTCCGTTACCGGCATTTTTTCAACCTCGACGTCATCCTGAAGGGCTATAATTACTGCTACTCCGATGGTCAAGCCCTTCTCGATGCAGTCAACTCATTTGGCACAACCGACAATGGCACCTTGATTGAAGTACTCGAAGGCCACGAGGATGCGGTTACCTCTGTCGCATCCAATTACAGAAGTATGCAAATTGCGTCTGGTTCCCATGACAGCACAGTCCGGATCTGGGAGGCCGACACGGGCAAACTTATCAGAACGCTCACCGGGCACGAGAAGCCAGTGACATCGGTTGTATTTCCAGGCAATATTGAATGCAAGTGGGTAGTATCGGGGTCTTGTGATAAAACAATCCGGATCTGGGACGCCGAAACGGGGGCCCCATATAAGGACTCTCAGGGGCCACGAAGAAGCAGTCACTTCAGTTGCATTCTCAGACTATCGGAAGTGGATAGTCTCGGGGTCGGATGATAAGACAGCCCGGATCTGGGACGCTCAAACAGGCCAGCTGCTCCTGAAACTTGATCACTGGGAGCCAGTCACCTCTGTGGCGTTCTCGAATGATGACATGCTTGTGGCATCTGGGTCTCATGAAAACACCGTCCGGGTCTGGGCAGCCGAGTCAGGTCGGTTATATCATATTCTCAGAGGCCATACCGGGCCTGTCACCTCTGTTGCATTCTCGGGCGACTGCACGCAGATAGCATCGGGATCGCATGACAATACCGTCCGAATCTGGGCAGTCAACCCGGGCAAACCACTTTACACGCTCGACGGCCATACGAACAAGTCAACTCGGTTGTGTTCTCGGACGACAGCATGCAGCTGGCATCGGGCTCGGATGATGAAACAATTCGAATTTGGAAAGCCGACACAGGAGAACCGGATTACGTGCTTCAAGGCCATACGAAACCGGTCACCTCGGTCGCCTTCGGGCACGGGAGAGGGCACGGGCAGATATTCACGGCTTCGCGCGACAGAATGATACAGATCCGGGGCCAACGACCTGCATGGGATAAAAATATCAAGACCAGCTTCAACATGCGCATGATCATCGTGTTTATGCCTGGGCCCATAATAAAGATTGCGCTGGAAAAGAAACGAGCAAAATTCGAAGACACCACCGCAGATAAATGGCTTGAGCTGTTGGATTACGACTTTCTTTATGACACGACTGTCAAACACATCACATCTTTTATCGAAACCCCAATTCCAAGGTACGGCCAAATTATACCTGAGATTGTCCACAGCGGATTGGGCTTAGGTTATGATATGAGTGAGAAAGCTGCACATGTGAATCCCAAGGATTACACCCGTATCACGGACGCAGGCGTCATTTTGGCCTGTCGCATTGACTGAGCTATGATCGAGGTCAGCTTGAAGCTGAGGCAGCAATACCCGCAAATGGCTTTCTCATCTTGCACCCGATTATCCGACGTCTACATCAAGGATGTGGAATATAGCGCGAGCATTCAAACCGGCGAGCTTTACGAAAAGGCAGTCGGCGAACAAGGGTTCGAACAGAAACTCCGCGCTTTACATGGAGGTTTATACCCGCCATCTGATATTGTCATTGCTGATGATCCATTTGCTGAGATTGCGGCACGCACCTGGATTGACGAGTACGCAAAACTGGATCGATCCCAGCTTCTGACCATGTCGTATGAGGGTTGGCTTGGGCAAGATCCTGAAGTCAAGGACGCTGTTGATAACCTGAACAAGAAGTTTTTGCCAAATAATATCAGTGAGCCCACACAAGGTGCGGGTACCAATGAAGAGCAAGAGCAGGAGACGGATCAAATATTGCGGTCTTCGGATGGGGGCACTGATGGTGACAACAACGAGTGCGACAACGGTGATGACAACAATGATAACAACAGTAATGGTGGAGACGATGATCTCAGTCAGGACGACGAGAATGAAGATAAAAGAGATGAAGTGAGTAAAGGTGAGGATGGCGGAGGCAGTGAGCATGAAGAAGGCGGGCATGAAGATAGCGACCACGAAGACAGCAAGCATAACGAGATTGAGAATGAAGAAATTGAGCATCGAGGGAGCGAGGATGAAGAGAGCGAGGATGAAGAGAGCGAGGATGAAGAGAGCGAGGATGAAGAGAGTGAAGATGAAGAGAGTGAAGATGAAGAGAATACACACCATAATCGCCCTCGTCACTCCACAAGAGGAACCTCTAGCTTGTGCGTTTAGATGTTCCCAGCTACCTAGGTATTAGTACACATTGTAATGAAATTGAAATCTAAGGTGTTATGCCCAGCACACTTCTTGCAAAAGGTTCTAAGCATAATATAACGCAGGGATTTGTTGCTTCTGGACTGAACGTGAGCTCGTGGACTCTAGCATATTTTAGAAGCGTTTTCCGTGCTTCTGTCCTAGTGCGGAATGTCTTTCAAGTCATGTCTATCATTGTCAAATACATAGTTGTCTCAAACGATGAGTGCTCTTATGAATTTGATGCAAATACATACTCTTGAAGATTATTGGAAAGGCAAGAATAAGATTTAATTGAAGTTCAGAGACTTATTAAACAGCCGAATACTTTTCATTATCTATCGTAGCAATTTTCTTTCCAAGGCCTGAGAAATCTTCATCTCCTAAATACCGCACGGATGATACCATTTCCATCTAGTGGTATCCTGGTCCCAACCCTCTATGAGCCATGCACGAGAGTTCGGCTAGGAGGTAGATAAGAAGCTTGGTGACGTATGGGATAGGTAGCACTATGAGCTTGATGGCTTTAAAGTAGTGGTTGTCGACGGAGAAAATCGAGAGCTCAATCTAAAATCAGAGGGACTACCTAAATAGTCTACATTTAGATGACCGCGTCCGAAGTCATCTGAAAATCCTAGCTGGTCCGCGGATCATGTCCATAGGTACCGTGGTATATACAATGGCAGTCCAGAGTCTGAGACTAGAAACCAGACAAACAGTTCAACCAGACATAGTTCAAACAACTTTATTTAAAAGATCTTGATGAACCTCTTTTGAAACATCTTTCTTGATGGCAAGACACCATTTCCGTAGTGACTGCTAAGACGGCTCTGCATTTTTGCCAGGGTCTCACTTATGGGGCCCCACTGTACTATGCGTTAAGATGCTAGTTGTTGGTTTAGAGTGTGTGAGGAAGTGCCCTTCCAGTGCCTGCTAGGAGGAAGTACCTTCTAAGTAATATCCGTTTATATCATGGATTCATGCTGTTTTGGCGAAGGATTTACAACAGGCAGAATGATTAGAGATTAGGTGGTGTGGCCTAGGGAGCTAGAGGTGCGAAAATTGGTGTTCCATCACACCTAGTCGCATATTATGCTCTGTAAGTGATACCTCAGAATGTATTAACCTTGGCTATCAACGTAGTCCTATCATTACTAAAATTAATTACGGTATATTGTTTCACGAAGTTTTCGTTAACTAAGTTGTTTGTGGATATTCCTTCGAGGGTCAAGTCAAGTCATGCAGCATTTCATTCCCGTGAGGCTGAATCTCTATATCTAAGGTCTAGGTGCCAGCTTTTGCAATACAAAACATCCAGCATCGTTAGTATGATAAGTCATATCTTTTTTGACGATTTCCAATAGCAACCCTATTCTTCATGTATTATTTCTCACAAAGGTGAGTAGTAGACCATATTGCAAGAAATTTGTGTCTACTAACTTCTATGTAACTAGTTATTGCTTTTTTCTGGGATTTATTAGGCGGTTTGGCCGCAAGGCAAACAGAAGCTCAGCCTCAGCCCCCAAATTCACCTTTTCACTGCTCTGATTCGGATTTTTGCTGTGCAATCGACAAGTATTCTGCTTTAATCTCGTTTCCCCTCCTCTCCTCCCGCTTTCTCTATCCACTTCGCGTCCCTTCGCATCTCCCGCGCGTGAATACACCTTGCTAGGCATCACGGTCTCTCGTGGCTCTCGTTGCAACTTCCAGACGAGTACCAAGGGGAGACCCCACCTTGTCTCTTGTGCAGGCACTGACGGATTTCAAACAAACCCTGACAGACGAAGAAATGCAGCAGTACCAAGCTAATGCTACCACACCGGGGCCTTCGAGCATCAATGAATTTGTGAGAATAATCGATGAAAGCAAATCCAAGACGACTATGAGATGTATGGGATCTCGACTATGCACATTCTTGGACAAGACGCAGCAGTTCGCCGGCGTCGCGGACACCTTTGTCAGCTCCAACCCCTCAATAGCCGCCCTGGTGTGGGGAAGTGTGAAGATGGCCATTTTAACGGCGAACAATGTGGCTTCTTATTTCGAAAAAGTCACTAACCTGATTATGTCAATCAGCAAGCTTTGTCCAATCTATGAAAAGTTCGGCGGTCTGTATCCAGGATGCGTCGAGCTTCAAAATGAGCTGTGCGACTTTTATGCGATTATTATTCGCATTTGCATCAAGATCATCGAGATCTCGCGCGGACAGACTGCCAAGTAGATGATATCATCGTTCTTTAGTCCTTTCGAAAGCGACTTTAAGCCATTTCTTGAACTTTTGGAAAAGTCGGAGAAAAACGTCGCTCGTGAGATACAATTTGCTTCACTGAAGGCCAATCAGGACGCAATCAAATTGCAGGAGTTCGACAGCAAAAAGGACGCACGGTTTCGTCTCGACTTTTACAAAACCACCAGGAAACAAGATGACGAAGCGAATGAGTGGCGCATTGCCAAATTGAAAAGAGATTCCGAAAGATTGCGCTCCCGCATTCGAAAAAATCTCACTTCAATCGATCACTTAACGCCATGGAAACAGGCGATTCGGGAACGAGTCTCGGGAACAGCAGAGTGGTTATGCCAAGATGATATCTTCGGTCAATGGAAACGCAGCACTGGAATACCATACTTTGGTGCTCAGGTGCAATGGGAGTTGGCAAGACAGTCCTTACGTCGAACGTGATTTCTCAATTACACGGATCACGCAATGTTAATGAGATTATATCCCACCACTTCTGTTGCGCTGACAACAAAGCCACCTTGTCAGCAAGGAATATCACGGGAAGTTTGGCCTGTCAATTACTAGAGAGTCAAATTTTGAGGTATCAGTTCGATGATCTTCAAGCCCTACATGACAGAACTGAGGACCTCGATACGATGGAGGTGACTGAGCTATTGTTGTCTTGCTTAGAACCTGGCAAGATTTTCTATCTCATTATCGATGGGTTAGACGAGTGCGACGAAAAAGAATGCGATGAAGTCATCTTGAATCTCACGCGCCTTCGTCAAAGTGACACTCGCACTCTGAAAATCTTCATCGCAAGCCGGCCCGATATCGAGGGACAGCTTTTCGGTGCGGGCAAACCACAGTACAGGATCTCGGTAACTGAAGATAAGGTCAAACCCGGCATGGAACTTTACATCGATGTAACGCTGAGTCGCTTGTTGGAAAATGGGAAGTTGAAGCTGAGAGACGGGAGGCTCATAGCTACTATATCGCAAGCCCTACTAGATGGGTCAGACGGAATGTAGGTGGAAAATAGTACCCAGTGAAACTCTACAATCTTCTCGCTCTATGTCCTTTCACTGATTGTCCATCCTATTTGCAGGATTCTCTGGACTCGTCTCTTTATTGAAGAGCTCTGCGCACAAGGAAGTGACAAGGAAATTTCCGTAGCTTTAACCCAACTGCTTCGGGGTCTCGCTGAGCTTTATGATCAGAAGCTCCGTCGCGTGACGAGCAAACCCAATGTCAAAAACACAACCGACATGCTGCGATTCTGTGCTTTCTTGAAACGATCATTAACGCTTCTTGAATACGAAGACCTTCTTGGGATTAAACCAGAGCAAGAATCCCATCAACCTGGAAACTGCCCCAATGATATGATCCAAGTCATCAGCAATTGTTGTGGGCTAATTTTCGTTGATGAAGAGGACAGCACAGTGCATTATGTTCACCATAGTTTTAAGGAGCATCTTTTGGCAAGCATGGACCAGTTTTCTGGCACAATTGACGTGGCAGACGTGGATCAGCATCTTGGAATTCTTTGCCTTACATACCTCGATTTCACTGATTCCAAACGTCAGCTAGCAAGAGTATGGGAGGGCTCCAATACTCCTATTCAACCCTTACAACTCGGTGTCCTGCCTCTTCCTAGCGTTGGGAGAAAGGTAGCCTTGGAGATCCTATCTCGTGGTCGACACCTACGACATTTACGGTCTGCAGAGGTAGAAAGACAGACCGTCAAAATAATTGAAGTCTCAAGAGCACCAAAATTGGAGCATGGGCGCCAGAGGAGCTATCTTTTTCTGCCCTATGCGCAGACCTATTGGATCGATCACCTGCGAGAATTAAACGTCCCGAATGGTAGCAAGATTTGGCGATTATTCTCTCAATGTGTCGAGGGCAGTGATATACCGGCAAGGAGACCATGGGATAAATATCAGGAAGCTGACAACCGATCTGACGTGAGAAGGTCAAAGTGGTTATTAACGCATCAGCACCGTACCTTGCTCTGGTACTGCGCAATACACCAAACCTTGACTGAGGGTGACCATTGGAACCTCTATATCCTTGTGGAAGTTGTCCACCGACTTGAACATGACTGTGGCTTGAGAGATATTTTGCCACCTTTTTCACAATCCCTCCGTCGGACCACCACATTTACGTTTTGTGACTATTCCCTAGCCGTTGCTTCGAGATTAGGGTGTGAAGATTGCATCGAGTACCTGATCCAAGCTGGCGGCCGCCATGATACCCGAATTAATCAAATTTCTGGATTCAATGCTCAGAAAGTCCTCCAAGCAGCAGTACAGGGAGGTCACCTACAGGCTGTGAAAACATTGACACAAGCAAAAGTCGATATAAATGCGGCTCCAAATCCAGATCGAGAACGAACGGACCATCAAGCTGCGGCTGGAGGAGGCCATCTTGAGGTTGTGAACGCCCTGATACAGGCAGGTGCTGATATCAATGCAGCTCCAGCTCAAGACCTTGGACGAACGGCTCTCCAAGCAGCAGCTGGAAGTGGCCATCTTGGGGTTGTAAACACATTGTTACGGGAAAATGCTGATGTGAATGCGGCCCAGGAGAAGTATTTGGCCAGATTGCCCTCAACGCGGCGGCGAAAACTGGTCATCTTGAGGCTTTGAATATGCTGATACAAGCAAATGCAGATGTCAATATGCCTTCAACCGGCTGGACAGGACAATTTGGGGATCGCCAAACAGCCCTCCAAGCAGCAGCCGCAGATGGAAATCTTAAGGTTGTGAGAGCATTGATAGAGGCAAATGCTGATGTCAATCTGGTGCCAAGAAATTCCAATTGCAAAAGTCCTCTTCAGGAGGCGGAAGAGCGGGGGTATCTTCAAATTGCAGAGATATTAAGGCAGGCTGGCGCACG
This sequence comes from Penicillium subrubescens, assembly GCF_028828155.1. NCBI lineage: Eukaryota > Fungi > Ascomycota > Eurotiomycetes > Eurotiales > Aspergillaceae > Penicillium > Penicillium subrubescens. Next base: position 1,305,986 of record NW_026643151.1, on the reverse strand, counting down.
GAAATCAGGGCAGTACACTAGAGTCTTGCAGTAGGGTCATATACATATAGACCAAGCTGAAATCTACATGCTTGAGACTGATATAAAGTATCTATGGTTTCTCAACTATTCACGTTGAGACAGTCTTTCTTCGGAAATAATTTGATATCAATAGGTGATATTTTCTAGTATAATAAAAAGAGGATTATGGCCAAGATCTAGGTAAGCGAATGACGATTTTGATAAAATAACATAAAAATAGATATATTAGCCCTCTTAAATATGGTCGTAGAATGTACTTTTCCTATAGTACAGTAGTAACCGTTCCCCGCAATTGCGGCAATGTTTTGGTTGGCAGTGGAGCCTGCGACTTTTTGCCCGCTGAACCTCCGCTACTTGAGAGCTTCACGATTCCAATTCAAATAACTGCTCAAAATCACACCATTTATAGATCGTGGGCAGTCTCTTATAAATCACGTGAAGCCTGACTGCGAGGAGAACCGTACTCCACCAGCTCCGAACAACCCTGAGTGCGCCAGAGCTATCCCCTCTGATCATTGCTTCCGCCGCGGACTGCATTCCCCCATACGCCAACAACCTCGCGACTACACGCGCAGCGCTGCAGAGGAGAACTACTCAGCGGCGCCGAGTCTCTCCCCGATTCTACTTCTATTCCACTACACTTTACCAGGTCACGCATCAATACCAGCGCAAGAATGCTCTCACTCCCCTTTCTCACCCCGCAAGACGTGAGCTTCATCCCCAACGCCCACCATATCCCCGACTAGTCTAACAGAAACAATCAGTCCCACGAACTCTGGTTCGGCGCTTCTCAGCCCTACCGCTCCTCCTCTCTACAACAACCCCACCACGACGCTCCAAGCCATCACCCAAACCGTCGCAACAATGTCTCAGCTCCAACCAACCACCGCGCTTTCCTCCCCTCACGCGCCCCAAATAACTCCCTCGCCGCTCTACACGCGGAAGAACGCGCCCTGCGCTCGCGCAAGAATAACATCGCCTCCTTCGGCTACTCCTGGATCCGGCCTGCCGGCTGCGCCAAAACCATGTTGGGCATGAAAGAAGAAGAGGCCGAGCGCGAAGAAGCACTCGCAGCGCTAGCTGCCGAACAGGAAGCTGCTGCCGCAGTTGATCCCGATGATGTGGGGATGACGATGGGCGAAGAGGGCGAGGAAGAAGAGGGTATGGAGCGCGACCTGGACGATGATATCCCCGAGGCGGAGGAAGGTCTTGTCGAAGAGGGTGAAGAGGGACTCGAGGAGGATGGATTGGGCGATGAGGAGGGTTACATGGAGCGGGACCTGGACGATGATATTCCCGAGGGATACCCCGATGATGACTACGAGGAAGAGTCCGATCTGTACGAGGAAGAAGTCGACGAGGACTTTGATAACCAACCCGATCTTGATGCGGATATTCCCGAGGCTGCAGGCAGCGAGGATCTCAGCCGTGATTTGGATGATGATATTCCTGATGCGGTTGAGGATGGATTTGAGCAGGAGGGTGAGTGGCAGCATACTGATACTGAGGATGAGCTTGATAACGAGGATGAAGATGAAGAACAGGGGAGTATCACGCGTCCGCGCTTGGAGAACTTCCGCACGAGTACTCCGAACAGTCGTGGATTACCGCCTCCCCCGTTTATGCGTCGGGATGTCCAGGGCGAGACGGAGGCTCAGCGGCGGTTTATTAATCGCTGGAGTGGTGGGGGTGATGCATTTGACTCGAGCAGTATGATGTTTGAGGAAGATGATCTACGTGCTTCGATTACGAGTCAGAGTAGTCGACGCAGCGGCTTTGGTCGGCATTATCCTCGCCGTGTGGGTGGTCCTCGGGACAGCCTCAATTGATGTGGTGTTGTTTCTTCGTTTACGTGGCACGGGGTGGTTCATTTTTAGAGTCTGCATTGGGCTATGGCGTTTTTCTAGATGGGAGACTAGGGTCAACATATTTTTTCGAGCTTGGCCTTGGTTGCTTCCAACAACATGTACGAAATTCACAGCTATCAGTATACCATTCTTCAGTGGGTAGTTCTCTATGGCACATCGATGTTCTATAACAACTGGAAAGCATATCCCTTAAACATTGGGGCACGAGAAACCGAGTCATTGGCATCCGCTGATAATAGGTCATACAAGTTCTTGACTTTCTAAGTAATGCTCAATTATAGTGACGGCCCAAGTAATGCCCCAGGCTATTCTACGAGCGTCAGTGGAGTCAATTCAGTACAACATGAGCAGCATGCAACGAGGACTTGATGGGATTGAAGAAGCATAAACAATATCAAGGAAAATCAGGAATACTTAATGAAAACAAACAAGCTAAAGCAGTTCAACCTCAGTGTCCTTGGTCCTTTCACTCTCAGCCCCAATCTTCCCACCAGCCCCAGGCCCTCCAATCCACATATAACTCTGCCACCAATCAAACCCACTCTTATAATGCGTCTCCATAGTATACCCCTCCTCATCCGACACAATCGAATGCTGAGTCCCATCATAATCATGCAAAATACTATCAGCATCAATCCAAGTAATATTTTTAATAAATGCCGAATGAGTGAACCTCGTCCACGGCCACTCTCCACTCCCCATATTGGTCGAAGTCAAAGTCTCATCAGTCTGATAGACCGCCCCATACCAACTGACCTGATCACTACCCTGCGCAAGAGTTTGCGCAGGATCGGCCACGTCGGTTCTGAATAAAGAAGCAGGATAATACCTGATCCAGCGGTCAATAACGTAGACCCGCCAATTCCCCTCATGAAGGGGGACCTTGATAGGAATTATGGTTTGGAGGCCACCGTCAGCGCAGAGAGGGCCTATCGTTGCTCCTGGGGAAATGGTGTTATCGTATTGTACCCAGCATTTGACTTCGGTGTTCCAACCGCCCTTGTTATCGGAGATTTGAGTGTAGCCATTCGTATTGAAGAAGGTGAATGAATGAGGATGGGCAACTTGGGCGGGATAAATGATCCATCCAACCTCGATAGTCTGGTCACAAGGTTCAGAAGGATTACCCGGTGTGGGAACGTTGGTTTTTATGACTGCTGTTTGGAGAAATGAGAAATCTTGTCTGTTTTGGACTGCGGCTTTGTAGCAACTGAAGTCTCTGCGGGTGCCGATGTTGTTGATTGTCTAGCCCTGGCGTACCAGTGTGGCCATGGACTGAAGCTTTCTTTTTCCCTTGGTGGAGGGGGCTGTTTCGCTTAGGCGTTGTGTCAAGGTTGGCTTGTTGCTTAAGAGTTTCAGGTCTTGTCGTAGAATTGGTACTGTTCCACCGGGCCCTTTCTCGGCGCCTTCCATCTCGAGCGAAAAGAGAGGGCCGGTTGCCTGCTGGCAATCGGGCTCGGAGGTGACTTTGGTATTGGGGGATGGATGGAAAGGAAATGCAGGGAGAGGTGGAGGGGAAGCTATCTCTCCCTGGGATTCAATGGGGATCCAGTCAATGATTTGGCCATCGGGCTGTACACTGGTCTTGAGAATATTGAGACTTGCAGTCTTGCCGACGAAGTATTGAGCTGTTTCAATTCTATTTCGACTTTGACTGCCAGCTTCGGGGTCGGTGTTGATGCCTGATTGAGAGTTTGTCGCAGACATGGTTGACACAGAATGAGGAAATTGACTTGGTGTGTGATGCTTGGTTGAACTCGGATTGAGATATGACCCCTGTTGTTGTTGTATAGAAGCCGGTTCTCAAGTCTGTAGATGACTTTAATATCCCAAGAAAGCCTTGTTCGGACACGCTGCTGTACAGGTATCACATGCTCGTAAAAACTATTAAAGTTATCAGGATATAGAAGCCCTCCTGACCGCTATGTTCAGGGTTTGACGAGCATCGAGCTCTTGATTCGAGGTTTTATACTTAAGGGGTTTGCAGTTGTATCATGGCAGCTAGTGGTAGTATACGATCTAGAAGGGGTGTGATCCCTCAGCCATGTTCCACCAAGTGAACCATATGAAAGGTTTGAGACCCATGTGTTGGTTCGATTGTGCATCTCACGTTTCACTTTGGAGGAACGACGCGGCCACGCTTCCACATGGAAACCTACCACGTTCATATCTTGTCTCAAATTGAGGAAGTGATCATGGGAATTCAGGTAGGATGAGTGGCTCTCAGAGAGTGGTAAGGCTCATGACTTGAAGACTCGGAGTAGCATCATCGGGCATGACAGAGATGAACATCCAGCAAGTATTCAATTTTCTCATATGTTAAGTCTGAGTGAATCAAGCAGTCACGGAGGCAAGATAGATGCAGAAAAGAGAACATACTAGAAGAAATGGACATGATTCTACTCCAATGTAGTTCCAGAGCGGCCGCTCTATGTGCAAATCCCATTATTATATACTTATACATCCTCGAAGGCCAGCAACCCGATCTTCTAGCCAGTCGAAGCTTGCAAACACTGCACCAGCATCTTGTGGGCAAGTTGGCACCGATACAGCGCAAGAAGCTGGACAGGACCAAGACAGCATGTAACCAAAGAAGAATCAAAGGGCTCGTGGCGAGTTCCAACCACGAGTTCACAGAGAAACAAAGATAACAACCCAAACGCCGCGGCCAATTGAAAATCATGCAAGTAAGAATCAGCTTAGGAGTATGCCTTGCCATTCCCAAGTGCAACGGCAAGCCACCAGTCGTCGTAGCAGCAGCTCACACCTCTTCCACCAAATCCCCATCAACAAATTAAATAAACCGCAAGACCCAAAAGCCCCTGCATATAAAGCGCAGCTTGAGCGTGCTGCGAAAGCGTATAATCCCCTAGAACAACCAGACATAGAAGAACAAGAAGAAAACAGCAGCGAAAAAGCCCAACCAGACTCTCCACCCGACACCAGTACGCTCCGCCATGCGCAGCATGCGGTTCATATTCCCGCGGAGCCGTACACGGGTACTCTCGAAGGAATTCTCGAGGGTGTTTAGGTATGTAGTATCGCGAATTTCGTCGCCGATGGCTATCGTCATCTAGAACCAAAGAAAATTAGTACATGACTATAGAACCGGGGCTTGTTTGCTCTTATTCTGGGGATGCGGCAGCAGTCTGGGAGATGCTTACATCTTTCAACATCTTCACTTTAGCAGTAATACCCTCCACCTCAGCATCATTTTGCGATTCAAGCGAAGAGAGCACAGCATCGGAATAGTGGCCCCTACAACAACGGATTAGACTATATCCAACCCAAGCCGTAACAAAAGCAGTGTCGTCCAAATGGACACTCCTCCTTCATTCCCTGGATCCTGGAAAAGAAATGACGTACTTCTTATCAGGCGTCGCACTCCGAAAACTCGCGCTGCCATTCCCATTCCCATTGGGATAAGCATTCACTGCTGGTCCCGCATACCCTCCATACCCATATCCACCCGCCGGAGCAGGGGATCTACTCGCGGGACGTGAGTCGCCGCCACCATAGGAGTCGAAGAGGGAGGAGGAAGAGCGAGGATCTCGTTGGCGTGGGAATCTGCTCGCAATAGAAGGCCATGTTAGCTAAATTTTTGATTTCGAGCCCGAGTTTGAGTCCAGTCCAAGTGCGCAGATCTGTCCTGCAAAGGAAGGGGAGAGAACCGGCTAAGAGTATATCATACCGTGAAGCCATAACGGAATCGTAGCGTGTGGTTCAAAGAACCGCGGTATTATGTGGTGTCGTCAGTTCAGTTGATCGTTTCGGCGTATGTGTCTAGTTGAATGAGGACATTGCGGGATTGCTGGGAAACCAGATGTTGGCTTGTTGAGGTGTGGTTGGTGCTTTCTTTTGATGCTTGCGGAGCACAAAAACACAGGTGGCCAAAGCGTAATAGTGGCCGAGACCGAGCCGGATGCACGTGATGGGGGTGGTTTTTTTTGTTTACTTCTTGTATGTGAGGGAGGGTCTGAATTGGTTATGTGAATTTTGGTTATGGATATTGTGATGGTTTATTTGCATTGTGTAGATATGACCAGGTTTGGTGGGTAGTGTCATATCGTTGAGTGTTATGGATCCAGTCTAAGTCAATATAGTTCTACGGATCTACAACTACCATCTATAACGAATAGGTTTCTAGCACCATCACTCAGAAACACATATATTAGTCTGAGCCAGAAAACAAATTTTAAAATCAAGCGAGCTTCATTGAGTCATAGTCATCGCTGTACAAGCAGCGCAAGAGCCCAATTCTCAAAGCCTGCCCGGGAAAACCATCCATGCTCAATTGAGAACGGACGCGCCCGCAAGCTTCAAGAAAAAAGCGAGAAGGAGAAGAACATGCTCTGAAGACACGACCGAGAGAGAGCCACCCATTCCACCTAAGCGCCGATCCTCCAAAGCACAGTCCAGTCATTTATCATTCAGAGCTTGAGCTTTCATGGCGACTGGCGGCGCTTAGTCGTGCATCTGGTCGTCGTCATTAGCGCCACCCTGGTAGTCCTCGTCGTCATCTTCGTCCTCCTCCATCTCGTCGGAGGTCTTGCTGCGCACTTGCTCCCAGTCGATGGTCTTGCCGCGGGTGCGGCGGCCACCGGAGATGATGTTGGCTTCAGAGATGGGTTCCAGGTTGTCGTCGACTTCCTCCTCGTCTGTAGTGGTGTGTTAGTATTGTATTAATTGGGGAGGTATGGGTATGGTGAGAGCGTTGAGGGATCGCGACGCGGATAACCCATGGCGCGTTAACCCATTGGGTCATGACGGCACAACGCCAGGGCAAAATGGACAGTAATGGTGGTAGGATGTAGGTGGGGGATAGAGGAGGGGTTGTGTACCGTTGTCAACCTATTGCAACGAGTCAGTAAAAGGTTCCTGATGATGATGGATCATACAATCCAAGGTAACGGGTAATGCGCAAGGTAAACATACCATCTCATCACCGTTCTCAGACTCAGACTCGGTGTCCTCGTCCATGCTCAGCTCGGGCTCTTGGGCCTTGGCCTTGCCCTTCTCCGCGAAGGCGGCACCGGTAGCGGAGGGGTCGTTGATGGTAGCGTGGTCACCCATGATAGAAGAGTTTGTGATTGTGAAGTGGATAGATGTAGAAAGAGTGGATTGGAGGAGAGAAGGAGGGAGAGTGGAAAAGGGAGGATTTAAAAGAGACGGTCTGCAAGGTGTAGCTCTCCAACCAAAACAACCTGCAACAGTAAGGGACGCCTCGATCCCGTGATGTGATTCGCCGCAGTGGGGCTCGGACCCAGGAGCCTCAGGCATACACTGGTGGATGCCTAGACTCGACGGATAATTACATGCATGAACTACTAGGTGAGTGGCTACTAATTTACAAGGACTTTGAAAGATGTAAAGAAGGGTTGTAATATATTTGTGAACCTTATAGCAACGAATACCCATATTTTTGGTCAAGCATGGCGCCATTCACCAGCTCTCCAGTGCAAAACACCGTTCAACCGACTCGCTTCTATTCCCCCACCAATTCGGCATCGAGATCTGCTTGCCAGCACCAAAGAAGAAAAAGATGAGCAACATGTTCAAGTTGAATCCAGCATCAAATGCCGCCGCAACCAGATAATTATAGCGCTTCCACACCTCAAAGTGTTTTCGGTACGCCCAGTACATCACAACATACCCGCCGATGATAGCCGACGTATAGCCAGTGCTGACATTTCCGTAGAACATCGCCAGACCTCCGAAGAAAATACTGACGTTCCACAGATCAATGCGCAGCCGCGGGAAAAATCGGTGGAAGATGTAGAGGATGGGCGGGATGACGGCTCCCACGAGGAACGACCATGGCAGCGGCGCCATCTCGGCTTCAGCGAAGAGTCGCTTCGGTCCTAGGATAGCGTACTGGACACCCATCGTGTTCGAATTGCGAAGACTCTGGCCGGTCCACTGGTTGAGAGGATCTGTTTTCTTGCCGGTGATGTAGTCACCCTTGGTATCCATGATCCACCGAATGACGGCGTAGTTGATAGGAACACCCATGCAGACACCAAAGATCTGGGAGAAAAAGATCTCTCGTGGTGGGATATGCATGTAGTGCCCGATCTTCTGGTCCTGCAACATATACTGCGCGCGATACCAGGCATCTCCGGCGATGGATCCGTATACGGAGGGGCCGCATGGGTGCTGGTGGCCCGAGCCTGCTTTGGTGTGCACCATGTAGCCATACATCAGCTCATTGAATGAGCCGGTCTCGAGCTGGTAGTTCGAGATCGCGTACAGCCAGGCGAAGGGGATGACGAAGACGGCCGCACTAGACAGGGCCACGAACAAGGTCCAGATAGGAATGAAGAGGTATCCGCACGCGATACAAGTGATCAGGATAATAAATCCGGCCAGGAACAGAACAAAGTACCACCACAATGGGATCTCCTTGTATTGTCTCTGAATCACATTCAGGCGATCATGATATGCGTGGTGAATACCCTGACCTTCACTCTGGTTTCCAGCAGCCTTGGCCGCCTTGGCTGTCCTGCGGGTTTCAAGGATCTTCTTCAGATTCGAGCTGACTTGTGAGAAGCCAAACGTCGCAATCCAGGTAATCGCAGCTGGAAGCTTGGCGTAATCGAAGAAGGTCGCCCACACGTTCTGCACACCCATGTACATAGGTCCGTAGTGCTCGTACGCAGTCTGGTTGAGGTGATAGTCGGGCGTGAGCACCTTTGCAGTTGGATAAGTGGTACCATTGGCCAACATCAAGCTATTGGACATGATGCCATGCTTGAAAGAGCCCATATTTCCCCACTTCGCAGCAGGAATGAGAACCCAACAGTTGAAGGCAAAGGCCAGGAACAGGAGAACTTGAGTCCACCAGGGGGTCAACATGATGGAAGATCCGTTCCAGTTGATGTTTGACCAATCCAGGGAAAGGTTGAGGAAGCCCATGCCTCCCAATCCAGACCCAATAAAGTTGGCCACAGGGTTCCGCGGCGCAACCCAACACAGAAAGGCCAGCGAGGAGGTAAACGGGAATGCATACTCTGGAAGGAATTGCCATAGCGTCATTCCCAACAGAGCAAAGAAGAAGACCTTCATTTGGCGTCTTGCAAGGCGTGAGGAGGCATCTGTCTTGCGGAACGTTTCGAAAAGTGTGGTCTGCATCAGAGCCTGGGGCCAAATATACTCAGGATCCGGCAGGAGAATATTTCGTGCCAGGGCCGCAAAAGCGTATCCGATCCACACAATGGAAAGCATGAAGAAGATAGCCACAGCAGGGTTAATCCGCTCTCCATACCAAAGCTCTGCAAGTACAATAGGAGCGTATCCTAGGTTATAAGTCGCACCAGAAGCCGCTGTCACAGTAACTAACACATGTTCCTTGATGCTCCAGGGTCCCGGGTTCAAGCTGAATCCCCAGCTCGTTCCGGGCACTCGAATATTCCACGCGGGCAAGGTTCTAGCCAAGAAGTGACCAGCATAGTGACAGGCGATCTGAACAAAGAAGACAGAGTATGGAGCTTTTGTGGTTCGGAAATAGCTCATCTGGGATAGAAAAGCGCCGGGAATAACAAAGAGAGCGGCCAACACAAAGTACCGGAAGGTGATGGTCGGTAGGGTCGGGTCGTCCGTCAAGTTGATCAGTTGGCGCACTTGCAAGGGCAGCGCGGCGATTTCGGGGTTGTCGTGACTTTCTTGCTCGATAGCCGCGGTCTCGCCCTGAGCCTTTATCGTTTCCTCATCCATAATGGTACCGTCCAGTTTATCCTTCGAGGGAGAGGGCATCTCGACATGATCTTCCGCGACCGTCACGGTGGATTCCTCCGTCTCTCCGGCCTGGCGCCTTCGCTTGAACGCACTCAAGAACGCCATCTTGTACAAAAGCTGGAAGAGAGACCGTCTGTCTCTGCGAGCTTAGATTCCAGCAGGTGGCGGGGAGGGAGGAGCAGAAGATGGACTGGGCCAGGCAAGGGCGAGGGAAAGACATTTTCTTTTTATAAAACATTATTTACAAATTCTGCACTGCACTGTCCTGCACCATGGCGTGCGACCCCATTGTCTCTTCGCCATTCGGAAACAGCGAAGATTGTCCGACGGACACACCGATTCTCGATAGTCCTTGAGAGGGGCAATTGAGGATTTGACCAATGGACAAGCTGAATTCGAGGGTCAGGATTGAGACTAATGTGCGGAGTGTTACATTGAACGCGTGCCCATGAATACCCAACCGGCCAAGAAAGCTTGAGCAGCTTGGATCGAAATAAAGAAGAATAAACTCCAGTGGCCAGTCATGCCTAGCGCGGATGGCGTTATCAGCCCGGAGCGCCCAGGGGCGGTTAGTGCCGCGGGCGTTTTCCTGAAAGTACGAGTCCAGATAAAAATCCGTTCATGAGACTGGGAAGATCCAGGATTATGGTGGTCTGATGTGCATGATTATTGGGTCTTGGGTTTGTAGATTGGGATTTCTATGTGTCACTGGGAGCTCGGGGTGACACCAAGAGGGCACGTGTAGTTTTTCTGTTGCTGTAGTACTCCGTATCCAGTTCTACTCAGTATGGAACAACGGCTCTTTGATGGTTGTTTCTTTCATTGTTTAGTATTGAGAGAGAAAAGCAACTAGTTAGCTAGTTAGTTATATGATCATTCTTAGTCAATCTACAGTATCCGGCAGGAATATCCGAAAGGTTTATTTGTGGCGCTGTGAAGGTTAAAGTGCTGTACGCAAGATGAGAGTTTAAGGATTTAGTGTCCTGGCACGGCTGCGTGGCTTGTCTTGGGAAGTTGGGGCCTTGATGCCTCATTGCTTTAGAAGCCTTATTGCCTGAGGTGTCAAGGTTGCAGAAACTTGGTGCCCTGTCTTTGAGGCCTTAAATAGCACGTGACTATCTGCACGTGAGTCGGTCTTATTGTGTTGAGTGGCTGTGGAGTCCATGAATTCATCATGACGCCCTCAAGTGGTGACCATACTATTACACTTATGACTCACCAATTTCTCACCTGTGGCTGTTACATCCGTCTGTAACATACCGGACCAATACAGAGTGTCACAATGAAGAGGGACAAAGTCATCCCACCATCGATTACATCATTCCCTTGCCCCACCAAAAATTTTCGACCAAAGCGTCAACAATGAAAGAATCCCAAAGGAACCAAAGCCCAATTGAGTTCATTCGCGAAGAGTCTTGGGCCTTCATGTAGCTTGTAGTAATGCATAGCCCCCACTAGACCCATCTGGAAGGCCCGGCTGGCCTCCAGAAAGGCGTAGACTGGCTGTTGCTGGGGCAGAGAAGGTCATGGAACCCGATGGATGCCCATGGAAGCTCACCTGCTAGAAGCTTCTGAACAATACACCGCTCACTATATAGCAGTATTTCGCTGCCCACACCTCCTGCCTCTTTCTTTTTTTTTCCCTTCCAGACTTCACTTTACCTTTTAATTCTCTCTCCTCCCTCATCCCAAACTTCTTCTCCTGTACACTACCCACTACCAACTTCACGAGTTTCCTTTCCTTACGACCTCCTTCACACACATACACATTCACAATGGCTCCCGCTGTCGGTATCGATTTGGGTACCACCTACTCCTGTGTGGGTGTGTTCCGTGATGACCGCATCGAGATCATCGCCAATGACCAGGGTAACCGCACCACCCCCCTCGTTCGTCGCTTTCACCGACAGCGAGCGTCTCATCGGTGATGCCGCCAAGAACCAGGTCGCCATGAACCCTCACAACACCGTCTTCGACGCCAAGCGTCTGATCGGTCGTCGTTTTGAGGACGCTGAGGTCCAGGCCGATATGAAGCACTGGCCCTTCAAGGTCGTTGACAAGGCCACCAAGCCCATCATCGAGGTTGAGTTCAAGGGTGAGGCCAAGCAGTTCACCCCCGAGGAGGTCTCTGCCATGATCCTCGTCAAGATGCGTGAGACCGCTGAGGCTTACCTCGGTGGCACCGTCAACAACGCTGTCATCACTGTCCCCGCCTACTTCAACGACTCTCAGCGTCAGGCTACCAAGGATGCTGGTCTCATTGCCGGTCTCAACGTCCTCCGTATCATCAACGAGCCCACCGCTGCCGCTATTGCCTACGGTCTTGACAAGAAGGTTGAGGGTGAGCGCAATGTCCTGATCTTCGATCTGGGTGGTGGTACCTTCGATGTGTCTCTCCTTACCATCGAGGAGGGTATCTTCGAGGTCAAGTCCACTGCTGGTGACACTCACTTGGGTGGTGAGGACTTCGATAACCGTCTCGTCAACCACTTCGTCAACGAGTTCAAGCGCAAGCACAAGAAGGACCTGACCTCCAACGCCCGTGCTCTCCGCCGTCTCCGCACCGCTTGCGAGCGTGCCAAGCGCACCCTCTCTTCTGCTGCCCAGACCTCCATCGAGATCGACTCCCTGTTCGAGGGTATTGACTTCTACACCTCCATCACCCGTGCCCGTTTCGAGGAGCTCTGCCAGGACCTCTTCCGCTCCACTATGGAGCCCGTTGAGCGTGTCCTCCGTGACGCCAAGATCGACAAGGCCTCCGTCCACGAGATCGTCCTCGTCGGTGGTTCCACCCGTATTCCCAAGATTCAGAAGCTCGTCTCCGACTTCTTTAACAAGGACGCTAACAAGTCCATCAACCCCGATGAGGCCGTTGCCTACGGTGCCGCCGTCCAGGCCGCTATCCTGTCCGGTGACACTTCCTCCAAGTCCACCAACGAGATCCTCCTGCTCGACGTTGCTCCTCTGTCCCTCGGTATCGAGACTGCTGGTGGTGTCATGACCCCTCTCATCAAGCGCAACACCACCATTCCCACCAAGAAGTCCGAGACCTTCTCCACCTACTCCGACAACCAGCCCGGTGTCCTGATCCAGGTCTTCGAGGGTGAGCGTGCCCGCACCAAGGACAACAACCTGCTCGGCAAGTTCGAGCTCACTGGCATTCCCCCCGCCCCCCGTGGTGTTCCCCAGATTGAGGTCATCTTCGATCTTGATGCCAACGGTATCATGAACGTCTCCGCTGTCGAGAAGGGCACCGGTAAGACCAACAAGATCACCATCACCAACGACAAGGGCCGTCTGTCCAAGGAGGAGATCGAGCGCATGCTCGCTGAGGCCGAGAAGTACAAGGCCGAGGATGAGGCTGAGGCTGGCCGTATCCAGGCCAAGAACGGTCTCGAGTCCTACGCCTACTCCCTCAAGAACACTCTGTCCGAGGGCAAGCTCCAGATCTCCGAGGAGGACAAGAAGAAGGTTGATGACAAGATCAACGAGGTCATCTCTTGGCTCGACAACAACCAGACTGCCGAGAAGGACGAGTACGAGTCCCAGCAGAAGGAGCTTGAGGGTGTTGCCAACCCCATCATCTCCGCTGCCTACGGCGGTGCTGCCCCCGGTGGCGCCCCCGGCGCTGCTCCCCGCTCCGCCGATGATGTTGAGGAGAAGCCCGAGGAGCTTGACTAAATGTCTCGCTTTGAGGATCCTCTTTGATTTTCATGGCACTTGGTTTTTGCCCCTTAAACTTGGTTGATCATCCAATCGACTGTTGGGGTGATCTGGCTCGGAGCTTTTTTCTTTTTTCATGCCTTGTTTTACGAACTTATGGGACATCGAGTTTTTTCTTTATTTTCGCGAGTGATTGCATAGATACAAGGTTATCTCGGCTGGGAAAAGTCCTGGCGATACCAATCAAAATTTCATATTAATTCAAACTGTTTCTCCTGCAGAATGAGTAGATCGTAGAGACGTAATACCCTTTTTCTGTCGAACATATTAGGTATGGCTTGAAGGTTGATGGGTTCTTTCCTCACACCAGCCAAGCACATTGAGCATAACTTATCAGATGTGTCTTTTCCTCCTATTGTCTAGTTTAATCCGACTGATGGTCTTCTTGGCCCGTCCATATGATATGATGGGACTAGTCCATTGTCTTGGTTGTGAATGAGGGAGGCATTAGGAAATATCCCCAGGAGAGCCAGCCCAGCAGGGCCATTCACTGACCCCCAACGATGACAGTCATAGGCAACAATGTAAGTCTCCAGTCTTATCTGAATTTTTATTCGAGTCTATATTTGGATTCTAGGATTATACTTAGAGGACGAAGCTTTATTAACAGCGAACAAGGCTTCCTGATGTCTGGCCCGCGGGCCCGCGGAGTGACCCGCGGAGGAGGATTCCCAATTAGGCCAGAGATGGGAATTTGAAGTATTCAATATTAAGATTTGGAGTGAATCGATAGTATAAAGCTGGAGAGATGGCAATCATAATTCTCCTTTATTCCAGGCATCAATTCAGAATCAAGCAACTCTTTCTCAATCGTCTTCGAACAACAAGCTCCACGAGAAACGTCTTTATCATCTTCCATCTATCAAATAATCTACAAACAATGTCCACTCCAACCAACTCAATCAGTCCCCCAAAAATCGGCATTATAATCTGCAGCACCAGACAACCCCGCGTCTGCCCTCAAATCGCTCAATTCGTCCTCGACACAATCAAATCCAAACAATCCCTCACCCCCTTACCCATCCCACCACCTCCCTTCCCATCCCAACACCCCAGCTCTCCCTAATCGACCTCTCCACCCACCCCCTCCCATTCTTCAACGAACCCACCATCCCCAGCCAAATCAAACACCCCTCCGAGTACTCCCACGAGCACACTCGCGCCTGGTCCGCAGAAATAACCTCCTACGCCGCCTTCATCTTCGCCGTCCCCCAATATAACTGGGGGTATCCGGCCGTAGTCAAGAACGCGATTGATTACCTTTACCATGAGTGGAGTGGGAAGCCTGCGTTTGTGGTTAGTTATGGGGGTCATGGGGGTGGGAAGTGTAATAGGCAGTTGAGGGAGGTTTTGGAGGGGGTTAAAATGATTGTGGAAGGGGGGGTCGAGTTGAGGTTTCCTGGGAGAGATGTGCTTGGTAAAGCTGTGAGGGGGGAGGATATTGGGTTGAAGATGGTTGGTGGTGAGCAGGGGGAGGGGATGGAGTTTTGGGAGGAGGAAGCAAAGGCTATTGGGGAGGCGTATGAGGGGCTTTTGAGGGTTTTGGGTGAGGGTCAGGCTAAGGTGTAGAGGAGGGTTGGGTTGAGGTTGGTGTTTTGTTTAGTTGGTGCTTGCTTTTTATAACTGAATAGAAGGGTGGTTTTACTTTGGAAGACATATGCCTAGTCAAGGCCATATAGAGATAGAATATTTACATATAGTTGATACCAATACTCAAGCATGAGGTTTACATATGTTAACACTACACTCCGTAGACATAAAATGCAATCCATGATCATCATGGCCGAAATATCTACGTATATGCCTTGAGTAGCTGACAGTCTTAGCAAAAAGTGTTTGCAGGGGTTTCGTAGGGGAATTCTTGTAACAACAGCCAAGCTCAACCGAGACTACCCCCTCTCATTTGGTGTTATATCTAGCTTGCAATATGCTTTTGTCAAACTGCCATGAGAAATCTGAATAGCGAAAGCTTCGCTTCAACATTTAGGTATCAATCAATCAATCAATTAAACCTCGGCCCATAATCCAGCAAAATACAGAGTAACACCAAAACCCCAAATTCCCAAATATCAACCCCAGACCAGGATGGGAAATATATGCAGTGTAGTGTAGTGTAGTCCAGTCCTTGCGATCCGCACCCAAAGAGCGCTACTTTCCTATGCGACAGTGTAGTGCATATCAATCCATTCAAAGATCCTTAAAATCCCCATTCCACCACCTCTGCAACCGCCGTTGCCCCAATGACACAACAGTCCCGTATCCAATCTCCGATGCTTTCTCGGGATTCTGCTCGATTTGTTCGCGGCGGATGCGGGAGAGGGAGGCTGCGATGCCCATTGTTACGGCGAAGATGGGGTCACCGATTCTATTTGGGAGAGTGGGAGGGTTAGTTAGTTATGTCAAGGTGTATTTGGTGTTTGGGGGGAAGGGATGTTCGGGAGGTAGGTTGTTGGAGGGATCGCGGATTGGAATTGAAGCCGGGTAATTCATGCGGGATTTTGCTAGGTTTCGAGTTGTTGGATGGGGAGTGTATTGGCACATACTTTGAGAGAAGGTAAACGGTCATCTTGGTAGACTTTGCTTGGGCGTGGAGGTATTAGTGTCGGGGCTACGCGGTGGTGGTCTGGTTTGAAGATGGAGCGATGGAGTCACGTGATATGATGCTTGATGAGTTCGGCGTCATGTCCACGAATTGCCTAATACAGTTCTCCTTTGAACAATTCTAGATTGATATTATGAAGCCTTTGTTGCCTAGTAGAGATGGAGGAGTTTTGATTCTTCTTAACTGTAAACTAGACCCCGTCGCAAATAAACCATATCTATGAGGGAAAAAAAATACACAAGCGGTCCAGTAAAAGGCTGGGCCACGACAAAAAGGCCCGCACCAGGGACAAAGACGCCGGGAAAGAAAAAGGAGATCAGAAGAAGAGATCAGAAGAAGATGTCGGGGTGAAAGAGGAGAGTGTCGAAGAACGCCGCGGCTATAAAGAACTCATCAAGTTATCTTGGCCTTGTATTTCATTTCCCCGTCTATACAACCTGGCCAAAGGCAGGGATCAGGGTCTGAGCGAGCCAGAAGCTGAAGACCAGCTTGGGACCGGTCATGAGGAGCTTGGGGGTGAGACCCTTGAAGAAGGAGGGGAAGCCCTCGTGCTTCATCATGTTGGAAACGATGCGGAAGCCGGACTCGGGGTGCTCGAAGTTACGGTTCTGGATACGGGTCTTGATCACGTCGAGAGGGGCGGAGACGACCAGGGAGGCGCTAGCACCGCAGATGGAGGCGACGAAGTTCTGAGACCAGGAGGCGGCGTTGTAGTCCTTCAGTTTGTAGATATACTCCTTGGCGAAAGCGGAACCACCGAAGAGCTAAGTAGAAGATGATTAGTATTGGGGTCTGGAAGTGGACAGCAACAAAGATAACTTACAGCGAAAGATCCGGGGGCGTTACGAGCGGCAGTCCAACCGGCACCACGGTACAACCCCATACCCTCATCGGAGATGATCTTGAACAGACCACGGCCACGGAAGGCCTCGGGGTTAGTCTGACGCTTAATCTTCAGGACGTCCAGAGGAAGCAGGACAATCTCTCCAATGCCGATCAAACTAGCGCAAAAAGTCAGAATCAACCCAGTATATTATCCCAGTCCGTCCGAGGGTATATCTCACCTGCCAGCAGTTGCGTGCATGATAGCCTTGCCAGTTCCCTTTCCGAAGGCATTGTCGAAGGTGGCACCGTGATGCTGGGCGAGGTAGTCACGGGCAAAGGGCTGACCACCGTACTTGTAGATACGCTGGAGGACCTATTTTCAAAAGAGTCAGCGGATTGTACGCTTTCCCACCGGATATCCCATCCCATCACTAACCTTGTAACCAGCGGCGTATCCCAGACCGGGGAAGAGGGAGGTGAACTTGCGGCCGACGGTGGCATCGGCGTACTCCTTGAAGACGACCTTATTGAACTCGGCGGCGGAGCCGATCTAACACAGTGGTTATTAGAGACTGTCCGCACGCTCGCAATTATTTTCCGGTGGATACTTACCCGGGTCTGGTTGCTCATCAACCGCTTCGCCGTGGTATCGACCTGCAAAGGGGGAGAACCCCAAGTCAGTGATGTGACAGGACAGTGTTCCGGGATCAATTGAATCGTACGGGGTGGAAGACCATCAACTCGGCGATACCAGCACAGCCTAAAATGTCATATCGTTAGCGATTGACTTGTCGCGTGTCGACCTCTTTTTTTTTGTCGAAAGAGTCATTTGTTGATCTCACCGGAACCGAGAAGACGAGCAGTCGCGGATTCCCTCTTGACATCCTTGGAGGCGGCGCCAGCACCGGCGGCAATAGCAGGAGACATTTTTGGTTGCGAAGGGTTGAGAGACTCGAAGGAATAGACCAAAGAACAAAGACCAGAAACCAGACACCCAAGAGATTCCCCCAGGAACGAGAGAACATGTGCCTGTAAATTTTATCGGAGCGATTCGGGTGGGCCGCTAGTCCCAATTGGGAGCCGGAGTCGGAGGAGCTGTTCGGGTCAAAAACTTAACTATACTAGGACATTATATGGGCCCATACACTTTACACTGTAGACCTATGAAAATATTCTAGAAGCTTAGATTTAGTGATAGAATTTCTAGGCGACACTTCTGCTATCATGACTATTTACATTAAGGACTTTCTCGTATATATTCTTGAGGGAAAGAAATCAGAAAATTATTCCTTGAAGCGCAGAACCATTTACTACCCATGAGACTGTGTTAATGATCTATTGCCTCTACTCTGGTGCAAGTAGTAAGTATCATAATTTTTGCCTGATTTCATTTACCAAGTAAAACAATACACATAGAACACGTCCTACTCCCAACACATGCTTATCTATAACAGCTTTGCGCCTGAGGCAGAAACACGACGTGCAACTATGCATACTTCTTCGCCTGACCAGCGCAACGCTGCCAGCAAAGCACCTACCAATTATCTACCCCGTTTGAATATTCCATATTATCATCTGTGCCCAGACGAGCGAGTGATACCATGTCATTGTAGCTTTCTATTTGATTCAACTTGGTTGATATCTCGTCACCGAGCCACTGACGTCATAAGCCGCAGCAGGTCTCTAGAGTATATTAAATGTCAACGCAATCATTTAAGTCATAAGTCGGTAAACTCACAAGAAATCTTTACTATCATACATTATCAGTTATCAAAGCACTCAACATGAGTCCTTCTAATACCCCGAAACCCTTTCTGGGCAATGGAAGACCCCAAACCGACCAGAAACAAACTTATTCCGAGTGGGCCAAGGACATCTACAACGACCAATACGAGAAATGGGTGCCCTGGATCGAAGATCAATACCTGAAGTGGTTTGGAAAAGGTGATAACAAAGCGTCCTATGCAACAAAAGGTAAGTTATATCTTGCAGTCCTGAAGGTTCTTTCCCGGAAGCTAAGACTTTTTACGTAGATACTCTCTCCAAAACAAAGGTCACGGGCATAGACCAAGTGGACAAGATCCAAGACGACACATCCAACCTTGTTGGAAATCAAATTGGTGACAAGGGACTTTTGGCACCAGTTGGACAGTTCGCATCGAGGGAGGGTGCCAACAGAGCTGAGAGAAATGGCAAGGATGATTCAGGTTCGTATATGGGACCTGCTACCGGTCTGTTCGAGAAGGGGAAGGAGGGTGCCAGTAGTGCAGGGTCTGGGCTGGCTCAGGGTGCTGAGTCTGTTCAAAACATGACAATAGGGAATATCCCTGGTGCTAGGGGTGTTCTCTCAGGAAGCAGCAAATAGTCGATCTGACTTGATGTCTGCTGGCAGGTTACGTGCCAACGACCGGTCTTCTGAAGATACTTACGTTCTATTTCTCTCTGTTTTTTTCTTCTTTTTCTGTCTTTCTTCCCCTTGGCACTATGTTGTTTATTGGCATTTATCACATAACGGGGCTCAAATTTTTTTTAAACACGACAAAGCGCCAGCGCTACTGCCCTTCATCTAGTTCCTTCGATCTATATAAGAATGACAAATCTCAATAATGAACTTATAAGTATTTCCCATCGCTGATTCCACTGAATGAAAATCGAGGCTCGCTCATATAGTGGAGCAACAATCAACTACTGCATGTGTCTGGCATTTCACAAGGCTGAATCCTGAGGCCTAGGAAACAGCCCGACCAGAAATAATGCTTGAACCCCCACTCTTTTGACAGGTTAATTCAAGGGTAATCTGGTTCGCCTTCCTCAACTTCTACCATCTCAATCTATTGTTCGATTAGTGATTAGTGGTAAGTAAATGATTTTGGAGGTTTGTCAAGATTTCAAAATTTCCCTGGGTAGAACCTGCCGTAGCCACCGCGGGGTTGGATATCAATCGTCGTAATCGAACATGCGGGGATTTTACTGCAAGGATTCTTAGGATGACGCAAGTGGTATCATTATTTCAGAAATTCCATTGCATATTCTTACGAAGCACAAAATCTAGAAGGAACACATCAATATATCATTTCAACCATGCTTGGACCATCGACCATGGGTTGCCATATCAACACTCACATTTTCAGTAAATCTACACAACACAATCTATCTAATTGACCTAATCTGATCAAAAAGCTAAATCAAATGTCAATCAAGCTACACACCGGAACACAATACACAATACATAAAAATGTACTGCTAGAGGCTCAGAAATAAAAAAGTCCAATTTCTGGCCCACCAAGCGGCTTACGCGGCGACCCACACCCACGCACTAAACAAGCCTTTCTATCACCGTGATTGGGATCACCATGTGGCCCCTAAATGCGAAAAGGGAGAACAATTTTTTGCTAAGCATCCGGTCTATCCTATCCATACGTAACAGGCTCCAGGGTTCATTCTTAAATCTGAGATTCAGGGGGCCGAGCGGTTTTCGTCGATCAGGAAACTGCTGTCTAGCTGCCTCGGTGCTACTGTACGGTGGCTTTTTGACGAGAACTTCAACATGACCTGGCCATCATGCAATTCCACGTTGGAACATGAAACGAGTAAGTGAGGCAAAGTAAACTTTTTCCGCGGAGGTTGTTTGATCCAACTAACTCATTTTAGTCCAGGAGGTTGACCTCTGGGATGGTGGAATTACCTTCCACACGCTTTGTGTGATTATTTCGGCTGTTTGTCTTGTTATATCAGCCTTCCTAGCAGGAATTATTATCCTCGGCCATGCTAGGCATTATAGCAGGCCATCTGAGCAGAGATAGTGAGTTACGGGTTCGAAATTCGTCTATTAATCGCAGTTGAGCTAACGAGCGCACAGCATCATTCGTATCCTGTTTATGATACCCATCTACACACTTACATCATTCTTGTGCATTTATTTCTACAAGTGGTCTGTATACTTTGAGCTTATCGGCTACTGTTACGAGCCATTCGCTATCGCTTCTTTCTTCACGTTGCTCTGCTCTTATATTGCACCTGACCTGCATGATCAAAAGGAGTTTTTCCGTCATATTGAGCCTATCAATTGGGTATGGCCTATTCCCTGGTTGCAGAAATGTACTGGTAGTCAAAATCGGGCTTGGAGAAAGCCTCGAAGTGGGTTGACTTGGTTTAATGTATGTCCAAGACCCCTTTGCATGCTCGAAGAGCGGGTATCAAGTGTGAGAACTAACTCTTTGCAAGGTGATTTGGATCGGTGTTTTCCAATACTGCTTTCTACGACTACTCCTGACTATCCTTGCTGTTGCTGCTGAGTCTAAGAATCTCTACTGCGAAGATTCTGATAATATAGCATTTGCACACGTTTGGGTAAGCCTTACTTCCAAGCTTCTTGGCAAAGTCTCGAAACCCTAATCACAGTAACATAGGTCCTTATCATTGAGTCTATAGCGGTCACTATTGCCATGTACTGCTTGATCCAATTCTATATTCAGACAAAGACCGACATTGCACAACATCGACCATTTATCAAGATCCTTTGCATCAAGCTAGTCATTTTCCTTTCCTTCTGGCAATCGGTAAGTACCATTTCCAAATAAGCCCAGGGACATCACCAACAGATTCAATCTACAGACCATCATTGACTTCCTAACATCATCCGGTTTAATCAAATCATCCGCCAAAGTTGTCCTTCAAGACTGGAACAACGCTTTACCCTATGTCCTCATTTCCATCGAAATGTGCCTCTTTGCACTCCTGCATTTCTGGGGTTTCCCCTGGCGTCCATACATTGTTTCGCGGGATCCTACAGCCGGGGATAGTGTCCAGTGTTATTATGGTGGGAAAGTGGGATTCAAAGCTCTGGTTGATGCAATGAATCCATGGGATCTTGTCAAGGCTAATGCGCGCGGACTTCGGTGGTTATTTGTTGGTCGAAAGAAGCGAATGGCTGATTCGAGCTATGATCTTCCGAAACGTGAGACTGCGGGTGAATCTGGGGAGACGTCCTCGCCTGGACTGCAGGAGACGATGCCGGAAGCGCAGTCTTCGAGGTTTTATCGGCTCCAGTCTAACTAAATAAGTGTCTTGAGCACTGTCTGGTTTGCTTCGCAGGTATCTCATACAACTTTGAAGGAAATTGTAATTTACTCAAACTCGATCAATCACCCAAGCATAGCTACCTAGCTAATATCTAACAACTCCTTGCCTATCCTAAGCAAACCTCTCTTGTAACCAACCCAAAAGATCCTCCCCAAACACACCCGGCTGTTCAAGCAACGCCCAATGCCCCCCATCCCTCGTAATACTCTTAACGTCCGGCAACAACCCCATATCAAGAGGTAACTGCAATCGATCAGGTCTGCCCACAACATCCCCCTCCCCACCCCAATACAAAACAGGTACCCTAATAAGCTTATTCTCTTCCGGCACCAGCCGATCCGCATCATCCTGCACCCCAAACGCAAAAGCCTTATACCAACAACTCGGAGCCGCAAAGCCGCCCTCCTTACGAAGCTGATCCATAAAATTCTTCTTATGCTCGGATGTCGCAAAAGGCAGCGTAGGCTGGATTCGCCCCTCACCAACGAACTTGGCAGCACCGCCCGGCGCGGTCATCGTTTCGAGCCAGGTCCGTGGATCGCCGAACGCCATGCAATACACTGATTCGAGATTCTGGTTCATAAGTTTGATGCCATCGTCCGAGGTGAACAGGTGCCAGTATTCCAGGAGTCCGTAGCCGTATTGTTGGCGGGTCATGTCGTTCATAGCGTCTAGATTGAATTGTCCAATTGGTGGTAAGTAGGCGACATTGATCGTTATCACGCCTAGTATGCGCGTGGGGTGGAAATTGTAGAGTCGTGTGGATAAAGTACTGCCCCAGTCATGGCCGATGGCGATCACGGAGGGTAGTTGCTCTGCATCGAGGATTTCGATGGCATCTGTGGCCATGTCACGCCACGAGTAGAATTTGGGGTCGGTGGGCTTGGAAGTTTCGCCGTAGCCGAGGCAGTCTGGGGCTATTATGCCGTAGCCATGGGGGAGGAGGTAGTCGTTTATGAGGCCGGACCAGAGACGTGCTGAGTCGGGCCAGCCGTGGAGGAGGATGATTGAGGGTTTGGAGTCGCGGGCGGGGGAGACGTAGTATGTGTACGTGAAGCCGCGGGCGACTGTTAGGGTCTTCTTCGTGAGCTTGGAGAGGCTCATGATTGTAGATTGCTAGCGACTAGGCTTGATTTGTTGATCAAATGCAAGAGGAGGATGCAAAGCCCACAGGGGAGATGTATTAATTGATCAGGATGTCTCGGAGGGGTCGAGGGCCATACTTATACTTCTGTAGTATATATACTCCGTTGATCTCTCGATTGCATTTGGGACTAGACTGTGGTGAAACACGCTGGGTTACAGTGGGGGCCATTTAGTTCATCCGGGCCGAGAACATGGCGCGCAGAACATGGTAGTTAGACTAGACTTAGCTGTGCTTAGTCTAGAGCTGACTGGGCTTATACTGTACATCTTACGAGTCGGGTACTAGAGAGACTTGTACAGGCCAAGGCGAGCGCCAAGAGGACAAAAATCTACTTCAAAAAGACGTAAATTGCGAGCTTAAGACTAGCCCTCAATTTCCATTTACTTTCATGTAGAAAACAAGCCAGCAGGCAAACCAAGCCTAGCAAAGATGGAACAGAAGATGTGTGTAACACCGAACGAACGCCGCATGACCGAAAAACAACAAAAGGACGGCTCCTTAGAGAACAAATCTCGTCCACCAATAACCACTTGAACCCCTTCAAAATAGTGTACCCATCACGAAGTCAAGACAGGAAATCAGAGCCAAGTTGCGAGGTGACCAGAAGAAGTGTGGGTGACCTTTACAGGTCGCCAAAGGTGTTCTCGCCGGAGTATCTAGTAGATAAGTCGTTAGCTTGATGTCCTTATCCCTGCAGCCTAGAGAAGATGATAGTTTTGAAGGGTGCTGGAAGGAACATACGTGATGTACAAGAAACCATCCTCGTCCTTGTGCTCTTCGTAGATGCTGCTCATGAGCGCAGCAGTGGGTGGCAGGACCTCATCGACGAAGATGAAGATGGCCTTCTCGGGGGAGAGCTTGATGCGCTTGCGGATCACGTAGACGAACTGGCCCACGGTGAGATCGGCTGGGACGAGGTACTTCTTCTTGTCGATGGTAGCGATATCCGACTTCTCGACCTTTTCGCAGATCACCTGTGATAGACGCGGACCCGTTAGCTACCGGAAGGAGCGGTGAGGGGGATCGATAAGGCGGTGATGAGGCTCTGAGGAGCTCGACGACAACCAGTCCACGAGCACCGCGAAACCCATCATCATCACAACAAGGGTTGACACTTACAGGGATCCTGTCGGCATACTTCTGGCGGATACGCTCGGCCTCAGCCTTGCGCTTCTCGAAGGGGTGCTCGTCCTTGAACTTGGAACGCATGGTGATAGCTCGATAAGCTGATAAGTAAAGCGGGTCTTGGTGTGGAGCGAGATAGAGGGAGGACCAGGAGGGTGGTTGGAAAAAGAGGAGGGATCAGGAGTAGATGAAGGTGTGAAAAATAGCTGGCGCTAGATGGAGGTTCAAAATTCTGGCGAGGAAAGATCGATGGATCGATGGATGAGTGGAAGTGAAGAAGGAGAGGGGGGAGACTGATGACAAAAGGCAACCCCCGCTGACGTTACCGTAAAGATACCATCACACGAGGCGGTGAGTCACGAGTCTGCCTCACGTGGATCTGGTCACTCGCCCTGGTTGAGATACTTGTTTGATTCATACAGTTTACTTATAAATGGAGGTACCGATTTCACGATTCATTAAAACAGTCATACTGATATTATTCTACGTGAAAGTGAGAAAGTGTTCTCCAAGTAGAGATCCTCGATCGCCATGGGTCCTGCCGAAACATACCCCACCACTATCTCTGCCGACATGACTGGACACTGCGAATACACGAATAGGACTCGGAGAACACGTCTCTCAGCGGGATATACCGGTCGGATATGAAATCCCTGGTCAAATGTATCCAACACCTGCCACCTGGTGATCATTAACTCGAGGCCCCGACAATAGGACTTGGCTATATTTCTGTCCTGCCGAAATTGGTCTAGCGTTATCCTGGAGCCTCCCGTATACTCCACACTTATGGTATGTCTACATACTCAAGTCGTGGTGTTCCATCATTGTTTCGATCATTTCGAGCCCGAGATTACCCTCAGGCGAAGAATCGGCTACCGCCCGTTGGTATCGAAATCCACCGGCCTCTTGCTCGAATATTCTATGAGCAGGGGATTCAGGAACCCGCTGTCTCCAACAGGTCTTTTCAATGTGGTTACGCCTGTTTGGAGAGAGCCACCGGTTGTTTAGAGGCTGTTTGTTTGTCTGCCCCATTAATCACAATGAGTGAAAGCCTACAAGGCCAGAGATCTACTAGCGTTACCAGTGATATCAATCCAAGTCATTCCGGGATTCATATCTTGATACGGCTCATCCAAAACTAGCGATTCTGCTAGGTTTGAAAATGACTTTATAAAACCGTTCAGAGCAACGAAAGTACTCTCACCCATCTTTAGCAGGCAATCAAAGTTCTTTATTTTGAAGCCATGACCAATATATAGGAGAACAACCTCCTGGTGGAAGCTCAAGTCAGAACTATCACCTCGCCAGCGCTATGGCCACTGTTCCTGCTACTGACATCCAATGGCAATAGGATCCCCACGGCATTTGAAGCAGCCCAAACACGAGAGGAAGAAAAGGGTGCCCGTTAAACCTAGAAAGCTCAAATATATCACTTTCTAATTCCGTTCCGGCAAATTTTGGACCTGCACAGGTTCGCCGACTGCCTAGCGAATGGCTCCGCGTGCAAGTAAACCTTGAGGCAAATATATATAGAGAAGTATAATTGTGAGACTAGACTTTCTCTCCATTTGGGATTACTGGGCCAATTGGATAGACCACCAACAAGCCCCCCTCTCTTGAACTAGCTCGCTGCTGCTAGACGTGAGGTCATCCAGTACTTCCCCACAATTTTTCGATTTTGGGCCCCGGATGCTCTAACAATGACTAGAATGTAGAAAATAATTTTGTATACTGACGAAATTACTTTACGGCTTTTATGCTCGACTTTGGGGATATAGCACATTGAAGCATCGTGCTGTTGATATGTCATTTCACTGTTGCCTCTCGGCGGCTCTCCTCGGGTTGCCGGATTCCTTTTCCGCCAAGGAACACATTAGAAGCTTCGTCGAATCTCGGTGGGTTTTCATTGTCCGCTTCGCTGAAGCATCGAGTAAATTTCTAAACATTTTCTCAGCCGATCAGTGGTCTCCGTGGGTTCTGAAGAGGAGAAGGGGAAAAAATGTTCATCAACGAGAACTTGATACATAATCTACTCCTTGGAACTCGCCAATCAAAAGGCGATATCCCGATTCAGCTTGGGCTTGCAACCCACCAATCACAAAGCTCAAGTCACGGCTGCTCCCGTCGCGTACCAATCGAATTTTGTGCTTCACACTTTTGACATCCTGCATCTTCCGTGTCCATCCGTTTAGGAGATAGTTAGAGCTATTCTGCAGTTCAATACAGAAGTATCGAGATACCAAGCTGCTACGCACATCTCTCGTACTATCGATGATTATACTTTGCTGCTAGGATCCTAGATTGCCCTGACATGCCTGTCATTACCTTTTCCTTCATAGGGATGCTGAACGGCGCGAAAGTGGATCCAGGCCAAAAGCTAGGACCAGCTTGCTGGGGTGGTGGCCGATTCGCAGAAAGTCTTCGAGAAGGTTTTGAAAATGAGTAATAAAGGTCCTTCCCTTATAATTTGGACCTCATAAATCTAGTGTTAAACCTTCCTCCCTTGCTTCCTGTAAATGCCTCTGAGCCGCGTGCTCGGGTTAGCTCCTGTCATTTTCCTCGATTTAGGGGAGCTACAACAAAAGATTCGTGCTCAGAACTGGTTGACACGACTGAATTATGATTGTTTTGAATCATATTGATCTCATATTGAGAAAAATCTTGTATCTTATAAGAGCTATCATCCATTCCCCTTCCCGCCCCCTACCACGAGGTTACTTGGTTGTGGTTTGTATTTAGGGCTCGAATCCCCACCGGTCAGCGCATCTACAAATCCCGCCCGTTCATTGGCGGCATCTCAAACCGAAGCAAAAGCGTCGCACTGGCAATTAATCGCGATAATGTTCAACCACCCTCGTAGTCGAGTAATTTTTTTGCTAGAGCCTATGTGACAGACTGCGTCCATGACCGGCAAAAGACCAGCAAAACAACCATCCAAATCGCCGGGGGAGGGTGCGTCTACGCAAAATGAAGTATCGACGGCGCTACCAGAGCCGCATAGTGCCCCTGCAACACCGAAGCGGCCCTCCATTCAGGACAGAACTTCGACTTGGGGAGCAACGAGAACAACAACAAGGACGACCAACTCAACTCCCGCTCTAACATCCTCGCAAAGTTCGCAAAATGCATCTGCTTCGTCTAATGCCAAAGTGGCAATTCCACGCCAGCCACCAAATAATCATGCACCCCGCTACAATCGACGGGTCCCCCGGGCTTGCGAGTCGTGTAGGCAGCGCAAAACGAAATGCAGCGGCGATACCCCCGTCTGTCGACAATGTCGTGAGCTGAGGATCAATTGTCATTATCCTGTGGGTTGGAGGGAAAAGATGAAAAAGTGGGCGAATCGAACCAATTCCGCTATCCTCGTGCTGGCAAAAACAAACACTAAAAAGAACTGCAATCGATTAACTAATGGGGGTGTATTTCCTATCAAAATAGGGATGTGGACAAGCTCAATGCTGAGATTCAAGATTATGAGAACTTCGTCAATTCACTGCGCAGTACGGCCGACCCTCGTACGGCTGAATGGATCAAAAGCTTGCTGGACAAGGTGTGTCTGCTTCTATCTCATGGTTCTTGATATGTCGGCTGTGGGCTGCTAACCTGTCATTTTTGTGTCTTGAAAGCATGGGTTAAAAGGAGATCAGTACTTCGACAATACTCCGTCTTGTTTGTCGACACCTCAGAATGAGATGGACGCTGATGAGCGGTCACCTCACTCATCGATTGGTTCATTAGAGGCCATTGATCGAGTAGAGGAAGATCTCAATCGGACGGAGCATACTCGAGCTACGGGTTTTATGGGGAAAAGCTCGGAGATCTCGTGGATGCAACGGGTCCAAAGAGAAGCCGAGCAACGGGCTCGCGGGTATGCTGGAATCATGGAATCCGAATCTAATCAGGATAAGAACGAAGAAGGACGAGATGGACTTGCGCTTCATGCACTAAACTATCATCTGGATGACCTTGACATCTCCGTCTCCGAACCAGTGGAACGATACGACATGCCCCCTCGACATCTAGCTGATCGGCTTTTCGACGATTATCTAGACACGGTACACCCTTTCTTCCCTATCATCAGCAAACCGCTCTTCCGCGCTCAATACCAGACCTTCTTCGACAGCTTCATCAGGCCAAACGCTCCTCGACCGGGTGATAAGTGGCTTGCCATACTGAATATTATATTTGCAATTGCGGCCAAGCATGCCCACCTCATCAATGCTCCGTGGCGAGGAGGTTGCGATGATCATTTGGTGTATATGACCCGGGCTCGACTGCTTAGCCTCAACTCTGAGGTTCTCTTCAGTCACCCGGACCTGCAGCAAGTTCAGGTTGAGAGCTTGATGGCATTCTATCTACTTGCGTCAGATCAAATCAACAGGTTTGTACAAACCCTGTCCACGGAGTATACCGTGAGCATTATCTAATAGCATACAATAGGGCGTGGAGAATCTCTGCCCTGGCCGTCCGATCTGCCATTACCCTCGGAATCAACCTGAAGAACAACAGCTCCATTACCCCCAACATCTCCAAAGAAGCTCGGTACAAAGTCTGGTGGTGTCTATACTCCTTCGAACACATGCTAGGCATCATGACTGGCCGGGCAATCTACACTCTCGACGGCGGATACGCAACACCCTTACCCCTTCCCTTCGAAGAAGAACAACTACAAGACGACCCTACGGCCATCGAAATGCTGAATAGCCCCGCTCTTAGAGACGAGCTGATCAACAACGTCATGTCCAGTGCCGTGATCCGACAATCGGGCAGCCGGGAAGATGTTCAAAAGTCCAGACCTCGAGACCAAACATGGCTCAAGAAACTGCCGTCCAATTTCGGTCTTTGCTACCTTTACCATTGCGACTTGACAATTATAACTCAAGAGATTGTCAATAAGGTTTACTCGACCAATTGCGTCATGTTGTCGTGGTCAGAGATTGAGGCGCGACTCGATGAATTACGCGCTCGCATAGATGCCTGGCAGACAAGTCTTCCGACGGTGATTGACTTTACAAACGACGAGGCCGAAGACACTCCCGATCAACTTCGCTGCAAATTGATCCTGGCATTTCACTACTATAGCGCGCGAATCACTCTCGGACGCCCCTGTCTTTGCCGACGCGACGCACGCCAGCAAAATTCCCAACCAACCTTTAGCCATATGATGGCTCTTATCACCCTAGACTCAGCCTCACGGTTACTTGGCTTACTCCCCGACGAACCAGACGTCCTCCAACTCTTCCGAATCTGTCCATGGTGGTGCGTCCTCCGCTATCTCATGCAGGCGACAACAGTCATCCTCCTCGAACTATCCTTTGGCAGCGTCCACATACCCGAAGACGAAGACCGCTTCGTCAGGTTAGCAAAGAAATCAATACGCTGGTTCCACGCCATGTCCGATCGCAGCATCGGTTCCCGACGAGCCTGGCAACTCTGCGACTCGAGTTTCCGAAAATTGGCCAGCGGCATGAAATACAACACCGACGATCTCCCTTCCCATCCACGACCGCAAGAGCGTTTCGCCGAGAATAGTATCTCTTCCCATATCGCTCCATACAGCCATGGAGGAGGACATTCCTCCTCCTCCAATGATTACTTTACGCTCCGCCCAGAAGACATGAATCCCTTTTTACATCGTCCGCCACCCGCACCCGTCCCAGATGGAAATGTCTGGACGAATTACTTCAATCTCCCCACTCCTGATTTGACGTGGCCGCTTTCAGGCCCTGGGGAAATCACTGAGGATTCCTATTTCCCCTATGATCCGCTCAGTGAGGAGTTTATTCGATCTTTTTTCCTTCCTCGGATGAGGAGAATAGAGGACCGCGATGAAAGGCCGATGAGATGAAGAAAGGAACGCAAACGAATGTCCTTTTCTTGTATTTTTTCGGTATACCATATATCATGAATCGCTAGTCGATTACATCTCATATCATCAGCGTCCAGCTTTTCTTGCGGTTTTCGAAAAAGTCATCTTAGCGCATTAGCATAGTCTTCGAATGAGGATCGATCGCATTTGCATTAGCCATTACTCGAGTGGGCATAGTCCAATACATACACGATTTATGCTTTTCACTCTCCTATAACAAACATATTCTATTTATTCGGGTTTCAAAATAAACAAAGATTCCTTCTAGTCCATAGAATGAGATCAGCCCAATCAACAACCCCTCGAAAGTCGCGGCTTATCGGATAAGCAAACAGTGCAAACAGACCCTCGGATTGCCTGATACTCGTACCATCACCAAGTTTCATGATCGCGAACGGCTTTCTTCGGAGACGATCGGACGTTCATTTCTTTTCTCTCAAATACTACACCCAGAGGACCTGCATTTACGGCTGCATTGTCCCAGCCGGTGCAATTGTCCTCTCACCTTCCATCCGGTCCTCCGCGCATCCGATCACTGTCCCGAAATATGGCTTCGCGATCATTCATGCCTCTGCGGAGGTCCTTCGCTCAGCTCTCGCCCCGAACTAGTCGCATAGCTGGTCGCAATGCGGGCAGCTCGGTTCGCGGATATGCTACTGAGAACTCGTCGCGTCCGAAGCAGCAATTCACCGTGTGGCGGCCTTACCTGCGTCTTGCAGTTGGTGTGCCGTTCATCGGGATGATCATTTACTCTATGGTAAGCATTATACCTGTGAAAACGCAATTGTAAATAGGTTTTTGTATGTATAAATGCTGATATATGCTACAGGCCACCGGCGAAGTCACAGACCTCGACGCCCCCTCCATCGCCGAGCTAGACGCAGCCCTGAAACAATCCTCCGAAATCACCGAGTCCTCCCCCATGCGCCTGCGAATGGAAAAGCTCATCAAACACCAACAGCAAAAGATTATCGCCGAACTGGCCAGGATAGACGGCAAGGAATTCAAGCAAGATACCTGGACGCGGCCCAATGGCGGCGGCGGCATTTCATGTGTCCTGCAAGACGGAAATGTCTTCGAAAAGGCCGGCGTTAACGTCTCCGTCGTATACGGTGAACTACCACGACCGGCGATCGAAAAGATGCGCGCTGATCATAAATCGTTCGTTGGTTCGGACGTTGATTCTTTGAGTTTCTTTGCGGCGGGTCTGTCGCTCGTCTTGCACCCGCATAACCCCATGGCTCCGACGGTGCATTTGAATTACCGGTACTTCGAGACCTCGGATCCAAAGGATCCTATCAATGGTGATAAGAATTGGTGGTTTGGTGGTGGTACGGATTTGACACCTTCGTACCTTTTCCCCGAGGATGCGCAGCATTTCCACAAGACTATCAAAGATGCCTGTGATCGCCATGATCCGACTTATTACCCCAAGTTCAAGGCATGGTGCGACAAGTACTTCTACCTCCCTCATCGCGGTGAATGCCGCGGCGTCGGCGGAATCTTCTTCGACGATCTAGATGCAAACTTCCTCCAAACATCGGCCGGTTCTTCGTCCAACCCGCAGGAAACACTGTTCTCCTTTGTGTCGGACGGTCTAGCCTCTTTCCTCCCTTCTTACGTGCCCATCATCGAAAAGCGCAAGGATATGTCCTACACCCCCGAGCAAAAGCAGTGGCAACAGTTGCGCCGTGGTCGTTACGTCGAGTTTAACCTCGTCTATGATCGAGGTACTAGCTTCGGTCTGCGAACTCCTAATGCTCGGGTTGAGAGTATTTTGATGAGTTTGCCCCGCACCGCGAGCTGGGCGTATATGGATCCTGTCTCGGGTACTAGGACTGAGAGTATGCCCGTTGATGAGGAGGATCTTGGTGAGGATAAGACTAGTGAGAAGGAGATTATGGATGTGCTGAAGCACCCGAGACAGTGGGCTTGATTTGAGGGTGCCATTTGTTGAGGGTTGGTTTTTGCATGTTTCGTTTTTCCTGATTGCTTGCTTGGTCTAAAATCTCTGTACATTGTATCATTCGCTCAGCATAGTTGGGCTTGTTCGGGGTTTTATGTATATTACAAAATTAATATCTGCGAAAATACTACAAGACAGGTTGGTTTACATCATCTTTCAAGATTCCCATGGTTATGTAAAGATAATTAAAGTAGGCGTAGATCTATGGACTCGAAAAAAGACATCCCAACTGTTCCATCTCGAATCACAATCACTGTCTTATATTCTTCAAGCATAATGTATACAATAACCCCAAGTAACAAACAAGAATATCAAAACAAATTTATACAGGGAACCACGGCCTTCCAAAGAAAGAAACCGCCACGGGGGATATCAACAATCAAACGATAACCATTCTATATGCAATTGAAAGCATACAATTCGAAGGAATAAGGGCGATCTAGGGGTTATGAACAGAAAGAGAAAGAAGAAAAAGACAATCAAGTACCAAAAGGGAATGGGGAGTTGGAATGTGAACCAGACCCGTCCGGAGGATGGATGACTTCCAGCTTCAAGTCGTAGGCGTTCATTGGCCAGCAACTACACTACGCTGCTTAGCCAGCCAGCCACGAGGATCGGTCATGTTTGCGCCGTGGCGGTAGCGTGAGATGGTCATGTTGTTGTTTTGCCATCGGCTTTGGAGGTGGTACCAGGCTGAGCTCACGAGGCTGAGTTCTCGGGCTTGGTCGTCGATGGTTCTCTGGAGTTCCATCTGTGCAAAGGTCAGTATGGACTTGACTTGAAAGGAGGATCGTATATGGGTTGGACGTACCTCACGCTCCCGGGATATTCCATCATCCAGATTCTCTTCATAGTTCTTCATGCTCTCCCGGAGTGACTTGATAAGCTCATTCTGCTGTTGGATATACTGCGTGGGTAGAGAATGTTAGTGGTCACCCTTTGCAACAATAGAATCACAGATCCAAAGAGATTTGGGTCTTACCTCTGCACGCTGAGCCAGTCGCTCAATGTTCTTCTCCAGGACACCAGAACACTGCTTCAGCAGCTCAAAGCTGGACTTCTGGGGTATTTCACCACCCTCACTGTTCACAATTTCAAATTCGCCGAGCAGCATCTGCATCTCATTCATCACCTCCTGATCCTCGGCGCTGATTTCGTTCTGCTTGGTGTCGAGCATCTTGCGCAGCTCTTCACGCTCGGAGCACACTTCACGCACGAGAGTCTGGCTGGCATCGACTTCGGCTTCCAAGTGGTGCACGTTCTGGGTGAGATTGTCCCATTCGCTGCGTAGCTTGGCCAGTTCAGCAGAGTTGTGTTCTTCAAGCTCGCGGAGGAGATCGGACTTTTCAGTTGAGAAGAGGGAGACTTTTATTGTTGTTAGCGATTTGATCTGCGTGGATGTTAGGAAAGTGCGGCTTACTCTGAGTTTGGGCATCGGCAAGGTCCTTCTTGGTGGTTTCGAGGGTATCTTGAATTTCGGCAATCTTCTTCAATGCCCCGGTATAGTTCTCGTATAGCTTCCAGTACTCGTCACTATTTATTAGTTAGCATTGTTATGGTCCTTGTCGGACAGTCGCGTAAGTACCTTTGCGTGGAGTTGGCACGGGCGAGTTCCACGGATGTATTGAAGCTCTCGGAGAACATCTCGGACTGCGCTTCGGGCTAGTCAATATTAGCAATTGTAGTCTTTGAATTACACTCAAGATACGTACAGCGGTCGACGGCGCTTTCAACGATTCCATCTCTCGCTTCAAATCCTCATTCTCGGATTTCCTATCATCATAATCAGCAAGTAATTCAATCTGCCGCATTGAAAAAAAAACATACAGCTGTGACTCTCTCATTCCAATTGCCTCAAAGTCCTTATTCAGAGTGCCTTGCATTTTTGGAGTTTCGGAACCCGGCGACTGACTGCCCGGTAGACCGTCCAACTCTCCCAGACGTTCGCGAAGCTCACTAATCAACGCGTCGTCTCGTTCATGCTGCTCATCGGCACTCTGAAGTCGCTCTGTCAGCGCGTGGTTGTTGAACTCAAGTTGCTTCTTGAGGTTTTGAATCTCATTGCACTCTTGTTCAATGCGTGGGAGCAGCTTGCGGTACTCCTCCAGCTCGACTTCTCGCTCTGAAGACCATCGTTGCTGTGAGTCTGATTCCTTCAGCTGCTGCTGGATGTCTTTAATCTGGTTCTTGAGGGTCTGGTTCTCCTTTTCAAAGTCCTGGCTAGCTTGGAGTTTCTGGCGATACTTTTCTGCTGCGTTTGCCTTTCGCGCCAATTGCTCTTTCTCGGTGCGCAGCTCATCATAGTCGTCTTGTAGTTTCTGATAACGCTGGTTCTTGACCTTTAAGGATTCCACGGTCATGCGGAGACTGTCGATCTCGTCCTGGGCAGCACTCAATTTGGCCTCTTGGGACGCGATGAGATCGTCCTGCTGGCGAGTCTTGCTCTCAAGGGCCTTTGCATTGAAGCCCAAGTCACCCTTTCCAGACTTTAAAGTGACCAGGCGATCCTCGGTGGATGCCAAACGGTTCTGGAGGGTATCATTGTTCTCTTGGAGACGCGCCAGGCGATTATGCAAATCCTCCAACGCCTTCTCGAGTTCCTTCTTCTCGTGTGTCAGACGGTCGTTCTCCGCGATCACCTTTCCGACGCGTTCCTCAAACTGCAGCTCCAGATCCACGGGGTGATCCGCCTTCGCAGACTCCTCGGGGAGATCATCGACCCCGTCCAGGGGTTCATGTTGACCGTTATGCGCCTCCTCAATAATATCCTTGAGTCCCTCCTGAGTCGGTGTCGTAAGTGACTGGAGAGTCTGCACGTAGGTCCCAGCGTTAGGCGAGCTGATCGCGGCGATCAGGAGCAATTTCAGCAGCTTGTTGGTTTCCTTGGTCGATGCTTTCTCAGCAACGGCTTCGAGATCGGGCGACGGGTCGAGACCGGAGGGGAGGGTATCATCGTTCTGGTGTCGAATGTAACTGAGCAGGAGCTTGTGGATATGCTTCAAGTTCTGCCATTTGGCAACCCAATGGTCGGCTGGATCGCGTTCGGGGATCTCATCGAGAAAGTATTGCGGGTCGATATCCTGGAGAATCTCCCATAGGATAATGCCGTCGGTCAATTCATCCGTGCCTCGGAGTGTTTTGCCCAAGGAGAAGCTGTTGATCCATTCCAAGAGAACCTTGGTCACGGTGTGTTCCTGGGCCATAGCGAATGATCGTGGTTCAATAGTATGATGGAAGGAATGAAAGAGCGAACAATCTCAAGTGCAGCATTCCCCGGAACTGCGCAGAGACAAGCACAAGCACACGCATGGACACCGTGGAGAGAGAGAGGTGGCCTGGGGGGGAAAGTTGCGGATCCACGCGATCGCGTTTCGGGGGACCGAGTCGCTAGCGGGGGACCGAGTCGCTAGCGGGGGATGATCGACATCCTTACGTACGGAGTATAACTCATGGAGTACTATTTTTACATTGACTAGGGATTGCACTTAGCACTTAAGCAGTTAACAAATGAAAATATTATGAGGGATTTATCTCAAAACCGATCCCAATAGCTGACCCATTTCATATATTACAATAGATCCCTGCGAGGTAAACAAAACCATCCATTCACTCCCTCGGCATAAGTTGCCCAAGTCCTGAGTATCACATCCGCATATTCCCATAACCATAAACTCCAATTCCATAAATTTCAAGTCCCTCGAATATATTGAATCCAGATTCGCCAATAATCCAAAGTGTGCGCCTCATTGTTCTGCATTATTATAGATAGTCGCCGACCGAAGTTCGGCACACGTTCCTCAGAACCAGCTGTGGTAGGAGAGAATTCGCAAAGGTCTCCTGCATCTTCTTGTTCAAAAAGAGTGCTCCTGGCCAACGTAGTCACCATTCACAGTCACGATCTTGTCCTCCTCGATAGTGGGCTTATAGGCGGCATCCTGGGTCGAGAGCGTCTGCAGCGCTTTCACGGGGGCTTCGGCAGCGAATCCACTAGACAAAACAGTCAGTTGGTAGTCCAGTATTTTCCGAGTAGATAGATCGATCATACGGGAAGAGATCTAGAAAGCGAAATGGTCAGCCTCGGTTGTCGCATTCAGTGGAAGGGAAAGCAGAACTTACGGTATTCATGGGTAATCACGCCGCCCTAGATGAATCAGACTGTCAGTGAGGCTGTAAGGTGTCAAGGATGCAGGTTGGATATGCAAGGCTTACCGCAGCCACCAGGGAGTCCTTTGCCTGATCAATGACCCGAGCAGGTGTACCATTCGGGAAGGTCACGATAACGGATTTGAGGGACTTGGCAGCCAGCGCCAAGGGCAGGAGAGCCAGGAGAGTAGTCAAGAGGAACTTCATTGCAGTTAGGTAGTATGGAATGGATAGATTTGATAAAGTAGAGTTGTGAGTGAAGGAGATGTGAAGATGTCGGGTGCCACGAGACTGACTGCTCTAGTAAGTAAACGAGCTGCGTCATGGATGGTCAGGTGACCCTGCGGATTGCGGATTGCGGACTTCGACTGACTGACAGTCCCTTCTTCTGTTCTCTGCTTTGTCTTTCAACATCGCCAACTTCACACAGCTTCCTCTCTTCTCTTGCCCTTTTTCTTCTTCCTTTTCTCCAGCATTAACTGCCATTCAGCCTTTTTTCCCTTTTCAGCATTGTGTGGATTCGCCGGACCCCCGACTCCCCGACCTCTTCCCCTCTCCTCCCCCTCGGGTTCCTCGTTGACGTGAAGGAAAGCAGACACGGTTTCTCAGGGTTGCAGGGTCTTGCAGGATTGAAGGACAGGCGCGTTTGTTGTTGTCTCAAGTCTCGCAAAGATAGCTAGCAAGCATTTTACAAGTTCCGACTTCTTTTATTCTCCATCTCGTGTTGATCGTCCAAGCAGCTGGGCCTGGGATCGAGGACGCAGACTAAGGACAAGAAAAAAAAACAAAAGTCTCCTGTGGTAGCAGTACAGGATCAGAAGCTACAAAAATCAATATTTATTGTGGAAAGAGGAGGAATTGCACAAGGATCAGAAAAAACAAGAGATACCAAGTGGACAGCTCAAAAAAAAGTATCGCGACTGAAAGAAACAGAAAAATCAGAGTGGTGGTTGACTAGACCATCTGATCCCATTGCGGACCTCACACTTTTCCCAGAGACTTTATTCTTCTGTTCTTCTCTTCCTTCCTTTCTCCCTCCCTCCCTCCTTCCCCTTCTAACTCAACATTGAACTTCCAACGCTAAACACACTTCATCACCATGACCGGACTCGTCTCCGACGAGGTCGCCGAGGACTACAAGAGTTCCTTGGAGGATCTCACCGGCAATGACCGATTCCAGATCAGCAACTTGACCGTCATTGCCAAGGAGAACACCGAGCATGCCATGGCCATCTCCCGCGTGCTGGAGAATCACATTCGATCAGTAGGTGCTCTTTTCATCTTTTCGTCTCTTTCGCCTCTATTTATTGTCGGTCCTCGTAGACTGGAATCTCTAACGGCCTCTGTAGACACCTCCACAGCAGAAACTACCTGCTCTCTATGTAGTCGACTCCATCGTCAAGAACGTCGGGACTCCTTACACCCTGTTCCTGGGGCGAAACATGTATCAGACTTTTATGAATGCGTACACTTTGGTTGATGCTCAGACTCGTCGCAAATTGGACGAGATGCTGAAGACGTGGAAAGAGCCTGTTCCGGGTTCATTGGACACTCGCCCGGTCTTTCCTCCCGAGATCACTCGCAGTATCGAGAGTGCTCTCATCAAGGCACGTACGGCGGCTTTGCAGCAGGAGCAGGCGCGAGGCAGTCGCGATATCCTCAATCGTGGTCGTAACACTGGTACACCACCGGGCATGTCTCGACAAGTCAATAATCATCATGGCACCAATGGCCAGGGATATGGCACACCCGTAAGAGATTCCCCGATTCTGTCCTATTTTCACTGAGACTTGGCTAACCACATTACTGTTCCAGACACCACCGCAAGGTCACCGTCCAACGTCTGAACTCGACGCTTTGAACCGAGACCTAGAGGCCTGTATTCTCTCGGCACGGAACGATTTTGCTGCTGCTCCATTTGATCCCACCTCACAGCAACGTCTCAAGGCACTGCTCGATCTTCAGACCATCATGCGAAACCAGCAGCTCACCCCAGATCAGCTCCGACTCGTTCGGGATCAGCTATCAGTTTTCAGACCACAGGCGCCTGCACTTCAAAACCCTTCACCAAGCGCTCCTCCCCCTGCTGCCGCTCCCGTCCCTCCCCCAGCCCCGGTCCCTACTCCTCCAAGTCAACCTCCATCCCAATCTCTGCAAAACCTCTTGAACTCAAGAACCCTCGCCGAACTCATCAAGAATACTGCCATCCGCCAACAACCCACTCCTCCACCCGCTATTCCTAATGCCATGCCTCAAATGCCGCAGATGCCTCAGATGCCTCAGATGCCTGCTGCTAGCAATACACCCCAACCCGAGAACCCATTGATTGCGGCTCTGCGATCGCGTGGCATTCTGCCTCCTGCATCGGCTCCTCCGGTTATGGGGTCTACGGGTCAGCCACCCACTGGAGACCCGCTGCCTTTCCTTGTACCTGGTGGAATGCGGTCTACACCTCCGGCTCCTACTCCGCCAGTCTCAATGCCAGTCTCGTCCACAGTTCCGATGACCACCGCATCCATGAAAATGTAAGATTATCACCACAAACCCCTGTTTCGGCCGTGCTAATTTGTACTATTTTTCAGCCCTCGAGTCGCTCTCGTGGTTTCTTTGTATGAAGCCAAGTCCAACAGGTGCGGAACCTGCGGACGTCGTTTCCCTAATACCCAGGAGGGTAAAGAGAAGAAAGCACGACACTTGGATTGGCACTTCAAGACGAACCAGCGCATGTCGGAGGCTGCTAAGCGGGCTCAGACTCGTAGCTGGTACGTTGATGAAAGGGTATGTTCTATCTAAGCACTCCGTTTCCCTTTCTTCTCTACTTTACAGAGTACTAACTTCCGGTCTTACAGGATTGGATTAAATCCCGCGAGGTCGACGACGACCAGCCCATCGCCGACACAGATTCCACCACCGAAGGAGGCCCCGGTGCAGAAGGCAATGCCTCCAAGCAAGGCCCGCCAAAGGCATGGATCCGCGCTCCTAACGATGCCACCCTCCGTAATACCCCCTGCCCCATCTGCCAGGAGAAGTTCGAGTCGACCTGGTCGGAAGACGTGCAAGATTGGATCTGGGAGGATGCCATCAAGGTTGGCAGTCGTGTTTACCATGCCAGCTGTTATGCCGAAGTCACCAAGGATGGTCCTGCACCGCGTAGTTCAACGCCTCAAGCGCGTACTGGTACACCCGACTCTGTACTGGGTAAACGCAAGGCTGAGGGAACTGATTCTCCTGGTGGAAAGACGCGCATCAAGACGGAGGCTTGAAGATGAAACTGCATACTGTATGTAAATTAGAGATAATCACACCGTGCATAATTTGGACATTGGAAATTTGTGTAGTATCATGACGTCGCTTTTTCTGGTGCTTTCTGCCCCACTCGATGTTTCTCCGTGGGGGTTTTAGTTATCCAATTACTGACGATACCACCAGCATAGTACAGTATATAGTTCGTAACATATTTACTCTGCCGTGTGAGGCTTTCCTAAATACCGGATTTACTATGCCACGTCTTGGCTTTCCCGTTCCGTTTTGGTGATCAGACTGTCGCCGCTTTTGCTCACTGAGGAGATCTGAGCACATCTTTGAGCACCCTGATCTGATCAGTGAGCATTATATAAGCACTCTGATCGGCTGATCACGAAATCGGTTAAACTACATCCATGCTCATGGGATTCATTCGCCTACCTGACTCCACAATCTCTGGGTATCCTTGAGTACTAGCTAACTAAGTAGCACATGGTAACTACATAAGACTACTCTGAAACTGGAAAACTCGCACTGAATAATCGTCTGTAAAGCACAGACTGTTCGCAGTGTGGCGACAAAGACTACTTTTCTTACCGTTTAGTGGCTGTACCAGAAACCCCTTTTGAGCAATCACTATTTCTTTCTGGCTAAGTAGTTCGATTCAAGGATATTGCTCCTAGGAACCTTCTAGGCCCTACTATATTTTACGCTTCCGGCAGATTCCTCTTCCAAATTAGCACCCAACTCCGCGGCCCGGGATGGCTCGTTTCGGGCCGTTCCGAATCAAGGACTTCTTCCCACAACCAATCACGCCTGAGACGCGGATATGCAACCTGACCCGAGATTCGTTTCGGCCTATAAAGGTTCTGGGCCATAACGTTATTGTTTCCCTCAAAATAAAACTCAATCTTAGCCGGAAGCAAATACCACAAGCACAGCTTGCCATGTAATGTCGAACAAAGACGACTCTAAATATGTGGACGCTGCCATTAAGCCTATATGTGAGCACAACGCAACTACACATAGCTAAGAGTTCCGGGAGTGGCAGTCCAGAAGCATTTTAAACCGAGTCATGCGATAACACAAACAATATTCGTAGTCAAATCCTTGCACGAAATAAGAGATAATAGTCGTGTCCATCTCGAGGAACTATCAAAAACAGAAAATTTCTAGTTGACGTGCACACGCCAGTGTTCGCGGTGACCATTCTCAAACGCCGTGCGAGTGTGGTGTGTCATGGCGTTGTCGTTGAAAATGAAATCCCCCTCCTTCCAATGGTGACGGTAGGCAACCCGGCGGTCATACATGAGCCGGGTAAGACTCTGAGAGATCGCGTTGCCTTTGGCCTGTGGCTGGACCATAACATGCACAATCACGCCGCTTCCGGGCGCACACTTGCTCTCGGGCCAAGGCTCGTGGAAGCGGAAGGTGTCGACGCCAGTCTCTGGGTGGGGGGTAATGAATGGCCTAAGCAGTTGGGTGCTGCCAAATGCCTCTTTATCAGTGGTGAAGGTTTTCCACTTTAGCCTCCGGAGCTCCTCGAGCGGGACGGTGTCTGGGCCCAGGAGAGGGATCAGATTGCGGGAGGAAGCGAAGAGGGTCAATCCGCCCTTGGTCTGGGAGGCGACATAATTCCGGAACATCTGGAAGAGAGGTGGTGTGGGAATCCAACCGCCTGTCTTCTCGTCCTCGACGGTCTTGAAACAACCATCATAGTGGAAGGGCATAGCTTCGCGAGTGAGCACATTCATAACGCTGAGGTTAGCGTTCTCACGGACCTCGAGGATATCGCCGAAAGGCCAAGTCTGTATATTGCCTAGCTCGCGGGCCTTATTGCGGAATACTTCCTTCTCAACTTGCATGGTGAAGCCGCGCAGAAGAAGCGGGGCCGTAGACAGGGCGAGTTGACGCACGCGACTCATGTTGACATTCTCGAACTTATAGGGGCCGCATCCGGCTCTGGCTCGGATGAGCATACCGCAGGGGAAGAGAGGCTCGAAATCTAGTTCCATGCCGCCCCAGTCGAAGAGATCAGACTTCTCGCGAAGCAGCCAGGGGCGACCCGCATGGTTGGTGATGACCTCGAACTTGGCCATATCAACCGCGGAGGCATCGATAATACGCACGCTTGCGTCTGCGAGGACCGCGACGGCACCGTGCCAGGGAGTGAGAAAGTCGGGGTTCGTTGAAGGGGGGAAGAGGTCAAGCGTAATTTTGCCAACATTGTTGGACTCGTGGATGGACAGACGGATCATTGACTACACCAATGAGGTTATCAGACATATGGCGATAATCCGCGGTATCGAACTAGGGATTGTACCTTTCTCTGCTTAAATATGGAAGGCTTGAAAGCCTCAGTGTCGTTAATATGAGGCATTGACGTGGTGGCGTGTCTCTCATTCTCTTCAAGATCGACCGTCTGCGCCAGAGGACCATCGAGAAGGTTGCAGGTTTTGGAAGCGTTACCGAAATACTCTTCGAGATCACTGCTGGTAAGAGTGCCAAGACGGACGAATTCTAGATGGGTGAGACCAAGTGACAAGGCCAGTGCCTTCAATTCCTGGTGGTAGGCAAAAACATCGGCGTCCGGAATCTTCAGATTTTCTAGCACGCCATTACCAAATCTGTCGGTCTCGCGAGACATTCTTTAGTTCACATACCTCTTAAC
Organism: Penicillium subrubescens; assembly: GCF_028828155.1. Taxonomy (NCBI): domain Eukaryota; kingdom Fungi; phylum Ascomycota; class Eurotiomycetes; order Eurotiales; family Aspergillaceae; genus Penicillium; species Penicillium subrubescens. The sequence goes on along the minus strand of NW_026643151.1, from coordinate 1,263,967 downwards.
TCATCTGAGACAATTACAACCGTGGCACCACCCGCGTAGGTCTCAGCAATAGAATCTGCGAATCCATCGAGGGTTTGCAAAGCGAACGCTTCCGCTTTGTCTGGCAGGGATCCCAGAGTCTTCCGATTCTCTCCCTTAGCAGTGAACTTGCAGGGAAAGGCTGGAAGAATGAACCGTACTGTCTCCCCACACGAGACAGCTTCACTAAGTTGCTTTTTGAGATTCGGAGCGAACTCGGAAAAGCGATCAGGAAAAGTGGCAGAGCGGTAGCGGTACGCTGAAATTATCGAGAGGATCTGAGAAACCTTGTTCTGCATATGAGAAGAAGAGTGGTTGGAGTAAGGCATCTTTATCGTTGATATAGGAGGAAAAAGTATATGTGGATAGATCTACTTGGCAGCGAAGATAAGCCTGTTGGCAAGGGTAGGATAGGTAATGATCCACGGAAGAAAGGAATTTTTGAGGAGCACTCCAGATTATGATGCTAATCGATTTCTTGCCTGGACCGAACGAAAAGTGAATATCCCCATATACCCTCGAGGGCGATTCACGGTAACGGTGTAACCCGATCTACATAGCTACTGTCACATTGCAAAACTACTCAAAACTGGGAACATTATCGTCAATGATTACCTTATTTTTCTGCCTCAAATATCCATTGTCCATTGGTATGGTGCCCCATTTGCAAGTACACTGAGCTCGCATATCTACAACCATGGGGCATCTTGCTATTTACTCTTATAAAGGCGATATAGTGATACACAGGAGAGAGGACAGAGGCGTCTAATCCACATAGAGAACTTTTCTCTCCTGTAGGCAGGCTGCGACCGGCAGCGTGCAGTAGTTTTTCTGGGGGCTTAATAAATTTGAAACCCCACTGGAGATTCAGCGACCTGAGAAACCATTAGAATATAGCTTAAATAGTGACCTTCGTGTCTCTCCTCCCCCATTTTGTTTTAGCTCATTTCTGCTTTTCAAATTAGGTTAACCCGAAATCAGGTAAGAAGAATGTCGAATGTCATGGGGCTAAATGGACCTCGTTCTAGATTGTAGCAGTTATTCGCCCTGTCATCCATCGTTCATATCGTAGGTACAATCGATACAAAGCTAAACGACAGACCGGGCTGTTAAAACGCATTTCTCTAGACATAATTACTAAATGCGTTGATCCTTTGGATGAACCCTTAATGTTTGCAGTCAGTCAGCACGAAGTGAATCATAGACTACGGTCACATTTACCCGAGCAACCAAACTGAAACCTAGAGTGCCCTTTGTCGGAAAGGTTACATATATGCCCAATTGCGGCCGCTTCTCTAGTTCTGGGCAACAGTATTCACTCATCAGGTTCAAATGAATAATATTGTTTCTGCATGTAGCATTTCCGGGCTCGTTACGAAGCAACCTTCTTCCAGGGAAGATAGTGTAAATTTTTTGTAAAATTTCTATTATTCTTCGCACCAAAAAAAGCGCCGTTCTATAAAAGTAACGTGCATATTGTCACGCTTTACAATTTCAGGAATTTCGACTCCAAGCCCAGCAGCCCAAGTTCAAAATGGAAAGATACCGTGCGGCATCGCTCTTTCAGCCCCCGAGCCTGGTCAAGGCGCTAGAGGATACTATGAAACTGGGACCTGGTCATTCCACACATTTAATGGGTACTATCGTCTCAATTCCACACACAATCTCTGCCCGCACTCTTGCAGTATTGGGCTATGATTTTGTGATGATCGACGCACAGCATACGTATGTTCACCCTCTTTTACTTGGAACTCGCAGTGGAATACAGGTCTAGAGTCTGGTTTTAAAGTACTTTACGCTTTGTAGGCCCATCGAAGCCGAGAACCTCGTTCGCTTGATTCAGACTGTTAGCCTCTCCAGCCAGGGGAGGACTGTACCGATCTGTCGAGTACCATCCACTCAATCACACCTATTAACCTATGCGCTTGATGCGGGTGAGTTCGGCGTCCAACCTGATTGCTCTAATTCGAGGCTTATACACCATATTTCATTAATATAGGAGCGGCAGGCATCATTTTTCCGCATATCGATACGCCTGAGCAAGCTGCTGAAGCTGTCAGAAAGTGTCGGTATGCGTACTCAGGCGGTGATCGATCTCTCGCTCCAGCGGTATTAGTCCCTGGCGTTACAGATATCGCACCGACAGGATCCTCGCATGCGCATGTAGCCGATGATAATCTCGCAGTGATCATTCAGATCGAGAGCCCGGTAAATCTAGTTTCCCGGGATTAGTTTTTCTTTCGTTTGGCTGACCACGTATCTCAGCTTGCACTAGAAAATGCGGACGCTATTGCTGCAGTTCCCGGCGTGAACGCATTAATGCTTGGAGCTGGGGACCTCCGAGTCGCTATGCGCCTCCCGCAACAACTGGGCGTCCCTGAAGATCCTAAATTGATGGAAGCAATAGATCGATTGGTGAGAGTGTCACGGCGGCATCAGAAGCCGTTGGCGGTGGTGACTTGTAAGGTGGCTAATACCACTAATGAATGGCTGAAAGACTTTCAGCTGTTGATGTTAACATCGGATTATTTATCTGTTGTTAAGGGCCACAAGGAGGATTTAGCGCAGATGACGAAGAACATTGCAGAGCTGCACGGCTTAAGGAATTGAATCTTTTGAAAACAGGGTGACGACACACGGCTTGCATCGACAATTCTCGTTAGTTTTGTCTTCTGAATCTCCTTTTACTTAAATAGAAAAAAACAATCAATCTGCCTGTGTTTCTATCACGTTATCTAATATACTCTACGGTTGTTACTCAATATAAAACGAACCTCATACTTTGATCAAAAAGAGGAGCGACACTAATACATATTACATGATATCCAGGCGCAGATAGCGCTTCACTGACGTGGCGGTATGTGCCTTGAAATGGTTGATTAGAAGGCATGCGCCTGACTTGGGCGCGCATTTTATGATACTAACTATTCTACCGAAGTTTATTCATTTCTGGTAATTGAATACACCTGTCCGTCGCCCTATGTGGGTGGACCAAGCAGGTGTTTGGCCTGGCGTGGTTTTGTAGATTATGTTGGGCGCTATAGAATTGGCGCATGTGGAGCCCGGGTTTATTATTGGATGGATCCTAGACGTAGTATTAGGTACAAAGAATACTAGGAGTCACTGTAATGATATCAAGGACTCTTGGTCATGCTTATAGCCTTGTGAGGCTGATATCCAATAACTTCAAAATCCTCGTCCTTCCAGCCATCCACAACTCCACTACCACGATCTTTTCGCTTAATCCGCAGTTGTGGAAACTCAGTAGGCTCCCGCGTGAGCTGTTCATTCAACGCATCAACGTGATTCTCGTAGACATGCGCATCACCCATGGTGTGGATCAAGCTTCCAGGATGTAAGTCTGTCGCATGCGCCAAGATGTGCGTTAATATCGCATAGGACGTAATATTAAATGGCCACCCAAGGCCCATATCACAAGCTGCCTGGTAGAGCTGACATGACAGACTCCCCTTCTCCTCTAATCCATTCGGATAGGAGACAAAAAACTGCGCAAGCGTATGACAAGGCCGCGAAGCCATTTTCTTCAGATCAGCAGGGTTCCATGCACTCAGGATGATACGTATATCAAACGGCGCTTCCTTGAGTTTGCGTACAACTTCGGCGAGCTGGTCGACGCCCTGATCTTTATAATCCGCGTTTGCATCAACATACTTGGCCCCAAAATGCCGCCATTGAAACCCATACACTGGGCCAAGATCGCCGACTTCATGATTCCCGAGCCCAGCATTATCCAGGAACTCGCGGGTTCCATTTGCATCCCAGATCCTAATTCCTGCTTTGGAGATCGGGATGCAAGAGGTACCTCCGGAGATAAACCAGAGAATTTCGGATATGACAGCCCGCAGGAAGACACGTTTGGTGGTAACAATGGGCAAGATATGAATTGGATCCGAGCCAGGCGTTGCAGCGGGTTTGGAGAGCAAGAATCGTAGCTGAGGAGGTGCGAAGATCGAGCGAGTAGGAGTAGCCACCCCTTCCCTTTTCCGCTCCTCTCCTTCGGCAAGAATCTTGCGGATCAGGTCTAGGTATTGGTTTTCCTCATGTGCGGCGTTGTAATGAGAAGTTGGACCGCGGACTTGGCTTGTGAAGTCTGGTGATTTCACCGCTCTGGTCAACATGCTGGCGGCTTTTGATTGGATTCAACTATGGTGCTTCCTGGAAGCAGAGCAAATGAGACGTATGACTGGCTTATCAAACGGAAATAATAGCCCAAGTGTATGCGTATGTAAGAAGAGATTCGGTGGGATTGATGTATAGCACTAGAGTATGCTGTAGGGAGGGAATGTATAATAAATCCTGCGTACGGGATTTCCGTACTTTTGGAGGTCTATCTTTGAACTTCCATCAAAGAGGGGGAATATAGATACCGGTCCTCTCCTGAGCTATAAATAAATGACTCATAAGTGATCTCATAGACCAGGTTCCAGATCATTTCTCAATTCTTTTCGAGGTTGCTGTCAAGTTCTCAATATGCATTTGTAGACCGGTCCAGGCCATTCATTCATTGGCAGTTGGTTTTGGTCATGACGCCACAGGCTCTCATTCAAAAATCCTACCTACACTAAAGCTGACAAGTGTTGAGGCTCATACTACCCCCCAAAAAACGCCCGGCACTTCATTCTACCCAATAGTATAACAGTATCGCCATTAAGCATAAATCTATGAGGACGTCGTATTACATTTGAAGTTCATACTAATGATATGCATCCTGGGTAAATTCTATCTTGACCAAGGGCTGTTTGACGACTACTGCACTCCTTCAAGGTTACATCCTAGAATACGACATGAGATATTCCCCAAAATGCAGTGTAGCTGAATCGTGCAAGTACAACTGCAAGGGATGTAGCCCATTGCGACTCCATTAGTGTACAGGAATGTAACGGGTATTTGGTAGGTAGTAATGCGACTTCCAAGACTCTTTCTTGAGGCTTCACAACCTCCTTCCTGAATGCTCAATTTATGTACAGTCTCATCTCCAAAATAGTAAGGAGGGATAAGCGCCAAGTTGAAATGGGCAGAAGGAGGAATACGTGATCGTGTAACCCATTACAGGGTTCCCCTCACTTCCCTTTCAGCATCGATATCGAAAGATTGATGGTTCATCGCCGAAAGGCTGTCGATCTGCCAGATAAAACCTGTTCAGGTGCTTGAAATTAAGGGACATAGCTTCAATTTGTACTTTTGTACCAGAGGGCAGATCTTAGTAGACCGATAACTGAGGAAGGCGTTTTCTCTACGCCGGTGTGTAGCAGATAATAGCGAATCCTCTATTTTTGCGTCATCGTACTCTATTCCTTTTTTCGAGATGAGATCGAGATTAAAAGATCGAGTACCTCAGAAAACAGAGGCACGGTGAAAGATAAGATCCATTAATTAATAGGTCGTGAGATCCACAGTACTATAGGGCAAACCGCTCTTTTAGGTATAGACGCAGTGTCGACTGACTGCTGAATAGTTAACGTTAGATGCCATCAGTGATGGATCGGTGAGCAGCCAATCATAGTCACTGAGCGGCTCAGTGAGTACCTTAAAAAAATACGGGCACGGTGAAATTGAGGTCCATCAAAAGGTCGGTCGGAAGATAAACAGAACTGTGGGGCAAAGCGCTCCTTTAAGGTATGGGTCGAGCGACTGGGTGCTTAATAGTTACTCTAACCTAACTTATGATGAATATTGAGGATTCAGCGATGGCTCAGTGAGCGCTCATTGGACCTCACTGCTTATCACGTGATGGTATTGAACAGGTCTGTGAGTCTGATTCCCGGACTGAAATTTACTATGAGAGTCGGACTCTGAGCGCCCTCATAAAAGCGGTGGCAGCTAAAATAGGAAAAGCCCACATGGCATAGGAAAAATGGTACGTATTTTAACCTACGTCTGTATCTAAGATGCCGCTTTTATGAGAGTCAGTCTCACTGAGTTGCTCAGTGACTCTAATTATCTACTCACTGATCCACAGATCACAGATTGATTTCTGTACTTGGTTCCTAAAGGCGTCTATTGCAACATGCAGCAAAGAAACTAACACGATGACTCTTAGAGTATAGGTATATATGTAACTATGTGGATGGCAGTATTAAACTCGTGGGAAGATCTCTCGAGTTCCTTTTAACAGAACCAAGAACAAACATACGGTATTATTGTTTTCTTTCCACTAACTTAGATCTACTCAGTGAGTAAAAGCGGGGAGGGTCAGAGCACTAAAACCGGAAAGGAAAGTGGCATAGGAAATCCGGTACACGCTACATTATTCTACTCCGCACTTAGGGTACAGTAGTACTCAAGTCCCCGCTTTATTTCTGGAACGGAGTCTGTCCTTGTCTTATAAACACGAACTGGTTTCTTGTATCTTCTTTTTCTTCTATCCATCTCATCTCCACCAATTCTATTGCTTCTCATTATCACTATCTCATCATGGCACACACAATTCGCTGGGGTATCATGGGTATGTTTTTGCTTCTCTATTACCATCAAACTAAAAAGCTAACCAATTCAATAGCCACTGGCTGGATCGCAACGAGTACGCTATAACCCTCTAGACCCAACCCGAGAAAACACAATCAATAATCTAATCTAACAATTCCATCAGCATTCGTCCGCGACCTCCTCAAAGACCCCAAAGCCCGCAACGCCCCGGACATATCCCACCAAATCACCGCCGTCGCCTCCTCCTCCTCGCAAGAAAAAGCAACCCAATTCATCTCAACCCTCAACATCCCACCCCCTGCACCGCCTATGCCACCTACACCGACCTCGTCGCAGACCCCAACGTCGACGTCATCTACGTCGCAACCCCGCACTCGCATCATTTCCAGAATGTCATGCTTGCCCTGCACGCGGGGAAACATGTGCTCTGCGAAAAGGCGTTTACGGTTAATGCGGCGCAGGCGAAGATTCTTGTTGAGACTGCGAGGGAGAAGGGTCTTTTCTTGATGGAGGCGGTTTGGACGCGGTTTTTCCCGTTGAGTGTCCAGGTTAGGGATATTATTCAGAGTGGGGAGATTGGGGGAGGTGTTGAGGACGGTGGCGGATACGAGCTTTGGTGATGATGTGGAGGGGAAGTGGGGGACTACACATCGTATGGTTAATCCGGATTTGGCGGGGGGTGCGTTGTTGGATTGTAAGTTTTACACAGATGATGATATCTTGATATCGAGATCGAGATTGAGATTGAGACTACATGGTCAGCTGTGCTAACATCTCTTTCCAGTGGGAATCTACTCTCTAACCTGGGTCTTCCAAACCCTCTACCACACCCTCCCCAAATCCCAACGCAAACCACCGACAGTCACCTCCCAAATGACCCCCTACCACCTCACGGGCGCCGATGAATCAACCACAATCCTCCTAACATTCCCAACCAGTACACCTTCCAACGACAAACCACCCCGCATGTCCCACGGCATCGCAATGACCAACATCCGCGTCTCCGGCGACCCCGATGAACAAGGCACGTCGGGGCCGAACATTCGTATCCAGGGGACGAAGGGCGAGATTCAGGTCTTTGGGTATCCGTTCCGTCCGACGAAGTATCGTGTTATTCCGAAGAAGGGTGTTGAGGGTGCAGGGGAGGTGAGGGATGTGGAGTGTGGATTCCCGGATGGCGGGCATGGGATGGCGTGGGAGGCGGATGAGGTTGCCAGGTGTTTGAGGGATGGGAAGGTTGAGAGTGAGGGGATGTCTTGGGAGGAGAGTATTGTTATTATGGAGGTTATGGATGAGGTTAGACGGCAGGGGGGGTTGGTGTATCCGGCTAAGATTGAGTCGACGGAGTATCCGTTGGAGTTGTAGATATTAAATGATAGATGCTAGATGGTTGTGTGTGGAGGAGGAGAGAGAGGATAGTGTGGATAGATAGATGAAAAGAATTGAATAAATACATTGTGTTTGTGATTACAACTTTTGAAAGTTGGAATATTAACATGAGATTGGATATTATTAGAGGACTATCTAGGACACTATTCGCACTATTCCGATGGGGAGTTCCTATTTTAGCTGCCGCCGCTTTTATGAGGGCGTTCAAAGTCAGACTCACTGGTAATTTCAGTCCGGGAATCCGAGTAATCAGTAAGTGCTCAATGGGTCTGATTGGCTGCCCAGATATTTATCAAAGGCATCTAACTTATCTACATATTACTTATTTGGTTAGTTACATAGTACTTTTGCATAGTCACTGTAAGATCTGTGCCTAACTAGTACATATTAGGCTGCTCTCCTGACGCGCAGCTCCGAAACCGTTGTGGCGCCTCGGCGGAGTCTAGCATAGCCATGACTGGCCGCGACACCCCTCGGTTAAGCTTCCTAGTAGACTTGATACGCTACTGAATGCGTCCTCCATTTCAGTCTATAACTTCCTTCGAATATCCCTTAAATCTGGACTGTCTACCATCAAGTAAGTGGCTGTTTCTTATGCACCTCACACTCACTTGTCGTCATCACGGAAGCCACAGGTTTCGGCGTAAGTAGATAACCAATTGTGGCATATGCGTAGCTGTGTTCTGGTTCCTGCGCAGGCCCCTATGATACTGTAGTTCTCTCGTGGGTTGCTGATAGGGTGCCGTTGGTCTTCTATCGATGAACACCCCCCCGCCTTTGCTGGATGACCCGCATTTCCGCCCCCACGGATTATATTGCATTGATTGCGGATATTACCGCGAAGGTGCACGAGCGGGCAGAAAGGGTGGAATTCGCTAATAGCCACGACAGTATTCCCCTTTTGTTTACTATTACTTTGATGTTACAGTGACCATATACCTAGGAATCAAACCGCAGGTCAAGTTATTGTGGCAGAATCGGTAGAATGTTGACTCATCAATGGCTGCTGTCTACGGAGACAGGAGGAAGCTACAGAAAGGCCGTAGCGTACAAGACGGGGTCTGGCCGTTACAGCCTTGCAAATAATTTGACGATACAGGAATAGCCAATTAGCAAACTCGGATTGTTTCTTGCCAAGTCCTTTAGTGATTAGCCGTTGGAAACTAGCATAAGCCACGGTAATTATTGATAATAGGAACATTGTAACGAGTGGCCCTCCGGGGTTTCGGGCGCCGGAAGACACCGGCTATGTCTCTTCTGACCTATAATTTTCACCATCACTTGGATTTGTTTCTTCATTCGGATGCTGGCCTGGAACCCGCTAGAACTGGGCATCCGGAAGTAGCAGCGGAGGCATCGACAGCCTCTCCCTTGTGTTCCCGCGCAATTTGTCGCATCATGTCCATAGGGTCATACCAAACGTCGATCTTCTCCAGCTGAAGTCCCTCATTAACCTTGGCGATGACAATACCAACGATATCAATCAGTCCACCATGTGCTTTTATCTTTACACTCTCACCGCGGCTAAGGAGAAAAAACCTAGTCAGCGGCCCCCCTCTCGTCGAAGAATTAGCTAGCATGGATGGCAGTGGCACTTACTCATTGTTTCCGATATAGTCATTGACCATATATCCCCAGTGCCTCCACTTGAAGATCACCACCGGTGGGCCACTGTACACTTCCTTGACCTCCCAGGCAAAGGTCGGCATCATACGCTTGAATGCCTTGTGGCTGGTCTCGAAGTCGTTGTTGATGGGGTCATAGTACGAGCTAGACGTTAAGAGAGCATTGTAGGTGCCAACCTTAAGCATATGTTCTCCGGATTGGGGTTCACCCCCGTTCAGAGAGAAGGTGTAGGTTTTGCGATCGATGGTCCGCCAATCGTCTAGGGAGGTTTTGAAGGAGGCTTCGATTTCCCAGTTCTTCACGAGTTTCTCAACGAGATCCGGCAAACTTTTGGCCTCGTGGGACATGGTTTTGGCTACGGATTTTGAAGTCAGTGGATGGATCATGGGTAGATCGGACCGAAGATTCATCCATGGAACTTACTCTCTTGATAGAACGCCCGGGTCTTGGAGTAGTCGGGGGCCTTTCCATATCGCCATGAAGCCTCATCATCCTTTAGGACTGCATTGTCGTCAAGAACAAAATCAGGGAGTGTTTGTTCGTTGGCCATTTTGAGGAAACTTCTCAGGGTTGAAGGAGGGTAGGGGCGAAGAACTAGGGTAAACTGACGGCAAGGTATTGGGGGCTCAATGTCTATATATAATCTGAGCCCCTCTTAAGTTACAGGGAAGTCATTTTAATTAGTTCTGATGACAGGGCCGCGACTTCCTGTCCCCTGTCTAACACGGGAGAATTTGATGCGGCGGATAGCACCTTTCCCAATTCGCTCATAGTCGATACTCTAGGATGATTTAACCAATCCTGAGCCATGCAGACCACGTTGTAACGTAAGTAGTAATATTCCTTGATATTATCGCCTCGGTTAGAGAGTTGTTACACTCACCGGACAGCCGGTAAACCTAACGGCTTTCCCATATGCGTAGCATCCTACCAGCCTCTTGTTCGCGAATCGCTGCCCGCTTCAATCCAATCTTAACGTTAGTTCTCATATAGGCAGCGCAGCCCCAAACGGGAAAGAGGAAATAATCCTTATTGAAAAGTCCAATACCCTGCCTGGATGAATCCAGAGACCCAGGGTGGGCGACCTTTCGTGCTGAGTTACATTAATTTAATCTGAAATTTTCAACAGGGATGTCGTTCTTGGTAATTTTTGATACTATTGCCTCATCAATCCTGCTGCCTCAATTGTCACGTGCGGGCACATGTTAGCAATACAGTACGCCCCCGACGATTGGATAGGTATGTAGTGGGGAATTTGCTGGAAGACTAATTGGACACGGTTGTTTGGAGGTTTGAAACTACAACCCCACGAGTCCTTGGAGTTGCTTGAGCTTCAGCTTTTCTGACATCAAAGCTCATTTAGAAGGTAAGTAATCAGATCCCAGGAAGGCCGCTTCTCAAGTACACAAAGGGGAACACTGAAGATTCCCGATTATAGTACCTAGGCATGCTCAATCTTCAGCATCGGGTACTTCATTCAGTCGCACTGAATAACTACACCCCGTCCGTTGAGAGGAATGCTCACTACCACGTCGCTAATGTGAAAGTGATGTTCGTGTATACGGCTGCCCGATCAGAGTGCTCAGAGACGTGCTTTTATCTGCCGAGTGAGCAAAAGCGGCGAGAGTCTGTGCACTAAAACGGAAACGGAGAGCTAAGCCGTGGCATAGGAAATCCGGTTCGTAGGTAGAAATTAGAATGTAGACATGGTATATTAGATATCTGATGTCACACAGTGCCTTCTTACTCAGAGCTTCTACTTTAAGTATAGAAAGCTGGTTAAATATTTTCTCTACAACTAGTTTATCGTAGTTGAATACAGATTGGCCATTGCAGGCGACAGTGATTGGGTACCACAACAAGTACACATACTATACATGACCTTGAGAGACAATTATTCTGCGTCTATATGCGAACGGTATCACCAAGTCCCTCGCTCCTCATGTGCTCCCCAACCAAGCCCAAAACAAAAGAAATCAGAAAACAAAAAAACAAACAACATGCGCGAGCACACAGGGACGAAACCCGACTGGTTAAACTCGTCCACCCATCCAGCCACTCTTTGACCGACAGGTTTTGCGCGCTTTCAAGAAATGGCGCGCTTTTGTTTTGTTCACACCCTAAGCACAGAAATCTTTCCTCCCAATTGAGTTCGCCCCTCTTTGCTTTACTGGGTCTTGTTGAACACACCCAGAAGGCTCTTCCACACCTGACCAGGCTCCTGGCTGGCATCAATGCCGCGCCAGATACCGGTCTTCTTGTAGTACTCGCAGACGGGCGAGGTCTGGGCGTGATAGGTGACCAGACGCTTGCTGAGGGTCTCGGCGTTGTCGTCGGAACGCTGGATCAGAGGCTCGCCGGTGACATCGTCAACCATGTCCTTCTTGGGAGGGTTGAAGATCTTGTGGTACGAGCGGCCCGAGGCCGGGTGCACCAGACGGCCGGTGATACGGGCCACAAGCAGGGCGTCGTCGATCTGCAGCTCAATGGCGTGCTGGAGAGGGAGCTTGCGGGAGGAGAGCATGTCATCCAGACGCTCGGCCTGGGCGACGGTGCGAGGGAAGCCGTCCAGAATGAAGCTAGAAATAGCAATGCGTGTTAGTTCAGAGGTCTCGAAAAGTTGGTTTTCTGAGGGAAAGGGAGGAGCATATCCTACCCGTTCTTGCACTCGGCGTTGTTGTCCAGCTCGCTCTTGATCATGTTCACCATGATCTCGTCGCTGACAAGACCACCCTGGTCCATGATCTTCTTAGCCTCCTTGCCGAGCTCGGTCTTCTTAGCGACCTGTGACCGCAACATGTCTCCGGTAGCCTATTCAGGAAGACAAAAATGTCAGCGAACAATGCGCGCGCTACATTAGACCAAATGCAGAGCGGCTACTTACCAGGTGGCACGCGCAGAACTTGTCCTTGATGTTCGGGGCCTGAGTACCCTTGCCTGCAGAAATGAAAAAAAAAATCGCATTAACACAGCTCATCCGGGTCTAATTGTAATCTTCCAATTCCCATACCAGCACCAGGAGGACCCATGAGAATAACACGGATCTGCTCTGTCACGGACTTGGGCTTGGAGCCGGTCAGACGGCCCTCGAGCTCGATGACGCGGGCCTCCAGCTTGCCAATAGTGTCCTTGAGACCGGAAACGACATCGTCGGTAATTGGTGCCATTGTGAGAATGTGTAGAGGAGGGGAGAGGTCTGGCGGAGTCGAGAAGTACAGAACGGAGGAAGGGAAAGACTTGGAGGACGGAGAGACGGAGAAATGGAAGGGAAGGAAACTTAGCGCCCGAGGTTCGGAGCAACAAGTTGCGGGCGACAGCCGCGACACTTTACTTTCGCCAGAAATGCATCTGACAGACCGAAAGTATGTAGTTGGGGAGGATGTGGTTGTAAATTGGTTTAGATAGAGTCAATTCGTCTAGGATAATTGAGTCCAATTCTTCTTTATTACAATTGTTAATTGTTATTACGACTATCATCCTAATTCTGGCCAGCTCAACATGTTCCCCAACAGTCAAACAGACCGAAAACTGGGCATGGCTTACCTCATCTCACTAGCCACAGTTGTGTGGCGCATGTCCGTGGCGCAGGCTAGAAGCTCTCGGAGCATCATCGTTCCTGTTCCCCAAGTTGAATACCAACACACCTTCCAACCCCCCATCGATCCCCGTTCTATCCTTCAGCAACCTTGTTTTTTCCGTCGGTAACTGCTGTCCAAGCTTCTACATCTCACTGACCCTCTCGCCCTCCACATCGTCGCCATGCCTGCCACCACGGCGGACACGCTATCCCTCGTCAACCGCTCCGTCACGGTTGCCCCGTTAGTCCTGCTCTCCGTCGCCGATCATTACGGGCGCACAGCCAAGGGCACTCGGAAACGTGTCGTTGGTGTACTGCTGGGTGAGAACTCGGGCAATAATGTGCGCGTATCCAACAGCTTCGCAGGTATGTCCTAAGCTCTTCTGTTGCTCGTCAACAAAAGCTCGTCCCGCAATTGAGGCTGACCAGGTCTGGATTCGCCCGCATCTAGTTCCGTTCGAGGAGGATGAGAAGGACCCATCGGTTTGGTTCTTGGATCACAATTTCGTCGAGTCGATGAGGGATATGTTCAAGAAGATCAATGCTCGGGAGAAGCTGGTTGGCTGGTATCACTCTGGCCCGAAGCTGCGTGCTTCTGATCTGGAGATCAATGAGCTCTTCAAGAAATACACCCCGAACCCCTTGTTGGTGATTGTCGATGTACAGCCCAAGGAGGTCGGCGTGCCTACAGATGCCTACTTTGCTGTGGATGAGATTAAGGATGTAAGTTGATCGTCAAAAGCACTGGCTATGACAAACATATGAGGCTAACCTATTACCACTTTTTCTACTTCAGGACGGCACCACAACCTCTCGCACTTTCGTACACACACCATCGATAATCGAGGCCGAAGAGGCCGAGGAGATTGGCGTGGAGCACTTGCTCCGAGACATCAGAGACGTCGCCGTCGGCACGCTTTCCACCCGCATCACGTCACAGCTTCAGTCATTGCAAGGATTGCACCTCCGGCTGCGTGACATTGGCCGATATCTCCAGAAGGTCCTCGACCACGAACTCCCCGTCAACCACGCTATCCTGGGTAACCTCCAGGACGTCTTCAACCTCCTCCCCAACCTGTCTACGCCATCGGCCACACAACGGATCAGTGGTCAGGAGACACAAACCGAGAACAGCGAACTGGCTCGGGCGATGAGTGTGAAGACCAATGACCAGTTGATGGCCATTTACATCAGCAGTCTGATCCGCGCTATCACGGCATTCCACGATCTGATCGAGAACAAGATCCAGAACCGACAGCAGCAGGAGGAGAGTGACTCGAAGCGGGAGCAGGAGATCAATGCGGCCAAGGGTGAGAAGGACGGCAAGAAGGCCAATGGCTCGGCGACGGGCGAGCAAAAGGAGGAGCAGGACAGCTCTGACAAGAGCAAGAAGAAGAGCTAAGCTTGATTCTCCTTGCTCTTGTTCTTGGAGATTATGTTGTCTCTTTCCCCCTCTTTCTCGCCCCGCTTAGAGAGGAATCAATGCTCCGCCAATATGTTATGACCGCTTTAGAACTGCATCTGCTTGGCAGTGTATAGTACGGAATAATCAAGGATATGACCTGGTGGCTGTTGACTGTTGACAATCTTCCCTTCTTCACCGCCACTGCTGTTTGCTTCGGGCTTACTTTTAGCGTTGCCCTGTTCAGCCCGTAATCACCGTAATAAATCGAGTACCGATTCGATCCTCTTCTTTGCAGGGCCCGTTCACCAGATTTGTGGGTTTGTGGATTCAACCTGCAGAATTTCATCATCATGGCTGGCTGACAAGCGTGTTCATGCCGAACGTGTGGCGTCGTAGAAAAACAGTTCATCCCAGAACGCCTCGCTTCACCATCTCTTGCTTCGAACCAGCGGAGTAAAATCTCATCCCGCCATTGATCAAAATATCCGATAGGCCAGGAGATTTTCAAAGAGGTCGATGTCGTCAATACATATGCATTTGCCAAAATCAAAACCAAGCCAAATCCTAATAAAATCGGTTTAACCACCCCATCCCGCACACCACCCAGCCAATTCTTCCATCGAAACATCAACACCCCGGTCCTCATCATCATCGCCATCCCCGAATAACCCCGGACACCGCGCAAACAGTACACAGGCGAGAATATGCTTGCATGCTGGCGGCGAATCCCGGTCGGTAGGACAAGTCAATGTCCCACCGAAGGGGTAGACTGCAGATGCAGACTCGGGCGCAGATGTAGATGCAAATGTGGGCGCAGATGTAAATGCAGATCCATCGTCCCTGTCACGCAGCATTGCAGTGTTGGATGGAGGAGGCGAGCTGAACTTGAACCTGGGGCTGGGAATTGGATCGGGCTTGGAGACAAAGTGTAGACGGGATTCTAGATCACGGAATGTGGAGAGCGTGAAGGTGGGGCATGTGCAGTTCCAGGCGTTTAGGCGGACTTCGTAGACTTTTTGTGGTTGTTGTATGGTGGTGTATGTTGACGTTGATGTCGTAGTTGATGATGCCGGTGCTGCTCCGATGGGGTATGCAGGGGCTGACGAAGCGGATGTTACCAGAAAGAGAAATAGATCCTCTTTGAGTGTATCCTCGGGTTTGGTATCGTCCAGTGTAGTTTGATTGATTGCTGTGTTTGATTCATCGTGTTGTATCTCTTTATTATTCCCCGGGTGGCCCTCCTGGGTAGATGCCGATGCCGATGGTACGGCATTGACTTTGTCCCCGCGCACTACAAGCCTCTGCACGAGCCTCCGGTCCAGGATGTCCAGGGCTGGGAGGAGATCATTGGGGAAGAGACAGTGTAATGTGAGTAGTAGTGGTTTGACTCTGGCGAGTTGGGATGGTGAGAGTCGTGATAGTGCGTTTTGCGGTGGCTTCGGCTGGTGGGTGCTTTGTGTCCTGGGCGGGTCTAGTTCAGCTGGGGTGTTTCTGGGTAGATCCGCTTGGAATCTGGCCAGCTCGTTGATGAGACGGTCGATGAAGCCTGCTGAGCTTGGGAGGTTGTGTAGATTTGATTCTTGTTCCATGTTTGATCGGGTAGGCATTTGCTGAAGGGTGGGAAGAGGGAGAGGTGCAAGCGGGTCGGAAGACGATGTTGAGACGGCCAGCTCTATACAAGCCACGCCTCGACATTCTCTTGCAAAATATGTCGATGTGTTGGAGGCATGTTTTATATGTCTATTCTGGATAGATTCATGCTTGAAAATTGACATTGTGATTCAATAAATCCAAACTAACTCGTTACCTCCCAAAATATATATCAAACCAGCAACACTCTGTATAACTCCAACAAAAACACGACAACAAGAAAGAAAAGCCATATTCACCACCATCAAACCTCCAACAAATTCACTTCCGCACACTCTTCTTTGGAGCAGTCTTCCTCGGGGCAGTTTGCTTCGGAGCATCCCTCTTCACTACCCGACCAGGACTGCGAGGCGAGATCTTCTCCAGCTGTCCCTTCTTCCCATTGACCAGCTCCGAGGAAGGCTTCTTCTCCAAGATCCCTGCCTTGGGATTGATCTTGACAATCTTGACTGGTTTTGGGGGAACCGCATCAGACGCTTGTTTCGAAGTGGCCACGCTTCTAGTGATAGGTCTTCTTCCCGCAGAGGCGCGTCGCCGAGAGTCCTTCAATTCATTCCAGAGCATTCCCTTGACATGAACCTTCAAGGTAGTCACCCCAGTGTTGGTGGTAAACCTCACCTCCAGAGTACCACGCTGCTTCTCATCCAGCTCGATTTCAGTCTCGTCGTATTGCTGCACAACCCTGGGTGCCTGGGGACGTCCCGCAGCATTCGTCCCATTGACTGGAACAGGATCGATGTCCATGGTACCATCGGGTTGTGCGGGCGCCTCGTCGATTTCAATGCTACTATGGCTTCCTGCTGACGTCTTATCGATTTCCATCTCACCATCGATTTTGGCTGGTTCAGGATCACTGTATTTGGCATTTTGAAGAGATTCCTTCAAAGAAATCTCCGGACCCCGAGTCACCAGAGGAAGCCGACGGTATGTAAAGATATACGCAGTTTCCCGGATGATCCTTGTGCCGGCCATCTCCCCGAAGGACTCGTAGGTGCGGAGGTGTGTGTCATCGGTGAGAGTCCAAGTTCCATTCTCACTCTTGACTACAGCCATATAATGGCCCCCATCCGTAGTCTCTGATTGGTGTAGTATCACAGACGAAAGCACATACTTGATATCCTTCCTGATACCGCCAAGTCTAGGATCCAGCCACTCTTTTTTGATGATAGTTTCTTCTGGAAAGTCAATTTGTGAATTGATCTTGAATCTTTCAGTTTCTCCGGGTCTTGTGTCCCGTTCGCCGATTCTCCCGAGATGGACAATTAGGACCTCTGGTACTTCGGTAAGGACTAACTCCGCCTCCAGGGGGTTTGCTTCGCAGGCAATGCACATAGCGTCTATCACTTCTTTGTCAAAGGAGTCCTCGATCGCCTGTTCGAGTGTCTGGCTATCTTGAACCTCAGGGAACTGGACTGTCAAGAGAGGAAAGGAATCGAGGTTAGATGCTGTATTGCCACAGCCCTTGTCACCAGTACATGTCTTGTGATCAAAAGCGTGGATAGTGATCATATCGTTCAGTGAATCAAGTCTATGGAACAACGATGTTGGTATCATGATAACCAGATAAAAGGCCCTTTGGGAATAGTCGTACTTACAGCGGCCCCGAGAGATCTTCCGAGAGTTGCTTTAGAATCTCAACGACGAACTCGAGAACATCTTGTGGGCCATAACGGTCAGAGCCATCCTGAGGCTGACGATCAAGCCAGTCCTAGAATATCACGTCCCAGAAATCATCCACAGCAACTCCAAAATCCTCTTTGTCACTCGTCGGATCCCAAAATGCGTCAAGCAGATCATGCAGCCGACACAATTTGCATCGTGTATCCTCGTCCTCGGTGGTATCGAGGTCTCTTCCATTCGGGCAGTCCCCTTGGTCATCGACGTGCGCTTTTACACACAGATGTACCCAGTTCAGGAATACAGGTAGATGGAACAGCATCTGCAGGATCGCATTTCGGTAACAGCTCACACCGTCGGTGTTTTCGAACCCCTTGAGTGTCTTGGCGGTTTTCCAATGATTTTCCCATTGAGGACTTGGAACGACCTGTGTCTTCATTAGAATCGTGAATGGTACACGGCGAAATGGGAGGACTTACTGCACGGGTGGGTGGCATTTTGACAAGACTCGAAGGAAAAAACGTGTATTCAAAGCGAGATTCTTGGAGATAGCTATGACAGCTTGGAAGTGAAGGATGTATAAACAGAAATCTCTCTGGTAGATTTGGGAGGCATGGACACTCGGTTTATCTTGTTTCCAAGGGAGAGCCACCCTCTCGTTGCGTGTGGTGAATTCTTTGTTCTTTGACCTTTGGTCATTACGGAAATGGAGAGTTTAGGTTGAGGACTGGGGCTGAGATGGTACACGAAAATGCTGTTCATTGTTGACAGGGATACTAGGTACAAAGAAAGCAAAGAGAGGAATTCTGGTTCACTTGGGGCCTTTGAGCTATGTATAAATCAGATTCCATCACTTTCCTGAGGCGCACTCTTTGCGACAGATTGTCGTGGCTCACACAGCGAACTATGGAGGTCCCGGTTATGCTATTAGCGCTCTCAGATGCTTTGTTCAAAGAAAGTCATCGACAAGAGACTTGAAGGTGGCATGCCAAGAAAGGAAAAAGAATGAATAGGAATTACTATGGGTTTTCTCACTGGGCTAAAAGACGCCCTGCTATTGTTTCAAGTCGTCGACAAAATAGCGCTGCCAAGCCGAACAGAGAGATGGTATCGGATTCTATGGCTTCGCAGTGCAGGCAAAGAAACGCAAGTCCGACATGGACAGTTTCGAGATCACGAGGGTTGTTTCATGGGTAGAATGTGTGGTTCCAATCCATCAAAGAGGAAGCAACCGCCGTAGCTAAGAAAGGAGAATGTACTAAGTCACTTTTCTTTGTCTGTTCTTCTATACCTTCCAAGTATTCTACCTATGATACTACATTGCCTTTTCAGCGAGGAATCCAGATTCTTTCTCATAGAATGATCCTCAAAAAGATCATTCATGTTCTACATAATTTTGTAGCATACTGGACTGTACTACCGGCTACTCCCCTCACATAGAATCTATCATGGCATTGGCCATTCATTCACCGGTACCTGAAGTGTCCTGAACCATGAATCCATTCAGGCACCACCAAACTCCGTCCTTGCCACGTCTACCCAACAACCCAATTACTACCAGTCCATGTTACATGCCCCCATCAGGCCCCCGAGGTGATCTATCGCCTGTCACTTTCCAACCCCCCCAAGCCCAATTTCCATTCTCTCCCTCTCAACCCCCTGCAATTTCACGCCCTGCCGTGGCAGAGGCGGTTGTGGTTGTCAGATCCCGAACCGTGGATTAGCCACTCTCCCGTGAATAAAGATCAACGGGTTGGACTCCGCAATGGTCCAGAAGCTAGGAATCTGGATCCCTAACCCCCGACAAGGTCTAGACTCTTCTTTCCCCCTTCTCAAGCCTCGCTGCTGTCAGGGCTTTAATTGTGACTCGTTTTCGCTTCTCTCCGATCGTTTCGATTTGGAAGGAGTCTAGTCACCGACTGGGCTTTGAAGCTTGGATGGTGATGTGAGGCGTCAACCTGTCAGTCGTAAGGTTGTGATGATCGACCGTGCTGCTACTGGAATGGGGATGTGGCGAAACGGTATGGCAGGTTGTCTGCGAACTAACGGTCAACTGATAGTCAGTCATTGATATTATTAGTAGTACGAAGTACATATACGTACTCGTCCTGTGGATGGCAAATGGCAAATGTACCAGGACTTTATTCCAGTAGTACCTTTCAGCCCGGGGAGAAAAGAGCAATATTAACTATGAACCGGTTCTTGCTTCATGGTTCCTGGATGAAGTACATAGTTGACCAAGTTTACTGGGTATTACGATCACTGCCATGAATCATGACTTGCTGCTACCCATCTGCACCTCTACGCCGTCCTTCATACAAAGCTTGAGTATGTGAGTGGTCATAGGTACGGAGTTATTATCCATAGAGCCACCATCAACTCCACTCCAAACGAGGCCAAGCCCCCATCCCGTCCATTGTACTGTACTTGCCCTGGTTATTCCTCCATACACCTCTATCTACGCATTAACTATCTACAAAAACGGAGTAACAAACAACACTCATCAATACAATCATCTCCGAGTCTAGACAACGCTCATCAC
This sequence comes from Penicillium subrubescens, assembly GCF_028828155.1. Classification (NCBI taxonomy): domain Eukaryota; kingdom Fungi; phylum Ascomycota; class Eurotiomycetes; order Eurotiales; family Aspergillaceae; genus Penicillium; species Penicillium subrubescens. The sequence continues at coordinate 1,243,696 of NW_026643151.1, read as the reverse complement.
AATTGAAAAAAGGAATAATCAAGTAGAAGAGGGGAATAACAAGTGGGCAGGTCAATTTCCCCACAAGGCAAAAGGAGTGTTTCAGGTGAAGCCCCTCCCCAAACCCAACCCACCCTCGGAGGGCAGGATCCAAGGACTCGGCCGGATCTCGCATTTCGATCGAACTTAATGCGAGCGACCAATTAATTCCTGCCGGGTTGCATACAATACTGTAAGAACAGTAGGTTTTTTCGTCAGGCTGCGCTCCACTTTGGAGGAGGGGTGGGGGGGTTGTTAGGCGGGCTAGCACTTTGATGATGTACAGCTGTGGGCTTGCGCTACGGAGGCTTCCCGCTATTTTACTCGTCTTGGGGGGTCTTGGAGGTCCGTAGGGGTGCATAAGTGTATCTGAATTGCATGTATGCCGAGTACTGACTAGACTAATCGGTATGCTAGTAACTTAGTTGCTAATGCAGGTTGGTTGTTCAACTCTTGCCTATTTCCTGGTAGGGCAAAAAGTGCGTCTTTGCCGCCGCGGCTCCCTCGCTGAATGCTGTAGTCATTTGGCGGTCCTGCTATTCAGTTTGTTATGCTATGTAGTGTGATTTTGTTCGATGATTTTCTTGTTATTTTCCGAGGCGAGGCTCTTCCATAGCCATTTATTAGTCGAGGATAGAGGCATACCGTGTCGGTATTTCCGAGGTAACAACTTAATCTATGTATCATCTTTGTATATATATGTAGCTCGTCTTTTCGTATCTAGGCTTCTGACTAGGTTTTCGGAAAAGCTAAAATATTGAGCTTCGAGCTTACAGCTACAGCTACAGCTCCAGCCGTAGCTGAAGCTGAAGCTGGGTGAGTTACGGGTGAGAAACTCAGCCGCGAACTACGGAGTATACCTCCTTTAGACCTCAACCTGACTTATTCATGTACTCCATAAAGTAAATACGATAGGAGGATCCTCGAGGTCTCAAGACTGACACAATGTTTTACTTTGTTCTCCATTCGCCTGTCCACGTCTTTGAGCTCCTCCAGTCCACATCGTCTATCTTAGCAGATCACTGTACCTTTGTACACCTAACTCTCTCTATAATTATCCCCCCAACAATACTTAGATACTTCATCTCCTACGATTGCCCATGACAGCAGCGTTCCTCGCGTCTACCGAAGACCCACTGTTGCGCACTGCCCCATGAAAAACGGTTTGGGCGCCACTTTTTTTCAGCTCTGCCACTTGCATGCCTTTGATTGAATGTGGACCCCCTCCCCTCTCCCCGTCGTTCTCGTCGGCCCTTCCGAGAAATCTCCCTTTGGTGTATGGAGGTTGGAGGTTGGAGGTTGGAGTAATTTTTGTTTCTTTTTTTTTTTTGCTTTTTTATTATTCCCCCTTGTTCTCAATCTCCTCGTGTTTCTAGTTCGTGGAATGAACTGGGACTTAAACCCTAGTTTGGGGGTGTTCCGATCGATTGGATTAGGATTATATTACGGGAAATTATAAAGTAATATATTGTGAGATTGCTTTGGCGTGAATGGCGGGATGGTCGGTCGATTTTGATTATTAGCATTCTATTTCCCGTGATTCCTATTGCTCGTCGGCAAGTATTGATGATGATGATCGGAATAGATTAAATTTGTCGGTCAATCCTGATTACTTACAGTAGTGTCCTTTCTTAGCCGTGAAACGAATGCGAAATTGAAGTGTCAGGAAAAATAAAATGTAAAAAACCGGACATTATTCTTTCCATCAAAGTGGATAGATGAGTCGGACATTTGGGGGCGATCAGCGATCACTGCGCAATGGTATGTAAATATAGAACGATCGCCCAATCGTTGATTTAGATTCTCTTAATGATGATTTCCTGGACCCTCTTCCTCTTACTCTACAGAGTAGACTTAGTATGTACTGTACTTGCTCAGACTCGCTCGCTCGCTCTCTTCTCAGCTTGGCTCGGCTGCCTACCACTTAAGTCATAGTTCCACGATGATCCAACGTTAGCCCGCGCTTCCCTGTCGCACTGGCCCCACTCTCCACCGTTGAAGCGTTGTGGCCGTGCTGGGCTTGCAGGATGGTTTGTCCAGGGTGCGGTAGCGGGTATCGGCCAGCCAGTTATATTCGGCTCGTCGATTAAATGACGGTGTGAGGCTGTTGCCTCGTCAGTGGCCGTGCCACTTTGGCTTGGACAGGGTCGCATTTCGAACCTGTTCTTTGGAGGAGACTGGCGGGGTACAAAATGTACATAGCGTATATACCTGTACAGGTTGTGATGATAATGCTACTGCGTTGCTTTATTGCTGGCTATACATAGCTGATATAGCTAGTTCTCTCGGTGCTACGGAGTAGAGGGATCATCCCTCTTGTCTTGCATGCTTCCCCTCCTCGGACCCCCCAAACGATAGGCGATAGACGGGATCGTCACGGATCGTCCTCGCTTCGGACCAGGATGGCCTACTGTGTAGTGCGAGCTGTGGGCACCGTTGCCCCAGTTTTCCCTTTGTTATGATTACTTCAACTATTTGTCTCTTGTCCTCATCGGGGTATGCCATCGTCGTCACGATAGATGCCGAACGGCATTGGACTGAGGTCTAGCATACTAACACCCAGGGACCCCCGCGCGGAGCGGATCTTCGCTTCGGATGAGGGGTTACTCCATTGCTCTAGTTAGTAGTAGTTGAATATGTACGATCTTTCCTAGATTAAGTAGTAGTCAGGAATAGTAACTTAGAATTCCTCACCCCGCGGTAAGTACAGTATCAATAAGTGTCACTACTCTCGAGCAATCGAACAGAGCTAATTATAATCGATATTAAGACATTGTTCGCATCTGTTGTCGTTTGCAGGGAATATCAATAGCTACCACTCTCTTTGCACGGTTGACAGGTTGCATGCTGATCCGCGGCGCATGGACTGAACGGGTGTTTCAGGCAACCCGCTCGGGTCGGCTCCCAGCTTTCTACATATCACCAGGCTTCGGTCATCATTTCATAATAATATTCAAGAAGGGGAATCACCTCGGTAAAACTATGTAGAGAAGAGAGAACTACTGTAGCTGTATATACTATACGCAGTCTAGTTCTTCCAAACTTCGCAGTGGAGAACACGACCATATGAGCTCCAATTTCCACCATACAATCTCCATCCATGGAAAGTAACTAACTAATAACTAAAGAAATTCAAGTTTCCGATCTCGCGGGCTTACTCGGCACCAAGCACAAGCAATCTGCAGTAAGCACAGGACGGGAACTCGTGTTCGAGCCGAGTTGAAGAAATAAACGAAATTATATGCAAGCCTAACCTTGGCTAGGGCCTCCAACATTCAAAGCCCCCCAAAGCCCCCCATTTAACCATCATCACCCCCAAGAACGAACAGTCAGACTCCACCGCCACTTTGCGTAACGGTCGCCTGGCTTTGGCTTGGCAGAGTTGGGCTGTATGGCGGTATGAATTATGGGGTGGCTTTGCCACTTGGGGCTCGTGCCAGTTGTCCCAGCGTTCCAGCATCTTCGAGCGCGCGGTGGTCCAATCACGGAGGATTAGCCCAGTTTTTGGCGGCTGCAGGACGCATAGAGGTTATGCAGGTTGATGGGCGGGCATAAATAAGTGTTGGGATAGTACTATACAGAAATGAGGTTCAGCGGGTAAGGAAGACATTACAATAGGATTCATACATTATATAGATCATCGGCGACATCCGTACGAGATGCGATGAGAAGGGAAGGCTCTCACCAGAATGTTTCTTTAAGATGAAGACTTGGATTTACTATTCGTGGCTCTAATAGTGGCTTGAACCAAGTGTTCACTGTAATACCTGTGCACAATCACTGAGATGAGTTTACTTGGGGAACTAGGCAAGCCTACCAAAGGACACAACAAACTGAGTAACTATAGGTTATGGGAGTAAAATATGTACATACTCACCAAACTATAACCACGGGTCATAGACATTTCTCTCATCTTCTCCTAAGACATTCCCCTTTCTGCTATACCCGAAGTAGTAGTGAACCACATCCATACCTAACCCATCTCCTCTCCCCTTCAATCCCATTGTAATTAGAAAAAAAAAGCAAGAAGCAAGACATTAAATCTCCGAGGTTCCAAACCAAATTCCTCCTTCAGCCCCACCGGTCCCTTAATCTGGTGGGAACGAGTTTCTTCTTTTTACCCGGTCGCGCGAGTCCGCCAAACACCTCCAATTTCCTTAGTTCTCAGTTCCTCCAATACTACGGAGTGCTTAGTAGTGTTAGGTTAAATTATGTGATTAATTATGATTTCCACATGGCTTGAAAAGAGGCGCGAACACGAAAGCCTTCTATTCCCAGTACCAGGAAAAACAAGATAATCATTCTCCACTCTTTAAATGAAGAAAGAAAAAAAAAATATGACAGGCATTAAAATTTGACAGAAGGAGGAAATGCTACCGAACCGCGCTTTAAAGAGAGGGAACGACGGGGCAAGGGGAGATTAATGTGATTGATGGATCATGGATCATGGAACATGGATCATTTAGACGCCTGTTAGGCTGTTGGGTCTAGGGGGAGGAAACCTGAGACCTTAGCTAGCTGCTTAAGTTTAGCCTCGGTCGCGGGTGGACGAACCCTGCACAAGACATTGACCTTGAAGTTTGAGTTAGTGTAGCTAGTGTAGCTTTCATTTCCCTTCGTGGCTCGAGCTTACCGAGGGCGTGAAGAATTGTGTTTATAATGGGATGTATCAATTTCAGGAGAGTAATGGTCAGTTAAGCAAGTCGGGGCTTGCCCTATTCATTGGTCTTGTGCGCGACCGGGAACCCAACACTGAGTACAGTCAGTACTGTACCAGTCAAGGTCGAAGTCTGGAATGATGATGGAATAAACCACGACACCATACCCATAGTGGAACCTGGACCTGGACCTGAACCGGTGACAGCCTGCAGAGCAGAAAAAAACTGGTGAATCATATTCAATCTCCTTGTATGGAGTCCTGGCCTTCTCCATATAAACCTGGGAGATTCTAGACCCAACAGATCAATGGGTCCAATTTCACTCCGGTCTGGGCCCGTTCTCTATCTTTCTCCTTCTCGCCTTCTTGTCTATTCTTCTCTCTTTCCTTCTTAAGCAATGCGAAATTGACATTGCAAGGCCGACCGAGGAACAACTGCGAACGATGGACCGCATCACGGAGAGGGTATTACAGCGTCAAGCTTATCCCGTGTTGAACCGCGACGCAGGCTAGCTTCTGGAAGGCTGCCGTTCCAGAGAAGATGGGTAGGGCGAGATTGTGATTCGGACTGGGAGTGGTGGAACGGTTAATAAGGTAGTTGGAGGAGAAGAATGATTGTTAGTTATAGTAACTTGGGATTTAAATCGTTATTATTGCTGGATAGTGTAGAATTCTAATTGATAAGTACAGTAGAGATGAATAGAGAAGAGTGGAAAGTTCCTAAAGAAGTATCTATGGAACTGAACACATGGCCAAGTCAGTGTCAGTCAGTCGGGTTCCCGGGACCCAAGGGGAAATGGATCCACTATGGAGGCGAAATGAAAAGAAATTGAAAAAAAGGGAAGAATTGCCAGAATTTACAGTAATAGTCAAGAAATTGAAGAACCTCAAATGATGTACTACTAAACCTCCCAGCTCAAGAGCTACGCTACCTATATTACCTATCATAATCATGCACAGTACTTTCTTAAACAGCCAACTAAACCAGCCAAGGCAGACTGGTGCAGCACTCAGACCAGGGTAGACGGGGGTGCAGGCCTGGAGGGGTGGAGGGGGCAAGGGACCAAGGCGCAAGCGCAAGCCCTAAGCAACAAGAAAAATCCCCGAGTGGTTGCACGGGGATGTGAGGCTGCAAACTGTTCGGAAGCGATGCGCTCGAAAGAGGCAACGCAAAAGCCAAAAGTCCACACCTTCAGCCTAGGGTGGGACAGAGGCGAACACGGACATACCCAGGTCCCGGGCCCAATCCACTGAGATTGGATTAGATACCTGCATGAAAGATGGAAGTACTAGCTGACTAGGTACTACTGTATGTACTGTAGCTAGTAGCTAAGTAGGTACTTGGTAGAGAATAACCCCTCTTTCCTGCTAATGTATAACTAATTTTTATTGGGGATAGACTGGTTAGAGCTTTGTGATGGGATCCTTGTCTCTGTGAGTATTATAGGTTCAAGCCTTCAAGATCGAGTGGCGATGGAGAAGAGGAACGTGTCGAGGTGGCTGATAGTTAGGTAGTTAGGAATGTAGTTATGAATGATTATGATATCTACATTATTCATGCCACAGGATGTAGTAGTAGAGAATCAAAAAACTTTCTCCAATAATATAATATACATCCCACATAATCATCACCGGTTTCCCTCTAACCCCTCGTGATGGTCGGTGGAGTCAGTTTCTTGGCTTTCGGGACCAGCAGCACGACACCAAAAGCCGTTGAGCTGCGATCGGCCCCCTCCCGACAAGTGCTGCCTTTTTTCTTTTCTTCTTCTGCCACTTTGCTATTCTTAGTTTAGTTTGGTACTTTATTGGAAATATCTAAATGACCTTGAAGAATAATACCTCATTCTCCTCCTCTACAGTCTCAAGTATTGTTCTTTATTGTTTCCTCTCTCTCTTACTCTCAAGGGTGGCACCCCTGGTTTAGTTTTAGTTGCAACGGCATGGCATTAGGGCGGGATTAGCGTCTGGGCCGGAGCAGCCCGTTACCAACGTTTGTGACTGGTCCGTGCTGTGCCTTTAAAGTGTCCCGTAACCCGTTACGCATCCCTCAATCTCATTTCAGGATGAATGCGGGGCCCGGCTGAGGAAGGGAGGGGGGAACCATGTTCATCGGGGGGAGTCGGTTTTGGAAGAGGGTCTGTTACTCTGTTTGGTTCTCTCTCTCTCTTGGGCTCCTACTATTTCTAGGCTTTTCTTGGGGGTTAGGGCCTCTCTCTTCTTTTTGTTGTTGATTTTGGCCCCTCTTTCCTGAACTTGGTTAGTCGATGCTTGTCGATAGGTCGAATTATTGTTATTATTGTTAGTTCTCGGTTCTTGCTTGTCTTTGTTACTACTACAGTTATGTGCTAATATACTGTAGTCGAACTACGAAGCACTCAGTAAATGAGGATCTATCTCATCTCAAGATTAATCTCGGAGCCGTTCTTCTTCAGACGGAGTGCCCCGACTCCACAACCCGTGTTGGTGGGAAACTTGGAGGGGGAAATGAAGGGCGAAAGCAATCAAGCAATGACCGCCACAGACGGGATTGCAATCAAGATGTGATGTGATTGTATAGTAGTATACGCAGTGAAAAAGATAGTACAGTAGTAGAGTAATAGGTGTAATACTTATTACTACATCGGGACTGTAGAGGGCACAGAGAAAGAGAGGGCAAAGCCGACAGACCAAACGTGGTTTGACCGCTTCACGCCAGCAATCTTTAATTAAAAGCGACAGCGGTGAGTGGATCGGAGATATTACTGTTCTTTAGGGCAGAGCTAGAGCCAGAGCAGAGCAGGGGTATGGAGACTACAGTAGGGTTATATTAATGGTCAACTGTGGTTTCCAGGGAAAGAGACTCCATAGAGTTTTTTTAGGATTATTTATTTATTTATTATTTTTATTTTACTGGATTTTTCCTGATGAAGGAATTAAAATTACTACGGAGGCAGAGGAGGGGGAATAATACTTCGACTAAGTATTATTCAACATACAAACATGATTTCATGATTTCATGCTTTAATCATCCCATAATTTCTGATTTAATTAAGTTCAAATGATTGCTCTGCCTGTCTACCCTAGACTCCACTATTCTCTCTCTCTTTCTTCCTCTCTCTCGCTGTCTCTGTTATTCTTCTTCGATCGCTTCTTGTCCCCGTATCAATTTATCATCTTCGATACGATACTACTAAATCAACTTGGAGTAACTTTGACTGGGACTCACAGACCACAAAAAGTAGTCTATTATATTTCCTTTATGTCCGTCATTGTCCTTATTTGATTCTATTATTTTTACCCCATTTCCCGACCTTATTTTCTCTTTTCCCTTGGGATCGGGACCCAAAAGTGGATTGGGACTCCGTCGTGGTCTAAGACTCTAAGGCTCTCTGGTGGTTCCCACTTTGCTTGTCAACGTCGATCGTTTGGGTTTCATCTTGTTGGTTCTGGACCTTCTTCTCTCCTGTAGAAACACTCGTCTCTATCCCACTCTTCTTTCTACTTTCCTCTTTCCTCTTCCTCTCTTACTTACCACCATCACCACCTCTTCCTCCTTTTGTTCTACCTTCATCTACGACTTCCTTCCTGTCCTTTCCATTCTCTCCCCTCCTCTTTTCCTCCCCTCTTCTTTGCCTTTCGGTGTACTTTGTGACCCCATTTCCACGGTACTCGCTGTACCTGTACCGCGCTTTCTGCCACGCCCTCACGCTCTACTCTGGACGTCACCATTCGTTGCACGAGACCCAGTCCTTTTGAGTTTCTGTTGTGAAGAACCCCCGAATACACAGTTGATCCGGCTTTTTGAATAGCTGCTGGTTGATCAACTGGAGAGTAAAAAAAGAGGACGAAAACAAAGAAGGCAATACTACTACAACGACTATCATCCACCGACCTGGGTCATCCGGAACGAACTGTTGATTGTTGAGTGTCGTCATCCAAAGACTGACCCTAAGATCGCAAGCTTTGGGTTCCATCGTCGACTATTATACTACGACACTATCGCTCCTTCCTTTTCTCCCCATTCTGTCCTTTTCTTTCTCTCTTCCTTCCCTTTCAACCTCAACTCTCTCCCCTCCCCTCTCCCCTTCTCTACCCCCTCCTCCAGCTGGATCTTCTCATTTCTGGAAGGGGGCCAAGTCCTGCCTATCTACTCTCCATCCCGAAAAGACCCGCCAGTTTCCATCGCGCATATGATTGCGTTACAAAATCGGCCTATCTTGCCGCCCGCCAAAGTGGATATCTCACTACTACTCAAGCCCCAAGATGAGGAAGAAGCCCCGGGGATTCATCCCACGCCTCTCTATCCCCCTCGGACGGGCTTCTCAATCCCTCCACCAGTCCCCGCGGCGCCAATCTTGACAACCGCTCCACCAATCTTGACAGGCCCGCCGGCTGTGGCTCCATCATTGATCAAATCCGCTCCAGGTCTTCCGGCAAAGCGTCTACAACCAGCTCATACCGCCGAGTCACCCGCTAAAAAGCAATCTAAGTGGTCGCCCGAGGAGGATGCGCTGATCATCGAGCTGCGGGGCAGTGGGATGAAGTGGGAGGATATCAGCAAACGGTTGCCAGGTCGCAGTGCGATCAGTTGTCGTCTTCACTATCAGAATTATCTGGAACGTCGCAGTGAGTGGGATGAAGATAAGAAGAACAAATTGGCTCGATTATATGAACGGTAAGCCATGAACCCTCGACCGTCTGGGGAGTGTGGATCATAGGATATAAATCACAACCCGGTGGTCGGATGTCCGGAGGAACCATCTCAAAACTAACAGCAACGAGTAGGTTCAAAGCAGAGATGTGGTCCAAGGTCGCCGAAGAAATGGCTATCCCATGGCGGGCCGCAGAGGCCATGCACTGGCAATTGGGAGAGCAAGAGATGGCTCGCCGCGCAGGCGTGGTACCTTTCTCACTATCAAGCACCGCCATCGATCCACCTACCACTCGAACCCGTCGTGCCAGTACCTCTCTAGCTCGTCCTCGAAAGAGCTCTACCTCACGCGCTATCCCAGGCCATTTGCCCGGCCTTCCACCACAATTACCCTCCCTCGAAGAGTTGACAGCCGGTGTCCCCGCGTACGCACCACCTGCCCCGCCTCCGCCACGAGAATTCTATGGCCTTGGACGGCCTCCCGATATGGGAATTCCCCCGCCGGGTCTGATGGGCCCGGGCCCGCATATGGGGATGCCTCCGCGAACTTTGCCCTAAGACGAGATGATGATCACGCCCATACGGCCATTTTTCTTTTTATTTTTTCCTTTGGTTTCTGTTTTTGTCCGCCCTTGGATACGAATTGCATAGCGCCGGTTGGAGGTATACCGTGATTTGTTGGGAGGTCGTGAAATGTATAGAGAATTTGCGTGTCCACCTCCCATGCGCCCATCTTTCTGTTGCGAGAATTTTTCTTTTCCTTTTTTTCTTTTGGTAAAAGAGAGAAGGGAACGACGAGAAAGAATTGCCCTCTTTCTTGGTCGATTTGGGTTGGAAAGGATATATGGAGAGAGGGAATCTCTTGTTTTGGAAACAACGATAGTCGACTCGACCTCCTCCCTCTCCAACTTCCACACATTCCTCACGTTTCGCGCAGGTGACAATGGACTTGTTCTTCAAGGGCTGGCTCCCGAAGTGAACCGTTCCCCATGCCATCATGAATCGTGCTTGTGCGTTGCAATCGCCCACCAATTATCTTTCTCATACCCGGACTCCACCACCACTCCTCCCGCCTGCTCAATATCACGCTCCAACTCCCCGCTCTCATACAGATGATAGTACCGGTGGAACGTCTGATCCTCTTCGCCAGAGCCAGGCTTAGCCCTGCGCACCCACGGCACCATGAGATCCTGCGAGTCTCCCTTATCCCAGCCACGACGACTGTTCTTCTGCTCGAGTGCCCATGCATAGATCAGGATTCGCCCGCCTGGTTGCGTGTCTGAGCCGCGTCTGATGGTCCGCAGAATCTCGGCGATGGCTTCGATTCGCCGCGCTGGGGTGGACATGTGGTGGACTACGGCGATGCAGACGGCAAAGTCGAAGTGCGCATCCCGGTGCGGGAGGTGGAGGATATCGGCCACCACTGCTGAATGGGGTTGATGCTGGACCGCTATCTTGGCCAGGTTTTCGGATCTAGGCACTTGTGTTAGTCATGGGATGCAGATTCCAGAGGTTCTTCCCTTCCCATGGAAGTGGATTGGATTGTGTGTGTGGATGAGAAAGATGAGGAGCATTCCAGTGATGTGAAGTGAGAAACTTTACTATAAAAAACAAACAAAAAAAAGACAATACATAAGAACCATATATACGAATTTACGAATTCCCTCGTATAACCTTGGAAACAAAAACAAAGAGTAACCAACGCGTAAACAAACTGTAGGAGTTATAAGTGTGAAATGTACGTACCGATCAGAAGCTACTATGAACACATCCCGGTTCACCTGGAGATTCTTGCCATTGCCACAACCAACATCCAGTCCAACAGAACCCGGTGTTAAGCCCTGGAGGAATTTCTCAACAATTGGCCACGGCTAGTAAGTAAAAAGCAGTAATAGACTCGTTAGCTTCTGTTTTTGTCTAAGCTAGTTAGCCAGCGGGGAAGTGTTTTCAGTCAACTCACCTTGTACCGGGTAGCTGAAAAATGTCCCGCAATCTGCTGATACACCTCATGCACATTCTGCTCCTCGTATACTTCGGCTTGATCTGCCATGATTGGGAGTTGCTGTAAATGGTGTTGACTGTATTCAGTAGTGTATTTGGGCACTGGAATATGGAGTATCAAGTTGGTTTCTTTCTGGTTGATGGCGGAAGGCAAGCGAGGGATCACGTGGTTCGGGGATTTTTCTTGCCCCGCGGAGGGGGGAACAGATATATTATAACTATCGTATTTACTATTGTCGAGAGTTTATATACTTGGAATCTATCAGGTTAAACTAGGGAAATACTTTCTTGAAATATATAGTTCTCTCTAATCTTCTCAATGAAATCCAATTACATCATCTGTTCTAACTTCTCTCCCTACATCCCCGGTCCTTGTTCCCTCTGTATGTAGTACCAATGTGAAGAGATCTAAAATCTAGAAATTTCATTCCACATCTCTCCCAGGATATCCCAGTACAATTGCAGCACATATATTCCAGATCTAGATCTGTCCGACCCTGCTGCAGATTGCCAGAAGGTAATTTTAGCTTGTTAACGCGTTTCTTTCTTTCCTCTTCGATGGATCCAACTGCTGGCTGACTAAGCGCACCTATTTTGGATACCCAGCGAGTGGTGTTCAGCAGTCCATCACTCGCTTCACTTTGCCTGAGTAAGTATACTGCTGCTTTGCTTGTAAACGAGGGTGTTTTGCACGGTGGGTGTCCTACGTGTGCTTTGATGGTGGGAAAGATATCACACAGAGTCCCGGGGCCATGCGTGGAGTTTGATATGCCAATATCAAATGTTGGACTGATGCTCTCGAGCTTCAATGCCTGGCCTCAAGCATGTGACACATTGCCTTTACATATAATCTCTCCCTTTCTGATTACTCTGGCCTTCTCTTGTTGTGTCTCTGAAACACCCCGCTAACAAACCACCCAGGAATATCTCTGGCGCTACAAAGCCCGAACTCCCCCTGAGCGAGTAACATTACCTTGCTTTGCCTCGCATCAGCATCTTCTCAACATAACTCTCACTCTCACCATCAAAATGGCTTTCCAGCCAACTCCACAAGATGTCTCCGTCATCATCACCTCGACCGCCGCGGCGCGCTCCGCAGACTCAGAGCCTAGATTCTTGACCGAGCGCCGTATCACGCCTACCTGGACGATCGAGCAGGTCAAGAGTAAACTCGAGACTATGACCGGTGTTCCGCCGGGTAGTCAGCGTCTGCGTGTTAAGGTTCCTGGTCGACCGGATCAGTGGGCTGATAATGATGCCCAGCTTATTGGGGATTATGGGATTGTTAAGGGGTCTGAGATTGAGGTAGGTCTTTTCCTTCTCTTTTTTTGTTTTGTTTAGTGTTTGGTTTTTGGTTGGTTTCTGGTGGGATATCTTGTGGTTGCTGGGAAAGGGTGGTTATCTCAGTGCTGGACACAAGCGTGACAGTGCTTTTGATATGCAGGGGTCTTGTTTCGGGACCCCCAGGTTGAATTGGCTACTTGGTGGTCATTGCCTGAACTGATTTCGCTATAAGAAACTACATATTCCACACCATCAAGATGAAGCTTTGTTTCAGCAGTTTTTATCATGAACCCTACTAATCAAACCACCAGGTCCACGACTCCCGCCCACCAGCCATGCGTCCAAACTTCACCGACCTCTCCTCAGTCGACAAGTACGAAATGAACCCAGAAACCTACGAAACCCTCTCCGACTCCGTCCTAGCCTGGAAAAGAAACCAGAAACTAGGCCGTTTCGATCCTAACGCGCTCTCCCCCGAGGAATCACTGCGTAAGCAGGTCGAGAAGGATCAGGCTGAGCTTGCTAGTCGAGGTATGGCCATATTTACTCAACTCCAAATTCCTTCTCCCTTCTCCCTTCTTCGATAAGTGTAGTTGTTGAATATATCTAATGATTCATAAAAGGTATCGCCATCAACAAAAGAGCCATCATCCTCCCATCAACCCCACCACATATCCGCCGCGGAACAATCCGCTTCGTTGGCCCCGTGCCAACAATCCCGACTACCGGTCCTGGCCGCGAACTTGAGGCGAATGGTCCGCTTCCCGTAGAACTCCAGCCTATTTGGGTTGGTATTGAGTTGGATGAGCCCACTGGGAAGAACGATGGTAGTGTTGGTGGTCGTCGTTACTTTGAGTGTCTGGAGAAGTGTGGTGCTTTTGTGAAACCTGAGAAGGTTGAGGTGGGCGATTTTCCTCCTTTGAGTTTGGATGATGAGTTGGATGAGTTGATGGAGGAGATCTGAGGGGGTGTGGGGTATAGATCTGGGAATGTTTAGGATTGTGTCTAAATTTATCTTTTTGGTGGACTGGACTTCGCTGCTAGTAGGGAAATCGCCAGAGGAGCTTTGTGTATTGAGTTAGGAGGGGTTAAGAATCAACACCTTTCCGGATTCTTCGGTGGAACTTGCAGCTTGTCAACTTCAATATGATCACCTTCCAGGTGCGGTATGACATCGACAACCATTAAAATCGAACAAGAACCATCATCAAGGCGGACAGTTATCAAAGTTGGCTCGCAATAGCATACATCACGTAACTACTCACTACACAAGCACAAGTCAACCTACGGAGAGGGATAGCAGATTTACGAAACAGAAACATCACTCTTTCTTTCCATCACTGATTATCAAAATCAAATTTAAAAAATCTGCAGGAAACGCCGACAACCTGGAATCCCTAGTAAAGAATACAACCCGCTAGAAGAGAAAAGACAAGATAGAAAGGATATCATAGCACATTCACCAGCTCCAGCTGGACACACGAGACTCGAAACAACAGCAGAGTAAAAAACAGACTATCAAAGTCAAAGCATTCATTTGGCCTTTTGCTTGCCCTTGGGCCGACCCCGAGGCTTTGCGGCTGGGGGTTCGGATGGACCGCTTTCAGCTTCGAACTCGCTTTGTACCGCATTCTCTGTTGTTGGCACGGGGACTTCACTCCCTTCTGGAAGACAGCATTGGGTGAAGAATAGTCGGGCATCTTTGTCATGGGAGTTTTGGAAACTGTAGTAGTTGCCTGCCAGAAGAGAAGAAGTGTTAGTAGATGGATAGTAGTTTGTGTGATCATGGAGTAAACTCACCTCGTGGAATTTGGAACACGGAGCCCTTGCCAGCGCTAAATTGAACACCACAGATATCGACTTGGACTCGGCCATAGCAGACATAGAACACCATGTGCATTCTCTTTGAATTCTTGGGCTTCTTGACACCATCCGGTGGAAGCTCAACAACACCGGAGCCGATGAATGAAGAACTGAGGAGTTTTGCGAATTTGAATGACGCGCCTTTGACTTCTCTTGTCTCGAAACCAGATGGTGCGTACGCGATGTCTGCAGGAATTTGTTAGCAACGAAAGAATTCCCAGCACCATACGCGATATCATACCTATTACTTCCTCCTCGGCTGTGCTGGTTTGTGCCACAGGGTCCCATTTGGAAACGTAGCCATGCAGAACACCAGTTTCCTTCTCCCAAAGATCCGCATCATCGTCAATCTCATCCTCATCCGAGGACTCATCCTTTTGCTTCTTTGACTTGCCCTTGCGGCTACGCTTCCCCTTCTTCGGCCTTTCCGGTTCAAGCTCCTCAGTGCGAATGACCTCTTTGATTTTCGAGAGAGGGAACCGTTCTCCCTCAGCAGCCTCTTCATCACCATACACACACCGCTCGTTGCGCCAGTACGCTAGAGGACGGACAGACACTCGTCCTGAGCGGGTGTGGGTCGTCTCGCTGCTGGTGGGATCTTCGCGCTTGAGAATATATAGACTGCGACCCTTCAATGGGCCAGTACGCTGGGCATAGTTTTCGACCACTCGTTTCAATTCCGGATCCAAGGGCTCCCGTAGAGCCTGTGAGGCCGTGGCTGTGGTCTTTGGTTTCTTGGCTGGTCTAGCCTCAACGGGCTCTTCATTGTCTGCAGTTTGCTGGGACTTCGGTGCGCGGCCTCGTTTCCCGGTCGGCTTAGCAGCAGGCTTGGTCGCCTTTGTTGTATTTGCCGCAGGTCCCTTTTTCGGCTGTTTCGAACTCGATGCGGTCGTCTTTGTTTGGCGCGGGGCCGCTGGTGCTGGAGACGCCTCCTCTTCTTGTCCATTCACATCTGCAGGTTCCTCCGGCATCACGGTCTCGTCGCCCTCATCGTATCCGTCACTGAAATCATCCCGCCCGGCAGCAAAGGAATCCACATTTTCGTCGCCTTCGCCATCTCCGTCAGAAAAGTCGGCCGCTTCTGTGGCTACTAGTCGTGCTTTTCCATTCTGTCGCGCAGCATTCTTGTTCGTCACACCTGCATTCACCGAGCGATTGGTCAAGGGAGTTGGGTCTCCTCGCGCAGAGGACAGACGTCTGCCATCCGACGGACTAGACGCCACAAGATCTTCCCTATCGTCCGGGGAAGATCGCAAGACAGGGGATCTTCGAGGGGCTTTCGCAGGGGATCGAGATGCCGCAAAGGTATTGCGCGCGTTATTTGAAGCGCTGAGAAAATCCATAGGTCCCGGCGCATTATCTGATCACGTAGAAGAATGACACTGTCAGTCATCAATTGGTATTAAACCGGCGCGCATAGCCAGTAGGAAGCTTACCGTCTTCAATAGACATCTCAGAGCTGGCAGTGTCGTCGTCTGCATGGGAGAACCCATTCAGTCTCGCCGGCGATTTCTCAGGAGACGAGAATAGACCGTCTACTTCCTCCATTCCATACTCGTCGCGCTCTCTTTCCTCCATCGTGAGACCCGTCCGTCTAAGCGCATCATTTGCGTCAGCATACAGCAACCCTTTCATGCAAGCGCTAGCAACCACGAGGCGCGACTTACCTTCCTTGAGTTCCGACATTGGAGAAGTCGAGATCGCGGGGCTTCGTGGAACCACGCGCCATTTTGAACAGAGGTTAAGCGACCAGAACTGAACAAAGTAGTGTGTTCTGTAGTAATTTTGCAAGGAACAAAAGATAAAAAAGTCCGTAAATCAGCGCGGGTGGAGGAGAGGGGAAAGATGGAATGATGCGGTGGAATTTGGGGGAGAAACGCGCGCCCGCCGCTAAGCCCGAATGGTCGACGCGTCGACATACTTTTGGGACGCTCTTCAATGGGATTATCCTCTAAACTCACACTCTCATTTCATTTGTGCATTGCTCAATCAATATGGGCAAGGGCACCGTTATCGATGCATCTGATGACGCCATGTCCTTTATTCCCCCCAGTATAGATCATGCTCGTCTACTCTCGGGAGATTCCTACGCCTACTACACGCCCTGCCCGGCCGGAATTACACCTTACGACAAGTCCTCCACAACTCCACAGACAACAGAGCCTACACCATGTGTGCTGGGTGTTGACGAGGCCGGTCGCGGTCCAGTCTTGGGCCCCATGGTCTACGGCGCGTTCTATCTCCCTCTTGAGCTACACCATTCCCTCCTGGCGCAAGAGCACAGCTTCGACGACAGCAAAGTCCTCACACCTGCCGTGCGCGCCAATTTGATGCGCTTGATCAATACCCCCGGCGAGAACCTATACGAGTCCTGTGGATATGCAATTAAGGTTCTTTCCGCGCGTGATATCGGTTCAGGCATGATGAAACCAGGCACTGCAGTGTATAATCTCAATGCGCAAGCCATGGATGCGACAATCGAGATTATTCGCGGCGTCCTACAAGACCATGCTGTCAATGTACAGGAGATATATATCGATACAATTGGCAATCCTGCTACATACCAGGCCAAACTCGAGAAGATCTTCCCGTCGATTAAAATCACCGTGGCGAAGAAGGCGGATTCTTTGTATCCGTGTGTGAGTGCTGCCAGTGTGGCTGCTAAAGTGACGCGTGATGTCGCTTTGGAAGTCTTGTACGAGTCTGTGCTCAAGGCGCAACAGCTCGACGACGCCTCCATGGCCCCCGAGGGTTGGGGTAGTGGCTACCCTTCGGATTCCAAGTGTGTCGGCTGGCTCCGACGGAATATGGATCCTGTATTTGGTTGGGGTAGCGAGTGTCGCTTCAGCTGGGGTACTGCGAAGGAGATGCTCGAGCAGAAGGGCGGAGCACGAGTAGATTGGCCTGCGGATGACGACGAGGGGAATGGCATGCTGAGTGACTTCCTTCTAGCGTCTGGGCCTGGGAAAAGCTCGAGCAAGGACGGGTTAAGAGACTGGTTTGGACAACGACAAGCAGAGATTATATGATGCGATGCATTGGGTTGGCATGGGATTAAAGGCGTGATGAAGCTAATATATAACAATGATGATACCCTATCAGGCATATCCAAGGCAATACAATACGATCTGAACAAAAGGAAAGACGTCCAATCACGCCAAGTGTCGTTGGAATCAAGTCATGTAGTGGTGTAGTAAAAAGCTGGGTATCATGAGGAGAAAGTGAAAGGATAGTCCGGGCATGAGAAATCACAGGGTGGCAGTCGAGAAGTAGTAGTTGTCCCAAAGATACTCGTAGTCCTCGACAACACTGCCCACCATATCCAAAAGCGGCTTGCCCTTCATCTTGCCGGTCATACTGTGCAACCATGATCTGTAATTCGTTAGCTTTCTGGCAACTAGCGGTGACACTTTGCTTCTGAATACGCACTTTGTGATGTTCTCGTAGAAGGCACCTCGCAACAACCACCAGCCCATAGACCATCCACGCTTCCTCAGTTCCTCTCGCTCGAGTCCAGTCAAGCCACGGAGACCACCCGCAACTCGCTCCCGGAAGTCGCGCTTGGCAAGCTGTCGGCAACCATATTCCATACCGAAGCCAATCAACCATGGCCGCCAGCTGCGCCGGTCTCCACTCCATCGCTGCATAGCCAGTGCATAGACCACTGGTCGCAGGATGTACAGGACCTCTGCCAACTGTCCCTGTCCAGTGACGCGGTGCAGCAGGGTCTTGGGTGGCTTGATATCATCCGCAGTAAGAACCTTGGAGATAAGGTAGTTCGACACGTCGTTGACGTCTGGGAGGGAGGGCAGGGATAGACCCGTGCGAGGCATAGTCCAGCTGATGTCTGTAGAACGCTCGCTGGTGGGAGTCTCCATGCCGTTCCAGTCACTCTGCTCCTCCTCTCCCTGTGTCGTCCGAGGGTCCACCTCCCGCTCCGGCAACGGAGGACTGACCAACGGTCTCGAGTTGGTCAATCGAAGTAAGAGCAGGCGGCAGATCGCCTTGGCGAACTCAAGGAAGACGACGACACGCCATCGGGTCTTCTGCCCACGTCGCCGCGCCGTCATCTCCCAGAGAAGCTCTGTGTATTGGAGCATCTGCAGCGCGACGGCAACTCGATGGTAGAGCGAGGACCGCGAGGTCCAGTATTTAGTGTATCGGGCATGGGGGGTAGGTGGTGGTCGAGGGACCGTGGAAGGCAGTCGAGAAATGACTCGCGACACAAGGGAATCATGGTAAAGCGATAGAAGTTGGACTCCGGAATGCACTGCATGAGATGTTTAGATGACATGCGCCCCTCTTCGCCATAGGGGCACCTGGGTATCACCGACTTACCACATTCTGAAGGGATTTCTGATTCGCGATACCTTCCTACATGATGAAGAAAGACATGTTAGCAATAGACCGCGTGAAAAGGACCCGAAATCTATCCTACCTGGGATGATATAGGTCAATGACCTCAGCGCGGACTCGACCGAGCCAACTGAGCTGGAGTTCTTGGCGACAAAATCCTCGTAGAGTGACAGCCACTTGGATGGCTGTAGCACCACCGGAGGGATGGGATTCTGGATGTTGCGAACGGTCTCCATGGTCCTGCACGATGCGACCGGTTCAATGCGGAGTGTTCGCAAAGTCCGGGGGAGAAGGTTGGCGGAAGTAAGGGAGGTCACGAGGCACTGCCAAGCCCTCGGGGGCCGAGGTTGCTTGCGGCCGACGGAGGACTCCGTAGATAGACTCGGTAGTCCTGAGCTTAACTTGATAAACAACAATGTTGATTCTCTTTGCTTTGTGTTTTTTCATGATATGATGTTACAATTTACCCTGCAACTCCTTGTTCACTGCATTTCCTCTACCTGTTAGCCTATATCGTTTTCATAGTTCTTTCGATTCACATTAAGTTACTTTTCATGTGCTTCGCACGATTCCGTTCACATTCGTTCATATCTCCATATCACATAGTACATAACAATCACTCATCAGCCCAAGTCCAAAGCCCTCCAGGTCGCATAGCCTCTCGATATCGCTCCTCGACCTTCTCCCGCTCCATCCTCCTCGCATCTTCGCGATCTTTCTCAATTTCTTGCGTAGACGGCATCTCAGTTCGCCAGAATCCAGGTGGACTCCGAGCTCGTTGGTGAGTATGTCGATGCCTTCCATATTGATTGGCAAGGGCTCGTGCTCGAGCTTCCACAAGTAGATTCTTGCGGTCCTTGTCATTCAACCCATCAAGCAAATGTTGGTCCTCACCAACGTACTCTTCGAGAATCCGCTGGTCTTCCTCCTTCTGCTCGGCGGAGATGGTGGTACCTTGCACTGCCATGCGAGCCATGGCGCGAAATCGATCTCCACAGCAGCCGGGGCGTGTACAGCCGGACATGCATTTTCGGTCATCCTTCTTACGGACAACTGTGTCGTATGCGTAGTCGAGGCCTTGATTTCTGGTGGGATTGATTTTGAAATGATCGAGGTTTAGACGGTGGAGAGGTCGGGATCGGTATGGTTCTTCTTCCGGTACCCCCTCTGGGCCTATTTGAGATGGCTGTTCGACTGGCTCTGGTCGTGCATGGGGAGATGCAGACTTGGTGGTCATGCTCTTTTGACGTATGTCGAAATTCCCACCTTCGTCCTGAACGCGGGTCAAAACGTTTCTAGGAGAACGAAGGGGCGATTTAGATGGCAATGATCCTTCTAGAAGACCTTGCAAACGATTCCGAACGGCGCTAGGGAACTCATTCCGGACGGCCGCCGCACTCTTTGCGCGCTTCTTTCGGGACTGATCCTGGTCATCACCACAATCACCATCTTCTGCCATGAGAAGGGCTTGGATAGTTGAAGACTTCGGCTTTTGCAACTCGGGTTGTTTCCCCCAAGATCTAATTGATCGTAAATTCCCATCAACTGGCTGGAGCACATTTTGATGCTGAATTTCGCGATCTGTAATGGCATTTCGCGTGCCGGGGGCTGATTCCTCGCCTCCATCTTCCCAGTGGACCTCTCGGTGAGCATGCCTTTTCGTAGGTGTCGGCACAGTACCACCGATCTCATCTAAATCTTGGGTGCTGGGGAAATTCGGACCGGATCCAAGAGTTACTCCATGGTGCATTGGACTTGATGACATTGTCTCGGCCTTGACAAGTACCGGTCTCTCGGGGGCACCAAGTCTCGGCTCTTGAGCAGAGGGAAGGACCCGCTTTCGCTTTTTCGTCTGGATGTTGGGCAGAGGGGGCAGTACGTCTGAATTGGACTCCGACGAGAGAACATCACTAGTGGCGGTGTTCTGGGTAGCTGTACTCATAAGCTGATTGGGGGCAGCTATTTGTTGGCTGCATTCTTCGGTTTTGATGTAAGGGTTTGCATCCGTTCGACTTTCCACATTCGGGGCAGGTGTGCCAGTATTGGAGACCAGTCCTGAGACTTGAGTATTGTCCGACACCCTCTGGAATGTCACTGGACCCTTGTCCAGAAGGATCGTGAACGAGTCCTTGTTCAATTGTTTGTCCCAAAGCTGCAACTTCTTCTTGTGCTGAAGCAGTTTTGATTTGAGACCACCCCAGCTCCGGCTAAATGCTTGCAGATCGGTATAGAGCGTCGTGTATTTGTCTTCGAGGATATCACGTAATTGATCTGCCTCAAGTAGATCGGTCCTCCAAATGTTCTTGGGTGCGAATTCTCTCTCCAGGTTGCTTATTCCAGTCGGCAATTCGACATCTTTTGGATCCGCATTGTAAGTACTTAGCTCATTTCGCAGCGCAGACACTTCACGCTGAAGCTCTTCGACCTTTTGCTCGGCGGCCTGCTGAGCCTGGAGAGCATTTGATACGTTCCGTTCGGCTTCGTGAATACGTGCATCTCGAGCAGCCAGTTCAGTCTCAAGCTCTTTATGGGCATTTCTAAAGGATACCTCACATGCCTCTACAAGAGAGGTATGCAAGTCCTTTAGAGCCTCCATCGAGTTTCGTGGAGAAGAAGACAAATTAATCCGTAAAACGCGACTCGAGTAGCACGCGTCAAACGGGCAGTATACACACCGCTTTTATACACCGCCCTTTTAACACTTGCTTATCGGTCACTGATAAGGGGCCCTCTGACGAAGCATCAGCAGCTTTCCACCATTGTGTATTCGCCTCACAGCCACCGCAGGTCATGTCCACTTGATGCGATTAAAGGCTTTTCAGCAGCATGTCCAAGCGCCGGAGAGATGATATACAGCTCGATCTACCCCCTACCAAGAGGTATCGTGATACTGTGACCTCCCCGCTCGACCGGCTATCTTCCCTAAGCGATGAACTACTCCTCCATATCTTGTCATTTCTCCCAATTTCGTCGTTGAATGTGTGCCAAAGGTTCGAGATTAAGAATTGATTATAAATACTCGCGCATTTTACTCATATCCAAAACTAGATTATCCCATCGATTCCACACTCTCGCCGGCGATTCGGAGCTTTGGAAAAGACAGTACTATTCGCAATGGGTTCGCCCTCGAGCTCGTCGCTTGGCCAATGTCACTCGCTCTTCACTACCACCGAGGGTAGAGTACACGCCAAAAGTCTCGACATGGTTTGATCACAGTCACCTGGCCGAGGAAGGGAAGGCCACCAATTGGAAAGGGCAATATCGTCTTCGGCACAATTGGTCCACGGGAGTCTGTCGGGTAACCGAAGTCGAGTTCCCCCGGCCCCCGGCGCCTCCTGTGTTGGTCAAGCTTTGTGCCGGGGTTGTTTTCACAGCTGATCAGGCGCATGGGCTTCGGGCATGGTGTGCAAAGGATCCGGCATACTGCCTGGCAAGTATTCCTTTTCCAAAGGAAATAGACGAGACTGCAGTCTGTCCAACTGCGTTAGCGGTGAGCCAGCTAGATGATGAACAGGAAATTGTGGTTGGATTCGATGATGGCCACTTCAATCGCTATGTCTTCGATATGGAAACTTCGCGACTATACCTCCAATCTAGTCACATTGGATTCAAGGACGGCGCCATCACGGCCGTTGCTTTATCCTCGCCATATCTCTTGATTGTCTCTCAACACAAGAGCCTTTCATTGTACAATCTGCGAGTCTCGTCTCACGTTTCGGGGAACATAGACGAAAGTAAAAACCTGCGGAAATTGGCTTCTCTCAACGCAGCCAATATGGTGGCACCGATGACGCTTTCTCTCCGCACATCTGGCTTGGAAATTGTGGCTACGATTGTATACAGTTTCTACCACATTGGCTGTGGATGGTCTTTGGGCATTCAAGAGCTGCGGTTCAATCCAGATGGTGAGCAGGTGGAATCCCGGCTGGCCAGTACGGTCGATTCCCAGTACGGGACCACGCAACCACGAGGTCGGACATCCTCGCGTATACGACGGCATTCCACGGGGACCGACGCAAGTGATGGCCATATTACTGCAGCCCCCGTAGCGCCCTCAATTATGCATCCACACCCGCCAACCTCCATGTCCTACTCTCATCCCTATCTGCTCACCTCGCATGCGGACAATACTTTGACCATGTACCTACTGGTATCTGACTCTCGGCGTCTCTATGTCCGCGGTGGTCAGCGACTTTGGGGGCATACGTCTTCCGTGTCTGCCGTACAAGTGACCAACCGGGGTAAAGCAGTTTCTGTGAGTTCTCGTGGTGACGAGATTCGCATCTGGGAGCTGGAACCTGCAGTGCGCTCTCTCGGCAGCCGGCAATTATTGCAAGAAGATAACAGCATCCAAGTCAACCCGGAGAACAAAGATCGAGATGAATCAGAGTTTGACTCTGCACCTCAAAGTCTTCGCGGGGATATGAGCGATTCGGGACTTGACGGTGCACTCGATGATGTGTCTGTCATGCACGGATGCGTTGGATTTGATGAAGAGCGAGTCCTTTTGCTCCGGGAGAAGACCGTTGGCACGCAGCTACTGGAATGTTACGATTTCACGTAGCTCTCATTGGAAAAGACCTCTTCGATGTAGTTTAGAGGTCTTGGCGGGAGGTCCATCAATAATTGACCATGTTTCGACGATCTCGATCGAGTCCCAAGACTGGCCAAGTCCCCTCTCACGGCGATTGGGTCCGCATCACGGCATCTTGGCTGGGATTGGGGCGCTAACGCAGGGGCAAAAGGACCCGGTCGCGCAAGCCCCGTACGTAGCACAAGGTACTTGCCCCGCGAGAACAGCTGGGGACCCTGGCGGATCTCTTGCCCAGCTATAAATGTGCCGTCGCCCCAATCTTTTCTTTAGGTTGCGATTTTGAAGTTCCAACTTTCGGGCCTCTTGGATTCCATTCCGAAATGGATTTACTGGCATAGGAGCCGGTCTCGCTACGGTTCTGATGGTTGGCCGGCATGACGAGCTCTTCTCCGGACAATAAGGCGCTAGGGGTCTCGCAGCGCAATTGAAGATGCTCGTTGAGCAGGAAATATCCAGAGGAGCTGACTTACCAGGATCAACTGACCTACAGCTTGGGCAGCGCAAGCCTTCCATGGACTGGAACCCCGTCCTGGCGGACAAACTGTTCAAAGCGACCGTTGAATCTTGGTCTTTGCTGTGAGCCCTGTCTAAGGGTTCATCTCGGATGATGCATGAGGAGGAGATACTGGTTGGCGTCATGAATGAATGTATTGTTGAAATATGGGAAGCTTAGTCTTCCGCATGTATGAAGAATGCAGAGTGAAACCTGCCCAAATACCAGGGCGCATACCCTTTGGCGAGACTCATCTCCTGCAAAGGGCTTTTATGGAGTTCATGAAAGATCTCAGACGAGTCTCAGCCAGTCTCGGCGAGTCTCAGAAAGGTTCTGAAGAGAGTGATGAATTGAAAATTCTCTCAGACTGTTGTGGTTGTGTCTTGGTGTTCAAGGGAGACTGAGAGTATCCAACTGGCGAATGTGAAAAGTTGCCTGAGAGCTGAGGGGAGAAAACTTCCCGCCTTGTTCCTTTCCCCCCCCACTACAAATTTCGCCTGTTCAATCCCGCTTCCTGGCCTAAAAAAAAACCTCCCCTCATCCCACCTCCTCACCTCTTATTCCAATCCAACCTCTTTTTTTTTCCATCTTCTACGATATTTATACCCCCCCCATCAGCCAAAATGGACCCCCGTTCTCGTGCCTGCTACAACTGTACGTTCTGAGTCCCTCCATCATTTCCTCGACTCGCCTATGACACGCACACTGGGTTCACGAGTCAAGGGACCATCTTCCGATCGTCTCTTGAACTCGTGAGCGCAGTCCCTGCTGTGAGCTGCGTTGTCAATTTCCCAATATAACTGCACTAAGCTTTGCATTTTGCGGGCTCAGTCTTTTATATTTCCCCTGCTTATCGTCTATTGGTCGCGATTTGATCGCGGCGCCTCGATTTTTTTTGATTTTTTTGACTGACATTTTTTTCTTTTCCGTTAGGCGGTGACGCCTCCCACCAGGTAAAGATGCCGTGTCCTCTTCGCTTGGGATACTCCAGAGAGCAGAGGGCTCATTGAGAGTCTTCTGTATCACTGGAAGAATCTTGCTTCGCTTTTTCCTTTTCTTGGAAAAAGATCATGAACTTGAAAACTGACACAATGTGACGTTTAGGCCAAGGACTGCCCCAAGAAGGGAACCCCCACTTGGTAAGTCCCTGATTTTATCATGCCCCGCCAACATCATTCATGGGAATCGCCGAACTAATTGTCATTCGTGTATAGCTACAACTGCGGTGGTGAGGGCCACGTCAGTAAGTAACCCATCGAAACGACCTCTACCCTCTACGCCTATCGCGCGTCATCGACATGACTTCAGTTCAGTCCCCAACTAACCACCCCCACCTCTCCAGACCGCGAGTGCCCCGAGCCTCCCAAGGAGCGCACCTGCTACCGCTGTGGCCAGACCGGTCACCTGTCTCGCGAGTGCCCCCAGGGCGGCGGTGCCAGCTACGGTGGCGGTGCTTCCGGTGGTGGCCAGGAGTGCTACAAGTGCGGCCAGGTCGGCCACATTGCCCGCAACTGCTCCCAGGGTGGTGGTAACTACGCTGGTGGTGGTGGTGGTGGCTACTCCTCCTATGGCTCTGGCCGTCCCCAGACCTGCTACTCCTGCGGTGGATTCGGCCACATGGCCCGTGACTGCACCCAGGGCCAGAAGTGCTACAACTGTTAGTATACCCTTTTTCTCTTTCGACTGAAGCCGAGTTCAACATAAAACTAACCTCTTTTCTTCTTCTACAGGTGGTGAGGTCGGCCACGTCTCTCGCGACTGCTCCACCGAGGCCCGTGGTGAGCGTGTTTGCTACAAGTGCAAGCAGCCCGGCCACGTCCAGGCCGCCTGCCCCAACTAAAAACCTCAACCTCCTCCCAATATCCTTGCTGGAACTTGCAACGTCTTTTTTCTTCTTTCGTCCTGTCCTCCTCGGGATATAGGAGTGCCAGAACCAAAAAAACGGATGATTACTTTTTCCTCTTTCTGTTTAACCCTTTTTCTTGCATGCGCCACGATTTGAGATGTCTATTTCCCCTCGGGTTTTATTTGACTTTGTATTATCACTCACGGCTTGAATCACGACCATGGGTCTTTTCTTTTTTCCTTTGCATTTTCTTGGGGGGCCTTGAATTTCTTTCTCTACTCTTATCTGCCCTTCCTTGCCCTGCTGTCTAGTCGGGATCTATTCATCTGGATCCGGGGTTTGACGGGGGTTGTTTCTGTTCTGGTTCTTTACTTTCCGTGTCTACCGGGCTTTCCTCGCGTGGAATGGTGAAGATGAAAATGTGAAGTGAAGTTGCAGTGGTGGTGGTGTGATTTTCGGTCTGCACAAATAAAAAATGGGGTATGCATGGAATTTTGATCTTTCTCTGGGCGAGTTACGGGAGATTACTTAGGTGCATGGGGAAAATGCATGGCTACGACTCTCCATAATTGTCTTTCTCGTAGTGCTTGTAGGATGTAGACCACTGAAGGGTGGAAAGTCCCCATTCGAGTATAGTATGTATGTACATGATATTCAATCTTGACACTATTTACAACGAGATAGCAAGTTCTCAAATTCTGTGATGGTGCTGAGGCATCATCATCATAACCCCATTAGGAACTGCAGCTACACATCATAGCTCTCTTGTACTTGGGCACATCCCCGCAGAATCGCTCTTCCTCGGCCTTATTCAGTCCCCATTCCTCATTGAATGGGTTCAGACTCATCTGCATCACTCGTCCCAGAAGAGCCCGGTCACCCTTCTTCTCGACTCTGTCGATGACTTCGTCTAGAATCCAGCCTCGGGGTACGAACTGTGCGTTTGATGGAATATATTAGTGTTCACGTTCGTGGAACTTCAATGGGGGACAAGGGTAGTAGATCTTTGGAGGGAAAGGAAAAGGGATCTCACGTTAGGATTGACGGCCTTCATAGTAGTTTGTCTCTCGTTATCTCCATCATTGCCCCAGTCCTCGATTACACGAGCACGCCAGCTCTCCAGCCATTTGGCAATGCGAGCTCGGGCTGATTCATCGGTATACCCAATTCCCCCGAAACCCTCGGCATGGAAGAACACCGATGCTGCAGCAACCCGCTTCTCCTCGGTATCCAACTCCGACAGAGACAAGTTAGACAATCGACGGAAGAAATGATTGAAATCTAATTCCAACGCTTCAAGTGTATCCAACATCTCGGAGAAAAGTTTCTGGAAATCAGATTCTTGTTCCGTCTTCAATCCTAGACGTCGACACATCAAACGCTTGTACTCGTTCAGGAAAACGGTCTTGAATTCTTCGCCCGTTCGCTCGATGACCGTTTCGGCTCGTTTGATTAGTTCCGCTTCCATGTCTTCGCTGACACCGTCTTTGATGAATTTCTCGTCGTCGACTTTATTGCCCGCGCCGAGGAGTTCGCCTAGTGACTCGCCCAGTCGAACGAGATTCCACCAGATAATGCTGGGTTGGTTCTTGTACGAGTAGCGTAGCATATGGTCGTCGTGGTTCGGCGTGTATTGCGGGTCGAAATTGTCCATGAACGCGAATGGACCGTAGTCCAGAGATAACCCGTAAATAGACGTGTTGTCCGTGTTGAGCACGCCGTTCATGAACCCGTATGCTTGCCATGCAGCCACGGTCTTTGCATTCCGCCGCACTATCTCCCGGTATAACCGCGCGAATCGATTCTCGTCGACGCCCTGTTGGGTCTGGACTTCGTCGCGGCTGATGCCACGGGGTGGATTGTCCATCTCGGCGGCTGTCTGTCCTTCACCTACTGAGATTGCCGCGGGTAGGGTTTCCCAGCCGCCAAAGACATCTTCGGCGATGAAGGTGGAGAGTTGCCGGATCAGGTCGCGTTCACCACGGGCCCGGAGGAGATCGAATGTGCCGATTCGTAGCCAGCTTTCGGCGAATCGGGCGACGATGGCGCCGGGCTCGAGGCGTTCGCGCAGTACCTGGGATTTTGGAAGTAGAGTCAAGGACAGTGCGCGGGTGGTGGGCACACCTAAGGCATTAAGGGCTACATGATGTCTTAGCAAATGCACATACTGCAGAAGAGTGAGGGGGCTACGGGTTTTGGTCGAAACATACCTTCTGAGACGATGTATTCACGGATGCTAGAGCGAAGGACTGCCTTGCCGTCGGCGAACCGTGAATAGGGCGTTTTTCCGGCTCCTTTTAGTTGGAGTTCATATCTCTTCTTGGTCTGAGGGTTAGTGGTTTCAAAGAGACTGATTGCCCGCTATAAGTAGATTAGCCATGTTCAATCTCTTTTGGTGCTCTTTCAGTCTAGGAGAAGATAGCTTACCCCGTCTCCCAATTGCCCCGCCCATGAGCCACTGGTAGTTGTTAGTTTTTCCCCGCGGAGGTTGTTGAGAGATAAAATAGATGCAGGGTCACTTCTTACAATTGCCAGCCTGTCCGTACATAGATAATGGTTAGTTTTCAATATTTAGTTTCTTTTGTGAATGCAGTGAAAAACAAACCTCCATAGCACTGCGCCCACGGGTAAACACCCCCCTTCTCCTCGGACCAGGCGAATTCATTACCCGCCACCAATGCCTGAAAAGACGGGGTCTGTTCCTCGCCAGGCTTGAGGCCCAAATCAGCCATCGCCCTCGGACTCACGCCGAGCAACTCCGGCGACTCAACGACTTCCGGCCGGACATAGGTGAAGAGTGCGCCCTTCACCATGCGGGGGCCCAGCGTCTGCCGCGGGGCTTTGTGGGAAGCCTCGGGGGTCTCGAATGCCGGGTCTGCCGGCAATTTGGAGGTGAAGACATTGGATTTCGGCAAGTCTGCAAGAGACATTGTCCCGGGCGGAGTAGTACTGGGACTGGTGGTGTTGTTGTTACTGCTGGTGGAGAGATGGGACTCCATTTGGCCCAGTCGGATCCGTGTTTGGGAATTGAGTGATGTGGTGGTGGACATGTACAGAGATCGACCGGTGCAGGCGCGTAGGATACGAGCTGGAATTGCGGGCATAGAGATGTCGAATTTGGTGAGTCACTTTCCTGACTAGGGAGTAAGTGTACAGTATATGCAGTAGTTAATTGGAATGAATCTGATAAACTTCAGTCGCGTCAGGGCGGCGCGGATGACATCATGTGAATTATTAATCGCGACTCGTCTGGCCCGTGGGTAAAGTACAACTACTAAGTCGGTATTGATCTGGGATATCATCATATATTCAAGTTATCCAGAATGGGTAAGTGTATCGGCATTTCTGGCTAACTCGGTTATGGGAGATTCTTCTTATCCGACTATCTGTAAGGAGAAAGGCTTCCCTTATGGAGGTTCTCTTCTGGCGGAACTGACCCGCTTCCGGACGGGCACAATGGGGAAAATGTAGACGAGATGGAGTTAGAGAGTTTAAATCAGGATTCAAGTTATTGGATACTTAAGTCTGTCCATGTCCCACTTCTCCAATTACCAACCTCGACTCTGTAACTCCTCAACTTCCTACTATACTCTCTGTACATAGCCATGGCTACCTCCCGTTCTATTCCGTCCACCAAGCTCAACGATGGTTCATCGATTCCCGTAGTAAGTACTAGCATTCATATTCCATGTCTTCTATGATATACGCTGCAATTCCTTCCCTGTGCTATCATTCTATGCTGTTTTATCTATTTGGCATACTAACATCAACCCCCTCTACCCCACTAGCTCGGCTATGGCACCGGCACCGCATGGTTCAAAAAGACTGATTCCGACCTGAATCGCGACCTGGTAGACTCGGCCAAGAACGCCGTGAAGCTGGGATATTATCACCTCGATGGAGCTGAAGTCTACCGTACCGAGGGAGAACTTGGCCAGGCCATTAGGGAATCTGGCATCCCACGGGAGCAGCTGTTTGTCACGACCAAAGTGAACAAAAATATAGCCGATATTCCTGCTGCACTGGATGCCAGTCTGAAAAAGCTTCAGGTGGATTATGTGGACTTGTATGTTTCCCCCCCCCCCCCCCCCCCCCCAAATGGTTAATGGGACTTTGCCTCGGCATTGCTATATTGCGTCTCAGACCTCATAATTGACCCCTATTCAGGTACCTGATTCACCAACCTTTCTTTGCCCAGACTAAGGAGCAACTACAATCTGCCTGGGCTGCTATGGAACAGGTCAAGGCCTCAGGTAAAGCCCGGTCTATTGGAGTGTCCAACTTCCTGCAAAGCCATTTGGAAACAGTTCTGGAAACTGCAAAGGTCATTCCGGCCGTGAACCAGATCGAGTACCACCCGTATCTCCAGCACGGCAACCTGGTGCCCTGGCAAGAAAGCAAGGGTATCAAGACTGTCAGCTATAGTGGCCTAACGCCGGTCACTCGTGCCGCTGGTGGCCCATTGGATTCTCTGTTGTCGGGTCTGGCTACCAAGTATGCGGTCAACCCTGGCGAGATCTTGTTGCGCTGGTGTTTGGAACAAGGGGTGATTTCAATCACTACTAGTAGCAAGGAAACTCGTTTGGCTAGTTACTTGCGGGTGTTGACCTTTAACTTGACCCCGAAGGAGGTGGAGGAGATTTCGGAGGTGGGACAGCAACACCATTTCCGGGCTTTTTGGCGGGAGAACTTTGGTGAGGATGATCGGTCATGAGTAGGAGATAGGGGGAAACTGTGGGATATATGGGGTATTTGTGTGTAAATAGGGTATATGTGTAGATCATCTATATACAATGGGGTGGGGTGTCCGTGGGTGGATCAAAAAGAAGAGTACATGTTCGAGTTGGCTCCCAGGGATATTTTGAAATTGCTCTCCAGCAATGATTTTCTTTGTTTCTTGCTGGTAGAGATTGTATAAGGCACTCTTAGGATTGTGATTTGTATAGCTGTGGTTGTAACCCTATACAATCACATGGTGATGCAGCTGTGATCTTAATCATAACAAAGGAGGGAGCTTCTAGTGTTTGCTATGGATAGGACTAAGTATAGGTCGAACATTCATTAGACTGTAACTATGAGATAGTAGGACTATAGTATTAACTATAGTAAATCAAAGTGTTGGGTGTTGCTCTAAACACTAAAAAGCGGCGAGGCGGGCAGCTGAGACTTGTTCCAGTCTTCATTGAGACTTCAAAGTTCCTCCCATCTCCAACTTCTTTCCTCCTCGGCCCCTTTCAAACAGGCAACTGATTGCTTGACAAGCTTCTACTCTCTAACTTCATCACTCTTTATTCCCTATATATCATTTTCACAGAGCAATAATGCCTTAGAGGCTCTCTAGCGGTGCTTGTTGACCCGCTCTGTGCCTCTTTTACTCTCTCTCTCTCTCACGCGCACCCTCGCCTCGATGTGTTTGGACCCGCACCCGATTCCTCTTCTTACTTCCGGCGCATACTCTCCAAATCCACCACCACTCGGCCATTCAAGGTCCTCGACTCACTCAACATCTCCAACTTCACATCAACAACCTCCCTCTCTTCTGGCCCGTGCGCGCGCATTCTGATCCATGGTTCACGAATCCCTTCATATCCCCCGCGGACTGCGATGTCGGTGAACGATCAGCCCCCCTCCGCGGATACTTCACTCTCCCAGCTCTCGAGCCAACCCCCTGCATCCGATCTGGACATTCTGAACCAGCGATTGAAGCGCCTCTCCGACGACGTACTCCCCCTTCATCCTTACCTCCTCACCCTCCCAACGAATGCGCCGTATCGTCTCGGATCCCGCTCCGCCAACAGCAATTGGGCCGTGGGACATGACCGTCCCTTCCGCCAGGACGAGCAGGAACTTCAGTATATGACCTTTTTGACACACCACGACACAGATTCCTTGCTAGTAGCGGTTGGCGATTGGTCCGACGAGTCGGGTCGCATGATGTTGGATCAACCTCCCGGCCCGAGGACGACCACCGAGCACAAGCCCCGAGAAACTGTGGCCAAGAAGAAGATTAGCTTGAACGACTACAAGAATCAGAAAACCACTGGAGCTGCCCCGTCCCCATCACCGGCAATTCATGATCAGAAGGGCCGGGACCGTTCCAACTCGGACCGGCGCGACAACACACCACGCGCACCGAACCCCGACCCTGTAAAGAAGCACCACGACAAGCACGAGAAGCACGAGAAGCTTGAGAAGCCTGAACCGAAGCCTCAAAATCCCGCGAAACCACGCCCAGACCTCTCTCCAGAAAAAACAGCCAAGAAGCGGCCCCCGACCACAGATACCGAGCAAGGGAATTCACACGCGACCAAGGAATCAAGCATGCATTCTTCCAAGAAACCGCGATTATCGCCCGAGAAAGAGTCGCGCAAAGAAGTCACAGCTGCTAAAATACTCCCAAGGCTCCTCTCCCCAACACTTCCTCCCTCGCCCGCCCCGGAGGTCAGCTCGGGACCCCGACTACCGCGGTTATTATCTCCGACTCTACCCCCGGAGATTGAAAAGGAATTGGCACAGCTCAAGGAAAAGGAGAATTCGCCCGGCCAAAGCTCCCCGAAGCGTGACAATCCAGTTGCCAAGCCGAGGCGGGACGATACAGGCCACTCTCGAACTCCTACGTCCGTGAATAACAGCAGCAACTCGAGTCTACAAAGCAGCCGTGCGGGCATTTTGGCAAAGGATTCCTCCCACTCCTCCCGGTCAAGTCTGATTGTGAAATTGCGCTATGGAAAGATGAACCGAAAACGAGTTGACAGTCTGCTCAAATTCCCCGGTAAAAGGAAAGCCCACCGGGCGGATTCGCCGTCAGGTCAAGACACGGAGATGGAGGAGACTCCCCTTGTCGAACGGAGGAAGGACTCAGGGCCAACTCGTGCAAATCCACCGTCTGATCGAGTCAAGCCCAAGACCAAGCCCGAGGCCGGTGAATCGACACCTGGTCCTAGCGGTAACAATCCCCGCGTGAAGGAACCGAGACCATCAGTTGAAAAGCCTCACCCACCCGCTCCCGAAAAAGTCAAGACGACCTCCTTAACACCCGTCAAAGACCTCAAGGGCTATGGAGGCCGCCGCAATGATCTTGCAGAAGGCGAAAGCAGGACACCCGTCAACCTGGCCACCAAACGTCTCTCAGTCGACCCAGGCAGCAAAGGATCACCCTCACAACCAGAGAATCGCTCCCGCAATCACGACCGACGAGACCAGGAGCGAAGGGCCTGGCAGGAAGACTTCAGGAATTTCACCAGAATCGGTCGAGACTTGAAACATGCCGCCGAACGATACAACAACGGACCCTCCGCTACCGATGAGAAATTGGCCGTCGTGACTGCTATGGAGGCGATCATGTGCTTCGTTCTCGCTTTCGTGGCCGACGACCAAGGGAAAGCCCTCGTTCGACAAGGGGGAGACTCATCCGCCTGGCGTTCCATTATACCCTATTGGCGCGCCGTCAAGAAAAACAGTTTCTCCTTTCCGGCCTTGCATAATTTATGCCAGCTCCTAGGTGCAGTTTCCTACGATACTATTCACGCATTGGACCTTGAACGTCTCGCCGTTACTCCGTTGCCTGGAGAACATACCCCAGTACCCACACCAGGCAGCGACGGCAACACCGTATTAGCAGACGAGAACAAGAAGAGCCTCAAGGAATTTGTGGAGCTGAAAAGCCGCCTGCTGGAACACTACAAGGAGTCGCAGAAGTTGTGGCTGGATGGTTCCCGCGGTCTTTCTGAGGATATTCTCAGTCGAGACTTTCCTACCACCTGGTCCCGGCGCTCTCACCATTACGCCGAGCGAGGCAAAATATCTCTCAAACCGGGGGATTATGCCGGTGAATATTTCCTTCCTCTCGGTGTAGCCACACCACCCATCGAAGTGGTCCGTTTCGGCTGGTCTCTCCTGAAGGAATGGTGCACACAAGAAGGCGTGGAGTGGCAAGGTCGCCTAGGCCTTTGATGAATCTGAATCTGGGTCTGGGCCCTCTGATTTTTATGTTGAGTGTTTATCCAGCGATATTCCCAATTGCCATTTTGCGCGCTTTCGATTTGTCTAAATCCTTCTCTTTCTTCTTTTCTCGGTTTTGGTCTCGCTTTCCCGTTTTGTGCAGACTTGCTCTCCCGAGTAATTCGGCGTCCCGGGGTTGTTCTTTTTGAGTGATTGTTTCTTCCCTCCCCATGATACCAATGAGCCCTGGATGTTTTTTTTCTACTCTTTTTTTGGATTGTAGGTATTGGAGATGTTAAGATATATCACGGCCAATACAAATCTCGAATCAGTGTCTTGGTTTTTTAGTAGGCTCCTAGGACTATGGTGTGCAGTAACAGCCTGTTTACCTACACGGGGCTGAGACCGATGGGAATGCTGGCAAGAAGCAGCATATAGTGTAGCATCTAAACACATACCTATCTCATTTTACAAAGAGCCAATGTGCATGTAATTCCCAAGAAAATGTGATTCTATATAGATATAGTCCTTTTGTTGTAAAGATACTACCGTTGAGAATCCAGGCAATGTCAATCCGCTCAAGAGAAGGGAAAAGGCAGCAAAGGAAGAAAGAACAAAGGGGAAATCATCAAAGAAAAAGAATAATCATGATCATCAAGGAAAAAAACGCTAAACTTCCCCATACTCATGCCGGAAATCCGAATTCGAATCTCCAAATAACCACCCAGCCTCCCGGCAATATCGAGCTTCTCGTCCATACACACCGACTTCACTTGCCCAGCATATCACAGCGGCATCCACGATGTCGGCGATGACACTCTCCATAGCGCCCAAGATACTCCAGCCAATCGTTGCGGCGATGAGGCCGACCACGTAGGCATACATACTGCCCCGTATTGTACCGCTCGTGTTGAGACTTCGGGCTGTTGTGACCCAGCCACCGAAACCGAGGGCTAGAGACATCATGAAGCGTGTGGCATGGAGGATTAATTTGGAGAGCCGGTAGGAGAGGAGAGATGCTGATGCCCCTGGTGAGCGGGAATAGGCGCCAGGATGGAGAGATGTCGATGCTGCTGATGGTGCTAGGAGGGTCATTTGACTTAAGCCTCGGGCAGAAGCGCCCAATGGCTGTGAGTGGATCGCGGCATAGGTTAGAGAGAGCGGGTTCGTGAGATACGCAATGGGAGTGGGGATGAGGGAGTATGCAAAGAGGCTGATGATGGAGGATAGTCGGTTAGGTAGAAGGAGGATTGGTAGACGAATGAGAAGCCCTAGTAGGCGGGAAAGACTAATCGTCCCGAACAACGTGGTGGTGGCATGGATGACGGCTGCCTGGACGATCTGCCTTGAAGTAGGTGCCGGGCTTGAGAGACGGTGGAAGTACCATTGGCTGACTGTGGCTGCGGTGACAGCACGCTGAACACCCGCAATCACTCCAATCGACCACAGGTAGATCAGCACGAAGTAAACGCCGAGCCACCAGCTGCTGAGATCGATGATGAATGACCTCGAGCCAGATAAGTGGCCGCCAAGGAACACGCGGGTGAACATGAGCATCCAGATCCACGTCCAGGAGACGACGCAGGCAAGGATGACCAGGCCGAGGGCAAGAAGCTCGGGGTTTGCAGCAAGGATGCGGCAAGCAAACTCCAGCACACCGATCGCCTTGCCGATTGCCCGACGACCTCGGAGGACGTTGTATATCCATAGACTCGCCATCACGAAAGGAACAAAGGATCCCCAGCGCATCACTCTGTCTTGGAAGCTGGTCCCATTCCATGCACCCTTGAAGCTCGAGATGAAAGGGTACAACGAAAATGAGTATAGAATAATAGGCACCGCAACAACGACGATGTAGACCAGAATGCGCACATAGGACCGTAGCAGAGCCAGCCAGATTAGGGAGACAAACACCGATACAAGAGTGTAAATCCCTAACAGGAAGTATGACCCATGAACGGTGAAGTAGATGGTGTCCCCCCATTGCGTCTTGTCACCGGATGATGGGGTTGATGTATGCAGGTAGACCAAGAATGAAGTCGCAAATAGCCCTGCAAGAGCGATCAGGAATAGCTGCCCCCAGAAGGCATCGTGCATGGTAGTCTCGGATGTTAGAGGTGAAATCGATGCAGGAAGAGAGCTTGTCGAACTCGGCCGTCGTGGAGCTTCTGAAGAGAATAACGGTCGAGTCTGCTCGGCAGGATTGTCGGATTCATTGAAGCCAAAGGAGTCATCTTTGACAGAGGGTCGTTCTCGAAACCGTTGGATGGGCGGTTCATCGCCAACCATCTCAGACGGCATGCGGTCGGTATCGCCCAGTCCCCCTCGAAAGGAATCCTCCAGCCCCACGTCGACCAAGTTACCTCTGGCTCGACTACTGCCAGGGCTGGAGTAGGACTCGGATGCTTGTTCCACCCCTTCCACCACGGTTTCTATTCGAGATTGTCGGGGAGCAGGTATACTCTTCTCCCCACGCCAGGAGCTTTTGATACCCTTACCATTCCCTGGCCGCTCATCATACCGAGATTGACCCTCATCCAAATCCACAGAGTGATTTGAATCTTCATCGTTCTCTGAAGATTCTCTCAGGTGACTATCACCAAAATGCCTCCTTGAACGTTGCAGAGCATAGAAATCCGCAATCTCGCGTTCCCGCTCGGTCTCGTCATCTTCTTCTCGAAATTCGTCGGTCGCACTGTAGAATAACGGAGCTGGTTGAGCCGATGCTCGAGATGCAAAGGGGAAGTTGGAGATCTGTGATGCACCCGGTCGATATGGGTCACCGCTTCTTAAGTAGGAGCGCGAAGATGGGTGTCGTGTGCTGCCTTGCCGCTGGTTTGGAGGAGCACGGCCGGTTCTTTGTAGCTCGTCTGGGCGAGACGCGACTCGCGACTGTGACTGAGCGAGGAAACGTGAGGCATCTGTAAACAAGCGCGGAGACAGTTCCAGTCAGAGACGCATCCAGGTAGGTATGGGGTCTATACATACATTCCGAGAACATGGCCCACTCTCCGGAATTACGCTGGATATGAAAGGATTAGTGGGAAGAATGTTGAGTTTCTCGATTGTTCAGATGCAGAGAATAGTGAGCGAAGCGATCCCCGGTCTTGAAACTACCCGATCTTGCAAACCGGGCAGGACGAGCAGAGGACATTAAAAGGTGAAGGTTGACCGGTCATTCAGGTGATGCAAGCGTCATCCGGGCAGGTCAGGCCCCGATAGCTGACTCAGCCAGCCGATAAGGACCTCCCCCCGATAACAACCAGGTCCACTCCTGACGCTGGCGCAGAACAGGTTACCGTATTCACGTTTGAACACACTCTTTCTCCATGTCACAGCCATGGGATTATATCGCTAAGCTTGTCTGCATCGGTGACTCGGGTACCGGCAAGTCCAGCGTGAGTCTGGTGTTATCGGCTTCCCTCTGGCCCCAAGTCCGTGCTAACTAAGCTGTGTATTAGCTCACTATTCGCCTCTGCGAAGGTCGCTTCTCCCCTACTCACGATGTCACTATCGGCGTCGAGTTCGGTTCGAGGATTGTCCCGGTTGGGCCCCCTGCATCACAGGAGCTAGGGCTAGATGAGCTTTCACGCAGCGCCGCCCGCGAGATTCCTTCGGAGGAAACACCGACCTCCGGTGGTCTCCCCACGCCACCCCGGAAACCACAAGAGCTACCCACCCAGAAACGGATGAAGCTTTCTCTTTGGGACACTGCTGGCCAAGAAACATACAAGTCTATTACCCGCTCATACTTCCGAGGCGCGTCCGGTGCTCTCCTCGTCTTTGATATCTCCCGGCGATCAACCTTCATATCATGTACGCAGTGGCTTCAAGATCTCCGCCAGATTGCTGAGGAGGGTATTGTGGTTATCTTGGTTGGAAATAAGACAGATTTGGCCGGAAATGAATCAGGCGCCAATCAAAGGCAGGTCACCCAGGAGGAGGCCGAGGAATGGTGCCGCTTGAATAATATCGTTCGCTACGTCGAGACCAGTGCCAAGTCGGGAGATGGTGTAGAACGGGCATTCTTGGAAGTTGCTGAGCGTATTTACCGGAATATTGAAGCCGGTAGATACGATCTGAATGACCGGCGCAGCGGAGTCAAAGGATTTGGCGCCTCGGGAGGTGCTCATACTGGGGTTCCAAGAACAGTCACCTTGGGGATGGATGATGCAATGCGCAAAGGCAGTGGTTGGGGTGGAAATTGCTGCTAGCGTCAGAGGAAACGGATTTAATGCAGGCTTAACTGGCCCCCGGCGCGATGATCCTACGCTGGAAAGCTTTACTAATTGCAAGAGAATGTACATATGACATGATTCAGTGAAAGAGATCAATTATACTATCTTTACAAAGACATAATCCATCAAGATAAGCAACGTCCTCGCCATGGTAAATGGTCTAACCCCTTTTTGGCTCACGCAGTTTTGCACGTCAGAAAATAGAAAGACGTCGAGCAAAATAGCAAAGGGCCCAACCCCCCTAGGTCAACCATAGCGAACAAAGAAATTTCATCCCGTAATCTGTTTTTCGGGTACGTGGTCGGTTCACGGTCACCCCCTTTAGTTCGCGATCTTCCAACCGGGCAACCAGCGCAGATGAGCCCATTGTTGGTTGGAGCCCTCCATGCCGAAGACGATGGCCCGGAAGTGGATGAACAGGCCGATGATGACGGTGTATAGAACGGCAAACACCACTGCGGAGATCTTAGCGTTGATTCGGCGGGTAACCCAATCAACGCAGAAACCAAAGACAATAATGGCGAAGTAGAGAGCTGGGTAGTAGTGGTGGACGTAGGTCACACGAGCCATGACGATGAATGGAAGGTAATGCAGGACCCAGCCAATGGCAGGGTAAATGCCAGCATAGTGGATGTGGTCGATTTCCTGCTGGCTCAGCTCGTTATATCCTCGTTGCCAGCGGAGGAGGTACCAGATGAAGAGGAGACCAAAGCCAACAAGACCACCAGTACTTCCCCAGTAGACGAGAGGGTTGCCGAGAAGGTAATACTTGACAACGCTGTCATCCCAGGAGCACATGCGCAAACCGACATTCAGGATCGGCCATTGCCAGAATTGCGAGGCCAGGTCATCCTGCTTATCAGGGTCGGGAACCAGGGCATTGTTCGAGGTCATCATGGCAACGTTCAAGTGGATGAAGTCCTTGAGGAATGGCGACTTGTAGGAACCAGGGTCACCAGGGGGCACTATGAACATATTGTTAGTCGAAAATCTACCTCATTGGCCATATAATAGAGGGATGCAATAGAACTTACGGCGCTCATTGGTGTGCGACTCGACATTCCAGTGAGTGTACACGTCGCCCGGCTTGTTCTCCTTGACACAGGTAGTCTCAATCTGCTTGAAACCCCATTGCGGCAGGTTGACATTACCAGCCCGTAGGTAGCAGCCCATGGCAGGGTGGCGCAGGCGGAATGCAGTGGTCAGTGTACGAATCTTGGAACGATCCCGGGATGCGGCATCGTTGACGACTTCGATCTTCCAGTGATCCTTGTCATCGCCAATAGTGATGTTGCCGTAGCAGGAAACCTCATAGTGGGACTTGGAAACCGGAGCAGCGATAGCGTGGGAGTGCAAGTTACGACCGGTCTGACCATGAATGAGGCGGATGGTATCTCCATCAGCGATGTACTTGAGATCACCGGCGGCATCGTACTCGGGCTCGTTGCGGCTCGGATAGATGAACCAGTCATTGTTGGCATCCTTGTGGTGATAGCAAGTAACCTGCTGCTGATTGGAACCCTCCGGGTAGGTCTGAACGTGGGAGTGCAACAGACCACCGCCATAACCCATGTTCTTAATGGTGACTCGGGATCCATGGACGATCTCAAGAGGGCTATCCCTGCCCACCTCGGTGCCACGCAGGTTGGCCTGGAAAAGAGAGCTCATCTGCGCATCACCGGGACCACTGTTGGACAGAACGGTGAAATGCAGGTAGAACGAAAACATGTACACCAGAATTGGGATGACAATCAAGCCTCCCACGCGAGCAAAGAGATGCTTAGCCAGCAGAGTCTAGAATCAAATCATTAGCTTCACAGTCTTTGCCGTTCAATTCTTAGCGATATTGTCCTCACCGGCGGCATCTTCACGTCACCGAATTTATTCCAGAGATCCTCGGCAGTGTAGAGACCCACGACCGCAGTGCAGAAGAATCCAACCCACTTCACACTGCAGACGCAGCCAATGCTGAATCCAGTCAGGCAAAGCCAGAGCCACCACTCCGGCGAGAAGCTGGCACGCTGCAGGCGGTGGAACCGGGCCCAGCACATCATCGTAGTAAAGGTGAAGCAGAGCAGCATCGAGTCCAGAAGGATGAAACGGGAGATAGTCGCATAGGAGTTCTCGCACAGCACCATCAAGCTGATCAGCCAGACCGTAGCGCGACGGAAGTTCAGCTCGCGAGCGGTATAGTAAGCGAGAGGGACACAGACGACGCCGAACATCGCATTGAAGGCTCGCATGAAGGTGTAGTCGACATCCTCAGGATACTTCTCGCCGGACTTGAACTCAAAGGATCCATTATAGCCGGCGAGGTAGCCCGAGAGACCAACCAGCATCTTTCCGAGAGGAGGGTGTACATCGAAGTAGAACTCGCGCTTGAGGTAGTGGGAGCCGAACTTTCCGAAACTAGATACCGTATCAGCCATTAGCACTGGGTGGGCGCAATCGCACGCGGCGGAATAGACTATCCATACTGAGCTTCATCCCAGGTGACAATATTCGAACGACCAATCTGGTAGAGTCGCGTGAACAAAGCGAGCGCTGTCAGGAGGATCGGGGCAATGATCGGTTCCCAGCCAGCGAGAACGTGTAGGAAAGAGGGGGACTAGATAGAAAACGTGTATTAGCACAAATCCCGTCTATCCCATACAGTGGTCTCTTTACCTGGCCCGGCTTGGTCTTTTTCACATCATGGTCGACTGTGAAGGTAGGTGTGGAGGCTTTTCCAGTGTCAGGGACATTGCGCCGACGCAGATCGGCGTCATGCTTGGCGCCCGTGCTGGAGGCAGTGTCCATTTTGGCCAAGGAGCCAAATGGCCGTGAATTAAAAGAAGGTGTTGATGGTTGGAATGAGGATGGGTCGGTTGGTAGACGGCGGTCGGAGGTCGGAGGTTGATAGGTTCAGTAGATACCAGCGTGGTCGGATTCCGTAACGAGAGTAGAGGGTTAGCAACAAGGCTTTCAAAGGATCATGGCGACCCCAAAGGTCGCAAAGAGCACACAGCTAATTCGCTGGAGGTAAGAATTGAAAAGATGAAGAAAAGAATAAGAAAATGAGAATGGAAACGAGAAAGAGAGACACGGGGCTGAGGAAGAAGGCGAGCTGGCCAAAAGGATACGGTAAACAAAAGGTCCACTTCCGCTTTAGCCCCCCTCCCAAGCCTCCGAGGGGGCCGTTTTCAGGTCTGGCCACCGCGAACGAAAATAGTCAAGGATCCTACTCAGAGGTAATGCGACTTATGAATTAGAATGATCGTCGAAGATGGAAGAAGATTGAGAATTTACGGAGGATATTATTATGCAGGCAGAACTAAGGCAAATATTGATAGAATTTAGGTGCTGTCAGTGTGATCGTCCCACTCATAGTTATAACAATGCCTCGGTTTGGAATCCCCCACCCATACTATATCATCCATAGCCAGAATATACATGAACCATTGCCAGTAGACTCGTCAGAAAAATTGTGAGATGAGAAAGTAGTACAAGTCATAGCCATCAACAAGGGTCCCGAAGGTCCCTGGCCCACACCCATGAGAACAGCCAAATGCAAAATCCCTTCTATACGAGAGCAATGTACCAGAGGAGCAAAACCCATAGATCTCAAATGATACAGAATGCAAGATCAACATGTAGGAAGGATTCGATCGAATATACAGGTCTCAAATAAGGAAGGTGTGCAGCCAGTCAAAAGGGCTTCCAAGGCAACGGAAAAAAAAAAAAAAAAAAAAAACACAAGAAAAGCCAACATGGTATAGTATATGAAAGAAGTGTTTCCGAAGCAAGAAAAAAAGCAACAAGAATTAACAAAGAAAAAAGTAACGCCATGTCATTTCAATCCACGCCGGGATTGGCAATTCGCTCTTAATGTTCCTCCTCGTCCTCGCCTTGTCCCAACCGTCTGTATTGACTTGGGTTGGTGCCAGTACTTCCGCTCCGATGGCGATTCACCATGTTGGAGATCCAGCCTCCAATTCCTTCGCCCCGATGACTACCCGCCTGGGAATCGCCTCGTCCTGATTTGCCTAGGCCATCAGCACCAATTGTGGGTGGATTGATATCGAGCCCAGGAATGGCACTTTCGGCTCCAAATTGGCCATAGGGTCGGCGAATGTCAAGCGAGGGGACGGGCGAGCCTCCACCCATCAAGGATCCACGCTCACCATCGGTGACTGGGGTGGGCATGGCAGTAGTCGCATCACCGAATAAGACGTTCATATCTTCCAAGCGAACACCACTGGTCTCGGGATACAAGAAGTATACTATAGGTCGATATGTGAGTATAGAGAAACAAAATCGATACTTCAAAATGATCGCGATAGGAATTTAAAAATTGAAAAGTGGGGAGGGATAACTTACCAACCACGAAACTGCAAGCGCAGAAGAAAGCGTGCAGTAGATACAGTCGCCACCCAATGGCTCCCTGCAAGATGGGCGTCAATTCTCCCACAAGCCAGTTGAACGCCCAGTTGCTGGCGGTGCTGAGACTGGCACCCTTGGCACGAATGCTCAAAGGCAAAATCTCGGGAGGATAGAGCCAAGGGATAGGTCCCCAGGATGCTCCAAAGGCGGCATTATAAATCATCACAAAGATGACAGTCAAAGTCCGGGTCGCCTTAATCTCGATGTGAATAAAGTATGAAATCAAGGAGAGGGAGATGAGCATGGCCACCGCCCCAGAGAGCAAGATAGGTCGCCGGCCCCAGCGGTCGACCAGATACCATGGAGGCACGGTGGAGAGAAGATAAGTAATGCCGTTGATACCTGTCATCAAAATTGCGTTCCGACCTTCCCATCCGGCTGACTCAAAGACCAAAGGCGCATAGTACGAGATCACGTTGATTCCGTTCAACTGGGCCAAAGCCTGCGCTGACATGGCAATCAATACTCGCTTCTTGTAGCGTTTGAACATATCACTGTAGGATCGTTCTCCTTCCTGTCGCTGCATGAGGACATTCATCTTAATTTCTCGATACTCTTGACGCGCCTTGTCGTTGTGAATATCACCCTCACCGTAGAGGTTTGCGATGACGATCATGCCTTCTTCGTCATGGTCATTGTCAAGAAGCCACCTGTTGAAGCGAAGTTAGAACCACGATCAATTTCGCTGTCTATGGAGGAAAGGTTCATCTATTCGTCTTCTTACCGGGGAGATTCGCAGATAATCAAACTTCCGACTCCAAGCAAGGCACCCATGACGCACTGGCATAGCAAGGGCAGGCGCCACGAGATATCCGATTCGATGAAGCTGCAAAAGTAGTCGACCCAAACACTGGTAGCATATCCAGCAATGTTTCCCGTGAATTCGATGCAGGCCAACTTTCCACGGTTATGGGGAGGCTATACCGCAAGTCGTCAGTTATGAGCTTCCCGCGCATATTTAAGGGTATGGTCTTCTTTCCGTACCGAGATTTCAGATTGATAAACGGGTACGATCGTTGACAAGGCACCGACACCGAGACCAGCCACGATACGGCCCACCATCATCATGGGCATGTTGACTGCAAAGGTCTGCAGACCACCGCCAACGAAGAACACCGCCGAGCCATAGAGAATTGTTCGCCGGCGACCGATCACGTCGCCGATGCGGCCAACCAGAAGGGAGGAGATGAATGCGCCGACTTCCAAGATGGCCACCACTGTGCCGATAGTCGCCCGGGAGGGTTGATCGAAGTAATCACGGAAAAACGCTCCTCTGCACCTGGGTTAGTGGACCTGCTATCTCCATTGCAAAATGTCGCGTTCGGAGGGGAGTACGGACGTGATAATTCCGGACATGACACCTTGGTCATAGCCAAAGAGGAAGACACCTAGTGATACAAAGACACTTGTAAAATACCTACGGCGAGCAGAAGGAGGGATCTGTCAGCTACCATGCTTGGTCTTTTTGTTTCCCACAGCTCCCCCAGGTTCTTGTCGAGAGGAGGGGCAGCAGAGCTCTCGGTTGACTTACAACAACGGCTTGCCCACCAAACCATGTAGTTGGGCATTTTGCCCGTTTCGGGGAGACATGAGGGCGGCTAGGATACGCTCGATTCTG
Organism: Penicillium subrubescens; assembly: GCF_028828155.1. Lineage (NCBI taxonomy): Eukaryota > Fungi > Ascomycota > Eurotiomycetes > Eurotiales > Aspergillaceae > Penicillium > Penicillium subrubescens. Next base: position 1,199,735 of record NW_026643151.1, on the reverse strand, counting down.
GAGATACGTCGGGGCGGGGGAGTAGGGATTTGGATCTGTTCCTTTTCAAGATCGACCGAAGAGCGGGGATAATCGAGATCGGGTGGATAATGGACTCGCTTGGGGGCTCTCCTTCGACCTCGTCGAGCACGATGGTCACGGTCGAGCGACTTGCGGAGGTGGATCTGAAGCGGATCCTCCTCGGCGAGCTGTTCGGCAAGGTCGCCGGTGTCTGACCAGGCGGAGAAGTCTGACTCGCCCGAGCGAGTCGAGGATAGGGAGGACCGACGACTTCCCTTCTCGCTGGCGGATTCCAGGACCGTGAATTGGGCTGAAGAATCGGGGAGGCTGCGGAGGGGTATGGCGCGTGGGGAGGAGGTTGACGGAGGAATGTTGGCGGTGGGCGGGCTGATATTCCAGCCCTTAGAAACCCTTTTTTCCCTTGTTTTTAATTTGTCTAATTTAGATGTCTCTCACTCTCTCACTCTCCTGGCAAGGACTGGACCGTCCAGTGCAATGGATGGAGAACACCGGCGAAACAGAACCAGCAGGACAAGCTGGAGAGGACCCAGACAAAAGACCAGCCGGACCAAGCAGGAGACCTGCCGCGACCCCCTTTCGGCGTGGAAAGTCGTAACTAGTGACGCCACACAGGCTGAAGCGGTCACGATAGGCAGTTCGTCGCTAGTCACACAGCGCGATCGACGCAAGATGACGGCAAGTCCACGATGGGAGGGAGAGGAAAATAAAAGTGGGAACGAGCGAGGTCAGGCGAGTGGTGGACGGTTTAGGAAGATCTCGGAGAGACAAGCGCATGGACAATGCAGGGTCCCTCACAGAGAGTAAGTAGTAGGGGGTTGAGGAAGGTAGAATTTGGGGGAGAAGATAGATAGATGCTGGTGAACAAGTCCAACGAATAATTAGGAAACAGAAAGGCAAGAGGAGGCTCAGCCCGGATTCAGCCCAGTCTACCAGTCCAAGATCCAACAGGGGGTAGAGGTAACTGTAGTCGTGGTACGCTTCGCAAATACGGGGGAATTTGTCTCGTTCCGTCGACGTCGAGGGCGTCAACTTTGTCAACTTTCGGGGGATCCACAGTGGAGCCCCTCCACGCCAGCCAGAGACACTAACCACCGGTTGATGACGATGTTAGACTTTATGGATTACCCTTGGGAGTACAATACTATTATCATTTTACTCGTAGGAAAATGACTTGTTACTAGGCATCTTTATATATTGGAACCCTCACCATAAGATCAGACTATATAGAATTCCACAGTCTATAACCGCTGTATTCCTCCAAGCTAACGTATCTAAAAAGATATTCTTAGCCGCACCAGAAGCAAAACGAACCAAAGTACGGATTTACTAATAGCGAATCTTGGCTGTCTCATAACCTCATAACACATGTATGCTATGATAATCTTATATAGGTAATATGGCGGTGCCTCTGTGAGCTTATACTTGTTCTCTGGAGAGAACATCTTCCATATCTACAGTGGTCTAGTTTGGTTGAAACCCCGATAGATCTTCAAAAATCATCTTATCAGTCCCGAGTTGAATGCTAGATAACGACTGAGACCCAGGTCATCAGGGAAGAGCAAGTAAATGGCATCTGATTGGACTGTCTTTCTGGTCCTTAGATTATCCAGACTTTGGAATTACCACGTACCAGCCTACAGTTCGTCCCGTACTGTGGTAGATGGGTGGAGACCTACCTCCAGATGTATACATGATCTCTTAAACCACCGTCGATCCATAGGACAATACAGAAACTGTCATCGATCCATGCCCTACTTTACATAGATTATTATTACCATTATTGATTTAATCAACATAAAGGATGCCCTTGCATAGCTGCTTGTCGACACCCACGCGTCAGATCTCCAGATTACAGTGGTGGCGCTTGAGCCGCGCCCGTGCTGAATGCATGACCTCTTGGAATGACTGATTCTGGAATTCAGCCTTGATGTATGATCATAGGGGAGATAACTAAAAAAAATGGGGTATCATCTGCCGCAGCCAAGTGGAGAAGCCAAATCTATATACGATGTAATAAACAAGATGCAAGATGCAATATGTAAGATGCAGTGCCGCCATAAGCCTGCAGCAAAAAAAAAATGGACCAAAAGCAATCCCCCATCAATCAAGAATCGCAGATCAGCATCAGTGACAGATAGGGATGGAGCCACTCGAAAGATAGACACGACTTAGGGAAATCCCTAATTAAGAAGAATATCGTATCCATCCTTCTGGATGTGCACTGCGTCCGCCAGGCTCGCATATCGCCGACGAACCAACTCGAAAATCACCAGGCCCGCACTAGTACTAGGCACTTGACGAAGTGCACTCCCCGCAAACCCGCGGAAGAGCCACAGCCTCCAACTCCCGGCCCGCGTGGCCTTACGTCGGCACCGTTTCCAGGTCTCCTGGTAGGCATGATAGTACAGCCGCAGCATTTGCCGCCGCGAAGGGTCCAGACTCGCCTGGTGGTCGAGATACTCTAGCCGGCCAAGGTGCAGGTCCTGGATCCGGCTGAGTGGGTGCTGAATAGTTTGTTGGGCCACCGAGGCCACCACACCCGCCATCATGAGGAAGCATGGTTCCAAGGCATAGTGTGGCTTAATGAGTGGTACACCGCGATCGCTGGATCCCGGAGAGGGCAACTGATCAACTGTCTCGGCACGCAGCGCCCCATAGTACCAGGTTATGAAGGAGTAGTATGATTGCGACTTGATGTACTCGAAGGCGGAGAAGAACACAGCATAGCCTAGCGAGTCTCGTAAGAAGGAGAGACTCCACCCCGCAAAGACTCCCCGAAGGCCAATCTGATTCAGTTTATGATGCCCATAATGCCACATGCTTCGATACTGCCCATCCAGCATGTCGCTAGTTTGAAGTCGAACCTGTAGTGCATCCAAAGGGGCCGCAATAATCGATTGAATGGTTCCAGCGGCAAATCCAGCGGTGAAGGTGGCCATCGGAGGAGCGGGAGGCCATATTCGCTTGACGCCCTGCGAAACAGGCTCATGTAGGGCTCCGAGTACTTGAAGATAGGATGTGTATAAAACGGCACCGACTCTGTAATCAAAACAAGTAATCCAAAGGTCAGAGATATGGCATCTTTGGACAAAACGGAAGGAGGAGACAAGGGAGGAAGCCCTCTTCATTGCTCACCCCGCATTCGCCATTAAAGGCGGCAAGACTTGATTTGGAATGAAACGCCAGCCATAGGTCTTGATGGCATGAAGCAAGAGGCCGGGCGTTGTAGTATGGATGGACCATTTGCCTTCTGCCACACGAGGGTTCACAGCTCTTGCAAATGCCTATTTTCAAATGATCCGACAAGAGGCAGGAATTAGCGAATCGACCACCGGTACGGGGAAGAAAGAGGATATCTATGTACCATATAACTAATTCCATATTAGCTAGATTCAACAGAGGATCAACCAGGAAACTACTTACTCAACGCGAGTGCGAAAAAAGGCCTTTATCGGGGCCCGGAAGTAGAAAGCTACCATTTGCGCGCTGAGAGCGCGGACACCCGCGGCGGAAGCTCCAGTCGCGGCATCGTTGCGAGGTTTTCGTCGAGCAGCCCCTGGGTCACCAAAGTTGGGCTCTAGAAATATGGGGTTCATCGCAAATCTAGATATTCCGAGTGTATCACTCCCAGCACAACATCGGGAATAGCTCTTGGTTGGGTTGTTTTGCGGAGGGGTTGTCAAAAGCCGGGCTCGGATCACAAACGGAGGCTGTCAGAGCTAATGACCAAAGCAAAACCCAAGAAGTACATAGTGATGACCAAGTGAAGGTGAGAGACTTTGGCGACTAGCCTCCAAGCGGAGGTGAAAGAGGAAGTGTGAAGCACCGATAGACTGAAGCTACAAGATCGGAACGAATCCAAAAAAGAACAACCCCAAACTTCCGCAAAGTGGCGCTAAGCCCAAAGAGGCAAAACTGGGCACGGGAAGCCGCAGGGAACTCAAAACGCGCTTTTCGCGTCCGCCTCTCCCTCCTCTTCCTCCTCCAAGGGCCGACCTTCTTTGACATCACCACATCGTTCCCCCTTCCACCACATCCTCTCCGTCTCATTCAAGCTTCATCTCATTTGTGTCTCAATCCCCCCTATCGCATGCAACCTTGATTTATCGATCAACCCCGACCTCTTCTTTCGCGCCCGGTCTCTCACTCTTGCTAGCAAGCTTTGCTTGCACCAGCTTCCAAGATGGCCGACAAGATCGCGATTGACAAGAACACCTTCTTCAACCATCTGTCGAACTTCTATGCATCATGGAAGGCCGACAAGCGCTCAGGAAATACCCTCTTTGGTGGAGCTGGGTCTATTGTCATCCTCATGGGCAAAACCAAGAGCGATGAGAGCTCTTTTCAAAAGAACAACGCCATGCACGTACGTCAGCTGGTTCTTATCAAGTTTTCATGTCCATATTCATTTCGAGAGGCAGCACTTCCCTTACTAGATGCTAACTTGTTGGTACCTTAGTTCTGGCTTCTGGGCTACGAGTTTCCTGCTACCCTGTTCGTCCTGACAACCGAGGCGATCTACGTGGTCACCACGGCCAAGAAAGGTACTTTCGGACCGATTCTGTCACATTTTGCGACACCAGGCTAATATTTGGGCGATCTAGCCGAGCTTCTCGAGCCTCTGAAGGGTGGAAAGATCCCCGTCGAGCTTTTGGTGACGACAAAGGACCCGGAATCGAAAACAAAGGCATTCGAAAAGTGTCTCGAAGTTATTAAGGGCGCCGGGGTAAGTAGAACCATCCACCTGCATTTTCAATTTGGGGGTTCATTTCTAAGGATGACTGACCATGCTGCACGAATGTAGAAGAAAGTTGGCACCCTACCCAAAGACACGACGACTGGCCCCTTCGCGGACGATTGGAAGCGCACATTCTCGGAGATTTCAAAGGAAGTGGAGGAAGTGGACATAACGCCGGCGCTTTCTAGCGCCTTTGCGATCAAGGACCCAGAAGAGCTTGTAAGATTGCCTTTCTCCATGCGCCTTGTAAGACAAGCTTGCTGACGGGGTTTTCAGGTCTCTATTCGCAATGCGTCCCGAGCATGCAGTGGCTTGATGTCGGAGTACTTCGTGGACGAGATGTCACAATTGCTAGACGAAGAAAAGCAAATCACTCACAAGGCCCTCGCAGGGAAGGTGGACGCCAAAATCGATGATTCCAAGTTCTTCAACAAGCTGGCGCGCCTGCCATCTGAATTCGACGCTGAGCAGATCGATTGGGCTTACGGACCGGTCGTGCAAAGTGGAGGTGCCTATGATCTTAAATTGACGGCAACCTCCGACGGCAACAATCTGAAACCGGGCATCATTCTGTCCAGCTTTGGAATCCGCTACAAGACCTACAACTCGCTCATCGGACGTACCTACCTGGTAGATCCCAGCAAGTCCCAGGAAGCCAACTATGCGTTCCTGCTCAACCTTCACGACGCGGTGATGAAGGAGATTCGCGATGGTGTAGTGGCCAAGGACCTCTACAACAAGGCGCTCAGCCTTGTCCGCTCAAAGAAGCCCGAGCTTGAGAACCACCTGACCAAGAATATCGGTGCTGGTATCGGTATCGAACTTCGGGATGCCAACATGATTCTGAATGCTAAGAACAATCGAGTCTTGAAGAATGGCATGACCCTGGCAATTACCATTGGCCTAACCGATGTGAAGGACACTGACTCCAAGTCGAAGGGAAATAATGTTTACTCCATGGTGATTACAGACACCGTTCGCGTTGGAGAAAGTGGGCCTCACATTTTCACCAAAGACGCTGGAATCGACATGGACTCCGTCTCCTTCTACTTCGGAGATGAGGAAGAGCCTGAGAAGCCCATTAAAGAGAAGAAGGAGTCGAAGTCAAGTGCCGTTGCAAGCCGAAATGTCACGCGGACCAAACTGCGTGCCGAGCGGCCAACCCAGATCAACGAGGGTGCTGAAGCCCGCCGTCGTGAGCACCAGAAAGAACTCGCTGGTAAGAAGACGAAGGAGGGTCTGGAAAGGTTTGCAGGCACCACTGGAGACGACAACGGTGTCGCTCAAAAGAAGTTCAAGCGGTTTGAGTCCTACAAGCGCGATAACCAGCTCCCACCCAAGGTCAAGGATTTGACTGTCTACGTTGATCACAAAGCCGCGACTGTTATCGTACCCATCATGGGCAGGCCAGTGCCCTTCCACATCAACACGATCAAGAACGCAAGCAAGAGTGACGAGGGAGAATACGCATATCTGCGGATCAACTTCCTGTCTCCGGGCCAGGGTGTTGGCCGTAAGGATGATCAGCCATTTGAAGACCCATCTGCTCATTTCGTCCGCAACCTGACTCTGCGATCCAAGAACAATGACAGAATGGCGCAGGTCGCGCAGGACATAACTGAACTGCGCAAGACTGCCTTGAGACGGGAGCAAGAAAAGAAGGAACTGGAGGACGTCGTCGAGCAAGACAAGCTCGTTGAAATCAGAAGTATGCTACGGTCCCCGCTAGTGCGAAGAGTCTTCTGGGCTTTGATGCTAACACAAATTCATAGATCGTCGCCCGGTGAAGCTGCCTGACGTTTACTTGCGACCACCCTTGGATGGAAAGCGTGTGCCTGGAGAAGTCGAGATTCACCAGAACGGTCTTCGCTACTTGTCACCTTTCCGCAGCGAGCACGTCGACGTACTATTCAGCAACGTCAAGCATCTCTTCTTCCAACCCTGCGCACACGAACTGATTGTTCTCATTCATGTACACCTCAAGACACCTATCATGATTGGAAAGAGAAAGACTCGGGATGTCCAGTTCTACCGCGAGGCCACCGAGATGCAGTTCGATGAAACTGGCAACCGCCGGCGCAAGCACCGCTATGGTGATGAAGAAGAGTTTGAGGCTGAGCAGGAAGAACGACGACGCCGAGCCGCGCTCGACCGTGAGTTCAAGGCGTTTGCTGAAAAGATCGCCGACGCTGGAAAGGACGAAGGCGTCGATGTCGATATTCCTTTCCGAGAGATTGGATTCACCGGTGTGCCCAACCGTTCCAACGTCTTGATTCAGCCCACTACAGATGCTCTCGTGCAGCTTACTGAACCTCCATTCATGGTCATTACGCTCAATGAGATTGAGATTGCCCACTTGGAGAGAGTGCAGGTATGGTTAACTTGCACATTGATGCTTTTCCACTGTTGACGATTGCTAATTTACCAATAGTTCGGTCTCAAAAACTTCGATCTTGTCTTCGTGTTCAAGGACTTCCACAGGGCTCCCGTCCACGTCAATACCATCCCCGTTGAGGCGCTGGAGGGCGTCAAGGATTGGCTTGACTCTGTTGACATCGCCTACACTGAAGGTCCACTCAACCTGAATTGGACCACCATCATGAAGACAGTCGTCAGTGATCCGTACGGCTTCTTTGCCGACGGCGGCTGGTCTTTCCTGGCCGCTGAGTCGGACTCGGAGGGATCTGATGAGGAGGAAGAGTCGGCATTCGAGCTTTCCGACTCGGAGCTGGCCGCTGATGAGAGCTCTGAGGAGGACAGCGAGTATGACGAAGATGCCAGTGCTGATGGAAGCGAAGCGGAGTTCAGTGGCGATGAGGAGAGTGGTGAGGACTGGGATGAGCTGGAGAAGAAGGCCAAGCGCCAGGACAAGGAGACCAGAATGGACGACGATGACCGTGGTACTAAGCGCAAGCGCTAAATTGGTTCCCCCGAGGTCGATGGTGATAAGGCGGCTTTTCTTTTTCAGTTCATTCCAATGTGATTTGGGTGTTTCTGCGCCTGTTTTCCTTCTTTTTTTTTTCTTCGGGCTTAAGCCTCGCTGTCTTTTTAGTGTCTTTTAAACAACTTTCGGTGGATGAGGACCAATAGGTGACATCTACCATTCACAAAACAAGCCCAGGTTTGCAATTTATGTCAAGAAATGGTCATTCAGCTTTGATCGTTCCGTACTACTGTACTACTCTTCGATTTGTTACTCAATTTAGTGCCGTGACGCTAATACTTTTTGGCATTTATTGTGATTTACTCCAGTCACCAGGTAATACGCTCGAGGCGCAATTCTAAGATACATCCGTGTAGATGACCATTGAAACAAAGCGAGAGACAATTCAATTCCATTAAGCTATTTCCCTGCACGCATCGATGCCCACATATTTCGCATACGTTCATTCTGGCCAGGTGTAAAACTCTCATAACAGACGTCAGATGAGTAGTCCATAAAATCGTGGATGGGGTCCTGCCCCGGCAAACCTGGACAAGAGTCCTTTCGAGCAGGGCATCCGCCAGTGGGCACAGATTGCTGGGGTGTATCGGCGATGTAGTCTCCTGGATTATCCTCGGCGCAGGACTCCCCTTGGAAGGTATGCAAAAGGCCATTCCAGTGTCCGATCTCGTGGATGGCGGTTCCTCCTCGGTTGTAAAGGTCCAATGTTCCACCGGACATTGCGCTGGCGAGAACGTTGCAGCCATCTTTGATGTAGTCGGCACGGGGACTGGTGGCGTTCACGCTTGGATCGGGGAGGGTGCAGAACCCTAGCACGCTGGATGAGAGATCACTTGAATGGGAGGCTCCGCGGTGACTGGCACGTCCGGCTTGGTCGGGAGATGCCTGGAGGTTGGTTTGGAAGTAAACGTTTAGAGTTCGGTAGGTGCCTTTCCGGAGGGCTGACTTCATGCCTGTGTCGTCTCCGTTACGAGCCCAAACATCGTTCACATGACGGGTGACGCCTTGCAGTCGATATTGGATACCGGCATCCTGATACGCATCTTGCAAAATGGAGATCTATGCCCATGTCTTAGCATTCGTCCATGACTTGCAATAAAATTATCGAGAACGGGAGCGATGGAGGTAGAACTAACCTGAGAATCGATCATGTCATCAGAAACCTGGTCTTGCTCTGCTTTACTGGAGATGATATGGAACCAGGTCTCAATCTCGATGGGGCCGTTGCGGGCCTCTGACCCAGTTTCAGGTAGCTGGGTCTCATCTGTTCTGACACGCTGGAGTGCGTCCAAGAAGGACGTATCTGGGTCTTCGGTAGCGCAGATGCCACGCTGTTCAAACACCACTGGACCGCATTGCACTTGCAAGGAAAAGAGCGTTGTGACAAGAACCACGAACGGAGCTAAAGAGCGACAGACCATGATGTTGTTGGTGTTGGATGCCCCTATGTCGCGATTCCTCCGTCACAAACCTCAGGAAAGATTCGGGGTTCTCATCACCGCGAGACCGACCACTATATGACTAGGCTGCCCGGAGCCTCTGTGGACTCGATCCGATGTTGGAGTCCGGAGAATGCTGCATCATGAACGGAATGCATGTCCCATGCAAGGGGTCAGAGTACCGTACCGGAAGGATCGACAGCTGCAAACCAGGCGGAGAGAAGAAAACGTGCACTTCATTGGCATCCGACAAGGCTGGCCAATTCCTCGGCCAGAGGTATGAGGTCATCCAAGGGTGATGAAAAGAAGTAAGAATGCTCGTTGTTGTGACAGTTGTAGATACATAGAAACTCCTTGTTTAACACCCGAACCGGAACGATCCATTTATTCACAATATAGGTAGCGGCCCATGGAGTATTGGAAGCACAAAGAAAAGGGGGAAAGTAGTATAGCAAAGAAACTGAGATAAGTGAAACCGCCCAAGAAAAGAAACGAAGGAGAAAGAGAAGCTGATGAGGCCTCAAGGCGCACTTGGGCGCATTCTGTCATCCCGCCCCGAGGCCACAGCAGTGGTTGGCTGGTTGGTAGCGTCCCACGTAAGATAGGTGTGGTCACCCAGTTTTCTAGAAGATGATTAGCCATTGTCGAAAATTTGAAGGTTGTCGGCACAGAGGCCCTAACTAATCACGCTATACATACCTAGGTCGGATCAAGTAGGCCACCGTGAATAAGGCGCCCAAGAGCACACAAACTCCGCCCACAACCACGTAAGCAATTCCCATGAAGGGATTCTTACCGCCGATGACCGTACGAGTAGAGAGCAAGATCGACTTAGTTCCATCGTATTCGGTGACGGGAAATTCTAGTACCTGATTAGCAACGTTTCTAACACGGCAGAACGGTCGGCAAATTGGATCATTTCACGTACCATCGACAATATCCAGACGATAGTCTCCTCGCCCCATAGCGGTGTCATCATTTCTGCGGGAGAGTTTACTGAAGGACGGCAACCCCGCTGTCCGCATCCAAACCATGAAATCTTCATTTTCATGAAGATTAGGAATGCCGGTCTTCTCGTAAGAACCATTGTAACTCTTCCAGTTTGGCGGGGGAACCACTTCCCATGGCTTATACTGGGTTTGCTTGATCAGCGCCTTGTCACTATCCCATGCAATCCCCGTCTTTGTCATAGTGTAATTGACCGGGTCCTTTCCTGTCAGCAGCACCGGACTGCTGATGGAATCATTGAACATGGAGTTGGCAATCAGGCCACAAGGGTAGTACGCTTTGCCGGTAGCATCGTCGGTCGCTAGGGGGGAACAGACGCTGCCCGAAATTGTGCTGTTCGGAACCGCAGTGCCCTTCAATTGATCCAAGTCCAAAGACTGGACGTAGCGACGATGGTTCTGGTAGAAATTCGTGAGGCGGTAGTACAGGAAGACCGGAGGGCCCATCGACTCGGGGATGTTGAAATAGAGGGAGCACACTGTGCTATTGTCGGTGCCATTAGATTGTTTCCAGTAGTATTTGCTATCTGCTGTCGAAGCTTTAAAAGTGGCGGACACGCGGTCTCTGATATCTGCCATGGTGTTCTCCGGTGCACTGGCTTTGCAGTCCGTGTAGTCGATAACAAGCTCTTGGACCTAGAGGAACAATAGGGTGTCAGACGCGCGATAAGTACGGATCGCATCTGCGAGATTATAAACGTACCTGAGAGCTCGCCCAGATAAGGACACCACCGATGGGAGCGAAAAGAACGCCGACGATAAAGAACAAAGGAAGCACACTTTTGGGGGTCAAGATCGGTCTAAGCGGAAGGCAACGGTCAGTCCCAGTATTGTTGGCGGATGATCCGGAATCGAAGAATAAGCTCACTGCCATGCTTTTAATCGCTGTTGTCGGAAAGCGGTATCTAAGAACACGTCGAGTCAGTCGGGAAAAGGCAAGGCGATAAATTCCAGGCTCGGGGTGAAGGGGGGAACGCGTACTAGCGGGTCTTCGGGACTTGGGCTTCTTGTCGCCATCAGCGGCGTGAGCACGCTCCTGGTCATCGATGGACTCGGCACGGGGAACCTCGGCCTGCGACATGGCGACAGGTATCGCGCGGGAGTAGAAGGGGAGGATAGAGCGATGAAGTGATGAAGCGATGGAGTTGATGGAGGGACACGAGTTGAGTGAGATGTCAGAAAAAGGTGGCGCCGGGGCGGAGCCAGATCACTGGATTGGAGGTGGAATTATGAATAAGGACAATCGGGACATGGGAGCCCCACACGCCCCGGCGAACCACTCACAACTTGATGAGAAGGAACTGCAGGGGCCTGGAAAAATAAATGATATTTATAGCAATGGGGTCTAGGTAACCTTTTTTTAAAAGAGATAGCCAGATTAATTAAGCTTGATCAGATCAGAGATAATTGGCTACGTCCTTGGGAGCGAATCTTTGTGCACATTTGTACGTATACATCCAACTACATCTCCAAGAGCTGTAAATCTTGAAATATGAAACTCATTTGCAATGGGTATGTCATTTGAAAGATTCGTATCTGGTCAGGGTATCATATCGTGCCGTATGTTCTCTCAAAGGAGCCGTTCAACGGAATGGGAACAGGAACACAAGAGCAACAAGAGCAGCGAAGTCACAAAACAGCAAAAATAAGAACTCCCAGGTAAAACATCGCAAGTTGACCGAAGCCTGCCATTCTAGATGGGGAACAAAGAACCGGAACGCCAAAGAAACAAGAGCCGAGTAGTCAAGCCAAACATGCATGAAAAGCGATGCATGATTACCGAAAGTGACTCACAATGCGAAGAGACAAAAAAAGAGAGTCCAAGCGAAACCCTGTACTGAGAGGGTATCTGTGGAATGAAGGTGTCGTCATGCATAACGGACATAAAAAAGCAAGAGGGGAATAGACGTCATAAGAAAAACCAAACGGGAGTAAGAGGATGATGGTAAAGAGTACCAGAGAGGAGGAGGGTTGTTTCGGAGCGGAGAGCAAGACAGAGAGTCTTTCGAGGATTAATGTTCATAAGACTCAACCCGACAAGGCAGAGACGGTCAGTTACCCGAGGATATAGTCATGTTTCTGGTGGTTCGAGAACCACAAAATTCAGACAAAAGGTTGATCGCGCTTGTACATGTCAGTTTCCCCCGCTTTCTCGTACGAGAAAGTCTCAAGGGAAAGATAGAGAGAAATGGTGTTCGGTATCTGCGGATTGGAAGGTGATGGTAAGCCAAATGGAGGAGGCCACGATCCATGGTCAGCGGGTGGGTAGATGGTTCGTTCCAACGAGCAAGTAGGAGTGAGCAAATCATCTCAGGTGATGAAAATACTCGGGTTTGAACCACCCTACTCGGTCGTAGGCGGTCCAGAGCTTGCTAGCTTTGTTGACGTCAATCTTACAGGCCTGTTGAGCGTCGGTCTTGCGGAACTCCTTGCCTACGCCGAGGGCACGCACTCGAGCCTCAAAGATTCGACGCTTGCTGCATAGGTAGGTCGCACAAGACAGCCGAAGCGTCGAGGCCAGATTGAGCTCGGCAGGACTGAGCAGATGTCGGTCCGGGTCATTGCTCAAATCCAACATTTGCCCCTTCCAGTCTGCCTTGAGGGCCTTTGCGTTGCCACCCAATGTCTCGAGGGGTGGCGAATAGTCCGGCAGGGCTTGGAAATCAGTGTCATCTCGGTTCGTGCCCAGGGCACGAGGCTTAGATGCCGAGGGAGGAGAAGCTTCAAAGGAATCCAGGGCCTGATGCTTGGGGGTAGACTTGGGGGTACGCTTGACGCGAGTTCGGGGGACACGTGGAGTCCCTCCTGCTACCTTCTTCATGGGGGCTGGGGCGATCTTCTTCAACTTGGCCTCCAGCTCGCCCGGTGGACGGTAACGATTCATCAGGACCATCTGACGCTCCAGTGTTTGAAGTTCCTCGCGGGCCCAGGCTGCCGGGTTGCGATTGTACAGTGTCGAGACAATGGGCACACACGACAGCGCCAAGCGATATTCATCACGAGTGGGTTTGTTCCGCTTGTTCTCAAACATGGCCATGTGGGAATTGATATGTTGCTCTACCAGGGCCTCCGCGGCTGGAGGGGGATAGGCCCAAAGAGAGGCTCCTCGCGGCCCACGGAGTCGTGGCGAGGGAAGAGGAGGGGGTCTCGCGATGCATTCACCTCGACATCGCGCTCAATCTGCTCGGCCGTCTCGGATCGTCGCTTCTTGGCGCCGGTGTAAGGAGTCACTGGTGGCGAGGGCAGATCCATCTCGGACTGTGTTCGCTTGCGATCAGCTGAGATGGGGGGTAGCTTCATCAATTCCCCCATGGAGGTGTCCGGTTTAGCAAAGGGGGAGGAGGGGTGGAAGCTGTCCAGAGGCTTCGCCTCGGGAGGTGACATGAGGCTTGACACGGGGAGGCGATTCATGATGGAGGAGGAATAAGAAGGGCGCTGGCCCGTCTGCTGTGGTAGTTGCGACTGCATTGGCGGGTTTACACCAGTGGATGAGAACATCCCAGATTGGAAATCTGCTGGAAGAGGAGAACGGTTTGGAGAGAAGAACGGAACGATTAAATTGCTTCTTTGTTTCGATCTTGGGATTTCTGAGGGGGAGGGGATGTTTGTGTTGCGATTGTCCAGAAAGGACGGAGGATCCAATATGAATTGAAATTTGCCCACGGGGAAGTGGCGAGACTGGGTGAATTGGAAGGAAGGGGGTTTCAGGGAAAGGGAGAGGCGAAGAGTGTGAGAAGAGATAAGAGAGAAGGCGAGGCAGTCAGGTTGAAATAATAATGCCTTTCGTCTCTTTGATGTACCCGAAATATGACGAGGGTGGAAGTCAATGGAAGTGCATGTCCAACACCCAGGTGATTTGTCAGGCAGCAGTGGCGATAACCGGGGTTAAAGGGTCAATGGCCGATAATGAGTCAACGCGAGTCCAGAAGGGCCAGGCAGAAGGGTAAAGGGGGAAGAGAGCAGAAGGGGGCGAAAGGGAAAGGGCCGAGGCGAGTCTGGTGGGAAGGAAAGGCTACTTAAGTTGAAGGGAAACTGGGAAAGAAGAAGTAGGAAAGGGAACTGGGGAGAGAAGGCAACAGTTGATAAAGGCAGGCGGGTGGTGTGTAAGATGGTAAAGATGGTAAGATGGTATGGTAAGATATCAATCAAATGATAGTGGAAAGGGGTCAGATGAGAGGGGTACGATGAGGTAATATTACCATCCAGGTGGTAAATTACCTGTAAATCAGCATACCGGGTTAAATAACGAAGAGGCGCAATAATCCATCATGATTTCAGCCCTGAGCCCATGGACCATTCGCCCGACGGCAACCTGGTTAGGCAGACAAGAGAGACTGGTTCAGTCTTGATTAGCCAATCACCATGCTTTTCCCCTTGGGGGATTATTCAACTCGGAGGTATCAGAGGCAGAAGCAGGATTCGGTTCAATTCAATGCCCCGAATTCGCAATCGGACAGAAACCGGAATGCTGAGGTGATTCGTGGTTCACTATCGAGAACTTGTACTAGAACTACTTGTCTGGATTAAGAACCCAACCTATATTCCCTATTCAGGAAGTGCAGCGTCATGAATTGAAAGCGCCATCGTCGGCTAGAATAGTCCGCTCTATATACAATACGGAGTAAATCAGAACGACAACTACTGCCTTCTCCACGAAGAGTAGTATATGGCCCTCGGAAAGCGTCGGTATGACTCAATGGCGGAGGTCAGTGAGTCAATCGGGGTCAGTCGACCAACGAGCGGCCAACCAATCAGGAGTGTCAATGGCACGAGACCAACTCAATTCGCCAATCAGCTCACAGGGCAATCATGAAACTCCTTTGGTTGAAGGGGGGAGGGGGGCTGTGAAGGGTGACCAACTGCGGGGACGTGGGAGTCAGTCACCTGCTGGGTTTCTGCGGCTGTTAGTTAGTCCTGTTGCTGACGGTATTCCCTTTGTATCATTCGTATTTCGTTGGTATTTCTCGGAGTACCGTACGCCGTATGCATTGAGGAACTATGGCCCCTCGATAAGCGTCAATTAGGTTTGCAGCAGCGATCAGTCGATATCATGTTTATCATGTGCAATCGTATACTTCTATACTTTTAGAATGAAGTGTATAGCGCGCAGTTATAGATACTATTTTCTTTTCCAATTTGTAGGTTGTCTAGCAACAACTGATACCCTGACTGTACAAAGTATACTGTCCACCCACCACCATACTGTGTGCTATAAACGCCAGGCTCGTGATCACCCAATATTCCAACCAACCCTCGCCCCTCTTCTTCTTCTTGCTTTTCCCACACGAAGGTTGCCAGACTTGTACCTGATTACTCTTCTTCTTCCATTCCACTTCTAACCCTCAATTGCTTCGCCATCTGTCCGCCAACCCCTCCATCAAGATGAATTGACCCCCCTCCATGCCTCTTATCTGCTCTTTTTTTTCACCCCTCCCACCAACCCTCCAACCCTCCAAACCCGCCCTCGAGCCTCTTTCAGCCCTCAGGTGACAAAGATGACACGGATCGGCCAAAAGGGCCCCAGCCACGGCAAGCTGGTGGCGCTCATTGGATCCTATCAGGGGCGCATGACAACATCCCATGCGAGCAATCACCAAAC
Source organism: Penicillium subrubescens (assembly GCF_028828155.1). NCBI lineage: Eukaryota > Fungi > Ascomycota > Eurotiomycetes > Eurotiales > Aspergillaceae > Penicillium > Penicillium subrubescens. Next base: position 1,183,987 of record NW_026643151.1, on the reverse strand, counting down.
AGGACTCAAATCGACCTGGAATCCCGACGAATCACAACTATGAGGGAGGGGGTTCGGTTACAACTCCACTAAGAGGCCCCACTCTCCCCAGTGGATGTGCCTAATGATCCGCCCGGGTAGCGTGATCTCGTCGATCCTCCATGATTGTTCTTGTCCTTGTTTGTGATGGGGTCATTAATTGTATCGACCATTTTAGTGATCATAGCACCACATCACAGATCTAAGAGATTCATGACGAGGGACAAGATAAATTCCAAGATCGGACCGTCCCAGGCCATCAAAACTCGTTCATGATGGAATTGTTCGTTTCCTGGAACCCGATCCCATGCTGACCTAAGCGCGCTCTGGTCACGGGCACAATCGCCTTGGATCTCCCCTCAGGCCTTAGCCAGGTGACGCAAGAATTCACAACTGCCGACCGAGCTCTGTCCTGTAGGTCCTGTGGTCTCAATTATTGATATCTCGACTTGGCTGTCCGCGCGTTCTAGGCAGTTGCATTCTCTTCGACTTTTCGTCGTGTCTAGTTTCTGGATTCTCTGGTTCTAACTACTGTGCCATCCGCTGTCGGTACAGGCGAGATAAACTTCCGGGCTGGGCTGGGATTCCGTCACTGATCAGCGTTCCGATCGTCTTATCAATCAATTCAGCTACCCACCAACCGGGCTTGAGTATCGATTCTACAAACCGGCGTAATTTACCTTATGGTGCACTGGATAGTATGGTATTTGGTAAGAACTCTTGGAAATAGTGGTGCATACTCCAGGAGAAGAGGGCAATCCCTGGGGCTCTATGGCTCTGTCAGAGCCTACCAACAGAGTCAAGCATGTCCAGGGGCAATTAGCTTCAAATCTCGTCTTCATTCAGTGGCTAAAGTATGATAGTGTGAATATGAATCTAGCTACTAAATACCTCTTCTCCGGCCTCTCCCTTAACCCGCATGCAAGGCTGCTTGTTGACATCCACGCCTTTCTATGACACCATCCAAAACCTGCTTTAGTATCTTTCTAGCTTTCTTGATAAGCTCTTCGAAGGGTTTAGCATTAAGCAAGATTTAAATAATCCCATCTCGTGCTGAATCCTGTGCTGGTTCAAGACGCTTAGAGATTGACTCGAAGTTCCCATGTTCATTCATCCTCTAAGCACTATACCCTTGATAACTTCGCACAGAGAAATATTCCCTGTTTTAGTCGATGACGTTCAGATCGGTACTTCGACTCACAAAAATAGCAGACCGCATCAACCCTGGATTCGTTTTTGCTAGATAGTGGCCGAGACACTGTTGGATTTCAAGGAAGGTTTGTACAGCCGCTCCCGAAGTCAGTGCAAAAGATATTGCGAACAGGCGACTAATCAGTTCGCTAGAGTTTTCGTCCCCTAGTAGGTCCAGTAGACCTTTGAAGTACTCGCCCCCACCATGCCTTGATATGGTTGCTGTTTCAAATGATGCCGGATACATTCTTGCAAAGGCCCAGTCAATCAGCCAGGCCTTCCCATGACAATCGAGGATAATATGCGTGAATGCAGATACATGCAACACATGATTAGGCGCCTGAAATTCCACGAATACCTGGTTGCGATAGGTCTGCAACACTAACCTCACGGCAAACGGCAAGTCTCTCGCTATTACACACCTCCACTTCTCCTTGGGGTTAAAGGAGCAGCACCATACTCTGTGAAGAAGGCACCTTGGCACATACTGCCAGCTGGGCCTGGGTGTTCTCTCGCGGTTTACAAGAGCGTTGTAGGAAATGGCGTAATTGCTGTTGGATATCATCCCGGTGGGCACCACATAGCTTAGACCAGAGCTTTGACTAACAAGCTGTCTATGTAAATCATAACGGTGAAGCAAATACTAGTCTCATCAGCCACATTCTCGTCGCTATCTTCAACGCAAGTATGAAAACCTGCGGAAACCGGATTTTGGTATGCGGGCCACGAACATCATATTCCTAGCCTCCCAGGCTTCACGTCAAATCCACTTTTCCACAGTTTACTCAGACTTATGCCAGGGATACTGGTATAGTTGGCTACCACTTGGATTTTCGTTGAACTTTTGTGTATCTATGAAAATCTATCATATGTCTGGGTGGTACATGGCCAGTCTACCACCCTTTAACAGCTTTCACCTTTTGGCTGTCGTTCGTCTGGCATTTGACTTTAAGTTCAATGGTAATATCTCCAAATTCTTCTGGGCGGAGAAGAAACCAATCTTGAAACCGGTCGAGAGACTTTTTCATTGGATGCTTTTGAGTAGACTGTAGATATTTGATCTAGCTATTAAGAGGTACAAGCGAGCATGCTTTCGTTCCGCCATCCAGTCTTCTGCCGAAAATGGTACCAAAGGACATAGTATTCGGGATTAAATTTACACTGGTGGAAAAAGCATCATCTAGATATTCCCTCTCGCATGCTGAGTATTTCCGGGTGACGTCAACGTAGGGAGGCTTGCGGAGGATAGCAGTTCATCAACCCCAGGCAGACTTGAGCGGCTTATCACTCAGCTGTAGGCATCCAGTGCCAGAAATACGAGGGTGAAAATGTCTGGTGTTTCAGGTCTGCCTTTTCGTTCATTGGAGGAGATAGAACGTAAGCTCAAGATCATATCAATAGGATACTTTTCTTGTATTGAACTTTATGCCATCTTGTGCTTATATAAACCTAACTCAAGGATCAGGAAGGTCTTCCCAATCCCAGCAATCCGACTCTTAGAGTTGTATGAAAACATCTTCCAGGTGGCAACCAGTATATTTTGCATTCGAGGCATTGCCGTAGCGGATATGAAAACCCGTATTTGGTAGGAATATAGATAACAACTCCTCTAGCTCATTCTAGTACTCCACTACTCTATGAAGTTGTTTTCTCCTCTATCCAGGGTTAGATTCGGTACGAAATATAGAAGGAGCTACTTATACCAGTTTCGTATCTTCTGCGACTTCTCGTAGATCGGCTATCTCATTATTTACTTTTAGCCAGTAATGTGAACCCCCTCTTGGACTGGCTATCTCTCTTCCTTTGGGGGTTTGGTTTGATTTCAATACCACCTCAACGAGCGGCGACACTAACGCTTGGTTTTGTGTTATACCGAATAGACGACGCCAGCCTCGGGCATTCTCTCCATCTTACGATAGATAAAGCGCTGAGGGTGTGGAACCACAATGATGAAACGTTTCGGTGACCGTTGGTCGAGTATTTAAATTCAAATTACAAACAAACCCAATCTACGTAATCAGTCTCGGGTATATGAAACTTCTTGACCATTCTTTAACGGCATTGATAGAGTAGCAAATTTCGACCCCTGTTTCCATTGCATACCGACGGGCACACAAAAGCTCTAAATTTATCTCGAGAAGATATTCGGGGTAAAAGAAGATCGGTAAGGAAGAGTCCGAACCGTGATTGAAACTCGGTCGGGTCGCAGTCAATCTCAAGCAAATAGCATACAAAATGCGCATTAAATATATACATATCGGAGATCTAGGGTATCGGTATATTAAACCAATATTAAAAAGGCCCGATCACTTGAAAAGGGGCACAAATATGTAAGTAAGACTTTGTTTTGGTATCCGTACATAAAACTGCAAAAAAAGTGGCCCGAACCGCGATTCGAACGCGGGGCCTCTCGCAGTTGAGTTTACAAGCCCAAAGCGAGAATCATACCACTAGACCATCCGGGCGCTTATATGATAGATCGCTATTTTATGTTATATATTGGAACAGGCCCGATTCTAAAATAGTCATACCACTAGACCATCTAGTTCGGGCTCAACGAACTTTATTACCTTCTATGTTATATATATGAGAATAGCCCGTAATGGGATAGCGAGAATCATACCACTGGATCATGCTCCGATAAGACTGGTTCGCCCCTATTGATGTTAAATATAGAAGGGGGAGTAATTGGCCTAAAACAATCATATCAGCTGTTGCCAGCAGGTATATATCCAGAGCTACAGTGGAATAACTCCCATGTCCGCTTCAAATGGATCCGGCACCGTGCTTGTTATTAGAATCAGTGGATCTCTCCGTAGTCTAGTGGGTAACCACATGCGATTCATGGCTATTGTACATATATTTCTCTTTTTTATTTTCAATGATCCTAATTTTGCCGTTCCAAAATAACTCTTTATAGTTGTAAGCTTGCGGACGTGGTTTCACTTGAGCATGATCAGACGCTGTTTTACTTTTCAGTATTGCTAAGCATTAAATGATAGTGAATAAACCTACCATACTCCTTTCAAGATCGCAACGCATGGCTATTTGCTAGCATTACCTATTATCAAGGCAAAGAGAACCGTGGCCGAGTACGAGTATAGAAATCCTTATCTCACTTTTTACCTAGTTGCAACTGTCTACGAATATGCTAATACTCATAAAGCTGATATCCTTGGCCTAAATCTCTTGCACATCTCCAAATCAGCCAATTCATCGATTTTTGGTATCACCTAGGACGAGTATGGTGACTTTGCCGTGCATGTTCTTCCGGGTATGAGTTCTACCCTATGTGACGACCTAACTGACATCGAGAAGACTGATAATGGGGAAACTACAATTTCCATTTCAAACCTCTGGGTGTCCACGTACCCATCCCATCAATCTCTCTTTGAGTACTGCTCAGACAAGCAATTGTCTGGACAGAACGAGGCTACCCGCACTTCTATCCTTAAAGTCATCCTTGGGCTCCGAGGCTCAGAATGTTTCACCTGTGTGGCGTGGTCACCTTCGTACAGCAACCTGATCATAAGAAAGGTCTGTAGCGATACCCCGGCGCAGCTACCAAATTCCGCTAGCTGATAAACGAAGAACAAACACCAAAAATTTGGAGTGGCAATGTGACTGTTTCATATCAGAGATACACATGGCGATCATCTCTATATTGAAGGCATAAGCGACACATCGAGTAGATAAGTGAAGCATTGAAGCCTTGCTATACTACAGGCTTTCCTTTGGCTAGAATATCAAGCTGGTCCTGCAGAAATGTCAAAGTGACACTCGTCTCCTTTCCTTTCTCAAGAAGGTACTTTGAACAACCAGCGCTGAATTCGATCCTCCCAACCTGAGGTGCCATTGTAATGCGCCAAGTCAACCAAGACCCAGCCACGTTCCAAGCTACCTCCTCGGAGGCGGTTGGAAAAATAGTCGTATGGTAGTTTTGGCTCTTATCGCGTCTTTCCCGGAAATTATTGGTGTATGTATCCACCCACACATCATTTAACTCCAAGACCGACAGAGGGAATGCCGAGAGTACTTCTTCTGCCTCTAACATACAGTCCCCCTCCTCAGGCATAAGGTCATCGGGGTCTCGCCAAATAAAATCCCTGCCGTAATCAGCAAAGATACGATGGTGCCGGGGAGGTTCTGTTGAAGTCGATGACATAGTCGATAGAGACGTGGTAGCCGTGAGAGGCTCGTAAGTCAACATTTTGACAATTGTTGGGTTTGACCCGCGTTGCTCTTCCAGTGCATTCGTGATTTTATCACAAAGTCAAGGTTTGTTTCCACCAAAGCAGAATGTTTGCCAGACTCAGGGAGAGGCCATTCGACAAGGCTACGCCATGTATCGCCCGGGTTCCTGATAGATTCGATGTATCGTTGAGATTGCGACTGACTGCAAAATACCGCCAGAGGTTTGAGAAGGCCAGAAGTCATGGTTGCAGAGCACAGCACAAACGTATCGCGAGATGGAACCTGATACTAGAAAAGGAAATCGAAGAAGACTGGTCGAGTTATGATGACACCTTCGCGGGCCTCTTACTATTTCACTGAAGTTTGGATTGCCCCCTACACTACTCCTATGGCCTCTTCCGAGGGCGCCTCAAGTAAGTCTCACTCGAGCGGGGCGGGGTACGCGCGCCCCTCGCACACCCTGTCGAAAAGCTCTAGTCGAATAGTGGGCGCCTATGTTGTGCTTGTAGGTGTTTCTGAACCCCTCTCTATAGACCATATGTATGCAGCTACCTTCGGATCTGATGAGTCTCCGCCCCCATAACTCCGGTCTAATATGTTTCTGAAACGAGGGGGTCCCGGACGAAGCTCCTCGATGCTATTGCTGACCGCACGCGGCAGGGGAAACAAGACCTCTGAAGTATGCGTACTGTATTTGGAAAGCAAGCTGTGAGCGGTAAATCATTCCCGCCTCTTGCCTCGCAGAGAATCTGCTGGCGTCAATTGTTCCAACCAATTCTACAGCGTTGCACATTGGCCATCCTTCCGACTCCGAGTCCATAGTGCATTTTCCTTGGAGAATGATCTTGCCATCTAGAATGGCTATACAAAAGTCTCTAATACATCATTCAGAAACAGGTAAAGCTCGGTAGAATAACTCAATACTTGCCGACCTACAAGAAGTCCTCATCCTGGTATTAAATTCACTTGCCCATTTAGCCTTATATCCACAGAGAGATCTTTAGGAGAGCAAAATGCTATCAAGAAATTCATCTCAGTAATCAGGCATCCCCGAGATACCTATTACAAATGAATGGAAGACGCCTCTTCGAACCCTTTTGGAGAAAGACATTAAAGCGGACTTGCAACGTGTGGCAGCTTGCAGATAGACGTGCCAACCAGAGGGCCCTACTTCCTAGACTCTTTGGGTGTGAGTGTCCAAAATGATTTTCTCATTTCATGTCTTTTGTCTAGCTCACTCTATGACAGTGACAGGCAACACAGGCCCTCGTGGCACTAGTCTACAGCATATTTTGGAACAACACAGCAAAGAATTTGCGAAGTATGAGCCGCAACGGCTCGTGGAGTTCGCTAAAGCCTCCACATCTGTCGTTCTATATGTAAGCAGTCTTAGCCGAGGCACTCGAACTCGCCCAATCTCGGACTTTTTCTATACCGAGCCAGTTACCGTTACCGTTCAGGTTGGCAGTAATGGCTTCGTGGTTTCAATAAATTCGGGGGCACTCGAAAAGATAGTCAAAAAGAACCTCCAGCACTGGTCGGTGAATGAGTTAGCAAAAATCCGTCAGAGATCACATAGCTAGCCTATTATCTAGATCTGTATCTAAATTTTCGAGACTGTGAGCCAATATAGAATGTATAAATATAGTAAATAGCATTACCCTGTTCGAAGAAGGTGGATATAGTATATGTTGGTATTTCCTATTACTAAGAGGTCTTTGTTATTTGTTACTCTATACGTGAGCCTTGGTTTCTTCCTAATATTATCTTATGTACTATCGTTACCTATAGTAGAGTCTAAGGCTACGACTAGCCGTGCCTAGCGTATAAGACTTCTACTTATTATGCAATATATCCTTATCACTTAAAGCTATAATAAAATTAGTAATATTATCAGTATTGTCCAGCATAGAGTAGAAAAAGCTATATCGTATTAAGTTTAGCTTACCTCTAAAGTAGTAAATAAGAAGAAAGGGCTAAATAATAAGTATTGTAGTGGGAGAACTGCTGACAGATATGTGAGAGAAGTTTTGGCGGGGATAGATTGGTGGCAGCTGTTCTGATTCTATGCCGTGGAGGTTGGTATAGTTGCATGTTTATTTGTTTGCTTATTTTATCTGATCTTTACTGTTTGGTCTGTTTGTTTTGTTTCGCCTGTTTTAATCTCTAACTTCCTAGAAGCTATTTAACTAAGCGACTAAGGCTTCTATATATTCTAGTATAATATAACCCTTTAAGGCTTATAGTACCCTATACTTACTAAACTAGTTAATCTCTTTATTAATTAATATTAATTAATTATATTACCTAGCTATAGGTGAATAGTATACTAGACCTATTAGGGCCGAGACCCTAATAACGAATCCGACGAAAAGCTATCGAAACTAGGCCGAAAGGGTACCTACTTATATAGGGGTCTAGTAAGTAACAGCGATCACGATTTCGATTAATATAGCTATATCAATCTACTAGTTAGACTAAATAATTAATAAGAAGGCCTAGTAAGCTTTTAAAGAATAATATAAATTATTACCGAGATTAAAAACAGCCTATAATTATACAATCAAAAAGCATTGAAAACAGACGAATCAGAAGAATCAGACAAATTATTAACTAGAGAATTAGTAAACGAATTAACTAATTCGACTAAATTAGCTAGCAGAAATATATTTGTAGTATATATTTCAAAGGAACAGATCAAAGATATCTTCCGAGACAAAGGTACTAAGGTAATAAGCACAACTTAGATCACTACTAAGCAAAACCATATCTAGTGCTATAATACTAAAGTATTAATTGTCGGATTTACGCCGTGTGCATAAACCCTGAGGTGTGCTTATAGGCGCACACAGGTCGATCGAATACCACGATTATAGAAGAGAGACGAAAGTGCATGTAAGGATATACTCTATAAGTCAGGATAGAGGCCTGTCAATCAGGTAGGAGAAATAGGGCCAAGTCAATAGTGTGAGATAGTCAAAGACTGTTTCTTAAGGATCGTAAAACCTCTTCAATATAGGTCAATTTATATACAGTCTCATCGCTCAAACAGGAAGGAGATATATCCTTAATAGAAGGATAGGAGCGGGGTCTTGTGTAACCTCTGTCAAGGGTGTTCCCTGCAGGAGTTCATATACGTACTAATAACGAAGCCCTAGCAAACCTCTACAGAAAGTCTGCCGGCTTATTAGGCCCGGGAAGCCTAAGGCACTAACACTTAGGAATAACCTTATATCAGGGTGTATTATAACAATTATCCTCCCTCCAAGAATCGCTTGCCCTTAAGCGAGGTAAACAGACGCGTAAACAATTTAAAGAATAGCAGTTGGATAAGGAAGGAGCGTATAGGCTAAAAGGGGAAGGTTAATATTAGAGGGTTGCCTAGGAGAGGGGCAAACAAAGGAAACGTGTTCCTTTGTTGATATCGCTAATATTAACCTCTCCTTTTCCTCTTACTCCCTTATCCTCTTCTATCCCCTTTTCTATATACCTTATTAAGACGTACCCTTTCGCTATCGTTTCACTATCTATTCGCTCTCGAAAACCTTACAATACCTCCTAGAACCTGTACTACTACTTATCCTCTTCTAGGTAATCCTATTTTTATAATAATTCTCTAGTGTATATACTATTTGCGTACAACGATCGCTAAGTAGGACGTAACTCTAGGCTTACCTTTCGCTATTAAGTATATTCGCGATACTAAGGCTTTAGTTTTGTGTAAGTAGTGTTCCGGCTGCACTTTAATATATATTCTTATGGGTTTCACTAAGTTCTTTAAAGATAAAGCTAATAACTCTATAAGCCGCGACTATAATACTAGAAGATTACTAGGACCTAAATCTTATATTTACGTAGGCTTAGTAGGTATTCTAGATAGTTAACCTAACTAATTCGGAATAATTTATAGAGTAGCTATATCCCTCGGAGGTCTGTCGAAAGGTCGCCGAATTTATAAAGGAACTAGCGTACTGCTTTAACGTTTCGGAGTAGGCTTACTGTAAGGAGTATTAGTTAACTAGGAATAAGGTATATATTAAGGTATTGTCGGATTTACGCTGTGTGTATAAACCCTAGGCTATACTTGTAGGCGTATATAGGTCGATCGAATACCACGATTATGGAAGAGAGACGAAAGTGCAATAGAGGTAGGTTGGTAGCGAATAGGTTGAACAGTGGAAGGTTAACACAGTTTAATCAGAATTGCCTTGAGCTCTATTCGTGAGTGAAAATGGTGTTAAACTTGTTTTATTTTGCTAGGAAAACAGGTAGTATTTATAACTTTAGGTATATAGCAGAATATCACAGAAAAAGAGCTATGAAAGTCTGAAATAATATAGGGGTATACGAGAGTGTTAGGAAACTCGTTGTTTTTTCTATTTGATGCAGTAGTTGATAATCAGTATCGTATATCATAAAGCGGTGTATAGGGATACAGGTTTATGTATCCGATTATATTAGCGCGCGTATATATATATATAGGGTAGTGCTAGAGCTACACCCCTTTGGCTAGAGATACACCCCCATGCCTGAATTTTCGGGCATAACTTCCTATTTGAGTTTAGCGCAAGGCAAAAATTCATACCTTAGGCATTAATTTTCTCAAATCCCTCCACCTTCCTGACCGCTTTCCTGACAACCTTCGTAGGCCATTAACCGCCCACCAAAACTTACTCACCGCCTACTTCATTAAGCCCCATCTCCCACCGCACAAGGGCCTTCCCTCTCTACAATCTCCCTCTCTACACCTTTCTCTTCTCTACACACGTCTCTCTTCACGAAATCTATCAAATTCATCGTTCAATTCATCGTTCAATTCATCGTTTAATTCATCGTTTAATATAGCAGGCCTAGGCCTAGAGCTGTATTACTCGTCTGAGGAGGATATCCCTGGCGGTGCGGCTATCCGCAGTGACCTACCAGGAGGTCTACTAGGGCCAAGGCCACGCAGCAAGACGAGGACTGGCTATACTACTAAAAGGTAGTCAGATTCATGTGAATTCAGTGTAGATTTCTCTGTCAAAACGGCGCAGTTTATATGGTAGTTTATGTGGTAGTTTTACTACGCAAATCAGAAAGGGATATGGCCGAGTATGAAGACGGCAGAAAAGTGGCAGTAAAAGTTGGCAGAAAAGGGGGTGTCGCTGTAGCCATGGCAGAATTCTGGCAGAAAGCTCATAACGTCAGGTCATATGACCAAGCTAAACTCAAATAGGAAGTTATGCCCGAAAATTCAGGCATGGGGGTGTAGCTCTAGCCAAAGGGGTGTCGCCACAGACCGAGGGGGTGTAGCTCTAGCACTACCCTATATATATATATATATTGATAGGTATATTTATAGATCGTAGGTTTCGGTATATTTTAACTACAATTTCGCTAGTAAAACTATATTAACTATAACGCGTTTCTTATAGCCTGCTACTTTAAGCTTCCCTCTATTCTTACTCCTAGTCCTCTCGATACTATAGAGGAGAAGGCTACGTAGTTCTTTAAGCGACTCCTTTACTTACTTCCTAGGGATAAGGGATATATTACTTAAACTCTAGGAAAATAGGCCTTTTTTGATAGTATTTCGTAAGTAGTTTATAAGGCCTAGGATAACTAGGATTCGGATAATAATAGTAATATTTCTATTAGCGGAGATAAGTTAAAGGAGCAGACTATATTCGATTTTCCTCTACCTTTAAAGGAGATTTAGGGGTTATCTTTTCCCTTCTCTTTATTTAATAAAGCTAGGTACTTTCGTTATAGTTTTAGTAGCTATTCGTCGCTTTTCCGGTAGGGATCTTTTATATTAATCTCCTTATTAATAGTCTAGTTAAAGGTTACTCTTAAGGCTTCCTCTATCTATATATTTTACTAGCTTTTACTAGGGATTTAATATATCTTTATTACTTCTTCTTAATAATTAAGGAATTCTTTACTCCTTTTTATCTCGAGTAAGATTATATTATTTCTATAGCGTTTTCTATATCTTTGTAATAGATCTATTAATTATATTTTAAGGGCTAGCCTTTCTATTTAATAAGGAAGTAGGTTTCTCCTTCGACTAGCTTCTTATTATATACTTCTTCTACTTTATACTTATCCTTCTCCTTAAGTTCGGGTATTAGTAAGGGTTTATTATCCTTTCTATAGAGATTCTGCTATAGCTTATATAAGGATATATAAAAGATATTATAGATTTAATTATATTATTAAGGTAAGCTTAGATAGTAAGCTTATTCTCTAATAGTCTATAAGATTTAGAAGGACTTAATAAAGTAGGGAGCTAGTTTCCTACTTCCTTTTAACCTTAGGTTTCTTATTCTTAATTTATATAGATACTATTAAGACCTCTCTATAAGAAGTTTTACCCTTAAAATATTAACAGAAATCTAGTAAATAGTCTATTAGTACTTAAAATAAAGAGATACTAGTTATTATATTTACTATATTATTATATATAAACTTAATAGATTTAAGAAGGTTTAGCTATATAACTTAATTATTAGCTATAAAATATTAAAGATAATATTTAAGTATCTAATTTATACGCTTTAATTAACTATTAATTTAGGGGTAAAACGCTATTAAAAGCCTTAGATATACTTAGGTAAGGTAGTATAGATTTAACTAAAACTTACTAGTAAATAGGGACCCTTAATCTAAAATAATACCTTTAGGTAATCTAAAGCGTAGCTTAATATAATTATAAAAGAGCTTAATAAGTTCTGCTATAGTAATTATTATAGAAATAGTAAGGAATAGTAACTATTTCGTAAACCTATTAATAATAACTAAGATTATATTAACTAGCTTCCCTTTATAGGTTATTAGTAATAAGCCTATTATAAAGTCTATTAAGATTTCCGAGAAAGGCTTTAAAGGAATTAGGGGTAGCTATAGCTTCCTATATAGTTTATATCTTTTTACTATAATACCCTAATAGGTCTAATAAGCCTAGATATATTTAGTAATATCTATATAGATATTTAGCTAATAATATTTCCTTTTTATTAGCTTAAGGGTTCTTATATAACTAAAGTAGCTAGTAAGGGGGTTATTATAATATATACTTATTAGTGTATTTCTTAAGTTACTCCCTATAAAAATATAAATACGTTCTTTAAACTATATAAGACCCTTAAGTCTAATACTTTAGCCCTTAAACCCTAGAGTTAATAATTATATAGTAGTCTTTTAGCGTTAAGTCTCTAAGTCTTTACCTTAAAGTTACCTAATAAGCTCCTTAAGGTCTATACCTACCTTAGTAAGGTATACCTACTTAAAGGTATAAGCTAGCTTTACTTATATATTAAGGAGATAGCGTATATACCTAAGCTCCTCTTAATTAATTATATTAATTAATTTATCCCTATCTTTATTCTCTTCGAAGTATAAGATATTTAAGGTAAGTATACTTATAATTAATAACTAGACTATAATAGAATAGTAATTAACTATCTATAATTCGCTAGCTATTTAGTAGCTTAATAGCGAAATTAGGTTAATCTTATAATTACTTAAGAGTTAACGTTAAGAGGGTCTATCTATAGGATTATTCTTCCTAGTATAATATTTTATTATAAAATTAAATAGTGTAAAGGCTAAGCACTATTACGCTTACTTACTATTAAGCTTTAGTTACTTTATAAAAGCTTAAAGGTTCGAATAGTCTAAGAATACTTTAATTAGGTATATACTCCTCTTAAGGTAATACCGCTAATATTTAAATAAATATATAATAGTAAATAGCTCCTAATCTAATATTTTATAAAGAGTCTCTACCTTATTAAACTTCTACGATTAGAATACTATTAGGTATATTAGTTTCTAACTAAATAGGCTTTAATAAATTAAAGTATTAAGAAGAGGTATAGACTAAAAGATAGTAATTAAGTAGCGAAACGTTACCTTCTTATTAAGAGTTAAGTTAACCTAACTTAGCTTTCCTATTTTTACTACCTTTTAGAAGGGCTATAAAAGGTAGTATAATATAAGAGTAATTCTTAATAAACCTATAATAGAAATTACAAAATCCTAGTGTTATAATATATCCTAGCATAAGGTTATTCCTAAGTGTTAGTGCCTCAGGCTTCCCGGGCCTAATAAGCCGGCAGGCTTTTGTAGAGGCTTACTAGGGCTTTAGTATTAGTACGTGTACGAACTCCTGTAGGGAATACCCTTAACAGAGGTTATATAAGCCCTATATTTTACCCCGCTCCTATTTCCCTATTAAGGATATATCTCCTTCCTGTTTAAGCGATAAGACTGTATATAAATTAACCTATATTAAAGAGGTTTTACGATCTTTAAGAAATAGTCTTTAGCTATCTTATATAATTAACTTAGTCCCTTTCTCCTACCTAATTAATAGGCCTCTATCCTAACTTATAGAGTATATCCTTATAATTTCTGTTTCTTCTTCTTCGATTACCTAGGAGAAATAGCACTAAGGACCTATTCTACTCCCTCTACCGAAGGAGCACTAAACCCTCTCTATATTACAGAAGAAATCTTAATTACGACCGACTAGGGTTTAACCCCGACTAATCTTAATACTAACCTTATAGCTACTTAAGCTACTATAGAAAAGCTATAAAGGCTTAAAGAGTTATAAGACTAAGCTAAAACGCTTAGACTATAGCTTATAGGACGAAACCTAAACAAAACTCTATCGAACCTATACTAGGACCCCTATAAATTATTAAGAAAGGGTTAGGATATTAAGCTTAAAAATATTCCTATATTTACTCTTAACTCTTTACTATAATAACAATAAGAATAGCTCCTAGACCTCTAATAGTAATTCGAAGGAGATCTAAGGCGCTATTACGATAGTCGGACCTAAATCCTTAAAGTATTAAGCTATATAGATATAACCTATTAGTAGAGATAGTACTAATATATTAACAAAAAGGTACTAATTACTAACTAAAACCTTAAAGAAGATTAGCCCTACTTTAAGGATTAGACCCTAACCCCTATTAAGAACGTAGCTAGTCTCTAATTTAAAGTAATAGATTAGCTCGAAAGGGCTTACTAGCTAAAAGATAAGGACTTACAAGAGTTCTATACCTATTTAAATACCCTAGAATACTACTTCTTAAAGGTAGCCGAGAAAGAGAGAGCCCTTCCCTTCTTTACGAAACTTTTATATAACCTCTAAAACGATATCCGCTGCTATATTATAAAACTCCTAGAGACCTATAAGGAGATAATTAATATTATATACTACTTTTAGGACTTATAGCGATTAAAAACGAATCGAAAGCGAAAATATATAAAGACTATAGATAAACCCCTATAAAAGAGGAATTTAACTAAGAGAACCTAAGATAATAAAAGATCCTAAAAGCCCTAGACTAATAAGAATATACCGGCAAAGGACTACTTAAACCCTATTAGAGAGGATAGGAAATATAACCGATACTTTAACTATAGGAGCGAAAAGTATTACTCTAATAAATACCCTAATCCGCCGAAGGATAAACCTACTGTCAACATATATATGTGTGCGTATCCCCGCAATAAGCGAGCGTATGTATATATACGCGCGCTAATACAATCGGATGCATAAATCTGCATCCCTATACACCGCTTTATGATATACGATACTAATTATTAACTACTACATCAAATAGAAAAAGCAACGAGTTTCCTAACACTCTCGTATACCCCTATATTATTTCGGACTTTTATAACTCTTTTCCTGTAATATTCTACTATATACCTAAAGTTATAAATACTGCCTGTTTCCCTAGTTAAATTGAATAAGTTTGATACCCTTTCTACTCACGAATAGAGCTTAAGGCAATTCTGATTAAACTGTGTTAACCCTCTACTGTTTAACCTGTTCGCTGCCGACCTACCTCTATTACACTTTCGTCTCTCTTCTATAATCGTGGTATTCGATCGACCTATATACGCCTACAAGTATACTACACTAGGGTTTATATACACAACGTAAATCCGATAGTTATAAGCCCGATCGCTGCAGCCCTTTGCTAAAGCTTTCGGATATCTTACTTTACCTTTACTTTCACCTTATCTTTCTATTACTTTCGTCTTATAAGTAATAGATTTAACTAAAATATAAGATACCTAGCTTAAATATCCACTAAAAAGCCACGCACACTAGACCTCCTAGATTACTGCTATACAAGACTATATAGTAGAAAATAGTGTATAGTAATACGCTAATCCTAATCAACAGCCTACTACGCTGCTGTAGGAGCTAATAAAGCTATAGCTATTAGATATAGTTAATATAGACCAAAAGACCCCTATACGCCTGATTAATCTTATACTAAATTAAATATCGATCTATAGAATCCTTCTTAACGAATACAATTCGTCTAGATCTGATTTTAAGTAATATATACGATCGATTTAGTCTCTTAAGCAAGGTATTCAATCATCTCTTATACCTAAGGGAAGAAAGATTATTAACGGCCTGTTACTATATAACGCAATTATATAGCTACGCGCTATATTCGCCCGATTAGACTAATCGAAGAATCGGTAAATCCTACGTGATTAGGATAAAATTAAGCGCTAAGCGCTACTATCTAAATCCTCTTAACTTACTATATAGGGCTAAAAGTGGATTATTTGTAAATTATAAGGGAGTTAGGCTAATATCTCTTACTTTTAAGACCCTCTTGCTTTAGTCTATAACTTCCTAGAGGCTATTCAACTAAGCAACTAAGGCTTCTATATATTCTAGTGCAATACAATCCTTTAGGGCTTCTAGCAGCCTATACTTACTAAATTAGTTAATCTCTTCGTTAAACAATATCGACTAATCGTACCGGCTATACACAATAGGCGATAAATTATATACTAAACCTATTAGGGCCGAAATCCTAATAACAATAAAGAATTAGAATCAAATAAAACGCTAACGAAACTAGGCCGAAAGGGTAAGGGTACCTACCTATATAAGGGTCTATTAAGCAATAGCTATCACGATTTTGATTAATACAGCTATATTAACCCGCTAGTTAGGCTAAAGGATTAGAAGCCTAGCAGAAAGGCCTAGTAAGTATTCAAACAACGATATAAATACTCTTTAAGATTTAAGAAGGCCTACTAGTATATAATCAAAAAGTATTAAAAATTAGATAAATCTAAATTAGACGAAATAGCTAAATCAGACAAATCGCCTGAATCGACTAAAAGAGATATATTTTTAGTATATATTACGAGAGAGTAAACTAATAATATCTTCCGAAGCAACGATAGTAAGGTAATAAGCATAATTTAGGTCTTTATTAAGAAAAACGATATATAATACTATAATACCGGAGTATTAATCTATATTACGAACAACAGAGATCTACTATTAAACTATAGGCTAGTTATTTCCTCTGTTATAGTAGGAAATACTAAGACTATAATCCTTAGCTACAGAGAGCTTATAGTTACCTTAATAAAATCTCTTAATAGGAGCAACTTTCCTTTAAAGTATATTGTATACTGCCCTAGATTCTATATTAACCTTATATTAGTAGAACGTACTGTAAGCGCTAGAATCTATTATAATAGCAAGAATTCTACTTTAGAAGAGGGTAATAGAACACTAATTTGCTAATTGAATACGAAATTAGGTATTTATCTAATTAAATAGGATAAAACGATAGATACAGGGCGTTATACTACTAATTATATCTCTCTTTCTTTACCTATCTCTTACTTATCTCTTACTTATACTTTATACAATTATATATCTCCCCTTACTAACTAGTTTAGTAAGGTTATACTATCTTCCTATACAAAGAAACAGCTTAATAGTACGACTAATTAATAGCACTAAAGATTAGGCTATATTAGCCACGATATTATATTACGCCTATTAGAGTATATATTAAACGTTATAATTAAAGATATATCCTCGCCTATTAGCTATTACGAAGTATACAAACTAGCTAATTCACTACGTTAAATCTCTCGACTACTAATACAATATAGTCGACTATTCGAATCTCTATACTAGGACCTTATTTACTTCGAGTAATCGCTTACGAAAACCTCCTACCTATTATACTTAGTTAATCCTATTACTAAATATTAACTAGCTAAAGATCTCTCTTCTAAAACTAATTTAATATAATCTCTGCAATCAGATTAATTTCGTCTAAAATTAATTTAACCTTTACGTCCTTACTATTTATTCTAATAACGAGTAATCCCTATCTAATTTCTTTAGCTACGAAGTACTATCGTATAGAATTAACCTAGAAACTACTCCGCCCTATTAACCTAATTACAATAGCTACGCTAAGCGATATAGTATATTAATATCAAAGATAGCTAGGCAGATAACGATTAATTTAAACCTACTAAGCTATCTCTAGCCTAAGGCAGCTATAATAGCTGTTGTCGGATTTACAGGGTCAGCATAAATCCTTCGGCGTGCACAAGCAAGCGAGTGTGCACGGTTGGTCAAATCAGTATACGATTGGCGAAGAATCGTATAGGTCAAGTCAGGTCGTACGATTCGGCTCAGAATCGGAAGTTAACTTATGATAGAAGAATGCTCCAACTTCATCACAATCATTAAACTTGATTCAACTAGCTATAGAAAACAGGTAATATTTATAACTTCATGAAATCAAGGCAATACGTCAGACTAGAATCTCATAGAAATCAGAAGAAATAGAGTGTTGAAGCTCTTTCGTTATGTGTGCAATCTGTTGATGTCAATCGTTGAAGATCGTCGTCACGTGGACGTTCCGTCGCATTCTGTCAAGTTCGATAGCATAGGCTTATGCACCCACTTATGTCGACACACCCCCTCAGCTCTTAATGTGAGGTCAAAGTGAGAGCTGAATAAGAGATATCAGAAGGAAGGGGATTTCTCTGCAGGTAAGATCTCTATACCTAGCTGTTGAACAAAGGCAGTATGTTTTTCTGTAGATAAACGCTTCGTGAGGCCGTTAGCTATCATTTCGGCCGATTTAACCTATTCAATTCGCAATTGTCTAGCTTAGACTTCTTGGCGAATCCAAAGCTAGTGGATATCAACATAACGAAGTTTAGTCTGAAATGTTGATTTCTCGCGCGTAAGCAAATCAACTGTCTGCTGATTATCGCATTCGATCACATCCAATTAGTCAGTTTCGAATTGGATAAAGGAAAAGAGGCGTTTGATCTAGTATAGCTGCTTAGCCGCGTAGCTAATAGCTAGCAATTCGGCTTCTGTGGTCGATGTAGTAATAGTCTTCTGCTTACACGATTTCTATTTAATCGGGCCACTAAATAGGCAGAAGATAAATCCTTTAGAGCTCTTTCGGTCAGGATTATCAGCAAAGCTTATATCTAAGGCGGCAGTGAAGATAGAAGCTCTTATTTCGCTGTCAAAGCAGAGCGAAAGGTATCTCGTGGCATAAAGATACAGTATTAGATAGTCGACAGCTGCTAAATACTTCTTATTACAGCGAGTAAGCGATTTAGCTAGTAATTAGTTAGCGAATGCAGTATCTAGTCTAGTCCAAACAGCAGGGAAAAGGGTAGATCCACACTTTTGTTGATATAGCTTAATAATCTTCGGGTCGATTAGTTCTGTTAGAATTGGATTAAGCTTTTGTGTAGCTGGAAGTAGTAGTTTTAGGGCTTTCTAGCTGTTTAGCAGGTTAAATCTAGCAGCTATCTTTTCAATATAGGCTACTCGATTTAGCTAGGTCTTTCGTTTTGATCGATCACGTACGATTCGAATACTAATAAACTGTGCCAGTTCGCCGCAATCCTTTATTTCGAATCGTTCTGAGAGTAGTCTTTTGATTTGCTAAGCGTATAAACTCTCACTTTTGTGATAGGCAGCAAGGAAATCGTCGACGAATACTATAATAATTATACGATTATCGGTATAAAGGGTAGGGTTATCAGGGCAAGGTTTAAATCTAAGTGAGAGCAGTATCTCTTTAATATTATCTTCCTATCGCTTACTAGCGATTCGTAGGCTGTATACTGCCTTATACAGGCGTAAAACTATCGATTTCCTGCCTAATCCTGGGGGATATCGGCAGTAAACTTCTTCCTTTAACGAGCT
This sequence comes from Penicillium subrubescens, assembly GCF_028828155.1. Classification (NCBI taxonomy): domain Eukaryota; kingdom Fungi; phylum Ascomycota; class Eurotiomycetes; order Eurotiales; family Aspergillaceae; genus Penicillium; species Penicillium subrubescens. Next base: position 1,164,549 of record NW_026643151.1, on the reverse strand, counting down.
GTTTAGGAAGGCGTTGATAGTATCTATTTAGAAGGTTTTAAGGTCAAATCGTATGATAATCGCGATAAGCGTGCGAAACGTTCTAGCTGCGAGTATACTAGTGCGAGCGTCTTAGTCGTTAGGAACTTATGTGTCTCCACGCACACATAAGCAGGCTTTAAAGCGTGTGAGATAGCCTAATTCGTCTGATTTATAAGCGAATACCTATCGTATTGGAATAAACTAGTAGCAGGGACAGTCTGATTAGTCGATTCCTTTGTAATTCGCCTAGTGTGCGTGTATGACTAGATATGCGCTTATTGGTTCGAATACACGTATATCTATAAGCTTGTTGAATTCAATCTGTATAGCTTGACGAAATTGGCTCTCGAAAGGGTGGCTAGCTAGCTGATTGTAGCCGGATAGTGCAGGTGGAATAGAGGATATCAGAATTTTTGGCTGCTTTTGTATGCTTTGGTCTAGCAGGAAGGCCTGTATAAACGCTGTGAGGTTGATATAAGGGCGCTTAGCTTCACTATAGTCTTAGCTAGTATCTGAATTAGAACGTGGGCGTTTAGTCGATATTAGTAGTTCGTAACCGGAAGGGTCGAAATTAGTGTTATTAATAAGCACGAAAGGCTGCACCTAGCTAGATTAGCTAGTATCTTTAGTATTAGAAGGGTCTGATTAGTCAGATTGGTCAAATTCGTCTGCTTTTGGATCCAGTGGAGGGGTAGGCGGTTAGTCTCTAAGGATTTCGTTATAATCGTCAGGATTAGAAGTAAGCTGAAAGTGAGGCGAATATAAGGTTTCGGAGGGCTGAGAGGGTACAGTAGGATCTAAATTAGCCGTCGTACTAGGGCTTCTACCCCCTAGATTATGCTACAGGGAAGCAATTGGTATATCGATATCGTCAAGGATTCTTATCGTTTCTTTATCGTCAAGTGTAGTAATCGGCTGCGATAGATTGCTATCTTTATAGATGCAAATCTTCTGATTGGGCAGTGAGGAATCGTAGAATTCGTCCTTATTGAATTGTACGTCTCGTACACGAATCACTCAGCGATTAGAGGGTATCTAAATTCGCTAAATATTGTGTGCTTTATAGCCTACTAGATAGCCGATAGCTGCGCGTGGCGCTAGCTTAGCTAGTCTAGGAAGCTTGTTGATGCGCACGTACGCTTTGTATCCGAAGATTCGTATATTCGAAAGGTCAGGCTTAGCTTACAGCTAATATAGTGCATTATCGCCTAGATAGGCTGCGAGTGCTTTATGTAGCGATTGCTAGTTGATTGATCGGTGTGGTATGCGATTTTGAATATAAACAGCTGTCTTAGCTGCTTCAGGCTATAGATAGCTTAGTAGGTTTGCATTAATCGTTATCTGCCTAGCTATCTTTGATATCAATGCACTATATCGTTCGGTATAGCCATTTTAGTTAGGCTAATAGGGCGGAGTAGTCTCTAGCTTAATTCCGCGAGCGGTTGCTTGCTGATTAAAGAAGTCGGATAGTATCTTTTCGTTATCTAAATACACTGTAAGGACGCTTAGGTTGAATTAGTTTCGTACGAAGTCGATTTGGTCAGAAAGCGATTGTGTCGAATCGGTTTTCGAAGGAAGGTCTTGCGCTAGCTAGTACTTAGTTATAGGATCAACCGAATGTGATAGGTAGGAAGTTTTCGTGAGCGATTGCTCGAAGTAGATAAGGTCCTAGTGTAAGGATTCGAACGGTCGATTATATCGCATCGGTAATCGAGAGATTTGACGTGGTGAATTAGCTAGTTTGTATGCTTCGCAATAGCTGATAGGCAAGGATATATCTTTAACAGTGATATTTGATAAGTGCTCTGGTAGTCGTGCTATAATGTCGTGGCTAATATAGCCTAATCGTCGGTGCTATTAGTTAATAGTTCTATCCAGCGGCTTCTTTGTGTGTGAAGATAGGGCAATCTTGTCGAATTAGCTAGCAATATTATTATTAAGTGAATCGGAAGTGAGAGATAGCTGAGAGATAGGTAAAGGAAGGGAAACGTGATTAGTAAAGTATCCGGTAGTAGATATTTCGTCCTATTTGATCAAATAAATGCCTGATTTCGTATTTAATCGGTATATTAGCGTGCTATCCTTCTCCTCTAGTGTGTAGTCTTTGCTATTCAGATAGATTCTAGCGCTTATAGCTCTTTCTGTAGAGATCAGGTTGATATAGAATCTAGGGCAATACGCGACGTGCTTTAAGGGAAAACTAGTTCTATTAAGAGATTATATTAGCTTTAAGATAAGCTCTCCGTATCTAAGGATAGTAGTCTTAGTATTTCCTACTATAACGGAGGAAACGACTGGCCTATAGTTTGATAGTAGATCTCTGTTATTCGTGACATAGATAGATGCTCTAGTATTATAGCACTAGGTATCGTTTTTCTTAGCTAGGATCCAAATCGTGCTTATAGCTTTCCTATCATCGGCTTAGAAGAGGTCTTCAGCTTGCTGTTTCGGGATATAGGCAGAGAAAGTATCCCTAGTCGTTGTTTCTTCGTCTGGTGGAGCTTGCTCTAGCTCGCGCTTATATATATACTTCTAGTTGCCCGATTTAGCTAGCTTTTAGTGTCTTTTGACCGCAAGGTCGTACGTAGTCTTAAATACAGGTGATGATTCGTAAATCCTTTAGAAGGTCTATTGAATTTCTTTGTCTAGCTGCTAGCCCTTAGGCCTAGCGCGTGGGTTGATGTATAGGTATCTGTTGAAATCGTGGTTACCGTTATTAGGTAGACCCTAGCAAGGGCAGGTGCCCTTTTAGCGTGGTTTCGGTGGTTTTTCGTTATCATCGTTATCAGGGTTTCGGCCCTAATAGGTCGTATAAGCAATCTGCCGTCTGCTTCCGCTAGTAGACAGCGGGGCTGATCGATATTAGTCGATAAATTGATTGACTAGCTCTGTCAAAGTAGGCTGCTTTATCCCCTGAAGGATAGTGTTATGCCAGAACGTATAGAAGCTTTAATCGCAAGGTTAAATAGCCTCTAGGAAGTCATAAATTGGTGATAAGGGATCTTAGAACTAGGCAATATTAGCCTATTCGCCGTCGGCTTAGCAAATCACCCATTTCTAGCACTATATAGCTAGGTTAGAAGGCTTAGTAGGCGGCGTTTGGCGCTTCAATATATCCCAATCGCGTAGGATTTAGCGGTTCTTCGATTGGCTAGATAGAGCGAATATAGCGCGTAGCTTTATGATAGCTTCGCGTAGGGATAGGCCGTTAACGATTTGCCTTCCCTTAGGCGTAAGTGATAAGCGAATACCTTACTTTAGCAACTCGATTGCGCGCATATAGCGAAGGTAGTCTGATTTCGACGACTTATACTCGCTTAGCAGAATCTTATAGATTGATAGCTAATCAGGTGTAAGATTAATCAGGCGTATAGGTGAGGGTTCGTTAGATGTAAACGTATTCGATAGTCGTTTAACCACGTTAGATATCTGTGGCTTTATCGGCTCCTGCGGAGGTGTAGCAGGCTGTTCATCAGGGTTAGTATATTTCTATACACTATTCGATAGTGCATAGTCTTGCACAGCAGTGTACTAGGGGATCTAGTGCGCGTGGCACTTCAAAGGGTAGTTAAGCCAGGTAGCTTGAATATTAGTCGAATCTATCACTTATAAAGCGAAAGTGATAGACAGGTAAGACGAAAGTAAGAGATAGATCAGAGAAGAGTGAATCCGAAAGCTTTTAGCAACAGGCTGCAGCGATCGGGCTTATAACTGTCGGATTTACAGGGTTAGTATAAATCCTTCGGCGTGCACAAGCAAGCGAGTGTGCACGGTTAGTCAAATTAGTATACGATTGGCGAAGAATCGTATAGGTCAAGTCAGGTCGTACGATTCGGCTCAGAATCGGAAGTTAACTTATGATAGAAGAATGCTCCAACTTCATCACAATCATTAAACTTGATTCAACTAGCTATGGAAAACAGGCAATATTTATAACTTCATGAAATCAAGGCAATACGTCAGACTAGAATCTCATAGAAATCAGAAGAAATAGAGTGTTGAAGCTCTTTCGTCATGTGTGCAATCTGTTGATGTCAATCGTTGAAGATCGTCGTCACGTGGACGTTCCGTCGCATTCTGTCAAGTTCGATAGCATGGGCTTATGCACCCACTCATGTCGACAGCTGTTTATATTTAAAATCGTATCCCTTACCGATCTCTTAATTAACAGTTACTATATAAAGCACTTATAGCTTATCTAGGTAACAATACACTATATTAGCTTCAGACTAAACCTAATCTATCTAATATCAGAATCTTCGGATATAAAGCCTACGTACGTATCACTAAGCTACTAAGGCTAGCTAAGCTTACACTATACGTAGCTATTAGCTACCTAGTAGGCTATAAAGCACACAATATTTAGCGTATTTGGATACCTACGAATCGCCGAGTTATTTGTATACAAGACGTATAATTTAACGAAGAAGAATTCTATAATCCCTCCTTACTAAATCAAAAAATACGTATCTACGAAGACACTAACCTATTATAGCTAATTACTGTCGGATTTACGCTGTGTGCATAAACCCTGATATAGTGTGCTTGTAGGCGCACACAGGTCGATCGAATACCACGATTATGGAAGAGAGACGAAAGTGCAATAGAGGTGGGTCGGCAGCGAACAGGTTGAACAGTGGAGGGTCAACACAGTTTAATCAGAATTGCCTTGAGCTCTATTCGTGAGTGAAAATAGTGTCAAACTTATAACATTATCGTCAAACTTATTCAATTTAACTAGGGAAACAGGCAGTATTTATAACTTTGGGTATATAGCAGAATGTCACAGAAAAAGAGTTATAAAAGTCCGAAATAATATAGGGGTATACAAGAGTGTTAGGAAACTCGTTGCTTTTTCTATTTAATGTAGTAGTTAATAATTAGTATCGTATATCATAAAGCGGTGTATAGGGATACAGATTTATGCATCCGATTGTATTAGCGCGCGTATATATACGCTCGCTTATTGCGGGGATACGCACATATATATATATTAATACACCCCCTTAGCTCTCGATGTAAGGGCAGAATAAAATCAAAGTGAGAGCTGAATAAGTTAAAACAGAAAAGATAGGATAAAAGGGCTTATAAGAAAGAAGGTAAGTATTTTATATAGTTTTCAGGAGGTTTTCGAGGTCGATTCGTCTAGTGATCGTGATTAAATCGAAAGATATTGTATAAAGGTAATCGGGAGGCTTAATATAGTGAATTAACTAGTTTGTATACTTTAGAATAGCTAATTAGCGAAGATATCTCTTTGATAGTAGTGTTTAATAAGTGTGTAGGGGTTCTACCCCTAGGTCTTATATAATTTGCTGATATAGTATAATAGTATCGTGTAAAGTAGTGTTATATAAAGCAGTGTTGTATAAAGCAGTATCGTATAAAGCAGTGTTGTGTAAAGTAGTGTTGTGTAAAGTAGTGTTGTGTAAAGTAGTAGTAAGGGCTAGGTAAGTAATAGGTAAAGATCGAGTAGTGTAATTAACAGATAATTCGATAGTAGTTAATTCGTCCTATTTAATTAGGTAAATACCTGATTTCGTATTCAATTAGTAAATTAGGGTTCTATTACTCTCTTCTAGAGTATAATTTTTACTATTAAGATAGATTCTAGCGCTTATAGTATATTCTACTGATATCAGGTTGATATAGAATCTAGGGTAGTATACAACGTTTTTTAAGGGAAAGGTGCTTCTATTAAGAGATTGTGTTAGCTTAACTTTAAGGTCTCTATATCTAAGGATTGTAGTTTTAGTATTTCCGACTATAACTAAGGAAACGATTGGTCTATAGCTTAACAGTAAATCCTTATTATTCGTGATATAGATTAATGCTCTAGTATTATAGCACTAGATATCGTTTTGCTTAGTAGTAATCTAAGTTATACTTATTACTTTAATACCTTCGTCTCGGAAGATATCTTTAATCTGTTCCTTTAGAATATATACTACGAATATATTTCTGCTAGCTAATTTAGTCGAATTAGTTAATTCGTCTGTTAGTTCTTCGGCTAATAATTTGTCTGATTCTTCTGATTTGTCTGATTTTTAATGCTTTTTAATTGCATAATTATAGGCTATTTTAAATCTTAGTGATAATTCGTATCGTTCTTTAAAAGCTTATTAGGCCTTCTTGTTAGGCTTCTAATTATTCGGTCTAACTAGTAGATTAATATAGCTGTATTAATCGAAATTATAATCGCTATTACTTAGTGGACCCTTATATAGATAAGTGCCCTTTCGGCCTAGTTTCGATAGCTTTTCGTTATATTCGTTATTAGGGTTTCGGCCCTAATAGGTCTAGTATACTATTCGCCTACGGCTAGGCAATACAATTAGTTAATATTAGTTAACAAAGAGATTAACTAGTTTAGTGAGTATAGGCTACTATAAGCCCTAAAGGATAGTATTATACTAGAAAGTGTAGAAGCCTTAGTTACTTAGTTAAATAGCTTCGAGGAAGTTGTAGACTAAAGCGAGAGGGTCTTAGAAGTAAGAGATATTAGCCTAAATTCCTTCTAATTAGCAGATAATCTATTTCTGGCCCTATATAGCTAGTTTAGATAAATCGATTAGTAGATTCTCGCGTTTTATTATATCCTAATTACGTAGGATTTAGCGATTCTTTGATTAGTCTAATCGAGCGAATATAGCGCGTAGCTATAGGATTGTATTACGTAATAATAGGCTATTAATAATTCTTCTTCCTTCTAGTGTAACAGATACTTAAATACTATACTTAAGTGATTAAATTAATCGTATATATTGCTTGAAATCAGATCTAGACGAATTGTATTTGTTAAGAAGGATTCTATAGATCGATATTTGATTTAGTGTAAGATTAATCAGGCGTATAGGGGTCTTTTAGTCTGTATTAACTATATCTGATAGCTATAGCTTTATCGGCTCCTATAGCAGCGTAGTAGGTTGTTAATTAAGATTAGCGTATTGCTATACACTGTTTTCTACTATATAGTCTTATACAGTAGTAATCTAGGAGGTCTAGTATACGTGGCTTTTTAGTGGATATTTAAGTTAGGTAGCTTATATTTTAGTTAAATCTATTACTTATAAGACGAAAGTGATAGAAAGATAAGGTAAAAGTGAAGGTAAAGTAAGATATCCGAAAGCTTTAGCAAAGGGCTGCAGCGATCGGGCTTATAACTGTCGGATTTACGCTGTATACATAAACCCTGATATAGTGTGCTTGTAGGCGCACACAGGTCGATCGAATACCACGATTATAGAAGAGAGACGAAAGTGCAATAGAGGTAGGTCGGCAGCGAACAGGTTAAATAGTAGAGGGTCAACACAGTTTAATCAGAATTGCCTTGAGCTCTATTCGTGAGTGAAAATGGTGTCAAACTTGTAACATTGTCGTCAAACTTATTCAATTTAACTAGGGAAACAGGCAGTATTTATAACTTTGGGTATATAGCAGAATGTTACAGAAAAAGAGTTATGAAAGTCCGAAATAACATAGGGGCATACGAGAGTGTTAGGAAACTCGTTGCTTTTTCCATTTGATGCAGTAGTTGATAATTAGCATCGTATATCATAAAGCGGTGTATAGGGATGCAGATTTATGCATCCGATTGCATTAGCGCGCGCATGCATGCGCTCGCTTATTGCGGGGATACGCACACACACATATGTTGACAATTACTACTCTTAATAAAGAAGAAACTATATAAATCCTTAATAATATTGATATATAATTAGACTAGATATAGCAAGATCTAAGGGGTAGAAGCACTACTACTACTAAATTAGACCCTACTATATCCTCGCAACCTTCTAAAACCTTACTTTTACCTTATATTTAGCTTACTTCTAATTGAAAATAAGCTAGACGACGAAATCCTTAAAGACTAACCGCTTACTCCTCTAATTAATCTAAAAGCAGACGAATTCAACTAGCCTAACTAATCTAATCTGTCTAATATCAACGATACTAGCTAATCTAGCTAGATACAGCCTTTTGTGCTAATTAATAACATTAACTTCGACCTTTCTAGCTACGAACCCCTCTCTATACTAAAGCGACTACGATCTAATTCAGATACTAGCCGAGACCTAAATAAGGTTAAACGCCCTTATATTAACCTTACTTTACTTACGCAGGCCTTCTGCTAGACTAAAGTAAGTAACTAAAGGTACTAATTTCATTAATTCCCCTACTACCCTCTAGCTATTATTAACTAGTTAGCTACCCTTTCGAAAGTCAATTTCGTTAAGCTATACAAATCGAATTTAATAAGCTTCTAGATATATATATATTTAAACTAATTAGTACAAACCTTATTATATATATATATTAGACGAATTGCAAAGACCTTAATCAATCAGATTACCCTCGACACTAGTTAATCCTAATAAGATAGGTATTTACCTATAAATCAGATAAACTAGGCTACCTTATATAATTTAAAGCACGCCTATATATACAAGGCGACACCTAAATCCCTAACGATTAAGACGCTCGCACTAGTACCCTTACTATTAGAACCTTTTGCACGCTTATCGCGATTATCACACAATATAACCTTAAAACCTTTTAGATAGATATAGTCAATACGTTCCTAAATAGCTTGCTAAAAGAAGAAGTCTATTACCGATACCTACCTAGCTTAGGCTATCAATAATTCTTCGCCTATATAAAGTAGTATATAGTCTATAACTCGCTAGTAAGAGATAGAAAGATAATATCAAAGAGATACTTCTCTTACTTAGATTTTAATCGTGCCCTAACGACCCTACCCTTTACACTAATAATCGTATAGTTATTATAGTATTCGTTAACGATTTCCTTACTACCTATTATCGAAGTAAGAGTATATACGCTTAGTAAATTAAAGACCTTCTCTTACAACGATTTAAAATAAAAGACTATAGCGAATTAACCTAATTTATTAGTATTCGAATTATACGAAACCGATTAAAACGAAAGACCTAGCTTAAGTAAGTAGTATATATTAAAAAAATAGCTATTAGATTTAACCTACTAAATAGCAAACCTATCAAAATACTACTACTAACCACCTAAAGGCTTAATCTAATACTATCAGGATTAATTAATCTAAAGATTGTTAAGCTCTATTAACAAGAATATAGATTAACCTTGTTCCCTGCTGTTTAGACCCGGCCGGACACTATATTTGCTAACTAACTACTAGCGAAATCGCTTACTCGCTGTAACGAAAAGCACTTAGAAGCCGTTAATTATCTAATTTCCTACCTATATTAGACGAAACACCTTTCTCTCTGTTTTGACAGCGAAATAAGAGCTTCTATCTTTACTACTGCCTTAGATATAAGCTTTGCCGATAATCCTAATCGAAAGAGCTCTGAAGGATTTATCTTTTGCCTATTTAGAGGCCTAATTAAGTAGAAATCACGTAAGCAAAAGACTATTACATATTAACAACAGAAGCCGAATTGCTTACGATTAGCTACGTAGCTAAGCAGCTATACTAGATTAAGCGCCTGTTCTCCTTTATCCAATTTAACCCTAACTAGTTAGATATAATTCAATATAATAATAAGTAAACTGTTGATCTGCTTACACAAGAGAAATCCTCCTTCTAAACTAAGCTTTGTTACGTAGATATTTATTAGCTTTAGATTCGACAGGAAGTTTAAGCGAAACAGCTGCGAGTTGAATAGATCAAATCAGCCGAAATACTAGCTAATAGACTTACTAAGCGCTTTCCCGCCGAAAAATATACTGTTTTTGTTTAATAGCTAAGTATAGAAATCCTCCCTTTTCACTAGAAGGATCCCTTTATCCCTTCTTTCTCTGTTCTATCTTATTCAGCTCTTACTTTGACTTTATTCTGCCCTTACATCGAGAGCTAAGGGGGTATATCAACATATATATATATACGTATCCCTGTAATAAGCAAGCGTATATATATATACGCGCGCTAATATAATCGGATGTATAAATCTGTATCCCTATACACCGCTTTATAATATACAATACTAATTATTAACTACTACATCAAATAGAAAAAGCAACAAGTTTCCTAACACTCTCGTATACCCCTATATTATTTCGGACTTTCATGACTCTTTTCCTGTAACATTCTGCTATATACCCAAAGTTATAAATACTGCCTGTTTCCCTAGTTAAATTGAACAAGTTTAACACCCTTTCCACTCACGAATAGAGCTCAAGGCAATTCTGATTAAACTGTGTTGACCCTCCACTGTTCAACCTGTTCGCTGCCGACCTACCTCTATTGCACTTTCGTCTCTCTTCTATAATCGTGGTATTCGATCGACCTGTATGCGCCTACAAGCACACCACACCAGGGTTTATGCACACAGCGTAAATCCGACACCTACTACTACTATATAATCTGCCTTATAAGGAAATAATAGCGAGACAGATTAAATCCTACAGATCTATCTCTCCCTATAGTAAGAACCTAAACTTAATTCCATATCTTAGTTACTATTACTACCCGAAACAATCTCGAAACTTATACTAACCTTAATAATTATACTAAGGTCGACCTTATAAGCTTCGAATTTATTAAGAGGTATAAGCTTAGCTAAGTAAGACTTACTATACCCCTTATTAACGCTATTAATAAACAAGTAACCCTTACCTATAGAGTATAGAATATCCCCTCAAAGGCTACCGATTCTAGGGGTATAACCCGTTAATTCACTTACCTATATATAGTAATTAACTAAGACCCCCGGCTAGAAGGAAGCCCTATACTCCTCTCTATAACTACGATTTATAACCTAGATATCTATATTATAGGGCGAAGCGGCCTTTAGTAGTTTAGAATATTATCTATTAAAATCCTCTTATCTATACGCTTTACTAAGAAAGCTAGAAATTATAAGTACGTCTTTATTATTATTAAATTACTTAAGGAAGTGTAGCTTCTAATTAACTATAATACTAACAAAACCAAAACTATACCGGAACCCTACTAATTACCCCTTAACCTATTAAAGTTTAATAAGTTCTTCTTATCCTAAAACTTAAAGACCCTATCTTTATCGAATAAATACAACTACGCTATTAACCTTATACCTAAAGCGAAGGTCCTATATAGGCCTATCTACCCTCTATCGCAAAAGGAGCTTACTAAATTACATAAATATATCGATAAGAATCTTAAGAACAGCCGAATCCGCGAATCTAAAAGTCTAGTTAGAGCCCCTATTTTATTTATACTAAAAACCGACAGAGGCCTCTGCCTCTATATCAATTACTAAGGACTCAATAAGGTTTCGGTAAAGAATCGCTACCCTTTACCCCTTATTTCAGAGATCTTAGACCGACTCGCCGGCTTAAAGGTCTTTAGTAAGATCGATATTTAAGACGCCTACTACTAAATTCGTATTAAGGAAGGTAACAAATAGAAAACAGCCTTCTGTACTTATTATAGGTACTACAAATATATAGTTATACCCTTTAGCCTTATAAATATACCTATAACCTTCTAGAACTATATCTATATTATACTTTACGATATTCTCGATACCTTTATAGTAGCTTATCTTAATAATATCCTAATCTTTTCGGTAGATTAGGATTTATATATAAGCTACCTTTATTAAGTACTTAAATAGCTATAGAAAGCAGGCCTATACGCTAAGCCTAGTAAGTACGCCTTTTACTAAGACTAGGTTAAATTCCTAGGTTTTGTTATATCCCTTAAGAGTGTTTCGATAGACCCTTACTAGGTTAACGATATTACTTTATAGGAGATTCCTAACTAAAATATATAGGGATATCTAGATATTCCTAGGATTTTGTAATTTCTATTATAGGTTTATTAAGAATTACTCTTATATTATATTACCTCTTATAGCCCTACTAAAAGGTAGTAAAAATAGGCAAAAGCTAGGTTAGATTAACTTAACTCTTAGCGAAAGGGTAGCGTTTTGCTACTTAATCGCTACCTTTTAATCTACGCCTCTTCTTCGATACTTTAATTTATTAAAGCCTATTTAGTTAAAGACCGATACGTCTAATAGCGTTTTAGTCGCGGAAGTTTAATAGGATAGAGACTCTCTATAAAACACCGGATTAAGAGCTATTTACTATTATATATTCGTTTAAACACTAGTAGTACTACCTTAAAGGGAGTATATACCTAGTTAAAGTATTCTTAGACTATTCGAACCTTTAAGCTTTTATAAAGTAATTAAAGCTTAATAGTAGGTAAGCGTAGTAGTACTTAGCCCTTATACTATTTAATTTTATAATAAAATATTACGCTAGGAAGAATAATCCTATAGATAGACCCTCTTAGCGTTAGCTCCTAAGTAATTATAAGGTTAACCTAATTTCGTTATTAAGCTACTAAATAGCTAACAAATTATAGATAACTAATTACTATTCTGTTATAATCTAGTTACTAACTATAAGTATACTTACCTTAAATATTCTATACTTTAAAGAGAACAAAGATAGGGATAAATCAATTAGTATAATTAATTAGGGGGAGCTTACCCTAGATTCTATATCAACCTTATATCAGCAGAATGTGCTGTAAGCGCTGGAATCTATTATAATAGCAAGAATTCTACTCTAGAAGAGGGTGATAGAACACTAATTTGCTAATTGAATACGAAATCAGGTATTTATCTGATTAAATAGGATAAAGTGATAGACATAGGGCGCCACACTACTAATTATATCTCTCTTCTTTCACCTATCTCTCACTTATCTCTCACTTATACTACACACAATTATATATCTCCCCTTACTAACTAATTTAGCAAAACTATACTATCTTCACACACAAAGAAACAACTTAATAGCACGATTAATTAGTAGCACCGAAGATTAGGCTATATTAGCCACGATATAATATCACGCCTACTAGAGCATATATTAAACGTTACAATCAAAGAAATATCTTCGCCTATTAGCTATTACGAAGTATACAAACTAGCTAATTCACCACGTTAAGTCTCTCGATTACTAATACGATATAATCGACCGTTCGAATCTCTGCACTAGGACCTTATTTACTTCGAGTAATCGCTTACGAAAACTTCCTACCTATTATATTCGGTCGATCCGGTAACTAAATATCAGCTAGCGTAAGACCTTTCTTCAAAGACTGATTCAACACAATCCCTTACCGATCAAATCGATTTCGTACGAAACTAATTCAACCTAAGCGTCCTTACAGTATATTCAGATAACGAAAAAGCACTATCCGACTTCTTTAATCAGTAAATAACTACTCGCAGAATTAAGCTAGAGACTACTCCGCCCTATCAGCCTAATCAAAATAGCTACGCTAAGCGATATAGTGTATTAATATCAAAGATAGCTAGGCAGATAACGATTGATATAAACCTACTAAGCTATCTTTAGCCTAAGGTAGCTAAGACAGCTGTTTATATTCAAAATCGTATACCGCACCGCTTAATCAACTAGTAATCGCTATATAAAGCACTTACAGCCTATCTAGGCGACAATACCCTATATTAGCTACAAGCTAAACCTAACCTTTCGAATATACGAATCTTCAGATATAAAGCGTACGTGCGTATTAATAAGCTTCCTAGACTAGCTAAGCTAGCGCTACGCGCGGCTATCGGCTATCTAGTAGGCTATAAAGCACACAATATTTAGCGAATTTGGATACCCTCTAATCGTCGAGTGATTTGTGCACGAGACGTGTAATTCAACGAAAACGAATTCTACGATTCCTTATTGCCTAATTAAAGAATTCGTATCTATAAAGATAGTAATCTAACGTAGCTAATTACTACTCTTAACGATAAAGAAACAAGAAGAATCCTTAACGATATAGATATTCTAGTCAATTTCAACAACAATCAGACGATACAGCAAGATCTAGGGGGTAGAAGCCCTATAGCGGCTAAAATATATCCTGCTATACCCTCTCATCCTTCTGAAACCTTATATTCGCCTCGCTTTTAGCTTACTTCTAATCAAAACAACACTGTTCTAAGCAATCACAACGAAATCCTTAGAGACTAACTACTTACTCCTCTACTTAATCTAAAAGCAGACGAATTCGACTAATCTAACTAATCTAATCCGTCTGATATCAACGATACTAGCTAATCTAGCTAGGTACAGCCTTTTATATTAATTAATAACACTAACTTCGACCCTTCTAGCTATAAACCCCTCTCTATACTAAAGCAACAACGATCCGATTCAGATACTAGCCTAAGACCTAGATAAGGTTAAGCGCCCTTATATCAACCTCACTTTACTTACGTAGGCCTTCCTATTAGACTAAAGCAAACAACTAAAGGTACTAATTTCATTAATTCCTCTACTACCTTCTAGCTATTATTACCTAGTCAGCTACCCTTTCGAAAGCTAATTTCGTTAAGCTATATAAATTAAATTCAATAAGCTTCTAGATATATATATATTTAAACTAATTAATACAAACCTTATTACACATATATATTAGACAAATTGCAAAGGTTTAGACTAATTAGAGTGCCCTTACTATTAATTAATTCTAATAAGATAGGTATTTACCTATAAATCAGATAAATCAGGCTACCTTACACGATTCAAAGCACGCTTATACGTACAAGGTAATACCTAAATCCCTAACGATTAAGACACTCGAACTAGCACCCTTATTACTAGAACCTTTCGTACACTTATTGCAATTATTATATAATATAACCTTAAAACCTTTTAGATAGATATAGTTAATACGTTCTTAAATAGCTCGCTAAAAGAAGAAGTTTACTACTAATATCTACCTAGATTAGGTAAGAAATCGACGATTCTTCGCCTATACAAAGCAGTATATAGTCTACGAATCGCTAGTAAGAGATAGGAAGATAATATCAAAGAGATACTTCTCTTACTTAGATTTCAATCGTACCCTAATAACCCTGCTCTTTACACTAATAATCGTATAGTTATTATAGTATTCGTTAACGATTTCCTTACTACCTATTATCAAAGTAAGAGTATATACGCTCAGCAAATTAAAGACCTTCTCTTACAACAATTTAAAATAAAAGACTATAGCGAATTAACCTAATTTATTAATATTCGAATTATACAAGACCGATTAAAACGAAAGACCTAGCTTAATTAAGCAGCGTATATTAAAAAGATAGCTACCTGATTTAACCTACTAAACAATAATAAGCCTATCAACACACCACTACTAATCACCCAAAAGCTTAATCTAATCTTGTCAGAAATTAATCCGAAGTATATTAAGCTATATCAACAAGAATATAGATCAACCTTATTCCCTACTATTTAGACCCGGCCGGATACTGCCTTCGCTAACTAATTGCTAACAAAATCGCTTACTCGCTGCAACGAGAAGTACTTAGAAGCTATTAATTATCTAATCTCCTACCTATATTAGACGAAACGCCTTTCTCTCTGTTTTAACAGCGAAATAAGAGCTTCTATCTTTACTACCGCTTTAGATATAAGCTTTACCGATAATCCTGATCGGAAGAGCTCTAAAGGATTCATCTTTTACCTATTCGGAGGCCTAATTAAATAGAAATCACGCAAGCAGAAGACTATCACTATATCAACAACCGAAGCCGAATTACTTACGATTAACTACGCAGCTAAGTAGCTATATTAGATTAAACGCCTCTTTTCCTTTATCTAATTTAACCTTAACTAATTAGATACGATTTAATATAATAATAAGCAGACAGTTAACCTACTTACACAAGAGAAATCTTCCTTCTAAACTAAGCTTCGCTACGTTAATATTCATTAACTTTAGATTCGCTAGGAAGTTCAGGCAAAACGGCTGCGAATTGAATAAATTAAATTAGCCGAAATACTAGCTAATAGACTCACTAAGCGCTTTACTGCCGAAAAATATACCGTTTTCGTTCAACAGCTAGGTATAGAAATCCTCCCTATTTATTAGAAGGACCCTTTTATCCCTTCTTCCTCTGTTTTATCTCATTCAGCTCTCACTTTGCCTTTACATCGAGAGCTAAGGGGGTATATTAACATATAGATATACAATACCCCGCACTAAGTGTGTTGATAAGCAATATACATCGGACTAATCGGATAAACACCCTAGTACACGACTATAAGTAATACGGTCGGACTAATTATATTAACACCACAGAGCACGACTATACAATACAATGAAAAGATATCAACTATTATATCATAACGCAAAGAACAACAAGTTTCCTAACACTCTTATATACCCCTATATTATTCTGAGATTTTTATCAGTCTTTTCCTGTGACATTCTGCTATGTACCTAAAGTTATAAATACTGCCTGTTTCCCTAGTTAAATTGAACAAGTTTGACACCATTTCCACTTACGAATAGAGCTCAAGGCAATTCTGATTAAACTATATTGACCTTCCACTGTTTAACCTGTTCGCTGCCGACCCACCTCTATTGCACTTTCGTCTCTCTTCCATAATCGTGGTATTCGATCGACCTATGTGCGCCTACAAGCACACCACACCAGGGTTTATGCACACGGCGTAAATTCGACAGATACTATATCCTGCTCTTATCAAGCTAAGAGAGGATCCCTACTATAGCGTTATTAGATATATTAATCTCTAACTAAATAGGCTTTAAGGGATTAAAGTATCGAAGAAGAGGTATAGACTAAAAGGTAATAATTAGGTAGCGAAATATTACCTTCTCGTTAAGAGTTAGGTTAACCTAACTTAGCTTTCGCCTATTTTTACTATCTTTTAATAAGGCTATAAAAGGTAATATAATATAAGAGTAATTCTTAATAAACCTATAGTAAAAATTATAAAATCCTAGGAATATCTAGATATCTATATATATTCTAGGAATCTCCTATAAAGTAATATCGCTAACCCGGTAAGGATCTATTAAAACGCCCTTAAGGGATATAATAAAACCTAGGAATTTAACCTAGTCTTAATAAAAGGTATACTTACTAGGCTTAGTGTATATGCCTACTTTTTATAGCTATTCGAGTACTTAATAAGGTAGCTTATATATAAATCCCGGTCTATTAAAACGATTAAGATATTATTAAGATAAGCTATTATAAAGATATTAAGAATATTATAAAGTATAATATAGATATAGTTCTAGAAGGTTATAGATATATTCGTAAGATTAAAAGGTATAATTATATATTCGTAGTACCTATAATAAGTATAGAAGGCTATTTTCTATTTATTACCTTTCTTAATACAAATTTAGTAATAGGTATCTTAGATATTAATCTTACTAAAGACCTTTAAGCTAGTAAGTTAGTCTAAGATCTTTAAAATAAGGGGTAAAGGATAGCGATTCTTTACCGGAACCTTATTAAGTCCTTAGTAGTTAATATAGAGATAGAGGCCCTTATTAGTTTTTAGTATAAATAAAATAGGGGCTCTAGCTAGACTTTTAGATTTATAGATTCGGCTATTCTTAAGATTCTGTCGGCCAGAAAAGCGGGTCATATTTCTATTAGGCTAAAAAGGCGTACTTAAGCACAGTCTTCAGGCTTTATTTGGAGATATAAGAGATCAGGTCGTTTAGGGGCCGATATACCCCCCACTATATATACTGACACCCCCCCTTAGCTCTTTAGATGAGACAGATAGAGAGCTAGAGATAGCAATAGTAGTCAGGGTCCTGAACTTTTTTTTTTTTTTATCTTAGTCACTCCCTTATAGGACAGCGCGGTAGTAGTAATACGTCTCGGGTATTAAGCGGATACAGTCTCAGGTATCAATCAGAAGCAATCAGAATCAGAATCAGGATCATAAGCAGAAGCGGCTATTAGTCATCATGACTAGAAAGGACTTACTGTAGTCGGGATTCGAACCAGTGACTATACGGAAACAAGCTAGATGCAACAGTCAGGCTTATAACTATCGGCCAGGAAAGCGGGTTATATTTCTATTAGGCTAAAAAGGCGTACTTAAGCACAGTCTTCAGGCTTTATTTGGAGATATAAGAGATTAGGTTGTTCAGGGGCCGATATACCCCCTACTATATATACTAACAGATTCTTATTAATATATTTACGTAGTTCTATAAGCTCCTTTTATAATAGAGAGTAAATAAGCCTATATAGGACCTTTACTTTAGGTATAAGGTTAATAGTATAATTATATTTATTCGATAAAGGTAGAGTCTCTAAGTTTTAGGATGAGAAGAACTTATTAAATTTTAATAGTTTAAGAGGTAATTAATAGGGTTCTAATATAGTTTTATTAGTATCGTAGTTAATTAAAAGCTATACTTCCTTAGGTAATTTAATAATAGTAAAGATATATACGTAGTTTCTAGCTTTTTTAGTAAAGTATATAGGTAAAAGGATTTTAATAGATAATATTCCGAACTATTAAAGGCTACTTTACCCTATAATATAGATATCCAGGTTATAAATTATAGTTATAAAGAGAAGTATAGTACTTCCTTCTAACTAAGGGTCTTAGTCGATTACTATATATAGGTATGTAAATTAATAGGTTATACCCTTAATATTAGTAGCCTTTAAGGGGCTATTTTGTACTCTATAGGTAAGGGTTACTTATTTATTAATAGTGTTAATAAGGGGTATAATAAGTTTTACTTAATTAAGTTTATACTTTTTAATAAATTCGAAGCTTATAAGGTCGACCTTAATATAACTATTAAGGTTAATATAGGTTTCGAGATTATTTCGGATAGTAACTAGGATATAGAACTAAGTTTAGGTTCCTACTATAGGGAGAGATAGATCTATAAGATTTAATCTATCTTACTATTATTTCTCTATAAGGTAGATTATATAGTAATAGTAGGTTTATCCTTTAGCGGATTAGGGTATTTATTAGAGTAATACTTTTCGCTTCTATAGTTAAAGTATTAGTTACGTTTCCTATCCTCTTTAATAGGGTTTAGGTAGTCCTTTATAGGTATATTCTTATTAGTCTAGGGCTTTTAGGATCTATTATTATCTTAGGTTCTCTTAGTTAGATTCCTCTTTTATAAGGGTTTATTTATAGTTTCTATATACTTTCGCTTTTAGTTTATCTTTAATCGCTATAAGTCCTAGAAGTAATATATAATATTAATTATCTCCTTGCGAGTCTCTAGGAGTTTAATAATATAATAGCGGATATTATTCTAGAGATTATATAGAAGTTTCGCGAAGAAGGAAAGAGCTCTCTCTTTCTCGGTTACCCTTAAGAAATAGTGTTCTAAGGTATCTAAGTAAGTATAAAACTCTTATAGGTCCTTATCTTTTAGCTAGTAGACCCTTTTAAGCTAGCCTATTACTTTAGATTAGAGACTAGCTACGTTCTTAATAAAGGTTAAGATCTAATCCTTAAAGTAAGGCTAATCTTCTTTAAGGTTTCGGTTAATAATTAGTGACTTTTTATTAATATATTAATACTATCTCTACTAATAGGTTATATCTATATAGCTTAGTACTTTAAGGATTTAGGTCTAACTATTATAATAGCGCCTTAAATCTCCTTCGAATTACTATTAGAGGTCTAAGAGCTATTCTTATTATTGTTATAGTAAAGAGTTAAGAGTAAATATAAGAATATTTTTAAGCTTAATATCCTAACCCTTTCCTAATAATTCGTAAGGGTCCTAGTATAGGTTTAATAGAGTTTTGTCTAGGTTTTATCCTATAAGCTATAATCTAAGTGTTTTAACTTAGTCTTATAAATCTTTAAGCCTCTATAGCTTTTCTATAGTAGCTTAAGTAGCTATAAGGTTAGTATTAAGATTAGTTAGGGTTAAACTATAGTTAGTTATAATTAGGATTTCTTTTGTAATATAGGGAGAGTTTAGTGCCCCTTCGGTAAAGGGAGTAGAATAGGTCCTTAGTACTATTTCTCCTAGGTAATCGAAGAAGAAGAAACAGAAATTGTAAGGATATACTCTATAAGTTAGGATAGAGGCCTATTAATTAGGTAAGAGAAATAGGGCTAAGTTAATAGTATAAGATAGTTAAAGACTATTTCTTAAGGATCGTAAAATCTCTTTAATATAGGTTAATTTATATATAGTCTTATCGCTTAAATAGGACGGAGATATATCCTTAATAGAAGGATAGGAGCAGGGTCTTATATAACCTCTGTTAAGGGTATTCCCTATAGGAGTTTGTACAGGTACTAATAATAAAGCCCTAGCGAGCCTCTATAGAAAGCCTACCAGCTTATTAAGTCCGGGAAGCCTAAGGCACTAACACTTAGGAATAACCTTATATTAGGGTATATTATAATAGTATAATAGAGGTAGGTCGGTAGCGAATAGGTTAAACAGTAGAAGGTCAATATAGTTTAATTAGAATTACCTTAAGCTCTATTCGTAAGTGAAAATAGTATCAAACTTATTTTATTTAACTAGGGAAACAGGTAGTATTTATAACTTTAGGTATATAGCAGAATATTAAGGGAAAAGACTAATAAAAGTCTTAAAGTAATATAGGGGAATACAAGAGTGTTAGGAAACTCGTTGTTCTTTCTATTTAACAAGATAGTTAATATCTTATTATTATATCGTATAGTAGTGATTATCCGATTAGTCTGATATATATCGCTTATCTATACGGTTAGTGCAGGGTATAGTATATCTATATATTAATATACCCCCTTAGCTCTTAATATAAAGGCAAAGTAAGAGCTGAATAAGATAAATTAGAGGAAGAAGGGAAGAAAGAGTCCTTCTATTAAATAGGGAGGATTTCTATATTTAGCTATTAAACGAAAATAGTATATTTTTCGGTAGAAAAGCGCTTAGTAAGTCTATTAGCTAGTATTTTAGCTAATTTAATCTATTTAATTTGTAGCCGTTTCGCCTAAACTTCCTAGCGAATCTAAAGTTAATAAATATTACTATAGCGAAGCTTAGTTTAGAAGGAGGATTTCTCTTATATAAGTAGGTCTACTATCTGCTTATTATTATATTAAATTATATCTAATTAGTTAGGGTTAAATTAGATAAAGGAAAAGAGGCGTTTAATTTAATATAGCTGCTTAGCTACGTAGCTAGTCGTAAGTAATTCGGCTTTAATTATTATTATAGTAATAGTCTTCTGCTTATACAATTTCTATTTAATTAGGCCTCTAAATAAGTAGAAGATAAATCCTTTAAAGCTCTTTCGATTAGGATTATTAGTAAACTAATATCTAAGGTAGTAATAAAGATAGAAGCTCTTATTTTACTATTAAAACAGGGGGAAAGGTATTTTATCTAATATAGGTAGGAAATTAGATAATTAATAGCTTCTAAGTACTTCTTATTATAGTAAGTAAGCGGTTTTACTAGTAATTAGTTAGCGAATATAGTATCCGGCTAAGTCTAGATAGTAGGGAATAAGGTTAATCTATATTCTTATTAATATAGCTTAATATACTTTAGGTTAATTAGTTCTAATGAGATTAGATTAAGTTTTTAGGTAATTAGTAGTAGTATATTGATAGGCTTATTATTTAGTAGGTTAAATCGGGTAGCTATCTTTTTAATATACGCTACTTAATTAAGCTAGGTCTTTCGCTTTAATTAGTCTTGTATAGTTCGAATACTAATAAATTAGGTTAGTTCGCTGTAGTCTTTTATTCTAAATCGTTGTAAGAGAAGGTCTTTGATTTACTAAGCGTATATACTCTTACTTTAATAATAGGTAGTAAAGAAATCGTTAATAAATACTATAATAACTATACGATTATTAGTATAAAGAGTAGGGTCGTTACAGTATAATTAAAATCTAAATAAGAGAAGTATCTCTTTAATATTATCTTTCTATCTCTTGCTAGCGATTCGTAAACTATTTACTACTTTATATAGGCGAAGAATTGTTGATTTCTTACTTAATCTAAGTAGATATTAGTAGTAAACTTCTTCTTTTAGCGAGCTATTTAAGAATATATTAACTATATCTATCTTAAAGGTTTTAAGGTTATATTATATAATAATCGCGATAAGTATATAAAAGGTTCTAGTAGTAAGGGTACTAGTATAAGTGTCTTAATTATTAGGGATTTAGGTATTAGCTTATATATATAAGCGTACTTTGAATTATGTAAGGTAGCCTAATTTATCTAATTTATAGGTAAATACCTATCTTATTAGAATTAATTAATAGTAAGGGTACTCTAATTCGTCTAATATATATATATATATAATAAGGTTTATATTAATTAGTTTAAATATATTTATATATCTAATAGCTTGTTGTATTCGATCTATAAGCTTAACGAAATTAGCTTTCGAAAGGGTAGCTAATTAAATAATAATAGCTAGAAGGTAGTAGGGGAATTAATAAAATTAGTACCTTTAATTACTTACTTTAGTCTAATAGGAAGGCCTACGTAAGTAAAGTAAGGTTAATATAAGGGCGCTTAACCTTATCTAGGTCTCGGCTAGTATCTAAATCGGATTGTAGTTACTTTAGTATAGAGAGGGGTTCGTAGCTAGAAGGGTCGAAGTTAATATTAGTGATTAGCACGAAAGGCTATATCTAGCTAGATTAGCTAGTATCGTCGATATTAGACAGATTAGATTAGTTAGATTGGTTAGATTAGTCGAATTTGTCTGCTTTTAGATTAAGTAGAGGAGTAAGTAGTTAGTCTCTAAGGATTTCGTTATCTAGCTTATTTAAATTAGAAGTAAGCTAAATATAAGGTAAAAGTAAGGTTTTAGAAGGTTGTAAGGATATAGTAGGGTCTAATTTAGTAATAGTAGTACTCCTACCCCCTAAATCTTACTATATCTAGTCTGATTATATTAGAATATCGATATCGTAAAGGATTCTTATTGTTTCTTTATTTTAAGAGTAGCAATCGGCTACGATAGATTGCTATCTTTATAGATATAAATCCTTTAATTAGGTAATAAGGAATCATAGAATTCGTTCTTGTTAAATTATATATCTCGTATATAAATTATTCAGCGATTAAAAGGTATCTAAATTCGCTAAATATTATATACTTTGTCGGACTAAAGTAGTGGATCGAAGGACGGAACGGTCACATGATAATTCTAATAGGCCAAAAATGCACTATAGGCGGCATCTTCAACTTTCTTAGAATTATATGTTCGCGTTGTTCAGGGTCCGATGTATTTCTCATTCATATATGCTGACATACTTATAGCCTACTAGATAGCTAATAGCTATATATAGCGCTAGTCTAAGAAGCTTATTAATACGTATATACGCTTTATATCCGAAGATTCGTATATTCGAAAGGTTAGGTTTAACTTATAGCTAATATAGGGTATTATCGCTTAGATAGGCTATAAGTACTTTATATAGTAATTACTAGTTAATTAAGCAGTGCAGTATACAATTTTGAATATAAATAGCTATCTTAGCTACCTTAGGCTAAAGATAGCTTAGTAGGTTTATATTAATCGTTATCTACCTAGCTATCTTTAATATTAATATATTATATCGTTTAGCGTAGCTATTTTAAGTAGGCTAATAGGGCAGAGTAGTCTCTAGCTTAATTCTGCGAGCGGTTACTTATTAATTAAAGAAGTCGGATAGTGCTTTTTTGTTATCTGAATATACTATAAGGACGCTTAGGTTAAATTAGTTTTATCCGAAATCGATTTAATCGGAAAGGGATTATATTAAATTAGTCTTTGAAAAAAGGTCTTACGCTAGCTAATATTTAGTTACAGGATCGACTGTATCGTATATAGACTAATATTATGTCATATCGATAGCTATAAAATCTGCTAGAATCTTCAATGTGGCAACCCTAGAAGATTCTACTAAGATATTCATGATGTCAAGACTAGATATCAGCTGATCTATATGATACTATAACTAGGTCATATAGAATCTAGCAGAACTAAATGACATCAATGTAATCTGCCTAAACCTCCCGCTTTCTTAGTTATATAAAGAATCTAAATCCCTGAGCAGAGTGATTTGAATTCTGTCTCTTCTTATTCTCCAATTTGAATTTATAATATCTTACTAAGGATAGTAATTCTTCTTCCACCTATTCAACCCTGCTTCCTATACGCCATAGCCTGCTCACAGCTAAAAACCCTAAGGTTAGAACTTTAATAACTGAATCCGAAAGGATAGCACTACTTTATTAATAGTTCTACCTATCTTAGACTATAATACACAAAATCCTCCCTCCCCTTCTTTAAGATTAAACTAAGTACTAACTTCTTCTTTAAATAAGATTAATCTATAGTTATTAATTATTAACAGATCTCCTTAACTAGTTATTAGATATATACTACTAATTTAATAGGATTCTTCCTCTTCTTCTTTGCAAACAGAGTTAACTACTTAGATAATTTTATACTACCACCCCTATAGCTATTTAAGTTTAATAATTAAACTACTTTGTAATAGCGATAGTTAAAACTAACGAATAGTTTAATAACCTAATCCTTATAGGGGATAAAGAATATAATTTTGATTTCGACGAGGATAGAGTAAACCCTTATATACTTAATACTATCAAAGTAGACTAAAGAATACTGTTTCCTTTATCCCTAGCTACCATACGTTTT
Source organism: Penicillium subrubescens (assembly GCF_028828155.1). NCBI lineage: Eukaryota > Fungi > Ascomycota > Eurotiomycetes > Eurotiales > Aspergillaceae > Penicillium > Penicillium subrubescens. Next base: position 1,140,065 of record NW_026643151.1, on the reverse strand, counting down.
ATTAGCGAATAGATAATTAACTCTAGGGCCTTACGCTTAATTTATATTAATAGAGATATAATTATTTACTTTGATCTATATAAATTAAATAAGGCTTATACTTATTAAACCTCTAAGAGCAGAATCCTAATTAGTAAAGGGAAAGTAATTACAAGAATCAATTTAGTTCTCCCTAATCGAATTATTAATTTAAATATATAATATAAGTATATACTAGAAGGACTATTTAACTTACTATCGATAACTAGGGCCTACTACAATAACGTATTAGCTTAGAAAGATTAGAAGAATATAATAGTAGACCCTTAGGATAAATCTATTATTATTAACTAAATTAATTATATTAAAGTATGTTTCTTAAGCCTTTTTACCTATAACAATTTCGCTAGAGCTTACACACTTTTGTTTAGGTTATATTGGTTAACGTATAGGTAAAATTAATTATTATTAAATTAGTAATAAAGTGCAAGGCAATTATAAATTTAACTATAAACCCTACTGATTAGCTAAGTTAAAGAATATTATTTTATATATACCTTAGAAGTGTATAACTAAACTATTTAAATTTCTGTATATTAATCTTTAGCCTTATAAGCTAACAGGGATTAGAGAAATTGACTATACCTTAATTATTTACGATAATATAACTCGACAAAGATAGGTAATACTAATTAAAATATAGGGTAGTTCCTCTAATATCTTAATTAATTAGGTAACCTAAATCTTTAATATTATAGGCTATTAGCTATTTAAAATACGAACCGATAGCGATCTAACTTTTTTAAGATTTATGTCGGATTTACGCCGTGTGCATAAACCCTGAGGTGTGTGCTTGTAGGCGCACACAGGTCGATCGAATACCACGATTATGGAAGAGTGACGAAAGTGCAATAGAGGTGGGTCGGCAGCGAACAGGTTGAACAGTGGAAGGTCAACACAGTTTAATCAGAATTGCCTTGAGCTCTATTCGTGAGTGAAAATGGTGTCAAACTTATGACATTGTCGTCAAACTTAATCAATTTAACTAGGGGAACAGGCAGTATTTATAACTTTGGGTACATGGCAGAATGTCACAGGAAGACTGATGAAAATCCGAAATAACATGGGGACATACGAGAGTGTTAGGAAACTCGTTGCTTTTGCCATTTGATGCAGTAGTTGATAATCAGCATCGTATGTCATAAAGCGGTGTATAGGGATACAGATTTATGCATCCGATTGCATTAGCGCGCATACGCATGCATGCGCTCGCTTAATGCAGGGATATGCACACACACATATGTTGACAAGAAACGCTTAATAGACCAAGTGCCTCTGTTGATTGTGATAGTCGAATTAACGTTGTATACAAAAATAGTATACCTCTCTTTCGGTATACGTATACTATAATAATTAATTCGTTAAGTTAACGAATATATTCTTCTAGTCCTTCTAATCTATACCGTACTCGTAGTAGGTTCTTGTAGTTAATAGTAGATTAAATAGGCCTTTAGGAATATATTCGTATCGAATATCTAGGTTTACTACCCGGTCGGGGAACACTAAGTTAATTCTAGCGACTGCTTTGCCTTTCGTAACTAGTATTCGACCCTCTGAGGTCTAATATTTGTACGTATTGTCTTTATACGGCTCGAAATAGATAATTGCATCGCTATTTACGTATATTGTGCGTAAAGCACCTAAATCAACAATCTATTCGCCTCGCGAACAGGTAACTATAGCTATTAAAAGTAGAATCGGTATATATTAGTCTATACCACTAGTGTATATAATTATTTAGGGGATTCTTCCTCGTTCGAAGTTATAATCCTCTTCCAATTGTAGTATCTAGTTATCGTCGTTAAACTAGTTATTATTATTAATTATCGTTGTTGCAAAGTAATCGCTTATATATTCGTTAATATCAGGTTCTAGTGTCAATAAGGCAAAATCTGTCGTATCTAAGTATTACGGGTAAAGATTGTCTTTATAAATTGCTACAACTAATAGATTCTGTTCGGTTAGTTTTGGTAGAGTAATAGAAACTAGTAGTAACTATAGTAGTGTCGTAGATAGTTAGGTTAATACTGTAGTAGATAGTTTCGGAGCTATTAAAGGAGTAGGCAATAGTAGAACATTAGTTAAAGCAGTTAGATTCGTACTCGCAGCGCTTATATTCGGGTATAGCTTTAAAATACTATCTTTTCGAATTCGATTATCGTAAATAAGGTACTAATTATCAGGTTTTAGGCTATTTATATTATCACAGTGCTTCTATAAGTAACTAACCTATATTCCCTTTACTGGCTTCTAATCTAGAGCTCAGTGTTTAATAGATATATATATATACGGGCGAATTATGTGTAGCCTGCTACAAAAGATATAATAGCTATTTAGTGTAGTTTAAGGTTCGCTGTTCTTCTATTCCTCGATCTATTTTCTGATATTAGCACCTTTTCCCCTTAGGGGTATATTCTTTAAGGGCTAGTATTCGCTGTTGTTGAATCGGCCTAGATTACTAGTATTTAAATTGCTAGTATTTAGATTTAGATTGTTAGATAGAGCTTTATTAATCGATATAGTAGTAATTAAGTAGAGTTCTGCTGATTTAAGTTTATTCTCGAGTTTGTTAAAGAGCTTTTATAAGTCTATATCTTTGAAATCCTCTAGGTTTATATAGATTCTATTATTGTTTGTGTGCCTTGCTACGATTATAGTAGGAATTTCTTCGCGGATTTTATAGAGGAGCACACTAGAGATTAGAAATAGTAGAGTAACTATTTTTTAGGCAGTCTTCGTATATCGGTTATAGAAAGCTTTCAGGAATTCAATACTAGAAATAAATTAGGAACGTCTTATTTCCTACTATACAATATAGTCCTTAATAGCTGTATAGTATCTAGTTTTGTTAAGGGTTTCTTTTAATGCACTGATATACTTATCGGCGAATTAGGTAGGTGTACAGCGTAAGAGTATCAATCTGTTAATCTCCTTCGAAACCGATTAGTACAGCTACGATTGAATATCCTTTAATACTCGGAACTATCGTGCTGTATATAGTGAAGTGGTAGGTAGGCACTTAATTTACGTATCAATTAGCCTGTGTAAATTCTTTTGCTAAAGGATTCGTGTTATATTATCTAGCTAGGTATCAAAATCGTTAGTATTAGTAAGCTTATTATCAATTACATAAAGTGTATAGGATTCGGGAATATTAGTGATCTAGGTAACTACACCCCCTACAGTAGTAGATAAGTCTGTAATAAAGTTACTATAATTAACCCTTGTAGCGGGTGATTTAGCAAAAGAAGAGTTGTGTTGTAGACTTATTATAAAGTTAACTCTCGAGTAGTCTCTCGAGTAGCGTCAAAGTTAGTCAAAAATCATTTAATATCCTTTACAACAGATTAATACATCCAAATTTGTATATCTCGTAAGATCTTTACCTAGCAGTTAGTAAGTAGGGAGTATCTTAGAGGTCGAGGAATTGAAGAATCAATAAAGCGCTAAAGGCCTTTCTAACGAAGAACACGATATATATTGTTAAGCTAAGTGTTAAAGTCGTTGATATTTTTTAAATTATCAAGAGGATTGAGTTGATATTTATTAGGGGCATTAGTTGCCTGGTTTAGATTACCCTGTGAAGCCGTATTAGTAGAAACGTAGTCACTATAGTCGACTTGTGCCGCTACAGACTTAGCGAACACAGGATCCTAGCGTTGTGCTATAGTAACAGGTTGATTAAATCAGAAGAAGAATCAAAAAGGGCTGTATAACGTGACAGCGATCTATCGCCACTACGCAAGGAAGCAGGAGAGAGAGGAACAATCTAGTTCGAATACGTGGAGAACTATCTCTGCGGAAGAAAGGAAACAAAGGAAGGGAAAGGCCTATATAGGCCGAAGCAATCAACCTGGCCCTGGAATCAACCTCCAGGAGAATCCCGACTGGGGATTCCCTCGAGGGAGATCCCTATCGGATCTCCATCAGCTATATTAGTTAACTAACAGCTAGAATTAACTACTATTAAATTAGCGATAAGGTATATAGTAACGAATGATTCGATTGTAAGCCTTATAGACAGGCGAAGGTACGCAAAATGATTTTATATACTCCTTAAAAGAGAGCGAGTAAACTATAGTACTTTATCTATATTAATATACAACTATATAAGCTAACAGGAATTAATAGAACGAATTATATAGTAGTAATCTGTGATAATACTATAAGAATACAATAGGCTCTCCTAATTAAGACAAGAGACACTTCCTCTTAAGCCCTAATCAAGTAGGCTACTATTATCTTTAATATTATAGGATACTAGCTAATTAAGGTTAGAATAGATAGCGACCTCGTATTTCGCGCGTAGATAAGTGTAGATTAAGGGGAAAGGTATATTAATATCCCTATTAGCACCTTATATATATAAACAGAATAGTGTTACAGAATTTACAGGCTATATTATTATACAATCCGTATAAACCCTTATAATTTCCGCCCCCGAAGCCCTAGCGTTCCTACGAAGCCGTAATTATATTAATATACATTCTGAACAGAATCCGCTGCCTAAATCAAGAAGAATCACTAATTAAGATATAGAACAGAGAATTCAATCTACGCTAATTAGGCCTCATCGACCTAGGCTTCCTACGAGTTTAGTACTCTAAAGCTTATATTTATATTCTAAAAGAGCGCTAAGTATAAGGAAACAAAATAGCACTGAGGGTATAGATAGGCTATCATGTTAGTTATAAGGGTAAAAATAGCTATATTTACCGAATCTACGATCCTTTGAAGAAGTAGTGCTACGAAGGGATATTATATTTTAAGAAGAACCACTACTATTACTAAACATCCCTAAGCCGATTAAACCTAATAAAATTGTATAAGAGGCACCGAAATCTTGATTACCGACCTAGATAACAATTTATAGAGAAAAGGATATTAAACCTATCCCACAAGCGAGAACACTACTCGCACCCGCCGGGGTACAATCACAAGAGCTACTAATAAACCCATAAAAGCGAAGGAAACAACCTTATATACAACTTACGGTACTTATTACACTATATCGAGTAGCTATAAAATAGCTTATACTACCCTAATAGCTACACAAATCTCGAATCTAACGATTGCACAAAGTAATACACAGACAATAGTATCTACTACACCGGTTACACTAAGGATAACACTAGTAGTAGAGAGGCAATTACTAATTCTTCTATATTTACTAAATCTACTAACTTCGTAACTTCGACTATTTTAACAAAATCAAAATACTACCTTAATTTCCTTTCAATTATATTAGCCTAGTATTCAAAGGGCTATAATACCTTCGCCTTAATAGATTGAACTATATACAGTACGTAGATTACAGCCGAGGACGCTAATAAAGAGGTTATTTAGTGATTTATATAATCCCGATACACTATTACCGACCGTAGAGAATCAACCCGACGAAGATCTATATAAACACTCTGAATATTATCAATATATACCTACCCTAACTACTACTAAATCAATTACAGAAACGATTATATCGTTAAATACAGAACTATTACTTATATTAAATCGATCTACCTTAGAAAGAGAAATATCTTCGGTTAACCTAATATTAACAATTTCTGCGAATCCTCTAATTGCACCGAATCGAAGAACTAGAAAATCATCTTTATTAGAACTAACCTATAGATCACAAAGGGTACTATAACTACGTTAATTAACGCTAGGTATAACAACTTACCCTACTAAAGGTACAATAGTACTACAGGAAGACGATAGATTATACTACACTAGCAATATCAAAGAAGATAATAATATAATTAGCCTAGGATTGATTTGCACTACAACCGAGAGAATCAGATCCGGGATAGTAAAAATCCTATATACCTACCTCTAAGCAATAAAAACCCCCTACGCAGAATATTAGCTATAAGCAGAGAAGGTCTAATTAGAAAAGATTACAGCGGCTAATACTATAACTTTAGTTCCACAACTACCTAAAGGTATATCGATTCTCCCTAGTAAATAGGTCTATAACTTAAAATAAGATAGCGAAGGATATATCCTTAAATTCCGCGCTAGATAGGTAGTTTATAGTAACCGCTAAACCCTAAGAGTTGATTTCTAACCTAATAAACGATATATACCGGTCGTATCAGGTACTATAGCGAAGCTTTTCCTATTAATAGCTGCAATTAGTAGCTATAGAGTATAGCAATAGGATATAGTAGCTGCCTATCTTAATACAGCACTTACCAATTGTGCAATTTTTATAAAACAGCCTACTAGCCACGAATATTACAGCTGTAATAGAACCGAATTCGTTTATCTGTTAAATCAGGCCCTCTACAGATTACGATAAGCAGGCTACATTTAGTACAAAATATATATAAAAGACCTCGACGAATTAGGTCTTAAGCTACTAGAATTAGAGCTTTATATTTATATAAACCCGGATTTTTTAGTCTATATTCTAATTTACGTTAACGATATACTTACGACTAGTAAAGAAGCAGATATTGCTACTATTAGATAAGGTCTTACGAGTAAGAGAAAGCTAAAAGAGCTACTATTCAACAGATTCTTAGTATATAATATTACACAAGAAGGAAATGTGATCCTTACTAACTAATTAGCCTATCTAATATACCTTATTCGCGACGAAGGCTTATAAAACACGAATCCTGTATTAATTCTAATAAATCTATCCTAGCGAATATTAATTAAAAAGCTAGACCTAGCTAATTACGTTAATAAATTAAAATACGCACAGAAGATAGGTAAGGTCGGCTAGCTATCTATCAAAATACGCCCTAATATTGCTTCGGCTATATCTAAATTGCAAAGGCGAAGTAGTTCCCTACAGGAAACGGATATATTAGCCTACAGAGACCTTTTGCAATACCTTCCTAGCACGATTAACCTAGGAATCCTATTCGGAAGAGATCCTACAAAAGGCCTCAAAGGCTATATTAATTCTTTATATAGTGATACAGAAGATAGTAAATATACTAAAGCCTATATTTAGTTCTTCGCAGGCGCCCCGATCTCCTAGTCTTCGAACAGACAGGAGATAGTAGCTGTATCGTCTATAATAGCTAAATACTACGCAATAATACCTGCCCTAAAGGAAGGTCTTTACCTAGCTAAGTTATACGCTGACCTTAGCCTAAGGGACCTATTAAACTAGCATAAGGATTTTGAAAAGAACACCCTATTACTACTTCACAGCGACTCCGACAACGCGATTACAACTATTATAAATTCAAAGATTGCACCCAAAATGAATTAGATTAGCACTCGCTACTATTTGATACGCGATTGTATACGAAAGAATTTGATTACCCTAGTCAACATACCTAGCAAAGCCAATCCAGCCGATATCCTAATGAAGGCGAAGCCCTACCCGGTTTTCGAAGAGAACAGAAGGGATTTACTGTATATACGATCCCTAGTGATCTAAATGCCCCTATTAGCTAAACCAGAATGTTAAGCGAGTTAAGCGAAACGCGTTTAGATTAGATTGATTAACTGATTTTCCCCTATTCCTGTTGCTTTTCCTGTGCTGGCCCTGCAGGGGGTGTGATAGAGATCCGATAGGGATCTCCCTCGAGGGAATCCCCCGTTAGGATTCTCCTGGAGGTTGATTCCAGGGCCAGGTTGATTGCTTCGGGCTATATAGGCCTTTCCCTTCCTTTGTTTCCTTTCTTCCGCAGAGATAGTTCTCTACGTATTCGAACTAAATTGTTCCTCTCTCTCCTGCTTCTTTGCGTAGTGGCGATAGATCGCCATCAGAAACAAAGAAGGGAAAGGCTTATATAGGCCGAAGCAATCAACCTAGCCCTAGATAATACATCTATAAGAATCCCGACTAGGGGTTCCCTCGAGGGAGATCCCTATCGGATCTCTATCACCCTCTACAGTCGGTAATAGTAAATCGGGATCTTAAAGATCACTAAATAAGCTCATTATTAGCGTACTCGGCTATAATCCTCGCACTGTATATATAGTTGAATCTGTCCAGGCGAAGGTATTGTAGCCCTTTGAATAATAGCCTAATATAGTTAAAAGGAAATTAAGGTAGTATTTTGGTTTTGTTGAAATAGTCGAAGTTACAATGTTAGTGGATTTAGTAAATATAGAAGAATTAGCAATTGTCTCTTTACTACCGGTACTATTCTTAGTGCGACCGGTGTAGTAGACGCTAATATCTGTATATTACTACGTGCAATCGTTGGATTCGAAATTCGTGCAGCTATTAGGGTAGTGTAGGCTATTTTATAGCTACTTGTTACTATTAAGTTTAGCTGATTCGGTCTACTTAGCGTAATTAGTAATACTAGTGCAATCAGTGCCGTAAGTTGCATATAAGGTTGTTTCCTTTGCCTTTAGGGGTTTATCGGTGGCTCTTGTGATTGTACCTAGGCGGGTACAGGTAGTGTTTCGCTTATAAGATAGATTTAGTGGCCTTTTCTCTATAAATTGTTGTCGGATTTACGCCGTGTGCATAAACCCTGAGGTGTGTGCTTGTAGGCGCACACAGGTCGATCGAATACCACGATTATGGAAGAGTGACGAAAGTGCAATAGAGGTGGGTCGGCAGCGAACAGGTTGAACAGTGGAGGGTCAACACAGTTTAATCAGAATTGCCTTGAGCTCTATTCGTGAGTGAAAATAGTGTCAAACTTGTTTTATTTTGCTAGGAAAACAGGCAGTATTTATAACTTTAGCTACATAGCAGAATGTCACAGAAAAAGAGTCATGAAAGTCCGAAATAGCATGGGGGCATACGAGAGTGTTAGGAAACTTGTTGCTTTTTCCATTTGATGCAGTAGTTGATAATCAGCATCGTATATCATGAAGCGGTGTATAGGGATGCAGATTTATGCATCCGATTGCATTAGCGCCCGCATGCATGCATGGGCTCGCTTATTGCATGGATATGCACACACACACATATTGACACTACCCTTTATCTTAATTAGTATTATCTATCTTCGTTAAGTTGTATTATCGTAAATAATTAAGGTATAATTAATTCCTTTAATCCCTATTAGCTTATAACGCTAAAGATTAATATAAAGAAATTTAAATAGTTTAATTATACGCTTCTGAGGTATATATAAAATAATCTTCTTTAACTTAGCTAATTAGTAGGGTTTATAATTAAATTTATAATCGCCTTATACTTTATTACTAATTCGATAATAGTTAATTTTAGCTATAAGTTAACTAATATAACCTAAACGAAAGTATATAAGCTCTAGCGAGATTATTATAAGTAAAAATGCTTAAGAAATATACTTTAGTGTAATTAATTTAGTTAATAATAATAGTCGAATGAAAAAAATATATAAAAATAGTATACCCTATAGCGAAATATATATATCTTAATAATAGATTTATCCTTAGGGTCTACTATTATATTCTTCTAATCTTTTTAAGCTAATACGTTATTGTAGTAGGCCCTAGTTATTAATAGTAAGTTAAATAGTCCTTTTAATATATACTTATATTGTATATTTAAATTAATAATTCGATTAGGGAGAACTAAATTAATTCTTATAATTACCTTCCCCTTAATAGTTAGGATTCTGCTCTTAGAGGTTTAATAAGTATAAGCCTTATTTAGTTTATATAGTTCGAAGTAAATAATTATATCTCTATTAACACAAATTAAGCGTAAGGCCCTAAAATCAATTATTTATTCTCTAATAGAACGTGTAGTAGTAGCTAGGGATAAAGGAAATAATATTCTTTAATCTACTTTAATAGAATTAAGTATATAAGGGTTTGCTCTATCCCTATCGAAATTAAAATTATATTCTTTATCCTCTATAAGGATCAGGTTATTAAACTATTTATTAGTTTTAACTATCGCTATTTTGAAGTAGTATTCAGGGCTATTACTAAATAGTTTAATTATAACTTAAATAGCTATAGGGGTAGTAGTATAAAATTTTATAAATAGTTAACTCTGTTTATAAAGAAGAAGAGGAAGAATCCTATTAAACTAGTAGTATATATCTAGTACCTAGTTAAGGAGATCTATTAATAATTAATAACTATAGATTAATCTTATTTAGAGAAGAAGTTAGTGCTTAGTTTAACTTTAAAGAAGAGGAGGAAGGATTTTATATATTATAGTCTAGGATAAGTAGAACTATTAGTAGAGTAGTACTATCCTTCCGGATTCGGTTATTAAAGTTTTAATCTTAAGGTTTTTAGCTATCTAAATTATTTCTATTCCTCTATAAGAAATTAATCTAAAAGCCTCTTATAGGTTTTTATATAGGTAGACGCTTTTTATACACTAAGTATATATAATCCTTTACTAGGTAGCCCTGTTTATTACAAAACGAACAGTAACCTTAGGGGGTAACTTAATTTAGGCCTTTAATCTAGTCCTTAACCTATTTACTAGTAACTCTAACACTACTAGGAGGTTTATTCTTTAAAGAATAAAGTTCTAAATTAGAGCTTAGTAGATTTGAATTACCTCTTAATATAAGTACAACTAATTAAATTAACTAAAACGTTTCCAATCCGGTTTTAAGGTTTATGCAAAGCTTATAGAACTCACTAATATTAAAGTCTGTTGCCTTTATATATTTTTTATCGAAAGAAGAGTGCTTTAAAGTAACTATTATTAGATTGTTATTACGAATTTTATATAACAGAACTTAACGTAAGAGAATTAGATTAATTTTAACTCTCTTTAAGATTTTAGTAACTATATCTCTAAAAGAATCAACGTAGTTAACCGCTAAAGTGTACTAGGATCTACGAAGAGACTACTAAGTTATATAATCCTTATTTATTGTATTATAGCCGGTAACGTTCAACACATTTTAAGGTTTTTAATATATGTATTAGCAAATTTTATCCGAAAATTGTAAGAGGTTACTATTCGGTTAATACTACCCTTTACAACAGATTAGTATATCTAAATTTATATATCTCGTAAGACCTTTACCTAGCAGTCAGTAAGTAGGGAGTCTCTTAGAGGTCGAGGAATTAAAGAATTAATAAAGCGCTAAAGGCCCTTTTAACGAAGAACACGATAAATATCGTTAAGCTAAGTGTCAAAGTTGTTAATATTTTCTAAATTATTAAGAGGATTGAGTTAATACTTATTAGGGGTATTAGTTGCCTAGTTTAGATTACCTTACGAAGCTGTATTAGTAGAAACGTAGTCACTATAGTTAATTTATGCTGCTATAGACTTAGCGAACACAGGATCCTAGCGTTATACTATAGTAGCAAGTTAGTGAAATCAGAAGAAGAATCAAAAAGGGCTGTATAACCCAACAGCGCCTACAGCACTACTAGCACAGGAAGCGAGAAGAGAAGAGGGAGACTAAGTTATCTAGTCTATCTGGAACATAAAGACGAATACGACTAGGAAAAGGGAAGAAGAAGCAGAAGGGAACAGAACAGGGTCTATAAGGCCCTGAAGCACAAAGGAAAGGAACAAGGCCTAGTCCTAACAGGAAATCCCCGGCCTGCTTTATACAGGGCTAAAGAAGACGACAAACCCTACAAACCCCCAAGGTCAAAGGGATCGAGTCATTATTAGATAAAGCTTTATTAATTAATATAATATAGTTCCCGGCTTACCTAATAACACAGTTAAGCCTATAACCCCCTCTAAATTCGCGTCTTCCTACTAACATACCGACTTCAACCACCTACTATACCACCAATCCGCTCTAAATCCTAGCTAGAATCGGCTAATTAGAAGAGGATTCGCTACCTCAGTGGATTATATCTATAGATATACGTGGTACAGCCCCTAGGCCCTCTACTATGCGCGATATAGCTAATATTCTACTAGCTACGCGTAGTAAGAGCCTACCGGCTACTATTAGCAAAATTAGCTATCTTCCTTCGTTCAACAGCGCGATAATCTTCGATTATACTTCTCTAAGCGGTATAACTATCAGCACGCTCTTAACGAGGATCTAAAGGCTATAAACGAGTAGTTTTTGATAGTACACGCGCGATTAAGGAGAACAGTATCCAATCGGAGGATATCTACAACTTTAATAGGACCAGATTCGTAATAGGCCTTATATTATCGCAAAAGGTAGTTACAGAAGTAGAATACTACGGTCGGCGATTAATTCTATAGTCAGGAAATCGCGAATAGGTCACTACGATCGAAACTATAAATGCTAACGGCTATTCGCTACTGCCCTGCATTATATTCAAAGGCTCGGTTTATATCGCTAGTTAGTTTAAATTAAATCTCCCTAGGGATTAGCGAATCGAACTATCGAATAATAGCTAGACTATCGATGAAATCGGCCTTCGCTAGTGATAGCGATCTATCGCCACTACGCAAGGAAGCAGGAGAGAGAGGAACAATCTAGTTCGAATACGTGGAGAACTATCTCTGCAGAAGAAAGGAAACAAAGGAAGGGAAAGGCCTATATAGGCCGAAGCAACCAACCTGGCCCTGGAATCAACCTCAAGGAGAATCCCGACCGGGGATTCTCCCGAGGGAGATCCCTATCGGATCTCCATCAGCTAGCTCCAAAAGATCTTTATTCCGTACACTAATTCGCGTGTACAAGGGCGATTTCGGCTGTTAATCCTTAACGGGCACAGTAGCTATCTTACGCCTCAATTCGATCGAATCTGTGTCGAAAATAATATTATACCACTCTGTATACCGTTGTATTCTTTATATCTACTATAACCGCGTAATGTTAGGTGCTTCGCAGTGCTAAAGCGTACGTATAGTCGCTTCGTGAGCGATTTGACCCGAACTAGCTATAATTATATCGACAAGCTTGATTTTTTAGCTGACTACCTATATATACAGCTAGAAGCTTTTTAGCTAAGTATTATTCAGAATAACTTCGCAGCTACTAGTATTGTACTAGTTAATACCGAAAGAGTGCTTTCTAAGCTTACTATATCTCTTCGAACGCCTTTACCCCTATTAAGCTGACTAAGTAGTAGATCTAGCTAATTCACACCGAAAACGCCTAGAACAGTAGCCTAGCTACAAAAGCAGGCTAAAATAATAAAAGATCTAATAGATTAGTGGTCAAGAAGCCCTCTAAGCCTGTTGAATATAGTGGTTGATTAGATTCTTAAGGGCTATAAAATTGTACTGTATAACACTACACTACTAGTGAAGGAGAACGCCGATCTACGCGCAACGAATATAAAGAAACGTCAAAAACGCACTCGATCGACTAGACGGATTACACACGAAGGGGGCCTATCAATCGAAGAGGGCCTACAGCTAGCTTAGCAGCTAATTTAGGTAGTATCGCATAAGGAGGTCGATCTACCTAATCAGCTGATTCAACCGGCCAAGAGGGCTCCACCTACCTGCAGTGGATATAGACAAACTGGCCAGGATTACTTTATGTAAAAATCCGTGTTATCTAGTTAGATTAATTAGTGTTGGTTGCGATTATCGATTTTGAAATTTTCTAATAGGGGTGGGTTATCGGGTTAACCGGGTTATTAGGTAAGCCGGGAAATACGTTAGCAATATTTAAATAAAGCTCTAATAATTTAAGCTTATTCTTAATTTTATTAAAGAGCTTATATAAATCTATATCCTTAAAATTATCTAGGTTTATATAGATTTTATTGTTATTCGTATACCTTATAACGATTATAGTAGGAATATCTTCGCGGATTTTATAGAGTAGTACTTGATGGCGATCTATCGCCACTACGCAAGGAAGCCGGAGAGAGAGGAACAATCTAGTTCGAATACATGGAGAACTATCTCTGCAGAAGAAAGGAAACCAAGGAAGGGAAAGGCCTATATCGGCCGAAGCAATCAACCTGGCCCTGGAATCAACCTCAAGGAGAATCCCAACTGGGGATTCCCTCGAGGGAGATCCCTATCGGATCTCCATCAGTACTCTAGCGATTAAAAATAGTAGGGTTACTATCTTTTAGGCGGTTTTTGTATATCGGTGACAGAAGGCTTTCAGGAATTTAATAGCAGAGTGAATTAGCAACGTCTTATCTCCTACTATATAACGCAGTCCTTAATAGCTGATGACTCGATCCCTTTGACCTCGAGGGTTTGCAGGGTTTTGTCGTCTTCTTTGGCCCTGCATGAAGCAGGCCGGGGTTTTCCTGTCAGGACCAGGCCTTGTTCCTTTCCTTTGTGCTTCAGGGCCTTATAGACCCTGTTCTGTTTCCTTCTGCTTCTTCTTCTTCTTCCTTTTTCCTAGTCGTCTTCGTCTTCATGCTCTAGATAGACCAATTTGACTCAGTCTCCCTCTCTCTCTCTCTTCGCTTCCTGTAGCAGTGCCGTGGGCGCTGTTAGGTTATGCAGCCCTTTTTGATTCTTCTTCTGATTTGACCAACCTGTTACTATGGCACAACGCTAGGATCCTGTGTTCGCTAAGTCTGTAGCGGCACAAATTGACTACAGTGACTATGTCTCTATTAATGCAGCTTCGCAAGGTAATCTAAACTAGGCAACTGATGCCCCTGATGAATATTAACTCAATCCTCTTGATGATTTAGAAAATGTTAACGACTTTGACACTTAGCTTAACGATATCTATCGCGTTCTTCGTTAAAAGGGCCTTTAGCGTTTTATTGACTCTTTAATACCTCGACCTCTAAGAGACTCCCTACTTGCTGACTGCTAGGTGAAGATCTTACGAGATATGCAAATTTAGATATATCAATCCGTTGCAAAGGATATTAACTGAATAGTAACCTCTCGCAATTTTCGGATTGAATTCGCTAACGAATATATTGAAAACCTCAAAAATGTGTTGAACGTTACCGGCTATAATACAATAAATAAGGATTGTGTACCTTAGTAGTCTCTTCGCAGATCCTAGTACACTTTAGTAGTTAACTATATCAATTCTTTTAGAAATACAGTCACTAAAATCTCAAAGAGAGTTGAAATTAATCTAATTCTCCTACGTTAAGTTCTGTTATATAAAATTCGTGATAATAATCTAATAATAGTTGCTTCGAAGCACTCTTCTTTTAATGAAAAATATACAAAAGCGACAGACTTTAATATTAGTGAGTTCTATAAGCTTTGCACAAACCTTAAAACCGGATTAGAAACGTTTTAATCTATCTAGTTAGTTGTACTTACGTTAAGGGCTAATCTAAATTCTAACCTAGGTAGTTCTAATTCAGAATTTTAGCCTTTGAAGAATAAACCTCCTAGTAGTATTAGAGTAGCTAGTAAATAGGTTAAGGACTAGATTAAAGGCCTAAACTAAGTTACTCCTTAAGGTTACTATTTATTTTATAGTAAACAGGGCTACCTAGTAAAGGATTGTATACACTTAGTATATAAAAAGTGTCTACCTATATAGAAACCTATAAGAGGCCTTTAGATTAATTTCCTATAGAGGAATAGAAATAATTTGGATAGCTAAAAACCCTAAGGTTAGAACTATAATAACTGAATCCGAAAGGATAGCACTACTCTATTAATAGTTTTACCTATCCTAGACTATAATATACAAAATCCTTCTTCTTCTTCTAAATTAAACTAAACACTAATTTCCTCTTTAAACAAGATTAATCCTTAGCCGTTAATTATTAACAGATCCCCTTAGCCGGTTATTAGGTATACACTACTAATTTAACAGGATTCTTCCTCTTCTTCTTTATAAATAGAGTTAACTACTTAGATAATTTTATACTACTACCCCTATAGCTATTTAAGTTTAATAATTAAACTATTTAGTAATAGCCCTAAATACTACTTTATAATAGCGATAGTTAAAACTAACGAATAGTTTAATAATCTAATTCTTATAGGGGATAAAGAATATAATTTTAATTTCGACGAGGATCGAGCGAACCCTTATATACTTAATACTATTAAAGTAGACTAAAGAATACTATTTCCTTTATCCCTAGCTACTACTATACGTTCTATTAGAGAATATATAATTAATTCTGGGGCCTTACGCTTAATTTGTGTTAATAGAGATATAATTATTTACTTCGAACTATATAAACTAAATAAGGCTTACACTTATTAAACCTCTAAGGGCAGAATCCTAACTACTAAAGGGAAAAAGTAATTACAAGAATTAATTTAGTTCTCCCTAATCGAATTATCGATTTAAATATACAATATAGGTATATATTAGAGGGACTATTTAACTTACTATCGATAACTAGGGCCTACTACGATAACGTATTAGCTTAGAAATATTAGAAGAATATAATAGTAGACCCTTAAGATAAATCTATTATTAAGGTATATATATTGGGTCAGGTTAATGGCACTACATGAACGTTACTCGCACTACATACTAAACCTTTTTGGGTTAGTATCCGCCTTGGCAACTTTTCACCACCAAAAAGGTACATCCGACACCTAAAAAAGCAACTACGGTCTACCAAGGCTTCTGTCTAGATATTTCTATGAATAATAAGCCCTTTTTTGCGGTCGCTCTTAGGGTCAGTATTTACTTCGAGCACGTCACTATATGTTTACCTATTATTCGATAATTATTATGGCTATTTATCATAAGAACCAGAGGAATATGACCACACATAAAGACAGCGATATTTCTGTAGGTCTTAAATGTACCTTTTGGTGGTGGGGCGGACGGTAACCGAAAAGGGCCTAGTTTGTAGTGCGAGTAACGTTCATATAGTGCCATTAACCTCACCCTATATATTTCGTTAACGTAGTATACTATTTTTATACACAATTTTAATTTAACTATTATTATTAACTAAATTAATTACGTTAAAGTATATTTCTTAAGCCTTTTCACTTACGATAATTTCGCTAGAGCTAGCACACTTTCGTTTAGGTTATATTAGTTAACCTACGGCTAAAATTAATTATTATCGAATTAGTGATAAAGTGTAAGGCGACTATAAATTTAATTACGAACCCTACCGATTAGCTAAGTTAAGGAAGATTATTTTATATACACCTTAGAAGCGTATAACTAAACTATTTAAATTTCTTTATATTAATCTTTAGCTATATAAGCTAACAGGGACTAGAGGAATTAATTATACCCTAATTATTTGCGATAATACAACTCAACGAAGATAGGTAATACTAATTAAGATAAAGGGCAGTTCCTCTAACGTCTTAATTAATTAGGTAACCTAAATCTTTAATATTGTAGGCTATTAGCTATTTAAAATACGAACTAATAGCGATCTAAGCTTTTTGAGATTTATTGTATAGATTAAACCGAAAGGTACTATATTTACAATCTCTCCCCTAGCTACTCACGAATAGAATAGTATTACTAAATCCTTTAAGTATATTATAATACAAGGAGCAAGGACCCTTATAATTTCCGTACCTAATACACCTGCCTATCTTTAGCTAGAAGCAGTAATAGCGACAACCTACGTATTAAATCGAATTCGCTAATTAGGTAAAATTAAATCTCTAATAGAAAAGTAGAACAACGGTTTGCAACTTTGTAAAGCTAGCCTAATTAACTTAGGTTTCCTACGTATACAGTTTTCTAAGCCTATATTTATATCCCTAAAGAACAGAGGGTATAAGGTAAAAAGATAGAACTATACGTATAGATTAGCTATTTAGTTAACTACGAGGGCAACAATAGCTATATCTACAGAATCTACGATCCTTCGAAAAGATAAGTAATTCTCTGTTATGATATTACATTTTAGGAAGAACTATTACTAATTCGCTATTTACTAAAGTTAGAAGATTTAAATATAATTTCAATTAACTAGCAAAAACCTTATAAACCTCGCGAACGCTACCCTTTGACGATTTCGAGAAAGAAAGATAAGATTCGAATTAAATATAAACAAAGATCCCCTTAAGCCTTAATTCAACCTTCAACTTAACCTTAATCGTAATCACAATCCTAATCGCAATTACAATCGCATTATTCGAGTCCTATTACTTATAAACATATTAAACTAAGTATAACACTAATACTAATTAAGGTACTATAACTAAATACACTAATATATCAAAGAGCAATTACCCTACTACTTTAGACTATAACAAGACTAATTACACTACTAAAGGCAAGGATTTAGCTTTTTTAATTATCTTTACCTACTTCAGAAGCCTAAATTAATCTATCTCTACTAATTTAATTATCTTCTCGTGAATCTTTATTTTCAGGAAATCAGAATGTTTTAAATATTTTATTTTTACTAATTTAACAAACTCGTCTAACTATTCTATTAGCTTTATTACCCCTAATTAAATAACTTCGACCTTACACAGTTTGTAGATTACCGCTAAATACGCTAGCAAAAAGATTATTTAGTAAAGTTATACGTAAGTAAGATCCTGACTTACTAATTTTAAGTATTGAAAGTTCAACTATACTAATTACCCTAGGTAGGTTTCTAAGAAGTTCCTTATTACTAATTAAATCCCTAATTCTATACTCTATTTAATCACTAATTAGTCGTTTAATTCGAGAAATATCTTCTGTTAACCTAATTATAATTATTTTAATATAACTAATATAGCTAATATAACAAACTTAACCTAGACGTTCTACTAAAGAAAAAAACTAGCCGACCTTAGCCCCGGTATAGTTAAATATCCTACGAAAGGTCTAATAGTATTAGATCCTTTATTAATTATAATTAAAGAAGTAACAGTAGGTAATAGGATTGCTTATTATACAGCAGAGCGCTTTTGTATAGGAATAGTGAAGATCCCTAATACCTATATAGAAGTAATAAAATCCGATTTTGTAGACTATTAGCTATAAGCTAAAAAAGTCTAATTAGATAAAATTGCTGCTTCAAATACAATAGTCCTTATTCCTTATCCTCTAAAGGGTACGTTAATTTTGCTAGGGAAATAGGTCTATAATTTAAAATCTAATAGCGATAGCTACGTTTTAGAATTTTGTGCTAGATAGGTTGTATATAGTAACCGCTAAGCACTAGGAATTAACTTTTAACTAGATAAGAGATTTACCCTAGTCGTTTCTAATACTAATACTAAATTATTTCTTATATTAGTAGCTACTAGGAAGTAGACTGTTAACTAATAGGATATTATAGGTGAATATCTCAATACTATATTAGATAACCGAGTGATTTTTATAAAACAACCTACTAGCTACGAATACTAAAGCCCTAATAGTGTTAAATATATTGTATTGCTACAGCAGGCACTATATAGCTTACGATAAGCAGGCTACCTATAGCACAACGTATTCGATAAGGATTTAAAAGATATTAGCTTAATACTATTGCCGACTAAACTGTGTATCTACACGAATTATAAGAAAAACACGTTCGTGTTAATCTACATTAATAATATACTCTCTACTAGCCTTAATAGTGAAATTAAGCGAATTCGCGATATAATAGCTTTGAAGCGTAAGCTAAAGATCCTACTATTCAAAAGGTTTTTAGGATATAATATTTTCTATAACTAAAAGAAAGGTATTATCTTTATTAACTAACAGATTTACCTTTTAATATTGATTTCTAACGAAGGCTTTACTAATACTTCCCCTGCTTTAATTCTAATAGATCCCTCTTAAAGAACAACTAACGACGATCTAGTTAACAATATTAATAAGCTTAACTATACAAGGAAAATAGGTAAGGTCGGATAGTTATTAATTAAAATACAATTAGATATTACAGCTCCTGTATTAAAATTATAAAGGCGCAATAAATCTCTACGAAAGGAAGATACTAATGCATACAAAGACCTCCTCTGCTATCTCTTAAGCACAATTAACCTTAGAATACTATTTAGAAGAGACCTAACCTAGGGACTAGAAGGTTTTGTTGATTCGTTATACGCTGATACTAAACGTAGTAAATCCACTAAGGCCTACATTTAGTTCTTTGCAGGCGTACCGGTTTTATAGTCCTCCTATAGATAGGATATCGTTGTAATATCCTCTACAATAGCTAAATACTATACAATAAGCACTGCTATCAAAGAGGGTATTGTATTAGCTAAATTAGCTACCGATTTAACACTCTCCCCGCTATAGAATAAAGATAACCCTAAAACAAATCCACTCCTGCTCTATTATAACTCCGACAATACGATAAGGATTATTACTAACAGCAAGTTAAGCACTAAAGTGTTATAGATTAATACTCGATATCACTTAGTACGCAATTTAGTAAAAAAGAATCTTGTTGTATTAATCAATATTCCTAGCAAAAAGAATATAGCGGATATCTTAACGAAGGCAAAGCTGTATAGTATTTTTGAAGACGATCGTAATAAATTGCTATATATAACGAAACCCCTAGACTTAACGAATTGATTTCCTTGGTGATTATTATATTTGACCAAATTGCAATCTTTCATACATTTCATGTTTACAAAATTGTTCATTTTGAATGCTCTCCTGCATAATTTCTTACTATTGTTTCCTGTCAAAAGATAGTATTTCCTAAGCCTGTTTACTTGATTCTATCACCAAGAAGATTATGTTCAAACTGCTTCAGTTACAAGAAGGTTGTAGTGACTTCGGCCTAGGCCCTGTAGGGGATATAATAACTCGATCCCTTTGACCTCGAGGGTTTGCAGGGTTTTGTCGTCTTCTTTGGCCCTGCATAAAGCAGGCCGGGGTTTTCCTATCAGGACCAGGCCTTGTTCCTTTCCTTTGTGCTTCAGGGCCTTATAGACCCTGTTCTGTTCCCTTCTGCTTCTTCTTCTTCCTTTTTCCTAGTCATCTTCGTCTTCATGCTCTAGATAGACCAATTTGACTCAGTCTCCCTCTCTCTCTCTCTTCGCTTCCTGTGCCAGCAGTGCCGTGGGCGCTGTCAATAGCTATATAGTATCTAGTTTTATTAATAGTTTCTTTTAATACACTAATATACTTATCAGCGAATTAGTTAGGTATACGCTATAAGAGCATTAATCTATTAATCCCTTTCGAAACTAATTAGTACAGCCACGATTGAATATCCTTTAATACTCGGAACTATTGTACTATATATAGTAAAGTAGTAGGTAGGCGCTTAATTTGCGTATTAATTAGTCCGTGTAAATTCTTTTGCTAAAGGATTTGTATTATATTATCTAGCTAGGTATCAAAATCGTTAGCGTCAGTAAGCTTATCGTCAATTATATAATGTGTGTAGGATTCGGGAATATTAGTAATCTAGGTAACTATACCCCCTATAGCAGTAGATAGATCTGCAATAAAGTTACTATAATTAACCTAATAGAGATCCGATAGGGATCTCCCTCGGGAGAACCCTAATCGGGATTCTCCTAGAGGATAATTCTAAGGCTAGGTTGATTGCTTCGGCCTATATAGGCCTTCCCTTCCTTTGTTTCCTTTCTTCTACAGAGATAGTTCTCTATATATTCGAAGTAGATTGTTACTCTCTCCTGCTTCCTTACGTAATAGCGATAGATCGCTATCATAACCCTCGCAGCGGGTGATTTAGTAAAAGAAGAGTTGTGTTATAGACTTATTATAAAGTTAACTCTTAAGTAGTCTCTTAAGTAGTGTCAAAGTGTCAAAAGGAGCTTGAGTAGTATCCCGAGTATTATTAAAGTTAGTTAAAAAATCATCAAAATATCAAATCGGGCTGTATAACCCAATAGCGATATATCGCCACTACGCAATAAAGCTAAAGAGAGAGAGGAACAATCTAGTTCGAGTACATAGAGAACTATCTGTCAGATTTACGCCGTGTGCATAAACCCTAGTATAGTGTGCTTGTAGGCGCACACAGGTCGATCGAATACTACGATTATGGAAGAGTGACGAAAGTACAATAGAGGTGGGTCGGCAGCGAACAGGTTGAATCGGTGGAAGGTCAACGCAGTTTAATCAGAATTGCCTTAAGCTCTATTCGTAAGTGGAAATAGTGTCAAACTTGTTGTATTTAACTAGGGAAACAGGCAGTATTTATAACTTTGGGTACATAACGTGATTCATAAGCGAGCGGATCACACAAGCGAGCGGATCACCTACCCCCATTGCAAAATTTCAAAATTGATTATCTTAACCAACACCCATTAATTTAACTAGATAATTCGATTTTTACATAAAGTAATCCTATGCCCTGTCACTCTACATCCACTGCAGGCAGGCGGAGCCCTCCTGGCCGGTTGAATCGGCTAATTAGGCAGATCGACCTCCTTATACGATACTACCTTATCAGCTTCTACTAGCTGAATTAGCTGCTGAGCTAGCTGTAGGCCCTCTTCGATTATTAGGCCCCCTTTGTGTATAATCCGTCTAGTCGATCGAGTGCGCTTTTAGAGTTTCTTTTTATTTGATACGCGTAGATCGGCGTTCTCCTTTAGTAATAGCGCAGTGTAGTGTAACGCTCGATAGTAGCCCTTAAGAATCTAATCAACCACTAATTTTAACAGGCTTAGAGGGCTTTTTGACCGCTGATCTATTAGATCTTTCATCATTTTAGCCTGCTTTTGTAGCTAGGCTACTGTTTTAGGCGTTTCTAGTGTGAATTCGCTAGATCTGCTGCTTAATCGGCTTAATAGTAGTGAAGGCGTTCGGAGGGAAATATTTAGCTTATAAAGCACTCTATTAGTATTAACTAGTACGATACTAGTAGCTACAAAGCTGCTTTAAACGATATTCGGCTAAAAAGCTTCTACCCTTACGTGTAGATAGTCTACAAGAAAATCAAGCTTATCGATGTGATTATAGCTAGTACAGGCTAAATCGCTTATAAAGCAACCGTAGGCACGCTTTAGTACTGTAAAGTACCTAATATTAAGCGGTTGAAGTAAGTGAGACGAATACGAAGGCATACAGAGTAGTATAATATTATTTTCGGCACAGATTCGATCGAATTGAGGTGTAAGATAACTACTGTGCCCGTCAAGGATTAATAGCCGAAATCGCCCTCGTACACACGAATTAGTGTATAGAATAAAGATCTTTTAGAGCTAGCGAAGGCTGATGTTATTAGTAGTCTAGCTATTACTCGATACTTCGATTCGCTAATCCCTAGGGAGATTTGTTTTAAACTAACTAGCGATATAAACCGAGCCTTTGAATATAATACAGGGCAGCAGCGAATAGCCGTTAGCGTATATCGTTTCGATTGTAGTAACCTATTCGCGATTACCTAGCTAGAGGATTGATCGCCGACCGTAGTATTCTGCTCGTATAACTACCGTTTACGATAATATAAGGCCTATTGCGAATCTAGTCTCGTTAAAGTTATAGATATCCTCGGGTTGGATACCGTTCTCATTAATCGCGCGTTGTACCGTTAAAATTCACTCTTTTATAGCCTTTAGATCCTCGTTAAGAGCGCGCTAGTAGTTATATCGCCTAGAGAAGCGTGTTCGAATCTCATCACGTCGTTTAATAAAATTTGATACCTAATTAATACTAACAGTCGGCGGAGGGGTAATTCTACGTGCTGCAAGAAGAATATCGGCTATTTCTCGTACAGTAGCACGCCTAGGCGCTGCTCCACGCGAATCTATTAAGAAAATCCATTGAATAAGCGAATCTTCTTCTAATTCGGTCAATTTATACGAGTTTGCGCGTGTATCATCACGCGATACTCAGTGATTAAGACGCGCATATAGTGTACTGTAGGGTATATCGTATAGCTTCGCTGCTACACGAATAGATTTGACACGGCTATTTTTAATATCATTAAGGGCTAGTAGGATCCTGCCCTCCTGATTAGCCGATTTCTGCGAAGATTCAGTTCGAATTAGTGGCATAGTAGGCGGTTGAATTAGGTAGGGTGGTAGGAAGACGCGATTTTGGGTAGGGTGATCCGCTCGCTTATGTGATCCGCTCGCTTGTGAATCACGTTAGCAGAATATCACAGGAAAAGAGTCATAAAAGTCCGAAATAACATAGGGGCATATAAGAGTGTTAGGAAACTCGTTGTTCTTTCTATTTGATAAGATAGTTGATATCTTATCATCGTATCGTGTAGTAGTGGATACCCGATTAGTCCGATATGTATTGCTTATTAACACGCTTAGTGCAGGGTATCGCACATCCACATATTGACACACCCCCTTAGCTCTCGATATAAGGGCAAAGTAAGAGCTAAATAAGATAAAACAGAGGAAGAAGGGAAGGAAGGGTCCTTCTATTAAGTAGGGAGGATTTCTATACCTAGCTATTAAACGAAGACAGTATATTTTTCGGCAGAAAAGCGCTTAGTGAGTCTATTAGCTAGTATTTCGGCTGATTTAATCTATTCAATTCGCAGCCGTTTCGCCTGAACTTCCTAGCGAATCTAAGTTAATAAATATTAACGTAGCGAAGCTTAGTTTAGAAAGAGGATTTCTCTCGTGTAAGCAGGTCAACTATCTACTTATTATCATATTGACTTGTATCTAATTAGTCAGGGTCAAATTAGATAAAGGAAAAGAGGCGTTTAATCTAATATAGCTGCTTAGCCGCGTAGCTAATCGTAAGCAATTCGGCTTCGGTTATTAACGTAGTGATAGTCTTCTGCTTACGCGATTTCTATTCAATTAGGCCTCTAAATAGGCAGAAGATAAATCCTTCAGAGCTCTTTCGATTAGGATTATCGGCAAAGCTTATATCTGAGGCAGCAGTGAAGATAGAAGCTCTTATTTTACTATCGAAACAGAGGGAAAGGTATTTTGTCTGATATAGGTAGGAAATTAGATAATTAACAGCTTCTAAGTGCTTCTTGTTGTAGTGAGTAAGCGATTTTGCTAGCAATTAGTTAGCAAAGGTAGTATCCAGCCTAGTCTAAATAGCAGGGTGTTACGAGACTCTTACGCAATAGCGCTAATACGGGGGAAGGGAACATTGATGTCCAATCAACTTAGATCAGTTAGCAAGGATTGGGATTGGATAACGTTATAAGGCACAATTGTTATATTATCAGGAACCCAACGATCACGTGACCTATTATATCCCAGGGTATAAGGGAAGTATCACGTTATATAATCGGATTATACTCGAGGGTCTGACCCGAGCATAGCAGAGGCTATGATCTGTTATAGCCTAGATCGGAAGGATCGAATATATAAGGACACTTATTCAGTATTATGTATTTAGTTCTTCGCGATCAATCTTACATTGTTATTTAGTTACTACCTATAGTACTTTACACTTCATAGTTCACCTTTAAGATAACCTAACCTATAAGTAGGGGATTCACTTAGTAGTAACACTTAATAATTAACGTACTTAGCGCGTACTTCTAGTACGTTCTGTAAGATACTTAACAGGACCCGAACCCGACGTAAGGCTTATATAGTATCAGTACGGTTGCGAGCTACTCTTAGAATCCGTAGTTAGAATCAGGCAAGTATAACCCGTAGATATTCTAACTCACAGTAACTAGTCGGCTACGCGTAATATATTAATCGCCCTATCTTAAACTATAAAGCAAAGTTATTATAGTACCTAACGATAGTAGTAGTAACCTGTTAGCTAGAACAGTAACACTAGCACTAACTAATACCTAGCTATTATTAATAATTAAATAGCTACAGGAACAACTTCTTTATAAAAGAAGAACAGCCCTATAGACTATTAAACTACCTAAGCTTAAGTTCTACTATAGCGAACGAACTAAGCTTCGCGCCTTCCTAACTTAGATAGATATACAACTCTGCTTAATTAACTATAGTAAGGAGGCTGATAAAGTTATTTATACCTCTACTTACCTTCGCGGATAAGTATTCGAATAGTTCGAACTATATATTAGGGAGTTTAATAATAAACCGTAGAAGGACTAGGGTAATATTACTAAGGCTATCTTCGCTTCTTACGTAATATTTAAAAAGAAGCTCGAACAGACCTTTAGTAATATCGATACCTCTAAGACCGCGGAACAACGACTCGACTAACTTAGATAAACTAGATTAGCTAGCGTATACGCTACTTAGTTCTAGTAAATTATCTCTTACCTTAATTTCGACGAAGATACCTATATCTAGCTCTTTAAGTGCGGACTTAAGGAAGAAGTTAAAGATAAACTTATACGAGTTAACCGACTAGAAGAACTCCACAAAATAATCGAACTTATAGTTAAATTCGATAACCGACTCTATAAATAGAGGCTCTAACGAAGGGAATAGCAATAAGGGAATAATAGCAGGAATACACCTTACTAATACCGCTGCTACGAAGGCCGGCGAGGATAGTAGTAATAGTAACCTAGGGAGTATAGCGACCCCTATAGATTACGACTAATAGAGCTTAACGTAGCAAGGCTCCTAGCCGAAGAAGAAAAACAGCGTAAGGGTAATAACCTATACTTCGAATATAGGAAACTAGGATACCGGGCGCGTAAGTGTAACAGACGTAATAACGCAAAACTATAGGCGCGTAAGCGTAATAACGGATATAATAATATAAAGCTGTAATAGCTATAGGTAACTTAGGATAGCGAAGTCCGACCCTAGTAACTATAAGCTACTAACGATAAGGAATAGATAGCGACGTAAGATAAGAAATCTAAAAAAGAATTATAAGTTACTAACGATAAAGGATAGATAGTAATCGATAGCTTAATACTATACTAATAACAGATAAAGGATTTTTATAAGGAACGCAAAGACCTAGCTAACGTAATAAAGTAACTCGAAATATACTAAATATAGAAGGGTAAAACTAAGGATACCTTTACTAATAACACTAAATACTATAGCCTAAACAGCGTAGAGTACGCAACGGATTTTCCCGAAATAGACTAAGAAAATATAGAGAGTTAAGGGTAGACCTAATACAGTCCCTAGAACACTACTAACTTATAGGAACTATCCGACGACTCCTAGGACTAGGGAACAGGGATCCTAAAAACACTAATCGAGATTCTAGGAACCCTAGAGATCCTAGAAACTCTACCCTAGCTCCTAGGTATAGATACTACTATACAGCCTTAAGAAGACTCTAATAATAACCTAATTATTAAATACCTAAATTAGGTACTCTAGGTATAAGGATTAGTTAAGACTAATCTCCTACTAGCTAACTCGCTATAAGAGCTTATCGATATCCTTAATAAAGTTTAGGAAGTAAGCAATAAATTACTACTAAAAGGATAATACCCTTACGATAGCAAAAGGTACGTATATAAAGGATATATACAATACCCTGAATATAATTTAAGAACTATATTAGGATATTACGACAATAACTATATAACGTATTATATAGGCAAGATCGAACGAAGCCTAAAACTAAAACCGCTACGATAGGAAAGGAAACTAGACTAGAGACTAGAATACGTAGGACTTTAGCACAGAAATTAAAGGATAAATACCGAATAATAGTACCTCGCTGCGATAGTATAGGGATAGTATATAAGAGTTAAAGCTAATATTATACTCCGACTAACTATAGTAATAATCGACTTAGGAGTAGCTAGTAATTTTATAAGCCTAGCTTACTATAACTACTATAAAATCTAGGGAGTAGCTAAACTAAAGGTTATACCTATTATTAGGCTTAACAGGGAAAGCCTTAGACTAGGAATTACTTACAAAAGCAGATTACTACTAATAGTTATTAGAGATTACTTCGAAGTTATTAATTTTAATATAACCCCCTTAGGCGAATATAACGTTATCTTAGGAGTACCTTAGCTAAAGTAGTATAATCCTGTAATAAACTAGCAGGCAGGAAATATACTTTTCGATAGATACAATTATTAACAAATAAGTAAGAGGTAGACTAGATACGAACTAAATACGCTAAAGAGACCTAGCCCCGGGGTAATAAGTACTTAAGGAAGCCCTTACGAAGGAGAACTTAAGAGGAGTTTTCGGCTAGGAGATAGGCCTAATAGGAGGATAACTAATATTAGAGATATTACTATAGCCGAACAGTAGCTAGATATAACTAACTAAGAATTAGAAGAATATGTCCTTGTTTATAAAGATAGAACAACCCTTTACGCTATAGAAGCGCCGGAAGAGGAATATAGAATCCCTAAAGAATACGATAAGTTCCGGGATATATTTACACTACTATTAGACAGGAAGCTACTAGAGTATAGCCTATTCGACTATAAAATTAAAATTAAGGATAGCTAGGAACCGAAGTTTATACTAATCTACCTACTATCGCAAAAAGAATTAGCGATACTAAAGGAATATATTAAGGATAACCTTAAAAAGGGAAATATTAGATATTCGAAATCCTTAGTAGGATATCCGATTCTATTCGTTCTAAAAAAAGGAGGAGAACTTAGAATATACGTTAACTACTAATAACTTAACGATATTACTATTAAGGACCGGTACCTATTATTACTAATTAACGAAATTTAAGACGTTATTTAAGGAGCGAAATATTTTAGTAAGTACAATATCACTAATATATATAACCGACTTAGGATTAAGGAAGGAGATAAATAGAAAACAGTATTCAGAACTAAGTTTAAACACTTTAAATATAAGGTTATACCGTTCGGACTTACTAATATATCTATATTATTTTAACGATTTATCTTTACTATTTTAAACGGATACCTTAATAAATTCGTTATTATATACCTTAACGATATCCTTATATTCTCTAAAACAGAAGCGGAATATATTGAGTATAATAAAAAGGTATTATAACGATTAAGGGAAGCAAAGGTTACGCTTAAGCTTAAGAAATACAAGTTTTACGTATAAAAAATAAGCTTTCTCGGATACACTATTAGTCCCGACGGGCTCGGAATAGAATAAGATAAGGTTAAAAGTATACTTAAGTAGCTAACGCTAACGTACGTTAAAGACGTATAGAGCTTTCTCGGACTCGCTAATTACTATCGAAAGTTAGTACTATAATACTCGAAATATATAGTAGGACTTTACCGATTTATTAAAAAGGGGGTATTATTTAAATTGTGAAGGGCTGAAGCAAGACTTAGATTCAATCTAACTAGGCCAACATGCTGTTTACAAAAAGCTTAAGGAGGGGAAGTTAATCCCGCGCGTTCCCCACGTCAACATACCAAGGTCCCGTGATACACGTGACCAACATCGGGCACTGGCCCGTGACAATACCCCCTCCTAGTCGAGCTCGCTAGGGGTGCGACGACATGGGTTTCGGTGCCGATTTGCTGGCGAATCACATCCGAAACGGGGCCGTACTGCTCTTCAAAGGCATCCAAGGCGCTACAATCCTGCACTGAGTCCAATGTTTGCCAGGTCTGTTCTGCCCATCCTCTCCATTTCACTAACGCTTCGTCACGATATCCTCGCCCAATCTTCCTCCGTCGTACGGCTAGGATTTGCTCCACATCGTATTCCTCTTCTCCATCAACTAGTAGTGGTGGTGGCTGCGAATCGTCTACTAGCTGAGATGGGAACGGGTCCGTTGCTGCTGGGCGAACTAACTCGATATGGAACACTGGGTGTATGCCAGTAGGCACATTGAGTCGGACGGTGAACGGTGACGGAACGTCTACCACTCGGTACCGAGCATGTAGCCAATCTAACTTCTTTGATGGTCGTTGTGTGCGTACGTTCCGAAGGTTTAGCCAAACCCAGTCATCCTTTTTATAGACAGGCGCGGCCTGTCGACGTCGGTTCGCTTGTTCTTCTTGAAGGGCCTGTGCCGAAGCGATAGCGGCCTGGGCCCAATCGGTGGCTTCTCGTAGGCGATTCACGAACGTTTCGCCTGCCTTTCGCGGTGGGGTCAGGGCGTCTTCTAGCTGCCCTGCTTCGTCAATGCCAATCGGGTCAACATGGTAGCCGTGGGTGAAGAAGAATGGCGAGATTCCAGTTGAAGCAGCATCACGATTATTAATTGCTACGGCAGCTATTGGCAGTAGATCCTTCCAGTTATCCTGTGCGTACGTCGTGAACACACGTAGGATTCGTTCGATCTCTTGATTAGCACGCTCTGTTGCGCCGTCGGTCTGGGGGTGAAAAGCAGTGGATAATCGGCGTCGAATCGATAGCCTTTCGCATACTATTTCCCAGAAAGAGCTCACGAATTGGGGGCCGCGGTCGCTTACAATCGCTAGTGGCACCCCATGATGCATATAGAAGTGTGTGAGGAACGCCTCTGCTACATCTTTTGCCGTTGTATTCTTCATTCCGATCAGAATCACGCCCTTCGTCAACCGGTCTGTTATTGCCATGCAGTTCGTTACTCCTGTGGGTCCAGAGGGTGGCAACTCTGTGATAAAGTCCACTGATATTTCGGCCCAGATTCGCTGGGGGATTGGCAGTGGTTTTAATAACCCGTGTTTCGTGTCTCGCCATACAGAGCTTCGTCCACAAACTGTGCAGTTCCGGAGGAAACGTCGTACGTCTTTCGCCGCTCCTGGCCAGAAGAACCGTCGAGACAGTATCGAATAGGTGGCGTCTCGCCCAGGATGTGCCGTAACGTGTGAATCGTGGATCTTCTGTATAATCCTCGTGCGTAGAACCTCGTTGTCGGGAATCCAGACCCGTTGCCTAAAATGGAGTACCCCTCGATCGTCTAAATGGCACTCCGATAGACTTGTCTTGATGTTCGTTTCGGCGGCGATTCGGCGCTCCCCCGTTAGTAAAGCGTGGGTGATTCGTTGGTAGATCGAGTCGGACGCCCTTGCCCTTTTCCATTCTACCTGGAGTTCTTCTTCTTCAAAGAGAGGGATGTTTCTCTCGAAATCGATCTCTTCGTTAGATTGGTCGTCGGCTGATCGAGGGTCTAGCCGTCCCGTTTTGACCTTGACCCTTTTGAGTAGCACTCGGAAGCGATTCGATAACCTTTCGTCGGTGATACTCTGTGGCATATCCTGGCTTCGTCGTGATAGTGCGTCTGGCCTTACTGCAAGCTTACCAGGGCGATAACGGAGATCGAAATCGAACTCTGTTAAGAGGTCTGCCCAGCGCATCTGCCGTTCGTTAAGGTGTTGTGCTTTACCGAAGTATCGAAGGTTCTTATGGTCCGTTACGATAGTGAATCGGGGCACCATCTTCAGTTCCGGTCTCCATTCGCGTAGGGCCCGTATAATCGCCAGGAGCTCCTTATCGTGGATCTCGTAGTTCGATTCTGCTGGGGATAGCTTCTGGGATAGATAGGCGCATGGCCGTAGTTGCCCATCGGGCCCGTATTGCGATAGAACTGCTCCAGTAGCCCAGCCAGAGGCGTCAGTTTCCACGACTGTTTGACGATCCTCTTCGAAGTGAGCTAGGATTGGTGCATTTATGAAGAGTTCCTTCAATTCTATGAAGGCTAGTTGGCAGTCATCGTCCCATTTGAAGAAAGCGTCTTTCTTCATAAGCCGTGTTAATGGTGCCGAAAGGTCGGCGAATCGAGGTATAAACGGCCGGTAGAAGTTCGCGAATCCAATAAAGCTTCGCACATCCCGTATAGACTTCGGTCTCTCCCATGCTCTAATAGCCTCTACCTTCTTTGGATCAACATGGATCCCCTTTCCAGCTTCGACGATAAAGCCAAGGTATTTCACTGACTCCTGTTCGAACTCCGACTTCGCAATGTCACATTGTAGGCCAGCATCCATTAGTTTCTGCAGCACATCGCCGACCTTTCGGCGGTGATCCGCTAGCGTTCCGTTGGTGTAGATAATTATGTCGTCCACGTATGCCGACACAAAGTCGTCTAGGTACTCTCGTAGAGTTTGATTGATATACCTCTGGAACGTTGCCGGTGCACCAGTTAGCCCAAAGGGAGTCACGTTCCACTCGTAGAGCCCGTATCGCGTCCGAAATGCTGTCTTCCATTCTTCTCCAGGGTGGACACGAATCTTATGGAAGGCTGCGATAATATCAAGCTTCGTGAACCAGCGGGCATGGCCCATGTTCCGTAATGTCTCTCGAATCAGCGGTAGAGGGTAGCGATCCTTCACTGTTCGTTCATTCAACCCTCGGTAATCTACGCAGAATCGTACGCCACCGCCTGGCTTCCTAACTAGTAGGATTGGTGCTGCTGCAGGCGATTGGCTCACGCGTATAAAGTTTTTCCCAAGTAGGTCCGTCAACGTTTTTCGCAGGTAAAGAAGCTCTTCCTTGTTCATGCCGTAGAGTGGACCATACGGTGGTGGCTCTTCGACACCGTTTCGGTCACGTTTCAGAGGGATCTTATGGTCGATTCCTGGTCTATGCGGAGGCAGCTGGTCGGCTAGCTGTTGGCTAAAAGCGGCCAACCATCGCCAGTAGTGTTTCGGTAGCTTATCCTTTGGGTTAATATGCTTCTTAGGGCGGAGTGCTCTCTCGATGTCGTCTAGTGAAACCTTGCCGATTCGCAGGCGATCTGCGCCCGATACGCTCTGCATAAGATGTTGGATGTATGATGCCTCGGCCCGCGCAACGCGTAGTCTCTTTACTCCAATAGGCCCAATAGTGCGATCCGCGCGGTTCCAACATCTAGTTCGCTCTCCAGACTTCGTGAAGATGTCTAGGTATCCTTTCTTTGCCGAATATCGTCCGTTCACTTCGTGTAGCCATGGGTCCCCAAGTATCATACTATCGCTTTGCGGTTCGATAATATACGCGAATACCCGGCCTTGTTGCTGGCCGTGGACATCGAGGTCGAAATGGGTAACATGGGTGATTTGGTACTGATTCGGCACCACTCCGTCAAGGATTCGTGGCCGTATCTTAATACGCGGGAGGTCAAACGCCTGAACTAAGGACTCATTCACTGTTGCATAACAGCGGCAACCGCTGTCGACAAGAGCTTGTGTAAATTGAATTCCATTCACTCTAGCATCGACTATAAACGGTAGTGTCTCACGTTCTAGTAGCTTTTCGACCCCCTTTCGCTCCTGCTCGCGGCTTAGAACAGGAGCTACTCTTTTTCCGAATTGTCCTCGGTGGTCACACTCTCGTCGTCGGAAGTCGTTAGATCTAGGTCACTCGTAGGCTTCGACCTCTTCACTTTAACTGTGCGCCCCTTTTCTTTCTTGCTCGAGGAAGTAGCGATACGCGCACTATTCGGCCGTTGTGCTGGTAGTAACGCGCACCTCGCGATAAGGTGTCCAGATCTCCCGCATCGTAAGCATTTCCCTTCGGCCCGTCGCTGATCTATCTCGTCCTGGCTGACCCATTGAGCTTGCTTCGGTGTTCCACTTTCGGGTCGGCGGTGTTTCGTGTGTGGTTCGGCACGGTTTACCGACACGGTCGGTGCCCAATCCATTTCGTCGCTATTCTGCCTAGTCGAGCGCGGACGACGTGTTCGTTCCTCTCTGTTGATATTAAGGGCATCTATATCCGAGCTGATCTCGTGGAGCCGGGAGATTAGGCCCGACGAGGTAGCAGGGATACCTCGATTCATTAACGCGTTCGTCATGGTCTTATTGAGCGCGCTAAGAAGGATCTGCCTTTTTGCTTCGTCGTGCCATTCAAGAGCGTCTGCATCCGCGAACTCCTTCTCTAGTCGGGGAAGGAATCTAGAAAAGCTCATATCCTCTGGTTGTCGAATCTGGTGGAGTCGTCTTGCTGCGCGTGCCTTAATATTCGGGTCTCCGTAGATACTCTCAAGGAAATCGAGCAAGGCCTGCGGTTCGCCAGTGTTTCGGCGGAGTTTCACAAAGGTTCCAGTGTTCTTCCATGCTAGCTTCTCTAGTCTAGAGAATACGTAGATAAATTGATCCTGGGGAGAACCAATAGCTTCGCCGTCCACGCTAAGCTTGTTCTCAATCGAAATTCGCCAGGTCGGCCAGTCGCTCGTGCTTCCACCGAATGGTTTTGGGTCTGGTAGGCGTGGCTTCGGTCGGTGAATCGTCTCAGTTCGGGGGGAATCGGCACCGATTCGGCGGCCGATCGCGCTGGTGTCGCCTGCTCTTCGTTCGTTGTGGTCGTCGTTGCGGCTGGTGAGGCCTGCTGCTCCAGCATTGCCTCGAGGCGACGCATCCGCTCCTCTTGAGCAGCATCTTGCTGGTGACGCCGCTCCCTTTCTTCGTTCTGCATAGCCTGGGTCTGTGCTATCTGCTGTAGCAGCGTTCGCGCCCACCCGGGAGGGCTTGTCGATTCCTGTTGCTGCATTGCTGCTAGGGGTTACGTAGCGTGCCGGTAATGCTTCGGTCGCTTTTCGTCCAATGTTCTAATATGCCTAGGAATTGGGATCTTCTAGGGCTTTCTAATACGTCTCGAGCGCTAAGAGATCTATGCGCGAGGATTCCGTTCCGATGTGTGTTCGTCGCTGAATCGCTGGGGATTCAGGGGTGTTTCCAATGAGTGCCTAGGTCGCTTTCCTAGGGCTTTTCCAATGACCAATGATACTTCTGGGTGTAGAAGGAAGCTTTTTGTATGTGAAGGGCTGAAGCAAGACTTAGATTCAATCTAACTAGGCCAACATGCTGTTTACAAAAAGCTTAAGGAGGGGAAGTTAATCCCGCGCGTTCCCCACGTCAACATACCAAGGTCCCGTGATACACGTGACCAACATCGGGCACTGGCCCGTGACATAAATAGGACGACGAGGTAGAGAAATTATTCACTATACTTAAGGAAATATATAATAAGAAGGCAGGAGAAGCGATTATTATAATATTTAATTACGATACACTAATTATTATAGAAACTAACGTATCAGATTTTACGCTTAGAGCTTAACTTATATAACTAGGATAAGATAACAAGCTTAAACCTATCGCTTTCTAGCTAGTTACGCAAGATAATCCCGGTAGAGCTAAACTATAATATCTACAATAAGGAATTATTAGCTATAGTGTTAGTATTCTAGATATAGAGGGTATACTTAGAGAGAGTTAAGTATACTATAATCGTTAGAACGGATCACTATAACCTTACCTATTTTACAACGACAAAGAAACTTATACAATAATAAGCTAGATAGGTAGAAACACTAGCCTAATACGACTTTAAGATTATATACTATAAGGGAACTAAGAATATAGTAGCGGACACGCTAAGTTAACGACTAGACTACGAACTTAGGATTAAGGAGGTAGTACCTACTATCCTCGCTACGGATAAAGAAGGTAATATTGTTTATAACTACTAGATATTAATAGTAACTAGCGAACTACAAAACGACGAGTAAATAGAAAGGATTCGAAAATCTACTACTAACAACGAATTATTACAGAAGATCCTAGGAAATAGTACTACGCTAATAAAAGATAGCTTAGTCTATATTTACAGCTTATTATACGTCCCTAAGGACCTTTAGAATAAAATTATCTAGCTCTATTATAACGAACTAATATAAGGATACTTAGGAATCGAGAAAACCGTCGAAAAAGTCACACGAAACTACTATATTCCCGCACTTTATAGGAAGATCAAAAACTATATTTAGTAATACGACTTATACTAACAAAATAAGTTATTACAATATATACCCTACAGAGAAATAGAACTAGCGGAAGTACTAAGATAACTATAGGAGTAGATTATAATAGATTTTATTATAAAACTACCTATCTTAGAAGGTAACGATATAATTATAGTAGTTGTTAACCGACTAACTAAATACGTATACATAATCCCGATAATAGAAACTATTAATATACAATAAATAGCGAACCTGTTACTTAGATACATATTCACTAATTACAGCACACTAAGCAGGATTACCTCAGACAGAGACAAACTATTTATATCTAATATATAGCAGTCACTAGCGGACTAACTCGGTATTAAGTATAGACTCTCTATTACGTATTACCTATAAACTAACAGACAGACTAAATAAGTTAATCAGACTCTAAAATAATACCTACGACACTATATAAACTTCTAACAAAACAACTAGACAGGATTGCTACTAATAGTATAGTTCGTATATAACAATATAATATATACAGCAACAAAGGAAATACTATTCTTTATTAATTATAGGTTTAATTCTACTATTATTAGAGAACTAATTAGAAGATAACTACTTACAGAGTTATCCCGACTACTAGCAACTAGTCTAAAATAGCTA
Organism: Penicillium subrubescens; assembly: GCF_028828155.1. Classification (NCBI taxonomy): domain Eukaryota; kingdom Fungi; phylum Ascomycota; class Eurotiomycetes; order Eurotiales; family Aspergillaceae; genus Penicillium; species Penicillium subrubescens. The sequence goes on along the minus strand of NW_026643151.1, from coordinate 1,104,306 downwards.
TATCTCTAACTATTAAGGGATATCGAATTCCTTAATATACGTATAAAGTTCTACTACGACTAATCGCGCTAGGAGGCGCCGGATTTTCAAAAAGGGGAGAAAGTTTACCTCTTACAACGAAACATTCAAACTAGGCGACCTAGCGTAAAACTTAACTACCTTAAATTAGGACTATTTAAAATTACAGAAAAAACAGGACCGCTTAATTATTATCTAAAGCTACCTAATAGTATACAACGTATCTATATAATATTTTACGTCTTACTATTAGAAAAAGCTCCTAAAAACGCCGAAATCGCTACTAACATAGAAATCGAAGATAAAATAGAGAACGAATATAAGGTCGAACGAATTCTAGATACAAACAAGATTAGCGGAAAACCCTATTATCTTATTAAATAGAAAGGGTATAGTACCTTAGAAAATACGTAGGAACCTATTAAGAACCTAGGTAGCTGCTACTAGCTAGTTCGATAGTTCTACTAGCAGGAGAATAGGCTCTTGTAGGAGGACCTAATAATAAGAAAGCGTCTAGGTCGACCTAGGAGAACGATAGATTATTTAATAACTAAGTTAGAGTAGGATCCTCTAATATTACTATAAGAATTAGGCTATTAAACCTAGTAGATTAAGAAACACTAATTATAGTATAGGCGCTCTCTACTTTACGCTCCTTCTACTTAGACTCGAGGCGCTCTCGCTTAAGGCGCTCGAACTCTTCCTTTTCGCAACGCTCGAGCTCCTCTAGCTTAGTAATTTCTTTATAATTACGAGTAATAAAATCACTAGTATAACTCCGAAGAAGGGCCTTATAACGCTTAAGACGTATAACTTTAACTATAGCCTCTTAACTTACGATTAAGGCTTAATAACGTACTTCGGTAATCTCTTCTTATATTTCCACTAACCGCCGCTATTTAGTATCCGAATAAGTCGGTTTTAATATTACGTACTTTGAATTTCTAGTATAAACACACTCACTATAATAGTCGGATAACCCGGACTTAACGCAAGACTTATAAAGACAAATATAACGATTATAGGGGGAAACAACACAATAACCCTCCTCCTTAATACAATAACACAGGCAGTTCTTTTTAATAGACGCCTTTAAAGATATAGTTAGTACTACTATAAAGGGATAATAATAGGGGAAGGGGAAACGAAAAAGAAAAATATACCTAGGGAACAGGCGCACTATTTAACGAATCTTTAAGGACAAAGACCTACGAAAGGAGGGGATAATATTATAAGACTCTTACGCAACAGCGCTAATACAGGGGAAGGGAACATTAATGTCTAATCAACTTAGATCAGTTAGTAAGGATTAGGATTAGATAACGTTATAAGGCATAATTGTTATATTATTAGGAACCTAACGATTACGTGACCTATTATATCCTAGGGTATAAGGGAAGTATTACGTTATATAATCGGATTATACTCGAGGGTCTGACCCGAGTATAGCAGAGGCTATAATCTATTATAGCCTGGATCGGAAGGATCGAATATATAAGGACACTTATTCAGTATTATATATTTAGTTCTTCGCGATTAATCTTATATTGTTACTTAGTTACTACCTACAGTACTTTGCACTTCACAGTTTACCTTTAAGATAACCTAACCTATAAGTAGGGGATTCACTTAGTGGTAACACTTAGTGATTAACTTACTTAGCGCGCACTTCTAGCACGTTCTGTAAGATACTTAACAGGACCCGAACCCGACGTAAGGCTTGTATAGCATCGGTACGGTTACGAGCTACTCTTAGAATCCGCAGTTGGAATTAGGTAAGTATAACCTGTGGACATTCTAACTCACAGTGACTAGTCGGCTACGCGTAACACAGGGAATAAGGTTGATCTATATTCTTGTTGATATAGCTTAATATACTTCAGATTAATTTCTAATAAGATTAGATTAAGTTTTTAGGTAATTAGTAGTGGTGTATTAATAGGCTTGTTGTTGTTTAGTAGGTTAAATCGGGTAGCTATCTTTTTAATATACGCTGCTTAATTAAGCTAGGTCTTTCGTTTTAATTAGTCTTGTACAATTCGAATACTAATAAATTAGGTTAATTCGCTATAGTCTTTTATTTCAAATCGTTATAAGAGAAGGTCTTTAATTTGCTAAGTGTATATACTCTTACTTCGATAATAGGTAGTAAGGAAATCGTTAACGAATACTATAATAACTATACGATTATTAGTGTAAAGAGCAGGGTTATTAGGGTACGATTAAAATCTAAGTAAGAGAAGTATCTCTTTAATATTATCTTCCTATCTCTTACTAGCAATTCGTAGACTATATACTGCTTTATATAGGCAAAGAATCATCGACTTCTTACCTAATCTAGGTAGATATTAGCAGTAAACTTCTTCTTTTAGCGAGCTATTTAGGAACGTATTAACTATATCTATCTAAAAGGTTTTAAGGTTATATCGTATAATAATCGTAATTAGTGTGCGAAAGGTTCTAGTAGTAAGGGTGCTAGTGCGAGCGTCTTAATTGTTAGGGATTTAGGTATTACCTCGTACGTATAAGCGTGCTTTAAATCGTGTAAGGTAGCCTAATTTATCTGATTTATAGGTAAATACCTATCTTGTTAAGATTAATTAGTAGTAAGGGCACTCTAATTAGTCTAAACCTTTGCAATTCGTCTAGTGTGTATATATAATAAGGTTTGTATTGATTAGTTCAAATATATATATATCTAGTAGCTTATTAAATTCAATTTGTATAGCTTAGCGGAATTAGCTTTCGAAAGGGTAGCTAACTAGGTAATAATAGCTAGAAGGTAGTAGAGGGATTAATAAAATCAGCACCTTTAGTTGCTTACTTTAGTCTAGCAGGAAGGCCTACGTAAGTGAAGTAAGGTTAATATAAGGGCGTTTAACCTTATCTAGGTCTCGGCTAGCATCTGAATCGGATTGTTGTCGCTTTAGTATAGAGAGGGGCTCGTAGCTAGAAGGGTCGAGGTTAGTGTTATCAATTAGCATAAAAGGCTGCAATTAGCTAGTATCGTCGATATCAGACGGATCAGATTAATCAGATTAGTCGAATTCGTCTACTTTTGGATTAAGTAGAGGAGTAAGCGGTTAGTCTCTAAGGATTTCGTTATAATCGCTTAGAACAGTGTCGTTTTGATCAGAAGTAAGCTAAAAGTAAGGCGAATATAAGTTTCAGAAGGCTGAGAGGGTGTAGTAGGATCTATATTAGCTATTGTACTAGGGCTTCTACCCCTTAGATCGTGCTGTATCGTCTGTTCGATATCGTTAAGGATCTTCAGCGTTTCTTCATCATCGAGTGTATTAATCGGCTATAATAGGTGTCGGATTTACGGGGTCAGCATAAATCCTTCTGCGTGCACAAGCAAGCGAGTATACACAGTTAGTCAAATTAGTATACGATTGGCGAAGAATCGTATAGGTCAGGTCAAGCGATAGAGGGAGGGGGGTCGGTAGTATTAGATTGATAGTAGTTAGGTAGGTAGTGTGTAGTATTAGACTATTATATAATCAGGTAGGCCTAGAACTCTCTCTTAAACAGATCGGGATCGTGATTGTGCGATTCAGCTAAGAACCCATAATTATAGAAGAATAACTATCTATAAGAAAGGGGGGTCGGCAGTCTTAGATAGGTAGTAGTTAGGTAGGTAATATATAATATTAGACTAGAGCTACACTATCAGGTAGGCCTTAGTCTCTTATATAAATAAACAGAGTGTCAGACTTGATTCAATTTAGCTATAGAAAACAGGTAGTATTTATAACTTCATAAAATCGAGGCAATACGTCAGAGTAGAATCTTATAGAAATCAGCAGAAATAGAGTGTTGAAGCTCTTTCGTTATATATACAAGTTGTTGATGTCAATCGTTGAAGATCGTCGTTACGTGTACGTTCCGTCGTATTCTGTCACGTTCGATAGCTCTTATAGGGGCTTATACACCTACTCATATTAACAGGGGCTTATACACCCACTTATATTGACAATAGGTCTTCTTTATAGACGCGAATCCTTTGATTAGGCAATAAGGAATCGTAGAATTCGTTTTTGTTGAATTGTATGTCTCGTGCACGAATCACTCGACTATTAGAGGGTATCCAAATTCGCTAAATATTGTATGCTTTATAGCCTACTAGATAGCCGATAGCCGCGCGTAGCGCTAGCTTAGCTAGTTTAGGAAGCTTATTGATACGTACGTACGCTTTACATCCGAAGATTTGTATATTCGAAAGGTTAGGTTTAGTTTGTAGCTAATATAGTGTATTGTCACCTAGATAGGCTGTAAGTGCTTTATATAGCGATTGCTAGTTAATTAAGCGGTGCGGTATACGATTTTGAATATAAACAGCTGTCTTAGCTGCCTTAGGCCAAAGATAGCTTAGTAGGTTTATATCAATCGTTATCTGCCTAGCTATCTTTGATATTAATACACTATATCGTTTAGCGTAGCTATTTTGGTCAGGCTAATAGGGCGGAGTAGTCTCTAGCTTAATTCCGCGAGCAGTTGCTTACTAATTAAAGAAGTTAGATAGTGCTTTTTCGTTATCTAAATACACTGTAAGGACACTTAGGTTAAATTAGTTTCGTACGAAATCGATTTAATTAGAAAGGGATTGTGTTAAAGCAGTCTTTAAAGAAAGGTCTTACGCTAGCTAATATTTAGTTATAGGGTCGACTGAATATAATAGGTAGGCGGTTTTCGTAAGCGATTGCTCGAAGTAAATAAGGTCCTAGTACAGAGATTCGAACGGTCGATTATATCGTATTAGTAATCGAGAGATTTAACGTAGTGAATTAGCTAGTTTGTATACTTCGTAATAGCTAATAGGCAAAGATATATCTTTGATTATAACGTTTAATATATACTTTAGTAGGCGTGATATAATATTGTAGCTAATATAGCCTAATCTTTAGTGCTACTAATTAATTATACTATTAAGCTGTTTCTTCGTATAGGAAGATAGTATAACCTTGCTAAATTGGTTAGTAAGGGGAGATATATAATTATATAGAGTATAAGTAAGAGATAAGTAAGAGTTAGGTAAAGGAAGAGAGATATAATTAGTAGTGTAGCGCCCTATATCTATTACTTTATCCTATTTAATTAGATAAATACCTAATTTCGTATTCAATTAGCAAATTAGTGTTCTATTACCCTCTTCTAAAGTAGAATTCTTGCTATTATAATAGATTCTAGCGCTTACAGTACGTTCTACTAATATAAGGTTAATATAGAATCTAGGGCAGTATACAATATACTTTAAAGGAAAGTTGCTCCTATTAAGAGATTTTATTAAGGTAACTATAAGCTCTCCGTAGCTAAGGATTATAGTCTTAGTATTTCCTACTATAACAGAGGAAATAACTAGCCTATAGTTTGATAGTAGATCTCTGTTGTTCGTAATATAGATTAATACTCCGGTATTATAGCACTATATATCGTTTTTCTTAGTAGAGACCTAAATTATGCTTATTACCTTACTATCGTTGCTTCGGAAGATATTATTAGTTTACTCTCTCGGAATATATACTAAAAATATATCTCTTTTAGTCGATTCAGGCAATTTGTCTGATTCAGCTATTTCGTCTAATTTAGATTTATCTAATTTTTAATACTTTTTGATTATATACTAGTAGGCCTTCTTAAATCTTAAAGAGTATTTATATCGTTGTTTGAATACTTACTAGGCCTTTCTGCTAGGCTTCTAATCCTTTAGCCTAACTAGCGGGTTAATATAGCTGTATTAATCAAAATCGTGATAGCTGTTGCTTAGTAGACCCTTATATAGGTAGGTACCCCTACTCTTTCGGCTAGGTTTCGTTAATATTTCTTCTGATTTGTTATCGGGATTTCTGCCTAGATAGGTTTAGTGTACAATCTATCGCCTATTATATATAAATAGTGTAATTAGTTGATATTATTTAACAAAGAGATTAACTAATTTAGTGAGTATAGGCTACTATAAGCCCTAAAGGATTGTGTTGTATTAGAATATATATAAGCCTTAGTCGCTTAGTTGAATAGCCTCTAGGAAGTCGTAGACTAAAGCGAGAGGGTCTTAGAAGTAAGAGATATTAGCCTAACTTCCTTATAATTTGCAAATAATCCACTTTTAGCCCTATATAGTAAGTTAAGAGGATTTAGATAGTAGCGCTTAGCGCTTGATTTTATCCTAATCACACAGGATTTGCTGATTCTTCGATTAGTCTAATCAGGCGAATATAGCGCGTAGCTATATAATTGCGTTGCGTAGTAATAGGCTGTTAATTATCTTTCTTCCCTTAGGTGTAAGAGATAATTAGATACCTTACTTAAGAGACTGAATGAATCGTATATATTACTTAAAATCAGATCTAGACGAATTGTATTCGTTAAGAAGGATTCTATAGATAGATACTTAATTTAGTGTAAGATTAATTAGGCGTATAGGTAATAGTTCATTAGATATAAAGGTATTAGACAGCTATCTAGCTATATCAGATATCTATAGCTTTATTAGTTCCTACAGCGGCGTAGCAGGCAGTTAATCAGGATTAGTGTATTACTACACACTATTTTCTACTGCATAGTCTTACACAGCAGTAATCCAGGAGGTCTAGTGTACGTGGCTTTTTAGTAGATATTTAAGCTAGGTAGCTTATAGATCGGTCGAATCTATCACTTATAAGATATAAGTGATAGAAAGGTAAGGTGAAAGTGAAGGTAAAGTGAGATATCCGAAAGCTTTAGCAAAGGGCTGCAGCAATCGGGCTTATAACTGTCGGATTTACGCTGTGTGCATAAACCCTAGTGTAGTATACTTATAGGCGCACACAGGTCGATCGAATACCACGATTATAGAAGAGTGACGAAAGTGTAATAGAGGTGGGTCGGCAGCGAACAGGTCGAATCAGTGGAAGGTCAACGCAGTTTAATCAGAATTGCCTTGAGCTCTATTCGTGAGTGAGAATGGTGTCAAACTTGTTCTATTTAACTAGGGAAACAGGCAGTATTTATAACTTTGGGTACATAGCAGAATATCAAGGAAAAAGACTGATAAAACTCTCAGAGTAACATGGGGGATACGAGAGTGTTAGGAAACTCGTTGTTCTTTCCATTTGATAAGATAGTTGATATCTTATCATCGTATTGTGTAGTGGTGGATACCCGATTGGTCCGATGTGTATTGCTTATCAACACGCTTAGTGCGGGGTATCGCACATCCATATGTTGACACTATCTCTGCAGAAGAAAGGAAACAAAGAAGCAGAAGGCCTAAATAGGCCTAAATAGGCTAAAGCAATCAACCTAGCCCCTAGAACTATCCTCTAGGAGAATCCCGACTAGGGTTCTCCCGAGGGAGATCCCTATCGAATCTCTATTAAATAGGTTTATCTTAAGGGTCTACTATTATATTCTTTTAATCTTTTCAAGCTAATACGTTGTTGTAGTAGGCCCTATATCAGATTTACGCTGTGTGTATAAACCCTAGGGTATGCTTAGAGGCGCACACAGGTCGATCGAATACCACGATTATAGAAGAGAGACGAAGGTGTAATAGAGGTAGGTCGGTAGCGAACAGGTTAAACAGTAGAAGGCTAACACAGTTTAATCAGAATTGCCTTGAGCTCTATTCGTGAGTGGAAATAGTATCAAACTTGTTTTATTTTGCTAGGAAAACAGGTAGTATTTATAACTTTAGGTATATAGCAGAATATCACAGAAAAAGAGTCATAAAAGTCCGAAATAACATAGAGGTATATAAGAGTGTTATAAAACTCGTTACTTTTTCTATTTAATACAGTAGTTAATAATCAGTATCGTATATTATAAAGCGGTGTATAGGGATATAGATTTATATATCCGATTGTATTAGCGCGTATATATATATATACGCTCGCTTATTGTAGGGATACGTATATATATATATATATATTGATACACCCCCTTAGCTCTCGATATAAAGGCAGAATAAAGTCAAAGTAAGAGCTAAATAAGATAGAATAGAGAAAGAAGGGATAAAGGGATCCTTCTAGCGAAAAGGGAGGATTTCTATACCCAGCTATTAAACGAAAACAGTATATTTTTCGGTAGGAAAGCGCTTAGTAAGTCTATTAGCTAGTTTTTAGTTAATTTAATCTATTTAACTCGTAGCTGTTTCGCTTAAACTTCCTGTTGAATCTAAAGCTAATAAATATCTATATAATAGAGCTTAGTTTAGAAGGATAATTTCTCTTGTATAAGCAGATTAATAGTTTGCTTATTATTATATTAAATTATATCTAACTAGTTAGGGTTAAATTAGATAAAGGAGAATAGGCGCTTAATTTAGTATAGCTACTTAGCTACGTAGCTAATCGTAAGCAATTCGGCTTCTATCGTTAATATAATAATAGTCTTTTGCTTACGTAATTTCTACTTAATTAGGCCTTTGAATAGGTAAAAGATAAATCCTGTCAACATAAGTAGGTGCATAAGCCCCTGTCAACATGAGTGGGTGTATAAGCCCCTATAAGAGCTATCGAACGTGACAGAATGCGACGGAACATACACGTGACGACGATCTTCAACGATTGATATCAACAACTTGTATATATGACGAAAGAGCTTCAACACTCTATTTCTGCTGATTTCTATAAGATTCTACTCTAACGTATTACCTCGATTTCATGAAGTTATAAATACTACCTGTTTTCTATAGCTAAATTGAATCAAGTCTGACACTTTTTTTATTTATATAAGAGACTAAGGCCTACCTGATAGTGTAGCTCTAGTCTAATACTGTATGTTGCCTACCTAACTACTGCCTATCTAAGACTGCCGACCCCCTTTCTTGTGGATAGTCATTCTTCTATAATTGTGGGTTCTTGGCTGAATTGCATAATCACGATCCCGATCTGTTTAAGAGAGAGTTCTAGGCCTACCTAATTGTATAGTAGTCTAATACTGCACGCTGCCTACCTAACTACTATCAATCTAATACTACCGACCTCCCTCCCTCTATCGCTTGACCCTTGACTTAACCTATACGATTCTTCGCTAATCGTATACTGATTTGACTAACTGTACACACTCGCTTGCTTGTGCACGCAGAAGGATTTATGCCGACCCCGTAAATCCGATAAATCCTTTAGAGCTCTTTCGATTAGGATTATTAGTAAAGCTTATATCTAAGGTAGTAGTAAAGGGAGAAGCTCTTATTTCGCTATTAAAACAGAGAGAAAGGTGTCTTGTCTAATATAAATAGGGAAATTAGATAATTAATAGCTTTTAAGTGCTTTTTGTTATAGTAAGTAAGCGATTTCGCTAGCAGTTAATTAGAAAATATAGTATCCGGCCGGGTCTAAATAGTAGGGAATAAGGTTAATCTATATTCTTGTTAATAGAGCTTAATAATCTTTAGATTAATTAATCCTAATAGTATTAGATTAAGCCTTTAAGTAGGTAATAGTTGTATTTTAATAGGTTTATTATTTAGTAGGTTAAATCTAGTAGCTATTTTTTTATTATATACTACTTAGTTAAGCTAGGTCTTTTGTTTTAATCGGTTTTATATAATTCGAATACTAATAAATTAGGTTAATTCGCTATAGTCTTTGTCAACATGAGTGGGTGCATAAGCCCATAAGAGCTATCGAACTTGACAGAATGCGATGGAACGTCCACGTGACGACGATCTTCAACGATTGACATCAACAGATTGCATACAACGAAAGAGCTTCAACACTCTATTTCTTCTGATTTCTATGAGATTCTAGTCTGACGTTTTGCCTCGATTTCATGAAGTTATAAATACTGCCTGTTTTCCATAGCTAGTTGAATCAAGTTTAATGATTGTGATGAAGTTGGAGCATTCTTCTATCATAAGTTAACTTCCGATTCTGAGCCGAATCGTACGACCTGACCTGACCCTTTCGACCTGACCTATACAATTCTTCGCTAATCGTATACTGATTTGACCAACCGTGCACACCCGCTTGCTTGTGCACGCCGAAGGATTTATGCTGACCCCGTAAATCCGACAGTCTTTTATTTACTAAGTATATATACTCTTACTTCGATAATAGGTAGTAAGGAAATCGTTAACGAATACTATAATAACTATACGATTATTAATATAAAGAGTAGGGTTATTAAGGTATAATTAAAATCTAAGTAAGAGAAGTATCTCTTTAATATTATCTTCCTATCTCTTACTAGCAATTCGTAGATTATATACTACTTTGTATAGGCGAAGAATTATTAATTTCTTGTAGCCTAAGCTAGGTAGGTATTAATAGTAAACTTCTTCTTTTAGCGAGCTATTTAAGAATGTATTAATTATATCTATCTAAAAGGTTTTAAGGTTATATTGTATAATAATCGCGATAAGTATATAAAAGGTTCTAGTAGTAAGGGTACTAGTACGAGTGTCTTAATCGTTAAGGATTTAGGTATCGCTTTATATATATAAGTATACTTTAAATCGTATAAGGTAGCCTAATTTATCTAATTTATAGGTAAATACCTATCTTATTAGGATTAATTAATAGTAAGGGTAATCTAATTAATTAAGGTCTTTATAATTTATCTAATATACTTATATAATAAGGTTTATACTAATTAGTTTAAATATATATATATTTAGAAGCTTATTAAATTCGATTTATATAGCTTAACGAAATTAGCTTTCGAAAGGGTAGCTAACTAGTTAATAATAGTTAGAGGGTAGTAGGGGAATTAATAAAATCAGCACTTTTAGTTACTTACTTTAATCTAGCAGGAAGGCCTACGTAAGTAAAGTAAGGTTAATATAAGAGCGTTTAACCTTATCGAGGTCTTAGCTAGTATCTAAATCGGATCGTAGTTGCTTTAGTATAGAGAGAGGTTTATAGCTAGAAGGGTCGAAGTTAGTATTGTTAATTAGTATAAAAGGCTATATTAGGCTAGATTAACTAGTATCGTTAATATCAGACAGATTAGATTAGTTAGGTTAGTTAAATTTATCTACTTTTAGATTAAGTAGAGGAGTAAGTAGTTAGTCTTTAAGGATTTTATTGTCTAGCTTATTTAAATTAGAAGTAAGCTAAATATAAGGTAAAAGTAAGGTTTTAGAAGGTTAAGAGGATATAATAGGGTCTAATTTAGTAGTAGTAATACTTCTACCCCCTAGATCTTACTATATCTAATCTAATTATATATCGATATCGTTAAGGATTTATATAGTTTCCTCTTTATTAAGAGTAGTAATTAGCTATAATAAGTTAGTGTCTTTATAGATACGTATTTTTTGATTTAATAAGGAGGGATTATATAATTCTTCTTTGTTAAATTACACGTCTTATACACAAATAATTCGGCGATTCGTAGGTATCTAAATACACTAAATATTATATACTTTATAGCCTACTAGGTAACTAATAGCTATATATAGTATAAGCTTAGCTAGCCTTAGTAGCTTAGTAATACGTATATAGGCTTTATATCCGAAGATTATGATATTAGATATATTAGGTTTAGTCTAAAACTAATATAGTATATGTGAGCAGGCTATAACGTATAGGAAGCAGGGTTAAAGAGGTGGTAGAAAAATTACTATCCTTAGTAAGATAGTGTCGGATTTACGAGGTCAGCATAAATCCTTCGGCGTGCACAAGCAAGCGAGTGTGCACGGTTGGTCAAATCAGTATACGATTGGCGAAGAATCGTATAGGTTAGGTTAGGTCGTCGTACGATTCGGCTCAGAATCGGAAGTTAACTTATGATAGAAGAATACTCCAACTTCATCACAATCATTAAACTTGATTCAACTAGCTATAGAAAACAGACAGTATTTATAACTTTATGAAATCAAGGCAATACGTCAGACTAGAATCTCATAGAAATTAGAAGAAATATAGAGTGTTGAAGCTCTTTCGTTATATATACAATCTGTTGATGTCAATCGTTGAAGATCGTCGTTACGTAGACGTTCCGTCGCATTCTGTCAAGTTCGATAGCTCTTATAGGCTTATGCACCCACTCTCTTAGGGGCTTATACACCTACTTATATCGACACACCCCCTTAGCTCTCAATGTGAGGTCAAAGTAAGAGCTAAATAAGAGATATTAGAAGGAAGGGGATTTCTCTATAGGTAAGATCTCTATACCTAGCTGTTAAATAAAGGTAGTATATTTTTCTACAGCTAAGCGCTTCGTAAGGCCGTTAGCTATTATTTCGGCCAATTTAACCTATTCAATTCGTAATCGTCTAGCTTAGACTTCCTAGCGAATCCAAAGCTAGTAGATATTAACATAACGAAGTTTAGTCTGAAATATTGACTTCTCGCGCGTAAGCAAATCAACTGTCTGCTAATTATCGTATTCGATTATATCTAATTAGTTAGTTTCGAATTAGGTAAAGGAAAAGAGGCGTTTAATCTAATATAGCTGCTTAGCTATATAGCTAATAGCTAGCAATTCGGCTTCTATAGTCGATATAGTAATAGTCTTCTACTTACGCGATTTCTATTTAATTAGGCTACTAAATAGGCAGAAGATAAATCCTTTAGAGCTCTTTCGGTTAGGATTGTTAGTAAAGCTTATATCTAAGGCGGCAGTAAAGATAGAAGCTCTTATTTCGCTATCAAAGCAGAGCGAAAGGTATCTCGTTATATAGAGATACAATATTAAATAGTCGATAGCTACTAAATACTTCTTATTACAGCGAGTAAGCGATTTAACTAGCAATTAGTTAGCGAATGTAGTATCTAGTCGGGTCTAAACAGCAGGGAAAAGGGTAGATCTACATTTTTGTTGATATAGCTTAATAATCTTCAGGTCGATTAATTCTGTTAGAATTAGATTAAGCTTATAGGCTAGAAGTAGCAGTTTCGGGGCTTTCTAGCTGTTTAGTAGGTTAAATCTAGCAGCTATCTTTTTAATATAGGCTGCTTAATTTAGCTAGGTCTTTCGTTTTAATCGATCATGTATAATTCGAATACTAATGAACTATATTAGTTCGCTGTAATCCTTTATTTCGAATCGTTCTAAGAGTAGTCTTTTGATTTACTAAGCGTACGAACTCTTACTTTTGTGATAAGCAGCAAGGAAATCGTCGACGAATACTATAATAATTATACGATTATCGGTATAAAGGGCAGGGTTATCAGGGCAAGGTTTGAATTTAAGTAAGAGCAGTATCTCTTTAATATTATCTTCCTATCGCTTACTAGCGATTCGTAGGCTATATACTGCTTTGTGCAAGCGTAAAACTATCGATTTCCTGCCTAATCCTAGGGGATATCGGTAGTAAACTTCTTCCTTTAGCGAGCTATTTAGGAAGGTATTAATAGTATCTATCTAAAAGGTCTTAAGGTTAAATCGTATAATAATCGCGATAAGCGTACGAAACGTTCTAGCCGCGAGTGTGCTAGTGTAAGCGTCTTAGTCGTTAGGAACTTGTGTATCTCCACGCATATATAAGCGGGCTTTAAAGCGTATAAGATAGCCTGATTTGTCTGATTTATAAGCGAATACCTATCGTATTAGAATAAACTAGTAGCGGGGACAGTTTGATTAGTCGATTCCTTTGTAATTCGTCTAGTATACGTATATAACTAGATATACGCTTATTAGTTCAAATACACGTATATCTGTAAGCTTGTTGAATTCAATCTGTATAGCTTAACGAAATTAGCTCTCGAAAGGGTAGCTAGCTAGCTAATTATAGCCGGATAGTACAGGTAGAATAGAGGATATCAGAATTTTTAGCTGCTTTTATATACTTTAGTCTAGCAGGAAGGCCTACATAAACGCTATAAGGTTGATATAAGGGCGCTTAATATTATTATAGTCTCAGCTAGTATCTGAATCAGAACGTAGGCGTTTAGTCGATATAGTAAGCGGCTTATAGCCGGAAGGGTCGAAATTAGTGTTATCAATAAGCACGAAAGGCTATATCTAGCTAGATTAGCTAGCGTCTTTAATATCAGAAGGGTCTGATTAGTTAGATTAGTCGAATTCGTCTGCTTTTGGATTAAGTAGAGGAGTAGGCGGTTAGTCTCTAAGGATTTCGTTATAATCGTTAGGATCAGAAGTGAGCTGAAAGTGAGGCGAATGTGAGGTTCGGAAGGCTAAGAGGGTATAGTAGGATCTAAATTAGCCGTTATACTAGGGCTTCTACCCCCTAGATTATGCTGCAGGGAAGCAATTAGTATATCGATATCGTTAAGGATCTTCAGCGTTTCTTTATTATCGAGTGTATCAATCGGCTATAAAAGGTCTTCTTTATAGACGCGAATCCTTTAATTAGGCAGTAAGGAATCGTAGAATTCGTCCTCGTTAAATTTACACGTCTCGTGCACGAATCACTCAGCGATTAGAGGGTATCTAAATTCGCTAAATATTGTATACTTCATAGCCTACTAGGTAGCCGATAGCCGTACGTAGCGCTAGCTTAGCTAGTCTAGGAAGCTTGTTAATACGTACGTACGCTTTGTATCCGAAGATTTGTATATTCGAAAGGTCAGGTTTAGCTTACAGCTAATATAGTATATTATCGCCTAGATAGGCTGCGAGTGCTTTATATAGCGATTGCTAGTTAATTAAGCGGTGTGGTATACGATTTTAAATATAGACAGCTGTCTTAGCTACCTCAGGCTAAAGATAGCTTAGTAGGTTTATATCAATCGTTATCTGCCTAGCTATCTTTAATATTAATACACTATATTGTTCAGCGTAGCTATTTTAGTTAGGCTAATAGGGCAGAGTAGTCTCTAGCTTAATTCCGCGAGCGGTTACTTGCTGATTAAAGAAGTCGGATAGGGTCTTTTTGTTATCTAAATACACTATAAGGACGCTTAGGTTAAATTAGTTTCGTACGAAGTCGATTTAGTCAGAAAGCGATTGTGTCGAATCGGTTTTCGAAGGAAGGTCTTACGCTAGCTAATATTTAGTCACTAGATCGACCGAATATAATAGGTAGGACGTTTTTGTGAGCGATTGCTCGAAGTAAATAAGGTCCTAGTGCAAAGATTCAAACAGTCGATTATATCGTATTAGTAATCGAGAGATTTAGCGTAGTGAATTAGCTAGTTTGTATACTTCGCAATAGCTAATAGGCGAAGATATATCTTTAATAGTAATATTTAATAAGTGCTCTAATAGTCGTGCTATAACGTCGTAGCTAATATAGCCTAATCGTTAGTGCTATTAGTTAATAGTTCTATCTAGCGGCTTCTTTGTGTATAAAGATAGGGCAATCTTATCGAATTAGCTAATAATATTGTTATTAAGTGAATCGGAAGTGAGAGATAGCTAAGAGATAGGTAAAGGAAGGGAAACGTGATTAGTAGAGTGTCCGGTAATAGACATTTCGTCCTATTTGATTAAATAAATACCTGATTTCGTATTCAATCGGTATATTAGCGTGCTATCCTTCTCCTCTAGCGTATAGTCTTTGCCGTTCAGATAGATTCTAGCGCTTACAGCTCTTTCTGCAGAGATTAGGTTAATATAGAATCTAGGGCAATATACAACGTGCTTTAAGGGAAAACTAGTTCTATCAAGAGATTGTGTTAGCTTTAAGATAAACTCTCTATATCCGAGGATAGTAGTCTTAGTGTTTCCTATTATAACAGAGGAAACGACTGGCCTATAGTTTGATAGTAGATCTCTGTTGTTCGTGATATAGATAGATACTCTAGTATTATAGCACTAGGTATCGTTTTTTTTAGCTAGGATCTAAATCGTGCTTATAGCTTTCCTATTATCGGCTCGGAAGAGGTCTTCGGCTTGCTGTTTCGGGATATAGGCAGAGAAAGTATCCCTAGTCGTTGTTTCTTCGTCTAGTAGAGCTTACTCTAACTCGCGTGTACGCTTCTAATTACCTAATTTAGCTAGCTTTTAGTGTCTTCTGACTGTAAGGTCGTACGTAGTCTTAAATACAGGTAATAATTCGCAAATCCTTTAGAAGGTCTGTTGAATTTCTTCGTCTGGCTACTAGCCCTTAGGCCTAGCGTGTAGGTTAATATATAGGTATCTGTTGAAATCGTGGTTGCTGTTATTAGGTAGACCCTAGTAAGGGCAGGTGCCCTTTCGGCGTGGTTTCGGTGGCTTTTCGTTACTATTATTGTTATTATCGGGCCCTCGGCCCTAATAGGTCGTATAAGCAATCTGCCGTCTGCTTCTGCTAGTAGACAACGGTAGGGCTAATCGATATTAGTCGATAAATTGATTGACTAGCTCTGTTAAAGTAGGCTACTTTATCCCCTGAAGGATAGTGTTATACTAGAACGTATAGAAGCTTTAATCGTATGGTTGAATAGCCTCTAGGAAGTCATAAATTAGTGATAAGGGATCTTAGAACTAGGCAATATTAGCCTATTCGCCGTCGGCTTAGCAAATCACCTATTTCTGGTATTATATAGCTAGATTGGAAGGCTTGGTAGGCGGCGTTTAGCGCTTTAATATATCCCAATCGCGTAGGATTTAGCAGTTCTTCGATTAGCTGGATAGAGCGAATGTAGCACGTAGCTTTATAATAGCTTCGCGTAGGGATAGGCCGTTGACGATTTGCCTTCCCTTAGGCGTGAGTGATAAGCGAATACCTTGCTTTAGCAATTCGATTGCGCGTATATAGCAAAGGTAGTCTGATTTCGACGACTTATACTCGCTTAGCAGAATCTTGTAGATTGATAGCTGATTAGGTGTAAGATCAATTAGGCGCGTAGGTTGTTCGTCTGAAGTAAACGTATTCGATAGTCGTTTAACTACGTTAAATATCTGTAGCTTTATCGGCTCCTGCGGTAGCGTAGCAGGCTGTTTATTAGGATTAGTGTATTTCCACACACCATTCGATAGTGTATAGTCTTGCACCGCAGTATACTAAGGGATCCAGTGCGCGTGGCACTTCAAAGGGTAGTTAAGCTAGGTAGCTTGAATATTAGTCGAATCTATCACTTATAAAGCAAAAGTAATAGACAGGTAAGACGAAAGTAAGAGATAGATAAGGCGAAAGTAGTCGAAAGATCAGAGAAGAGTGAATCCGAAAGCTTTAGCAACAGGCTGCAGCGATCGGGCTTATAACTATCGAATTTACAAGGTCGGCATAAATCCTTCTGCGTGCACAAGCAAGCGAGTGTGCACAGTTAATCAAATTAGTATACGATTAGCGAAGAATCGTATAGGTCAGGTCGAAAGGCTTAGGTCAGGTCGAAAGGCTCAGGTCAGGTCGAAAGGCTCAGGTCAGGTCGTACATTTCGGCTCAGAATCGGAAGTTAACTTATGATAGAAGAATGCTCCAACTTCATCACAATCATTAAACTTGATTCAACTAGCTATGGAAAACAGGTAGTATTTATAACTTTATGAAATCGAGGCAATACGTCAGACTAAAATCTCATAGAAATCAGGAGAAATAGAGTGTCGAAGCTCTTTCGTCATGTGTGCAATCTGTTGATGTCAATCGTTGAAGATCGTCGTCACGTGGACGTTCCGTCGCATTCTGTCAAGTTCGATAGTATGGGCTTATGCACCCGCTCTCTTAGGGGCTTATACACCCACTTATGTCGACAAGATATTATTTTAGAGATTATATAGAAGTTTTACAAAGAAGGAAAGAGCTCTCTCTTTCTTAGCTACCCTTAAGAAGTAGCGTTCTATAGTATCTAAACAGGCGTAGAACTCTTGTAGGTCCTTATCTTTTAGCTAGCGGGCCCTTTTAAGCTAGCCTTTTACTTTAGATTAAAGACTAGCTATATTCTTAATAAGGGTTAGGGTCTAATCCTTAAAGTAGGGCTAATCTTCTTTTAGGTTTCAGTTAGTAATTAGTGCCTTTTTGTTAATATATTAGTACTATCTCTACTAATAGGTTATATCTATATAACTTAATACTCTAAGGATTTAGGTCTGACTGTTATAATAGCGCCTTAGATCTCCTTCGAATTACAATTAGAGGTCTAGGAGCCATTCTTATTGTTATTATAGCGAAGAGTTAAGAGTAAACGTAGGAATAATTTTAAGCTTAATATCCTAACCCTTTCCTAATAATTTGTAGGGGTCCTAGTATAGGTTCGATAGAGTTTCGTTTAGGTTTTGTCCTATAAGCTATAATCTAAGCGTTTCAGCTTAGTCTTATAAATCTTTTAGCCTCTATAGCTTTTTTATAGTAGCTTAAGTAGCTACGAGGTTAGTATTAAGATTAGTCGGGGTTAAACCCTAGTTAGTCGTAATTAGGATTTCTTCCGTAATACAGGGAGGGTTCGGTGGCCCTTCGGTAGAGGGAGTAGAACAGGTCCTTAGTGCTATTTCTCCTAGGTAATCGAAGAAGAAGAAACAGAAATTATAAGGATATACTCTATAAGTTAGGATAGAGGCCTGTTAATCAGGTAGGAGAAAGGGACTAAGTCAATTGTATAAGATAGCTAAAGACTGTTTCTTAAGGATCGTAAAACCTCTTCAATATAGGTCAATTTATATACAGTCTCATCGCTTAAACAGGAAGGAGATATATCCTTAGTAGGGAAATAGGAGCGGGGTGAAACACAAGGCTTATATAACCTCTGTTAAGGGTGTTCCCTGCAGGAGTTCGTACACGTACTGATACCGAAGCCCTAGCGAGCCTCCACAGAAAGCCTGCCGGCTTATTAGGTCCGGGAAGCCTGAGGCACCAACACATAAGGAAAGCCTGCCGGCTTATCAGGCCAGGGAAGCCTAAGGCACCAACACTTAGGAATAACCTCATACCAGGATATATCATATCACTAGTTATCTTAAGCCTTACGAATTACCTATATAATATTATCGAAAAAAGCCTGCTTTTCTAAAGTTTAAGTAATATATCCCTTATCCTTAAAAAGTAAGTAAAGGAGCTACTTAAAGAATTACTTAGCCTTCTCCTCCTTAGTATTAAAAGGACTAAGAGTAGGAATAAAGGGGAGCTTAAAATAGTAAGCTATAAGAAATGCGTTATAGTTAGTATAATTTTAGGGTCAGGTTAATGGCACTACATAAACGTTACTCGCACTACATACTAAACCTTTTTAGGTTAGTACCTGCCTTGGCAAATTTTCACCACCAAAAAGGTACATCCGACACCTAAAAAAACAACTACAGTCTACCAAAGCTTCTGTCTAGATATTTCTATAAATAATAAGCCCTTTTTTGCGGTCGCTCTTAGGGTCAGTATCTACTTCGAGCACGTCACTATATGTTTACCTATTATTCGATAATTATTATGGCTATTTATCATAAGAACCAGAGGAATATAACTACACATAAAGAGCGATATTTCTGTAGGTCTTAAATGTACCTTTTGGTGGTGGGGCGGACGTTAACCGAAAAGGGCCTAGTTTGTAGTGCGAATAACGTTCATGTAGTGCCATTAACCTCACCCTAATTTTATTAGTAAAACTATAGTTAAAATATACTAAAACCTATAATCTATAAACTATACCTTAATATATACCTTATTTCTAGTTAATTAATACTCCTTATAATAAGACTACTCCGAAATATCGAAGTAGTACAGTAGTTCCTTTATAAATTTAATAACCTTTTAATAGGCCTTTAAGGGATAGGGTTACTTTATAAATTATTGTGAATTAACTAGGTTAACTATCTAAAATACCTACCGGGCCTACGTAAATATAAGATTTAGGTCTTAATAATCTCTTAGTGTAGTAGTTATAGCCTATAGAGTTATTAGCTTTATCTTTCAAGAACTTAGCAAAACCTATAGAAATATATATCAAAGCGTAACCGGAACACTACTTATACGAAATTAAAGCCTTAATATCGCGAATATACTTAATAGCGAAAAGTAAGCCTAGAGTTACGTCCTACTTCGCGATTATAGTACGTAAATAGTATATATATTAGAGAATTATTATAAAAACTAGATTATCTAAAAGAGGATAAGTAGTAGTATAGGTTTTAGGAGGTATCGTAAGGGTTTCAAGAGCGAAAAGATAGTGAAACGATAGCGAAAAGGTGCGTCTTAATAAGGTATAAGGAAAAAGGGATAGAAGAGGATAAGGGAGGAGGAAGAAAAGGAAGAGGGTAATATTAGTAATATTAATAAATGTCGGATTTACGCCGTGTGCATAAACCCTGAGGTGTGTGCTTGTAGGCGCACACAGGTCGATCGAATACCTCGATTATGGAAGAGTGACGAAAGTACAATAAAGGTGGGTCGGCAGCGAACAGGTTGAACAGTGGAAGGTCAACGCAGTTTAATCGGAATTGCCTTGAGCTCTATTCGTGAGTGAGAATGGTGTCAAACTTGTTCTATTTAACTAGGGAAACAGGCAGTATTTATAACTTTGGGTACATAGCAGAATATCAAGGAAAAAGACTGATAAAACTCTCAGAGTAACATGGGGGATACGAGAGTGTTAGGAAACTCGTTGTTCTTTCCATTTGATAAGATAGTTGATATCTTATCATCGTATCGTGTAGTGGTGGATATCCGATTGGTCCGATGTGTATTGCTTATCTACACGCTCAGTGCGGGGTATCGCACATCCACATGTTGACAATAAAGAAACGCGTTTCCTTTATTTGCCCCTCTACTAGGCAACCCTCTAGTGTTAACCTTCCGTTTTTAGCCTATACGCTCCTTCCTTATTTAACTGCTACTCTTTTTGATTATTTAGGCGTCTGTTTACCTCGCTTAAGGGCAAGCGATCCTTAGAGGGAGGATAATTGTTATAATATACCCTAGCATAAGGTTATTCCTAAGTATTAGCGCCTTAGGCTTCCCGGACCTAATAAGGCGGCAGGCTTTCTGTAGAGGTTCGCTAGGGCTTCGTTATTAATACGTGTACGAACTCCTGCAGGGAACACCCTTAACAGAGGTTACACAAGACCGCGCTCCTATCCTTCTACTAAGGATATATCTCCTTCCTGTTTAAGCGATAAGACTGTATATAAATTGACCTATATTGAAGAGGTTTTACGATCCTCAAGAAACAGTCTTTGACCTTTCTGAACAATTGACTATGTCCCTTTCTCCTACCTGATTAACAGGCCTCTATCCTGACTTATAGAGTATATCCTTACAATAGCTGTCGACATGAGTGGGTGCATAAGCCCCCAAGAGAGTGGGTGCATAAGCCCATGAGAGCTATCGAACTTGACAGATTGCGACGGAATGTACACGTGACGACGATCCTCAACGATTGACATCAACAACTTGCACACATGACGAAAGAGCTTCAACACTCTATTTCTCCTGATTTCCATGAGATTCTAGTCTGACGTATTGCCTCGATTTCATGAAGTTATAAATACTGCCTGTTTTCCATAGCTAGTTGAATCAAGTTTAATGATTGTGATGAAGTTGGAGCATTCTTCTATCATAAGTTAACTTCCGATTCTGAGCCGAATCGTACGACGACCTAACCTGACCTATACGATTCTTCGCCAATCGTATACTGATTTGACCAATCGTGCACACTCGCTTGCTTGTGCACGCCGAAGGATTTATGCTGACCTCGTAAATCCGACACTTATGATAGAAGAATGCTCCAACTTCATCACAATCATTAAACTTGATTCAACTAGCTATGGAAAACAGGCAGTATTTATAACTTCATGAAATCAAGGCAATACGTCAGACTGGAATCTCATAGAAATCAGAAGAAATAGAGTGTTGAAGCTCTTTCGTCATGTGTGCAAGTTGTTGATGTCAATCGTTGAAGATCGTCGTCACGTGGACGTTCCGTCGCATTCTGTCAAGTTCGATAGCATGGGCTTATGCACCCACTCATGTCGACAATAAGTTAACTTCCGATTCTGAGCCGAATCGTACGACCTGACCCTTTTGACTTGACCTATACGATTCTTCGCCAATCGTATACTGATTTGCCCAACCGTGCACACTCGCTTGCTTGTGCACGCTGAAGGATTTATGCTGACCCCGTAAATCCGACAATAGCTAACACCTTTAAGCGCTAGCAGGAACGTAACGATACAAAATCTCGCCCTCGCAGCGGCCAACCCCCTAAGTTTAGTACCCGATCACGCTATTTAATTAAAATATATGCCCGCTGTAACCCCTTTTAGTCCTACCAAGCCCTAGCAAGTAGGGTGACTAGTACTCTATCAATAGATACTATTCGATAGGTTTTAAAGCGATCGGGGATTGTTCGACGCCTCGCAAAGCGTAAGATCCCTATCAGTAGGGTTCTTGCGTTTAAACAAAAGAGATTTACTCGCTACTAGCGCTCCGAATTTTATATAACCTTTACGCTTCGAAATTAGATCTTCTCTAATAAGTGTTCCGTTTAACGGACTTCGAATAATAGACTATAATAGTGCTAGC
Source organism: Penicillium subrubescens (assembly GCF_028828155.1). NCBI lineage: Eukaryota > Fungi > Ascomycota > Eurotiomycetes > Eurotiales > Aspergillaceae > Penicillium > Penicillium subrubescens. The sequence goes on along the minus strand of NW_026643151.1, from coordinate 1,082,030 downwards.
GGCTTACTTCCGAAGTATACTAGATTAATCCTATAAATCCTAAGATTTATATAAAGGATATTTTGTAGATAGTTTAGGCTATAATCTAGCTTAGAGGTCGATTAAAGTTAATTGTTATAGAACAGTATAAATCCTCTAAAAGAGGCGGATATTTACGCTAGAGTTATATAGAAGCGCTTAAAGAAGGTCTCCTTCTAATCTATTAACCTAGAATAATATTTTAGTAAGATAACGTAAAGATATATATCGTGAAGGATACGCAGGATTAGTTTAAAGAGTATAGGATATACGTTAAAGATTAGCCCACGTACTCTCCTAATCTAAACCATATTAAACCAGTCTGGAATAACTTAAGCGCTAACTTTTCTGTATATATCCAGACCTAATATAAATAGGAAGATCAGAAGCAGATTAGGCCTATTTCAAAGTGTGTATTGGTGCTGTATAGGATATATTAGATCAGGCGAAGATTAATATATTGATATTGAGTATAGGGAGAAGGATAGAACTAGTAATCCGAACTAGCGATTAGTGAAGGTTCTAGACAAGAAGGTGCTTCGGCTGTTCGATTCCCTTTCGAAGCCGTACACCTTAGTGTTGATTCAGATACGATCGATGCGTATCGCATTGAATCATTTCTTGCCTAAAATCAAGGCGGTTTAATTAGATAAGTGTTAATGTAGTGAGGGGCCTCAAACACCGAGGTATATCCTTATACAGTGCCCGTTGTACGCTAATCTGAGGAAGACCTTCCTTAACAAGATCCGGATGACCGATCTTAGGGATTCGACCGATTATGATACGATTGTATCGCACTCCCAGGCTACCCGCTCCGTAGCCGAATTCATATTACAAACAGGCCTCCTAGGACAGTTCCGGCACGTTAAACTCGAGCCAGAGCCGCTGAATAGAGGCAACGAGAACGATCTACCAGGATGATCTAGTAACGACACAGGGGGTAAAGACGCTGGGTAGGAGGAACGCTAAACCCACAGCCACCGAGAGGTCGTGGACGAAAACGAAGGAAGAGTTACCAGGAACGACCATGACGTCAGGTAGCACTGTTTTTATCTCTAGCGTGAGATTGGCGTCTGGAGGGAAAGAAACGAATGGCTGGAACTATGAGAAGTTTCGTGGGCTTGTTTTTAATTACCATTAAGAGCAAATGATCATGGAGCAGCAATTTCCTTTTTCAAACCGCGGAGTAAGACGCGGCCGACCGATGCTCAGCGCCCGATGCTTAGACCCCGCAAATACAACGTCGCGGGACAATCAAGCGGATGGATGGATCATTCTGAAACAGCCGAGGAAGTGGAGCTGCCGGTGAGCCACTCCGGGAAGGATCCTCTCCGCGAAATGAAGTAAGCGAACCTTGACTGACTGTTATTCCGCATCTCATGAGGTTACAGAAGGTATGTGATACGACGTCGTGGGCACTGTCGGCAATTGGATGAGTGAACCTGCAGCAACAAATGCTAAGCCTTGGACAGGCCAGTCTGAGACTGCCGTCCAGTAAATATTAAAATGTTCCTCGTAATTTCACAGTCCCACAAATCTCTTAATTCCATAAATGCCCACCGCTGTACCGCTGTAATCCTGAAAACACTGAATCGTCCTGGTTAGCGACAATACTGATTCTCAGCACTTATTGAATATTGCAATATACTTGATCCTTTAGGATGATCTTGTCCTATTTGGTACTGATATCCCCGGTCCTTGTGTCAGCTACTCCATCTGCCACAACAACTTGCGCACCGGGAGGCTACCTGTCAGTCCTAGCTGACTTCGATCTTCAACTGCCTATTGCGACCTCTAGCGGTGGAACTGCCGAACAGATTCCCGCAACGAAATTGGCCGGCTGCAATGGCTACCAGAATGCAGATTGGTTCTACTGGAACACAGCCAGCTCGTACCTCGTTATGAAGGCTCCACCAACTAGTACTCCATGTGCCAAAACATCGGGCAGTAAGCATTGTCGTACGGAGCTCCGAGAGGCTCAGCCTTCGAGCTGGAGTCCATCCGGGACCAACACTATGACCGTCAAGCTCCAGGTCGCGCAAGCCGATGATGGCAACTATGGCACCGTGATCGGGCAGGTGTTTTCTGCGAGCTTCTCCAAGCCCATCATTGAGTTATACTACAATCCGGGAGGAGTTGTGACAGTCGGGCTCGAAACAACAACATCTGGAGGACTTGAGAATTTCACCCAAATCGGGACAATCCCTGAGAAGACAGTCTTCACGTACGAGCTGAACTACTCTAACGATGAGCTTTCAGTGTCGCTCAATGGTGGCGAAGCCAACCATTTTGCTGTGACGCAATTGGGTACGCCAGACGCTTATTTCAAAGTCGGCGACTATAATCAGGGCACGAATGTCGCTAGCGAGGTTGACATAATATCCATTGATATAGTGCATTCTTGACCGATATGAATGAAAGATACTAGCAATGTTAGGGGAGAGTCGTTCTACTTGCTACCAGGGCTATTGGTATGATTGATTCAGGTAGAAGCATTCAACATGCTGCATCTGCTTCAACATAAATGCACCAAAACTGCATGAGTTGAAGCAGTCACTCAGGTGGAGGCGGGTGTGAAGGGCCGTAGCAGAATTGATTCAATTGTACTAGGCCAACATGCTGTTTACAACAATCTTGAGGAAAGGAAGAGAAACGGCTCCGTTCCTGCGGCGAAACCGTATGGAGCCCTTTCTGCCGAAGGCGGTGTCTCCCTTCACTGTCATCCCATCAACGTGGTCTATACTCCGTACAGCCATGGGCAATAGCACATGGGCCACTGCCGGGCTCTGGCCCGTTACAGCGGGTTGGGCAGCTAATACTTACAATACCAGTAGTTCATGACTAAACAATACTTGTTCCCTGCATACATGACTAGTAATTTTCCTCGAGGATGTGGCTGTGCAGTAATATACTGTGGCTATGTGGAGAAACTTGATTTACCTTACAGAACTCACCGTAATCCACGAGTGAGCCATCAATAGCAATTCATACTCGTTGATATCCTATTGGTGCACCCCAATGGCTTAGTGAGCAGTATTTCCGACTCCTTCGTCAGGCTGTCATCTCTGCTGACTGATCCAAGTTGATTGGTTATCAGTGAGTGCCACGCTCCCCGCATAACACCGGGAATCCGGGATATTCCTAATATGTTGTTTTTAAACCACTTCGCTGAGGCTTCTAAACTGAAAGAAAAAGAATTTGAAATAGCCTCAAGGTAATGCTATCAAAACGAAAATAGAAATTCATGCACAACACTATGTATATATTCGTGCTGCGATATGTAGTGTTCGAACGCAATTTCTACAAAACAGATCCATAAATGGATTCTGCCATAAGAATTCCAGGTCAATGATATTTCTTCCCACAAGATGACTTCGATACAGTAAGATTTCATTTAATTTCGCAAGAGATATGGTTGGTTAACTCAATTGATGATTGTACTGACCAAACAGCTATAAATAACAGAAAGTTATGAAGATGAATCATCACCTTTATCCATCCTATTTAGGAAAGGTGCCTAAAGTTTATACAGGGGACGCGGGCAGAGGACACTTAACACGCACAGGTTCAGGTTGAGGGTCCTGACCTTGGACCCGACCCGCGATTTTTCCGAGGCCTTGTTTCAGGGCCCCATTTCTCCCACTTCGTGCGTTTTAGGGTACTGGCTGGTAGTAACGAATGGGTCATTGTTATAATACGTAAGCGTAGCTAGAATCACATCAAATCTGTCACCGCCTGCTCAAGTAACTCAACTGCCTTCTGAATCAGGCCGTTGGCATGATAAGCTACAGCGAGGGCGTGCTCAGATGCCAGTCGAGAAGGGTGGTCTTCAGCAAATGTTCTGTCGAAGCGAGCTGAATCGGTATAGACTAGTATGTATGGTGACGAATGAGGACTACCGGAATCATCAGAAGAAAGATTGATTGAGGAAGGAAACAACTCAAACGAATAGGAAAAGGGGCAGGTGGAGCTGTCCCATGGCGGTGTAACCGAGTATCGGAGTGACAATACCGATGTCGACGTGTTACCCGCATATTACATACAAACACACACAAAAGATGGGTTGGGTATGGACCAATCCCATGTCACTGTAATAAACCTCTCCACTTATCCACGACAAATTCCTTTGCAGACTCATGGACAAAGACAATAACATCCTCACGCCAAGTCAGGAATGAGCCACAAATTGCGATAATCTCCAGTAAAGCTTCACCGTCATCGGAGAGATCATCAGGTATTTCAACTAGGGTGGTCAATTCGTCAAAAGTGATAGGCCGATACGCAATATGACGGATCGAACGTTGGAATAGGCTGTACAGTGGGTAGGTCATTGGCGGCGCGCAGTAGACGGTGAGAAGAAATAGTTTCAAACTTCTGCACACCCACTGTACCTCTGTTCGTTCGACGAGTATTTCTGTTTACGTATATTACACGGTACTTTCATGCATGCATTCGCTTGTAAATTTACATACTACATTCGACAACTCCATACCCCACCTCGACAACAACGGGCACACTAACGACTTCACTGCGAACCAGCGTCTGCCTGATTCACATACTACTATGGCATCTGCGATATCGTTTGGCGAGTCAAACTCAGGTTTTCAAGCCGGGATCGTCAATGGCAATGTCACTGCACATTTCAGCAAGTTGCGACCAATAACATTAATGTACCATGACTGATTCCTGTGATTGCCATCTAAGTACAAACGGAAACGTCATTGAATCAAGCGTTCCTACGAGACCTAAGAATCACGTATCCTTATGATGACAAGAGCCGAATTGAGCAAACAAGCGGTGGATTGCTCATAGACTCATATTTCTGGATTTTAGCAACGAGCAGTTCAAACAGTGGCGGGACAAGCGGAGAAACCGTCTCCTCTGGATCAGAGGTGATCCCGGCAAAGGCAAGACAATGCTTCTGTGCGGTATCATCGACGAACTAATTAGATCGACTGGGGATAATGCGAATATCTCCTTCTTTTTCTGCCAAGCTACCGATGTGCGAATCAATAGCGCTACGGCAGACCTCCGTGGCTTAGTATATTCACTGGTCAAACAGCAGCTATCTCTTCTCTCCCATATACGGAAGCGATACGACTAAGCGGGAAAGACTCTGTTTGAGGACATAAACGCGTGGAATGCCCTCTCAAAGATCTTCACCGACATCTTGAAAGATCTAACCTTACACAAGACTTGTCTATTGATCGATGCGTTAGACGAATACATAACAGGCCTCTCTTTCCTTTTAGACTTAGTTGTCTAGGAATCATCTACCTACTCGCGCGTGAAATGGATCGTTTCGAGCCGTAACTGGCCCGACATCGAAGAGCGTCTGGACGGTGTAACCCCGACACCACGGATCTTATTAGAGCTAAATGAGGTATCTGTATCCGAGGCTGTGAAGAAATTCATTCAGCATAAGGTTCACGAATTAGCAAAAGTCAAAAAATATGCAGATGAAGTTCGTGATATAGTCTACTATTACTTATCGTCGCGCTCGTAGGACACTTTCCTGTGGGTAGCCTTGGTTTGTCGAGATCTCAATAGAACATCGCGGTGGTATATCCTTAAGAAACTCTAGGAGTTTCCTCCTGGACTAGACGCTTTATACAGTCGAATGATTGATCAGGTTCGAAACTCGGAGGATACTAAGCTCTGTAAGCGAATACTAGCTGTTATTTCAACTGTGTATCGGCCTATCACTCTTGACGAACTGACTATTATAGTTGAAATACCTAACGATCTTTCTGATAACTATGAGGCTTTATTAGAGATAATCGCAATTTGTGGCTTATTCTTGACCTTGCGAGAGAATATTATTATTTTTGTCCACTAGTCTGTAAAGGAATTTTTGGTCGGTAAGGCGCGAACCGAGGTATTTCCGGGAGACACAGAAGCCGAATATCTTAGAGTTTTCTCGCGATCTCTATAAATAATGTTTGAGACGCTTCGACGGAATATCTTCGATATTAATCTTACTAGGAATTTCGCTAAGGAATTTATATAACCGAGTCTGAATCCTTTAGCTGCCGGAAAATACGCGTGTATATATTAGGTTGACTACCTTCAAGAAGGTTAGTGTGATGAAGGTAAGGATAACAGCCTTAATGATAGAGGATACGTAGATAGTTTTTTGTAGCAAAAATATCTTCACTAGCTAGAGGCTCTCGGCTTTTTAGGAAACCTATAAGAAGGTATACTAGCTATGCTAAAGCTCGAGGACTTACTGCGGGTGAGTAACTATCTGAAGTCCGAATATATCTCAACTTCTAACTAGGCACTATTTAAAGGAAAAGGGAAAGTCACAGACGCTTCTAAGCCGAGCTCAAGATGCATCCCAATTTATTCGATACTACAGATACGGAATCGAAAGCAGTCCCCTTTAGGTATACAGTTCAGGGCTTATCTTTAGCCCGACTCAAAGTATCACGAGGGCATATTACCACAAAGAGAAATCAGATTGGATTTTGAACTTGCTAGTGGTAGGTGAGAGCTGGAATTCACGTCTCCAAACCGTTGAGGGGCATAGTGACTGGGTCTGGTCGATTATATGGTCGCCAGATGGAAGCCGACTTGCCTCAGCGTCAGATGATGCGACCGTAAGGATCTGGGATCCGGTCACCGGCCAGTGCACATCTATCCTAGAGGGGCATACGTCCTCGGTCGATTCGATTGCCTGGTCGCCAGATGGAAACCGACTTGCATCAGCGTCTTGGGATAAGACCGTCAGGATCTGGGATCCGGCCACTGGTCAGTGCACGTCTATCCTCGAGGGGCATAGTCGTGTGGTCCGGTCAATTGCATGGTCGCCAGATAAAAGCCGACTTGCCTCAGTGTCAGATGATGAGACCGTCAGGATTTGGGATCCGGCCACCGGCCAGTGCACATCTACCTTCGAGGGGCATAGTGAGTCGGTCATGTCGACTGCCTGGTCGCCAGATGGACGCCGACTCGCATCAGCCTCGGACAACACTATCAGGATCTGGGATCCGGCGACCGACCAGTGCACCTCCACTTTTGATATTCACTCCCCTCACATCCTCCAATTTAATAACACGACGCCCAACAACCTTCACACAAACGTTGGTACATTAGATCCAGGATTCACTGACTCTGTTACGTCTAGCCCACATTTCTTGACCATACCAAGGATATATGGGTATGGCTTAAGTAATGACTCTTCCTGGATAACCTATAATGGGTTCAACGTGTTGTGGTTGCCTGCAGAATATCGACCGTCTGATGCCCCTGTATTTGCTATATCTGCAACAACAGTGGCAATCGGTTGTTCATCAGGTCGTGTCATATTCATCGCGCTCTCGGAAAACAATACCCTATCAATGGTAGGAAAGGCATTTACGTCATTCTAAACCGACTTTTTTTTCCTCTTCCATCATATTCTCACCCGCCATTGAACGCTCTTGCGTAGCCTTCTTCAGTAGATAGATGCATTTATGCCGTTGGCCTTATAGGGTTTCTCGAACTCGGCTTGACCATACTCAATAAGACTCTCTTTCCTGACCCCACTCCCAAGGCCTTAGCGCATGTAAATTATTGGACAGGCCACATTTAAGTGAGGGCCTTGTGTCACAATGTGGCAGCTACGGAGTACTTGGAAGATTGGCCAATTCAGGGCAACGGAATCAAAAGAAGAGATCGATGGAATCGAATGATTGATTGATTGGAAACATGAATTGGGGGCTTCATGGGGGTTGAAATACCCATGAGCTTTACAGTAGAACGGGGATTCTCGGATGTTACAAAACCGGGATGCCCAAAAGATAGGAAAGACAACAAGACGAATACATCTAACAACAGCGAACGCCACCAATTGAGAACGAAGCAGGAGAGATACCGGGGATAGAGATACAGAGAAGACAGCAGGCTAATGTGAGGGCAAATTGAGAGATATATCGTGGGACTGAGGGCTCGGAGGGCGTTTTGGTACGGTTTTTGGGCTGATTGTATATGTCAATACGCCGTTTTCCTATGTATTTACTGTTTCATGCGCGGGTCCAGCGTTCGGATCACTCTTGCTTCCGCTGGAGGGAGCGCCTGTATAGCCATTACGCCACTAGTTAGGCTGCAACAGGTTAATAGAGGGGTGATTGATTGATTGATTGATTCTTGATTATAAGGCTGGTCATCTCTATCGAGATTAGGAGGCAAAAAATTCGATTTTGGTTACATGGCAGATATCCTTCGACTATATTCGACGAATAAGACCGTCGGCGGCTGATTTGCTCTCTCTAATAAGCTTTTTTGACCGACAGGGAATCTCAGCGGATCTTCTCCGAGGTCAATGCGAGATCAAACCCGAGGATTCGAGGTCGGAGGAGATTACCTTAGAACACAGTGACGATGATACGGACGACACGTCTGGATCCAAGACGGATTGTGATTTTGAGGATGATGTGACAATATTAAGAGACTTTTCATTTATTTCTATCAATACGGACAACACAATGTTCACAATGCATCGGCTGCTGCAACTTACTGTGCCTGTCTGGCTGAAAAATGTTGAACAGCTGGAGCGATGGAAGGAGCAATTTATCATGATCCTATGGCAAATGTTTCCGATAGGTGAATATGAAAAGAGGGTACAGTGCCAGTCGCTCTTTCCACATGTGAAATCAGCTATGTCACAACGGCCAGATTCACAAGACTCTCTGCAAAAGTGGGCTACGCTGCTTTATAAGGGAGCATGGTATGCGTAGGAAAGCGGCAATATCGTAGAATCGAGGGATATGGCATTCAAGTCGTGGAGGCAGTGAGTATTGATATTTGGCTCGGAGGGCGAACAGACCCTCGATAGTACTACGATGCTAGCGCACGTATACCTACGCGATGGGCGGCTTGAAGAGGCGGAGCAACTCTACGTGCAGGTAGGTTATGGAGACTCGCAAGATGAAACTCGGCGCTGACCACCCTGACACGCTGACGAGTATGAACAATCTGGCGTCAACGTATATGGCGCAGTGGCGGTGGGAAGACAGCATGGCCTGTCCAGACTTCCGCCGCTCGTCTTGCCATCGGAAAATCCCCCTCGATCTCTCTATAGCTACCGTTGATGTCTGTCAGGTAAGTCAAGCACGTTCTCGTGAGGGACATGCTGGCAGTTGTAATGTCGAACGGATCCTCTCTGACAAGGTACTCTTTGACGGAAAAGTGGGCAAGATGTAGCTCTTATCGGTGGCGTGAACGACTGTCACTAGGCCAGGACAGTAGTCTGAAACATCAGTCTCGCAAAATAGTCGACGCTTAATGTCAAACCCACGCGACTCGTTTTCGATCTGCGTGGCTATTACCTCTTTAGCCTCGGCTAGCTTGAGAGGTCGCTTAGAGTGGACTAGGAATTGTAGGAGGCGTATCGCGTCGTTTTTTTAGCTCCGCCGGTATGCTTGCAATCATGTGTCGGTATGTCTCATTCAGATTCCGCGGCAAAGATGCAAGAGTCTCCTCCATAGCTGCCTCGTGACGACATCGAGCCAGGCTGTCAAATTGACAGAACGCCCACCTGAACCTAAGCAGAGCGCCGAATGCCACGACTGGAAAACCGGGGTTTCTAGGAGCCACGCGCCTGTCCCCTTGTGGCGGAGCGTCCTCGCGTGGTTAGCGTTTGTAGACGGATCCGTGGGACAAAGCCAGCGCATGATCTTATCGGTAAGAAGGTTAGCCCTGATAAAGTCAGTTGCCGCTTTCGTTGCGACTGTCTCTGCTGCACGCTATCGATCTGTTGTTGAACTACTCGCAGTTAGGACGTATTCCAAGTTCAAATATTATTCCGTCTCGTGTACCTGCTGGTCTAGCCCTAGTTAATGAAACAAGAACTAACCGAACTGAAGCACTTCTAGTACCCTCTTGGTCACATGGACCTCCGCGGCCGGCACGTACGCCAGGAGCTCCTTAGTATACGCAGCGGCGGTGGCCGAGGCGTAGCGTTGCTATCTATCGTTCTTGTGAGAATCGGCGTAGTCGCAGATCCCCCGGATCACAAGACAAGGAAAGGGGTTCATCAGGCCGGCCGCTTCTATCTTAAAGCAGATGCAATCCTCGCCGAGATTAGCAATAATCCGATCGCGCACAGTGGCGTCTCTGACAAGTGCGTTGTCGGATGCGATAGTCCCGTAGTGTCTCGAGGGTCGCGTTGAATCTCGTTAGCCGTGTCACAGCCCCGATAGTCCGGGCCGGGGACGTAGCTGCACGAAGCCTTAAGATGCGGTCGTTGTCGAAGCCCTGGTAGGCATAGCCAGGATTTTGCTTGGATCTCTTGTTTATCTTCGGGTTCTTCTCTAGTATCTCTTGAATGAAGCAGGGAATCTTAGAGTCTTTCCGCTCGTGATCGGCCTGGATACTGGTAAGCGCATTAAGGAGGACCGCTAGAGGCCGCCCGAGGAAGCCTTTACGCTCTCGCTTGTCACTATAGTTTGCCTTAATCATGTCGTACTGGCAGACGCCGCCCGTCGTCCTACCAGGTTGGCTTACGACAACGTCGCCGAGCCGGATATCGCGGCCCTCGTCAGGTCGAGCGATGCCGCTGCCTATGCCGACCAAAAGATCAACACGGATGGATAGTAGAGAGGCAAGCAGGCTTAAGGTGGTGGTCGCAGCCGAGGTGGTTCCGTAGACTCCGGGGACCAGAGAGGCAATAACGATGTTGTGCTCTCCTACGCGACCCTATGTACAAACGTTCGCGTCGGTTTGGTGTCTAATGAAGCTGGTTGGAGCTGGATGTTGCTTATCGAGTATAGCTTCTGCAGCGGCCCGCTTAATAGGAAGAGCAGTGATCCAGGCGACCGTATAGGAGTCGGGGCTGTTAAGAGCGTTGCGGGATGCCATAGTGTAGAGGAAAGCGCACAAGGCCGTCAGATAGGCGGGTAGAAAGAGGTTCGCCGACGTCGACGAGGGAGCTAGGGTTGATTAACACGGAGAGGAGGAGACGTGACTACGGCAGACTTATCACCGTCAGTCGAAGAGCGCGGCCTGCTTAGTTACTATACAGGACGAGCGCTATCACCTAGTGGCCTCCAGCTAAATTCAAGGTTATTGTATCCCCCTGTGGGAAGACGAAGGCAAGCTGAAAAGGACAAGGTCGGCACGTTTGGGGCCGTGCCGCTGTGGGCGCTAGTATGCAGCACCCTCTAGCTGGCTGGACGCTATGATTGGGTGTGATTCGTTGGGTAGTCAAAGCCAATAAGCTGTATCCCGCTTTGCCTGGCGACGTTGAGAACCTGCTGGTGCTTGTCATGGGGAACGAGGGTTTGGCGAGGAGTGAGCCCGATCCTTTGGTGGACAGGAACAACATTCTGATGCCTTGGCGAGCGCTCTTTGTTTTAACCTCGCGATATTTGACTTTGTCAGCTTCTCGCAGCTTTGAACCTTTAAACATGGAGGACGAAAAATATCTGCTTCTGGGGGATTTGGGTCGAGTTCCATGAGCTCAGGCGTACCGGGGAGCGTACGGCAGCGTTCCAGGAGGCGGTTCCTGTGTTCCTAGAGACGAACTAGTACCGCAATTTCAAACCGCCAATCACTCGTGTCTAATCAGCTTCCTGTAGAACCACAAACTCCCTACTATTATGTGACTGAGGACCTGCTCGGGGTTCAAGGAAAATAAAAGAGCTAAGTGTAGAAAAATCGATTAAATTGCCTAGATCGAAGGGCGACTATATTGGGCTAAGCAGCGATATCTAATTTTGTGCTACCAAGGAAAATTGTGACAGGCTAGAGCCCCGGCAGTAAACTATGTGCTATGGCCTTTTGGATACCTCCTTTTGCAGGAGGATTTTAAGAGGTTCTTGAGGATTCTGTCAAGGAACTGCACCGGCACTATTAAGGACCAGGACCGATTCTGCCCGGTCTTCTTTTGGTGTTCATCTTCTTATCATCAAGATTATTGTAAACTGTATGTGGCCTAGTACAATTGAATCAATTCTAGTAAAGCCCTTCGCGAAATTACAGACCGACCTAGCTGTAGACTAGTGTATGTATAACTAAATCAAATCCAAAGTATCCAAGGAGTAGAGTAACTAAGAACGAATAAGAAAATGGGACAGTAAGTTAGGCATAGAAGAGACTGCAAAAAAAGCGGAAACAGAAGCGGCAGCCAAACCCACAAGATGAAGGCAAAGGCAGACTAAGATTTCAAGAAGAATCAAGCCACACCCAGTCACAGACTAAGAAAGGCACACCCCGCGACATGTGAATGTCATGAATTGTGAAGCGAACAACAGGATAACTCCTTGTCCCAAACCTTACAAATCAATGGCTGGCTTCATCTTTTTTCTTGCCTTTTCCTTGGTTCTTTGATCCGGCATCGGCACCAGCGCCACTGAAAAAAGATTGAATGCTTTCATCTGACATATTACCCAATGCTTGAAGTGAATTATCACCTGACTTGATGCGTTTGGCGGATATAAGATCGTCGAGAGTAGTGACAATGGCTTGTCGGCTATTATCACCTGTGGTGACATCTTCAAAGTAGTGAGTTCGTAGTTGCCTTGCTTCTTCTTCTTCAATCCGCTTGCAAAAATTGAGCAGCGTTTCTGTGCCACTTAATTCTTCTCGAAAAGTTTGCTCCTCGGATTCTTGCTCGTTGTTTAAGTAAGGCAGATAGCGCTGTTGTCCTTGAACATTTCGATCGACTCCATATAGATGCTGCAACAAACGTAACTTCCAGCTCATAATTTCCTTGCAAGTAGAATTGAGTCCCTCCGCATTGATCAACCATGAAACATTATGGTTACGGGAGGACGATGCTCTATCAACGAGTCTGGAAGGATTGGTCACTTCACCCACTAAAGTCGGTCGCGACCGGTCGACCAGAGAGAGGAATTGTTCACAGATTTCGAGGCTCTTCTGTGTACTACTCTTCTCGTCCTCCATTAGTTGGAGCTCAACTGGGTCGAGACCAGCTGTCGCGGGGCCTTGAGCACACGCGATTTGTAGCTTCGCTTGAATATCTTGCAAGTGATTTTCCAGATCACATTTTGTATTTTCGATAAGGTTTTTATATTCCTCCAAAACACCTCTTGTAGTCTTTGTGGTGCGTCTGTTGAAAAGATGTTAGGCCAGCGAAGAGAAAGAAGACAAAAACTTACAAATTTGCATATGCGAGTGCAATAGAAATAGTTGACTTATAACTAGACAACATGTCCTTGAAATTGGTGATGTCCCCACCCATGTACCTCAACCTTAGCCAGTCTCTTTTGCTGTTCTGCTCCTGGGTGGAGTGCGACGTGCATTTAATGATCAAATCATTGAATTCACCACAGGCTTTATTGCATCGCTTAAGGGGCTGCTCAAGCACTGTGAGATCGACTTCAACATCGTAAATTGATTCACCTAGTGCTTGAAGAACACCCTGGAGAGCCTCTATCTCCTGACGAAGCTCACGAATCACCTTGTCTCTGGATTGGAGGCTCTGAACAGTCTGATAGAGAGTGATAGAAGATTGAAGGGCCAGAGTCACTAGGGATGTGATAGCACTTAGGGTACCGACCACTTCCGCCATAGCGAATTATGCAAATCGTGCAATTCTCGGTTGTGAGGCGTGAAACGAGGAACTAAAGGTTGCGATGGTTCTCTAACTCTCGAGAAAAAGGTCGCGGATTTAAAAGGAAGACCGGAGAGCACTGGTGGGGCTTCCGAAACACTTACCGCCCCAAGATAGCGCGCGGCTAGCATCTCACTGAATTTCCTGAATTAGCTATCACATGACTCACTTCGACTAATGCCTCAACTCACCCAGCGCTTGGAGTGTTTGGATCGATTCATTGGGCTAAGTGTACTAAAATTAGTGGACTGGAACAGCATTCTGACGCTGTGGCGCGCATCCTTTTTGTTTTGAAGCTCGACGTTGTCAGTAAAACGCATTTCTTGCACCAAAGTTGGACCTTTAAACATGAAGAGCGCTTACGTCAACCTAAGTTCCCACGATCCCCCCCCCCCCCCAAAAGACTTGGATCTAAAGTGCATTTCCAAGATTGGAGTTGTTTTTTGAGACTTGTTTGGAAGCATGAGCACGGAGAGTCAAGAGGAGAGGGGTTCTGTTCCCTTAAGTAATATGATGCTTGCATGAGGAAGTCGTGGTTCGCCAGGGGGCTGTTCGAAATAGCTTTCTTCGGGGTCGCTGTTTTGAACTGCTAGAATTTAGTCATGAGACCAGTACCGCTCTACGGGCAACCAATTGTAACGGAATGCCAAGCTAGGCTTCCTGTGGGCGGTTTGGATCCAGTCCAAGCAAGTAGTAAATTGTAGGGATTTTACTACGTACAATCGGCGAATCGTGGCTCAAAGGTAGTCCCAGAGGCGCAATTCTGAACCGCCAACAAGTGTCCGGCTAATGAGCGCACAGTACCCAGCCTAAACCACTAATTCAATCGGTTGTTCCGAGCCGGGATAAAGTACTTTACTTTTTATACAGTATCTAGCTATCCGAGAGGCTCTAAATTATAAAACTATTCGGTCTTGTAACATTCGAATCTTGTTTCCACCCTTCGAGCAGGATTCCACTACCTACCTATCCCTATCTTCAGGAGCAGCCCAGGCCTCTAGTATAGACTTAAACAATAGTGATGCGCCCTAACGCTAATTAATTACACGCATCCTTTGTGAGTATAGTGGCTTCAGGAATTAATCAAAATTTGCAAAGTATTTAGTCCTAGGGGCTTTGTGATTGGTAGTAGTAGTATGAGTAGTGCCTAATTCCAGGAGCTCAGACGTGTCGGGGAGCCTATAGCAGCGTTCCTCGGGGCAGTTCTTGTATTCCTAGAGACGAACTAACCAGTCTCTAGGATCCCTGATTTTATGCCCTACAGCGGTGTGTTCTAAACCTAGTACTTAGTATTTTGTCTTCAAAACGTATTTCTTACATAAGAGTTGAGCCTCGAACATAGATACATATTCCTATAGCTACTTTCTAGGTTTGGACTGCCGCTCTAGAAAATACAGAACCGCAGGTTGTATGGTTTGGTACGAACAGGAACCGCGGCTCGGCAGGTTGTTACAGATTCGCGATTCTGAACCGCTAACTAGCTGTTCGACTAATAGACACACAGTATTCGCCTCCAGCCGCTATATTCAATTGGTGGTTCCGTACCGTAAGTGGTGCATTGTCTTATGTGCTTCTCCTCGTTATACAAATTTAAAGTCCTCTCTTAGCGGTGCATACAAAATTAAGGCATATTGCCAGGAAAAATTCCGCTGGTAGAAATCATCGGTGTCTTGATACCGATCTCTCCTCTAGTCTATTTTCCGGTATGAAAGACCCAAGACCCTCGTTCCTAAATAACGAACTTGTCTGGCTTTCCTTATTCTTAATAGAACATCACGGGCCTATAAGGTAGACACTGCTTCTCGTAGATAAAATAGGGCAAATGGTGTATGTTTTTCGGCCGTAGAAAATCGGGCTTAATACTATAGGAGAACCGAACGTAGAATAATATTACAGGATTAATTGATTCATATTCTAGGGCAGACAATGCAAAGCGATTAACCAAGCAAAATTAAATACGATTGCGCAGTGCTAATCTAACTTTCAACCCCAAAACTTGTTCTACGGGGATCAAATATTATTCTAAGAAAAAGGGGCAATTTTTTATGTCAGGAAATATGTAAAGATACTCTATAAGTCAGGATAGAGGCCTGTCAATCAGGTAGGAGAAAGGAATTAAGTCAATTGCTCCGAAAGGTCAAAGACTGTTTCTTGGGGAATATAAAACCTCTCCAATATATATCAATTTATATACAGTTATATCGCTTAAAACAGGAAGGAGATATATCCTTGGTAGGGGAATGAGAGCGGGGAAAACACAAGGCTTATATAACCTCTACACGTGCCTTGCAGGAGTCCGTACACGTACTAGCAGTGAAATCCTAGTGAACCTCTACCGAAAGCTTAGCGGCTTACTAGGGTCTTAGTAGCCTAAGGCACCGGTATTTGTGGATAACCGTATATCAGGTATATGGTAACAATTATCCTCCCTTTAAGGATCGCTTGCCCTTAAGCGAGGTAAACAGACGCGTAAACAATTATAAAGGGTAGTAAACAAAATATAGAAGGGGTATATAGGCTAAAAAGGGAAGTGTCAACATTAGAGGGTTACCTAGTTAGGGGGAAAATAAAGGAAACGCGTTTCTTTGTTATTATCACTAATATTATCCTCTTCCCCTCTTTATCCTCTTCCTCCTTACCCTCCTTTTATTATCTAATATTCGCCTGTTTTACTACCTCTTACCTACTAAATATGTATCGAAAACCTTTAAAATAGCTTACCGAAAGGCACCCTAGACTCGGGTAACCAATATAGTTCCCTAGAGACCGAAGTATTTTTAGTGTATATACTACCTACAGACTTTAGTTAAGAATTATAAGCCTAAGTAGGATATCTGTCAACATGTGTGTGTGTGTGCGTATCCCCGCAATAAGCGAGCGCATGCATGCATGCGCGCGCTAATGCAATCGGATGCATAAATCTGTATCCCTATACACCGCTTCATGATATACGATGCTGATTATCAACTACTGCATCAAATGGAAAAAGCAACGAGTTTCCTAACACTCTCGTATGCCCCCATGTTATTTCGGATTCTCATCAGTCTTTTCCTGTGACATTCTGCTATGTACCCAAAGTTATAAATACTGCCTGTTTCCCTAGTTAAATTGAATAAGTTTGACAACAATGTCATAAGTTTGACACTATTTTCACTCACGAATAGAGCTCAAGGCAATTCTGATTAAACTGTGTTGACCTTCCACTGTTCAACCTGTTCGCTGCCGACCCACCTCTATTGCACTTTCGTCACTCTTCCATAATCGTGGTATTCGATTGCGCCTCTAAGCACACCCCCTAGGGTATATGCACACGGCGTAAATCCGACAGATTTTAACTAAATTAGCGTTCTACGTAAATAGCCTTACCCCTAGGTTATTTGTTAAGAGATTGCTAAGGCCTTAGTTAACCTTTACTGGTGTTTTAATAACGCTAAGTAGGCTTCTTATAAGGAGTACTCTTAGACTAGTAAGACGAGAATTAATAAGGTACGTTTTATAATTATATATTTTAGTACTAGTTAACTAGAGTTTTAGTAGGTAAACGCAGACTTAATTAACGTAGCTATCGCTACCTGTCGCGCTAATCTTTCCTATATCCTTCCCCCCTAAGAGTAAAAAGGTATTTAAGTAGAAGAAGTATCGCGCCTAGATACTTTTACGCCTATTACCCGGAGATAATAGTTTCGTAGCCTAGTTATATAGTAAGCTAGCCTTTGTTAATACTATCTCGGTAGTAGTTCGTAATAATGAAAACCTTCCTTGATAAGATCCGGATAACGGATCTTGGAGATTCGACAGACTACGATGCAATCGTTTCACACTCGTAGGCTACCCGCTACGTGGCCGAATTCATGCTTCAAACAGGCCTACTGGGACAGTTCCGGCACGTCGAAATCGAGCCAGAGCCCCCGCAGGGCGAAGGAAACGATCCGCCAGGATGATCTGGCGACGGCACAGGGGGTGAAGACGCTGGGTAGGAGGAACGCTAAACCTATGGCCAATCGAGAGGTCGTAGAAGAATACATCCAACATTAACAACGAACGCCACCAATCGAGAACGAAGCAGGAGAGATACCGGGGATGGAGGTGCAGAGGAAGCGGCAGGCCAGTGTGAGGGCGAATTGAGAGATATATCGTGGGACTAAGGGCTTAGAGGGCGTTTGGATACTGTTTGGACTGGTTTTTGGGCTGATTTCTATGGCAATACAGTGGCGCCGCAAAAGTCTGTGACCCCCCAAAGTATCTTTCTTCACCGCCTCCTTACAAGGGACATACCGCCCATCAATACTAGTTTTTGAGTGGTGCAGATGCTAGTTGCCAGCAGAATATTAGCGCGATACTTTAGGGGGTCACAGACTTTTGCGGCGCCACTGTACGCCGTTTTCCTTTGTATTTACTGTTTCATGCACGGGTCTGGCGTTCGGATCACTCTTGCTTCCGCCGGAGGGAGCGCCTGCATAGCCATTACGCCACTAGTTAGGCTGCAACAGGCTAATAGAGTGTTGATTGATTGATTGATTGATTGATACTTGAGTCACCAGCCGGATGCTACATTATTCTAAGAATGAAAAATAGTAAACTTATAAGTTAACTTGAGCATCTCTTGATGAGGGAGATAGTGAATTTGTTTTACATAAGAAATATGAATTGGTTTGAAATTACCAGCTAGCATGAGCACACCCTGGAGCAAGATTGAATCAATTAACACCAGGACTAACGGTTTCTTAGACCATCTAGACACCGCTAAAAGAGGGGTAGTAATAATTTTTCACTCGTTCCCCGGTTCAAACAATGATAAGGCACTAGAGAAAATACCTTTCAAGACTTATTTCAAACGGGTTTGCATCATTGCAACATGGTTTGGAGAAGGGGCCGGCTTCCCCACTACGGGCTTCCACGATGTTCCCCGCACATGATGCGTTCATTCTGCGTCTCTTAAGGTTATCGACTTTTCATTGGTCGAACTGGCTTTCTAGCTATATTAACACATTCCCGGAGAGGAATGGTCACAAGAACATATCTGATTAGGATAGATGACGTCATAGGTAGACTTGTGGTAGGACAAACATATAGAGAGAGGCTCTCCCTTTGGAAAGATTCCATTGCTCGGATCAGTTTTTACTATCCATTTGAATATATTGGAAACATTTCACAATGTCGGACTTCTTCCGCAGAGCATCTGACGCGCTACAGCATCGCCAGCGTCAAGGCTCTACTGACTCAATGGATGCACCCCAGTCTCCTGACGCAGCAAAGTATCCTGAACAAGACAAGATCAATCAGAAGGTTGAGCCTAGCCAATCTGACTCTCGCCCTAACGAGGTGGTAGCTGGTAAAGCAGCTGGTATGATTCAATGTCCTCGGGCTAGGTCCGGAACATACTCAAGTCGTATAGGCAATGAAGCTCATCCGAAACAACACCGCTATTGGGTCTGGGGACACCACCAGGGAAATAAACCCCTGGAAAAGCAGCAATCCAACCAGGACCAGAAGGATGATACAGATTGGGTCATTGGCTCGTAATGGCATGACTGCTTTCACCGGAGCGGTCGACGTCAGGTCCGAATGAAATAGGGTGACTTGATGCAAAAAATCGGGTTTGGCGAAAAATGAGGGTTAACTTGACAAGGAAGTACGTCTTGGGGATCTATTTACTGCCAACAGAATGGGTGGCTCGGAACTTTGGGTCTTCAGCTTTTCTTGATAGTGCCACAACGCTCGTCGCCGTCTATTAGTCTTACCGGACGAGTGGCCAAGAAGACCTTAACCTTTGGGGCGATGGTACTGTGGAAATTTGATCGGAATCTTTCGCGCTGTTCTAAATTGCCCTGGCGCTCGGGGACTGCCTTACTCTAAAGCATCACAACAATATTGCTAATTATGAATATATGGAGCTATAATCCTTGAAACCAATTTGCCTTGTTAGGAGAGCTTTGGGGATGAATGCACTGTTTCTTACCTGATATAGCCTAGAATTATGTATCTGTCAACCAAACCTTGCCCACAGACGTAGACTCATCAATCGTGGTTTAGGATTGTCCTAACCATCAATGTTCTAGTTTATAGAGATATACATCTTGTACAACTGTATTAACCGCGCATCTGAGCCATTACTATTTGGACGGAGTAAAAATATTATCGGAACAAACTACGTCTGACGATATGAAGTAAAAGCCTCCTCCTATATTATCTTAATCACCCAACTCGAGCTATCTCATCACACAATTCGTACTAGCCGCGACTCGTCTATTTAGGTACAGTGTGAGTCCGTTAGCTACTGTTTCCAATATATGGCGTCCTAAAGTACAGATCACCAGTAATCTAGTCAAATTTCATCTTCAAGATGCTAGACATGCCTGGTTTTACCCCGCAACTCAAGATCTGCTTATTGAGGATATAAGTACCTAGTCTGTTTGTTAGGCTTACATAGAGAGGCGTAACGGAACTTAATGCAGATCGCATCCCAGGTGGAGAGATCTAGCTCCAGAAGAGTTCCTCTGTCAGAGGTTCCCGCACAATATACTTCATGTAACCACTAGGAACGAGTTTTTCTTATTCTTGTACTCCTTCCGAATAACTAAGCAAACGAGAATCAGTGCAACAGCTTTGACTCATTAAATTTCTAAATAACTCTAGTTCCCCACACACTTCAGGAGGGATGAGTTGTTAAGCGAGTGTGGCGGGATCAGCGTCCTCCGTTCCAGTAACATGAATCTGGTAATAGATTTGCATAAAAGCTTTCTGTTTTGGGTTCTGTATCATGTATAGAAACTTGCCAACCATCCTCGGCTTCTTCCTTCATCAGAAAATCTATGCATTAATTATCCTTATTGTACTAACTATGTTTCTGCAATTAGTAATTCGATCATTATTGATGCTTCGTGTTACGCTCAAGCACGAGAGTGATATTAATCAATCAACACGGTAGCATTTGACCAAAATGATTAAGCATGAGAGAAGGAAAGAAGGGAAGATGGCGAAACAGCTATCTAAATAGTAGTTGGAAGCCTTAGGCACTGGGCATCAACATCAAGCATCAAACACCATACATGTGGATCGTAACACTTCTTGTATACCTAGTATCCTGTGTAATTTTAATAATGACCTGACACCTTGACTATCTTTATCTTTTCTACATTTCTTTCTTCATGTCTTTCTACATTTCCTTTCAGGTTATCAGTAATGATTCCGAGACATGGAACAACACTTGGTGGAAGTAAGCAACGCTAGGCTTCGTAGAAAAATTACACGGCCTGGTTGAGGCCGTAGAATTCTTCGTGGTCCGTAAATCTAAACAATAAAGGGAACCAAAAAAGGGACCGGCAACATGTTTTTCGACATGTCTTTCGAACTAGACTAATTGATCTTAAGGCAAAGTGGTAGTATAGCAGGGGCAGGAAACTAGGATAGGCATAGGCCCTACTTACACGGCTATGGTAACCAAAGATCTCTCAACCCCGCGAAGACTCATACGTATGGGTTGAATCACCTCTATCGCTAAGCTTGAACCTAATCTAGGGTTTTAGACCACGTCAGGGCCCCAAAGCCCAGCGTGGTCAGAAAGGGCGCCAGCGCTAGATTCCTGACCACGCTCAGCTAATATGTGGCCACGCCCAGCAACATTTTTACATAGGTAGAACAAGGCAGCTTTGAAGGATACCCAGTTTCAATCAACGAGATAGACTTGGGTGAGCAAAAGAAAAAATAGCTACGAATTACAACATAAGAGTGTAGTGCCAAGCTTTACAAAATAATGAGGGCGATTTATATTATTGTATAGTAATCCCGATCAGGCATGGTGCTGTTTGGATTGACCTTGGTATCATGTTCTTCGTGTGCAAACTAACCTTGCCCTCTTACATCTCTCAATAAGATTGTGTGTCGATCATCAGGCTATGAGGGATGGCTGTGTAAATTGGGTTTCATGGTGTATTAGGACGCTGTGGGTTTACTATGTCGCATCCAAATAAGTAAACATAGCCGACTGAGCGTTCATCCGTAACACGTTCTCCCTTTATAATGGCCCTCTTGAGAACAAGATTTTCTGTTCCTTGACTTAAAAAAATTCACCATAAGCAACAAACCTGAGCGCGTCCCCCTTAGATTGCGATCGTATCGAACTATATAGCACACGGCCGGCGGCAGTGCCACTTTCAGAAATGTTTCGCAAAGCATTCAGCGGTACCCTTAGTGTAAGTTATCAACTTTGCGACTCGACGTGCTACGTGTTGATCATCTCGGCGGCCGGAGGCGGGCAAGTGTACGACCTGGAAGACGACATAGTTTGTACCCAAGAACAGAAGTAGTGTGGCGATGAAGTCGACAGAAATGGTAATTCTGTGTCGAGAGAAAACCTTCAGCGTATAGCTAATGAGAACGAGACAGAAGTCCGACTTTAAACGTGCTATGAAAATGAGGAGAGTGCTAGCGGCGCGTGCCTATTTGCTCAATTTGGCTTGGCATGAAAGACGTCGAATCCAAGAGTCGCTATTGATGACTTATATTTGATTGGTGCTACATAGACGTGTAGCCATTTGCGAGTGAGTAAAATAGATGAGTGCAAAAATCAGATTACTGAGGCTGTCAGGTAGGTGGCTAAACCTTACCCGACTGCAAATCCGAGTAGAAGCTGAAGGGGCAACCCGGTGACGGTTGATTAATTAGGCAAAACACAAGAGGACCAATGTAGGATGCGAGTACCATAAGCTCATTAGCTTTCATTTCTAGTTGGTGCTAGTGGTTGCCATCCTCCAGTGGAGTTCGCTTTGATAGCATATAGGATAAAGTATCCTAGAAATTTGGATAGCACGGGAACTGGTGGCTTTACCGTAAGACTCGTAGAAATTGATCATGGCGTAGAAGTTTTGCAATGATTTGCCTCTTTTTGGCAGTTTAAATACTTTTATTATAGTAATCATAGGGAGTTTCCAGGATACGAAGATTACCATTTGCCGCTTAATGATATTGTATCGCAGTTCAAAGAAAAGAATAGGAAGACTTCCACGATAGGATAATACCCACGCAGTCGATACTGCGCATCAGTCTTTGCGCTATCGATCCAGTTATACTCGAAGTACCACTTTTGAACGATGATAAAAGGCGTTCTATGTGGGGATATCGATAGATTTATAAGCTAAATGTGCATCTCCTTCGTGATCGAAATCAGAGAAGTCTAGCCATGGAGGGTGATAAATGTGAAAACCATTTTTCTCATAAGCACTTGATCGCGATGGTAACTGCCTTCTCATAGACATCCATCGTGAGCACAAACATCCACCGTGAGCACAAATACACCCTGATTTCTCGATCAGACAAGAAATCGAGACCGATTAGTAGTAGAACTATCCTAATTCAAACACTCTTGAATACTCCTTTCCAAGCCTCTGTATCATTTACTTGAACTATGACTTGATACTGTAGAACTGTACTAGATTAACCAACCCGGCAAACAGGTTACAACAATGTCCCGTCTGCAGACAGGCTTATTAGATGATTCTGTAAGAATTGTATGCCGATATCTAACAATCAAGTGCTCTCACACCGAGGTAGTTAGCGTTAATGAATCACTAAATCTCACAACTCAGTTGCAAAATCTAGGATAGAAGAATGACACAATAGCACCTCAGCGACAAAAATAAGCCGTGGAAAAGAAGGAGAGATCCCGAAAGAGCGTGATGGCCTCGAATTAGTGTGAACCAGTGCATCATACTTAAGTACAGGATTTTGTCGACAGGATGTGTCTACTTACCAGGTGAGCTTAATCTCGATTCCTGCCGATCTAATAGTGGTATACTCCTTCTTACCTGTGTGGTCTGGCCAACTTTGTTGACATGGTAAATTCTCATTTTTTCCAGTTAAATATGCTCTGAACCCATTTCACAGTTTTCTAAAATTGGATCTTGTGGGATATATGTCCATGAACGCAGCCTGTAAGAGTACTTACGTAGCCGTAAGCTCTCGAATGACTTCCAACCCCACATTGTGGAATCTCAAGCCGAGAACGCTAACCTGACTGGCCAACGTGCCATGTTAGATTAAGGCACCAAGCCATTTCAAAATGAGCACTACGATCAATATGCGGGGGTCATGAAAAGAACAAAGGCGGTTGGTAATCTCGAGCGTATGGCCTGGTGGGCCAGAGAGAAAGCTTGGCTTAGTTACTAGGTGGCGTCCTTACATCGGGTATGGAACAACTGATCGTCGCTTAAAATTAAGGACGCCGAGGGTTGACCACTTAAGTACCGAATGCAGCACAGCATACTCAAGAAAAAAAGTCGAATCGTTGCAAACTAATTTGAATTTTTGGCTGTCCTGGTTTGACTGGTCACCTACCGGGACAACCGAACCCCCATGCGGGTGCTGCAAAATCTGTCATACATGTCATGAACGTTTTTTGTTTTCCTATGATCAGAAGACAACAATTGCCATGGTTGACCAGTATTTGACAACCCCTTCAAGATCAAAACACCCTTAAACAGTCTCAAGGACGGTCTCCTTGAACTCGCGCTCCACCTTCTGGCCCTTGTCATCGGTAGCAGACTCGCCGTGCAGGGCAAGCAGAGCACCCAGGTCGAACTTGGGGGACTTGAGGAGCTTGACCTTGCGGATGTGGACCTGTAGACATGAGATAATTAGCAATTGAAACAGACACCAAGCGCAATATGTTCGACCAAGAACTGCCCGATAGAAGGTACTTACGTTCTGCAGGGGGTAGATGCCCTGGGTGGACTTCTCAATCTCGCGGCCAATGACCTCGGGGATGAGCTTGTGGGTGAGCTGAGACAGAGTGCAGCTGGCGGCCTCGCGCTGAATGATCTCGGTCATCTTCTTGCGGATGGCACGGATTTGAGACGAGCGGGCGTAGGTGGTCTTCTTGATCTGGTTGGGGCGTCTCTTGGTGAAGGCAATGGCGAACAGGCGGAGGAGGTAGTCGTCAGTGGTCTTCACGGTGATGTTGGCCTCGATCAGAGACTGCCACTTGCGGACCAGGGAGCGCAGCTTGTCGGTGGTGAAGTCCAGACCGTGGAAGTTGGTCAGGCAGTTCTTGCCCTGGATCTCGTCGACGCGGAGCTTGACCTTGCGGAAGGCGTGGTCCTCATCGTTCTGGAGGTCGGCGAGGGAGACCTCGAAGATACGGCCCTTGAGGGAGTCGTTGGCATTCTTCAGACCGCTGGTGCGGTTGACCAGAGTCTTGCCGACACTTCATTGAAAAAAAAAAAACCATTAGCAAACCATGTCCATACCGGAGCAAATGTCGAGAGAGAATGGCAAGGGAAAATCCTACTCGCGGGTCTGGAAGGTCGAGGGGGCCTGGAGAGGGGAAACGGTCAGCGGTGTCACGCGAATCGAAGTCGTTGATGGACTGGACCAACCTTGACAGAGTACTCGTCCTTGCGGGTGAAGGGGTCAACGGTTCTCTTCTTGATACCCTTCTTGCCCTTCGACAGGCGCTTGTTCCTAAAAGGCGTGACGGGTTAGCCCAGTCGTACGACGTCGATAATCCGACATGAGGATCGAGAGAGAGATGGATGAAATATCCAGGGCCAAAGTGAAGGAGAACGATGCTGATGAGCATTGGGGAAGAAAGCGCATACTTTCCAACAGCCATGTTTGCGAGTCGGGTCTATCTGAGTGTTGTAAAAAAGACAGACGAAGGGTATCGCACCACGGCGCTCGGAGGGTTTCGAGATTCACGCTGCACTAGTCGACGGGAGGGTTGGAAAACCAAAACCCACAGAAAATTCGGCTAAGCGAGCCAACGCGGGCCCTACTGCTGACATAATGGCCATCCACGTGATACACACTGGGCCCTCTCCAGCCCTGCTTACCCTGCTTATCTAATCCCAATTCCGTCACTTCGTAGGTCACGTGCTTTTATCGATTCCATCACCAAGTCAAACGAGCAGTCCAAGTATAGAAGGATAGTTCATCACTGGCGCACCTGTGATCGTAAGCCAATACATGTAACGACAATTTAGAACTGGTTCTTTTGCTCTATGTCTATCCGTGGCCTGATCTTCAATTAAAAAATAATATCCCTGCATCAAGCCTCTCGTTAGAACAATAATACCTAGGGAAGCACCTCCATCATCCGGAATTGGTCACCATACACAGCATACATGGTGTGAGCATGTCGAGCTCCCGATCTCCTAACATTGTGGAATCGCACCCCAATGGAACCTCTTGACTCTCTCTACGACATATGTAAATACTTGATTATGATATCCCACAAATGATTTTAGATAAACTCTTCCTCACCCTACTACTACTACAACTACTCTATCTGAAGTATTTTGCTACTGTTCATGGGGCTGCGGAAGACCCATTCTTCCGCCTTCCCAATCTCCGCACGAGCCACCCCCTCACTGCAAGGCTCTCCGCGGACGCAATCCATTCTTTTCGCGACTCTAATCCCTTCGAGCCCCCCGCTCTCAAATATCCATCTATCCACGCCAGGATTATGGTAAGTTTCGCTATATCAGGCTCTAGGTTGCTGCTACCCGCTGCTACCTGCTGCTTGGGCTATACTCGCTCCAATCTCACACTCTTTTCTCCACCAAGGGTCTCAAAATCGCGGATGCTAATATCCATTTGCCTCACAGGGAAAACGCAAGAAGTCAAGCCGCACGCCCCAAGGGCCCCGAAAGGTGCGAGACACGTCCTACACTCTTACTCTCTTCTTTCCTCGGCGAGCACAGAATCTAATTCACCAAATATAGCGGGAACCCCTTGCAACCACATTCGCCTGTCTCTTCTGCAACCACGAGAACTCGGTCATCGTCAAACTCGACAAGAAGCTGGGCTTGGGTGACCTCTCCTGTAAGGTCTGCGGCCAGAAGTTCCAGACCGGCATCAACTGTGAGTTGGCATTCTCTTCCGCATCCCGGTTACCTTCTAACGGCTCCTTACAATTTGATCAGATCTGTCTGCCGCCGTCGACGTGTACTCGGACTGGGTGGACGCATGTGATGCTGTGGCCAAGGATACTGCCAACCAGTATGATGGGCACGTGGGATCGATAGGTAATAGCAAGTCGGATGCCATGGCCAGCGCTGGGCATGGAGATACTTACGAGAACGACGACGACTATTGATTCGGTTACAAGGGCAATGGAGGGGCGAACGGCGCACAGGCATTGTATCAATTCGACGAGCTTTTTTCCACATCCACTTACGGGAGAATATTAAAAAAAAAAAAAGGGGATAATCTTCGTTCACTATATCGCGCTCTGTCTTTCTATGTGCTGCATGATTTTACCCACATGGAAAACTTTGGTTTTTGAATTGAGCCGAAAGGTAGCTTGCTAGGTAATTCAGTAGACGAGCTTGAGATTGCTCGTTCCGGGGCCGACAAGGGGACAGAACCTCATGATGTGAGTCTACGATGCATGATGTCTGTTTTATCCCCAGGCAGCCTTCGGGATATAACCAACCAGCAAGGGAACGGGATCTCTTCTACCCTGCATTGTCCTTGCGAGGTGAAGTTGGCACGCCCTATAGGGTGTAGTATCTGTCACCAAAGTCTCCCAGGCCAGGAATGATATACCTATTAGCCAGGTCAGTTGTCGTCTCGTCTACTGAAGACAGAGCAGGGGGTCTATACTTCTTGTCATCCAACCCTTGGTCGATAAAGGAAGTGACTACGCGAAGTTTGGGGAATCTCTCCGCAAATTCTGCAACACCCGAGGGGCTTGCGATCAGATTCAGGAACAAGATGCGGTGTTCAGGAACTCCCTTTTGCTTCAAAACCTCTACGGCCAAGGTCGCGGAGCCTCCTACACAGCAGTGTTAGTAAGATCTCCAAGACAGAGTAATGGCATATACGTACCGGTTGCGAACATGGGATCCAGGAGGAGAACCCAACGATCAGCAATATCGGCAGGAAGCTTCTCGTAGAAAAGCTTAGGCATGCAGGTCTCCTCATCTCGTTGGATCAGGATCTTTCCAATGCGGACAGACCGGCAGCAGTCCCTCAGGCCTTGCTCCATAGCCTCCCCGGCTCTCATGATGGAGACACCGCAGATTTTGCCTTCGAACTTGACGCCCAGATAAGCCCGACCGACGGGAGTAGTGACCGACTGCTCGACCACGGGAAGGTGATTCAGTCCTTCTTCCACCAAGAGTCGAATGATCCGGTTGGAATAGAAAATAAAATCGGCACGTGCTGTCCGCTTATCTCTGATCATCCTGTAGGTGCATTCGCGAGTCAGCGGTCCTGTTCACGCAGCAAGCTGGAGAAGTCTCACGTCAAGAGGGCAATCAGCTGAGGCGTCTGCGCGAGAACGTGGACATTCTCGTAGGACACTTCCTTGGAGACCGTGGCCGTGGGCTTCTCGCCATCTGGTTGGCCGATGGGACCGACACCCTGGGCTGGGGACGGAACGGGCTCGTTGCTCGCCATTGTGGAAGTAAGAGAAGGGTGAATGATGGGACGAGGTAGAGAGAAAAATGAAGTTAGTCAGTACTAAAGGAGGGGATCCTCGCCCATATGAGGAGCACGCGAGGAGAAAGACGGGCGGAGGAAGCGGGGAGGACTTTTTCTCTTATCGCGTATCGTCTCTCTCTTGCAGAGGCTTGGGGCTGCTGCTCCGCACTTCACTCTTCACTGGCTTCGGAGCTTAGACCTCTTATCGTGCCCAGTGATGGAGTCTAATCTCCTCTTCCGTTGCATCATTCCCCGCTGAATAAGCTCTCGCAGCCTCCTTCAATCTTTCATCACCTCACCTCCTACCAGATACACGAATTCGCAAAACCCAGACGCTACAATATATATCCTTCTCGCGATTATCTACAGGCCATTCTCGAGCTGCTATTTGACTGCGCTGGTATTCCTGATTGGTCCAGGCCGTTCGCAGCGACTTACTTGGCTTCCGCATACGCTGACCTGCCGGCACCTGCCAACCCTCTCTGGACACTACACACTCAATTCTCTCAGAATGTCTTCGTCGTCGGCGCAAATCAATTCTTAGGGATCTCATCAAGGATTTCGACTTTGACCACCTATTGCTGCGCACGCTGTGCTTGCCGTCGCACCTCCCCCTCCTTCCGCGAATGCAGTGCGAAACATCCGCAACCGCCTCTAGACCGCAAAAATGGAGCAGTCGCACTCGCGAAGTCGACGTCTTGTGACTTACGGCTCGTCCATGAGAAACAATCCCCGTTCCAAAATCGCTACTGTACACGCCTCGGCAGCCAAAGGATCGCTAGCCGACCCTAGTAAGATTCGGTCGTCGCGTCCCTCAACAACCGAAACATCTGGCAATGAGCATCGAAACAAACAAGGAAGATCGTCGGAAACAGCGCAAGCGCCAGGGGTTTTGGGAGCATCGCGCAAAGCTGAGGAGGATAGCATTTACGACCTTCCATCCTCAAATGATGAGGACCCAGAGCCAACTGTCCGGCGCAAGCGCCGGCGGTATGGTGCGGATATTGATGGGAATACTGCATTATCCCACGACCCCCTCGCTGTGCGATCTCCGCCTGACCTTGGAGCAAAAGCGGGATCACAAGATGTTCCAATCAAATCAGACCCGGCAAGTTCCCGAACCAAGATCGATTCACCTCGTGCAACAAGACAGGTAGGCCGTGGAGGCCCCCAACCACCAAAAATTAGCAGCAAATCAAAATCAATTCCGCAGAAGCCCGTTGAAGACTCACCAATGGCTGGATTCCGAAGGACTGGGCCGACTCGCCTTGTCTCGCTCGACACGAGCCGACAGTCGAGCCAGTCCAAAGTGACGGAAGCCTCGTCTGGAAGCGTACGATCCAGCCCAATAATGGATCCTGGATCCCCGAGCCCGCCAGTGCACGCAAGCGCTCAAGGTGGAACCACGACACCCACTCGAAAGAGGCTAATCGACTCACTGGGTACACGAGAACAATCGGCGGATGCGTTATCAAATATGACAGCTGTTAGCCAGCCACCTTCTCCCTTCACACCTCGCAGCCCAAGTCGTCCAAAAGCAATCCCTTCACTAAACACGCGCGCGGATGTTCAGGCCACAGAATCAAGCCAGGAGCCTACTGTCGCAGTTTCACCGCACCTTGCCGGTTCTAGAGTCACATATGCCCGCCAACGTTCGTTTCTGGATGATCTTTGCCTGACAGGTGGTTTGCCGGGGCAGGATATGACAGCCGGTCTGGAGCAAGACGGCCTGTCAACTTCGCAGCCCCGGGGATTTGATGACCTCCCCCGTGCCCCCCTTTTTGAAATCGAGGAGGTCAACAACGAGGACGGGTCTGTCCGAAGTATCCACGAGCTCCGCCGGGCTGGAGGGAATGCTCGTTACCGCGGTGCAATCGAGTCCATCTTTGAAGATATCGAGGATCCCCACGTGTCAATCTCGGGTCGATGCAACTCGTTCGTCCAACTTTGTAACAAGTTGCTCGACTCGAAACTAGCACGTCAATTCGTTGAGTGCAACTTTGAGAGGAGACTTGTCGATTGCCTCTCTAATAAACTTGACATGGTGTCTGCTGCGCTGGCTTTATGCGTCTTTGGATTAGCTGCGCAGGGTCGATCTCTGCCCTATGTTCTTGCAGCCACTGCATGGCCAAAATTGCTGGAAATAGCGCCCATCCTTCTTGGCGCCCAGGATGATTTATGTGTGATAGTACGCGCTCGAAACAGCAGCTTGTCTAAGGCCGCCCAAAGATCGGTGCAAAATGTCGCACCCCAAATCCACACGGCCTTATTTGCTGATACATCTATACCGGAGCTGTCTCCGTGCCTCCTGGCCCTACATTGTTTGAGGGTGACCATTTCAGCATTTCAGGCCAAGGGTGAAATACCGGATAGCTTGCCTGCGCCAGTACTGAGCCAACTCGTCAACATTCTCTTGTCTGAAAGCTCTCATCTTGAAGGGAAGGTGGCCACCCGTGAGGAGAAATTTCATATCCTGATATTGGGCTTATCTATCCTCGAGGTTCACATCACTTCCGGAGATCCGGCTCAACAAGAACAGCGCGATGCCATGGGTGTTCTCTCTGAAATGCACGGCTTGCTTCGACTGGATAATGAGGCGGGTGCAGGACGCCAGCAGGTCCAGATGCTTTATCTTCGAGTAATCTTGAATACCACCAATAGCAACCCCACGCTTTGTGATAAGTTTGCGACCGCGGCCATGATTGAAGAGCTCGCCAGCATTGCAATGGCCGGGTTTGGCAATCTGACCGAGGACACCCTCGCACAGGAGAACAATTCTCTCGACACTGTGATTCTAGCACTAGGGGCTCTGATCAATCTGGTCGAACAAAGTGAGGCATCACGCAGGATATTCCTCAAATCTGGTGGTGTCCCAGAATCCATTCTCGATCAGCTCCTATGCATCTTCTCAGCCCATGTTGACTCAATTTCCAAGGTATGATCTCGTCCCACTCTCATACTCCCCACTCTATAAGATAGCTGACTAAGTTTTCCCTAGGCCGATTCGGTTTTAGAAGTGCATCACAATGTCGCCGTGGGGTACTTGGCTGTTCTCCTCCTGGCACTTTGTCTACACGCAGGCGCCCGCATACGAATTAAGGAATCTCTTCGACCCAATGGACTAGCAAGCATTATGTCGACTGTGAATGAATTTTTGCAGCACCACCAGAAGATTGAACAGGAGCTAAAGTCTGCTCACGTAAAGAAAGAGGCGAGTGGATTTTTGGTCCGGCTTCAAGACCTCGTCAATGAAATCCAACGCATTGATAGCGAATGATAAGGAAGATTATTTGAGACCCGGCGATATTTAGTATTTCCGGTCCGGGTCTGATGTACATACATGGTTGGTCGTTGTCTTGGGTTTGCTTTTCGGGCTTATCTGGAACCGGGGGCGGCATGGAATATAATAGGCATTGATGATTGATACCCACCGTGAGAGAAGAAGCAATTATCTTATTCCTTGAAGATAAATCCTATTAATTCCCTTCATTATATCATTTGATCTGGGTTATATTATGCTCTATATCTTTCTATCTCCATGTGTACCTCGGGACACGGAGATGGCGGGAGATATCTAATCATCTGTTTGCAGCGTTTGCAGTTGGAGCTCCATGTTGCTTCATGGAACTTTGCCACCCGCGACCGCAGTGACCACGCTTCTCCTTTCTCACGAAGCACTTCATCTCCAATTCTACTTATCTGGCCATCTCCAATTGTGCATTCTCATCCTACTCAATCTTTCTCCCACACACCCGTCTTGGTGCAGCACACTCCGCTGCCCTTCCCTCAAGATGCCTGCCGCACCTAAGCAGAGAAAGATCGCGATCGTCGGCAGTCGCTCTGTGGGTATGTGGTCGCTTTATCGCCTGGGTTCTGTAAATCACCTTTATATTGTGGTTGTCTAACGTCTCTCTCTTGACTATCAGGCAAATCTTCTCTCACGGTTCGCTTTGTCGAACAACATTTCGTGGAGAGCTACTACCCCACAATCGAGAACACCTTCAGCCGGATTATCAAGCACAACGGCCAGGACTATGCCACTGAGATCGTGGACACCGCAGGACAGGTAGGAAACCTCTCTGAAACTACCTGCACACGCAACTTGCTGACTGCTTTCCCTTCTGCCATGACAGGACGAGTACAGTATCTTGAATTCAAAGCACTTCATCGGCATTCATGGCTATATCATTGTGTACTCAGTCACGTCACGCCAGTCATTTGAGATGGTCAGAGTCATTCGAGATAAGATCTTGAATCACCTGGTAATACTCCCTACGTTCCTATCCTCCATTTGCTCAACCTAGGTCTTCTCTAACCGTTTACTTCCTGCCAGGGCGCCGACCAGGTACCATTGGTCATCGTGGGAAACAAGAGCGATCTGAAGGGCGACCAACGACAGGTGACTCTCGATGAGGGCCGGCAACTGGCTGAAGAGTTCAGCTGTGGCTTCACCGAGGCTAGTGCTTTCCTCGACTTCAATGTTGCGAAAGCATTTGACCTGATTATTGGAGAGATTGAGAAGTCTCAAAACCCATCACAACCCGCCGGGAACAACAAGTGCACGGTGATGTAATACCGCCATTACACGACTGATCCTCATCTTTCCATTCGTGATGATGGAAAATATGAGAGGGAATTGCTTTGATACACGTGCAGGTTCCGAAATGATTGAAATGAGTCTGACTATGCTGCCTTCTCCCAACCCAATTCGCCCTTGAGGACGACGAGTCCCATCTGACATATCTCTCGAGGTATAGTCTGAGCTTTGGCATGCTGCTTCTCAATATTCTCCTGCTGTCCTTTTCTCTTCTGCTGCATGTTCAGGGCCCTTCCCTTGTAAAGTGGGATCGACCTACTAGCAGACCCCTCGCACCCTCAATCACTGCCGCTTTGTTTTCGGGACGGTCTATTCAAGGTTGCTTCTCTGTGTCTTTTTGGATTTTGTGGCATGCTCAGGCTTGGTTGCATGGATCATGGTTTCTTATTCTTCTTTCTGGTTGTTTTTTACTGTCTTTCTTTACGTACTTATGCGGGCTAGGGAATCTGGATTTGGGTACTCAGCGAGCATAGAATAATCAAATGGCCACGCAGGCCTTACCTGGAATGTTCGATTCTTTGATGCCAAGTATGGCTGGAATAGACCTAATGTTTCAAATGTTGGCCACGATCTCATGGCATAAACTGAGCAAGCACCAGCTAAATAGGAGACGGTGCCTAATGTTCTCCTGTATGCTTCTTGAGGGGACCTGAAACGGTGGATTAAGTAATGCCCCGCGGGCGCGCCGCACTCTAAGATTTTACCCCTCCACAACTGAACGGCCTTTTGACTCACTCTCTCCAGTCCTCGATCCCTCCCCTTATTCTCCAGCCATGCTCGACCTCAATGACTTCATCGCTGAGCGCGGCGGCAACCCGAACAAGATCAAGGAGAGCCAACGCAAACGCCACGCTCCCGAGGAAGCTGTCGATGAAGTGATCGCGTTGTACGAGGAGGCTCGGAAAGGTAGGTTTGCGCATGCCCAATAGGTCCAACAATCCGTTAGATCGCTAACATTTCTCTGGGTAGCTCGGTATGAGGTGACTCAGTTTGGCTCGCAGCTTAACCCGCTGCTCAAGCAAATTGGCATGAAGAAGAAGGTATTGTCTTCCCATCTGCTCTGTCGACAATCTCCTTGCCTTTCTAGGTAAAAGAGGAGGTCCAATGGGCCAGTGCTCATACTATTTGCCTTTACAGAACAAAGAGGATGCGAGCGAATTGATGGCACAGAAGGATGAGCTGGAGAAGCGCAAGAAGGCGGCAGAGGATGCTGCTGTTCAGAAGGAACTGGAACGGGACCGCAAGATTCGCACCATTGGAAACTACGTCCACGAGTCCGTGCCCGTGAGCAACAACGAGGTAAATACTCATTGGCATGTCTAAGGAGAGGTAGATTTTCCCCCATGCTGACTGGTGGAACTCCAATAGGATGACAACGAGGTTATCAAGACCTGGACCCCTACCGATGCTGTTATGGAACGACCCAACTGCCTTTCTCACCACGAGGTTCTGACCCGTCTGGATGGATATGATCCGGAGCGTGGTGTCAAGATCGTTGGTCACCGCGGATACTGCTTGACCGGATACGGCCTGTTCCTCAACCTGGCCCTTGTCAACTACGGCCTGGAGTTCCTCTTCAACAAGGGATACACTCCCAACCAACCCCCTCAGTTCATGCTCAAGGACCTCATGGCCAAGACGGCCCAGCTCGAGCAGTTCGACGAAGAGCTGTACAAGGTCACAGAGAGCGAGGACAAGTCCACGGACAAGTACCTCATTGCCACTTCGGAGCAGCCCTTGTCCGCGCTCCACGACAGCGAGTGGCTGCAGGAGAAGGATCTCCCCATCAAGTAAGAACATATATCGAGCTTCATCCCCCATTTTGAGACGAGAGCTGACAAAGGGGCACCTATAGGTATGCTGGATACAGCACGTGTTACCGAAAGGAAGCCGGTGCCCACGGGAAGGATGCCTGGGGTATCTTCCGTGTCCACCAATTTGAGAAGGTGAGATTTGGATAATCTCCTGACTAATTCCATCTCAAGTTTCTCACACCTCGTACAGATTGAGCAGTTCGTCCTGACCAAGCCCGAGGACTCCTGGCAAGCTTTCGAGGACATGATGGCCACTTCCGAGGAGTTCTACCAGTCCCTGAAGCTCCCTTACCACGTTGTGGCTATCGTCTCCGGTGCCTTGAACAATGCTGCGTCAAAGAAGTACGACTTGGAAGCCTGGTTCCCATTCCAGCAGGAGTACAAGGAGCTCGTGTCCTGCTCCAACTGCCTTGACTACCAGTCTCGTGCCTTGGAGATCCGTTACGGTGTCAAGAAGGCGACCGACCTGAAGAAGACCTATGTGCACGCTCTGAACGCGACCCTGTGTGCCACCGAGCGCACTCTCTGCTGTGTCCTGGAGAACTACCAGAGAGAAGATGTAAGTGGCTGCTGCAATCATTGCTTACTACCCAGCCTTCTCCACGGCAGGGTATGCCTATTTGTCTTATCCTGAATGCTAACCTGTTCTCAAAAAATAGGGTATTGAGGTCCCCGAGGTGCTGCGCAAGTACATTCCCGGCGCGCCCGAGTTCCTTCCTTACGTCAAGGAGCTTCCCAAGAGCTCCACTTCTCAGCAAAAGGCCAAGAAACAGGCAAACAAGCCTGCGGCTGGCGCGGAGGA
The DNA here is from genome assembly GCF_028828155.1 of Penicillium subrubescens. Taxonomy (NCBI): domain Eukaryota; kingdom Fungi; phylum Ascomycota; class Eurotiomycetes; order Eurotiales; family Aspergillaceae; genus Penicillium; species Penicillium subrubescens. The sequence goes on along the minus strand of NW_026643151.1, from coordinate 1,046,817 downwards.
TGCTGCCAAGAAGATGCAGGGCCTGAAGGTCTAAAGGAAGCAGGAATAGACTGCAAGAAATTCTGTTCCCCTGCCCCAAAATTCACATTGCTCGAGCGTCAAATGATACCATGGAAATGAACATGTAAAAGCTCATGTATACATGTACACATGATTACGCATTGGTAGATCCGGGGTGCTAGTGTAATTGATGATGGTACTTAATAATTTAGTACAAGGTATACATACACCATAATTGCTTCACTCTGTGGCTCCGCTCCGCAGTTAGTCCGAATCGAACGTGTTGATCGGCGACTGGGCCCCGCTAGTACATATGTACATGGTAGTATCATCAGTAGTATGTACTTCGTAGCGTGACTCGGCTTGCCGCCCGGTGATATGGCATTGGATGACATAATCATCAATTTTACTGTACCGAGTCTTGATAGTTAAGCTTATTTTCTTACTCAATTGAATGACTACAGCGCATGATTGTGCATGATTATATGCCAGTATACTCCAATCGGATACACCTGTAGCATATAATAGTAGTATTACTCTATATGGTCTGTTCTACTGTCATTATGTACTTTTAGGCGGGCGGCAAAAAGAAAAGAAATAAGTAAAAAAAAAAAATCTCGGCCCCGCGATTGCCCCTCCATCACCGAGCTCAAATCACGACATCACGACATTCGTGACTCACGGGCGGATACCAGAAAAAAAATAACATCAGTAGATCAACCCAATAAACAACCCCCCAAACCCCGAATCGCCGAATTCCAAGGGAATCAGCCCATTGGCCGAGAGGAATTGCTGCTTTTGTGGACGGTCCGATTCCGGAGAACTGTCGACCTAAACTTTGCAGTCAGAAGGGCTTAGCTAATTCACTCAATTCATCCACCAGTTACTCATCCCACCTTCCGGTGATTCATAGCTCTTTCAATTATTATTCTCCTCCAACCCTCGTCATCTTGACTTTCTTTCCTCTTTAACCCTCTCCTTTCTCCCTCCCCCAATTCCTCACGCTCTTCATTCCTACCTTCCTCGCCTATCCTCCACATCTATACGCCATGACATCAGCAAGAGATATTCGTCCTCGCGCGGACGACCTGGCTGCTCAAGCCCAGTACCTCTCCACCTCGCCCTCCGCTTCCTTCCACTCTCCCTCCAGCCACGGCTCTGCCCTGACACGGACAGTCCCTCTGGTTAATGCCAAGCACTTGAAGCCCTTTGCCACCGAAGACATCAAGGTCCTCCTTTTGGAGAATGTGAACCAGGCTGGCCGTGATATCCTGAAGCAGCAGGGCTACCAAGTCGAATTCCTCAAGTCTTCTCTCCCAGAGGACCAGTTGATTGAGAAAATTCGGTAGGTTGTCATATACTCAAGATTGTGAAGGAGCATATCGAAAAAGAACTTTCTCACTCACATCTGCGCAGTGACGTTCATGTGATCGGTATCCGCTCCAAGACCAAGCTCTCCGCGCGGGTCCTCAAGGAGGCTAAGAACTTGATTGTGATCGGATGCTTCTGCATTGGTACCAACCAGGTGGACCTCCAATATGCCGCCGAACAAGGTATTGCCGTTTTCAACTCGCCTTTCAGCAACTCCCGCAGTGTCGCCGAGCTGGTCATTGGCGAGATCATTTGCCTGGCCCGCCAATTGGGTGACCGCTCCAACGAAATGCACAACGGTACCTGGAACAAGGTCAGCAACAAGTGCTGGGAGATTCGTGGAAAGACGCTAGGTATGTGATTCTTCTCGCGGGGTTCTGGATCCATGATTCTGTGACCGGGGCTATCATTTGCTGTTTGAGACTAACGGTTTCCTTTCATAGGAATTGTCGGATATGGTCACATTGGTGCTCAGCTTTCAGTATTGGCTGAGTCTATGGGCATGTCCGTCATCTTCTACGACGTTCTCAACCTCATGGCTCTGGGTACTGCCCGCCAGGTCAACACTTTGGAGGCTCTTCTCGGCGAGGCCGATTTCATCACCTGCCACGTGCCCGAGCTTCCCGAGACCAAGGGCATGATCGGTCAGAAGCAGTTCGAGCAGATGAAGACCGGCAGCTACTTGATCAATGCCAGCCGTGGTACTGTTGTGGACATTCCCGCCCTCATTGAGGCCATGCGCAGCGGCAAGGTTGCCGGTGCAGCTCTCGATGTGTATCCCAACGAGCCCGCCGGCAATGGTGACTACTTCAACAACGATCTGAACACCTGGGGTGCCGATCTGCGTTCTCTGAAGAACCTGATCCTGACCCCTCACATCGGAGGATCTACCGAGGAGGCCCAGAGTGCTATTGGTGTCGAGGTCGCCACGGCTCTGACCCGTTATGTCAACGAGGGTTCTACCCTGGGTGCCGTCAACTTGCCCGAGGTTGCCCTCCGTTCTTTGACCATTGATGAGCCCAACCACGCTCGGGTAAGTTTTGATTTCCTGCAACCATCAAGCTCCGCTCGGTTGTCCGCCCAACTTAATAGAACAAAGGTATCTGACTCGTTTTACAGGTGGTCTATATTCACAAGAACATTCCCGGTGTGTTGCGCAAGGGTAAGATCCATCCCCACGCTCTTTGAGACCCTTGAAGCAAGAAACTGACATTTTGAATAGTCAACGAAATTCTTGGCGATCACAACGTCGACAAGCAGATGACCGATAGCAGAGGCGACGTAAGTACCTATATCTCGCGGAAACGCGAAAGTACCAGAAGGAATCACTCGCTAATCAGATATCACTAGGTCGCCTACCTGATGGCTGATATCAGCGATGTCAACCCCACACAGATCAAGGAGCTGTACCAGAGCCTCGAGAGCCTTTCTTGTAAGAATCCTCCCCACAGAGCTTTGCTCTTCATCAACCTTGAACACACTACTACCACCATACTAACAAAACCCCCACAGCTCGAATCATGACCCGCATCCTGTACTAGACAGCGCATCCCCCTTCCAAAAACGATGGAACGCGCTATTGTAATCAACTTGACATGTTTGGAATCCACACGGTGATTCAAATCTCACGATTTTAGGGGAGGGACCCTTTCAACGAGGTCTCTCAAGGATTGTTTTCTTTGCAAATACCTTTTTTTGCTCTACTTTTTATTATATTTTTCCCGGCGACGGTGTTCGATCAAAATCTACAGTGGCAATCTTAAAAAAGTTTGAAAGATATAGAAAAGTCTTGCATGCTTTTGGAAAGCACTTTTTCTTATTTTACTTTACTGGTTCTTATTCGGAATGTTTCTTTGGCGTAGTTTTAAAGGCGTTTTGCACTAACAGTCTCCATTTACTTGAGGTTAGATAGAAGTCATGCCATTTAACAGATTTGATTTTGAATAATTGAGGATCTAGAGATTCAAAGGCTTGACAATATGCAGGCCAGACTTGTAAAATACATTTATCTCATCGGGCTCTGCTAGCTCGGGGTATGACTATCTCGTCTCATCGCGGGCCCTATGGATCATCACGAAGACCGACTCCTCGGTCGAATCTTCAGAAAGGAGGAGTAGAAAAAAGATGGAGTGGTAGATAGGGTAAAGAGGTATGGAAGAAGAGAGGAAGAGGAAGAAAGAAGTGGAAGGAGGAAGTAGCGGAAGAAAAAAAAATACTCAGTGTGAACATCTTCTTCTTCATCCTCGGGCTGGGTCTCGGTCTCTGTAACCAGGACTCCGGCTTCTTCTCCGAGGCGGTTCACGGCGGTAATCCCGTCGCTGTCCCCCACGCCAATCTTGATTAGACTGAGAATTGTAATCCCCAGGATCTCGCCCAGAATCTCGCCCACGATCCGCCCCGTAGCTAGGCACGTAAGAGTCGAGATGGTGATTACTCTGCGGGATTCTACCGCCAGGACGACCCCCGGGGGACCCTGGTTGAACCGATCTCGGCGCTGGTCATCTCGCCCATCGGATCTGCCGCTCTGTGATCCCTCCCATGGCGGAGGAGCCGTAGACAATGGCGGTCGCGGAGGAAGCCCGCTCTCTCGTTGAGGCGGGAAGGGCCCGCGTCGGTGGGGAACACCCGGGGGCCCGTTGGGTCGGCCTCCGCGGGCAGCTCCCGGGATCCGACTATTGCTGTTGCGGGAATCTGGCCGAGAGCCGGGACCGGTCCATCCTCCATTGGATGGGGGATCGGTGGATCCCATTGCCGGGGCTGGGGGCTGAGGGGCGCGCTGGTCACGGAATTTCTTTCGGTCCAGCTCGTGGGAATCTTGGTAATGGGGGATCTCGCCGGGTTTTGCGGGGAGGGGTGGTGTGGTGAAGTATGGATGTTTCAAGGCGTCGATGGCATTGATGCGTTTGCGCCAATCCAGCTTGAGAAGCTCCGTCAGGAGCGAGACGGCCACGGGGCTTTGGCTATTCTAGATTTAGTCTCTATCCCCCCGCAAGAATATCTTGACAACGTGGGCATGTTGGAGGTTACTCACTCTTTAAATACCTGGGAGAGATTGCCAGGTTTATGACCAAAGCTCTTCACGCCGTCGCATCCTGGAAGCGAGCTCCATCCGGGCATATTCTCCTCGGTAGGAGTTCCTACCAAGGAGAAGATGAGTTGAGTTTGATTCAAATCACTGTTGCCGGAGAGAATCGGTTTTCCCTTGAACATCTCGCCGAATACACACCTGAAACGATCAGCAACAATACCAGGATGCAAAGTAAAGAAACGAAGAAGCAAAGTAGGACAAACTTACCCAACTCCCCACATGTCAATGGCTGATGTGTACCGACGAAGTTGTAGGAGCAGCTCCGGTGGACGGTACCATCGCGTGACAACCAGGGCTGTGTATTCCCTTTTCGCTTCGCCGCCGCCCTTTCCGGCTTGCGGAGGAGGCTCATCGAAGGGTCGAGCCAAGCCAAAATCGGCAATCTGGAGGATGCCCCCATTGCTGATCAATAGATTGGCAGCTAGCGCGGAGAGCTGTATTAGCTGAGTTCCGAAGTAGACTATATCCGTTGTTACACACCTTTCATATCTCGGTGTAGAATTTGATTCTGGGATACAAGTCAGCCAGGTCAATTTTCTTCTGTCTTAATACTTGGAGGGAACCGTACCGCGTGCAAGTATCGCAAACCTTCTAGCAATTGATACAGATAACACTTGATCTGAGGCTCGGTGAAGTGGACGGCAGGGTTTTCCAAGAGGCCTGATAGGTCATGTTCCATGTACGGGGTGACCATGTACATGCTGGGCTTCTTTCGGCCCTCGCCTAGAGACATCGTCAGAAACCTGCTTTGACAGACAAGTTACAGAGCTTGATTTTACCCTTGTTCCGCTCAACCGCCATCTCCTTCAGTTGCAAGATATTGACATGAGAAAGAGCCTTGAGGAGTTTGATCTCACGGATTGCTGTAATTGGGAACTGTGATAGATGAGGATCAATGACTGCCGGATGATAATGCAAGCAGAGCAGACCACTTACTCCTTCCTTCTCATGATGCATGAGAATTTTCTTCAAGGCCACAGTCGAGTTGTCCTTCTTTGATCGCGCTTTGTAGACCTCACTATTCGCCAGTCAACATCTTGGTCTTGCTCAAGAGACATTCCGCTGGAGACATACCCGAAAGTTCCTTCTCCAAGCTTGCCAATGAATTCAAAGTCTCGAATGTTTGAACAGCCAGGAAACCGAGGGTCCCCCCGGCCATCCTTCTCCAGTGAAGCAATAGACATCTCGTCCGCAGGGGCCTTGCACGATCAGCAAGAACGGACTAGGAGTGACCGCAAGTTGTGAAATATGTTGAAAAAGGGAGAAAAATATGTCCTGTGGCTCAAGACAGCCAATCGCCTCGAGGGAGCTGTTCGAAAGCGTAGAAAGGTGGAAGGTGTTCGTGGATGGCACTGGGCTGTATCGTAGAAGCTTTCGTGGGAAGCGGTGAAACAGAGCTGATAGGAAATTCACCAGGTCGGAATTGTATCAATCGGCACGGATGTTCTGAAGAGAAAGAAAGAGGCAAGCAGCAGGTCTTCACATTGCGGGAAGTGTGATGCGGCGTTGTCCAGGACCTGGCTATTCAAGGGCCTCGGTCAATAAGGCTGTCGCAAGAGCAGGCAGCAGGTGCTGGCTAGGAACTCTCAGATTAGTGTCAGTAATATAAGCGCCATCTATCCCAAAGCACCACCGGACTGTCGTGAATGAAGTTGTCTCAGAGGCAATAACCTCCCAAAAAGTCCGCGACTCGAAGTGAATGGGAAAACGGCCGCGTGCCGTCACTGGTCACGTGATTGGAGGACTTGAACCTCCGCCGACAACCCGCTTCTAGTCTCTCCCCCAGCAATCTGCCCCCGTTCGTGAAGCAAACAACTTGCACGACACACACAGTGAGAGACCCTCGAATCCTGTCTGCAGAGACCCAATTGTACTGACCCAATTCATTCAGTCATGGCAGGCAAGGCCCACCACCCTATCCACATCCACCCGGTCCGACCGCTGTATCGCTTCACGGCCACTGCCCTGGGCGCCAGCATGTGGTTCTTCGTATGACTCTCAATTCCACTCGATCCTCAAAGATTTCGAAACGCTAACTCTTCAATTTTACATATAGCTCATGTACCGAGCCAAGAAGGACGGTCCGGCCCTGCTGGGCTGGAAGCACCCATGGGACCACTAGTCTGTGTGCCCTCGAAACCTATCCGTCTTTCTACCATACCATGCGCAATTCTGGTGAAATCGAAATCGATCCATTAGAGCGCTCTATCATGTTTTTATTTTCATCTGCAGAGTCCTTGGTCTAGGTGGGGCTCGACCGGGGTCAGTTGAAATGTATTATACCATTTCCGTTGAGAGACAATGCGACACCGATACAGTGCAAGAAGAGAACCGCTCTATCTATCTATTTTTCCTTCAATTCCACTATAAGTACAGTGACAATTCCATTTGATCGCCGCAGGTCGGGTCACTGGCGCATCTGCTCCAGTAGAACCTTGTACTGGCGGCGCTTTTTGCGGTAATTAGGCTGCAGGCGAGTGCGGATGTGACCAAGGATGCGAGCCAGACGAGGGAACACAATTGTCTCAGCCGTCCAGGCAAGCGCAAATGCCCCAAGGGCCAATGCCACAACCCAGCTGCGGAATCCGTCTGACATGAAGGTCAACTCCATCACGCTCGCAACCCACTCGGAGGGCCGGAAGAGCATGTAGCCCGCAATTCCAAGGTCAATGAGAATGGTACACAGGTAAGGAGCTTTTCGGTGAGATGACCATTAGCATTATGTTTTGAATGATAGAGTAGCGGGTATTACTCACCATTTTGGGTCATTGGCTGCCGGAACGGCGGCCCAACGCTGAGGACAACGCTAGTCAGGATGTACTGGAAGCAGGAGAACAGGAACAGGGCTGTGTTCTGCGAATTCACAATATTGCTCTGGTCCTTGTCGAGTTGGGGAGGTAGATACCTGGATGGCATGGATTGTTAGTACCCACGCCTTCCTGTGATGTGTAAACATCCACTTACCAGGGTTGCAATTGGACAGTCTTGAAAATGACCAGCTGCCCCAAGACCACCATGGCAATCTGACCCAACAAAGGTGTTAGGACCTTCCGTGAGACGAGATCCGCGGTCGGCTTCTTGCGAGAAAGGGTAGGGTATGGTCCCGTCCAGCCCACTACATGTCTGTCAGCTTGCCTGTAGATCAAATAAAAACGAAATAAGTCTGCAACTCACTGAAGATGGCAATGGGCATGATGAGAGCCAGATCGATGAAAAGGAACTATATGACGAGTCAGAAACATTCTAGAGGAGTCTTCTATACCTCATCTACATGATGAGACTGGTTATGTGCTCACCTGGAAGTCACCAAGGTTGGATCCCGACGTATAGAGGAAGCTGACAGTTGAGAACTGAATGGCGGAATACAGACTCATGAACTTGAAACAGCAGAAGCTAGTCGTCAAGGCGGCTCGTCCCTCGCTTTACCTCATAGTCAGTTTCTTATCTTCATGGAAATCAATGTTCAAAACTTACCGGATCAACTTTGGAACGCAAGAAATGTCAAATTGTCGGCTGGTGAAAGGTGCAGCCACGGAGGCTTCCGCGTCTGATAGAGAGATGCCAACATCTGCGGCTTTCAGAGCACCACAGTCATTTGCACCGTCTCCACAGAAACCACAGCAGTAATCAATGGATTGGAGCTTTTCGACGAGTTCATGCTTTTCATCTGGTGACATCCGGGCAAACACTTTACCAATCACAAGCATCTAAAGTGTAGAGGGTGGAGGTGGTTAGCCAATATTGATATGGTCTGTAGAATATTGGACCGACTTACCCTGTTGAGCACATCCTCATTTTCAAAGTCAATCATCCACCGGAACACATCACCCGTGACAGCAATGCAGTAATTACGCTGGTGCAGGGCATTGCCAGGGACTGACACATCGGCTTCTGCGGTGGTATCCATAGGCTAGAGAGGGGTTAGTTGCGAGTAATCATGATGGAGTAGATATTTCCATACCAGAAGCGTTCTCGGATCCAGTCTGAGATCCGGATCATCCACACTTTCCCAGACAAGAGAAGTCTTGGTAACAAGACCGGGTTCTTTAATAGATTGTTAGCACACCAACGATTTATAATGAGTGAATGGTTAAAATTACCTTCAATAAAGTGTGGGATGAAGCACTGTTCATTAGGGCCAACCATCTTGCATTCGCGAGCCACACTGATCGCAGTCAAGATGTTGTCGCCCGTGCACATGGCATTTCGAATACCAGCCTGGTTGAGCTCAGTAATAACATCGGTCGTAGTGCTCTTCAGCTTGTTCTCGAAGATAATAAAGCCTGCAAATTCCAGGTTGCTTTCAGCCTCAGTGCGTGTCAACTTCTGTACTTTCATCCAGCTGAGTTTGCGCTCGTATCTGGTGGCACAGGCAATCACGCGGTATCCCTTGTGCGTATAATAGTTCAATAGCTCATCATAATCTGAGGGAACTATAGTAGCGGGTAAGCGAAATTAATCCGGAGTGGAAAGAGAGGTGGAGAGACATACGGGACTCGGGAATACAGATGTCCCTGATACTCTCGGGTGCACCTTTGACAAAGAAGTTTACACCATTGTCACCAAACTGTCGAACAACCACACTAGCACGGCGAAGCTGTGAGACGAATTCGAAGCTTCGAAGGATTCCAAGTTCGACGGGAATCTACGACGAAAATCAAGTATTAGCGGCATATAAATCTACTTTGGTTGGCAAGACTTACATTCGGCCCATTCGGTTGACTGTCACCACCGTGAGTCACCGGAGGCTTCGCAACTGATGGAATGATGTTGTCGAATTTGGGGCTTGTCTGCTCGGAGGCATGGCCACCGCCCTCCTCGTATGACCATCCTGTGAATTGGAACATCTTCACATCGAGAGGGTCGCCAAGTAGTTCACCATCCACAACACGAAGAGAGTGACATGTCGCCATGGTGTAGACAATTTTCCGCTGCTTTTCAATATCAAAAGGAGAATCTCCATCGAGCGGAGGGAGTAGAATGCCAGAGGACGTTTCAGACAAAAGTCCAGAGAACCTAAACAAAATTAACCATTACCGGTCGCACGCTGGTTGAATTGAGGACTAACCTGTGGTTTTTTCCAACCGTTCGCGCACCAAGAACATCAAGCCCATCCTCTGTGAGGGTGCCAGTCTTATCGAAACAGACAACATCTAGCTTTCCACCCACGTTGACCCTAAATGAAAAATTTGTTAGAAATAGGATCCGGAATATCAGCTCTTGAGAATGCCACTAACTTCTGCGGGCTGATACAGAAGATCGATTGCTTCTTCAGACGGGAAAGAGCAAAGTTCGTGCCAATAGTGAGAGTCGCAGGGAGAGCGGGTGGAACCACAATCGTAATGAGATCGAGTGCTCGGACGATAATCAGATGCCATGCAAGCTGTTGTTGATTAGTGACTGGGAAATGGCACTTCCTCTTTGAGATCGTAAACTTACACCAAGTCGGACGAAGTTAATAAAGGACGCAATGAAACCGAGAAGGGCAACCACTCCCATGACGGCAATATAGCGGAACGAATCTCGGTAAAACTTGAAGCCCGAGGGTTTTGGAAAAAGCATTGAGCGAACCAGTGCACCCTTGGTCGTCAAGAAACCTGTTCTAACGACGACTGCCAACGCAACAGCCTCATCGTCATCCACGTGCTGAGGTCGGCGAGCACGAATAACCTTGGTTCCACTGAAGAGGAAGTGCTTCGCAACATTGGGATGGATAGAAGGAGCACTCAGGTCGAGATACTTTAGATCATCGTCGGTGAGCGGGATCTTAGACACAGGAACGGATTCGCCTAGTTGTGTGTTAGCTTCTCGTGGGGATAGAAGGCGCGGCAGGGGATGCCCACCAGTAAGCATGCTTTCGTTCACGATACAGTCGCCCGACAACAAGATACAATCACACGGGACTTGGTTCAAAGAGGGATCAGAGAACTCAAAGACATCTCCAGGCACCAGGTCCTGAGAGGAAACAGATCTCCCTATGATTGAGATTGAAAATCAGCATGGATGTAGCATATCACAGGGGATTTCAAGGTTGGCCTACAAAATCCATTTCTGAGAACACGAACATCACAGTCGAAGAGGGAAATCTCTCTCAGGCGACGCATCGTCTATATACTGGGTCAGTCACTAAGGCTCAATTCAAGCGTAGGCATAGAAACATACCGATCTCGTCTCCAAAACGGTGGTCGCAATGCTGAAAACAGAGATAAGGAAAATGCACACGGCGTAGTAGTAATATTCATCCATGGACCAAAGCAACAGGCTGGCTACTTGGAACATGTAGAACGGATGAAAAGCCTAGGTGAGGGTGAGATTAGAAAGGGTGTCTGGTTCTACAAATCAAGTTGAATTTACATACCTCGTCAACCAAGAGCTCGGGAACGGTCTTCTGCTGGATATCAATGACATTCTGGCCAAAGATCTGCTCTCTGCTGTCACGCTCATCGGCATCGAGACCCGCTCGCATAACCTTCGCATTGGTCCATGAGGGATCCTTCCAGCCGCTGATCAAGGCAAACTTATCCTCTGTTGGGTGGTAACAGAAGCGCATATGTCTGTAGTCAAGGAACCGCAGATGTGCCATCGTTGGATCGGTGTCTTCATCGTAGACATGCCCCGGGGGATCTACGAATACTGTCGACAACGGGCGCCCATAAGATTGATTATCAATCTGATGAATTGTGAACTGGTTCCATTGGTCCTATTTGACGATTAGCAAACACAGTGTCTTTGTGAAGGGTGTCAAGGGTTGCTTACTTCGATTGCAATCCATTGACATTTCCCCAGGTGTGTTGCCTTTCCGATCAGCCGGACTCGCCAACGTGGGAGCCATCGGAATAGCAGATAGGCAAGTCCGCCAGTAAGAAGGCACAGGGCTAGGTAAAGGGCATATCCACTCGGGCTCGTCGAGAACCCAGCAAAGACAGCAGTAAGATCCTCCGAGGCAATATACACTTTTTGATTGAGCCTACCGCCCGTCCTTCTATCCCGGCCGTATGAGCTTGCCGAGAGATATCGCGAGAGCAGAGGATGTTCAACCGAATCTTGAGAGAGTCTCTTAGAGACGAAAGAGCCTCGGTGGGACTCGAGATCTCCTCCATCTAGACCATCTGGCGATGATGCCTCGATATCGCTGTCCACATCCACCGCATCTTCATTGGACCATTCTGCAAAGTCCTCCTCATCCTGGAAGTATGTGAAACTCACCGTGGATCCAGCTCGGCCACGGCGATGCAAAAATGAGACAACACTGGATGGGATGCTTTCGGAGATGGGGCCGTCGAAAACCTATTCCAATCGTCGTCAATTGAGGAATCACTTCATTTGGGTCTTCTCGGGTGACATACCTCGTTACGGGCCATCTCGACGTCGGACACCACGCTCACGCTAGAGAAACGATCAGCAATCGTGTACTGCAAGGAATTGACCAGGGTCTACAACCTGCTCCGCAAAGAGTCCCGCCGGCGACTAGGCCGAGGCATAGCTAGGTCCAGAGGACCTGTCCCCGTCGGGGACTGCGGGCGGCTGCCCATGATGTTAGGACGCTCAGTCGCTAGGATCCTGATTTTCGGGTGGAGTTGATCGCGTGTGGAAAGTAGGGTTTCGAAGCTGAAGGTCCGGCGAAGGGACACCTATTGAGCTCCACGGGTGATTATGAGTCGTAAATGGTCAATATACACATGACCTCACCGTACAGCAGCTCAAGATAAACATGCGACCCAAACGAAGACCGTGGGGAGGCTCGTCGGGATCAACGACGGAAGGCGATTTCCCCGAGAGTGCCACATTCTTATCTCCATGTGACCGGCTCCTGATAAGATAGTGTGTGGCCTCAGGCGACTATCGGCAGAGGCCCGGAACTCCTTTGGTCCTGAACATTTTGAGATTTCACATTTTTACATTTTTACAACTACCGATGGTCCTCCATCGTTTGGTCGGAATTTGTGAATTGGTATTTGGTGAAACTAACCAGAAAATATCTGTTCATAGGCCGGTCTCAAAAATATTTCTTCACACCGAGTATTCTTCATGACATAGTGAGCTCGGGAAACTTGCCTTATCTTGGAAGTGTATAGACCAAATATATATTTGTACGGAGTACATCCACCGCCATGCCAGCAACCTTGTTACACTCCGTCTTGCTATCCTGTTTATCCAGCAACCCTTGCTTTGATAGACTGTTAGAATGTATATTATCCGACTCGAGTCATGAATCAAGAGACAATTATAACCTTTCTGTCTCCACCAACTTGATCGATGAAAGCTGAACCATGTTTCTAATTATAAAATATCAAAGATTGACGGGCCGATGGCCTTGCGTGCGATGGTTCAAGGGCAGGAATGGCCGAGCCTCCGATCTGGACCATCGGATAGGGAGTTGTTCCATATTCCATAGTAGTCCAGTATCCACTCCACGTCGTGATTACTATAGCAAAGAAGGGAAAAAAAGGACTGTTGGTAGTACAGTATTTTTTCTGTTCTTTTTTATGTCTGTTTTGCCCCCCTTCGCCCAAGTGATTTTCTCTGGTCAAAGACGCCACCGAGAGGGGAATTGCCTGTGTACGTAGTAGGCCTCAGCATACAGTGGTCCACTCTATGCATTTCAATACAAAATAAGCAGATATGCAACATTATCAGGGATGATACTAGGATCAACCTATTACATGGGTCATACTATATGGGTGCTCCGTATGACAGGCTAAGCAATAAAGTGATCGTAAAGAAGGACGTTCCAGAACTTTGTTGGGAGTCGCGCAGACTCTCTCCTCTCAACCAAGAAGCGCGTCCCGCCAAGGCCCCTCCGGCCACCGGCGCTAAGGATTCCCACCTAATCCCACCGTCTTCCAGACTCAGTTGCCCCCTCTCTCCCTCAAAACGCTCGTATCAAATTCTTCCCCTCCCTTCCTTCTCCAACCTCTCCTCTTCCACCTCCCCCCTTCCCTCAAACATACGCACCCCCCAGTCATCATGTCTGAGCCCATCAGGAATAAGAAGCCCGAATTCCCGGTCGCTCCGTAAGTATTTTATCTGTTTCTCGTGCCTGCTTATCGGCAAAGGGAAAGAAAAAAACAACTGACCCAGCTCCCGAAAATTTCAGGACCCCGCAAAACACACCGGCCAACAATGCCCCCATCTCATCCCACGCTCAGCAGCCTGGTGTCTCCAGCATCAAGGAAGGTAGGTAGCAGTGATTGTTCTTTTGTTGAATACCCTTGTACCCCCTCATATACGGTCGCGTTACTGACCGCTGTTTCAACAGAACCCTTGGATAGCGCGACTGCCGCCTCCCTCTTCGCCCGGAACCCGGCTTTGATCAACATGATCCAGGGCAAGCTTGGCCAGCTCGTCGGCCGCTCATCCGGCTACATCGAGTCTCTTCCTCCGGTCGTCCGCCGCCGTGTGGCCGGTCTGAAGGGTATCCAGAAGGAGCACGCCAAGCTGGAGGCTCAGTTCCAGGAGGAGGTCCTCGAGCTCGAGAAGAAGTACTTTGGCAAATTCACCCCCCTGTACGAGCGCCGTGCCACTATCGTGAACGGTGGTGTCGAGCCTACCGAGGAGGAGGTTGAGGCCGGAAAGGAGGATGAAGAGGAGGACGAGGAGGAGGAGACCAAGGAGGCTGAGGAGACCAAGGAGGAGGAGGGTGAGCCCACAAACGGTATCCCCGAGTTCTGGCTCTCTGCCATGAAGAACCAGATCTCGCTCGCCGAGATGATCACCGAACGCGACGAGGAGGCCCTCAAGCAGCTCACCGACATTCGCATGGAGTACCTCGACCGACCTGGATTCCGCCTCATCTTCGAGTTCGCCGAGAACGAGTTCTTCACCAACAAGACCATCACCAAGTCCTACTACTACAAGGATGAGAACGGCTACGGTGGCGATTTCATCTACGACCACGCCGAAGGCTCCAAGATCGACTGGAAGGACGAGAAGGACCTGACTCTCCGCCTGGAGAGCAAGAAGCAGCGCAACAAGAGTAAGTTTTGAGATTGTTACAGGCAAACCCCTTGCCCCGCATTGTTTGCCGCCCCCCACATGGTTTCAAAAAATCAAGAGACTAATTCTGGTTCCTCCGCTATTTCCACAGACACCAAGCAAACCCGCGTTGTCAAGATCAGCGTGCCCACCGAGTCCTTCTTCAACTTCTTCTCCCCCCCTCAACCACCTGTCGATGATGACGAGTCTGTTGCTAGCGACATCGAGGAGCGCCTGGAGCTGGACTACCAGCTGGGTGAGGATATCAAGGAGAAGCTGATTCCCCGTGCCATCGACTGGTTCACCGGCGAGGCTCTGCAGTTCGAGGAGCTGGGTGAGGACATTGACCCCGATGAGTTTGAGGATGAGGACGACTCGGATGAGGATGAGGACGATGATGAGGATGAGCGGGGTTCGGACCGGGACGTTGACGATGACTCGGATGAAGAGGTAAGATTAAAGACTTTGAATTTGTAAATTCTTTCCAATTACTGACTTGTTTATTCCAGGATGGTACCTCCAAGCCCAAGAAGGAGGCCGCCGAGTGCAAGCAAAACTAGAACTTCCCCAGAAAAAAAGTGGCTCGCCATCGAGCGGAGCAGCTCACTGACATGCTTCATGGAATTCCTTGTGATTGACGTTATTGCTATGTTTCCTTTTTCTCTGTCTCTCTCCCCACTGATGCTCTTGTCCCCCCTCTTGCACTGCGTAAAGTTGACCTGTCTACCTAATATTTCTCCAATCAATTGAC
Organism: Penicillium subrubescens; assembly: GCF_028828155.1. NCBI lineage: Eukaryota > Fungi > Ascomycota > Eurotiomycetes > Eurotiales > Aspergillaceae > Penicillium > Penicillium subrubescens. The sequence goes on along the minus strand of NW_026643151.1, from coordinate 1,031,632 downwards.
ATAATCAGTGTGTAATAACTCGCCTTTTGGCCAAGAGACTAGCATAGCTGTGATGAGCATTTCTTGGGCGCAGGTAATAGACATGACACTGATAGCTGATTCAAACTGCGATCTCGAGTCCGATCTTCGTATTCTTAGTACCTAGTAGTACTATCTTGAAGATGATGTCGTCGTATGATGTCGTGCGTGGGTCCGGATCCTATAGATTTACAGATTCAAATCCGGGGTAAAATTCCGGACTGTTCTATATACGGGGTATAATTGATTATCGGATACTCTTTTTGATTTGAGATCTTGAAATATTCTATGGATTCATTTGGCCATATCTCTCGTGTTACTCTATCCTGTTCATGCTCAGGGTAGATAGACATGAGAACAATATAGAGAGAACCAATTCAGATATAGCCATATATTAGGGAAATCAACTGGGATACTGTATCATATTATGCAATATTTCTTGTCCCAATAGTAAGAGCGTCTCTCTGCACAATACTCTCATCAATCAGCATACAATTTACCGTGCAGGGCCTCAACAAGCACAGAACGGATGGCGGTGACAGATAATTGTGGGGGTGTGGCGCGGTACCCCCAAGTTAGTCCCGAAAGCTCCCTTCAGGGGCTTTGGCTGTCTCTCGCTAAATGAGCCAGCTGTTAGTTACTTTACACGCGCCTTTCTTTTCCCCCCCTCCCCAAACTCTGAACATCCCGCGCTTTTAGAGGCCTCTCTTTTCTTTCTGTTTCCTTTCTTTCGGATCATGAGTGGATGAGGGGTTGCCGTGAGACTTCCTGTCTTTCGACCGCTCATTCGTGATTGATTTGCCCTTTTATTTCCCCATCCCCATTTGGATACCCGTGCCTCCAACACCGACATTCTTCCGGAATATCCCTACGCCACATCGACCTCCCCTGTGCGATCGATTCAAGCCCACTTGCTTGACCAGATCTCGTCATGGCGCACATCTACGAGGTCGGGACACGGGCCTGGCAGCCCGACCCGACGGAGGGATGGGTCGCATCCGAGGTGAAGGAGAAACTGGTGGATGGAGACAAGGTTCAGTTGGTGTTTGAGCTGGACAATGGCGAGGTGTGTTTGCTGTCCCCGTAGCAGTGAGAATCAAACGGACTTCTCTCGATGAGTCCGGAGTAATGGGGAAACGCTGACCAGATGGGGGGAAAACAGACCAAAACTGTCGCGACTACCCAGGCCGAGCTGCAGGTCGACAACAACCCCAATCTCCCACCCCTGATGAACCCCGCGATGCTGGAAGCGAGTGAGGACTTGACAAATCTGTCTCACCTGAATGAGCCTGCTGGTTGGTCTCACCGAAGAAAACATGTGTGCTCCCGTGGCTTCAACTGACAGCTGTGTGCAGTTCTGCAGGCCATCAAGCTCCGCTATGCCCAGAAGGAGATCTATACCTACAGTGGTATCGTGTTGATTGCGACCAATCCCTTCGCTCGAGTGGACTCCCTCTATGTCCCGCAGATGGTCCAGGTCTATGCCGGGAAGCAGCGCGCTTCCCAGGCACCTCACTTGTTCGCCATCGCTGAGGAGGCTTTCGCGTAAGAGTCAATTGTTCTGCTGATCAGTCTGTATACCCGAGTTTGCTTGCTGATACGATATTTTTCCCGGATATAGTGACATGCTGCGCGATGGCAAGAACCAAACGATCGTGGTCTCTGGTGAATCCGGTGCCGGAAAGACCGTGAGTGCTAAGTACATCATGCGCTACTTTGCGACCCGGGAGTCCTCCGATCAGCCTGGGAAATACAGCACGGGTCGCGCCGATGCCACCACCGAGACCGAGGAACAGATTCTGGCAACCAACCCGGTTATGGAAGCATTCGGTAACGCCAAAACGACCCGAAACGACAACTCCTCCCGTTTCGGAAAGTACATTGAGATCATGTTTGACGAGCGAACGAACATCATTGGTGCCAAGATCCGGACATACCTGCTCGAGCGATCCAGGCTCGTGTTCCAGCCGCTTAAGGAGCGAAACTATCACATCTTCTACCAGCTCGTGGCGGGTGCCACTGACGAGGAGAGGCAAGATCTGGGTCTGTTGCCGGTCGAGGAGTTCGAGTATCTGAACCAGGGTGGTACACCAATCATCGACGGCGTGGATGACAAGGCCGAGTTTGATGCGACAAGGAAGTCTTTGGCCACCATCGGTGTGTCGGCAAGCCATCAGACTGAGATCTTCCGCATCCTGGCGGCTCTCCTGCATCTGGGTAACGTGAAGATCACGGCCACTCGTACAGAATCCTCTCTTTCGGCGTCGGAGCCATCCGTCGTTCGCGTCTGCGAAATGCTTGGAATTGATGCCAATGAGTTTGCGAAGTGGATTGTTAAGAAGCAGCTGATCACTCGTGGTGAGAAGATCACCTCTAATCTCACCCAGCAGCAGGCTGTCGTGGTCCGAGATTCGGTTGCCAAGTTCATTTATTCCAGCCTCTTCGACTGGCTCGTGGAAACGATCAACCGTGGGTTGGCTACCGACGAGGTTATTGAGCGGGTCAAGACCTTCATTGGTGTTCTAGATATCTACGGTTTCGAGCACTTTGCCAAGAACTCCTTCGAACAATTCTGTATCAACTACGCCAACGAGAAGTTGCAGCAGGAGTTCAACCAGCACGTGTTCAAGCTCGAGCAAGAGGAATATGTGCGGGAAGAGATTGACTGGACATTCATTGATTTCTCTGACAACCAGCCCTGTATTGATCTGATTGAGGCAAAGCTTGGAGTTCTGGCCCTTCTGGATGAAGAATCCAGGCTGCCTATGGGATCCGACGAGCAGTTCGTCACCAAGCTGCATCACCATTTCGCTGCCGATAAGCAGAAGTTCTACAAGAAGCCTCGCTTCGGCAAATCCGCTTTCACTGTTTGCCATTATGCTGTTGATGTCACGTACGAGTCGGATGGCTTTATCGAGAAGAACCGAGACACCGTTCCTGACGAACACCTGGAAGTGCTGCGCAACTCATCCAACAGCTTCATCAAGGAGATTCTGGACACTGCTGCCGCTGTCCGCGAGAAGGATTCCGCTGCAGTTTCGTCCAAGGCTGTGGCCGCGGCGCCCGGGCGTCGTATTGGTGTTGCAGTCAACCGTAAACCCACGCTGGGTGGAATCTTCAAGTCCTCTTTGATTGAGCTGATGAACACCATCAACTCTACCGATGTACACTACATTCGTTGTATTAAGCCCAACGAAGCCAAGGAGGCTTGGAAGTTCGAGGGTCCCATGGTTCTGAGCCAGTTGCGAGCTTGCGGTGTTTTGGAGACTGTTCGAATCAGTACAGCTGGTTACCCTACCCGTTGGACATATGAGGAGTTTGCCATTCGCTACTACATGCTTTGCCATTCCTCGCAGTGGACGTCTGAGATCCGAGACATGTGTCATGCCATCTTGCGCAAGGCTCTTGGTGATGCGAACCACCAGAAACAGGACAAGTACCAGCTTGGTCTGACCAAGATATTCTTCCGGGCCGGTATGCTTGCCTTCTTGGAGAACCTGCGAACATCGCGCCTGAATGAGTGTGCGATTATGATCCAGAAAAATCTGCGGTGCAAGTACTACCGTCGCCGCTATCTGGAGGCTCGCGAGTCCATTCTCACCACCCAGGCCTTCATCCGAGGATTCCTGGCTCGCCAGCGCGCCCAGGAGATCCGCCGGAACAAGGCTGCCACCACGATCCAGAGGGTCTGGCGTGGTTCCAAGGAGAGGAAACGCTACACTGAGATTCGGAACAATGTCATCCTGTTCCAGTCTGTTATGAAGGGTTTCCTCTGCCGTCGCAACATCATGGACTCGATCAATGGCAACGCAGCCAAGGCCATCCAGCGTGCATTTCGTACGTGGCGTCAACTTCGGGCCTGGCGTCAATACCGCCAGAAGGTTATCACTGTTCAGAACTTGTGGAGAGGAAAGCAAGCTCGCAAGGCTTACAAGACACTGCGTGAAGAGGCTCGCGATCTCAAGCAAATTTCTTACAAGCTGGAAAACAAGGTCGTGGAACTTACCCAGATCTTGCAGACAATGAAGCTTGAGAACAAGTCCTTGGCCTCGCAACTGGACAACTACGAAACCCAACTGAAGTCATGGCGTGCCCGGCATAACGCGCTTGAGGCACGAGCAAAGGAGCTCCAGGCAGAGGCCAACCAGGCCGGTATTACTGCCGCTCGATTGGAAGTTGTTGAGGAAGAGTTGAGCAAGACGCACCAAAGCCAGGCCGACAACCAAGCTACTATCAAGCGCATGCAGGAAGAGGAGCGGGTCACCCGCGAGACAATCCGTGCCACGATGGAGGAATTGGAGCGTCTCAAGGTTCTCAATGCTGAAGCCGAGGCCGAGAAAGCTGCTCTCCGGCAAAAGGTTGCAGAGATTGAGGAGGAGCTGGAAATCGCGAAGCGATCAGTGCCTGTCAACGGCGTTAACGGCGACGTGCAGAACGGCGCTGCCGCACCTGCTCCTGCGAACGGTTTGATCAATCTCGTGTCGACTAAGAAGCCCAAGCCTCAACGGCGCAGTGCAGGTGCAGAGAAGGTCGGGATGGATCGCTTTAGTGGCGCGTTCAATCCCCGTCCTGTCTCTATGGCCATTACTGGGCCTGGCGCTGCTCGGGCTGTCGCTGCCATATCCCCGGGTCTGGATTCTGTCGAGGCGGAACTGGAGCAATTACTTTCTGAAGAGGATGATTTGAACGACGAGGTTGCCATGGGTCTGATCCGCAACCTGAAGATCCCCTTGCCAAGCTCGACGCCACCCCCAACCGAGAAGGAGGTTCTCTTCCCCGCGTACTTGATCAACCTGGTTACTTCGGAGATGTGGAACAATGGATTCGTCAAGGAGTCGGAGCGTTTCTTGGCTAATGTGATGCAATCCATCCAGCAGGAGGTGATGCAGCACGATGGCGAGGATGCGGTCAACCCCGGTGCTTTCTGGCTTTCCAACGTTCACGAGATGTTGTCGTTCGTCTTCCTGGCTGAAGATTGGTACGAGGCGCAAAAGACGGACAACTACGAGTATGACCGTCTGCTGGAGATTGTGAAGCATGACCTGGAGAGCTTGGAGTTCAACATCTACCACACCTGGATGAAGGTGTTGAAGAAGAAGCTGTACAAGATGATTGTCCCTGCGATCATCGAGTCCCAATCGCTTCCTGGTTTTGTTACTAGCGAAACGAACCGCTTCCTCGGAAAGCTGTTGCCCTCGAATAACAACCCGGCTTATAGCATGGACAACCTACTGAGCCTTCTGAATGGAGTCTACCGCGCCATGAAGGCGTTCTACATTGAGGACACCATCATTACCCAGACTGTCACCGAGCTTCTGAAGCTGGTTGGTGTTACTGCGTTCAACGATCTCCTCATGCGGCGAAACTTCCTGTCGTGGAAGCGTGGTCTCCAGATCAACTACAACATCACCCGGATCGAGGAATGGTGCAAAAGCCATGATATGCCCGAGGGAACGTTGCAGTTGGAGCACTTGATGGCAAGTACCATTGATTTCCATCTCGATCGTGGGGTAATAGACTAACTCGCCAATAGCAAGCGACCAAGCTCCTTCAACTGAAGAAGGCCACCTTGAATGATATCGAGATCATTCAAGATATCTGCTGGATGTAAGTGATCTTCCAATCACTCATTTTTTCACCGCTAGTATGCTGACCTCTCTTTCTTCCTAGGCTCTCACCCAACCAAATCCAGAAGCTCTTGAACCAATACCTGGTGGCCGACTACGAGCAGCCGATCAACGGCGAGATCATGAAGGCCGTTGCTTCCCGTGTCACTGAGAAGAGCGACGTTCTCCTCCTGACTCCCGTGGACATGGAAGACAGCGGCCCCTACGAGATCGCCGAGCCCCGCGTCATCACCGCTTTGGAGACCTATACCCCATCTTGTAAGTGATGAGATGATATTCGCAGAATACTGCGCTCCCTTTCCCTTTCCCTTTTTGCCTTGGCACATGCTAATTACAATCCTGAACAGGGCTCCAAACACCACGACTGAAACGGTTGGCTGAAATTGTATCTGCGCAAGCGATTGCGCAGCAGGATAAGCTTGGGATAGAGAACGGGGTGTTGGAGGAGTAGTTTGTGTGTGTATATTAGACATGTTTCTCCTTGTGAAATGTTTCTGTGAGCTACGGATTACGATCAGTGTGACATCGTTTCACCCACGACTTTGATTTGATGCCCGGGTAGAGACCGGGATTTGAAATACAGTGATGCAATGATTTCTTATTTAACGATTCAGGCCGAAGAAGAGAAGAGTTTTTTTTCTGTCTATGTATTTGGTGCTGTAGTATACCTAAGGATATCTTGTTCATATTGTATATCTCTATTTATGTTGACCACTTCAACTCCGCAGGTTAAGCGGTGTCCCTGGCCGCGGGGAGTTCGAGTTTCATTCGGCGTTAGTTATTGGTGGAGCACCACCACCACCGAAAGTCTTCACTTCACCCCTCCAAGTTCAACCAACCCGTGCAGTGCACACAACCCGCCATCATGACTCTAACCAAGATCAACTTCATCACCGGTAACAAGAACAAGCTCACCGAGGTGCGCGCCATTCTCGGCAGCGTCATCGAGGTCGACAATCAGGCCGTGGACGTCCCGGAAATCCAAGGCACTATTGAAGAGATCGCTAAGGAGAAGGCGCGTCGTGCTGCTGAAGCGGTAAGTCAACTACCTAATTACACGAGAAAAATCCTTCGAGAGGTGATGGTATATGACGAAAAGGAAAACATCCTAACTAATATCCATCCTCTAGATCAACGGCCCCGCGCTGACGGAGGATACTGCGCTTGAGTTCAACGCTCTTAAGGGTCTACCGGGTCCATACATGTGAGAAACCATGTCTAGTCGGGATCTGAACTTCCCTGCGATGTTTGAATATCAGCTAATTGATAATGATCTAGCAAATCTTTCATGGAGTCTCTAGGCCTTGAGGGTTTGAACAAGATGCTTGATGGTTTTGAGGACCGCAGCGCAGAGGCAGTGTGTACTTTTGCTTTTTGTCGGGGACCTGGCGAGGAGCCTCTTATTTTCCAGGGTCGGACTGCGGTATGTTTCTGCCTTTTTGTGGTTGTATGTTTGAAGGTTGATGGAGAGGATTGGGTCTAATGGGATGTTATACTATATAGGGCACTATTGTGCGGCCAAGGGGCCCGACGAAATTCGGTGAGTATTTGTCAATTCCAGAGCTTTCAGACTGAGATCTTATACTAATGCAATGTTCCAGGCTGGGACCCAATCTTCGAGTACGAAGGTCAGACATACGCGGAGATGGAGAAGGAGGCAAAGGTAAGCGCTTTTTTAGCCCTCTATTCTGTACCACTGCCAGTACCGGCACTGGTATGGGCGTGCAGAGATATCCACGAAATCAAGTTACTAACGCCCCTTGGCCCTGTTTCCTTCCAGAACCGGATTTCTCACCGGTACAAGGCGCTGGTCAAGTTCCAGCAGTGGTTAGCAGAAGGCCAGCAGTAAAGGGACGCTGGGTATGGGTATATATATAGAGCGAGCCTCTCATCCAACACGGATATTTAGACGAGAGCTCCTTCAAAGACAACGAGAGAAGGAAATAGAAGATCTTCCAAATCATATGTCCCAACACATTCACTCCGCATCCTCAGCATGTTGCTTCTTCCAGTTCTCAACCCACTCCGAGATTCGGGCGCAGTTACTATCGACGTCACCGTCCTTCTCGCTATTGAGTTCCACGACGATCTCCTCGTCGAAGGCTTCACGGGCTTCTTCCGACAAGACGCCGAAGATCTCGGCGTCGAGGTTCTCTTGTAGCTTTTCTTCGTGGTATCCTCTGTAACAGCACGCGTTAGGTGTTAGAATAAAATTCATGCGAAGCGTTTGCTTGAGCGGAGAATGAGATGACACGACTGACCTTGAGCTTAACCGGTCATACAGAATAGAAGTCTCTGGGCATCGAATAACAACGACAAGATCGATCCATGACTTGGGGAAGAGGTCGCAAGCGTGCCAATCAATCAAGTATCCACCCTGAAGCACTTCATCTTCAATAGCATCGAGCAACTAGACCGGAAATAGTTCATTAGTATATGATGCGACAATGCGACAGCGACAAGTACCACCCCGCGCAACCCCACCAAGGAAAAAAAAACGTCGGGATACGACGAGCGCAGCGCGAACTCATCGCACAATCTCCAAAGAATCCAAATCGCCGACATACCTTATCCTCATCAACAACCCAACTCTTCCGCTCCTCGTCAAACTCCTCAAAGCAATCGCGTTCCTTGGCGATCTGATTGACGGACAAGTGCTTGAGTCCGGTGTCTTGGGCGAGTTGTTCGCAGTGTACGGTCTTACCGACGCCGGGGGTGCCGGTGATGATCACATTAGGAGAGGAGCGCATTCTTTGCGATGTATTTGGAACCGTGCAGAAGGTGTGAATTGAGGAAAATGGAGAGCTGTTGGCGGGGGGGTAGCTGTTGAGAAAGAAGAGTACTTCTTCCCCGGATGGAAATTATCTCGGATTAATGTTGGTTCCGCTTATCTCTTATCGGATAGTCTTATACAGTACTCCGTAGAAGAGATATAGATGGGCGTGTATATTCATGTAGGAAAGGTAGAAATATTTTTAGGAATAATTGTGGGTATAAGTATTTCATACTTGGAAGAACTAACCTCATAAAATATCCACAGTAATTCATCATACTATCATGTCGAAATTTTACCAGGTGAGGCAGTTTCCGGCACTGGGATTAATCTGCGCCAGGTCAGTGAATCGTTCAGAAATCCAAGATTAATCTACTCACTTGAGAAGCTCAAAAAGCTTGTACTTCTGCAAGTACTTGTTGCCCCTTCGATACGCCTTGAGTAGACGAACAGGATTATCACACTTCGCGGACGCCCCAATCAGGCGCTGCATCGCTGGTGATGTCTTGAACATAGGATCGAAAACAAGTAGATTCGCACTGCCGTCGTCGCGGATCTCGAATCCCACAATGGTCATTGAGTGGCCTAGTAAATTATCAGAAATTGTATCTAGAAAACGCTTCAATGGGGATGGGATGTCACCGTGATGTTGGAAATAGATCGGCGGAAGGTCGGTCTTGAAGACCTTGGTCTTCTCGTCGTCTAGCGAGCATGCTGATCGGAAATAGCTCGCCACCTCCATGTAGAGTTTATCTTGTGCTGATATTCCTTCGCTAGCAGCCAAGCTACTTGCATCGCAGCTGTGCCGTATTAGCATCGTATGCCTGATGCCAGGATTGCATATAAACACTTACGGAATCCCAAGGCTCTGGAACAGAGCTTGTGCCTGTCATACAATAGTATTAGCAGATAAGAATCAATCACGGGTTGATCATAACTGACTTCAGGTGTTCCAATAAACTTCCGCGTCCCCTTGATACCTCCAGTCTCAGCTCTCCCCGTGCTATTAAACCCCATATCCCACGCTTGTTCGATCAAATCCTGCAAATCCAGAATCGACGGCACACCATGGGGAAAGTGTATATGGCCCAGGCTTTCTGTCTTCGTGATATAAGACACAAGCATCTGAATATTTCGATACCCACAGAAACCCCCTTCACGTGAAAGTTTGCAAATGTGGCGAACCTTGGGGTTGCAAAGAAAGGCCCGTTGAACTGTCTTATCTTGCTCGCATAGCTTTGCGACAACCGGGATGAGGTGGTCTGTCTCATTTTCTACTGTGGTCTGCCTCGCTAGTCTCCCGTCCGTGGTGACGTGAGTCTGCTTTGATGTTCGACCGCCCTTCTCTAGCATGTTCTTTAGCCATGAAGGCATCTTTTTCTCGTGGGCGTGGGGGCCCAGTTCCGAACGCTGGTCATGGAGTTAGTATACTCTCTTGAGTTTGATAGAAGGTAGCAGCATACCCCAAGCCGCATTACTCCATCCTCTCCACGAGTCCGAGGTGGACTCTTTGGTCGAACTAGTTTGGCGGTATTATTCCTGCGAGCCACGTCCCGATCTGACCCTCGCTTGCCACCTGAAAGAGCACCCTGTAAATAAATATTGTCTTCTTGATCAAGTGGCAAGTCATAATCATCATTGGCGCTCATAGAGTCAGCGTTGAGATGGGGCGTATCTCCCCCATTCTCTTCGAACGCAATGCCCTCCGCGAGATGAAGATCCAGATGCGTCGACAGCTCAGCTGCAGTCACAGTCTCACCACACCCGTGTGGACAATCAACATATTTCTCAGTTGACTCGTCGTCTGTCGGCAACAGGGACGGAGATCGCGTGTCCTCCAGCCCATTCAGATCGGGCATCAGCGTCTCCGGGACGCCGTTTTCTGGATGGCAGTGATCGATATGCATCTCCAAAAAACTGGAATCCGCATCGGAGAAGGGACAGAATGGACATATTAGGAGACCGGAGCTTTCCATGTTTGCGGTGTTGCGCTGCTATTTTTGTAGATTGGCGGAAAGGTTGTTAGGCGGCGTGGGATCAGCTGTGGACTGGGGCACTAGAATCACGTCGGGAACCTGCAGGGCGATAGATGTGCCAAGCAATCGCAGCTGAATATGTTGACCAGCAGCCTAAAGGACTCTTGAGTTGTATGTTTAGAAGAACTGGCTACTGGCTACCTTTAAATCTCCAGATTTTTGATGGGCGGTGCCTGGAACGTGGGATCAGACCCACCTTCGCCGCTAAGTCACTCGGTGCCCCTGGCTGCGAATCCAGAGTGTAAGCACTTAGTACTGCCATGACTCCCGCTTGGTATAGTGGTGACTCATTCTCAGCGACCTTTGACGATGTCATACAGGATTCTCTAGAAAGGCATATGCATGTTCAGCCCTTGGGAAGTGCTTATGATGTTTTGATCAGCTCCAGCTGAACTAGAAGTGGACTCCGTTAGTAGCTTTTGACAATAGTGTGAGACCCAGGAAGTCAGACATCGACCTGCCCAGTCTCCAGTAATAGCTTCACCACCCCCTCGTGGCCTACCGACGCAGCCTTAGACAATGGAGTGCGTCCCCTAGAGTCTTTCGAGTTTATATCCACCCGCCCGGTCGCACGTAACTGCTTCACCACCGCTTCGTGCCCCTCCGACGCAGCCCACGACAAGGCCGTCCAGCCACCGGAGTCCTTCGAGTCAACATCCAGATGCCCAGTCTCAAGTAACAACCTCCCTATCTCCTCATTGCCATTCGACGCAGCACACAACAATGGCGTACAACCGTAAGCGTCCTTCGAGTTTATATCCACTTGCCCAGTTGCAAGTAACAACTTCACCACCACCTCATGATTCTCCGATGTGCCTCCAGACAAAGGCGTGTTACCGAAGTTGTTCCTTGAGTCGACATCCACGCAAGTGGCTAATAACAGCTTCACCACTCCCTCATGGCCATTCCGCGCAGCCTCATTGAACGGCGTCTGACCGTGATAGTTTCTTGAATTGACATCAACCCTCACTGTCCCTAATAACAGTCTCACTATCTCCTGGTGGCCATTCGCCGCAGCCACATATAATGGTGTACGGACTGTAGAACTCCTGAGAATCTACATCCGCCCCAGTCCCGAGTAACAGCTTAACCACTGCCTCGTAAGCATGGCTCGCAGCCCAGAATAGAGGCGTTTTGCCGTTGCTATCGACCACGTCAACATTAGCTCCTTCTGAAAGGCAGATTTGAGTCGTCGCCTCATTCCATCGTTGGGCAGCTCATAATAGCGCCGAACTTGCCGACCTCAGCGAATTGTGTTGATAAAGGTATGGATTGACGAGGAAGTAGATCCGCTTGTTGGTTTGAGCCAATGAGTTAATGTCTCTTTCTGCCTCTAGGAAATTTGCAACGAGGAGTAACAATTCGGTAGGTAAATGAAGAGACAGACCCATCTTCCCCCTCGTGACCCTGAAAATGCTGGACCATGATCGCGGGGAAGCTAAGCAGTGCTTTTTTCGAAGAAGCTCGTAAATAACCGCCGCCGCCATGGTGCGAGATTCGCGCAGACCTGCCTGTGCTGCCAAGCTGCCATCAACTAAACTTCAACGTCTTGTATCTTTCATACTCGTATTATTATAGGTTCGGTGTCAATTTCGTATGTACATCAAATATGTAATTTAGGCGGCGTTCTTATCTAGTTTAACGTACTATGTGATTATAGGTCGAAAGAGCATCCCAAGGCAATACCGGTCGTCTCTGTATCATTTATATAAACAATTGCAGGAAGCTTCTCTATTGTGTCGGTAGCGGTGTTTATTCGCTCACCGTCACGGTCGCACAATACGTATAGACAAACGGTATATTACGTATCTGGATGAATATGTGTCTTATTTGGATGATTGGTAGATATATGTTTAGATTTTGCCAATAACGAGAAAATATCCATCATTACTATCAACAATCCTTGAGGTGGTTCTCACGTGAAGATAAGGTTGTTTGCAGCAAAGGCACATGCCAAGCAAACCTAAATTCCAACAGTTTGTACTTTGTACGGAGTACTGTACAACAATTAACATTTTCGGGTGGCGATCAACAAGAAAATTTGGTATGGAGGTATATTGACCTTGAACAACGAATCGTTTCGAAAGAGATCTATATCTGATTTGAATCTATATAAATAACAGATACATAAATCACCTGCAGAGTAGCTAGTTACGCTACGTAAATTTACAGCCTTGCAAATAGCTGCCCAGTTATACCCAAGTGCGTCATTTTTATCGGACTTGCTTATCGCGGGGCTCGGCGATGGCGTGATTGTTAATGGTGATGATCATTGGTTATGACCATCGGGCGGTGATGATTGGGCGGGGTTTCTCTGTTCCTCCGACATCGCGTGTGCGTGCCTGGACTCGCCGGCAGAACTGAGCGGAACAGAGAAAAGAGAGAAAAAAAAGTCAATGGAGGTTGAGTCACCGCAAATGTGAAAAAGAAAAAAGAAAAACGCCGCAGCCGGCCCACTCCTCCGCTTTCGCTTTCCCCTCCACGATCTCTCTCTTTACATGTTGTGAATTTCCATCATCTCGTCCCTGGTCCTTGGTCCCTGGAATATTTGGCCATGTCTTCCTTCGAAGCAGACTGTCCGGCTGTCAATGCTGTGCAAAGCAAATGGGTCGTACAAAAGTTTGGCGGCACTAGTGTAGGCAAGTTTGCTTTAAACATTATCGAGCAGGTGGTCCAGTATGTTACCCCTCCACCCGTCCTCCATGCTCCCCTTCTGGGGTTCATTGATCCATCCATTTGATTAGAAGTAGCAATTTGCTGACCATTGACTACAATAATCTACAGACCTAGCCTCGTTGACAACAGAGTTGCTGTTGTATGCTCCGCAAGAAGTAGTTCGACAAAGGCAGAGGGCACTACTAACCGGTGAGTCATCTGGATACTCGACAACATTCGACAAGCACATGCTCTCGATACCGCACATTGTGCAAAAGACGAAGGAAACCATAGATCATGTCCTAACACCTATGATTATAGGTTACTGCGGGCAGCCCGGGATGCAGAGAACCCTCACTCCCGACAATACTACACATTGGTCGAGGCTGTACGGCTTGAGCATGTTCAAGTGGCCCAAGAACAGATTCAATCGGTGGACCTAAGGGATCAAGTGGTCGCCGATATCAATGCCGAATGCGAAAAAGTTCTGAAGGTTGTTGAGGCCGCCCAGACGCTGGGGGAGATCAGTGCTCGCTGCGTGGACAAGGTCATGAGCGCTGGTGAGAAGCTCAGCTGTCGACTCATGGCCGCGTTCCTGCAAGATCGTGGAGTCGACTCGCAGTATGTTGACCTCGCCGATGTGATCGATTTCCCCATTGGCGCCCACGGCCTCGATCAGGACTTTTATAACTCTCTGGCGGCGGCTTTGGGCAAGCTGGTCGCGGGTTGCGGGCGCCGAGTGCCTGTGATCACAGGTTACTTTGGTACCATCCCCGGTGGTCTGCTGGATCAGGTCGGCCGTGGTTATACTGATCTCTGTGCTGCGCTCGTTGCCGTCGGAACCCATGCCAAGGAGCTTCAGGTCTGGAAGGAAGTGGACGGTATCTTTACTGCTGATCCACGCAAGGTCCCTACGGCCCGACTTCTTCCTGCCATCACCCCCGCCGAAGCTGCTGAATTGACCTTTTATGGATCAGAAGTGATTCACCCCTTCACCATGGAGCAGGTGATCCGTGCCAAGATCCCCATCCGCATCAAGAACGTGATGAACCCCAAGAACCGCGGCACCATCATCTTCCCCGATTCCACGGCCGAGCTGGAGCGCACCACACCCGGCCACGACCCTCGCCTCTTCCGCACTCGGAGCCCGAGCTTCATGCAAAAGCCGAAGCGGCCGACTGCCGTGACCATCAAGCACAAGATCCTGGTGATCAACGTACACTCGAACAAGCGGTCATTGTCCCACGGCTTCTTTGCCGGCATTTTCTCGGTGCTGGATAAGTGGCGTCTGTCCATTGACCTGATCTCGACCAGTGAGGTTCATGTGTCGATGGCTCTTCACTCGGAGATGCCTTTGTTGAATGGCAACGGGCGGGATGATTATCAGGTGATCGATGATGATCTGAAGGGCGCGCTGAATGACTTGGCCAAGTACGGAACGGTAGACATCATTCCTGAAATGGCCATTCTCAGCTTGGTCGGCAAGCAGATGAAGAATATGATCGGTGTTGCGGGGCGCATGTTCACTACCCTGGGGGAGAACAATGTGAACATTGAGATGATTTCACAAGGTAAGACATTCGTTGCCGATCCCAACTTCCCAACCCCTCCCTCTCCTTCCCGCTTCGAACGTACATACGAGTACAAACTCTCGAAAGAAAGAGAACGCTGACTGACACCCCTCCCCTACAGGTGCAAGTGAAATCAACATCTCCTGCGTCATTGAAGAGCGTGATGCCGACCGCGCTCTCAACATCATCCACACCAGCATGTTCACCTTCTTGGATTAGAGGTCCCAGGAGACGTTGAGCAACCGCATTGTCGTTTGAGATATCCCTTGGGCCGGTTTTTCTTTTTCTTTTCTATTTCCTCTTTCACTTTCGCTTTCTTTGACAAAATGCTTTCATGATAGGGAAAAGTTGGTGTGCATTTATCTCGAGTGCTCTCTTTTCTCAGGGAGACTTGGGGGCGCTTAAGCATTATTCTTGTCGTGATTTTCCTGCATGGGCTTGGCGTTTCTCGTTCCTATGTGCCATGTCCATCTTTTCAGAGTTGTTTTAATTAGAGTATAGATGTCGAGATGAGTTGAGGGTGGGTTTTCCTTGTCGGTGAATGCCATGGGCATTTTTGCACCGTACATTGTACATGAATTTACATGATCCCCAAAAGAAGCAAGGGCAATATCTTTGCCATTGGAATATATTTACTACTATGAGTTTGAGTATTTGTATAGTAACTATAACTTAACTCGATGCACGATGACATTAAGATCCCATCGTTGCTGCAGGGCCTCGTTTCATCGATGCGGATCATCGAATTACTGTACCCCTCGAGCGATCTCCGCAGGTACGGAGGAAGGCCTGCACCAGTGCCCATCCAATACTGTAGTCATTATTGACCAGTATTGACTTGTTCCTCGCAGACCGATAGACTCACAGCCAAGCCAGCCAGGGCGTTAAAGGGCGCAGTGAGCCCATAGGCTGGAGAGAGCAAGGGATGATCCGACGCAACCGCTGTCTCAGAGTTACATGCGCATTCCAGTGGAGGGGCCAATGGAGTGGCCGGGATGATGGGCCGTTAAGAATAAAAGCCGGAATATGACGGGTGTAGAGTAAAGGAGAGTGTAGACTGTAGATTGTAGACTGGGTGGGATGGTAGGCCACAGGCTGGATTATGTGGGATGATTGTGGATAGCCGAGGGTTGGAGGGTGAGTCTAGACCTTGGAGGTACAATAATAGTATGTAAATTATAGAGAGAGTATATAATAATGTAAGGTCGATATAAAGTACGGACTAATGAATAGTTACGTATAGTGCATAGATGCTTAGTATTGGAGCTCATAAAGGGTTGATGATATACGATAAAGTATAGTACTATTAAGAGGCTAGTTGTATATACACCTTCCATGTCTGTACCATAGGATGATAGGATCTCTGGTGTACAGTCAACTCCGATCCCAGTGGAGTCTCTGCAGGGCCAGCACGACAAGGGGAGCCCACATATCTCCAGCCAGGCCAATGGCCATCACTAGTTTCCTCTGCAAGCCGGTTTAGCTTGGGACGATCGGCGCCTTGCGAATGTCGGCGAGCAAGGAGCCCCAATCCCTTCGTACATGCTCAATACAGCTGTATTGTAACATGTGACCATACCGCAGATCTCACATCCCATATTAAGACGCGTGACGCGTCCGCGTCGGTACCATACCTGACACCACCCTCAACTGGACAGTACAGGTATCTCGACACCCTCACCTTCCACCATCTCTCACTCCTCCACCCACCCCCCACCTCGAAAGAAAGGGCCCGAACCTCTTGCATCGTCTTCCCTTACTACTTCACTGCGCCTGCTACTTGATATCCAAAAGGGACAGTCAGATTGATCAAGAAGGGAGACAAAAGGACGCGACTTCCAGGACTCCTTCTTCCAAACCCCCTCTTTTCCGCTGCTTGCCTTCCGACCAACTCTCCATCACATCTTCAACTCCCTCATCGCGACCTCTTTCACCCAGATCTAACTTGCTTGTGGGGAACTTCAACTCTTCCCTGATCATTCAACATCTCATATCATTCGACTTCCCAGTTAACAGATCATCGGAAGATTTCACCTTCTTCACAGCAATTTATCTCGTGGTGAATTCCCACTTCTCTCGACTCCATCACCCGCTGATTCGCCTTCCAAGATTGGACGTGTCGATTCTTAGCGCCTGGTGGCCCAACGCTTGCAATCACAACTAGTCTCACTGCATGACAGCCTGAGGCGACTGACTTGGCCTGCTCTTCTTGGTCTACCATTGGTTCAACGTGAATTCTCTTCACACACCCCCGTCTCATCTTCCGCTGGGCGACACTGCCGTCGGCTGTGTTGTCCCCCGCTGTTGTTGCGACTGTCGCTTCAAATCGCGCCCTCCACACTGTTTACCGACGCGTCATATGGTCCCTACTGGTGACTGGTGACGTTCTAGCCTCGTTCCCGACTCTCCAGACTATGGGATCGACGCGTCCTGCGCTCGGCGCGCACAATTACTCCCCGGCATTGGCTTTATCTGCCCAAGCCTCCATCAAGTCACAGCCCCATCTTCACCCCTCACCGCTACCACTCCAGCCCATTACTGAGAACCCATTGCTTCCACTCGCCGGCACGCACAGGCCATCACCAACCAAAGGACGGCTTACCCAGGGCTCACATCCCGGGAGAAAACTCGGTTTTGTCCCTATCACCGCTCCGAACCCTCCCATGTTTACCACCGACTCCCCTACCAAGAAGCCGCCCTTTCCTATCTACACCCAGTCCTCCATGCCACCACAGTCCGCTCTCTTCACCACCTTTTCCAGCGTCAACCCCGATTCCTCCAAGGAGAACCACCACGCCGAGGACCCGTCTAATGGCAGCTTTGCCGACTTCCCTGAACCCTCCTATGAATCCAAGGTCCCCATGAAGCGCACACTCATGGAAGCTGCTCCCCTCAAGGAGCGCCCTGTCAAGAAGCAAAAGTGCGAAGACGCGCCGGTCCACCAACTACCCGAGCCACACCAGATGCCGACGATCGAGGATGACGGCACCAAGCCGCCATACAGCTACGCGACTCTGATCGGCATGTCCATCTTGCGCGCGCCCAACCGACGATTGACCCTGGCTCAGATCTACAAGTGGATTTCCGACACCTTCTCCTACTACAAGAACAGCGATGCGGGCTGGCAGAACAGCATTCGACACAACCTCAGTCTCAACAAAGCCTTCATCAAGCAAGAGCGGCCCAAGGATGATCCTGGCAAGGGTAACTACTGGGCCATTGAGCCTGGTATGGAGGCGCAATTCCTCAAGGACAAGCAAGTGCGACGCGCCACCATGTCCAGTCTTCCTCTCCCCGCCGTTCCTCAAAGAGAAATTGTTCCTCAACCGCAAAGTGCGACCACCACGACGTGGATGGTGCCACCTCCGCCTGCGCGACAGCCTCCCCCACCCAAGGTCTCGGCTCGAAATGAGGATTTGTCCTCCGACGCGACTCTGCCGGCATCTGATCCGGCATTGCAAGAGGATACGGGAGATGAAGCTCCTCACCCTCCAGTGAAGCGCGCCGCGCCTGTTCGGTCTTCGCCGCTGCAGGCCATTCGATCCTCCCCACCTATTGCTCCTCCTCGGTTCTCTCGTCCAGGCACTCCTCCCACACCTACTCACCAGGTCGGCCCTACACCAGCTCAGCGCCCGCGGAAGCGCAAATCAATTTCGATGAATGATAGTGGTTATTTCTCGTCATTGGAGTCTTCCGCCTTGCGGCCTAACAAGGCAGGTCATATTCTGACCTCTGATCTGGACATCGAACCGCCACGCATCAAGCGCGGCCGTGCCGAGGAAGAGATTGCGCGCATTCGTAGCTCCTCTCACGATATCAGCCCTGGTCAACCTCCTGTTCGCAAAGATGGTCGGACTATGGTTGGCTCTTCTCCCCTCCGTGGCGAGTATGTGAGCATGCTTCCGCCACCTTTGACACCCATTATCAAGTTCAAGAAGCCAGCCAAGCCTCCTCCATCGGTGTCGCCTAATACAAACCTCCGCAACCACCGTCGCAAGATCCAACAAATGGTCAACTCGCCTATTAAGCACTTGGGTATTGCTGATGATGAATTGCCATGGAGCCCTGCTTTCACCCTTCATGAGGAGTCTTTCATGACTCCGGCGGATCACTTCCATAGCACTTTCGATGTCTTTGCTGATGCTAGCGCCGATGCGTGCATCTCATCTGCTGCATTTGGATCTCCCGAGAAGCGCTCAGTGAAGCGTGCACGTATGGATTCGGGAAGCCACGCACTTCATGACATTAGCAACTCGACTGCCAACAGTCGAGTGCATATGCCGTCTCTTACCCGGTCCAAGTCATCCATCTTCCCGGAGTCCCCGTCTAAGGTGTCGGATGGAGTCCGTCTTGGCGATGCCAGCCAGGACGACTTTTTCTCTTTCCACCTCTTCGATGAAAGCAATGACAGCCCCACCGAAGTGGATGGGGTTGATCTACTGCAAGGATTCCAGAAGATTGGCGGCTCCAGCAAAGACGACATGCTGAAGCACAAGACGCTTCATCCGCGGCCTCATTTGAGTAACCGCAGCAACTCTACCATGTTCTGAGAACTTCTTAATATTGTGCTTTCTCGCCTTGTCTGGTTTTCTCACTGTTTCGCTATCGGGCAGGAACTGAAGCCCCGGTTGGATTCCCCTCATGTCGTCTGTGTCTTTGATTTTGACAAAAATTGGTGTTGAGCTGTTTATCGTGTTTATTCAAGTTTCCCCTGTCCTGGCTGGCCTTGTGTTCATTGCACTGCGCTTTTGATGAGCCTATATTGTCCTGTTATACTTTGTCGGGTTTCTTGTTTCTCCATCCACCCCCTGTTTATGCATGCGTTCTGGGTTTGAAGGAGTTTTGAGATGGACATTGGGACATCACCAAGCTTCGATAGCAGGCGATGTTTTCCTTTTCTGGGTTCCTTTTCTGGGAGTTTTTTGATCTTGAGGCAGCGCCGAGACGCGCCAGTTCTGACTTGTTTGTTTTTTCCACTGTGCCCTCGGGATCGGGCCTGACTACGACCTTAATGACGACGCCAAGATGTACATGAGCAAGCGATGTTTCATGATTCGGATTCGGGATATTGGGGTTGGGATTTATTCTTTGTTTGTTTTTCATTGGTTGTTATTCGTTACAAGCTATTCAGGAGCTACTAGGGCTGGGCTGGATACATTGGAGGCGCTATTGATTAGTTTAGCAATTTGAACCTTATTACCTGTCTGCGACACTCGTCGAGGGAGTAGATTCCATTTCACCATCGCAGATTGGCTTTTTGTATTTACTTTGTTGGTGTTTGTTTCTGATGTCAAAGGGTATCTGATTAACCGAGTCGATCCAACTAAACCGAAACGCATAATGGACAGAGAAAATGTCATCCATGACAAGTACAGTGCAAATGAGTACTAACAGAACAGAAGCAACCAAAATGGGAAAAAAGACCATAAACGCCCCAAGCCCAAACCAATTTTTCAACCAATCAATAATGAATGTAGTGCCCTCAAGTCACCAACCATACCAAGTCCATTCCATTCCATGCAGTTCGGAGAATGATTACTCTCGACTCGAGTCAAATCGAGTCGATCCGAGAGAAAGTTTTGTGTTGCGTAAGTTTGAGGTGTCTAGTCGCTGCTCGCACAACCCCGACACCCACAACTAACGCACTGAATCGTCTGCTCTTCTTTCAACTGGGCCTTTGGTACGCGGCAGATACAGGTAGAATTGAAATTTGTTTCTTTGGTTTGGACGCAGCGGAGACAGCAGAGCTGTAGTAAAAGAAAAGGAGTTAGCAAGGATCAAGAGTAGGTCGCGAGGATGGGAAGATAGTGTAAGGTAGTTGTAGTAATAGGCAGTGTCTTCAGTGGGTATTGGGAGTGGGAGGTGTTTGCTCACCTTCTCATAACCCTGTTTCTTCCACTTGGCGATCAGGTTTGCGTCGGCGTAGTTGTTCTTGAGTAGCCAGTCGTAGAGCTGCTTTGAGATGGCTTCTTTTTCGTAGTAGAGGTCGTAAATGTATCGTGAGCCTGGAAGGACAACCGGTCAGCATCAACATCAACATGAGTATCAATATCAATATCAATATCAATATCAATATCAAGCTCTGCTCCAGCTCGAGCTCCAGCTAAGGACAGAAACTGTCTCATAGACGGTCCATCCACGCAAAGCCCGAGCAAGGCGCAAGAACCAGCAACAGCAACAGCAAAGAGATCGGTAACGTACGCTGGTGACTAATCTGAAAGATCGGCCAAAGAACCTCATGTTTCTTCTTTCCCTCGTGAGACTCATTCTCAGCATCTTTCATCTTATTGCTGAACTCCAGCAGGGTATCTTCTATGTCGTCGAAGCCTGCTGGTGGGGGTTTGCGATTGCGGGCAGCTGTTCGGACGGGAGGCATGGTGGCGAATGTAGTTGGTGGTTGAAACAGAGAGAAGAGCAGGAGAGAAGAAGAAAAGAAGTAGATCAAAACGAAAGAAGAAGAATAAAAGCGAAGTGCTCAAGCTGTAAACAGTGGATATTGAAAGAGAGAACCAGAAAGCCGCGCTGAACTTTTGAGGCGCAACTCGATTCCCGCGTCATTTTTGTGCCGGGATTGACCGCCTTCGATTTTGCGGTGCGGATGCGTAGGGTGCACTTCCGAGCTTCATATCACGACTAGTTTGAATTATCTTGACACACTCCCAACTTCAATCGCTACACTACATCACACCCCTCATACCAATATCACATACCCCTTTACACCCGTCACAATGGACCCCTCCCTCGATCTCTCCAAGCTCACCGACGCCGACAAGGCCGATCTGCAGCAGCAACTGGCCAACGAGCAGCAAAAGGCGACCATCCAGCAGAGTAAGTACTAGTCCGGCGAGCTTGGACACACACAAACATCTCCTCGCTCAATTCTGAGCTATTTGAATTGGAGAAAAAAAGAAGACAATGCTAACTACACTACTGTGTTACAGCCGTCCACTCCCTCAACGAGACCTGCTTCAAGAAGTGCATGGCCGGCAAGAGCTTTACCTCTGGAACCCTGGACCGAAGTGAGGAGTCCTGTGCTTCGAACTGTGTTGATCGGTGGATGGATTCGCAGATGTTGATCCTGCAGAAGTTGGGGAGTATGCGTGGGCAGTAAATGTGTCATGTCACGGCATGTCTTTTTTGGTGTCTTGATATCATGGGCATGGTTATGAATACCGTGTCTGGTCTGGCCGAGTCTGGGTTGGCGGTTCAGCCTGGACTATGTTAAAATAATACGACTCGCATTTCGGAAGATACCTCGGATGTAGCATAGCACTGCTGCTCGTTACTGGCTGCGGATAGATGGGATGGAGGGTTTATAGACGTGGAATCTCTGCTCTTTTCCTTCCTGGTGTGATTGGGGTGGGAATGTTTGAGTCGCTTGTATACTAGAATCAAAGTGAATGGATCCCTTTGTGCATATCTTTTGTTCTTTGTAGGGTGTCTATGAGTATTGTTCAAGGCATCAGGATGAGATTAGATGGAATCTGGTTTAGATAATGAGATGGTATGGAATTGCAACTGGTGAACGCATAGCATAATAGGAATGAGTGATCTATTTAGTGTCGACTCAAGCTGGGTAGGGTCACTCTTAGTTGAAGAGGTACTCCACAATCTACTAAGCTTCGAGACCGAACAGTAGTAGTACGAAGTGATCATAACCACATGCATACTTCAAGTACTTCCTACGACAAAGCTCACTGCTACTTCGTCACCACCCTATCTCATACGCATACACTCATACTCATAAAGAAGAGAGAGAAAAAAATATTTAAATCATGTCAAGAAAATGTTTCTTTTTTGTATCATTCAGCCCTCGTTGCTGCACATAACAGCCAAGGAACTGGCTGGTATTGAGAATCACCACGGTGGAAAACAAAGTTCGCCTAAACCCAAAGAAATCAATTTCCTATTCCACTTTTAGACGATGGCCAGCTTGGTGGCGGCAATGTCCAGAGCATCGACATCGGCCGTGAGACGGGCGAAAGCCTTCTTGGAGCCGTCGGGGCTGTATAACAATCATGATTAGCAAGGTTATTCTCGTAGACCACGTCTGCGTATTTCGCATATCCAAATCATATTCGAATCTTTGTAGGGCACATACCGGACGAGGGTGTTGACCTTGACGGTGTCAACGTCGTACAGCTTCTTAAGAGCCTGCTTGATCTGGCGCTTGTTGGCCTTGACATCGACGATGAAGACGAGGGTGTTGTTCTCCTCGATCTTCTTCATGGCGCTCTCGGTGTTGAGGGGGTACAGGATGATGTTGTGGGCATCCATGCGGGGGTCACGGGGGACCGAGACACGGGGGTACTTGGGGGACCGCGAGAGCTGCAGGGTCTTGGGGCGGTGGAAGGTGGTCGAGGTGCGGACCTTGCGGGCCTTGTGGAGCTAGATATGGGCAAGATATGTTAGCAGTGTGGCGTGGAGGGTGTGGTGTATATTGCGAAAATTAATCATGGCCATAATCGAGAATTCGAAGAAATGGTCTGGTTTAATCAGATCGCAGACAGGGTAGTAAATAACGTACGGAAGAGCCCTTAACGACTGCCTTGGCGGCAGCGTTAGCCCGGGAGGCATTGCCTGTAGAAAGAAAAAAAACCCGGTCAGTTTCTGGGTTATCTTGAAATATCGAAAAGTGACATTTTGTGGAATTGCAAATCGGTGCAGTCGAGAAAAGGGTCCGGAGTGTTCAGAAACAAATGCCAAATCGTCGAGTATTGTCGAATATAATTGTGGTCTTTCGCGATTCCCATGATTATTCCACCTCTTCCTCTATTGCGCAGCATCATCCACGATGTGGGTTTTTGAAGCACAAGATTTGTCCATCCACCTCTTCTCCGGAACACAGTTTCTCGATCGCACAAAATTCACAGGGATGGTCGAATGCATGTAGGCGAGGTCATTCGAACGTACCTTGCTTGGTGGTAGGGGCCATGGCTGTCGTCCGCTGTCGTGGTGATTGTCGTCGCAGTGTCGAAGTTCGAACAATTTGGAGTGGCTTCGCTAAGCGAAAACCCTACCACTGTGTGGGTCAGGTGATCTCGGGCGGTGGCCATCTGGATTAGTCATGGGATAGGCTGAGTCAGCGGGTCTCCACCGCCGATCGGCCGCTTTTTTTTACTTGACGGTTGTTTTTCACTATGGAGAATATGAAGAAACCTTGAACCCGCGACTGTCATTGGTCTGGGGATTATCATTCTCAAGTGACCATTGTAAAAATTGACGATTCCTCTCTATAATGCCCGTTGAACTTCATCCTTGATACACATCCCGACACACTACTCTATCAAAATGGCTCCCAAGAGTCGATCTAAACGGCCAAGCCTCCTCTCCAAAGGCCGACCACCAACCGTCAAACCCAAACAGGCAGCACTATCCTCGAAAGCCACCCGCAATCTCATCAGATCCCACCATCAACTCCTCAAAGCCCGCGCCCAAGCCGAAAAGGCCGGCGACGCAGCCAAAGTGAGCAGCATCGATGCTCAAATCCAAGCCAATGGCGGACTCGACAGCTATCAAATCGCCAGCAAGCTGGGTCAATCCATGGACCGGGGTGGTGATTCCAGCAAATTACTGATTGACTGGATCAAGCCCCAGCTGGATCAATGGAAGCCTGAGATGCCGAAATTGCGCGTTTTGGAGGTTGGAGCTTTGAGTACGAAGAATGCTTGTTCGAGGACTCCGTGTTTGGATGTGACGAGGATCGATTTGAATTCTCAGGAACCGGGGATTTTGAAGCAGGATTTTATGGAGAGGCCTTTACCTGCTTCGGATGAGGAGCGTTTTAATATTATCAGTTTATCGCTGGTTTTGAATTATGTGCCCGATGCAACGGGTCGGGGCGATATGCTCAAGCACTGTGTCAAGTTTTTGACATCTCAATGTTCCATCTCATTTGTCCCGACGCTGTTCTTCGTGTTACCGGTGGCGTGCGTTGATAACTCGCGCTACGTGACAGAGGAGAGACTACTCGACATTCTATCCAGTCTGGGATTCCAACTGGTGCAAAGCAAGCGGAGCAACAAGTTGATTTATCAACTATGGAATTATACAGGGCAGTCTTCCCTTCAAAGTTTCAAGAAGGAGATGCTCAATCCGGGTGCGAAACGGAATAATTTCGCCATCATCCTGCGTGAGGGATGATCTCACTCGCCAATACTGTCATAAACACACCGCATCACGCCATGCATATACAAAAGGACATAATCAATGCCGTGGAAATTCATGTCATGAACCGAGTTACAACGGTCAATCTTCGGAAATCATTTCGCGAGGCAGGAATGCCCAGACAGTTCCGATCGCCGCCAGGATGGTAGACGTGATGAGCAGGAACCAATCCAGGATGCGCTCACGTCGAGGGATTGCATTCCCGAAGATCTTCAGGTAGAAGGCGAGTGGGAAGATGATGCAAATGGTGAAACACAGAAATGAACCGAGGAAGGCCATAATGCGGTCGAACGAGGGGAAGACCACGGCCAACACGACGATCAAAGCCACAGTGAAGATGCGCACAGCGACTTGGATCAGCTTCTGGACTGCCTCTGAGCGCTGGCGATCACCATTCACGGGTGCGAGGCCTACGCCACAGAGGACTTCAAAGGTGGCCACCAAAGGACGGGCGCTGGATTTTCGGTTAGCCATTGAGATTTGAGAACGTGCAAGGGTTTATCAAACTCACTTTAAAGGCACTTTGGTCAAGGGGATAATTGCGATGAAGATGATGATACAAACGGACAAGGCCTGTGGATACTGATCCACCGTGAGGATATTAGCTGTGATTTCATCACGGACGATATCTCCAAACATGAGCCAGCCGATAATAGCCATAGAGCAATCAAGAGAGAACTGTTCACAATCGAATTAGTGTCGTATTCCTCGGTAGATAGATTCTCCCTTACAGTGAAAATGTATGTTGTCCAGAGACTCTTCCCATACTTCTTTGGGTGTCTCATGTCGCGGTAAATATTAGGAAAGACACCGTGTCCACCCCAGGGGGCTATTCTACCATGTTAGCTCACTGGAATCACTGAGACACCCTGAAATGTCATTTTCTTACACATGATGAGACCAAAACTCAAAGGAACTGTGGACCACTTTTCCGGAAAGAGGTAGGTGTTCGCTGGCTGTCGCAGCGAGCCCGGGCTATCTGGTTTAATCAGGCCATCGACGCAGATAAGAATCACGACTGTACGTAGTTAGCATAAGCTGGTTTGTCACTCGCGCTGTACAAAAGACATTCTGGCACTCACTGGATGTGCAGGACACAATGCCCAAGATGCTGGTCACGCTGAGGAACCGCAGCGGCAAAAAGTTCAACGGGACCAGTACCAGGCCACAGACAATCTTCCACTCTAGAATGCTCAGGCCAGGTACCAGTGCGTATAAGCTGTCTGCAAACAGCACCACGAGAGCGACACATGCACCAAGTAGTTCCAAACAAAAGAGAATACTCGTCACAAGACGAGCCTGTTGCCCAAAGCTGATATAGGCCAGATCAGCATAGGTGACCAGCGTCTTATCCACGTCCAAGCATTTGGCCAGAACCTTGGCCGTATATGAAGTAGTCACAGCCGAATAGGTCAGAAACGACAGTCCCAGCAACCAGCCAGCCTGCTTCATCGCCAATGGCAGACTCAACAAGCCAATACCGATCAACACGTTTACCGAGTTGAAAACCGTTTGAGGCACGGTAGACTGCCCGATGATGATATCCTCGTGTGTCCCATCCTCATGCTCCACATGCTTGAGGATCAACGGCGCCCGATCAGAATCCTCGGTGCCATCCGCAAGTGCCTGGTGCTGTTCGCGGTGGAACTGGATCGCATTACGGCGAGTTGACTCGCTGACCCGCGAGGAGATCGTCCCGTACGAAGCGGCAAAGCTTCTCTCAAACGACGATGCCAGTAGAGCCGCGTTCGGGCCGGTCCTCCTTTGTCGCCCCGGCGCACCCAGATCCTCCTGCTCCGAATCTTCACCTTCCGAGTCGGACAGCAGCGGCCGCTCAATGTCGGATTGCCGGCCCCACGACTGCGAGCTCCGAGAGCCATAATCCAGGCCCGCCGAAATGGCAAGCTCGTCGTCCAAGTCTGCAGACACAAAGGACAAGCGTCGAGGGATAACCTCGGGGAAACCGGCAGCTCTTTGCCACGAGCGGGCAAAGTTGTCGATACTGTTGGGCCCGCCCACTTGGCGGATACGCGAGAATGAGGAGGATCTAGCACGGACGTTTAGAAAAGATCCACAGTCGGGTCAATCCCACCTTAAGGAGGGTTTTCGCGGCCACCAAGCATACCTTTCTCTGCCCAGATGCTCTGGATCAACGATCGCATTGCCCAGACCGAGGTGTCCAGGGTCGTACGAATTTGAATTTGACGCTGCGGGCGTGGGCATTCTCACTGAGCCATAGCTCGACGGCTCTGCACGAGGATCGTCTGAATTTCCAGGCGCCATTTTCTGGCAGGCCCCTGGATTGTTCTTCAAGGAAATCCCAGTGATTGCAAGGTGAGATTGCAGTCAATCGCAGCGAGTGGACTCCGAAGCGAAGATTTAACGACGTTTGCTTGGGTCAGGGACGGAAATCGTAGCCGAATGGATCTGGCCCGACTGGTCGTGTTATGGTTGTAAGGCAAAAGGACCAAGAATGAGTATGGTCTGCACAGGCACCCTGCTGACTTTTCGGTCAAGGAGGGCGGGCGAAAACAGGAAAAGGTCAAAGATAAGAGGGAGAGGACCGTAGAGGAGGAGATTAGAGAAGGAAGCTCCAAGCTCCGGTTAGTGCCTGGTAGTGTCTGGTAGTGTGGGGTGATAGCGTCCCAGCGCTGATAAGCGCTCTTTTACTTCGCGCCACAGTTTTGAGTATGTAATGGAGTGAGGAGAAGGGAGATGAATTCTAAATTAATTCATATAGACGTACATATGGAGATATGCACGTCTAGGCGGAGTACTCTGCATATCGTATCTTTCCTAGTACATATTCGGTTGACCGCGGTCGCTTTACAATAATATCCTCGGTAACTTTGGAAGAAATACAGTCACAGACGGAAACAGATGGGGCGGAGTGGCGGATACAGTACAGTACTATACTGTAGTTAATAGATGGTGGAAGAAGAATATACAGAAGTAAGAAGAAAAGAATATAATGGATGTCATGTAGGCTACTTGCAATCTATAGAATAACGAATGCACTTAGTACTTTTACTTTACCTATGTAAGTCCTGTACCTTGTCAGGGCAGTGTCTAGGGACGATCCCAAGACTAAATAAACCTATTCAAGTAAATCCAGTCAAACTGACCAGTTCACAGTGACTAACCCCAACTAAAAACGTGGACGGCTTACCTCAGCCCACCCAGAGGAGCCCCTCGAAAGTTGAAACCCCACGCCCGCCACGAAAGGAATTTTAGCAACGACGTCAAAGGTGTCGAAGTCCTCCTCCACCTATATTTGTGAGTCTTTTCTTTGGATCTTATTACTCAGGCTGGTCCTGAATTCCTGCTAACAGTTCTCTCTTTTTCATCGACCAGGTATTAGGACTCTTGCCTTTGTTACCTCGGGTCTCTTCATTTTGACCCCGGTTAGGCGTCGACAGGCAAGGCCTCGGATACTCTCTCCTCGCCCGCGATCCTCTTCGCCGCGCCCACCATGAGTTCCCAACAGCAGGGACAGGGCGGTGAAGCCGAGAAGAACATTGAGATCTGGAAGGTCAAGAAGCTCATCAAGCGTCTTGAATCCGCCCGCGGAAATGGTACCTCCATGATCTCGCTCATTATTCGTATGTTTCTCCCAGTCAATGCCTACATTCGGGGCCCTTTTCGGGGTATGATGAGATCAAATCCCCGCTAACTATCATATACAGCCCCCAAGGATCAGATCTCTCGCGCTGCGAAGATGTTGGCTGAAGAATACGTATGCCTTTCCTCTCTCTCGTCCAGTTCCCCGGTCCCCCCGCCACTTCCCCGAAAATTTCGGAATTTAACATTTGGTATAGGGTACTGCCTCCAACATCAAGTCTCGTGTGAACCGTCTTTCCGTCCTTTCCGCTATTACCTCCACCCAGCAGCGTCTCAAGTTGTACAACAAGGTCCCTCCCAATGGCCTGGTCGTCTACTGTGGTGAAATTATCACTGCGGAAGGAAAGGAGCGCAAGATTAACATCGATTTCGAGCCCTTCAAGCCCATCAACACCTCGCTCTACCTGTGTGACAACAAGTTCCACACTGAGGCTCTGAGTGAGCTGCTCGAGTCGGACCAGAAGTTCGGTTTCATCATCATGGACGGTAACGGTGCGCTCTTTGGTACCCTCAGCGGTAACACCCGTGAGATTCTGCAGCGTCTGTCTGTCGATCTCCCCAAGAAGCACGTAAGTTATTTCCAATCTTCCCCTGTTTGCACGTTGGGATGCAATATTCCAGCGCCCCTTCCTCTTCAAAATCGCTGACACCTGCTTTCCTTTCATACAGGGTCGTGGTGGTCAATCCGCGCTGCGTTTCGCCCGTCTGCGTGAGGAAAAGCGTCACAACTACGTCCGTAAGATCGCCGAATTGGCTGTCCAGAACTACATCACCAACGACAAGGTGAATGTCGCCGGTCTGGTCCTGGCTGGTTCCGCCGATTTCAAGAACGACCTGAACCAGTCCGACATGTTCGACCAGCGTCTGCAGTCCAAGGTCATCAAGGTTGTCGATGTATCCTACGGTGGCGAGAACGGCTTCAACCAGGCCATTGAACTGGCTGCCGAGACTCTGAGCAGCGTCAAGTTCATCCAGGAGAAGAAGTTGATTGGCAAGTACTTCGAGGAGATTTCCCAGGATACCGGCAAGATCTGCTACGGTGTCGAGGATACCCTCAAGGCTCTGGAGCTTGGTGCTGCCGAGACTCTCATCGTGTTCGAGAACTTGGACGTCACCCGCTGGGTTCTGAAGGATTCCGCTGGTGGCGAGGTTGTCCTGCACACTACCAAGACGCAGGAGACCAACCGTGAGTTGTTCCAGGACAAGGAGACCGGCGGAGAGATGGAAGTCATCGACTCGTCCTCATTCCTGGAGTGGCTGGCGGAGGCCTACAAGGACTTTGGTGCGGAGCTGGAGTTCGTGTCGGACCGTTCCAGTGAGGGTAACCAGTTTGTGAAGGGCTTTGGTGGTATCGGAGCTATTCTCCGCTATAAGGTCAACTTTGAGCAGCTCGCCGATTATAGCGATGACGATGAGTTCTACGACGATTGACGGTTCGGCCACCTCGCAGAGAGCGAGGATGAACGGCCAGAAGCTCCCGAGGCGAGTCTTCTGACGGCTCGCCCCGTGGATCAAGCAAGCGACTCCGAGACTGGAACCCAGGCATCCGTGAAGGATACCATCAACCCCACTATTCCAGGCTTCGTGAAGTTGCTCAGAGGTGTGTTATTCATCCCTTTATTATCATTCAACGATTCAATCTCTAATCCGTTCTCTCGCTCTACAGGGTCATCCAAGCTCCGTGACATGCTCACTGAGGTTACCTCAGTGTCTGAGACGAACATGTGGTGTAAATTGCAATTTGAAAGGTTGGATGCGATTCTCTGCAACATTTACTCGCCCATTGCCGCCTGTCTGTACCGCGTGTAAGCGTGGATTGAGAGGGGGAAGACCAATTACGCGAGCAAATGTTATCTTGCTTCGGTCCATTTGTCGCCGTGATTCCGGATCGAATTTGAATCTGATCCGGGTCCTCGTTCTTGTTGTTTGTCGCACTCGTTATTCATTGGATTAAAAAAAGTAAATCAAATGCACCCGAATTGCTTCTAAATACGTTTACCCCACGGATTGGGCTTGTTCCAAGCCTGGTCTGGCTTTCGTCCTACTTATTTCCTTCACTCTGCTGGGTTCCTTGGAATTGGTTGAACTGCCAATTTCTCTACATTTGGCATGGCAAGGAGGACAGTAATTTTTCTTTTGATTTTGAGAGTCCAAAATTCTCTTGCAAGATCCCTCGCCCACTGTAGTGGACCCGAAAAAAAATGTATTTGTTTTATAGAAATGTAAGAAGAGATCCAAGTATAAGCACGCTATTTATCTTTTGATCCCCAATTTTATCATCACATCATACCAAGAAAATGTACAACCGAAATGCTATGGACATGCTCACAGCTATGCGCTGAGTTGATCCTTCCAAGATCCCCAATCCCTCACAAACTCCGTCTCTGCACGCAAACCCTCCAGAGCTTTCAGGACAGCCTCCTTATTCTCATCCGAGGGTGTTCGCCCACACTCGACGAAGAAAATATATTGCCACGCGCGCTTCAAGCTCGGTCTTGTGTTGATACTCGTGAGGTTTAGTCCATGAGCTTTGAAAATGAGCAGTGCGTTCGCCAGAGCACCCGGCGAGGAATGGTCAATTGCAAAGGAGATCAGCGTCTTCCGCGTTGTTGCTGCGGGGGATGTAGACGCTTGCTCGAATTCAAGTTGAGCGGTACGCTCGACACGAGTATTCCTGAGAATCAAGAAGCGGGTCGTATTATCGGCACGATCCTCGATATTCTCTTTCAATATATCCACGCCGTGGTACTCGGCTGCGAATTTACTGGCGATTGCCGCGGCTTGCTCGCCGGTCTCTTTCGAAACGATCTCCGCAGCTTTGGAGGTCGACGAAACATCCTGTCTCTCAACGCCTTTGAAATGTTGTGATAGCAGGTTCTCACATTGGCCCCAGGCTTGTGGGTGTGTATATAGCTTTGTGATAGACCCGTCGTACCCCGCCCAACCGGACGGATACGTCCCCTTACGCACGAGCAGACAATGATGCACGGTCAAATAGTATTCCCCACAGACCTCGACATCTGTGTATAGGGCGCTTCGATCCGCAAGGAGATCCAATGTCTGCACGACAGAGCCATTGGTCGAGTTCTCGAACGGGATAACCGCGTAATCGGCGACTTGGTGCTGGACAGCGGTGAAGGCGTCTGCAAAGGAGACGTGGGGAAGTAATTCGGCGTCTGTCTTCTCGAAGGACTCTGCCGCGGCCTGTGAGATAAAAAGCAACTCAACTGTTAGAGGGCCGGGCTACTAAATTCGGGCCAATAGTGTGGGGTAGTAGGAATGACTCTCGTACCTGATGCGAGAAGGAGGCCGGCGGGCCTAGGAAGGCTACTTTCAAGCGATCGGCGGACATTTTGGTGTCAATTGCTGGATAAGCTTGAAGGGAGAGACCACGACTGGCGCGGACGACACGGACAATTGTGTTTAGAGGTCTTAAGCTGCGCATTGCGATCTGCGCCGAGCGGTGAGGGTATCCTCGTGCGGGAATGCCGACGACAAACAAGGCAAACTCGAGGGTTTATCGTATGGTTTATCGGAGGTTCCATCGGAGGTTTTACTTACCTCCCCGCGCTTTGAGTTGACAGTCATCGCTCGCCGTTTCCTCGAGTATTTCCACTGATGAAGACGGTTTTGACTCGGCAATTGCCTTTTGTGCGGGGCGGAGGAGCTACGGCGCGATATACATGCCGTGCTTACTCGTCACTTGCGGAACGCTTACAGCATGAGCTGACAACACGCAAAATCCCCTTGTTTTACGATTACTTGCATCCACAGCCTTCACATCTCCTCAATCTCTCACTATGTGATCTTCTACCGAAAACCGCTTCTACCCCGGTATATACGAGCACGATTCTACCCTCAATAACGAATCCATCGCCGCTCCCACTCGCCCACCATTTAATCTACTTCCCGCCGCAGGTGACCCTGTCGCAATTACTCCCAGACGGCACAGATGTCCTACATACACCAGGAGATCCCTTCCACCGCCGGCTATGGGCTGGTGGGAACCTGCGATTCCCGGCTGCGAGTCCATTGCTCGACGGTCGGCGGGCTGTGTGTATTGAGTCGATTCGCAATGTAGCTGTTAAAGGCCGCGAGGGCGATGAAAGTGTGATCGTGAGGATTGAAAGGCGTATTGGAACTGTTCCTGAGGGTGAAGATGAGGAACAAACTAGGAGTCGTATATGGACCGAGGACGAGGCACTTGCAGGCGAGGCCTTGGTGATCGAGAATCGAGACCTTATCTTTATGCGGAGCAAGACTGCCGCGCAGATTGAGGCAGACCAGGCGCTATTTCAAGAACCTGGTCGAATTGTGAAAGGTGTGTATCCTCCTCTACTGAACTAAAACCTCTTCCCAGAATATGATCTATCGTCAACATACATACTAACCTACTTTCTTCTCTTCTCTCCAGCCCCCACAGGTGCAACCCTCCGCCACTCCCTCACCCCCAACAAATCCCTCCTCTTCCGCTTCTCAGCACTTACATTCAACGCGCACTCCATCCACCTCGATAAAAACTATACCCAGAACGAAGAAGGGTATCGAAACCTTCTCGTCCATGGACCGTTGACATTAACACTGTTGATGAGTGTACTGGAGCGTCACTTTCATGACTTGGGTCTTCGGGTTGAACATATTGAATATAAGAATCTTGCGCCGTTGTTTGTAGATGATGATTTGACTGTTTGTGGGAAGGTGAAGAATGGTGGTGATGGTGGTGCTTGGGATGTTTGGATTGAGGGGCCGAAGGGTGGGCTTGCTGTTAGGGGGACTGTGAGGACTTGTGGTGTTTGATTGATTTTGCAGTATTTTGGTGATACCCTTGTATTTTGTCTATGCTTGGATCAACTCTTGTTGCTCAAGGTGGTTGGATTGTACTTTATATGGAATTGATAAGGTGGACTACTACATATATATACTGTGACAGTGCCCGAAGCCTCGAGAAGAATATACTAGAGAGACGCTTGGTTGGCAGAGATAAGGTTGAGCATTATGTATTGTCTTTGTGGGTGTATTTTGATCCATTGAGCTTTAGTGCATACTGAGCTCTAACGAGCTTGTGGTTAACCATAACTTTGTGTACTTTAGGCTTAATTTCGTCTGCTCTGACAAGGTTACATTCTGACCGGAGGGAGTTGGAGCCTGGAATATACCCGGGCTAAGCCAGGGTTATCTGTGCTCGACTACGGAGTACTCGTATTCCCTACACAGGGTGGAGATTCTGAAATAATTAACCTAGAATTGGAATCATAGAGATACTCAATGAGTTATTATCCTCAAGTTATCCATACACTGTCTGTCCAATAGGGAGTTTTATGGTTTATGTTGAAGCGTTCAGGAGTCCGTGAGCCGCGCAGAGCCGCGCCAAGACTGACGGGACCCGGATAAACTAACCTCCCGTAGCGGATTTCCACACCTTTTTATTTCTGCTCATTTCCATCTCGCTGGCCTTTTCTCTCTTCCTTCCATTCCTTCCCATCTGCAAAGCTCATAGCCCTCGGGTTTAATGACATGAGCTTGTTTTAACCGTCTTCCTAACCCACTATCTAGCACCACCTCCCCATTCATCTCTCTGATCACATCTGCAGAGATGGATGAGTTCTGGCGGGCACCTCCCGTGTCCAGGTACGCTCGTTTGCGCCCCCAACGGCAAGTCCGGGGCGAAGACTAACGTGTCAATTCCAGGACACTGACGGCAGCAACCTTCATTCAGTCGCTTTTGTTCTATGGCGAACTGATCTCTGGAAGATACCTTTTCTTTGTTCCGAGGAAAATCTTCTTCCATCTACCTCCTCAGGTCTGGCGATTGGCGACTTGCTTCTTCCTGACTGGGCCAAGATTCGACTTCCTCTGGGACCTGTACAACCTTTGGCGGTACAGCAGTGCCCTCGAGTCTCAGTCGGGTCGCTTCTCCAAACCCGGTGACTTTTTCATCTTCATTCTGTTCGTAAACACCGTCATCATGGTAAGTGACTTGCTTGCCCGATGGCCAGCGACTGTAGAGTTTTTCCTTTTGTTCTGTCTTGCGTTCATTACCCTGTCACCTCGCATTATCTGCCCGCCCAGCCACCTTCTAGCTGAAGCGGTTCCTGGAAGCGAGGAAGAATACCCCTGCATCCCGTGCAGTACCTCATTCGCAAAATCTAAAATGGTACTGCATGCGGTGTGGGATTGGTGGGACTACCTATGAGATAACTGTCGTGATTCAATTCGCGAACGGTGGTTAAGGTGCCCTACATTCTACATATCATCCATCATCTTGTTACCTATACCTATCTATGATTCATTCCCAAATATCATTTCGATTCTCTCCATCCACTATCCACACTCCGGCTTTGCTTCTCATGGTAGCCAACACTCTCCTTGGCCAGCCTGCTAACCTTTTTGAAGCTTACTGCAGGCCTCTACATGGGCTATAGCTCTTTCCTTCCCGGTAAGCTCTCCCCTTTTATCCCACTTATTGCATGTATCTCTGTATATCCGTATAGCAGACGCTGATTCCCGCAATCAGCCCTGATCATGGCCCTGGTGTGGACTTTCGCCCAGGACAAACGTGGCACCCGCGTGAGATTCTTCATCATTGACATCAAGGTGATCTACTTGCCTGCTGCGATGTTGTGTATCACTATGGTGCATTGGGGCTGGCAGAGAATGCTGATGGAAGCCACCGGTGTTTTCGCTGCTCATCTTTACGACTTTATCACCCGCACGTATCCTAGGTTTGGAGGTGGCAAAAACTTCATCTTCACTCCCCGTTTCGTCCAGCGCTTCTTCTACAAACATACCCCGAACGTCGGATACCGTGGATATGGCACGGCTCATCATGCACCGCAACCATCTGAGTCGGCACCTCAAGCTCAACCTCGCGCTACTGAAGGCGGAGAGTCCTGGGGTGGCTGGGGCTCTGGACGCAGACTCGGTTAAGCTCAATGGCTGCGTCCAGTCTGGAAGGACAAGAGCAGGCATAGACAGCCCCGTCTTCGAGTTCATGCTTCCTGCCCTCTTTAATGCCTTACCTTAGGGGCATTACCGTTAAGGGAGGCTTCTGCGGATAATTTCCATCAGTTTTGTATGTAGATTACGATTACAGGGCACCAAGTCCATACTAGCCCATAGCGATAGCAAAATCCCATTACATCGCTGTCAATTCCTTTCATCTTTCCAATTGTAAACTGTAAAAATCCCATGACCTTACGCACGCATTCGACCAATGGAACTATAGAAAAAGTCTTGCCAGCCACAGTCACGTGAACCTTGACGGGCGCTAACCCGATCGGGCACTGGAGCTGCCGCACTCGCAAAATTTCGTTCCGTCGAACAAATTTTTGGACCTCAACAGCATACTAACCACCAGAATGGCCGCCGTCAACAACATGGAGGTGGATTACACCATCAAGCCCGAGGCGCTCAAGCCATCCTCCTCGAGCGAGGACTGGCCCCTCCTGCTCAAGAACTACGAGAAGCGTACGTGTGAAACTTTTTTCGAGGTAGAGAAAAAACTGGCCATGACCATGGAGAACTGACTTTGGACCCTTTTTTGCAGTGCTCGTTCGCACCGGTCACTTCACTCCTATCCCTGCCGGTGCTTCTCCTCTGAAGCGTGATCTCAAGTCCTACATCAGCTCCGGTGTTATCAACTTGGACAAGCCCTCCAACCCGTCTTCCCACGAGGTTGTCGCGTGGATGAAGCGCATCCTGAGGTAATTCCTCCTGAACACCCCCCCATCTCTCTTTCGAGCCCTCTAGGCCAATCGATACTAACATATTTCCTCCTAATAGATCTGAGAAGACCGGTCACAGTGGTACTCTCGACCCCAAGGTTACTGGCTGCTTGATTGTCTGCATTGACCGTGCCACCCGTCTGGTCAAGTCCCAGCAGGGTGCCGGTAAGGAGTACGTCTGTGTGATCCGTCTGCACGACAAGCTCCCCGGTGGCGAGGCCCAGTTCCGCCGTGCCCTCGAGACCCTCACTGGTGCTCTTTTCCAGCGTCCTCCTTTGATCTCGGCCGTCAAGCGTCAGCTCCGTATCCGTACCATCCACGAGAGCAAGCTGTACGAGTTCGACAATGAGCGCCACCTCGGTGTCTTCTGGGTCAGCTGTGAGGCTGGTACCTACATCCGTACTCTCTGTGTTCACCTGGGTCTGCTGCTCGGTGTTGGTGCTCACATGCAGGAGCTGCGTCGTGTCCGCTCTGGTGCCATGAACGAGGAGTCTGGCATGGTTACTCTCCACGACGTTCTGGACGCCCAGTGGGTGTACGACAACCAGCGTGATGAGTCGTACCTCCGCCGCGTCATCAAGCCCCTGGAGAGCCTACTCACCACCTACAAGCGTATTGTCGTCAAGGACAGCGCTGTCAACGCCGTCTGCTACGGTGCCAAGCTGATGATTCCTGGTCTCCTCCGTTTCGGTAGGTTTATCGTTTTCACTATCGCTACTAGAATAAAACTAACGAATTTCTCTGCAGAGTCCGGCATTGAGGTCAACGAGGAGGTCGTCCTCATGACCACCAAGGGTGAGGCCATTGCCATTGGTATCGCTCAGATGTCCACCGTCGAGCTCACCACCTGCGACCACGGTGTCGTCGCCAAGGTCAAGCGCTGCATCATGGAGCGTGATCTCTACCCCCGCCGCTGGGGCCTGGGCCCCATCGCCCTGGAGAAGAAGAAGCTGAAGTCCGCCGGCAAGCTGGACAAGTACGGCCGCGCCAACGAGGCCACCCCCTCCCAGTGGAAGAACGACTACAAGGACTACAACGCCCCTCTTGACGGCAGCGAGCAGCCTGCTGCTGCCGCCCCCGTCCAGGCTGAGACCCCCGCCTCCGCCCCCGTCGAGGAAGCCGAGTCCCCCAACACCGAGGCCGAGGCTGATGCCGACGATGACAAGAAGAAGCGCAAGCGCCACGACGGCGAGACCGCCGAGGAGAAGGCCGAGCGTAAGCGCAAGAAGAAGGAGAAGAAGGAAAAGAAGGAGCGCCGAAAGTCCAAGCAGGCTGAGGACAGCGATGATAGCGACTAGATGTCCCCAGGAAGAGAAGACCACACCAACCAACTCCCCACCCTGTCTGGTCTATTTCCTGTATCATATTTTCTGCTTTTACTTTCTTTTCTGGAGTCTTGGGTCAAAAGGGAATCTGTCGGTTTGAAGATTTATAGCTGCTCGAATGTTATGTCGAATTATAAGTTTTGTTCTTGTAATATTGGGACCTGTGAATTACTTTATCCATTTATGTAGTTTTGTCGTTCCTGAACTTGCGTCCCGATACTCCTCTGATGCTACAACGTAAAAGCTCTGACGTCGCCCTTTCGGCCTCTTTTCCTCGGCAATTACGGATTCAATGCATGTGTGGTTATCAGGCATGATGAAAAGCCCTATTGTCTATTCTCACTTGAGAAATATGACTCCATATACACCCCGGATCCTGCGCTTCGTCGAGGGTTGACGTATATGGCAGTCAATAGGTAGGTGGGTACCTTCAATTGAAGCACAATCAACATCCAGCCCCTCCTATTTCCTACTTTACAGTTCCTGCCACCATTGAGAGCTGATAGATTTCATATCACAAATCTTCAAATCAAAAGGGACTGATGCCAACAGAATACTGGAGGTGCTAGCTATTGCTCCGATGATGTAGCCCTCGCGAAAACACATGGTGTCCTCTTGCATTCCTTGCTACAGCAGAAAGCAAAAGGTATTGTTCGTGGAAGACCCGACATAGTCCTGATAGAAATACAGGGACAACAGCTAACCACCCTAACGTGTACAGTGTAACCGTCAGTACTCTTGTAACCACTGCACCCGTCCAGAAGACTGTGCATACTATCCATCGAGAGATATCCGAAGCACTAATAATTTGGGATTGCAAACCCGCAATCACCAGAATGAATATGATCAGACAGTTCTCGGAATAGAAGCGTGAGCCTTGTCGAAAGAGACGCCGTTTCTGAACTGGATAAAGATAGGAATTCGACAAGCAATGCAATGTCCTCGTCTCTAACGGATGTCTTTGGTTATTCTAGGACAGCCAAAATAATACGATGGTCCTTTTGCGGATAGTAAGTCAATTCACTATTTCAGATTCTGATACTAATTGATGTGGAGTTCCCGAATAGTAACATGTCATATTAAGTAGGTAGAGCAATGGGAAAGAGAGGACCAGAGTCACCATCGTCGAGCCTTGCCCAATCAAGATGATTCGGCAATTCAACAGCGACTAGGGAAGATCCCTGACGGCCGACATTTTTCGGCCCAGATTTATGATATGTCCTTTGCCCGTGAAGCTTCGGCTGTCAATGCATTCTAGGGAACTGCGAGCTCTCCTGTTTGTGAAGTAGAGATCCCCCGGGACTTTTGTTTTTAAAATCCAATTATCGCCGGTAAATCTGACAAACAGACTGAATTTCTGCCAACTAGCTCTGCCTACAGATCAGTGATACTAAGACCCTCAATGGGCGTGCTACTGTGGTGCCATTCTTAAATGGGAATACCCCTGAAAGAGACAGGCAGGCTGGAATAGCTAGAGATATGAAGTTTATTCAACTGCCAGCTGAGACTAGCGATGGTCGGTTAATGTAAGAGTAACTATCATTGGAGACCGGCTCAAACCCTGCAGCACGCCTGTTCGTATTGGCTTGGCGCTGCAAGTTTCCGAGTGTGTAAAAGTCGAGGTCATTGTAGGTCTCAATGTCTTCAGGGTGATGTATCGGAGGAAGGAGCCCGGGAGCTGGATGAGAGCTTGACCCTGTGGAAGAATAGCCACTGGACTTGATGGCAAAATCGAGGAGATGCGGTAGACGGCATAGTTCCAATAGTACATGTTGCCACGTCCCAGAGTCCAATTTAATGTGTCGGAGCTCGATATACCTAATTGACTCCT
Organism: Penicillium subrubescens; assembly: GCF_028828155.1. Taxonomy (NCBI): domain Eukaryota; kingdom Fungi; phylum Ascomycota; class Eurotiomycetes; order Eurotiales; family Aspergillaceae; genus Penicillium; species Penicillium subrubescens. The sequence goes on along the minus strand of NW_026643151.1, from coordinate 992,284 downwards.
TGGACTGATTAATAAAAGCAATTAGACCATCAGATGAGATAGACACGCTATTCAGATAAAGATATCGGGGACGATTCTGGGATAGAGGCTCAGGATCGAATCTCAGATAATCCGTGCTGCCTATTGTGAGAAATTCAAGATTGGTGGCAAGCTCGACCATTTTGAAAAGATGAGAGGAATGGGCGTTGTTTGGAAGAGCAGCATATTCTGGCAAGACTTGTTGCCCAAAATATCGCTGGTCTTGAGTTCCTGTGGGCTCACGCACAAAGAGTCTTAAAGACCGAAGCCGCCCAAGGATACTTTGGATGGGTGTGCGTAGCGGACTAGCTTCGGTAGGAAAGAAGTGTCGAAAATTGTTGGTAATAGGGAAGTAGAGCTCAAGTTCGACCAAATTTGGAAGCGGCACATAGAGCAATGCTGTCGTGGCTGTGTTTATGTAGATCTGTCTGTATTCTCGGGGGAGAGATGGTGAAGGATCATCGAATGCAATGGCTCTTAGATTCGGAAATCTGTGGAGGCAAGGCAATAAGATCCCAGCTTGGTCTTCCACGTACATTTTCAGCTCTTCGGTGGATTTCCCGCGTTCGGAACACCCAAGATCGATCTGTCGCACATAAGTGGCATTTGGGCTGTTTGATATCTCCTAGAGATGTACGAGTGGTGGAAGTCTTCTATCAATGACATCAGGTTTAGCGATTATATGTCGGAATAAGCGCACCGAGGCGCTGTAACAAAAGCTCTTTTTGACTAGACGGAGAATAGCCAGTCTTGCTCGGGCTTGATAATCCAAGATTGCAAAGCGCTGGGAATCGTGAATAATATTTCGCCATGCGAAGTCATCATCGCTCTCCACATGGGCCGCGATCTGAAAGAGCACTTTAGTCTCGGGTGTTACGCCGCATGTCAATACACATTACATGGTCATAGATCTCGGTAGGAATTCTCATTTTGAAATGTTCCGAGCGTTTGACTTCTTCAGACTGGAACTAAGTCGCTCGCAAAATCCCTGATCAAATGGAAAGAAGAGGAGCACGGGTGATATTGGGTTGGGAAGGTTGAGTGTTGCGGAAGTTGGAATAAGGGTGGGTGTACTGTATTGAATTTATGAGCGAATGATACATGCCTGAAATTACGAAATGTATTCTACATATGACAAAACATACACAACTTACAGGGGCAGTCCAAAATATCCCAATATAAAACTACATAAAGCGTCTTGGCGCAACCATCTATATATACTACTCTGGGAGTGATTCTCTAGTCCCACTGCCAAGAAACCATAGGAAGAAAGACTAAAAAGCAAGCGTCAGCTACAGGGTTCGAACCTGTGCCTCCGAAGAGACTTGATGCCTAAACATGAAGGGATATACCCCAACCCTGACTTGGGAGTCGGGAGGTTCAAGTCAAGCGCCTTAGACCACTCGGCCAAACTGACATAACAAACTCAATTAGCTCTAAAGTGACCTCTGAGTTTGGTAGATTGATGGTGATTTTGGTATAGTATAAATCTGCCGTTTTTCTACATGCATAGTCACTATATTCAGGGACTTTTAATGGCCTAGGCCCCTGGAAAAGATTGGTCGAGAAATGATGTATATACGGTAGGGAATCTAGTAGTTGTGTTAGAGGATGTCAACGGCGATGGAGATTTGATTGATTGTTTAGGGTTGAATTATTCAATAATAGTCATCGTACTTCATAGATAAGGCATTTCGTATAAACAGATAGTGTAAAATTGAAGTATAAGTTAAAAATCCTTTCAATATCCAAGATAAAACTGATATTCAAGTACAAACTATCCTACCAGTGTTCTTACCACCCAATTGATTCTTATCGGAGTCCCGATAACGATAACGAAGACCTCGTGACCAGTGCCATCCGTTCTCTCCGCATTTCCCCCTCCGGCAACATCACCAGACCTTCTCCTCACTCTCAGCTCTCTTGCCAAGAAGAAGGAAAGGAGACAAAAGCTGTCTCTACAAATCGAAGAAGAGAAAGAGCTCAAATTCAACCGCCATCATGGCTGCCGAGCTGACTTCTATCAAGCTCAACCCGGAAAGCCATCTGATCTTGGTAAGGTCGAGCAGCTCCGCATTAAAGACGTCACTAACTGATTACCCGCCTAATATAGGACCAACCACTCCTCCGTCTTCCCCATGAACTAGCCCGACGAAACTTCAAGACCGTGCAGCGGGTAGTCGAGCGAGAGAAAGAATATGTCCTACCTGCACTCAGAGACGCAGCTAACGCCTCCCTATCCAATACCCAAACGCCCGACCAGACGCTAGCAGCACTAGACGCTATGATATCTCGCATGCAAGGACTGAAACGGAAGATGCAGAGCCTCCAGGAGGAAGAGAAGAAGATTCAGATGCAATCTCGGAAACGCATTCAGCATCTGGAGGCTCTGTACAAGATTCCTAGTCTGGCGGATGTCAAGTATGACCAATGGTCGCGCGTGCGGCTGGATCGGTTGCTGGTGGATCATCTGCTGCGGTCGGGATACTCGGAGAGTGCGAAGCAGTTGGCTCAGGAGCGTGATATCGAAGATCTGGTTGATTTGGATGTCTTTACACAGTGCCAGCAAGTCGTGGAGAGTCTGCATCGCGGAGAGACTAAAGAGGCGTTGCAGTGGTGTGGTGAGAATAAAGCCGCCCTGAAGAAGAGCCAGGTATGTGATATTTCTTATAGGTCTGGTCAAACTGGATAAGAATCATTCTAATCAATTTCACAGCACAATCTCGAATTCGAGCTCCGGCTCCAGCAGTACATTGAGATGGTCCGAACACAGGACCCATCGAAGAAGATTGATGCTATTAACCACGCCAGAAAGTATCTAGTCTCAAACCAAGAGCCCGACAGCAAGGAAATCCAGCGAGCAGCAGGAATGCTGGTCTTTGCTCAAGACACAAGGGCCGAACCATACAAGGTACAAAATGCAAATGCCTTAACCACTTGAAACCAATATACCTCGACTAACGAGCTACAGACCTTCTTTTCGCATGAACGATGGAAGTTCCTCTCAGATCTATTCATCCAAACACACCACGAGCTCCTCTCCCTGCCGTCGCAGCCATTACTACACATAGCCCTGTCCGCGGGTCTATCTGCACTCAAGACACCCCTGTGTCATTCCGCCTACACTTCCTCTAGCTCCAACTCCCAATCCACGACGACGTCCGTCTGTCCCATCTGCTCTACTGAACTGAACGAGCTGGCGCGCAGAATGCCCTATGCGCACCACTCGAAGAGTTACGTGGAAGGTGATCCGATTGTGTTGCCTAATGGTCGCGTCTATGGAAAGGCGCGGCTGTTGGATATCAGCAAGAATAACGGATCAGTTGAGTCCGGGAAGGTTAAGGATCCGACAACGGGTGATGTCTTTGATGAGAGTGAGATGAAGAAGGTGTACATCATGTAATGAGGGGAAGCAATCCGACTTGAACCCCGCATGAATGCACCTTCTCCTGCAATGCGGAATACCGGAATCTCAGATGCAACATCGAATCTCAGCCAGAATCTGACTGTTATTATGACATGAAATGAAAGCTAAATATATTTTAACCTTTTAATCCTAACAATTCCCGATCACTCACTATCACTACCCCCCTCTCTAGCCCTCTTCTTCTTCCTCCCCTTCGACTCCTCCTGCTTAACCTCGAAAACATACATCCTAGCCAACCGATCCTCCCCACGCCATCCACCTCGCCCCCCATCCTTTCCCTCGACCTCACCTAGCGTCCGCGCATGCGAATACCCCTCGTACTCAGCCCAGGGAAACTTGAAGCTCGTAACAACCTGTAATCCCGCATGACGCGCCAGATCCTTGATGTTCCAGAGTGTATACGGTTCACCCTCGAATAGCGAGACGAGGATTTGGCCTGGACCGATGCGAGTAGCTTTACCTGAGGTTTGGGCGTCGTTTTCACCGTCGCCGTCTTCGTTTGTATCGGAATCAGAGTCGGACTCGTCTTCGGAATCCTCTTCCCACGCATCGTCTTCATCCACAGGTGGCGGTGCCGTGGAAAGGAGCGGGACGCAGGCTTTGAAGAATGCCACTAGTAGTTCCTGATTCGCGCGGACTTGTCGATTCACGTCCGTTGAGAGGCCACCGACATGTGGGAAATTGAAACAGATCACATCCCACGGACCGCTAGGCGGGGGCGCAGCTGGGGTAGATTTCCCCTGTGCTTGGGCTTGAGATTGCTGGTGGAGTTTCCAGGCCGGGATTTTGGGTTCTTTGCGAGGGAAGCCGGTACGGATATCTTTGCCGCCGCCAGCTGGGGTACCCAATTTGCGGGCGTCGACGGAGAAGAGCACCTTTGGACTTGGTTTTTGAGTGGCTGATGTTGATGATGTGGCTGGGGCATTCGATTCAGAGGTCTTGTCTTCCTCTGCATCTGCGGATTTAGACTTGGACTTTGGCTTTGACGAGTCTAGGATCTCTTTGATGTGCTGCTCAGTCTGTGGATATTTGGCAAAAAGTGTCTCTTGCGAGTCGTAGCATGTGGCATATAGTTTGCGGCATTTGTATTGCTTTGCTAGGGAGCGGGCAAAGGAGAAGTCACCTAGAGCGATATTAGCAGCTTGAAAGGGTACATTTCAAATACCACAACACAATTAGGACATATGGATTCCCAGGAATGAAGAAGCAAAATACAAGCATAGATCATTCTCTTCCATGATATATATATTGCTCACATGCCCATATCCAGGCAAGAAAGCCAGGGTACATTACAATATCAACGAGTCCATAGGCTTAAAGAGATATCGTCCTGATTCTCCAAACATATTGAACAAAATCCGAACGCCAAAACACCTCATTAAAGAAAAACCAAAACGATGAAAGATCACTTACCCTCTCCAACCAACAAAATACGATCCCCCCTCAAGAACGGCACAATCGGCCGCTGATTCGCTTGTACCGACTGCTTCTTTTGACTGCCCTCTTTGACAGCTCCAGCAGGGGCAGAATCAGTCTTAGGACCTTTGCTCTTTGCCTGCGATGCTGGCGCAGGGCCAGACTTGGCTGCACCGCTGGGGCGATGGGGACGGGGCGGGGGGCCACTCTTTTGCTTCTTGCGAGGCATGGCGATAATGGTCAATGAATTGAATTGTTAATTCACGAAGGAAAGAGAGAATTGATGTATAAGATGGTGTGGAAAGGCGCAAGATGTGGTTGTTAGCTTGTAAGTATACTCCGGAGTATTAGACGAGGTGAAAAACGGGGTTGGCTTCGGGCGATCAAAGTTCCGGAATTTTCTTGGGTGTTCCGGGTAAAACATGACCTCAAGCATGATAACACTTCAGCACAGACATAATTGATTCTGTTTGGATGAACTAGCGCTAGAATATTACATGTGTAAAGTATTGAAAGGAAAGACACGTTCTATTTCAACATGGCATAGCTATATACAGGAACAAGAAAACAGACCAGGCTATGCCCGCAAAAACACACCGGAAAATTACTATCAGTCATACTTTAGCCCAAGAAGGTGAGCTCTGCTATCGGTCTCTTCCTTGACTCTCCTCTTGTCGAAAGAGAAGATAGAGGAAAACACGATAGAAGGGAAAAGGGTCGAATCGAAGAGAGAAGAAAAAGAAATGGCAAATCCACCAACACCAAAGCCACAGTATCGACCCTTCAGCCCATGAAAAAGCACGGGCATCGACAGCTGCAATGAAACGTGAATCATACACATGCAAGAAAGTAATGCTTCCCCCATTGTATGTTTAGGGAAGCGGTGATGCACGGGGTCCAGAGTCACCCTCAGTACTCAACAAAGGCTGACAGGCTGGACAAGGACGAGAACAAGAACAACAAGGAAAGGTCATTTCATCTCTTTTCTGCTTTTGGGCGCAGCTCCTATCATTGGACTTTTTCAACTCGATGATAGCCTAGCTAAAATCAAGAGCGCAGTGAGTCACGCATGCTCTGGCTGCTGGCGCTGACCAATGGGTTGGAGGTAGGCAAAACACCGGTCTTGGGCTTGGCGTTCTGCTTGATCTTGGCGACGGCGTAGACAATGCCGGACACGAAGCCGACGACAATAGCAGAGACACTGGGGAAAGTGACGGGAGCGTCGAAGAAGACCAGACCAGAGATGGCAATGGGGAGCTTGTTCAAGGCACCGACCATGGAGTAGGTGGTAGAGGAGGTGGTACGGACACACCAGGCGGAAGTGTAGGAGATGAAGACGGAGGAGACACCAGTGATGATCATAGCGAAGAAGATGCCATTGCGGTTGGCCTCGGGGAAGTTACGGGCCAGGTTGGCAGCGGACCAATCCTCGACGAGCAGAGTGGCGACAATGAGGACGGGGATGGAGAGGAGGTTGTTATAGAACATGGCTGTAATGGATATTAGTATTGAAATTCGATCTGCGTCGCAAGGATAGGGGAAAAAGCGTACTGTCAAAGTCCTTGAAGTTGGTCAACTTGATGCGCTTGCGCATGCCGAGCACGTAGGAAGAGGTGCACAGGCAGTTGATCATCATCCAGACGTAACCAGCATTCAGAGTGGAAACCTTGCTGCTGGTGTCACCGCTGCTCTCAACGGCGTGCTTAATGTCGGCCCAAGCGGCGATGATGGAGCTCAGAACCATCAGACCAAAGGAGAAGAGGGTCATGTTGGTGACGGAGCCACCGAACCAGAGGACCTCACCATAGGCGATCAGGATAATGGTCAAATTCTTGAAGATGGTGTAGACGGGGATAGAGAGGAACTGGAGGGCCTTGGAGCCGGTGTAGATCATGCCGATCAGCAGGAGAGTGATGGGGAACCCTATCAAACGAGAAATTAAATGTTAGCAAAATTCCTAGGATCACTCGAGGTCTTTCAATCGAGAGATTTGACATACACTTCCTGGCCTCGTCGGTGCTAAAGTCACGATAGGTGATCAGACCCATAGACTTGCATGTTTGGATAGCAAAAATACAGACAATGGACTGTAAATGGATAGTCAGTATAGTAAACGGGCAATTGCATCCCCATAGATATGAAAACCACAACGTACCTGCACCATAAGGAGCAAAAAGTTCAAGTTAAAGTCCAAGCCCGACAGGACATACTTGTTCATCACGGTCATTAGGATAGACGAACCGCAATACGCCAGAACCGGAAGAGCAGGGTTATTCGATATAGAGGAGGCCGGGGAGCTCGCAGCACGAGTCAAAGGAGGAGGCGCTGCCTCGAATTCCTTGCCGCCCTGATCGAGCTTGCTCATCTCGACGGTATAGTCGTCGGTCTTCTTGTCTTCAACCATGGTGGCGGAATAGCCCCGAAGGGTTTTATTAGAAAAGTTGGTGGTAAAAGGGAGGAGTGAGCCAGGGGCAAATGCGGAGTAAAGCGAAAGGAAACGCCCAGAAATGAAGCGCAAGAAGCCGAAAAGGGTCAAAAGATGAAGCGGAGTTGAGACAGTGGAGCGTACACGACGCGCGAAGGAGAAAACACCCTCAAGGGAGCAAATCTTTTGGCCGGAACCAGGCTGCTTACCTCAGCAGGGGGCTTAGGGGGCTGACTCAGCCAGTACCATCCATCCATGATGGATCAATTTGTACTAAGACGTAAGTAGTTAGTGAGAAAAGACTTGGTTAAATTAGAACTGCAATTGTGGAAAGATAAGCCTTCAATTGGCTGTCTTTAGTTACCCACCTCAAAGAATTTCGGCTAAATTTGGGACATTCCATCAACAAGCTTTCTACTGTACATATGTACGGAGTATACTGTAGCATAATGAGCAAGGCACGGTGTATAGTTACGTCCACCTTCTTTTAGGAAGAGAAGAGAAGCCGATGATAATGTAAGTAATCTGAATCTCCCTCATGTCATTACAGTATTGTATCTATGGGGATAGACTATCTATAAAGCATGTGTCTTGAGAGAAGAAAGAAAGATAAATGGTAGAAGTCGCAAGCGAGAGTTTGTCTAAACTTGGACACTATACTAATTCAAGATAGCCCTTCAAGAACCTCAGCCTGTCGAGTAGCCCAATACTTCCTTTTTTCATACCATTCCCTGTCCACTGGAAGCGGATAATCGTATTTGTCAGGATTTTGATAAACCCACTCGACCCACGCAGAGTAGATTGAACTTTGCGGCATTTCGTGTCCAGCTGTAGCTTCTGACAGGAACCAGTACCTGTCTTTCTCTTCGTCCGCGCGAGCGATACCCAGGCTCATAGTGCTACCCGAAATCAAGGCGCTGGTAGTCAATGGAACTTGCTCATAATCATCATCACCAGCACCAATCCAGTACTTCTCGCGTTCAAACGGTTTGTCTGGGGTTCGAAAGTCGAAGATAATACTGAGCCAACCCTCTTCGATCGATTTGCTGTCTGCACTGGACGATATATCTCTCATTTTCTCGTCGAGGATTGCCACAAACTCTTTTTCCTCCTCGATAATTCCATCGACTTCTGCATCATCCATGAGTTCATCAGCGCGGCTAGTTTCTCTGTTGCAGCAGACATGAGTCATCTCAGCTTGTTCGAACTCGCGCACTCGTCCAATTTCAAACAATGCTTGTTGTGCGATTGTCCGTCTTTGGATATCGACCAGTGTCAGCAGGCACTCCATCATCCATATATAGCCTATTAATTGTCCACGTGGACGGAGCAATCGACGGAGTGGATGACCCCCATGAGGAGCACAATGGCAACGACAACAGTCTCGAACCGAAGTATCTGCACCATAATGAAGAAGGTTTGCTATGGCGGCCAGATCCATCGAAATTTTTTCGAGCAAAGAAGCATCTAGAATTGAATCATTCCCACGAGTCGAACAAGGAATCCAATAGAACCATTGTTCCGCATAGACTTTTGACAGGGCTGTTTCGCCTCTGACGTTCCGGTGATTTGCATTGCAACCTCGTGTGAGTATGTGCCTGGACAAACTACTTCGATGCGGGATAGAATTCATAAGAGCAGTTTCACCTTCATTATTGCGGTGGTCAATTTGTTGGAATCCCGCATTGAATAAATAATCAATCTGCATTGGATCTTGGGCCAGATGCAGTAAAGTGTTGCCGTCTTCAAATAACATATGCTTGTCGACTCCCAAGTTGACCTTCTTTCTGAGAAACTCGGACGTTCTTCCCGCGTAAACTTGCGACCGCCAATGTATATATGGGGGATACGGCGCTTTTCCAGCCATGAGATGATGTAATTCACTTTGGAGGAATGCACCAGAGAATCACGCGGTTGTATGAAAGAATGCGAAAGCTTGGTTGCCACGTCCCAGTGTTCCCAGAACAAGGCCCTGTACAGAAATTCGAGATGCCCACCTTTCAATGGGTCCGCCCCAGCCTTGAGAAGTTGAATTACTGAATCAGTGTGCCCATAAGCTGCCGCATAAACTAAAGGGCTGTTGCCGTACAAGTCGTTTTCATCAATGTCAGCAACATCGAACGTAGAATATGTCTGCAGCAGCATCGAAAGCACGTCTGGACGTAAGACAGCGACGTGGGACGCTGTTTGACCGAGGCAATTCTTTCCCCGAAGACTCGATGGATGCTTCAAAAACTTCGAAATCTCATGTTTACCGTAAGCATTCTTGGAGCATTCTGTAAGGAAATTGAGTAGGAAAGGTTCATTTTAGCCGTAGTAGCGAATTTTATAAAAGCAGAACCCATGTGGTCGGGGGTTTTTTGGGATAAGCCAAGGGTCAGAAACATCTGTGTAGGTAGTGTCTGTAGAGCAATCATATCCCGAGGCAAGTAGTTCCTTTAGTAGCTGCAAATGTATTCCACGGCTGTTCCAGCTAGCCACAAGAGATAGAAGCCTATGACCCGAGGGGTTTTAGTGACTAAATTGGAAACGCACATGCAATTGGAGGAATTGTTAACTTACGGTACTTTGTTTCTTATTGGCGCGCTACTTTTACACACAATTTTTACAAATTCAAGGATTAGCGTTGGATCATATTTTAGGCTCTTCAGTAGTCTCTAGATCTTTGTAAATGAATAGCTCTTCATATGATCAAGTTTTTCAACGTACCTCGAGCCATGACATTCCGTCAGGGAAAATGTCCCACGGGGAGACAGTCCTCGTTTGAAATAGTCCGAGAAGGTCGCCGCATGATGTTGGGATATCAAGTCGCTCTTCGTAACATTGGAATACCACCTTGAACCCCGGTGAGGTATTCTTGACCAGCTGTTGGAAATGAAGGCTAGGGCTGATAGAGAAACCATAATTCCCCCAGGAGAGATCCAAGACTTCCTGAAAAGCCCAGAGCAAGCCAAACCTGGCGAGTCCCATAAAATATGATATTCGACGTTGCTTGTTTTGTTTGAAATAATTCGCGAGACTTTTGAAGCTGCCTGCGCTGTGCTCTTTCCTGTTGATATGCTCTGGGAGTCTACCACAAGTGCCCCGGTAGTAACCGAGTCTATGCTCGTAGTTGTCACCAAGATGGAGGCATTCTCAATTTGCTTCAACACTAGTTTAGTGTTTGCCATGGTGTGAGATGAGGTGACGGAGTTTTGATAAAGCAGCAGCATCTTGATATATACCGAGATCTTAGAGAAGATTCTTTCCAGTGTCTTTTCATCTCCCAAGCTGAGAATTGCTTTGCGAGACTTTGTCAACTTGGAATCACCATTTTCAGGTGTCCTTTGTCATGAGATTGTCAAGTGCATTCATTTGCAAAAAGTATTCATCGATCAAGATCTTTAGCGCGGATGACGTTTGTGGATTGAAATGGCCGAAGTCGATATGGAACTGGATCCGACGCAATGAGTCGATGAAGAGAGGCAAGTGGATTCCGATATCGCGTAGGGTTTCTGGAGCTTTATCCACTCGGCAGATATAGTGGTTAACTCGCTCAGACTTTGGTAGTGAAGTCTACCAGTTGGACGATAGATGCGACAGTACCTACCACGGCCAAGGCTTCCGCCATTTTGACAGCGCTGATTTTTCAAATGCTAGATTATAATGGTTTGGGAACTCAAGACTTGATAAATATTCGGTGAAGTGGAAGGAGGATTACCAGGGAAGATGTCGACGACGTCGTCGATGCCCGACACGTCGATCTCATTGAGGCTGAGCGAAAGGCGGGGCTGAAACTGGGCGATACGCCTTGTTTACTATGAAGCAGCGTCCAATGAATTGATCGATGGCAGCTTTGTCATCCTTATCACCTGAGTATTACAGAGGTTGTAATTCAAATAAAAGCCCTAGAGGTTACTTGACATAGGGTCTAGGATACACGGGTAGGTCAAATAACGTCAATAGCTCCGATGCGGCCAATGTTCTTAGGCCGTCTACCAAGTATATTGGCTTGGAACATCCTCACCCACTAGTATAAAGTTCTGATCCTTTTATATCACGAATTCACGAATTCACAGTGTGCAAGTCATCTATACCTCTACATAAATCAGACTCATAAGTTGTCTGATTACTCCGGATGGTGTGACACATCAGTGATCAAACTTTTATTCTCCATATTCGAGACCTAAGGTAGCCATTGAGACCGTCAGTAGAATGATCCAAGGTTCTAGGGACCATTTCCACGAGATCTCTGCAATTCCATTTCTCTGATATGAGTCGGGAATCTCCAATTACAAAGCTAGAGAGGGCCTATAATGGACGAAGCAAATATCGGGTCAACAGGAGGTACTTACACAGTGATCTAAATTTGTAATCCGTACGCTTGACTTCTATTGATTATAGGTACCGACTATGTGAAATTGAAGAGTAGTAGGATTTTGATAAAAAGTTGTTGACCAGGCAGACGGACAAGTAGCCTGGATTTCTTTCCTACCAATGGATTCATAAGCGTAGAAAGACTAAACATTGACCAGAATCATGGACTACAGCAACGTATATGTTTTCAGTTCAGCCCACTATCAAACCGGCTACATTTTTTCAATAATGTAACTAGGATGATGTCACAAGAGCCAATACGTATAAATATCTGCCCTTTACGAGCAAAACCCCGTAAGTGATTCGTAAAAAGTAGCTTAAAACCATAGTACTCCGAGCAACCACAGGGGAAAGCTACCGACAGCAGTGGAGCAGGCCGAAGCCGTGCCCCTCGTCCAAATTAATTTCCAACCTCCAACCTTCCTCCAACCTCCATCTTCTCCCCTCAATTCGAGCACCTCCAATTGAACCACCACAGAGCACTGCTATCCTTCAGTCAGTGCTAATTCATACTCAATTGATCACAACCTACCAACCAAACAAAACCACCCACAACCTCCAACCCACCACGGTCCACCCGCAAAAATGCCCACCGACTCCGACGACGAGGCCCTCTTCGCCGCCCTCGAAAACGAAGAAGACCCCAGCTACCGCGACACCCGCATTCAACAACTAAACGCGGAGTTCGCATCCTCAAAAACAAACCGCACCACCGACACATCCCCCAGTGCTTTCGCTCCCACAACCCTCACCCATTCAGACTCTTATCCCACCCTCCAATCCGACCAATCCGTCCTTGACCACACAACCTCTACCACAAGGAGTCTAATTCACTTCTACCACCCCGATTTCACCCGCTGCGCCATAATGGACAAAACACTCACCCTTCTCGCGGGGTTACACCACGAAGTGCGCTTCGCGCGGGTCGACGTGCGCAACACGCCCTTTCTCGTGGAAAAGCTTGGTATACGGGTACTGCCGTGCGTGATTGGGTTTAAGGATGGGGTTGGTGTGGAGCGGGTTGTTGGGTTTGAGGGGTTGGGGGAGAGGGGGTTTGATGGGACAGATAGCGGGTTTAGTGTGGGGGTTTTTGAGAGGAGGATGGTTTCGAAGGGGGTCTTTATGGGTGTTAAGGTTGGGGATGAGAATGGTGCGGGGAGTGGAGATGAAGGGGATGAGAGTGACGATGAGAGGAGGAGGGGGAAGGGGAGGAAGAGTATTCGGAGTGGGAAGGTTAGGAGGGATGAGGATGAGGATGATTGGGATTAAAGGGATTGAGGTAGAGAGGAGAAGGGGGATAGGAGGTGATATTGTATATTTGATATTGGATATGACATACCTGGATGATATGATTGATACAACATACAGAGATACCAATCAAAGAAACAACAGACCTGCTATCATACGCAGTCTGATACACACACAAGACTCAAGACCCAGTCAAAGGGAAAATGAATTCAAGTCCAACACTCGACAGCGCAGACCACTTAAACACTGCATCATCATAGAATTACAGACAAATATCAATGAGTCAACAAAAAAAGCAGAAGGGCTTAGAGACCATGAGCACAGAAGCCAGCTTGATGGCAAGTCCAAGGGAAAAAAAAGCAACACAGGCAAAAAACACTAAACAAAGAACAATGAAAAAGCTCAAGCTCAAGTTAAAACCCTCAATCCCCCTAAAGTTACAACAAATGCCGCAAAGCCACAGGACCAGAGAGAAAGACAGATAGAAAAAGGAAAAAAAAGGGGAGAAAAAGAAAAAATAAAGTTCTATACACGAAGCAGAAACAGTGACACATAGATCCAGAAGTTCGTTTCATCGACGCCTGCGTTACCCTTGGATTCGGGGGGAAAGAGCCCAGGGAGAGAGACATAGGTAAAGAGGTGGCGGTAGAGGTAGATAAAAGACACGGCGAGAAGGGAAGGGAGAACAACGGAGAAAATGGAGTCAATTCCACGTATCCAACGCAAGCAGGAGCACGAGTTCACAAACTCAACACTCTAAATAGCCACGTTCTTCATCTCTCCAAGAACCTCTGAATCCATCACACTCGAGGGTTCCGCAGTTCCGTCGCTCTTTTCGCTCTTCTCATTCTCGGGCACCTTCGTTTCAGTCGGCTTCTCGGGGAATCCCTCATTCTCCTTGTTGGAGATCTGTGGTGTGGCAACCTCCATCAGGTCTTCTGTCTGCTCAGCCTCCTTGTCGTGCTCCCGGGGATCCTCCGAGATCGTGGGACCCGCGGTGGTAATGGGACTTGAGGTTTCCTCTGTCACGCGAGCCAGAGGGCTGGACACACCGAATGGCGTCTTGGGAGATTGTGTAGGGCCCTTGGAGAACCGATGCGGCGAGCGTCCACGCTCCTCAGCCCGAGTTGGGCTACCATAAGGCGAGTCCCGACTGCTGGATTTGCCATTGCCATTCACACCCAACCCATTGGGAGCACGTCGTCGGGGCGCCCGACGTCCGTACTTCTGGTCTGTCCGCCAGCGCAAAATCTCCAGGTATGGTGGCTCGACATTTTGCGACTTGAACTCCCTCAGCTTCATCTCGTTGGTCTCCTCCTCGACATAGGTCTTGCCGCTGCATAGATCCTCCGCGAAAATAGCCAAAAAGGCCGCCCACGACCGTGCAATCACATATTTACAGTCGTAGTCGCGACCGAAAATGATAACCTGACCCCATTTGCCGGCAGGTCCGGGGGCCAGATCGATGGCGATGTGGTTGCCACCCCAGTCGCGGGCGACGGGAATCCAGGCGGGGTGGGCGTATGCCTTTTGCACAGCACCGGGTGGTTGCGAGTCCTGGCGGTCGAGCAGATCATTGCGCCAGGCGCCCGGGTTGCTTTGTTGCTGAGCAGCGGCCGAGGACGAGCTGGCGGCGGAGCTAGATACCGGCGCAGGGAGGGGAGCATTGTGGCTCAGGAATTCGTCGTTTACTGTCTTCCAGTTCCTCCGCTCCTGCACAATCTCCTCGCAATCCAACAGCATGCAGCTGAATAGAACACCCGTAGGTAGACCGGGCCGCTCCTGACCATCGTGGATCATCAAGGACTCGCGCAACTCCAATGGCAGAGTGCAATCCAACTCGTGTTCCAATTCATTAATATCATTTTGCGTGCATCCTTCGCCGAGATTGTCCAACAGTTCCTCGTAGTTGTGCTCCAACCACCGCTCAATCTTGCGCCAGGAGTGAGCGACCGGGGGTGGAGGGGGCGCGCCGTCATGGAAGCTCTGCATCTGAATCTCAGGCGGGCCATCGGCCTGCTCGTTGGAACCGCGTTTTTGAGACGCCAGCGATCGCATGCCCGGTGAATAAGGGCGATTCGGCGAGCCTACCTCGGTAGGAGATCCGTTCCATTCGGTCGCCTGTGCGGATGCCAAGCCCTTGGTTGGTTCGTCGTCATAGGGGCTGGAGAGGTCGGGGCGGGACTCGATGGCGCTGGTAGCAATGGAGGTGAGAGGTTCATGGCGACTTTGGCTCAGGGGGACGTGTCGACCAGTGCGATAGGGAGAGTCGTGAGAGGCATGACGGTCATAGGAGGTCATGGTATGCCAGAAGGAGCGCCATGCCGAACCGAATCTGTGAGGATGGGCCAGGGGTTAGCGGAGAGCGGGAGGAGGAGAAAAGCAGCACGAGGATGAGTAGAGAGGGAGCGATAGTAGGAATAAGAGAACAACAGGGAGAGAGAGGACGAGTAAAACTTACGCGTTCGCCATGGTGTCAAGATGGGGAGGGTCGAATTCTGTCAGAAAGGACACAAGAGGACGGTCATTGGCGACCGAGTCTCCGATGGGATCAGCGAGGGAGGGAGAGGTGTAGTCGAAGTGGGCACGTTAGAGCAGGGAATAAAGGAGGAAATCGAGTGCAAGCAGTCGAAAAACAGGGAAGAAGGACAAGAGGTCAAGAGAGGGAAAGTTGAAAGAGTGAAAAGAGTCCAGAGTCTTGAGAGGGTTAGGTAAGGATGGCAGGAACGAAAATTATGATAGAAAGGTGGATGGTGGTCCTTTCCCCGTGATTTTGTGAGGATCCGCCCTTGTGGTTTTTTGGACGGACCACTCGCCTGTTGCAATTGGAAAAGGGTACCTCTGTACCTGAAAAAGGGCTGAACCTGAACCTGAACTGCTTTGGAAACTGAACCACTGAACCGTTTAACCAGATGCGTTGGTAAGTACAATGTACAATGTACTATACCTCCTCCCTCAGGTCCAACGCCCCTGGCCGCATCCGCATCCATGACCCTCTCAGGCATGCAGATCATGATGTCGTCGCTGCTGCCGAGTGCAGCATACCAGCCCTTTTCTTATGTTTGCTATTACTGTGTCCATCTACGAATTATGCAATTACGACCATGATAATCGCATAATTCTACCAACTCACCAAACTCTGACGTACATACGCCCATGGCGACATGCATCGAGTCTGCCTAAAGTGCTGACGGGCATAAATACATAGTCCAGCATGTGCAACTGAGACGCCATTCAGCATTACTAGGAAATATATAATAATAGTACTACTACGGAGTAAGTAGTACTACATTGTTGACACGACAAATACCCCCAAGCGGCACCGAGTTCGGTCTGGTAACCTTCCAGAACATTTAGAAGAACAGGCAATATATGATGACGGTAGTATGATGGGCCATCCCCTTGAGTAGTATGTACTACTAATCTCCTACAAAGTACTACTACTGTATCAGCCCTGGTAACCTCAGCCACTTCTACGTCGTGACGTCCACCCTCCTGTCCCAAATTAAGCTTCATCAGGTCCGAGACAAGATCGACAGCCAGAACACAAGAAGAACAATTAACATGCGATAGCGTCTCGGTAATTAACAAAATATCACGGCATACAAACTACCTCCATCTACCGGAAATAGAAAACTTCGAGAAACCATCCCCCAATTGCCCTGGATCAGATTTTCCAGGTTTTTCCCCAAAAACCACTTTCCTGTCCTGTCCTCCGTCCAGGGGATCAAAGACCCAATCCAATCTGACCGGCGTATAAAATTAGCACTTGGCCCACACAAATCAGAGTGGAGCAGTTCCGACCGGTGGGCGGGGGGCGCACATTCGACACTCGACAAGTGGAAGTGGCGTCTCGACCCGATTATTAAGGGGGTGTAAGCCTGCTAGGAGAATTTAGAAACGCCCACGTAACGCCCGCGTAGCCAGGACTAAGACTATGATGGACCACGTATGAATGTCCACCATTAAGGCCAGCTATTCTAAATTTTATGTAGAGTCATTTATACAGTATGTAGGTGCAATCTTTAAATATTCCAGTAACTTCCATAGACCCTGATTCAATCATCGAACGGTGTTCTTAGGGCCTCGCCAAGCACAACCCCGATCCTCGTTCTGGCCAAGTTCTAATTGAGATCTGCGCCGAGGACCAAACCATCATCTCGTTTCTCAAGTTCTTCAGGGAGGCCCCTCCGCAACCTTGACCTTAGTTACTTTAGTTCTACCGGGGTGGAGTAATGAAATGGCCGGTGATTATTCGGTGATTACAACACTATTCGAGTGGATTGGCTTTTTATTCTGTAGTAACCAAGGTTTGATAGAGACAGAGGACCATTTATGGCTGTCAGACTGTTATATGGGATTTAGACTAGCCTATCATAAATAACACCTGTGGCTTGAATGATACAAAATCATTATATCAACCTTATTAGATTAAACATGTAATGCTGATGTATCAGAGGCCGGCCTATCTATACGATTCTGAATTTTAAACAAAGATTACAATGAGCCTGCTGAGCAATTGTGATTAGTATTCAAGGTCTTACCTGCAATCCGCAAATAGAGTCTCTCACGAGGATCGATATACCCTACCATCTACAAACCACTACAAAGTGAATATCTACGACCCGCACATTCAAATGAGTGGACGCGAATAGATTCGCAACAGACAAACTGCTAGGTAAAAAGTATCAAAAATCAAGACCAGACCTGATTAGACGCGAGTAGACTCTGCAGACCAGATCGGAGTCTCGAAAGCAATCGCAGGGGGAAATACACCAGAGTGCACTACCTTGACCAGCCTGACCACCGAAGTACGGTAGTCAGCCATCGCCAACGGCAGGCACTCCACACAAGTAAACCAGAAAAACAGAAAAAAAACAAAGGGGAAGAAAATGACAAAAGCGAGAGAGTAACGGTCTCGCCGAGAACAAGAAAACCAGCAACCATGAATGCAAACTGCAGACACCAATCACAGCCCTAACAGTTAGGCAAAAAGGGTACTCCATACTCCCAAGCCCAACCGAGACTGGATCCAATTGCCATGCAAACGTAAAACAAGCACAACGAATTGCAGGAATCCCGACTCCGACCGATGCAAACGAAGCGGCCAGGCTTCGTCAAACAAAAACCCGAACCGAGCCCAAACCCAATCAGTCAAAGCCGAACCCCAAGTGAATGAACCATGAACCTCCACTGGAAGCCAGAAACCCATGTATCAAGAGAAACACCGCCCGACCGAGTTATCTTTGTCATCATTTGCCAGGAAAAACAGGTAGCAGACGTAGAGGCGAAAAAGCAGATAGGTGGAAGACATAGAAAACGAAATGCGAATGGCAAAGGACAGGGGGAAAAAAGAGATCGAGCATGAGTTGCGGAGGTAACACAAGAAAATAGAGAACATCCATGGACCCAGTCCAGGATTGTTATGCAAGCCGCCTGTGAAACCGATGCATGAAGCCGTGGAGCGCAAAGAAAGAAGCATGGCAAGGCAAATAACAGAACACACATGTCCCAAAGAAGGCAAGAGAGTGTTGAAAGACGATTGTGTGGAAAAAGATATCACGCCCATATCATTATCTTGAGAAATAGCGTGAAAGACCAAAAGATAAAGGTGAAAGGATTGAGCTAAGCAAATGACCTCTGCATGCCACTAGATGGAAGACCTGGCCCCTGGGCCTGGGCGGCATCCAGCTTCAGAATTCGTCGCAAGTCATCCTCCATCTTCTTGGTGTCAACCGGCCGGGAAGTGGCCGGAGATGGAGAATTGCTTGGCAAAGGAAAGGCTGCCTGAGTGTATTGAGGCTGCGGCGAAACGAAGCCGGACTGCTGCGGGACAGGTGCAGGGGCAGTTGCCGCATAGTGATTATTCCCGTAGGGCGCCGGCGACGAGTGACCAGAAGGGTAGCCATTGCTGTAGTAACCATTACCGTAGCCATTGCTGTAGCTATTGGTTCCGGAGACTTCGCGTCTCAGAGGCGAGTTGGCGTTCCGGAGCGGCTGAGAGCCATTGGCGTGGGTGTAGGGATACGAAGGATGACCAGCAATGTTATGGTGGTTGTTGTTGGCGTGCCCCGGCGGTGGTGGACCGACAGGGGAATAACCGTGCGACAAAACAGCCGGAGGCCCCGAGGACGTGCGCATGGGAGTGGCGTAGTGAGGAACAGTACCATTGATGTTGGGTCGAGTGGCATGACCCCCGTAGTTACCCAGGTGCGTCTGAGCGGGAGGAGAGGTTGACGAAGAGGGCGGCTCCTGAGGGCGCGGGTTAAGCAACATGTACTTCAACTGCTCGGTCTTCATGCGGTTTTGATCCTGAGTCGTAATAGCTGGAGCGGGACTGGGAGACTGAGACGGGGAACTGGACGATCGGAAAGCGTTCAAGCGATCTTGGAACGAAGGCGCAAACGAAGGACCAATTGGCGAAGCCCGCGCACGGTCAGATTCCAGGTCCATGGGGAACATACCACCGGGCGTGTGTTTGCTGAGTGCCTGCAGTTTTTGGGAATCGGTCTGCGGCGAGTGCACGCGGGGCGCTGCCTCGGGGCTGTTCATGGTATTGGCAGTACGGGCTTGGACAGCGGCCTTGAAGAGGAAATCGAGAGGTGTGGGTTGCGCCGCCTGAGTCGTGGCCACAGTATGCGGGCGAACCGATCGCGGCTTAGATGGGGTGGTCTCAAGATCGGGTTCTATCTCCGCGCTGTCGCTATCAGTCTCCAGAGTTGGCGCGAGATCGGATTCGGGGAAAGATTTGGAGAAGAAGCTCGGAATGGGCAATGCCGATGGAGCAGGTGAGGCATGGAATGTTGGACCTGCGTAGGCCGCCGCGTTATCCTTGGCTTGAGGAGTCGCTACGCCTGGCTGAGAGTTGGTGTGTCGATGACCATTCTGGTGACCATTCTGGATCGGGGCAGGCGACACGCCATTGGCATTGCGAGGTTGAGGTTTCTTGCCAGAGCGTGGAGGCTTCTTCTTGGAATGGACATTGACTGATGAATCGGTCATGATTCCAGCCGGACTCATGTTGCGTGGCGGCGAAGATGGCGGGGTGCTCAGCATAGCGGGGTGCTGTGTATGTGGGGTAGTCATCTTCTTCGACGGTTTTCGGTGGTTGTTGTTGATGGCAGCGTTGTTGTTATTCCGAGCGCCCTTGGGAGTGGGAACGTGGGGAGTTTGAGTTGACATGATGGCAATTTGTTTTGGCTTAAAAAATAGGCAGCCAGGGTTGGGAAGATATCCGAGAAAGGAGAAAGAAAAAGCAAAGGTATGAAGCGCTGAGAGAGAGAGAGAACGGTAATGATAAAGTCAAAGGAGGAGAAAGCCCAGTCACTGCTCAGCAGCTGTCGACAGTATTAGAGAGATGATCCAACGCCGGAGAAGCAGAAGCAGAGACAGAGCAAAGAACGAACAAGGTAGTGCGACGGTTTGCAAAGAAAGACCGAGCACAGAAGCAGAAGCGAAAAAGGAAGGTCTAGAGTGTTGAAGAGAGAAGTACGAACGAATCGCACGAGAGAGGCATGTCTAGCGGAGGTTGTAGAGGGTTATGGCTGAAAGAAGAGGAGAGGAGAATGAGAGTCATCGCCAAGTGACGGAGTTGGGTCGCAGGCGCAGCGGGGGGATGACTAAGGATCTCCGCCACTCAGCCCAGGATTTTGCCCAGTCCGCCCAGTCTACCGCCTGGCCTTCAACTGTACAGAGTAGGCTTAGCTATTGCCATGAACCAGACAAACATAATCAAACAGTTCACGAGTGGGGGAGCTATCCAGACCTTTTGAGGCTCCGCGATTCGTTATCACCATCATCCTTCCACCTTCAAGGTTGTTGTCCCTCCACTACACCTTACAGGGCCCTACCGCTATACCACCATCTCTCCAAGGTCCTTCCTCTACGTAATCCTCTCTTCCCCGACTCTATTTCATCCCTCCCCGCCTTCACCTCCGTCAGCTACCACAACCACAAACCACCACCAAACCACAGCTATGGCGGACGTCGAAATGAAAGAAGCCTCCGCCTCCTCATCCAAGGGTAAGGCTGTTGCCAAGGGCGGCGATGGAGCCAGCGACAAGAAGAAGTTCGAAGTGAAGAAGGTACATCTATCCAGCAACCTTGGGAGCATCGCACCTTGAAACAAGAACAGCTCACCTGACACTTTTATCTAGTGGAATGCCGTCGCGCTCTGGGCTTGGGATATCGTCGTTGACAACTGCGCCATTTGCCGGAACCACATCATGGACTTGTGTACGTCGATACAATGGAAACCCATCTCCGCTGATGAAGTAACACCAATACTAACATTCTTACCACCATAGGCATCGAGTGCCAAGCGAACCAAGGCTCATCAACTAACGAGGAGTGCACCGTCGCCTGGGGAATTTGCAATGTCCGTATACCCCATTCCATTCGAACCGTTGACGAGAATCCCGGTTATTCCCTTACCCTTGTCCATGAATCATATGACTAACTCCCCTTCTCTTTCTCTCTAGCACGCCTTCCACTTCCACTGCATCTCCCGATGGCTCAAGACCCGACAGGTATGCCCACTCGATAACCGAGACTGGGAGTTCCAGAAGTACGGACGGTAAACGGCGCTGGGCGTCGTCAGTCGATTGAATTTCCAAGTTTCAAGTTACCCTTTTACAATTTCTACGAGAACAATGCAATGCCCGGGCTTTAGCTTATGAGTCTATATTACGCTTTCATACACATACACATACAAATCCGCAGACCCGGCCCGGAGGAGAATCAGAACGAACGGTTAAGATGGGGAGATTGGCGTACAAAACAACCAGTGGAGAATTTATGGTCCATGTTATTCCAGACCCCAGCTGAGCTGTAGCTGTAGCTGTAGCTCAGGCAGTGCCCAATTCACGTACTTACTTCCAGAACCTATTCATTCCCATATCCATGTTCCAAAATCCACGCATATCAGCGCACAGTAAAATGACTCTCAAATCCAAACAAAACCGCAATCCCAATATCCCATTCCTAAATCTCGAATGATATACCATCAAGCAACCTTCACCCCATCAACAACAACCCCAACCCCGCCCACCTTTGCTTTCCCCCCAAACCAAACCTCCGGATTCCGATTATAAATCGGCCAAGGCGGAACAACAACCAGCGCCGTGAACAATGTCCCGCCTAGTCCGGTCCATAGCGTGAGATGGATGTCTTTGTAGATGTAGCCGATGAGGAAACTGAGGGCCTGTAGGAGAGAGAGAGAGAGAGGGATAGCGCGTTAGTTCGAGGCTTGGGTTGATTGGGGTTGGAAAGTTGTCGGTGGGTGTATAACTAGGGCGGATCGGTAGAGTGGAAGGGTGTAGGCAGGCGAGACTTACGCCGGAGATAATGAGGAGTACTGTACTGAGGAGTTCGGCTAGACGTTGACCGTGGAAGTCCTAGTAGAATTAGTTAGCCAAATAGGTAGATTCCTAGGTAGGTAATTCGGTAGAGTAGAGTTGAAGCTTCGTGTCCGCATTGCGCAATGAATTGTATACACCAGCGCAGCACATGGCAGCGCAAGACGTGATAGGGCAGGGGTGGTGTGGTGGAAACGCACAATCTGGCCTTCAAAGGCATCTTGCAATGGAGCAAGGATGTTATCCATATTTTTCGCTGGTGAATGTACTCGAGGATTTTCAATTGTTCGCGGGAATCGGAGCTGGGGAGCTGTGACTTGAGTGGAGGAGGGCTTATCGTAATGTTGTCATCTGCCCACCGCCTCCGCCTGCCAGCTACAGCACAACTCTGGAGTATGTAGTTTGTGATGTACATGGTACTTGTGCTTTAATTTATGAATCTGCTGTTGAACTAGACATTAGGAATATTTAAATAAAACGCTTCGAAGAAACTGAAAAATCGAATTGGAGTATTCCCGAAAAAAATAGTGACGTGTTGCTCATGATTCATCTATGTACTCCGTATGTCTATCTCCATAGAACCCGGTCCGCATATCATACTTCAGAATAGAATAAGCGACCACTCATATCAATGGCAAGCAACCAAGCGCTCGACCTCCCACAAACAGCCATAACTTTCCCAGGCTAAAATGATCAATCAAGGATAAATGAAAAATATAAGTAAAAGGATCATCTCCCCAGCATACATGCAGCTGCAATGCATAGCATGAAGAAGCAGCGGTGAACGAAACCTTACATCTCGCATACCGACACATGGCTCGAGAAGTAATGGGGCGTGGATGCACTCGTCCCCGCCAGCCAATGCTCTTGGTTTTCGAGGGACTCCTTTGCCTTACGCTCCCTCCCCGGCTCGATCAGAGAGGACCGAGCCCTCGTGGCTCCCAGCTCGCTGCCATATGCGCATCCACACATACATCAGCGCACTCGTGCATCATACTCGGATCGCAAACCAGTTACAGCGCAACGATCGACGTGATGACGCGGGGGAAGAACAGGGAGCATCCCATCCCTCAGGGACAGCTCTATTTCGCAGTAACAGTGGCACCATCCTGAGCAGGCTCAAGCAACTTCCACTGACAAGTGATGTTGTTAGTGGCAAAGTGGGCGATGATGCGGTCAGCGATCTCGGTGAAGCGATCCGTGGCCAGGGCCAGGATGGTTGGTCCCGCGCCGGACAGGCAGATACCCAGAAGACCGGGCTGGGTGGCCGGGGTCATAATTTGCAGGATTTCGGTCAGACCGGGGATGAGGGTCTTGCGGTATGGCTGGTGGACTTTGTCCTGCATGGCGAGGTAGATCATGTCTGGGTCTGGTGGGGAGCTACCCAGGGCGGCGGGGAGGAGGGCAGCGCGTTGGAGGTTGAAGACCTGAATTGGAATGTATTAGATAGACTCCGTGTAAAGATATGAAGATGGGACAAGGTAAGGCAAGTCTAGCCGCGTCCCAAAGGAAGGTATTAAGTTTCTTCGAGGGAACTATTTCACGTACCACGTCGGCCCGGGTGTACGTCTGGGGAAGCACGTTGCGAGCATTGGCAGTCGGCACGACAAAGTCTGGGATGATAGCAATGGCCTTGATCTCCGGGGCCCAGTCGAACTTGCGGTAGTGACCAATGCCCAATGGAGGCTCCGGGGGCTTGAAACCGGTATCGATGCCACCGGCGGGCGCAGGCAGGACCTCACTGAGAGGGATCTCTTTGCGCGCAACGTCCTCGGGCTTCAGCTCGTTCAGGTAGGTACCCACGAAGCCACCGAATAGGGATGCAGCGACGTTATCAGGGTGTCGCTCTATAGAAAACAGCATACCACGTTAGCCCATGCATGCCATTATGCGGGGAGTCTTTTTCGGATCAAGCAAGATCCAATTGATTCATTTGCTCCGGCCATGAGTTCTCGTGCAGATAGTAGTCTGACCCAGAACCCTGCGCCAGGAATCAAAGGAAAACTCATTGCCATCTTCGTCCAATATCAAGGAATATTCCACCTACCAATCATCAAGCAGTAATCGAGCAGGCGGTCCTTGCTCAAGCCCAGCTTGCCAACCTCGTTCGCCAGCATTACACCGGCAACAACGGCCGTACCCGACGATCCCAGACCCCGACCCAGCGGAATAGGGTTCACAATGTGCACGGAAGTCTCGACAGGGAAAGCGCGCTGGTTATGGCAACGGAGGACATAGAGGGCGACGCGGGTGATGAGGTTAACCTCGGGGTCGAGACTAATCTGCTCGGTAGACTTGCTCTGGTCCTCGTAGGTGATGGCGCAGTTAAGCGGGAGTGTGGAGGAGCCCTTGGTCGGGTCGACAGTGACGTGGATGTCGAGATGGAGGGACAGGGCCAGGCCGATCACATCGAAGCCGGGGCCGATGTTGGCGGAGGAGCAAGGGGTTCTAATGAGGAAGGAGGCGGCCATGATGGGCAAAGGAGGGGGGGAAGAATTGCGAATCAGAAGCCTCCGATGATTCAATGTTCCCTTGGAGGAATTGGGTGCAATTGAGGGGTGAGCGTGTGTTTCGTTTACTGTGCATTCGAGTTGATTGAGTTGTATGGAGGGGCTGTGACTATGACTCGATGCGGGTCTTGGCAGAAAAAAAGAGTCCGACGTCGGGGAAAATTGAGTGGAGTCGGATCATCTTCCAAATAACTTGTCAATTGGTGCGATCGGTAAGGCTAAGCTAGGGGATTTAGTGAGGACTTAGTGGTCAGCCAGAAGACTTCATAGGTTGGATTAAGAGTGGTAAAGGGTCAGGAGTCGTGTGCTCTTTTTTTCTTTTCTTCCTTCTCAACTTAGTCTTTCTCGTCGCATACGGTACTCCATCGTCCGCGGGCTGGTCTCTAGTCTCCTCGTGTCTCCACCAGTGCTGAACAACACATTAGAGGGGCATGCGGGGACAAAGAGGAGACTCAGTACTATGTATGATGCTAGGCCTATATTAGTGTCTTAATATGATTACAGTATCGTCTGTCAAGATTATCTATGGGTCTTGGTTTCAAAGTGGTGTTGCAACTATTATACATAGTTTGCTTCGGTATGGAGGTATCTACAGAGCACGAAAAGTAGGTGCCTAACTATGGAGTCCTAAAATTACTACAAATAAAGATCTCGATCATCTTTGTAATATAGCCTTATAGATGGAACCATTATTATTATACAAGATCCCTAAGCTAATTAAAGAGGAAGCAGCCTTATCACGGTATCACCATTCTAGTCATCCGGCCGACGCCATCATCCGCAGGGAAAAAGGCATGACAGTCAGTGCTTAGCCCTGTCTCGAAAGTACTAGTTCACAACCAAGTACTAGGATCTGCCGGTGAAGATTCGGCAAGAAATGCCTCATGGCCAAGGAAAAAGTAGTGACGAGGGACTAGACGTGTGGCTGGAACCAACTCTAGACGAAAGAGGGGAAAACTCTACGTTTAGTCCGTTTAGTTTTTAGTCGAGCTTGTTCTGGCCGGGGAACGCCGTCTGTAACCTGACCCGCCGAAAATTTTCACAAATACGACAGACTGCGATGGGCGGTCAATTACGAGCTGGAATAGTCAAATAAATTATCAGTCAATTGTATAGAAAATATAGAGAGAAAAATGCCAAAAGACATGTTTTAAGAATATCTCAAGAGTTTCCACTATTTTATTCTCCCTCATGGTGGATCTAACAGTTCAAATCCTGTGTTCGGAATATTTATACTTGCAGTCCCATCACGAATGATTTCCCGCCATCGTGACTGGTCCATCGCCCGCATCCATCGACGGCCGCCCATCTTAGCCCGTGCGTCTCTCGCCACAAACCTGTCGTCTCGGCGCCACTTTTTCCTGTTTTCCCTTCACCCACCAACTTCCCCCCTCGTCTATCGAGACTTTTAAATCATCGAATTCTCCTTGGGAACAGCAGATTCCCTGTCAAATCTCTGCACCCTCTCGGATCACCTTCAAACCAAACCCCGAAAGAGGCCCTTTGCAGATTCATTTCCTGTCGCGCAAAAGACTCTGCTCAGACCCTCTGATATCTTCTGATCCAAGCTTGCGACTCACCTCGCTCGCTTCAACTCTTCCTCACTCACTCTCACATCGTCGCCCTGGAGCACTATCGCTCCCCTTCATTTGACCCCTTCAAGTTGGCGGGACTTCGCTACACCCAGTACTCCTCTCTCCTTCACCCTCTTGCAGGCCCTAAGTTCCGGGTCTTCTGCGGGGGCGACACCAGACCCCCTAACTTGGCCAACTCCCCTTTTTGAGCGCAGCCAGACGTACGTCGGGAACGCCAGACCCTCGTGAAGGGTCTGGCTCATGGATGGAGGCCCGTTTCCCATAACACGGTCCTTTTAAATCAGAAAAGAACACCGGCTTACGTTCTGTGGCTGTTCGTGCTGCCGACAAAGCAATATCAAATTTCAACCCAAAACACCAAAACCAAAGTCGACATCGACATTTTTCCCATATCAAGGGAAATCAAATAGCCCAACCTGGCGCGCTAAACTTGAACTCGATCAATCCGATTCACCCTCCTTCCCCCCCCCCTTCCAATTCCCTTCTCCTCTCCTCTCAAGGAAAAAAGGATATCAATCCACCAGAAAACAAGACACCACCGCAACAATGTCCAGCAGCCACCGTTCCGAGAAGGACGTGTGCCTGACCCGGTACAGTACCCCGGTCCCTGAGTTGGATGACCACCGCTTCCACTTGAACGCCGTCAATGCCCCCCGCATCGAGACCCCGCAAGAAGAACCACTGAGCTGCCAGAACACTGCTGCTCAACAGGGGCCACGAGGCGAGATGGTGCCCGAGCGTCCCGACCTGTTGCAAGCGCAATATGCACTACGTGAAGCCGCTCCCGTCTTTCGAGACTTTGAACAGGCCGTGATTGATGATGATCGCTCGGAGCATGACGCACCTGGAATAGGCCGACGTTTCTCGGTCGACCCCGCGGCGAATTACCACACGCCTCGCCGCATCAGCTGCGCTCAGCAGGACCTCGTGGGAGGCAACTTGTCCCGCAGTTCATCCGTATCGGCGCGGTCTTCATCCCCACCTAACTCGGTCGATGCTTTCGCGGACCCTCGTCGTCGTGAGCGTGCCAATACTCTGGAAAGTCATGCGCCCCCAGATCTGGAGGCTTTGCTGCAGCGTACCGTTTCGGGGGCACCCATGCGCGCCGTCCAACCTTCAGCAACGCCAGTGCCATCAGACCTCCGCCTGGTGACATCTCTGTTATCGCCCCAGAGGAGCCCGGTGTTCCGATCACCTATGACGAGCCTGGTCGTATCCCGGTAATTGACTATGAGGAATTGGAGGAATTTGTTGCTCTGAACCAGCAAAACATGGTTGTTACGGGTAACAATAACTGCCGCCGCAAGCACAGCATGAGCTCTCAGAGCAAGAAGCCCCGAATTTTCTACGATCTGCGTCCGGGTGTGAAGAGTCCTGAATTGGAGGATTTCAAGAAGGCTGATTCAGCCGATTCGTCGGATACTTGCGACGCGTGTGACGAGGTGGATGAAAAGAAGCTCAAGGTGCTGGACGAGAAGGAGCTGGTTGAGACGCTCCCCAACATTAACGAGCCCATGCGCTTTGGATTCTTCTCGTCCGAATCGCAGACTACCGTGCACGCCGCCGAACTCGGAGATTTGGTGCTCCCTGGTGACAGCTTCCGCGACCTGTTCCAGCTGGGCCCGGAAGGTGGTGTGTGGTGGTTGGATGTGGTTAACCCTACGGAGGAGGAGCTCGGTGCCATTTCGCGGGCGTTCTCGATTCACCCGCTTACCACGGAGGATATTCTGACACAGGAGGCGCGTGAGAAGGTGGAACTTTTCAAACAGTACTACTTTGTCTGTTTCCGCACCTTCTACCAGATGGACAAGACTAGTGAGGAGTTTTTGGAGCCGGTCAACTTTTACATGGTTGTTTTCCGGGATGGAGTGCTGACGTTCTCGTTTGTGGAGAACCCGCACGCCTCGAATGTGCGCAAGCGTATTGGAAAGCTGCGCGATTATGTCTCGCTCAGCAGTGATTGGATTTGCTACGCCATGATCGACGATATCGTCGATAGCTTTGGTCCCGTCATTCGGGATGTCGAACTTGAGTCCGAGGCGATCGAAGACCATGTGTTCATCGCCCGCGTTGACGACTTTGAGTCCTTCCTGCCACGCATTGGCGGTCTCCGCAAGAAGGTTATGAGTCTGATGCGTCTCTTGGGTGGTAAGGCGGATGTTATCCGCGGTTTCTCTAAGCGATGCAATGAGCAGTACTCGGTGACGCCTCGCGGCGACATTGGTCTGTATCTGGGTGATATTCAGGATCACGTCGTGACCATGATGTCCAACCTGGCTCACTTTGAGAAGATGCTCAGCCGTTCGCACACCAACTACCTGGCCCAGTTGAATGTGACCAACCTCGTCCTGGGCAACCACGTCAACAAGGTTCTGAGCAAGGTCACCTTGATCGCGACGATTCTAGTCCCGATGAATCTGATCTGCGGTCTCTTCGGCATGAACGTTAATGTACCTGGCAAGGATGATGGGGGCCTGGGATGGTTCTTTGGTATCATGGGTGTGATGGGAGCCATTGTGGTTGTCAGCATGTGCCTAGCGAGGTGGCAGAAATTGGTCTAACGATGTGCACGGGGGAGATTTTTCTTTTGGCGAGAGAGAGCGTGGATGATGCCTATTTTCTTGAACTTTTTGCTTTCCATTTCTGTGACTTCATTTCTCTGGCTGTGCCGTTTGTATCTTGGTCATTTTTGATATGACGACGGCTCTGTGAGCCTGTGGTCGTCTTTCGAGTACATTTTGGCATCACTTACAATTCTGCTTTTTGCATATGTGAATACTTGGAAATAGACATGATTGCATTGGATATTAGAGATCGTACACTCTCCATCGGAGCTACTAGTTCAAAAGGAATCATTTCTTCTGTTGACATGAATCTAGACTGGCCTATAAGACTTACTTCACTAGCCACGCGTCAGTGGCAGCCGCCAAGGCATCAAGGCAACAACAATCCGATAAGGCTTATTTCCGCGATTAGAAACAGTTCCTCCTCCACCAAACTGACCAGCCGATTACATGCAGCAGAGAACATTTCGTCTTTCAGGAAGAGGCTTACAAGCTGGTCGCGTCTGGTAACACTTTTCCAGCATACCACTCGCCAAGCTATCCCTATCTTACATGCGCCTCCGACCTGAACAACACATCTCCATGCGCAATCCCGCGCCCTGACAACCCCCCGAAGTCAACTTTCCATGCGACAACCACACGCTGCCCTGCAGTACTTGCTGACTGCAACGATCCTCGGCACACTCAACCCGCTACTGCTAGGCCTCGCGCATGCCTCGACCAGCCATGCCGCGGACATCCCACACAGCACGGAGAGCAGTCTGATCGGCGGGCCGATCATCAGCGACGGGGCAGGCTTCCCTATTGCGCTGGACTCGTTCAATGGACTCGAACTACGAGATAATGTGATTGGAGATGGGGAAACTGCCGAGCTGGACCTTGTGCGGAGGGGATATCCCAGCGATGCAAAGTCGCTGGGTAACAACCAGTTCCAGAATTCGATGTTGGACATTGGCGCTATACAATGGTTCTTCGTGACCAAGGAGGTGGTGAATGGTCAGCAGGCGACTACGATATCGACGTTACCGGCTAGTCTGGACTCCCGGAGTGTGAAGGGGAATGACGATGTCAAGCTTGAGCTGCGGAAACGACAACAAGTTGAGACGTTGACTAAGCGCGACCAAACGACGGTTTATCTATCGTTGACGACGTGTCGTACGCCAACGTCGAATAGTAGTAGCACTGTTCCCGGCTCGTTCCCTCAATTACAGATCTACTACTCGACGGATGAATCTCTGGAAAAGCCCGGTCCTGGCAAGGATGATAGCCGCCAGACCATGATTACCGCGGAGGGTGGTTATGCGATTGCCAACATCACGACGGATAGTGACATTTTCATCGGCATCGTAGCGCCAAACTCGACCACGTTCTCCGGGAACTACGAATACCAAATCGCTGCCTCGATCGATGCACCCTTTCACAGCGTCCACGATGACGACTCATTCCTCTACTTCATCGACGCCGATGTCTCAGCCGCCCTGCTTGTGACGAATAACCTGACTCAATCCGAGCCGAACTCGACCAATTACCAAGAATGGATGAAGTTGAATCCACCGTACACCATGTTCGCGCATAACATCAACAATACGGCGCTGGCAGGACTAGAGCGCTCATTCTGCGCGCTGGACCGACTTTCGACTCTGGGCCGGATCAGCAACTCCACTGAAATGGGTATGACTTCTCGTGGACTGGGAAATAAGCCCAAGGAGCAATTCTATATCACGGGGTTGAACCGGAGTTCTACGTACAATGGCATCCTCGCTATGGTGGGCAACTCGACTCAATCCGGGAATGGGATTATTGGAGGTGGTGGCTCAGTGTGGAAGGCTATGAATTTCAGCACGAAAGCAGGTACGTATACCTTGTCCCCAATAACCCCGAAGATTCAAGTCCATTTCAAGACCCTCCCCACTAACACCCTTGATGCAGATGACAACTGCGCCGTCCTCTTCAACCTAACCTTTTGCTCCGAAGTCGCCTACGCGGTCCCCGCAAACCCCCACCGCAAAAACGTCTCCGAACTCCGCACAATCTACGATACCTACGCCTCAACCTACTACGCCAATTTCAACAACAGCCTCCAACAAGTCCAATGCACCACCGAACCCGAGTCAATGTACTCCCTCGCCGTCGACTGCACAGACTGCGCAACAGCCTACAAACAATGGCTCTGCAGCGTATCAATCCCACGCTGCGAAGATTTCACCTCCAACGCAGCATACCTGCAAGTCCGCAACGCGGGGCAAAACTTTATAAACGGGTCTTCGTTACCGGAGGACAGCGTTTACAGGCAAAGCGCCGTGACGAACGCGAGTCGTAATCCGCTGATTGATTCGCAGATTCAACCGGGGCCGTATAAGGAGATTCTGCCTTGTCAGGATATTTGTTATACGCTTGTTAAGTCTTGTCCGTCGACTTTTGGGTTTGGGTGTCCGAAGGGGGAGTGGTTGAATGCTAGTTATGGGTATCGGAATGGGGATGGGGATATTACTTGTAGTTATTTGGGGGCGGCTTATTATTTGAGT
The DNA here is from genome assembly GCF_028828155.1 of Penicillium subrubescens. Taxonomy (NCBI): domain Eukaryota; kingdom Fungi; phylum Ascomycota; class Eurotiomycetes; order Eurotiales; family Aspergillaceae; genus Penicillium; species Penicillium subrubescens. Next base: position 960,844 of record NW_026643151.1, on the reverse strand, counting down.
GGTGCTGGGAGGGGGGTGGTGGGGGTTGGTTGGGGGATTGTGATTGTGGTTCTTGCAGTGGGAATGCTTTTGTAGATATGAGATGCATTTTGAGCGTTTTTGAATTTGGTTGTGAATATTGATTGATCTTGGTATCTGATTGATACCACTTTGACTACACTTTTACATTCTTCGGCTGCTGAAATAGTGTACGGGACCTTCTTGATATACCGAGTTAACCAAATATGCTTAGTTTACGATACTCCAAAAGGCATTCTATGTACAAAACTTCTATACATGCAGTATCCAACACATCCCTCTACTCTAGGACCATACCTAGCCAACATGCATTCCCTTCTCTATATCAAACCACACACGCAACTCCATCCAACTTTATATCAAGGATATCATATCAATCAAATCACCAGTCTAACTCCTTCTTCCCCCTATTACTCCCCACCCCCTCATCCCCCTTTTGATCACTTTTATCTTCAACTCTTCTATCCCCCCACCTCCCCCTCCAAACATCCCTCTCCTCCCTCCACAAATCATTAACGCACGGATCACACGAACTCCCACAACAACTCCCCAATTCCGGCGGTGGCGGCGGATCATTGTACGCGCGGGATGCGGCGCGGAGAAGTTGTTTTGTTCTTGTTCCGCTCAACCGCTTTTTTTGGAGGGTTTTGAAGAGCGGGACCTCTGAGGGGGTGTAGTATGGTTCTGGTTCTTTTTCCACTTCTTGGATAATTGATGGTGTTGATGTTGAGAGGTTTTTATTTGATTGTTCAGAGTTGGTAGTTGAGGGCGAAGTTGAACTCTGGAGTAAAGAGCTGATAGGTGACCAGAGTGATGCTAACAGCGATGATGTAGAATTTATTTGTGCTGAGTCTGAGTCTGATTCCGAGTCTTTAGACTCACGGCTTGAATCGGCCTTTGCATCTGGACTTGCTTCGGTCCTCGAGGTTGAATTTGCCCCCGATCCGGTGGTGGCATTATCACCCTCGGGCTGCTGTCCCTTGGCTGACGCTGCAGAAGATGACAGTGACGGTGCTGGTGTTTGTTCAGGGTTGGTGTCTGTGCCAATACTCATATTGACTTGAAAGATTGGGTTCACAAGACTTGAAATGTAGTCTTTTCCAGATCCAATGAGTTCCTTTGGATGTTGGATTGTCGGGACTCGGGTTTATTGCTCTAACCCGAATAATGGATGATTGATTTTATTCACTGATCCGAATTAGCAACTGCTCTAACCATGGATAGGATTATACTTACCGATTACATAATATATGAGACTATACAATAGATGTTCAAGGTTGCAGGTCCAGTATAGAAAATGAGGTTTTTCGGGCAGATCAAGAAATACTCCATGAAGTTGGTGGAAGTCCCGAGATCGGGCCGGATAGGATAAAGTTCGGGTATGTCCGTTTCCTGGTTCCGATTTCTCCGAGTGTACAACTATACAACTACTTGAGTCTAGATTCATGCATATCTAAAGTCAAGGTACTGGATTTTGTTTTTGTGTTTGTGTTTGAAGGACATAATTGTTGTATCGGACTATTCAATGTGAGCTACTTAGAGGAGATATTTTGAATACAGAACTGTTAGAGCCCTTAGGAGCTTCCTACCATATGCGGATCATGCAGCCACCCTCAAGTCCACAATGATATACTACATTTACAGAGGCATCGTATGTCTTTTTATGGGGATGAAACAGCACGCTGACTGTCTATTGGTCTCATCGGAGTGGACACTTTAACAACCCCCCATCTATACAAAAGAAACGCCCATCCCAACCATTGATATCATAAGTCATAATCCATAAGTACCCCTACTACTTCCGGCGCGGCGTCGGAGTCCACATATTCCCCAACCCCGACTTCCCCTTCCCCTCCCCCGACCCTAATCCCCGCGGCGTACTCCCACCAACCTGCGACAACAACTTATGCGCCGCGGGCGTCAGCATCTTACCCTGACCACCAGGTCCAACCCCTACACCACCAGGCGTCCCACGAAGTCCAAAGTCCAGGCGCGGACTACTAGCAAAGCGCGGGGTAGCAGTAACAGGCGTTTTCATGGCACGGGCTGCTTTTTCCGCGCGTTTAGAGCGTGAGACGCGATCGACCATGCGGTAGTGTAAAGCCTCGCGTTTGCGAGTTTCGCGGAGTTGGAAGGGGTTTGGGGTTGTATCTGCTGATCTCCCTAGGAGACGCCAGTCTGCTTCAAGGGGATCTTGATCTCCGGGTTCCAGCTCGGGTTCGGGTTCGTCTTCGTCGACAAAGGCGTAGCCATTGACGCGGGGTGTTTCACCGCCTGGGACTGCGGAGGCTTCGGATTCACTGAGATGTGGTCGGCCGGCGATGGCATCTTTGATTGCGGATAATGAGGGTGAAGCTGGGATGGATGATGCAGCGTCTGCTGCAGCGGCAGCGTCTACATCGAGTAGACGGGTATTTTGATAGAGTGTTCGTTTTGGACCTGCGCGGGAGGCGGCCTCTGCTTGTTGGTGGAGTGTCTCGTGGGTATCTTCGATTGAAGATGGGAGGAACATTAGCCCGTTGTCTGGGCGGGATTTCCAGGCATCAGGTCTTGCTGGGCGTGCGTCGAGATCTGTTTTGATAGCGGGTTCGGAATCATCCCGCTTCACGAGGCTGGTTTCCGGGTTGCCACCTGCCGCAGTAATGCGCTTGACTTCCCGCTGGTGATGGGCGATCTGACGCGCAGAGGGAATCTTATTATCATTCCAAAGAAAAGCATATTTCTCGCGCTTTTTTGTGTTTTGTTTGTCGAGGACTTTGTTGAAGGATTCGTTGTCTTCACTGGTATATTTGGCCTGAAAGGTTGTCAATCCCATGTTCGAGACATCGGGGATATCCCGGCCTTGACTCGTCGTGGCAGAAGTCGCAGTAGATGCGACAGACATGGGCGTATCCCCTCCCCATCCAAGGGGAGTTTCATCCGATCGACCGGCCGGGAAATGCATCGGTGTACCCGCCACAGAGCCCGAGTCTGTCTTCCGTCGTGCATTTGAGCCCGGTGTCGGCGTGCGCATAACATCTGCAAGTCGTTTCTTGGAGCTGGTAATCCATGCTTTATCCTTGGAGTCTAGCGCATCGAGGTACTCCTGCTTGGCTTGTGTTTCTAATAGACCGGGGAAGAAATCGCGGGCGATGATGTGAGAGAGTGTGTTGGTGTAGATGTCTTCGTCGAGGACGGTTGCGGGGCGTTTGATTCGTTTAGGTGGTGGTGGGGGAGGCATCAGCTGGCCATCTGACCGCTTGGCCAGGGCCTTTGATGGCGGAGGGGATGCCATGGCTGGGGCATCGAGTTTTGACGTTGTGAGTGAGTGGAAGGTCACGTCAAGAAGTTGTCAAACGTGTAGATGGTGGATCCGATAAGATAAGAAAGACCATTTGTATCACGTGATGCATATCTATGGAATCCAGCAGGATGGACTCTGACAAAGGAACTACTCAACCGCACTTCTTGAACTAATATCTCGTGCCAGAAGAAGTATAAAAAACTATTCAAGAGATATGATACAATAAAGTTTTTAGTGCTCTTATCTCATAAGCCTTCACTCAATCACACATTCGACTAACCCTAAAGGACTCCATCTCCACGCACCACTAACAATCATTTCAAACAAATAGATCTATACGTCTCTATACTACTACCAATACAAGACATTTATCCTCACTTACCATCTTCCTCATAGCGCTCATAGTGATGTAGTTACTTTCCAGCCCTACAGTCATTTGACCATCGCCATCTGCACTCCACATCCCCCATCACACTTCATCTTTAACTTATCCGGCAAATGCCGGCTACACTAGCATACTAGCGAATACGCCAGGAACAAAGATACATACGTACGCGATAAGAGAGATAGCATTTACCAGATCGGTATTCAGATTCAGATCTAGATCCATTCTAGATTCAGATCTGGTTTGTGATCAGCCCTACGATATCCCGTCCCCTCCCAGTCACTTAGAATGCGATACGAATTACGATGCGAAAAGTAAATGGTTATTGCGCCATTCACAGGCATACATTGGGATATGACATTCGCCATACCGCCACTCTATAAGATAAGAAACTCAAAAGAGCTGCTAACATCAGCGGCAAAAAAAAAAGAGAAAGAGACAAGAGCCAGACCAGGCCAGGCCGGGCTAGGCTAGGCATAGCGAATGATTCAATCAAAATCAAAAATCAGACATCCAACAACCAGAATCAGGCATCTAACCAGATGAAGATGAAGATAAGCCCAATCCAATCCACTCCAATCCAATCCATACCAAAACCAAACCAGAAAAAGATATTCTTTTTTCCAATTGCTTTTTCTCCGGGCTTTTCCACCCCGCCTCCAGACACCGAACCAGAACCGATACCGATATCGCTGAGAAATGCATCGAACAAGATAAGACAAGACAAAAGGGAAATTGCAAACGACGGATTGATGGGACAGATGGCCAAACAGAAAGACCGAGGTAAAAGCAAAGGCAAAGGAAATCAGGATAACGAGAGCGCGTATAAAACATGTGCTTGTAGACAGATCAGATGGATAGGTTCAAGGTATACAGAGACGTAGACCTCGTAAGACAGAGACGGGAAAGGAGAAAAGTTCAACGACGGGATGTGTTCAAACAAAACGAGACGAGACAAGACAAGGAAATGTAGCAGGGGGTCATGGACTCATGGAGATCGATCTATCACGGACAGAGAGTAAAAGCAGAAACGAGACGAAAAACAAAATGGCAGAATATGCAACCACGAATTTTGTCTTCCAAGTAGCTCCAAAAGCAGAATCAAAGAGAGAAAAGGAAAAGGAGGGGGAAAAGAGGGAGAGAAACGCAGGCGAACTCAATTCGCGGGCGTAGGGAAAAGAGAGTAAGAAGTCGTCCGACTCTTCTTACGATTGGGATTCTTCATCGGCACAGCCGGCAATGGAGGTGTAACAGCCATAGCAACAACATCCTCGCTCTCAATCTCAGAAATACTCTTGGACCGATCATGCAACGCAGCCGGAGCCGTCTCCGCACTCGCCAGACTAGCACTGCTATCAGCATGCATGAGCAGATGCGCCTCAGCCAAACTCTTCGTCTGACGATGCAGAGAACTCGAAGCCGGACGGGCCAGGATTTCCGCAGCGCTGAGACGGTCTGTTGGCATGAGTTCGCGAGAGCTGGACAGCGAGTGAACTAGTTCTGGGACGGAGGTGGTCGAGACGGAGGAGCGGTGTTTCCGGACGATGCTCGCGGCGCGGGAGAGCATGAGACTTTCCTGGGAGTTGCATTTGCTGATGGGGGAGAAGCTAGAGCGTGGAGAGGCGTTTTGGATACTGCTTCCGGCTGGAGCGAAGGGGAAGTGGCGGTCTGAAGAGGCGTCGGCGTCGGCGTCTAGAAAGTCCTCATAGAGGATGTCTTGGTTGAGTTGTTTGGAGAGGACGGAGGAGGAGACGGGGTGAAAGTAGTCTGTAGGACCGCGGATGAAGGCACGCTCATACTCTGTGGAGGGTGTTGCGGCGGAAGGTGGTTGGGTTGAGCGTGCGGAGGAAGAGTCGAGGTCTGGCGTTGCCAGGGTAGAGGTGCTCAATGGGCTGGGCTGGAGGTGTCGGGTGGGTTTATGGGGTACGGAGAGGCCCCAGGACTCCTCTGTGCCGGCAATGCCGATCTGAGGGCGGGTTTCATCGAGCGAGGTGCGCGTCCAGTCAAAGTTGGAGGTCGACTCTGCGGCGTGCTCGTAGCAGTAGTCGATATCAGCATCCCAGGAATCATACATCTCATCGTCGTAGGAGAATTGTTGAACGCCAGAAACTGGTGGAGGCGTGGTGTCCAGCTGGGCGGCCTCGGAGTCTTCTTTTGGCGGGGTGGTAGGCAGAGTCTGGGGCAGTGTTGGCGAGCCCAGAGCTTCAGAGAACTTGCGCGAGAGCTCTTCGGCCACGAAGATGGACAGCGGGGCCTTGGGAGCTGTCAAGCGAGAGGCTGGTGGAGCTGGAACTGTACCGGGACTTATGTGCGAGGTAGAGCGGGAGTGCGCAGTACCAGTGCTGGCCTCGGGGCTATCCCATAACCTGGTTCCTTCCTCTTCCTCCTCGGGAACCTCTTCAAGACTGTAATTGCTGCTGATAGAGGAGGTACGGGCGGTCATCTCATCAGCAAGACTGGGGCTGAATTGCAGTTGAGCAGACGAAGATCGCTCGGAATCGATACACTCGGGATACGTTGGCACAATGTTCAATCCCAGGATCTCATCAATGGCTCTCGGGGCTGGCTCCATGCCTTCCTCGGCGGGGACCTCTGACACTGCTGGGGGAGGTGGTGTCGTGGGACATGATCGTGGATATCTTGAGACTGGCCGAGAGAAGTTCTCATGAGTACGAGATTCCCTGCGCACGTGGCCATGAGTCGGGCTGGTCGATCCTGATGCAGCAGGTGAGCCAGGTGGACTCAGCGCGGGCTCATCGACCGTAGTGGCCGTTCCATAGGCAGCGAGATCATCGGCGGACAAGTTGCGGAATTGAATGTCATCAGCGCGGATACCCTTGAGGCCAGCCTCAGGACGCTGCGAAGCGCGAATCACCGAAAACTCCGTGACAAGATCATTCTCACGAGTCTGATCTATGGATTGGAATTGTGAAGGACTGGTATGAGTGAGATGGTGAAAATCGAATGGATCTGAGATGATGCTCTTTAATCGTTCGTCTGGAGAGATATGCAAGTCAATTGATCAATATTCAATAATCCATAGATAACGTGGATGCGCGGTACAGTCAATTGCTTTTAAAAAGCAATCCAAAAACAAATAGAAAAGTTCCCCACTTACGATGCTCAACTTGTCGGCCTCGATGACGACCAAACATCTCATGCTTCTCAGCCCGGGGCATCCTGTCCAATTCGTCCTCCTCGTCCAGCGTGGCGACGATATTGATCTTGCTTCCCTGTCGACGCAGGATCCGACTCCCACGTGCAAGCAGTGACCTCGACGAGCGCTCCTTATCAGATCGCATACCCAGCGCAGAGGGGGCCCGCTCGTCCTGAGACGGAACCGAGCTATCAAGGGAAGTCATAGATGAACCCGGGGAGCGGCGCGACGAGGTCGAAGTGGTAGTGTTACTTCTAGAGCGGCCGCTAAAGACGGACAATCGTTTAGGACTTTGGGCGAGAGCTGTAGATCGCGAGCGAATATGAGATGCATGCTCTGGAGGGTCGTTGGACGAGCGGGTAGACGGGGGATCACTGTGGCTAGACTGGTCGTCGTCCCAGTAGCCGGGCACACGTGAGTATGGCGACATGATAGTCGAGGTTTCAATTGTCTCGGTTGTGGTTCCTTTGGGAGGGTCTTATCTGAATCACAGCAGACCAGAAGATATTGGATCGGATACGAGGGGAATTGAGAGACAATTGGGGCTGGATGGCGTCCTTTTTGGGGTGAGCGAGGTTAGGGACGGGTGGACTCAATTGGGGTCCCCCAATTTATGTGCGAACAGGCTGAAGCACCAATAATTGGTGTGGTTTCATGGTATGTTGAGGCTGTTTTGAACCCGCTTCGAGGCGCAACGGGGAGAGTTTGAAGAGTTGTTTTTGAGGGGTGTTTCCCCGTGGGCGATTGAAGGAAAGAGGGAAAGAGGGAACGTCGAGAAGATAGAATGAATGAATGATCGTGAAGAGGTTTCGGGAGGAGGAGGAGGGAGAGACTAAAAGATTGGGTCAGGGCGGAGTTATAATAAGAACTCTCACGATAGGCAAAAGATAGTACAGTTACTCTAGAGTGGAGGACACCGTATGAGTACCATCGAGATCTGAGAACGTGCCTGTATGGAAATAATAATAAAATGAGAATAATAATAATAATTTAATTGTTATTATTTACCGTGGTACAGACTCCGTACAGAGTATAACTACAGTAAGAAATGAAGTATCCAGGATCCCCCCAGCAGGATAAATCCAGACAAGAAACGGAGCCCCGGTGGAACCCAACGTTCAGGGGCGCCGCGCGATGATTTGAGGGCTCGACCGTTGCACAGGAACTAACAAAAAAAAAAAAGAGATGCTGCCAGCCGTGTTTCTGACGAAGAAGTGATTGATGATAACTATTGTTTATTATTTGGTTCTAGCCTAGAGGATTATAATATACTCTATACTCTATACTATTACTATCACACCATATCTATATCTACTGTATATAATACTATCTATCATAATATCTCGCGCAGGAATACTGTCACACAAGAATAGTCCCAACCCGATGGAACCGAACAGAATCGGGCTTCGTGCGACTTCCCTCGGAACGTGTTTGGATGGTGGAGCCCCCGCTTAACCCGGTCGAGTAAGTATCGGCGTGAGAACGAAGAACCATCCGGTACAGTACCGTGACAGGAATTGAGTACGTGTCTAGATCATAGGAAGGAGGATAATCATAGTCATAATAATATTCACAGTGACGATCCTCCTTCCTGCTTTTCTTATTTTTCTCAAGTCTTGACAGGTAGACTAAATAGTCAACACGCAACCTCCCGAAAAAAATTAACCAGGAACAAGTATACTGTATATGCATGCTGGAAATACAGACAATTGAATTGCCTGCATGTACCTGCACTTCCTGCACTCTGTACACTCTCTACCGACAACGCCATCCGAGGTTTCTCATTTCTTCCCCTAACATCCTCAAATGAGGTTCCCTTACTCTTCTGCTTGTGATAGGAATGCGCATGGGCTTCTTTTCTCCCTTGACTTCATGCATTTCATTTATTCCATAGAATCCGAATCCTTCGAATCGAAACAAATCACACCCTACCCTCCTATTCCCCCTAAATATCTCTCAAAATGCGCCATCTAGCCCTGCTATTCGCTCGCTGGTGTGCTGGTGTCTCTTCCCCGCGTCGCTAGCGTAGCCTCGGCCGGGGGGCGGGTTGTCAAGTTTCAACGGTTTTGCCAATTTGGAGTGTCTTTTAGCCTACCAGAGGAATTAGTTACTGAAGTACTAGTAAGGACTCCGTAGTGTACCAGTCGTTATTAATTTACTCTGTACGGAGTACTTAGGCTACACTACAACTGTAGTGAGTGGTTATGTACCAAATCTGCTTAGCGACCTCAAACTAGTACCAACGAACCCAGTGTTTATTACTTTCTCCCGTCTCTTAGTCTCTCGGTCCTTACTGTACGGAGTAACTCGCGCCATGACGACCATCCTAATTAGGGTACCGTCGGAGGACCTACCACCCACCTTTTTGGGACTAGATCATTTTCCCGGAGTAGGGCTTGTAACTTGGGAAGTTGGGCTTGGGCAGCGCCGGCCATCGAGATCCAAAGATACTAACAGTAGTACTAAGTATGTACATACAGTACCCCATCGCGTGTCCCGGAGAGCTGGTGATGGTGGGGTAATACAAAAAGAAAAAAAATTAATCTGGCAATCGGTGTAAATCTGGTAAATCTACGGAGGAGTAATCGTGCAATTAATCTGGAGTTTGGACAGTGCGCAATTGTAATATCGTCCTATGAACCCCGTAGGCCATTTAGCTTTCTTTGCACAAGCTGGATCGGGTATCGAGGATATGGATATGGACTCCGTAGGAAGCGATATAGTACTCTCGTGCTTACCCCATAGACTAGCTCCAATACTCATTCTCTATGGACATGTGCTCTCCTCGGCAGTTCACTTGTCATTCCTCATCGGTATATTCGTCTCACTCTATAGTCTGTACAGAGACGCGTCGAGTCCGACCATGTTTCGTTCCTCGATAAACTCTCTTCCCAAGCGATCCATCCCTTCCTAGTAAAACTTCGATCACAGCCGATCGGAAAATCACACGCAGATCTCGGAGGGTGCCGTAACCCACGTCAAGTATCAATCATCCGGAATTCCTAGAGCTCCGTAGATTCTTCCGTACAATACACTCAATTTCTAGTTTCTAGCCCTTCCCCGGACTTCATATGCTCTACATACTAGTATATTCAAAGCCCGAGGTTCTAGGTTCTAAGTTCTAGGATCAAGGTTCAATCAACCCCGTCGTTCATCCGTCGTATCCTCGCGTATCCGTTCTTCCCACTTCCCTCCGACACAAGGCAGGGATTATCAATTCAACTCGTATACACCAACCGACTTCTTCTCGTGCCCCCAGTGCTTCCCCCGCGGAAATCGGACATCCCCAGGGTTCAGGATTCGTACATCCTAGACACCACCTGCAGCCTGCAGGAGGATTGGAATTTCCGGAACGGAGCTCACCGGTCGCGCAGGGGATATCATTATATGCCTGGTGCCTGGGTGGATGATAGCATCGGGAATGGAACGTAGGTTTGCGCGATAAAAATGATGGGGAAGCATGAGCATGGCGTCTGGAATGGACATGCGCATACGCGAATGGGCTGGGCTACCTAGTACCTACAGTACTGTATGCTGTCTCTGATTTCAGATGCGGGGGATAGGGCTTGCTTGATTGTGATCCTGGTCGGGGTGTTGGTTTTTTCTGTTGGTTGTTGGTTACTTCTCCCGTTTCTTAGCTTGTGGTAAATGATCAAATTAGTTACGGTTCTGTTCCTTGGGTCTACTTATGGTACGCCTAGCTATCTAGTGACTGACCTTACCAGGGGAACGACCACACACGATCACGCTTTTGGAAAGGACCCAGCTAGTCTTCCCGTCTCGGGAGTATCCAACCAGAGCAGACGGAACTCATCCATGGAATCATGGAGTATCATACATCTCTGTCAGGTAATTTATCACCATCTCTCGTATAATCATAACTATACACTGCACGACCGAATAATCTCGGATATCCCACGACTGTGCGAGCCCTACAGCCTACTGACTCCCACGGATTTCGTCATTGCCCATCGTGGGACAAGCCCCAGTGGGGCAGTAAGTTGCAGCTAACAGCGTTCGAAACAAGGGAGAGGCCCGACGGAAAAAGTCAAGAACGGCGCCAGAGTCTCAGAGGCGGCTGGTCGGAAACTTAAAGGAGGAAGGAACTGTGAGAGCTGAACTGCGATTGTATGTAAATGATACATAATTGTAATAAGTGACCACTTAGATAGAGCCTACTATGTAAATTATATCTACGTCCACAGGCTACCCAATAATTCTCCTAGATATTTAACTCTATAACTACTCAACTCTTCATCCTGAACATGTATTAGATCCCTACTGTAACTCCGTACTCTCCTTACTATTCTTATTCTAGCGCACGCGGCCGCCGTCCGATGGCCCTCTCCACCGGGCGTCTCTCCAAGTGGACTCCTGACGATCCCCCTCGTCTAGAACTCTCGGTGACCTCCTTTTCCCCCACTCACTCCTCCGACCATCCATCACGATTCACGGCGGTTTGCGAATGAACCCGAGTGCTCAGTACTGTCGTTGTACCTGAAGATCGGCGGTCGTATCAGTGACTATCAGGGCAACTACACGCCGATCGGTTGGGTTTGCGAGATTGTTCTGGACTCTGGAACCTCTGGAACGCTGGAACTTCGGGTGAACTTGAAACTCGGTGTCAATGTCAGGAGTTGACCGTTTGAGAAGGTCCATAACTAGCTAAGGTTTATTCTTGACAGGTCACAGCAGAGCGAAGAAGTATGGATAAGGGTATTACTGTTGTTAGTTGGTGTGTTCAATTGCCGTACTCGGCAGTGCTGAAACTACAATACTGGTAACCTGCAAAGTAAGTTTAAACTGTCAGTTGAATAGGTTCAACCTTGACATCGTCAATTGTCCTTCTCCGCATCGGTCGCCTTGCGGTGTATCTCCGATCGAGTAGTTCTACTGCATGGAGTACAATGCACATCGTGTACGGTCGCCTATCGCCTATCCCAAATCGTGTCCATGCCCGTTGGTCCCTGCACCGCACCACGAACCTCTTCTGGGCCTGGGTCCCCGAAATGAAAGATTGCGATCAAAGCAAAAATAAAACTGGGGCGTGGCGCGTCTGTGACGCCGATGAGGACGATCGTGATAATCGATCTTAATAATAGTAAGACAATGGATGAGCAGGGCACGAGGTATGGCTTAGTTAAGACTTTGTTCCTGGGTAGTTAACCTAAGCTCATTCCTAGACTTGATTCCATTCCTCGAATATACGGGAATAGCCTGTAGTATGACTATGCTGGTCGTAGATGTGGTAAACCATGCAGACAGGCAGCAACTCTCTATGTAACTGAGTGATAATTGGCCCGTCCCGAAAGAATCCTTAATCATGATCCTTCGCAATTGGGGCCAAAACCACAATCTTCCGTATAATACATACCCTGCCGAGGCACCAAGTAACGTGCTACATCCCCGGGGTCGAGAGCTGTATCTGATGGGTTGGATGAGCTTCTCGTCGGGCGCAGCATAGGTATGATCATTCCTTTGATCCCACTGTAGCTCTTCTCCATACCGAGTCGTGTACGACATAGAATCCACTGAGTGATGACAACCAAGCTTACAATTGCGATTCATGTTCCTGCGTCATGCATCAGCTTTGACCTCTCAACAGGCCTGCGCCTGCGCCCTCCGTATTCCGTCTTCCGTCACCGTCCTCCGTGCTTGACTGAGTACGGAGGATGTCGACATACCACGTTCGAAGCAGGACTGAATACTCTATAGAGAAGTCCGAGTCCTTCAGGCTCCAGTAATTCCCTATTCCACCCATCCCATCCATGACTCGCTCATGAAAGCCATCGAAACAACAAATCGAGCTCCAAACCTCCAATCCACCGCATATTACCTATGTACCTCCTTTCAGTAGCTATGTACGGAGTCCGGAGTACTGTACCTCCCTATATTTACCCTTCACTAACCATTCCCAACCGCATCCCCGGCCGTCCCCACGGCTCATGGCCCGTGGTTGTTACAGAGTGCCGCAAGTGCGCTGTCGCTAGCCCAAAACTAGCGCGGTTCCCGCCTCCAAGACCAAGTGCCGGCGAGGATCTCACGGCGTGGTTCGACCGAAGTGACGAACAGGTTTGGTCGGGCGCAAGCTTTGCCCCCTCTCTTGCCCCTTCCCCTTTCCAGAATCCCAGGGAGGCTCGGTTCTGCTGTAAGCTTGTAAGCTTGTAAGTTATCCTTTTCCGTTCGTGGTAAGTCCTGGGCGGCTGGGGATCGACATTGCGGGTTCTTGGCTGGACGGAACGCGGCCTAGGCTTTGGGGGCGTGATGATGGGTGTTTGTTTTTTTGTGGATTCTGTGGGATTGGTAGGGAGGATTGACGTGCTTTGGTATCAAATGTTGGATCTTTTTTGTTGTCGTTTATGCTTTGTTAATTCGACTGTAAAGTATGCAAGTACGGAGTACTCCGTACACAGATAACCAAAACAGGACCCATTTTAGCGTATGTCACAGAGTACGGAGTACATACAAAGTGGTCAATTCATTAGTGAATTTCTGGTCAATCCACTATCAAGACGTCTATCTCAATAGTTTTCTGATACTTCTCGACACCTTCCCGACATTTGAAGTTCCAATATATCCTGAAACCACCCCTCAAACCGGTCGCCCGACCCCTGGTCCGGCAAACGATGTCCCAACGATGTCCCCTATTCCCGAACGCGTAATAAGTCGCCGTGGGGCATGAGCCTTACTGACTGGTTAGTATGTACTACAACTCCGTATTCATGTTGCCCTACAGATACAGATTTACCCCGTAGACTATTTAGTTAGTAGTAATGACAGGCACGGCACGTCAGGGATAACCGTTGTAAGCACTGTAACACGCCTTGCGGGTTCAGCTCTTACTTTTTCTAGATTTGTTTTTCGCAGCCCTCTCGGGCGAAATGATTTACAGTACTGTACTCCGTAATCGCTAATCACTTGCTCCAAATATCCCACGAGACATACACCCAGAACTTAGAAGTGTGTTTTGGAATAAAGCTTTATACAGAAACTTGACCACGAGACCTTGCCGCACTACGCGTGGGGGAGGCGCGCCGGGCGTGTCGATTTCCCCACCGGAGTGTGTACTAGTTGAAAATCTGGGTTGTCAGGGGCGTACATTAAGAGCTTAGTTAGTCTCTTTTCTTTGACTGCTCCATAACTATTCAGGAGATCGTTGTCTCCATTTTGTCCCGTGACCGACAACGGCTTTCGATAGTGTGGTGGGTCTGGAGGGTGTCATGCCGTATATGGATGGAGGCTGATATCCCTGGTCACATCGGGGGTTACTAGTACGGGGTAATAATTTATCTGGAAATTTGCATAAGGGGGTTGAAGAGATGATCGTGAGAGATGAGTTATAGAAAGAGGGCAGTGTTGTTTTCTATTTTCAGGATCTAATACTGGTCTTCTACATCTGTAGGTCGGATTGAATCTTACAAACTTGATTGCACAGTGGGTTGTCATCCTTGATTGACCAGATCGTATCTCAAAAGCATCAAACTGATAGAGATTCATCTCAGGATATGATGGAAGAAGAAGCATTTCCATTATATCATTACAGAAACCCACTGGCCTGCTCAAACAACATCCCCATCGCCTTAAAAAAGCCGCAACCACATACCCAAACTCCCCAATATCAGAAGATGATACTTTGCTTATCTGATATTCTTCATCTAAATATCAACAATAGAACCGCCCACATCCACAGGCAGTATGCCATCAACATCAAAAGGGCCCACGAGACCCTCGTCGTCGCGGGCGATAAGTCCCACACCGATATCGCCATTAATTGAGCTCTCCTCCGAGCGCTTAGTACTCGTCATGTCACTGGTGTTTTCATCACCGAGGAGGCCGTCCCTTGGATGAGAGAAGAGATTGAGAGGGGCTGCTTGGATGGTAGCCACAGCAGTCAGGAGAGCGATTATGATGCTATAACGGTACATGATGAGGACGGGTGGGATTGAAGAATCTAGTCTTTAGGAGGTCAGTCTTTGATTGCTGCTTTATTGCTCTCGTTTAGACGTCTTGGATTATGCACGTCTTATATTTACTTGCAAACTTGGGGGAAATACTGCGCAGTCGGGTGAGTAAAGTACAATGATAGAAGAGAATCGCAGATACTGGCCTCGGGTCTTAAGTACTGTCACATAAGAGCACGTACTAGGTATTGGAGAATAGAAAAAAGACACGAAATGAACCTACGCAATCGATGATCTCTACCACTCGTTGGACTGTCTTGATGTAAGATGAATTTTCAATTTCCGAAGGACTACTGTGCAGCAAATTGAGCTGGGGGAGGTGCCAGCACTGGTGGAGGCGAGGCATACTGCCCGGGACATCGACGAAAGCGCACTTATTTGACGATCCCTGACTATTCAGGTCAATATTCAAAGGCCAACTGTGGGCTTTTGATTTCATAACTGATGTCATCATCTGAAGGAGTGTTCGGGCTGCCAAATTGGGAGGCCGATGGAACGTTAAGATTGTGCAAAGACGAGAAGGAAATACGGTGCAAAGGCCTTTTACCAGCACATAGATCAGTGAAGAAAGAAAGAGTTGATTCTGATAATCAAGATGCTAATTATCGCGACGGTATTACAACAACTCACGTTCAAGCGCCAAGGCCCGCCATCGTTAAGCTTAACCTGCTTAAAGTTCGGTTATACAGTATTATCCCTCTTCCTCCCTGAGGCCTCGACTATTAGACCTTAGAAGGGGCTAATTTCTAGAACCTCAGTACTCTGCATCTTTCCGAGTAAGCTGGAGAGCCACATAAGTCTCTATTTGACGCTAAGCCCAGTACCCGATTCGTAAGTACCACCTTCCACTATCAAGGAGGCCTTCCTAATCCACTCACCTCGGACTGTATCTCTCAGTTCCGCGGCATCGGGTCTCCAGCGTTGCATTGCGCCCTGACATACCCGCACATTCCAATAACATCGAACTTGATCGTTTCTCAGCCAAGGGGATCTTTGTGTTACCTAGTATGAGTTTTCTAGACTATGAGGTAAGGGTCTTTGAGTGAGATTTGTTGTTAGCTCTCTTGCTATGAACTCAATAGATCTTAGATCTCTGAATAATATCGAGAGCATTAGATTTCTAGAAAATGCTGGTTTTTATGCGGCTCTTGGAATATCCGGATGCGGCTGGAAAGTTCCTGGATGAAGTAGTGATCGTCTGTTGGAGTGATAGGGCACAATTGGGTTCCCTAGATCTTTCGCACAGAGTCAACTAATATATTAAAGTGAATAAAAACGACTCATCGGATAATTTGAGCGTGACTGGAGGGCTTAGACAGAATTATACTCGTGGCGCGATCGCGAGTTATCCGGTGTGATAGGGCTTAGCGGGGATGTATACTTCCGTACAAAGCACGGGATAAGGAACAAACAAGATGGGCAAACTCGAGCAAAAATTTCAACTCTACAATGTGATAAATAAAATACAATAGATTCTGTCCTTCAAGTTGTACGGTATTTACTTGCGCAGCAGCTTGAGACATTTAAATTCCAGCTTGGAACATGCAGCCCAGGCGAGACATCCCAACATACATGATCGTAGCTGGTTCTAGCTTTCGAGGGAATCAATAACACACATAGAGAAGTTGAAGACCAGCTGAAAATAATCAATGATCCACTATACGGCTATTTATCACCACTAATATTCATCTTCATTTTATCATCTCCACAAAAAGAGGGAAAATTTGCCCTTCTCAGCAGCCCCCAACCGAATCCAACGCTGACACTATATCCCGCTGCACTTCACCTGCAATGCAATGCAATGCAATGCACGGCGCCGCCTGCACGATGGGACCTGCATCTAGATTCCGATCCTTCGTACATACACCACATACACAGCCCAGTCTCGGAGCGTATCGACGGCTGTATCTCACCCGCCCCTCCCCGTCATGTAGCTCGTTCTTGGCATACCCTCGGGCCCTCAGCCTGGGGGGCCACAATGAGGACAAAAGTACATATTGCACCTGCATCCACGATGCACCTAGAGTACGCCCGCACCACACAGTTACATTAGTTGTTGACCCAGGCCATCCGACCGGGCCCTCCCCCCCTCGCATCTTAGATTACGGAGAATGTACGGATTAGCCGTAGCCCTAGCGAATCGCGATTACGTTGTATGTGTGTAGCTCACAAGCCGGACAAATACCAATGTAAAATATCCGAGGTACAGGGGTCGGATATTAACGGCGTCAGCTTAGCTGTGCTCCCGCTGGCTTGCTGAGAGCTAGCCCTATTTCGAGGCCCTTGTCAGCATACAGCTAAACAATTGGGACTGCTTTGGGGCTGAGCTAAGGCCGGAGGGAATAAAGTGTTGTCTTTCTTTCAGAGGAGAGAAGGTGAGGGGCAGCGAAGTGTCCCGGCGGGGGGCTGGCTGGAGTTGTGGAGAGGTGCGAAGTGCTACTACTTGCATAAATTAATTAGGTCTTGAATATTGTACTACAGAGATATCTAGATGGCAATCGAATTGGAGAGGCACGTTAGGCAATTGATGAATACTAGTACAATCTGTGACCGATGTTAGGTGGGAATGTCGTGTCTGTTCTGTGACTATACCCTGGACGAGTCATGGAATCTTGACGCAGACGAAGGGGACGATTCCCCCGCGGAGTACAATTCGATTGTATTTTCAGCGTGTGGTATTACAAGCTAAGAAGTAAGCTAAGAAGCGATCTGTGCAATCGACAAGGTACAATCGCGTCAAGAGAAGAACGCTAGAATCCACTAGATGCAAACCGTCATCTCCCCCAAGTTGACCAGTTAATCCATCTATCCAAAATTAACCTTCCTTCTCAATGCACAATCTGTATAGAGTAGGCCTAATTGAGTTGCTGGGTATACAGCAAAGATGCAAACTACATCCCAAAATAAGAGCTCTACTACACACGTGGTTCTGTTCTCACCTTCAACGAGAAATGTGGCAAGGCCTGTGCATCAAGCATAGCAGCTCCGTTTAGTTAGTGCTTACACTTTACAGAGATATGACTCTCCACAGCTAGAAATATAGCGTCTATCTGGCCCACTATGGCCTTACAGCCAGCCATCAGATCCAACCTTCTTCTTGCGTCTTTGCTCTCACCTACAGCAGGATTTACTATGCAATCTGTATCTAGGTCTGTATCCTTCGCTGACTCTCTGTGGGGTATCTCATCTAGTTCATCCCCTTTTGAGGCATTTTATTTTTACATTCACTTTCTATTCCTTATGATATTGCATAGAATGACTAGCTATTTATAGTCAACTCGACGTCCTGTGTCAGATGTCATTGTAAGCTGACATTGCGGTTCTACCGTCTCAAACTCAGGTTTGACTGGTTCAGACATCCATCTCAATCTCGGCCCTTACTTTCGTTCCTTAATCACCGAGTAGACCCAAGGCCGGCTGTGTCGGCCGCGGCTTCAAACCTACACGTATACTTCCAACCTTAAACCATATCATCTAGCAATGAACCCATCCATAGGACATCGAATCGCCTCCTCTGATTTCCGAATCCAGAATCATCCGGTCGGTAATAATAAGAGTCTGCATCGTACTAATCTAGACAATTACAAAGTCGAGATTCGGTCTCGATCTGTTATCAACCATTGAAGTAATTGAGTTCCCTTACACTCATTGGGCTTTTTACCCAGGGACTAGACAATAGGAATTGTATAGCCTGTAGGGTCTATTTTATATTAGATATGAGCAAATAGCAGTGGTTTATATACATGTACAAGCTTCTCGAAGTGAGGCCAAGCTTTTACTTACCGTTGAACACAACTTACAGTGGAATTCCTGTATAGGCTATGGCTGCCAAGAACACCGCTGGCCTCCCGTAGTATAGTTATAGGGTCGGGTTAATGGCACTACATGAACGTTACTCGCACTACATACTAAACCTTTTTGGGTCAGTACCCGCCTTGGCAACTTTTCACCACCAAAAAGGTACATCCGACACCTAAAAACAACAACTCCGGTCTACCAAGGCTTCTGTCTAGATATTTCTATGAATAATAAGCCCTTTTTGCGGTCGCTCTTAGGGTCAGTATTTACTTCGAGCACGTTACTATATTTTTACCTATTATTCGATAATTATTATGGCTATTTATCATAAGAACCAGAGGAATATGTCTACACATAAAGATAGGGATATTTCTGTAGGTCTTAAATGTACCTTTTGGTGGTGGGGGCGGACGTTAACCGAAAAGGGCCTAGTTTGTAGTGCGAGTAACGTTCATATAGTGCCATTAACCTGACCCTAGTTATATGGGTGACATACCTGCCGCCTTTTATTAGCTCTTAAACACATATACGCAACGCTCACTCGTGGCAAGAAACTCATGACGTCGGAATTTAAAAAGACCCTTACAAAAAATAGGCATCAGCAAGACACAACTAGAGGATAAAACTGCCGATAAACTCCTTCAAAAGTTTGTGGGAGGCTGAAGTCTTGATTCCCCACTAGTCCCAAATCAGCCACATGCCTCACCAGTCTAACCAATCATCACATTCGGGTTCATGAACCTGAGCCTCTTATCTCTTTACTTTTACTTATAATGCTTATTTTGAGAGCTGATGAACCTAACTTAGATCAAGGGCGGACGTTAAAGCTCGAAATTATGTTTGTATGTAGATCCTTGTGCCTCAATCTAGCCTTGTCGATGAGAACGCCTTTCGATTCTAGTATGTTTGATTGGTGAGGAGCGCATGAATTGAGTCACGGTTCTTTACTCCCTCTATGGAGGAGTTTTAGTCTAGAACGATAGAGGGGATCTGGAACTCTGGTTTTGTATTTTGTGGGGAGCGTTCGCGGGGAGTGTAGATCATGAGATTGTGTAAAGTAAAGTGATGTAGTTGACTCGTGGAATGACTATACAACACCACTCTTCTCCTCTACATACAACACTTAACTTGAAACTTCATCACAGTTCATCTATTATTGAATTCCGGACAAAATGATGCTACTCAAACTTCTTGCTCTAGGTGAGCATTTACATGAACATGACCATAAACACTTTCTTTGATGCTCAAACGGTTTTTTCTTTTCCTCCATCAAGCGCTTGTCTAATCTCATCCTCAGCAACCGGCATCTCCGCCTCCCTCATCCAAAGACAAAGCAACAGCCAATGCGCCCAATAGTGCGCAGCAAACTTCCCCGCTAGCCCGGGCTCCTCATGTACCTCGCTCGCCGCCCACGGAGACGGACCATGCTACAAATGAGGTCCTGCGGCGATAGCACCTGGTACGCAGATTCTGTGTAATGGGGTTTGTATTCCTAGTGATGTGAATAATTGTGGTGTTTGTTGGAATAAGATGCGTTTCTCTTTCCCTCCAGGTGTTCATGTCAAGCTTGATCATAGGTAGATGTGATAGCTAACCACGCTATGATATAGTGCGCTACCGGCGCATCTTGTAACCACGGAAGCTGCCAGTGTCCATTGGGACAGACGGTTTGTGGAAATAAATGTGTGGACTTGAGATCTGATAATCATAACTGTGGTGCTTGTGGGCATGTGGTAAGTAGTTTGTAGCCTTGATATCCCAACTTCCATCTGATAGAAGTGGTTCTTATGGCAATGAATGCTAATTCTCTATTCTCCATAATAGTGCACCGACGACGAAGACAATGATCAGGATAAATGCTGTTATAATGGCGTGTGTCTGGATGATATTGGCTACTGCCCTTGAAACCGAAGTAGGTTTGATTGACGGGGAGAAGATTTTGATTCAACATCACTTGGAAGGAATGATGAAGAAGATGGTTCCGATGGAGGACTATGGAAGCGGAGAGTGTCGCAATTCAACTTGCGGTGGCTTAAAAAGTGTATTTATCAGGGCTCGTTCGGATTGTGTTTTGCTTGTATTTAGTCTAGTTAATTTCCTTATTCAATTGATCTCGATTCATGCCTGCTTTTCTATACGATTGGCTAGCAGGTTCTCAGACTCATGTTCATAGTTTCTACAACCTGTAACATCACGCAAGCAATTGGCCAGGATGATCAGCCTAGTCTAGATATTTGGGGATACATGGTCATTCTCGCCAGGATATTCGGTAGAATTCGAGATCCAAATATGTAAAGCTGAAATGGACAATTTCAAGCCATAAAGTAACCCAATAGAAAATAATATATTCATCGCTTTTGACACAGCAAGACCAATATTCAACCTCAGGCTCGGCCTATGAGCCGGTCCGCTCCCATAGCCATGTAACTAATTCACAGAGATGAAAACCACAAAGGAAATACTGAATGTAAGAAAGGATTCGATGGAAATCTTGCCAACGCCAGAGGTATGTAGAAAGACATGAATAGAAGAAAAAGAGGGGAAAAAGGATTCACAGAGGCAGGATTTGAGGTAAGAGTCGAGGAGGTGACAGACAGACAGATATACGAAAGGTATTGCTTCAATCCAACCTTAGGTGCGGCAGTAACGGACTTAATCCTCCTGCATATCATCGCCAAACAACTCATCATCGTCGCCCTCGGCGGCAGCAACAGGAGCAGGGGAAGCAGAAACAGCCTTTTCAACGGTTTCCTCCTCCTCCTCGTCATCATCATCTTCAATCCGACGAGTAGCCTTCCCGCGTCTTCGAGGTGCAGCTTCCTCCTCCTGTACATCATCCTCCCCGAAAAGATCATCATCATCACCATCCTTCGGAGATCCAGGCACAGCACCAGCACCACCCTCCTCATCATCCTCATCCGAATCAACCACAACCTCCGAACTCTTAAACTTACTCTGCGCCTTCCCACCACTCCTTCTCTCCAATCTCCGCTTCTTCTTCGGCGCAGCCTCACCCTCACTAACCCCAGCATCACTACCACCAAAGCCACCCGCATCCTCATCATCCGCTGCCACAAAATCATCCTTCTTCTTGCGCTTGCTACTGGGCTTCTTCTTCCGCTTGACTCTCTCCCCGTCACTACCCTCCGTCAACTCAGCTTCTTCACGGGCACGTTCACGTTCAGCGCGCTGTGCGGCATTGCGCTGTGCCTCTTCGACCATTTGTGCTCGTTCGGCGGCGATTTTGCGCTTGCGCTCGGCTTCGACTTCCTGTGCTTTGCGGACTTGTTCTTCGCGGGCGGCGATGGCTGCTGCGCGGGCCTCGCGTGCTTCGCGGAGTTTAGTCGCGTTCTTTTCTTCGTATTCCTTTTGGCTTTGCAGGGCACGGTCGAGCTGTTTGGCGATGGTGCGGCCCATGTTGGCGCGCTGTTCGAGGGCACTGGCTGGGTAGGGGGGATTCTTTTCCTTGGAGAGACGGTCGAAGGTATCGATGGCTTCTTTGAGACCTTCGGCGGCTTCTTCGACGTCTTGGAGGGTCTTTTGGGTCGGGGCGAGACTGTATGCTAGCGAGGCGATTTGGTTTTGCACAAAGGAGACGTTGAATTGGAGGTGGAGGGCCTCTGGGGAGACGGCCTGGGCGCGTTGGGCGTATTCCAGGGCTGTTTTCATGGCTTGGAGGCTGCCTTCTTGTTTGGCTTTGAGTTGCCAGACACGGCCGAGACAGGCGAGGATTTGGACATCGCGGGCGCGGTCCTTGGCCAGTGCGGCTTCGTAGTGCTCAATGGAGCGGGAGTATTGACGCAGCTCGGCGTAGACGTGGCCCAGGTTTAGGTAGACGCTGGGGTCCTTGATGGTGTCGCGAACACGGGCGAGAATCTGCACCGCGCTGCTGTGATCTTTCTTGTCGTCGATCAGGGCAATGGCGACACCCTGGGCCGCGTAGGCGTTCTTGGGATCCAGCTGTAGAGCCTTGTCGAAGAACTCGACCGCACGCTGGTACATCTTGCGGCGCTTCTCCTTCTCCTGGTCGGTGTCGCGGCGCATATCACGAGCCACGAGGAGGTGAACATTACCCATACCTGTAAGCGCGTACCTATCGTGCTTGTCGTGGTATTGCAGGGTATGCTTGTAGTGGCGCTGTTCTGGATCCTCGTTGATGTTGGATACACGCTTCTTCGACTTGCTCAGGTACCAGCCGAAGAGAGAGCGGACCTCCAGGTTCGAGGATTCGTTTTCGTACAGCTTGGCAATCTTCTTGGGACCCTCGTCTGTAGGGCTTTGGCGCAGAGCAATGTATGTCAGTCGGGCACTAGCCTCGGTGTAATCGCTGTGGCGCTCGAGCAGACCCTCGTAGACCTTCTTAGCTTCATCCCACATATCAGCAGCCTCGTATGTGCGACCCAAGTTATAGCTGATCGTGGTGACAAGGGCGTCGTTATCGGTACCATCTTCCCGCTCTGAGGACTGAACGCATGCATTCAAAGCAGACTGGAACATGCCACGAGCCAGGGCGATCTTCTCACTCTGGTACAGGAAGCATCCCATGTTGTTGAGAAGCTGCGGGGGCAAACTCTCCCGCAGAGCAGCCTTCAACTGGTCATCATCCTCGATATCCGGCCGCTCACTCTCGGGAATGCTAGCAATCTGCAACTGCTCCAATTGCGTCAAGCACTGCATGCTCTTATCTGGTGCCGAGCTCTCATAAAGCCGGGCCAGATAGACCAACACTGATTCATCCGGCGTGAGCATCTGCTTCTCGTCCTTCCACATCGAGCGCACGGACTCGAGCAGCGTGATAGCCCGCTTCGTCTCGTTTGACTTGTCTTCCTTGCTGCCAGCGCGTTGCGCAGCGAACACTTCCTCCGCATGGAGAGCGCCCAGCAAGATCATAGCCTCGGCGTTCTTGGAGCTCTGTACAATCTTCTCCAGTCGGAACTTAGCACCGTCAAAGTCCTTGTTGGTGACCTGCATCTGCACGGCACCGAATTTGGCCGGGAGATAGCCCTTGTCACCGCCACCACGAGCCTGGTCAGAGCGATTGTAGAACTCTGTTGCGCGAGCGACATCGCCCTCGTAGTGTGATTTCCGTCCAAGAAGGTACCAACCATCACTAGCAATAGGCATGACGTCGGTCTGCTCAATCGCTTTGCGAGCCAGAGTCTCGACTGTCGGGTATGCCTTGCGGAGGAGGAAGTAGCCACCGAACAAGGCGCAGGTCATGGGGTATTCCTTATCGAGCTTGAACGCTTTTTGTGTGTATTGTGTCATGGCCATCTTGTACAAAGACCCGAACATGGGGTCGGTGGTCGAGCGACGGGAGCTGTCGTAGAGGTAGTACACAGCGAGGAGGACATTGGCAACCTTGGAATCGGGGTTCTACCAGAAAGAAGGCATGGTCAGCTAGAAAACCCATTTCCTGGGTGCACAAAAAGTCAAAACATACCAGAGCCAGCGAACGTTCCCACGCAACCTTAGCTTGATCCTTGAAACCAAGCTGCCACAAGCAACAACCCAAACCAATTCGCGGATCGGGATCCGTCAGATTCGGTACCTGCATCAGGACCTTCTGGTAATCCGCCATAGCATCCGCATACCGGCCCAGCATATACAGCGCACGGGCGCGACCCAGAATAGCCATAATGTTACGCCCGCCAAAAGCCTTGGAAGACTCCTCGAAACATTTCAGCGCCTGCCGCAGCGATTCCACACGGTCAGATGTGTCGACCGTACCGGGTCGCACCGCGCGAGGCGGATGCAGCGATGCACGGAGTAGACACAGCACACCACGCGCCAGGAACAGAGGCGGGTATGCCGGGTTCAAGCGAGAGGCCTCATTGAGGATCGACGTGGCCTGCTGCAGGTAGAAATCTTTCGTCTTAGCTTCGGTGTACAATTCGCCTTCCGGCGCGACACGCGGTGCCTGACGACTCTTCAGCATGAGCAGCCAGCAAATCCATCCCAAAAGTCCGAGTTTCTCCTTGGTCGCGCCGTGGGCGACGGAGGCGAGACCCTTTTGTAGGATGTCGAGCGCATGGTCGAGTTGCTTTCGCTTGGCGTAGGCCAGAGCAATGATGACCCAGAAATTCTTCGCAGCGCGCTCGTTCTCAAGCAGTGTGCACAGTTCGGTGGGATCTTCCGGAAGATCGAGGAGACTGACTTCGACTTCGCTGTCAAAACTGGAGGCCGGGATGTCGATGGCGTCGGGGATGTCGGAGAAGCGGAGAGTGGTGGTCGTGGCAGTCTCGCCATTCAAGCCATTGGCGTGGCCATTCTCGAGAGGTGCCATGGCGGCGGGATCAGCGCACCAGGCGGGATAATGTGAGGAAGGGGAGAAGGTGGAGGAGAACGAAGGGGTGGTCGTTCGGCTCTCTCGCTTTCTCGAGGATGCGGGATTGCGACTGGGAGGATGAAAGGGTTGTGGATGGAGGGAGTCTCTCTTAACTCATGGTCAAGTGAGATGGGCCCTGTAGTAGACGGGATTGATAGGGAGATGTCTTGCGCTGGTTCACAGGGTTGAAAGGCCGGTTGCCGGAATCAACGCGCAAGTGAATCGGAGGAGCTTCGGTTTCCAGGTGCTGGTCAGTTGAGAATTGGAGGCTCGGAGGGTGGCTGGTGCGGTTGCACCGCCACAGTGCCACACCGGGCAATACAGTAGCTTCAACCAACATACACTGTCATAGTTCTACTTAAGGATTGACGATATTCATTATGTGCTAAAATGAATCAGGTAAGTGATTTTTTTTTATCGACTTGAAGTCTCTTCATATTATGTCGTTCAATATTCATGTAGAGAGCTATATGGTAAAGCTAATTTCCAATTCTTATCATCAAATCATGCTCAATCCTCCCGAAAAAACAGAGAGGAGGTGCTGTCCAAACTCCCCATCCCCCATACCTACCGAGACCACGTACAAACAAATCTGCAAAGGAATGCAAGACCAAGCAAAACAATGAAAATCTGGATAAGCTCAACCCAGTGGTGCAATCGGACATAGGACTCTACATAACCACCAGAGATGGCCACTTTCTGCTCCTCGGTAGCATTCTTCGCCTCGATAGAGCCGGCCAGCTCGGAGGGGAATCGCCCAGTTTCAAAGTAGTGATCCATGAGCTCGTCTTTCTCGGCCCAGCGAGCGCGAAGCCATTCGTCGAATTCTTTCTGGTCGTCGAGGGGGATGTCGGCGACGGCGAAGCGTCTCCAGTGCATGTTGACTGAGGTTGGTGGTCGGCCTCGGACGTATGTGGAGCGGAGAGTAAAGTATTTATCGGGATAGCTGCCCTTTCTGTAGGATAGAATGAGATTTCGTTAGCGATCAAGCTTCGAATAGTAATGTTCCTGTTAGGAGAGTAGTGTGGTGAAAAACATACGGTGGGCCCTCGTAGGCAATCGTGCTGTCGTACACATATTCCACGGTTCCCCGTAATTGCTGCAGACAGAAGAACAGACCCGTCGAGCGAGGCAGAATCATATGCTTGAACGACGGATAACCCTGCTTCAGTCCAAACTCATCACTCCGTCGCTTGGTATTGAGTGATAAGTTCGTCCCCTCGGGAAAGATCAACAGCCACATCGGGTCAAACTGCGACTTGCCCGACTTGGAGCCCGAAAGCCTCGTCTTCAACTTTTCTAACCGATGTTGAAGCCGGGGCTTATCAGACTGCCATTTCCGAGCCATGAAAATAAACCCATAGAACATCATACCCTGGCCCATGACGGGGATATACTTGAGTGACTCTTTCAAGATGATAAATATACGACCGTGCATGACATTCGTGTAGGCAATCCACCACAGATACACCCAATCGGTATAGACCTGGTGGTTGGCGATCAAGACCATGCGCTCCGGGAACTGGGTCTGCAGCATGCCATCCTCGGACAGATGCAACTGGCCCCGGACGCTCTCGTCTCCACTAACGCGGAAGAGTGTTGGACATCCATACTCCGTGAGCGTAGTGATCACCAGGCCAAAGTTCTGTTTTGTATATGCCATGTACGTGTAGTACCAGTCCTTGTTGATTAGGTACAGTGGGGCACCGACGAGCTGGGTGACGAAGATGACGACGCAACAGCAGTCGAACCAGGCGGCCATGGCCAGGGAGCGGGCGATTTGCATCGGGATGCCATGTTTGAGGCGTGGCTCGACGGGTGGTTTCGTGGAGTGTTTTTGAAGCTCACTCGTGTCCTGGCGGGGGAGAGGCTTGCGCTGGCGAGCCTCGGCTGCACTCATGGTGGTGGGATGAGTGCGAGAGGAGAGAGAGAGGGAGATAGTCGGTCGTCGGTTGGACGAGGGTTGATAGGAGCTAGGATAAGAATACTTTAGGTAGCTGGAGAGCTAGGAAGCAACTCCTGGGAGTTGCAGAGTCCAGCCCACCAGGGTTTATCTTCTTTGATGCTGAGCGGGATGCGGCGGATGGGGGATCGTCGGAGCAGGCGGTGACTAGCTTGGTTCTGGAAAATAGAGGCGGTCGCACAATAGGAGTAACAAGGGAGGAAGAGAAAGATGGAGAATCGAGTAGAGATAAATGGTTATTGCACTGCCATAATTTTGAAAGTGTTGGGGTGTAGGTAACCTTTGTCAGGGTTTGGATTGTGTGAGCAAGTCTCGTGGACCGTTCGCAAGTCAAAAGCTCATAACGTCAGTTGGAGCTCCCAGTGGGGCTTGGAGGCTGGCCGAGCCACCCAGTTTGCTTCTTTGTTCTCGTATACACCGTCAAGACGATAGGACTGGTTGGGCAGCACTTGCCGAGGGCTCAGCCACTGTGATATGATTTTCATTCTGACAGTACATATTCAACTTGAGCTCCTGATAAGACGGTGATGCCCACGTCTCAAGATCCCCTACCTGTTCCTGGCTTTCTCCCCGCATCAGATCACACGATCCGCGTGGCTAGGGCTCGGCCATCGCTAGTCGGTCGCTTATACATGCGAGATAGACGCGCTTACTTTACCTTAATGAGAGAAGTGGGAAATGATAGAATCCTGAAGTGGGGAGTAGCTTTCGAAAGGAATGAAGATGCTCTGTGGCGTAATATACCCCTGCTCGGGCTGAGAGGACTAAACTGGAAGATGGCTGTACATACTAATTTTGGCAGATACAAAGCTTACTCCCTCGCCAAGTGCTGATACTTGGCATGATTGATGTATTTGTCGGCGGTTAAGGAATCTAAGGGCATTGTGCGGAGTAAAGTGATCTTCTTATCATTCTAGGCGGCCCCAGTCATGACAGGAAGTATAAATCCTGCCCCATTTCAGAACCTCGGCAGAATAAGAAAGGACTGTAATATGGAGCCACGTTCATCTTGTTAAATTGTCGAACCTTCTTCTTTAATACTCTGCCGTCTTTTTGTGCCGCGCAAAGTAAGATTGTAGTTAGTTAATATAACAACACGATGGCTTAATTGAATAATGTCTGTAGTTAACTACATACTCCGATCCCTCGGCTAGCGAGAGGGTGCCTCAGGCATTGAGGTTACACATTGTGTCGCTAGGTAGTCTGGTCCATGTCATCGGAATTAAGCAGCCAAGTAAGACGGAGTTAGCCTGGACTCAAGGGATGCTTGTTAACGAGTTCGGGATATGTTGACATGACGAATGACGGATTGGGACCGACGCGGTTTCAGGATGTCTTTGTTCATCCCTTGGAGCAGGGTTGTATACGTATATATGGGGGAAGCAATGGTCGAATGTAGATCTTGAAAACAGATTCCCGAGTCCCTCAACATTTATACGGGAGAACAATCTATAGAATATCATACTGTTGGAGGTATTGGGTATACTTTCTTGCTGTAGACACTGTCATAATACTCGGTTCTTATCTTCACTGTATTCCAGTATCCAGTATCCCGCAGTATCTAACCAGCGTGTTAGGACACAACACAATAGTTCCGCCGAGTTTCTCTCGGGTCTTCCATGATTCCAGACATTCTAGACACAATCTAAATGGGGCCCTTCCAGAAAAGCAACACGACCCGTGGATCCGGCGCCCCTCTATTGTAGTTGAACGGGCCTGTTGATTGGCAGAGCCTCGTTTTCCATAGATTGAAACCTTTGGGTCCAGGGTCGCGAACACAATGTGAAACCCAAAGAAAATCAAGTGTAGGATCCAGGGGGAAACAATTCATCGTGAATAGTAACATTTACAACACTTGGCAGGAGAAGGAGCAGTTTTAGCAAGTGGTAAGTAGGTAAATAACAAACATACATTGTTCCATCTCAGGACTCAGGAGTAGCCCAATATCTACCCTCCCCGCGTCACAAGTACTGTAGTCGTCCAAGTCCTTTTTCTTCCATTCTTTCCAGTCTCCTTCCATTCCTCAAGTCACCGCCATCGTCCACAACCCCCTTAATCCTCTCCTCTTTTTACTTCCCCCCACCACCAACGGGAATACTTCCAATACAAACACCTCCCCTTGGCTTTTGTCCTGTTTCTTTAGACATTGTCCGCAGATTATCTATTGAACAACCCTCGCAGGGCGAGATCCGTTCCTTTTTCATCCAGACTTGCGCCCGCTGTTCATCCACCGATCCAGGTAAGCGACTTCCGCCCCCCAGGAACCACTGACCACCTCCCCCCGTGTCCCGCCCCTCCTCCATCCGCCTCAATCTCTCGCCCTCGTGTCTCCTGGCCGATCAAAGTTCTAAACTCCCTATCTTGTCCTCTCTACCATCCTGTCTCGCCCCGGGAAATTTCAAACACCCCGACTGACTCCTTTCATCCAGTCGTGGGAAACAGGTGCCGCTAGCTTCGAGGGGCCTCAGGAGGTCTCGGCGCGCCTAACTCACTTCCTCTTTCTTTCGCGTCCCTGATTCCTGGAAAGATGGCCTCGTACGGCAAGTAAGTGGTGTACTCCCTCCCCCCTCAAGTCTTCCTCACACCACCAATCCCCAACCCTCTCTTCGGAGCAATACCTCTCTCGCTATTGGTCTCATAACCTCGATGCTCATCTTTTGTTGCGCTCGTCTAGTGGCACGATGTACACACCGGATCAGTTCATGAATCCGGGGCCGGCCCCCCGCCCCCCGACTGATCGTCCCAAATTGACTCTCCCCACCAACAACAATGTCGCGACTTCGTTCAGTCAGATGTCGCTGAACTCGCCCAGTACTCCCGGCCCTGGCGGCAATCTCTCGCTGTTCCCCAATACCAGCACCCCCAGCTTGGCCCGCTCCCAGACCGCCGGTAGCAATGGCCTTCAGATCATCAAAGAAGGTTACGTGCGTTGCAAGGAAGACAAGTTTCTGGCCACCTGGAATCAGCGCTACCTGGTCCTGCGCGACTTCAAGATTGACTTCTTGAAGAGTGAATCCGGCAAAGTGGTGCTCTCCTTCCCCCTCTCGACCGTCACCGCCGTCGCACGTTCGGAGGAATCAAAAATGGCCTTTGAAGTTACTCGTCTGGCTAACCCCAAGGACGCTGCTTCTAAAGCCGCCATGATTACTCGTGATGTTCCTACCAAAACCATCACTTGTGAGGTTAAATCCGATGATGAGATCTATGAATGGATTGATAAGATTTATGAGCGCTGCCCTGGCATGGGCGGTGTGAGCAACCCGACCAATTTCAGCCACCGAGTTCACGTCGGCTTCGATCCGCAGACGGGCGCCTTTGTGGGCTTGCCCCCAGAATGGGAGAAGCTCCTGACCGCTTCGGCCATCACCAAGGAGGATTACAAGAAGAACCCCCAGGCTGTCATCGAGGTTCTAGAGTTCTACTCCGATATCAAGATGCGGGAACAAAACCCGCAATACTATGCCGGTATGTCTGGCCCCGGAGGAGCGCAACCCAAGCCCCTGGGTAGCAATACGGTGGGCAACTCGATTGCTCCGCCTCGGCCTCCTCCACCGGGCCCTCTGCAGCGCCTCGATAGCGGCCAGTCCAAGGGTTCCATGGACAGCTCGATGCGCTCAGCGACATCTTCTCCCGCCCAGCACGGTCTGGATGACCGTGCGGCTGAACAGCAGCGGCAACTGGAACAGATGAAGCAGATGGCAGAGCAAGAGCGTCGTCGTGTGGAGGAGGAACAGCGTCGCAAGGAAGATGCAGCATATAATGCATCCATCCCCCAGACCCGCGTTCCAATGGCCAAGCAGGAAATTGGTGGTTATGGCGTCTCGGATCCTTCGATGAACAGCCGCTACCAGCCGAGTCGTCCGGCTCCCCAGGCGCCCGGCTCGGGATCCCGCGCCCCTGGAGGCCAGCCGCTTACTGCCCAGCGGCCCGCGCCCGCTCCTCCTTCCCAGAGTCCTTATGGACAAGGCCCTCCCCGAACTCCTGCTGGTGGCAGCTCGCGAAACGACGATTCCCAAGGATCGCCTTCTCGCTATGCTCCCAATGACCCTCGCGCCCAGGCATCGTCCAGTCGCCAGCCCCAGAGCAATGGCAGCAAGGGCCAGCAAGGGCCTCCCCCGTCCCGTCTGCCTGCTCCGGTTCAAGCTGTCAAGCCACTGAACGTTGCCAACAAGCAGGCCGGCGCCAAGCAGGCTGTTCCCGATGGTGTTCGCCAGGCCGAGGCCGCGCTGACCAAGAAGCCCGAACCAAGCAGCAAGAAGGAGGTGCGCATGTCAGCTATGTCTGAGAATGAGGTTATGGATCGTCTGCGGTCTGTGGTGTCCAAGGATAACCCCAATGAATCGTACAGCAAGCAGCGTAAGATTGGACAGGGTGCGTCCGGATCCGTATATGTGGCTCGGGTCAAGGAGCATGCGACCTCTGCCGTTGCCCACGAGCTGTACCGACAGTACGGCCCTCGGTGCCAGGTGGCCATCAAGCAGATGGATCTGCGGAGCCAGCCTCGTAAGGAGTTGATTGTGAACGAAATTATTGTTATGAAGGACAGCCAGCACGCCAATATTGTCAACTTTTTGGATTCATTCTTGCAAGAGTCAAGCAACGAGCTCTGGGTGGTTATGGAGTTCATGGAGGGTGGTGCGTTGACAGATGTCATCGACAACAACCAGGTGATTACGGAGAACCAGATTGCGACAATTTGTCATGAGGTAAGAACAATGCCGTCCTATCTTTCGTTACCATTGAAAACATGACTTGGCTAACTTATATTACTATAGACTTGCAAGGGATTGGCCCATCTACACAGCCAGAACATTATCCACCGTGACATCAAGAGTGACAACGTCCTGCTTGACCGAGTCGGACATGTCAAGATCACTGACTTTGGCTTCTGTGCTAAGCTGACTGAGTCGAAGAGCAAGCGTGCCACCATGGTCGGTACGCCCTACTGGATGGCGCCCGAGGTGGTTAAGCAGAAGGAGTATGGACCCAAGGTGGACTGCTGGTCTTTGGGTATCATGGCTATTGAGATGATCGAGTCCGAGCCCCCATACCTCAATGAGGAGCCCCTCAAGGCCCTGTACCTGATTGCCACCAACGGTACACCCCGTCTGAAGAAGCCCGAGAAGCTGAGCAAGGAGCTCAAAGCCTTCCTGAGCGTTTGTCTTTGCGTAGACGTCCGCAGCCGTGCTACTGCTGATGAGCTGTTGGCTCACGAGTTCCTTCAGACTGGTTGCAGCCTCGCCAGTTTGGCTGAGCTGCTGCGTTGGAAGAAGGCTAACGGTCAATAAATGAGATGACCAACCATACTCTGCCTTTTTTCCGTTTCCTTTGAGAGCATGAGGATCTCCATCACCTCTCTTTCCTCCTCTCTCTTCCTCTTCTCATGACCACCTATCTCCGTCCATATCAGAACACGCCTTCTCACACCTCTTCCACCCCGTCTACGAAGTTGATTGACCACCTGAAAGAATTTTGTTCTGCGCACATATGGGTTCGATTTAACGCCTCTCCGGTTTAGACAACGTTCCTTATTGTGCCTTCTCACGAATCCCGCATCGGCCACTCTGCATCACCTCACATTCCCATACCCGTCACTCTTGCCATTCATATCCCCCAAGCCCAAATCAACGACCCTCGACTAAGATTTAAGCTTACGCTGCGCTGTGTTTGTATCATGCCTGCCTACTCCTTCCCTGCTCCCCCTTCCCCCAT
Organism: Penicillium subrubescens; assembly: GCF_028828155.1. Taxonomy (NCBI): domain Eukaryota; kingdom Fungi; phylum Ascomycota; class Eurotiomycetes; order Eurotiales; family Aspergillaceae; genus Penicillium; species Penicillium subrubescens. The sequence goes on along the minus strand of NW_026643151.1, from coordinate 928,239 downwards.
TGATTCCGCACCATACACAACCACGGCGTGGGTAATTGGCGTTTCATCATTGAATTGTGCTTTTGCTTCTGCTTCTGCTTGCAGCTCATGTTTCTGTTCCTGCTTTCGTGAAATGCTGCTCTTGATTCAACGTTTTATACTCGTACTCGTTTTTTTAGTACTTCAGTACTGTTCTTCTGTCTATTTTCGCGTCTATGATAATCCCCGTCCTCGATTTGAGTTGACTTGCACAAAAGAGTACTTTTTTCTTTCATCCACGTCCATTGTCCATTGTCCAGACCATTCACGTTCTCATCAAAATGTCTACTTGACTTTTTTCTATGCCTATGTCAATGAATCCCTGACCTGGCCTGAGTTGAAAATGGATTGGCGATGTTCGACCTGTGAGCTCATTATTTCTGCGTTACCGCTACTTGGCCGGTTCAATTGGTTCTAGGTCTAGTTTCGTCTCTAGTTTTTTAAGGGTCATTTTTGGGGGTAGTCGCAAGCTCTGCTCTTCTGGTCCGCTCTCACTTAGGATGTCCACGATGATGACAACGACACTGATGATGCTGATGACAATGACCATGATCATGACACTAGCATATTTGTTGGCCTTGCACTATATTGGTTTGGGTCGTTATATAAGGGTTGGTGGATATGGTTGTGATGTATTGATCTGATTTAGCAGACTTTTGATGCATAATGTTAAGGATAGATGTAAAATTTGTGTTGGGATTCATTCCATGAATGCCTTAATTCTACCCAAATTCTCGGATTGATGGATGAACTAAGGTTGACGATATATAAATTCGGTGCTACTGTTACCTTCCTACCTAGATGCACTAATTCCAAATGAGGTATTTTGTTGTAGCCTATCCGGAAATGTATACGTTGTCTCCATCAAGCTGGGACACCTGCTAGGATAGCTATTGTACGGGGAAATCTTACTAAACGGCTTGATTCACTTGGAACCTTGCGAAATAGAACGGTTCGAATCCAAAGGAGGCTGAATACCAGGTCGTGTAGTCCTGTCCCGAGTGAACAATGAAATTCGAATGCGGCGGGTGCTCCGTTGTCTGCGAGTCAGCATCACCTGATAAGGGCGCTTCACCGGGCTGAACAGCGATTGACTATAATCAAACGTTTGTCTACTATACATCCAAACGTTTGCGAGCCCAGCGTCGAGACGACAACATTACAACAGTCGGAAATAGGAGTTTCTGGATCCTATATTGGTGACAGTCTTGGCCTGCTCACTACTTAGGTTTACGTGCATCTGGGTTTGTTGATGACTCGAGACAAATATGGATAGTATCAGCTGACTGGAGGTTAGGATCGTATCGGTCTGGAATCCATATCCACTGTGCATCTGGCTGGGATCCCAGTCAGCTTGATGAGCTGTCCTCGAAGACCTCGTCGACGGTTGATTGCACTGGTACACAGATTCTCTGATACAGGGATTTTTCTGGGCTGACTCATGCCAGTCCGCCCGGGCATTAACACCGCGAGTTTAACGATTGCCATCTTATTCAGGCCAAGTTTGAGGCCGGCAAGAAGATATCTGGAGAGCCGCATGCATCCACCCCTGTTATAATGGGTGTCGAGTAGCGACCTATTCCACAATGGGTTGCGTTTGCCATTCGCATGTCGAGTCACACCACCAACTATGAATGTCTCGAGCCCCGGACAAAGAATTTGGGTGACTATCATCCGGATACACTCCGGTTTGAAGATCTTGGCGACGAGGTATTACCGTCAAGGTTATTACTCGAATGCTCGCCATCTACATGCAGATATTCTTGATACCCAGGACATCACGCTGAGTGATGAATATCATGACACATTTACGATTATGATCAACATAGACATGGCCCTGATTCGCCCCAGTCGGCCTCAAAACCACTGCGAGTATCAACTTTATGTCAGTTGCTTTGATTGATAGTGAGAAGCGCTCAGCCGCCGAGGTGCAGCAGACACAAGCCACCCTGTGACTATCGAGGATATGCACAATCTTGCGGTAGCTTGCCTTGATCAAAGCAAAAATCAAGACGCTAATAGTCTATTATCTTGGCTATTGAAGATGACCATCTTGATATAATCAAGACCGTCGACAGTCTGGCTTTTACATGAATTATGCTTGACAAAAAAGAGCCGCGATTGAGTTTGATAGAGAAATGGGCTGCCTCCCAAACAGATATCTTGGGCGTTGATCCTCAAAATACCACGAGTTTAAAGCTCGCCGGCGCTTTGAGAGGGTGTCATGGCCAGCTGAGGATGCTTTTGCTTGCATTAAACTGTAAATGCGTCACATTATCAACAAATACTGGTCATTTGTTCGTCCCTCGATAGGCAACCACCCATATCCTCGCGGTTCAAGCTCTTGAACTTATATTTATTTACTCGGAACGGTCTGATACAAGGCATTGAGGAGTTCATTGGTCTGGCACTACTACTGGAGACATCGTATCATCGTCGCATCGTATCGCATTGTCGTCGTTTGCCGCGCCTCTTCAGACCGTTGCCTATGGGAGACCATCTCTTGCTCTGCACTGTCTTCTCTTCCTCCCTCTGCTCCATCTTCTCTTCTTCCGTCTACTCCCTCTTCCCATCTTTCACGCTTCACGCTTCACGACGATCACCAATCGCTTCATCTGGTAGCTTCCAACGTGCGTGAGACATCCTGAACACGCTCTGATTTCATCGAAAGATGACTGCCCGGCGACTACATTCAAATCCGTACACTATGCGTCACCTCCCGAACGAAATTTTCTTTCTCATCTTCCATTATCTCAACCTGAAGCCTGAAAACAATGGCCGGAGACCCCCTTCCTCGCGGCGTTTCCACGCCCTCTCTCAGCTCTTGTTGGTATGCCGAACATGGTATCACGTCTTCCTTGCCCAGGTTTACCTTTCTCTCGAAGTCGACAATCCACAGAGACGACTTTACCGGCTAGCCCGCTTGTTGTTGGAGAACCCCGGATTGGCGTCTTTCGTACAGAGACTCTGGACTGGCGGTTATGAAATCGACATTGCTCCCACCAATGACATTGAGGATAAAGATGTTTTCCTGGATCCAGATGATGATGGACTTCTGGATAATCCTCACACCAGACCATTCCATGATATCTTGATCAGAGCAATCCCGGAGCGCAAAGAACGCCGCAGATGGCAACGCGATCTCATCAGAGGTTTGCCTGATGCCTGGATAGCAGTTCTCTTCTTCCTTGTGCCGAACCTGCGATTCTTCAAATTGGATCATTCCATCGGTCCCAAAATGTGGTCCACTCTCATTCTCTCCCGCATCGCAACCGTCGCAGTGGATTTCCCATTCAGACCACTGCAGTTCCTAGAAGAAGTCTTTGTGTCCGAAAATTCACCTTTCGCAACTCGCTCACACTTGGACTTCATCCCATTTCTACACTTCCCGGCCATGCGATCCTTCTTCGGCCACAGCCTCACCGATAGGCCGGAGGAAGACTACCCACAGCCATGCCCGGCATTGCTGCCCCCGCGCCGGTCCTCTGGAATCACAAGACTGGTACTGAGCTATATCCATGGCAGGAGCAGTATACTCCGGTATATCACTGCCTGTGCAAATCTCCAGGTCTTCAAGTACGAGCACACCGATGACCATAGCACTGGATTTTTCCCCGTTTGGAGTCCCCAGCATCTCTACCAGGCCCTGGAGACGCAGAAGCATAGTCTCCAGGGGCTGTACGTAGGGTACTGGGACTTCAAAAGGGAATCATTCGCGGAGGTGTACCGCTTGATCACCTTCCGGCCTGGTTTTTGGGGTTTCGGCTCCCTGGTGGAATTCACCCACCTACGCGAGATTGACATCCCTGTGGTGTTCTTTCTTGAGTTTCTAGGGGGAGTGCCAGCACTGGACCTGCTTGATAAGTTGCCAAGCAGTGTAGAGAAGCTTTGCCTGTCGGAGATTCTGGATCGCGACATTGACATCGTTGTCAGTGCACTCTGTGCAATGGTGTCATCTCGTGACCAGTTTCCCCGGCTGCAGGTTATCGAGGTGTGCTTGCTTGGTTTGTTCCCTGGTGAGAGAAATGGCGAGTGGTTTGTGCTTGTGCGTGCTGCTTTTGCGGCACTTCAGGGGATGTGCAACGTGGCTGGGGTTGAGCTTCGCTATTCTAGCTACAGGGCAAGCCGGCCCAAGGTTTGGCCTGCACTTGAGAAGCGTTTGTTCGCTCCCGTCGCTTGAAGGATTGACTACTCGGTTAGGTAGTTAGCAGGAGGATAGTTAGTTTGCATGATGAACTAACTGAGATATGAGAACACATATGAGAATGAAGTAAACGAAATATGACGAATGAACTGAGCAAAATATGAGCCCAATACCTATGAAAAATCGCGTTAATGTAAGGAAATCAATAATGACGAACCCTTAAATTGGCGTCACCTATATCCGGAAGACTGAGGTTGATCTACTTTGATATTTCATTGGTTTAAACGCTAGAATCGGGAACCTGCATCGCGGGCATCAAGTGGAAAGACGCAGCAAAGCGCCGCGACAAAGGGCCTATAAGTTCAAACGGATAGACGGAGAGATACCCATCAATACCGTCACTTTTGAGCTGTCTCTAATTGGTGTATTGAGCCTATCCTATGTTTCTTGAAGCTTATAGCAGATAGATATAGTATATAGGTAGGGTTTAGTAAGGTTAGTGGCACTAAAAAAACGTTCATCGCACTATATATTCGGTTAAATGTGTGTGAGAACCTATAAGCCGCGATTTAAACGCAGGGTCATAATACGCCCTTCAAGCCCAATTTTGTCTTACGATGACAGTCTTGAAACAGCCCTAAATATATGGCTTTTCTGCTGAGATGCTGGCGCTCATGTATCCCTATTCCTCACAAAAACCCCGTATTTAAGAACATCATTTTGTTAAAAGGAATGGAATTCACACTGTGTTAATTATCTCCAAGAGGCAAGAATACTAGTAATGGTGATGCCCCCTACGACTCTTTTTCTTTCCGTTTTCTTTTGCTAGAGAACGGAAGAATAATAGTGGGTTTATTGTGGCTTCTGTCGGTGGTGCCCAACAGATACGAAAATTGATACATATAATAAGTAGAATGTCCTAGCGAATGATTATTACACGAGTTTCGGATATGAACAACATATAGTGACATAGGACGGAGAGGTTAAGAGCTGCTGCAAGGCCCACACATAGCCTAGTACTCCATGCTCTTTAAACATCTCCTGTTCCATCTATAGGTTCGGGTTTTGGGCAGTCTTCCTCGACCACACAGGAATCACCCTACACAAAATCCACATTGATTAGCAAAACCACCAGCGTAGGTGAATGGATTTTGCACATACCGCCTCATTAAGGACAAAATCGTCCGGGCAGGCGCATCCGGGAACACAGGTCATAGCACAGACTTCTGGGGGGTTCTCAAAGTTGCGACACGTCAATGGGCAGGCCGTACCACAACTATTGAAGACTTTCTGCATTGAAGTTTAGTAGGGTTGGTAACAGATACCCCTGGAGAATACATACATCTGCAGGACAGCTCTCTTGCGGTTCTGGCTCAGGGGCAGGATATGCTATCGCAGTTGCGACAAGAGCGGCGAGAACCATAATCAACTTCATATTGAAATCTAGTAAGAGATAGGTTGTTGATTGAAAATTCTCCAGATTGAAGGGGAGAAACTGCAAACATATACTTTTCCCGGAGCGACAGAAGCAATATTCCTCACTAGTGATCGCCGCACCTCCACTTCTTTATACCTAAATTATGAGTTCTGGGCTTATGTTATCTTAAATCATTGTTAAGGTGGCGTCCTAGGGATCTGCCGTTGACCACTCTTATCCCTAGTGAGTACCGTGGAGTGGGCCGAGGATCTGACTACTGAGTTGTAATTTATATTGAGCCCAAGGGAGCTGCGACCTTTGGCAGAATCGGTATACATATATAGCTAGAGGTGTCAAGTTATGTACTTTTAGGCGGTGGTGGTGTGTTCGGGCTCCTAATCAGAAATAGGATGTGGTGCGACGAACGTTTTGTAGTGCCATTGCTACACCCAGGTAGGTACGCTTAAATGACCTTCTGTAAAACGTATGCCGGATTCCTACATCTAACCATCTATACATTGATCCATGGGACGAAATCATCAGCAAAACAGTACAGCAAAATCAAGATTCATCTATCATGTAAAAAGTATATATAGCAAATCATACAATCAAAGAAAGCCATCAAAGCATCGAATTTCCAATCCCAAATCCAGCCAAAGTACAAACTACCGAACCACCGAACAACCGAACCACACCTTGCTAGGTACGATCAAGACAATCCCTGCTCAACAGCATGACGCAACTGCCCACAAGCCTCACCAAACAAAACCCCCTTTAACACAGCCTCGCCCTCATCAGCAGCCCAACGCCCGGCATCAGTCAATCGCCGTTTCCATGCAGCCTGGTCTTCAACATTGAGATCGGCCCAAGTGCGGAACTTTTCTGCTTCGGCTTTATCGTCATGAGCGCGGTGAGAAGATAATGTCTCGATGAGGACACTTTGTTCCGCGGTTATACCATCGTGGCAGCGTAGGATGACTGATAGGGCGTGTGGGCTTATAGTCTCGAGGTCGATTGGTGCGGCGCCGGCACTGTGGACCCGATCGAGGATTTCTCTCAAGCTTTCGATTTGGCTTTCCTCGATGACGTTTGCCACTGGCACTGGCACTGGCTCTTGGGCCTTGGGTGAGAGGAGGTAATCGATGTATGAGCCCTTGCCTGGTGCAGGTGGGGTGTACTCGTTGACAATAGCATTGCGCCATGATGGAGGCAGCCATTGCGCTGCGCCGAGGACGGGGGTGTACCGCCGCGGATCTCGGCGAACGCAAGCATAGAGCCTGTGATGAGGACGAGAGAGAAAAGTAGGACGAGGATGAAGTACAGGCCCTCCCAGAATTCGGCGGGGCCGGGCAAGGATAGGACATAGCGTGGGGTGCGGGAGGAGGCGGGGAAGGGGGAGAGCGGGAAAGTGTGGACAACGATGGTGTTACCCATGCTGATGGAGGCGAGCTTGACGTTTTGGGGAAGTACGTCGGGAGTGACGGGGTGGGCTGGAGCTGTGAAGGGAGAGAAGACGAGTTTCGTCATGGAGAATGGGTGCACGTCGCGGAGGGTTGTGTAAGGCCGAATGGCGCCGTAGCCCTTGTTAGGGCCGAACTCGACCGTCCACAATAGAATCGAGTTGTCACTGCCGCTGACAGCAATAATAGTCTGCTGTTGCCCAGCTGGGTTGGTACCAAGGGGACAAATATCAAGGCCCAGGCCAATCTGAACAGTCCGGGGCAGCTTGCGACGCCGTACGATAGTTGCGGTGCCGTTTTTGGTTTTAGGCAAGCGAAGAATAACCAACTCGCAACCACTTCGATTTGGCGCATTTTGGAGGAGGAGTAGTGCTGTTGAGGAGAGGAAGCGCAAGGCGCGGAACTTGGGACGCGCAGCACGGGCGCCGCTGCTGGGGAGAGGAATGGTATAGACACAGTTGACATCGGGAGCGGAGTTGGAGCGTGTAGATGAGGAGATCTCACCAACCATCACATCGGCGCCGTTGGTATATGCCACACGGTATTTACCTCGGGCATCGCCCGTCTGCTCCGGGTCATCCTCCAGGCTGGCAAAGTCCACATCCTCGGCTTCTTCGTTGCTGTCCAGACGGATACGGCCGATGACATCTGACTCGGTAGGTCCCTCTGTAACTGCGAAGAAAACAATCTCGCCAGACTGCGCCAGACCAGTCGCAATAGCGCCGACTCTGGTAGTTTGACTGCTCTTCTTCGAGGCATCGGCGGGCTTCTTCCAAGAAGACAGCCTCAAGACTCGTTGATAAGTATCGCCCGAGTCGGCTCCCTTTGTACGGAAGATTGAAGCACGCGACAGAGTCTCTGCCTTTCCAGGAATCACTTCCTCAACCGTCTTCTCCTTCTTCGCTGTTGTGTCCTTCTTGGAAGCTTCCGAGTTGTCCTGCAACTTGGCCGAGCTCACAGTCTTCTTCTTTTGAGGCGCTTCAAATCGGAAGGATCGCATGTGCTGATTGTTGTTGTTCTTCTCCTGTTCCTGAATAGAGCTGTTGATACCAGCCAGGACGACCAGCGAGCCCTCATCATCGCCAACCTGCGGCGCCGCAGCGAGCGACGTCACCGAATCCTCGTCGCGCGACAAGTTAATCTCCACGGCCTCGGTGATCTCATCTCGACGTGACGTATCAATCAAAGACTAAATAGATACCCCAGTTAGATTTCCAGAGACTCAAAAAGCCAGACTAAAGCACGCGCCACTTACGATCTTATTCCCGACTCCGCTGCGGCCTTCGCCGCCTCCGCCGCCGACCAGCAGACGCCCGTTGTTGCGCGGGTCAAAGTCGGCTGCGAACAGGGGACAGGAGACTGTGAGTTTGGCGGAATGGATGATAGGCGCCATGAGGTCTGTGTTGGGACGTGCTCTCTGTCTTGAGACGAGGAAGAGGACAGATGGAAGATGCGACGAGGTTGCCCCGGATTCTTGGCGCGGTAGACCGGATTGGGGAGCGGAGCTTAGCTGCAATCAAGCATGCGCTATTGGCTTGAAATCAGAGACACGGACGCTACAAAAAGGTAAATGTGATTAATGTTTTTGTCGGGGAATTATTACTGGATTATCTTCTGGAAGTGATGAGAAAAAAAAATTGGAAATGGTGTATATTTTTAGAATGGGAAATGAAACTTTCCACTCGACTCGGCTCTGCTCTATTCTACACTTTACTCGATCTCCTGGCCAGTGAACTCGGGCAGACGCTTGACAATATCGGCCCAGGTCTCGTCTTCATCGACGAGAGACTTGACAGCCTGCAAAATCTCATCCTCGCTGGCACGAACCTGCTTGGTCGTGTCACGGTCGCGCAGGGTGATGGTGTTGTCCTTGACAGACTGGAAGTCGACGGTGATACCGAAGGGAGTACCCAGCTCGTCGTTACGAGCGTAACGCTTGCCAATACTGGCGGAAGAGTCGTCCACACGGCTGGAAACACCCAGACGGCGCAGCTTCATGCTCAGGTTCTGGGTCAGGGGCTTGAAGGCTGCGTTGGTGGAGAGAGGCACCAGCAGGACCTTGGTAGGGGCGATGGATGGGGGGAAGGAGAGGACCTAGAAATAATTAGCAAAAGAACAAAAAAGCCATTGTGTCAATCATGACTTACACCGCGGGCCTCATCGCCAGCACGGGACCAGTAGACGTGCTCGATCATGCTGTACATGATACGACCGATACCGAAGGACGGCTCAATAACGTTGGGAGTGTACTCGCGGACATTCTCAACACGAGTGCGCTTCTCAATCCGGATCAGATCCTTCTCAATCTCGACCTTGCCAGAGCCAACACCCTCAACGTCGATCTCGATCTTGCCCTGCTGCTCAAGGTCCAGGGACAGCTTCTCACGCAGCTCCTGGGACAGAGCCTCGATAGCGTTCTCAACGGTCTTGGCATCCTTCTTGAAGCGGGGACCGAACTTCTTCTTCTCAACATCGACCTGCCACTCCTCAATGCGCAGGGGCTCGGCACGAGTCTCACGGACGACCAGAGGAGCACCAGTCTTGTTCTTGTGCACAGTCAGATCGTAAGCGCTACGATCAGCACAGCCGACACACTCAATCCAGCCGTAGCTGGTCTGCAGCTCAGCATCCCAGCAGTCAGCGGCGTAGTGGGCCATCTCGTTGGCCATGTGCTGACGGAAGCGCAGCTTGTTGGAGTCAATGCCCAGCTTCAGGAGGAAAGCCTGGATACGGGCCAGGAAGTAACCCAGGGTCTCGTTGTCGACCAGACCAGTCTCGACAGCCTGACCGATGGTCATCTTGGTGGTCTTGGTGCTGCCGGACAGCTGGACGTTACGGTCCAGCAGAGACATTTCGACATCCTTGACCTCGACGAAGCGAGGGTGCTTCTTACCACCCTCGGGGTCGACATAGTGCTCAATCTCGGCCATGAGGAACTCACGCACACGCAGGAGACCAGCGCGGGGGGAGATCTCGTTACGGAAGGACTTGCCAATAGAGGCAGAGGCGAAGGGCATACCCTGCTGGTTGAATTCGAGCAGCTTCTGGAAGTTCAGGAACTGACCCTGGGCGGTCTCGGGACGAAGGTAACCGGGCATGTTGCTGCTGGGACCAATGGAGGTCTGGAACATGAGGTTGAAAGCGACGGGGGGCTCGACCTTGCCGTCGGTAGCGGGGTTGCGAATGTCGTACTTGGCGATAAGCTTCTCGAGATCGGGACCGTCGTAGTTGTCGATCTGCGCAAGAGTCTCCTCGTACTCCTTGACGAGGGCATCGTCGAGCTTGACAGCCTTGGTCTCGCCCTTGGACTTCTTCTTCTTCTTGGCCTCCTTCTCGGCGTCAACCTCGACCTTCTGGCCACGAGCCTCCTTGTCACCCTTCAAGCGGTTCTCCAAAACTTCCTCCACCAGGTGGTCGGCACGGAAGATCTCGCCAGTCTTGGGGTCCTTGCACATCCAGTCGGCGAACTTGTCCACGTGCCCACTGGTCTTGAGAATGTCGTGAGGGGTCAACATGGTGCAGTCAACCTCGAGCATATCCTCCTCGAGCACAAAGTGCTTGCGCCACAACTCAGTCATGTTGGCGATCAGGGCGGTGCCGGGTGGGCCATAGTCGTAAAGACCAGACACACCACCATAGATCTCGAAGGAGGGGGTGTAGAACATGCGGCGGCGGAGCATTGAATCCAGGACCAGGCGATCGACCGCCTGGCCAGTCTTGGTGGTGACGGTGGCCATCTTGGGGTTGCGATTGGACTTCTTCTGGAGCGCGGTCGAGCAGGTGAAAGTCCTGAACTGGATGGATGGAGGGGAAAGAAAAGAGCGGGGGAGGAAAAGGCGCGGCAGCAATTGAGTCATCCACCTAGAAGTCCCCCTGGACTTCGTTCACACCACAGATATAATACAAATGTTTCTAGAAATACAAGTACTGGGAAAAAATGGAAAAAACGAATGGATGTGCACTTTCTTCTCTCTTTTTTTCTTGTCTTTTCAATCCCCCTTATGGGACGATCAACATCAATCAAAAAGAATGGTGCCGGGCCCAGCCCGGAGAATTGATGATCCGAGATAATTTATTTTATCGGCGAAGATCAGTTTGAAGCTTCGTCAAGTCGCTCACCCAAAATTTCATTTGCAGTCCACCAGATTTCTTACTCACCATGGGTATGAAAGGTCAATCACGGCCGCCGCCCGGCTCCGACATGGAGGTCAAAACGAAGAACAAGTTGCGCCGGAAGATGTTACACATCAAGCGCAAGAGAGCCAAGGATGCGGAGCGGCACGAGGAGCGCCATGCTTTCAAGAGGGAGGAAGCCAAGAATCCCAAGTTGAGAGAGGAACGCCTGCGTCGCAATATTCCCCTGACTCTCGAGCGAAAGCGTGTCTGGGATGAAGCCGGTAGTGACGCTGAGGAGGATGGCCTGGGACTGAGTGTCGATATTGAGCGCATCAAGCGGGCCAAGAAGGAAGAAGAGGACGAATTGAATCGGCCACTGGAGGAGGGCGAGGACGAAAGTGATGACGCAGAGTCCGATAACGAGTCGGTCGACAGTATGATCGCAACGAGCGACGAGGAAGACGACGAGGACGAGAAGGACGACGACGAAGAAGGCTCAAGCCGTGGACGTAAAAAGTCCTCGCTACCCACTGCCACCGAACGCGCGACCAGTCCATCACAATCCACTCGCAGTACAAACCTGAGTCTCGCTCCTGAAGCGCTAGCCGCCAAATTCCCCTCGCTCTTCTCAACCGAAACTCCTCCTGCCCCCAAGATCCTCATCACGACCGCTATCAACTCCACCCTCCACAACGAAGCCGACATCCTGACAGACCTGTTCCCGAACAGCGTGTATATCCGCCGCACAGCACACCGCTACTCGCACAAGTTTTCCATCCGCGAGATCTCCAAGTTCGCCGCGAACCGCAACTTCACTACCGTGGTTGTCCTGCAGGAGGACCAGAAGAAGCCCAGCGGCTTGATCGTTGTGCATCTCCCCATTGGCCCGACTTTCCACTTCAGCATCAGCAACTGGGTCGATGGCAAACGGCTTCCCGGCCATGGTCGCGCAACTGGTCACTGGCCCGAGTTGATCCTGAACAACTTCCGCACACCGCTGGGTCTGCTCACTGCCCGCATGTTCCAGCAGTGCTTCCCTCCGCAGCCAGATTTTGAGGGTCGGCAGGTTGTCACATTGCACAACCAGCGTGATTACATCTTCGTGCGCCGCCACCGATATGTCTTCCGTGAGAAGCGCGAGACAGAGAAGGCGGTTGTTGGTGCCGATGGCAAGGAGATGGAGGGTGCTGAGGGCATTCGAACTGGTCTGCAAGAGCTCGGTCCGCAGTTTACCTTGAAGCTGCGCCGTGTGGATAAGGGCATTCAACGAACCAGTGGGCAAGAGTGGGAATGGAAGGGTGGGATGGAGAAGGAGCGGACCAAGTTCCAGCTGTAAGCAGCTATGGGACCAGCTATGGGATGGGTCTTCTGCGTTTCTTTTCTTTCTGCATCATTTTGTTTCCTTTCGCATGGGGTTTGGGGAGTATCCAAAAGCATGGTTTTTGTTAGTATTTGCTGGGCATATACCCTATATATGTCGAATGAACATAGATGCCTCACTCGAGGTTTGATTCTTTGTCAATTGTGCTTTGGATTTATATAATACTGTGTTTATTCAAGATGAATCCTTCTGGTAGCCTTGCGCTCCAATGCCAATCGCAGTTAGTTTCTACCTCATTATGCATCTCGTCTGATTTATCCCTCCTGTAAGTGAGAATGGAACTGGTACTTCTTAGAATACTCCACTCTTAATACCCCCGCAAGTCACTTGATCGGGGCTTGTTGAATACGCCTTCAGAAAATCCGTCCTTCGTCGAGCGTTAACAATGTGAATCCAGTATAACCACTGACGAAGAGCTGAATATACCCGAGAACGGACCCAAAACGTGAACAAGACCTCACTCTGACCGTGAATCAGCTTCCAAACTGCCATTTTCTCCGGGCTCTGTTCTATAACGAATCAGGTTTAGCAATCTGATCGTTTGTGAAATGCTAGAGAGTGGTTCCTACAGGAGCAGCGACACGATTACCTTCCATCTTTACTTGAGCCTTGGGTACAGTTCGACAACCGCTCTGATTGGTCTGCTTGTGATTGAGGAAGGTGATATTGGACCCACTCGATCTATTCGGGAAAGTAATTATCTTCTAGCCGTGTATACCCCGCGTTATTGGACATTACCTTCTCAAAAAGGTCATTCCTGTATGGAGATACAATATGTCATGCCTAGTGGATTATGAAGTATAAATTGGAGGGATCTCTCCCCTGAATTGCCGTTAGACTACCACCACGACAAGATATCAACCAGGACAGAATCCCATTTTCTTAGAATTTCTTTATTTTCACGACCATCACAATCACAATGTCCGAGGCTCTTGATCTTTCCTTGCTGAAGGGGACTCCCCAACAGAGGGAAGAAATTTCGACTGCTCTACTCCATGGCCTCAAGACTCGGGGTGGTGTTAAGTTGAAGAATCATGGTCTTCCGGATAAGCTCATCTATGATCTATTTGACTGGGTTAGCATTGCATACCTGTGTTTAGACTGAGGCTAAGAGACTGACTTTGAAATAGACTCGCAAGTTCTTCGCTCTGCCCCACGAGGACAAGATGCTCGCAAAGCACCCTCCCAAGGCGAATCCCAACCGTGGCTACTGCTACGTCGGACAAGAGTCTATCTCGAGCATCAGTGGTTTTGAGAAGGGGCTTCCTCAGGGAAAATTTGTTCGTGATATCAAGGTAAAAACATCTCTTCAATTGTAACCTGCAAAAGACTAACAACTTCTACAGGAAACAGTCGACTTCGGTTCCCCCCGAGACGAACTAGTAGACAACATCTGGGTCCCCGAAGAAAAACTCCCCGGCTTCCGCAACTTCATCGAAGAATTCTACGAAACCTGCTTCAAACTCGAACTCGAAATCCTCGCCGCTCTAGCCCGTGCTCTCGGCGTGGACGAAAACCAAATGCTCGCTCTACACAACAAAGCCGAAAACGAGTTCCGCATCCTGCATTACCCGTCCATCCCAGCCTCAGAACTAGCAGACGGCACTACTACACGTATCGCCGAGCACACGGATTTTGGCAGCATCACGATGCTCTTCCAAGACTCTGTAGGCGGACTGCAAGTGGAGGATCAACAGAATCCGGGTGTTTTTCGTGGAATCGAGTCTAAGGATAAGACGGAGATTATTTTGAATATTGGTGATTCGATGCAGAGAATTACTAATGATACTTTCCGGGCTGCTTGTCATCGGGTTACGTATCCGCCTTCTGTTAAGGTTGACTCGGATTCGGGTAGTGCTGAGGCGGTTATTCCGGAGAGGTACTCGATTGCGTATTTTGCGAAGCCGAATCGGAGTGCGTCGTTGTTTCCGTTTAGGGAGTTTATTACGCCGGCGACGCCTTGTCGGTATGATGATGTTAATGCGTGGGATTTCCAGAATCTTCGCATTTCGAGATTGTTCAAATGAGTGTTGTGTTGCCTTATAGATTGAGCTATTGTGGAGCGTTTACTATGTGTATCAGAATGTTGGTTGTTGTTATTTGTCCTCAATGCTAAGTAAACTCCTGTCTTTGAAACGACATTAAGATAAGTTCTATTATATTAACATCCCAATCTTGTTAGAACACGCAAAACACTTTTCGCTATAGACAATAGGCAAGCAGGACTCAAATAAAACCCTACTTGCATGCAACAAATGTATATTACAAGAAGAACCCCAAACACCAAGCTCCACGCTGAACTCCCAGATCTAAACCCTCCAATCAACCCTCATCCCCTGGGTACTCCAGCACATCCCTCTACTCCTCCCCCTCAGCCTCAGCCCCCTCCTGCACAATCTTCGCCCTAGCCATAACCCTCGCCAACAAATCCATCTTCTTCTGCGCAAAAGAAACAGGCCTCCTCCCCGTAACAATCCTCGCCTTCACCGTCAACCCACTGACCCCCAAAAGCTCCCCCCTCACAGCCTCACACAGCTCCCTCACCCCATCAACAGTATACCCCCCAAACGCCGTCAACGGCCGCAACGCATACCCCTCCAACCCCTCTACCAACGCAATAAGCGCCATCTTGCCCAGCGTCTTTTCCGCAACGTCTTCTGGCCACAGGCCAATCGGGATCGTCCGTTCTAGGACGCGGACATCCACGAATCCGGCCGCGACCAGCGCGTCGGTGTTCAGATGGGCGAGGTCGCGTGGGTAGCCGGCGGCGTTGGCCGCGGATCGTAGTGCTGCGGTGTATGTGCGTAGCGCGGGTATTTCGGCTTCACTTTCCGGTCGTTTCAGCGGGGAGAAGGTTATTGTGTCTGCGGCTGGATCGGAGTCTGCGACTTCGATGTATCCGCCTGGTTTGCAGTGTTCGAAGGCTTGTGTGTATATCGCGGCCCAGTCTTGGAATGCGCCTGATAGACCCCGGAGATGGATAAGATCGAATGGTTCGTGGTAGGTCCATTCTGTGCGTGCGTCGGCGAGTTGGAAATCTACGTTTGGGAGGTCGAGGTGGCCGACTCCCGAGTCGAAGACTGTTAGGTCGGAGGCGATTATCGTGGCTGTTGGGTGGGCGGCGCTCATTTCGATGGCCCAGTCGCCAGGGCCGGTGCCTATGTCGAGGATGCGTGGTGTTTGGGGGAGTGGAGCTGTTGTCAGAGTGCCCTCGAGGAGGATTAGGTAGATTTGGTGGAGGATGTTGAGGCGGGTGAGTTCTGGTTCGTCGTTGGGCATGAAGTAGGTTTCGTCGGCGTAGCGGCGGCCATTTTCGTGGATGTGTTGGAGGGCGAGGGAGGAGTAGGAGCGAGTGGATTTTCTGTGGTGATTTGTTAGGGTTTGCGTCTGGTATACGTCCAATCGGATTGGGTTGGTTTCGGAGAATGGGAATTGAGATTGAGGATGCAATCATGCGTCGTCTAGATACGTACATGGATGCTTCGTTTAAGGATTCAGTATCGGACTCGGACTCGGGGTCGGAATTCGGATATGTCTGGTTCTCGTGCGGGACCAGGTCGTCGTCCTCTGCTGGCTGGATGGGTTTGTCGTCCATGACATGACGAGTTCAAAACGGCCGGTTGAAAGGAAATATGATGGATTAAACGGATGGGAAAGATATCGCTGAGCTGTAACGAACTCGCTAACAAGACGCCGCTTGGATATAGACGGGAGAATGTGATGGGTAATTACCCGAGGTATAGATCGCAAAATGGGAGTATAGGGCCGTGGTGATTATTGCATAGCTGGGAGTAAAAACTTGTCTGCCGAGCAATTGCCGTTGATAGGAACGTCTATATAGACGGGATAACGGGAGAAGAGGAGAGAAGAGCAGAGGAAAGAGTCAACAAAAGTCAAAGAACAAAGGGAAGGAGAAGGTAAAAGTAAGTTTAAGTTGGCGCTGGAATAAAGTGGAGAGAATAACGAGAGGGGAACTAGCACACAATAAGAATAAAAAACAAGACTCCAAGACTCTAGCAGTCTAGCCAAGTACAGTAGAGGGCGAGTTCAAAAATAAGCCCGACAAAGTTAGGAAATTACCCTTGAATCATAATTTTTCGGATTTATTTTCTTTTTTTTCCTTCTCCCCTCTGCCCAGTACCGGGAGAATAATAATTATGGAGCATCGATATTAGTCGGACCAAACTGGGGGCAAGATCCGACTGTCTGGGTCGCGAGACGTCACTGCATACTGGCAGGCGACACTAGAAGTACAGGCGTACACGGGTAAACTTTGATATATGGAACACGAAAGTACGAAGTACGGAGATGATAGAATTAGATGGATTTGGGATATACTGGCTAATGTACTGTATTGTAGCTTACTTTGTAGCTATAATCCTGTTCTTGATGAGAATTGAAGGATCGGGAGATGCAAAAAGGAATTATATCAAATTTCCACCAGATCATCGGGAAAACAGTGTTGAACTGTTGATAGATGAGATATTGCAGACCCGGTAGTTTGGGTCAGAGGGGAAAATGCAATAAAGTAAACAGTTTATGGGTACCGGAAGTGTAATCAGGCCACGTTAACTAGACAAGAGACTAAGTCAAGTATGAAGAAGTATGTAACTAACTACAGACATATTTAGAAAATTTAGACTATTCTTAGTCATTTAGAGCCTTTAATTACGCCCTCTCTAGGTGTTAACACGTATGATTATCATTTTAATATGTAACTCTCATTTTGTAAGTAATTTTCTCTACGCAACTCACCTCCTAACCACGTCCACCTTCCAACCCAACAGGCCCCCATTCCCATTCCCGTAACCCAGTGGAGCCTCCCAGCGAGCGGGGACGTTCCTAAACTCTGGGAAATTAGTCCCTGACCAGTCGGGATGGACTTGGTGTCCGTTTCATAGCCCCCTTACCCGCATCCCTTCCATCCTAACAGTCTTTTGATGAAGCCATGAGCGATACATTATTCCTAGTTATATGGTTTTATGATGACAAAGGCAAATATTCCACCCCATTTAGCAATCTTTCTCCTCACTTGTCAATGCAAAGCATGTGCTATACCTTTCTCCTCGGGATATCGCGGCGGGGAAAAGGTTCGACAGCTAAAGTGGGGCCGGGGTCTGATCAGGCCAGTTATCAGCACGTTTGAGTTTGGAGCTTATGCACGACCCGGTGGGAAGGTTAGAATGGGGTGACCCGACAGCGTGGTTTTGGTGGGACCACTAGGCAGGGATCAGGTACGGGAGGCGAAATGGCAATTGCAATGGCAATGTGAATGTACATGGATAGGTGAGTACAGTATGTGAGTATGTGGATATATACATAGCTACTGCTGTTGTTGAATATTTTTTAAGAGCAGAGGTGTTCAAAGGCGAGGCCTTGAAGAGTGCAATATCTATCTAGACCGATCATCGCGGTTTCCGGCTGGGGAAAGAATAGCCATGGGTTACCGGAGACAAGGACGAGCGGTACAATTCCGGTTGCACAGGCTGCCGGCACACAGAACATAAAATCAGTGAAATGGCATTGTACATGCATGTGAGCCTTGTAGCTTCTGTTTTACCGGGCTTCCACGCGTCCTGATCAATCATTTCGCAGAGCCGTACTCGATCGTATCGTGTTATATATGTGGCAGCTCAGGGGTTAAGGACGGAGAGATTCCGTGGTATCCATTAGGTGGTGGATTATTATTTTGTTGACGATTTCTGTCTCGGGGATTCAGCTAAGCATAATCAAAGCTTCGTTATCTCCAACCCATCCATGTCTCGATCAGGAAGCCCTCTTGGCTGAGTGATGCCCTGACGCTACTGCTAGTAATACATTCTAGGCAAGGCTGTCTGACCCAGGGGTCTGGGTCTCGTACTGTATGTATATCGCCGACCCCTGTCATCTTACCCCGATGTGAGATGGTGCTAGTGTGCTAGTTTCTGTAGGGCATGGACTTGGATACCATCGGACTGGCTGTCCTACCATCTTTGCATGTACCCTTGCAAAATTAATATAGTATGGTACCATCGCTAAGTGATACACATGGCACTAAGATCAGGCAACAGGTTGTTAATAAGCTGTTACTGCTAATTCTAGCGAGATTCATTTGCATTTCTTCGCCGAGACGGACTCAAGGTGACAGCGGCCCAACGGATGATGTCTCTATAGTCCAAGTGGGAAAGACTTGCTCACCTTGGTAATTGAAAGTCATCCCATATGACACGAGCACCTAATAGAAACCACACTTCCTTGCTAAATAGTAGACTATCCCAAGGATGAAACTTAAAACATCGCAGCTTTCTTCCAAATTAGGCCAACAAACAATCGCCTACTATACCGAAATAGTCAACTCCAATAATACATAACTCCATCGAGGAATACCCCTGTCGCAATTGGTACTTCTGTCCTCCCCCACCATCCGTGCGCGAAAAGTCGAAACCCGAGAGTCTGGTCCTGAATCCGAGGGTCTTTCCTAAATAGGCAAGGCGCCTCGGCGCCCCCGAGTGGTCCCAAGAAATGCTCAAAGTCACGAGACGATCTCCCGTTCCTGATCCAGACATTCGGGGCAGCCTGCGAAGAGATTGTCAATACTCTGTTACAGACTGCAGTACTTTCTTCCCACGCATTCAACGCTCCTACAGGACAGGACATACATACTGTTTCGACTTTCTCCATCTTCGACTCCCAGCAACTCGGAACCTCATCAACCCTCCCGCCCGTCCACACCGCGCCACACTCTCGGGTCCGACCTGGTCATTCCATTCCAATCCAATCAAATCCAGCGGCCACCGCTCAACCACTACTGCATGACAGCATCACAGCAGAACACCTCCCCTACGACCTCCCCTCCCAAACCCCCCTCACACCCCAACACCAACACCAACACCAACACCGCCAAACATGACCCTCCCCCCCGCCCACAACGCCTCCTCTTCATAGCCTCAATCGGCAACCCAGCACCATACCGCACAACCCGTCACAGCGCCGGCCACATCCTCCTCGACGCTGTAACCCCCCATCTCCGCACCCGCCTCGGCCCCTCCCTCTCCCCCGCTCTACACAACCTTCTACAGCCCCTCGCTCATGAACATCTCCGGCCCCAAAGTGGTCAAAAACATGACAAAATGGCTCTCATCCCGCGACGCGCTCGCGCTAGATCTCCCCAGTGGAGCTTTGCCCGTCGCCGCGAGTACCGGGTACCCGGCTACGCTGGTGATTCTGCATGATGAGCTTGAGGCGCCGCTGGGAAAGGTTAGGGTTAAACGGGGTGGGGCGGAGAGTGCGAGTTTGAGAGGGCATCGGGGGTTGATTAGTGTTTTGGAGACGTTGCGGGGGAAGGGGTTGTTTCATGGGATGGTTAAACAGGGATCGGGAGAGGGAAAGTGGCAAGCGCAGGGGAAGAAGCGTGGGAAGGATGATGGGTTGGCGAGGGAGTTGGATGTTTTGAGGGTTGGGGTGGGTATTGGGAGGCCTGTGGGCAGGGAGAAGGATGCTGTTGCGGATTATGTGTTGACGAAGATGGAGGGGAGGGAATTGGATGCTGTGAATAGGGCGGCGGGGAGTGTGGTGGATGTTTTGGAGGAGGAGATTTATCGGGTTGGCTGATGGTGAGATGGAGGTTTGTTGATCTTTCGGAGAAGCGCGGTTGTTGGGGAGGATGATTGTATTATATGACTTTATAGAGGGATGGACTTCGGATGCCCCATGTCGAGCGCGTGGATATGATACCCCGTCTGCAATTGAAAGCGTGCGCATTGCGTCACATTATTGAAACTCCATTTGGCATGAAACTTGAGGGGTTAAGAGACCCGGAGAAAGAAAAAGAGCCAAGATCAGGTAGAACCCGCCCCAGCTTCATGTACAAGTTGGATGTAAGGTGAGAAGCAGGAAGCGAATCAGAGGAAACAAGTATAAGATCACGTAGTCTTCGTCAAATCCAGCTAGAAGCATAGATTAATTAACCAGGCACAAAGATAGAACAGCCAAGCTTCAAATAAGACAAAAATAAGCACATAACCCCAATATGCGAAGTAGTGACTCCAAGAACTAAAACCGATTCAGTTCACCTTCAAACAGTACCCGCTATACTCAACTCCCGAATCTCCTGCAGAACCTCCTCAACCCGATTATCCAAATCACCCCGCGCATACTGATCCCTCGTGTCCGCATCAAGGTACTGCTGCACCTGCGCCATACGCGAGTACGCCTCCGCACAAAACCGCAGCTGGATCTTGACCAGGGCCTCGAAACTGGGGTCCAGGTACGGCACGCGCAGGTCGATGAGCTGGGGTAGTTCGGTGAAGAGTTGCTCGTTGAGTTGTTCGTAGGCTTGCTTGGCCATTTCGGCTTCGCGTTCGGTTCGGGGGAGCTTTGTGACGTCCTTGTCGGGCTTTTCGACGAGCTTCTTGACCTTGGCGCGCATGGCGTCGTAGTCGAGGAGTTTGTGGTTGCGCTTTTTGATGCATTCGTTCACGTCGGGGAAATAGGCGCAGAAGCGGGAGATGGGTTCGAGGACGGTGGTACTATGATGTTGTTTCATTTAGATTCTTGTTTGGTGGTGAAGGTTGCTGGTTGGGTTGGGTCTTACCGGTATGGCCCGTCAAGAGCTTTGATGGTCTCTGCGTCGAGGTCCTCCACAGCCTGCTTGTAGCTTCGGCTTACACCGTCGCGAGTACCGGCATCGCCGTAGAAAGCGTCAATGGTCTCGGCAATGCGCATCTGAGACGCGGTCATGGCTGCAATAGACATTTGTGAGTTGTTATTCTCGCTCGGCAGCTCGCCCTGTCTGAGACAACCCACCTCGCAATGAATCCAGATATCCCTTTGCCTCCTTCTGTAACCGATTCGCAGCAGCCTCCATCGTCCGGTACCGACTATAACCCTGTCAGCACCCATGTCGATCAACGACCTAGCAAGACATCTCCGGAAATGACATACCGCTCCTCAATCTCATAGTCTCGGTCATTTGTCCGCTCAACATGACCTATCCAGCACCAGCCATTAGCCGGCCATTCAATCTGTCCCAGTGCAAACCGATTGCTCTCGCGTAGTGGCCCCGATCCAGTCTACCGCAAGCCTCAAGCCTCGTTGCGGGGTAGCATTCCACAAACTCACCAGTCTTCATCATAACCTGCGTCGTCGCGCGGTTGACATTTTTCTTGAATCCTGCGGAGGAAACATCATCAGCAACCTCCCTCATTAAATTGCGGCATTCCGAGTCCGGACTGCGCTCCCGGTGACGACGTACCTGCCCACGACATGGTGGCAGCCTGCGATGTGCTCTTTGTGACGTGGGTTCTCGGGTTGAAATTCGGTCGATTGCGCAGGAAAGTGAGTCCGAGTCGCGAGTCGAGTTCACTGTCGTGGTAGGTGTAAAGCGACAGCAGTTGCAGAAGCAGAAGCAGGTGGTAGACAGTGGTGATCGTCGAGTTACCACTCACGTCAGTTCGGCCCCAACGTGCTAGTCTGCCTTACGCCGGGCTGTGGCGGTGCTGGCTGCTTAGTCAGGGATTGCCGGATGCGGTTACGTCATTAAGGCTGAGGGGGAAGGTCGTATTTTCTATTTTAAGATGGAGGTCGTTACCCTTTAGGCTTCAAGATTTGAGATTCTAGATATTGAATTAGATGCATATTAGATATATCTACCTATGGATATACAATCACACCACGCGATAGTTTGGTGGTTGTGATTAAAGTAAGGTTGAAAATAGTTCGGCGCTCCCGTCCAGGAAGAACACAGGTGCCTGGGACCAGATTGACATCATCAATAGAGGGGTAAATAATAAATCCAGAAACCTGTATCAATCAATTATGGCCGCTGTTTCTCAGGCTACGAAACTATCTTCATTACTATTGATCATTAATCCATCTTATAGTTCGAGTGTGCATCCACCAAGTCAATACAGTCAATTTGTATACTAGGGAAAACTAATTACAGCACCAGATACACAACGTAATCAATCACTTCCAGACTGTTCCAGCAGCTTAGTAGTCATCATCCGAGCGCTTCTGCTCACGTCGCTCCTGGCCACGCTCCTGCAGAGAGTCGCTGCCCAGCAGGTCCCCAGCCTTCTCCAGGACCTTGCCGAAAGTGCTGTCACCGCCGCTGCGGTTAGACGAGCCATAGGAATCGTTGTTGGAAGAGCCATAGGAGTCCTTGTTGCTAGAACCGTAAGAGTCGTTACCGCTGCGGTTGGAGGAACCGTAGGAGTCGCTCTTGTTGGACGAGCCGTAGGAGTCGTTGTTGGAAGATCCATACGAATCATTGTTGCTGGAGCCGTACGAGTCCTTCTTCGAGGAGCCGTAGGAGTCAGACTTGTCAGACGATCCATAGGAGTCGGTGTTACGTCCAGAGGAACCGTAGGAATCAGTGTTGCTGGATCCGTATGAGTCCTTCTTGGAGGAGCCATAGGAGTTGTCATCGTCGTTGTCATTGTTACGACCGGAAGAGCCGTAAGAAGAGGTGTTGCCGGTGCGGCCAGACGATCCGTAGGAGTCGTTGTTGGAAGAGCCATACGAGTCCTTGTTGGAGGAGCCGTAAGAGTCGCTCTTGTTGGAAGATCCATATGAATCGTTGTTGCTGGAACCGTACGAGTCCTTCTTGGAGGAGCCGTAGGAGTTATCGTTGTCGTTGTCACGACCGGACGAGCCGTAGGAAGAGGTGTTACCACCACGGCCAGACGATCCATAGGAATCGTTGTTGCTGGAGCCGTACGAGTCATTGTTGTTGGATGATCCATATGAGTCGTTGCCGCTACGGTTGGAGGAGCCGTAGGAGTTGTCATTGTCATCGTTACGACCAGAAGAACCGTAGGAGTCGCTACCTCCAGAGCCGTAAGAGCGCTAAAGATTGAGTGTTAGCGATGATAAACGGTATGAGAAAAGACGGGTAGGACTGGGTATAGGAGGGGTGTAGAAGGGCCAATGGCGATTTGGCATGTCCCTCCAGTACGGATAGATAAACAAAGATCACATCAACTTACGTCGTTATCGTTGTTGTAAGACATGTTTGCTAGAAATTGAAATCAAGTTCAAATATGATAAAAAAGAAAAACAAGAAGAACAAGAGCTCGGAAGCCCCGGGGGGAGCTATTTAACATGTTTATGCCACGGGGTCCTCGGGGAGGGGAGTTAGGACATGCTAATGACGTGCTAGGTTCTTTCAAGAACCTTTGGTCCCCATTTAGAACCCCAATTAGGTATCCTGGTGGGGAGCTGAGGTGTGGAGTTATTATCCTAACCCATCTGATCTCGATCTGACCTGTTCTAGCGAAAGAGGGGGAAATGAGGGGCAAAGGATAAGCGCTAGTTACGCTATCCGTCCCTCTTATGGTGCCAAGTTTTCCAGCTATTGAATTTGAGGAGTTAACTAGGGATTTTCTAGTCCTAAAAGATCATAAATAAGCACACTAAATATTTCTATTGCCACCCTTGGGATTGATCTCGGATGTAATTTGGGTTGTCTATATAGGAGGAGGGGGAAATGGGTGTCTCAAGGGAACGCGATGCTCATGAAAGCTTATTCTACAACTAACACGATTCAGGTCCGGATCGGCTGGGAATCCATGTTTTCACTGTATTCACATGGAGAACCAGATTGAGGTTTTTGTTGGTAGCTATGCATTCCATGATTCATTGTGGCGTCCGCGACCAATGCGCGAAATAGGTCCAGCCACGTTGGCGTGATGGACTGCACTACTCGTTTTTTGGTGGAACAGGGGGGCATACGGAGTAAATATCGATGGTAGGTAAACATACTTCCAAGTTTGCCACCAACAGAGATTACGATCTCTTAACAGGGGTTCCAGGAGTAGATGCCGTGGTGTGATAGCATGGGCCCTCAATTGGCACGAGCATATCGCTATTTTAAGCCCATATTGTCCATTACCCCGCTATATACTCAATCCTGTCTGCTTGAAGTCCTGCTACTATTCTCGCCCCTCCATGCGTGATAGTCTCGCCATCTCTCGGCTGTTTTGCCCATATATGCATCTCCATGCAGAGACAATCATGCAATCATGCGAGAGTAATGATCGGCATAGGTAGATATGTACTGTACAATCAGGTTGTACATCAGCTGAAGTCACATGAGCTCGGCTGCTGCTCAGCCACTCTACTCACTCACCCCACGGTGGAAACCACATCCACCACAATGTAACTTTGGTCCCTGGATTGAGATTCGAAATGCCGAGCAGATCCGAAAATGAGCGCCCAGACCCACAATGTTGATGCAGACCTCTGGAAACATGCCGTTTCCGAGTATACCAGCAAGCTTTCGCCGGCGCAGCGACAGGCCATTATGGCTCCTGCCACGGTCGACGAGTGTCTACAGATTCTCATCACTAACAGTAACCGCAAAAGGACTTTTACTCGTATCCTAGAAGCATTCCGCCCGATAATTGACACTCTGAAGCGATTCGAAGGGTCCATCGATGTCTTGACGCAGATTAGCACGGGAATAGCTTCCCCTATTTGGGGTCCGCTTCGAGCGGCGATGACAGTGAGTAGCTTTGATATTCTATTAAGCATGCTGCCACACCTATCAGACCTGTTCGATAACCGCAAGTTTCATGCATCAGATGGCGAGTGAGCATTTTTCAAGCATAGAGCGTCTCATGTTCGTCGTCGACAAGATTGCTCGCTGCATCCAGCGATATCAAGACTTTGAAAAGATGTTTCAGTCACACCAAGGCGTGCGTCAAGCGATTGGTGCTTTGTGGTTGGAGCTGGTCAGACTTTGCACAAAGGTGATGGAATATCACTCGAGCCGGTTTCGCTATCTTCTTGGCTCGTTCGATCGGGTCTTTGGTGATATCTTGACATCCATCGATGCGCGCTGCGCTGAAGCGGATCACGCGGCGGCGGCGGCACATATGAAGGAAGCCAAGGAGATCCGTGAACGGTTCCTTCAGGAGGCGCATGGTATATTATTGGCAAATTGAAACTCATATGTCGATATTGACTGACATTGTGATCATCGCAGAACAAGACATACATCGACTACGGGCATGGCTAGCACCTGCATCAGTGGATGAAGATCTGGAACGATATCGGGCTGAGTACCTACCTGGCTCACTCGATTGGGTCATACAGAACCCTCAATTCACCGCGTGGGAGCAAAGTACATCGAGTGACTCTCTATTGATATTCGGACCGCCAGGAAGCGGAAAGAGCACCCTGGCCGCACACCTCGTCCATCATCTTCGTGACGCACATCCTGACTCTACAGTCTTGTATTTCTTTTGCGACTACAATGACTCTTCAAAGAACACATCTTTGAGTGTCAGGTCTACGCTGCTGGCTCAACTGCTTCGTTCCAATCATGCTGTGGCTAATCAGCTTTCTGACATCTATCGCCGCAGCGATGGCCTGAAAGCAAACTCAATTATTGACGATTCGGATGCGCTACGAGAAATCATCAATGACTGTGAGAGCCTTCGGGAAAGAATCTTCATTATCGTGGACGCTGAAGACGAGTGTGGAAAAGGGTTTTTGGCTTCGTCTATCGAGCCGTGGGTGTCAGACCCTCCTGTGAAGTGGCTATTTACCTCCCGGTCTGACTACAGCATAACCAACAAAGTCAGCGTGGATCTTACGCTTAGTACCCCCTTCATTCGTGAATACACAGAGCGGCGTGTTCACAAAATCCCACACTTGGCCGACTCAGACTTAGGTACGTCTGTGGTTAGTCGGGTCACTGAGGGTGCTGAAGGCTTGTGGTTGTATGCCCGACTCATGATGGATGAGATTGCGAATGCCCCAAGTCGGGAACTTGTGGATCAGTATTTACAAAGCCTACCTCGTGACTTGGCCGGAGTCTATACTCGAATAATGCAAACTCGTGAAATGCAGATGACTGAGGACGAGCGCCAGTTTGCGGGCCATCTCTTCTTGTGGCTCGACATCAGCAATGTTTTGCCAGGATTCTTGTCATGCGAATACGACCGCCTCCCATATTGCATACTTGAACTTGTTTTTCGCTATGTGAATAAGGGAAATCCAGTTTTCGACGCTGTGGCATTGGCGCGAAAGCTTGGAGCACCTTTGATCCAGGTTCACAAACAAGGGTCTACCTACGAGTTGGATTTTCTGCACCGCTCGGCATATCAATATCTCGCAGAAAGCCATTGGCTGCCGCTTGAAGAGCTCCCACTGATCCTTCATCCTCAAAAGAGGAAAAGTCTTCACCGGGGGATTTTGGCAATGTGGTATTTTACCGATTGCTCTGATTCATTGGAAGACCTGCAAACACTTCGTGAGGAGACCTTCTATTCACGCTGGCATCTCACCTCAGAACGTCATTTTGAGATGCACTATGGACTTTTAAAAGCGTTCAAGTACCCCTTGAGCAGGCTCATATCTACAGACGAGTCAGAGCCCACCTTCAAGCAGATATTGCCAATGATCCGACAACTTGGGGAATTTTTGGAGTCAGAGAAATGCCTTCTATGGGTTGAGAGTGCGACATTAATCAATTATTCGGGAGATTTTCCCGAGCTTTTGAGAAATGTACAATCAATGATACAAGAAGATACAGGTCACGAGTGTTACAACTTCGAATGTTGTGGCGTGGAAATTCAAAAGTTTCGACAACAATGTCGTATTTTCTTCCACAATTGGGCTTATGTGATCCTCCAGACCACTGACTGGGGCAACAGACTCAATAAAATGCCTCTAACTAGACATCATCATGTGGAAGCTGAAAAAAATGATGAGGTTTTCAGTATCTCATTGACCTTTGAGAAGCCTCAGGGCTTTGATGAGAACAAAATTGCAACGGCGATGCTCCGAATTGGTGAGGCTTCAAGCGCAACATTCCAAAATGCCCTTTCAACAATGCCGTCGGACAGGCCAAGACATCTAATGGGCCTGGGTGTCTGCCACATGTGCGGCCTCGTGGCCTCAAGAACTACATTGATGCACCAGAAGAGGCATGCCTATAGTTGTGCAGCAGCCGGGAGCAATCAGCTGAAGGCTACAATTCATAGGAGAGCCAAACCGCGTGAACCCAGCGATCTTCGTAACGATAAATCCGGTAGCTCTCATAAGGATTGAGATTTGACCGGAATACTTTGGTAATGATCACAGATAACATACATGATTTTTTGGGGAACAGTGCGAGGTTAATGACATTATCTTGATATATATGCCTCCAGCCGATAGTGCATGAGACCAGAGCAAATCTTTGCCCTCCAAATGACGCTATAGGAATTTCAAATCACTCATGACCAAAGGACCAAAGACATATTTGAATCTGGTGCACGATCTGCCAATTAAGAGTCAGCCAGACTATCAAACAAACCTTTGGAAATATCTTCTACTCCCCGGGGAGGACCCTTTGCTGCAATCTTAGCCTTAGCAATATCAATACCAAGTGATTCAAACACATTCTCAAGATTAGAATGTTGCTGAAGGGCACGGCCAACATCAACAAGGTGGATCTTGTGCCGCCGCGCCTTAATCTCAATAACGTATCGCTGTGCCAACCATCGAAGATCAACAGAATCAACAAAGTTTGACCGAGATCCTGCCGCACGGAGGGCCGCCTTGAACAGATAAAATGGTTCGTGGAAACTTACCATACCATTGCCCATAGTATGACCTTTCACTTCGTGAGTCTCAAATCGGAATAGAGCGTTGGGGAATCGGGAACCTGGGTACACTGAGCAGTGGATGTGGATTAGTACGGGATCACTGCGGTCTGGTCTGTCTGACCATGAGAGGCCGATGTAGTCGTCGCGGTGTTGGGAGATAACGGCGAGTCCAGCTTCTGGATCGATTGCGTTGTTGATTTGCTGTTTAGACGCAATTGCAATGCAATCGATATCGTTGGTTTGTCGGTTGCCGCCGAAATGGGTGATTGGGTAGCCGCCAATCACGGCATATCTGATGTGGTTGTTATCTAGAGATAGGTGCAGGAGGATGGCTGCGTCGTTAAGGCGGCCGGTTAGCATGGTGGAGAAGATGAGTTAGACTGTTGTAGATAGATTTTGTTCACTTGAAATATCCAGCTGGGGATTTTGGAGAGTTGATTTCTGAATCAATGACTGGAAACTTCATGGTTTTTATACTTGATCAGCCCTTGCTGATCAACACGTCCTGACAATGGCTTTGTGATTCTTTCAACTTGGAGGTTTCAAGCTTTTCTTCAAAGGCTATAATTTGGTCTGACTTTTGTTTCTCGAAATACTCACCTAACCTCTCCCTCCATCGCCTTGACATGAGAGACTCGACCTCGCCCTTTAACCCTGTTTTCGTTGAGCGACTTCACATATGACCGTGTATAGCTTATGAAGCATTCTTGGCCTAGAGTCCTCTCGAATTGTCGGTATATTCGCCATCTTCTTCTTCTTCTTCTTCTTCTTCTTCTTCTTCTTCTCCTCCTCCTCCTCCTTTCGAAACTTCTTCCTTTCAGTCCCGCCTCACCGACCACTGCGCCTTTCTTTCACGCGGTCGCCACTCGATCCACTATCTAGCTCGTCCTCGCCGTTGGAACAAAGCAGCGGTCCACGAGCAGACATCGCGCGATTCTGCTTCAATACTACGGTGCTCTTCTCCCCAGCGAGCGACTATACGAGCTTTCTTAGTATTCCTCTACTGGCACGTCTCACTCATATCTGATCCCACCCGCCTTCTTCTCGTGTAAAGTACTAGCATACCCTAGATGATGGATACTCTTCTCCGCCTGGTCCGTTGTCATTCAGCATTCCCAACTGCAATAATAATGCACCGCAGCAGTGGGAAGCCTTGGTTGATTGGTTGATTGGTTGATTAGCTGACGGCATGCCTAATTTAGTTACAACCTCCGACCACATCAGCCCCGTCAAAGTACCATCTACGGCTCTAAGCATTCAAGACTCCTCCTCCCAACCTCTCCTCTGTCTCCCATCTCTTAATATGTTCCCGGTACAATTTTCAAAGGAACCTTTACATCCACCGCGCCTTTCGGTTGGTGCGTTAACTTTCTCCTGCAACAACCTGGGCTAACCTGCTTTGAAATAGATTGTTGTGAACCACGACTGCCTTCAGCCTAATGAACAACAAGCTTTCGATGCACTAGAACAGAGCCGGGACTACTGGTATTGCCTTGCATCTCTGGCGCGTGCCCTTGGGCATCATGGCTTACCTCCGGAGTATACAAACCCTTGCTATATTCTTCACAGGCTGCCTAAATTCCGAGGTCGACCCAAAGAAACGCGTGCGCGCCCTTATGGGGTTTCGCCACACCTTGCCCTTTGCCTACAAGCGACTTTTACTTGGAAGCTGGTAGCAAATTCAGGCTGTGATAGACTCGAGAAAGAAAGGTCAAATCCGGCCCTGCTACAGATTGGCATCAGTTTTGCGATTCCTTACAACTTCGAAAGGGGAGTTTTGAATTTTTGGATTGGCACAAAGGAAGAAAAAGCAGCCGGTCCTAACTTTTTGGGGATCATCCCTATTGGCTGGTGTTATATGCTCTCGGCACGGCTCGTTGAAATATATGGAGAGGGTGCTTTTATGCAATACACGAAGTCTGAGCCCGAATGCAATAATGAGAACCAACTACAGCCTTCAGAAACTCACGTCATCGATGTTGGAGAAGTGGATGAGGAAGTTGTTCGGTGGTGGTCTGCGATACTCAATAACGGATGGGAAGGCATTCTGGGTTAAAAATCCAATCGCAAATTCCTCGCCCCGTGAACAATTTCTCGCACATATCAAACATCGTTTGCCATTAAACAAAGAGGATATTCTTCTGCCTTCATCAACACACCTTTATCTTCAGAAAGGGCTTATAAAGCCCTTACGGAGTTTGCATGTTTACATAGATTGGGCAGTCAATTCCCAAGCTCAGCTGGTGGTAAGAAGTCAACCGCTCCTATCGATGTTATACCGTCGACGTGGGAGAGTTTGTATGACCAGCTCCTTACTACATTACTCTGAGTTGCAGTCCGGAGGTGATAATATCAGCTCTTTGTGGGTCATTCTGGAAACCTGATGTTCCTTGCAATCTCGTAAGCTCATGGTTACATCCAGTCCTGAATGAGGTCTTGGGTATCGCATCTTTTACAATGGGCCACGATCAGGGAATTCTTGCTTTGGTAGGTGCAATTCGCCGTCTAGGTTTGAGTGCACTTTGGATCGGAGCAGTTGCAAGTGGGCTAGGACCAGTGGTTCTTAAAAATGTTGGCGGAGGCAGGCTGCCTCTCGATCCACTTGCACATCCATGAACTGGCTATCCGCAAAGTTTCATGGAAATTGCAGGTTCGGGTCCATATACTTGTAAAAATTCTGAATCTATCTCAAGGGCAGACGTGTGGCGCTTACTACATCTCCCTTCGGTTGAAGAAGATGACCTTTGCTATAAATACGGGCCCTCGACACCTTGGGCTCCCTGTGGGGTAACTGTTACGAAAAATTGTGCTCTTCGTGTTGTTTCACACTTGAAATGCCCTCGACATGAATACCAATACCACCATTGGAATTGGGAGCTATCGGATGGGACGGTTGTTCAGGATCATGGGCTCTCACGACCACCGTTACTGTTATCAAACCTTCCATAGGAAGGATTCCCTATTCCTGATGTCGAAGATCTGCGCTTTTAAAAAGAAGGATCCGGATCAAATAGCCTCTAGAGAAGCCTCAGTAGATATATTTCGCTGGATCTCTATCAACGGCGAAGAGCTTCCCCCTGAAAAGACCTATCAAGACGATTGGCTTCGGGAAACTTGGGAAGAAAGTGACAGAAGTGGGCGAGGCTGATGATCACGATACTCAAAAAGTGCTTGGCGAAAGTGAGCTTCAAATTAAATCATGGCTCAACAAAATTGGATAACAAGATACTTGATTGGTCTTCTACGAGACTAAAAAGTAATCTTCCAGAATTTTTCTAGTCAACTGTGACTACGATGTGATAACAAAAGCTGTATGACTCACCCGCTTGCTATCATCGCCTTCAACACACATCATATCAGCAACAACATTCTATCTACATCTCATCCAACCAAGCCATCAACCAAAGCCTAGGCCAACGTCATCATTATGCTCATAAAACTTGACGACCTCTCCAACCCCGCAACCCACTCCCTCCTGGCCTACCACATCACAGACCTCCAAAGCAAAACCCCCTCCGAGTCCTGCTACGTCCTCGACCTAACAGCTCTGCAACACCCATCCATATCCGTCTACTCAGCCTGGGAAGGCGATGAATTGCTAGGGTGCGGCGCACTCAAAGAGCTCTCGCCAACCACCGGCGAAATCAAATCCATGAGGACGGCTACGGCACATCTTCGCCGCGGTGTGGGGCGGGCTATCGTTCAACATATTATTAGCGAGGCAAAAGGAAGGGGATATGTTTCTTTGCAACTGGAGACGGGGACTAGTGAGGGGTTTAGGAGGGCGAGGGAGTTTTATGGGGGGCTTGGGTTTGTGGGGTGTGAGGTTTTTGGGGGGTATGTTGCTAGTGAGGAGAATTGTTTTATGAGGTTGAATTTAGTTTGATAAGGGCCAGGGAGGTCGATTTGGTTTGACTGGGAGATTGTGTATAGAAGACATGAGGATATAGAGGTAGAATGGATGAGCTATCAAAAATATCGAGCTACAACCAGGTATACCTACCCACGTACATAACGAACCTTAGCCTATTCGCCGGTGGCTCCTCAAGTGAATACTACACTACACATGACATAAATACATTGGCCGCCAGAACCTTACTCAGGCAGCGATCCTATTCTGTCTATCCATCTGACAAACTGGTCCATGCCGATAGTTAGTTATTTAATTCAATTACTCAATGTCATAGTAATATACAATCCTTACTTACCAGGTATCCGTAAAACAACTGGACAAACATCCGTCTCACATCTCGCTTCCTCTATGTATTACCGGCCCCATCTCTCCTTCGTACTATTCTACATGTACCACGCCACAATCCAGCCCCTAGGGCTGAGCGTTAAGGCTGAAGGATTCAACGTTCAAAGTTCAAGGTTCAGGCTTCAGCCTAGCGGTGGAGGCGGGGGGTGGAGAATGCAAACATACAACAGCAGCGGGCTTAGGCTTGGCATCCGTCCAGCCCCTACAGTCTCCTATTCAAGACGTTACTTACTGTATCCACTGTAACCGATTGCCCAAAAGCAGCCATGTGTATTTCTAATCTGTGGGGTTATTGGGTAATGTAAGCTTAGCATGTGGCTGTTCTCCAAATTCTGCATTCTGCAGTGTCCGCGGACGCCGAGACTAGAAATGTAGGTGCCTAGTGAGGTAGGTTGACGGGAGTGGGAGTGGTGATGCGCCAAGAGTGTTAGTTTATGGGGCGGTGCTGGATTTTGGATTTGATTTTGATTCTGATTCTGTGTTTTGGTCTTACAGGGTATTGAGTGTTTGGTTGTGTATGTAAAGAATTGGATTGTATACTGACTGGGTTGGGTGCCTGGTCTGTCTGGTGGGTTCGAGGAGTAAGATTGAGTGAGGGTTTGGATGGTGATAGTTTGCGGTTAGGGAAGGTGTACGTTACTGTAGTGTTAGTATTGATGGGAGCATGGGTGATGTGGCTAGTGCTAGTGCTAGGCTGGATAGTGCATGAGAATGCGTTCATACAGGATTGCAGGGCTTATCTGGTAAGTTCGTCGATCAGTATGGTGAACTGACTATCCTCTACCATATACTTCCAGCTGATTTGAGTCCTCGTTTGCGAAGCATTGTCTACTAGACACATCGATTCTGATCATCTATGGGATTGTGATCCCCTCTACGAAGCCGCAGTACATACAAACGACAGCCACAAAGCCCGAGTGTATGAGGGAAGTACATCTGAACCCCTCGGCCCAACGCCGATCCCCAACTCAAACCTATGCGTTGGCTAGTGCTATCCACTGTGGATTGTGGATCTGGTGCCACAACCTAGCTTGATGTCATATAGCATTACAGCCACGGTCTCCGGATAGCGGATACAATTCCAATGTAGAGTATCGTTTCTGTGGCGTCGGCGGTTTGGTGTATCCGGGGATCCGGTGCCGGAACCAGATGGAGGTAGAGTCGGAGGAAGAGTCAAAGGCCTCGGGAGGCTACATTACTATACTTCCGTGTAGATCGAAGTGATTGGCGTTAGCTACCTAAGGATACAACTAAACTTGTGTGGTTGTCTGGATGGTGGTGATGTGATCAATTCGATGTTGAATTCAATCTTGATATTGAGCCTATGTATAAACAAAAGCTCATTGATGATATAGTATAGTATATCCATGTGTCGCCACATCTCAATGCAAACGAGTGAAAATGTGCAGTGTCAACTCGGCCGGACCAGTATGTAGTGTAGGTAGGTCCTTTCCAGGAGCGTAGCGTAGCCTGCGGAACCAGAGCTGGACTGAGAAGTGGATGTAGGTGTTGCGTTGTGTTGTGTTTGCCAGCATATCCCTTCTCATAGAGCTCAAGCTCCAACATCATAACCGGACAGGGCAGCTCCAATCAAATCAAACATTCATCATAACGGTACAAACACCCAAAAACCCATATACCACCAAAGTCAACGCCTGACAAACCCCAGTCAAACATGCTGCCACCGCAATAAGACACGAAAAGTGAAGAAAACCCACCATGAAAATGAAATGAGGAGTATGAGAGATATAGAAAAAAGAAAAAGTCATGAGTCTTCGTTGCATTAGCGTAGAAATCCATGGCAAATCCCGCAACCGACAAGAAAAGAGGTAAAAAAAGAGAAGCTAATCGATGAACACGAAGTAAAACATACGCCGAAACATGACCAAGAAAAGTGGACATTGGTAAAGAACGGGAACAAGAATGAGGGAGAAAGAGGAGATGAAGATGAGGGAGAGGGAGGTGGGAAGTATGAAGATAAGAAAGACTCAAGATCAAAGGGCCTCCTTGGTCTATCAGGAGTATCGGGTTGTAAGGGAATTCAAAAGTTCCTCCTTCTGTGACACTGAGAACTATCCATGAAGAAAGACATATCCAAATCGTCCTTCTTTTAACCAACGAAATACAAAATTCAAGGAAGGGTGTGAAGAATAGTACTGGTTGGAGTGGAAATCGGAAACCTTTCTCAATTAGGTTGTGTCCTCCATTCCGTCGTCTTTTACTTTCTCGTTACTCGTAATCCCTGGATGGGATTGACATGACAATGCTGTTTTTCTTGCCATTTTGCGTCAACCCAGCCGGAAGATGTGCGGCCGGTCTGTTAGAATCCTTCCTCACCAGCCTTGCACAGTTTGATCTGTCGGACCCATTCAGACTTGAGGACCTGGGAGGCATTGATGCGCCGAGAGGGGTTGGGATCAAGAATAGAGTAGATCACGTTTCGACAACGAGCCTGTGAGGTACACGTGGGGTTAGTTATACGCGCTGCATTGCATAAATGACCTGCAGCTGCAGTAGTCGCGCTTACCCGATGCAGCGTCTCAATTGGCGCATATCCATCTTCATGTTTCCGGCCCTCCAAATAACGCTGGTAGAACTCGTCTTCGTCCTTGCGCGCAACGCGCCACAGATGCCGACCAGTTCGCATGGCCATGTAAATTACACCAGTGGCCCAGAGATCCACAGCGCGCGGGTCGAACTCCTTCTCGATGTACTCCTCGGGCGCGATGTAAGGTGCAGAGCCGCACAAACCGGCGGTCATGTGCGCTTCCTTTTCCCAGGCCATTCGGAAGCATTCGCCGTTGCCGAAATCGGTAATCTTCAAGGCGCCGTGAGTGGTGAGCAGTAGGTTCTCAGGCTTCAAGTCGCGGTGGGCGACGCCCATTTCGTGCATGTACTCGACGCCGCGCATCAATTGTTTAAAGAAGCAGTCTGCTTCGGCGACTTCGAGTTTGCCAGCTGCCAGGACGAGGGTGTAGAGATCGCCACCGGCGCAGTACTCCATGACTTCGCAGTAATCTCCCTTGGCGTCTTGCAACAGGTCGAGGGTGTGAATGACGTTCGGGTGGCGAAGTGATGAGGAGATACAGAATTCGGAGGTCAGGCGCTTTTGATACCTCTTGGCGGTTTCTTGAGGGCGGCGGCGGAACTCCTTGACAGCGTAGAGCTGCTCGCACTTGGAGTCGGTCGGATCCACCTTGTGAGAGATGCGGACGATACCGAAGGCACCACGACCGACAATCTCCTGGCATTTTCCGTATTTGTCCACGAGGGACGCGGTCGCGTTGGGTCCACCCTTCTTATCAGCGGCCAGCTTATCGCGCTCGTTTTTGAACTGGTCGATCCAGGTCGACATCAGCGAGAGCTGCTGCTCATCAGCCTGGTCGTCGCCCTTTTTCCTTCCGCCGCCCAGCATGTCTCTGAGGAGGTCGGTAAGCTTCTCCTGTCGTCGGGCGCTTCGAAGGTTATGAACGTGGGTGCCGGTGCCTTCGGGAAGAACCTCGAAGCGCTTGTGTGGTGGGGCGCAATCTTTCCCGTCCTTGGAGTTGGCGGGCTTCTTCTTTTGGTTGTCCACGGGCTCGTTTTTGAGTGATGGCTGTCGGGAGGGAGTGCGAGAGGAGGGTCTTGAGTTTGCGCGGGAGGATGTCTTGGAGTTGGGCTTTTCTTTGCCATTCAGTGGCTGAACGCTCTCCATGCTGCTGTCGGAGAGATCGCGGTGGGCAACGTCGTGGTCCCGAGTCGGGGTCTGTTTCCCTGAACTCGAGAACATGCGAGAAAGGCGAGAGGCCATGTTGCCTTTAGTGGTAGGTTTCGCGGCCGGTGAGGCCGGCGGAGGGAGCATGTCCCCGTTCGGCGCGGACAGGTTCATGCCCGCCAGGGCTCGTGTTACCGAATGGTCTCCATCCCGAGGGTCGTGTGAATATTGAGAAGCTGCGGCTGAGGAGACTGCGGACGGAACAGGTGAGGGAGAAAGCGGAGTCATGTGCGGTGGATCTTTTGGGGGGAGGAGGAAGGAGGGAGAAGTGATAGAGAGAGACCGGAGAAGGAAGAGGAGAGTGGATTAAAAGAGTCACACGTCAACCCCGGTAGGAGGAGAAAGAGAAGAGACGAGCGTAGCTCGCACGAAGCTCAAAGCTGCGGGATAGCAACCGATGCGCTCGTGAAATCTCGCTGTTTCTTGGAAGAAGGATGAGGAGAGGTTGAGGTCGGCGGCGGAAAAAAAGTGGTGTGGGTTGCCTGTGGTGGCCTGAGGCAACGAGGTGTGTACAAGTGACGACAGCGACTTCGCAGGTGGTGGCCGAAGTGCGAGCGGAAGGAGTAAAAGTCCAAAGGGAAAATTGGCACGCTTAAGTACGGTCAAGGGCTTCGAAGAAAAAGAGATAATAATGTATATATCCAGAGCAATAAATTCGAGATCATACGCCCCGAGGGGTATGTCTGATAGAATATATAATGCACGAGTTGCCAAAAAGAAAAGAAGAAAGAAAGAAGAGAGGAAGGAAAAGTGGCAGATGGGAGGGATAAAAATTGGCGATACTACGGGAGGAGTAGGGGAGGGTTGAAATACCACGGGGAAACGCGAGTTGTATGGAGGACCAAGGAGTAATTTACGGGGAGGGCAGCAGTCCCGAGGAAGTGATGGAATTTTCTGGTGGGATTATTAAGGCTGAGGAAAGCAGAAAAAAGGAATACGGGGGGTAGAGAGTACATTTGAAGTATACAAAGTAGTGAGTCTGATCGAGTACTGGGTACAAAGTAACCTTGCCAGATAGAAGGGTGGTACAGTAACTACAGTCCGGTTTAGCCAAACGGTCCGAGAGAAATGTGGGACACTACAGAGTGTCCGGTATCGTGTATAGCCATGGTAATAAATTACTTACCACACCGTCTTTACGCTGAAGGTACCGGATCGATTCCACACTGCCACTTCCTCCTACAGGAGGCAATTCGGGACGACCTGAGATTATTAATTGTCAGCTTCCTCTAGGTGACTAGCTTTTCGGCTTTTCAGCTTACTAGACTTCTGACAGGCCTGCTCATGACAAAATGAGATTTCATAGTGGTTAATTGCCACGGTCGTTCCAGGGGATTCTGTGAGGCAACACCTGGACAGCCACGGTTGTATAACAGACTCGATAGGGTATGTGCTGATCATGCAATGATGATGAGAAAATGAAATTGGATGATAATAATTACAGCATAATTATAATTATAATAATAACAATTATATGTAAAAATAATATCATTCCAATTCCCTTTTACTATTACTAACTAACTACAGTATTCATCTTCCAAATATTAAATCCTCCTAACTACTGTAGTAACTACTACCATCACTCCCTCTATTCGTTCTC
Source organism: Penicillium subrubescens (assembly GCF_028828155.1). Lineage (NCBI taxonomy): Eukaryota > Fungi > Ascomycota > Eurotiomycetes > Eurotiales > Aspergillaceae > Penicillium > Penicillium subrubescens. Next base: position 890,513 of record NW_026643151.1, on the reverse strand, counting down.
CGTCCTCCGCCCTCCGTAGCCACTCCACTCCGCACTCTAGCCGTGTGGTAACATTCCTCATTTCCTCGTTACCGAGTGGCGCATGCTCTCCTGCCCTAGTGGTGCGGGCACAATGGAATTCCATCCAACAACTCCGGAACATCGAAAAAAAGAGGAGTCAAGAGGGGGGCCCCGTAACCCAGGCACGCTACAAGATACTGGAGAACGGGTCAAAGAAAAAAAGTGTAAAACCAGTTACCAACACACGAACGACGAGTCGTCGACATCCGGCTGCCCCGTTTGGTACAAGTAGTTGCGTGCCTGGAACGGAGTAGACTTAGTCCTATGGAGACTCTTTTTTCTCTGAGGTGAGTGATTTAATCTTCCCGTAGTCAGCATCCGTCATCGAGGAATTACTTAGAGGAAGATTTTCATAGTGAGATAATTGCGTGTACAAAGCTATAGTACTGTGTTCGGTACTTAACTACTACAGTAAATACTCCTAGTATCGTGTGCTTCAAGCTGCTCCATTTCTTACTCTTATCGGAAACTGGGGACTGTTCCTTTTCCGTGGCCGCAGCTTAGAAAGATTAAGCACTACGCAGACCCCCATTCCGAAATTACAGGACGATCCCCTGATGACGTTCCCCCCGTTTCGGTTGGCCTGATAAACTGCCAGAAGTTCTGACCCCCGTAAAGGCATCCTGGTCCTGGTTCTCTGGTTCGTTCCTGTTCCTGTCCCAACTCCCTCTTACTGCCACCATCCTATCCCAGTGACGTCGCCAACCCCAAAATGATTGGAGGCATTAATTATGCCAGATGACAGAATCGAATCACCCCCTTTGCCCGCCTCTAACCTACAGTAGGCACAATACAGAAAAATATTATACTTCCGCCACGCTTGGCTTGTCCGCCGAGCGCATGGTCCCGATGCGAGTGAGGCTGTGCACGTCTTCTGCATTGTCGAGCGGTCCCGTTGTGATTCGATCGCGGCCCCGCACCAGCAGGATGAGCCGATGCGCTGGGTGCGTCGTGTGGCGCTAGCATGGCCACTTGTCCTTCGACTCAGGGACCTTTTTGAGGGGTGATGTAGATGATGATGAACGAGGGGTTGGTTGATCGATTATGATGACAATCATGATAATCATGGGCTTGGTGGAGCCATCGACATCACTGTCCACCTGCGAGAGGCGTGTAGATCAGGCGTGAACGTTTGTGAGATAACTATGATAGGATGTCAATGTGCTCGTCCACTGATTCAACTTGGAGTGTGTTAATTGTATCATCGAAAGACGGTTCCGTAATGAGCCCTCGGCTTGCACCGCGGAGCTGCCTCACTACTTACTTGGTCGTTAAAACAGTGGATAGAGACAACGTAGTGCCGATTTATCATGCAATTACGCACTATATTTCGGCACTAGATTTCAAAGTAGATATCTATCCATCCAACCAACGCAGGGCTAATCAGATCCAAACATGTACGAAACAGAGCACTAACCTACAAAGCAACTAGAAACGGTTCTCTCTCCCAGTAGCACTCCTCTACTACCCACATTACTACATCCATACTAAACTACCCGCCATAAAAAAGCCAACCCCACCCCGGAAAACAAATCACGCCGCAAAAGAGACGGTGAAGCTTATGCAAACAAACCCTCGACCACCGGCCGCGCATACCTGCCAAACAAGTCCAACAACCCTGATAGGTTCTCCTATATCGCTCAACCAATTACACAACTCCAATACATACAAGTAAATCCGCCAACTCAACCAGCCAACCCATTTCTCATTCGACGTTGGACAAAACGCATCTTGGCGTCACTGGAAAGTAAAACATCTTAAAAAAGAAAGGAGTACCAAATCAAAAGGCTATCTATGTATGGTGATGCTAGTGAACATGAACCTGATGGACAAGGTCAAGGCCAAAGTCATAGCCATAGTCACGGCCATAGCCATGGCCCCTCCATCCTCACCTTCTCCGCGCCAGCTGAGAGGTGCTTGCTTCCCCAACTACGCACTACGCAATCGCGGATCGGGAAACCCGCTAATGACTGGTCAGCATAATCATTTATCAGCCCATTCATCCGCACCCGCCCTCGAGATGCCGTCATCTGTCCGGGATGACGCTAGATGGGCTGAGTTTCGCGCTCACGCTCTTACACGCTAACTAGGCATGACCTCGTATATCATGATACCTGCTGGATGTTGGACCCCACGCTTAGATTTGGATGGCCCGATGGGGAGATGTGCATCCCCGGGTTTTTGTGAGGGTGATCCGCCGGGCGGATGGCCTGAGTGGGTTCGATTCGGTTTCTTTGTGCTGGGAGAGGTTTGTTGCGGCGATCAGATTGAGTATGGTTGTTACTTCTTTTTCTAGTAGAAATTGGTATAGCGGTGCGTATATACTGACTAGGAAGGTATAAGCAGTTCTATACATCGATTACTGAACAGATCGTAGGCTCTACGTGTCGATTATATAGACGAAATGTCTATAATGAGGTGCTTAGAGGCTGTTTCATATTTCCTATCTACTATATTTGCTGTTAGGAGGCGCAGTAACAGAGCCAAGATCTATCATCAGTGTCACTACTGGTGAGGAGGGGTAGAGTAGATCCCCTTCGCGCCGGGGAGTGCCTTAGTGACTTTAGAATGTATAGATTTACGGTAGTCACAACATGTATCCCTGTATTAGGGCAAGCTCGTCGCATGCCAGTTTAGACTTCCGACTTGAGACGGCACACAGATTACCCCGGATTATTGTCGCCTGACTTGTCACTCGTGGGGTTTGCTCAGCGCAGAGTTTAGGTCAAGGCATTTGTATCATCCCCGCCATGATTGATGCGAATATACAAGCCATAACTAGATAGGTCTACTTGTCGCTGGAGAATTGTAGCTTTCATGGTAGATAGTTAACTATGGTTGTTCCACCGTACAATAATCTCATTTGCAGAAACAGCCACAACAACATTAATCCGGGGCAACCTCGGCATCTATGGTTAGGCCCGTCACCCATGGCTCTCTGCCCGGGGCACATGCGCCAAAAAGGTAACCCGGAGGAGAAACCAACCCCCTCGAAAATATTAAATCAAAAAGGAAAAACGAGATACAAGATCAAAAAAGAAAGCAAGAACAAATAGCCATTCAACATATTCGAGTGACACTTTCATCTGAGTTATCGTTGAACAACCATTCTGAGCTCCTCCGTCCTCCATCGCAATTAAACTACGAGGCATTTGTTCCTCACCAATCAGCGCCTGCAAAACCGGAGGAGAGGGGCTTGTCCGATTTGCTTATTAATGTACGATATAGCCCTGAAGGGGATGCCGGGTTGTGTGTGCCATGCAGATGCAATGCAGATTTGCTTTTGTTTGCTTGGACTTTCCAAGATGGAAAGTTTTCTGTTTCTTTTCTTTTTCGCGCTGTGGTGGCAGCTTGGTTTTTCCTTGGCTTTGGCGGAATGCGAATGTTGGATTGGTAGGAATCAATGTGCTCGATACCTATGGAGGAGAAGTATCAAACGAGGGTATTCTGTTTACTTGAATCATATCTTTCTGTATGATGTATCTGTGTATGTGTATTCTGATTCTATACAGTTACATTTACGGGTTCTTATGGGTATGGTAGTGAAACTGAAAAAGAATACGGGATTCTTAAGATCAGAAGCAGAACCCACCAGCTGGAAGCAGCTTCTCCTGTAGCTAGTCTGATATGGCAGGTCACACACCCCGAGTACCAAGTACAAGCACGAATACCCCCATAGGCCCGTCCTGTCGACTTTGAGATCCCGTCCACACATGTCAAGTCCCCTCTGTCTCAGTCTCAGTCTTAGTTTAGTCTCCGCCCCTTTGAACCACAAGCACCACCGCTTACCCCACTATCCAAGCGCGAGCCACCCAGTGCCACGAGCACGGCCGGGGAGGTTAGGTTAACTCTACGCAGTCCTTCCACACACACACCAACAATACAGTAGAAACATTAATATACACTTCGTACCTATGTACCATGTACAATTGTAATAAGTACCAGGGGTAAGAGGGGAAAGGAAACATTAAACGAACCAAAATAAAGCTTCCCACTGGACCGACGGCACGGCCGAGTCCAACCGTGTCTTGTCTTGCTGACCGCCATTTTCGGGGTTGCGTATTCCGGGACACACAACTTGCTGCTTTTCGCGATTTGAAGCTCGTGGCCTGGCTTATCTGGTTGGCAAGGTTATTTGTCAGATGTGGTAGTAGCATGTGCTTTGGTTACACTTGACTAAAGTTGGGAGATTTGTTCTGGGGGTAAAGTTGGTTGGTGGCCGACTTGTCCTGGAAAGAATGAGAATGAGGTAGTAGCTATCAAGGACGAGCTTGAGATAAGCTGTGGCCGAGCTGAGCTTCGATATCTGCAGGGAGCTTGGAAGCTTATGCGTAGTGGCTGGTGCGGTGCTCATTGGCGTGTCTGGGCGTGGATGGTAGGTACATCCCATCCATATCGTATTGAGAATTCGCCTTTGATATGTGTAATCCATGCACACAGATGCAATCTCCTATTACCAATACCAACATATCCTATTGCTGTAGTTGACAGCCATCATATAGTAGATTCAGTTTCCAATTCTAACCCCAACTCTTATCCAATTCACCTCGTTACCACGTACCGCTCACCTCCACCTCCAGCCTCCGGTATTTGTATCCCTATATCAGCCCAGACTATAACCCAACTCTGCATCGTGCATCGAATCAGCGGTCCCTGCCCTGCACCAGGATGCACCACACTGCGCCTAGCCTTGGCGAGGGTCGGCTTGTTAGCCTTGCAAAAACCCTCTGATAGAGGAGAAATCCACTACTGCGCAGTATGCCGCGGAGATCGTCGAGTGGAGTCGACATAGTGCTCCGTAGAGAGTCCACTGTTACTGTCTTTGGCGAATACATGCCGGAGTAATGTCTTCCTATATGGACTACTTCTACACTAATGAGATGGGGCGGTATGGATTGGAGCTCAAGGTTGGGGTGTGGTCCGGGCCGGCCCTGTGCATATTAGACTAATTCACTTGTTTTTTCTTGGGATGTGGATGTCATCCAGGATATGTGAGATGTGGGTGTATTTGGCAGAAGTTGAGACGCCGAGATACACCGGTGGTTACCGACGTTGCAATCGCAATTTGTAATTGGGAGATAATATGGAAATGATGTTCCAATAGACTTCATAGGCACGATCGAACTATACTGCGACTGCGTGTGATTTCACCAGCAGAAGGTGACACGGCTGTGTTGGTCCCTTGATAACTACGGCCACGGCGCTGCATGCATGAACCACGCCGGAGGGGCTTCAGAATCTTGCTTTGTCTGCCAAGGGCAGAGTTCCGTCATCTGACTGTTTCAACAATGCGGCTTTTTTGGCATTGACTATTTACAATGGAGTGATGATCGCGATGATGCGAGAGGATACGGATGTAGAAGGATAAAGAACGGGGACTGGACAAGGATAAGGTTGCCGACATGCCCTTTCGCAAGAGCAACGCAAGCCTCCCTTAGGGGTTCTATTCAAACACATTACTCAATGTACAATGACGTGAGAAGCTTGCAAATGCCGACATTGTTGCCCCGACCTCCAGCTATCCGAATTCTCCCGCTCTCAATTCTCACGTCTGCCCTTGTTCCTGACTGATAGTGGAGAGAGCTATGGGCAGGGGTACTGTGGGCGAACCCACTTATCGAGTACCAGCGCCGGACCACGTGGGATATCTGCCACATTGACTGGCGCCCGAATCTGATCTGAAAAGGCGGTATAGGGGCTGGTGTGTGGTTGGATGTGCAGGCGCTGGGAGGAAGACATTGCGGTATGTTACAAGTTGTCTCTTCGGTCTCCTCCCCTTTCGCATTGCTGCTTAGGCGTGACGTTGTGGGAGCTTGCTGGGTTTAGGAAACCGGCTGGCGGTGGGACGGTTTCCGATTGCCAGCTGCAGTTCTCGCGTGGCGATGCCGGCGGTGCTAATTGGCTGGTAGGAAGGCTGTTTCAAATCACGAGAGAACACGGGTCTGCTACCGGATCAGAAAACGAGTCAACAATAAAGAGGACAGTGGCGCCCCGTCTGGGGTAGAGGGTGAACTTACCACGAACTGCTCTAGTGATTCTTCGAAGAGCTCGTTGTTGACTCCTACGCCGCCTGGGTGTTCGGCAGGAGACAGAGGGTTCTTGACAACTATTTGAAACAGCGAGTGAGTCAAGGTGGTCAATTTGTAGCTTCCGAAGTCCAAACGAACCGTATTCCACGAAGAGATTGATATAGATCTGCTGGAGAGCGATGCGCATGCTGGGACTCTTAGTGTCCGTCAACATGACGAACTTGATGTTGGTCGGTGTCTCGTAGTAGTGCAGCTTGTACTGACTGGTGTTGAAGGACACGAAGCTAAATAAAGATTCCCGTATTAGTGCCTGGGAGATTCAAGATTCCGTTTTGGTAGATGTGTTCATCTCACTTGTCTTCATCGCCGCCCAGCTTGCGGACCATATTCCGCAGCGAAAAAACCGTACCAAACACCAATTTTGAGTCGTCGTCTGTAGCTCGCATCGTCTGGCCAGTTCCCGCGAGCCCAGACTGGGCTGGACTATCGGTGTTGCGTGACTTCCCCACGATCGACGCCGGGCGAGGCAGCCAGCGGCGCTTGTAGATGCATTCCGCTAGTAGAAAGACCCGTTAGCATGGTGGATCGCGCTATCCTGAGGAGATAACCTACCGTGGCGATCAAAGATATAGAACGAATAGACAGTCATGGCTGGAGGGTAATAGAGAAAGCTTAACAGGAGGTGATTTGTTGATGTTCAGGGGAGGAACTGGGCGGTGAGCGGGGGCGGTACCGATAACCTAATCAGGCCTATCGATAAAATGGAGAAAAGCCGTTGCCTGGGAAAGAGACTCCATCCGGAGACAAATGAGACTCGGACTGGGTTTTCTATTTGCTAATTTTGGAATTTTGGAATATTCTGTCTTTCCGTTTGATCTTTATTGCAGGAAGGACCAAAAAGCTTCTTTTTTTTCGCCTCGTAAGGCTGACAGCCTACATTTTGCTTGTTATCTGGCTGTCCCCCGCTCTCACCTTCCTCGACCCTCGCTACCCCACACTCACCTGGGCTTAATCCAACTGGCCTTGGGAGAACGGTTTCGTGTCTACAGCACCAGTACCTCGTTTCAATGGACGACACCGCCCTGACTCCCCTGTCCGATGTCTCTGCGGCGCCCTCGATTGACTCTCTCGATGAAGCGGGCATGCCACCGCGGCCTGCGCGCGTCACGTAAGCTTTCCCCTGTCTAGCAATGAGGCTCGCGGAGGTAGAATTACTCTTGGACGAATAGCTAATGTATATGCCTTTTCGATCTATACCAGTTCATCTGGATCTTTCGATAGTCTTCAAAGACACCGTCAACGAAACCCCCGAGCTCGGCGTCCGGTGAAGGTGGGTGGATACTTCATACCGCGCGCGAGAGAGACATTTCGGCGAGAGACTGATTCGTGTCTCATGGGCGCATAGGAAACGCTGGACGCCCGCTCCGAATATACTACGAGCCAAGACGATGGCACGGCCGAGCACCGCATCAATCAATATATCATCAAACAGGAGATTGGACGAGGGTCATTTGGTGCGGTCCACCTGGCAGCTGATCAGTTTGGCAATGAATATGTATGGACATCCTTGCTAGTGAATTGCGTTTTGGATTGTCGGTGTGGATACTTGGGAGAGAATAGGACGGCACCCGGGCGGCATTTGAACTGTGTTGTACTGACTGGATGGTCACTATCAGGCAGTGAAAGAGTTCTCCAAATCCCGGCTGAGGAAGCGCGCACAATCACATCTATTACGGCGACCGCGCGGACCTCGACGACCTGGTACGGGATTCAATTCGCCCCTACACCGCCATCCATCTCAAGACGACGATGAGAACGCAAAGAATCCGCTGTACCTGATCAAGGAGGAAATTGCAATCATGAAGAAGCTGAACCACAACAACCTGGTCTCGTTGATCGAAGTGTTGGACGACCCGACTGAGGATTCCTTATATATGGTCATGGAGATGTGCAAGAAAGGTGTTGTTATGAAGGTTGGCTTGGAAGAACGAGCCGATCCATACGACGACGAGCACTGTCGATGCTGGTTTCGCGACCTCATTTTAGGAATTGAGTACCTGCATGCACAAGGGATCGTTCATCGGGACATCAAGCCTGACAATTGTCTCGTGACCAATGACGACGTGCTGAAAGTGGTTGACTTTGGTGTCTCGGAGATGTTTGAAAAGGATTCGGACATGTTCACTGCCAAGTCGGCTGGCTCTCCGGCTTTCCTTCCACCAGAGCTGTGTGTAGTCAAGCATGGCGATGTCTCTGGCAAGGCAGCGGATATTTGGTCGATGGGAGTCACTCTATATTGTCTCAGATACGGCAAGCTCCCGTTCGAGCAGCAAAGTATCTTCGAACTATACGAGAGTATTCGAAGTGATTCTGTGGACTTTGAGGATGAGCAGGATGAGAAATTCAAGGATATGATGACTCGTATCCTTGAAAAGGACCCCGCGAAGCGTATTAAGATGCGTGATTTGAGGGTGAGTGGACGACTGGAAAACCTTCTCGCTGGTATCTCGAGTATTGACTGATATTGGATCATTAGGAACACCCTTGGGTAACTGCCAATGGAGCAGATCCTCTTCTCTCCTATGAAGAAAACACGGCACAGCTTATCGAGCCACCCACGGAGGAGGAAATGAACCTCGCTATCACCAAGAACATGGGTCATTTGCTAACTGTGGTATGTACTTGACCGAGTTAGCTCGCATGATTCCCTTCTAACCGTGAAAACAGATGAAAGCAGTAAAGAGCTTCAAGCGGTTAGTAGATCCGTCCAAGGCAGGATCAGCCTTGCAAAGTATCTTGGGTGGCGAACATGATGCTCACTTTGTGGCGCCACCTATGGAAATGGACGAGAGTGATGACTTCCCGACCGTTGGGCTGGATCCCAACGCCGAGCGTGCTTATCATCGTCGTTTCGCTGGTGGTATCAGGAAGGCTCTAGGACGGCACCCTATGCTGGCAGGTTCACATGGTCGGGACGAACCAAGCGCAGAGCGATCTCCCGCAAGCAATCCACTAGGCGTTGCATCTGGTGTAGAGGATAGTGCGACCAGCAGCCAACGGTCTAGAGGCGCCTTTGAGCCCCCAGAGAGAAAAGACTCTGGCTCCATACGAAGCGGGAGGTCAACTGGAAAAGTAGACGCCACTGGAATCCACTCTCAGTCGGCATCACCCCATCCCGCGCTTTCACGAGCTAGCTCCGCGACCACCAAGCGCAGCATGGAGGGAACGAGAGGCCATGCACGGGATCCTCTTGAAGAAGACTTCCCGTATCTCTTCATTGGTCCATCAACCTACACCGGCACGTCCCCTCAAGAACCCAGCGGGTTCAACATTGGCAGCGCCCCGACACCAATCTTCGACGAGCCCGATAGCGCAGACGATGCAATGGATCCCGCCCTGGATGCAGCCGTGGCCGACGAGCCCATGCAGATTGTCAGCGAATCCCCCGGTGCGGCAGAATTCGACATTTACGAAACGGCATACCGCAAGGAACTCGAGCGCATCAAGTCCAATACGTCCACCTTCCCTGGCGCCGGCGCCAGCCCCAAGGTGTATCTCACTCGTCGTGTAGAGGGCAAGCACGAGGTGATGAAGTTTGTCAAGGATAAGGAACTTGATGTGCAGATCGGGAGTAAGAGAGCCCTTGCGTCGTCGGGTGGCAGGTCCGCGACGGCGTTTGGCGCGGCGGTGAGTTTGTTGCGTAACCAGATGGAGCAGAAGAAGGAGGCCGATCAGAGGAGGGAGGATGATACCCCGGCGGTAGAAGAGTCAAGTCAGGGACAGGGGCAAGAGGTTGTGGAAAACTGGCAGAGTTCTCCTCCCCGTGAGCGCAGACAATCTCATCCTCCTTCCTCGTCTCTCTCGTCGCAGTCAATTCCTGGGCCTGAAGCATCGTCTTTCGAGGCAACGGGTATTCCGGCTTCGGACTCGCAGGATTCAACGGCGCAGCTGCGTCGTCTTCTCGGTCGTGCTCGTGATAAGTCTGGGGAGTAGATCGATGTTTGCTTCGTTGGAAGGGGGAGGGAAGGTAGAGAGATATGTACATAGAGGAAGGAGGTGGTCTGGAAGAGAAGGATGGATGAGATGCGGGAGAGAAAAGAACAAAACATATATGAATAGCAGGCATGACCGCACCTCGCGCTCTACTTGCTATATGAGTCACATATTCTCGATTGGCGATTTCCACGTACAGTAGCTACATCCCCTTGCATTGGACAAACCTTGAATTTGAATTTTAACATGAAGCTGCATGTGTGTACCACCTCGATGAACATCGTCTAGCCAGCACAGTTTAGTTTCTAAATTCATTCAAATATACTAGTTTCAATCAATAGCAGACATAGATACACTTCGAACCTCGCTTAGAAACAAGGCGAAAGTTCATGAATTACTCGACTCAATCACCGTGAACAAAACCTCGAGAGTTGTCCGTTTTCTATGGGCGTGACTGTGACATGACATGCGGGGGTGGTTACACAATGAGCACGCCCCTTTAGGTACATATCTCTGATCAACGAGGATCTACATGATACATGACAGGGCTGGAGTTACGGTGTGGAATGGCTGGTGTATATGTATGGTATGGTGTGGATTACATGGACAGGGTAGATGTCTGGTGGTGTCTGTTTGGCGGGGGTTCTATCTACCTGGTCTGGGTCCATTGTGTTAGTTAGGCCTTGGATTCTGGGCTCTGGATACTAGACCAGAGATCAGAGATTCGATTAGATGTTTTGACCCTGGAAATTATAGCCAAGCTTTCACGTACGACAACGATTAATATCAAGCCTGTTATATGGAGAGGAGTAGAATACTAAGTATTAACTACGCAGAATCTACCCAATAGACAATGAAAAGAAAAACAAAAGCGGCAAGTGTAAATCGCAAAGTAATATAATAAAATGCATCGCCAAAGCAAAGCCTCGACAGACGCAGAGCAGAAGAGCAAATTATGCGCTGTACATTAAAAAGGCATTCCATAATTTTACATGCGTCATAACACAGTAGAAAAGAGAAGAGAAGAAAGAAAGAGGAAGAAGGGGAAATTAACAGAACAGAGCGTGACAGGTAAAGCAGAACAATAGAGAGCTGATCTTGATTTAGTGAGCAAGTCAGGTCATCATTAGCCTGTGTACGTGACAGGCATGAAGTCGTAAAGTAAAAGAAAGGAATATAAAGGGACGTGTTGGGGTCTGTAGAAGGAAAGTGAAGAAAGCGAAGCGGAATAAAAAGGCAAAAAGACAACGTCGAGGCCTTTCTGACCAAACCAGGTCAGGTCAGTGTAGGCCCGAATGTCAGACACTGGGTACATCCACGGATGAGGGATGTCTGGGGGAAGGAATGAGGGTATTAAATAATACAAAAGGCAAGCCAGATCAAGGATGATCAGAGAAGGATGGAAAGCTGGTGTCCATCGCAAGAAGAGTAACAAATTGATCACTCTAAAAGAAGAGGAGAATGGCCGTAGCCATGAATTCTGCTCTTAGAGTGGACTGGAAACGTCATTGTCGTTGCGTTGTCGTTGTTGTGGGGTATGTCATGGGACGTCAAGATAGACATAGAGCGAATAGACAGACCACCAAAATAAGGCCAAGACGTGAACGTGAAAGAGTAGAAAGAAGCATGTAGTATCAAAAAAGCAAGGCTGATCTCGAAAAAAACAACAGTCAATACAATCAGAACAGAACAAGACAAGACAGTTTAACGTTTAACGTCAATTAAGCATAAAGCATAAAGCATTGAGCATTGAGTTCATGAAAGAGCTTGTGAAAATCGAACTCGAACTTGACGATGAGAAAAAGAAAAATGAGAAGGCTGTATTGTATGAGAAGAAGAGAGTCCATCTCTTCGTCGAGTAGGTAGTCATCATGGACACATCAGTGCCGAGTGGGCTGGGCTGGGCGAGCAGTGGAAGTCAAGCGGAGAGCGAAAGCGAAAGCGAAAAACATCGGAAGACGCGTAATCGGAAATAGACCGTGCTGGACGAGATGAGATCATTGGTAGGCATAGTGCGTAAAGTATTGCAAACTGGGAATTGTAATTGCAAGGAGTGTCGAATATTCGAAATGAACCAAAGCCGCGAAGAAAGAATTCAAGTGAAGACAAAGTCGGAGAACGAAAGAAGAAAGGATCGAATCGAGCGCAATGCAATGAAATGCAGTGCATGGCAGAGGCACAGGCAAGATGTCCAAGGTGTAAAACATAACATAACAATAAACGCAACTGGGAAACGCTGTCTATTGTTCGTCAAGAGTTCATTTCATGAATTCGAGGTCGTCGTGAGACATAGCTGCAAAACGGGGAAAGAACAGGGGTGTGGGTGTAGGCTAGGTTAGAGTAGGAACGCATCCGAAGAAAGATAGAAAGGAGGTGAAGCGAAGCAGGTCAAAAGAGAGCAAAAAAAATATACCCTCATCCTCATCTTCAGAGAAGAAGGCAAGCGCATAGTCCAGTCCGGTTCGCACGCATCCAATGTCGTCGCAAAGACCCCTTCAAGCGAGGCCCAATCCCCAGCAATATCCGATGTCATCTCGACACTAAACAGTCGCAACCAACACGCAATTACCTCAACGACTTTTCACCAGGCGTCGTACTCGACCTCCTCGCCTCAGCATAAGACCCCAACGGCGGTTCCCGTTCACGCTCCCGCTCCCTCTCCCGCTCACCACGACTAGCAACTGAGTCCCTGCGTCCACTATCCGGCGGCGAAAAGCGATCCGGCGGGATAGCGCCGTACGCGCTACGCTCACCGGGATTACTATTCAACCTTGGAAAAGGATCCGGCGGACCTAATTGCAGCGTTCCTAATTGCAAAGCATGTGGCGAGGGCAACGGGTGACCATGACCATGACCCATTTCTGTTGGTCGGGGTAGTTCGCGCATATTCGAGCCCATACTGCGAGATGGGACGTCGCGGCGCTCGCTGGAACTGGAACTAGCGTTGACATTGACATTGACATTGCCGCTGGTAGTATGTAGAGTTGGTGCTGGTGCGAGTGGTCGACTACCCGTCACATCGTAGGGAATCATCCCTGAATTAGGTCCGTGGATGGGTTGGTGCCCTGTTCCTGTTGCTGTAGCTGTGGTTGAAGCTGATGGGTATGGCGTGAGAGATGGCCCGGCTGGACTTGTTGGTGAGGGCGGGATTTTGATACGATTGGGGTTTGCGCGACGGGGTGGTGGGTAGGTTTCGCCTCGGGCTTCGGCGGCGGCTTTGCGGCGTTCTGTTTCGGCTTTGCTGGGTCGGCCGCGTTTGCGGGGTGGTTCGCCTGTGGATGTTGTGTCGAGGCGGGGGGATAGTTGGGCGGAGCTTTCGCTGCTGTATGAGGCTGTGCTGGCGGGCGGACGAGGTTTGATTGCTGGGTAGAGGGGTTTTACTTCGGCTGGGTAGAGGGGTCGTTTGCGGGTATTGGGATCTATGTTTGATGGGGTTCCTGGTGCTTCGGGGCGAGCTATTGAGACTGCAGTTGGAGCAGGTGGTGGTTGTATTGGGTGTGGGTGCTGATATTGAGGCTGGTGTTGTTGGGGATTTTGGGGATGAGGTTGTTTATGTGATTGGGGCTGGAATGGTGATTGCGATTGTGATGGCGCTTGTGATTGGGGTTGCGATTGCGATTGCGATTTCAATTGTAATTGCATGTTTTCAAAGGCCAATCGACATTGACTGAGTGAGCGGCCTATTGTTTCTCCCCCATGTTGATAGTGGTTAGTGATCAAATGGCTAGAATGGGATCAAGGCGCAGCCCTATAGTTTCAGCTTGGTTTTGATATTACCTTGAGGCAAGGGAATATGCTCCCAGTTAGGACTGATACGGAAGTCATTGATCATGCGGAGGAGATAACTGGACGGAATGCCCGCTTTCTTGAGGATTTCGCTGAGTAGAGTGTTCTATACCTGATGTTAGTATCCATATCTTTCACGTAGGGACTCTTTCGTTCTGATATAGGTCATACCTTCTCCTCCTCGGTCCATGGACTATCGGATGGGTTCGACATATCCGAACCATCAAAGCCAGCGCAAAGATGTTTCTTCAATCCGTCTGAATACCAGCAATAGTAGAGGGAGGTGAATCAGTAGGTTGATGGAGTAGAGCTACCTTCAATCTCCACCCTCGCCGTCACCGTCGTAAAAGAAAACAAGAAGATGAATAAAGCAAAGACAGCCTCCCAAGATCAATATTAAATCCGAGCGAATGGCAGCAAGTCAGTAAAGAAAGTCGTGTTGTACGCGTCCACACAAACATGCCAACCACGGTGGACAAGTTTAAACCCTCGAGGATAAGGAGAGTAAGAAGGGAAACAAGAAAAATAAATCAAAAACACGCAAAAAGGATAACTTTATGTGCCCATCCTCTTTCCACGAGGGTCAATGGTCAATCAGTAGGTCAGAAATAGGAGCAGGCAATTGGACAGAAAAAAGAGCGAGAGAAAAAATAACGATTGCTCAAAGAGGGAATCCTCAGGAATCCTCAATTGCCCAACAGAAGACCGGCGGAAGGAAGAGAGGCGAAAAAAGCGAGAACGAGAAGGAAGAGGGAAAGATCAGAAACGAGAAAGAGAAAAAAAAAACAATGATAAAAAAAGGATTCAAAATGAGAGCGACCTCAATTGAGGGCTTTACAGCCACAGGAAATAGAGGTGCAGCAAAACAAAACGCGGTCCATGAATCACCGGCTGGAAAAGATTGGCCAAAACGGACTTGAGCAGCCGGGATCGCGCAGGATGGACCGCGGCGCGTTGGACCGGAGGGAAAGCTGCAGGGTCTAAGTCGTGTTTGGGAGGGGTTGGTGTGTATGAATAATGGAGAATAAGAGAGGAGAGGATAAGAGGAGAGGGGAGGTAGATAGGTAAACAGGTAGGCGGAGTGTAGGATGAAGAAAGTAGAAAGAATAGAAAGGTTAGAAGCAGAAGCAGAAGCACGAGCAGGAAAAGAGTAGGAGAAGCAGTCGCAAATGCAGTAGCGATAGGTAGGTCGAGCGTGTAGGAGTAATGCAGTAATGCAGTAATGCAGCCAGACAGAATACTGCTAGAAAAGAAGTCGGGGCTAGAAATAATAATTACAGTACGCGAAGAAAAAGGCCAGGAAGGAGAGAGAGAGGCTAGGAAATGAAAATAGAAGACCTAAAAAGGGAATAATAATTGTAGCCCACAACTCTGGACGAGAGGTTAGTGGTGGCAGGAGAAAGAAAAGAGAGAGAGGGAAGAAATAAAAACGGGTTATTACACAAAAGAACGGGGAAATCGGGGAGTTTCATCTCTTCCAGAAGAGTTCGAGACGATACAAAATTACTAGTGAGGCACGTCGCCGGAGGGGCTCGTTCTGGACAACAAAGTACGATCGAGGGGGGAAAGAGTCCAACTGTCCAGTAAGTACATTAAGCATGTATTATTATTATTATCTTAAAGCGCTTCGACACTAGTTTTCTGGAGACACGCTAACAGGACTACTGTATGTAGACGGAGACACACTAACTCTCTAAGAGGCTAAACTGTTATGTATGTAACTAAGAAAGACTCCGTAGTACTGACTGTACATGGATGATGGAAACGGAGTCTTTGCGCGTGGAAGTGGAGACCAAATTGTACACTGCATGGCTAGTGAGGTCTGTAGGTACCACCCTCGTCATGGAGGGAAAGAACAAACTTGTAGATTTGGATAATAATGGTAGCTAGATTATTACTATGTATCTAAGTAGCCTAAATTAGGAGGCAAGTTTATCAAAAGTACTACTATCCCGCTACTGCTACAAAACAGTACAACTACTCTAATCCCTCCGTGATTTTTACTGACATGGCCAAACTCTACGAACCGCAAAAGCGACAGGGCCTGTCGAAAAGAGACTAATCAATAAACCACGCTAGCAGGGGTGAAGACAGCTCATCAGGGGAAGAAGGAAAAACAAAACCAGAAACCAGAAACCCCAGAAGATAAATAAATACGCAATTAAATAATTATTATAATGAAAATAATCCAAAATGTCGTACAGTCGGAAAACAGTTGGCCCTGACGGTCCCAGAGCCAAGGGACATCCTGCGGGAAGCCAAGTGCTTTTTCTTCCCGGTGGTAAACCGTGTAAAAGACTGGAAACTTTCCCAGTTTAGTGGCCCTCAGGGCGCGATTCGCCCCAATTGCGACCTTCTGATAGGCGCGCCCCGGCGGGTGCCCCGGGACGTTGGGTCGTCCGTGAATGGATTGTGTTTGAAGCTAGCTCCAGGGGCGGTTTAGGGTCGATCCACCTTGGGCGGTTTCTGATGAGGATTTGGGAATTTGGGAATTTGGGGGGGATTACAAGTATTATGTCCCGTGGGAGTGAGAATGGAAGATATATTAGAAAGGAAGATTTACATTGCACATTTATTGAAATAAGAGTATATGGGTTACTATTGAATGCTAATATACTATTCAGCATATACACTTTGTCTAGTACTCTTACTCACTTCCAAGATCACCCGTGCAGGGTTTAGCTTAACCAAATTGACTTACGTTCGGGACGAGGGGTCAGAGAGAAACAGGAAACGGTTTGAAGATCTTTGACCCAGCTGCCCCGCTAAGATGAATCACCGGTGTCTTCTCGGGTCGTGCCAAAGACTCCATAGTCCATACAGTATGTACTGTATACAAATGTATGTACTGTAGCTCTAGCTCCTCTAACTCGGGTTATTATTATACCCAGTGGCTATCAATGCACTGACTTTCATACAATTAACTTCCACTTAATATCTACATGGTAAAACCGCCTCCAGTAGTTCCGAGTTATACTTTGCTCGGGACCTCACTAATGTAGGTCGTCGTCAATACGGGCATCGCCATCCCGCGGGGCAACGGGATATGTACTTTGTCGCGAGAGACTAAAAAGGGGGCAAAAGTACATAACCACGATATTGATAATGTGGAAAGGATAGAGAAAGTACATCAGTATGTAGTAAATGTAGTATATCATGAGATATGAAAATGAAGAATACTTATTTTATTATGCTCTACTCAATAAAACTAGACAGATGGCACGAGGTACTAGGTAGTTAGCGTGTCGTATACGTCGCGGCTAAGTTGGGATTGCGATGAAGGTTACCTTGGCTAATGGGACTAGGTTTGTGAAATTGACTTCTAAATACTAGAGATCTACGTAGTGGTTCCTGCCAGAGTAGCCAGTGCCATGGCTGTGAAATTCAGCTAATCCGATCTGGACCAAGGTAGTCATTCTGGTGGTTCTAAGGTGATCTTGGATAGCTGTCTGTATCATGATACTTGGATGTTTAGTTATACTGTACAGTATATACTATGAGTAGACTTTGTCCTTCTTCTTCTACCAAGATGTAGACAAATCTACCCTATGATAATGATCCCTTTTCTGAATCTGAATGCCATACCCAACTAAATATTCTATCCACCTCCTCGGCTGTAATGTGATGACTATCAAGGTTTTGATCCTCCAGTAATCAAGCTTACTCTCTCTATCTCCTCTCCTCCGCTTCCCCCTCGTCCTCCTATACCTACTCCCGAATCTTTTTCTCTCCACCGATTCTTCCGAATCCAACTGAATCAGAAACGATCCTCCGGACGCACAGACACCGTTTGCATTTTCTGCACATTTCTGCACTTCTGCATCGCATTCTGACAGCCAAATAAACCTTCTCTGCAGAGTCACTCCTATCCAATCGATTTCCCGCCCAGAGTCAATCCCACAGCCTGCAGCAACCCCCCAAATCGGCTCTTCTCATCCACTCATTTTTTCGACGTCTTTCCCCTTGTCCAGGACTAAATCCTGCAGGAGACTGACGACTGACATTTTGCAGATACCTACAGACTTACGGACTTTATAGATATTACGCCACAGCGCAGTCATTTCGACTGACGACTTGACAATTGTCAACTCGATCTTACTGGCACTAATCCATTCCCCGCCCAGCATCTCCATTCTACTCCCGTCGCATCCACAGTTCGGCGCCGTGCATTTCAGGATTATGACCTCGAGTCTGCTCGGCGTCGCAGAGCCTATGACTCCTGCGATATTTCTGTATCGCGTGCAGCTGCATTCTCGCTTGCGTTGTCTAGTCTGATACCGGGGTTGTGCACCGTGTTAATCCCCCTTTTTTGCCCTGGTCGGAGTGACGCTCTGACGCGACGTGGCTCATCAACCGGGGTTGCACCACGCGTGTCAGCGCCCTAAGACAAGAGCCTCCCCGAATCTCCGCCCAGCTGGTCTGGTCTCAAAAGCATGGCCTTACCTCTTTATTCGAGATGATATCGCACTTTATCTGTGCCCATTGATTCTGGGTGATCCTTCTCGCTGTTTCGAGGATCTATGGTCTCGATCGCGCGACGCGTCTATATCGGGCCTCAGGCTGGATCAGGCTCGACTCGGCGGAGGTATCGGAGAGGCAAATCGTTCGGGAATGGGAGGATTGAGCAGAGCGAGGGTCTATAATGACTCGTCAGATCTTTCAATTCCCATGGCCATCGTTTGACATTGGAAACTGGAAACTGTTCACTTAGAAGTATCGAGGCACCGGGCGGTGAGCGCGCGCGACGGCCGGCCAGTCAGTTTAGGATTATCTTTTGAATGAAGTTGTGCATCTCTACTTTCTCCCTCTCCCTCTCTCTCTCTCTCTCTCTTACACCTCAACTTCCCTCGAGGAGTCTCCTTCTCGACTTTCTTTCTAGTATTACTCCCACTACCACCATCAACTTCATCATCACTATCACGTCTACACCCGTCTTCTCCATCTCCAACACGTCTCTCAATCCCCCACCCGTAGTCCGTGTTCGTCATGTCTGCCCATGACAACGCGGACTCCGAGCCAGCATCCACCAAGATGGACTCGCCCGCGGCAGTGAACGGCCACGGCCGCACCTCTCTCAAAAATAATGGTCACTCCTCGCGCTCTTCCCGCTCACCTCACCCCAGTCTCAAGAAAGAATCCTCCGCCGACGCCAACACACCTCCCAACGACAGTCCTGGGAAGACGCCGAGCTCCGATCCGGGCGCAGTCAAGTTCGACTCCGACATGAAGCAGGAGACCGTAGGCGGCGACATCGTCGTCAAGCAAGAACCGGGTCAACCGCCGAAGCTATCCCGAAGCTCTTCGCAGAAGGTTGCGCGAGGGCCACCGCAGCTATTCTCGCATTTGCCGGATAGCACCGCGGATGCGCTGGCTACGTTTGAACAGATTGAGTCTTGCTGGTATGCGAATAAGTACATGGGGTATACTGAGCATGCGATGGAATGCGACTGTGCTGAGGAGTGGGGTATGTCTTATTTTTTACGTCTGGTTTTGGCTTCCTCTCTATCTTGAATCGTTTGCACTGTTGCGGTGTCGCCACCTGGACCGGAGAGGGGAGAGATTTCCTCTCTTGGTGGAATCCTACATAAGGCGTTCTTCGGATGGTGCATCGCAGGAGGGCGTCTATTCCAACGGATTCGTTGCTTCCCCTTGAAACTGCCTTATACCCTCCGCGTGTGTTCCATTGTTCCATTTATAATCTTTACTAACCAATTTCATCATCTCTGTTTCAACAGACTCCGAAGCCGGTCAGAATTCAGCATGTGGTGAAGACTCCGATTGCATCAACCGGGCGACCAAGATCGAGTGCGTGGGCGACTGTGGTTGCGGACCAGATTGTCGAAACCAGCGATTTCAAAAGAAGCAATACGCGCCTGTTGCCGTCATCAAGACCGAAAAGAAAGGATTCGGATTGCGTGCAGAGGTCGACCTGGATCCGCACCAGTTGATCTTCGAATATGTCGGCGAGGTGGTCGGTGAACCTCAGTTCCGCCGTCGGATGAGACAATATGATGAAGAGGGCATCAAACACTTCTACTTTATGTCCTTGAACAAAGGTGAATTTGTGGATGCGACGAAACGAGGCAATCTCGGCCGCTTCTGCAACCATTCCTGCAACCCCAACTGCTATGTCGACAAGTGGGTGGTGGGCGAGAAGATGCGCATGGGCATTTTTGCCGAGCGTGCGGTTCAAGCTGGTGAAGAGCTCGTCTTCAACTACAACGTTGATCGATACGGTGCGGATCCACAACCGTGCTATTGCGGAGAGCCAAACTGTACAGGATTCATCGGTGGACGGACTCAGACTGAACGGGCGACCAAGCTGTCCAATGCGACTATTGAAGCCCTGGGTATTGACGATTCAGATGGCTGGGACACGGTTGTAGCTCGTCGACCCCGCAAGAAGAAGACGGAAGAAGCCGATGAAGAGTACGTGGACAGCGTGCAGCCCAAGTCGCTGGATGAGGATGGCGTGACCAAGGTCATGGCCGCACTCATGCAATGCCAGGAGAAGTGGATTGCCGTTAAACTTCTGGGGCGTATTCAACGATGCCAGGATGAGCGTGTCCGGAATCGCGTTGTCAAGATGCACGGTTATCAAATTCTCAACTCGCAGCTGGCCATGTGGAAGGAAGATCACAACGTGGTCATGCAAATTCTGGATATTCTGGACCAGTTCCCTCGTTTGACGAGGAACAAGATCATTGATTCCAAGATTGAGACGAATATCCAGCCATTGACTGAAGGCGATGATGAGCGAGTGGCAAATAAGGCCGTGGCTTTGCTAGCCAGCTGGGCTAACCTGGAGGTCGGATATCGTATTCCACGGATGAAGCGAGGCGATCAACAAGCCAAGCCAGCTGTGAACCAATTCGAGCGTCGTGAATCCGGACGAGAACAACAACAGCGATCCGCAAGTCGCTCCCCTACACCCGTGGAGCCACAGCCGCGAGGACCACATGGCGTTGGAGGTCAGCCACGACGAGACCGAAATGTACATCACCATGGAGGTGGTGGCCCTGGTGCCGGCGGACCAGCAGGCGGACGATCACGCCGAGACCGTCGCCATGATGCTCGCAATCGCCAGCCTCTACCTGAGGGCTGGTTTGCCGCAGAAACCGAGGGTCGAGTGTATTACTACACAGCAGCCGGTGCGACGCAATGGACACGGCCCACTGCTCCAGCTGCATCTGTCGCTGCTCCGAACAAGCGTAATCAGGCGCTGCAGAGCATCATCGATGGAATTGTGAACTCGCAAGAAAAGACGCCGTCTGAACAGAAGTCTGCCACGCCTGGGACGCCCCAGGCCTCGTCTGATCCACAGCCGGAGAAGAAAAAGAAGGAGGCGGATTGGTGGAAGAAGCTTTCTTTGGAGAAGCAGAAGATTCTCTATGAGAACACGGTACGTAGCTGGAAGAGCATATCTTAACTCTGTTGTGGATTTCGTCGAATCTCCTGCTGACACCATTGACCTATCAGTTGAGTCCCACCATCAAGCATGTCATGGATCGCTACAAGCACAAGCTCAAGAGAGATGATTTGAAGCGGTTTGCCAAAGAGGTACGTCTACATCTCCTTCGCTTTACAATTTACAAAGTCTAACGACTTCCCCAGATCGCCAAGAAGCTCGTGGAAGGTGATTACAAAAAGAATCGCGTCACAGACCCAACCACGATCAGTGAAAAACACCAAAAGACCGTCAAATCTTTCACCAAGGATTACTTCGACAAAGCCGTTGTCAAGCACAAGGAGCGCGAGGCCGAGAAAGCCCAGAGACGAGCCTCCTCCTCCAACCCTAATCCCACCACCACCGCTACCACAAACCACAGCACGCCACCAGACGTTAAAATGTCCGACCACTCACCCAACAACAACACACATCCCGACCCAGAACCCAGCATCGAACCTCCCACGCCCATGGACGAAGACTCTGCCACGTCCACGCTCAAGCGTAAACGCGATGATAATCCAATTACGCCTGGCGAAGACACACATCCCACTTCGGAAGTGGATAGTTCACCATCTAAGCGTCAAAAATCTACTCCTCCACCCCCGCCACCTCCACCTCCACCTATGGATACGCCCGCAGATGCAGATGAACCCGATACATCTGTCTCACCACCTTCAGCACAGGAACCAAAGTCGAAGGATTACCCCGGTGATGGCGGGCCTGATGTTGAGATGGTCGATATCCAGACCCGGCCGGCTGTTCTCAGTGTCCAGGGACAGACATAGCGCTCGCTCTCGCTTTTTGGGGTGCTATGAGGTCCTCGGTGCTCGTGCTCATGCTCATGCAGGTACTGGTGGATCCCGGTACGAAGACAGGCACAGGGGGGAGAATGGTTTGACTGTAACCCGGTGGATTCAGTCAGACTGGACTGGAATTTCTTTCTTTTTCGTCTTGTCTACCAGCTGTTCCCCCTTTCAGAATTGTTCCCAAGGGAAGGATGGGGCTTACTTAGTTTCCGATTTTTTTTCTTGAATTTGGGAGGGCAAAAGCGTTTCCTTTTCGTGTTTTTTATGCATGCATGCATGCATGGGGTGTTGATCGATATCCCCCCTCCCATTTCTTATTCTCCTTTCCCTTGCCCTGTCCTTCGCCTTTTCTTTACCTTCTAGAACGTGTCTTATCCATCCCTTCCGACCTTATCACCTGGTCCTATCCATCCATTCTCCTACCATCGTCCATCCCAACATCATCTTCCTTTTCTTCCCACATATCCCCCGCCCGTCAGACCTCAAAAGGTCAAAAAACCCACTCGGTTCATTGTACTTCCCATATTCTTGCTCTTTTCCCAGTTTTCCTGTCTCTGATTTTATTTTTGTTTCTCCACTCGCAGAGTGCGACTCGTGCGCCTGTTTTTGGGCATGCTTTTGTTCCTTGGTTCCTTTGGTCCTTTGTGACTTTTTTTCTGGCTAGCTAGGTAGCTAACGTATTTGAGAATACCCCCCGATCATAGTTGCAATTCAGGAGTTTGGGATGGTTCCCTTTTAATGTTATTGGCATTCGCATTGGGTTTTGTTCTTGTCTTTCTTTTGGAGGGCTGCTGGTGGTCACCTGTGGTTTATGTTGATAGTGTACATTCTATGTTGAATTGAACCGAACTGATCTGATCTGAACTGACCTATTACTATTGTAGTATCCTGTTCTCTTCTCTTCTCTGGAGACTGGAATGGGATATACTACGCATTGTGGATCTTATACGACAAGGCATGGGTACCTTGGTATCTGTTCTGTTCGTAGTCTTGAACCATGCCATTTGGCATGTAGCATTAGCATTAGCAGTATAGCTGGACGGGAGTACTAGCTATTCGCACGCCTCTGATTATCTACTATTCTGAACTCGGCTTTTCTGTTACAGCCGTTGTATGCAATGCAATGTGATGTGATGCTACTTTTCGGAAGAAATAGGTGACGAGTACCTATCTTCTTGATGTTTAATGAACTGACCTCCCTTTCTTAGTTATAGTTAGCCTTGGTCTCGATCAGGTCTCGGTCTCGGCCATAGCCTCAGGCTTGGGCTCGGTGATGAGAAGGCGATAGAGAGAGTAAAGTACCAGATAATCTAAGTCAAAAAAAATCAAATTCCAGTCCTAGTATAGGTAGAACTGCACTCATCATGCTCATTCTCATTCTTAGCATCAGCATGCGCGTCCATCTTTATAATTTACAAGAATTTTGATGTATGTTTCGTGTATGCCCGGTAGATACAACTCATTTCCCTATATAGTCTAGTATACTGTTTACTAATGGATAGTATAAGGTAAACTGGATATAAAAGAGGGAAATTGATATAGCGTACCCAGGAAGATCAGCCATGACATGACCACGGCCACTCAGGTTGTATGACTACCTATGACTAACCATTGTCTTTGTGTATATCAAACCAAAGACTCGGTCCTTCTCTCCAATCCCTCTCGATCATAGATACAGTACTCACCATTTACACACCATCGCCATCCTTCTACAATACATCAAACCCCAGCAAAAACAAAGAATGGTCATCAATCATCATTGCCGGACCTAAGTATGTAACCAAAAAAAAAAGAAACGAGAGAAAAAAGGACAACTCCACCCCAGAGAGTCAAGAGTCAAGTATCAAGTGTCAAGAGTGCAAGTCCGAGTCCGGGTTCATCCACCGGTGTCGGAGTCGGTGTTGATGTTGGTTGGTATTGGTGTTTAGTGCAAGACTCAAAAGTCCAGATCCAGGTCCAATATGTAGAACCCATCTCCCAAGTCCCAACAAGCCCAGACCAGCCCAAAGTCTCCCTTTTCTGAAAGACATCTTCCTCATACCGCTGCCATGACCCATCTAGTAGAAACTCTCCACAATACTCTCCTTATTAACACCCGCACCAGCACCACCAGGCGCCATCTCACCCAACCGGAAAACACTCTCAACAACACTCAACTCGGTAGCAGTCGTGTCCAAACCCGTAATAGCCAGCCAGTCATTAACGACCATACCAGCGCCGACGACGGGCGAACCGCGGTTCACGGAACCAGCCACGAGGGGAACCTGCAGGAGGGAGGAGAGTTCGTCCTGGTCGCGGATGGAGGTTTTCGGGTGCACGAGACCGCCTTGGTTGGAGAGGGCCATGTAGGAGCCGGTTAGGACGTTGTCGGCGACTGTTTGGCGGAAGACTTCGACGCCGAGGACGTCGGCGATACTAAAGGAAAAAAGAGTTAGCAGGGATTTTCACCACTGTAAAACGGGAATGAAAGTTTTCGCTTTTCCCTCCCCTCCCCAGAAGGTCAAAATTGAAAAATCTTCCCCGGGGCTTCGACGTACATCTCCTCAGTCTCCCTCTCCAAATCCGGATGCACGAGCGCAACATGGTCATTACAACAGATAACATTTCCCAGAGCACTAAGTCTCTCCTCTATCCGCTGGATCTTGACCGCATCGGGGAGAGTGTTTCGCAAATGCTGCAATTCCTGATCGGTAGTCGTTGTAGGCACAAGCAGACCATTCTTGTTTCCCACGGTCAAACGGCCGACAATTCGGGTTCCGGCGATCGTGGCGTGGCAGATGGGGATGACGTCTTGGAGTTCGGACTCGAAGACGGAGTAGAAGTTCTCCGAGGCGCCGACGGCGACGATGGCGTAGGAATTTGTTAGGCGGGCGAAGACGCCGACTCTGAGGGGGAAGAAGATTAGTTGGGGTGGTTGGTTTGGAGGGGTAGAGAAAGAGAAAGAGGAGGGGAAGGAAAGAATGGTTTGGAGGAGGGGTGTTGGAGGGGGGATACTCACTCATTTGAATTCTCGAATTGAGCGCGGACAGCCATTGTGAGTAGGTGTCCGTGTGGATGGATGTTGGTGGAGGGTATCGTGGGAGAAAAAGAGAAGAAGAGGAAGAGGAAGAGCCGTTGGAGAAAGCGATGCAAAGTCAGCGCAAAAAAGCTCGGATGCGGTGGAGACGGAAGGTGAGAGAGTGAGCAGTAAGAAGAGAATCAGACCACGAGAGTAGCTTTAAAATGAATATTGTATGAATTACACGTAGATGGGATCGAATGGGAGTATTCTTATTATTTATCTTAAATCTCTATACCTATTTACTTGCATGTATTTTCTTCTGTACAGCCCAGCAAATTCCCACTTTGCAAGAAAGCACCAAAATGTAAAAACCAAAAGCTCACGCCAATCAGCGGCCCGCGAAACTGGACCCGCTTGATGGAGTCGATCGACTCATCACCAACACAAAGTACTCGATACTCCTATTTACTAGCAAGATGTATATTAGACTTTGTACTCAGTACTTCCCGCTCTACACTGACTCATCCTGTCTCATCTTGACGGGCTCTGGTTCGAGTCATGAGAGTATTGAGGCGCAGTTTACTAGTATACGAAGAGGCTGAACATATTAGAATTGAATAGGAGGCTATGTGATTAAATTATGGATTATAGATGAATTATCCATTATGATTCCGGATTACTGAGCATGGAGTATGTTCGCCTCTATGCTAGTAGTAGTCTGGCCTTTGCCATCAATATCAACCTCAACCACCATCTATATTATACTCGACATGCCCTGTATTATACATTCCAAATTTACATTCCAAATTCCACCTTATTCCCAAGCAAATCCATCTGCCAAATCCCAAGCCCTAACCTCCAAACACCCCATCCAACCAGAACCTACTCCAGAACCTATTCTACAACATATTCTACAAGACTTACAATAAAACCTCTTACTATACGGGCCTACAGTAAATCAAATCTGAATCGAAAATCTCAATTCCAAATGGAAATAGACATCACATTAACGCCGTCGCTGAAAGAAATGTGAGGGGTATGAAAACGAAGCAAAAAAAAAGGACACAAAACGATCCGAACCCCAGCCCCAGCGCGAACGACGAAAAAAGAAATAAAATACAAAGGCGTTGCCGCCGGTCTCTATCCAGCTATGGGGACGCCGGAGAGCACCAGAACGCAGCACACGCCCAAAAAAGGAACCAGAGCGTCGCCGCCGAGCTCGATCCAGCTAGACTGGAGAGCACCAACCGGCACACGCACAAGATATCTCACCGAGGCGAAGCGGCCGACCTCAATCCAGCTATGAATACTGGAGAGCACCAAACACAGCACGCACAACGGATCAAAATCAAGGCGTGGCCGGCCGAGCTCAATCCAGCCATAACCGGAGAGCACCAGGACGCAGCACTCACGGGGGAAAAAAACGGAAACGTGTCCCACCACCATCCACGTCTCCTCTCTGTATCCCCCTACCCTCCTTCCCACTCCATCTTCTCCTCTCATGGACTCATGACTATCACACGAGAAACCCCTTCAGTACCGCCGGGGTTGTTGCGGTCCCGGATAGTACAAGGACGGTGGACCCCCGCCGTGAGGAGGAGCGGGACCACCGTGAGACCCTGTACTTCCCGGACCATGTCCGGGCCCGGGCTGCTGCACACCACCCTGGGGGGCTCCATGCGACCACGAAGGGAGTGGTAGTCGCTGGAAATTGGACCCCATAGGTGGAGGCAACTGCGGGGGCCCGTTCATGGCGAAGGGGTCGGGCAGACCCATGCCCAACGGCGACCGAGCAGGCAGCAAGCGACGCGGCTGCTGGGTCGGGGTTGGTCGCGGCAAGATGAATGACCGCGGATCGGTTGGGCCATGGGTCATGCCCGGAGGAGGTGGAGGTGCCACTGCCACATTAACCCCCTGATGTCCCTGCGGCAGCAACGCATGGTGGCCAGTCATGTGTTGGTCTGGGCGCATCTGAGGGTAATGGGCAGGTCGCGGGTCGGAGAGGGCAGTGTCGGCCAGAACGGAGAGCGCCTTTGAGACATCGGCTGCTCCATCGTAGCTTCGCGGACCTTCGGACTCTTCTGCCACGGTGCGGGCAGCCTCAAGAAGAGACTCCACTGTACGGTTGATTGAGTCCAATGAAGCTTCTATGGAGTAGTCGAGAGCTTGCATTTGTGGGTTGAGGTCCTCGCCCAGTCGAACCTTCATGATAAAGTCTTCCCACTCCTGCTCACCACGCTCGTAGGCGGCCGCTCCGTCTGGCACACGCACTGCTTCGGCGATGAACCCCCGCTCCACTTCACGCAGGCCAGCTTTGCCAATGCGGAAGAGGTAGCGGGGTCCGTCGGATTCGCCGTCTGATCCGTCGGTCTGTAAAGTAATTTGTTAGTATTGACGTCAAACTGTATGTGAAATGGATTGAAACTCACCTCTGTGTGTTCATCGTCTTCTGCGGCACGGCGACCGGCAACGAGTTCAATGTATTTCCCTCGTGCCGCCAGGAACATCTCTTCCTTGATGTTCTGAAGTTGGGCCTGAAAGAGATAAGAAGTCAGCTATCAACTGAACAGAGAATGCACCAATTTGTGCTCAATATCAGAAAGGGAAATCAGTTAGTACATACCTTCGTCCTCTGTTCAATGATGAACAAATTGCCCTGGTGGACCTTCTCTGCGGATTCCACCTTGAGATCATACTGAGCTCGGTACCGAGTCAACGCTCGGCGCTGCTCCTCAGCCAGGTCGCGCATCACCTGGTCGTATTCAGGGCAGTCCAAATGCGCGTTCTTGTCTCGCGCAATGGTCTGCATCGACCGTTCTGCCAGCACGCTCAAAGCCAGCTGCTGGGCCTGGCCCACCTTCTTGAACAGCGCCGCCAACTCTTCAGCTCGATCCTTGAGCGGCTGAGTGGCGGGCACTGGAGAAGGGGTCCGGCGCCGGCTTTCGCTGTCCCAGATTTCGTCTTCGATTCGCTTACCGCCGCGCCGAATAGCGACGGCGGCGGAACCGCGACCACGACCACGTCCTCGGCCACCACGGCCAGGCACGCCTGCTCCTCGGGTCGGCCCGAGAGCACCACCACGACCACCTGCTCCTCCTCGGCTACCACGACCACGAGCCCGTCCCCGTCCACGTCCACGTCCACGTCCTCGTCCTCGTCCGCTCGCAGCAGGATCTTCGATGGACGGGACGGGATCGACGGAAGGGGCATCGGGAAAGGTGCC
This sequence comes from Penicillium subrubescens, assembly GCF_028828155.1. NCBI lineage: Eukaryota > Fungi > Ascomycota > Eurotiomycetes > Eurotiales > Aspergillaceae > Penicillium > Penicillium subrubescens. The sequence continues at coordinate 862,165 of NW_026643151.1, read as the reverse complement.
ATTGTCGGCGGGGGAAGACGACTCTTGCGCTGTCGGGCCAGCGAAGATGCCAGTCGAGATGCCCGTCTGCTCTTGGGAATGGGCGGAAAGCTCGCTGTCTTCGAGCTTGAGTTTTTTGGTAGCAGTGGCACTCGGGTCTGGCATCTCCGCGGACTCGAATTCATCCTTGAGTTCGGAGGATTTGCGCTTTCGAGAGAGTCGAGGCGAGAAAGAGGCGGTGGCGGGTGCGGGCAGCACGGGTGACTGATGCTCGCCCTCGGTCTTCTGTGAGACTGGCTGTGAGGGCTGTTGCGAGGCATCGGGCAAGGCAGGGACCTTTGTTGAGTCCTGAGGGTGGTCCGGATCTGTGACCTGATCCGTTGATGATTGTTGTGTGGGCGGTTTTGGTGGGCTGAGTCGAAGACGAATTCTGGGGGCGTACTCGACGTCCTCGGATTGCGATTGCTCGGGAGATGTACTGTGCTCCTCGAGATCGGTTGCATCGGCATCGGCGTTGGCGCCGGCGTCCGCATCACCGTCCACCACACCAGCTGCATCGTCAACGGGGGAGGCTTCTTGAGCAATAGCACTCTCTTCCGAAGGCTTGAGACGAGCAGACTGGCGGGTGGTACGGGATGATTCCGGAACCGCCATTGCCCTTTTGGAACGCCGGCCGCGAGGCGTCTCTGGCTGCGTGCTGGCAGCGGTGGGTGCATCGGCCTGAACTGGGGCGGACGAAGTCGAAGAGGGTCCGAGCTCCAACTTCCGGAGGGAAGGGAGCTTGAACTTGAGGATGTGGGAGCGACGAGGCGACTCCCCTTGGTCGTCCGCGGGTGCAGCACGACCGGGCAGAAGACGGTTGGCCCAGTGATTGGCCCACCGACCTCTGCCACGGCCGCGGCCCCGGGCACGGGAGGAAGGTTGGGAGGAGGCTGTAAAATAGATTAGTGAATGAAAAGAATGGGAGAGGGATGGGGGGCGTAATGGTAGATGAAGATAACACAAGTAAAGGGTAGGGGTAAACATAGGTTGAGGCTGGATACCATCATGATGGGATCAGACTGGGGGAATAAACTTACCGGGGGGATTGCGGGAGGAGCGCGTCGCCGGGGTGGGATTGGCCGCCGGCGCGCCTCGCTTTCCACGTCGGCCCACCATCTCGAGGGTCTTGATTGAATGAGAGTCAGTAAGATGGATCTTTCATTTGTCGCGAATTTTCATAGAAATCAAAGACAAGGCAGAGAGGAGGAGTCGTGGAATGCGCGGGGATGATGAGATGAACAGCTGCGGGAACAGAATGGGTGTAGTGGAAGAGTGAGGAAGTGGGAGAACAGAAGAAAGGGAAGACAGAGGAGTGCTCAGGGTAGATGATGGATGAGGCAGGACCAGTTACCCAAAACAGGTGAGATGAGCGACACGAGATTGGATGTCGCCGGGGTGGGAGATTTGGAGATGGAAGATGAGGATATGGGAAGATGGTGATGATAGAGATGATGGAGATGCAGAGAATAAGACGGAGATGATGAGGATGGTGATGGTGATGATGATGGAGTGTGTAGAAATGTGTGGAGCAGGGGAGGTTGGATTAAAGCCCAGACAAGCGTATGATATCGCAACAAAATCGGGATGAAGCATGAAGCAAGCATACGCAGGGCGATCCACCAGTACTTGGCTCGATGCACCAGGGGCGACACGACCAGGACCACGATGAAGGGGAAGAAAAAGACACACGAACCCCATAAACAACAAGTAGACACGTCGCGTAGTCACACAAGTGAGAGAAAGAGACTTACCAGTGGCGGAAGTAGAGAAGTTTCGGGAGGTCGGAAATGAAGAAAGTGAAGAGAAGAACCAAAAGTGGTTCTGAGGATGATTCGGAGGATCTACCGGGCTGTGGTTGGTGCCCGGGTCCTCGCCAGTTGACAGTCGTCTCTGCTCCGAGCAAGAGACGCAAGGGGAAGCGCGGAGAAGGACGAAACGAGATGGAAATGGATGGAATGGATGAAAATGGGCGAGATGCCCCTGTCGGAGGTGTTGATGATGAGAGTTGGGGAGAGGAAGAAAGGAAGATTGGAAGTGGTGGAAGAAGGGAAGAGGAAAAGGAAAAGGATTGTTGGTGGTGGTGGTTGATAGTAGGTGAAGTAGAGTAGTCCGCAGTGGAAGGGGCAGAAAAAGTGGTTTTTCTCGCGCGGTTGGAGAGTTGGAGAGTTGGCGAGTTGATGGGGAAAGGAAAAGAAGATCCGGTCTGGGGGAGTTGGAAAGGTTGCTTAAGTATTTGGGCGACCCCCAGAAGGCAGAAGAATCCCCAAGGCAAGAATCGAGCTCTCCAAGGCTACCTTTCGAGAACAATAGCAAACATGGAAAGTGATGCCTTTTGGATGGTCTACCTATTCGTGTTCACAGGCTACTTGGTCGAGGTTTGTAGGTCCTGGAAGTAGTTGAGCTAGCTGCCTTCCTGGGCGTCCGCCTCTGACCGAAAAAAAAAATAAACGGCTCGACCCACTTTCGAAAACCGACGAACGCGGCGATTTTTAGACTACACTGCCAGTTTGTAAGGCTACCTCGGGGATATTATTCTGGAAAAGAATACTCTGGATTAAGCTTGGAATATTGCTGTCTACTGTTTATTTCATCATATTGTTGGCTGGAAATTGACCTCGTTGCTCGCATAGAAACCCGCGGCTATCCCTTTCCTGGTAATCGCAATTTAGAATACGGAGCACATGGAGATGGAGATAGATTGCATGAAACGGTTCTTTATGTGAATATTCTAATCAGAAAGAGAGTCATTCTCGGCCTTGGTAAGTTGATTACTATAAAAAGGAAGGCCATGGTACCAAGGCCGATGTGGTGTTGGTCTCTAGTCTACTACATACGACTCCATGATTATGATGAATAGCATCAGTCCATATCAATTACATTACTCCTATACAAAAACACATCCCCAAAAAAGAAACAATAGAACATTATCCAAACCCATTTGTACATCAATCATCAGTCCCATATCCATCTGCATCATATCCCGAGATAATCCCATATCCCAATCTTCAACAAGAAAAGAAAGCAAAAAAAATCAAGCTGAAACGAGACTACAAATCCCAATCCCAATCCCATCCTATCCAATCCCACATCCAATCTTAATCGTCACCTCTCCTCCTCCACCAACTCATTCAAATCCCCCCTCTTCTCATACTGCGTCACACTCCTCCGCACATACCCAGCCCTCCCCATTCCCATCCACATCCCCGCCCCAGGCGAATCCTCCTTCCTCAGCGACCTCAACTCCCGCGCAGACCTCATCCTTGTCAGCGTCTTTTGCGTAATCGTCTGGCCAGCAGACGGGGGAGGCCTTCACCGTGCTACCAGGTAGTGGTGTCGGGCTGGGACAGGGACTCGTTGAGCGGAAGAGCGGGTGGATGTTTTGTTCGCGGGTTGAGTTGGGGGGGGAATGTGGGGGAGGAGGGGAGGGATAGTGATGATGAAGGGAGCCCACGGAAATGGGGATTGGCATAGGCATTGGGATGGGGTTTGGTGTTAGGGGCGTAGAAGGCGTATGTCTCGGGGAGAGTTAGTGTTGAACCTGATGGGGAGTCGAGGGCCAGACTTGAGGCTGTGGGGGAGGTTGAAGTTGAGGGTTGGACGAGACTGTCTAGTGAGAGGTGGATGTTGTTTTCGCGGCGGAGACTGGGCATGCTTTTGAAGCTGGGGTTGCGGAGGGGAAGGCGATGGGTGTTGTGGTCTGCGAAGGGGTCAGACGATTGTGGTTGTTGTTGCGTGTGCATGGGTAGATGCTCTGTTGTTGGCGAGGGTGATGGCGAAGACAGTGTTGATGAACTCGTATCAAAAGAGTCATGCTTTGTACGCGTGCTCTCGACGCAGATCGTACCACCCGAGAAACGATTCGAGCGCCGCGGAAACTTGCGCAGCGAGGAGCGTCTGGTGTCGAATTGTTTCAATTCTGGGTATGGATCGCAGAGTGTCCGAGCTGGGGAGCGGACTGGCTCTGGGCTTTCGGAGAGCGATTTGAGTTCCTGGGTATAGGAGCGTGGCCAATCTTGGCCTTGTTTGCGTTGGGCCAGAGTTACCAGGAGGAAGCCGTAGTAGAGGCCTTGTGTAAGGATGGAGAGAGCCCAGAAGATGGAGCGGGCGATGAAGATGTTTCCTTGGTGGAGTGGGTTATATAGATCGTTTGAGGCTATTGTTCCGGCAATAGACACGGCGCTAATGAGGAGGTATACTCCGGTGAAGTAGAAGATGACGGTTTTCAATGGTGACCAGCGGATATCACTGCGGACGTCTTTGTGGATGAGCAGGCTGAGAGCCAGCAGGGTGATGCATGTCAGAATGCTGATGAGGACAGGAGCTAGTCCGGTAGTTGTGGTGTGCGAGGGTAATGATTGCAGTGCGGCATAGGCGAGGCCGTTGAGAATGGTGGTGATAATGGCAGATAGTACTGCAGCTCCAGCGAGGGAGTATACGAGCATTGCAGAAGACATGATGAAGGAATGAATAGAGTAAAACCGAAAGACGAAGATAAAGAACGTAGTAGCGTGTGCTAAACCAGAACCAGAGTGATAATCAGACACAAAGTATCATGAACGACTGCCGAGTCTTGCACTCAGTAACCTGATTCCGGCCCGCACGACGGCCTTGAAAGAATGCGTCCACGTTGGGTGGTTAAAACTGTCAGAAAGACCAGATATCCAGAGTACCCGACGATGATCAAGAGATATTTCACCCCCTGCAGGACGAGGGCAATGGCTCATATTTATGATATTGATGACTGCAGTTCGCGTGGATGCGGGACGGGGCGAAAGTGTAGCGAAAAGCGTGGCGTCGAAGTATATCGAGCATATTCCGATGCACACTTCTGCAAGTTGAGTCCAACCTGTCATTTTTCGGCAGACTAGAACCATGATCCATCTGACCCATCCACCCGGGATGGTGGTTAGAGTCTGCGGGGGTAAAAGTTGTGGTGGGATACAGTAGTAACAGGCTAACAGTAGATTAGCAGTCCTGTCAAGCCAATGCGACACTCTAATTAGTTTCTAGTACCAAGTTGATATATCCAAATGGCTGTGTACATCAATCTAGAACTGGACTATCATTACCACAATCTTAAAAAATCCTCCGAGTCTACTCACTACCCCAGGATTCCCACTTGACAGGGCTGGACCAGCTAAGAGGAGGAAATTATCTTTCCTATAGTCTCGTCCATCATCGCGCTAGCCTCTGCACTATCTATATGATCCATCCAGCATGACCCGAATCAAGCGAGACGGTCTACTGGGTTCATCAAAGCGGATCGCCCCTCCCGATCTCCGATGCGGCTGAATGTGAGCTGTCACTCGGCACTGACGGCAATCTTTCGACTTCCCCCTTAAAAGAGACTAGGAGACGGTTTAGCGTGGGATTTTGTTGGTCGGTGTCAATTCTTGGGGTTATGGATCTATTGAGACTGGAAGTATGTATATAGAATTCCGATCCGAGGGACTGGTCCCGATAGGCTCGATGGGTCTTGGATACTGACCAGGTCCCTGGGAATGTAGACAATGGGCTGGACCGCTGGATCCCGTCGATCGCGATCGAGGCTAGAGGAGTGGGAGGTCGAGGATATGTACTTGCATGATCCTGGAGAAGTGATCAGACATTGTCTATTGTCCTGCATCATTTGTCAATTTGCACTTTTGTCCAGGGCTTTTGTGGGTTGATTCCTCATAAGCGAGAGGCCTTTGACATGGATGGTGGAGAAGACCTGTCTGTGCTCAATGCAACCGAGCAAAGCTTGAGATTTGGAATATCAGTCTGGGCATCACTTGAGAAACTGCATTGCATGCTCAGCCACGGGCCCCTTGATTGATTTTGAGCTGCGAATTGTAGCTTCGTGCCTAGCCCGAGGTTCATCATGAGAACGGGATGTCCGTCACGAGTAAGACACACAACAACGAGATCAGTCAATGCACATTCAACTTGACAGGCCTGACAGATCATGGCAAAAACTCAGCAAGTCTTTCATAATGATCATCAAGCTTCTACACTACAGTACTATCATCACCATTGTATACATCAATCCAAACTATGCAAACTCCCCGTAACTAAAACAAGTGGGGCGGTGAAGCCAGTCCCGCCTCAGGCACCGCCTCAGGCATTAGCCAACATCGTCACTTCTTTGCGCCCCTCTCAACTTCTTTCGACCTTCGACCCTGGACCATCGGCTTTGCCATCCTTTTCCACCATCCATCCCCCTTCGACAGACCATTTCTGAAATTGGTCCTGCCTCTACCTCCCCTCCTATCCTAGTTTCTGCCCTCCACATCTCCCAGTGGACGCCAAAATGAAGCTTACCTTCAAGGTCCGTTCCCCTCTAGCCCTTTCGCCATCGAGCCATCCTACCCGTTGACAGATGTGCTGACGACTTTTTACCGGTTGTATAGGATCTCAAGCAGGAGAAGTTCGTGATCGAGGTCGAACCCTCCGAAACTGTACGTTCAACTTTTCTCCTACTGCTCTGTTGCGATGGGCTTGCTCGACGCCACTCGGTGCGGGGCTGACCTTGTCTTCTTTTTTTTTCGCCTTGTTATAGGTCCGACAGGTCAAGGAGAAGATCTCTCAAGAAAAACCTGATTATGGCGCGGAACGGATGAAGGTCATCTACTCTGGTATGTGATTTTGGATGTGGAAAGGGTCGATGGGCTGCGGAGGCTAGCAGAGATGCTACTCTTTTGCCTTGCAGACTCTATCTAGCCATGGAATAGCTCTATTGCTTACCGGACATGTCTGCTAACCAACATTCCCCCTGTATAGGCAAGATCCTCCAAGATGACAAGACCGTCGAGTCCTACAACATTCAAGAGAAGGATTTCCTAGTCTGCTTGCCCGCCAAGGTACGAAAAGAAATACTGCTTCCTCCGCTTGGATCTCGGGGTGGACTACATCCTCTATGCCCATCCATCTTCGTACTAACTTTTCTCAAAGCAACCCAAGGCTGCCCCCTCCTCCGCTGCTTCTTCGGTTCCCTCAACCCCCGCCGCCAGAGCCCCCGTTGCAACGCCCGCTGCTCCCGCTCCTGCTGCTCCCGCACCCGCCACTCGTTCCACCCCCGCTGTACCAGCCACCCCATCCCCCGCTGGCGGTGCCACCACACAAGCCAATGAGCCCGCGGCCTTTGGTGATCCTTCTGCCCTGGCCATGGGCGGTGCCGCCGAGGGTGCCATGCAGCAGATGGAAGCCATGGGATTCGAAAGACCTATGGTGGAGCGCGCCATGCGCGCTGCTTTCTTCAACCCGGACCGTGCTATTGAGTACTTGTTGAACGTGAGCAATTTTTCTGGACCCCCTCTCCAATCCCGCCCCTTCTGACAATTTATCTCGCTCCAGGGTATCCCCGAGAGCGCCCAGCGTGAGCAGCAACAGCAACAGCAACAACAGCAGGAGCAGGAGCAGACCGAAACTCATGCCGAGGCTCCTGCTGTCGGCGAAGCTCTTGGTGGCGATGAACCTTTCAACATGTTCGAGGCTGCTGCCCAGGCTGGTGAGGGTGGTGGTCGTGGTGCTCGGTCCGGAGGTGCTGGTGGCGCGGCCGGTGGTGACGCAAACTTGGATTTCCTTCGCAGCAACCCCCACTTCCAGCAGCTCCGCCAGCTGGTACAACAGCAACCTCAGATGCTCGAGCCCATTCTGCAGCAGGTTGCCGCTGGTAACCCCCAGATTGCTCAGATTATCGGACAAAACTCTGAACAGTTCCTTCAGCTGCTTGCTGAGGACCTTGGTGAAGATGACGAGGCTCTGCCTCCGGGTACTCAGGCGATTTCGGTTACGGAGGAGGAGCGTGATGCGATTGAGCGTGTATGTATTGGGATGGACCCGGTTTCTCTAGGAATATTTTGACTGACTTTCTTCTACAGCTGTGCCGTCTGGGTTTCCCCCGGGATTCCGTCATCCAGGCCTACTTCGCCTGTGATAAGAACGAGGAGCTGGCCGCCAACTTCCTGTTCGATCAGCCGGATGAGGATGAGGAGTAAACGGCGACCGATGTCTTCTCAGTATTCCTCCCTCTCTCTCTCTTCTTTTCTTACGTTCTGATGAATACCAATCATGCTGCTCTTTGATCTCCCACATTTGGCAGGAATGTCCCACACAACTCTCCATTTATCTTTTCCCTTTCTCACCTTCCCCTTCTTGTATCCTTCCCGGTGTCTGTGTCTGTAGCTGAGACATTTACAGCACGCACCCCGAGATGAAACATCCTGCTTGCTGAGTCTGCGAAATTCTGGATTCTCTATCCTGGCCGGTTTCACTGTGTGGGCTCTCTTGCTTCTCCGCCTTTTTCTCTCTTCATTTCTTTATCTTTCCCCCCCCCCCGAAATGACTTGTCATGTATCTACTTAATGGGCAAAATGGGACGTTTTCGCTGAATTTGAGAGGATCTTGCGTAGATTGGATTTCGTATTGTAGAAGGTGGATACCTCGTTATCTTCGTGGAACTATAGGGAGAGAACTGGAGAGATAGAACTGGGGAATAGGCAGTAGGAAGGTAGGAATGTGGTTGGTGTTGGTATGCTGGTATGTACTCCAATATCCAGTCAACCCGCCACCCGCCATCCACATGCGGTAGTCATGCGAACCGACTCGAATCCGGACGGATGACACAGCATCCTGGTCTCGGGACGTGAAGTAGGTTTAGTGGCCATCCACGAACAGAACACTTGGAAATGAGTTTATTATTGCATTATTATTGCTATTTAGAGGTAGAGTTTGAATCATAACCAGTGTATAAATGTGGATCTACGATGGCTTGTTTTGTTCTGGTTTAGCTGTAGCTTGTAGGCGAGGGTGCTACCTAAGCTAATCCAGTAAAACATAAATAAGTTGCAATAATATCCATGAAGTGCAAAAACTATGTCAGGATTTGATTCTGGGCTCAAGAAGTTTGATGAACGTCTCCTCGCTCTTCAACAGACATGCATGCCACAGATAGTTTTGGCCTTTTTGGCATCTCTGGTCAAATCCAACTGGTATCCAGGATAGGAAGAGGATGGCGGTTGATTCGAATCACCCATATGGATATCCTCTCGGAATATCCATGAAGATAACCAGTATCATCCTACTCAAAGTCCATGTCCATGTCTATCTTCAGACAGTCATGGGTCTTGGAGTCTGCTCGCCATCTCATAGAGTATAGTCTGCCCCCGATAAGAAATGAGAATCATCCTACCCGAGCCTTAGAATTTTCGTGAGCATCTCCGCGAGCATCTCCCAAAAGATGAGAGCCTTCACCAAAGCGAGACCACGGTGACTCGCGCGCAGGGTTTGGCGCAGACCCGAACTTCGACGGCCCTCTGATTCGATTTCTTACCTTGGGGCGCCGAGTTTGGTCTGGCCGCACCGGGGTCATCGTCCAGTCGTGTCGTGTTAATACCCATGATTTACTTTGCCTTTTCTTTGGGCGTTTGACGTATTCCCATACAGCGGCGGTGGTTTTGCGAGCATTGCGCGAACTATCGTCGGCTTCGTTGCCGATTGTCTGTTCCTGAGAGTACGTTGCCTTTTTCAGTCGGTCCTATGACTGTTAGCCAAGTACTGCTATCAGTAATTGATATTCTTGTGGTTATGAGAATGGTGATTTACCATTCCTGATCTGGGGACGAACTTGATGGGGAGGCCGAGGACAGGCAGAGAATGTTTTTGCTCGAAGCGGTCTTGATTGAAAGCGTGCATGTACGCCGCGAGTGAGGGCGTCGTTTTCATTGTGAGCGTAAGGTTTTGCCAAAGTCTCGTAGTAGAAGACTCTGCTAACCAGATTGGAATCCTCTTTCCGTGAGGGGGAGGAAAGAAGGTAGAAATGCTCTAGGTGTAATCACCAGCTCAAGACTCTGATTATACGGTCTGCGATATTTCCCAGCGTATCCGGCAGCCGTCATCTTCCGTTCGGTGCTTGGTGAGGGAAGGTGTAAGTGGACACTTTGGAAAGGGAATCTGCCTATGTAACCCCCCAATCCAAGACCATGCTTATTCGGACTTCGATTCTCCCATGTAATAGGCCTTGCAATCTGCCCATCGAAGCTTGATGATGGAAGTGTGTGCCGCGCATTCCCAAACAGGAAACGGGCTGGTTGAGCCCCCGTGGCAGACCCATACTCTGTTTGTACAATCAACGATATTCTCCCGTATATTGAGGTCCGGTGATCGTGCTATTCGTTCAGATGCTCGTTGGTTCAATCCACAATATTCTCCGTCTACCGATGTGGGGTCATCGGACTCTTCGCACTTGATGCTTGTAGATGTGGGAACGCCTCTTGTAGGTCTTAAACCCCAACAAAGAAGATTCATAAGGATGTACTGCGCTCTTGCCGCGCCGGGCCAGCTCTTGGCTGAGCGGGCGTGGATGGCGAAGTTGCACTCGGCCGCGAATTCGCGCACGAGTGGTAGGTACGAGCTCTTTATCGGTGACTCTGTCTTCTGTAGAATAGCCGCGGTCTCGGGACACGTTCGCTTTGCAGTATGCGTTGATTGCCGCCGCAAGTTCCGCAATCTCTTCTACCGTAACCAGCAAGATTCCGGCGACGGAGGTCATGGTTTTGCGTAGCGACGAGGGTGTCGTGTGGTTCCTAATCACCAGCTTTGCGATTCGTCTTGTGGATGCCCGTCTTCGCAACCAAATGAAGTAGGCTTGTCGCCCGAACTCAGCGTTGATTTTATTTTTTGACGGTTCCCGTCGGGGAATGAACAGAGCTATAAGAAACAAAAGAAATTAGCTGGTGCTATGGAATGGTGGAAGGTAGTAGGGACTGAATGGTTTGAGGGTGGTAGGAGGGACTCTTCCTCGATATTATCCCGAGCAAGATTCCCGGTTGCTGGCTGGTTCAGTCGCCAGTTAGGACAGACATAATCAGCAAAGAACAAGGTCACAGCTCGGGCATGCCACTCTGTCAAATCATCGTCACAGATCCACCAAGGATTAAGCAACCTTTGCCCGGACTGCCCGAGGGAATGGCCACTCCACCAGGTTGTCGTCATGGCCTGGTTGCTCTTCAAGGAACCAGATGTTCTGGTGCGGGGTCGCCTGTAACTAAGGCATGAAAGCAACCGCTCATTACTTGGAAGCGATTGATAACATTCGTGGCTCACTCGTTGCATATCCCGTCCCTGATATCAAAATGCAAAAGATCTCGGTCGTTGGTGAGTGTTCTCTGTTGAGGTTTTCTTCCGGTTCCCATGGTAGAGTACTCTGGCTTGATGAATATGTCCCACGGTATACTCCTGCTGCCACACTACTCAAGCGATCTCACTCTAGTACGTGATTAGGAGGGGTCGCACGAAGGACGACGACAATATTCGCAGACTGCGGTGCGTCTACCACTCCGGACGGAACTGATCCAACTCGCTGAGAGAGTCTCCCGAAATAAACATCCCCTCCGAGCGAACCAGGCCCGTAGCAGAGGGCGAAAAGCACACCGAGGCAAGGGAGGGCGCGCGTGTACCAGTCCGATGGGATTTCGGCAGTCTCGATGCGTTCCTGTTCCATACGACTGTGTTAACACCAACAACGGGAAAAAAGGCTGAAACCATCGAAGGGATCTCAAAGTTTCTATTTTATGGGGGTATCTTCCTGAAGATTTATGGTTCAGCAGGCCGTGAGTGAAGCGCGGAGGATGGAAATATGCTTTTCTCATTGAAAAAGCCCGCGAGAGGTTTTCTGGTGGAAAGGTGAAGAAGGAAATTTTCGACAGGTGTGATTGTTGCTGATTCTCCTTGATATCTGAGGCGTGCTCCTGGGTATGTCGGTGGAAGGATGTATAAGATGTGTGCTGTATTCATTGGACTGTCGTGTCCTTGATTGTCGATGTTGATGTAGGTGGTGACTGGTGAATTTAGGAGGGGGAGGCGGGACCAATATAGCTCTTGTAACCAAGGATTAGTGTAGTGTGTTCCCTGTCATCGATGTTGACCACTACGCGGTCGGGAGAAGATCCTGAGCCTTTTTGTACAGTCCAGAGCCATTGTACGTACAATCCATGGATAGTCATTGCACATGCAGCGACAACGAGAAACTCTGTTCGGCTACAGAGCTTTCGGTTATACTCGAACTCGCAAGCCCACCAAAAGGAAGGAACAAGAACAACTGCATGCCCATTTTCCGCTGTGTAAATAACCCCAGAGGTAAATAGTTGTCGAATTCGATGAACAGGGCAAGGGGGCGGGCAGGTGATGCATGGCGCGGAACATCCAAAGCTAGAAGAAGCCTCTTCGGGTGCCGAAGGGACCGTTCACCAGGCCTGTCTCGGTCCAGACGTTCTCGTCGAGTATCACCCGGTAGTCGAGACGGAGAGGTAGTTCATTGGCAAGATTGCTTCCGTCGGTTTGGAGGATGATGGTAGCGAAGTGGCAGGTTGATGGAGGTATGATTGGTATATAGATGGATGGATGTGGATGTAATGGAGGAAGAAGAAGTAGATTGAAAAGTAAACAAGAAAGGGAGAGGCATTTATGATAGAAAAGCGACACGCTGAGAGCGCGGGAAAATACGTATAATTTGCAGGATCTTTCCTTCTTGTGTCTTTGTTGTCTGTATGCCTTTCAAAAAGGGAAAAGCACGTCAACAATATCCTTATGAAACAAACAACGCTGTGTAGGTATCGTGGTGTCAATGCAAGATTATCTGTTTACATCTATATACAGCACTCCCAATATCAAGCCACACCCTCACCATAGGTTGAACCCCATCAGTTGAATCCCAGGCAAAGGTTGAACACCAAACTCGCCCTCACATTGCTCACAATCAACGAATACCTAAACACACTCCGTATAACCACCAAGACCCTGGACTTGACAGCTTTAAACACAAATGTTACATTCTAACCTTCTAACTCTGTTGATTATATTGATAAAAGAAACATCGTAAAAAGCATATAAGTCGAGTCTAAGTAAGGAGTAGATCTAGATGTGTCCAGCAGGCATTGTATATTGTGCAGAATATATATCATCTATGCAATATCATGTATTCATTCCCATTGCAAGAGAACGGTAAGTGGATCTTGTAAACATTAATCGCCCCACTCCCCCACCTTTTAGGGTGATCAGCTATGTCAGAACATACACATATTGCCTGTGGTGACTAGAGGACGCGCCACTGATTACTGGGGTTGAAATGTAATTAATGACGAACCTATGTAGTATGAGTGTTCGGAATTAGTTCGTTAAAAACGACAGCATAAGTCCAGCATGCTCCAAGTATAGTAAACCAGAGCGGTATATCTCGCAAACCAAAAAAGACAGAAGATAAAAGAGGAATGAAAGAGAAAAGGCATCACCCAAAAGGGTTCTCAAGTACTTTGCTCTGACCAAAGAATCCGCGGGCATGCCTGCTAATTTTTTTATACTATAGTCATATCTCCCAATAACCCGACCTTTACCCCCGACCCAACCCAATCCAGTCCAGTCCAGTCCAGTCCAGTCTAGTCTAGTCCCGTTGAACCCAACCATGACCCGACCCGACCAACCACCCAATGTAATTAACAAAGAACGTAAAAAGAGAAGAGAAGAAAGGAAAAGGGGGGTATTCGAACAAAAAACGCCCTTATTTGCAAGCCCGTCGTACAGACCAAACCCCCAACCCGCGCCGTCCAATCACCCTTGCCAACGTGGGAACAATCCCATCATCACCAAAGTCCAAATCATCCAGATTCAAATGCTTGCGGTAGGTCCACAAACGATACAGCTGGAGATCTGGCGTGCGTGGTGTCCCCATTGCAGCGTACTCGTCCAAGAAAGTCGCTGACGTCGGTGCGACGAGGTAGACCGGTGAGACTGTGCCGCATTTTGGAACGGATTGGTCTAACCGCTGGATGAGGTCTACGCCTGGGATACCCATGAGATCGAGAGTGGAGATCGTGGGTGTAGAGCTGTTATCTGCGCCGAGGAGCCATTGCGGCGGGGAATATGTTTTCCACCAGAAGACTGAGGTGTCGGGGTTTGTTTTCACGCCTTGGGCGGCGGTGTTTGTTGAGACGATGGTTCGCATGGCGAGTTGGGCGGGTACGATACCGCCTTGGTGGTAGACGCCCATGAGGAAGCCCATGATGCCGTTGAAGATGATCCATGTCGCGAGGAAGATGCGGGAGCGGTGCACGCGGATGCAGCTGAGGAGGAGGGGGACACAGGGTATTAGGAAGCGTGGTTCTTGGTGAGGGAATATGGAGAGGAGGAGGGTTGCGGAGAGGGCGGAGACGGCGCGGGCGTTGCGTAGCCAGGTGGGTATTTGGAGGGTGCGGAAGACGGAGACGATCATGACGATGTAAACTGGGCCGAGGAGTTGGAGGAGGTTGGCTGTGAAGTGTTGGTGGTGTGGGTGGAGGCCGTGGGTGGCTAGGTTGGTGGTGTCGCTGTTGTAGAGGAGGTTGTTTAATGGGGTGATGATGGGGTTGCGGATGGCGGAGAGGAGAGTGGAGGAGGGTCGATAGAAGAGGGTGTCTGTATAGATTGCTATTGAGGCGAAGAAAGCGCCGAAGCCGAGGATTGCTACTAGGGAGCTTGGTCTTGCGCGTGGGTTAGTATATGGTTGGGCTGTATACTGCGGGGATGGGCAGCATTGGCGGAGGTGTAGATCGAGCATACTCACTTGCGATGGAAGTATGGCAACAATTGTAGACCTGGGATGAGGAGGAATGCAGGGAAGGTAATACGGTTGAAGACACCGGCCACTGCGATGAACGATAGGACAGCGCAGGAGAAGAAGGACGAGCGTTGCTGCCGACACCAGTTAGTTTAAAGGGCCACCAGGATCAATACCACCACCACTAGCTATTGTTCATCTTCCCCACAGGCACAGACGGAACGAACCTTGTTCTCGAGGATGCGCCGAATCAAAACCAGTCCCCAGGCTACCAGTAGTGTCTCCAGAGAGTTGGAAAAGGTGTGCGTCTGATATGTCCAGGTGACATACGACGAGGCCACCAGGACAACCGTCGCACGGCGGTGGCGCGGGGATGGCACCAGCTCATAGATCGCCCAGTCTTCCAGCACAAAGCTCAGCAGGAACATTCCTCCACGTAGCGCATAGTATACCAGTTCAGGTGGTGGGTTGCCCGTCTCGATCTCCGTGTAGAACCATTTCAACAGGCTCATGGGGACCTCGTAGGTGGGCCATAGTGGGAAGACGCTGCGGATGGGGTGGTCGACCGTGAATTCCCAGGGGAGTTTGGAAGGATAGCCAAAGATGCGGCCTATAAGAGATCATCAAGGTTAGTTATCTTGGAAGATAGTAGGATGACCCTCGATATGGACACGATCATAGTCTGTTGTGTTTTGAGTAGGGAGATCGCGGAAGCGGGCGCATCGCAAGATCCGCGACAGCCGGTCGCAAAATAATTTCCAGCAGCGCGCATGGAATTTCCAGTGTCTCGAGGGGGTATTGGCGGTAGAAAATAGGGAAAGATCATCTCTGGACAGTTGACATACCAGCATAGACCTCGGGGCCTTGGAAGTTCTCATCGGGATGTAGATAGCTTGGCGAGAGCGCAAAGTAAACACGGATGAGTAGTAAGAGTAGATAGGTTCGTCTCCACATGATTCAGGGGCGGGACATGCTGCCAAGGTAGCAGCGGGAGAAACAAAGGATGAAGATGTCAAAGAGAATGGGGAAGGG
Organism: Penicillium subrubescens; assembly: GCF_028828155.1. Taxonomy (NCBI): domain Eukaryota; kingdom Fungi; phylum Ascomycota; class Eurotiomycetes; order Eurotiales; family Aspergillaceae; genus Penicillium; species Penicillium subrubescens. Next base: position 846,543 of record NW_026643151.1, on the reverse strand, counting down.
AGAACGTGACAGAAAATAAAAGATTAGGCTCTTGAAGGGGGGAATCAAAAAAGAAAGGGAAGAAAAAAAAGTAAGAAGCGACGCGTTGGGAGTTGACGATGATATCACTGGCTCACTGGCGCGATCAAGCGGCAGAATAAAAAGACTAGGGACTAGGGGTTCACTAACTCCGAGTGATGGACCCAGTTAACCTAGATAGTTTGACTTTTTGAAAAGAGACTAGTTAGGAGATAGTCAAGTTTGAAATTGTGACCTGGGTTTAACTACTAAGATTCGAATGTACTATGCATTTCCAATCCTAGTAAAGTACCTTCTGTAAAGATCCGTCAGTTGTGATAGTTCAGAAATGCACTAGTCAGTGATTCTAAACCACTGGCAATGCATCTTGATTAGGCATAGACTTGTTTTCAGGTCTCGGAGGAGAATTTGCTACCAAAAATTAATGATAGTTACTATTACTGCTACCAGTACAATTATGACTATGACTAGGACTGTTTTGTAGAGTCGAGTAAGTATACCACAATTCCTAGATTCCTAGAATAGCCATAATGAACATACATTGTATGTTTCTCCTACACGTTTCAAAGCTAAATAAAGATTTCTATCCTTTTATTCCTTTCTTCCTCCTCCCTACTCTTACCTATTCGTCAAATAACTCGCATTTATTCCTCAATTCTTTACTTTGTCCAGGCACCCATCACCATCGGACTGTGCCACTGTGTGGGGGCTGAAAGGCAGCAGAGCCGCCGGAGTGACTAAACGCCAGACCTCCTCTTTCCTCTTTAAACCTCCCCGACTGCCACTCCCCACCTTCTTCTTCTCAACTCCCACTCTCTCCGCAATTTCAACTTACCACCTTCACATATCCTCCGGAAAGTGAGTTCACACCATCCTCTCCTTTTTTTTTTTTTTCCACCCGTCAACGCAATCCCGCGCGTCTACTCTGCTCTCTTGCCACCTCCAACTCAGAAGCTAACGTTCCGTCACCTGCTCTCCAGATCCAAACCTCTTTAGATTCCGTCGCGCATTACCATCCTTCAAAATGTCTTCCCAGATTACCCTTACCAGCAGCGATGGTATCGACATCTCCGTTGGTATGTTGAGTCAAGGGCGCGCAGACCCTTGCCCCCCGCGCTGGGCCAAACCCCGCAGTCGCTAACGATGGAAAATTAGACCGCGTCGTTGCCGAGCGCTCGGTCCTGATCAAGAACATGCTGGAGGACCTTGGTGACTCTGGCGAGGCCATCCCCATTCCCAATGTCAGTACCATTCCCACTCCGACCACAAAACTCCCCATACATTTGTCGAGCTGACGGCTGACCACTCCACTACAGGTCAACGAGGCCGTCCTCAAGAAGGTCATCGAGTGGTGCGAGCACCACAAGAACGATCCTCAAAGCGCCTCCGATGATGATGATAACCGCCGCAAGACCACCGACATTGAAGAGTGGGATCAGAAGTTCATGCAGGTGGACCAAGAGATGCTCTTTGAAATCATCCTGGTAAGTTCGACACGATGTGACCTTGAAGGAACCATACTCCGGGGACCGTGACAACGATGAATTCTGAGCTCCCGCTAATCCCATTCCACAGGCTGCAAACTACCTCGATATCAAGGCTCTCCTCGACGTTGGCTGCAAGACCGTCGCCAACATGATCAAGGGCAAGTCCCCTGAGGAGATCCGGAAGACGTTCAACATCCAGAACGACTTCACCCCCGAGGAGGAGGATCAGATCCGCCGCGAGAATGAGTGGGCCGAGGAGTAAGTCAAATCAAGTGTCCTACAAAGGCGTTGCGGCTGCTTTGCTTTGTTCGAGTCCTCTGCTAACTAACTCTCCCTCAGTCGCTAAATACATCCCCCCTTCCGCATTCATGATTTGATTTGCTTTACGGGTCCGACTTTTTTGCAAACCCTGCCCGCATCCCCTTCTTGGAAAATCTTATGATACACACATCCGGCCCTGCCGGATCGCATTCGCGTCCGGCTTGACGATGAAGGATTCCCCCCAAGGCCTTGGCATGAAAGAGCCTGCTACTAGACTAGACAGAGGACCTTGGTTGCTATTGGGGGATTCTTCTCGTCCTCTTTTCCCCTTCCAGTTTGCTTCGAGGTGGCGTTTTTGAAATAGCAGCTCCTCCCCAGCTTGCTTTGTCTTCTGTTGTTTCGTTTTGTTCCTGCGAGTAGTTTTTGCTCTCGCTCTGGATGTTTTTGAAATTTGGGATGGCTTAGGCTGAATGAAATTCTTTTCCCCCTGGATTTTTGGAAGTGAATAACCGCTTTAGGTCGGAGGACACGGTACAGGATGTAACCCTGACTCCGAGTGCTTATTAGCCCTCGGTCCTTAGGGGTAAAGCTAGAGAAAGTTCTCTAAGAGAGAGTCTCCTGTAATCGACCGGTTTGGTCCGATGACACGTCTATGGTTATGTCGGTCAACGATCGCAAGCAACGGGACCTAAAGAAGCGGTTTAACTCTCTTGATATCGATTGGATAGCAGTTGAGAAATAATTACTTGCGTGGGGTAAACTTTATACTCGGGGCAAGGAGTTAAGACTCGTGGTTGTTTTCTACTATATAGAGAAAGTAAGTCGTCTGTCACTAGGAACATGTTTAATGAGCGAGACGTATAACTTAATGTTATACAGGTAGAAATCGCGTAGATTAGCGTTTTGTTCCTTTACTCTCTGTCGAGCTACCTTTTTCGGCCATCCGACCGAAGCAAGAGCCCTCTTAAGACTCGAGCTTGTCACCCAAACACGAAACTCATCCCAGAGGGAAAGCATCATCTCATCCACATATAACCTAGGCTTCTCGAGAAGATAGTCACATAAAGTCTAGATTATTAGAGGCGTGGTGCTTCGCCGGCCGACACGAGTCAAGGGAGCTCTGACATTTCCGAAAGGGCGAAGACTATTACGAATATTGATGATTGAGCGCTCGCTACACTCAGCAGCTTCGGCCATCTGTGATATAGCCAGAGATCCGCTATGTACAGTAGTTTTCGATTTCAGTTTGGACGCTCACTCTTTAGACTTGTTAGACTTGTTAGACTTGATTCGCGTAATTTTCTATGACACCAAGATAATAGGATACATTATCAAGAATCCCAGTATCAACAGGCTAGCTACTTAGAAGCTGTCGTTAGTGTTTTTAGAGAGCGAGCATCTTCTTATAGCCATACCGGAGACGTCTATTCTTACACCGAAGGCTGAGGCAGCTAAATACTTGCTGTGATTTAGATCCAAATATTGATTTCTTGTCAAATAGACCGCCAATTCATACCTAAAGCGAGCATGACGATCAGTACGGAGTACTCCGTAGTCAAATTTCACCTCGTTATGTGACTTAGCTCCCTGTCGGTTACATACCGTGAAGAATTTTGACCGCAATGTTCGATCAGTGGAGTCTCATCTCAGCTTCAAGAAACCCCGAGATCTGCCGAGAGCTAATTCGAATACGGGAACTGATATGATCAAAATTTACAGTAGAAGTCTGAATTCTACCTTATTCTCCGTCCTCCGCTTCGGATAAAAGTGTTACGATACATGCCTGGGTCACATGATCATACACATTCGCTCAACCTAACAAACAAAGCAATAGCCGGCAAATTATATTAGGCCAGCTCGACTCTCGAGTCTACATTCAAGAGCCGAAACACTGTAAATAGATTGTGAGATTTAATAGCGGTGGGTAGTGTGCAATTTGTTTTCTCAAGTGCTTGACTAGAGAATACTAAGACAAAGGAGAGAGGCCTTTTTTTGTTCCTTTTGGCCGTTGTTTCGTTTACGAACTTCGAGAATTATGGTGCTGACATAATCGATAATGGAACGCCCATGACTGGACCTGGACAATACCACAAGACCAGGTTCCTTCGAGTGAAAACAAAATTTTACAAGATACTCGTCAGGTAATTAGATGTAGTCTCTGGAATGGGTAATGATCAAAACTGTAGGGTTATTTGATCTGACTTGGGATGTAGGAGGTTTCGCGGCGATATATGTTCCGACGGACACAGCAATGTATAATTCAACAGAGTTAGGAATTTCAAGCACTTGCCAAAGGGACAACAGTCAACCTTAATCAAGCATCGTCTCAGAAACTTAGATATTTATTACTAGAACCTTACTACTCCGTACTCGTTAGAGTTATGCAAAAAGCAGCAAGTCAAGAAGTCACGTGATGATGCGATATAGATCCCTTGAAAAAACCACCCAGTGGCTCCGAGGCTCAGTTTGGCTTATGCATGGAGCAATATGAAGATGAATGTCTCTCGGGAACAAGAACTGCTCTTCTGTACGAGATTACAAGTGAGGCTGGTTCTAATGCTTAGATACCTGGAGTTGGTGGGATTCGACAGGATGTGCAGGTGAATCCGGGTATCACGGCCAAGTCCTTGAGTGAACATTTTGATCAATTGCTATATTATCCACTTCGATCTCTCGACTCGCGGGTACGGGACCTTTTGACCGCGGTTATTGTTGTTGATGCCTGGATGAATGTGAGGATGAGCAGGATGTGAAGAGAATACTATGCTTATTATCGTTGCTGGAAGATAACAACGCAAGGAACGTACGGATCTTCTTGAGGAGTAGGCCTACATTATCGATTCATCAAGTCTTTATAGAGATATCAAACCTGATTTTCGAGACTTTGTCCTTCATGAGATGATATCCAACGAAGCGAAGCGACTGAACATGATATTACTTCGCTTCTGAAAGATCGGTTCGCAAAACTCCGGACCTCGCGACGTCTACCCCCGTCATCGATGGCCTCGAGATGAAGATCTTCAGACACCTTTCACGATGTCAGTCCCGCTGATCATTTCATTTCTGCAGCTACACTATTTCGAGTCATCGGTGATCCCAAGTGGCCAGCCAACAACTGTCCGTCTCACCGAAGTTCTGAGAAACCAGGTCATATACGCAACAAAATGGAAAACACATATCTACCTATTCCTCGAGCAGTCGGACTTCTTGCAGACCAAGACGACGAAGACTCGGAGATCGACCCTACTCCTTGAATTTCACCAGATTATTGGAGCGGAGCAATCAACTTCCTTTTCGAACCGTTCTCTGTAAACGCTCTCGCTGCACGGCACTTCTAGGCAGGCCTCCCAGTAGATACAGATACCGCCAGCAACCGAACCGACCTGAATAATCCTCCTCTATCCTTCGAATCCCAAGTAATCAAGACCGAGACCGAGACCTTCCTGTCCGTATCCATCATCTATCTCTTCGAGATTTTCTGCTCCATACTAAAACTAAATTCCGGGTTGATGCAAAACAACATTGTAAGCATAAACAACTTATTCCATCGCGTGTTATAGCATTGTAAATCAGAGATTAGTTAGATCAAAGCAAAGATTCCACCCCAAACTGGACAGTCTGAACAGTCTAAACGGACTGAACGGCCATAACGATGCAGTCAATACCAGAGTCCACCCCGTGCCGGCATCTGCCATCAGAAGTACGATATGCATCGCAATATTAGTCTTTGCATCTAATCTAGTGCACTGTGCTCGCGGTTCGGTGAATATGGAAGTGTCTCGTTTCTGTACCCATGAAGAAATATTTGGGTCCCGGGATCATGGATACGAACTTTTCTTGTCTTGAGTCTTATGATGTACACATACACAGGCGGGATAGATTGACAGAGACATTTGTGTAAGGCTCTCAGAGATATTTAGATATTTTGGTGTATACATGCTAATGCTAACCCGCTAACGAAACAACACCACAGGATGTTGATGTTTTCCGAGCGAAGTTATGCTCTACTGAGCCACCGGGCCGAGAGAGACTTTATGAGGTTCCTTGAATTGAGGGTTGGTTCCAGGGAGGATGGAGTAGGGGTCTGTAGTTGAGCTTGAGCGATGATATTTCCCTTGAAGATCTACTTTCAACCAGTTCTATATTTCTTGCATCACGAATACGGACCGGACTACCTGGAGTAGACCATACCATTCGTGATATAAACCCACTCGCCATGAATCATGAGCGTTGTCGTATGACCGAGAACCCCCAGATCCTACTCCATCAATCCAGCTCCAGAGTCTACGAGAGCAGTATTCCACACCTACACAGTCCACAAAGAAAAGTAGAGCAGCAGTGCAAGACAAAAGGGACGTCAATTCAATTCCATCAGATTTTTGTAGTAGGAAAGAAACCTCCCCACCATCCCAACTCCGAACCGCGAAAAAATCCTCCCTAACCCCCACCACACTAAGCATCCGCATAAAAAAAGAGTTAAATTCATCAAGCATTCAAGCAACTGTCGTGATAATTGAAATGGACTCGAGTAGGTCGTCATTGTCATTGCCATTCGGAAAACAGGGCGGGAGAAAAGACGAATTCGAAACGCGACAGGGGCATATTCATGTCGGTCGATGGATTGCACTCGAGTGGAATGGAACGGACAGTTGCGGGCCTGAACGTAGTTTCTTTGATTAAACTAGCGCGTTCAAGATTGCTGGGTGGAAGAATGGTTGGTGGGGGCGGGTAGTATTGCGTCGTTAGGATATCGAAACGAACAACATCGTTGGTCCGGGATTGGAAAGGTGTGTGAGGACCGGGTGGGTGCTGTCCGGGACTAGTTTAGATGCCCAGACGGGTCTTGCGCCAGTGTCGCCGCTTAGCGTTGTATCTATTTGGAAGAACGAGGTTGTCAGTTATTGTGCTGGATTTATTTTCGATGGTGCGGGATTGAGTTTTCGGGCGTGTGATTTGTGCGTGTGCGGGTGTCCGGTCGATTCCTCCTCTTCCTCCTTCGATTCCATTTTTTCGATGGCATGGCATGTTTTCTGGGATGTGTTTTCTTGATGCAGGACGAGGGCGCAATTTACCTGATGGTGTTGCCGGTGCGCAGACGAATCCACTGAGGGATGGGGCGGTTCTGACGCTGAGCTTTGGCAAGCTTTTGCTTGGTGCGGAAAGTCTTGTGGCTCTGTGAGATGAAAAATGGAGGGTTAGTTGGGCGGATCAAATTTTCTGGACAGCGAGGTGACGGTTGCGAGGGTCGAGATGTAGCACTGGGATAGGTTCGAGGGTCATGGTGGTGAATACTGACCGGCATCTTGAAGGCTTGGTCGCGACGGCGAGCTGGTTTGATGGGAGAAGATGTCGTCGTTCGGGAGGCGGATGATTTGTGTGCGGCAGGGCTTGGCTTTCGCTTCGGTTCGGTCAGGTGATGTGCTGGGCAGTGGGGCCTGAGGCAGGAATTTTGGAACGGTCATGAATGCCTCAGGCAGGGGATACAGATTAGGGCATTAAGGCCACAACGATTTGAGTCTGCTACGAGTCTACAGCCCTTGTATCCTCCTCCACTGGCAGTTCTCTCGATGATCTTTGCGGTATTTTCGACAAGAAGATCATTTGATCCGTCTTCTTTTACTACACGTAGTCACCTGCTGCCTGGAATTCCTGCACCTTGCTCGAACCATGTGGTCGAAAAGCGATCCGTGCTTTTAGATCTTTGTGAGAAGAAGTAAGGTTCATGATGGTCGAGTCACAATTATGGCTGACATGACGTCGAGTCTTGCGGCTCTTGCTACGGGTTACGCAATGAAATTAGGCATCATCACGGCACTGTTCTTTACCTTGTACATACTACTCCGTACTAAAAACTACAAACAACATGGGCAACTCCTGGAAATCGAAATCTACTGAATGCCTCAGGCGTCAACCAGGCGCTGAGATTATCCTCCTCTTAGCTCTTGCCCAATTGGGAGCCCCCACCACGTCGAACCTGGATTTTATGTGTAGGATTACTGCTCCCGCAGTGGATCCGTGGTGGCCTGGAATACGGTCGTTAATGCCTGATTGATTACTCCAGGCGACCAGATTATTACCGTCAGGTATACAGTACAGAGCAGGCTGCAAGCCTGTCAGATATACTACAGCGAACTAAGTCACTTATCACAGACCGGTTGATTCCTCATGAACGGGAGATATAGGAAAACAGTACAGAACATACAGTAGTACTGTAGTTGGACTAGGGGTCAGGCAACTCTTCATTAATCCTGTATATCGCAGCCCTTACCCAAAACGGAATACAGTGCGCCCCCTCATAAAAATAGGAGAAGAAGGATTCGAGATCAAAACCACCAGGGATGAAGATGGACCGGAGTAGTAATCCAGTCCAACCCTGGTTCACATTGGTTCGTTTAGAAGAACAGCACAACCCCATCGGTATCCGGGACCAAAATTTGGCCGACCCCCGACCGGACGAAATGGACGGCCCAAGTCCCCGATCGTTTCTCCTGACTGGAGGATCGCTTCAGCGTGGACATGGTGATGTCGGTGGACCGTCGGCTTGAATTAGTGTTGGTGTAGCGATCGGGTATATTATTATTGATTTCTTCAGGCTTCTACGGGGTGTACGCAAGAAGCATAAGCGCCTGCGTGGAAGTCGGCTTTTGGAGGACGGACAACGTGGTGGTCGGGCAAAGTGGAGGGTGGGAATTGGAACAATAGTTAGATAGACTAGGCATCATCTACTTACTTAGCGCTGATGGATCATGGACCTGGACGCGTCAAAATGAGTCAAGGTCTAGGGTGGTCGGTCCACAGGTGGAAGCTTCGTATTCGGCTTTCGCGTGTTCCGGGGTTGTTGGTAGGGGAATGTCGTATTGGGATGCATGCGATTGCAGTCACTGCGTCATGGGTCTGTCATCGGTTGAACTGTTTGTGTTTGGAAGAAATTGAATAATTTTAAAGAATGAGACATTTGAGCATGTTAGATGATTCATTCGGGGTTCTTGTAGTTCTATTGTCCGTAGATGGGTATAGGAGGGATGGAGATTGCTTCGGGCGCGAAGGTCGATCGGGAAGTTCTATTTCCCGAGAAGGAATCGAGTGGACGTGACAGGAGGGGCGATCGATCGGCGAGGCTCCAACATATGTACATACATACTATGTAAGCACATACATGTGGAAAAGAAAAGAAAATAATACGCCGACAAGGGTGTGTGTGGATGGATGTTTAAACGCCCTGCAGGATGTGATGTGTGTATATTCCGACGGAGGTTGCAGAACTCGAGAGCGTATTGTCAGATTGTGCTGATGAGGCTGTGATTAGATTGTAGGATAGGGTCTATCTATCTATGTAGATATTTGGATCTCAAGTTAAAGTATATGTGTTGGAATGGAGTATCTAGTAGTATGTATATCCCTAAATCTGTACTGTTTGCATCTTTAAGGGGATGAATGTGTACGGAGTACGGAGTACACTATTCTTAGTGACTTCTCCCCCACTACCGGAAGGAGTATTTAGCCAGAACACCCTATGTCATTACTCAGCCAATCAGCATGCAATATTCCTTTTATGAAGATTATTCATCCAAGTTATCGCTTGCATGGAGGGGCCAGTTGAGTTCCTTCCTTCTCGTGCACAAGATTTGCCGGAGTCTGGAGTCTCCGGCCCACTTTCACGTACTCGGGATCGGGTCCTCCCCCATTGTGAAACCCGCTTGGGATTTGGGATTTTTGGATTTTTCGGGGTTTTCTATTTAATTTGGTATCCTAATTTTAATGCGAGTCTGAAATTCTAGATGATTCATTCTGATTTCAGTTAGCCAGTCCCAAGAAACTAGCTGGATACGGAGCCCGCCGTGGTAACTGATAGAAAAATTTGGAGCAAATACAAACAGTGCTTGACTTCTCTCTCTTTATTAAATACATTCTTATTCGCCCGCTCGTTTCGTCCGTTCCTTTTTTCTAGATTCTCTACGACCTTTTTAGATTATTATCGCCTCCTCCTCCTCGAGAAAGAAGGTGTATCTTCCCTATTCCTTTTCGCTCAACAGCTTTCAATACACCAGGGTGTCCATTGTTAACCCCTCTTTAATTTTCTTTGACTCTCCTCCCTCCCCTTTCCACGACATCGCGCAGATCGCTCATTTCGATCATCTCTCGATCGCGCGACAACAACTGAGCATAGCTCATTTCCTCTTTCTATCAATCTAGCGTGCATTTCTCTCTCAGCTTCGCGGTAATCGCACGTTCACCTTCGACTCAGTTTCTTCACCCTCCTCCGTCCCCGGCAAGACGCTCTGCATTCTTGCAGCCGTAGTCTGGTCTGGTCTGGTCCAACCACGAATTAGGAACTAAAAGTGGGACCAAGCAACTGCTCTCAATCTTGCGACACCCCCAAATCCGCGCCACCACGCGCAACCTCTCCCCCGCGCCATGCAGCAACCAGAAGAGGGGGCCACTGCGGTGGAAAAAATCCCCGATGAGGTGAGCGCCGGCGAACAGGTCTCATCCACACAAGAGAAGATTGCAGAGAAGAACTACGATTCCGGCTCGACACTGTCGGGAATCGCCAAGGATAATAATGGAAGCAAGACGGCGCTGTCATTGGATGATGATGCCATCTTTGCGCATTTGCCTCAGCATGAGAAGGATATTCTGAAGAAGCAGTTGGATGCGCCGCTGGTCAAGATCTCGTTCTTTGGACTGTACCGTTATGCTTCGACGATGGATATCTTGATTTTGCTGGTTAGCGCTATCTGCGCCATTGCTGCGGGTGCTGCGTTGCCGCTGTTTACGGTGAGTTTCGTCCTGAGACATTTGAACAATCCTTCTGTTGCACAATGGAAGTCAATCCCCGATCTAGAACTTACATGTTGTATCACAGATTCTTTTCGGTTCCTTGACCACCGCCTTCCAAGGCATCCAATTGAAGACTATGTCCTACGATGATTTCTACCACGAATTAACGAAGAACGTTTTGTACTTTGTCTACCTCGGTATCGCCGAGTTCGTCACTGTCTATATCAGCACTGTTGGTTTCATCTACACTGGCGAGCATATCACCCAGAAGATTCGCGAGCAGTACCTCGAAGCTATCCTGCGTCAGAACATTGCCTACTTTGACAAGTTGGGCGCTGGTGAAGTCACCACCCGTATTACTGCCGACACCAATCTGATTCAGGACGGTGTTTCGGAGAAGGTGGGTCTGACTTTGACTGCCCTGGCCACCTTCGTGACTGCTTTCATTGTTGCCTACGTCAAGTATGCCCCTCTGGCTGGTATCTGTACCTCGTCCATCGTTACGCTGGTTCTGATCATGGGCGGTGGATCTCAATTCATCGTCAAGTACAGCAAGTTGTCCCTGGAAAGCTACGGTGCCGGTGGCACCGTTGCTGAAGAAGTTATCAGCTCCATTCGCAATGCGACCGCTTTTGGTACCCAGGACAAACTGGCCAAGCAGTACGAGGTGCACTTGCGCACCGCTGAACGTTGGGGCACGCGTATGCAGATGGCTCTGGGTGTTATGGTCGGTGGTATGTTCGGTGTCATGTTCCTGAACTACGGCCTGGGTTTCTGGATGGGCTCCCGGTATTTGGTCGAGGGCAAGGTCAACGTCGGCCAGGTCTTGACTATTCTCATGGCTATTCTCATTGGTTCGTTCAGCTTGGGTAACGTTGCCCCTAACGCCCAAGCATTTACCAACGCCGTGGCTGCTGCTGCCAAGATCTTCAGCACCATTGACCGTGTCTCTCCCGTGGATCCCACTTCCGACGAGGGTGTCATTCCCGATCACGCCGAGGGTGAAATCGAGTTCCGCAATGTCAAGCACATCTACCCCTCCCGCCCTGAGGTCACCGTCATGAAGGACGTTTCCCTGTCGATCCCCGCTGGCAAGACTACCGCCCTGGTGGGACCTTCGGGTTCTGGCAAGTCCACTGTTATCGGTCTGGTTGAGCGTTTCTACCTGCCCGTTGGTGGTAGTGTTTTCCTGGATGGTCACGATATTCAGACTCTTAACCTGCGCTGGCTCCGTCAGCAGATTTCCCTCGTCCAGCAGGAGCCTGTCCTCTTCGGTACTACCATCTACAAGAACATTCGTCACGGTCTGATCGGTACCCGCTTCGAGGATGAGCCCGAAGAACGTATCCGCGAACTTATCGAGAACGCTGCCAAGATGGCCAATGCCCACGAATTCATCATGTCCCTGCCGGAGAAGTACGAGACCAACGTTGGCCAGCGCGGTTTCCTGCTTTCTGGTGGCCAGAAGCAGCGTATTGCTATCGCTCGTGCTGTTGTTTCCGACCCCAAGATTCTGCTCCTGGATGAGGCTACTTCTGCCCTGGATACCAAGTCCGAGGGTGTGGTGCAAGCTGCTCTGGACCGTGCTGCTGAAGGCCGTACTACCATCGTCATCGCTCACCGTCTTTCCACCATCAAGACTGCTCACAACATTGTCGTCTTTGTCAATGGCTCGATTGTCGAGCAGGGTACTCACGATGACCTGATTGAGACCGCCGGTCCTTACTCCAAGCTTGTCGAGGCCCAGCGCATTAACGAGGAGAAGGAGGCCGATGCCCTTGCCGACGAAGACGTGGAGGATGACTCGGATGAGGCTCTGGACAAGCAGAACATCGCTCGTGTGAAGTCGGTGGCTAGCGGCTCGACCGCTCTCAAGGATGAAGAGGCTGGTGCGCTGTTCCCCGAGGATATCCGCCGTGCCGATACTCGCAAGTCTGTCTCCAGTGTGATTCTCTCCAAGAAGGGTCCCGACCCGAAGGCCAAGTACTCGCTCTGGACTCTCATCAAGTTTATCGCTTCGTTCAACAAGGAGGAGTGGAAGTACCTCGTTATCGGTTTGATCTTCTCTTGTCTCGCCGGTGGTGGTCAGCCCACTCAGGCTTTCCTCTACGCCAAGGCTATCAGTGCTCTGTCTCTGCCCCCGTGGGAATACGCCAAGCTCCGCTCTGATGCCAACTTCTGGGCATTGATGTTCCTGGTCGTTGGTATTGTCCAGTTTTTCACCTACTCGATCAATGGTGTCGCCTTTGCATTCTGCTCCGAGCGTCTCATTCGCAAGGCTCGCAGCAAGGCGTTCCGTGTTATGCTGCGCCAGGATATCAGCTTCTTCGATCGCGAGGAGAACAGCACCGGTGCTTTGACTTCGTTCCTCTCCACCGAGACCAAGCATCTCTCTGGTATTAGTGGACAGACTCTGGGTACAATTCTGATGACCTCGACCACCCTCATTGCGGCCATTGTCATCTCCCTGTCCTTCGGCTGGAAGCTTGCCCTCGTTTGTATCAGTGTCGTCCCCGTTCTCCTTGGCTGCGGTTTCTACCGCTTTTACATGCTCGCTGCTTTCCAGGCCCGCTCTAAGCTCGCCTACGAAGGCTCTGCCAGCTACGCCTGCGAAGCTACCTCTGCCATCCGCACTGTTGCCTCTCTTACCCGTGAGGACGATGTCTGGGGTATCTACCACGACCAGCTGGATGCCCAGGCTCGCGTCAGCCTGATTTCCGTCACCAAGTCTTCCCTTCTGTACGCCGCCTCCCAGGCCCTGGTCTTCTTCTGCGTCGCTCTTGGCTTCTGGTACGGTGGTACCCTCCTGGGTCACGGCGAATACGATACCTTCCGCTTCTTCGTCTGCTTCAGTGAGATCCTGTTCGGCGCGCAGTCCGCCGGTACAGTCTTCTCGTTCTCCCCCGACATGGGCAAGGCCAAGAACGCTGCCTATGAGTTCCGCAAGCTGTTCGACCGTCGCCCGACTATCGACACCTGGGCTGAGGAGGGTACTACTGTCGACCACGTCGACGGAGCCATTGAGTTCCGCGACGTGCACTTCCGCTACCCGACTCGTCCCGAGCAACCCGTCCTCCGTGGCCTGAACCTCAGCGTCAAGCCCGGTCAGTACATCGCCCTGGTCGGACCTAGCGGATGCGGTAAGAGTACCACCATCGCCCTCCTGGAACGCTTCTACGACGCCCTGTCCGGCGGCGTCTTCGTCGACGGCCACAACATCGCCGATCTAAACGTCAACTCCTACCGCAGCCACCTCGCCCTCGTCAGCCAGGAACCCACCCTGTACCAAGGAACCATCAAGGACAACATCCTCCTGGGTATCGACCAGGACGACATCCCCGAAGACGAACTTGTCAAGGCTTGCAAGGACGCTAACATCTACGACTTCATCTTGTCCCTCCCCGAGGGCTTCAACACCGTCGTCGGCTCCAAGGGCGGCATGTTGTCCGGTGGTCAGAAGCAGCGTGTCGCTATTGCTCGCGCGCTCCTCCGGAACCCGAAGATTCTTCTCCTGGACGAGGCTACTTCGGCGTTGGACTCTGAGTCCGAGAAGGTCGTTCAGGCTGCGCTTGATGCTGCGGCTCGTGGTCGGACTACAATTGCTGTTGCTCATCGTTTGAGTACCATCCAGAAGGCGGATATTATTTACGTCTTTGATCAGGGAAAGATTGTTGAGAGTGGTACTCATGCCGAGTTGCTGAAGAGTAAGGGTCGTTACTATGAGTTGGTTAACCTGCAGAGCTTGGGCAAGACTCATTAGGGAACGTTCCCTGGCTGCATCATATCTCTTTCTAATTTCTTCCTTTTCTTTTCTTCTTTTTGTTGGGCTTCTTGCATATCTTTGTGTCGCTTCTTGTTTGCATATATGTCATACCCTATCGATCCTCTTCTCAAAAGATCCCTTACCTACCCACCACCTTTTTCTTTTCTTCATGTCGACTATCCTCTTCAATACCCTTGTCTAATCATCTTACCTACCTGTCTGTCTACAAACCGGACTATCTCTACCTCTTCTCTTCTCTTGTCATATCTGATACTCACATCTCCTGTCAATGTATGAACTGGTCTAATCACCCTTCTCCTCTCAACCCTACTCTCCCGTCTTTATGAAACAGATTATTTTGAACTGATAGATTCGCTGGCGGAGTTGGTTGGACGCTCATCGATCAAATACAAAATATTGTTTAAAATGAATAGAAAGATTCTTGACTTTAAGCTATGTTCCCATAACGAAATAACCATAAAAATGTATTTCTTAATACATCCTTTAGTATCTCATAATGGCTTAATGGCAGACAGGAGGGTTTTATCCCGACATCCGTCACCTAGAATGAAAGTAGAGTAGTTCATGCCCCGTAAACAATAATTATCTCAATCCTGCTCCTTAACCCCATACTCCCGCTGCACATCAACGTGTCGTACCCCCCGTGCTTCAGCAATAAGACCCATCAGACCCTGGGCGATATCCTTGATCTCGTTGTAATCGTGCAAGAGGCGGATATGCCGTTTCACAGTCTCTGAGGAATCATTTCTGGAAAAGATAGATTAGACACATGGAGTGAATGGAGGGGTGGTAATGGGATGCGTCGGTCTTGCTGGAAACATACTTGAGTGTTTTCTCGATCTCTGCTATTTCGGCTTCTAACTGGGCTTGTTGGCTTTGGAGATTGTTTATTGAGGCGCGGAGTGTCTCCTAGATGGAGTGGTTAGTTTGGTGTGATTTGGTTATTGATTTGGAGGGCTTGAATACTCACGAGACGCTGTTCTCTTGACTGTGTAACCATTTTGATGTGTAAAACTCAAATCACCTGCTATGAAAGCCTGTTTCGAGTGTAGTGAGGTGGGTCTTGTCCGCCCAGAGCGGGATGGCTGTTTGTATACCAACGCCCGCCAATCACCACCAGCGCTGAATAATCGAGTCTTCGAGTTCACATCCGCAGCCAGGAACGGAATTAAGATCCCTCGAGGTGAAATCAACTGGATTAACACGAACAAGGTCCTCCATCAAATCGTCGCTCTGTTATTTTGGTGTCGAGTCTGGGAAAAGCACAGTTGTGAAGTGACCGTCGTTATCGGAAGCGCCGGATTAGCAAAAGATCGACGTTGCCTGAGGTTGAGCGAGAGACGCGGCCTGGCCTCACCCCTTCAAAACTTCCCCCCTTCATTGACATTCCCTCACAGCCCACCTTCTTCTCATCACACCACCCCACCATCATGACCCTCTTGCGACAAGGGTCCCTTT
Organism: Penicillium subrubescens; assembly: GCF_028828155.1. Lineage (NCBI taxonomy): Eukaryota > Fungi > Ascomycota > Eurotiomycetes > Eurotiales > Aspergillaceae > Penicillium > Penicillium subrubescens. The sequence continues at coordinate 830,754 of NW_026643151.1, read as the reverse complement.
GGGGCCTGGTGCTGCTTGCTGGCCTGGCGCTTGCCCACGGTGGCCATGAGGCTGTTCCCGAGGGCGAGGCCATCACCCTGGAACCCATAGTACGTGGCTTACTCGGGTTACCCGGTTGCGATGGATAACGGCTTTTACCGAGAATGGTTTCGCTGATGTTGGTGATTGGTTTTAGGATTCGACGTTATGGACACATATGATCCTTATGGGTACTGCGTTTGGAATTATTTTCCCGCTGGGTATGGTTCTTGGGGTATGTTTCGTTTCGGGGGTTGATACTATCTTTATTCCTGGCGGATTTTGTCTGACGTCTACCGATTATTTCAGATTGTTCGCTCTCGCTGGCACGTTCCCGTTCAGATTGTTGGCACAATCATCGCCGTGCTGGCCTACTTCCTCGGTCACGCTCATAAAGGTCGTCAATTCGGCAAGAATGCCCACGCCTCGTTCGCAAACTGGTTGATGCTGCTGCTAGTCGTGCAGATCGTGCTCGGATTCTACTTGAAGCTTCATCTGGAAAAGGGCGGCCAGGGCCGTATCCGATGGATTTTCGTCCTGGCGCACGGTATCGTCGGCAAGATCATACCGGTCCTGAGCTGGACGCAGATGCTGTTCGGCGGTATTGCGGCTCTGGGCTTCTGCCAGGGTGACCACATGGGGCAGTGTCTGGCACATTTCATCATGGGCAGTGCTTTCATCGGCTATGGTATTGTCTTGACTATTTTGTTGTTGGTGGGCCAGTACTGGCTGCGCCGCACGGGCCGGAGCCAAGAATTCTTCGACTCGTTGATTATCGCCGCGTGGGGCTGCGTTAATACCTTTACTGAACACCGTTGGGGCGGGCCCTGGGTCCATAATGATCTTCAGCATACTACGATGGGTATTGTCTGGTGGTGCGCTGGTCTTCTGGGCATGTGGTTGAGCCGGAGTCGTAATGGCCGGCCCAAGCGGAACTTGATTCCTGCTATTGTCATCGGGTTGACTGGATATGCTATGTCGGCGCATACACAGACGCTAATGATCAGCACTATGGTCCACAGTATCTTTGGTTATACCCTGATGGCGGCGGGTCTGACCCGTATCATCGAGATCTCGTTTGTCCTGCGTGACAAACCTAACGTCAGCATGAGCGGCGCCAACCCGAACAGCTTCCAGTATCTCACGCCGTTCTTGCTGTACGCTTCTGGCTTTCTGTTCATGGGTGCTACCGAGGAGCAGATGCAGTTGCTCAGCCAGGCGGGTATCATGCACGTCTCGTATATCCTGATCTTGTACAGCATCGCCTTTATTCTCTTCCTCTGTACGTCCCCCCCCCCCCCCCCCCCCTTTTATCCTCTTCTTCCCATCGTTTACTAACCCGCTCCAGTCGTCAACATCCTCCTCCACATCTACGCCGTCCACGCCTGGCCAGAAGGTGCCCCCGAGGAAGAAGAAGAATCTCACAAATACGCCAACGCCAACGGAAACGGCTACATGAATGGCCGCACGCGAAGCACCGCCGATGCCCAGCGTATCTCTGACGCCGAAGCTTTCGAGTTGGAGGGCCTGATGAGTGATGACGAGGACGAAGCTGGCTCCTCGATGCGCCCTAAAAAGACCGTTGATGAGGAGATGGGTGCTAAAGAGGCTGGTCGGTCTTGAATTTGTCTGATTATTCTGAGTTGCCTTCTTAAGCCGGGGCTATAACCCCGATGATGATCTATTTAATGGACGGATCGGACCGGACTGGACCATATCATATGCATTGTTTTTCTCTAGGCGTTTCGGTTAGGTGGGATTTGTGGTGCTGTTTTTGCACTGACTAGTATATGAGTTGCTAATCCAATTGAACATATGATTACTTGTCTATTCTTTTGTGAAGGCATAGTCACTAGGAACCATTTTCTTGTTGGCTCATGTATGGTGTAGAACAATACGCGGTGACTGATTGATTTATAAACCAACTAAAGTATAAGGTACAAGAGGGGCATGATTTGGTTCTAGACAAGAAGCAGCATCCACTTTACTATAAATGCCGTTTGTGCTTATTTTGAGCCGACTGTTTGATTTGATTTTGAACAGCCTGTTCGTTTGCTTTCCTCTTGGATGTCCCGCGCCTGGAATGGGATATTCCCTTTTCTTTGAAAAGGCTGGAGATAAATTTCTCCCATATTACCCATTCCTCTTTTCTTCTCTACGCTATCCTCGGGAAATCAGCTAGCTCTATTGGCGGGTTTTCAAGATTCCTACTACGCAGATATCATATCCAGAGAGCAGAAAGATGCTGATGACTTATGGCAAGACTGCTCTTGCGGTGTCTGCCAATCTGACACCAGGTGAGTCTATCTTTTATCCCTCTGAAAGGTGATAGCCACTATAGCTAATATCCAACAGGCAGCCAGCTGGGGCGCTCATAACCCTCTCCTGGCTACTTGCGCGGTTGTCTGCAGTACTGGTGTCGTTATCATCGCTGCACCGGGTCTTACTATAGTCCCCGTGTTACCAGGAATGAGGTTCACTGCTGGCGGTATCAAGGCAGGTATGTGCGAGTCGCAAGAAGAATTCATCATCGTTCTGTGTTCCTCACTCCGATGTCAAACGATCATTTATTAACGCAATACAGGTTCGGCGGCTGCAGCGGCTCATAGCTCGATCGGCAATATTGCAGCTGGGAGCGCTATGGCTGTTGGACAAAGTGCGGGTGCAGGAGGTGCCGGCATCGCCATCGTGAATGGTGTGGCTCAGCTTGGTGGTGCTGCTATGGGATTGGGAAGTCCGGGTCTGGCTTGGCTCAAGAGAAAGCCGATTTGACCGTGCAAATGACAGGCCAATGCCTTGTTACAGATGCGGTTGACAATGTTTTTGTGCCCTGGAAATGCCTATTAAGCTGATGTCGGGTATCTACTTTCAGTTAGTCTGCACCCATATCAAGCACTGTTGTTTCAATACGAGTCTGTCAGTGTGTGGAAGAAGATACGATTGCAGGAACCATCATGGTAGTAAGAAAAACTACTTAGTGTATGGCTTGAAGATATCGTACACTGGGAAAGACATGCAATGATCTATCCAAAACATCAAACACCCAAAGAAAATCGTGAAACCCGTCCATTCCACTTGTGTATCATGCCAAACAAAAGTACGCCAGCAACAGCAAAAGCTTCTTTATCCCGAGTATCCAAAGAGAAACCTGATTCATGATTCAATCAAGGATTGACAGCAGGATTCGGAGCGGGATGAGTCGCAAGATTGGTCGTCATAGTGGGGTCCAATACAATCGGGTTAGCCACTGGTGGCACCGCAGCTAGCGAGCCGACATCCATCTCTGGCGGGAAGAATGGATGCAGTGGGTAGATGGGTCCGATCGACTGCTCTCCATCGAACAACAGCATGTTTTGAAGCGGATGTTCCCTGGCAGATAGCACGTTGATCACGTCTTGGGCCAAGGCGCCACCGAGGAATGCTGCTACTGGACTAAGCTCACAGCCGAGGTTCTGCAGGAACTGTCGCAGGAACGTAGAGTCAAGTGTGTCTAGATCCAGCTTCAGTTCTTGATGGCTATCCCGAGCAAGCTTTGTGAACACCTCCAAGTCCGAGTGCGCGAAGCTGGGCCGTCTGCCACTGGAGATCTTCTCGAATTCCCACAAAGCACGGAGACAGCTCAGTAGAGGTGTAACTTGTTTGCGCCGCCGTGGGAGCCTGGTGTATTCTTCCGGAAGCGGTGATGTATTGGCCAACTGCAGGGGAGAATAGATCTCGCGCTTGGTAACCAGCTCGATGACCTTGCCCTTGTTCCCCTTCTCTCCCTTCTCGCTTTCTTTCTTGGTAGTCACACTTACAACACTCCTCGTGAGAGTCTCCTGCTGCTGTGTAGGACCATTCGACTTCTCCCGCTCGATCACAAAGTCGTGTGAGATTAGATCGGCAAAGACATAGCCATAGAACCCGTGCAGGCCGGCTGCGTAAAAGGGTCGGTTTGCGATACGGCATGCCGCGTTAATGGTCGTATTCGTAGCAAAGTCCAGTTCGGTTGCGATTGTGACGTCAAATTGGGCAAAGAACTCGGGAAGCTTGCTGCGCACGTTGGATGTATCTATGTGGAGTTTGACACGAGGGTTCATTCGGTGGATTTGAGGGCCAGCGACTTCGGCGCGCTAGAGTTAGACTTTATTAGTATGCGTTCATGGGCTTCTCTTGGAGTAGTTGGTGATTACGTTCTTGCCCTGCTTGATAATATCCTCATTTTTGTACGCTTCTTCTAAGAAGAACTGCGCATCCAAATCGGCCTCTGTCACGGGTTCATGATCAATGATGGTGAGCGAGCCGATGCCCGCTAGAACCAGGTTCTTGGCAACTTCGTTGGCGAGTGCCTTGGCAGTGATAAGGAGGATGTTCGCAGATCGGATTCTGTATGATACTTAGTTCCATACCTTTTATACGCATTCCACCTTGACCTTCAACACTCACTTCTCCTGCGCTTGCACTCCCCATAATCGGATCTGTCGGTCATAGAGCGCAATCTCATCTAGAGCCACACTTGATTAGTATCTCAAACCTCCGCATATTCTTGTACCTGACAGTAAGTCCACCCAAGTTAATCTTACCTGCGCTGATGGCCTGGCCGTTCTCTGCTTCCGCCATTTTGAGGGTGTTGACGGGGAAAGAAAGGAAGAAGCTCTCCAAGCTCTCCCCACAAACGTATGATCTAATCCGTGATCACGTGCATTGCGATAACCATAGTCGCCATCTGCTTTCCCCTCGAACACATCACACATCTTCGTGGAGATACGCCTATTCTGCCCTTGATACCGGCTGGCCCTTTACAGGGCATTTATCTTGTTGCTCACCTTTGGATTCGTGAGACCTGTCTCTCTTCCCTTTGAAACCTCCGATCGCCAAGGTAATCGGTACTCAAGTGGTATCCGCCCGGACTAACCCACCAGGATGGTATGTTTCCAAATGCCCTTTTCCCTGCCTGACTCTCTGCTGGCCCACGAACACGGCTGATTGGATTTTTTGATGGTTGAATAGTCAGGAAATTCTGGGAATCCACCAGGAAACCCAGGAAACCCAGACAGCTCAAGAAACTTGCGAAACTCTGGAAACTACGACTATCCTCCTGCCTCAGTCCCCCGACTTCCTCGTGTCCATGACCCCCGTCTCAGTGAACAATCTTTCCGTGAACGCTATCCACATACCCAGGATCTAATCGATACCTTGAATGCTCAGCATACCCGGCTCACTTCTGACACGACTTCATCACCTTGGCTCCGTTTAATAGAGAACGTGGGAAACGGTGAAACTACAGAGTCGCTGTCCGAGCTGCTCAGGATATCCGAAGAACATATGAATCAGAGCGGTGGCCTGCTTCAAGAGAACCAAAGACCCACTGTACCTGCTAGACCATCGACTGGAGACCGTTTGCATTACTTGCGAAGTCTCCTTTATTCTGGAAGCAACCGCTCAAACGCCGATGAAACCACCCGTGCTCTGGAGACTTTGAACCGGGAAATCGAAGACCATCGTCTCGACCAGGCTGCTCGCAACAGCGCCAGTGAATCTCGTGAAGAGGCAGTTTCTTTCAACATCCTGCGCCCCCCGCAGATCGACTTTGCCGCTTTGAGATCGAGCCACAGAACGCTGTGGGATCAAGTGCGGGCCGAGTTTGGAATCAATGCCCAAAGTCCTGCCCGGTCCAACCCGTATCAAGACCCTCCTCGCCCAACAACAAGCAGCAGAAGTCTTCGCCGTCGCTCGTTCCGTCCCGACCTACGAGGCGCCAGTAACCTTGACGAAACGATCTCTATCCCGCCCCTCATGCCACAGTCGGCCTCAGCTTCGTCGGGCCGCGATGGCCGTGGACGGTTGAAGCGGCGGAAGCTTGATGCAGATGACAACCGAGAAGGCTTCCGGGGTTTCAACTACGGACACAGTGGCCAGGTGGTTTCCGGACCTTTGAAGATGGAGATTGCCAGCTGTGATGGAGGCACTTTCGACCCCGATGGAGATAGTTCGTTTCCGGATAATGTCCTTCGGAATGATCAATCAGTATACTGCACCAAATCTGATCGCTGCAATATTGTCCTTCGGCATCGTGACGAGGCGCCTTTCTGCTTGAAGAAGATTGTTATCAAAGCCCCTCGGACTGGATTTGATTCACCGTATGTTGCAGCGTGTGTCAACTGCTTATCTACAAATTCACTGACTTTTATGCCACAGAATCCAAGAAGGAATGGTATTCGTGTCGATGACATCCGATGAACTGCTTGCCCGCACCGCTCAGTATCAACTCCAGTACCCTAGTCACCGTCGCCGCCGTCGCAATCGCCGTTATGGTCTACAGCCATCCCAGGAATACTTGACTGCTTTCCGATCGCCATTGCAGTCTCTTGATCGCACGCCGATGGGACCCTCTTCACACGCTACATCAGACAACGAGAATGCAGACCGAAATGCGAACGACCCACAAGCTGAGTTCCGCATCACTACGGACTACGATGAGTATCCAGAGGAGAACTCGTTCATGCAACGGGAAGACGATGATGGCCCCTCGGTCGCTGAGCTGGAACGAATTCAAGAAGACGAGGATATTTGCTCGGAAAGTGAGGACAGTATCAGTGAGGACGATGATCTTGACGACTCGAATATGGGTAACGTTCACCGACGCCGCATCGAGCTGCAGCGCCTCCAATCTATGCAGAGACGTCGTCCGGCTAGTCTAGTCAACCCCATTCCACCTCCTTCATCCGCCCCTGCGGGCTCTAGTGGGGCATCTTCCAACGTCGAAGTGTTGAAACCCCATGCACGATTCTTCATTGAGCGAGAGAAGAGCATGGTCAGCATCAAGTTTGATCCACCTCCGTATGTTGGCACGTGCATCCCTCTATTGAATATATCTTCTTACTAACACCTGTTTCAGTTCTGGACGGTTCATTCTCATCAAACTGTGGAGCCCTCGGAGTGATGGCAACATTGATATCCAGAGTATCATTACCCACGGATATGCGGGGCCAAGATTCTTCCCGAGCGGTGGTTTCCGGTAAACCGATTGGCATTCAGGTGCGATGGCACTGGATGCCAGGTTTAGGTCACGATGATATGACTTTGAATGATGCTATGACATTGGATTCGGGTTTTTTGTTTTCGGTTGTGCTTTTGCCTACCTTGTCTGGCGGGATAACGTGGAAAGCTGTCATGTCCTAGGCATTGGAGCCTTCAATTAGACTTTTCTATTCATGCAGCTGTTGTTCCATTGTTATGAATCTGCCTTACATCACCTCCCTTCGTGCTTTCGTTCTGGAGACGCCCAAGTAACCCGTAAAACTCCTCTTGTAATCTCACCATCATCACACTAGGCGTTTCATAAATAAAATCCGGAATAGAACTTAGAAGGACTTTCAAGAATGATAAAAAGAAAACAAAATATGTTCCCTTGCCTGTTGGTACATAATAATTGCGGGCATGGGCATAGACTTGGCTCTGACTCAGCGGGACCCGATTCCATGGGCCGGGCCCGCCCAACCGCGGGACGCCCCATGTACTAGTCCTATTCTGGAACAAGGTCTATAGAGCTTAAATATCATTAAGATTCAAGGTCATCTAAAAAGGGCAAGGAGGGGGCGGAAAATGAGGAGGGAACCAAAAAAGAAAAGGAAGAAATAAAAGATGCTGGAGCCAGGATTTGATACTCTGTAGCCGGCGACAGTCTGCGTGCTAAACCAGTCGCCGTGCCGTTAGACCATTCAACCAGACCCCAGTGATGTTTGACACCCCAAAACTGGATTATAGCTTGTCTCCGGATTATGTTTGCGGGTAACTTCCGGGTACTCAGGATGGCTGAAAGATCATTTTATGTCCTACAGGGTTACTTGCTGGTCTCTGCCCGGATGTATTGCTGCAGCTAAGTTAGAGATGCAGCCAAGAGGGTGTGCGAAAAATTTGAGAAGTTAAGGGAAAAAAAGTGGTTGGAGCCTGGGTTGATACCCTGGCAGTTCAGCGAGGATGGACAACCGTCTGTGATGCTTAGTCTGCGTGACGAACCCCTACTTACCCAAACCGCCAGGTTACCAGCCCAGGCTCCGTTGTATTTGACACCCCAAAACTGTATTATAAGCTGTCTCCGCAGCTTCTTTGGGGGTCATTTCTACGTAATCAGAATAATCAAAACATGACTTTGTGACCTGGAGGGTCATTTACTGGTCTCTGCTTGGATGTATTACTGCTGTTAAGCCAGACATGCAGTCAAGATGGTGTGTGAAAAATTTCCGGAAGTAGAAAATTAAAGATGTCTTCTAAATTCTATCCCCTGACTACCCCAGAAGCTAGCGCTGGCCCCCGTTTGAATATCCCGAATCTAGGCCTGGACCGAGTTGTACAGCCGCGTCCTCTGGCTCCACTTTGTAGTAGACCACGGGGCCGTCAGGTTGATATTTGGGCTTTTTTAAGAATCAAAATCTCCTCCCCTGGGTATTTTTGGGACTAGTGCATACTTTGTTTACTATTACCCACTACTATGCAGTGAATGTTGTCCTGTCAAGCTACATTCTACGTTCTTCACATCCAAGGAATTCCAAACTCATGTTATTTGGCTCTATCTAATTTCATCCTACATGTCATAAGTGTACTGCCTTTCATCTTCCACAAAGATTCCTTACACAAAGGGCAAGACCAGGTGACTATCATACTCTCCTCCAGCATGGACCCAGTGACGACCCTTGTTGCGGATATGCTCGCTGGTTCCAAAGTTTGAGATTCCTTGGTAATGTCCACTAATACCAAGCTGCAGACTCTCGCCCTCCTCGAACTCGATACCCATGCACCAGATACCAATCTCGAGACGCACCACAGTGCCCGGCTCGACCTTTTCTTCCTTTTCGTGCGTGTAGTAGGGCCAGTTTTCATGCATCGAGCGTGAGGTGTCAATAGCCCGGTTGGATGCACGCATGATACCCGTGGGACCTTGGTACAGGATGACCTCGGTGCGCTTATCCGCGGGGATATCGGCAATCTTCTTGACGGGGAGGTTGGTCCAAGGGATGTTGAGGTTGAGCAAGCGCTCTCCAGAGGCTGAAATCTTGTTCAGAACGATGAACACGTCCATATCGTCGAAATCGTCGTTGCTCATCCAGAGCACGGCCTTGGGCATACCGACGATTTGTGTTCGCTCGGTGAATTTGTATGTGAACGTTGCCAGGTCTTTTGAGTCTTCCGAGTTGTATGAAACTGATCCAGAAGTTGGTGCAGGCTGATCCAGGCTCAAAGCTCCGTCGGCAGTAAGGTATGCCTTACGGTAGTTTGTGCGAGGGAGTGGGAAGTCTTCTTCAACCACGTTTGTAATTGGCTCCTTCTCGCCATATCTCAAGACAGACATGCGCACTCGTGGTGTTGACTCCCAGTCGTTCTCGATACCCTTCAAGTACCGATCGAAGAAGTTCAACAGCTCCACTCGTCCCTCCTGGTTGCCCCAGAGATCATACCACTCCTGGTACGGGTGCCAGCGCAGCCACTTGTCCGGCGAGTTGACCTCGAGCCAGCCCCGAATAGCTCCCATACCGTGCATGGTGTTGGTGTACGTGCCAGTGATATACGTGGGAATGTTGATCTTCTTCATGTCGGGTCGCTTATCATTCCACCAGTCGTTCGCCAGAGGATGCTGCTGGAACATCTTCTTGAAACTCTCCATACCGTTGTGACCGCGCAACATATACTTAATAATAAGGTGGTCGAACAAATCTCCGCCATAAATACCACCACGGGCGAATTGCTCCCGGTACAAATCACCACAGCCCTCCCAGGGAGCAATGGCCTTTAGCGATGGGGGCTGCAAGGCTGCGACAAACCACATGATGATCGCCAAGTGGGAGTTACCAGCCATACCGACACTGCCGTTGCACCAGGGAAGCTTTGCGAGCCATTCGATAGTGTCGTATCCATCTTCGGCTTCCTGCGTTCCCATGATGGCCATCACTCCTTCGGAATCAAAGGCTCCACGGGAGTCAACGTTGATGATGGCATAGCCGCGATCGACCCATTCGGCAGGATCAGGAGCTTCAAACTTCTCCAGTCCACTCAATGTACCCTCGGGGATACCGAGGTTCCAAGGTGTCATGAGCTTCAATGAGTCAATGCCGTTGAATTTCTTGCCGAATGGACTCCAGCAGAGAATTGCGGGAACGGATCTCTCCGGGGCATTTGGAGGTCGATAAATGTCGGCATAAAGCTTGCAGCCGTCTCTCATGGTGATGGCAACATCGTGTTCCACGAGGATGTCACAAGAAAGAACTCTTCGTCCAGGAGCAGTCACGCTGCCCTTTAGGAGTGTTTCGTTGCGTGGGCGGAGTCCTTCATATCCTCCATGGCCTATCTCAGGCGCCTTCAGGTCCTCACACGGCACCTCGACATTGAACTTGATAGTCATGATGGAATGTAAAGGACTGTTTGAAGATTGAATTGTTTTCTTGACTCCAGAGCAATTGCGTCGAGGATACCGCGCATAATAAAGGGTCCATCTGATTCGCCCACATTCCGGCTCGGTTCGCTTCGCTTCGGCTTGCGGGCACTTTGAGGAAAACTCCCGGCCCCCCCCAGATTTGAGGTGGGGAACAATCACGTACCCCAGCTGGAGGATACGGGGGTGAATTGAAGCGAGGGCAATGGTAGCTATGGCTCAATTATCGAGCTATAAAAGTGCCGAGAGCTGCCTTGCATGATGGTTCTGGCGTGTGCGACGGTGACGCTGCCTGACTCCAATATCTTCCAACACGACTAAAACAACTCTCCAAACATGGACAAATCCGACATATCCCATGTCGAGATTGCCAATGACGTTTCCTTGTCTGGCATTCGGGGAGATGGACAAGTCGAGCTCTTGCGTGGGGGTGATGTGGTGCTTATCCCGACACCATCGGTCGATCCTAGAGGTACGTTCTAGTCTACCCATGAGGCATACCCTCATACGTCCAGCGCTCATGACTCTAAGATCCATTGAACCTACCGACATGGCGAAAATGGGTGTTGCTAGTTCTCGTTTCTGCATACAGCTGTACAGCTGTCGTCCTTGCCTCTGGAATGGGATCTATCTTTACCTCTGTCCTGGCATCTTATCCCGGACAAGAAGCCCGAGCCAACGATCTCATGACTTACCCGACACTGTTCATGGGTATTGGTAACCTCATTGCCATGCCCTGGGCTTTTACCTGCGGCCGACGACCTGTTTTCCTTGCATCGATGCTCCTGCTCATCGGGGCTGGTATCTGGTGCCAATGCTCGCAGAGTCTGGGAAGTCATATCGCTGGTCGGAATATCATGTCTCTTGCTGCTGGTCAGAGTGAAGCCTTGAGCCCAATGATCATCCAGGAGATTCACTTCTTGCATGAGCGTGGTCGGAAGGTTGCCTGGTTTATCTTCATCCAGAACATTACTTCCGGTGTGTTCTTCGTCGTTTCCACTTACATGGTCGGCCATTGGGGGTGGAGATGGTGGTATGGGTTCTTCACTATCCTGAACGCGTTCATCTTTTTGTTCTCGGTGATTTTCGTTTCTGAATCTTACTTTGAACGATCGGATGCGGCCCTGCGTGGGAGGCGCTGCCTGATTCCAAGATCTCTGACGCGCATGGCGCCGATGGTGGAATTGAACAGTACGCTCCGCGCACCTGGGCTTATGATCTCAAGTTCATGGTTGTGAAGCCCCGTCTGCGTGATATCCCAACCTTCTACAAGCAACTCCTGCAGGGTCTTCTCATTCCAACCATCTTCTGGCTTCTCGTGCTCAATGGTGCCCACCTCGGGGTTTACGTATTCCAGGCTTCCACTTTCGCGGGCACTCTGATGAGCCCTCCGTATTCTTTCGCTTTTGAGGCTCTAGGCTACGTCCAGGCTGGGCAAATTGTTTGCTGTCTGGTCTTCCTGCCTCTCTTGGGATATGGAAGCGATCTTGTGATCAAATACTTCAGTCGTCGCAATGGTGGCCTCTACAAGCCTGAGTACCGTCTCCCTGTCATCGGTATCCCCGCTATTGTCGGCATCGTCTGTGGAGTCATCTACGGACAGGCTGCTGCCAACCCGGGGAAATGGAGCGCGGCTGCGATCGTTATTGGCTATAATGCTAGCTACTTTGCGTTCTTGGGCGCAAACATCGTTGGTATTACTTACGCCGTGGATAGTTTCCCCCAGCGCGCTGCGCCATTCTTGGTTGTGGTTTGTGCTGGACGTGGTTTTATTTCCTTCGGTCTGAGCTATGCTACGTTGCCTGCTATTAAAACCATCGGTTATGATTGGACCATGATTGTTGAGGTAATTATTTGTGCGGTACTCGCGCTTCTTGCTATCCCAATTTTCTTCTTTGGACCTCGTATCAGACGGTTTGCCCAGAAGTGGTGTGGTGTTGATGAGAAGGCGAACTAACGGTGGACTAGATGCATGCCATAGTTTTTTGTTTTTATGAATTAATTTTATTTTATTTTTCTATCCATCAGTGAGCACGGTGTAGCCTAGACTAAAGAAATTTAAACTATCTCTGTAGCTCTGCATGGCCGATGCCTCGTAATAACATTTAGATAATCAATTAGATAATCAAGTAGGGTTGGCTTCTCTGCGTCTCTGGGCCATAGGTTTCTGTGACGTGCCAATTTACAGTAAATAATCCTCCATTCTACTTAAAATAGTCTGTTAGCGTGTTCAAGCCTTAATTCACCAGTCGACAGAACCCGTCATACTGATATTGCACGGACATCCGGTATGTGGGCGCACCGGAATAAGCAACATGATTGAAAGTGTCCAGGTGTAAATGGCTGACGACTAAAATTGAAGCAACAAGCCCCAATTACTTTTCAGGCGTTACGATTCGTCTCATCGTCATGGCCGAGGTCGAAGCATTTTTGTGTGTAGCGCTTCGCCCCCAAGCGACCCCAGCCGAGCCGAACCGGCCAGCCGGACCGTATACCCCAACTTTCAAGATCCGGGGGATCAGCTTTCATCGTACACCAACTGATCAATGATTATAAAGGATTGAATCTTTCTCAGATAGTTTATTCCACTATACAAGTTACATTTGCAAGGTTGAAAAAAATGGGCTCAACAACGGAAACTGTGACCACTGCTCCTTCCGGAAGACTGTTCGCTCACGGCACAAACGTGAAGTATGGCGACTTCCGCGATGATCTGCTGCAAAATGGCTTCGCAGTCGTCAAGGGTGCTGTTCCCCGTGAACGGGCGCTGAGCTATGCTGACGGCATCTATGAGTGGCTGGAGGGCTTGTAAGTCCATCTCCCTTTCAATTCTTCACTCTATCTAACCAACACAATATAGCGGCCTGGGCTTCAAGAGAGATGACCCAACAACTATCCACAAGGATCACCTTCCCGACATCAACGAGAAGGGTATGTGCTTGGGATACGCCGTCTCCCACGAATCTTTCACATGGGGTGTGCGCCAAGAGCCCAAAGTCATCGAGGCTTTCGAGAAAGTCTACGGTACTCAGGATCTTATTGTGTCCTTCGATTCTATTGGAATCGGGTTCCCTAACCGGAAGGACATTCAGCCAAACAAGCCTTGGCCGCATCAGGATCAGGACCCTGAGAAGCCTGGATTCCGGTGCTTGCAGGGTCTGGTCAACTTGCTTCCTAATGGGCCGAAGGATGGTGGCTTGATTGTATGCAAGGGAGCGCATTTGTTGAGTGAGGAGTATCATGAGGAATTTAAGAATGAGGAGGATAAGATTTGGTCTTGGTAAGAAAAATCTCAGGGATTCATTAGAGAATTGTCGATACTAATTTATCCATACAGGACCAAAGAGTGGTATGGCTTCACAGAGAAGGGCCTGAAGTGGTTGGAGAATAAAGGATGCGAATGGATTAAGATTGAAGCCGAGCCTGGCGACCTTCTTCTTTGTAAGTCCTGCATTCCAGTAATATCCTCCTTATCCAGGGAACCAACAAGATTTGCAGGGGACTCACGCACTCCTCACTACAATGTCTCATCTGAGACATCTCAGCCACGCTTCTGTGTGTATACTTGCTTCATGCCCGTCGCCGATGCGACCAAGGAGCAGCTTCTTATCAAGAAGAACGCCTTTGAGGAGACCAAGATGACCACTCACTGGCCCAACGCGATGCACGTTGTTGACCTGCCCGTTTACAGAAACGGAGAAGCAGACCCGTATCAGCGCTCCTCTCCTCGGGAGCCGGTGCAGCTTTCTGATCGGGGTTTCAAGTTGACTGGTATTCCTTATCTTGAGCAGATGGCTTGAGAATTTTCTACGATGTAAATTTTTGACACTAACGTCTATTTATGAGTTCATGTATTTATTATTGTTTGAATAAATTATTCATTCACTATGTTGAAACAAATGACTCAAATCATTCCAATCCCAACCTCCCCAGTCAAGAGCGGATGGCCCCCATTGCGTTGCAAGAGACGTAAAAGGTATTGAGTCATCTACTAAGGAGTCATTGAGAATTGGATTCGTAGTGCTCAAGCTCGTCAATTCGAGTTGATTTGGCATTGGGTCATCGAGCAGGTGGGAGATGTATTCTTCCAGGTCCCGCAAGATTTCATCAAAATTGAGCGCTGTGCCATGCTTTTGGTAGTATCGTCGACTAATTTGTAAACCAGCTTTCATCAGCTATGCGGAAATATTAGCAAATTCCATTTAATATAGAAAACTTGGGCAAACCTCAAAATCAGATCGAACAAGTAGTGACTTTTGTTCTCGCACGATCGAAACTGCAAGAGCGTATACTGCAGGGAGTGGAGAGGTCATCAATGTTAAATAATTGGGGATCCCGGAATCAATGAGTGGAACGAAAAGTTTGATCATCTCTCGAGCTGATTCTGTGACTAGGGAAGGCCCGCTGAAAAGGCGTTGACGCCATGGCTTGTCGGATGCAAACCTCTCGATCACTTCACGTAGTTCGTTCGGGTCAACTAGAAGGGTTGAACGATGGACTAAGATCACACTGAATTAGAGTTAGTAAGAATGTCTCCGGTCATGCAAATTGCGGAATCTGACCCGAGATTGTAGTAGTACGCGAGGAACGCTGATCGAGCTCCATTGTAAGAGCTGGCCATGGCCGTAGACCGGAGTCTAAGTAGAACAGTGACTTGTCAGTGATTTCCCAACAAGGTTCACAGATGAAAGATAACGAACGTACTTCAGATCATCTGGCAAGTTCTGTTGCCATTCACAAAGTAGAACAAGAAGCTCTCCCCCAGTTTGCAACTTCTCTTCAATCGCCTGTTCCACCGTTTGAGGCAACCAAGCCTCACGCCTCCATGCCTTTGCAGATCGTTCCTGCAACTCATGTAGCATATTTGCTAGGCTGATAGATGCCTGCCAGAACAGTTGGTCCGAGTCATGTTGGGTCTCAACGAGAACAGACGTCGCGAGCGTACCCGACAAATCGCGATCCCATACCATTGAAGGGCGACCAAGCTCAAACGCCAGGATTTTCTCAAAGACATACATAGACCACCATGTTCGGTATTCCTGATTGTCTGAGCCAGTGGGGGTTGAACTTGGGGATCGGACTTGGTTGATACCAAGAGACTGGGCCATTGATACTCCCATGGTGAGAATATCCCAAGCCCAAGCAATCTTGTCGCAGCTGCGAAGGACCATTGCGAAAAGAAGAATGGCTTGCACTGACTTGAGGGAGCGTGTAGCAACGATGTGGCCCAGTAATGAATTGCAATACGCAATGTATGATGAAATTAGACTTTGAGAGCCTTCCGATGCGGGCATAGCCATCATTCCGGCCGTGACCATCAAATATACCAGCGCCCGCTGGTGCACACCTGAGGCTTGAGTCGGATGCACCGTAGACGTAAGGGCTTCTGTCGTGAAGAACGAATCCACCCTACCCCGGTCAAGGAATGGGAAAAGCTGACCCAGCGTATCCGAAAAGTTACTCATATAAGCCTCTAATTCCGCTGGCGAAGGCAGCTCAGGGGCCTTTTCGGGAATACCGGCTGCAAAATTCCGATTGACCAGCGGAGATAGAGCATGGGTCTTTGCTCCCTTGAGACGATAGAAGGCCATATCCAGCCATTCAGTCATGAGTTCCACTGTACTCGCTCCCACAAATCGCGGCATCAATGGAAGACGTCCTGTTTGCCAGCCTTCGCGCCCCCAACACTGGCTCCATAGTCGTGGGCGGTCCTGACTAGCCGAAGGAGTAGCTGCTGAAAGATGAGAATCAGGGGTTCTGGGAATTCCTTGTTGAGATGGCGATTCTGCAGGCACAGTGCGTCGCCGGTTGGAGACAAGCGCGCCGGCGCGTCTCTTGTCGGTGGTGATACATTCCACCCCAGCCTGACGACAATTTCGACAGGGCTGTTCCTCGTCGCAACGGGTCTTTTTAGAGCGGCAATAATTGCACGCAAAGGAAAGACGGATTCTTTTCCTTGGACTGTCGATCTGGTTCTCCATAGATGCTGAGACTGGGAGAGCAAGAGTGCAAGGAAACAGGAGTTGTGAGTGACTCGCCCCTCCCGATCTCCACTTGCCGAGGAAGTCTGGGGAAAAGCCACAACTGCCGGATGAGATATTGCATAACAGTCCGCAATTGTTGGTTGGTCAATTTGAATGAATACAATATCAATCAATCAATCTTCAAGTTAGTAAATTTGGGGTTTATTGGTGTAGTGTTACTAAGTCTCAGACACGTCCTCATAAACCCCATCTATTCTAGTCCAATGTGAAACATCTCCGATGTAAGAAGCTTGTCTTATATTTGACTATTATCCGAACCAAGCCAAGTATACAGAAGAAGGCAAAGGAAAAATTATCTACTTAAGCCACATAACAGCAAAGACCACACCAAAGGCCCACATGCTGGGGAACGATACCCTTGATCCGCCGTTAGAAAGAGGAATGGTCGCCGTGGGTTTGTGAGCATGGGTAATGCAGGTGGTGGTCTTGGAGCTAGTGGAAGTAGTGAACGATGAAGTAGAAGTCGTCGTAGTAGAACAGGTGCGATGGGTTGTCTTCGGGTGGGAGTCGGTCTGGGTACCAGGCACCAAGGCAACTGTAGAGCTGGTGCCAACGGAAATAGTGCTGAACTCGACTAGAGGGGCGGTCACTGTACGCGAAGACCAAGTCATGGTGGTGCAAGGGGTCTTTCGCGCTGTGGGAGCTTGGGTAACCTCAGGAGGAACATCCTCAGATGGCGCTGTGATGCCAGGGCCTGGGGCCGTGAAAGTGTTATGCGGAGCCTCGGGAACCTCGGCCGGGGTAGTGCGGCTAGGCGGTACGATATCGATGATCTCTGGGTTCTTGGGGACATAAGGCGCGCAGATACCAGCAAGATAGGAAAGGGACGAATCGACTTCCTTCTCGGATCTGCCCCAAGAGTGAATGCAGGTCGTCACCTTCTCGGTGAACTCGGAAGAGGGGCAGAAGCAGGCGGCATCACTGTTGGAATCGCACTTCGGGACTGAGAGCCAGGTGTTCAAGCACTTGGGAACCAACTCGGGGCAAGGAGCAGGGACAATTGACGTCTCGGGAACGGGAGGGCTGGCAGACCTGGTCTCAGTTTCAGCAGGCGGGCTTGGATAGACTTCGGTAGTCTGATCGGTTGGCCGAGGAGGGCACACGGTCGTCGAGGCAACGTATGTGGAAGTAACCACGGTGGTAGAGTGAGATGGGCAGTTGGTGACCGTAGGTGCGCAAGAAGTAATCGTGATCTCCTCGGTGGTCCAGACAGTAGAAGTGGTCCAATCAGTCGACACTGGAGTGGTCTCCGTGGGCGCTGGAGGCGTAGTTGTCGGATAGGTCCACACTGTAGAAGACACAGGAGGATTGGTGCTCGACTCAACATGGGTATGCGATGAATGGGGAGGAATCTCCGTTGGTGGCTTTGGCCCGGGTGAGCAATCAAAGTCCATGCGATGGATGCTCATATCACATTCACCAAACTTGCTATCCTCAGGAAGAGTAAACTCGACGGCGACGGCACTTCCACATTGTTCGTTGGTCACATCAGTTCCACTCGTTGAACCCCAAGCCAGTTGGCGACAGGTGGAGCCGTCTGCCATCTGATAGTTCATGATGACCGGTGTGTCTCGCGAAGTGGTGAGATGGAGGTTGCTGACGGAGAATGGCGCCTGTGTCGCTTCCACTTTGATAGCATAGTTATCATCGCGAGAAAGCTTTGCCTGAATGCACTTGCCCTGTTACAAGTAGTTAGCATCTAAAAATTGGATAGATATCTCGATCGACTTACTCCTGCATCTCCACAGGCGTTGTTGGGGGTGAAGCCCACGAAGTTGAACCCTTCGTAGCTCCAGTTGTCTCCGTTGGCCAGGTCGGACCAGTCAAAACCGCTCTTCTGAGGCTCCAAGCACTGATTGTCAGTGTTTTCCGGGCTTGGGAAGCACTGGTCGGTACCCCACCACTACAGTGATTCATTAGTCTATTTCCAGATAAACATCAAGCACGATGGATACTCACGAGACCTGACGGATGCGCAAGCGCACCGACACCGAAGAACGAGACCCAAATGACTGTCTTCATAGTAGACGATGTAGTAAATGAATGTGTTCTGAAATGTAATTGCGAAGCTTAATGAGAGACAGCAATTGAATCTCAATGTCAATATTAGAGAAGGAAAGTTGGCGGATTTCGGGGTTGGCGAATGTTGTCGATTGGATTGGCGATGGGGGGGCTCACATGGACGCTCGAAAGAAAGACGCTTTTATATCTTAGCTCAGTATACTCACCATAATGGAGTATAGATCCCGAACTGCCTCATAATAGTCCTGTTGACAACAACAATCAGTATAGAATGCAGCTCACTGTCAAGGTCGGGCCGGCCCCTTAGTGTAGGAATTTGTAACCATGGAGACTGGCCACAGGGGAATTAGACACAGCTCTTCTATTTGTCCAAGCATTTGCCACTTCATATTGTGGCTTTTCAGAAGCTTTGCTATTCCATTCTGTTTAGAATAAGCGACACAAAAGTACACAATTCTCGTAGGTTGGAAGAACAAACCGCTTAAATCAAGCATCATTCCATTGGAGAGCCCTGCTCTAAGCTTTTGAATTGGCCAATAGAATCAGGGATAGCTAGAGAATTATCCAGTCAAAGAGCGCCGGGTCCATCTGCCATGAGAATGACTTTCCCACATTCCAGAATCCAGCCCCTTGTTCATTCCTTAGTTGTCAATATATCCCCTTTGAGTCCTTCTCGTCCAATCGCTCGTAAAGTCTATTTTACATCTCAGAGCATGTGTCTGCTAGTGATCAAATATTATGCGCATCAATCTTATTAGGGCTTTGTTGGGGTTCCGAGGGGTACAGAAGTTGGCCTAGGCCAAGAGTACCTTAGCAAGGGGCGTTCACGGCTTCACGAACAGGCAAGACTCTCAATTGACATATTGAGGTTCAGCAACATTACAACATAGATGAGAGTTACTTGAATGGATTTTTATCTTGGAACAAAAAGTAACGATCTTATAACAACCGACATCGAGGGGGAAGTGATAGACCACTATATACTCGCCCCCTCTGCCTCCGGCCACGCATCACCCCTTCCAACCCCATAGCCTGTTTCCTACAAGTTTCCCAGCATACTTCCTGTGTGCTCTCAATGGAAATTTGATGAATACCAGAGGACTCGGGAGAGAAAGATCTACCAGAAGGGCGATGATATTTCGTCAGAACACCATAGGCAAATTGACTACCGGCTAGCGCCTAGCTACACACTTCGCTATCCTTGATCCTAGCTAACTGCTCGCCACCTTTCAGCCTCTTTTCAATCATAGAAGTCATCTAGATGCCTGTCTAAGTGCTATTTGGTTGGATATGGTGAAGCACTATAGCCTTAGGTTCTTAGCTCTTGAGGCCTTCGACCTTCCTTCTCCCCCCTCTCTCTCCAAGTATCCTAAATAACCCTCTCCCCCGTCTATCTCTACGCTTCTTAATAGGCCCGCGTATAATAGACTGTTCGTACGGGATCCCTTATCGTAACTTGATTCTAGTTATGAAAGGTTGAAGCTGATTTGATTGAATCATTCATCCGACTAGGCCGTACCTTATGTGTGTAAAATAATCCTAGAGCAGGAACGCGACGAAGCCCTTTTCTATGTCTGGCATCGCCTTTTATATGATTGGCATCGCGGTTTTTCTACTCCGGGCGATCGCCTACCATCGCCGGCGGGCGGCGAGATATCAACAAAGAAACGCCCCTCATATCGTGGGCAGGCAAGGCAAATTAACAAACAATTGGAACTCTAATATCGTTGGCGAAATATTAACAAAGAAAAATCGTATTCGCAGTCTTGAGCGGCTGACTCAAATATCACGCTAACCTATAAAGAAAGCCATTGGCCTATTCCTGTGATAATCACAAGATACTTGAGATTTTATCTCGAAATAGGCTCCGTTCCTCCGAGGGTTTTTTCTCCTTCTTTATCAGAATCAAGTCTTCCCCTCTATCCGAGTATCTGCGTCACCTTGGGTACTCCAAGGTCAGATCAGGTAGACTGATCTTCGATTTTCTACTCTTTCGTCAAATGAGCAGTCTTCGTCCATGTCAACTCACTTATAGTCTAGGGTTACTGTGTACCGCCATTACCCGGATCGCTCTATGGGTAAGTTGTACAAAATACTTTTATTTAGTGCAAGTCCTCGTCGACACTAGGCATGGGTTCAGACAAAGAAAGTCGTCCCTCGCCTAGCGGGATATACTTTGGAGACTGGTCGAAGTGTTTGGACTCGGCCAATCTAGTCTTTTCAATACTCGAGATTGCTGTGTATATTTGAATACAAAATGGTTTATACCTCTCACCATCGGACTCTCGAGGTTATCTGTTTGGGTTGATAGGTATTGAAAGAGGGATGCTGGACTAGTGAGTCAAGTAACGACTTTCACATCCTCAAGCGTCCCCAGTTCTCACCCGATCTGAACTGTCAGATCAACCTCGGTCACAAAACCCCTAGATATTCTAGGGAACGGATATCCTTGCTCGATCTCTATTCCTCACACATCCCATCCAACCGCGCCTGCTCGCCGACGTCCCAGATCAGCGTTCCTCAAGCACCGACGCTTGCACTACGGACCCCCGTATTCGCCGTCTCGCACGCACCGAATCCGAGGAGTCCCTCTCTAGTTCAATTTTTGTCGGAAATATTGACAAACTATTCGATGACGCGGGAGAGAATAGCCCGACACAGAAGCCTGCAAAGATTTCAGATCTGGTGAGACTTCCGAGTCTAAGCCTGAACAGGTGAGTTGAGATATCCTACCCTCCCTACTATCAACTCCCTAAAGTCGCGATGGAAGCATACTAACGCACTTGATAGTCTAAGAACGGCGTTTACACCCCTCCAACGAAAAAGCTGGAGAAAGTTCACTACGTACCGGATAATACCTCGGCTGATATCAACCATACATTCCATACCTTGGCGATGTGATTGGAAAGTCTCGAGAGCTTTTACCTAAGGCCGAACCTATCGCAGGAAAGACCCAAGAAATTTCCTAGTTTACATTTGACTGGGCCTCCATATCTATCTCATTAAGGCTTATACACGGGGCTAGCAGTCAATATTAATCGCACGAGGTACCTTTTTTTTCCATCACATAGGGTCGTATGCTCAGATAGGGTGAATAATAGGTAGACGATAGGTGCTATCCGAGCTCCAGCATCAATCATTCATATCAAACTTTATCTAAACCTAAGCCAATATCTGAACAAAATACTAGACCCTAGGTAGACATTCACTTTTCTAAGTAGAAAGAAAGCCCGACCTAATTGACATTATCGTAGGAATTACTTAGGTAACTTTCACCTAGGGCAGGTACTGAAGTTGAAATCTTACCTCGCGATACATTCACCTAACCCTAACCCCAACAGCTAGAAACAAAGAAAAGCGAGCTAACCTAGTCGTAGCTAGTCACGCAAATATATAACTGGCATTCTTTGAGAAACTTTCTTGGCATCGTCTAAAAGGGGTATAGTGTGTTGGGGGAGAAGCCTCAACCCAGATATATACCTATCCACGTCAGTGAACGTACATTGCTATCCCAAAGCATATTCAACCTACCTAGTCCTAAGACGTAGGGGTTCTGTAGCGGGAAGTAAGCCATCGTCTCGGGGTATTGAGACATCAAGAGTACACTGAGAAAGAATTGGAAGATCCATCCAAAAACGAAAAATGCATTGCATTAACGATGCTATCCCACCCAACGCCATCCAAAACCCGGCCCAGGGATCATAAAACCTTGCCGTATCATAAATCATCAAGTTCCATCAAAGAACACTCAATTCACGCCTCCCCCCACTCCGCATACTAATCCCATTCCCAACACCCTGCCCACTACTCCAATCCGACGAAGATGAATCCCCCCTCGCCCTCGAACCACTCGTACTAGTACTCGCGCCAATACTAATCCCCGCCGTCGTGAGAGAATCCCCCCGTCCAAACTAGGCGTTCCACCCACCATAACAGGACGAATCTTAGCACCGACAAAGCCACGCCGGTCACGGCCTGTGCGGCCGCGGCCAAGCCAGTTATGTTTGAGGGCTTTGCTGAGGACTTCGATTTTTTCTTGGGAGGGGTCGTCTGTTTGGACGCTGGCGAGGACGCTGACACATTGGAGCATGCGGCCGACTGTTTCGGTGATGACGTGCGAGGAGTCGGCGGATGTGCCGCGGTGGATGATTGTGGGGCGTTGGTTGGAGGTCTGGGGGGAGATGGAGGAGAAGATGAGTGGGTCCGGGTTTGAGGAGGTGTTCGATGCGGCGCGGCTGCGGGAGTCGCTGCTGGTTGGGCGGGCTAGGGCGCTCATTGAGTCGGAGGAGTAGCTGTCTGCGATGCCGGTGCTGAGCAGGGTTGAGGATTGGGAGTTGTAGCTTCCTAGTCCGGCGTCGAGGGAGGCGGCGGTGCCGGGGCGACCGCCGACTCCGGTGCTTTTGGCTGTGACACTTAAGGTTGGGAAGCCAGAGTTGATGCTGTCCAGACTGAGACGTGAGAATGTCGCTTTCAGAGTTTCGTAGCGGTTCAGAATGATACGATCACGGAAGGCGATCAGGACAATATTCCGTACATCTAGGGACCCGCCGGCTGGAAGAGCACCCCAGAACTCGCGAGCCTCACGACTGGTCATCAACGTTCCAACACCCTTAAACTCGAGATCTAACGGCAGGAAGACGGCCTGAATAAAAGGTAAGATCGTGCCAAACACCAGCATCCAGATTTGAACCAGGTGCGGCACAAGCTTCTCGTCTGGAATACCGACCAACGAGCTATGATTTAACGTTGCAAAGCCCGTTTCGAGTAGCTCTTGAAGATCCGTAATCACCGCGGTTGGTGCCCGCTTATGCACACAGCGTTGCAGATGGACCAGCACTAGCTTATTGAGATCTTCAATGGCAATGCGCACATCCTCGCCGTCAAAGATGACAAGCAATTTGGCTTTGAGAAAGTCCCAGGCATCCTCGGGCGACATGTTATTCAACCCGAATCCCTGCAGCGTCTCCCGTAGTACAGCTTCGCCCAGTACTCCAGAGGAACTATTCAGCGAGGACGGGCCTGCAAATCCTCCAGGCGTTGTAGGCCCACTGGCAGAATTGGCAAGCCATTCCATGGTGTCGGACTCGGCGAGCGCTTTCTCTTCCTTCTTCTTCTCGCGAAGGGCCCGTCCACCATGGAGTAGATCCAGTCCACTGACCGATTTTCCAAAGGTGGCACCCGGTGCTGGCGAAGCAGGGCTGGTGAATGAATACAAAGATTGCGGAGCATTAGGGTCCGCAGGACGCGAATTGCTCGATGCCGAAGAGAGCGGCAGATTAAAATGGTCATCTCGGTCTTTCAGCTTGAGCTTCTGCCGAGACAGGAAATGGTGTTTATGCTTGTCCTTGTCCTTATCCTTGTCCTTCTCAGGTGGCGCGGGCGCTCGATCGGCGGGTACGACAGTACTCACAGAGGCATTGGAGAGGTTGTACATGGAGGAATTGTTTGAAGGAAGATCAGCCAGACTGGTGGTTGATGCGCTGACCATGCGCGATAAGCCCGGGAGCTTGCTGGGTGATGGCAACCCGCGATCCCGACTATCCTTGTCTCGACTGATGCCAATGTGCTTCGGTTTAGAGAAGAGCTTTTTCTTCTTCTGCTTCTCGGGCAATTGTGTGTCCAACGTCGGGGCTCCGGCCCGCGGGAATACCACATTCGCTGCCGTCGTGGCCACACTGGGTGCCGATGGGGGCGGGAGGGACGGGGATGGTTGGTTGATTCGTAGTGGGGGTGGCATCAGAGGGGGAGAGGCACTTCCACTGCGCCGGGAGACTCGAGATGCTCCATCGTCAAACGTGGGGACTACGTTCTGTGGTCGTTTCATCTGCTGCATGGCCGCCTGGGCAGCAATGCGGGAGGCTGAAACGGCGGGCATCTGGTCTGATGAAGCGGTGGGCAACGAGGGCTCGAAGAAGCCTTGTGAATGGTGTCTAGACCGGTGTCGAGGTAACTCAATTGACGGACCCCGGCCAGATGGTTGACGGCCACTGTCCTGTGGCATGGCGCGAGCAGCGTGTTGAGGCGAGGTAGTGGTCGAGGCGGATCGCATCTGAGGTGAGAAGTAGCCTGCGGCGGGGGCATGTGTATTGATCGGGGTGATGGGTGCGGCGGAGACGGTGGTTATGTTGGAGGAAGCATCGCTGCCGGAGGATCCGGGGCGGCCCAATTCGTCGTCATCAGAGTCCTCGTCGTCGTCGTCTTCGTCGTCCGAAGGTGGCTGTGGCCGTGGCCGGGGTTGGGGTGGAGGATGACGGTAGACTGGGGCGGATGGGCGTGTAGTACGCCCGGGGGAGTTTGTAGATCGGACGGTAGGATTCATGACGAGTCATCCATGGCCGCGTAGCAGTGCCAGTTGTCCGAAGTGTCTGGTTACCGTATAAATTGGACACGGTTGGGCCAGTCGGAGGCGTGGATGCCTGCCCCAGAAAGCTCCCTTCTTTGGGTTTAGCTCGCGGCTCCGCTGATCTCTCGTCTTTTTCACTTTCAACCCCACCATCTTAGCATCTTCACCATCGAAACACTCTCTGTTGAATCACATTCTACTCCTAGCCTCTTTCCCTTTTTATTTCCATCGCTATATCTTCGATCACAATGGCCAACTCCCCACTCAATCTCCAGGCTGTCTACACTGCCCCAGACACCACCAAAGTCTTCACGCACGAGATCCCCGCCGCGTCGAGCACAGACTCTTTCGCTGCTAAACAGTCTCACCTGGCAACCCTGCAATCTCTCATCCCCAAGCTACAAGAGGGGATCAATGTCTTCCTGACCGAGCGCATGGAAGAAGACAAGAAGGCCCAGGGTGCAATCTCAGAGAAGGAGGCCAGAGAAGAGGAAAACTACGGCGAGGAAGTGGTCGAGGAGGATGCTTGATTCACAAAGCGAGAAATGGTATACTACAGTACACTGGGTATCAAAAGGAAGTCGCCGGGGAAGAAAACGACAACACCTGGACAAAACAAGAAACCTCCCCCGGCGAATGCAGTTGCGAGGAAAACAAAAGAAGACTACCCGGAGCGGATGCTGGACATGCGATTCGCACAGCCCAGATGGACGACGGTGTTGCTGTGACAAGTTAGAATGGGGAAGGACAAATAAGGCAACTACAAGCGGGCGGGGGGACACGTACTCGGGAAACACATTGATCACACTCCCTCCCAATCGCTTGTGACACACGCCACAAATTCGCTCTTCGGTGACGGTGACATGGCGAGCTCGAGTTCCGCCGCCGCAAACGCCTTCGCCCAGGGCAAGCTGGGCCTGCACCTGCATATCGCGAGCCTTGCGCAGGCTGGCCACGATCCGGGCTTCATTGAAGACCGAATTGGCTGCTCGCATCCTGCCCTTGAAATAGAATTCGAGGTCGCGCACTGGTAGCGTTGCGGGGATTAGTTTCAACGCTGCCTCTGCCGGCAGCCGAGACCCGTGTTTCGCGAGGATGGTCAGTGCCGGACCATTCTGGGCTTGGTATCCGTGTGGTGGTGCGAGGTAAAGAGAAAGCAAGGTCAGGTAGATGGAGGTTTCTTCCTCTTCTTCGGACTGAGGCGGACCTTCGGAGAGATGGACTTGGTTGCAGTACCTGCGAGGGTTAGCAACGAATGTAATTATCAAGGAACATCAAACTCACTCTTCTGCCTTTCCATGATCCTCTAGTTTGAACACGTATATCTCCAGCACTTGGCGGTGCTGTCCCATCTTACTGAAAATGATAGCTCTTGCCTCGTAGAAATCGGGATCTGTAATAGCGTCAGACACAGTTGAGAATCAAGGGAAACCTTCGATACATACCCTCTCGATTCAAGCGATCCAAAGTCTTTGCAGGAGAATACTGCTCACTCTCCTTAAGCATAGCCAAAAACTTATCCTTGCATGCCATGTCCGTCTTATCAGCGTTAATCCGGTCAAGGTACAACATCAACAGTCTCTGATGCAGATCCGGACTCATATCATTCCACTCGTGAATGACATGCTCCAAATACCGAATGGCGAGTTTTGGATCAATCTGCTCCAAGAAGACAAGCACCCGCGACCGAGGTAACGTCTCGGCATTCTCAGTTTCCGCCAGGAAGATCTCCATGCCCAGATCATGGTTCTCACGGACTGGCCAGCCAGCAAACTCCAGGATAAGATCGATCTGATCAGGTGGCAGGTTTTGCAAGTAACCAATAGTACGTGTTGGACCGGCCAGGAGTCCGGATTCTTCCTGCCCGAATCGATGCAGCAATTCCAAGGCTTGATGGTGTAGCTTCTTGCCGTACAGGAAGTCGATTAGATCGTTGTACCTGCCTGTCTCTTCAAGACGTTCCATGACCACGTCGGGGTCACAGAAATTGGCAATTCGGAAGAGGGATCCCGCAAGCGAGGGCGTTGCATACATGTGTGCACGGAATAATGTTGTATCAACCAACCGCGCTTTGTCGCGTAACGTGGTCAAGAAGTTTTCCTCGGATGGGAAGTCGAGAAGTTTCAAGACTGAGGTACTTGCTTCATCCGTAGCGTCTGTCGGGAAGGGTACTTTGAGTGAGCCATCGGGGCCTAAGAAACGCTGGAAGCGTCGGCGAACATCTGCCAGATAGCCCTGCAGTTCACGGACTGAGTTCTTGAGATCTGTACAGCGTTAGTAAGGCACTGTTGAAGTCGTACTTAGATTGAGCTCACCTTTGTCTTTATCTTTCTCCTCACGGATGCTGCTAGTATCGCTTCCCTCTTCGGTTCTTCGAAGGAGTGATCTAACTGAAGGCGCGTAGAGAGACTGACCGACTGGCGCTGGCACTGTTTCAGGTGCTGCCTCAGATGATCCATCACTCTGATCTCCATGACTGTTATCATTACCATTGCCGTTGACTTTCACCTCTGGCCCATTCTGCTCCGGGACAGCAGACAGATCACCAGCAATCAAACGAGGATACAGCCGAATGACCGTCTCTGGTGGTGCAGCAACCTCCGTAAACAAATCCAACGAGTCGCGATATTTGCGCAAAGCAAACAAGCTCTGCGCTTTCTCAAGCTGTGCATTGCGTAGTCGACCGGGTTTATCTTGCAGAAGGGCATCCTCGAGCATGCCGAGTAGACTGATTGCCTCATCGAGATAACCCTTCTCAATCAAAGAGTCGATCTGCGTATCGTAGCTCAAGGCCTCCATGCGCCAGATAGTTCGATCACTGCCGACAAGGAACCCTTTGCCGGCATGCGCGAGGCTGATATTCGGCTGGGGTATATGGAGTATGCTTGCCGAAGGTAGCGGGATAGATTGCAACAATGACAGAGTCTCCGGGTTGCGCACCTCCAGCACTCCCTTCGCTGTATCATGGAGTGCCAGTAAAAATGGATATGAGTACCCAATCTCCACTGGCGCATGGCTCCATGGGATCTGCCGCCGGCCCAGCGCTTGTCCCTCCACATCGATAAAATGGGTATTGATATCTTTGGCCAGCAAGATCTGACCTTCCAGCAGCCTCGTAGCCAATGGTCGCGGCACCATACCCCCCATACCAATGTAGCTCATACTCGCAGCACCGACACCTCCAAACCGTCCAGTCTCTTCCATGCTGCCCGGCCCCGGTAACTCCGTGACTTGGCCCGACTCAATATCAGCCATGACAAAGCTCGAACCCAGTCCGACAACCATCCTTGTCGCAGAAACCCAAGTCAACGTCTTGATAGCGCTAGCCAGACTCAATTCCATAGTATCCGGCTCCAGCTCCATATCGCGCCAAACCCACATCAAAATCTTCCTCTTCACAGCGACCGAAACCCGCGACACGATCGCCGGAACATTAGTGTCAGGATCATTCACAACATTAGACGTAATTGCAAACGTAGAAGCGCCTTTCGTCGCAGTCAACTGCTCCTGCAACTCGTACGTCTGTGAATCATGCAAACTGACATATCCACCCGACAGCGAGACCAGTACCTTAGCCTCCTTCACGAGTGCAAGCTGCTCAATCTTGTACCGGGCGAATTTTTCCACCTCTCGTAGTAACTCGGTCTTGCCATCGTCTGTTACGCGGTAGATGCGGAGGCTGCCGTTGTTGAGGCCGGCGAGGAGGCGGTCGCCGTATGCGAGGACGGATTCGATTTTGGATTTGTCGCGCAGCTTGAGCTCGACCAGCGGCCGCGCGGTGAATGCGGATAACATCGCGCGCGCCGGGGGTGAATGTGGGCTCAATTCATGTCCCAGGGACCGTCTTGTGCTCGCTTGGCTGGGATTCGGGGGGAGCTCCTCTCCTCTCTTTGGCCCCATGGTCCTCTCCACCGCTGGGCCGCATGTGACGTCTTTGGATGAGTCAGCTGAGGGATCAGCTGCGGGAGGCGGTGAGCGTAGTACAGTATGAAAGTGCCCGACATTGAAATAGTGAAATGGGTTAGCTGGAACAGGATGAAGATGTTGATGAAAATTGGCTTTTTGCCATTTAGTTGGGTAGAATTTCAGAAAGATCATCTTTTGTAATCTGCCTGTAGAGCTATGGCAAGTTTTGTTGTCGCTGGCCATGCGATGTGGTCTGCTGGTAGTAGGTATTCAATCAACAGCTATATACATATGTCTACCGCTTTACTCTACTCCCAAGGCATACATTTGAATGGAGATTTCATAATGTTTGGTATCTCAGTCGTAACGTATCAATAAGCAGAAAAAGAAAAAGAAAGAAGAGACACCTCATGCAATCCCGAACCCAAGCCAGACCAGATGTCAAAACGCCATAGAAGCCAGATGCTATGGAGGAAGCCCTAACAGCTCCCAACCCCTAACCACCGCTCCCTCATCACGCCAGAGAGAGAAGGAAAAAAGAAAACAACCCCCAGTGGAAAAGAAAATGAAAAAAAGTGACGACATCCAGTGAAACGGTCCAGGGTTCATAGCTTCAAGGGGAATGCTATCCGGGCACCAACTCAAATCAGTGAGCGGTGGGCGGGCACTCCGCGCCTTCTGCGGGGAATTCCTGATGCTTCGCAGAAGAGCCCTTTCCACGCCAGGTCGAGACGGCGGGGATATCGGCCTTGAAGCGCTGCTCCTCGGTACCGTAGGCACGGGGAGTCAGCTTGAGGAGGGTGTGGAGGGGGACCTCCATCCAGGGCGACTTCTCCTGGGGCACGTTCATGAAGTAGGAGTAGATGCAGCGGAGGACGGCCTGGTGGGTGACGATGATGACGTTCTCGCTGCGCTCGAGTTCCATGATGATGGGCTCCAGGCGGATGACCACGTCGCGGTACGACTCACCGCCGCGGTAGCGGTAGTTGTACTTGTCTTCATCGCGGGCGGCAAAGTCCTCCGGGTACTTCTCGGCGATTTCCTCGTATGTGAGACCGTCGCAGACGCCGGAGTCCAGCTCATCGAGGGCCTTCCATTCCAGCTTTTCGAAGCCGGTTTCTGCCTTGAGGTGGCGGGCGGTCTGGATGGTGCGGCGGAGGGTGGAGGTCCAAATGACGATTTTGGTGTTGGGGGGAACGCCAGACTTGCGGAGGAGCTCGGGCAACTTGCGGGCGTACGCCTCGCCGCGCTCGGAAATGTTCGAGTCACCACCAATCTTGCCGGTCAGGTTGAACTCAGATTCACCATGCTGTGGGGCGTATGTTAGAGATATTTTCGTTCTTTTCACTTCTTACGCGCGCCAAATTGAACTCACTCGGGAAAGCCAGATAGAGCGGGGCTTGATGTGCAGGTTTTGGATGTAGTACACTAAGCGGCTCGACAGGTAATCCTTGATCTGATTGATGATGACGGTGGACCCCACGTTGATGAGCTTGACATAGGTGTAGTCCTTCTCATCATCATCAATGGTCTGGTAGACCAACTCGTAGTTGCGGATGCGGTTTCGGAAATCCAAAGCCGCGAGCTCCGGGTCCTGACCCTTGTAGTCAGGTGAGGTGGTCTTGACCTCAAGGATGTTGGTCATGATGAGTTCCTCATCATCACAGATCGACTCGACAAAGAGGGTCTCAATGTCAGCCTCCCGGCAGGATTCATAGATCCACTGGCGGCGTTGCTTGGTCGAATTGGTAGCATCCAGAATGGCGACTACTCCCTTACCATCGTTGAACCACTGCAGCATGTCAGACATGGCTGCTTCGACGGCGGCCCGGCGCATGCGCTCGCCCTCCGCGTTGTGCGGATCAAAGAAGGTGGCGGCTGGCTGGGGGGTAGCATTGCGGCGGTAGCTGCCCACATTGAAGACCTTGGCAGGGATGCCAACCCAGGCCAGATAACGCATGGCTGATGATGAGATATTAGCATTTTGATAAGTAATGAGGGTATACTTCGGGCGGTGAAGGCAGCGGACGGCCATGTCAACTTACCCTTTCCGGCAATGAGGCTCTTGCCACGGGCTGGCAGGCCTACCATGACCACACAGATCTTGTAGTCATCGGACTGGAGACCAAATTTAGTTGCGAACATGATGAATTTAGATGAGATGGGTGATTAGAGGGATGGAAGGCGGTGAAGGGCGGTGAAGAAGTATGAGGATGGAACGGGGATCGGAGAAACGTGGATAAAGAAGAGGAAGCAGAAAATGGGAAAACAACGACGAGCAAAAGAGTCAAGTGGGATGCGTGAACTCGTCAACAACACGAGAATCAGATGACACACAATTGACCCAAAGAGGCGGGTGCCACTGGGAACAAACGATGCAATGTGATGCCTGATGGACGGCCTGGCTTCGGTCTGGTCCTCATACCATATAGATGAAAAGTTGTATAGAAATCCGTGAGTTTCCAAAGAAATCCGGCTTCCAGATACATCATTATCAAATATAGGCAGTAAACTAAACGTTCATGTCCATGTGGCAGGTCATCTGCATTCACTAATAGCGTAGTCGGGACCCGGGTTGACCACGGTGCTCGTATCATGCATAGAACAACCCCAGAACCCCAGACATTTGACCAAACTAGCTAGTCCGGTACTTGGTACTTCCTAGTCTCCCGTTCTGCCGGCCGCTAACAACCCTATCTGGCCGAAGGAGGAGAACAAGAACCGAGGCAATGTAAGAGGGGCATGCAGGGATCCCCGCGTTCGATCCTGGCGGTCGATCGGGGCCCAGCCGTGGGGGGAAAATTGGAGGGGGAATTTGGAAAGGGAATAGTAGGATATCAGATAGAAACCGAAATTGCACTTACACTAGCCATGAACACCTTGTGTTGCTGCTGGCTCCGAATAGCACTTTTTGTCGACATGGTGGGCGTTGTGTTGAAATGGGAATTGCAGATGTGTCGGGAAGATTAGGGAGAGTCAGACAGGCTTCCGACCCGAAGCCGGAAGGGAGAGAAAGGAGAGGCAGTTAGGCTTAAGGGATCAATTCCACATGGAGGCCAAACAAAGGGAGATGTACAATATTGGAGAACAAAAAAGGAGTAGGGGAAATAGAAATGCAAGTATGAAAAGAGAAAAACTTGGAAATCCTTTTTCTAAACAGAAAAAAAGAAAAAGAAATGCCTCAAACCAGGTTGGCAAAGCAGAGGTGGTTTAGGAGGGGATCGTAATGCGGTGAGTCGGTCCCCACAACGTCATCCGGAGAAACAGTTAGTTAGTAGTTAGTGAGTTAATTGCTTTGTTGGATCATCTGACTATCAAGTGGGGATGGATAGCATGATAGTATGATAGTAGTCTATGATATTATTTTTCCGTCTCAACCTATTTCATATCTATTTGTATCAATGGCCCTTTTTATATCATAAACTCCAATTCCCATCTAAAATACCCCCTTCTATAATGCTGCATTTCTGCCCCTCTATAGCGGAGTTTGTTCACCATCCGCCGGGGACGAGGTACCCTCGGGCTTATTGTTGTTGGTCGTGCCACGGGCTCGCTGGATACGCAGCGGGCCTCCCCAGGGGCCTTGCTGCCCATTGAGAGTGTCCATGGCCCGCTGGGCCTCCTCAACACTGCTAAAGTCCACAAACAGATAGTAGTGGTCACCGGGCTCAAATCGCTTTGCGGGGTGTGGGGTGAACACCTTGCTAACATTCTCACTAAAAAATAACAAATACAGGTTAGTATCGAACGGGCAGACGGAGTTGCAAAATATGAGAGGGCGGTCTCCAGTCTCGAGATTCTTCTCGATGCAAACATACACATTGTATCCCTGGAAAAAAGTTCTCATATTGCTCTGCACGCTTTCGGGCTCCGTCAAGCGAGGCAAACCTCCCACATACACCCGCTGGCTAGAATCATTGTTGTTGACCTTGGCGAAGCTAGTGGTGCTGCTGGTAGTGCTGCCCTCCGAAGGACGCCAGCGGCTCATGGGGCTGGCAAACGGTGTCCGGGTCTGCTCAGCAGCACGCTCGGCAGACTTGGCCACTCCAGGCTTGATCTTGATCGGGCGGCCCAGCATATCGTGGCCGTCCAACTCGACCATTGCCCGCTCCGCATGCTCCTTGGTCTGCAGATCGACGAAGCAGTACGAGGGGTTCCGGCCGGTAAATGGGTCAATGGCAATGTCGATGCGCTCGCTATCAAAATCAGGTCTCAGTCGACGCCATCACACATTGTTTCTTCATGGGCCGAGCCCGGCCTGAACTTTTGGCTCTTTTTCAAGTTTGTGTGGCATACATAGGGAACTCAGCCGCCGTGAAAAGCGCCTCCACATCCTCCGTCTTGGCCGTGTAGGGCATGTTGCCCACGTACAACCGGCGGCCCTCGGAAATGGCCTGGGGTACGTGGGGTCCGGGTCGTGCAAAGGCCGTCCGAGATGTGTTGGTGCGTGTCGAGGGGGGCGAGGCCTGCGGGCTGCTGGTCTCGCTCTTCATTCGCCAATTGGGAGAGTTGAAGGCACGGCCATTGGTGCGGACATTCTGGTAGGGAGACTGAGGAGCTTCTAGCAATGATGATTTGTTAGCAATTGTTCTGTGACTATTCCTGTGGACTGAACTAGACACACTCTGCTCCTCCGGTCTGACGATCTCGGTGTCGGCCATTGCGTATACTGTCTGAAGTATTTATCTGGGATTGTCAGTCTCCGACCTATACTTGATCAATCTTGCACCCTCAACACCAAGATAACAATTTTCAAGGATCCAATTGACTTACTGGCTTTGCTCTAAAAAAATTCCAATCCACACGCTGGGCACCGGCTACACGTATTCCACCACTTTTTTTTTGTTTGCGCGTGCAAACAGTGCAAAGCCAAAGTGGGCTGGGCTCCACTACCAGCTGCTTCCGCGTATTTTGGCGCGTAGGATGTAACTTTTTTCTCCCTTCTCTTCATTTACGCTCTCTTCATCCTCTCATACAGGAGAAAAGAAGCAGTTTTTTATCTTGAAAATACTCAATGATGGTTCTCCATGACCATGGGTAACCCCCGATCGGCTTCGGTCTGCCATTGGCCCCAGCCATCGAGGGTGTGTGTTCATCACGACCTCATCTGTGGTGGCTCGCAGCCACAGCTTCCCAGCAATTTTCCCCCAAGCTGTTCCTGCCGGGACTTTCCACTAAATAAACTATCACACTCTTTCGAGATATTCAGGCACACTCACTATGAGGCTATTTCTCATCCGCCACGCAGAATGCGAGCATAATGTGGGCAAAGCGTTGTATGTATGCGGATGAGAATGCCCCCTCTCCCCTTTGCCCCCAAGGGCACTTGCTGACATTCCCGTCTTGCAAGGGGCAATTCGGATAACCTGACAGGTGTTGGCAAAGATCAGGCCCTCCGGCTAGCACGGTACTTTCGTGACCGGCCGGTGCGGTTCACACGCGTGCTCTCGTCGGACCTCGATCGTGCGACTGATACCGCCCGTACGATCTGCCAGTACCAACTGGGTAGTGGGCCTGCACTGGAACCTTTTCAAACGGCCAAGCTGCGCGAGCAATGCTTTGGCTGTGCTCGATTACCTCGCGAAGCGACCCAGATCGAATCGATATCCTCGATGCGCGCACGGGTCAATGGCTTCCTAAGAGATCATATTTTGCCGGAGATGGCTAATCATGCTACGGGCGGTAATGCAGTTATTGCCGTCGTCGGGCACGGGGTCATCTTGCAGGTTCTGTGGGCGTGCTTGACCGAAATCTTTGGCTCGCAGTCGTTCCATCTTGCTCGGAACGCTGGATCGCCGGGGGCTGATTATACGCATCCATTGTGGTCGAATACCGGGATCATGGAGGTGGATATCCGTCCTGGTGGACCACCGCAGGAGATGCTGATCAGGAATATGATCTATCCGAATGTTGACCCGCCCTGGCTGATGAGGGCGAAACTCCCTTTCCCGCCAGACGGGAGTGCACCGTTGATCGGATGGTCAATGACGATCTTGACGGTTGATAGTACGACTCATCTCGACGGCGAAGCACTGGCGCAGACCATCCCCGCGGTCGTGCCGCAGTCGAGACAACAGCCGATGGACCAGTTCTATCGGCTGACGGGGAGTGTTTGAACTGGTAAGTTATTTGTTGCCTGTTTGTCTTTTTTTTTCTCTTCAATGATGAAGCATGATTTCACACAGACCTGTTCTGATTTTCAATGAGGACACATAATCAATGTCCAACTGCTATCTGATGAGACTTTGCCTTTATTTCTGCTTGAAAAACTATCATGTGATCGTTGCTAATGATCAATTTAGATCCTCTTCACTAGGAATTTTGATTCGCAGATAAATTCATGCAAATGGAACTTTAAACTCGGTAAGTCTAGCCTTTTTGCATGCAACCACCCCCACTCCAATGATGAAGCAAGATTTATACACAGACCTGTTCTGAATAAAGAATGAGGATAAACAATCATCACCTTTCTGATGGAGCTCCTATTATCATATTCTATGAATCTGCCATATGACCTTCGCTAACGATCGTCACAGTCCTATTCACGCCACGCTTCGGCCATGCCTAGTCAAGATAGAAACGAATCAACCTTCCTAAACATCCCATCTTTCCTTCCATCAAACCGTAAACTCCTTCTTTCTGAGTAAACAATCTCTCAAATCAAAATCCCCTTCTCGTAAACCAGCCAAATCCCCATCCCAAACAAACATCTTCCCAACCTTCCGCGTCCCATCCTCAAAACAAATCCTACATTCCTGAATTCTATACGCCGCACTCTCATATTGAACCAGCCTTTCCCGCTCTCGAGGAGAACATACCCGATAAGCCATTTCCTGTGACTATATCGTCTGAAGAACTTTCGATGAGTGCTGGGTAAGCTCCCCACAACAGATAGCGCCATCCGCTGATATGTGCTGGTCGTTGGTCAAGTATGTTGGTGTGTCCTAGGATTCGGGCGAGATGGGATCGGTCCATGAGTGTGCCGTAGAAGAAGTAGTATACTTCTTGGAAGGGGTTGGTTTCGGTTGGTGATTGGGTGGTGGTCGTTATGCGAGTCGTGGGTAATTTTGTTTGATGGATCTTGGTGGTGTGATTTGCAGCCTTTGGGCTGTTTGGGAATATGAGATGTGATACGAGGTCTTTTGTAGAGAGATATTCTAGGTAGTGAAGAGGTGAATCACTCTATGAGACCGTGGTGATGTGAGTAATAGCGATCCATGGATGGTAGCTTTAGGTCTATTTATTCCTGAAGGAGCTGCGGACTACTGTTTTGGTACGATATTGACACTGTTACGAATAGATACTCTGAATATTCCTCTTGATACTCTTCCAAGAGTCTTCTACATCATAATGCTACGTCTTGATTCTATCCTTCGACTGCCTGATATGGACCTTATATACCTGTTACTTACACATACTGGGTGTCACAAACCTTGACAACATGTTTAATTGAGCTCATGTCGCAAATTGCCAGAACTTCTAGTCTCAATGTCTTTTAACATTCTGGACACCGCTGTAAAATGCCAACTTGGGAGCATGTGGCCCAAAAGACCCGAACTTAATCTGATAACCTCGCTGCATGGCAGCATGTGGTATGTGGAACAACATTGAGGAAATTAATTCCACTGTCTCTCACTCAACCATCCTAGCAAAGGTTACAGTAAAGATATGACAATCCCACGAGGTATCCGTGACCGGTATGAGCAGCCACGAATCTCTCAAAAACGGCAGGCTCAGTGTAACACTGGCCGGACACCGAGCGTGACATCGAATCAATAGGCGCCAGGGCTTGAGATCCTAGAACGAAAGAAATTAGGCTCATGTATGACTATAGAAAGTGACTTAGAGGTTCTTATGGAAGTGGTTTGATGTAGCTATCCATGGATTCGCAAGCTCACTAGAGATGATGAACGATGGGCCGGTGAGAGTAAGAATATGCCGAGGATTTGACTGCTTGATAGACTGTCTCATACTTCGTGGTATCCGACAGTACTACTCCAATTCTTTTCTTAACCTTACATGACTCACTTTACACACTGGTACCTTTGCAACAGCACTGCGTGCGACACAAGTTATAAAATCCTTGCTCGTGCTCCATTCTTTAGCTGAAACTATCCCACTGACAGCCTTCTCAGTGACACTCGTTCGGTGACAAGCCTCTTAGCTGCAACGCTTCCGACGACAACTGATAATAGTCCTCCCAGTCTGCAGTTCAAGAAGAGCCCAAAATGGCGGAAGCGACCTCTAATTTTCCCAACGAAGGGGATGCCATCGATGAGCAGTTTGAACTCATGGCAACTTCTATCAAGGAGGACGTCAAGATACCGATATCAGTGGTGGCGAGAGCCAAGTCAGCGTCGCTGAGGTTGTGATCAAAACCGGTGCTGATGCAGCAGAACACTTGCATTCTGCGGTGACTGTTCGCAGCATCGTTCTTGCGACGGCTGTTTCTGGGTTTCAGGCGGTGATGTCCCAAATCTACACTGTCAGTCAACACTTTCCTCTTGTTTACGGATGTTGCGGGCAATCACTGACTCGGCGCAACAGTTCAAGCCAACTGTCATCACCGTCTCGGGAACATTTATCGTCCTCATTTCGTACTTTGTGGGCAACGCGTGGGCCAGATTCCTTCCCCGTAGTGATAAGTTCGAGGCTGGTTGGAGAGAAAAGATTGGTCAGGGCAAGCTTCCTTGGTGGATCTCGGTCATCAAGTTTGTCAACAACGGTCCATGGAGTCTGAAGGAGCACTCTGTTTGTGCCATCACGGCTACTTCGGCGTCTAATGCCTCGGTTACATCCACCGTCTTTGCAGCTCAGAATCTCTTCTACGATCTACCCTTGAGCGCTACGACGGTGATCCTGAGTACTATCTCGATTGGTCTATTCGGGTATGGTCTCTGTGGAATCATGCGACCAATTGCAGTCTGGCACGTCGAATCCGTCTACTGGAATACCTTGCCCACAGTGAATACCCTCCATGGCCTGCATTGGCAAGAAGTGAAGAATTCCAAGCCGCTTCGACTTTTGGTATGCCTTCACTGGTATGAGTCTCTACGAGATTCTACCCGCCTATGTCTTCCCATGGCTCAATTCGGTTTCGATCCCGGTAAGCCACTTTTGACCACACTTGATAAGAAGCTAGTGATGAAAGAGCTTGCAATGTCTTGCCGCCCAGAAAGTGACGGGCAGCAAGGCAGCCGTGCTCACGAACCTTTTCGGTGGTGCCACCAATAATGAAGGCCTCGGACTCTTCTCGCTGAGTCTTGACTGGTAATATGTAAGAATCATATCCCCTCAGCCATGAGTATGAAGCCAAAGCTAACCAAGATAGATCACAACTCTCCAAACTTCATTGCCTCTCAAGTTCCAGATTCACCAAGCTATCGGGATTCTCGTCTGTTTCATTGCAATGCTTGCAATTTACTACGGAGATGCCTGGGGTGCAAAGTCGCAGCCGTTCATGTCGACTGTTTTCCACACGGCGGACGGAAAAAGATATCCCAGCAGTCAAGTCTTTCCAGGAGATGTACTCAGCGAGTCCGCTCTCGCCAAGTACGGTATAACCCGTATCACTGGAACCTTTGCATACGCCATGTTTATGGCCAATGCTGCAGTAGGCACTCCGTCCTCTCGATACCTAACATTAAGC
Organism: Penicillium subrubescens; assembly: GCF_028828155.1. Classification (NCBI taxonomy): domain Eukaryota; kingdom Fungi; phylum Ascomycota; class Eurotiomycetes; order Eurotiales; family Aspergillaceae; genus Penicillium; species Penicillium subrubescens. The sequence continues at coordinate 792,367 of NW_026643151.1, read as the reverse complement.
TATCACAAACTGACGATGTTCTAAATCTGCGCTCGAATTGCCCATTGCATCCTCTTCTGGGGCAAGGAAATCGTTCGTGCATATAATTACCATTTTAATAATAATGTAATAGACTTGTTTATCAAGCTTTAATATTATCAAGAGCGCAAGGGAAGGTCGATATGACGATCGGCACCATCAGCGCATGGCAACACACTACAAAGAAACTCCATGGTGGTGGTACGGTTTGGTGCTCCTTGGCAGCTTCATCCTCGGCCTTATCGTGGTACTCAAGGAGAACATTACCGTTCCGGCATGGGAATATATGTGTCTCTGATAGTCGGAGCTATCATTTCGCCATTTGTAGGTACCTCTTGCTCTGTTATCAAAGGGATTCTGCTAACCTAGATTGCTATTTCAGAGCACCATCCTTTACGGCCGCTATGGCAATGGCATTGCTATCAACAATCTATCCAAGATGATTGCCGGTCTCACACTGCCAGGACGCCTGATTGGGAACATGTAATTTGCGGCATGGTCGTACAACGTCATCGCAAACGCCGTTAATCTGTCCAATGATCTGAAGCTCGGAGAATATCGTAAGCCGGTTTTCTTTCCCTGTGATCTGACTATATTGGTTGACAGATGGTTTACCGTCAAAATTCCCCCTCGAGTAATGTTCCTGATTCAGATCTATGGCACGGTTCTCGGTGGCTTCGTCAACCATGCGGTCATGATCTCGATTGTTGCTGGCAATCAAGCCTTACTTGCGAATGGTAATGGTAACTCGTCCTGGAGTGGTGCAAATGTACAAGCATACAACACCAACGCAGCTTCCTGGGCTCTGGCACCTTATCTTTACAAGATCGGTTCGAGGTATGAGATGGTGCCTCTGTGTCTGCTAGTTGGGGCAGGTGTCGTCGCTTGGATCGCCTCTTTTACCAGGTGAGTCTGTCACAGAACTAATGCCACCCCCTCCCCCTTTTTGGTTATCCAAGCTGACGAACTACACTCCCTCAGTTCATTCCAAATATTGGCCGCCTGGACGTCTCCAAGATCAACATGGCCCAGATTATCCAGTACGCGGGCTTTATCCCGTACAATCAGTCCCAGGCCTGAGTCATTTTCAGCCGGATCATCAGCGGTTTCTTCATCCAGTGGTACCTCCGAGACTGTCACCCATGAATCTTCAAGGACCACTCATTTTGGGTCACTGGCACGTTCGATGGGGCTGGTCTGACGGTCATGTTCATACTTTCCTTTGCTGTTTTCGGAGCGGGTGGACCTGCCCATCCATTCCCTTCCTGGTGGGGGAACAATGTCGATGGAAATTACGACCGGTGCCCCGTGCCTGACGAGTGATGATATCGAGGTGCTCACACGTAGCGTCAAGCAACGGTTTAAGGGAGAAACTAGGCTCTATGAGAGCTGTGCGCAGCTCATGTGCCAGGAATAGCTAGGTTAAGGGAATTCCCATGGCGATCGGTGCGATTAATCAATTGAGTTCAAAGCCTAGCAAATGCGCGTATTTGACGGTCAATATTCCATTCTCAAATTAGTTTTACATTTTGCTAGCAACTTTCGTTCGACGTGTTCAACAACTTATTTCCGTAATGGCTGATGTTGGATGTTCGCAGAGGTACTTTTACTTCTGACCGAACTCATGTACCGCTCCGCCTCTCTGTGCCAGTAGTCAGCCATTGCAAGTCATACTCAGTCATTTCTCAGGTAACTCAAACCTTTCTGTATCTCCCAAAATAAGGAAATACGACCTCATACGCTCTAAAAGTATACGGCTCCGTTCGAAGCAGGACCGTTTTGTGTTTGCTCGTCCAACCCTTGACACTACCCAATGGGTGCCATCCACCTGGCATTGCCCGCTCTTCCTCCAATTGCAAGATATGACTGACTTGCAAATTTGCGGGACTGACTGCCAATGGATCGTGAAGGTCTCCTTCTAGTTTGTATTCCTCTCGTAGAGCGGAGACTTCTTTTTCCACCGTCGATAGAGTGGGGTCGTAGGGTGATCTGTGACGCGCAACTTCGTCGTCTGTGCCGGATTGACATGTCTCTGCTCTGTCTGGGCGGAGGATTTGTCTGTCGAGGAGGGTGAATGTGTCGGGTTGGCTTGCTGTGGTGAGATTATCGTGCAGGTGGCGTATATTGTGATTGGCTCGAAGGGAGCAGATTATTCTGGCTGGAGGAGCCTGTTTGCTCACAATGCGCATCATCTTGGAGGTTTTTGAGTGAGGCTTAGATGCAAGATGTACGATATATCGACTGAAGCGTTGCAGCTTCCTGGGAATGTGAAGAGAATTCTGGTGTCTTGACGATGCTGGAGGTGCTGGCGAATAAAAGACTTATAAAAGACACAATGACATCATTATTTTGGATAGCATCACGTGTGCTTTGGAGGAAGTTAGAATATATTACACACAAGGTTAATTACATGTTCTAGATTTAACATTTTCTGGGCACCTTCAGAGCTCGCTCTACGTGACTCGAGTGATGTATGGTGGTAACACAGAGTCCTTCGCTGAAGATACAGGTTAGATTCTCCGGAAAAAGTACCTTGATATCCGATATTGTGCCAAATAACAAGAAACAGAGATGAACAGTGTACAATTTTGCCCAATTAATCACAGTAAATCAATATACACTTGTTAAGATCCGGTCAATCTTCAGACTGCATGTACTGTAGTTCGCCCTCGACATTTGCGATGTGATCGGTGAGATCAATCTTGTCTGAAACGTACTCTCCAGATGAATTGCGAAGCTCAGAGCAAAGAATTGGTTTTCGATCCGGTCGTTCAGTGCTAAAGGTGATGTTCTTTGCACTCTTGCTGAAGTTCGTTCCACCCCATTCAAAGTGGCCTACCGCACAGAGAAGATTAAAATCTCTGTTTGAACGACGTTTCATCAGGTTGATCTTACCATCTCTATTGCCTAGGCATCTGTCAAGAAGAAGATCGGTAGTCAGACCGGAACCCTCGTCGTTGTTACATATTGCCGCCAAATGAGTGCCGTCACCCTCGGCGGACAGGTGAATATCGCATGAGGTTTCATTAAAGGACATGGTGATGGCTTAGAATCATGAATACATTGATGTGGACTCAAGGAGCAGAAGTGAGGGGTCATTTCAATTTAAGGCTGAGGTGGCGAATTATTTGTTTTATCTTCTGGGGAACTGTGACGGTAGCTACCCCGGGTGCTGTTGTATATTGCCTACCATGACGCAATATTTGATTTGACACAAACTAAAAGGAACAACGACTTGATTTCACAGTATTTTCTATCGTCTTCCTCACTCGTCTCGCTCGCTTAATCTAATTGAAGATTATTCGAACTGCCACCAAAACTTAGACGAACATCGATCATACAACCAGAAGCAGCCGGAATCAAATACATGCCACATAATGGGCTAGATAGCATTCTGAATGAGGCGGCCCGCGGCCTTATTGCTCCATCATATAACATCAGACTCATGACCGCCTATCCGCGAAGCAGAAGAGCACCTAGCCCGTATTACCCTCCGTATCGAGGTTCCTGCAAATGTAATAGTCTAATAGAAGCTTCGGATCTTCCCGTTCCAGACTAGTAGAAACGTCATGGGAATACAGTATTCGACACGGATCAACTGTTCTTCCGAACTGTACCGAACTCGCTGTCTATGAGCTGCTCTGTTGTAATACGCTTCTTCCTTACACAAGTTCCTCAACACCGCATTTCCTACCCTTCTCTTCTTTTCCCGTATCATCACCATGCCTAATATTGCCTTAACTCCTTCAAGTGTCTCATCGAGGGCAGTGATCTCCGCAGATCGGTTCAAAACACAGCCTCAATTTGAGGAAGTTTTCGAAATACTCTTCGTGATACTAATGGCTTTCATGAGCTCGTGATTACTAACGTGCCGTCAGGATGGAAATATTTCCTCTGGGAAGTCGAGGCGGATCTCCCTTGTATTCGAAAAACCTATAACCCAGAGAGGCGTTCTTTACGGCTCAAAATCAGGCCATCTGATGCCCACAATTGTATTGCAGAATGGATTTCAGCCCCAATTTCAAGATGTGGGACAGGCTTCCTAAACCTAGTAGAGCTAGACCTTCTCCTTCTACAAGCAGGCACAAGTAAGTTTAGTTGACCTTTAATCATACCCTTACTGATAAGATATCTGAAGCACTGTCATGCCCCGATCTCCGAAAGGAGCCAGATGCTTTTCTCTACACCCCATCGCAGCCCTTTCCAACTTTTATCGCAGATGTTTGATGGAGCGAGTCATATAATGACATACTTTATGACATGAATCGGTTACTCAGTGGTAACGGGGCGATCAAAATCGGTATTCTTGCTAAGTGGACGAAGCATGCAAATAATTCAGTCAGCGGAGTTCTCGAACTCTACAAAAACGAAGAAGGGATCTCAAGATGCACGCAAACTGAAATTTTCTTCTCTATGCCCGCTGGTGATCCACCTCAGTTACTTGACATTCGACGTTGCGACCTGTTCCCTGCAGTGTTCCTGTCCCCTGGCAATCCAGACGAGAATTTTCCTCTACTAATTAGCCGCCTTCGCTATCACGCTCGGCTCAGTCTTGCGAAAGACGGATACGTGCCTGCCTAACCGCTAGGTTCGTCTCTGTATCTGGCTTTGTTGCACTCTGGCTACGCAGGATCTGGTGTAAGGGTAGCTATCATCGACTACATTAAGGCTAAGGCGAATCGCACGGCTTTCGCACGATAGACTATACTATTTTTAGACATGGTGGATAACATGTACCTCGAGTACCTAGATATCCTTATAATACCTACGAAGCCTAATACTTTAGCTATTAAGGAAGACGGCTCAAAAAAATTTTCAAAAGATATTCAGAAAGATCTTTTAGAATAGGGATGGTTAAAGCGTATATATTTACATTGTAAAAAAGTTTCTCCAGTCTAGATTCAAGGATCTAATGTATCTATTTCCCACTATATCCGAAAATGGAGTAGCTTGTCGTGCGAAATCACAAGTTGGCGTGCGATTAGCCTAGGGCTACATTAATTATGATACACATAGAGCAAGCACGGACCCACGTCTAGTACATGGGCAAAAAATAAATTCAAACAGTATCCATCGGAGACCAGCTCGTCCAGCATTTGGGTACTAACGCGGAGCTTGCGACGTGCATGTCATAGCCCCGGTAGGCACCCTTGAGTCGAGCCTTGACTATAGACACGGCGATGGCCCGTCGCATGAATACCAGGTTGATAGGCTATTTTTTAAGAATTGAGGCCCGGGGCATCTACCGATAATACGACAGAAGAAAACCATAACCTGAACCGAGGTGGAAGTTGTGATGCCACCATTTCGCCCCAAGGGCCGGTTCGCGCGTAGATACCAAGGACCAGCTATATAAGTGTGGTTCTCGACTCCCAAAAACTAATGCGTATATCGGTGGTACTTTGGTATCACATATGACAAGTGAAATTAGGAGCAATTTGCATCGTGGAGAGAGAGCAGACGTTTAGCCGATACAACCTATGATCTTATCTTACATGTTGAGCCTCCTCGATATAGCCGTAGTGGAGTCAACTATTTCAGCCAGCTCACTGCCTATTTTTCATCCATAAAGGACCACTATAGTTTGGTAAGAGCTCTCTCTCAGTGAAAATTTTTTCAGTAGTTATCCAGGAGCAGGCAGCGTACTGATCTACTCCATGAGGTCTTATAGTGTGGCAATTTCTATCCACGCATTAGGTAGATGACCTTAGTCCGTCAATATGAGGGGATCCTCCAAACTGCTCGATATATATTTTCGACCATGCCGACCAAAACGAACTCCAAACCAAGTTTAATTGCGTGTAAATCTGGTGAAATAGAAAAAGAATGTTTCAAACCACCACTCGTATGATTTACCTAAAATTGCGATCGCATCCATAATCACGCGTCGAGGCTCGATCTGCTCCCCCAACCATGACAGTCTCGGAGAGTCTCTGTCAAAAAGGCATTGGTCCCGGACAAGGGATGAAAAAAATTCACAAAAAGATAGCAAACCCTGGTTTCGATCCAGGTACCTTCGGGTTATGAGCCCGACGCGCTTCCTATGCGCCAGCTTGCTTGTTGTTGAGGAATTGTGGGCTGTTTGCAGTTATAATGGGTCTGAAAGGTCCATTTGTGAGTCATACTGGAGCCGGAAGATTCGCTACGCTCTTTTCAGACTAGCGTTACAACACGTCCTTCCCAATAGGGTTAGACTGTGAACAACAAAGAAATCCAAAATCATAGAAAATAGTCATTGTCTTTGAAGTAAATGTTTGATACTGTAGCTCCGGAATAATAACCTGTTTGGTGAGCCAAAAAACGATCCTCGAGTTAAGCGACTCTCCCTAGATAGATAGTCTTGGCGGCAGAGGACATGCTCTGTGGGTCTGTGGGATTAGCCTTCTCTCTCCGTACTCGACATCGAAAAGCTAACTTCCTAGCAATCGATTGTTTGCTTTGTCTACGCGTTGATCGAAGTCATCTCCTACTCGTCCAAATAGTTCGTCATCTATATTCATTTTTCTCTTGGTTCTGCGTGTCGCACGATCACGCCTGTGGACCAAACAAATTCAAGCTTGCTTTTTGGTCGGTCGGGATTTTCATGCGTCAATAAATGCAGCCCCTTGCATATAATGATGTTGTGTCACCGTAGATCATTAATCGTGAATGTTTGTCGCTTTTAAGGCCCGCAGTGGTCTGACATCGACGAGGTTTTATTGTCGTTAAAAGCTCGATTCCTATCTCCGTTGTTCGAGGCTCCTTGAAATTCTTGAACCGCTGTTCAGGCTAGATCTACCTTCAACATGATTTCCCACAAGTTCTTGATCTTTACAATCCTTTCATGTGCTGCGCACTCACTGGCCGATACTAAGGTATATATTCTCGAATGCAGAATATCCCGATCTGAACCGACCGCTGACATTATGTTCTCATAGCCGGCCATTCTCTTTTCGCAGGAACCATGCAAAGGCAAAACACTTGAAGTTCAGCCGGACGACCAATGTGTCCTCCTGCCAATCGGATTGTACGAACACCAGATTATGAATCCGATCCACAAAGTAATTGACATTATGATAACAGAAAGAAAAACATCAACGGCGCGGAGTTACCCACGGACGTTGTATGCGACTTCTACACGTACGTTACCCATACATGGATATCATAAGAGCGGTACTGATTATATTGTGCAGTGATGAAAAGTGTCAAGAGCCCCTCTATATTGGAATGGAGGACCCAGGCACCTGCAGCTTCAGCGACCCCGACGTGGACATTGCAAACAAGACCGTGAGCGTCCACTGCTACGACAGTAATGCGATTTATGACCAGCGAGAGAGTCTTTAAGTGCCTAGTTAAGATGGCGTCCTCAAATTCGCTTGGACCTTATTCAATTCAGCACAATATTCTTGGTGCCATAATTTACAGATCGTGGTTCGGTATGTGTAGCCTTGAACAAGGTATTGATTGCTGGACACTGAGAGCTATATCAGATAGAGGTATTGAGCTCATATTACTGCGGTCAAAATTTGAGAGAGGGAGAACGTAGAAATATTTAGTGTAGACTATACTAGAACAATAAGCCCCGTTAACCGAAGACATCATCACCTGCAGATACCATGGGTAAGAAAGTATGGCTAGCGTGGGTCTCTTGAATGAGCAAAGGCAACGCGAATCATGGTATCTTGAGCGTGAAAAGAAAGTAACTTGGAGTAGTGACGACATTTTCAATCTGTATGTTGCTGCAAATCTCTTTGGCGGAGCGTGTAACGCGAGAACATGGCGTTTACGAAGGAATCCATATAAAGGGATTAGGAAGCTGCTTTGGCCTTCGAGGGATTGAGGAAAGGAACAAAACATGAATAATCAGGGGCATAGAGTTGAGTAAGAACTAACTAATCCAAAATACGACCTGTAATCCCTCAAGCCCCTGAATGTCCCATTCCCTACACAAAGTTGTTGCTCACATATGGATCGAACCTGGGTTCTCAGGAACATGGTTAAAGTCCTCTCAGGCTGGGCGTAACGCGCTGCTTCCACCCAGAAAGATTGGTGCCCTCCTGCACACCCACCAACAATTGGTCCTTACATCATCATCCTAGGGTCGTGGCTGGCTGAGCTGCTTGCCCTTGTACCAGTAAGTCACTAGCTCCGGATTCTTGTAAAGGTCCAGCTGGCCTCTCTCATAAGCTGCAATGAGCGCCAATAAACATTGCTCATCTGCTTAAGCTCTTCAATTCGTTGAACGACTTCCTATTTGAGGCCAGGATATCTGGAAATTGATTCACTAGGAAACTGCATGGTAGCATGTGGGTAATTCTACAAGTCAAAGAAATGTACCTACATTTTCTCCGTGCGTAGTCTCTCGTACGCGGCAAGTCTCGGAGAATAGATCTGCGTCATGAAGTTCTCGCTGATTCGCTCATGACATCTCTTGATCTGGTCCTCGAAATCACTGCGACAAGAAGTTAGTGATCCTCAATAACTGTCATCTTGATAGCTTTCATACTTTGGGTCTAGGTCATTATCATGTCCAGTCCAACCTGCCGGCGATTGGAAGAATTGTTGAGAACCGGTTTGGTCGCGTTCTCCTTGTGGAGCAGGCTGGAACATTCCAACGTAAGAGACGTCTAGGTCCAGGTCCGACATGCTGAGGGTTGGTTGGATTTCATGATCAGCTTCTTCCTCGGCCTGGGCATCAACAAGGAAGCTTCCTCCCTGAAATACGCTCTGCACTGGTGCGGCTGGCTTGGGCCTCGGAGCTGGCTTCTTCTTGGCAGGAGGCATCTTGTAGACGACTACCCTGGGCCGTGTAGAAGGGAGATGCAAAGGCTGAGTTAGGTAAAAGACAAAGTTATCACGGAACAGTACGAAGGGGTTGGACTTAGTGATGATACTGGAAGGGAGAAGAGAAGGGAAAGTAAAATATGGAGTTGAATGAGTGAAGAAGAGCAAAACTGATTCAAATCCGTACGAGAGCGCAAACAATAGAAACAAAAAACGCCCACGGGATATCCCATGAGATTTTTTGGTACGTAGCCTACAGGAATTTATCAGCTTCCCTTAGCCACTCCTATATTCGACACCGTTTGCTAGAGAACCGACGGTGTGTAGCTAAACTATAGTTCCATGAGCAGTCCAATTCATAACAGGAGTTTAATCAATTGATGAGCTCTCAGATACAGTTGCGTTTGACTGTTCAAAAGCCAATATTCGGAAGGCCTATACGGGCCGGCTCATTCGACCAGTGCGCCTGTATCATCCCTAGAAGTAATAAGCTACACAGGGCAGGACTACCGATCCAATCAGAATGAAGTATTAGTGCAAGACCGCGGTGCACTGTTCAACTCACGATGAGCGGAACGGCCTAGAAATATACTAATTTTGAACTCACTGGATCCTGTTATCGAATTGCAGGAATTAATTTGTTATCTTTTGAAGTAGGTAAATTGACCTTGCCGGGGTTTTGGGCTTCTGAAGTCTATTCGGCTCCAAAAGGGGTGAAGTGGGGCCTGGTGGAACTTGAACCAAACGGTTCTCCCCTCTATCACGCGTTTCTCTCCTTCGTCACGGTAGTCGTGCAAAATGTATCTCTCAAACCTGCCCACTGAACTCATTCTTTTGGTAGCGAAGGTTCTCGATGATGAGTTCTCGATGATGAGTTCTCGATGATGAGTTCTCGATGATGAGTTCTCGATGATGAGTCCTCACCAACACCCTTCTTGAAACATGCGTACAGTTATACTCCCTGCTTAATCTCGTTCTCTACAAGCACAATGTCCGCCACTCGCACGCATGTGCTCTTGAATGGGCGGCGAGCATGGCTATGAAGTGACTCCGCGCTATGCACTCAAGGCCGGCGCCTCACCGTCTGCCGTGTACTACGAGGATTGGAAGCCGATGGCCCTCGCCTGCGTGCACGGACACGACGCTGTTGTGCGCCTGTTGCTCGAGCATGGAGTAAAACCTGATACTGTTGACGGCTGGACAAAGTATAGAAAACGGGAGTATCTTTTCCTAAGAGAGATGAGGACCATGGATATCCTCTCGCTTTAGCGGCTGGTCGTGGCCATGAAGCCGTGGCCAGGACATTGCTAGCCCACGGAGCTTCAGCGACTGCTTGCATAAAGGAATGGGATCAGACGCCTCTTAACATTGCGGCCGACAGAGGTCATCTATCAACTGTGAAACTGTTAGTCGAAAACGGTTGTGAGATTGATACCCAAGAACCCAGTCGGTTCACGCCGTTTCACAAAGCCGTTAAGCAAGGGCACATTGATGTCGTTCGTTACTTGCTACAAATGGGCGCTGCCTGTGACAGTGCCGCGCGATGGTTCTATACACGTTTATGCGGCGCCGTCTCGAGCGGGCATCTAGGGATTATTGAATTTCTTCTAGATCATGGTGCGAATCCGAGGCCAAAGGTGCGGGTGACCGTAGATCATGGTGGGACTTCGCGGGGACTGGAGGTGTACAAGCTGACTATTCTACCCTTGGATCGAGCCGCAGAAGACGGACACCAGGCTGTGGCTGAAAAATTTCGGGCAGCCATGGACTTGGAGAGTCTGATTGCTGCTGGAAATTCTGGTGACTTTGATCAGTGGGTGCTTTTCCTACCATGCGCTGCCTGTGGCTGGGAAGACCTTTTGCGACTCCTCCTTAAGCGAGGCTGCGGGGCAAATGTGGCTTCATCGACCATTGCCTTTGCATTATTGTTACAAGAGGATCCAGAACAAGACACTCACTACGCCAAGCCATCTGCCTTATGCTTGGCAGCCCAAAGAGGTCATCTGCCAGTCGTCGAATTGTTACTTCAACACAATATAGGGCAGTCTGAGAAGCGGAAAGGTAGCCGATGGGGTAGAAACCTTGCTTTGGAAATTTCAGCCGGCCACATTCGCGTTGTGAGAGCCCTTCTGGACCACGAAGCAAATCCCAATTACAGAAGGCCATATAGCAGCCCGATCATATTTAGCGCGTCACGGCCACCGGAAATTCTCCAATTGCTGCTTGACCGGGGTGCTGACCCATTTGTAACGAGGGAAATGGGACGGCTCGAATCTCATCTCCAGAGTGCTCAGATGGGGTAACGTGGAATGCTTGGAGATACTGCTAAAGCGCGGTGTTTCTTTGCAGATTCCGAACCTCGATCAATCCAAGAATTCGTCGTCGGAAGACGGGGCAGCTTATCTTAATTTGGAAGGATTCCCGACAACTGTGTTGACAGAAGCCACGAAAGAGGGTCCTGCAATGGTGGAATATGTGCTATACAAAGGCCATCATGTTGAACCTTAGTCTCGAGGTTCACAGGGCCTTGCTCTTTGCAGTGAGTCGGGCAGATGCGGCAGTAGTGGATATCCCCTTCGGAAAAGGTCTAGTGAAGAATTCATCCAGAGTTAACGATCCCTACTCTCAAGCGGGTATTCGAAGCATGTTAGGGTCGGTCGGGTCACCTAATGGAGAACTTGATGCCGTCACGGCTATGATGGTCTCGTTACTCCGACATGGCATCAAAATGGACTCTGGGAACTTATCCGCCTGCTCGGAGGTGTTTGACAAAGAGGTTCAATTGGTCAAACAGTCTCCCTTAGGGCCAGGCACCTACCTCCAGCTCTTGTTGGGTCGAGGTGCAGATCCCTTTAGTGATGGTGGACCCTTCGAAGTCGAGTCTCTGCTAGAATTTGTGATAAAACAGGGTGCTAAGCAAGAGATGAAACTTCTCCTCAAAGGATTAGATGAGCACAGTATATCGTCTGAGGAATTGGAAGAAATTGTGACCGAAGTGGAGAGTCAAGTTAAGAGGAAGGACAAGCAGAACATTTTGCCGCTCCTTCGTCGTGCATGCTGCCGAAAGAAGCACCGAGAAATGATGCCAATACCCTGGCGATCCTAGTCCTTCACTGAAAGACTATCAAGCCTGCAATGATGTATGGGTTCTTGGATGAGACTATTTTCTTAGGACAGCAAATGATCGAAGGGACAGAGAGAGTGGTTTTCTATACGTGGACTTAGCAGCTGCATAAAATACAGTAGAAAGTTTCGAATGTCGTTCAAAAAAGACCATTTTACGGTGACATTTTCTTAGCGCCCATTATTTCCCGCTGGCACTCAGATGTCCATTATAATGTGAACCAATATGAATTTGAGTCGATTCAAATTGGAGGTCATTTTACTAGAGCTGGCTGTTTTCTTCATTTGTATAGCATGTCCTATACAGGCCATGCTTTACCGAAGACGACGGTGCTCGCGTGACCCATTGAATTGGCGAATCTATCCCCATAAACTTCTTTTCTCCCTTAACATCAATTGATCTGATGAATAATAGCACCAGATTGAATGATATTACCTCATATTCCGTTTTCAACGTATTAATTGTGAGTCAGACTCGCTTTGTTGAATTCACATGTGATAGACGCCAGTCCCGTATAGTTCTAGCTTCGGATCGGTCTTTTCCCCATATTGTTTGGTTGAGATGAGCAATTTCTCAACAAGAACATTGAATAGGTTTGGATTATGACAAAGAGAAGTGTCGATTGCATGTGATATTTATATGGACAGCCCCAACGATTACGAATTCATATAAGCACTGAAATGATGTTGGCCAAGTGTACATTACACGGAGAATGTTTGGCCGCGTGAAAAAGAGCGGGGGGTTTTATCTCTTCTCTTATCTCTTATCACCAGAGCCTCGATCTGCAATCTGCTTGCATGGTAAACCCCCTCGACAAGTTTCCACTGTAGAGGTTAGTAAACAGTTTTTAATCGACAGCTTAGAACTCAACTTACGAGCATTTAAATTATCATTACTTTTGAATTGCTCCTATCAATGCAGCTTTTATGGGCAATGCCAAGACCGGTCCTTGCATACTGACCAATCGGGTTTAGCGTCCAACGCGCTTTTCCCTCACCGCCTTTTATTTTCAATTTTTTTTCTGCCCGCGGCCAATTTTGTTCTTTCCCTCCCCCTCCACCAACTGCATTTGCAGCCTGGTCGGGAGCTCACGTCAAAATGAAGTACGTTCTAGTTTCAGGTGGTAAGTTTTGAATGTCCTGTCGAGTCTTGGTTCTGTGGAATATGAGCTAATTGAAGTTCCTATTCTTAGGTGTCATCTCCGGTGTTGGCAAGGGCATTATTGCCTCGAGCACCGGTTTGCTCCTCAAATCCGCCGGTCTCACGGTCACTAGCATCAAGGTTCGTGCGCGACACCGTCTTTGATCCAATCGACTTGATACTCGACTCGTCCGATCCTTCCAATCATGCACGTTCCTTGCTAAGACGCCCGCCTACAGTGTGACCCTTATATCAACATCGATGCTGGTACTATGTCACCAATCGAGTCAGTTTCTGCGCGCCCCGAGTATCCAATCCAAAATACTGATTAATCAGGCACGGAGAGGTCTATGTGACGGATGATGGTGGTGAGATGGATTTGGATCTCGGAAACTACGAGCGCTACCTTTTGACCACTCTCACTCGTGATCACAACATTACCGTGAGTCATCGAGCATATTACGACAAGATGGATTACGAAAGCATTTGGCTAACTGGCTGGATTCCGATTGTAGACTGGCAAGATCTACCAGCAAGTGATCGAGCGCGAGCGTGTCGGCCGCTATCTTGGCAAGACCGTCCAGGTCGTCCCCCACATCACCAACGCTATCCAGGACTGGATTGAGCGCGTTGCCAAGATCCCCGTCGACGAGTCCGGCCGGGAGCCTGATGTCTGCATCATCGAGCTGGGTGGTACCGTTGGAGATATTGAGAGCGCACCGTTCATTCACGCCATCAGTCAACTCCAACGCCGGGCTGGCAAGGGCAACTTTGCTCAGATTCACGTGTCTTACGTGCCCGTCATTCATGACGAGCAGAAGACCAAGCCCACTCAGAGGGCTATTAGCGATGTTCGTAGCGCGGGCCTGAATCCGGACCTGATCGCCTGTCGCTGCGAGCTGCCGCTGGAGGACGGCACCGTCCAGAAGATTGCCAACATGTGCTCCATGGATACCAAGCAGGTTATTGCCGTGCACAACGTCTCGACCACCTACCATGTGCCTCTGCTTCTTGAGAAACAGAAGTTGATCGGTACCCTGGGAGAGCTGCTGGATCTCCCCTCCATCACACGGGATCCCCTGATCGTTGACCAGGGCAAGCTCATGTGGAAGGACTGGGTTGACCTTGCCCGTGGCCAGGACTACCCCCACGACACAGTCTCTATCGCTCTGGTTGGCAAATACACTGCTCTCAAGGACGCATACATTAGTGTGTCCAAGGCGTTGGAACACGCTGCCATGTACTGTCATAAGAAGCTTGAGTTGATCTGGGTTGATGCTGGCCATCTGGAAGACGAGGCCTTGGAGACCAACCCGGCCGAGTTCCACAAGGCTTGGCACGCTGTTTGCACTGCTGACGGTCTGTTGGTGCCCGGTGGATTCGGTACCCGTAACACGACCGGTATGATCCAGGCGATTACATGGGCTCGTACCAAGAAGCGCCCGTTCCTGGGTGTCTGCCTTGGTATGCAGCTTGCTGTTATTGAGTTTGCTCGCAACGTGATGAACATTGATGACTGCGGAAGTGAAGAGCTTCACCCTCAGGCTAAGAACCACGCCATCATCTATATGCCCGAGGTATGTACTTTTCTGTCGGTCCCATCTACGTGGACTTGTGCTAATAATGCTCTACAGGTTGATAAGGATAAGATGGGTGGTACCATGCGTCTTGGAAAGCACGCATCCATCTTCCAAGATGGCACCGAGTGGTCGCGCCTCCGTGCGCTGTACGGCCCCAATGTCTCCCAGATCTCAGAGCGTCACCGCCACCGGTACGAAGTCAACCCCGAGATGGTCGAGAACATTGAGAAAGCTGGTCTGGCATTCGTCGGCAAGGACGACAAGGGCGAGCGTATGGAGGTTGTTGAGATTCGCGATCACCCCTGGTTCGTGGGTGTGCAATTCCACCCCGAATACCTCAGCCGAGTCCTGGCGCCCAGCCGCGCTTTCCTGGGCTTCTTCGCTGCCGCTGCTGGCTGCTTGGATGAGGTGACCGAGTCTATCAACAAGGGTCTGCGGAGTATCCCCAACAAGCAGCAATAAAGGAGATATTAAGGGGAGTAGATCAGGGAAGTTGAGATGGATGGGTCGTATGGAAAGGCAGGACCAGACCTGAAATTTGCATGCATGTTTTGCAATTTATCCAATTATGTTTATCACTCGGATAGAAAATAGAGATCATGGTGATACTACCACCAAGACCAAAAATAAAAGAATAATATTATAAAACAAACCTCAATATCCACGCTAAACTCTCCGCGCACATTGATAAACGCCCTTTAAGAGAACGAGCGGCATATATCTATGGAAGTAGACTAGGCAATGCAACAGATTTATGCGAGAATGGTGAAAAGAAGTTTACAATGAGATTTGCCATTAGGTTTTGCGAGAATGTCCATGGAGACGATCGAAATCCACGCTCTTCGAATACAGGCACGATTGCAACTAGCTCCAATCTTCGAGCGTAAAATCGAGAGAGTTGTGTTAGAGGTGGGCATTATCATTTGACAAATTTGTCTTCCTCGTCTGGCATTTACATCCATACTTGTAGGCATTTCCAGAGCTCACCACAGAAGAAAAATATCATATCATAAACCTCATTAATCATGAAAAGTACAGACTCAACTCTGCCTAAGCATTATGTCCAACATCACCCATCCCAACAACATCCTCCTTCTCATACAAAATCTCCGGCTTCACATCCCTCCTCAACAAATACCTCTTCAAAAAATACGGAATCTGCCTCAACCCATACTCAGCATGAAACCTCGTCGGCACAGAAAAAACCTGATCCAACTCCTCAAGCGTCTTCCCCTTAGTCTCCGGCATAAACAGTAAAACCAACCACCACCCAACAATACACCACCCCGCATACCACGCAAACGCCCCCTGATCCGTAAACGCATTCCTCAACGACGGCCACGTCACGCCCAGAACGAAATTGAAAAACCACGTCGTGGCTGTGGCTAGCGCCATCCCGTACGAACGAACGTACAGCGGGTAGGCCTCGGCCGAGTAGGTGAATGGAACGGGTCCTTCGCCGGGGGAGTAGACGATGCCGAAGATGTAGGTGCCCAGGGCGATGCAGGCTGTGCGGGCTGTGTGGTGCGTTTCGGGGATCCAGAAGCTGAAGCCTGTGAAGAACATTGCGAGGGACATTAGGGGGAAGGTTGTTAGGAGGAGGTTGCGGCGGCCGAAGGTGTCGATTGTTTTTATAGCGGGGATCGCGAAGAGGAAGTTTATTACGCCCCAGCCGAGGGAGGCGCCGAGGGCGGAGGCTGGTGCGAAGTTTGCTTCCTGGAGATGGTTAGTATGGGGTTCTGGTTTGAATAACCGGAAGGAAGGATGGAAATGATATTAGACTGGGGAAATGGATACATACCAAGAAAATCTCGCTGCTGTAGTATGCTATAACGTTGACACCGCAGAACTTGTAAATGCCAAATAGATGTTAGCAAGACCATCATCAAACACAATCCTCCCACTTTCCCATCACCATCACATACCTGCTGCATAAACATAACAATCGTAGAAGCAATCATAGCCCTCCGATTCCTCGGAACCGTAATAAGTTCCAAAACCTTATTCTGCCCAAGCTTCATCCCATTCTCCGCCTCTAAAAGTGTATGCATATAATATAAATCCCTTGCGGCCTGAATCTTATGGTACCGCAGCGTGCAAATACTCTCGTAAGCACGATAGTACTGCTTCTTACTCATATACCAACGCGGCGACTCGGGACAAAAGAAAACAAAACAACAAACCACCAGCGCCGGAAACATCGCCGACGCCATCATCAATCTCCAATTCAAACCCACAATCCCCGGCGTATCAGCCACCTGATAGAAAATCAGATCCGCCGCGTATCCAAGCATGATTCCAAAAGCGGTAAACGTTTGCCAACTCATCACCAGCGCGCCACGAATTGGTGGTGGTGCACATTCGGCCGCGAAGATTGGGGTTGTGGCTGATTTGGGGCCGATGCCGAATCCTAGAAAGAAGCGCGCGATGAACATTGCCCAGTATGTGGATACGAAGCCTTGCCAAAGACAGGTTATTGCGCTGAAGCAGCATGTTATGAAGATTGTGCCTCGGCGGCCGAACCAGTGGTTGAAGGGGACGGTGAGCCAGCAGCCGATTATGGCGCAGCAGAGATATGGTGCGGAGTTGATTAGGCCGACCAGCCAGGTGTCTCTGTATTTATTGCCGGCTATACCGAATTGGTGTCTATACCAGATTTGAGCGCCGTTGACTACTGTTTCGTCTGGTTCATTGCAATAGTTGCAGTCGTTAGCCATGTTCTTTGAGGATGAAATACCACATATTTTTTAAAGTTCGGAGGGAATTCAGAGTCTGCAGGTTCACAACTTACCCATTCCTTGTACAGCAGCTGAAAGCGAACAAAGCGCAATAACAGCATACATTTTCCAAGGCTGCGACCAGCGATGCTCAAATTCTCGACGTAGAATTTCCTTCTCCTGACTCGTCAATCCAGCTACACTATCATATCGCTCAGGCGCTTGAGCCAAAACTGCGCCCAGTTCGAAAGCGCGCACATCCTCGTCGTCGCCGATTTCGTGGGTAAGCGCAAAGTTGCGACCTTGTCTGCGGAGCTCGGCGTGGCTAAACCCTGCCAACGGATTCGAGAGCTTCGCGTTGAGATTGCGACGAGCACGTTCGGCTGCTGTTCCGAATGTTCGTTGTGGAATGAATTTCTCGCGTGGCGGTGGGTTGGCGATGTTCTCGTCTTGTTCGAATATGCCTCTGTCTAGATTGTCGGGTAGAGGCTTGGGTGTCGGTGTCGACATGGTGGGTACATCCGGGGCCACCGCTTATCAAATAACAACAGTAAAGAAATTCCCTGTAGTAATGGGAGTTGGTCGAGGGAGTTACACCCGGTCGCTGATTTTTCGAGGTGAATAGAGAAGAGAAAAAAGCCGACACGAGGCTCTAACGAAGCAATCCAGCACAGTAAACACATGACTCTGGGCACTAATAACAGGTTGCATCAAGTTTGCCCATCTTGCGGTAAAGGTGTGCGGTGGATCACATCTTCTCTGTCCATAGCGGCCTTCTCTGATTAACTGGGGGGCCAGAGTGGAAGTACAGGCTGGGGTCTGGGGGTCTGGGGGTTGGGGCGA
Source organism: Penicillium subrubescens (assembly GCF_028828155.1). Lineage (NCBI taxonomy): Eukaryota > Fungi > Ascomycota > Eurotiomycetes > Eurotiales > Aspergillaceae > Penicillium > Penicillium subrubescens. Next base: position 774,182 of record NW_026643151.1, on the reverse strand, counting down.
CATAACCCAGCCTCTTTTCTTCTTCTCCGGCTATTGGATGAAATGGAAAGCCAAGAAGCTGCCCGGGGTGTTGAAGAGTAAGCAGAAGTTGCCCCGTCTAGAGAATAGCAGGGCTGTTTGCTTCGTATTCCATTTCGGGGAAAGGTGATCAGCGCGGGGAGGTTTAGGCTTAGTGGCCGATGCGGTGCAGGGCGCAGCTCGCGTGTTGGCACGCTAGAGGAATTTCAAATTGGCACGAGTCCAAGAAGAGGGGGTTGATATCAAGGCGGACACCGATCACAGTCTGGGGAAATACGAAAATCAAAAGGAGTTAAAGCAGTATTATCCTGATAAGCCGTATGTTGAGACTCGAGACTCGAGCCGAGCCTTTCTTGGTCTTATGTATAACATCTCCACAGTTTTTGCCCCGGACTCACCGCCGTGGGGCCAACTTTATTTGCGACATGCGATCGTAAGATTGGTTCAAAATTCCCTTAGCATAATACATTCCGAATATGTATCATGTACATCATTTCTAGCAGAGTGCCACCGCTAGTTATCTACGATCCATCCTAATGCTTAGTCAAACGGCTCTTGCTCGGGTATGTTAGACAAAGTCTGGGTAAAGTTGGCAAGCCGTACTTGGCAACATTAACATGCTAATTAACGGATACAAGCTGTCTTGAGGACTATCTCTTTCTCGCAAAAATTCAAGGTTCAGCACGAAAGTCTTGCATTCAACCGAATCCCTCGCAAATCCGAGAGTGACCTGGTTGATGTCCGAAACAAAGACCTCTTTCGCTCTAAATGCCTTAGCTATTACAGCCGCAAGAAGGCCAATAGTGCCCAACCCCGGCAAAAGTACAGTATGTCAGGGGAAAGGTCCAACAAGCTACGCACTATGGACGGCAAGACTTACTGATTCAAGCATAACTCCTTACAGGGACACGGTGTCTGAGATTTTGTACACAAACTTCTCGGGCTCGCGGAATAGGATTTGACTCACATCGCTGCCGCAAAACCCCACGCACAAAATGCGGACCAGAACATTCCAGGGGGCCTTCAATGCGGAACCCCGCGGAACTTAAATAGAGGTTCCCCAGGCTTATAGAACGGACAGGATATGTTATTCTGTATTGTGGTCGGTTATCTAGTTCGTGTGATATAACTTTAACGTACATGCTACTTCCGAAGGCTCGATATTAATGATGATTTTTCGAAGCGTGAGGACGTGTAAATTGAGCTATGATGATGATAGCAAGGTGGAGAGGGGGCAATGCTGTGCCGGGATATTTCTTTTATTCTGAAAGTATGTTTATGCACTCACCCGTATAGAATTTTGGCTAGTTCGTACTGTAGTGGCTTTAACTCTGATCTTGATCTATGTATGTCTAAGTGATCCACCGGCACAGGATCCACAATCCTGGGGAAAGTGGATTTTGACGGATAGAGTGACCAAGGAACGTCACATAATCGGAACAGTTATGGATCCCAGGTCATACAGAAAGGTATCCTGCCGTAAAATACGGCAGAATCAGCTGGCAGAAGGGGCAAAATAACAGTATTGCATCGTATGATAATCAAAGTGGCCCACTTTTGACCAATCATATGCCCCGAATCGGTGATCTCGGAACAGCCTCAGGACCCGCCTGTATATACAAATTGTTGTTTGGATTACTCCCACACGCCAACTTCCCACCTCTTTCTTCTCTTCTCTCTCATCCCTCACCAATTTTATCCTCCCTCACCGCCCTTCCACGGGTCATCTAGAACACCCTCACTCACTCCACCGCCATGTCCGAGGGCGGTAATAACCGATCCTCTCAGGAACAGCATTTTCGTCCCCGCCCCGGCTATCCCGCTGACCACCCACTGGCGTACAACCATCACTGTTGGGATTGCAACCGCCTCGGCCATTGTATGTAACGTGATTCTTGCTGTTAGGATGAAGCTAATCAACAAAGCAGATGCCAACAGTCCGGAGTGCTATGTCCAGCGTGTCCGCGAGTCTCTCCGAGAGTACTGAGAGAGACTAATTGACCGCAATGAGGCGTCTGGCCACGCGGTGATTTTTAATGTAAGTTGTTTCCCACTGGCTCATTGTTTTATCTACTAAAGACGTGAGTAGATCGACAACAACTCCACTCTCCAGACACGGCCCCATGCTGAGATGCGCTTCCCAGCATCCTCTCGGGATCGTTCGCGGTCTCCTGTGCGAGCTCACTCCAATTTGCGCGCTCGATCTCCTCTGTGTGCTCGATCGTCCCAGCGAGATACGCACAACTCGAACGACTCGTGGGGAGGTAGCTACTACAGCGACCCAACACAGTGGGACCACTCCCATTTCACCGGTGGCCGGAGTGATTCGAATGAACACCGGACAAGCTCTGACCCTCGGCGTGACCGGAGAAATGGCCAGCGCAGCCAGGCAACAACCTCGACTGCTGAACTATCTTCCGCGATTCGCTCTTCCGTTGATGAGTGGGAATACAACGCAGGAGGAGACCGGTCCAATGGAGGAAATGAGCACAGTGACAACTGGTAGGTCGCTCTTCTGTTGATGACTGGGCATATGGCGCAGGAGGAGACCGGTTAAATGAAGGAAATGACTCCGATGACCCAGAATGGTAAGACTCTCGTCCGGTGGAAAGCTGAGAGAATTGCTGGGTTGAGAAATGGATGACCCCGATAGGAGGGAAGAACTGGAAGTTAGGTATTCGTAGATTCTACTAGTGAATAATAACCCATTTCTCATTATCAATTCGTTCGTAGTCGCCTCTTTGTCCTACCGCTTGCTGGATAGTGGAAAATTGATCATGTAATACACCCAGTGAAAGGACTTGATGAGTGTCTATAAAAATATTTCAGAAGTCATCTGACAGTAAATCCAGAACGAAGTCTAGACACATAACCAGCGAGACATCTGTATCGGACCTTACACGCAAGAGAGGCTACTTGTCCTGCGTTTTCTCACCATTCGCTACTGTCGGCTGCACCCGTGTTAAGTCCACTGCTTTGGTCTCGGTCCGTATTCTGTTTGAGCTTAGTGCCCGCAAAGCTTAACCTATTTTGAGGGGTTGTAGGCCTATCAAACAATAATAAATACGCTTAGGCCCATTGTGTTATATTATCAAAACATGCCAGAGGTATTCAATTTTTTCGGATCCATTCCGTGAGGCGGGGTATATCGCTGAACGGCTGGTCCCGGGCCTCCTGCGCCTTCAGTTAGGTTTATGATATTTCTTCGAGTTAGAAGCAGTGAATTTTTTAATTGGCTAGCTTTTGGCGAGAGGAAAATGCTGAAGGAGTTTTTGAATGCAATCTGTGGAAAGACTGGAAGAGAGGGCGCCAAGATGTTTCCACTTTTTCTTTCCATTGTGTACCTCATAAATACAACAATGATTTGATAGATCAATTCGTCAACTATTTCATTGAAATTGGAGTCAAATTTTACAAGACGTATAGAAAAATGTTTCGTAACATAATGTGATGAATAAAGTCCAAACCATGATTCCTCAAGGAACAATACTTGATAGATTCTGTGGCAGTGCCAATGTAATGTTAATCAAGTCATGAATCAGAATGCAAGATATTATGGTAGGAACGGTTCACGTTAGTTTATTGGGAAATATTGGGCCCTAGGGACAAGCCCAGAAACATCATTGTGGTAAAAAAAATCATCCGAACATTTCGTGTCTATCTGTGACTTCCGGGTAGGTCGGCATACGGAAATGCGGCACCCATGTTTTGTGTAGTAATTGTTCCACATCTGTCTCTTAGACTCAATTAAATTCGGGCTGTGCTAACTTCTCCTTTTAATTTCAAAAGAATTCTTGCAAGCGACTAACTGTGCAAATCAAAATGTCTCTCATCGATACTGATCACCACTTTGTCCCCGAGTTCTACGCTCAAGGTAATTCTACACTCCCAACCCGAAAAAAACAGAGATTCTGATTGTATAATCCTAGCTGTCGAAGAAGCCGGGGGCGACCCTTCTGGCTGGCCGACACCTTCCTGGTCGTCCGAGGGCGCAACCGCCTTCATGGATAAAAACGGCATAACCAAGGCAATCTTATCCCTGGTTGCTCCAGGAGCAGTCATCGCCCCAACGACCGAGAAGAGAAGAGTACTAGCCCGCAAGGCAAACGAATTTGCCGCTGCGAGACGTGATGAAGATCCCAATCGATGGGGCTTTTTCTCAACTCTGCCATGCCTTCTCGATACCGAAGGCGCTTTGGCAGAAATCGAATACGCTCTTGACGTGTTGAAGGCCGAGGGTGTCACTCTATTTACACGATATGGCGAAGGGAACCAGTATCTGGGTCATCCAGATTTCAAGCCTATCTGGGAAGAAATTGAACTCGAGAAAGGCCGTGGTGTTTATTCACCCTACCCATCCCGCTGATACAACTTGAGTCAATCCCCTCCTGCCACAGCCAGCGATTGATTACCCTCATGAGACGACGAGAACAGCTGTGGACATGATCATCACCAACACAAAGAGAAGTTGTCCATCTTGCAAAGTAATTCTCTCCCACGCTGGAGGTACCTTGCCTTTCTTGATCACGCGTATGAGTACGGTGTCCAAGGAAAGTGTCGCTACAGTTCGCATTTACGGAAAGACGTCCGAGGGGATCGTGGAAGACTTCCGGTCGTTTTACTTTGACTTGGCTCTTTCTAGCTCTGAGGCCGTGCTCAAGCTAGTTTTAGATGTCATTACTCATGATCATATTCTTTACGGTAAGCTGTTGCTCATGATTCACAGTCGTTCATTTCTGTTCCTAATAATTCTGCAGGTTCGGACTTCCCTTACGCGTCGACTGACAAATCAACTGGCTTCAAGCAAATTTTGAACAATTTTCCCCTGGACCAGGAATTGCGGGACAAGATTTATTTTCAAAACGCTCACAAGCTCTTCGCAAAGGCAGAGTAGGATGGCCTCGGGTCATGGATGTAGATTTCACTTCAAGAGGCTTCCGCCCAAGGTCTACATAGAGATAGCCTCAATTTGAATACCAGCAAGAAGAGAACACGAGAAATATAGCAGAAGGTCCCCCAGAGTCAAAATAACCGTAAGCCAAATCTGTATTTGTTGCAACATAACTTCACGGGGTGAATTCTGAGTCACGGGCCAAACTGGAATAAAGGTTTGTTGAGGATACGATTGGGCTGAGATGAGGACGAGACTAGTCTCGCGCTTAGATGAACTAGAACTGACTGAATCTAATTCTAGGTCAATATTTACCCCATTAGAGACCTAATATGAGTCCTAAATGAATAATTAATTGGGTAAACTAGCCGACCCCGCTTCCTCAGGCCCTAAACAGGCGCCATGGCTGATTTCCTTGTTATTTTGGCCACGACAAGCTCCAACTCTACCACGAAAAGACGGAAACAGTTTTGAAACGCGGAGAAACAAGCATAAGTATTGCCCGGGATGAGGTCCGAAAGCACACACGCTGCTCCGTCTCCTTGGGGTGCGAAACCTTATCCCAGCCTTCATGTATCCCTGTGGGTGTGGGGCTTGTTAGGATACCCTATCACGTAGAACGTAAGTATGCGAGATGTGAATATAAATATCATTAGACTGGAAGATTGATTTGGCATTGATAGAAGTCAGTACCAGGGACTAGTGCTCTAAGCCTATGATCGATTTTCTATTCACCGGCATTCATTTTCCTCACCTATATCCATCCAAACTTCCTTCAACTATGAGTACTCTAAGCTCCGATTTGCCCGAAAATCGGCAAAAGAACTCATTTGACTACTTGAAGTCTGTCAAAACGGAGATACCTGTCACCGGAGGGAGAGATCGCTTCATCCTTCCCCTGCAGCGATGCTCGTAACTGGCCACAATGGAAAGAAAACTTGATGATTCTCATGGTCTCATTTCATTCGATGACCTCTGTGTTCATGGTAGCCGGAATCGTTCCGGCCACTTCTACAATGGCAAAATCATATGGTATATCGCTCGCTGACGCAATCTATCTCGTATCTGTTCAAGTAAGTCTCTTGAGCTCACAGAATTCCATGATGCAAATGAGCTTTTTCAATAACATCCCTACCCAGATTGTGTTACTTGGCATTGCGCCTATCTTCTGGATTGTTATTACAGAAAGATAGGCCGTCATCATGTTCTCATGTTCTCTTCTTCTCCGTTCTTGCAAGCCAGGTATGCAGCATAAGGGGTGCGCGGTGCACAAGCTACGCTGCCAAACGATCACTCGTGTTTTAACCGCAATCTTCATATCGCCACCAATTGGGATTGGTAGCGGGGTGGTGGCTGAGTTATCTACACCTGATGAATATGCTAGGAAGGTGGGCTGGTGGGTTTTGATGACCATCCTTGGTACCCCAGCTGGGCCTCTACTCATGGGATTTGTGGTGCAACACACTCGGGTCGAATTCATATTCTGGATATATGCCATCATCAACTTCTTGCAAGCGCTAGCTTACGTCTTCCTTGGCGGCGAGACCCTCCGTATTCGGGAAGTTGACAGTGATCTTACCACCGAGGAATAGATCTCCGCCTTCAGGATGTCCGTGAATAGATTGTTGCCCAAACGAATTGATCCACGTCCAATCAAGCTGTCGGACTTTCTTTCTCCATTTCGTTTGGCCAAGAACCCTCGGATCTTGGTAGTGGCCCTCGCTACTGCCATCACATTCTGTTATGGAAACATTGTTTTTGTTGTCGAAATGCCGCCTTTATCATTTGAGAAGAAATTCGGACTTAATACCCAGCAGACTGGGCTCCAGATTATTCCGATAGTCATCGGATGCATATTTGGAGAGCAGGTCAGTGGCCCGATGTCTGACTACTTCATGAAGGTCTATCGGAAGCGCAGAGGTCATGTGTGTCCCACGGACCGCCTCTGGCTGACGTATATTGGCTTCTTCACCATCATCGCTGGGCTCTTGGTCTGGGGATTCCAGCTTGAAAAAGCGAAAACTTGGAATCTACTCCATGCTTGGAAATTGTAGTTGCCAGCTTTGGCAATCAGATACAATCAACCATCCTCACTGCGTATGCCATTGATACTTCGCCCGATAACTCTGCTTCAATTGGAGTGCTTTTCAACAGTATTAAGCTGCCTTATGGATTTGTTCGTTTAACCATGACCTTCAAACATTATCATTTTGCTAGCATCACACTCAGGTTGGACCCTTCTATTTCCCATACATGTTTCGTGCTCTAGGGTTTGCCGGTACAGCAGGCGTGATGAGTGGAGTCGAGGTTGTTGGTGGAATTATTCTGGTATTGATTGTTCAGGCTACGACTCGGCGCCAATGATTTCACAGCATAAACAGAGTGTATATCGTAGAAAGTTGAACGGATGAGAAGTTGTGTGAATTTTTACTGATTTTCATCATCTTTTGTACTTTTTTTGGCCCTCGAAAGGTTATTGGCTAAGAAATGAAATTACAAGCAAATTCTATCCGGTTCCTTACAATAGCTTGGTCGTGGTAAAAACATCGCTGCCAGGAGAAGCTAACTCATATTCCATCAAATTCAGACAAACAAGCTGCTTATCAAATGGCCCGGTAGCCAAACCTTTAAGCAATAAGTCTTCCAGTTTTTGTATCAATCTTTTGACGCCCTTTGAATTCCACTTTTAGAGATTTGGTGCCACCGCGAATCATATCCTGGAACCACTCGGGGGCTCCTCGCTATGTGATGTGTTAATAATAGTCCTCTACTATGAAGAAATGACTCACCAAGCCTGCAAAGAGCCTAAATATTCCGGGGAGGAAAATCGTCCGGCTAAGCCCACCGTCAAGTGTGTCCACAATGGCATCCACAACAGTATCCACATGCAAAAGAGGCATCAAAAATCTGGACTGGTTTGTCTCTCCTTTGAAAAGAGGTGTTTTCGTAAAACTCAGTACTGCAAGCGATGTGCGGACCTTCAGCGCATTCTGAACTCGGAGCTCTTGGGACAGACACTGCACAATGATTCATTTAGAACAGTAGTAGAATAGAATAGAATAATTGGGTCATACCTCGTTGAACGCAATCAGTCCAGCTTTTGACGCCGCATAATCCGCGATTCCTGGAGGCGGGATATAAGCACTCATCGACGCAACATTAAAAATGTGGCCATGATTTTGCCGGATCATATTCGGAAGAAACTCTTTTGACAGTAGAAAAGGTGCCAGCAGGTTCGTCTTCAGGGTTATGATGTTGTCGCTGTAGTTGCCTTCGACTATTGTCTGGCCACGAGATAGACCGGCGTTGTTGACTACCACTGTTAGCCAAGAAATATGGGGTGCCGTTTTGCTTCACCCACCGAGTACAGTTGGATGACCAATCTCAGAGTTGATCTTGTCGCATATAGCTGCGATTTCTTTCTCGTCGCTGAGGTCGCACCGATAGTATATGATGCGTTCAGTTTCTTTTGATTGTATTAGCACAGAAATCCAGATATCAGGCAATGGAGAGTACTCTATAACAAGTTCACTCATATTACCTGGTTTATAAGTCAAAGGGGTGATATCAAGCACAATCACACGAGCCCCCATAGCTGCGAGACGTTGTGCGACTCCGCCACCAATACCGCCACTCCCACCGGTCACCACCACAAGCTCTTTTTTCCAGTCCCAGCTATCATCTATAACCCAGTTGTTCCTGCTTTTGGCACTCAACCAATCGTTAAGCCACAGGAAAAAACTGGTCCCTGCGATCAGTTGCACCGACTTTTCATATGGTACAACTGCGCTTAATTTTGCCCCATGTACGAGGTATAGACATCCCAAGGTGAATAGAGGATGGAGGAGTGTTTGTCGTAGGTAGTTAAAAATTGGGTCTATGTAAAGACCTTCGCGGGGAAGGATCCCTGGTTTAGTCGTCATCGTTGGAATCAATAGTTTAAGCGTGAGTAGAATTGGGATGGGAAGATAAAGGAGTAACATTATCCTCGGCATACTTTATAAGCAAAAGGAAGACGGAAATATCACCGCAACATGAGCTTTAACTTGGAGAAAACGTACAAAGTCTCTCGGTCTTCCATCTTCTCCAACTATCTCAGGAAGATGTTGATCGCAGCTGCTCCGAATCTAGGCCGGAAAGCACCCGGGTAGTATGCTCGGACGCTAATCGTTCGATCATCTCTTCTTATTAAAAACCGGAGCGTTCCGATAGAAGATGGAAAGACAACTTTGGGGATTTTCCCATTCTGGGGACCCAGTATCAATCGACGAGACTTTGGTCTGGTCTTGGTATCTGTTTGCATGCGATCTGCTAAATATTCAAACCACATCGGTTTCTGATAGAAAAGAGACCCAAGTACTAGCCTGTTGGGATGACTATAGACGCCCAAAGTCAGCAATATATCACTGGCTATGAAGACATAAAATAACCGGATATCGCCCAATAGTTTCTCGTTAAAAATTCAGTAGGGCTTGAGAATAAAGCATATCCCCTGGGTGCCCTAGACCCCCATTGTCTTGTATCTTTTGGTCCTAGGCTTGCTACTTGATATACTGGGGGTCTAGCCTAGTACAAAAAATTCAATGATTGGAGATAAAACATGTGTCAAAATTATTTGGGGTTTTCAACAACATACAAAACGCTCTAAATATACACTGGGCTCTTGGAGAACAGATGGACGATTGTCTACCGATTCTAACCAGGCTGTTTCACGCCAGCTTATGTGCCCTTCAATTTAGAGAAGGCTGTGATGCACAGCATCTTAAAGGCACCGAAAGAGATATTGCGGGCGTCAGAGATCTGTGTACCTCCCAATATTGCAACACAGAAAAGAGCCAAGAGCAGCACCCAGGACGAGGAACGGGTCGATGGCTTCAACACACTCTACTAATAGTCAGTATGAATTGTTGATTAGACGGCGCCGAGATTGCAAATCAAACCTTGATAGTCCAGTCAGACCATGTGGGGAACAGACTCCTCCACCAATAGTGGCTTTGCGTCCAAGGATAGGACATGGAGTTCCAGCTCTTGTCGTTGAGATACCACTGAGTGCCCATGTTAGACGAAAGGCGAAAAGTGCCAGCAATTGGGCCAACTTACCGAGACACATCCAGCATTCCAAACACGTTTTTTCAGTGCGTCTTGCACCCAGTATACGTAGTCATGCTCAGCTTTAGCAGTGACCTCGACGGAGGCGGCGTCCCCATCCAAAACCGGCTTCAGCACGCGAAGGGCATAGTTAATGGAGCTAGATAGAAAGATTAGAGAATAAAAGTGCCGCAGTGAAAAGATGAGATGGCAACTTACTTTTCCGCAGCCATCATGGCCGATGTGTGCCCAGTCGCAGCGTTAGGGCCTAGGAGCATAAAGAAGTTCGGGAATCCACTCAATGCTGAGCAGTTGTAGGCCGCCGGGCCACCATATTTACCCCAATGCTGCGAGACGTTCTCCCCGTTCCGTCCAACAACATCCATATAGGGAATGAATTTGTTGGTTTGGAAGCCGGTCGCGAGAACGATCACGTCAGCTGCGATGAACCCTTTGTCAGTCTCAATTCCCTCTGAAGTTATTCTTTCGATTTTCGCGTCTGTCAGAAGAGCTCTTTCGCTGTGTAGTGATTTGAGGTAGCCGGGGTCGAAGATTCGCCTCTATGGTTCAGGTTAGCACCTCGTCATTTCACAGCTGGCTCATACCAGCTAGTTGGAATGAATAATCAAACAGACCTTGCAGCCTACATCAAAATCCGGAATGAGCAGATCGTGATATTTCTTCGGACTCGCTTCCCGCATGTACTTTTCTACTTGTTTCCGTCTCTTCTCACGCAATTTCGCTGCGCTCTTTGTCATTGGGAACAAGCGGAAATCGTTCTCCGCCATCAAAAAGATATGGAGCCTGTGAAATCTCATGGCAAGTGGGACATAGCGGAAGATCCACTGAAGAAACTTGGGATAGGCAAAGTTCGGGGCCGGAAATATCCAGTGCTTGGTTCGGACAATTTGTGTGAGAGACTTCACCTCCTCCTTCTTAATGAGAGCTGGCACGATTTGTGCAGCAGTACCTTTTATCGTGTTAGTTATCATATGCTCTAACGACTCATAAAGTGGATACGTACATCCATTTCCAATAACAACGTTTTTGCCCTTAAGATCAACGCTGTGATCCCATCGCGCTGAATGGAAAATGTTCCCCTGAAATTCCGATGCACCAGGGATATCACACGGACGCGGTTCGACAAGTTGCCCGGTAGCTGCAAAAAGGATTTGGCACTCGTGGGCATACTCACGTCCCGTCTTTATGTCACGCAAGTAAAGAAGCCAGCGGTTCACATCCTCTCTCCAGACACTGCGGACCACCTCAGTCCCGAATATCATTTTCGGGAGGAGATTATATGTCTTTACCACATCATCGACGTACCCCTTGATTTCCGTATTTGAAGGCATAAGCTTTGTCCAATTAGGGTTTTGTGCGAAGGAGAAACTGTAAAGGGCACTTGGGACATCGCAGCCGCATCCTACGGGTTGTTAGTAACAATGTTAAAGCGACGTTCTGGGGGTTCTTGCTGACCTGGATAAGTATTGATGTACCATGTTCCGCCACTCGTGGGATGCCGCTCAAAGAAATGAATGTCTTCGAGGCCGTACCATCTCTGCAGCGTTGCACCCAGGGCTACAGCTGATAGTCCGGCCCCAACACAGGCTATCTGGCTATAGGTGGGAGCCTCTGCCGACTTGGAAGTCATTTTAGATAGTGATGGCAATTCAAATCAATAAAAAATTGCTCCAAATATTTCTAGTTCAGGGACACATTTGGTTTAAGTACGACAAATCACTGGCTGTTCTCGAATATAACAGGCCACATCGGAATCCTCCCGCCGCGACGGATGCACCCGAAATAAGGGATGATATGTGCATGTGAGACTTTCTACAGAAAAACCGAGGAGAGGCAGGTGTGAATAATTGCGGCGAAGCAGCATGGAGGTTGTGGCAAGTGAATTGCTAACAACTATATTTGATCCCTGGAAGACATTTCGTCGGATCAGTCCCGATTTGCCAAGCTACGACTAACCAATATCAAGTTTGACTCCCTTGAGACGAATATTCTGGTCTAGCAACGGAACAAAGCCGCGGATACTTATATAAAAATCCATAACATGTTGAGTATATAAGAGAGAGGGCAATTATTTTGAACCATATCACTTCTTTCCAGAGAACAAATCACCAGCTATGGATATCAACTCAACACTGCAAGCTGCCTGGACCAGTATCACCGCCTCGTACAGGCCAGGCATGGTCGAGTTTATGGCAAACATATTGGTTAAAATTGTCGGATTCATCATACCGGCAACAATCTACATGCTGATAGATGTTGTATCCCCGAATTTCTCTCAGCTCCACAAAATCAAGGCGCTCGCCGACAGCCGACTCGTCAACAAATCCTGCACTGTATCAAAATTTGCCTTTTCAACCACGCTCTCTTAGTGGCAATTCACGGACTCGCCCTTTACATGATGGAATTCGACCATACCTTCTTTGAAGACCTTTGTCGTGGACCTTCTCTTCGGTCTGGTAGCCCGAGAAGTATTGTTCTAATATGTTCATCGTGTACTTCACCACCCGAGCATTTACGTTTACATCCACACGATGCACCACAAATATATCACACCAGTCGCATTTGCAGCCGAGTACGCCTATCCAATCAAGCACATTTTGGCGAACGTTTTACCGATTACTCTGCCTCTGTACCTTAAAGGTGCGCACGGCCTCTCCATTATGGCATTTGTCACCTTCGAGTTTTGGGAGGCTGCCGCACACCACAGTGGATATGACTTTTTGAAACTACCGCCGGCCGAGCTGCACGATTTGCATCATGGGAAGTTTCGTGTCAACTATGGAACCATTGGCTTGATGGACTGGATCCACGGGACCGATGTCGTGGGGTGGGACCGGCCGAAGACGCGAAATGAGTGGATGTGAGGTATCGAAACCAACGAGACATTGTACTATCTTTCTGTGAAAGATCTTAGAGCTTGGCAGGATCTGTGTGCTAGCTAGGGTTATGGGTCGTATACATCAGCAAAAACTAGAAAGATAATACAGGAATAAAGGTGTTGATCAATTTGTAGCGCAACTTTTCACATAGTTCACGTACGAGGAGTTCAAGTAATCGCAACCTAATTACAGACTATCATTGAAATTAAAGCGTGTCAAAAAACCCAGATCATCCATTCCAGGCGCCGTATTTTCTGCAAACGCCTCCCAATCGAAGACTGGAAAATCAGTCATGTCGTTGTTTGGGTGTTCATATCGAATATCGGACTGTGATATATCCAGGGGAATCCCGGAGGCATCGGCTTCTACACCTGCCTGAACTGGATCTTTAGGAACTGTCTGATGATATGCAGCCTGCAGAAATTGAAGAGTATTGGTGGCAGAGCGGCAAAATGTAGCCATAGATTCTAGAATAGCCGTTGCATCTTTCCACGCCTCCCGGGCTTTGTCCATAGTAGATTGGTCCATCATCGATGGGGTGGAGATAGACATGAGAAGGACTATTGCCGCAGTTGAAACATCTGATTATGGTAAAATCAGTATCATCGGGAGAAGGAAATTGAGTATATTGACAGCATACAGAACCCATTGTACCACCATGCATCGGCCGCAGTGGTTTGATAAGTCTTTCGTACTAGCTGCGTGAGATCGATGGCAGCCATGACGCATGCATTGGCGCATTTTGCAAACATGGTAGAGTAGAGATTATTTTGCATCTCTTGTCCACAAGAGGAGTCTGGCTTTGAGTAGAGTTGGGTGAAGATCGGGCGGTATAGCAGAAGGTGGAGATGAATGTATCTAGACAGAAAGCCAGGAAGTTAGGCAAGCAGCCAGCGAAGCCACAACAATACAAAGCGTACCTGGCATGCAGAACATTTATTTGCTGGGTGATCGCTATGTTCGAGTCATGACAAGAAGGTATCGCAGGTTCTTCAGAGTTCCACTTCAGAAAGGAAGGCACATTTTCTTTAAACACCATGAGCTCCCGTTCGACTTTGAGGATGGTATCAAGAGTCCCGAGATTCGTAATGGTCGAGGTCTGCGGTTGATCCTGGCATGACCGGCCACCCCAAGCTTTATAGACATCCGCTAGGATCATGTCCAAGATCCCATAAAGTTTGATCGCCTCGTAATAAAACACCGTTAAAGAGGGCTCCTTGGCCCCATCTTGGAGTTGATTTGTGTTCAGCCCATCAAGTGCGGGAAAAGGGGCCAGATGTGAGGTCATGCTCGGCCTGCCGAATGTCATACTCAAAGTGCTGCAAGCTATAATTTAGCACGAAAAAATATGGAACCAAGCAGTTGAAAGCTTACATATCCATCAGCACGCATCCCTGCCAGGTTCGTCTGCGAATTTCAGACTCCAAAGGCGTCAATGCTGCGCGAATATCGGATTTGTGTAAAGCCAATCCCACAGCAACTCGGCAGGCGATCCCCACAGAATGCCAGCATCGGCTGGGATACGGCGAGCTCTGCAGATAAAGCGCCGTGATTAGTAATGTTTGGACCACGCCGAGGGTATTGTTATCTAAGAAATCGAGGGCAAGAAATATTTTTGCACGGAGAAAGAACGTATTGGCGACAGACTCGGCTTCTTCCGGTGCAACATCTGCAAACCGACAACCGAGGGCAAATATCACATTCAGAGCACACTGGAAAACAATGGATCTAGCTCCCGATTCCATGGATGATCCCAGTCCAACCCGCAAGTCTGTGTGAGCTTCTATATTGGGGTCGTCTTCTGCACGCCAGAGATTCCGATATCCCACTTCAAAAGCTGGACGGTGGAAAAATGGATAGAGAGTGTATATCTTTTCGAAAAAGCGTTTCACAAGGTGATCTGCGAATGCTCGCGGGGGTAACGCAAAATCATCGAACCTGTAGTTGGTGATTGTGTCCTGAAGCCTATTTCCTGTAGTTTCTGAATGCGAGCCACCTACTGGCCGCGAAGGCATCGTTTGCCAGGCGAACCGCATGAGAGAGGCTGTGGATGAACTACCATAAAACTGGTATCGGGTGTTTCCAGGTCGACTTTCACTGTCCGCTCCTGACAGGATAATCTGGCCCATACCCGTTACGTGGCCTTCGCCTTCATCAAACAATGGCGATTCATAGATTTCTGGGGAATCTTCTTCTCTCGCTCTAGTACGGCTGTCGTCTGGTCCACTTTGGGTGCGTGGCAGTGTGTGATCCAGTGCTAGTCTAATTCTGAAGCTGACAGGAGTCTGGTTTTGCTCTGTATTTTCCAGGAGTGAATGGCGTAAAGTCGGAGAAAAGCTGGGTTCGCCTGGAGGCATTCCGTCTTCACCGATGGAGTCACCGAGCAGCCCACGTTGTGTAGTTGAGGGATTCTGAGCGGATTCTCCGGTCTTTACACATATATCTTCCAGCTCTTTGATTCGCTGATGGAGAGCATGGATGTATCTTTTTTGCATCAGAGGGAGAATTTCAGGATGCTTGTTGATGGGTGCATGCACAGGAAACTTACTGGTCTCTACTAGTAGAACGGGAGTTCTCCGTGTTATACACACACTGATCATTCCGGTATGAACGTCTCGTGCATGGTCCACAAATGGGCTTTATTCCGTCGCAGCGAATCTTCTTCTCCCTGCACGAATTGCAGGCCAAAGCGACCTTGGGGCGTACTCTAGCTCGTCTTTTGGGGTTTCCGGCGCCTTTCGGAGGCATTCTGTAAGAGACAATTTCGCGGATCTAAAGAGTGCGTACCATGGCTAATACTTCGCAAGTCGCGCAGCCTCCCAGGGAGAGGTAGGCAAGTAACGGATTCTTAAGCCCGGGTCCGTTCCGGTTTCTAGTCCACACTTTGGCCTCCTTGTGCGGCTATAATTCCATCCCGTCCCAATAGATTGAGTTTTACGGTGGGGCCCAACTGGTAGTAGTGTCATCATCCCAAAAAGGAGGCATCTCTCGGATCCTTCCGTGGGGCGGCTGACCGCGGTCCTCAAGGACCTACTATACTACTACTGTACGAACTTAGGTGCTCAATTCTTAGCCCGAGCCTCTTTCGCCTAAACCCCGCAATTCTCTGAGATAAAGCCAGAGTTAGAAGCAGCAATATTTCACATGTTCAGGAGACCGAGGCAATGGCCGGTTATCGACTCTTATCTGTCCTCATGAATACCCTGTATTGAAGATGCTCATCATTTCCGCTTGGCTCAATCTCATTCTGTAAAGTATTGAGAAAATGACGCACAAACTATCAGCCTACACGAAGCTACGTTTACTTGTCAATTTTTTATTTCGTACATTGCCAAGCGCTGCATTCAGAATCCCAGGGGCCATTATTCGGGCATGGCTAAAGGGACTGCCTCTTGGGCCATCTGCATGGAATAGTTTCGCTGGAGCCCTGATGACCAGCACTCCCCCTCGAGATCTCCAAGTCCTTGTACCATCTACAATTGATACATATAACACTTGGGTCTCGTCCCATGGCGCTGCTCATGCTGTAGATGTTCTGGCGGCTGACAACTCAACTCGACTACTGTGGATTGGACCAAGGAAGGCAAAGAAGGTGGTCCTCTTCTTTCACGGTATGATTTACTGCTCTCGCTGTGAAGCTTTACTGACCCTCTAGGTGGTGGGTATGTTATGCCCCTTTCTGCAGGGCATTTGGACTGGATGACCCATGTCAGGAAAGAAGCACTCGATGCTGGGGTGCAGCTCAGTGTGTGTATTCTCGAATACGGTAGGTGAAAAGGAATGTCCATCGAGAACGGAAAAGAAAATATACTGACGCACTTTCCAGATTTGATCCCCGCCAATCCGTATCCTAGACAAATGTTGCAAGGCATCCTTGCCCTCGAGCATTTGATAGAATTGGGATACAAACCATCAGAGGTATCGGTCTGCCATATCAAAATTATCAATCAGCATCTAATATACCTTTCTTTTAGATCGTCTTTGGTGGTGACTCTGCAGGCGGCCATCTGTCTCTATCGCTCATGGCTCATCTTCATCGTTCCCGTGCCGTGAAATACACATCAAGGAGTCTCTTTGAACAGTATGGCAGTGTAAGAGGGTGTTTCCTTGTGTCACCTCTAGCATCTTTCAGACTCAGTACCCCCTCCTATCAAAGGTGGTTTAGTGCCGATGTCTTGAGCAGGAAGGTCGTGCATAAATGGGGACTCTATCTTGTGGAAAAATCTCCTTGGCAGGAGGAAATTTCCGCCGGTGATGGCTGGGGTATGGCACTGGATGTGCCAGGAAGCTGGTGGGAGAATTTAAAGGCTATTGACCGTGTGCTTGTCACTGGTGGCTATGAAGAGGTCTTCAGCGATCATATCCAGCAACTGGGCAAGATGCTACAAAGCAAAAGCCATGGTGAGGTGACGCTCTATATGGGCAATGAAACCCACGATGGACCTTTGATGGACTTTGCCGCGGGCAGGCGTCCGAGTGAAACGACCAAGACCATTACAGACTTTATAATATCTTGTTTCAAGGAATGAATAGTCAAACAGAAGACTCCTGGAGGATAGGACTACACAAAGGGATGTAAATTAAAGCAGAGATTATTGGAAGCTGGGCACCTAGGAACGGAGGGGCTATGTAAGCTATGTAAGCGGAACCTTGATCTCCCAAGCAACCCGAAAGACGGGTCTTTTAAAGTAGTGTTGTCAAACTTCACGTTTAGCATCCTCCAAAACCTCTAGTCGAGCCCCTTCCTCCAGTATTAAGTTAACATGCTGCTCACTTCTCGGAGTAATTCTGACCGGGAAAGGTTCATCGGTTCTGTGGTGATTCAAATGCTTCGAGTTGTACGGACCAGCCTGCTAAATATCAGCCAATATCCTTGCAATCTCTCGCATCCAACTTACAGCTTTATAGTCGTAACAGAATACCAGGCGGGCGACATTAATGAAAAGACCACGAAATGCCAATCTGTAGCCAACACAGATGCGACGGCCTCCGCCAAACTGCCAGAGTCCATGTGCGGCATCGGTTTCATGGCCATCAAGCCATCGTTCAGGCTTGAACTCTTCTGAGTCCTCACACTCGTTGCATACCGGGATCTCGTTGATCACGAATCCCACACCGGCCGGGAAATGATAACCCTCAAACTCCATGTCAGACGTAAGCACATGGTCGGGCGTGAAGGGAAAGATAGGTCTCCAACGTAGGAGCTCTTTGATCATGGCACATATATAAGGCATTTCCTCCAGATCATCGATGCTAGGTAGACGGAAGTTCGTTGTGCTGCCGCAGTGATTGTCCACCTCCTCTCTGGCCTTTTGGAATTTGTCCGGATAACAAAGTGCCGCCATTGCGAATATATTCAGCGCTTCTCTTGTCGTATCAGATCCAGCCTCCACAAGCTGCAGAGCAACATACATGGCCTCCTGGTCATTTCCCGTAAATTTCGTATCTGGGTTCAAAAGAACGTCCCGAACCCATGATGGAGGTGCAGTCCCATTTTCTATCTTCTCCCGGGCTGGAATCCACCATGATTTGTAGATCTGTTCATTCCAGTCCCCAAGCTCCTCCCAGTGTCTCCGCCATGGCTGCAATACGTGAGGCAAATTGTCTAGTTCCGGGAACCAATCAACCAAGCTTGTTCCAATACTCCCAACAAACTTGGTGACCACATCTTGCAAATCAGCCAGCTGTTTTCCCGACTTGACCAGTCGCTCTCCCAGCGCAATTCGATGGACAACGGAATTCGCATATCGATAATGGTGACGGTACCATCGCTCTGGCTGAAACAAATATTCTGCGAGCATTTGGGTACTTTCAAGTTCCTGCCATGAACCATACTGCTTCATGGCGGTACCACTCAGAAGAGAGTGCATCACTCGTCGTTTTTCCGTCCATTGTGAGGGAGGGAGTAGCAAGGACCGTCCATTTCGGCTTACAATTCCGCTGGCAATTGGCATGGGGCTTCGACCATTTGTGAGAGAACCACGTTTTGCGATAATTTCGGAGACCACACGCTTGCTGTTTAGCAAGATCCAGGTTTTTGATCCAAGGTGTAGTGTGGTCATTTCACCATATTTTGCAAGCTCGGTAATCTATGTACCGTCAGTCCCTATCATGCCATTTTAAGCATTGGTCATGAACTTACCATTGTATGTTCTTGGTCTTCTCGAGACTTTCGAAGGTCTAGAAGGTTGCCAAATATGGGGATCCCACGGGGACCAGGAGGAAGCTTCCATTTTTTGCCTGGCGGTGATCTGCGCTTTCCAACGGGTGTGAAGACCTGTCGGACAATTAAGAAGATTGTTGCAAGGCAAGTGAGGATACCAAAGCAGCCTGCAATGATCGGGTGTTCACTTGCAGCTGCAGAGAGATGTGAGTGGACTGACACACTCATTTTGATATTCGGTACCGTTGTGCTTTGGGTACGTTAATACTCTACTGGATTTATACTTCCCGTGAATGCCAACAGGTGCGGTCTGATAGAGAAACCCATCTACCAAATATCCAGCGTTTGTGCATGTCTGTCTCTAGGGATAAAAGCTATTCCACTTTATTCATGGTACGGATAACACGGCAATCTGATGGGCGCGGATGAGATCCGGACTCGTCACCGGGATGGTTCCGGACCCCCTCCCGCTTGAGACCGCGTCTTTGCGATGAACATGATTCAAAATGGGGTATGCGCCAAGTTGTCCTAAGCAATTTTATGTTCAACATGTTGGCTCTGATTTCAATCCTCTTCGCAGTAGTTCTCTTTCTCTATTTTTACAAACCCAATATCACGGCAATGAGCGAACACGGCCTTGATTGGCTACAAGATAAGGCCATCGGCTGGAGCCACACACCACCAGTAAACAAAATCGACACTCACCATCATTGTGTGCCACCTTTTTATGCCAAGGGTGAGATCCTGATTAGTGCCAAGCTCTTCGTTCCTCATTACTAACATTACAACAGCGGTCGAAGAGCAAGGAGGCGATCCAAGTGGCTGGCCAACTCCACACTGGAGTCCGCTGGCTTCCAAGCTGCTGATGAAGCGCGTGGGAGTTCAGACAGCAGTGCTCTCTGTGACAGCTCCAGGAGCCTGTATTATCCCAAACCGCCAGGCGCGCGCTCAGCTTGCGAGACGATTGAATGAATATTCAGCCGATCTCCGAGATAAAAATCCGGAAAGCTTCGCCTTTTTCGTATCGCTACCAAACATTCTTGACACCGAGGATGCCCTCGCGGAGATTGCCTACGGGTTAGATACTCTCCATGCAGATGGGGTTACTCTTTTCACTCGCTACGGCTCCTCCAACACCTATCTTGGCCACCCTGATGTTGAGCCCATCTGGGCTGAACTGAATAAGCGAGGTTGTGTCGTTTTTATTCATCCTACTCACCCAGTCGATACCAATCCAGTCAACTCAAAGCTCCCACAGCCAGCCATTGACTATCCCCATGAGACGACGCGTACGGCAATGGATATGATCACCAACGGAACCCGGCTTAAGTATCCCGCCTGCAAAGTCATACTATCTCACGCAGGTGGCGCTCTACCATATATAATCTCGCGCGTTACGACTCCCATGAAGAGAGCACCAGACTTTGCGGTCTCGCACCGCATGGGAACAACACATGACAAAGCAATGGAATCATTTCGTAGCTTCCATTTCGATCTTGCCTTGAGCTCTTCGCCACAGGTTCTGGATATGCTTTTGAAAATGGTTCCGCACGACCATATCTTGTACGGCAGCGACTTTCCGTATGCTCCAATCACAGCCTATCCGGCTTTTCTCGAGGCGCTTGAGTCGTATGAAATGGATAAGGAGTTGAGGGACATGATCAATTATGGGAATGCGCTCAAGCTGTTCCCCAGGTTATTGAGGCAAAGGGGTGGTACTTCGTAGTTATCATAACGAATTATCTGATCCAGCTATACCAATCTTCCGCGAATGCAGGAGACCCGACACCAAATTCAGTGTCACTGTTACCAGGCTATCCATCAACCAAGAAAACTTAGTTCTTGTGAAGCAGGCCTTTGATAAATCCAAGTCTTCCTTTTTTGGAAACCTTGCTGTTAGATCCAGTACTTTCCCCTGTTTTGCACAGCAGTCGCAGCTTCCAGAGCATTCCAAGGGCACTCGCAACCACAATCGCCTCGGTAGCCGAATCCATTTCAGAAGAGACGAGAAGCATACCCTCACTGACTGGCAGGGGGAGTGAGATTGTATCACCGATGTGGTGATAAATAGCAAGAATATCTTCATCCGGAGAGATTATGGGAGTTGCACCATTACTAGTCCCTTGTGCCTTCGGGTTGCGAACAAGTGTATATCGCAAGCGTCCTTGTGAGACTGGGTGAATTTGCCATTCAAGAAATTTCCCATTTTCCCCAGGAAATTGAAAACCGAAATAGGGGTGTGCGTAAACTTTCTTCTTCCGGGTTGTTGGTGGAATAGTGTAAGATGTCGACATCGAGATAGCTTCGACTGCGCTTTCATCTTGCGACTTCAATGTAATGGTAGCAGCTCTGTCTTCAGCAGATTCAATGACACTGTTGTTGCTCCAATTAACTGGCTAAATTAACATTGGAAGGAGGGCCAGAACATACACGTTTGCCTCCACGGGTGACTCATCCGACGACGACGAGGTCAGGTTCAAGGCCGCATCTTGAAAGTTGACATTGTACACGATTTCATTCTCACCGGTCGCTAGGTCCTTACTATCCACTTGCGGTTTAGGCATCCGTCCTAGCGCCACAACATACGAGGCTGATCCCATTCCACGCCCCTTGACGCTCTCCTTATACTGCTCGGTGACTTGGAAAACGGAGATATCTGACGTGCTCCCATCATGATGAGGGATATACAATGTTTTCGTCAGGTGTGCAGGAGTTGGAGATCCCAGCCCAGGGCCACTGCTGCGTTCTTCTTGGTTTCGAGCGGTGACCACTTCCCAGCCGCCTACTCCAGATGCGTCGCCCATTGCTGATTGGATTTGAAGAGAAAATGGGTTTATCCGTAAGGAACCACCTTCAGATGTTTGATGACGGTTGAGAAAGAGAGAGGGAGAAGGAGACAAGAGTAAGCGGGTGGGTGAGGTGTCAGTTATGTAACTATTCGGTTTTCTCGGTCCATATGACCCTCTTTTCATGAGGCTAGCCTTTTCAGGACTAGATAAAGTGCCCTGCATGGTAAGGCTCTCAGCGTTGTGGCAGTGGCAGTTTATTTCTGTCGTTCATCACCCGATAACTCGCTCAGGCAGAAGTATTCCATAACCCGACAAGGATCCCATCAGCGCGGTTAGTTTAGAGCTCTTGGATTGAGTCGGGGAGTTATGCTAGAGTCTGTTCTTCCTATTCGTAAGGGTCTTTGTGCACCTAACGATTCAGGGTCGATCATTTCCATTTCCAGTAAAGCCCCCCAGATGGGTCCTGCACGACAGCCGCTATGACCTCGGCGGACGATACACTACTTTTCTCTAAGCCTCACTCGGGTCACTCCAAGTTTCAGCTTCTCCTTTTTACGCAACCTACCTCAACTTTTTCTCTCACTATGCGCAAGTTCCAAGATTGGGGAGAAATAAAAAAATGCCTTTTCCCCTATCCTTCGGGCATTATCCAAATAAATGTGGAACGCTCGAGTAGGCTTCCGCGCAATTATGCCCGAGCATCCTGGGTTCCTTTAGTGGAAATGCCGACTGGAACAAGCAAACCTACTCCTACCTCAACTCCTAAACTTTTTTCAAGCACGATCACATGTGCTATTCATCCCACACTTTGCCCAAGTGAAGGACTGTCCTGGGCCGCGAACAAATTAAGAATGAAGTAGGTTTTCTCGTAGTCAAAAAGTGTTATCATATAGTCTAACTGGAATCTAGATACATACGTGGTATACACTTTGTATCCCCCGAAAGTCAATTCTGCACAGATTCGTCCATGATATTCTGCCATCTTCCACACCTATATACAACTGCTCATTCATCCTCCGAGCTCGAAGAAACATCATGGAATGCATTTGATGCTGTTATTTCCCTTCTACAAACGAACTTTCTACTATGCAAGAAGATCTTTCTTGTTATTTGGACAAACAACGTAGTCCTTCCAAACGAGCGACAACCACCTCGAGACCGTGTGGTAGCTCAGCTTGAGAGAGTCCTCTGTCGAGTCGATGAACTTTTTCGGATTCTCGATTCACGTGGTTGTGATTTCTCAATTTTTCCATCGCCGGTGGCATTTGATGCATATCTAGATCGGGTGAAGGCTAATGGTGGGGTATTCGACGAGGGCGATTTTGATCATAACCGGGGCGCAGAATCGCGGATATGGCGTAGCGTCAAAATAGATCCATCAAAAGAAGGATTGTCGGAAGATGCAGGCAAAGAGTTGGAGTCCGGCTATTGGCTTCGAACGAATTTTTTCGACTGGTCTGAGAGGTCAGACATGCAATTTGTTTGACGTGGAAGCTATAGATTTGATGCAAAGAAAGTATTAGTATATAATGTACAAAATATTCAATCCTCGATGGCTATATCAAAGGACACGCTTACTTGGTGAATTACTTGAAAAACTTCGATGCATTGCGGGTAGATCCAAAGAACTGGCTTGATTTTTTTTTAAATAGCTCTTTGTATATGCCAAATTTACCTCCCTGGCTGTGCAGTTTTCCTAAAGCCCCTCAATCAACAAGCCTAGCCGCAAGGTCAGAACCAACATCTCCGTTTTCATCCAAATTCGGCCGAACCGAGGATCTTTAATCAAATACTTTGCCTTGCATGCGACATTCGATGACCATCATTCTGAGGGAATAGTATCTATCCGGCTCTTGCCTGCCAGTGTTTTGGAAAGCATACTCTAGCTGATCAAGGATGCGAGACACGGTTTGTGAGCCGAATTGGAATTCGCAAAGATCACGATGAAGTGATTTCAAGGCTTTTTCTCTCAACGAATCAATAAGATATCGGGTTCCAAATACGTAAACTTTGGCATGGGTAAGAAAATCCGGGTTGGAAGACGGCAAGGCAGCCTTTTCAGTGAACCTTATAGATTTGAATTGAGCCCACCGCCGTGCCTCGATGCTTTCAGTTTCGATGGATTTTGCGTATCCTATCAACAGCGAAAGTCGTGAATAAGAGCGAAACATCTTTTTCAACTCGTTTGCACGGCTTTCGCAGGTGTGTGAATACTCAGGCTGCGGCTCCGGATCCGGTTGACACGAGAAATAGGAGCGAGATGGCCTTGTAGAAGATAATCTTAGCCTGTCGCATGTATGATCAGTCTGTGGTTCTGGTTCTGGCTTTGACTGATTTGCTTTTGGTTCGATCTGATCTATATCACGAGTTAGATATTCTGGTAGGTGAATGGGTCTCCTGACCCTTTTGAGATCCTTACCATCTGCACTCAAGTCATCGCTGTTCCCCTCGTCGCCTCGAGACAGTGTCTTGTATCTGCCATGATAGCCAAACTCGCGAAACGCAATGAAGGTCGCCTCCTCGATATCCTCGATCGCAGCGGTGCCGGACAAGGACTCTTTCATGCGGCCGTTGTTCATGAGCACGGCCAAAGGGGGTGAAAGATTCTGAACGACTCCAGTATGGACTGTCAGCTTTTTGCGGTCTGGCTCAATGAGAAAGCGGAATTCTGGAGATCGAATGACCCTACAGAAGGTTGTTAGTCAGGTAAGAATATTGTGAAAGGGCCTCTTACTCCTCGAAGTTTTCCATCTTGAAGTCTTGCTCGTTGTAACACCCGGATATTTTGAGCTAGTGTCAGAAATACCAGGAGGTGGGGAGTAGAGAAAGGAAGGAAAGATGAGAAGGAGGGAGAGAACGCGAGGAGAAGAAAGATTGGTCTATCTGAGAAAGAAGGAAGGAACGATCTAGGAAGAGCAGAGGTCTGAATAAGGCATGTAGTATTAGGAGTGACAAACATTGGAAAGTAAAGACGCAAAACTAGGAGACAAACGTAGGCAGATGGTGGTGGTGGAGGAAATTCCCAGCAGATAATTATCAGCATCAGCCCACTACCTATGTCAACTATGTTCAGTGTGATATAGTGCGCCCATAATATGGAGGTCCGTCAGAGTCTCTAGTCATGCGACTCATTACTGTAAGTTGATTAGGTTGTCCCCGAGCCCCAGAACTACGTCCCTTAATGTTCCACTCTATTTTAGCCACCTGAATTCCCTCTGCAGGACCGAACTTCTATCAAATAATGGATCTGAGTCTTCTAGAATCATTCTTCTGTTACCTAGAAACCGTCCTCGTTATGATTATTGGTTTGCCGCCAAAATGTATGACGCGGCCCTAGCATGAGTGGCCTGTCACTACCTGTGGCGGGAGATATTTCATTTGCCGCCTCCTAACTAGTCCACTAGTTCACGACCTTTCTAACTCTTAAACCCTTCCACTATTTCCTAGAAAGAACGCCACATGGGCAACTAAACGCGAGAATCACTCCAACTAACCACATTAACATTCAAGCCACGCTACAGACACACTCGCCGATCCACGGAACCCACATCTCCATCGAGACTTCACGATCCCATTTAAACTCTGCGGGGAAAACCCTCCAAGGAAAGTCTTTCCCCTCATTTCCCATCAAAACCAACCACCCAGAACGTGAGAATCCCCAGCCCCAGAAAACTCTGCTTAATCCACGCGCCGCTCTTCAAATCACTACAAAAGATTATATAGCGAAGCCACCGCCATGCCCTTCGTCCTGACTTCCTCTACGTGCCCCTCCGTGTGAGGCGCGTACCAGACTCTCTGCCTGTTACGGAATAAGTTGGTGCTGGGAGGCAGAAAGATGATCTAATTACTATCTAATGACTGCGTAAGATATGGTAATAACCGGATCAGTCTTCCGTCATGCCTCAGTTACAACACTACCCACCATACCGACTGGATTGTCCATCTCCGCGACTCTCGCAGCTATCTAAACATGTCCGAAACCGAGCACGATTCCTTGACCGTGCAGGCGGTTAATTCGGGATCCGGCAATGTCGCCGTTGGAATTAGCATTATCGTGTTCATGGCCATCGCGCTTTACAATGCGATCGAGCTTTCGGTGCTGATTCCGCTCAGTTTCCACCGCTACAGGAGTCTCTACTTCTGGGCGCTTTTGACCTCCGCTGTGTTGGGTGTAATTCCCCAAACGATCGGGCAGGGCCTGCAATATTTTAATCTCGAGCCGTTGTGGCTGAGCATGTTCCTCTCGAATTTCGGCTTTGTCTTTCTCGTGCCGAATCAATCTGTCGTGTTATACTCGCGATTACATCTGGTCTCACAGAATCCGTTCGTGTTGGGCTTTGTGCGGTGGTTGATCGTGTTTTGTTATATCACGATTGTCATACCCACGATAACACTGAATGTCGGCTCGAGCTTCGTCCCGCAGTCTACGGCATGGGTGAAGGGATTCGACGTTATGGAACGGATACAAGTGACCTGGTTCACGGCCCAGGAAATCCTTATTTCAACTATCTATATCTGGGACACGATACGGTTGATTCGGTTGATTCGGTTGGTTCGGTCGAGTCCCGAGGCGGATGCGCGTCGGCATAA
This sequence comes from Penicillium subrubescens, assembly GCF_028828155.1. Taxonomy (NCBI): domain Eukaryota; kingdom Fungi; phylum Ascomycota; class Eurotiomycetes; order Eurotiales; family Aspergillaceae; genus Penicillium; species Penicillium subrubescens. The sequence goes on along the minus strand of NW_026643151.1, from coordinate 747,743 downwards.
AATTCTTTATGAGCTGTTGGCTGTCAATATCGCGGCTATTGCGATGGATTTGTCGCTCGTTATCCTGCAGTATAAGGGGCTTTATTTCACGCAGATTGAGCTGAAACCGATGGTGTATAGTATCAAGCTTAAGCTTGAATTTGCTGTGCTGGGGATGTTGGTTTCTCTGGTGCAATCGCATAGCTCCAGTTCGAATCCGCCGACGTGGGGGGCCGACCGTACTACCGCGGAGTAGTCTTAGTTAGAATATCAATGAATCGAAAATTTTATGCAATAGAACTGGACACATCTGTCCGTTATGAAATACATCTCTGAGGGAATTGAGTGATGGCTGCCAAGGACATAGATGGGTGAATACTCCGGTTCCTGCATAGACTCCCACTTTGAAACCGCCTCTTCGTTATTCCCGCCCCACATATACAAACAGGAACAGGCACACATATCTTATCACCTAATTACCCACCTACATGCAGCACTCCAAGTCCAATCCCATTTCAAGCGCCGCCGTCGGAAGATGGATCCTCGCCCCACACTCCCTCAAGTGCCGAACCGATCCGCCCCGCCCTACAGAACCCCTCCAAATGCGGAGGCAAAGAAGAGGTGCAGGTGGCGGTCCGCGCCCGTCGGCTGACCTGCGACGCACGCATCCGATACCTACACTTCCGACGAGCCTCTTATCGCTCGTACCTTGCTTCCAAAACTGGGTCAGTTCACCAAGGTAACGTTAGTACGAGGAGCAAGAATGACATCTTATTCTCCGTGCTTGCCGATTCCCGAAACTGAAGTGCGGGGCAAAGACGAGGGGACGTGAATATAAACCGGGCTATTCGTACGTACACTTCTGAGATTGGATTTAGATTTAGCATATTCCTCCCCTACTCTTCCACAACCACCTTTCCTCAATCCCATAAACCAGACCAGAAAGCATTATGTTGGGAAAAATCGCCCTCGAAGAAGCCTTCGCGCTCCCCCGATTCAAAGAAAAGACCCGTTGGTGGGCTGGCCTTTTCGCGACGGACGTTGATCAGCACGTCGCCGAGATCAATGACGTTGATTCTATCCGACTGAACTTTGCCGAGAAGCATGGTGTTGGACTCCAGATTCTATCTTATACTGCGCCCGGTGTACAGGATATTTGGGACCCTGTTGATGCGCAAAAATTGGCGGTTGAGATCAATGATTATATCGCTGAGAAGGTGAAGGCACATCCGGATCGGTTTGCTGCTTTTGCGTAAGTACTCTCCCTCTCGAACACCTTCGATAATACACAAAATTATGTTATGGGAATCTAAATGCTAATAAGATTGTTGCATAGTACGCTGTCCATGCACGACCCCCAAGAAGCAGCCACCGAACTCCGCCGCTGCGTCACCCAATACGGCTTCCTCGGCGCCCTAGTCAACGACACACAACGCGCCGGCCAAGACGGCGACGACATGATCTTCTACGACAATGCCAAATGGGACATTTTCTGGCAGACCTGCACAGAGCTCGACGTCCCACTCTACCTCCACCCCCGCAACCCAACTGGAACAATCTATGACAAACTCTGGGCCGACCGAAAATGGCTCGTCGGCCCCCCGCTCTCCTTTGCCCACGGCGTCTCCCTCCACACCCTAGGCATGGTAACAAACGGGGTCTTCGACCGCCACCCAAAACTCCAGATCATCCTTGGCCATCTGGGTGAACACATCCCCTTCGATATGTGGCGGATTAACCACTGGTTTGAGGATCGGAAGAAGTTGCTTGGATTGACGGAGACGTGCAAGAAGACTATTCGGGAGTATTTCGCGGAGAATATTTGGATTACGACGTCGGGGCATTTTAGTACGACTACGTTGAATTTTTGTTTAGCGGAGGTTGGGGCCGATCGGATTTTGTTTAGTATTGATTATCCGTTTGAGACGTTTGGGGATGCTTGTGGGTGGTTTGATGGGATGGAGATGAATGAGAGTGATCGGTTGAAGATTGGGAGGGAGAATGCGAAGAAGTTGTTTAAGTTGGGGGAGTATAAGGATTGTAATGCTTAGGGGGGAACTAGAGGTTATGGTTTGGGTTGAGGATTAGAAGTTGATTTTGAAGCATGTCATCAGATATTATTTGTTTTAGGGGATTACTACAGGGACCCCCCTTAGTCTAGAGGGACCCCCCCCTCGAGTTCCTCGGACCCCCCGTCTGTTAGTCGGACACCCCTTGGCCTGATTTTTCAGGCAGACTTTCCTATTCGGGTTTAGCCTCTTCATATGACTGCTGAGTAATAGAACACTAATTTTTCTGCCACTTTTTCTGCCACTTTTCCTTCGATTCTGCCACCCTTTCTGCCACCCTGGTCTCTACAGTCTACCATTTTGATTTACATAGTAAAAGTGCACTTTTTTGAAAGCTTAGAATCCACATTTCTTGACGATTACACTACATCAAATTCGCGGGTCTTTTTGACTGCGATTTAGCAGTAAACAAGAATGCAACCGCTTATGCATCTGCAGGGGTAACCGCCTGGCTGCTGCCGCGGCCACGCCCTCGCCTACGCCCTCCTCCGCCGCCTTGTGCACGACCCCGACCTCTTCCGCGGCCACGGCCGGTGACCTCCGCCAAAACATGCTCATGTGCCGAAGGCTCGCGCTGGGTGGATCGCTCGAATGGAGTAAGGGGCCCGTTCTCTTCGGGGATCTGTGTGGAGGGCACAATAGATTGGGAGGATGGGATCTGTGTCTGTGTGGCTGTTACCTGGGTCGCCGGTCGAATATTGTTCCGTGCACCACGCGGGCGACCTCGCCGGCGCACAGGGAGAGGATCCTGCACAAGTAGTAAGGGGTTGATAGGGGGAGCATCACCAAGCTTGTAAAGATGCCACTACTGATGATACAGCGATGGGGAAAGTTGCCGGTTCTCATCAAGATGCTGCTTGATAATATGGATGCATGGGTATCCTGCGGTTTCCTTCGAATTGCAATCGCATTCTAGTGGAATCTGTGGCTTTTTCTCTGCTGGTGGAAGATACTGGTCATGGATTGATTGAGTGTAGCCAATCGCTGTCTGGGAGATACGGTTAATGAGCAACTGGTAAAGAGGGAGGATCTTGGTAGGGCGCTTAGTTCTCTCGCTTGCAATCTCTGCCTTATTCTTCTCGTACTGGCCCTCTACTACCCCCTCGAAGTTAGTAAGAACAGAGAGAAGGTGTCTCGTAGAGACATGGAGATCTTGTTTGAGGAGCCAGTGAGATCCTTCTGTTCGAGAAGTTGCAGCCTCGCTAAGATGGAGATATCGCCGAGTATGGTAGCGGAGGAAGTTCTCTGGGCAGTCTTCTATCTACTCAGACCGGATATAGGCAAGGAGGTCAGTAAAGATCGGTGTATCGTATTTCTGTTGGAAGTGAGTCCACGCTGAATCAAAGGCGCTTTGTGATTCAGCGTAAATAAGCCGATTCCACCGCTGAAGCATCTTCTTCTATCCCTCATCCGTAACTCTCTTCAGCTCTTGATCCAGGTCTTTCTTGTTAAGGTTAGCTGCGATAGTAGCTCCGTCGGGAAGGGGAAGGCTATCCCTGCGGGCTACAGCGATCTGGTCTCGAAGGATTAGGAGCGCTTTCTTCATAAGGTTTATGTTAACGTGCCAGATACAGATAATGGTATTAGTATCTGGAAAAACCTTATAGATTGCGTTGATTAGTGCTTCTTCCTTGTTAGTGAGGATAGTACGCGGGAAATCAAGCTTAAGCTTATCGTAGACTTCAGCAAGGAAGTCAAGCACTACCTCGTATGTAGGCTGTTGTTCGTTTTGAATAAACGCAAAGCTAAGGTAAGCAGAGGCCCTAGTTGTAGTAAAGCCGACGATATCAAGGAGTGGTAAGCTATATTGATTCGTTTTGTAGGTACAATCCATAGAAATCACGAAGGAATAATGCTTTAATATCTTTACCGAAGCCTGGTGTATCGCAAAGAGCACTTGGACATACTTATCCTGATCTAGTTGGTATCTAATAGAAAATGAAGGCAGGTTAGCGGAGTAATCAAGGGGTGGATTAGACATATGGAGGACAACGACTATACTTGAACATCTATTTTCCATCAGTCGGAAGCTCCATCAGTAGGGCTTGGATAGGTGTACGACCAGCTAAGAACTCCTCATTTATCTTCAAGCGGGCATTGTGGATGTCTTTTGGTTGTAGGTGTTATGATATATCCTGGCATGAGGTTATTCCCAACTGTTGGTGCCTCAGGCTTCCCGGGCCTGATAAGCCGGCAGGCCTTCCCCATGTGTTGGTGCATCAGGCTTCCCGGACCTGATAAGCCGTCAGGCTTTCTGTGGAGGTTCGCTGGGGCTTCGGCTTCAGTACGTGTACGAACTCCTGCAGGGAACACCCTTGACAGAGGTTACACAAGCCTCGTGTTTCACCCCGCTCCCATTTCCCTACCAAGGATACATCTCCTTCCTGTTTGAGTGATGAGACTGTATATAAATTGACCCATGTTGAAGAAGTTTTGCGATCCTCAAGAAACAGTTCTTGACCTTTCTACACTATTGACTTGGCTCCATTTCTCCTACCTGATTGACAGGCCTCTATCCTGACTTATAGAGTATATCCTTACAGTAGGCAGGTATTCTTATCCTCAGCTCTAAGCAACCTTATGATCTGGCGAGTAGGCAACATCTGTCGGAACCAGTTCCTGATTTGATCCTCCTTCCGGGCTATCTCGGTCTTGCGGTGGGCTACATAGGTCGATGGGGGCGAGGGCTCGTGATTGTGGCTATCGTCGGCGATAGTGAGGATCCAGGAACCATCAATTTATAGGCGGAGAGAGATATCGAATAGACAGTCAAGGGCCAAAGTGGTTGTCTTGCGCTTACGAGGCTTTTTGCTGGTAATAGTAGCCTCGCCGGTGGGTGGTTCCGTAGTCTCACTTGGTTCGCTAGGTGATACCAAAGTCTCGCCAGGAACTTCGCTAGGAACTTCGCTTTGTGGGGTATAAACACCCCCGCGGTCGTATTGTAGTTGCACCTTTTTGATCCTCGGCACTTGGCCCTTGGTCTTCTTGCTTCTGCGCTTGACTACAGCGTAGCCATGATCAAAAGCGAACTGGTTGATAGCGTCGATTCCTTCCTCCGCAGTATTGTATCTCCGATTGACGGGTGGTAGGGGGAACGTCATGTGGGTAGGTAGGTCTAGAAGGGCGGCGTCGGCAGGGTCTCCGGTGGCTGAAGGATCCGCGGTAGCTGTAGGGCCCTCGACGAATCGCTCCGCTGAAGGTGGGTCTTCGGTATGTAAGCCATCTTCTGCATCTGAAGAGAGATAGAGCTCCAGGCCTAAACCTGCCATGTTGGGTGATGATTTTGCTGGTAAATCTGCTGCGTAAGAGGAGGATGTAGAGGAAGAAGATGCAGAGAAGGTAGAGAGGAAGATGGTAGAGAGGAAGGTGGTGGGGAGGAAGATAGTAAGGTGGAAGATGGTGTAGAGGATTAGGTAGGCGGTGGAGCGGCTAAAGGCGGTAGGGGGGTAGGGTAGAAAGCGGTCAGGAGGATGGTGGAATTTATGACTAATCATGCGTAAGGCTATGATGATTCATCAATTTCTGCCTTACGCTAAACCCGAATAAGAAATTCTGCCTGAAAAATCAGGCCAAGAGGTGTCCGACTAACAGACGGGGGGTCCGAGGAACTCGAGGGGGGGGTCCCTCTAGACTAAGGGGGGGGTCCCTGTAGTAATCCCCTTGTTTTATTATCACTAATGAAAAGATAAACTATGGGATATGACGATAAGATTCAGGTTGGCAGCGTTCATCATTTGTATTAGGGTATCGGGGTCGTTAGTCGTGGTTATGTCGTAGGGGTCGTAGAGGTCGTGAGGGTATGTATGGAAGTAGGGAATAGTGGTCGGAATGTCCAGTTCTCTTTACACCCTCTCGTGGAGAGTCAACTGGGCAAGGTCTTACACTCCAGCTTTCTTTAAACTCCCTCTTGGAGAGTCAGCTGGGGTCTGTCGACGTCCACCATGATGAGAGGGATTTATGAGAGGAGTGGACAAGGTAAGAGAGTACGTTGGAGTGGTAAGGGTGGTGAGGGAAGATGGTGATAGTGGTGTGGGAGGGAATAAGTGAGGAGAGTGCGATTGGTATGTGGGAAAGAGGAGGAGCGAAGGTGGAGAGAAGGTGAGGAATAGAAAGAGCAAGAGAAAAGACGAAGAAAGTTGATTAATCTGCCTAAGTGGAAAAAGCTCTGGCGACATGAGTCGTGGGGTATAAACAAAAAGTAAGAGTTCAGATGAGCGCTGAAAGGTGAACACTTCCCCCTAATTGATACGGCACATGAAAAATGTACCATCCCTCGATTTCCAAAAAGCGCGTAGAGTCCATCCATGATAAATGGAATGGATGCTTTCCCGTTTGCTAATCGAGGCGTGGTTCTGCCTTCCCCTCAACGTCCATCTGATTAGCGACAACACGTCGATAACATGGCACAAAACGTTCCAGAGGTCATCAACACGGAGTCTCAGATAGAACAGTCGAGAGTTAATGAAGGTCGAGAATCGTTCTTCGCACAGTGACTAATCAGCGTGTCATGGAGAGGAGCACGGCAACTTAAAGTAGTGCGAGTAGGAGGGTATAAAAGGGAAAACAAAAACATAGAAGGGTTAATCAGTCTTGGGATGATCAGGATCACTAGTCTGCGGTTGTGGCATGGCAGCATCATCGTCCTCATCGTCTGGTAAAGGGACATCCATGACTCTCTCGCCGGCCCTTTCTAGTGTTCGTTTACTCCAGGATCGGACGCCCTTGTAGACAGCCTGGCCAGGGGTTAGCAATGTAGAGGATAGGCGAGTGATATTCGCCTCTTCCACTAACATACCCATAGGAAAGTGCCCACGCCAATGACAATCATCAGCCAACGCATTCGATCTCGGCTCGAAGACCGACCTCCTCCCGTTGCAACACGGAGATTCCACGGCGACATCATAAACATGACCCGGAAGAAGGACAGCAGACCGAGAGACGCAAGTCCCTTGATGAAATGGGCCACCCACGAAGCCTGTGCTGTGTCAAGATCCTCCACTTCCAAGGGGAGATCGTCTAACTCGACGAGGAAAAATTTAATGATAGGGTCAGCAACAAAACCAAGGAGAAACATAGTTAAAAGCAGAATGCCAATGGTCAGCAAGATCTGTGTCCCAGAGCTACTGATCCATCGAGCCCAGGTCAACCGCTCCAGCCGGTACTGAAAGCCGCAGGTTGGACATTGCCAGTAGTTCCGCCGACCATATCTGGGATCCGCGTGCCGCCATGTCTGCAGGCATCCTTCGTGTACATATCGCGAGGATCCTTTGCATTTGCACGGACGGAGCAATCGGCCTAGCTCGGGATCGGTGGACTCGTAGACCACGCGGGGCCTTTGGAGAAATTCCGACGGCTGCACGGTGGGCAGGACCGTGTCTAGGCAGATGCGGCAGACTCGTGGGGGATAATAGCTCTGCTCGGGCTCGGGGGGAGGGGGAGGTTGTGCGGTAGACCCCGGCGAGTCCGGCTCATTGCTCGGGGACTGCATGGAGGGGAATTGTTGACCGGGTCAAGTCACATTTGCTCCGAGTCTAGTAGTCTGATGATTGGGAAGAATCAAAGAGAAGCAGAGAAAGAGGAAGAACTCACAATTTATGTAGCCGCTAATCCCAATTGGACTCACCGCCTTGGACCAGCACCGCAGCTGCGATGGCCGAGCTCTCGACCGCGTCAAACGTCACCCGTCTTCTGCCTCAGCTCCATCATCCTTTTTCTTTCTTCTTCTTGACCATCCATAGAATTTGCGGTCATACCGAGCTGCGATTTTCAATACTAGTATCATATCATGGCGGACCGCTACTCCTTCTCCCTGACTACGTTCTCGCCCAGGTATGCTGAAGCTTGTTGATCCCAAAGCCCTGATTACCTGTTGCTTCAGGAAGCTAACTCTCATCGTCCAACAGTGGAAAGCTGGTGCAGATTGGTAAGCGCCGAAGAGATTGAGCTTGAAATGGGAAGACTCCTGTTGGAATCAAGTTTACTGATGAGTTCTATCCAGAGTATGCTCTAAATGCTGTCAACCAGGGTGTCACAGCCCTGGGCATCAAAGGTGAGAACAGGAAAAGCAGCCCCGGCTCTCCATCATCAACACCTTCTCCTCGAGCCCTCAGGCTAACTATTCCTTCCAGCCACCAATGGAATTGTCCTCGCTACCGAAAAGAAATCCTCCTCGCCGCTCATCGACCCCCCTCGCTCTCCAAGATCTCCCTGATCACCCCGGACATCGGCATGGTCTACGCCGGCATGGGTCCCGACTACCGCGTCCTGGTCGACAAGGCCCGCAAGGTCTCGCACACAGGCTACAAGCGCATCTACAACGAATACCCGCCCACACGGATATTGGTGCAGGACGTTGCCCGCGTCGTGCAGGAGGCCACGCAGTCCGGTGGTGTGCGGCCATACGGTGTCAGTCTGTTGGTTGCGGGCTGGGACGAGGGTGTTGAGCCCGAGGTCGCGGATACGAAGAAGGATGGTGGTGACTCGCCTGCCAAATCTGCTGGCAAGACTGGTGGTATCCTGAAGGGTGGTCCCAGTCTGTACCAGGTTGACCCTAGCGGTAGCTATTACCCGTGGAAGGCGACGGCTATTGGCAAGCATGCGACGAGCGCCAAGACCTTTTTGGAGAAGCGGTACACTGAGGGGTTGGAGTTGGAGGATGCCATCCACATTGCGTTGTTGACGCTCAAGGAGACTATTGAGGGGGAGATGAACGGGGACACAATAGAGATTGGTAAGTCGTTCTTTTTTTTGTCTTTTCGGTGCTGTGTTGGGTATGATCGGCTACTGACAGTGTATAGGCATTGTGGGCCCCCCTGCGGATCACCTGCTGGGCTACGAGGGTGTGGAGGGCGCTCAAGGCCCCCGGTTCAGGAAGTTGACCAAGGAGCAGATCGAGGATTACCTGACCAACCTATGAGGGAGAAATAAGCAGGAGAGAAGAAGTGCTTGACTTGACTTGACCCGCGCAGAGTATGAACTAGACTCGAATGACACCCCTTCTTTTTACCATTCTTGCCGTTGTAATTCATAATTCACTCTGCTCTTTCTCTTGTAATTCCATCTGGCCTGCCGAGGGATTTGCTCGGTGCGGTGTGGTCGACAAGGAGTCGATTGCAGGGACAACCACTGCGAAACGGGTACTTGCGCACTGTAGTCTTGCAGTCTAGTCCAGCTGTGACTGATTTTCCACGGCCACGGCCTATTGTACAGGAGTACTGTAGTCTGGCCCTGTCACGGTGTAGACAATGTGATCTCGGGTCTATGGTATTTAATATTAGGGCTTGACTTTGCTTTGTCCGGGGACGATAGGAGTGTTTTTTCGGATCGGATCACCGGACCACAATTAGGGGGTTCGCAGGGTGGTCTGTGATCAACCTGTCATATCTCCATTCAATGCTCCTAAGTATCATTATCTACCGATTATTGTTGACATTGTTTCTCGTATACATAAACTATGTACGGAGTATAATCTTTTTCTGAAGAAAAACAGCCCCAGGCGGATCTCCGCCTCCACGGAACCCCGTAATCCCGTAACCTTACCCCTTTCACCCAAATACAATTGTAGGAACAGTACGGAGTACGGAGTTCTCCTTTGTGGCCTACACGGCATTTTTAGTCTAAAATAGTTCCAAGCCACTATAATCCCGAGGTAATGGGCACATGCCACTAGAGACCCTGTCGGTGCCTACTTAACACTAAGGGATATGTACTCCGTACTGTAATGATCAACTGATTCCTAGCTAAACGGCCTAATCCGCACTATTGAACCATGGCGTTTCCCGCCGCCGCCGATCTACCCCGGGATTTAATGGCCCCCGGAAGGATCTTAGGGGTGTATTTGTGACTCGCTCTTTTTTCCCTTCTTTATCTCTGTTTCTGGGAGGGGTTAGGCTCGGTCTTGTTGGCTAAGACGGCTGAGCTGTGTCCGTGTGTTGTCTGTGCAGGATCTGATTTTCATTTAGAGGGGTGTGGGTGTGGATTCATCTTTCTGTTCCGTTGCTTTTACATACGTGCGTGACAGGGGCTAAACTTGCATCTAATCCCAATCCTGATCCATCCATGATCCTGCTTCTGGTCTAAGCAAGTCTTGGCTTTTGGATCGGGGCCTTGTCGGCTTAGTTCATTCGCAGATTGGGCTTTTCTTTTCAGGTCCAGGTCTTGTCTTCTTTTCTTTCCTTTTCTTATTTTCACTTTCCCAACTACAGCTGCGAGTGCTATACATATCCCTACGAGTACCCGCCTCCAGTCCGTGTTGTCTGTCCGGTATTTACGCTGTGCAACACACACCGCGGCTACAATTGCGATTTCGACTTCGCCTTTTTCCTTTACCTATCTACAGTACAGCTACTATCCACACCCTCGTCTGGACGCGACTCTACTCTCCCCGTTCATGCCTTTTCGCTTCTCGCCTTTCGCTTTACTATTCCTGAGAGATATGTTCGCGTATCAGACTGGGTGAAACTGGCTCTCGCAGTCCCTGTTTTACCTTAACAATCCGAGGTGTTGACCTCGTATAACCAGCGTTCCTCACTACATCTGCTCCGCAAACCCCTCTATTGTGGTGAAATTTCGCGTCTGGCCCTGTCCCCGCCAAGTGACATCCCGACTGCCACTACCATCACCATGTCCGATCCCCCTCAGGACTTGCTGGATGGTATATCCGGCGCACTCGCCTCAGAGCCCGACGTGCTCCAAATGATCCTAGTCACATTCATCGGACTATCCTGCTACAACGTCGCTGAACTAGTCGTCCTAGTCCCATCTACATTCCGTCGCTGGCGCGGCCTCTATTTCTGGTCCCTCCTCGCATCGGGCTGTATAGGCGTCGTGCCATACTCTATTGGATTCTTGATGAAATTCTTCACGCGGGCGGATTCAGTTCTTTCAGTGACTATCTTGACGATTGGGTGGTGGACGATGGTCACGGGCCAATCGATCGTGCTATATTCTCGTCTTCATTTAGTCCTCCGGGATGAAAAGATTCTGCGACGGGTATTGTGGTTGATCGTCACGAATTTCTTTCTTTTACATGTTCCTACCACGATCCTCACTTATGGCGCGAATATCGTGCATACTGGTGATATCTCCTGGATCAAGGGGTATAATATCATGGAAAAGATTCAGTTGACTGGCTTTACAATCCAGGAATCCCTTTTGGGAACGTTGTATGTTATCGAGGCTGTCAAGTTACTTCGTCTTGGTGCCGATGTTACGGCCAGACCGGATGCGAGGTCGATTATGTATCAACTTATCGGGATTAATTGTGCTATTATTGCGATGGATGTGTTGTTGTTGGGTCTGGAGTATGCAAATTTATATGCGGTGCAGATTACGCTGAAGGGCTTTATTTACTCGCTTAAGTTGAAGTTGGAGTTTGCTGTGCTTGGTCGATTGGTGGATCTTATACAGGGCTCCAGACATCCGATTTCTCTTGCCATGGCGGATACGCTTCCGCTTTGTTCGTTTTCGAGGCCGCCCGAGACGCCGGATCGACGTGATGATGGGATGCCTTGTGTGTCGGAGTCGAAGGAGGTTTTGTCGACGCCGGATGGAGCACGGGTTATGGAGGGGAGGATGTTTGTGGATCGGACGGGGGGTTTTATGATGGATGATCATGGTCATGAGCATAAGTAATGTGATATCTATTTGAGTGTCTTGCAGGTTTTGTTCTAGCTAGACGTTTCTCTTGCCGTCCACGTAGATCAGGTCTCATCTAGCAATGCCTCGCCCATCCACTCATACTCTTCTTCCGAGTCCTCGTCTTGACTATCCGCGACTTCATTCTCCGCCTTGCGCTTACGACTGGGTGTTGGTTCAAGCACCTCGGGAGATTTCGGCTCTTCCACTTCATAAAGACCGTCCTAATCATTTTGTCAGAATTCAAACACTCAGCAGGGGGACAACTCCTTCTCCAGTCGGACTCGGGGAAAGAACTCACAGATCCAATCCGAAACGGCACAATCAACTCCGCCAACCTTACAACCATCGTTCTCCCCGCCCTCTTCGTAATTTCCGCAAACCGCATATCAGGCAAATCCCGATACAACACAATCCTCGTCTGAACATTCGTCTCCCACGCGCCCCCCGCCACAAGCGGATGCAAAGTCGCGCGCGGCTGGCCCTTAATTTTCGTATGAGTCTGGTTCAACGCCAACACGGCGATATTCCGCGCCGCGAGACGGGTTAGATGGGTCGCTATATCACTGATGACGTTCCACTTGCGGTTGAGTAACCACTGGAGCTGCGGTTTATCGGTGATTTTGCCTTGGGACAGTCGGTCTTTGAGTTCTGCGGCGCTGAGGAAGTAGGACGGGAAGAGGGAAGAGATTGAGTCGATGATTATTAGGCTTGTTTCTTCTGGTGGGAAGTCCTTGGGTGGGCGGAGGAGGAGGGCTAGGAGGTGTGGTAGTGTTGGGGCCCGGAAGTAGGTTAGGTTGGTCAGCTCTGGGGTTGTGGATTTGAGGCGGGTTGTTGGGATTGGGGAGCCCGTGTCTGGGGATTGTTAGCTTCTGGGATGTATTGAGGTGTTCTGGGAGGGAATGACCTACCGATCCAGATAACTTTTCTGCCATCGCGGAGGGCATGCGATGCAATGCTTAGCCTGATTCAAGTGTCAATTAAGATTTTGATGGTCGTATATTCACCAGCCAGGAAACTCACGCGAGAGAAGTTTTCCCTACCCCCGGTGGTCCAAATACCTCCGTAACCTGACCCCGAAGAATCCCACCAGATCGCCGCTGGTCTCCAGGTGAATCATCCAACGCCTCATCCAGACGCGTAAGACCTGTAGGAATTGGCTCCCTGAGCGCAGCCGACGCGTTCAAAGACTGCGAGGCTGAGATGGAGATCACGGGAACTAGAATGTCAACTTAGTTTAAGCTGTTAAACACGTCTTCAAAAGGGCGACAAATTACGCGTGTCTTGGCTGTCGAGGCCGAGCAGGTCCTTATTGATGCTCATTGCTAGCGCATCGGTCGAAAACAAGGGGTGTATGGAGGTGACATAGTAAAGTAGTGACCTGGATCTGATCTGTCTAGGACATTATACATTCAGTGTCCAGTTGCCAGTTGCCAGACTGTTGATTTGGCCTTTTCGATGCTGTTCGGGACAGTCGCGGGGAAAGATTGTGGTGGATCGGAGTGGGGTCTGGATGCCTGATGAATCGGGCTAAACTACAGTATAGTTTACAACTGTGACTATTACGCCCTCTTGGATCTATGAGTTTATTCATTACTATCTTGATAGTTCGGATAACTTGAAGTGCCGCCCTCCACACCAAGAACAACATTGCCCCCTTCTGTTATTTCGCGACTTTCTCATCAAGACGGACATTGGAATCCTCGCCAGGGCACGGCACACTTATCAGATTGAGTGCCCTAGTGACTCACTACTGTGGGATTGTTCAACTAGAGAGCTTTTTCATTTTATGAAATCGAGATTAAAGCCAAGTTTGAGGTGGGCAGTCCTTTCAAAACAAGTTGATTATATCATCTACCCCAAATCTTGATTTAGTGGTATTCTAGACGCTGCCGAGGGAAAATTTTGCGCAGACAGGTGATGCCATGCTTAGGGGAATTCGGTCCTATTTCAGCCTCAGAACTTGTTACCAGACCTTTCAGTCACCCGGCATTTTCAAAGTAGCTTGCAGCCGGCAATATCTAAATCTCGGGTCAAGTGAAATTGGCAAGGCTCGACAGTAAGATTCCTTTCGTGATCACATAGCTTATCACGTACAGCAACTTCGAGTCTTATTGGGCATCAGCTTTGCTTTATTTTTTTGGCTAACCCCCTCCGTACATGTCTAGACTACCCCCTCACCCAGGAATATTCGCGATGACCAATAGCCCTTTTGGTGACAATGCCTATCAACCCCAGATGGTCGATCCACGGGTCGAAGATTTGCAATATGCACCCACCCCCGGTAGTTCGGCAGCAAACTCGCAACATTTTACTCCCCAAACCCTGCCCCCTATCGTGCCACACCAGCCACAGCCGGATTAACTTAATTTTCTCTCATTACAGTAGCTGAGTGCGAAGGTGGTGAAAATATACCTACCACACAATTGATTGAAAGCTTATACTTAACCGCAGAACGGTAGGAAGAGTGACCGAAGAAGATTTGATTTTAGCTCCCAGTGAGTATTGGCAAGAGAACTCGAAAGCGGGTGTTGAAGACATGCTGTAAATGAAAAGGAGACGTCACTGGAGGCCGACTTGAAAGCCAAGTCCAGATCGAGTCCAGACTGCCGAAATTCAAAGTCTGCTATAGCCAATCACAGTGCCACACGCCCGCGAAGGAGACTTTCTTTGGCCAAAGTAAGCTAAGCCCAATCGGAGTGGGGCGCTAGGAAAGAAAGCTTGTGTCTATGGGAGAATCTGTTTTCGATATCTGTCTATTATATCGTATACGTAGAGTCAGATCACTTTCTAAGCTAAGAATGGATCCAAATAGCATCCTAGAAGGTTACCACGGAACAATGTTTTTAGTTCATTTCCCCTCGCCTGAGTTTCGCTTCCTAAATCACGGCAAAAAGCGGATCATTTAATGGCATTCAACGACGACGTGGTGGGGAAATAAGCAGATACAGCCTTTGTCAAACGGAAATTAGCATGGTAGATGTGTTAATGTCGAGGGCCTCCTTGTAGATTTGATAATGTTTTACTCCAAACTTTTCAGAAAATGTAAGTAGTGACTGTTACGACCTAGAAACAAGGTTAGCTCCTCTCGGTCTCCGTTGACGGCCCTCAAAAAACATTCTTAACTCACTGGAGTGGGAGCAGTAATTGTCTGGGTATAAGTCGATGCTGGGGTAATATGCAGACAACTGCATGCGGCCGAGATTTCTTTCGATGGCAACTTTATCAAAGCAGCCGGGAGAGCTCGAGCCGTGACACTGGGGACTGGTGCATCGGATCGCTTCTCTTTCATAATCGCAGGGAAATCGAGTGTAGAAGAGAAAAAGTCTGTAGTAGAGATAAAGTCTGTGGTGGTACTACCGCGATAATTCTTAGCGTAGTCCTCAGTCCACTTTCAGGTCTCCTTACACTGGTTCTGGGGTGACAGTTGGTCCAGGAACTGTAGTAACACTGGGGATATGGAGATACGAGCTGCAGAATGCAGTTGCAGGTTCACCAAGCTCCCCTAACAGATTTAGCACATCAACATAGACATCGCATGCAAGATTGCGTTGTTCAAATACGCGATCTATAACTTCTGGAGCGCTGTCCGGAAGACAAGTCACGGTCAGCTGTCGAGAGGCAACTAGCATAAGATAATGTAAAAAGTTTCTGGCGGAAAGCATGTTGAAGAATGGCATATTTCCCACCGTTGACTGACTTATGAGTTTGTGGATCAAGAGAAATATATATGTAGGATAAAACAAATAACATGACAGATCTGATATTTATATTCAGTGCAGTAGATTGGCTCATCGGCTCCATATGGCAACCAACGATCCTCAATCTTTGGTTCAAAAGAGCGACAGATTCCAAGGTCAGGTTGGAACGAACTTAATAGAGGAGCGTTCTAGTCCACAATTAAATAAAGCCTAATGTACTTTCACAGTGATTGATATTAGGAAGACTATACTCAACGGAGGATGGCCAGATAGCAGGGTAAGGTTTTCGACTTTCCGCAACCGGAACTGTCGCCGTATGTTGACATTAGTCTCCTAGGATTAAGTCTGGATCGCGTGTTAGAAAAGTTTTCACAATAGAAATGTGTTCTAGGCCTCTGTCTGAACTTTAATATAATACTTTGTCGTGATGAGATACGGCTACTTACATTTTTGGATTAAACCCATGGCTGACGGTGGCCATATACCAGTGTTAAGTTTCAACATTTCCGCAAACGGAACAGAGGCTGTATATTGGCGATTTTTAGCGACCACTCTCATTGACATCTCCTCAATAATCCTTTGCTCTCTTTGTCGTTTATATATTGTATGGGTAGAACATATTTAATTTGCCGACAATCCTTGCTTCGGATCGTGTTCGAGTTCTACAGGGAGGATAACCGACCGCCTCTTATTAATATGCGCTTAGCACTTCTGTCTAAACAGCCAGTGCGGCTTATTTATTATACAGGGGCATGCGCCATTTTGCTATGGTATCTAGCAGTCAATGTACAGACTTCTAGCGCTTTGCCAGCTTCTGCAGAGGAACAGAGCGAGTCCGCGAATTCAACACTTGGTTTCGAAAAAATCTTCTACATAAGTCTACCGCAGTTAGTTTGTGTCCCCCTGCTTGAGCATTCCTTGATTTTTATCGGTGCACCTCAATGGTTGTTTACTCAACTGGTTCATTTCTGTTGACATACTGGCGGTCATAGTCGTTCCGATCGGCAAGATGCCATGACTTTGATTGCAGCGGCAAGTGGCATATCACTTACCCTCCAGCATGGTGTAAGTGCACGCTGCTATCTTCGCAGTTCTGCTAGGAACTGTTAAAATTGCAAAAATATTCGATCCAACACTGATAATCTTCAGGTCAACGGCAGTCTGATAAACGAAAAAGCAAAACCCGATGGAAGTAAATATCTGCGACCAGAACAATTAGGTTGCTGGCGTGCACATGCAAATGTTTGGAGGAGAATCATATCCGAAAATATCGAGACCGCGTTGATTCTCGAGGACGATGTGGATTGGGATATCAATATTCGCGACGTGTTTGCAGATCTCGGCCATCATATGAGTAGCCAAAAGATTTTCAAACAGCTGCTGCCGCGGACAACCCCGGAGGCAGCTACATATGGTATGTTCAGATAGCTCACAACGCAGTTTCCCACATGACTGATAAGGACATGTTTCGATCCGAAGGCTCCGGTTGGGATATCCTTTACGTCGGCAGCAGCTCAAATATCCCCAACTTAAACGACTTGCCACCTTACTATCTTTACCATGACCCACACGTGCCGGATTACCACAAACTGGCACGATCATACAGGCGCGAACTAGAGGTATGGGGTATAAACGCCACTGAGCTGACACATGTGCGTTTGTTGGCGCCCTCATGGTACCCTGTCGGCGCGCTGGGATACGCCATCACTAAGAGGGCAGCCCAAATCCTACTATATAATCTTGGTGGTTACAGAGGTCTTCAATTGCCAGTAGACCTTGCTATGATCGGCTTGATACAAAAAGGCATTGTTAATTCGTACACTATTATACCGCCATTGATTACACCGTTTCGGGTCGGAGGAGCGAAAGACAGCGACATTGACGAAAAGAGATATATACGAGGTGACCTACCACCTGGGTCAGAGAACCTAAAAAGCAGTGTAAGATCAGCACTTGCAAACTTCATAAATAAGTAGATTCTACCTGCTAGGAGAGGGACAGGCAGAGATCTGGGACTTCCGAATAGCCTCGTTCTTGAGAATGTTAGTGATACAACGCTCCCTTTCACTACACATTGCGGCCTCGAAACTTTGTGATGTAGCGTCATATGAATGTTCACAGTATATAGTACGCCGCCAGAAACTGAGGTTTTGCCATTTGCAAACGGTTAGAAGATTTAATGGTGTAATTAATGGATATAAATCGGAGAGTGCGAAGGGGTTATATGACTAGTTAGTTGCTTCGCCTGATTTATCAGGCATCAAGGCCAACATCGAATCGTCGCCCGTAGTTGTGGGCCCTCGGCGACGCATCGGAGGAAAACTCGACGAGGCTCGGCCAGAACGGTTCCTACTGGAGTAATATTCTTTCAGCAAATCTAAGACATTTCGATATCTTAATGTCTTCAACCAGCGGGACCTTTGAGATCTCAAATCTCGGGGCATTATTTATTTTCGGCCTTGTCTGGATCGTGGCCATTGGCATATTCCCTCTTTTAGTGCTTGTACTCTCCTCTCCAGACCAAGAGCCCAAAGGATGCCGACGACTGGGTCTTCCTTCAGGTCAAAGCAATCTGTCCGATGAATATGACCAAAAATACAATGACGGTGTACCCAGTGATCAAAAAGAAGACAATGGTCTTCCTTCCTGGCGGGTCAAAGCACTCTTCATATACCCGTTGAAATCATGCGGCGGCATCGAACTACAAAAGTCCGATGTCGTGGGTACGGGCCTTGAATTCGATCGTCAATTTGCTTTTGCTGAGAATACCGCTGATGGATGGAATTGTCGCACTCTGCGCAATGCCGGTTTCCAGCGTATGGCATTGATTCACACGGAGATATGGATTCCTGACCCTTCGTCGCCAGAGTATGATGACCGCCGGCCGGAGATGCAGTCGGAAGGTGTGATGATTATTTCGTATCCAAGGGTTGCACCCTCTGGACCTTTAGGTGTTCTCGTCAGAATCGCCATGATGACCCGTCTCCTTGATTCTCGTCGTTCATTCCAGGTCCCTCTCGTCCCTTCCAAGGACAGCAAGTACCCAGCAGTCCCAGTGAGAATCTGGAAAGACAGGCCGCTTGCATACAACTACGGCACTGTCCTTCCACCTTCACTGCATACATACCTGGGCTTCGATCCCTCAAGCTCTCCTCTAAGTCTATTCCGCGCCCACCCATCCCACAACCGGGAAATTTTCCGGAACGCACCGTGCAAAGAGCAAATCGGTTTCCAGCCAAACACCGCCTTTGCAGACGCATATCCAATCCACCTCCTCAACATCGCCAGTCATCGGGACGTCGCTATGCGCTGCGCAGATGCCATCCCATGTTTGAGTATTAGGCGGTTCCGGGCGAATATCATCGTCCAGGGTCCGGAGGCTTTTGCCGAGGATCATTGGAAGAGGATGGAGATTGGGGAGACGGAAATTTATGCCGCGTGTCGTACTGTGAGATGTCGATTGCCAAATGTAGATCCTGATACTGGGGAGCGTGATAAGGTTGAGCCGGATCGTACGTTAAAGGAGTATCGGCGGGTTGATGAGGGTGATCGGACGAATGCGTGTTTGGGGTTGCAGCTTGTGCCTGCTGTTGAGAAGTGTTGTATTGCTGTTGGTGATGAGGTGAGGGTTTTGGAGACGGGGGAGCATCGGTATATTAAGATGTTGGCGCCTGGGGAGAAGGTTGAGGGTGTATGATATAATGAGAGCCTTGTATGCTAGATGTGACCGATGTACCGTAGACAAATAACGATATTCAAAAGCCAAATCGTCACCAAAACAAACCAAATTCCAAAATGCCAACATCACGAATCGAACCCCCGACCAAAAATTTAATTTTCTCGCACTTGAGCAAAAATCCCTGTCCCCGCCCCTCCCAAAATCCAAGTCTGAATAGCATCATCCCCATTCCCGCGGTGTCGCAAGCCTCAACAACAACCACCAAAAACACCACCAAAAGAGGTTTCGAAAAAAATCCCAGACTGGACCCAAAGGCTCAGGACCCAAATCCATCTCTTGGCCCCACAGCGAGGAGTCAATCCAACAAGGTACGCCGAGTAAGCCTCTCCGGAGATCAGCCCCAACAACGCCAGAGGAACCAGTCCCGTAACCCTGATACCCCGTGTAAGGGGCGCGGTCTGGCAGCACTCCAGGGTGAGTTACGGTTATCGACTAGGCCACAGGGGGTGGGTTGGTTGGAAGGAGGGGTTTTCATTCGTATATGAGGTGTGATGGGGGCAAAACATTGGGGTTTAATTTTAATACATGTTTGTTCTTTACTAGGATGTTTGATTTTCGGTCTAGATTTGATGAAGCTGTAAATCTTTAGTATTTGCCTTCTGGTTTTTGATCTTGAAGCCGTAATGGGCTGTACCCGGCTGGCTCCGTTGCCAAACCTTTGGTCATGGTTCCTTGTCCACCTTTGATACTACATGTGGCCCTTCGCCACACTTACGGATATTTTACCACATATTTCCCTTCCAAGCCCAGCAGTAGAGTGGCAGATAATCAGCTTTAATTGGGATTATTGTAGAAGCCACCTCTTCATTAACGCCATCCGTATAAAACAGATTCATCATAGCTGGGATACAATTTGATTTTATATATAAATGCAACAACGCTAGAAAGTAACTAAGGTATCACATGGGCTAATACAAAAAGAAGAAAGGACTATATACTCAAAGATGAGCTCAGCAGCTACTGCATCTTCTCAGAGCCCTGTGTAGGAGTCACCGTCTGAGTCTGACCATCCTCCGACTCACTCGCATTAAACACCGCAGGAACATCATCCGGTTCCTCAGGAATAACCAAATTCAAGAACACTCCCAGAATAGCGCAAACAGCAAAACCATTCTCCATCACCAAATCCACGGCATTCAACAGTCCCTCTAAAGCATGGTTATCACCACTATACGAGAACACATACGCCCACCAATCCGGCACAAGCGTAATACCCATACCCAGCGCGAAAGTTGCAGTCAGAATGAACCGGTTGCGACGGGTGAAATCAATCGTGGAGATAATCCTAATACCGGAGATAGCCACACTGCTGAAAAGGAAAGTTGTCATGCCGCCCAACACGGCGGACGGGATTGCGACCAACGCGGCGGCGAATTTGGAGAATATACCCATAATCACGAGGAAGAAGCAGCAGCAGTACCCGGCAGTGCGATTTGCGCATTTTGTCAGGGCGATGACGCCGTTGTTCTGCGCGAAGACGGACATAGGACTGATTGTCATTAGCCCCGCGAGGAGACAGGTGATTCCGTTGCCGAGGACGCCGCCCTGGATACGCGAGTCGAATGTTGCGCCTGCGACTGCTAGTCGGGAGACGTCGCAGGTCGCGGTGATGTCGCCGATGGACTCCATCATGATAACGAGGTACAGCGCCAATAGTGGTAGGATCAGTGGTGGGTAGATGGACAAGGGGAAAGTATGCACCCAAGCGAACGACGCAACAGGAGCCGCAGTAATCCCGGAGTTCTGGAAGTAATTGCAAGCCGCTGCAACAATAGATCCAACCAACAAACCAACGACAACAGCACAGCTCTTCAGAATAGGCGGGCCAAACCGTTCGCAAAGGATAATCGTCACGAAAACCAGGAATCCCAACCCGATGAACTCGGGACTACCCCAGGGCAAGGCGTGTGGAGCATCAGCGCTCGGACACATGGGTCTCGTTGCGGTTGAAGAAGCGGGGACGCAGGAGGAACCACCGCCCCAGTCTTGCATGCCGGTTTTGATGAGCGAAGCGCCGATGAGGAGGACTGTGGGACCGGTGACCATGGGTGGGAAGACGCGGGAGAGGATGCGGCTGCTCATGAAGGAGAGGCCGATTTCGAGGAGCGCGCAGAGACAGGATGTTCCGAGGAGGGCGCCGTAGCCTTTCGGGCAGGGGAGTCGGTTGCCGTCTGCGTCGAGGGGACAGTAGCCCGATTTATACATTTGGGTGAAGGCGCCGGTGGCTACGGTGATGGTGGAGAAGGATGTTCCTGTAGGGAGAAAGTGTTAGATATTGGGTGATCGTGGTTGATACATGGATTTAATTGAGAGAGCCAGGGTGGATCTTGTTGGCAGGCGGACTGGGTTGGAGATGTGCGTACCGACAACTGACAGCAGGCCTGTTCCGATATAGTACTTGGTACCATAGACATGGAAACGAGCCATTTGCATAGCACTTAAAAGGCCCGAAGTAATCAACGAGGTCGACACGAGGTATTGATAGATCTCGTCGCCAAAATTGACACCCGAGGATCCACCGAGAATGATAGGAGGCGAAATGACTGCAGTATGTGTTAGCTAATATTCACTATATTCATCTGTACGGATGTTGTCGATATCAAACTCACCACCAGCCAACATAGAAAGTGCATGTTGAAGACCTGCATCGAAATAAGTTTGCATTCAAAAAAAAAGAAATCAAGGTCATTTCTTGTTGAGATTTACCCAGAATCAAGGCCAGCAGAATTGGCATGCGATCCTCCAAACCGAAGAAAGGTGTAGATTTGCGCTCACGCTTTGTGAACGGGAGACGCGGGGTGAAGAGGTACGCATAATCATAACTTCCAATGAGACCCTCTCTATTCAAAGGAGTCAGCTAGTGTACCAAACAAACATACACCATATACTATTGTATATTCCCAGTCAAGCCAGGTAAAAACGAAACTTACTTCGTAGTAAAAGCCTTTACAAACCTCCGAAACTTATCGCCAACACTCTGTCGCGGTCCATGGTCAGGACCGATCTGATCGGGGCCGTCCATCTTCAAGAATATCGTCGATCAGATACAGAAGCGGATCACTGTTGAATACTGGAATACTGGATCATAGTATCCACCAGAATGGGGAATGTAGTATGTATTTAAACGATCGCGTGAGAGAGGATGTCCGAAGAATCTCGGAACGGATTAAAAAATAAAAATTAAACCAGCCAAGCCAAGCTTCTCCCGACCAGGCGTGAACTCTAACTCGTGTGCTTGCATCCGTGTGGAGAAGGACCAGCCGGGGAGGGCGATAAGATGCGATTGAGATCGCTCGGGTCCGGTTGGTATTAGCCAAGAGCATCGCATAACTGGATTTCTTAGTACTTGGCGAAGGTATTGGGCTAGTCCCTACGGGGTAGGCATAGCTAACTCCGAACTGTCCAGTTCACTTGCACTGGAGAGGAGGTTAAAGGTGGATTGCTTCTTATCATTCGTGGGGCCAAGTTAGCATGACTACTCCGTAGTACCCAATAAGATCTTCAATATCACTCTCCGCTCCCCAGGTCTCCCGGGTGGGGGAGATAAGCAAGCGAAATGGTTTAGCCGCTTATTATTCGGGTCTATTACGACCACTTTGATCCATTCCGGCGTAGATTGGTGGGTCCATCTGTACTCTTGTATATGCTGATCTACAACTCCATGCACTGGATGCTATGCACAGCCTACACTACTTTCTAAAAGCACTCTCCACAGTGACTTTACACCTATTTTAATAGGCCCGGTCCCTTCCTATCGGTACACGTGGAAAATCGGCATGATGGGACCCCCGGTACGGTCGGCTATCACTGCACGTATATCTGGGGTCTATCGTTTGTCTTCAGAAGGATCTGGCGGAGGTGCCCGTTACTAGGTGGAAGGCGCCGAGAGGCTTATTGAGGCGTTCGGTGGCTTGGACTCGGAGGCTCAGCCTTCTGAGGGGGTGAGACTATAAGAAGTAGCCGTAGCCGGTACCCCAGGAAATCGGGATGGCAAACGGATCGGGGCTTTGCTGGAACGCGGGGGAGGTGACATGTTCATTTCTTGGCTTCAGGAAACCTCCGGAGTCTGGGTTTTGTTTTTGAAATGTTACGGCATAAGAGGTTGTGGTGCTGCGGGGCTGCGGTGTTGTGTTGGGATCTGCCTGGAGGATAGAGACTGAAGTAAGTGTTTTGCTTCGGGACTGCTCGGTGGCGATGGCATCATGGCAAATCGACGGCATCAATAGTAGATTGGAAGATGATGAGTAGTGTGGTTCGAATATCATCGAGAGATCTCGATTGCTCGTCACCATCTCGTCATTCAATGATTTGATTGTGGGGTGGTGCTTGGTGGTTGAGACAAGACAGCCTCGGCCCGGGTGTCGGCCTCAGGCTGAACTTTTGAACACAAGCAATTGACACGAGCCAGGCCATGTCGGTCAATGACTCGATCGATCATGGTGGTATCCCGAGAAGTATTGAGCATTGGTCGCGGGGAAATGATTTCTTGTCCAACCGTATATGATGCTGTCTAATAATAAGCGACGTAGCGATGACGAGTCATGTTGGTAACTATAATGCTGTCGGGATGTTGAGTTTATTAGTTTTCGTGCCTTTGCCACCATAAGGCTGCTGTGACGCAGGGTCAGGGCCGTGCGAGTAGCTATTCGCTGTGAGGAAAGTCTGTCTCCGGCTAGGACATGTGATATGCGCATTATGGACGATGATGAACTCGTATTGGAAGGGTAGAGATGAGAGTTCGACCTCTATCGACACTGGACAGTTGACGGTGTTCACTTCGCGCAATATGACTGGAGGCGGAGGAACTTGGAAGGGATCTAGACCCGTGGAATGTTCAGTGTGACGTGCCCCAACGGAAGGGCGGGAGCTTATCGAGGCGGAAGCCTCCTCTGGGCGAAGAACGAGGAACAAGGAACGAACCTACAATACTGGTGGGAGAGGCACCGCTTTGGAATAGAGGTAGCAATTAACATACAGAGAGAGAGCATCATACAACCCCCAACCAAGAGCCTCTAAGCAAAAAGTACTGTATCTACAGTAATTCCAAAACTGTAAATGGCGGGTCAATGGAATTGTGGCAACATGCGATAACAACATTCCATCATGGGCGATGTTCATTCATTGAAAATCTGCATTGGGATTAGCTCAGCATGGCCTGACGGGCCCGTTTCTTCCCGATCCAGCCAATCAGCAATCATTAACCTGCTTATCTCAGCTTGTATATGCCTCAGGCCACAAAGTGTTGGGGCGGACCCAACATCCAATTTTGTACGAAAGCAGATCGCCACTGACAGAACATCGAATGGCAAAGGTTCAAAAAGAAAACAAATTGATCGCCCGGCCTCAATTCCTCTCTCCCTCAGTCCTTTTCCCCCTGGCAGACCTGGCAGACCTCGGGATCTTGTGATTGCTCACCGCAAAGGCCTTTTGATTCGCCTTGCGCCGAGCTTCCCCATACATCCGTTGGCGATCAAACCCTTCCCTCCCCCCAACGTTGGTCTCAGGTGGGCCCTTCATATAAGAAAAAAAGCTCCCCCATCCCTAGCCCTTTCTTCTGCTTCTCAATCTTTCTTTCACCCCCTCCTCCACACATTCACATTTTCGACACCATGTCGACCAAGGCTGAGTCCTCTCGCCCTCGGGCGGCGGACACTAAGAAGGTCCATATTGCCGATACCGCCATGACTCGCAACAACTGGTACAAGCACGTCAACTGGTTGAACGTTTTCCTCATTCTCGGCATCCCGGTCTATGGCTGCATCCAGTCCATTTGGGTGCCACTCCAGCTCAAGACTGCCATCTGGGCTGTTGTGTACTATTTCTTCACTGGTCTGGGCATCACTGCAGGTAAGCATAAGCAATTCGGACTTGTACATTGAAAGGATGACCGGAAACTGACTTGCCACCCACTTGTAGGATACCACCGTCTCTGGGCTCACTGCTCTTACTCTGCAACTCTGCCTCTGCGCATCTGGCTCGCCCTTGTTGGTGGTGGTGCCGTTGAGGGCTCCATTCGCTGGTGGGCTCGCGGCCACCGTGCTCACCACCGATACACCGATACCGAGAAGGACCCCTACTCCGTCCGCAAGGGTTTCTGGTACTCCCACCTCGGCTGGATGGTCATGAAGCAGAACCCTAAGCGTATTGGCCGTACCGACATCTCCGACCTGAACGAGGACCCCGTCGTTATCTGGCAGCACCGTCACTACCTGAAGGTCGTCTTCGGTATGGGTCTGATCGTCCCCATGCTCGTCGCTGGTCTCGGCTGGGGTGATTGGTTCGGTGGCTTCGTGTATGCCGGTATCCTGCGCATCTTCTTCGTCCAGCAGGCCACCTTCTGCGTCAACTCTCTGGCTCACTGGCTCGGTGACCAGCCCTTCGATGACCGCAACTCTCCCCGTGACCACGTCATCACTGCTCTCGTCACTCTCGGTGAGGGATACCACAACTTCCACCACGAGTTCCCCTCGGACTACCGCAACGCCATTGAGTGGCACCAGTATGACCCCACCAAGTGGACCATCTGGACCTGGAAGCAGCTCGGCCTCGCCTATGATCTCAAGCAGTTCCGTGCCAACGAGATCGAGAAGGGCCGTGTCCAGCAGCTCCAGAAGAAGATCGACCAAAAGCGTGCCCGTCTCGACTGGGGTACTCCCCTCGACCAGCTCCCCGTTATGGAGTGGGACGACTATGTCGAGCAGTCCAAGAACGGCCGCGGCCTGGTTGCCATTGCCGGTGTTGTCCACGACGTGACCGACTTCATCAAGGACCACCCCGGTGGCAAGGCCATGATCAGCTCTGGTATTGGCAAGGATGCCACCGCCATGTTCAACGGTGGTATCTACTACCACTCCAACGCTGCCCACAACCTGCTGTCCACCATGCGTGTTGGTGTCATCCGTGGTGGTTGTGAAGTCGAGATCTGGAAGCGCAGCCACAAGGAGAACTCCGAGTATGTTCGTGACGAGATGGGTCAGCGCGTCATCCGTGCTGGCCAGCAGGTCACCAAGATCCCCGAGCCCATCCCCACTGCGGATGCCGCTTAGCTTTTTCTGTGACGTCCTTTCTGTTTTGCTCTAGACGACATCCTTTGCATTCTCGTGGGCCTTGGGGGTTGTGGTGTTCATCAGGCGTCTTCATGTGCTCTGTCTTTTCCTTTTTGTCAAGAGTGCTTTCTGTCTTTTCCTCTCATTCTGAAAAGCGATGGGTCTCTTAAATAATCTGTCATGAACTAGAAACGAACTTATATCCATTCTTTGATAGCTATATCTGTGGTCAGTCATTAGTAGATTAGTAGATCAAGTCAGTAGTCGACCATCAAGTGATGGGACCCAATGGCAGTAGTAGTGCAGTTGTACTCGATCATCCTCGATGCATCATGAAGCCTGAGAGAGGAGAAGCCACTAGCTTCGGGCAAAAAAATGTCAACATCACGCGGGGGCGGGTCTCCCATCACGTGTCACACCGTCACTACTTCATGGCCTCTTCATTTATGCCTCAGGCCATCCACTCGTTGTCCCCACCCCGTAGTAGTTCCACTCATAGCTGTACCTCAGTACCTGTACCTCAACTGCAACTCCGTGCTACTGTACGCTTTGTTTCAAACCCCACCACACCGCATTCCCCCTCCCCTCTACGGATCTTCTTTCCGCCCAGCATTGCGTTCACCGCTCGCTTCCACTTTCTCGTTCTCCTCCTCGCCATCCTCATCGTGGCGCCCTTTCTCCGTCTCCCCGCCCGCCTCTCTTCCGTGCTGGGCCACTTCCGTACTACGACACCAGTCTACTACCGATACTTGACCACCTCCAGCATGGCTCCCGCTCACCTCCGGCGTCCCCCGCAGGCCCCGCCTGTCTTCACCGCGACCCCGCAGTCCGTCGTCGCTGATGCAGAGCGTCTCATCAAGACCTCGCGTGCTGTCCAGGATAAGGTCGTGGCCGAGGTTAAGCCCGAGTCGGCTACTTTCGCCAGCGTCCTGGGTCCCCTGTCCCAGGATGAGAATGTGATGGCGTTGGATGCGCATATTATCGGCTTTTACCAGGCTGTATCAACGGATCAGAAGCTCCGTGATGCGTCGTCCAAGGCTGAGGAGCTGATGGATATGTTCTTCATTGAGTCGGCAATGCGGGAGGATGTGTATAAGCTGGTGGATGCTGTGTTGAACAAGAATGAGACTTTGGACCCCGAGTCTCGTCGACTGCTGGAGAAGGAGCATAAGGATTTCATTCGGAATGGTCTCGGTCTGCCTGCAGGTGAAAAGCGTGACCGTTTCAAGGAGATCAAGCAGCGTCTCAGTCAGTTGAGCATTGAGTTCCAGAAGAACTTGAATGAGGAGAATGGCGGTATTTGGTTTACTCCTGAGCAATTGGATGGTGTGCCCGATGACGTACTCTCTGGCCTGAAGAAGGGTGAGGGTGAGAATGCCGGCAAGGTCTGGTTGACCTTCAAGTACCCGGATCTGTTCCCCACGATGAAGTATGCCACCAACCCGGAGACCCGCCGACAGGTCATGACTGCCAACGAGAACAAGTGCAACCAGAACGTGCCTTTGTTCCGAGAGGCGATTGTGCTGCGTGATGAGGCTGCTCGTCTGCTGGGCTACCCCAACCACGCTGCCTTCCGCATTGAAGACAAGATGGCCAAGACCCCCGAGACCGTCAACAAGTTCCTCGGCGATCTGCGCTCCCGTCTTACCGCTGGCGGAAAGCGGGAGATTAAGGCTCTTATGGAGTTGAAGAAGGCCACAGACCCCAAGGATGACGGTCGGTACTACCTTTGGGACCACCGGTTCTATGACCGTTTGATGCTGGAGAAGGACTATTCGCTGGATCAGCAGCTTATTGCGGAATATTTCCCCCTACAGACGACCATCGAGGGTATGCTAAAGATCTTCGAGGAGCTGTTTGGATTGGAGTTTGTTGAGATTGTTGGTGAGGACCGCGCCGCTGTGGCACCTACTGGCAAGGGTGATGATATTGTCTGGCACGAGGATGTGCAAGTTTTTAGCGTGTGGGATGATGCTGGCGAGGGCAATGGCTTTGTCGGATATCTGTATCTGGATCTGTTCCCCCGTGAGGGCAAGTATGGTCACGCTGCCAACTTCAACCTCCAGCCGGTATGTTGATCTTTGGACCGTGATCACTCACAATACAATACTAACCATTCTCTTTCATTACAGGGCTTCATCGACGCAACTGGCAACCGCCGCTATCCAGCCACCGCGCTGGTGTGCAACTTCACCAAGCCCACTGCGAAGAAGCCCAGTCTCCTCAAGCACGACGAAGTCGTCACCCTCTTCCACGAGCTAGGCCACGGCATTCACGACCTCGTCTCCAAGACAATCTACTCCCGCTTCCATGGCACGAGCACCGTACGGGACTTCGTCGAAGCCCCCAGCCAAATGCTCGAGAACTGGTGCTGGACGCCGTCGCAGCTACGCGCCCTGAGCCGTCACTACTCCACCCTCTCCCCCGAATACCTCGCCGGCTGGCAAGAAGCCCACCAAGCCCGCAGCGGCGGCAAAACCGCCACCGCACCCCCATCTGAGCGCATCCCCGACGACGTCATCAACAACCTCATCCGCACCAAGCACGTCAACGACGCCCTCTTCAACCTGCGTCAATTGCACTTTGGTATCTTCGACATGGCCGTCCACGAACCAGCCAGCCACGCCGATATCACCGCCCTCCCCATCTCGGCGACATACAACCGTCTCCGCCGGGAGATCACCCAAATGGATGGCCCCGAAGCCCTCGGCGCCAGCGATGACTGGGGTCATGGCGAAGCTACCTTTGGTCATTTGATCGGTGGCTATGATGCGGGTTACTACGGTTATCTTAGTTCGCAGGTTTACTCGACTGATATGTTCTACACTGTTTTCAAGGATGATCCTATGAATAAGGAGCATGGACGTCGGTACCGGTACACTGTGCTTGAGAAGGGTGGTAGTCAGGATGAGATGACTACTCTCACGCAGTTCTTGGGCCGGGAGCCGCGTACTGATGCGTTTTATAAGGAGTTGGGACTTGCATGAGCTAGGCAGCAGGTGATTTAGTAAGAAATATATACGATTGGGTAGAAATCAATTGAGTGACCCTTCTGCTATGTGAAATTCAGTGCCTCCAACAGTCAGGTATCACGCAGTCCCCTTTCACCTATGACCTAGCCCAGTTCCATGGTTCTGACTGTTAAGGTAAGGTTACTACATCATTTTTTAGTAAAATGCTCCATATCTTTCCAGCACTGGGCAGTTAAGTGAATATCTACCTACCTTATGACCCTTCGCTGTCGCACAGGGATCACAGAACATCTTGGTCACCCGAGTATCACCCTGAGGGATACCAGAGTAGACCTGACATTCTCGCATCTCGGCGCACCCGTTGCATCGGACCCAGGCCATGGTGACGGAATCTAATCCAATATGTAACGTTGAGTTAGACCCAAGTGGAGTTTCTATGGTCATCATAGACATGGAAGATAGACTCATACTTAATAGTAGCTAAGAAGGTCAAATAATAGCGGTGATGTATATCTCAGATGGTTTGAGTGGGAAGTTGTATAGCCAGCTGGAGTAGGTCTTAAGAGTCCGAAGTAAACATCAAAGTAATTGGGCATTCCTTTTCTTGCTTAAATATTGTCTGTTCTGGTGTGGATGAGGCTCTTAATAATTCCTCCAACCGCTCCTTCCGATATCTCAATACCTCGTGATGCGTCCGACGAGTATCTCTGTGAGCAAGCGTCCCTAGCGTGTAATTTGGATGTTTGCTTCATTCTTTATTGGTTAGAATGGGCGAGGTATACGTGTCATGACTCCGCTAGAGCAATAGATTAGCATACTAGGTGATGCAGGGTGGTATCACCGCGCCGCAGACTATGCGACTTGACTACTCCGTAGGCATGCATAAGTTACACTGCAGGGCAACCCAGCCAGAAAAATCACTGATGATTATGATCTAGCTTAAAAGCTATTTCTAATTTTGAAAAGGTACGCTTTTTTATGGTCATGTATCTTACAAAATGGTTACGTGCTATGACTTTCTTACCCAGGTGAGTATCATATGTACATTCTGTCTACCAGCCGAGACTAATGGGGCGCACTGATCAACCTGTACCCAGCCTCTTTGTTTGGCCCCAACCTCCTTCAGAGGTTACAGGAGGTACTGGATCAAAATTGGACCTCACTCTATGGTTGTGGTGTAAAGTGATTTGCTTTGTTTTCAGTACGATTATAGTAAAAGATTTACGGGAGCGCCGCTCTAATGCGAGATACCCGGCGGGGGGCTAAGTTGTACTTGGCTTTGGCTAGCCAGTTCACTGTAGCAAGCTAGATCCTGACCAGGTTGGTTTGATATCCAATCATATCTAGTTTCCTCCATTCTCAGAGTGGATGCCCGAATGCGGCTTAGTAGGTTCCTTGATGCATAAGTGCCACAAGTGCTACCTAGTCATAGGTTTTTGCTTGATGGTGCCCTTCATATGTACATCTCCTCGGTTATTCCTCATTCGATTTTGCAAATAGGTAGACTCTCGCCTTGAAAGAGGCCGCTATTCAAACAACTCCCAATATCAGAGCCGAACAATCGCACAGCTTCTCCTACCAATGCCAGAACCAGCGCCCACCACTTCACCCAATCCCCAACCACACCGCACAGACACATGACACATATCAAGCCGTACCGCAGTACCAAGAAGATAACCAAGATGAGCCGAAGCCCATCAAAAGAGGGAAGGAAAGCTATTGTCCGCCCTGGCAATTTTCAACCTGTGGGCTTGGGAAGTCGCTGGAATTCTTACGTCGGCAGTTTTGATCATTTACATTGTGATTATCCTCGCACAGTACGATGGACAAAGGCAGCCAAACTGGAAGCTCATCTCGCTCAATTCTCTCGTCTCCTGGCTGAGTACTCTATCCATGGCTTGTGTGCTATTCTCTGTCAGTGATGGAATCGGCCAAATGAAATGGGTGTAGTTTTCGACTCGGAGTCGACTTTTGTCGGATTTGGATGCCTTTGATTTGGCAAGTCGAAGGGTTACTGGAAGTGCGGCGTTGTTATGGCTAGTGAAAGGGCGGTATGTATCCAGCCTAGTTGCTATTGGTTGTTTCTATAGCTACCTGCTGCTAGGACTTGAATATGCTGATGATTTACGTCAAGAAATCTTGCTGCTATTGGTAGCTTGGCCATAATCTTGTCTATTAGGTTCGACCCATTTGTTCAGAATTTAGTCCATTGTGTCCTTCACAATATCGAAGATCCTTTAGAGGTGTCCTTGCTCGCAAGCACAAAGGTATATAACACGGTCGGACCATTGTCTGGTGGCAGTGGTATGTTTGCCTAAGTCCCGTTGTCAAATCCAGAGCGCTAATGAAGTGAGACTAGTGTTATTTGTCGACCCTATCCTCAAGGCGAACGTATATAGTGCTCTTTTCAACCTGGATCCATCGCAACCATGAGCTATGCCACAATACACCTGTCCAACAGGGAACTGCACCTGGGATGCGATGGCGAGCTTGGGGATAAGCGCATCATGCTCGAATATTACATCAGAATTGGTGGAATAACACCTGGGTTTCAGTTCCCAATTGTACTGTCTCGCTGAACAGCGGTGTTGCCCTGTGGTATTTACCGAGTGGCGGCAATGCACAGCCAGTCGTTATGGAGACGCTGGTTGCGAGCTCAAATACCACTCATAAAACTAGCGAATTTCCGGTCATACAGTACATCATGGCAAATGGCTCGGATCTTAACCCGGAAGCTGGCGCAACCCATATGGAAATCGACAACAAAACGCAGTTTATTGCTACGGAATGTGTCTTACAGCCATTGGTTCGAAGTTTCAAAGTGTTGGTCAACATGGGCGTCTATCATGAGAAGCAGCTGGCGGAAGGGGCAGATGTCAATAGCACGTCTGACGATATCTACCATTTTAGTCTCAAACCCAGCTGGAACGAGACCTTTGGAACGAAAAAGGACGACACTTTTGGTATGACTTTTGAGGCAAAGAAGGCTCTTAGCGGGTTCGTGGACAACCTTTTCAGTGGCTTCGCCCACGCCGACTCCTTTGTGTTCCGGCGAAAATTCGGCGTTGAGGGAATCTATGCTACATCAGACGCCCTGCAAGCGATATTCTACAACAATCTAACCAACTCAAATTGCCCGGTCAACGATCAACTAACTTGTGCTATGCAAAATATTGCTTCTGCGGTATCGAAAACCATTCGAGACACTGCATTCACTGCTAATATTAGTTATGAACCACCATCCGTCTGGGGGGCGAAAACCATCGAATACGCCGAAAAACTACTGTTGGGCGAACCACGGCCACCGTCACATATACCTCTATTCACTGGATGTGGCTCGCGCTTCCGGTTGCTGTCTGGTTTCTCGGGGCGCTGTCCTGTATATGCAGTGCGTTGAGTACGCATCGCATCCACGTACAGACTTGGATGAACAGTGTTCTACCTCTAGCTATTCGTCCCTATGGAAAAGAAAAGGGTGACCACGACAGCCAAGATTGCAGCGATGCTGAAAATCAGGTATCTAGTGGACAGAATGCAGACAGGAGAGGTAGTGCGAGATATCCAAACCTGCTATGCTATGACGAGCCACTGGAAGAACATGTTCGACGAGCGAGGCGGACGCAGGTAAAGCCAGAGGCTAGGAACTCTCCTTAGTGGTTGTCATGATTTTTTATTTGAGAAGCAGTCAAGTTTGAGAGTGTTCCAATAGAGTCCTCGGTAGATAATGTCCCTTAACAGTATGTCTCGTAAAGTTATCATGCGAAGATTGCACCATCTCTCCTGTGAGTATCCTTTTCATCCACGAGGACTATATTGTTAATTCTAGAGAATACAAGGTCTTGCCAAGGGAGATATGCTAATCTTAATTGATGCCTTTGGACAGGCGTACACCATGCTGATGTATCTTTACCTTGAATGATAGATTTTGAGATTGGTATTAATCGGCGACGAGGACACTCTTATATCCATGAGTATCCCACAAATCCATACAATGCAACGGGAACAAGTAATGAGCCTTGATACTATTCAAAAGTTGCAAAAAGAATATATCATACCGCATCTCTCTACCAGAAAGAGACTGGAAGGAGAAAAAAAGATACCGACGGCTGTCGGATTCGAACCGACGCCCCCGAAGGGAATTGATGACAGATCAGAAGATTCGCTGTGTAGAAGTTAGTGGGAATTCATGGCTGACTAGGCTTTATTGGTACATACAGTCAATCGCCTTAGACCACTCGGCCAAACCGCCATTGGATGAGTGAAGGGTCCCGGTAGTGCTATATGATCCAGGCATGACAGCTCGAAAAACGAGTATTGGTGGCAAATCTGCCCGCGACAAGAGACAAGGCTCTTACGACAAGTATCCATGTTCATGTTCTTAGTGAGTGTTTGTTGTAATTAATAACACTCCTCAACTCCAAGCCCTACATTATAGAAAAAAAACTAATTTATGTTAGGAGTCCGCGATAGGATTAAAAAAGATAATCGACGGCTGTCGGATTCGAACCGACGCCCCCGAAGGGAATTGATGACAGATCAGAAGATTCGCTGTGAAGGAGTTAGTGGGAAGTCATGGTTGACTAGGCTTTATTGGTACATACAGTCAATCGCCTTAGACCACTCGGCCAAACCGCCTTTTGATTGGTCAACTCGTAATTTCTGGCAATATGACCCTTAGGTGATTGTAGACACGTGCATCTTCCCTGCAACTTCCCCCACTCAATCATTCTAAGATCACAGCTGTTCCATCTATCCTAATGGAAAGCAAGATAGAAACGTCGATAATCACTATTTGGGGTGCATTTAATGCCCATAATTGACTCTCTATAAGGCGCGTGGTCTACATCAACGCGATTCATAACCAAGGGGCCTCTTTGGTATTCAGGTTCTCACCGAGATCAAGTTTTACGCTTGTAGTGCTGATCAGTATCCCGTTTCCTCTTAAGCGGGATCTTGAGGGTGCCGTCAATGATGTAGGATTTGTTCTTCGCCTTCTTAAGCATGTCGAACCTTTCTGCATAGGTGTCCCTGGTGGAGAATATGATTTCGGGAATTTTTGGATACTCCGCTAGGTTACATCCAATGGCCTTGACTCTTTTCAAGACGTCGTACAAGGCAGCCTCAGTCACAGTCGGAATCTCGGGGTTGACAGCACGAAAGTACGTGATAACGTGATACCGCGCTTGCAAGCACTGCAGCTCAAATGAGGTTGCAAAAATCTAGGTGGGTTATGGATTGTCCAGCGCCCACAAAGTAACCTCTGATAGCCACACTTTTTGTTGGGACACTGGACTAGGATTTCTTCGGCACAATCATTCAGATCTGATCCTGAACGCAGCAGGGTCGTGATCGGAGCCGTTTTTCTCTTGCCTTTGATAGAGACCTCAAGCGCTCGGTTTCTAAGACGCGTGTACTCCTGTCGAGCATCGATAGGGGTGAGTGAGAGCCGCATTCTTCCCTTTACAATCTAGTCGACCACAGTTAGATCTTTCATAGACCATAATAGATATAGGTCCCCGGCATTTCTTTGTGAAACCGTGGAAAATCGTCGTCCAGTACAGGCTAGTTGCACGTAAGCACTGTCTTTGGACAATCTGATTGAGTCTTCCTGGGATTGTGGAAATCAGTGTAAGTTTACTCCCTCTTCGTGTTACCTCCTTGATGTATTGTAATGCCATCTGAACTGCAATATTCACGATGGGAGAGGTAAGAGTGTCAGAGAACCTGTGAGTGGTTTTCCGATGCAGTAGCTGAGAGGCTAATTCAAGCATTTCACGGCTTGAAATTGGCTCGCCGAGAATCCTGAGTCCCTTTTGGTCTTGAATCCAAGCAAGGAGCGGCTGAGGAAGAGCTTTCCAGGTGGTGTAGTCCCCACCATCATCCTCAGGAGCTTCCGTATCGATGAGCAACTCATAGGAATTACTTAAAAAAAGAAGTTGATGAATCGTGTCGAAAGAAGAAACGGTTGCCGCCAGTTTTCCGGCCCTATCTAACTTGAGGACTTCCTGCTTCTTATTTAGTAAGCGTATATCAGAATTTTGACATTGAGATAAGATTACCAGCTGATCCTGCGAGACTTCCGTCCTTTCAAATGTGACCATAGGTTTTAGAGTTTCCGTCAAGCCTTCAAGAAGACGACGTATCTCTTGTGCCTTCTCCCGCATATGAGTACGCTTCTAGTACTGTTCAGGAAATGCCGCTTAGAAAGCCTTCCGTAGGAGCTCGTTATTTCTTTCAAAGAGTTTCTGCTGTTCGCGAGTCATTCGATCGCCCTGGCGACAAGGGAGCGAAGTCTGGAAGTAATTGACGGTAAAATTTGTTCCATCACTGATGAGCCGTCTCGCCAGTCAAAGCTAGGTCTTCGGCCTGTCCGTAGGCTCTCCGAGCTTCCGGTCCGAGTCTGAACAAGCCGCTTCTGACAAAGAACTGTGGGTGATGGACCCAAATTATGAATCTTTTCAGAGATTTTTTGCTCTTCTCAAGCTAAAGATATAGCCTGACAGGCTTGAAAACACCCCCAAGAGGGAAGCTCACTAGGAGCGGACCTAGTTCCCTCTTCATCTCTTTCCAGACAACATTGCCCCAGCAAGTTTCAACAATGGCCGCCATATTATGGCGTATTTCACGAACAAAATCGGGTTGTGGTTGATGAAATTCATCCGTATAGAGACCGAACATTTCTTCTGACGATGCCCTACGGCACACCTGATCAAAAATCAAACCATTTTTTTGAAGAGAATCCACTATTGTGGAGTAACGCTATTGTTGGACTTGTAGGGTCATCAGTCAATCGATTTCCAGAGTTGGCGACACAATAGGTCGGGTTAAGTAAGTGGCATGCGAGCGATGAGTCTATCGAACCACTTGGCTGTAGAAGATCAAAAGAAGATATCTCTACGCCTCGCTTGGTCCATGTAGCCATTTCTTGCTCGACGAATTTTGAAAAAGCTAAAGCTTGGTTCCACGTAGTTCGAGGACCTGTTTGCGGTTAGCTGGCCCGAGGCAGAGTTGAAAGCCTTGGCTTACGCTGCACCCAACTCTTGCCAAGTGCTTGAATAACAGGCATGTAACCTTCCAACTCAGACATATCTGTCTCATTGTGGAAGAGCTCGGGATCTTCCAGCCATAAATCTCCAAAAGGGTAAAATTGTAGACTCGTGGGCTCTTGACTCATGGTGAAGTTGGCGTCAACGAGAGTAAGGTAAAGCGGTGAAATGGAGATTTTCTCGATCAAAGCAAAAAAGATAATTTCCAATAATATAGCCTCTTCTGGAGCTTTCCACCTCCCATTATCACCACTAGTTTGTTCCGATACGTCCCTTTTGATTGACCCTGTCATACGGTTGCTCCCGTAATAAGTCCGGATTGGTAAACGAATAACTAGGTAAAAAGTAATTTGACCGTCTTCCACCTTCACGGGGAAAATTTTCTTTTCAAGAACTCGATGGTTGTTTACTATGGAACCTAGAATGTTTGATATCAATCAATATCATAGTCTAGGGGGTGTCTCGAATATGGAATATGATCTCACATCTTCATTGTGTATGTTTGGTGTCCTCGACCATAGCTTCGGAGAAGCGTAATCTTCGCAAGATCTAGAGCCCATCGTTGTTCGGTTTACTCATCGTAATGTACATTCAAGAACTGAGGAGAAGAATGGTGTTATGGAAGCTTGCAAACTTGATTAGCTCCTGCTGGTCTGTGCAACTAAATGAGAGTGTTGTGCGAGGCATTTCTTTGGACAGTAGGTCTGATTTGGCACCTTTTCCTGGTGAAACTGAGGCGTATGAGCAAGGCGCTACGGCGTTCGGTAGATTTGACTCTCTATATACGGATGATCAAATGTAGCCCCACGCCTGAAAAGACCCCGGGCTTCTAAGTCTAGTGCTATCTCCCCATATAACCCACGAAGGGAGCGGAAGCAGGCTGATGGCAATGCTCATTCTATAACCCACGGCTCGGGATTCTGAGCGCAAGATCGGCACATTGTGCAGCTTTAGAAAGGACTTCGGGGTGACAACGACCCGAACAGCACCTCTCGTCTTTCAGTGAGTGGAGCAATTACCCCACCTCGCTGTCTGCTTCAATCACGGAACGCTTGGAGCGGGGCGAGTAATGTAGCTGAGAACGTCGTTTTCAAATTATTGAAAAGCCTTGACCTCCACGGAATCTTACAATCTTATCAACTTGCAGTCTGCGAGGTACTTGGGCATCACCGTCATGTTGGAAGAGCTACTCGTCGTATTCGAAGATTCGCCCAGCCTACTCAACCTCGTCGGTGCTACGATCATAGCAGACCCCGCTGATTTCACTGGGATTCATCATGCAGCAAGAGCACTAGCCGATGATTTCGGTCGGGTAACGCGAGGCAAAGCAAATCCAATTGAATTGGTAAACCCCGGGAAACTGAAAGCACCAGCCGCCATTATCATAGGATGCATAGAATCATGCTGGATGATTCGGGAGCTGCAGTGGCTTGGAAAGATTGAAACTGCTTCAATCCGGGGCAAATGGGAGTCTTTCACAACCTTTGTCGTTGACAACCCGTTTCCCGGATGTTCCAAAGCACTAGTTATTGCTGGGAGTGATAAGAGAGGCGCAATCTTTGGGACATACACTCTCTCGAGCCAGATTGGAGTATCTCCGTAAGTAAGAATGTCAACCTTGATGCAACTGATCCACTGATGTTCTTTAACCCCAATGTGAAGATGGTATTGGTGGGCAGATGTCCCTGCACAATTTCATCCCCAGGTATATGCGCGACCGGTGCGTACAATTCAGGGCGAACCGAGCATACAATTCCGAGGAATTTTCCTCAATGATGAAGCACCAGCACTCACAGGATGGGTGCTGGAGAATTTTGGGAAATACAATAGCGCTTTCTACAAGAAAGTCTACGAATTACTGCTGCGGTTGAAAGCGAGCTTCATGTGGCCGGCGATGTGGCCGGGGTATCCAAATCCCGGTGCTGTATTCTTCACAGATGACCCAGAGAACCAGCGCATAGCCGACGAATATGGAATCTGCATTTCTACTTCCCATCACGAGCCAATGCAGCGTGCTTCGACCGAGTGGTTCCAAGAACATGCAGATGGAACATGGAACTGGCTCATGCACCGTGATGAGATCGTCGAGTTCTTCCGGGAAGGGGTTCAGCGCGCAAAGGGCCTCGAATCCTACTTCACTCTAGGAATGCGTGGCGAGTATGATAAGAAGATGGTTACCGATGACCCTGGCGCAGTAATGCGGGATGTGCTTCGAGAACAGCGTGCTCTTTTCTATGGAGTACATGGCCGCGAAGATGCGGTACCTCAAGTTCTGGCACTGTATAAAGAAGTGCAAGATTTGTATGAGGCTGGCGAGTTCACAGTTCCCGAAGATGTAACGCTCTTATTCGCGGATGATAACTTTGGATCTCTGCGGCGCCTGCCATCGGGCTACGAGGTGAGGAGGTCTGGGGGTGCAGGAGTAAGTGAAACAATTTTCTTTGGCAGGCATTGTCAAAAACATACACAGTATTTGGAAATACGTGGCAAAGCTTGAAATATCTGATCATCCAGCCATGCAATGGCTAATATAAGTACCAGATATACTATCATTTTGAATATGTCGGCGATCCCCGGAGCTACAAGTGGATCAACTCAAACTCACTGGTTTGTGAATCTTGCTGATGGAATTCTGGCCAGCCAGTGACTGACAAAATTCAAATCAGGGCAAGGTCCATCACCAATTATCTCAAGCATACCAACGAAATGCGCGGAAGATCTGGGTCTTCAACGTCGGTGATATCAAGCCAATCGAGGTGCCTCTCACGTTTGCGATGGAGATGGCATGGAAAATTGACTCGATTCAAATGGATACCATTCCTCAATTCTTGGGACAAATTGCGACCAATTACTTCGGTTCTGCGTTGAGTCCGCAAATTGTCTCCGTCTGGCATGAGTACGATCGCCTCGTTCGCCTCCGAAAGCACGAGCACATTGATCTAGAAAGCTTTTCATTGCTACACTACAATGAAGCCGACAATATCGTCACGCGATGGAGAAACTTAGAATTCAAGGCAGAATCCTTGTACAATCAAGTATCGGAAGAGCAACGGCCGGCATTTTGGGAACTTGTCGTTCATCCAGTAAAGGCCAGCTCAATTTTCACCCAGTTAAGAGTGGTTCAAGCTCGAAACCAACTTTATGCACGTCAACGACGCAACACAGCGAACAAACTTTTGCGTCAAGCCCTTGATCTCTTCGATGCAGATTTCAAGTTATCCCAAGAGTTTCATTCCCTTTTAGACGGTAAGTGGAATCATTTGTTATGCCAACCACACATGGGCTATGGAGATACCTGGCACGCGCCTTCACGGGACGCCATCTTTGGTCTGGCATACGTGCAGCGACATCAAAACAGTAATATAATTGTGGGTCAAATGGGAGTTGCAGTGGAGGGCCATGAAGGTGTTCGAGCTGGGCGAATTAATGAGGAGAGTGAGCGAACACATCCTAGTCGCCGAGATCTGGTCCCAGGACTGACACTTGGTTCCATGAGTCGATACGGTCCAATCAAAAGATGGTTTGACATATTTACCAGGGGGACACAGAATATTCACTGGACATTGTCCGTTCCTCATCCATGGATTCGACTCTCCGAGAGGAAAGGGACCTTGTCCCCTGATGGTGATGACGTGCGTATTTGGATCATGATTGACTGGGATCAAGTGCCCGTGCAATTCGATGAAGAGATTCTGGTTACCATTGTCTCGGAAGAGGGGGATTTTGAACATGTTCATCTGCCTGTACATGGTCACAAAGTGCCTGAATCCTTCCGTGGCTTCGTCGAATCGGACGGCTGTGTATCCATCCCCGCTTCAGGAGTGGAGATCAAGGCACCATACCAGCATCATCCAGAGCTAGGCCGATCAAGCGAGGGAGCGGTGACTATTGAGAGTCCTCTGCTCCGAGAAGATGCTCCTCCGCCGTTCCTTGAGTACCCGATATACATCTTTTCAAGATGCTCGCCAACCTTGAATTTGATTTTTAATATGACTCTCGACATCGACCCCGCGAATTCAATGTCCTACGCGATTGCAGTTGACAATGAAACTCCACATCACCACCTTTTGCTGCCAGAATCACAAGAGAGAAGAGATAAACTCCCAGCCGAAGGATGGCTGGACGCTGTCATGGATTGCGTTTGGAAACGAGATCATACGGTCACGCAGCTCAACCTGGGCGCTCACATTATCAGAATCAGATTGAATCATCCGAATTTGCTTCTTGAGAAAATCGTATTAGATCTTGGCGGAGCGAAGGAGTCTTACCTTGG
The DNA here is from genome assembly GCF_028828155.1 of Penicillium subrubescens. Classification (NCBI taxonomy): domain Eukaryota; kingdom Fungi; phylum Ascomycota; class Eurotiomycetes; order Eurotiales; family Aspergillaceae; genus Penicillium; species Penicillium subrubescens. The sequence continues at coordinate 707,282 of NW_026643151.1, read as the reverse complement.
ACCTCCGCCCAGCTTGTTTGTCTCTTAGACAGCAATCATCAATGACAGATGGACGGGCTACTTGCGCCATATGAAACCCCATAAATTGATAAGGTGTAATTTTTAATTTTCCTTCAATGGATATGTACTCTTCTTGAAATATGTACAGCTGCAACTAATCATCACTGAAAACGCAAAACTTATGAATGGTCAACCGTCCATTCGACCTCGTGCTCCACCCGAATAAACATAGGACCAAGAAACTCTTCCAAATTCTCTCTTTCCCTACGACATCTTTCTGACTCGACCTGTGCCACGCACGATGTAAGATACACTTCATCATCATAAGCTCGCAGGCCCAGCTCAGGCTTGCCATCTAGAGAATCCATAGTGTCCGACCGACTGTGGCTGTTGTTACCGCTGCTAGTGTTGCTTATACGCTTTCGCAGCTGATTGACTTGACTCATTCTCTTGCTGCGGCGTAATCTCTTTCGAAGGTAAAGCAGATGTTCCGCCTTCATGAAGGATTGGACGAGAGGTTGGAGTGCTGGTAAACAGGCGCAGATAATGCCAAGGCAAGGCTCCACTGTGGACCAGACATAGATATCGCTCATGACCCATGTGATATCTTGTGTCCCTTTAAGATATGTCAGGTAGTGGAGTCGCACGATACTAGCAATGCAGACACTGGAAGAAATGAAATATTAGTTAATATCGAAAGAAAGGGGAAAGAATGGGGTTTTCTTCGGCTTGGTCACATACAAAACGCCGATAAAGAAGACACTGGTAATCATTATCTTCTGGGTAACTCGCAGCTTCAGTCTCCATACCACCGGAATTGGTATAAGAAGAATCAAGACATCAATGACGACATTTGCCGCAGCATTACCAATGTAGTAGTTGTAAAAGTTGTATCGATAATGGCCGCCTTTTGGATTGTAGGTCGATGTCCAAAAATAAGCAACCGGGTCACTGCTGACCAGTAGGGCAATCATGCTTCCCATTGTCCACCCAGTCGTTAGGAACAGGCAAATCCAGATCGACCAATTTCGGCCAAAAATGCGGCGATAGAAAGCCAAAATAGATATCTTGATGAGGAATAGCTCAAATAAGTAGACAAAGAGATACGCGAATAAGATCTGGAATTTATTAGCCGTATTCATTATGAACTTCTGAAAACCGTGATACATACCTTCTTCATCTTTACCATGGCGCCGATTGTCACCAACCAGACGTGCTTTCCCATCCCATAATGACCACCGGCTAATGAAGCAGCCAGAAGGGCCAGCATGGGAACCTGGAACAAGCATGAGCCTTGTCTACATATTACATAAAGTTAAGAATGACTTACCAAGGTCGCCGCAATCAGCCATTCATCAAGAAATGGCCTTGCCTTTTGGCTTCTAACCCGCACAATGAATCTGATCACGACAGCGATGACCGCGACACCAGAGATAGTAATCACAGCAGCATTATCTCTCCACGTCCGGTTCTGTTTGAGATCTATAGTTGCTGGAGGTGGACCTATAACGGCCGTGATGGGCAGATTCATGAGATTCTCCATGATGTGAGGGGAGGAAGGAATGTATCATGCAATCACTCAGGGCCAAACATCATCGCAAATCAGAGGCGGGGTGAGTGATCACTATTATAAGAAACATAACTTGTAAGCCTGACATGTCTTGATGAGAGCCTCCTCATCAGGATGGGGCGGGCCGCCCCCAAGTAACAGGTCAGATCTCCTAGTGATTGTCATCAATTTGTAAAAAAAGGATGGTACTTGGCCCCGATTTCTGCACGTTAGGGATGTCTGGGGGCTGTGAACAGAACCCGGGGGTTGTTTGTAGATAATTGAAACTGTCGGGCCAGGGGCCGAATTATAGATTGGCGAAGTGTGATTGGAAGCACAGTCAGCCAGTGCTGTTGTGCCTGCACGATGAGGAACATACACTTCTGAAGGATTCCACGTTGGGACCTCGAGTGGCATTTTCTCACCTCAACCGGCAGATCTAAAGGTGGTTCAAGATCATCAAGCGTTGCCTGAGACAACTGAGATGCACTGGAGGATGACCACTCTTCTTCTTGACTTGTAGTGCACACATATATATTCACCGAATTATTTCAGTTTGCCTCAGTGGGATGAGTAAAGTAAATTGTGCAGGCGCCCCAATAATAACAAATCTTCACGTAGAAAATGGTCTACCTAGCAGGGCGCAGGATCGCCCCAAATTGTACCTGTGCCCATCAGCCTGGCGTCAGCCCAGTCACACCGTGTCATCTTGTGGGGGCCGGGGCCGAACTCCAAGATCTGCCATACGAACAGACTCGCCCCATTTTTCCTCAGACTAAGAATATTCTCTGATCCATAAAAGCAACCAAGTAAGGCATGATCATTGCTTACTTTAACCAAGCTAATTTCTGTTGCATTACGATGAACTAATCATCAGGAACGTTTCATCGGAAAATTCTCACCGTGGGTTGTCAGATCATCTAACAAGACTATCTAGATCCTTGGTTGAGCTTGAATTTGGGGTTGATGATGGTGCTTGAGAGTAACATCCTATTATTAGAAGCTTTTAATCTGTTGGTCATGCCTGAAGATCCTCGACCCTAACTATGGACATCTCGAGGTTCCCTTTGGTCGAAGGTGAAGTCTTTGCAAATAGATTTTGAATTGTCACTAATATGCTTCTCAAATAAGAGGCCGTAAGCTGATCCCAGCGGGTGTATAAGAAAGATCGCATGGTTCCAGTGACCGAGCTTTTAAGAGGGAACATCCTGATTCATACTTTCCGATCTGAAAGTATCAAGTCGGGAGAGGAGCGACGGGGACAGATGCAACTCTGCCTGCAACCTCGTGCAAAGAGTAAACCAATATTCAACAGACGAATTCACAAGGTTTGAAACCTCTCACATCATAATTTGTCAAGTTACATCCCTTCAGTAAAACTATAGTTCGGCTTCCGAACTTCCACCTCCGCCGAGCCGCTCGATCAGATCCCGAACTATACTCCATGGATCAACATACCCATTCTAGCCAGAATCAAAACACACCCTCCCAATTCTGGTCAAATCAAATCAGACACATCCTTGAATCCCCGCAAATTCCATGCCTAGAATTGCATCACTATGCATTTAGTCGTAAATTCTGTATGCGGGGCGTGGGTGAGTAAAAAGCGGGCGAGTGGACAGACTCACCCGCTCCGCTAAATAAAAGCGCGCTAAGATTTTTTGAAGCTATTTGTTTCCCACACAATACTCATTTATATCTTCTATAACCACTGAGATTACTCGAGTGGTTTATCAATTCAAAATTCCTTGATGAGGGGCGTAAATTACATGTTTTCCTCTTCCGACATCATCTCCCACAGAGCCATGCTCTCTGCGAGGTCATCATCCACAGCTACCGACGGCGCAGGCCTTTCAAATGCAGAGAAAGTTACGCTATATGTTATTGCAGCGACGGCAGCTGTTCTGATTGTCGTGGGTATCACGATAGCTGTACTTCGGGCACGCTGCCAGGATGGACTATGGGCTGCTCATCATTCGGGACAGCCGCGACAGCGCAGTATGGCGAAAGCACTGCTCAAAACCCTTCCGCTGGTGCAATATGATGATGAGGTTGATGATTTGCCGAATATGGAAAAGTCAAGCTTTGATGGTTCCACGAAGTCTTCGCAAGCCGGGGATGAGACGAGTCGGTCCACAAGCGTATCCGAGAGGACGACATCGGTTGTCAAGACGGGGAATTCGACGTGTGCGATTTGTACGGATGAGTTTGTGAAGAATCAACTTGTGCGAGTCTTACCTTGTGGACATTTGTTTCATCGGGGTTGTGTCGATGAATGGCTGGTTCAGAGGTCGCGGACATGCCCTACATGGTAAGTTTTGATCGCCCTGTGAAATTTTGATATGTGCAGAGCTTTTCTAACGATTTTTACAGTCGGTACGAGCTCACACCGTCTGGGAAAGAGCAGCCCATCGAAAAAGCCAAGCATTTGCGGGATATGGAAGTCGGCTTACCAGATGAGGCTCGGCATATGCAACCGCACAGTCGACTGCATCGATATCTGCGGAGTCTTCGCTCTACATTGCGGAGGCAGTGATACTACTGGATCACTATGAGCTAAGCTCAACTATGTCATATAAACTTAATATCATAACGAAGACCCATGACTGAACCAACCAAGTTGAGTAGCTAAAATTGTGGTTCATGTCACATTGAAATTAAGTAGATGTAACAACTAAAGGAATCAAAGTAAGATTAGTCTGCTCATCTTGCCAACGGTGTACTGTTCGATCGGCGACTCGATAACTGCCCATAATGACCATGACGGAATACTTCGCTTGTAGAAATCTCGCCGTTGCTGCATCGGGCCGAATGCAGCGGGATCCATGTTTAGGGCCCAGCAGGAAATCCCTTTAGGAATCGACATTAGCGCGCACCGTCGCATGACAGCTGCCGTAGACCCGACACGATGGAAAGCTAAATTGATTCATGACGAGGCCCTAGGCTTGGCCAAGTTTTTCCAGACTTTGTTTCCCAAATAGGCAGTCCTAGACAAGGCCCTTATAGCCAGTAAGATGGTCAGTGGTAACGAGATGGCTGATAGGACATAATTCTCCGAATCAACCTTTTCACATCCTTGCCATCCACACCTCCTGTCTTTGTAGTGCATTCTGACTGCACAGATGACAAGGCGGGCCCGCGCGGTAAACCAGCGAGGATTTCCAGGAGGGGTCCCAGCCCCGCAGCCACCGTCATAACCGGTGGACCCCGTGCACCGTCGATGAGGCTGTCATGAACAACAACTGTCGATCCGTGCGGGAACGCCCGCTGCGGGCTCGCGCCGATGCCGAGACTCTAGCGTCAGCACTATTACTGCGCAAGCATCTCGCGTTAAAGCAGAACCGCATCCGTTGGTATACCCGATGGGCGAACCGCTCTGTACTATGTCTTGCTTTTTTGAGCGCAGCGAACAAAGCACACATAGCGCTAGTGCAGGGTGAGAGCCGTCCACCTCCATATTCGGCTGAGATGTACGAAGTATGGACTGCTTGTTAGTGTAGAGTGTAGTGCATCATACCTCGTAGCGAGCTGCATAAAACCAAGTTCTTGGTCTGTCTTGCCGAGCACCCGCGTCAGGATCATGCGAGGTCGTTCATTCCCATCATCTTGGGAAGGAGGGGTCGAGGGGCAGCTGGCAGGTTTCAGAGTAGGATCTGCTCAGGGGGACGGCCCATGGGGACACGCTAACGCGGGATTTCCCCCAACGGTGGACATCGTGGTACTTTTGAGAGCAGCCGTTTAGCCAAACCAGTGCTAGAACTGGCATAACCGGGGGCAACCGGATGGGTAGACACGGACTGGCTTTCAGCTCGCTGACAAAAGGACCTTTGACATCACGGAGGGGACGTTGGCACTAGGCATGATAAGCCTGTCCCCTGCCCTGGAGGGACAGGAGGAAGATGGATGGTTTCGCGTTGCGAGGCTCCCATATTATCTCGGCCAGTCGATTTGCCTTTCCGCCGAGTCCGCATGACTCGATGCCGATCAATAGTCAAAGTCGAGGACGAGTTTCAGAGTTGCCTTAGTCCTTGCCGTTCGATATCAAGCGGAACTAGAGACCGGCCGGAGCTAATTGCGGGGAGTTCGGATCCACCAGCGGAATGCGCTTTGTGCTCCTCATCATCACCATCCACTTCCACCGTTGGATGAGTGGGTCATGGACCTGCAGCTGGTCTAGAATTATTAGCTCATTGTCAGCCGATGGGACTATCAGGGGGGTTTTAGGTTGTTAGGGTGTTTTGAGACCAGGCAGAAGTTGGGAACAGAAGAAGTACAACAAGAAGGCGATAGTGGAGCGGGCGTATGTAAGGAGCCTAGTCAGCGCTCCAGCGTTACCCGCACGACTTTCCATCTCCTTCAATTCACTTCCACTTCCTCCTCCTCTTTCTTTTTTAACCCTCGTCTTCTCTTTACTTTCTTGGGATCTGTCCGTTCCTTCGTTGTGGTTTAGTCTAGGGCTATCTTTGTTTCACGAAGCCTAACTATCTACCTTGTTCTCCCCCCTCCTCTCTCTAGCTCTTCTGTCTCCCCGCACCAGACACCATGTGAGTTTCGGAGATAAAATGCAGCCTGCACATCTAGATGATCTTCAAACTAACGCATCTACCTCCTCCATCCAGGCGTATCACCGTCAGTGTCATCCGCCCGGAGCAGGCAGACTCGGATATCATCAATCTCGAGGTTGGCGGCGATATGACGATAGAGCTGCTCAAAGCCATCGTCGAAAGCGAAACCGCTATTCCCCCCGAAGCCCAACAACTCGTCTTCAACAACCAGCTCCTCCAAATCCCCTCACAAACCCTCGACCAGGTCGGCATAGCCGAGGGCGACATGCTCGGCGTCCACGTCAACCTCCGCAGTGGTCCCCAAGGCCCCTCATCTTCCTCCCGCGCCGCCGCACCCTCCTCCGCCCCAGGCCCCAGTGCTGCGCCACGCCAAAACGTCGCCCCGCGCCCGGGCATGCCCGACCCGGAGACTATCCGACTACACATTCTGGGCGATCCACGCGTGCGCGAAGCCGTGCGCAGACAAAACCCCGAGTTGGCGGCGGCCGCGGATAATGCGCAGCAGTTCAGGAGCGTGTTACTTGCGCAGCAGCAGCGTGAAGCGCAAGCTGAGGCGGAGAAGGAGGCTCGTATTGCGATGCTAAATGCTGATCCATTTAACCCGGAGAACCAACGCGAGATTGAGGAGATTATCCGCCAGAACGCAGTCACGGAGAATCTACACAATGCTATGGAGCATCACCCTGAATGTTTGTATTTCGTGGATGTTCCAGGATCGCGCTCTGTCGCCGGTATTTCCAAACACCAGCTAAGCTAACTTATTTCCTACAGCCTTCGGTCGTGTTACCATGCTCTACATCCCCGTCGAAGTCAACGGTCACCGACTCAACGCCTTTGTCGACTCCGGCGCCCAGGTCACCATCATGTCCCCAGATTGCGCAGTCGCCTGCAACATTATGCGCCTAGTGGACCGGCGATACGGTGGTATCGCCAAGGGCGTCGGCACCGCACCCATCCTGGGTCGCGTACATTCGGCACAGATTAAGATCGGCGACATGTTCCTGCCCTGCTCGTTCACCGTTATGGAGGGAAAGCAGATTGACCTGCTACTGGGTCTAGACATGCTGCGCCGGCACCAAGCCTGTATTGATCTCAGGCGCGGCGCCCTGGTGATCCAGGACCAAGCTGTGCCGTTCCTGGGCGAGGCCGATATTCCCAAGAACTTGACAGACGAGTTTGAGGACGAGCCGACCGTGAAGGGCGCTGATGGCGCGGAAGTTGGCGCGCGCACTGGTGCAGTGACACATCAGGCTGGTAGTTCTGCTTCGGCCGGGCAATCCCAACCATCGCAGCAGCAACAGCAGCAGCAGGGCACGCCGGCGCCTAGGATCAATATTCGACCTGCGCCGGCGTCGCGGTGGCCGCAGGCCACTATTGCGAAGCTTACGGAGCTGGGCTTCACGCGCGAGGAGGCGATGCGGGCGCTGGACGCAGCGCATGGAGATCTAGACGGGGCGATTGGGTTCTTGCTCTGAGAAATGATCACGAATTCAAATTGAATGAAGTCGAGATCAGGAGCGGAGATAGCCGTCGGGTCAGCTCGTGTGATTCCCTTCCTCTTTTATTCTACATATTCAGGCGTTTAGCGGTGGTGGGCTAGGGATTGGATATTGTATTTAGCGGGACTGTATCTTGTCATATCTTCTCTTCTCTTCTTTTCGGTGCCTTGTGCATCGTGTCTCGTGCTTCTTGCCTTATTCTGGTGCTTGCTTGTTCCAGTACCCCTTTTTGTCCTGCTCTTCTCATATTCTCGCGGTGTACCCATGTCCGTAGCGCAATGTACGATTATACGGTGGCATCTGGCATGTGTCTGGCAAGAAATGACGAATTCCGTAGCACCGAGTCATTCATATCTTACATATCTGATTCCAGTCCTCGAATTTCCATGCCCATGCCCCACTCCCGAATTCGAGATATCTTTGCATTTCCTCTGCATTGCACATCGCACATTGCACATTATACATTGTATAGTATCCTGTATGTAGGATCTGCATGCATCAAGTCCCTCTTACCAACAGAGTACCCCTAACTGCAATGCAGTGCAGTGCAAAGCAGACCAGACTAGTCCGTTCTAGTCCGGTGCACTCTCGCCATAATTTCGGGATATGACGTATACCCCAGAACGAAAAACGTAGAGCTTTTCGTGCTCACTCGCGCTTAGTGGTTTTCGGCATCAACCGAGCACGCAATCGAATCACCATGTCAAAGGCCATCAGGGCACCTGCGCTCGTCAGTCTGGTTCATGATGTGTGCTATATGTGCAGAAAAGACGTCACGGGCGAGACGGAATGGGAGGGATTGTCAATTGTGAATTGCGAGTTGTCAATTGTATCCCAGCTCCCGTCAAAGTACAGCTCAAGCTTCCAGATACTCAGGCTCCCTGTCTGTCTCGTTTCTGTCCTGGGTTTTTCTGGCTGGACTCACCTAGTGCAACATATGGACCGTAGAGATATGTGATTTGTTGTTTTTCGGGTGTTGTGCGATCGGGCCAGCTCCAGACGTCGATTAGACATGTTAGGGAGGTGACGAAGGCTTGGATTCCGAAGATGAGGAGGTGGACTGGGATTAGGGGGTGGTCTGGATTGAATTGGAAGGGGGATTAGTTAGTGAGGGTGTATATCAGATAGGATAGAGTAGAATGGAAGGTGTAGGTGTAGGATGAAGGTATATAGGCTCAGATTGGAAGGTTATCAGATTGAATCAGTCAGATCGGAGAGAGAACATCTGATCTGATCTGATCTGTATCCCTTCAATCCAGTCCATCCTGAATCTATCACCCTCCCCAGCACTGTGTTGTATTGACCTACCTCTCCACAACCCCCAAACCGCCCACAAACTCGCCGGCACATGATAAAGCAACTCCATCCAAATGAATGCGCTAAACCACACCGGCGCCGGATCCTCGAAGAATTTATCCTTGTATGTCGCGACATAGTACTCCCGTAACTGCGCGGAGAGCTCGGTGCGCATCCATGATGGTTGGAGGGGGACCGTGTCGATCAGGAAGATTATGGGGATGTGCGAGGCGAAGAAAAGGAGGTAGGCGCAGTCGCGTCTGCGGGTTGTGAGGGGGACCATTGCGGAGGCTGTGGGGAGGGAGGGTTGGAGATAGTGACGCGCTGTTGAGGCTGGAGCTGGAGCTAGAGCTAGTGCTATCTAGCTAGGAGAGCTGTGATGGGTTAGTGCCGAGGTCGGAGAGGCGCTGGCAGTGGAAAGTGGTTAGAGCCGTGACGTACTGCAGATTAGAGAATTGATCGTCAAGAAAGAAGGGGGAGTGTGATTATGGGATGAGAGTCAACTGGTGAATAGATTTATCCGTGACTAGTCAACTGGCGAGAGGCAAGAGCTACAGCTACCACTACCAGAGATGTTATGGTAACTCCAGCAACTACAGCAGCTAAAAGCCTAAGCAGCTAAGCGAAACAGACCAAAACACTAACGCCTCAAAGAAAAAATAAAAAGGCACCGATCAGGTGGGGACCTTCTCGACCGGCGATCTGGGACCATGTTTGCTTTTTTCCCCTCGGATTTAAGCTTAGTGGAGATCTGGTATTTTGGTCCACTACAGAGTACCTACAAGTAGAGACTACGGAGTAGAGATTGGTATATCAGAATAGAGATATGAGATATGAGATAGAAAAGGAGGAACTAGATTCTAACGGAGTTTTTCCTTGTGATAGCCCCCCTTCTCGTCCATGTTAGACCTTGTGGGAAAAGACAGTTCATCCTGGCGAGTCCGACCGACTATTTCTCCCAGCTTCCGTTCCTTTGGAACACCTGCATGGGTCAATAATCTATGTACCGAGGACACATAATCTACGAAGTCCGAACATGGGAAAACAACGGTGACAGCCACCCAGATGGATCCTCCAAAACCGGTGAACCACGGGAGACGCAAGTCTGGCACGAGTGGACATCTTCCGGCCCGGTCCCTGAGGCCAAAAGACGTGATGTGATCCACCTGAAAAGAATCTACTTGGTAGCAAAACTCGAAATTAATGCCTCGTTTTCCGTTCTCCCCGAAACCAAGAAAAGCAGAAGCGAAAGTAGAAGCAATCGTTGACTAACAGCTTCAAGTTTGTCTACGACTCTACGGCAATCAATCTGCGCACCTGCTGGCGACAGACCAGACCATAAGCTAGTCCCCGGGTTCTCCTCCGCGTGGAGAACATGACCCTGCAACGCGAAGATGAAGGGATGCAAACCCGAGACGCAAGCTGGGGACCTTTGAAGCAACGGAAGAGCGGGTTCCTATCACGTCACGGCGCACTGGATGCTAACTGGACGGCTGATGATCGTATCATCTCTCCATCCTCGGCATCCAGGGAGGCTAGGAGCAGCAGTAGACTAGACTTAGCCTAGCTAGAACTGTACAGTAAGAGTCTTAGACTGACCAGTGTGGGCTTTACAGAGCCAAGCTAGTCCGACTCCGTTATTGATGCAGGTAGGGAAAATCACAAAACTGAAAAGTGAAAACTGGAAACTGGTAACCGGGTGTCGGGATTGCTCCATTGCTGCATCGTGTTCCAGGATTGGTGGCGTAAGAGGAGCCTAGGAGCAGGACTACCGTGGAGACCGCGTTCGTGCTTGATGCGGTGTTATAGGCTCAATCGGGAATGGGATTACATAGTGCATGTATCTACTTTGTTTCTCTTAAGGGACGCCTTGCAGAGAATATAATGAGAGAGATAGAAAATGATTTCGATTCGTAGCATCATTGATGCGGGTCCCAGTCGGGATTCGAGGCGCCGAGTTCTTAGTCTGATTCTAACTTCTCCGGAATCCATTTTTTTTTGGTTTACAGAATTTTTTTTTACCATGTGCAACGTGGTCCGATGGGGAAGTAGACGAAAGCGATGTGGTCAACGGGCGGGATTAGAGCAGACCGCATATTTGGGCGGGAGGGAACCAATGAGTTACGGGCGTGGGAGCCGATGGTGTAAATGTGGAGATGGGGGAATAATGGGATGAAAGTAGTGATTGCACTGATTGGGAGGGATGAGGGTGATTGGATCAATTGGGAGAGTGATTGGATAGGGAATTGAGGGAGATAATTGGAGGGAACAGGGGAGTGGAAAGTGCAAAGATTAGGCAGCGAACAGTGGAACAAATGAACAGGGGTTAGGAAAGTAATTATTAGAGAAGGAAGCAAAACAGAAGCAGAAGCTCCCAAAGTTCAAAGGATAATAAAAGAGAAAAAAAGTGGAGATCTGGTGAAACGGGCATCATCCCGGGCCTATGGAGCACCTTACTCGAGTAACTGGACAATAGTGTATTTCCACCCGGGGTTTTCTGTGCTTCTTCGCTTGCTCGCTGGCGGGTCTTTACGAGTAGCTCGTCGAGGACAAAGTACCGAGTCGCGGATATCGCTAAACGTGTACTTTATTAGAAATCTGATGTACACCTAACGGACTTTCTGATCTCTTCCTGTCCGAAGTAAGTAATTACCTCCATGAAAAGAATAAAGAACTACTTATCTAATTAATCCTTTGCTCCGTATAACTACCCGATTTGTCCAGAAGTACTCGGAAAGGATTATTGTGGCAGATCCTTCAAAAGATAAACACCCCCTTGACAATCCGACCAAAGTTACGGTCAATTGGATCAAGGACTATCATCTTGAAAAGGAGCTACTTGCTCTGCACAGATCACGGCAGATAATGCAATTGCCATTCCGCCTGCAGCTGCCTTATCGATGCACGGTGCACGGCAGGATCATAGGAAGACGACTCAAAGCACCAACATGAACAAGCGACTCAAGCGGAAGCAATCAGCCGGCTTTTCGAGGCCGAGGCTGCATGATCTTCTACATACAGTATGTACTTAGATTGTTAGTGTCTACACTGTAGTATCTAACTACTTCTTAGTCCAGATTAGTTCATGGTGTCATCGTCGGCAGGTACGTATCTCGGCACTAGAGAGGACAGCCACAACGGAGTACGGAGTACTAGGACAAGGACCCCTACAGGCTATTAGGGTGTACTCCGGATACTCAGTATCTTGACGGCTATTCCAGGAATCCAATTACTACCAGTAATAACCCAAGTTCATAGTATATCACTTCCCCAATAATCTCATCCAATCCAATCTCGTTTGTCCCGTGGGGAGCGGTGAAAATCCCACTTTTTTCATCACGGAACTATGACGGGGAAATGCGAACAGATGACTCCGTGATTATCGAGTATTGCTCCATACTACAGTATAATACTATCATTCCTGCTTCGAATGACTTGATACATACCTACTTCGGTAGTATAGTGAATACATAACTAAATAAGAATAATTTATATTATTTTTAAATTTTCAAATTCTAAACGGGCCACGACAACCCTTTGTCTTGTGTTCTCTCTCTCTTCCTCGCGTTTCTCCTCCAATCTAATAGCTACACCTCCCTTCTCTTCCTTCACCCCCTCCTTTCCCCATATCCCTTGTCCCCATTCTTTTTCTCCATCTCCTCCTCTAACAGGTCGGAACCCCCCGGGATCGGGGTGGCCTTGCCTCTCTCTTTCTCACTCTTGAAGTGATTGAGCTCATTTTTTCTCCCGGTTATGCTGACCGCTTCTCTTGTAGCAAGCGAACCGATTTGCACACAGACCACTTTTACCACTTTTTTTTTTTTTTTTTTTCTAAATCCCTTTCATCTTCTTTCCCAAATTCAATTTCCATTTCCCATACCCCCCTGCTAGTCTGTTAGCAGCTAGTAACGTTTAGTTTTAGTTTAGTTTTCCAGAAACCAGTAGCTCCATCGGCGCCTCTTTCAAACGTACGCCTCCCTAAACTCTTCCTGTAAGATCCATGTGTGATACGGTTCCCAAATTTCGGGTCCGTTTCTCTTTTTTTTACCCTTCCCTTATCCCACTCGGAGATGAAGGGGGACTAGAACTAGTGTTTGAAGCTATCATGCAGGTCGGGGAGGGGCCACGATGCACTTTTGCTTTTTTGATTTTAATTTTAATTTACCTTTGGCTTTATCCAAGGCTACTTATGATATTATCATAATACAGATAATACCCTTCCATTATCCACTATATCATGCGCGAACCCACTTTTTCACTGGTTTAGTCTGGTGCGGGACCGGGTAGAATGCTGGGTCGGTTGTATATCGGCGTGGATATACACTAGATAGACTTGTCCGGACTAGTAGTGATCAAGGTAGGTGGGTATATCTTATAAAAAGGTAGACGAACGGGTTTCTGGTTGATCTGATAATATTTTCTTTTTCTCATCTGTGGAACTCGGCGGGTCTATCCATTGTCCTCTATATCTACTTCACCATTTGCTTCACCACTTGCGATACACAATATCCTATATCCTGTATCCTATCTGACTCGCCATCTCTTCCATTCCTTTTCACTGCTATCCTCCCTCCTACAATGCCCTCCTCAGCCCCCCTCATCCGCTCCAAGGCCAATGGCCATGGCCACGGCCACAACGATCACAACGGCCATAAACCCAAAATCCCCATCAGCTACGACATCAACATCCCCTACGTCGACGTCGACAAACTCTCCCACATCAACACCCCATACCCCCAATACCTCCCCACCTGGGATCCCATCTGGTTCGACCCCCTTCCACCCTTCGACTACCTCGATCCCGCCCTGCGCGTCAAAGACCCCGCCATGCGCAACCTGCTCACCCCCGGCGTATCCGTCAACCACATCCAACCCACCATCGGCTCCGTCGTGCATGGTGTCCAGTTAAACCGTCTCTCCGACGCCGCAAAGGACGAACTCGCCCTGCTCATTTCCCAGCGCAAAGTCCTCGCCTTCCCGGACCAGGATCTCATTGATGACGGGCCTGATGCTCAGGAGTCGTTTATGCGGTATTTTGGTAAACCCAATTACCAGCCCGTTTCGGGAACCGTGCGCAATCACCCGGCTTTTCATGTGATTCATCGCGATGGAAATCGCGAGGAAATTGCCAGATTCTTGGATCAGAGGACGACTACTACTCTCTGGCATCAGGATGTTAGTTATGAAATCCAGCCGCCTGGTTATGTCATGTTGGGTCTTTTGCAGGGTCCTGAGGTTGGGGGTGATACCATTTTTGCCGCGACGGATATGGCGTATAAACGGTTGAGTCCGACGTTGCGCTCGTTCTTGGATACGCTGAAATGTGTGCATTCGTCGGCGAAAATGATCGCGCATACTCGGTTGACGGGTGGTTTGGTGCGCAAGGACCCTGTTGATACCGTGCATCCGTTGATTCGTGTGCATCCTGTGACGGGGGAGAAGTGTCTGTTCTTGAATGCCGAGTTCATTACCAAGATTCAGGGTATGAAGGAGCCGGAGGTCAAGTGGATGTTGGACTTTTTGATGAATCACATTGTTACGGGACATGATTTCCAGGCGAGAGTTCGTTGGCAGCCACGAACTATCGTTATGTTTGATAATCGGTCGACGACTCGTGAGTTTTCCCGTTACCACTGATTATTAGGCATTGTTACTGATGATTATAGACTCTGCGGTCGTCGATTATCTGGATGAAGAATACGGCGCCAAGGCACGGCATATCTTCCGGCTAATCGCCCTGGGCGAGAAGCCTATCCCAGTATACGATGAATTCGAGTAAAAAGAACCACCACCTTCACCATCATCACCATGTTCTGTTTATGCAAGCGATTCGGGTTATTTTCTTTGATTCTGATAGACGGGTTTTGTTTTTGGGAGTTCGGTTGATTAGACTACGTGGTTTTATCTCTGGGGATATTTCTACTTGCCTTGGTTTCTGGTTTCGGGGTTGAAAACTACGACCATCTAATTGCAATCTCATGATGAAAATTCCTCAATGACGAACCTGATACTCTGTGCTGTCGAGAGACAGAAGTGCTCATGTAGATTCCTTCTTATACTGCATACAGAACATGCCATTTCATTACCATTTCCCCAAGATACACAACGCCCTCAGGATTGCAGTAGAGTTACAAAAGCAGAGACGAAAGGGTCCGAATAGACAAAGGAGAGGCCGACGATGAGCATGAACAAAATTGTCGGTCCTTGACAAGCAAGAAAAAAAATGCCGTTTACCATGACCTCCAAAACTAAATCAACGTAGCAAATCCTCAATCCGTTGCCGCAATTCCTGGCAACGCTCCGTAATCTCCGGCGTCGTCGCGGTCCCGGCCTGCATCATCATCAACAAAATCTCCGAAACCCGCTCAGCTTGAGTGTCTCCGCCAAACACCATGCCACCCAGCCGGGCACTCTCCCGGAACCATCCCTCTAGAAGATAGAGCAGATCCTTGGCAATGTATTTCCGGTTAGACCCGTGGAAAGGCGCCTCGTCGGTATAGAACATCGCCTCCAAAACGGTGAAGAGTGCGTCATGGGCTACTCCCAGATCCAGGAACAGATCAACAACCCAGTAGGTCGCGCCGACGTGGCGTTGGAACTCTAGCGAATACCGTTCGAGCATGGGGAGGAGCTCACGGACGGGGAAGACCGTTTCCGACATCCGTAGTCGGCTGCCAAGGCTGCGCACCTTTTCGACCACGGCCTCGAAGGGCTGCGGTGTGCCGCGATCCAATGTCCGCTGGTGCACTTCCTGGATCAGCTTCTGCCAGGTGGACTTGATGTCAGCCGCATTCCGGTAATCGCCGACGAAGAATATCTGCAGGCAGATGTCATTGTAGCTCGCCGGGTCCGCGTAGTGGTTGTAGAGCTAGAAGTAGACAAGTCAGATTGAGGATCATGCAGGTAGAGAGATGAAAGATAGATGGAACATACGGTGCTGATATCCAAAACTGGGCCATCCACCTCGCGAAGAACCTCGGATTTGCGTTCAGGAGCGATGCGCTCGTCATCCTTCAAACGCTGCAGAAGGTCATCCTGAATGTTGGCCACGTCGATGAGGTTGGAAATTTCCTGTAGCAGGCGCTGGCGTTCCTGACGGCCGACATCGCGGGTTAATGTGGAGCAGTTAGCACGAGCACGGCCCAGGTACTCGATGCGCCGGCTGAGCGGTAGCGCAAACGAGCTTTGAGCCAATTGGAATTGGACCTCGGCAGCCTCGAAGAACCGCTGGGATTGGGCATAGTATTGCCACAAGAGATCGGCATGAGCGATATCGTCATTAGACTTGCGCTGCAGATAGCTGACGACAAATGCCGATTGGGTCTGAAGGAGTCGCTCGCTCCAGCCTTGCTCCAAGTACCAATCGTACAGGCTAGTCAAGAATACCTCATCGGACGAGTCGGTAATGACACCGTACGCCTCGTTCTGTCGCTTGGCAATCACAGTCAATTGACCATCAATGACATGGGGGTCAGAAGCAGCCTGGGTGTCCACAGCGACGATGACTTTTGATACAAGATCGTAGCATTGCTTGCGGTAGACGAAGTATTGCTTGCGAGGATCCTGGGCAAATATGAGCTGGTGCTGATGGCTTGGCTGGGGAAGTCATTATGGGAGGAAAAGTTTACCTGTTCTGGGCGGTTGTCCATGATCCATGAAAGGGCCATGTTCGCCTTGTCGGAGCGTTGAGCGACGTGGAGAGCGAGTGAGATGGCGCCTATCTAGTGTTAGCACGGGATTCTAAACCCACGGGGGAAAATCGTAGAAAGGAGTTGGCGTTGAACATACCTGCAAAGAATTGATTGGAGATATAGTTATCCACAGCGGAAACCAAGTAATCCATGGGAAGATTCTCAGCCACCTGCTGGAAAAGAAGCAGACTCTCATTCAACAAGTTACGACCCAACTCTGAGTTAGCACCGGCTTCTGTGGCACGCTTGAGCTGCTCTTGCGCCTTGAAGATGACCACATCCTCGGCACTGCAGAAGCTGCCACATCGGCGACGCAGAGCATCCGCCACGGTCTCAACGTTGGATCCTTTGGCGATATTGCGGTTGACAATTCCCTTGACCAACTCCTTGGCAATGTCGTGACCCTTGCTTGTGCTGAAGAGTTCCTCAAAAGTCAACTTCAAGAATCGCTCCTTCGATTCTGCGGGCAGGGTAGCCACAATCTCGTCTACTCGCTCATCGAAGAGCACCAGCACGAATGAGATACCTTCGATTGTGTGCGATACGAGTTGAACAAGAGAATGCAGAGCGCGGTGCTCGGCTTGCAGTGCCGTCTCTTGCTGCTTGTTCGAAACCCGGGCCAGCTCCTCCGGTCCAGTCAAGCCCTCGATAAAGCTCTTGTTGACCTTGAAGAATTCTTGAAGAGAAGATAGGTCATGTTGAATGGTGCGCAGCTTGGCGGCGCTCACCGAAGCAGACACGGAAGCCGCGCCGTTCGGCCCCTTGCCCACCTTGGTAATGCTCATCTTCCAGATCGACCGCAGCAAGCGGGAAATGTACAAGGCAATGCCATCATGACGGGGAGAAAGGTGGATCGTATCGATGGCTGGGGTTATGTTGTCTTGTACGGTATTCTCGTCAGGCACTGGCCGGCCACCTTGCTCGATAAAGACTCTGCGAGCGAATTCCAGAACGTCGGGGTCATTGATCGGCGTGAGTCGCTGATCGGGGGAAACCTCTACACCCTGACCACATGCCACAGCGAGGGCAGTCGCCACAGTCTCATTACGGCCATATGCTTTGATAAAGTTGACCACTTCCTGCTCGAGGCCAACCTCACCCTCGGCAGTACCACGGCTGCGCGCCAGCGCAGCAAAGACATCGACCAGACGTCTCCGACGAATGACATGAATGCCACTGTTGGTTAGAATTGCGATTTCCGCCGCTCCCTGGTCAAACTGAACGGCCAGCTCGTTGCCGTATCCACCTCCCGAGATTCCAAGGGGTCCACTGGAACACAAACCAATATCCTCCGCTCGTCCACCCAAATTCAGCCAAACGGCCGACTCGGCAGTCTTGGCAATGTTCACACTTTCCGGCTGGTAGTTGAGACGACCAGGATCAGGCGATGAGATGAACAATGTATCCATTCTCTGGGCGGTGTCCTTGCAGGTAAAGCAGAAGAAAAATCCCGGTGGGAACCGTGTCGCCATCCGCGTAGGAGAAAGAGACTGGATTGGGAATTTGGTGACGGCCGCGTTGAGTCGAGACACGCCGTACTCGGTTGGGGCTGAAACAGCGGCAAATGCTGCATTGTTATCGACGGGAGGTGTCTTGACATGCTGGGCCTGCATGCTCGTGGGTGCATTGTTGCCGTTGGACGCGGGAGCCCAGCTATAAGCGTTGGTGGCACTGAGGTAGATCCGATAACCCGTGGCGGTGGTAGCCACCAGGTGATATCGTGAGGCCTCTGCGGCGGGGACGGGACTGATAGAGACAATCTTCACTTTGGGGTTCAAAGTTTCGTTAGATGCGATGATATGTCCAATATTGGAGTAGATATCCAATGCTGCCTTGGTTATTGCAAGAGAGATGGCACCGTCTTCCTTCATGTGGAAAACTCGGATGGTCGAAGTGGATGATAGAGTGTAGAGAAGTCTCCGGCTATCATCAATCACCATCTGCTCCACATATTCAGAAGCCTTCTGAGACAAGGCGGCAAGGTTAGAAAAGCTCAGAGACGGCGCAAAGGCGGACAGTCGGGAGCTGGTGTGGTTGATCTTGCGGCATCGATTCTGGAACCATCCTTCCTCTTGTTGGTATGTCAGTTCATAAACATCGTTGTCGGACAATCCACCAAAGAAAATGCGGCCGGTAGCGTCGGACGAAGCAAACACATTAATATCGAGACCGCGAATAGACACCGACATTCCAGTCTGGTAAAGAGTGACCTGCTTAGATCCATTGGATGTCGATTCCACACCCATGCCGAGCAGAATCACCTCCGCGGTCGTAGCCACCACAAGCAAGTGAGTGATGGCGGGCAAGAACACTCCCGCGCGCGGCTTCAACAACTTGACCGCATTGATGCTGTTTGGCTGATCCTCGAAGCCAACTAATTGCGGACTCGGGTGCGTGAAATCCCACAGGTACAGCGCATTATCGATGGCCACCCACGCGTGGTTCAACTCGGCGAAGAGACCCATGCTCGTCGAAACTTGGGCGCGATTGTACTGATCGAAGATCTGGTCGGGGATATTGTACATTTTGACTTTTTGGAAGGGAGCCCATGATTGGGAGACGGAAACGTCATATTCCGAAGAGAAGCCCTCTATTATCCGCGCGTCAGATTAGCATTGGATCATCCGCTCACGAGGAGACAAAACTCACGAGACAGATAGCTGTCAAGGTCGGGATACCGCGATTCCTTCAAAAGGGTCTCATTGATGGTGCGCGCGCCACGCTCCTCGGTGCTCAAGGTCTGAATTTGGGTTTGCGATGACGCTGGGGGCATTCTGGGCATGGGCGGAGATTGGGACGCGATGCCCTGTGGCTGTGGCTGTTGCGGCTGTTGCTGTGATCGCTGTTGAGGCGATTGAAAAGATCCATGACGAGCGACAGCAGGTGTCTGCATGTAGGCCCCGGGAAGCGGTCTCTGAGGCGTCGGAGGCGCGAAGTTGGTGGGCAGAGTCGGGTACGACATGGCGACGGATTCGTGGGTGCACAGCTGGGGAAGAGATGGGAGGAGAGAGGGCACGACTCCCCGGCCGAGCAGAAAAAAAAGCACAAGAAGCTGCAAGACCAGTCAATGGAATGAACAGGCGCTGATCAAAGGAACGTTGACGTGGAGGGAAGGAGGGCGATGGCAATAAAATAGCAGAGGGAGAGAGGTTGGGGTTGATTCTCAAGTTTCTTTTGCGAAAAGCGAGTCAACAATTGGAAGGTGCACGGACCACTTTTGATGATCTTCCGCCTTTTGCAGGCTGAGAGCTTCTTCTGCTTGCCTCGTCTTCGTCTTTGCTGCCTCCGATTAGCTTGCCATTGACAGAAAACAAGCCTGCCTTTGTTAAGTTTCAGGCAGCTATTCTTTCACCTTTGCAATGTTTCAGTCTATGCGTGTTTCCGTCCGAGTCCCTCTGCGCTCGGTGCGCTGGAACTCCACGGCCGGTCCGACTCTGCCGCCGTTGATGGCCACACTGCGCAATGATCTGAAGACGGCAATGAGGGCAAAGGATACTCCTCGGTAAGGCAAGAATTCAAGTGGGCTCAGTTGTCACTCCCATCTAGGCAACAGCGCTTCAGGTTCGCCTTTTACTTACCATGACAGCCTTAATGTTCTTCGTGCCTTGATCTCCGAGACCAACAACGCGGCCAAAACTGCCTCTCCCATTCAAACCGATATCCAGCTTCTCTCTCTAATTCGGAAACGAGCATCCGCCTCCAAAGAGGCTGCCCAACAATTCGCCGAAGCCGACCGACCAGACTTGAAGGAAAAAGAAGATGCTCAGATTGCGATCTTGGAGGAGTATGCCGGCCACGTCAAGACCCTGACAGTGGAGGAAGTTGAGGCTGTAATCACCAAGGAAATCGCTGCTATCAAGGAAGCCGGTAAGAAGCTGGAGGTCGGACAGGTCCTGAAGGCTCTGTTCGCCCCCGGTGGTGCCCTCGATGGTAAGCCCGCAGACCGGAAAGAGGTTGCTGGGCTGGTCAAGAAGGCTGTCTCTGCTTGAAGGAGCAGAGAGCAGTGAGTATTGGAGTAAAACTAAAATGCTCCACATGTACAATAGCTTTGTTAGAATGTTTTGGATATCCCTATTCTTTTGACTCGACATTCGAGAGGTATAAAAAGAGAGACGGAGACAGAAAGAAAGAAACTTCATTGTTTAACGAATAATACAAGAAAGCCCCAACGCCAAAGACCAACACCAGAGACCATTAAAGGGAAACGGCAATCTCCTACGAGCAGAAAAACGCGACTCCTCCCAGAGATGTCATCAATACGCCAAACCACCACCATCGGTCCGGATTGATGAGCTCTTCTTTGATAACCAGATGAAACGCGGAACCCGACATGTCCCGCTTCTTGCGAGAACCTCTGGGCATGGGGTTCAACGTCGAGGTAGGGAGCATTTTGGGTGGTCGGTAGGTGAGATACATGGGCTGCATAATCTTGCCATCTGCTTGGGTCAAATCGAGGCGTTGAATGCCGTGGTATTTATCGACCTGAACAGAGTATCCCTGACCCGGGTATCAGTATGGAGATGTATGGATCAAGTTGGGAGATGTGTATCTGCATACCCTGAAATACTCGGTGTTGTTGTATCGTGTATAGCTGCTAATGCCCTTTCTGCATGGTTCTGAGAGCAACTGACGCCCGTCCACTGCAATCGGAGTCAAGATCAGGGATCCATTGGCCAGCAAGACATATGAGCCATGCTGCCACTGCATCATTCCGGATGGACACGAAGGGTCAGCGGCTGGAGGAAATAGAAGAAGGCTGGTTAGTTTGGAGCTCGAGTTTCTTGGTGGATGTCCACGAGTGTAGATGGGCTGCTAGTGCGGCAACTTACGATTGGCTAGGGCGCGGTATAAGGCCTCTTCATAGTATCCATCGGCGGAGAAAGAGTATGATATGCCCGTCAGATTAGGCTCGAGGAGTTGGTCTTTGAGAGGATCGTAGAAGCCCTGTAACCTTGATTAGCTTGTCTCTTGTATAATCCAATCATCACACGTACCGGTCCAGTGAGCACATTGCGCGACTTGGTCGTCCATGTCCCGACCAGCTCATCCACGCTGGCCGCCGCCACCGTCGTAGCCAGCAGTGTCCAAATCCACAACATAATTTAGGTCGATGAAGTCAATGACAAGATCAAGAGGTTAAACCCCCTTCAATCATTGAATATATCGAGAATCAAAAGCAGGAGTGAACAGGTCATCCCAATTCAATCCCTACATTCAAGTGGGGAACTAAACAAGGACCTCAGAAATGCCGGTCCACTCTTATCGCCTATCGCCCTGGAATGATCCTACTCCTTCCCTCCTCGACTTTCCCGCGGGGTTGCTGGCAATGATGGCTCTTCAAACTGCAAAGCGCGACCTGCGCAAGCGGATGCGCGAGACTTTGTCGGCACTTTCGAATACTTCAATTGTACAGCAATGTTGGTCTACTCTCTCCTGGTCGAGCGCATCACAATCAATGTCGTCTTGAGTCATTCCGAACCTGCTCTCTGTCATCCTCCAAGCTAACATAGCGCCTTCACTTATACAGCCGGCGTCGCTACGAGTAAATTCCTCTCACTATCCGAGTATCAGAACGCAAAGAGCATTGCCGTATATCTGTCCATGCCCAGTGGGGAGCTTTCCACCCGCAGTATCGTTCAGGATGCATTCCAGCGTGGCAAAGACGTCTACATCCCATACATCCACACCGTGGACAAGGTCTCCGTCATGGACATGCTAGCTCTCGAATCCCTCACCGAATTTGAGTCTTTGCAACCCGATAAATGGGGTATCCCTTCCCTACAGGCTACGCAAATCCCCGGTCGGCGAGACTGCTTCTCCGGAACAGGTCTTGATCTCATTGTCATGCCGGGCATGTCATTCGACTCGGACTTTCGACGACTTGGACATGGAAAAGGATATTATGATCATTTCCTCAAGCGATATTCTCAATGGAGCAGCAAGATGCCATTCCTTGGTAAGTTTTGGAAGAACACGAAATGAATTTCCCAGATTTTGTCCCATTGTCCCAAAAAGAAGAAGAAAAAAAGCTAAAACTCCGTTACTCTAGTGGCCCTGTCTCTCCAGGAGCAGCTGCTCGCCGAGGATATCCCCGTCATGGAACATGACTGGCTGATCGATGCCATCGTGGTGGGTGATGGCCGGTACCTGGACCGCAGGTCGTAGGTAGAACAATCGACGGAAAGGTATAAAGGAAACAAGATCGATGCGAGGTGTCGTGGCGTGAGATTGTATTCGAGCTTCAAACGGCCTGGATGAGGGAGACGTTGTCGCCCTTGAGCAGGATTTGGCCTGTGAAAGCGCACCAGATTAGTGATCATTTCGATATATTACATTTCCACACCGTAAATCATAACGCAGGATATTCCATACCCAAAGGCCTCCGCTTCTCCTCCTCGGTCTTGGTAGCTAGGCGCACTTCCACCGCGTCGTCGACAACAAGGTTCATGAACTCATCGAAGCCCTAGAGAGAGTCGCACAAGTCAGTCAGGCTCATAGCAAGTGAAGAAAACGAAGAGTTCATAGGTAATGACTGCAACAAGCTTACCCTGATCTTGCCCTCAATGCGGAAAGCAAGCTGCTCGTACAACCAGATCGAGACGGTACTGCGCTTCTGCAGCAGGCTGAAAATAAAGTGAATCGGCGCCAACAAAGTCTTGCGGCCAGCCATGATGATGAATGAGGAATTGAGGAGATGCGAAGGGTGTGACAAGGAGAGCGCGACTGCGGGTTTGCGGCGAAGGAAGGGAAACTTGGAGACCGAAAGCTCTGCGTCCCGTGATTTGTGTACGGTAATACCAATACCCAGAGTCACGGGCCAACATCCCACCTTCCACTCCCACCTCCGCCCATCTTTTGCGATTCCACCACTAGATCTACCACGCTTTTCCCCGGGTCCTTTGCTGTTTTCGTTTTCTTCCTTGAATGCGCGTATAGATTGCTGAGTCTGCAATCCATCTGTTCATTCGCTCACCCTCCTCCAAAATGGCCAGCAAGGATGGTGGGCAGGCATTCGCCCCGGTCCTGGCGGCCGTCGCGACCATGCAAGGGAATGTGCCTAGGTCGGAAAAGGCCCAGGCCCATGAATTCCTTGAGAAGTTCCAGAAATCGGTATGTTAAGGTCGAATCATCGTGGAGGTTTTCTTGTTTCGGTTCAGCTATACTGACGTGTTTTCTTTGTCCGAAATTAGGTCGAGGCCTGGACAACTACGCACGCTTTATTACAATCTTCCGATGTGCCGGTGGAAGCTAAATTGTTCGCGGCGACTACATTGAAGGGGAAGGTGCGAATTTCACTTGTTGGAGAGGAAAGGAAATGACTCGCTGATAATTACAGATCATCTTCGATTTGGATCAATTGCCTCCCGATTCCATAGTGGCGCTACGCGATTCCGTCCTCAATCTTCTCGTTGCATTTGCATCGGGCCCGCGACCCATACAGACTCAGCTATGCGTGTGTTTGGCAAGTTTGGCGATTCAGATGCTGGCCTGGAAGGATGTTTTGGCCACGGTGGGGTCGGTTTTGGGTAGCAGTGCGGGGGACTGTGTGCTCGAGTTTTTGAAGATCTTGCCTGAGGAGGTGACAGAAGGTCGCAAGATCAATCTCGGCGTACGTACCGCACATTTGGCTTTGAGAGTTCTTACAAGGACTGACAATGTTTACAGGAAGACGAGTTGATTGAACGGACAAAGGAGCTTCTGGAAGACAATGCCGAACAGGTGATGCAGCTGCTGATTCAATATTCTCAATCATCGCGTATGTATATTTGTGCACACTTGATTTCAACACGGATTGCCACTGACAGACACTGTTTATAGCTACCGCCGCCACCAACCCGCGTCTCCTCGATTGCATTACCTCATGGCTTCGCGAAATCCCGGCCGCTCAAGTCATCGATTCACCTTTGATGGACGTCATTCTCAAAGCATTGGACAATGATGTCTCATTCGACGCCGGTGTTGACTGCATGTGTACACTCTACCGGGATACTAAGGATGTCCACGAGTCCCTGCCCATCATTCAAGCCCTCTACCCCCGCCTGATGGCCCTTCGACCTAAGATTGCCGAAACCGCCGAAGCCGAAGATTTGGAAGCGTTCAAGGGTATCACACGAATGTTCGCCGAGGCTGGTGAGGCATGGGTTGTGCTCATCGCGCGCATGCCCGGTGAATTCCGAGGTCTGGTCGAGGCGATCCTCGAGTGCTGTGCGCGGGACTGGGAACGCGAGGCCGTATCGATTACCTTCATTTTCTGGTACGAGCTGAAGCAGTCGATTACCATTGAGCGATACAATGAGGCCCGTCTCAACTATCAAGACATCTGGTCGCAGTTGATGGACATTATGGTGAAACATCTCGAGTTCCCTACCCCCGAAGAAGGCGAGACTGATCTGTTCGGCGGTGATCGCGAACAAGAAGAAAAGTTCCGCCAGTTCCGTCACGCGATGGGTGATGTTCTCAAAGATTGTTGCTCTGTGATTGGCGTGACCGACTGCCTCGGTAAGATCTATCACTTGATTCAGCAGTGGGTGGGCAAATACGCCTCGCAGGCCAGCAACGAGCATGTCCCCCATTGGCAAGAGCTGGAGGCACCACTCTTCGGCCTTCGCGCCATGGGTCGCATTGTTGATCCTGTTGAGAACACCGTCCTGGGCCAGTTGATTCCTTTGATCGTGCAAATTCCAGAGCAAGAGAAGATCCGATTCCAAGCTATCATGGCTCTCGCCCGGTACACGGAGTGGACATCAATGCACCCGGAGACCCTCGAAGCCCAGCTCAACTATGTGATCTCTGGCTTCCAGCATCCATCTGCGGAGGTTGTGCAGGCGGCTGCTCTGGCGTTCAAGTTCCTGGGAACTGATTGCCAAAAGCTGTTGGGCGGTCACATTGGCCAGCTGCATTCCTTCTTTGAGTCTGTGCTGGACAAGTTGAAGCCTACCAGCCAGGAAGAAGTGACCGAGGGTGTTGCGGCCGTGGTGTCTGTTCAGCCTTTGGAGAAGATCTACGACTCGATGAAGATGTTCTGTGATCCGATTATGCAACGGATCATGACTCTTGCCAACAATGCTCAAACTGAGGAAGGTCAACGAGCAGTTGCTGATCATCTCGGGTTGATCTCTATCTTTGTTCAGGTGGTGACTCCCATCGTTGCTCCCGGTGAGGAAAACCCCGCCGTGAAGTATTGCGGTGAGATCCTGCCTATCATGACCACGATTGTTATGAACTTTACGTCTTCTACCCCTATTCTTGAGCGTGTTTGCCGTTGCTGGCGAGCCATGATCATCTCGTACCGCACTGCTATGATTCCTTTGCTGCCTACGTTGGCCGAAAGCATTGCCAACGGTTTCCAGGCCTCTCGCGAGGGTGGTTTCTTGTGGGCCACTGATGCGGTTGTTCGCGAGTTCTCCCATGGCGCAGAATACGTCGATGAGGCGACCAGTAATGCCGTCTTCCATTTCTATGAGCAACAAGCCACTGCTTTCCTCCGAATTATGAATGATCTGCCACCAGAGAACCTTCCCGATGGTAGGCGCTGCCCCCGACTTCTTCGTTTTGACAAATCTAACTTCCATCTGATATATAGTCATCGAAGATTTCTTCCGTCTATCCTGCGATGCCGTCCGATACTACCCCAAAAAGTGCATTTCCTCGGAATTGGCCATTCCCATCTTCTCCGCCGCTCTCAGTGCCCTCACCCTCCAACAGGTCGATCCTCTCATCGCCACTCTTCACTACTACCGTGACCTGTTCAGCTTCGCCTTTGAAAAGCCCTTGGTCTCCGAGTTTACCAGCCCCGATGAGGAACCCTATGTCAACCCGCCCGAGGTTCGCGAGGCTGTCAAGAACTTGATCGCTTCGCAGGGTCAGGTCCTGTCCCAACGTGTGCTGGCCGGCATGATATTTACTTTCCCTGGTGACTGCTTCCCGGATGCTTCAGCAATCATGATGACCATGTTCGAACTGCTTCCACATGAGACGGGTGCTTGGCTTCAGAACACACTGCAGATGTTGCCAGCTGGTGCAATGAAGCCCGCCGAGGCCGAGCGGCTGTTGAAGAACATTGCCGAGAAGGTGCAGTCTGGTGAAATCCGGAAGATTCGCGTTTTGCTGCAGGGTAAGTCAAGCATTTCGAACCGCTGTTTACTACTCCTCGTTCTAACATTTCCAGACTTCACCAACTCATACCGTCGCCGTAATGTCGCCCCTCGTGATGGACTGGGCCGCTTGGAGGCCACCCGATTCCGATTCAGCGGGTGAAAAGAAACATAACCCCCAAAAATATACCCTCTTCTTTTCCCCGTGTACAATTTTTTCTCCCCTTTCTCTGAATCCTTTAGGTCGTGGTTCAAACGGAAAGATTTCCCCCGCAAGCATTTGCAAACCAGGTGTTGGTCCATTTCTCACTCCACGCGCCATCTAGTATGATGACTTGAATGACCGATTGTCTTGTGGTGATTCATGATCCCGCCGATTTATGTGGCTGCCCTGGATGAGGTCAGTTAGGGTATATCGGGTTATCTTCGACTGGGTCCCCTTCCAGGTTATGCATGTCACCCCATTCCCGCACCATGATGGATAGGTAGAGAATCTTAGGTAGACCGGTATTGTCCACCTTGATGTTTGTGACTGCGTTTGCATTGTAGGAAGGCATGGCTGGTGTGTTTTAGAATGCGAGATCTTTTGAGTGATTTAAAGTGTCAGGGCATAGGCATAGGCTGAATAAATGGAATAGATAGGTCTTGCTTTTGAACCTGAGGGTGGGATCTCTAGAAGGAGTATCTCCTCACCACCAATGGTATTCATTATTACGTATTCAATTGATACAACTGTATATTCTGTTTGGGCTATGACTTGGCAGAGATGAGGTTGGAATATATATGGGGCAACTTCAGCCGACACCCACCCCCGCACCACGGCTCTCGCCCTGAAACACTCCAAGGGATATACCCTCAGGTTGATTATGGGGATAGTTATATATTTACTAATGGCACCTTGAAAGACTATCCATTTGACTTGGCTGTATTGATTTATTTACACCTTCATCGCGAGCGGCAGAGATCATACCTCAGGCTTGCTGAGCAATTATGCACTTAGAAAGAGGAGTCATAGGCAATAGAATAATCTATTCACGAGGTCACTAGACCCAAATTCCAACATAAAATAGCCTATACACAAGGATATCCCATTCCCCAGGCAATATTCACCGAGCTCCGCCAACTTTAAGACTGACCCCACTGCATGCCACAGCATCTCCGCACTTCCGGGGAGACCCAAGCCCTTTTGACTTTTGACGACCTTTTGACTTTGGCGCTTCTCCCTCACAATCCCTTCTGCTTCCTTTGACCCTCTTTCCACCTCTCTCCTCACAGTCGAGTTCTCTCCTGGTATATTGCTTCTCCTCCACGTGGCTCACGGCTATCGGCATCTCCACCTGCAGCGATCATCGCAGCCGCGCCCCTCGTGCTCATGGCACCCGATGGTGCTCCCCGCGATTAAACCAGACATCATGACCGAGGCCGACGAACAACCCTCCAAGCGTCGGCGACGCAGTCGGCGCGCTCCCTCCGATCGCAAGTTCGAATGTACACATGAAGGCTGTGGGAAGAGTTATTCGCGCGCCGAACACTTGTACCGGCATCAGTTGAACCGTATGCGATCGATCTTTGCGGGCTTAGCCCGGACAACTTGCGCAGCAAGGCTAACCTTTCCCCTCGCACTCGCTTTCTTGCAGATACCCCGAAACAAATCTTTCGCTGTGATTTCCCCAATTGTTACCGCTCCTTCGTGCGCCAGGACCTCTGTATTCGTCATCGCGAACGCCATACTACCCGCGGATCCCAACTGCAGAAGCGCGATAGCTTCGCCCACGACAGCCTCGATGAATCCCCGCATAAATCGCTTATCCCGGTGTCGTCACCGTCGTCGCCTTCGATGACAGCGGCGGATTACCCTTTCATGACGGATCCTCCTGCGCCGAGCTCTAAATCCCCGTCAAATACGACGAACAATTTCTCCCTGCCTACCACTACACCTACTACCATCGACACGGCTGGAGTTCCTGTTTCCGGCTACACTGATTTTGGTGTCATCAGTCAACCGGACCCCATGCTGGAATTCGATTCCATGTCCAATGCCTATCCGATCTTTGGCGGCGAGACGTATAACCGGTCACCCTTTGCGATGGCGGATGATTTTGCGGCGTGGTTGTTCAGTGAGCCGCTTGCTCCGCTGGGGTACGGTATGATGCCTTTTGTGCAGAATCAGTTCTACACGAACGAGCCTTCGTACAATAATTTTTGTACTGTGATCCCCCAGCATCCCATGAGCGTGACTAGTATTCTAGATTCGACCTCGTTGCCGGCTATTATCTCGGAGGAGAAACGGCAGGAGTTGCTACATCTCATGGCGACTCGATTCAATGAGGCTGCGTACTCGGCAGAAGGCAAACGAAAGGATGCGCTGATGGATGGCGATTTGGATAATGATCGACATGTGTTGAGTCTACGCATGATGCAGACTTATATCGGGTCTTACTGGTATCATTTCCACACGCAGTTGCCGATTCTGCATCAGCCTACTTTTGCGGCGGACCGCACACCGAATTTGTTGCTGCTCGCGGTGATGGCTATTGGAGCTGCGACGCTGGATAAAGCGCATGGACAAGCCGCGACGGAGACTGCGGCAGAACTGGCCAGCTTTATTGCATGGCATCTGCGCTGGGAGATTTTCATGGATGCCGATTTCAGACCACCCGCGCGGTTATGGGTGTTCCAAGCTCTGCTCCTGCTGGAAGTCTTTGAGAAATTGTTTTCTACGAGGGCATTGCATGAGCGGGCTCATATCCACCATGACACGACGCTCACGCTTATGCGTCGTGGGAGCTCGCTCATCGGTCGGTCCTCCTTTGACACACCCGAATCCAAGGAGGAGGATGAGTCGTGGACACACTGGATCAAGGCTGAAGCCACAAGGCGTGTTGCATTTGCAGCGTTCGTACTCGACTCAACCCACGCGACTATGTTTGGACACTCGGCGAAGATGGTCGCGCATGAACTACGATTACCATTACCCTGCGACGAAGCATTATGGGCCGCGACAAGTGCCGCAGAAGTTGCCCGTGTCCAATCCAGTCTGCAGTCACATGGTGTCCGACCGATCATGTTCCTGGACGGACTCAAGCGCACGCTAAACGGCCAACCAGTCCGAACAAATACCTTTGGTCGGATCATCCTGATGGCGGGACTACTCAGTGTGAGCTGGCATTTGAACCAGCGAGATCTACAAGTCAGCTCTCTGGGTGTGGGCCAGACGCTCGGCGGCCGTGATAAATGGCGGACAGCCCTGCTACGCTCGTATGATAACTGGCGACGCGACTTTGACGAAGCCCTTGGTCGGGCCACAACCACCGAGTCGGAGTGCCGCGACGTCCTGCACGGTCTCGCACATATGGCCTCGCATGTCGATGTCGCGGATCTCCAGATCTTTGCAGGCGCGGGCCGATTAATGGGCCGATCGATTACAGCACGCGATTATAGTACCGCGCGGGAAAAGACCGGTCGCTGGGCGACCAAGGCCTCTGCGCGAGACGCCACCTTTTACGCTCTGAAATTCTTGAAAACGTGTTTCTCAGATCCAGCCGTGGAGTCTGGGGATTATATTGCTCGAGATGATTACCTGCTTAATCGACCGTGGGTGATGTACTTTGCCGCGCTGGTGGTGTGGTGTTATGGGTTCGCGTTGGATGGACCCTTGCGACCGCCGCCGGCGTTGGCGACGCATGCTGATCGACGGAGAGATATGCAGGCGTTTTTGGCAAGGGTCGGTGGCGTACGGGAACCGAATGATTTGGAGGGGATGAAGGGAAGGAATGGGTGTTTGGGGATGTTGATGATTTTGAGAGATTCGTTTGCGAATCCTAGATGGGAGTTGTTGGGGGAGGCGGCGCGGCTGCTGGACAGTTGCATTGCGAAGTTGCAGTCGTAGAGGAGGGAGAGGGAGAGAGATGTGTGTTAATTGGGGATGAAGTGTTTATAGTAGTATGGGGGATGTAATTGTGATATGATTTTGTGAGATACTGTAGTTGGGTGGGTGGTTTTCTATTTCAATGTATGTGATCCATGATGATGAATAGAGATCCGTCTAGTAAGATTATAGCTATGTCTATAAATTATAGATCATTTTATCATTGATCTCACTATGTTAATCTTAATCCCTGTAGATACTATTCCCCCCACTATGATGTTGTTGATGTGGTTGCCCGACCAACGGGGTCGATCTCCCTCTCTTCTCCCTCCAACTCTCTTTCCACCCCCCCATTCCTCCCACTTCTCCAAAGATCAACCATCCACAACAACCACCCCCTTCCAACAATTCACCTCACATACAAACCCCGTTCGTCAATCAAATTATTCTCCGAAAAAAAGAATTCCACCATGGTAAGCTCACCACCCCCATCTTACATCTCCAAGCAGGGCCCAACGTGTTCCAAGTCTTCCCGCAGTCGTCGCCCCTGTTGACGAATTACCAACTTCGGTGCTTATTCGCTTGGGACTCCCGCCCCCATCCCTGGATTGGAACCTCCCCCGTCATCGTCATTCTCCTACTCTTCTATCCTCCCATCTACACACATTCATTACTCGTTTCTCAACACTTGCGATACCCTCGCTCTCTTTCCTCCCATCATGGCTAATAAACACGATCATCAGGCTTCTACCAACTACAAGGAAGCGTTCTCGCTGTTTGATCGCCGCGGTACCGGCCGTGTTGCCGGTGATTTGCTGGGTGACTTGCTACGCGCTTGTGGCCAGAATCCCACGCTGGCGGAGATTAGTGATCTGGAGAAGACTGTTGGGGGTGATTGTATGTATTGCGACACGTTTCGTTCCCCGGCTTGTCAGTGACAGCGACAGCGTCAACTGCAAGTTTGGGTTTGCGATTGTGGTCATGACAGCGGCTAACACTCCGGTTTCTTGTTAGTCGACTTCGATTCCTTCCTGAAGGTCCTCAACCGTCCTGGTGGTTTCCGGGATCCCGGTGAGCCTGAGGAGTATTGTCGCGGTTTCCAGGTGTTTGATAAGGATATGACGGGATTCATTGGTGTGGGACAGTTGCGCTACAGTATGTTTGGACACGCAGGCACCCTGCATGGTTGCTGCGACGGGGAGATCATGGAACACTTGCTAATACCTTTCTCCTCCGCTAGTCCTCACCAACCTCGGCGAGAAAATGTCCGATGACGAAGTGGATGAGCTCCTCAAGGCTGTCGACACCAGCTCCGGCGAGATCAACTACACCGACCTCGTCCGCACCATCCTGGCCAACTGATACCCCCTCCACCCTTCAAATCCTCCTATCTTTCTGCCTCGGTGGCTTTCGTTGTGATTGATGAATTTACGTTATGGACATGGTTACTTTTCTTTTCTTTTTGCGAGGAACGCAATTTTTGATCGGGATACAATTGGCTCGGCTTCTTCACTTCTGCTTCTACTTTCGGCGTGAGGAGCTTCCTGTATTGACACTTGTATTTGATCAATGAGCAATTATCAACTATCAACCTTTGGAAATGTATTGTTGTGTTGGTCTGGGTATATTCCTGCCCGATCGTTCATTCATATGATTCTCTCGTAGAGACAATCGTATACTTGCCCTTGTAGACAAAACTCTGCTCTCAATTTGTTTTATACCAGACCGTTCAATCAATTCAACCTGTATAGTAATAAATTAAGCATCCCCACCCCAAACACGCCACTCCTTCTCCCCAACCCCCTCCCCACCCATACCCTCCGTCTCCACCAAAGACCCCGGTAACACATACATCGCCGGCGGTCTCTCCTCATCACCACCTTCCTCCTCGCTATCCTCTCGGGTTGCTTTTTCTTTTTCTTTTTGGGCTTGACTTGATCCCTCCCAATGAACCCGATCAAGATAATACCCCACAACAACACGACACCGTCCACAACGAAGTAGAATACGCTTCTCGATCCCGTCCTCGCGTCGGATTAGTGTTGCGCGGCGGTCGGGGAGGGTTGTTGAGAGGAGGATTGTGACGTGCTTCGGACTGGATCTCGCATTGGGGCTGGTGGAGGTGGAGGGTTCTTGTGTGGAGGTGGAGGTGGATTCTTCGTCTGTGGTGCGCAGCTTTTCGAGAGGTAGGATTAGAGCTGAGTCCGCGGCGGGAGAGGAGCGGCGGGGGAGGGTTGAGAGACTGCGGGTTGTTGCTAGGAGGAGGTTGTTGCAGAAGCGGCAGTGTTGGGTGCGGATCGGGAGTTTTGTTGGTGAGGACATTTTGAGGATTTGGTGGATGGAGGTCCGTCGTAATAGGAAAGTGATGTGATGGGGTAGAGGGGATCGCGGCGAATGTCTGATGTCTGATATGATGACTTGACTCTCGGAGTGTGACTCTGGAGAAGCTTGAAGCTTGTATTCTAGCCAGAATGCTCTCCTGGAAGAGTAGGATTGATCTGGTCGAAGTGGAGGAGCGAGAGTTGTTCTGGGGATTGTTAGTTTTTGGCTCGGACCTAGATGATATGGATTCCCGGATTAAATGACTCACATGGCCTGAAGACCCTTCAAAGCTCGGATCGGACTTGAATCGTGGGTGCTCTTGTGGCGCAAAGTTTCGCATTGGTGGATATCAAAGAGTAAAGTTCCATGCGGAGCTCGGAGATCTTGAAGGCGGTGATAGCGTGACAGGCGGTGGTCTTATCAATGCCACGATAACAATCTATATCACAATCTTTAGCTGCATCATCATTCAGCTACAATTCTTCTTCATGAGAGTAACTCATCATTGCATCAAGGAAGAAAAAAGGCCGAGTCTACCTGATTCTGTTTGATAGCGGAGATAATATGTTTGCTTCGGCACATTGGTATGTATCCATCGACTTTGCATTTCGGTTG
Organism: Penicillium subrubescens; assembly: GCF_028828155.1. NCBI lineage: Eukaryota > Fungi > Ascomycota > Eurotiomycetes > Eurotiales > Aspergillaceae > Penicillium > Penicillium subrubescens. The sequence continues at coordinate 673,783 of NW_026643151.1, read as the reverse complement.
TCTCTTGACCGTGTCACGATGGTTCTTGTTATGCCTTGGCTTGCTACTATTCAATGCATACTTTCGAAGCGAATCGATATAATCTACTGACCCTAGATTCCAAAGGTGTTAATTATGTGTGCTCAAGCAATGGCAGGGATTGAGAAAGCCCGCGAGAACTTCAAAGAGACTCGGAAACGAGCGCTCATCAGTGTCTGCCCGGTTGCGTTTGATTTAGGTGTGCGAAATGATGGATACGATGTCTATAAACTCTCGTCTAGCTACTATATATACAGGATAACGCCAGCCGCTTTTATAAGGGCGGTCAGGCTCAGAATCACCGAATATCATCATCTTCCTCGCCGCCTCATACCTGCTCTCTGCGGCTTGAGCCTCCTATCCTTAGAGTCCTGATCCAGCTTTGTTGTTCGGGATAAAAAGTTTGCCCCGGCATCATGACCTCTCATCGCAGCCCACGAAAATGGTGTCCGATCTCAAGGTCTTCCAAATTCACATCCAAATTTTCACTCTCCAGTAATAGCTTCACCACTGCACTATACCCTTGCTCTGCGGCCCAAGATAATGCTGTCCGGCCCCGTGAGTCCTGCGCGGTCAAACCCACATCGCCCCTCTGAAGCAATAGCTTCACTATTGCCTTATGGACCTCAACAGCGGCTAGGGATAGTGGTGTCACACCATTGGAGCCCGCAAGGTTCCCGTCCACTGTTCTTGTCTCAAGTACTAACTTTACCATTCCCTCACGTCCCTGCATCACAGCCAATGATAGCAGTGTAACTCCACTAGAGTCTGTCAAGTTCACATCAACCATCACCATCTCTAGCAATAGCTTCACCACATTTTCATACCCCTCCATCACGGCCCAGTGCAATGGTGTGCAATCGAAAATGTCTCTCTCCATAACGTTAGCTCCTCCTTCGATTGATAATCGAGCGGTATCCACGTTTCCATTCTTGGCTGCCCAGAAAAGTGCGGAACTTTCGGAATTCTGGGAATTGTGTCGATATAGCCATGGATTTAGGAGCGTATGGAGTTGTATATTGGTTCAAGATAATGAGGATATAACATTTTCGGTCTCTAGGAATGTTGCCAGCAAGAGAAGTACTTTCGTTGGTAATCGAGACAAAGCAATTTTACAGACCCCATCAAGAAAGCCGTGTTGGAGGATATGTTGGTAGACTGCCGTGATCTATCGAGCGTGCACAGTTTTGGGGCATATATGAGGGTGTGCATAAGAGAAGAAGAGGGGTGAAAGTTAGGTGTCATTAAGCAAAACCGGAGCTAGAACGCATAGAGACTGCCAAGAGTTACCAGACACTATCCGGTATATTGTAAATAATAAAATATAGAACAACATACATGTATAAAGCTATTCACTCTTCTACTCCCTCAGTCTCCGAGATCCGATATACATACTTAACGCCCCTCGCCTCGCCGCGCTATAACCTATGCAGCCCCTTCTCCACTCCTCCAAGTCCACCCGGAATAACCTCCCACGGATGTCCAGAGATAGTCCCCTTCGCCAATGCCCGCGCTATAAATCGTAAAAACACATAAGCAAACTCATAACCCGCGGTAACAGAGTCCTTGTCCCCCGGCTGGAAGAAGTCATAGTGCGCTGACCCCACGTAGGTATATCCAACAGTAATGTCAGATGGTATTCTAGGATCCTTATACGTATCTGGTAGTCCTCCTTGCACAACTGAAACATATCCACCCGGACTCAGCATTTCGGTTATGGGAATTAGTACCTCCTCAATGTGTCCACCATAGCAATGCACAACCCAAACTTTGCGTCTACCAACCTGAACTATGGCGCAAGCAAGAATGCAGCTGCCTTACTCCTCAAGCTGATGGCGAGAAATGTGTCAGTTGACGAGATTCACATTCTGAGCTTTCACCCAGGAGCTGTCTTGACAGAGACGGCGCGAGCTTATGGATACGATGAGAATTCTCTTCCCTGGGACGACGGTAAGTTGTTCAATTTTTCTAGTCTCTCACGAGTTCCAATATTTCCCTTGTTATTTGATCATGACACACTATGTATATTTTATTATAGTGGACATCCACGGTCATTTCTTCGTATGGGCGGCATCTGAAGAAGCGAAATTCCTGCATGGACGCTTTGTATACGCGACGTGGGATGTCACTGAGCTTCCGTCTGCGGCGGTTAGGGCTTTGCTTGATGAAGATTCCGATTTTCTTAAGATTGGGGGTAAGGGTTTATAGTCACAACCCCTTTACATCCAGTCTTGCTAGATGAATATAGTTTCTATCGCGTACAATATTTCCAGTAAGAGATTCCGACGGTATTAGTAGCGCCAGGCAGAAGAGATAAATTCACAAGTTCGTACGATGGGTCGTCTAAATAATAATACATGTAATGGAATATACTAGCGGTCTACTTCATATAGATTAAGGCATGAAATGGAGAAATATCTATTAGGTTTACCAGGTTAGAGATAGACTATAAGGCTTCCTGTGCACTTGTAGGTCCGGGTCAGCGTGATAGAGTCCGCTCCAGAGGATAGGGAGTCAGCGCGGTGATTGTAGCTATACAAAAAATGGATTGAATGTCAGACGATTCAAAAGACGAGACAAAAAATGGAATACAATGAATACTCAAAGCAGAGTGTTACATAGATAAGAAGCAAGTAATAAGTAAGAGCTTCCGTTTAACGCTGTGAATGTCTACAGGGAAATCGGCATAGGATGATCCGAAGGCAGGAGGCTGCTTAAAGACCGTCTAGAGACTCTAAGAAACACTAAACACAAGGTTCCACCTACTTATACGCCAAGGAGACTCAAAGTACATAATGCAATAATCCGGGAAATTTTATTTTCATTCAATCCTACTTTATAATCGATTTTATTCAAGAGAACATTTCAAAAGCAACCGACACTTGGAACTACATTCTAGCACTGCGCGGGGGAATCCCGAGACTCGATGCTCATAGGTCAATATATTCCCAAATTCAAGATTCTATCTCAACTCTAGTCTCCACTATCGCGCATGCCAAGCCAACCTTAACTTCTTCCAATCGTCGACTGAGACGCGCCTAACCGTCAAACTGGCTATCCCATTTTACTGATCTAGAGAGCTTCTTAAAGTTGTTATCTACGATTGAGCCGCTCTGGGTAATCGCGAGTTGAAGACTTAACGTGGAGACGAAGTCGGTAGAAATTCCCGATGCGCCTAACCTGAATGTTGAAGGAGGATAGACAGTCAACCGTGATATCATACAGAAGATCACGCATATTAGTGGTCTCCGCCTCTATTCAAACCCCATAGAATATCTGAAATGGCCTAAAGATAGAGCTGGCTAAGATACTTGTACAGAATATGAATGAAGTGCTACAATTTCTTGTATTCGCAAAAGTTTGTTCGGCTAAAGATGCTGCTCTGAATTAGGTCATGCCCTATACTGGGTGTATCATAATCATAAAACATGCTAAGGTTGCAAGACTCGTAATACTGGATAAAAGACACAGATAGAAACTCCCAAAATCCCCTACTTCTTCTCCTTGCCCTTCTCGTCCTTCTTTGCACCCCGGCGCATATCATCCCGCCGAGTGCCTTGGTCCTGGCGACCTTCTCCACTGGCAGTGGGCTGGTTATCTGCTGATATATACAATGTACCATGGTTAGTGCAATGATCATACAATTGGAAGTTGGAAGAGAAGGGCGAAGGAGGGAGGGGATGGGATAAGAGAGTGATTTACCCGCTGTGGCCTGTCGCTGAGCCGAGCGACCGGGCCTCTCGGTGCGATAGGGGCCACCACGGCCGCGGCCACGAGAGTTGAACCGGACCAAACGTTGTTCTTCCCGCTGCTCTCGCCTTGCGCGGGCCTGCTCCGCGTGCCTCCTTCTCCATTCTGTAATCTGTACGCTTATTAGATGACATATACTAGCAAATTGCAGATGACGCCATGTGAGATTTTGTGCAGGAGTGTTGCACGAGCTGTGTACTGAGTACACGAGGGTCCAGTAGGCAGAATGGAGCTCGACCACGTGAAATGTTCGGTAACTTTGCACACTGGGTTGTGACAAACTCTCTAGCTCGTCGCGCATTGAATGGGAAGGGAGGTAATGATGGGCAGGTAAGAAACTTACAATTTGTTCGCCTAGTTCCCTCATTTCCAAATACTTCTCATGCCGACTGGAGCTGCTCTGAAACGCCTTTTCTCACATCTTAGTCTCTGATCATACGCGTGGCAAGGACGAAATCAGAACATACGCGCTTACGGCGCCGGGAACGTCTGTTGTGCTGATGAATGACTCAATATCAGACAAATCTTGATGGGAACACCGAAGAAAGGTAGACAAACGCGACGGCGGTGCGCCTGGGAAGCTTGATCCTTCCCCTGCTAGTGAAATCATCAATACACGACCTTTTACTATAGCGATGGGTGAGAGTGAGGTAGGCTCATGCTTACATCTTGGCGAGGGTCTTCTTCACCCTGCTCGGGGTCCCCCCCTCATCATCATCCTCCGGGAAGACAGGACGATCGGCTGGCTGCCGACCACCCCAGCCCTCACCGGGAGGGGGAGGCCCGTCGGGGGCGCGCGACGAGGTCGCAACGGCGGTGGTCGTTCTCTGTAGGAGGCTTTAGGTGTAGACGTATGAAAAAAGAGAGTTTTCGCCAGTCGGGAAGCACGAGGGCGAGGTTGCGAGTCGGGATGAAAGGAGGAGGTATCAGAAACCGCCTGAGAGTTTACACACTGTTATGCATGCTTTCCAAAACGTAATAGTAAGAGAAGATGGCAGCCTCCGGCATAATTACCGGATAGCTCGGTGGAAACTAAGGAACTGACCACAATACGGTGCTCGAAGCCAAAGGACTCAGGAGAAAATGTAATTGATTTAGTAGTGTATGGACTTATACGAACAAAAGAATGAACTGACTTAGTATCTCGATGTGAGCCTTCACAGGAATTTGATACGAAGTTCTGCGAGAATTGAGGGCTATGTAAATGGTTAAGCTATCAGTCTTGGAAATTGACTCCATCGTTCGGCCCTCATGTCTAGTGTGACCTTCTTGCGACTAACGATGTATCCTTAAACTGTATTCAAGCATAGTAGACTGATTCAAGATTTAGACAACAAAAAATACATAGTGCGTAGAGGCTTCCTTCCTTTGGTCTCGCCAATATCGAATGAATAATATATAGCATCGCGATCGCAGACCCCGTCGGGGACGTACTAAGGCTGTGGTAGTTACTCAAGTAGTAAAATAGAGGTAGTGAATTCTTCACTTGCCTGTGGACTCGAGTAGTAAAAACCTAATTTATACAGTTTGACTAACCTGCCATGGAGCAAGTTTTCATCCGGTTACTTCAAAACAAAGGCTCTATGGTTGCCCAAGGCTACACCAAAAGACGAATAAACAATGTTCTGCTTTCTTGAATTGCTCGCTCCTGAACGAAGACTGATTGGAAAAAGACCATCTTCGCGGATGATTTCCTCGTATTATATACTTCCTTATGTAAAGGCGGCTGGTTTCATCTGAATACTTCGAACTTTTGGAGAATGCACCTTGTTCTTTTAAATTAAACAGCGCGCAATTACCAACAATGTCTCTGCTGCATGACCGCACATTAGCCCTTCATTGAGGAGATGGACCATTTGAGAGAATTTGAGGCAGCCCACTAAAATTATGATTGATAACACTCCGAACTCTCTCTAATCATCCCAACACTGCCTTTTTAACCACGACATTACCATACTTACGGGGGTTTCAGGGCACGTGTAATCAAATACATAGGCTGGCCCACAATCAAAATCCCCTGCGCCATCCACTAACCTCTTTGGGACTATCCCGCCCACCCTTCCCCCACTCGGAGTATGAACTTCTGTACTGTTTTCCATCCCAAGTCCCAGCCGTTGCGAAAAGCCACGCTCTTCAAATCCATCAAAAAACACTTCGATTTATCATTTTCCTCTCGAATTTCTACACAGAGCGATGACCGACGTCGTCATGTCGGGGAGGCGGGCTTCCGCCCAACGAGCCTCCGAACCCCGGGGATGGTCGGGATGGTCGGCAGCCAGCCGATCGTCCTGACCTCCCCCATGGGGAGGAGGAAAAGCTCGAAGAGGGCGAAGTGGCCGAAGAGGCCGAAAATGAAGAAGAAATATGAGCTGTACCCCTTCGTAGCTTTGAACCGTACGATTACTGACTACCTTTCACAAGCAGTTCTTCAACAACAAGCCCTCACGGGCAGAACGGAAGCGTGTTCGTTCACTCAGCACTGCACACTTGAGGGTCACGAACCTAATTTAGATGAAAATCCAGCGTCATCGCTAGTCACAGCGCGACTAGCTTATAGGTTGCCATTCTGTTATCGAACATAGTGAGAGCAGGTACTAAAATGCTCCGTGTAGGAACACAAGCGCCGCCAAGAGGAGTACAACACACGTTTTGCTCAGCAGATGGGGATCTATGCTGCCCAATTTATGGTTAGTCCTTACCTCATACTCCCTACTCCCATTCATGAATAACCCCCCCCTACTCTCTCTCTCTCTCTCTCTCTCTATTCCGTTTCTTCGCGAGTCTGCTCCGTCGAGCGATCATGTCCATTTGCATGTGCGCCTCGATCCAGACTTGCGTTAAAACAGTGTATTCCATGCACTGGAACATCATGCATCTGGCCCGAGGCACATTGTGTAAGAGGCGACATTGTTCAGAAGCCAGTTGCTATGTGAAGAAAGGAAACGCGGGAATCATGTATGACGTACTAATCGTAACATAGAGTGATGAAAAAATCCGCCAACGTCATGGCGGCAGAGGAGGTCGCCTTTCGGAGGATCCGTCTCGTGCGCGTTCTGTCGTGAGTCACGTATGCTACGCTCCTCCGCAACTCTACGCGTAAGATCGTTGCACTAACCATCTGTTTCGTGCTACAGTCGTAAGACAGGTTCACACCGAGATTCTCGCTAACCAACAGGCCCAACGTGCTCGTGGTCGCGGTGGGGGCCGTAATCGTGATCGCGGGATCGTGGAGGTCGGGGTGGTGGTGGTCCTCCAGGCTCGGGAAGAGGTGGCTTCCAGAAGCAGAACCAGGAGTAGATTGTCCCTGGGTTCTGTGTTTCTTCTCTCTTTTTCTCCCTCTTCTTTCTTTTCCTACATGTATTACACCTCATATTGTACTGTAGTAGTGATACCCAATACCCCATTCCAAGATGGGTGCCAATTTCATCATTAATCATCCCCGAAAGGTTCTCGGAGTAAAAGGAGTGTAGAAAACCCTGATTATCTTGCCGCTGTGGATAGGAACATGTTTCAAGCACTCGGTATTTGAAGCTCTTGGGGATTAGTATGATCCAAATCATGCAGGCATTTGATATGCTGCAGGAACACCCCATTGTGAGCTTGTAGAAGGGTATCAAGTTAGCACACAGCTTCCACTTCGGAAGAACCAAGCAGTGTTTGATGGAGTCTTAATGATAGGATCCATCTATGTATTCTCCTGGGCATTTGCGAAAATTGCATTTTTAGAGGTCTCGGACAATCATCTCGTCGAAGGGAGAGAGTAAACGACAGCTACAAAATCATATACCTCTATATAAAGGGGAGATTTACTTCTGAAGCCTTTGCGTTTGAATAAATGAGAAATATTGGGAATATAAGTTGAAGGGGTGGAAAGGGGAATAATGATAAATGCGAGGAGAAATTAGTTAAAATAGTAGTATAATAGTGTCTTGCATATAATAAACGGGATTATATCAGGAGAAATTGAGAAAGACACCCCGAAGCACCCCGAAAAATCCCTGCAAAGATATCCTTAAGCTGATCCTAAAGCTGATCTAAAGCGATCTCAAAAGAGGTCTTGGAACTAGTCTTAAGACCGATTCTTAAACTAATCTTAAGGCGAATCAGAAAAGAACTCGCAGAGCGACAGAAATTTGAGATTAACAAAGTTATACCGGGTACACCTACACAATTTCCATGTCGGATATAAGGTCACATTGCTAGTCTCTTGATGGACATTGACATAGGCATACGGTAGAAGCGGGATACAAAATAGATCTTTGGGAGCAAGCTACCACGATTACTAGCCAGAGGTTTTGACTGTGGAGTCTGCGAAGAGGGTAGGTAGTAAAGGGATTAATCACGATGTCTATTAGAATTTCCGAGAGAGATTGTATGTTTATGAATAGAGACTAGAGATAAATTAGAGAATTCTAGGTTGATAAGTGTTATCATTTATTTAGTTACTAGCTACCTCTATTTTATGTGTAGATTATGTCTATACTACGTTATAATCGGGATAAAGGAGAAAAATTTGTACATGATTAAAAAGGAGGCAAGTAGGTATTGATGGAGATTCCTCTATTACCCTGAGGGCGGCGGAAGAATCTCCGTCAGGTATTTAAGCACCTTTCATTCTTAAGAGTTTTAGTCCTTTTTACTTAATAAAGACCTGAATATAATAGAGAATGATAGAACCGTAGGATCATCAAGCATATTAAAGGAAGGATATGGAGTGCCCTATTTAGGCATCACCTTTTTAATTATAATAGATCTAAGCAAATCTCTTAGTTAAGATCAAGGCTTCCTAGACTCCTTGCTCAAACGCTCTGGCTAAATCTCGTGGTAACTTGTTCCCAGAGATCTATTTTTGAACCTGCTTCCACCGAATACCTATGTCAATGTCCATCAATAGACTAGCAAATGTGGCCTTATATCCTACACGGAAATTGTGTAGGTGTATCCGGTTTAACTTCGTTAATCTCAAATTTCTGCCGCTCTCCATGTCTAAGAGTAGAAATGGTAGTACATCGAAGCAAAAGGCAGTCACGAGGAGGGAGCTTGTATGGATCATGATTGAAAAGGTAGTCCCTGCGTCTAGTTACCGGTAGCTTGTAAAAAGGCTAGGAAATTCCGAGAAAGGTCGCTGAGTCACTGCCGAGTATCTTAAGGGCTTCCAAGAAAAGTCTTCCATTGAGAGAAAGCTCCAGGTGAGGCAAAGATCGGATTCTGCATTTGGGCATGTGGACACAATGAATCTCTGTAGCATTCGTGGCCGGTTGCTGGGCCAAGCGGCCGGGCTTCTAGATGCGGTGTGAGACACCACGACCGCGCCCATGAGAGCCTTTCTTCGAGGAGCGGCTCTCGTCTTTCTTCGGCTTCAAGCCGATCATGTTCTCTAGTGGTTGCACCCTGCACGTCTGTCAGACGGTATATACCAGCATATTGTAGATGGCACCGGTGGAACTTACGGAGAGTACAGCCAGTGGCCTCATCTGATCGTCCTTCTTGTCACGGACGCTGTTCTCGAATTTTTTGTCCCATTGGTTAGCATACGGCGACTCGTTGACTGGTTTGGGAGGGATGGGATAAAAATATACGCGCTTATCGCGCATTACTGGGCCTTGAGCTGGAAACTGTTTGAATTGGATTTTCACCCACCGAAACGAGGAAAAGGGTAAACATACACGCTGGTCTCCGCATCAGAGAGTCCCTGCTGGTAAAGGTCAATACACTCTTCTCGGCAGGCGTTATGGGAGTTCGACGAGACGGTCCTGGTTCGGTCTGGGTTTGAGTTTCAGTTGCTTCAGTAGTCGCCCGTACCTCTTCTTCCTCATCCGTGGATCCTCGGGGGCGTTGAAGAGGAGCCGTGTAGACCTTAGACAGGACATTCATTGTGTCAGGCTTCACCTAATGATTCAGGTCCATATCTTCAGCAGTCCGCACTGCGTTGACCGAATAATGGGCTTGATCGTCTTCATCGACAGACCACTTGGCGACTTCCGGATTGTTACACCCCATGTATGGACTCGACGGAGATCTTTCTTCTCAGAAGCAGGCGGAGTAGGAACCCCGGGACCGCACCTCTCATCATCGACGGCTGACGAGGTTTAGCGAGGGTCTATGACAGGCGGCTCCCGCTGGAGCAATCAGTTTTGCGGGCCTGACGCTGCAATTCCGAGTGGCGGATTCTCCATCGCTCGTCCATGGGTAGGGACTCATTACGGCAATCTGGGCTGCGATGTCCAGCCTTACCGCAGCGCCAACAAATTATCTCGATCTTCCCCTTCATCTTCTCCCAAAGGGAAAACGGGGAAGTCGGCTGGTTGCTGGAAACCTCAACCCTCCTCGGGACGCGAGCTCTAGAGGAGCTAGCGATGGAGGTAGAGATTGTTGATGAGAGGACAATTGTGTGGAACTGCGGAGGAAAAGCTTGCTCGCGAAATCAGGAGCACGAGGGGCTCTTTCCGGTCCGCCGGAGGTAGGGAGAGAAGGAGAACTCTCAACTAATTTGATGAGACTGTAGATAGTCAGTGACTCGGTCTGGTCTGCAAATGACTTATTCGTGGGGACTTACCGGATGTGACGCAGTGACATGGTAGCTCTTCGGCGAGCAGTCAAAGGAGCTCTCACAGTCGGCTCAATGGTCCCATTTAGAGCGGGGTGGACTGGAATCGGGGAGGTGAAGCTTCCTGATATCGTGTTCCTCCTCCTCTCTCTGTCTGTCATTGGCACCGCACGATCGATACACTCTATTCATAGACTGTCTCCCAGGAAGGCATCCCGGATAAGGAAGGATACAGACATGGCGAGATAAGCCAAGCATTCCCAACCATTTGCAGTAGAAGCAGGCAAACGATTGGAGGGCAAATCCGCACGGACTGTGGGAAATTGAGGCACGATGCCGCTGCGAAGTGGATGATGTACTTGGGATAATGAGCCGCGGTGAAACATGCCGAGCGGCGTCACGTTCCTCGAGCTTTCTTATGACTTCCCCGCTTGGTGCTGACTCGGTGGTCAGCACAAGGTTCCCCGCAACCTTAAAAAGACTGACATACAATAACGGCTACTCGGAGTATTGAACAGGCTGTGTGAAATGGTGATCCTCATTTGCCAAGACGTAATAACAGCGATGATTTCCAGCTTTCATTTCAAGTTCGAGTGGGGTAATGATTGTGAGATCATGCTATGGCACACCTGCCCGAGCGCTCATCCTGACCGGGATGCCCCTGCCGCCTGGAAGGCCCGCAAGATCAGAGCTCAGTATTGCTGGACCTGGTGATTTCTGAAATGAAATGAACTCCATTTCCAATAATCTACCACAATTATTTCAATTCAAAAATAGTCAAGCTCAGATGTGGGAGGAGTACCTGCCGAGGTTGGAAGATGCTTAACTCCGTCCGGGTCCAGGCCCAGGGTTGTTCTCCTGTTGGGTCCCGCCGCACGTGGCATAACCCTAAATCGACAATTCGTACTACATGCACCAATCTACAGACCAGGAATTTACTGATCAATCTACAGAAGAAAGCAAATCTAAATCATGGAGGTAATCAAGTGTTGAAAATAATAAAATGTCATATCATTAAACGCATTTATTCATATCTCAGGTCGTATATCCTTCGATCATTGAATGTACACATGAAAGTCATATAAAACCCAAACGCCGTCAATCGGTCAATTAAGACTGACTTACAGCGAGTTCAGGATGCCCTCAAGAAGCGGGAAAAGACCCGAGACGTCATTGATGAGTGTAGTAGTCTGGTTGACGAATTTTTCGGACAAAAGATCCTCAGCGTTCGTCAACAGGCCAGAAATCTTCTTGATCGAGTCAGGAGCGACCAGTGATTTGATCTCAGGCATCGATTGATCCACCTCAGTCAGAATCTCCTTCAGGTACTTGACCATGTCAGGAGTCAGCAGATCGCCAACGTCACTGATCAAGGTGCTAGTTCCATCGACGAACTTAGGCGTCAGGAGCTCAGTGCCGTTGCCAAGGAGGTAAGTCAAGTTGTTGAGAGTGGTATCATTCAAGAAGTCACGCTTGATAGTTGGAACAACCGGAATGAGGCCATCCAGCAATTCAGACAGACCGCCCAGAACGTATGGCGAAAGCAGATCATGAGCACCAGTCACAAGCTCGTCGGTGCTGTTGACAAAGGCAGGAGTCAACAGGTCGTTGGCATTGGTCAGAAGAGAGTTGATCTCCTTGATGCTGTCAGGAGTGAGAAGGGCATTGGCGTTCGTGAGGAGAGAACCAATGGCATCGATGGTGGATTTGGTGAGGAGACTCTTAATAGAAGGCAACAACGGTGTTACCTCACTCAGAATGCCCTTGAGGCCGCTGACAAGGTCAGGAGTCAAGAGATCATCGGCGTTATTGACCAAACTCTTCGTAGCATTTGCAAATTCTGGAGTCAACAAATCGCTACCGCTGGCCAACAGGTTCGAGAGCTCATCGAAAGTAGACTTGGTGAGGAATCCTGCAAGCTCAGGAAGAAGGGCGGTCACAGCAGTGAGCAGAGTCTTGAGAGCATTGGTAACCTCAGTCGTGAGAAGAGCGGACGCCCCCTTTACGAGTCCTTGGGTCTCGGTCACAAAGTCCTTTGTGAGAAGAGAGTTACCGTTGCTGAGCAGATTCGTGAGAGCGTCAAAGGTATCCTTGGTGAGGAATCCCTTTAGTTCAGGGAGTAGTGGAACTATGGCGTTGAGAAGAGTCTTGAGAGCATTGGTAACCTCAGTCGTGAGGAGAGCGGACGCCCCCTTTACGAGCCCTTGGGTCTCGGTCACAAAGTCCTTTGTGAGAAGAGAGTTACCGTTGGTGAGGAGATTCGTGAGAGCGTCAAAGGTATCCTTGGTGAGGAATCCCTTTAATTCAGGGAGTAGTGGAACTATGGCGTTGAGAAGAGTCTTGAGAGCGTTGGACACATCCGTAGTCAACAGGCTGGAAGCACCATCGATCAAACTGTTAGTCTTATCGATAAAGGACTTCGTGAGAAGAGCATTGCCGTTCGTAAGGAGGTTCTTGAGAGCATCAAAGGTGTCCTTGGTAAGGAATCCTGCTAGCTCAGGAAGAAGAGCGGTCACAGCACTGAGTAGAGTCTTGAGAGCATTGGTAACCTCAGTCGTGAGAAGAGCGGACGCCCCCTTTACGAGTCCTTGGGTCTCGGTCACAAAGTCCTTTGTGAGAAGAGAGTTACCGTTGGTGAGGAGATTCGTGAGAGCATCAAAGGTTTCCTTAGTGAGGAAGGACTGTAGTTGTGGGAGAAGTCCCGTTACGGCATTGAGCAGAGTCTTGAGGGCCTTGGTGACCTCGGTCGTGAGGAGATCAGAAGCCGCATTGATAAGGCCGTTGGTCTTAGTAACAAAGTCCTTGGTGAGCAAGGAGTTGCCGTTGGAGACAAGGTTCTCAATGGCGTCAATGTTGTTCTTAGAGAGCAACGAATCGGCGTTAACAACGAGATCATTGACCTTGTCGATGTTGTTGAGCAACTTCTGGAGGTTGTTCAGGTTGTTGTCACTCAGAAGAGTGTCAGCCTTGGACAGAATGTTGCTCAGAGTATCGGTGTTCTTCTTGCTGAGCAGGGTGTTGGCATTGGTGAGCAAGTTGGCAATGGCCTGGGTGTTGGCGTCGGAAAGAAGAACACGAATGTTGGTGTCGACGGGAGGAGCCAGCGAAGTAGACAGATACTTGAAAGTATCCTCAATCTCGGAGAGCAGGCTGGGGTTGAGAAGACCAGTAATACCCTTGAGGAGATCGCCGAGCTCGCCGAAGATACCAGTGAGGCTAGAGCTGCTGCTGCTACCGGTCAAGTCTCCCAGGAGACTGTTGATCTTAGTCTCGAGATCGGAAGACGAGCTCGAGGAAGAAGCAGTAGAACCGGACTTGCTGCTAGAAGCAGTAGAAGCGGCGGTCTCTGCAGCGGAGGCGGTCGTGCCAGCAGCAGTGGCAGAAGAACCGGCCGAGTTTCCAACAATGCTGTTTACAATGTCGGCAACAGTATTCGCCGAGGCACTGTTGGCAGAAGCAGCATTGTTGGTCTGCTCATTGTTGTTGGCAGCTGCGGTAGTGGCGGCTTGTGTGGTGGCAGCAGCAGCCTGAGTAGTATCGGCAGGTTGATTGACTGCATTGACATTGGCTGTAGGGGCAGCGCTGGATGCTGTGTCTGCCGCAGCGGCAGGGGCAGTAGTATCAGCAGCTGCAGCTGCAGCGCTTGACGAGGCGACTGCAGGCGAAGCTCCCACGATATTAGACGCGGCGAGCAATGCAGTCGCGAAGACTGGAACGAAACGCATATTGTCGGTTTATTAGTTTCCCCCACTAGTCGGAATTGGGCTTCGTCTCTCTTCTTTATTATTGTCGGCTTTCAGAGGACTGAAAGGGAGAAGAGCCGCGAGAGATAAAAAGAGGAGAGAGCCTGGGGAACAAGACTCGTTTTTACCCCGGGGTCGCGCCAGGTCTTTATTTTGGTCATTTGGGGAGCTGGATGGTGATCGACCATCCGGGGTATCCTTTTAGGACATAATCCTCCACTCGGCCCACCCACGCACTAAGGAGGAGCTTTCCTCGGACTATGGCACGTACCGGTGGGTGGATCGACACCGAGGTATGGGGACCGAGATGGGCCATGGGCCACCCATGTGATGGGAGGGGAGAAAAGGCAAGTAGGTTCCGTGATCACAATCATTTAGACCCGCTAGTCTCCTTTTCCATGCAAGAGAAGAGATCTCGTCGAATTGACGGAGTCCCTGGGGCTCGAGAGCGGGCAAAATCGACAGCATTGACATTCTACACTGGGCTCCCTCGGCACAATGCAGGGCTCTTCAAAGCTCTATCCACTCAGATTAAAGGAGGCGCGAACCTCTTCACATGTTCTTAATTTTCGAAGGCCCAGTTAATTGAATTTCCAATTTACGGGAGGGGAACTCTTTTGCCCATGGGGTTGCGGCGGTCCACTAAATCTGCGGGCTTTTTAGGCACTAGTTGATAGACTAACCCCAACAAGGCGGGGATGAACTCCACATCGGCTACAAATTGGTAAAGTTGCTAACAGAACCGGGCAGAGTTAAGAGGCTTAGGCAGACTTGGAAATGGGGGGGTTCGGCCAAACCCCCAAAACGGTAATGACTCCTACCCCGGACAGCCCGACCCTCGGGGCTTGTTCTGCGGGGCTTTGGTGGCGGCCTGGGGATGGTGATTGGATATAACGAATACGTGGTGGAGATAGCTTCCAATCGACCTGTGCGACTCTGCGCCGATCTTATCTATGTTGGTTCATCTGGACCGGGATGGCAATCGAGAGAGCCAATCTCGAGCGTTGCTTTTCGCCAGCCAGGAACAAGACCTGACTCGGCGTAGATTACGCTATATTGGTCAATTATCGTAACTCATCCTCTTTCCCATGATCTATGCGTCATCTTCCACTCACATGAATGGTCATTCTTTCTTGCGGTCCCTGTCCTGTCTACTTCCCCGGAAAGCTCAATTGATCGGCTAACGTTGGGCCCTTCGCCTCCGCCCGTGGCGCGCTAGCGTAGTGGTAAAAAGTAAGACATAGGATGATAGGATGCTTTTCTTCGCCGTTCTCCGTCCATTGCCCCTTCGCTGATTGGCTCTTCTATTCCCCGAGAAGCTGCTCGTGATGTCCAACCAGGTGGACTCTGCTCATCCTTATTTCGTTTCACTTCCAGAGCCCGTGAATGGCGTCATGTAGGAGAGATCTGTATGTACGACATGTTTTTGCTCGTAGCTAGCTAGCTAGCTAATTTTGGAAAGAAGACCAAAATCTGACCTAACAAGCTGACAACTCGGGAAAAGGGGGGCTCCGTTAATCAGCGAGGGGAAGAAAGGGGAGGCTTCCTGAATGACCAAGTGGAAATGTTAATAACCAAAACCACGCCACTTGAAAATTTTCTTGCTCGTGCGTCTGGCCTAAAGAACGGACCTTGCAAAGTTGTGAACCCACGGCGCCACTGACTTTTGCGGCTGTGATAGTTCTTCTACGGAGTACTCATCATGAACTTGGTCACTTGAACGGAAGCAATTTTTGGATTTTGCCCCATAGCCACCGATGGTCAGGAAGAAAGTTTAAAAAGGCTTGAAATACCACGGTCGCAACAGAGCGGAAATTGATATGGAGTACCCCGTAGAGATCATCTAGGAACTCCCAAGATGAAGCAATTTCCTCCATATACTCAAGCGAGCACGAACTAGGCGGAAAAATCTCCCACTCAGCCGCCCCAAGAATGCACCCCCAACGCCGCCTCCATCGTAGACCCACCCGGCACCTACCCTTGTAGTATAAACAAGCAGCATCGATGCATATGCTTCGCCTAATATGGTGTCTCAACTTGAGACGGAAAGATATTGGCATTGATCAAAATTAAGACGAGATTTCCTATGTTGATGTCGAGGTTCTCAGCACACCAGGAGTGGAAGCTATCCCTTGCGATGGCATAATTAGTGGCTTATGCAGGGCTATCAGACGCAACTCATGCGAGTGCAGTTGGGCTTGCCTTGCCGATGCATCCCGCAGGTACCACATTCGATTTGCTTCTTTGTGTAATCAATAATATACACATGAATCTGACGTTGCTTTGTATCCTTATCTATCGATTTGCAATCGAGAAAAGTAAAGCATCATTTTTAATATTGTTTTTTTCTCGGTCGCACGGACACGACTGGCAATGTCGCGTCAGTCAAGGACACTCAAATCGCGTTCTAGACGACCTTCTCGGCGACAGTAGGGTTGTTAGCTCCAGTCTGACTCGCGATCGGTCGGACCTCCTAGCCTGGCCACAGTAGAAATGTACGTCATTTCTTCCTCGTGAAGCCGTTCAGAATAAAGCCACCCAGGCCTCAAGCGATCGACCCTCTTGGACCTGAAGATCTGCATGCTCAACAGGAGACATACTGATCATCGTCATCAGGCTTCTTCCACCGCCAAGTTCATGATGCCTCGTGCGTTTGATGCCAACAGTACCATCGCCTCGTGGTCCGTGTGCAGCGCGCTAGCAATAAGACGCCGTTGACAACATTGATGCGCATTGACTATACTTTTCTTCATCAGCGGCGTGCCTGTCAACCTTAATGTGCTTGATGAGCAGTTGAACTATGGATTTCTGGCATTTTACTACGAAAAACACTTCCTGTATATGTGGCAAGTGGATCGCGAAAGGGTCTGCTGGCAGTGCGGGATATCAAACTCTCGTACACATGTTCAACTTGGATTCTAACACAACCGAGGATAATGTCGTGTGTGGAAAGTTATAGGATTCATGGGGTAGGATTAAACAATTGACCTTTGTGGATTAACTATGACATGGCCCCAAGGATTCTGGGTTATTTTGGGGTCTGGATCTAGGTAGAGCAGGATTTGGCGCCTTTGGGGCGATTTGTACGGGGTAGGATTCGGCGTTTTCCTTCTCATTCTATCAACGTAACCTTAACATCGTATTCCAGTCAGATAGTCCGACTTTGAATAGATCAGACTTCGGTTTGCGAAATGGCCTCGTCTGGGCATACTGTATGTGGTTTGCAAGCTTGTGATGCGGGAATATATTTTCGCCAGGCTCACGTGATTTTGGATATCGACCAACCAGTTTATCCGTCTATAATCGATATAGGATAACCTTATGCTACAACAAAGTGTTGTTTGTTGGTAGATAGATTCGTAATCAGATGAAAAGTATTTAGCACTCTTGCCCAAGACACTATGTCATTAGTTTGAGTGTTTACCTGCAGAGTCAACGGCGATGACTTCGCAGGCAAATGTGGGGAACAGGATGGGATCTTGAGATCACAAATGTATCAGAAACTTTAGCAATTGCGTATTTCTGCCTGTTCACAGTCATTTCTGGTTATCGAAATAAGAAATCCACCATGTAAGGCAAGACTAGAGCTTGTGGCTATGTTCTGAATCAATCCGTGGAGGGGTCTACGAAGAAAGGGAGCTTCACAGGGCTGCTTGAAGGCTAGAAGAGAAGCCAAATAGATCCCAAAAGCATTGCATCCCTTTTGATCTCCCTTTGAAAAGAATTTCAGGTTTACAAAATGTCAGAAGCTCCAGTTGCTGAATAGCATCTCACCACGTTCACGTTCTCAGTTCATCCCACCCTGGCACCGTATGCAAACATATTAGATTGTTTATCGGAATTCCAAACTTTCGCTACCTTCTGGAATGCGGCGTGGCCGATGGCGGACTAAATATCGCGCTTCCCAGGAATTCCCAGTGGTAGGGGCCGACCTCCCCCGAGGAATGTTATCGATTGATGCCATGAGGGAACCACAGTATTACGTATCCATGAGACTTCCGGGTAGCACCACTCAAGCTAATGGTGATATCGATGCCTATTACCCAGTATATAGGTACATAAGAAAAAAAGGTTGAGATGATTGTTTGATGTTGGGCGGCCGGTCTAGAAGCCATACTGTTACACATCAACAAATGCTTCGAGCGCTGAGTAGCTGACGGGGCTCTGTCACCATAAAATAGCAGTACTGTCTGCCTGATACTGGAGCTGATGACTTGATGGAAAGCCAACAGCAATTTACAGACCAGAATCATGGAGGAGAGCAATTACAAGGTTATCTAGCGAGGGGTGTTGATAGTTGGCGAAAGATCCATACTTGCCTGATTTATTATCCCATCTGGCATCATAGACAATTTTGCGCTGAGCTGGTATTCTAACACAGAAACTTCTTAACATTTCTAGGTCAATTTTTCCTTTTTTTCGCCATTTATCGATTTCTTCTGTTTGACGGTTTTTGTTGTTTTCCTGAGAAGGGCGAATTTCTCCTATCATGACTGGGCCGAACAAGTAATATCACCTATTCATAATTAGGCAGCCATAGAATTAGATGTGGTAGTTTAACACCGCATTATGAATGAAATTTGTGGATCGATCTGTACACCAAGCGGGTTAAGTGTCACGCAGGACATAACACAGAGTGCATGAACTCATTCCGAAAATTTGTGATCATGGGAGCTTCATGAGAGCCTCGTGGACGCTGATTCTAAAGTGATAGTATCTAAACGCTTCAAGGACCTTTAATTCTTACCAGCCATCTATAATCGCATCTCGAAGATGAGAGAAGAGAGAGAATTATGAATTATGAGAGAGACGAAGATGCTCTGGCTGTAGATGAGCACCTATGGCTAAGACATGAACAACAAAGGAACCAGCAAGCATTGAACTGCACATTGCAGTATGCTCCTGGCCCACGAAAAGAGAGCACCCAACACTTAAAGCTTTAGCCCCGTGTCCTCTTCTTCCTCATCAACTCAAGGAGTGTGGCGTATAGCTTCGCCAGGTTCTCCCAGTGCTTGTCTATTTCCTCCAACTCGGCCAGGATGGCCCGGCGAACTGTAAGAATCAAGATCATAAGTCAAGTGGTATCATTGTATAGACAATAGAGTACTTACCCATTGCTTCTTCGCTCATAAAAACCTCGCGCTGTGGAGGTTTGCGCTGAGCGCGAGGGATGCGACTTCGCATCAACGGTTTCGCCGAGAGAACCTGGTGAGTTGGGGGCATCTGGGAATCTTGAAGGGATGTTAAACCAATGACAACTGAAGCTTGCGAGGCTCACAAAAGAGGTACTTGTGAGATACTCACTTCTTCGCTGGTCTCGTAGATGGTCTCCAGGGTCTGCTGATACCGAGTGACGGTACCCTGGCTCACTTCTTTGTGTCCGTTGTTTGAGGACATGGTGGTTGTGGGTTCGTTCGGGAGCGTGATGAAGGGCGGTGATGATGGGACTGAAGGGAGGGTTGCGTAGCAAGATGAGGTTTCTGGATGTTGGGAGAAGTATGAGAAATCGATTGAGCATGTCAGGCAACGACTAGTTCTCAATTGCTTGACGCTGATGCCGCGATCTCGAGGCAGCGAGGACCTGCCATACATTTTGTAGTGTCCTGCCCATCATAAGATTCAAGAGATGGCTATAAGGAGATCTAGTCAATATGGCTATCAAGTGATGCGTGGACCTCAATTATAGATTGAACTAGTGCTCATAGATCACATCGCTGCTATTTAATCAACCCACAAGCGCCAGGTAGAAGATGCATGAATGGGCGCGATGTTCATTCATACCATCTTAATACATAGGATTTCTTTGATGGGCATAGGATCATGAACTGGCACGAGGCGAGCTACGAAGACAAGACTCTGAACAAGACTTCAAGCAAGAATGAAGACTCCTCTGTAATAGTATGACTAGCTAATTCATACACTAGGGGTTGGTATTGTGAGCCAGAAATGATAGCTGTAGGCTGCTAAGAGTTAAAGCGAAACCGGGTTCAGAGTCAGGTCTCGCGCTCGTAACCGCCAGGCACAGTCTGAGATTCCAGGAAGTCTCCATCCTTGGACATCGTTTCATCAAAATGGAGCTCCATCTCCTTTGCATGGGCAATCTTGTCAGGGCACTACTCATATGAAAGAGAGCCAAAGGGACCGGCATCAACGGCGGCCTGCGCTGGCGGTGAGGCCGATCCTCCAGCAGTGGCGTCCGTGTCTGCGTATATTAGCATTCTATGAAATACCGGGTCAGAGGCGAGATAAGCTTACGGGATTGAGTATCCGCGGTCGAGTCTGGTCGAGTAGCCTCAATAATGACTGCAACGGCAGCCGTGGCGGCCAGTCTCTCCGGCGCATTTCCTCCATCCCGGGCCAGTTGACGCTTTCATCCTGTCAGTGAGGGCTGTGGAAATCGTTTAAAGAGAAGCTCTCACATTGACGGCTTCGTAGACAGCCTCGGCAATCTCGGAATGAGTGCATCCTATCTCGGGCTGTCATGAAATTAGCTTCAGCTTCAAACTGGACAGTAGGAATCAACCCACTTGGGGCGACAGAGCTCTGGGAGTAGCATCACCATCGGAGGACGAGGAGGACATGATGATTATGATGAAAAACTTTCAATCAGCCGACTTTTGGGAAATCGTTGTAGAAGTTAAGCGTAGAAGTTGAGCGCAGAAGCTGAGTGTAGAAGTTGAGATTGAACGTCAAAACATTCTATCGATCGTGGGCAGTCACGAGGTAGTCTACTCTCGCTCCTGCATGCTGAATTGATTCCCTTGACCGAATAGATAAGTGGGCACGTGCTTGAACTTTTATTTATGACTCGAAGGTATCTTCCGATTGACCATTGTGGTAGTTTCGGTGGTTTTTACTGCCCGTTTGTCAATCTCTTTATATCTAACCAGCGGCTGCAAAAAGAATCAACTTTTCTATCTTACCCGCTTGGAACAACTCGTGTTGTAGAGTTTCTATAATCACTTGTTGAAGCCATAAAGACCCAAGGAATATATGAGACTAACCTGGAGAAGTACTGAAATACATTTCCAAGTGGCCAATGACGATTCTTAAGCGGTAAGAAACTTCTTGGAACTCAGGCTCAAGATGCTCATGACCGGGGACTTTCATCATACTAAATCTCTCGCTCGATAGAATTTCGGTCTACTTATTATATACAGAGAGGCCATGTACTGAAGCTGGTATCGCATCCTTCCAAGCCGAAGAAGAGGACGCAGAGCTACCGTCAGTTGACTCAGACTCTCACGATTGACGCCTTCCACGCGCCATTTATAAAAGACCTACATACACCAACAATTTTATTGGAAGCATTCACTATGGCGTGATACCAAACGGGAGGCTACAAATCGCTCCCAGCCGAGTCCAGAATGTCACCATGGCCACATAAAATGCCTACAACTCCCAGGATTGAGCATGTTTCTGCTTGTCGCAGCTAACTAACCGATCCTCAGTGGACACTGTCCCTGGCATGACCGATGTGCATCGGGTTTAGAGAGCTGAGAGGCCTATGGAAATCATCGGTACCCGATATGACCTGTGCGTACCCAACTCTGCGGGAAGCTAGTACGAGCCGCCTACACAGAAGCTTAACTTGCGCGCGACTTCCGCGAAGACTTCCGCGAAGACTTCCGCGAATGAAGAGACCTATGCAGACGCTGGGTTATGGATGTGGTTTTGGCTGTCGAGATGTCCCGTGGTCGAATGAACACAAGGGATTTCTGGCCACATTAATTCGCACCTTAGCGACACTATATCTGCTATAATCCTTCCCCTTGACCGTTCATACATAGCTGGCTATAATTGTCGGTTAGCCGGAAAAACCGCGAATGACCGGTCCAAACCCATACGATTCTCCTATTTGCCCATAATCTTTTGGAGAGAATATGCAACGAGCAACATGCCCTTTCTTCAATGCTAAACCGCTTCTCCTGGAATCTGGGGCCTTCATATCTGAGCAATCCTCCGCCGTGTTGGTGTCTCTCCGGGCATTGTGGAAACACAACTGAGAAATACCAGGAGCATTTTCTCGATTGTGTTTTGAGGAATCTGTCGCGAAGTGGATGCTGTTTCTTTCAAGAAGAAAATATTTTATGACTCTGGCGAAGAATTGTCATGGATGGCCATGGATGCTCATCCGTATTATCCCGTTTCAGAAAACCTGACTCGCAAGATATTCTTGAAATCTATATCCGGGTCAAACTTGAGGATGTCTAGGCAAGATGATACCCTTTTGTCCCCGCTGCTAGTTTGTTTGTCGCTATTATGGAGTCCTCATTCGGACTCTTGATTCCAGACTTCTCATGGGATCCGAGTACGCCATCAGTTCGGGTGAAATAGCTTCTGCAGGCCATTTTGGTTCTGCTTTTCCTGGCGAAAACCAGCCTGGATTAATACAAGCAAAATATGTCCAGGGGAAAAGTTATCATGCGACTCGGCATGCGAAATCAAAGCGAAATCAAAGCGAAATCTAAAAAGACCAAGGACTACATACAAGGCTGTGAATACTCATAAATTTCTCAATGACAATATTTTCCGTGGCCTTGCATTCTCTCCATTACCCCGTGTACTCTGGCCGCGTGCTGAATAAGCTTTCCGTTGGAAATACTGTATTCCTACATCCGCATTATGATCGTTGCTCAACAACGAAAAATCTCGGCGGAGGAAACACAGCCGGTGATGGCCTCATGTGACTTGATGAGCCTGACTACTCGGGAAATCGAGGAAGGGAGAATATCGCTGCCCCATGGCTAGTATCAAATCCTCAGGCCTCCAGGGTGAGATGGGGTTCTAGCTGAATGGAAAATTTCGTGGGTTCATTGGTGGCTGGTCGTTCTCAGGATGAAGAGGAGGATGTAGTCAAAATGATTATCAATGAAACATGAATTAGCTTAAATTGAATCAATCTATACTATGCATCTTGTATGACAAGCAAGACCATCGTCCGGAGCCATTTGATGACACCAATTGTGGCTGATAACTATGCTAGCCAACGCCTCATTGTGGCTGGTGAAATGGTTCCCCACAGAAAGCGCTCCAATTCTCTCCACAACAACGCTCTCGCGATCTCCCTCGTCCACTGTTCCCCCTTCGATTGACTCGCTGCATGGGAGAACCTCGCCGGATTGGAGATACCTGGGCGATGGATGGCCCGACGCGACCGGACTTCAACATCCCCGAGGTCAATGGTCAATGGGCGACCTTTTCCAAGTCCAGCTTGTGCGGTGCATCCCCTCAAACGCCCGTTGTGGGGAAAGGGGAAGAAGAGTAGAGGACTAGGAGGTCCATCCGTGAGTTAGCTCATGATGCTATTTCTTGATACAACCCTGGGCCCAATAACACTCATGATAATCTCCTCCGTGCAGGGCCAGATGCTCCGATGGCAGTTCTGACTAGCACTTGCACTCGTTTGCATGGATGGCACGTTCGAGTTGACTCGCTGGCCGAACGCATTTTCGCCGGATGAGGGCTCCTTGAGAGAATCTAAGAAAACAAATGAATGCCAGCACTAGACAGTTGCTGCAACTGAGAACAGTGACATCTCGGATGGAATGAGCTCAGCCGATGGTACATGACCTCTGCGAGGAATACCACGACGCCCAGAATCACTCCATCGACGAAGTGGCCGAGGATGCGAACGTCTGGAAATCTGAAGACCGTCCTCTGGAGGACTGCTTGTGACGTTCACGTCCGGAGGAGTGTGCGAGAATCGCTCGAGGGTATCTCAATGCTCGTGGGCGCTCCTCGCGCATAAGACTTTGTTCGATCCAGCTGCTGCGGCTTAGTGTCCGGCTTTGAATTCCAAGAATCCCCGAGGGACGCTGTTCTTTTGATAAGGACTTCCGGCGTGCTGAGTGCCTTTCATGCAGCAATGGGGGTGGCCCGCTTGACAAGCGTGTTGCTCGTGTGGTTTCGATCAATAGGGAACAAAACGCTTCATCGATGCTGAATGTATGCGCTGGATCAAAACAAATACGTGGCAGTCGGATCCAGTATCCCGAGTCTCGGCTCATGGCGATGCGTTCACGGACGTCTTTGTGCTAACAAGGGTCTTAGGCTTGGAGTTTGGTGCTAGGCTGATGACAGGAAAGGAAGGAAACTGGCCGATATCAGCCAGATGGCATCACAAGTTTGCTACTTTCCCCCTTTGGAGCACCAGGACGGGTGCCCACGGCAAACTCATAGGGGGATGAAAAGCCCCTCTTGTGAAGATCGGACGCTACGCGTGGACTAATGGAATTATAATTGTCTGTTACGTCCGCTTGAAGGTTCTCGCTGAAACCGATTCAGGAAGGGGGAATTTGACTCCGCCGAGTTCGATCTTCGCTCACATCTTTTTTTTTTTTGGCTCTTTTCTCCCCTTCCCTTTCTTTCATCATGTCTAGATATTATTTACCTCCTTGAGGCCTTCAGGAACCTTCTTCATACTCTGACTCGTTATTCGCCTTCTTCCTTTAATCTTGATCAATATTTTCACAGGATCATCTTACACTGACGTCACATAGTCTTTCTGGGCCACATGAGAAATACTGATTCAGTCCAGTCAGGCCATTTTCATGAAAGGTCCGGTATCATCATAGCACCATGCAGCCAGAATTATTTTTGCTACAGCCTGCCATAACTTGCTTACAACGGAGCTTGTACATACCCCCAGGTATCGCTCCTAGACATACTTGCTTGAAGTTCTGCCTGTAATCTTGTAAATATGCAAGGGAAAGAAAACAAAGTGATGCACCTGTGGAACCCCAAACCTGCTCTTAATGATCTGTCAAGATCAGATCTCCTGACAACTAATTGCTGGGATAAACAGAGCTGTACAAGCATTTCCATTCAGCTCCGGGGCCAAGATCTTGCTAGGGGCCAATATACTGGTACTAGTCTCAATTTCTTTGGCCCCTGCAGATCTCTGGCCCTATCCGCTTCCCACACTTGAATTAATTACTAGTCTGCGAGTTTAAGTCAACGTTGACGGATCAGACTTTTTACCCGAAGCTTGCATTTTACTAGGACGCAGTTGCATTGGGTACGAGTGTAGACATATCCTTTGAGAAATAACGCTATGAAATTTTGCATCTGTATTATTATCTGTTGATTAGTCCGCGACGAAATCTTTCTATGTATGGAAAACCTCTAAAAGAATGTGAACAACAAAGAAAATGATAAAAGCCCAACAGCTCTGTTTTCTTAGAACTGCTTCTTAGCTCCATCAACTTCGAGCTGCGACAGCGCATCGCGGACCTTAAACTTAGCCGAGAACGGGTTAGGATCAGTCTGATTCAGGTTCCCGAGTGTGTGGTTGACCTCTCGATGCTTGGCCTCATCCGCGCGTACATACAACAGCAGCGATCGAATACACCGCTGGCCTTCTGGCATTTGCCAGTACTTGATAGCCATCTGCGGTGCTTGCAAGTTCTCCCACTGCGGGAGGTGACCGTTGTCGAGATCATTAATTGCTTTGGAGTAGGTGATCACAGCCTCCTCCTCAAGGTATCCGACGAATCGATGACAGATTTGTGGAGAGATCATGTAGGCAAGGGAGAAGCCAGAGAAGAATACGGATTGTGCGCCGAGGACCATGAGTCGCATAAGGGGGCCTGGCTCGGCGAGTTTGAGGAATGTGAGCAGATGCATGCGCTCGTTATAGGCCTCCTCGAGGAGTGTCTCGATCCTAGATTGGATTCGTTAGTTTATGCTATGTCTGGGTACTAGCACTGGAACTCACCATCCATGATCCCTCTTCATCTGCCTTAGACTTTTGAGGTGACGGAGCATCCCGGCTGCCATTCCAGGGACCCCTGCAACACTTTCCAGGAAGATGAAACGAGTGATCCACTTCTCCTCAGACATCGCGTAGCCTTTTGTCGTCAACCCAGTGCCAGACTGTGACTTATAACCCGTGACCAAGTCCATGCCCCATCGTAGGAACCGAACTGATCCAAGGGCTACTCTATCTTGCCATGTGTGGGCTTTGTGATGGGCGGTTCGGACGGCAAGGATCTCTTCTCGGGTATATCTGAAGAATTTGGAAGAGGTTGTTAGCGAAGCTGTATGCTAAAGGTGGAGTATCATCGTGTATGAATGGTATTTTGAACTCACATTGGGTGAGTCCAGGAGGACTTATGAGTTAGTTTTGCGTTGGTATTATGGTGCCGATTAGCGACCATGAAAACTTGTGGTGATATGATGCGGCCGCTACGAAGGGCCGCATGGCGTAAAGGGCGCATATGACTGAGTATAAGAGGGTTCATCTTGGAATAATCTGGGATGAATCGACGATATTGAAGGTTTTTATTTGTTATTCAGTATCGGTAAACAAGTCAATAACTTTCGATCTGAGATATATGGTTGATGTTCATGAATTTCGGGGGAATGGCTTCTTTCTTATCTCTCACGAGTGATTAACTTCGACCTATAAAAGAGCACTGAGTCATTTAGTTTTCGTGTGGTGATTCTCGTTCCTACATTGCAGAATGTAGACTGCCGCTGATGCTGTTATGTTATGTTGAGGATCGCATCGGGATCCGTCCCGGTGTTCTGGATTCTACACAGTAGCGCGATAATAACCTCAACAATCGTGCCCAAAACAAAAATAATGAGTCTTAACTATATTTGAACTATAATTATTGGATACCTTGTTGAGTCCGATCTTTCCCCGATTCCATCCGAGAAAAATGGAATATACCGGGCCGGCGTTGTGAAGACACAATTGTTCCATCTTGTGACTCACCGAAAATCCATATTCACATGGTCTAACCGCATAATGCGGAGAAGCAATCAATTAATCACGAAGATCAGGATCCGAAATAAGTTCGTTGAGGGACTCGAGATGGCCTGCTGCATGATAAGGAGAACGCTCGTGATGAGGCGGGATTATATGGGGTTTCTTGTTGAGATATGCTGGTCTCATCAGGAGATAGTGATCATGAGTGATGGGTAGTCTATGTTGTCTTATAAATTGATTAATTATTAGTATTCGATATATACAGAGAAATTGTTGAGCAGGACATGCAAAAGGGTATCTGATACAAGTAGATAATCAGTCATCCATCGGGGGCGTGTAGCCATCAAACACCTCCGCATGGAATGCCCCACAAAGCTCCTGCCAGCTCAGCCATCCATCATCAATGTCTTTCCAAACCCCGGTGGCATTGATGCCTTGGATCACGGAAGAATTCGCAGAGAGCGTGTGAGATGGGACCCATGTGCGGCCATCTGCGACCGCAATGGGCCATCCAGCCTGCAACGCCGGGACCATGGCCTCGAAAAGGGGCCGGACGTACGGAAAGAACCACAACTTAGTCCACAATTGATCAATCCAATCCTTGCCCCCTGTAGAATGGAACATCCCGTAGATGTTCTTGGTCACGATGTTCGTTTCGAGGGCGATGTCGGTGACGTTTGGTACAACGCCGACGGCGGGTTCGACCAATCGGAGAATCCGAGTGATCGAGGAAGCCAAGTTGGATGGTAGGTATATCTCATAGGGGGTGAAGTTAGGAGACTCGGCAATATTTTGAGTGACGGTCGCAAAGGTCGTAGTTCCATTTACATCGGTTGTCTCGTTGAATGTGAGCATTTCCAGGACATAGTCCGAGCCGGCCCGCGTTTGGAAAAGTTCAGATCGGTGATCGATGCCAATATGATATTCAGTCCTCTGGTCTGGTTCGAGGTTTGGTACAACCTTTTCCTCATTGGTTGGGAAAGCGGCATTCGGGTTAATATCACCGTGGAAATATTGTCGCAGTTCTCTCATCGAGCGGGCAAACTCTTGGACGCCCCAGACATCACTTATGTACATCTGATCAGAGTCACTGTATTCGTGATTAGGGTCATAGTGCTTGACAATTCGGTCAAGCGTGGCAGCAAACATCAGTCGCATGTCCTTGGCTGGACCCATGATGGTGCCAGAGTTGAGCCATCGTGGCAGGTTATGCTGTAGCTGCCCATCATCTGGCCCAAACGCTCCACGAGGAATGCCGATATCTTGGGGAACCGCCCAACAACCGACACGGCTCCAATCAACAGGATAGCAGACCTTTTCGGGGCCAAACAAGATAGTCTGTCGGGGCGCATCGTCTGCTGCGAGCGACTCGCTGGAATTGACCCCATACCGCGAAGCGAGTCTGGCACTCGCAGCTTTGGTTATGGCGAAATAACGCTCGATGAGAACATCGGGTGGAATTTGAAACACGACATCATAGGCATCAATCATAAGAACGAGATCATCATCGGAAGAAGCGGGCAAACTGTCTAGGTATTGCATGACAGTGCGAACTTTGGCCAAATGAGTCTTGGACGCGTCCAAGTCGCCTTCTTTCATCCAGCCATTCAACACTGGAACCGGATAGCCTAAAGCTATCGCGGAGGCGACGGCGCGACATAGTCGAAAATGATAGCCGCTTGCCGGGAGAAGTAGATGGAATTTAGAGACGGCTCCGGATGCTGTTAATGAGTAGGCATTTTTCGATGCTGAAATCGGGTCGGTGCTAGTCGTTGCTAACGGGTATTGAATGATTGTGATGAAAGCGATTACGAACAAGCTGGCCAGGCCCGCCCATTGCCAGCGACTCAACCGATTTGACAATGTTGAAATTTGCATTGTGTCGTGTCGGTATCTAGGTCTTCGTCACTGGAAGAGCCCCAACAGCGCTGGGGGCCAGGGGGCGGGAAATCAGTGCCAACTATCGTCGGGTTCCGGGTATCGCTTCTCCAGAAGAATTCTAGACCACAGATTAGGGATTTCAGTTTTGACTGGTTATTCATGTACGCGACAGCTTGTCCATATTTGATAAGGAAAGGAAAGCACCGGCAATTGGACCCTCAGCCAAGACTTTCAGCCAAAAATCCCAGATCCACCAGGCGGGTAATTTATGAGATCATGCCTCATATCAATGTGCTGACCGCAACCTTCCGGTAATCAGCCTGCAAGCGGGAGATGCCGCAGTACAGATGATGGCCCCTCTGTGGCGGACTGTCTACGTATGCCTCCTAAGCCTTTCAGGTCTTCCCCCTTTTTTTGGACGTATGATTGACGACCAAAGAGAGATAGACCTGGCGCCCCCGGACGCCACGGGGGTACCGTGGCAGAGGAGGATACGCTTGGTTAAGGGTCCATCGTGGGTCTGTCCAATAATGAGGCTGATGGCGTGCTGGGCACCTCAGATTCCACTGCTGGCACCCAAATGCAAAGCCACGATTGGACTCGCTTTATGGTCGTGTCTTACATTTGACAAAGTCGCCGTCGGTGGTATTATTGAAGTGGGTCAAATAATCGGACCTGTCGCTGTACGGAGTATGCGAAAACGAGATACTCCGTACAGATACGATAAAAAAACACCCCACCAGTGTAATATGTATTTCGAGGTTTTTCTCTGGCAGGGAATCAAGTATCTAATAATCATAGGATTAATGCAAAGGTGTACGTACATACGACTACTCCGCAGCGATCGGCCCTCGCACAAATGGAATTAGCTCAGGCTTGGTAGCGGTCGGTTTAATTGCGTAGGCGGTTTCTCTTCTTCTTGTCAGGATTCCTACCACATGACAGTCTTTTTTGCCCCGCGTGCCGCCAGTCTTCAGAAGTGGTGGAATTGGCTGGCCGTTTTACCAACATCCAATTTTCTATGCCACAGGTCATCGCCGGGTCCAGATAAGATGGTCCGGAAAAGCGAAGAACAAGAGGAAGCAGAGCTGGCTCTGCTTTCTAGTGAGGATGATTCGGCTTCCATCACCGATCTCGACGATCTCGAAGCGAACCGAAAAGACGAACCGATCATCAACCAAAACACAGAAATAGAATATCAGACACCGACAACGGTGAAATTCATATGGCTAACATGCTACTTCGGCTTCAGCATGGCGCTGACGATATACAACAAATTGGTTCTTGGATCGGTAAGAATTTCATAGGTGATTACCACCGTCGCAACAGCTAATCAGTTGAATAGTTCAAAACACCTTGGCTCTTGACCTGCCTCCACACATCATTTAGCACACTCGGCACATTCATTATGTTGAAGATGGGATACTTCAAACTGTCTAAGTTGGGTCGCAAAGAGCATATGATATTGGTGGCATTTTCATTTCTATTTACGATGAATATCGCCATGTCGAACCTCTCACTGTATGTATCTTTCCGAAGCTACAGTCCGTCAAATCCTTCGTCAAGTATAGAGCTAACAGCTGGCTCCTTGGAAAGATCTCTTGTTTCGCTCGCTTTCTTCCAAATTATTCGCAATACTGTACCTCTATTTACCGTCTTGATCTATCGCCTCTGGTTCTCAAGAACGTATGCGACGGGCACCTATCTATCATTGATCCCAATCGTCGCGGGCGCTGGAATGTGCACTGCAGGGGATTACCATTACTCCTTGCTTGGCCTAATCGTCACGATTTCGGGCGTGGTTTTGGCAGCGGTGAAGGTATGTCACACACATGTTCCCTGCATGTTACCTATCCTATACTTCGTCTGGTTACTAACGAGAGGATTTTGCTTTTTTAAGACCGTCACTACAAACCGCCTCATGACCGGTTCCCTAAAGCTTCCCTCCATGGAACTTCTTTTTCGAATGGCGCCTCTCGCTGCGGTTCAATCGTTTTTATTTGCGATCGTGGCAGGCGAATTGCCTGTCCTATCTCAAGCCATGTCTGAGCGCACGGCCGATGGTTCAGTCCTTCGTACCATGTGCACCGTTGCATTCATCCTCGGAAATGGACTACTTGCGCTTGTGTTGAACATCGCCTCGTTCCAAACAAACAAGATCGCTGGTGCGCTTACTATTACGGTGGCTGGAAATCTGAAACAGGCCATCACGCTAGCACTTGGAATTATCGTATTCGGAGATTTTGCTATCAATCTCCTTAACGGGATGGGCATTTTCTTTGTTCTTGCTGGATGTGCATTCTTCAGCAAGGTTGAGTTGGATTCGAAGAAGCGTGCGGCTTCTTCATAATAGTATATTCTCACATAGAAGATAATTAATAGCATTCCGTTTCCCACTCCCATGACTCGTTTTTCATCCAGCTAGGTTCGGGTTTCCTAGACCCTCGAATGCTTACGATTATCTCGGATGTAAGCCCGATAACCCCGACCAGTCGATTTCCTAGTAGCCAAGGGTCCGCTGCCCGCCCGAACCTTCGCAATGTATCTCGTATTACCGTAACATTATACATTTATTGTTTGCTTGGCTGTCTAACCATCTGAGCGCTGAACAGCGCATCGCCCAGTCGATGCTCTCATGCCAAGAGTACCGCCAGGCTGCTACGTTTAGAGACGGTGTTGGGTGTTGGGTGGAGAGGAAGACTCCCGACCCTGCCGGATCGGCCCCCACTCCGCATGCAGGCGAGCAAACGAGCGGACCGAAAACAATATTAGGTATGGGTCAAGACAGTGGCCAAGGGACTAGGAGGACCCCTGCGATGTACTCCGTACAAGGCTGCTCCTTCTATTCTTGGCAAACGACTCTACTGTATGAACCACGCGAAAGAACTACACTCGGGCCCTCCATGGTAGGCTCCGGTGGCTGAGACATTTTACTGAGGCAGTGCCTTGGAAGATTAAATGGACTGAGAGGCCTATCCTTTTTCACAATATCGAGAACCAAGCAGAAAGTAAAGCTATGATGGTAGGTAAATCAGTCTCTGCCTTTACGTCTATTATTATTTACTTCGAGGTCTGTCACAATGATAGGCGATACCGGGTGAACCGGGTTACTGCTGAGAGCCAGTGGGGTAAATATAGATCTAATCTCAGGGCCAGGGTCTTGGGTCATGAATCATGATGGGTTAGATAAATACAAAAAGTACGGTCTTCGTTATCGCAGACAAATAATTTCCTTGTTCAAGAGACCACAATTCCCCGGTCTCGAGAGATACCGGCCAACCTTTCTAATTAAATACGGATCCCTAAAAGCCGCTGGTGAATCATTATTGCATTCGGAAATTGTTGCGAAGGATGCAAAGACCCGTTATTCAATATAGCCATACATTATTACATACTATGTACATAATTAACTTAGTTACTGCGACTGGTTTGTCATGTATGTAGGGCTGACCAAGTTATTGTACTCCGTACTACTGTAGCCAAGAACCGAGCAGATGTCCACTTTTAAATTATTAAACAGGCTAAAATTGGGACCAAAGTACAGCTACGGGAGACTGAACTCCTTGTGTACGAAAGACTCGGTCAATTGTATGATTATTCAGTCTCGCCCAATGGACAACACAGCTAACGCCTCGTAGGCGATGGCATCATGGCAGTTTAGGCCTCCCAAGAGGCTAAGCAGCGGAACTTATTCAATCATGTTGCGTACATCCCGCTCTCCTCGGTCGCATCAGCGCCGCCCGTATTCAGCCTTATCCCCGTAAACATGTCTCCTTTCTCCTTTGATTATGTTGCACCACAGCAGGGACTATCACGCTGGGTCTTGGCTAGAGAGGTCTAGTGTTAGTTAGCCCTTGGCTTTCCGTTATGCCAAGGGGAAAGACCAATAGGCCCGTATGATGGTTGGTACCAAGATGGGGTCATGATGCGCCGAGAACATTACAGCGGCCCCCCCTCATTTTGGTGGTCGCCCAAAGGCCATTATTAGCGTGAACTCATATTCATGGGATGGAGAAAAGAGTCTTAATATTAATATTCAGCAGACTCGATCTAATAAGTAGATGTTACGGAAACAGAAGGAGTCCACGATGTTGTCGATCTTTGATACAGGGTTTTCACCCGTGAACGCGATCTACTGGACTACGGAGCGTTCCGATATTCTCGAAGCAGTAGGAATAGATCAACCCCGGCGAAGATCTGGCCAGGGAATTACATTAATTACAAGGCCGAAAACACGAACCTCTCAACAAAACCCCTGCTCCATAAACAATGCATGTATCGATGGTACCGTAATAGTACGAGTACGAAGAAGGGTCTCGGTGATCATTACTACTTTGAGTCGGCTAGAATAGGCTTTTGTCTGCGGCGTGCAGAAATTCGGTTGGCAAGCATTGTTTCGCAGGGCCGGTCACGAAAAGTTTGTCATCAATGGCGTTATACCCTTCTATGCTTAGTTCTCACCCCTCATAAGAAGGACGCGTATGCCTTCTAGGAGTGTAATACATCTCACTGAATCAAATCGCCTAGCAATGCTTAGCAGGTTCTTAGTAAAAGTGGGGACGCCTTGGGGTCGATATTGACAATTTCTGCGCAAATACCCTTCGAACCGAGAGCGATGCGTATCATTTACCACACGGTGGAGTGACAGTATCGTATCATGGATCTAGTGGTATGTAATTAAGATTGGATACAGCACATGTACCGGAATTGATGTCTGTATTCCTTGGTATATCGGGGATCAGAGATTATGATTTCCCAATTGGACAACTTGCCCTTGGTGGCTTGGTTTCTATGATTAAAATATCAGTGCTATGATTGATAGCAACTCCATCCCCACTGGCCAAGTGTTACAACATTCATTTTAAAGGCGATCCAACCGAACTTTGCGTGTAAGCAGGCCTTCCTCGCTCTATGCGCCGTATCTAGAATGTGGAGGCTAATCTCTTGTTTCCCCAGTTGAGATTGAACACTTACAGTTTCCCCTGAAACATCATATTTCTCTTCTTTTGTTTCCGTTCTCATATCGATTTATCTGTGTCTAGCGTTTCCCGTCCGTCTTGTCAGCTATGCCCTCCACGGAGTCTGTCTTCGACTCCGAGACGGTAGGCGTCTCGACTTTGCCGACAACACCTGATCGAAGTGCGTCATGCAGTCCTGCACTAGACGAGAGCACAGATGAGCATGATGGCGCATCCAACGGAACTAAAACCACATCGGAAGCCGATAGCGATATCGAGAACAAATTCCACTCCAAGACTATTCGCAGTATTTGCTGCGTAGGAGCGGGATATGTCGGTGGTCCAACGGCTGCCGTCCTTGCACTCAAGAACCCATCCATCAAGGTGACGGTTGTTGATCGTGACGACCGTCGTATCCGACGATGGAATTCTCGGCATCTTCCAATCTATGAGCCGGGTCTTACTGAGGTTGTTCGGATCGCACGAGATGGCTTGGGAGAAGTCTCTCGAGTACAGGGCTCGGGCGCAATAGAGGGTTTGCGAAAGCCAAATCTCTTCTTTTCTGCAGATGTATCTCGCTGCATCAGTGAAGCAGATGCAGTTTTGATTGCTGTCAACACACCGACAAAGATGCGTGGTACCGGTAAAGGTTGTGCCACTGATATGACAAGCTTCGAAGCCGTTGCCGCAGAGGTTGTGCGCCATGCAAGGGATGGCACGATAATTGTCGAGAAAAGCACAGTTCCCTGCAGGACTGCACAGATGATTCAAGAAATGGTATGATCTCGCTCATCAAGAACCTGACCTCTTGTTTTTTGTTCCCATATGTCCACCGCTGCCCTCGAATTTGCATTAACATGCCGTTCCCTTACACAGATTCGTATTCAAAGACCAGGTGCTCATTTTGAAATCCTTTCCAATCCCGAGTTCTTGGCCGCAGGAACAGCTGTGCAAGATCTTCTTCGCCCAGACCGCATCATTATTGGATCTGGAACCACCCCTGAAGGGCTTTCAGCTGCAGAAGCTCTTGCAAAAGTTTACGCCTCATGGATTGACCGCAAGAGAATCATCACGACCAACGTATGGTCATCAGAGTTGGCTAAGCTAGTCGCCAACTCTATGCTTGCTCAACGCCTAAGCAGTATCAATAGTATTTCTGCACTCTGCGAGGCAACCGGTGCTGAGATCAATGAGGTCTCGGCCGCAATCGGCGCTGATACTCGACTTGGTTCCAAGTTCCTCCGTGCCGGCATTGGGTTCGGTGGCTCCTGCTTCAAGAAGGATGTCCTGAGTCTGGTATACCTTGCTGAGTCCCTCAATCTGCAGGAGGTTGGTGATTATTGGCGTCAAGTTGTCGAGATGAACGAGTATCAACGCAACCGTTTCACTTCTCGAGTAATTAAGCGATTGAACAGTACGCTTGTCACGAAAAAAATTTGCATACTCGGGTATGCCTTCAAGAAGAACACCTCGGATACTCGAGAAGCACCGGCTCTCGAGATCATCAAGAGTCTGCTGGACGAAAACCCACGTGAAATCGCAATTTTTGATCCCTGCTGTAATCCAGTCGTCATTGAAAATGAGATTCGCTCGTTGCAGAATTACGGGCCTCCTGTTCTGAGTGACGACGGTGGGTCTGTCAAGGTTTACTCTGATGCATACGCAGCTTGTGCCGGCTCGAATGCCATTTTACTCGTCACCGAATTTGACGAGTTTTTGAACTTCCCTCTCCTCTCTAATGCCGCGTCTTCCGGTGTCAACTCACAGGGAAAGAGTAAGATCTCTCCTTCCGAGGTCAACGAGTCCGCTAAGCAGCACTTCAATGACGAGCCGGAGTGTGCTGCCGACTGTCCAGACTGCCAATCAGGTACTGGTTACGGAGATTCCAGTGCTGATAATGTCGAAAACTCACCGAAGAAACAGCTAGACTGGAGGAGAATCTCCGGGGAAATGCAATCCCCTAAATGGCTCTTTGATGGGCGATGTGTGATAGATGTGCCCAAGATGGAATCACTTGGAATTCGGGTTGAAGCGATTGGTTCTGCCGGGTGGACTGTCTAGCCGCAAAGTCTCAACCTATTGCAGCACCTTTTTCGCTCATTCTAGGCGATGCCGTGATGAGCTTTTGCTCTTGTGGCTTGTCTTTTGTGTAACTATATCCAGAGAAGGTCGATTACCCGAAATTGTTGATATATTTGGGTATCTGTATTTACTTGGTTAAATATATAATGGATCATCCACCTGGAGAAATGTTCAGCATTGTCTTAAAGTTGTAGAATGCGCGGGGGTGGGCACTCCGAGGTTGCGGCCTTCAAATCCACAGGTATTAGGGCAGCGGTTGTTCTATTTTAGGAAAGACTTGCCGCCGGGGCGAGAATAATATGCAAAGCCAAGGTCTAGCTTTAATCCTGCTTTAGGAGCGTCTGACAGTCTCCTCACCCACACCTAAAGATCCGAGGGTCGTTGTCTTCTTCCTTCTGAAGCGCAAGCCAGTAATAGTTTTCGATTTATTGGATATTCATGCTACGTAGTTCTCAAAGCTTGCCTTCGAAGATTCCAGGGAGCTTACTCCGTAGATGGAAGAAAAATCCGACAGGAGCAAAGACCCACTATGAAGGATGCGGGATCTCAAAATTGATATTTACCCGCGCCCGTTTAGTTATTGGCGAATGTCGCGCAGTTATCTTCAAGCTTTACTCGAATACCGTCGATCTCACTTGTTGATTGAGATTATCAGGCCCAACTTCCAGCCATCCTGATATGTGGTGAGGCCGCGAGAACTTTCAGATGACCCGATGCTTGGAAGCCTACCCTACTTAGGTATTTGTAAGCGCTATACACATTTGGTAAATTTACCCGAAGTTTAACCTGTGAGAGCCGTCACTTTTTCTCACAACATGCATGGCACTGGGCAAGAATACTAGATGGAGGTTTTGGGGTAGCTCTGTAACCTCAAGTTTAGCTACGCAAAGATTGATATCACCAATGCGAATGTATATCCGTGGATCACTCCTTGCAATACATAATCAGCACTCGGTAAGGTTGCCTATTCTGAGTCGGGTCAATTAATCGTGGGGTTTACCCGAAAGCTTGGACCATTCTCTCGGCTTTGTCATTTTTTATCGTCTCCATCCACCACATATAAAGACAATTCTCGGGACGGAGGTGCGGGAAAAAGGTTCTCGATCGCAGTCGGGCGATAAAAATCCTTTCATACCCACAGTCAAACGGCCACTTAGAAAGCTTCATGTTATCTAGTGGAGCAGTGGAGCAGTGGGGGGAGCATGTGGCACGTGGGGGAGCGAGGGGAATTTGGCGGTTTCGCGAACAAATTTGTCTATTCATGGGGATTTTTATTTATCTTCTGGAGTTGCAGATTTCTTTTTCATATCATCTGTCTTGTTTCAATTCAAAATCCTGCACTTGTTTAGAGATCTGCGAAACAAGATTCCCTCTGATAAAGCTTTTCATCGACGTCTCGGCATCGTGTTTAACTCGACAATGGATCTACTCCCAGAACATATGAAGAAGCCCCCGAAATATATCTGGGCTTGCATTTTATGCTCTGTAAATGGACTGCTTTTTGGCATGGATACGGGCATTATCGGTCCAGTGACCGATATGAAAATTTTCAAAGCGTCGTTTGGAGGCAGCCAGAATGCCACCATTCATGGTCTTATCGTTTCGTCGATTCTTATTCCTGCTGCGTTCTCCTCATTTTTTGCGGGCTACCTTGCAGACAGACTCGGACGACCAAGAGGCATTAGTATTGGCGTTTTCATCTTCGGTGTTGGAGCTGCGATCGAAGCAGGCGCAGTTAGTCTTGGAATGTTTATCGCCGGTAGAGTGGTAGAAGGCCTAGGTGAAGGACTTTTCTTGGGTAACCTGGTGGTCTTGATCTGTGAAATTTCTCCAACAAGCACCAGAGGACCTTTGACTACTGGGCCACAGCTATTGATTACGCTCGGCTTGGTTGTCGGCTTCTTCACTTGTTATGGATCCTCTACTATCCAGTCGTCGCTGTCCTGGAGGACGCCATTCATTCTCCTATCCTCACTTTCGATGATTCTTTGTGCTACCTCTTTCTTCTATCTACCTGAATCGCCTCGGTGGCTGACACTGCATGGTCGTCACAAAGAGGCTGCTGAGACTTGGGATAACCTAGAAGTGAGCCAGGCTGAGCGTGAAAAAGTCGAACTCCAGTCGGAGACAACAGAAGTTGTCACTCCTGTTCCAACTTTCGCGAGTGTCAAAGTAAATACCGTCCATAAGCTTCTTGACATCTTCTCCAAGGACGTTCGTACTCGTACGGCTCTTGCTGTGTTCTTGATGGGCATGCAGCAGATGAGTGGAATTGACGGTGTGCTATATGTGCGTTAACACAATTTCCCCTTTATCCTTGTTTGTCGTGTTGCAACTCAGTCGACTGACGATTATTGTAGTATGCTCCATTGCTGTTCCAGCAGGCAGGTCTTACCTCCTCAGAGGCAAGCTTCTTCGCATCCGGCGTCTCAGCACTCGTGATTTTCGCTGCCACCATTCCCGGATTGATCTACGCAGATGGCTGGGGTCGCAGGCACAGCATTATCTACGGAGGTGTGGGCCTTGGGGCTGTCATGTTCCTCATTGGCGGACTCTACGCTGGCAATACCGTCCACGGAACTTTCGGTGCTGGTCGCTGGGTCGTCATCGTTTGCATTTATATCTTTGCAATCATCTACAGCTTAACCTGGGCAGTCTCAGTCAAGATTTATAGTGCCGAGATCCAGCCTCAGCGAACTCGGGCATCAGCCACTACCTTGGCCCATTCAAGCAACTGGCTCTTCAACTTCTTGGTCGCTTTGACGACACCTATTCTGTTGGCCAAGAGCAGCTTTGGGGCATATTTCCTCTTTGGTGGCTGCTCTCTCTTGACTTCCTTGGTAGGTGCAGTCTTTATGCACGAGACAAAGGGCCGATCACTGGGCGAAATCGAGGAGGCCTTCAAACATAAAGCGACAGGCGGCAAGAATATTCTCAGTGCTCTGAGACGACCAATGATGAAGTCCACGGTTTGAACATGAACCACGAACATAATGAACAAGAGCAAGAGCTAGCATGGCCTGTGGAAAATCAATGTTAAGAGATAAATTTTGACTTTTAGCACCTTTGATATTCAACGAGTTGTTGATACGGGTCTATTGCAGGTCCTGCAAAGAAATGGTAGCATAAGCTGACCTAACTCACCAGGAGGCCAGACGAAATTCCTGGATAGGCGAGATGTTTAAAGTCATTGGAGTAGATGTTACCTAAATTTGCGAGATTGCTGGCGAAGTCTGACCTGCAGCTAAGTTGTTCATTTTGGGCGCCAACGATGTAGCGACATCTAACGTGGATTGATAGGTAACTGGCATGCCGGCTTGAATGAGCGGCGCATATATATAGGTAGCGAGTTGGGGGAGAGCAGGCCACCACGCCTGGCTTGGCAGAGTCATCCGGGCGCATAAATCGTTTGGCCTCAAACGATCCAGGCTGAGCAGTTCCGAATCGGGCTATATGGTGCGTCCGGTGGATCCTTTTGGATGGTATCTCATTGGATGCAGGGGTTTGCTGTTGGTGCCAAATGTAAGGTGACATTTGATTGGCACTTCTTCTGGACAGCACGTTCCTTCGCCTTTTGCCAAGCTTCAGCCCTCAAGACGCCTGCTGCTCTTCGCCGTTGTGGTAATTCAGCCCACTTGGCCTTAAAAAGGCCTCGGAGCTGGCAGAAAGCCTTATGCCAGTTTCGTGATAGTTCTGAGCAGCCGCTATTGTTACCGTTCCACATTCCTTCAAGCAACATAGACAAATTTCGCGATTTCTGAGAAGCGAGGGGAGCGTTAAAAGTGCGGGGGTCCCGTTACCTCGAACAGATATTGTTGTCGCCTGGCCCGATTACCCCTTTACGTAAAACGGTGCGCCACTTCATATCAAGAGAAATGCCTGGTGTCCCGTCGAGCAAAGGATGCGATGCTTGTCGCCGCGTCAAGAAAAAGGTACAAACTGCTCCCTGGGCGCATGAATGGGTATGCTAAGACACAGACTAGTGTGATGAACTCAAACCATGTTCAAGGTGTCGCCGGCTGCAAATTATGTGCATCGGTAGTGGCCAGCAGCGGTTTAAGTTTAAAAATGCGGAGTTAGAGCAGATGAAGATGGCCCATGGAGAGCGAAAGCGGCCTCGAGCCGTGGTATCCCAAGCCAAGATTCTAGCCAATTGCCCTCGGATATCAAACCAGATGCCCGGCAACGAGCTAGCGATGTCTTTCGCCTGTACTCTCACTATTACCGACGTCAGATATGATATAACCTACTATGGGGCGTTTTTGAAAGAAATACCCCGACGTCTAGGCAGTAGTGTAGCTCTTGACGCATCCGTGAAGGCAGTGGTCACGGCTTATCCATATTTTCGCCACCAAAACTTCTCGCCAGACGCTTACATGGAATATTGCAATTCGCTTCGGGCACTTCGAGAGTCTCTAAATGACCCAGTCGAAGCGCAGTCACCGAATACCCTCTGTGCTGTTTACCTGATTACCATTTGCCAGGTACGTCATTTCGTTCCTCGCGTCTTTCTTTGTTCACTAAAACTGATCCGATCAATTACAGAGCTGGCTTGGAAGATATGATGATAAGTTAAAGAGTCACGGTGAAGCAATTGCTCATCTTCTGAAGATCGCCGACCTTCGCAAATGTCAAAGCAGCTTTGAAAAAGACATGATAGTCACATTGACTGTTCCCGTGGTAGGTTTCACCAGACGCGTCTTCAATTTCAATTTCAACTTCAACTAATACGGTCCCAGATCCTAGAAGCCGTCGTCAATCCCCGCATTCAAATGGATTCTCAATGGTGGGAAGATGTCACACGAAGGTTTTCTGTGACACCTCGCCCTCGAGATGCCAATCCGCCCAGGTCCTCGAACACGCTAAGCACCCTTGCTAAGTTTCCAGAATGGATACGACGGCCGGATCCATATATTCCCGAGATTGCAGTAGTTTATCTTACCATGCGAGACGACGCAGAAAGGATGCGCCAGTATCTAGCTCGTTGGTCAGACCTAACATCTACCTCATTCACCGATCCAGAAACCTTTGAACATTGTCGTTATCAGGCGGGGTATACACTAGTCGTCACTCTTGCTCTTATTCTCAACACTCTTCTTCGGGCGTTTGATCCCAACAACAATGTCCTAGTGACAGAGGCATTTTCGTTTTGCGATCACATAATACGCGAGTCAGAGACTGCTTGCCGCTATCGCCCACTTGGAGCAGCTTATGTCTCCCTGTGCCTTGTTGTGGGTTGTTCTGCTGCTGAAGACGCTCGACAATTGGCACAGCTCCAGGCTCTCCTGGCTGACTATTCGACAGACTTCAAAGAGATCAACTGGATCGAACGTGTTATGTGGCTTCGAGCTTCCTTTTATAGCCATCGTCTGAGAGCCAGGTCAACTCGATCTGAATGTGGTGGAGAGCTCGTCGAGGCTGCTTGGGGGCAACCTAATGGTCGCCCGGAATCATGTTGTATAATGTGATAATGCAGTACCATTCAGAAGGGATTTGCGAGTATACTTCTAGGGATTCCTCCTCTTCGGGGCTCTATTATGGTTTATCCATGATAATGCAGAACATGTACCATTTTAGCGAGAAAACCTCTAGATCTGGTCTTCATTGCCGAGTGGTATATTTCTCTGACGCCACTCTAATTTCATACAGAGTATGATGCTGATCATTCTCGATGATTCATTGGTATAACTAACAAATAAAACGCTCAACGCTGGATGAAATAGCCTTCCGCGGATCCTTGATATCAGGGTGAGTCCTTTACCTCCTCACAACCCTGTGGCTTTCGCATTGATTTCCATTCCACAAGGCCTGCCCCAAGGAATGATAGTGCGGCTGTGCCCACTGACACATAAATGGTTTGAGTGACCGCAATGTTATACGCAAAAAGTACAGATCGGAGATTCAGTGGGACCCGATCTGCCAAATTCGCTGCACCTCCCCGAATAATGACCATGGGGTCAAGCGTCGGAGCATAGTGAGCCAAGTTCTCAACCAAACGGTTCTGGAAGACATTCTGTGCAATGGAAATAAAAAGAGCACCACTGAGGCTCTGCGAGAACGTGACAATAGCAATGCCGATGGGAATATCTTTCATTGGAAGGACGGTTTGAAGAGCATTGTAGCACTGTTGGAACCCGACCCCCGCTCCCACTCCAATGATGACCTCGTATCCAACCCAAATACTGCGGTCTGTATGCACTTCAAATGTCGTGCAAAGACCATAGCCAATAGTGAGAAGTGCACTTCCAAGTAACATGAGTGGCGTGTAGTACCCTAGGAGATTGACAAGGAATCCCCCAAGTGCAGAGCACACGATCATCGTCACGACCATAGGGAGATTGTTGACTCCCGACTCTGCGGCTGAAACTTGCTGAATAGCTTGGAACCATATTGGAAGCTATCGCTCTATGTTAGCGACTAATGCGTATCGGCATCTTCTCCCGGACGGGTGGTTGGAAGTATGGGAGAATGACTTGCGCTTCTTTCAAGGTAAACTAAACCACTTACATAGTAACCAAAGACAAAGAAGGAACCTCCCAGAAACATTGCATGTATCACGGCTCCTAGTACATCGCGATCCTTAAGTAGACGAGGTGGGACAGTAGCTTCGTCTTGCTTCCAGAGTTGTATAGAGCACCAGAGTGTTCCGAATACCGCGAAAAGAATGAAAAGGGCAATGATCCGCGGGTTCGTCCAGTCGTACTTGGTGCCTCCCCATTGAAGCGTCAGTAGTAGCGATATTATAGCGGGTACGAAGGCAGCGATTCCAAGCGGATCCATCTGTTTGATCTTGTTCAGGTGCCCAGGCTCGGGCCCGATTTTTGGCCGTTTTCTTGGGTCTTTGAAAAACATGGCGATGAAGAGCGCCGTGACAGCACCGAGCGGCAGGTTCAGCCAGAAACACCATCGCCAGGTAACCCGATCAGTCAATAATCCACCCAACACTGGCCCCGTAATAGTCGCAATCCCGCTTGCGCTACCTATGATCCCGAAATGGAGTGCCCGGCGATGTAGTGGAACGCTATTAGCCAGGACAAGCAGAGCACCGGGCGACATTCCCCCAGATCCGATGCCGGCTATTGCCCTTCCCAGAATTAACCCCTTTGATGTTGGTGTTGCCGCACATATTAACGAACCGATCTCAAACAACGCTAGGGCTATCATATATGTCCATTTTGTTGAATAGAATGTATATATTCTGCCGAAGGGAAGAGTGACTGCGCACGTTGTGAGAAGATAGGCGCTTGCATACCAAGAAAGATCTTCCAAGGAGTTAAACTGCTCAGTGATTTTCGGAATTGCGGTGGATAGAATTGTGTTGTCCTACGTAAGCCGAGCAAGTTAGTGTTTCAAGGATGCAACATGATATCTCACTTTCATGGAAGTGCGAAATACTCACCAAGGCGATACATATTGACTGAAGACATAAGCCAACCAGAATAGGTATCAGTTGTAATGTTGACGGATAGTCTTGCCTCTCATGAAGTTCCTCATCATCTATGGATTCTTTGAGAGGGATGTCGTCACGGCTTTCAACTGACCCATCATCCTGACTGTCTCGTATTCTCAAGGTCTCTGCCATCAACTCGGCAGAAAGGTTTCTCAATCTCTGGACTCTTGAGATTTCTGGGTATCAAGTATCTTGGGACATTCGAAAAGGCCGAAGGGTGAAGTGTTAATGAAGTGAAATTTCGAGAGGTACTTTCGAGCAAGCGTTGTACTATGTAGCTGTAACCCCATTTTGCCAAGGAAGGGGCTATGAGCTTTGTACTAGGGAAAGTTCATCGTGTATGCCATACATTCCTTCGCGCTTGTTTGGTATGCACCGACTCCATCACAGCGTGACCTTCACGACACGATATAAATCCCACAAATCCTCGGAGATCTTCCAATACTTGACTTACGAGAGTTACGTAAGAGATAAAGAAGATCTATACATCTAGTCTGTCATAGGGGAAGGCAACCACTCTGGGTAATTTGGCAATTCGGTAAATTTTGGGTTGTCGATGTACTTCTGTGCGCGTCTCCCTACATTCCGGGGAACGCTCTTCACCGAATCAAACTTTACCTAGCTAGCCTTTGTTCATTTCCGAGCCGGGGATTTATCTAACGCACTTGGATCCGTCAAGACTTTCTTCTAGGCGATTAATTGCGTCATGCATCATGGTGACCTACGAGAAGGAGCGGTAGGAACCGCCAAGGACTAACCTCGGCTTCCAATCTAAAGGAAGTAACTGCCCTGTTGAATATATTTAGAAGTAGCAAAATAATCGGTCTGATGCGAGCTTTTTCGGTGCTTTCGTATAACACTGGCCAGTTCAGCAGACTATTCCAATCCCTCGGTAATCTGACTTTCGAGTTTGCATCAAACTCGACATGTAGTTCAACTACCGAGCAGGTGAACGTGACACCTTCGTACTACGATTGCCATCGTATACCGACCTTGGTATACTCTAAGTCCAGTTCAGTTTTACTAGGTTTTCGGCGCGAGCCAGTCCCGGCGGATGGATTGTGACAAACGGTCGAAAATCGTGTAACTACCGTCGGTGGAGAAAGAATCACATTGTACTCATCTATAGACAAGAGTTAGGCTCTGCTGACCCTCGGAAACATACTTAAACCGTGAAAAGATCATGAAGGGCTCCCGGCGTCCTAGTTTGAACATTGCCGAAGAATGCGAGGAGGTAAAAAGTTGCGGTCTCGCGCTTCATGCTTGTGACATCACCGCTAACCGAGCGGAGGTGCTTATTTGGATGAGGCAGCGGTGAATACCTCATCAAGAAGGAACTGGGTGAATAAATCAGTCGCCACAAGCTGATTGAGAAAGCTAACGAAAATTATATAACTACGTGCATCGTAAATGTACTGGGAGGTGATCGATATATAGAGGTCATCTTCGGGGGGCCTACAGATCCACCAC
Source organism: Penicillium subrubescens (assembly GCF_028828155.1). Taxonomy (NCBI): domain Eukaryota; kingdom Fungi; phylum Ascomycota; class Eurotiomycetes; order Eurotiales; family Aspergillaceae; genus Penicillium; species Penicillium subrubescens. The sequence continues at coordinate 629,166 of NW_026643151.1, read as the reverse complement.
ATATCTCATACATGACCTAGATAAACAAATATTGGAAGACAAACGGAATCTTCAATATTCATGGATCATGTTGAGTAGATTAGTCCAGACACCTGTTGTACAATCAAGTGTTGTGGATTGGGTCAAAAAGAATTTGGGATCTGTTTTTGTCTTGGCAATCTTTTATTTGCCTTTGGGATTCTCATCTCACATCTGCACATGCGGGAGTCCTCGATATGGAAAATTCGAGAAGTCGGTCAAGGCTATCCGCAGAGTGCTTCTTGGCTGCAGAATAGTTTTAGTTTGGTTGCATGCGAGTCGACCATCTTCGGCGTCCCGAGAAAACTCACCTGCACCACCGTGTGGTGTGGCTCCTGGAGATGTGAAACGAGGATATATCATGGATCGGCAACAAGCCACTGTTGCGGCTATTGAAGCCGCAAAAAGCAATTTGTTTAGATTTATTCAAAATTCAGGGGCTGGGGGACTAAGGATTTTTCCTTGCTATGTGTTCTATCAAAATATCACAGTGTGTACAAAAATGTATATAAAGGTTATTGATTTAGGGCGAATGAAAATGAAATGAGTCCTATTCGTATCAACACCTACTCCATCCGCAACGGAGTAGTTTTACATGGCCGGTGTATGAGATCTCCCGCCAGAAAGCTCTCTGTGGAGATAGTTAGGCTCCGTCTCAATCACCTCCAAACAACCAACGCGACGACCATAGCCACGCGCATCCCTTCCAGGAAGTGTTCTGCCTCGGTGGCCTTAAATCAACCCTACATAGAACCGGTTTCATTTGGCCCCTGTACCATATTGACAGCACGGACCAAATTCTTACCCTTCCCAAGCGGCCAGTTCGCCGTGATCCGCACGCCATGGCTTGCCCGCTTGCCCCGATCAAACCTTGAGCGGGCCAGGGTTTAGCGAGTCATGCTGGATGACCTCAGTGGCGGGCGGGAGGCGCCTCGTGGCGCCGCTGCTCACCCAGTCCAGGGCATCTGGGTCACGGGCTGTGGAAAACTTGTTCTAGAAATTTGCGAGGGATAGGTGTTGGAAAAGGGCGTAGAGTTGGAGGAAAGGGATGAACTTCGTTCAATTTGATTGGTTTAGATTATTGGGTTTAGGGAAAGGGGTTTTGTCGGGGCTATGGCGTTATGTCAGGCCATGCGAGCGATGGGGACGAGACTACGAGTGAAACGTGATGGGAGATTAGAAGCAACGTCTGTTCTTGAATGTCATCTTCCCTTCTTTCTCGTCGGTATGCCCCAAATCGACGATGGTGCCAGCCCGGAACTGCCTTTTTGGGTAGGTCCTACAGTCCATCCCCCAGGATTCGGTCGCAATCGCGGGGTGGCCGAGATGCGGTAGTAGAGGGGCAGAGCCATGACATGTTAGGTTGGATTGAAAGGTGAGAACAGAATGGGTTGCAATGATTGTTGGCCTGTTGTGGAATTTTTGTTGAAGAATGATTGGCCAGTTGCATATCTTCCGCGGGCAGACTCGGTCGTCGTTGGGCCGTCCGGTTTAAGTGGGTCGAGGGGCAGGTTGCTAGCGCGGCCCTTTCAGGAGGCCTGTGATTATTGCGGTCGGCCGATAGATTGAAAGGTATCCAAGTTGTTTCTTAGATTTGCATAGTTTTGTCCCTCGTGAAAGAGTTTTATAGATGGCCATGAGTTGTCCGACATGATACAATTATTATTGCCTTCAAGGGTTGCAATGGTTTATTGAGGCCAGGGCGGGGGAGGCGAATCAAAACTGGGAGAATGGCTAATTATGCCCGCCACCATCGAATCCATTGTTAAAGGTGACCTATCAATATCGATGTCACTGTGAATCCAGTGCCTGGCCTAGTACCGAGATTGGTGTGCTTTGAAGCGGGTCTCTGCATTGTCCTGCATCGCGATTCGCATCCCATGGACTGGTGCGAGCAGAGCAGATATCCGCCGACCAATTCAAAAGTAACCAAGAGTAGGATCCAAGGGACGTCCAACCAAGCAAATACTAAGACACATCCAAGCAATTCCAAGACCTCCTAAGCAATCCTAAGACGTCTTCAAAGCGCTTCCAAGAAACTCCCAAGAAAAGGACAAGCGATCCTTCGAGGCTGCCGGCCTGGTCAGTGGCTTGTTCACAGTCTTGGGACTTCTTAACTTGCATCCGGCGTCTGAGCGCCAAGCAGCCGACGCGGGTTGTAGTAATTTCGGCTTTGCGATTCACTTCCCGGGGTTCCCGATGGTCGGGTCAAAAGTGTGCTGGGTTGTCGTAGGATTTCGGGCATCATAGTATCTGATTCGTTGTAAGGTCCGCACTGATGGCGCGACTAAGGAGGGGAGGGGAGGGGACAGTTGAGTGGTTTGGCTGAGCCTTTTGGGTTACGCAGGTGTCGTACCAGCTCATGCTGTTGGTCTCTTCCAGACTGGCGGCCAGGGCCTTGGTTGTTTTGTGCTTCCGGAAGAAGAATTTGATCTGCCTGGCACACGGCTGCGGCTGCGCAGATTCTGTGCAGTAAATAAACATCAAACTTTCCAAAAGGCACGTAAAGGAAAAAAAATTGATTTTGTAAATGCGATCATGCTGGGAAACAAAGAAAATTGACGCCCAGACGCCCGGTCCCGGATCGAGAGTTCTCGCGTGATGCGTGATTCATACGATGAGCAAATGCTGGGGATTCGGGGCACTTTTTGCCTTCACCCATAAAATCCCCAGATCGTGAATAACACTGGACCCAGTTGACGCTTGCGTGAGGGGAAAAGAAACCGGTCTCGGGGAGGGTTGCGTACAGTACCAAAGCTTTTGCCCAGCCAGCTAAGAGGCTGAGAGGCTTGTATCGTTCTCCACTTGGCCCGGGCAACCACACATCCTGACAGGAGGAGTGATCGGCGGGGAGGCTGCTGAACCGGGTGAACCTGGGGGGATGGATGCGTCCCAGGGGCTAACTCCATCTGGCGAAGCCGAACCTGACGCCGATGGACCTTTCGAGAGGACGATATCTCATTGGGCCGTGCTGAACTCGCGTGGTCCGAAGATCCAGTCTGGACGCCCCTGCGGAGAGCCATGAGGGCTGTCAAAGGGCTGCGAGGTGAATCGATGAAGAGAATAAATATGTGCTTTGGTACTAAATCGTTTGAGCCATGGGCCCATTATTGAACCATAGCTTGGAGGACGGGGCCGTGAATGGAAGGTTCAATGTCCGTGCTAGCCAAACAGTAACAGACATTGGGCGATGTTGGACCTGAAAGGTGGAGGTGGGGAATTGGAAGTTGGAGATGGAGATGACCCCGGAGAAAGAACAGAAAACAGGTGGATCCGAGTTACAGGCGCATTTTCGAATCACCATTGATGTTCTTCTTCAGTGAGGTTCAAGTCGCGGCTCGGCAACGCTGAGAAGAGGAATTCCTGAGCGGATTGAAACTCGAACATTAATATTATTATATTATATTCTTTTTTGAACACTAACCACCAAAACGAGGTCACAGCCCCCGAATGACTGAAGTCGTTTTTAGATTTAAATCTGGCCGCCTCCCCGTCGCCATCGAAGTTTAGTGCTACTTCCTCTTCCTTTGGATTATTATTTCTTTTTCCTCTCCTTATTCACCGCCTCCTCCACTTCTCTATCTCTCCCCTCATTCACATGATAGGAGAAGTCTATAGATAAGAGCTATAGACTGGGAGGGATACTACTACAACTGCACTTTGTGTAGTATACTCGGTATAGTATAGAATTTACAGTATACTCTTTGCGTATATTCCGCCCAAAATGGCTCGGCGATTCTTGGGCCTCAATGGCACCCGCCTCCAAATCGCCATCGGCGTCCTGGCCGGCATGGATTTCCTACTTTTCGGATACGACCAAGGTGTCACCGGTGGCCTCTTGACATTGGACTCATTCCGAAAATACTTCCCTTCAATCGACACCACCGATGCCCACACAGCAGGCTGGACATCCGCGGAGAAGAGTGCCCAATCGACGCGGCAGGGTATTACCGTCGCAGCGTACAATTTGGGCTGTTTCGCAGGCTCTATCCCCACTATCTGGATTGGTAACATGCTCGGTCGCCGCAAGGCAATCTTCATTGGTTCTTTCATTATGGTTATCGGTGCTCTCCTGCAGTGTACCTCGTACGATCTCGCTCAGTTGATTATCGGTCGTCTCGTCACGGGCTTTGGCAATGGTATCAACACTTCGACCGTCCCAACATGGCAATCAGAATGCTGCAAGTCTCATCGTCGTGGTCAGATGGTCATGATCGAAGGTGCTATGATTACTTGCGGTATTACCATCAGTTACTGGATTGACTTTGGATTGATGTTTGCCGATCCCAGTGAAGTCGCATGGCGTTTCCCGTTGGCTTTCCAGATCTTCTTCGCAGCTATTATCCTGGCATTTGTCATGTTCCTGCCCGAGTCGCCCCGCTGGCTCATCCTGAAGGGTCGTGAGGAAGAGGCTCGTGAGGTTCTGGCCTGCCTGATGGGCGATGACACAGACGAGGTCTTCCTCGACACTGAGTTCACTGCTATCAAGGCGACTGTTCTAGAGATGGCTAAGGGTTCATTCCGCGACATGTTCACCATGGGCGAGGACCGCCACTTCCACCGTACAATGCTGGCATATGTCAACCAAATGTTCCAGCAGATCTCTGGTATCAACTTGATCACTTACTACATTCCCACCCTGCTCGAAGGCCAGGTCGGCCTGACCCCGACTCTGTCCCGTCTTATCTCTGCCATCAACGGTACCGAGTACTTTGCTGCCTCGTGGGTTGCTGTGTTCACAGTCGAAAAGTTCGGTCGCCGCACTCTGATGATCTTTGGCGCTGTCGGCATGTCTCTGTCCATGGCTGTTTTGGCCGTGACTGATAGCATCTCCGCCGCCAACCCCAAGACTGCTCTGGGTACTCGTGCCGGTATTGCCCAGACCGTGTTCCTCTTCGTTTTCAACACTTTCTTCGCTGTGGGTTGGCTCGGTATGACTTGGTTGTACCCAGCCGAGATTGTGCCTCTGAAGATTCGTGCCCCGGCCAACGCTCTCTCCACTTCATCCAACTGGATCTGGAACTTCATGGTCGTCATGATCACCCCTGTTGCGTTCACCAACATTGGCTACAAGACTTATATCATCTTTGCCGTTATGTGAGTCCCTCCAGTCCATCTTTATTTGTCACTCTTTACTAACGGACCCGTCTCAGCAACGCCTTCATCGTCCCCGTGGTATACTTCTTCTTCCCCGAGACCACCATGCGTTCTCTGGAGGAGATGGACCGCATTTTCCACAAGACCACCAACGTCTTCGACTGTGTCTCGCTCGCCCGCAGCGAGCCGCACATGTACGGTCCTAACGGTGAACTGCTCCGCACCCTGGATGATGTCGAGGACGAGGCCGTTCGTCGTGCCAGTGTTCTTAGCAACCCCAACAAGCGCGCTACAAACAACCACCATGAGCACATTGGCGAGAAGGACAGCTCGGGCAACTCAAGTGATGAGAAATAAGCCGCCGCGAGTTCTGGTACACTGTCTACGAGGGTAGAAGTATATTAAACCCCGCTTTTCTACGCGAGAGTGGGAACCCGGTCATGTCGTGACAATCCATTTGCCGCGCCTGTATTGCGAAATAACTTTCTTTGATGACTATTTTGATGTTTGGCTTTTTGTAGTTTGAGCACGGTCCAATACCCATGTTAGACTGATGTTGTGCTTCATGTGACAACTTAATATACTGCTATGGTGATTGTCACCTGAAAATTCCTCTTTCTATAAAATATAGTAACTCTGTAAGACGAAGATATCAAGTGGCATGAACATTGCCACGCCTTGAAAATGCCTTGTTGAGGCTTTTATCAGATCCGTGGAGTGATGATCCCTCGCTTTGAGTCTGTAGCTGCCACAGCGGTATAGATTCCGATCTTTTCTCCGTCGGAGTTGATCTTTGAGTTGCTACCTGAATAGAGAACATGGCCCTATTGGTTTACATAAGACCATTTAGCGGGCGATGTTACTGCTGCTTGGTTCAACGGAGGACGTTAGATGCTATTCAAAAAGGGGTCCGTATCAAGGCTGCCAAGCTGGCAGAAAATTCAATATTCTAATATTACAAAGGCTCGGACAGCTTGTAGGGACTGTAAGTGGGCTTGCTTGTTTCCCCTAGGTGTTCACTATCTCTGTACACAGTTTATTCTATAGACATAAATTCTAACCAGTTCCCGGGCCAGTCCAAACGAAATATCAACAACTGGCTTAGACAACCTCTTCATGGGTAGCATCAGTTCCTTCCTTCATAGTGCCAGTCTCCTTGTGCTTCTGAATCTCCTCCCCAAATCTGTCGTGGACGGTGTTTGTCCGCCATGGCTTGACATCCGTGTCAAACACCATATCAATATCCTCAAGAGACCGACCGGCAGTCTCTGGGTACGTGAAAAAGACGTGGAAAGTCATCACAAAACAGAACACGCCGAAGATAATATAAGTTTTCCACTGGATGTTATGGAATGCAGGAGCGACGAAGTAGGCCAGAGCAAAGTTGAAGATCCAGTTGGCTGAAGCGGAGAGACCGACACCCTTTGCTCGGTACTTGAGAGGAAAGACTTCTGAGGCGTAGATCCATGCGGTGGGAGCCTGTAAGTGATTGAGTATTTGTTAGAAAAGATTGCCCACTGAATCTCCGGAGGATTGTGGAGATCATACCCAGGTAAATCCATAGACCGAAGTAAATATGTATGAGAATGCAATGACTGCCATGCCGGAGGATCCTTTGATAGACCATGTGAGGTTGGCGTTGCCATTTACATCTGGAACGGGATGCCCCTTGCTGGCCATTACACCAGCGATGACAAAGTGGATCACCATGCAAGTAACGGAGCCGATAAGAAGCAACTTGCGACGGCCCACACGATCGATGTATGGTAGCATGACTCCTGTCGTGACAAGGAAGAGCACATACTGAATGGCGGATGACCATAGGGTGGTGTTTCCAGTCTGCACGTGTTGGTTAGAAAAGGTGGAGCTGTGGATAAGAAAGAATCACTCACCATGCCGGCCATCTCGAAGATATAGACCACGTAGTACATGGCGACGTTACCACCAAGCAACTGCTGCCACATTTGGACACTCATTCCACACATAGTGCGCTTCCAGACCCGGGGTCCGAACAAAGCAAGGAACGAGACATCCTTAGCCTGGTGGGCAATTCGGGCTGCCTCCTGAACCTCTTCAAACTCGACTTGCACAACGGGGTCATTGCGATTTCCATTGCCGTGCATCAATGCCAGAGTTTCCAGAGCCTCTTCCCACCGCTCCTTTCCGGCCAGCCAGCGAGGCGACTCAGGGAAGAAGAATAGCGCGATGAACAAGATGAGACCCGGCACAGCCTGGATACCCCAGCAGATTCGGAACGCAGCAGGTCCAGAGACACCAACAGCACAGCCATATGCAATAAGGTACATGATCAGGATACCCCATTCAATAGCCCACTGTTGAATACCGACGACACGACCGCGAATGCGAGCTGGCGCCAATTCCGAAAGGTATACGCATGTCTGTGATGAGGTGACTCCCACAGCAAGGCCACTAACAACGCGACCGGCTACCAGATGTGTGACATTTTGGGCACTGCACTGAAACATTGCTCCGACTATCCAAACCAAAGATGCAATCATCAGTGCCCCACGGCGGCCGAGGATATCTGAGAGCCAGCCTGCTGCGATAGAGCCGGCGAAAGAACCCGCAGACATGGAAGCAGTAATCTATATTCGAAAGAAATAGCTCAAAGTCAGCCTTCAAGTTTGACGAGCCCAGACAGTGAGAACATACCCCTCCTTGAAGATTCGAATCTGGGTGGTCGAAGAACTCGGTATATGTATCAACGCCAATCCAGGCACTCATGGAACTGATTGAGATTGTAAGCATTATCCACTGGCATGATTAACCATTGGAGCAAGTGACAATGATTGTTGCATACCTCACATCGAAACCGAAGAGGGCACCGCCGATGGTGCCAAACGCGGCGAGAACTGTTCCAGCATCAGCACAGGCCCTTGATCGAGTCGATTCTGCTTAGAAGAAACACACCATAGATATTCGAGATTCGATACATGATGGCAAACCTCGACAATTCTGATGACTCCCGCTTTTGTTCCTCGTGGTCCACGCAGGCTTTTTATAACTCGAGCGAGTCCATTACCAAGGGTCAGTGCGATGATGCGCCCAGTTGCGGGTGGCTTGCAAGCAGACTGGAACTAGGCGAGAACAGAGCCTAGCGCCGATGTATCGCACCACTCCTGAGCTCCGGTGGCACTCCGGGCTTTACGCCATCTGCGGAAAGGATCGCCTCCGGGAATGCGGAGGAAGACTGGAGGCGGATCCCAGGGATTGCAAGGTCGGGGGAATTTTGCTGCGTCATTGGGAGAAGCCGTGGAGAAAGATAGGAACGAGAGCCAGTCGGCGGACTTCATGAGTAGTTTCGGTTCGGTTGAAGCTGTGAGAATTTTAACCGAAGGCCAAGCTGGATTTACCCGGTTAGATGTGGGTATGGGATGTGGTTCTACTGGTTGAACACAGGCTAGGCACGACAGGTTTTAACCACGGTTTTATCCGAAGCAAGTTTGTCCAGTTATCGCGCAGAATTCGAACGGGCATTTGCGGAATGCAGGAGGCATCTTGACGCCTGATGCTCTTTCCAACCGGCAAATTTTAACCAAAGTGCCTATGAAGGAATTCCCGGCCCGCACCTTCTGCCCCCGATCGGCATGCCGACGTCATGCCATCCGGCTATAAGCAGGCTAATTTGTTCAAATGGCGGGTACGATACCCTCGGGGTGATATGTAGATAGAGGGTCTCACAACTCCTTGCAATAGGAAAACATTATTCTTCGGATAACTTGATTAGTTATTAAGAGGCATTTTAGGAAACTGGCGCTCGGCATGAATTAACAAAGTGGAGAAGCTAACTATGTTCAAAAACGACAAAATTCCTTAGAAGGCATAGGACTCTTCCTTTTATTCTGCACTGGGTGTAGCCATGCGCCCTTTTTAAAAGTGCTTTATGCGGCTCACGGAAGTGAAAAACTCCTGAGGTTTATATCCTAGCAAACAGATCTCGGTGTCAACATGGGACGTCACCGGAGCACGTCTATAAGCGCGCTGACCCACTCTCTAAGTCTACCTCTCAATCGGGTTTGGGAAAGATACCAAGTCAGATTGTTCGAAGACTGTTTATTGAGGAGTCGGAAGTCTCATGACAGGATATATAATAGATTTGCTTCAACTGCTAAACGTACCAGCACAGAATCTCGGAGCTTCTACACATTATCCCATGTTACCCCATGTACGTATCTTAGAATAATGACATTTTTCTAAGCTGTACACTAGTCAAAGACTTGCTATGACTCTTGGACTAGTTTGATTCCTCTTCATTCAAACCCGTTATACGTGAATCTGATAAGAGATCCGCCCTGAGGGGAGCCCTACAGCTAGGAAATTGCTATCAATCGCGAAACAAGAAGGCCGGGACTCGAAAGGAAGCCATAGTACTTTTTGCCCTTTAATAATATCCAATGCTCTATTTCATAAGGATCTCCGGATCCAAATGATGTGAATTAGAAGTTTGGCTGTCATGCCTCAATTGAATATTTAGACAACTGTTAACATGTGTGGGTAATATTCCCCGCACCAAGCACATGCACCCTCGATCAGCTATCGGGTACACATGCAATAAAGTGCATATCAGCTAATGCCGATCGGCGACAATCGTATCATTATGGAAAAGTAACGGCTTTCGTAGCACTCTCGTATGCCCCCTTCATTATCTCGGATATTCTTGATCTTTCCTTGTGACATTCTGCTATGTACCTCGAGTTATAGGTGCTGCCTGTTTTCCTAGTTCAAATATGATAGGTTTGACATATTTCATATTCATGAGTCACAGGCCTACCTGACCGTACTGCGTTGATCTGCCACTGCTCAACCTTTCTGTCTAATACTGCCGCTCTTCGCTCTCTCGTGTTTAGTCTCTCTTCCACATTCCTGGATCTATGATTAGATCGCACGATCTACTTTTCCTGTGAACTATGATCTCAGTGCACACACTGGTTTTATGCACGTTGTCTGAAATCTGACAAGAACCTAAGTTAGTGAGATATGAATCATTCCCGCCAAATTTTAGGCGATTGATGAATTCGTTGCCCCGGATCAAAAGCTCCTGTAGCCGGGTACCAGCGCCGGAGGGCCTCATCGTAGGAAGCAGACGCCAGAAGGTGGCTGTGAGGCGAGAATTTCTCTTCTTTCCCTTGGCCATGACTTATATCATTGGCGAGGCGTTGTGTTCATCTGGGGCGCTATTATTTCATCCTTGATCTGTATCTGCTGGACGAACGCGGTGATCTCGGCTTTTGAACATGCACTCGCTTCTATCTATGCAGCTACTTCACTACGGCCTGGCGCTAGCTGGGCCTTTAGAGGTCAATGACACAAATCAGAACCCAAACAATCCCTTTCGCATCAGGTGTGCAGTCTGGAGACAATCAATCAAGGGACATTTCATATTGAATTTTGTACTGTGCCAACGTAAAAATTCCATGAACCCTCAGAAAGACTTCCGAAAAGCTACTACATGTTATTTCCTCGACATGCGCCACTCCTTTAATCCCACCGGAGTAATTAAGCCATTCAAAGAAAAAGAAAAGAGGAGACAAGAAAAACCAATGACCACCCCTAATAACCTATTTCATCAAATCCTCCGGCTTCATCAACCCCCTCTTCAACATCTCCACTGCCATCGGCGCCGTATCACAAAAACAAGTCAACTTCCTCATCTTCAAACCATCATGCACCGCCCCCTCAACACTCACATACTCAAACCGAAACATCCCGCCAACTTTCGCATCCCATATCTTCCCGTCCCGATCCTTGAACTTCTTCTCCCTGCTCTCTCCCGGCAGATTCGCAAACACCGCCGCCTCCGCAACAATATGCCACGCCCCATCGTCTCCCTGGTACACGCAAGCCCAAACCGGCTCATGGATAAACTCCGTAAAACGGCGATAATCGTCTTGCGTGGCTGTGACGGCTGGCTCCCCACCGGTCGTGACGGTGCCGTTGGGCGCGATGAAGGTGTAATCGTCTGTGTGCCAGTCAGACCAGGGGTGGGACCAGGATTCGCGGGTGTCAAAGGTTTTTGTAATTTTTTCCAGCCAGGCTAGTGCTGGGTGTACGCGAGCTTCTTCCCATCCGGTGACGTAAGAGGTCATGAATGTTGGGGTGGTGGGGAGTGACATTTCGAGGAGGCTGGATGGGTGGTCAAATTGATTAGTTGTGGTAGTGGATTTGAGGTTTACCAGAAGTCCTAATTGCAGGTGTGCCACGAGGGATGTGCTTATGCCTTTATATAGCTAGTCACTACCTATCTACATTTTGCTCATTGGAACAAGAGTCAGCCGTAGCTGAAAGTGACATAGTCAAAGAGTCAGCGATACGGAGGAGAACCCCAGGATATCGAGAAAATCAAGAACCGGTAGGACACAAAATATCACCCTTGAAGCATCCCTAGCCTATCGGCAATTTTGCATTGATGTCTGGAGGTCTCAAGGAGCGCGGTGAGATTCAGCCCTGCAGCGCTCCTTGGGCAAGAGCAGTCCAAGCATTGGTGGTTCCCCGCATGACATCTGTGGTTCGCTAGCTACTAGTAGCTAAGTACGGGTGGTTCACTGGTTGCTAGCGGCGATCCAGATCTTGCTTGCTCAACATGGCAAATTTACGCTTGTTGCTGGACCAATCACAGTCCCAGATAACGTTAACGGGATTTATAGTTGGCTGCTGGATAGTTGGTACCGCCAAGACCGTGAGTGCTTGGGCAACTCTAAAGTCATAGAAACCCCCCCCCCCCAATATTGTAGGTTCCGCTTGACCCGACCGGGCGTTCCATACCTCCTTATGAAAGGATCTCGCTCTGCCCTATCAATCTCCCCGTCACCTCCATGGGCATGCCACCAGCAATCCTGATAGAAAGTGCCGAGTAAGACGACATCTATAAGGAGATTATGATTCGTACACGTCCGTGGCCGTAGTTAGACTAACCGATGGGTCTTAAAGGCTGACTCGGTCTAGCTAATAATAAGCCGCGCGACCTTCGCTTATGCAGGCTTGTCTGATGCGCTATTCGAGGGGTCCAAGGTCTTTAAATCATACACGTCCTGGGCTGGATAAAACAACCGAGCGGGTGTGGTTGACGCCATAGGCTCTACGGCCGTAACCACCTGGTATGGCTGGCTGATGCCTCTTTCGGTAATTCTTGTTCTCTCTGGGCTCGTTTGCGTGCCGCCTCGGTAGGCATTATTTTGGCGATTGTAGCTACTCATTGAAACACCTATCCCAATGATCAATGATCATATCCTGCATCAGGGTGGAATCACGTCTTTCCACTTTCCTTTTGTAACTCCGACAGCTGGGATACTTTAATCATGAGGTCCGAAGCTGTCAGCTTTGAATGTGCATTCTTGTGTTAATTCGAAGAATCAGAAATTTAGTCGATGCTGGAGTTCCGACCAGAGAACCTGATTTTCAACCTATGAGCGTGTGTTTCTCATTCGACGGAAACACAGCTGATTTAAAGCGGAGCAGCGACCGCACAGAGTTACACAGCTCTGCTGGAATTGCGTTTTATTATCTGACTTAGGACTACAATCTGAATTGGTTTGCCCACGATCGCTACCTACCTCCACGGGCTAGACCTAGTCTACTAGATCGCGTATATGCCATTTTGACACTCTTTATCAGCGAAGATATACTTTGATGCATTACCCAGTAGGTCTACTGACGAATCTATATATATGCATCACAGCAATTAGAATCACCATCAGCGTCAGTATCTTCTACTAAATTTGCGTGGAAGGAGACAGTGATACTACTATCAACAGTATTGAGGTCTTCACTACTATACTGGGTGATAGTACTGATTAAAGGAAGGGAACTAGCTAAGTAATATCAAAAAAAGCACAGAAGAAGCATCTATGTATCAATCCATAACCTGTGTCTAACATGAGAACTGTCGAGTCCGATCATGCTGGCGAGCCAGGCACCAAGTGGCTCGCTAGCGTCAACGGGCTCAAAAGCCCTCCTATTTGACACAAGCCAGAGACCGACCCGAGAGATATCCGCCATTTCAACCAAAGTAACTGCCAGATTCCATCATAGAGAAGTCATCTAACCCCGCCAGACGGACAACTGGTACGACGTATCCGCCTCGAAAGACTCTAAAGAGCCTCTTTACCAGGGCATGTGCCAGAAACTATCACTGCAAGGGTATCCAAATACCTCTCTAGTGGGTGTAGACCTGCCATGATTATTAGCAATGGTAAAAGGACTTGATCGGAATGCGACATGCTTGGTACGCATCTGAGTCATTTTCCTATGCATCGTCTGTCAGGCCCAGATAAAGGACTACCCGCAGAACGGCCGCAATATCTTTCTGACCATCCAAATAGACAGCTCCGAGTATAGCCTCCATGGTGGTGGCCATCAGCCTGTCTTGCACCACCCCGCGGGATGAGGGATTAAGGTGAATGAAGGTATCGAGTCTTTTGGCAAAGCCAATCTGCCAAAGGTTTTCGTTGGCAGCCCAAGTATCATGTAACTGGGTTGTACGGCCTTTTTGAGTTAGAGTTAGTACAGACAGCCTTCCATGTATAATCTTAAGAAATCTCACCGATGGAGGCATTAGTCTCGTAGCCCATCATCCGTATAATGAGCTTGAGAGTGGCGTCACCGATGAGCGCCAAAGGTTTGTTACCCTCACGCAGCAGGCCGAATCCTGCAGCTTGGAGTGCCCGATCCAGAAGAATTTTGTCCTTGAATTCGTACCCTATGATCTCCTCCACCTCTCTGATGCGCTGGGCAGAATGGAAAATAAAGTCAGACATCTTTCGCTAGATGGCCAAACAAACCCGATGGAGGTGAGCCACGAGAAATTTGGAACAAAGAGATGGCAGAATTTCAACAACTCAAATAGAAGAATATAACTCGAGGAAAAGAAATGTCTCTGAGGATGACAGCTTGTCGGGGTCTGCTTTCCATGCCTTTTATGGTGCGGTGTTGGGCTTCGATCACGAAAATTCAGCCTCGCTTCATGCCCTAGGCATGCCATATCCCCGTTGACACGCAGTACCAAAATGCAATCCGCCTGGTATCTGTGCCATCCATTATACTGCTGCGGCACCTCCTACTATGGAGGCACAGATACCAGTCATTTAAGCAAAACAACGGCCTCTCTAAGCATGCACTGCATCCTTGTCTAGGCAGGCACGTCTTCAAGCTCTATTTCAGCTTCTCTTGTCCAATCAGTTCCAAACCACTATTATTAGTCATCTGCGACGCTGGAACCTCAGTTAACTAGTTAGCGCCGTTGGAAATAATGACTAGCATCTGATGGACCCAACAGAATCTGCATTCCAAATTCGGAGAGATAAGGTATCAAGCCGGACTCAATATCCATTCTCACAGGTCAGTTGGAAAAGTTGACTTTTGTTGCAATGTCTTCGCCCCATCCTTGTGATGATCTGAGCGATCCAGAGGATGTACTCTCAGTCCGTCTCAAAGGAGGATGAAAAAAAATCATTGAAGAAGTCCATGTCTACATGAAATTCTGTAGAAAATAAGTCGCATGGAAGTGACCCTTAGAGCAAAAGACCTAGCCACGGCTTCTCCTGGAACATGACAAACTGAGTGTGCAGAGGTGACCATTCGGTGCTACCCACGCAATATCGTATTTTACATTTTCATAGACCACTTTCGATGTCACACACTTATTTATGCATTTTATCTTGGGCGCTTATTCGCATTTTTTCCTAATAAGGGAGGTTAGGTAGGCTTCCAACTGTCCCGGCATGGTTATCTCCCATTGCCTTTCAAACTTAACTCTCTGTTGAGCCTCCTATCGCTATTGAAATACATCACATGTACTGGCTACTAGTCGAATCTTATATACTTCCGTTTGTTGAATCTCTGGTTTCTTGGCCATTTCTCCATTCTGGATACCTTCTAGGAGTGTAGATTGTAACTACCGATGGTTGAGAACACGATTAAACAGACTAACGGGACTGACCAATCAGAAGCCTCGAGTTAGGAGCGTGCCTGTTTCCCC
Organism: Penicillium subrubescens; assembly: GCF_028828155.1. NCBI lineage: Eukaryota > Fungi > Ascomycota > Eurotiomycetes > Eurotiales > Aspergillaceae > Penicillium > Penicillium subrubescens. The sequence continues at coordinate 614,057 of NW_026643151.1, read as the reverse complement.
AGGCACCAGGATAAGATATCATTGCATCGGATCGTTGGGGTCAAGGTTTGTATCAATAAGTTATTACCTGAATGGCGCCTGGATGACATTACCTCCAGCATTGCATGTCTATACATCGTGTGAGCATGTCAACCTCCCCCTGCGCTGTTGGGTTTGCAATTCATAATCAACGGGGGATCAACAATGACTTGGCACACCGCCACTTGCAGTGTATACATACTGCCACCTTAAGGTACACAGGGATTCCGTAACTTGGTGAGGCAGCGAGCCATCGAAGCCCGCCTCGAAGTGGAGGTCCAAGCCTTCGAACGCCACCGTGAATGGTCGCGTCGTGAGGCTGAGGCCTACCACACTATTTTCCGGTACCTGTCTCCGCATATCAGTGTGCACGTCGCGGGACTCGAGACGTCCCGCGACCTGTGGAATGAACTGGAAGAACGGTACCGGCGCATAGAGCTGGCCACGTTCTGCGAGCTGTTCGCCCAGACCGCGGATTAATATCGTGAGGGCGAGGGTGACGACCCTTTATACCCACGCACCGTCCCCGCGGTGGATCCTGGACTCAGCCGCCACTAGCCACATCTGTTGGGACCGGAGTTGCTTTATTAACCTGCGGCCCCACCGAGAGATGCTGGACACGGCGGGCGATCCAGTGGAAGCCGAAGGGATTGGCACGGTGAAGCTCACACTCCGGGGGAAGTTCAACCATCCCCTGGTGTTAAAGAACGTGTATTTCGCGCCGCGTATCGGTATGAACCTGATCAGCGTGCCGAAATTACTACGAGACCGCTATTCGGTGGTGGCACACCCGCAGAACGTCTTTGTGCAACGCCGAGGACGAACAGTGGGGACAGCCTACCATGCGGAGGAGGATCTGTTCATCCTGCGGTGCTATGTGAGCCAAATATCCCGAGAACGAGTCCAACTGGCGAGGGCGCCGACGGACTGTGTCCATGCAGATTCCCTGGAACCGCAGGCGGTGGACATGGACGTCGACGACCGTCTAGAGTCAAGTGGTGCGCAAGGCGCGGCGGCCACCTCTGAACTCGGTGGTGAAGCTCAGATACTCGAAGAAGATGCGAGCACAGGAGTGGACCAGGCCACTGAAGCGCTGTGGCACGCTCGGATGGGACATCTGAACCGGGGTGACTTAAGGGTGGTCCTCCGTCAGACTGGTACTCCGTACCGACCGCTAACGCAGAGCGAGCTGCTGGCAACGCCGCAGTGTCCAGCGTGCATGTCGGGTAAGCAGCATCAGAAGAGAAACTCCCGTGCAAGACGGCCACGTCTGCACTCGTCGCGAATCTTCGAAATGATCCATTCAGACCTCATGGAAATGCCCGTCGCCAAAGATGGCTCCAGGTACGTGATCACATTTACTGACGATTATTCGCGCGGCTCGTGGGCCTATACCATGAGATGGAAACACGAAGCGCTGCAGAAGTTTCGACAATTTGAGGCCTGGGTGCACCGACAGTTCGGCGCTTAGATTAAACGGTTCCTCACCGACAATGGAAGAGAATACTTGCCTATCAGAACACACCTCGAATCCCAGGGAGTTGAGTTTGATACCTCGCCGCCATATTTCAAAGGGCAGAATGGGCTGGCCGAGCGCACGAACCGCACTATCCGGGAGCGGATCAACACGCTCCTGTCCGATGCGAAGCTTCCTCCTTCCTGGTGGACCGAGCTCTTAGACACGGTAGTCTATCTGAAGCTGTGGGCGCCAGCATCAATCCTCCACAAGAAGACACCGTACGAAGTCATCTACGGGAAGCCACCCAAGCTGCTGCACCTGCGACGGATCGGCTCCCGCGCATGGGTATTGATCCCCAAAGAGCATCGGGCGAAACTCGGACCACGATCGTCGGAGTGCCGGACTGCTCGGTTACTGCGAACCCAATCAATACAACCTGTACGAGGTACACTCTGGAAGGACAGTCTTTTCCCGTGATGTCGAGTTCGATGAAAGGACCCCAGTGGCGCCTCTCATCGAGGGGGAAACAGGCAACGACCTCCCGGACAATGCTCCTCCATCACTTGTCTCTCCTGAACTGATGCTGCCTCCATCTGGCGCGCTACCTACGCCACTTCCGCCTCCTGACAAACTAGAGAACGCTCCTTGTGGGCTAGTTGATAACGTGCCGTCTGAATCTGAACCAATTGATATCCCCTCACCAGTCAATCCAATCCCTCATGAGACACAATCCACACAGGACCTAGGCTACTCCTTATTTGGCCGAAGACGAAGACCCTCCAGGCGTCTCTTGGAGTCGCTAGGCAAGGTGTATGCGACAGGGACATTGAATGCAACCGCCACCAAAGACGTTGATCCCCTGACCTTCCACGAAGCCGTGTCGGGACCGAATCAGCTGGAATGGTGGGCCGCGATCCAGAAAGAATACTCTTCGCTTCTCGAGCATGGCACATGGGAGAAGGTTCCACGAAATGAAGTTCCCCATGGGGATCGGATTATTGGCTGCAAGTGGGTATTCAAGACGAAGGCAAATGGAATTCGGAAAGCGCGACTGGTCATCAAAGGCTACCGACAGAAATATGGAATTGACTATCACGAAACCTTCGCGGCCGTGTCCCGAATGGGTTCGGTCAGCAGCATCGTTGCGAGTGCGGTGCTGCGTGGATGGAAACTCCACCAATTCGATGCCGTCACTGCCTTTCTCCACGGTGATGTCGACTCGTCAATCTATATGGAGTTGGCAGAGGGCTTCGAGGAAGACGGATACGTTTGCCGCCTTCGACGCTCCTTGTACGGACTGAAGCAGGCACCATGGATTTGGTACCAATGCGTCCACCGTGTCCTGGTGGCTTACGGCTTCACTATGGCCCAGTCCGACAATTGTGTTTTCTATAAGCCTAACTGTGTCGTCTGCGTGTACGTCGACGATTTTCTGGTCGCAGCCGCGGCCGACGCCGAGATCCAGCAACTTCAAAGGGCCTTGGAATCGAAGTTCAAACTGAACGATCTGGGAACGCCGCGTTCATTCCTTGGAATTCAATTCGACTTCCATATGGACGGATCGATTTCGATTCACCAACACCAATACATCCAAAAGGTCCTTTCCGACTTTTGCATGGAGATCTGTCAACCGAAGTCTACACCGATGGCTCCAAAAGCTCTTTTGAATAGCGTTCCCGACGGGAGCGACCTGGATGAAGATACGAAGGCCCGGTTCGGGACCGCAATCGGGTCACTGATATATCATATGGTCGGTACGCGCCCTGACATCGCGTTTGCGCTTGGGACGTTGAGTCGCTTCACATCCCGACCGCAGTCGCATCATCAGGCTGCACTGCAGAGACTGCTACGCTATGTCAAGGCCACGCGATTCTATCGCATCACATACCGCAGCGGGCAGTTGATTGGATACACCGATGCCGACTTTGGAGGTTCCGTCGTCACTGATGGTGCATACTCCACGTCTGGCTATGTGTTCAAACTTGCGGGAGCACCAGTTTCCTGGTCATCCAAAAGACAGGGGGAAGTGGCGACGTCCACGACTCACGCCGAGTACATTGGCCAATACAATGCTATCCTTCACCTGCAATGGCTCCGCACATTTCTGGCGGAAACCTACCTATTTCGATCACCAGTGACCAACATCATGGCTGACAATCAATCTGCCGTTGCTCTCTCTCGCGACCCTGAGTTTCACAAACGGACGAAGCATTTCAACGTGAAATCCTACTATCAGAGAGCAGTTCTGAATAAAGAGGAAATTTGTCTCGAATACGTTCCAACCGAAGAACAAGCAGCCGATGGGCTCACCAAGCCTCTGGGTCCCTCTCCGTTCATGAAGTTTTGCACGCTCTTGGGAATTGACACGAAAGCTTTATAGAGAATGTGTAAATGCGATAGCGCTCTTTCCACTATTTCTCCTCTTCGAAGGTTTGAGTGGTTTTACCGAGGCCTGACCGTGTGTATGTATTCAGTATCGCCTCGCCAGCAAGGCAATCCTGAGGGGGAATGTTGTGATATGAGGCTGTAGCTGCTCAGGAATGAAGCCGCAACATCGGAAATAATTCCTGCACTAGCTATACGAAGTTCCAAGTTGATTTCCAATCAACTTGGACTTCATGGTGTATATATGGCCTCCCTGTATCCCTCTGAAATGAGAACAATTAAGGTTCCTCTCGAACTGCAACAAACTTCTTCCAGGCTAATGGCCTACACGGCTGTCTCCCCTGAGGAACAGCAACATTCTGGTCTCTTAGCGACCTAGGGAAAATCTCCACCATTGATCAGACTGTAACGAACCGGCCAGATCTGCTTATCAAATGTCATCTGTACCACGATAACTATGGTTCGGACCACCGTGCCACATACTCGGAATGGAGCCTAAGAGCCCAGCGCAAACCTACCGCCAGAGCGAAGAAAGCGTACGAACGAGCGGATTGGGGCAAGATTGGGACCGAAGTGCTCCTGCGGGTGGGCCTATAGAAGGAGATCAAAACGAGACCAGCGCTGGATGAGATGGTTGATAAGCTCACGGAAGCGACCGCAGCGGCAGTGGACAAACACACACCTGACCTACGACCAACACCATACTCTAAACGCTGATTCACGCCAGATCTCAAAATCCAGCAGACTGAGGTTAATCGCTTACGCCGGAAGTGGCAAGAGAGTTGTGCGGAGCTCGGACGAGACTATACACGTTCGGTGGCTCTCTTCCAAGAGATGCAACAAAAACGACGTGCATGGACTCGAACGATCCAGAAAGTTAAGGCGGCGTATTGGAAGCAGTTCTTGGATAAAGCCGGTGAAGGGAAGCTCTGGAAAGCGGCTATATACATGAAACCGAGAGAGACCTGGGGCTGTCTGGCGTCTGCTGGGATACCGAGTCCATGAGGAATTCCTACCTGTGCAGGCACTCCCAGTCCATCTCCTAGGTCAGCAGCCAGTACGCTTTCCGGCCGGTGCTGAAGTTGATGATATTCGGCGCCGGATGGATATCACGGGCAGTCCATTGATGGCCTACTTTGACTACAATACTGTTGCCCGCCGGGAGGGCCGCCCGATGTATCTATATCAGGATATGCTGCGGCACTGTGTCTGGGACCGGTCCCAGAGGTCGTGGCAGCCACGGAAAAATGGAACTGTTATCGGTAGGATGTACTATGTGGATCCCGTGACGGCGAGCGCTTCTATCTGCGGCTGCTATTAACGGTCCGGCATAATGCTGTAAGCTTTGAGGACCTAAGAACCGTACGCCCTGGATCACCAGAGCGGACATTCCAGAACGCCTGCAAGAGGCTTAGGCTGCTAGAGGATGACAACCACTGGTGGGCCACATTCACGGAGGCTGTGACTTTCGCATCTGGCAAATCTCTAAGAAATGAGTTCTGTGTTGCTGTCGTGCATAGTGATGTTATGGACCCACCGGCACTCTGGGATGAGTTTCAAGTGCACCTATGCGATGACCTGCCCCGTCAGTTGGAATCCTACACGGAAGCTGGCAGAGAGCTACCTGCCACTTCTACCAGAGAACAGTATCTTAACTTTGGCCTATTTCTGATCGGCCGACTGCTAGCGGCGCAAACTAAGACATTAGCGGATTATTACATGCTATCCCCGGAAGCTGATTGGTCTGCCTTCCAGCCATCATCCCGTAAGGGTCTGCATAACATGCTATTAGATCGCCTAGCCACTACGGCCGCGGACTTACGGGATCAGCTCAACGATGATCAACAGACCATCCTTTCCGCCGTGGTATCCACTGTGCTTGGCGGTCGGCCTGCTGCGTGGTATCTACAAGGCCCTGCCGGTACTGGCAAGACATTCCTCTACCGTACGATCTATGCTGAGCTGCGGCTCGGGATTTTGGGCCTTTCTTGGCTCTCAGCTAGTACGTCGCTAATGTTATCTTGGAAAGTCCACTAATGCCTCCAGAATTCATATTATCCAACCCCAAAGCTAGTAACGGACCGAGATCTTGAGGTAGTTTGACGCGTATGTACCACTTAGGGATGTTATATATGGATCAAGAGATCAGATAACGAAACTAAGGGACCTCCCTTCCCGTCATTCTGAATCGGCGATTGTCCAACCCTGATATCTACATCCTTGATGATATATGCTTTCTAAGTATAGCGTCTTTCTCCGTGCTTCTTGGATGGCCCCCTACAGGCTCAGCTCTAAGAAAGGCACGCAGACCACATAGCGAAAGCGATCTTTAGGCAAACAAAGTAAAGGTAATTACTGTAATACTGTATTAAAGGCCACAGTAATAGGGTATTAATCAACGCTGCCTACCTAGTCTCTCTGACATTCTGTGTAGCGTCGTGTCCTACCTAGGACGGTTACAGTAATGTGCTAAATCTTGTCTTTATAACGTAAATCGACACAAGACCACGCTCTTTTTTTCGAGAAAATAACGTCCTTCTTTTCGTATCGAAGGCTCGTATATTCAGCTTCTCTTGGTCGGATTTCAGGACTTGTAACTTCCGTAAGTCGGGATCAATGCCTAAACACTCTCTTTCATTGATTCTCGGCGTCCGTACAGTCAATCCATTCCATTTACTGCGGTATCGTATTGACCAAGGACAACGTCGCCTATTATGTGTACAATTCTTCTGGGTGGCCGCCGGTTAAGAATATGAACTATAGCTTGAAATCAAAAGCCTGGTCAATAATGAAAGGTTTAAATGATTTCTGCATTCGCCCTGGGGAGTGACGACGACTGTTCGCGAACGCTCGTGATTTACAGTCTAGGAGCTTGCGCAGCGTTATTCGATTAGTGCAATAACGGAAAACCCTTGGAATATTGATTCAACTATTTCACCGATTTGTTCAAAAAGATTTTTTTGCCCACCCCCGTTGTGAAAATAAGCTAGTGACCTATATAGTGACGGCAGTTTTACGATGGCGGTTAACATGCCATTTTTGTCTTTATAACGTGAATCAACATAGACCACGGTGTCTTTTTATGAAGAAAACAATATCTTTCTTTCTGTATCGAAGGTTTCAATATTTAGCTTTTCGGAATTGGATTTTAGGACCTGTATTCATCGCGTTTCTCCTTTCAAACGGCTTTAAAAACACCAGTCTCAGCCCCCCATCGGACAAGTGCTGTTCTATTCAAGAACCTCAAATAGCAAGACATCAATTTCCAATGGCTGCTTTGGAAAGAGCCCGATCCAATAAACCCTCTACCAAGAAAATTGATTCGTCAGAGACAATACCGTCGCAAGACAAACATGATAAAAAAGGCGTCTGAACATAGCAAGAAGTGTGATGCGGATGTTTGCGTAGGTATTCGTATGCGGGAGACTGGTCAGATACATATTTTGTCTGCGGATACTTCGGGCTTTTGGGCTTTTCTTCCTTTGCAATTGGTAGGTGAACACAAAATGGCACTATCCACCAGAATGAACACTGACTTGTCAGAGCTCGATTACCCGACTCCGACTGTGATGACAGATCGCGATTTAAAGAAAGCCGAAGAAGATACAGTTCTAAGGACCCACGATAGGCTCTTCACAGCACATGTTCAATTATTATCCGGATAGTTGCCCTGTTCTGCAGAGACTGACTCGCCTTACCTCCGCTGAAACCGAACTGGATCCGGATCGGGCAGTCGTTTTTCCAGCGACGAATGCGAGCGCTACAGCGAAGTTCTTTGCGGGGCCGAGAGTGCTCGTGAGGGGTTGTGGCGAGAACATCCTACTTGAAAGGCCCGAGGTTTTTGCGAACGCAGTGTTGGAAGTGGCGCAACTTGGCAGCGGCCACCACGAGCAGACCTATCCGTAACAAGACTACTATCCACCCTCGTAAGGGCTTGTTACGGATAGTTGACGGGCCTCGGGGCTTAAGTAATACTCTGTAGCTCCCGAGGAAGGAATGTCTGGACACATTAACTATCACTCTATCTATTAAGCGAACGTCGGGAGTCTCCTGAGCCCTCGCGGGAATCACCAGGTTTCAAGTGAAAATTCCACTGCTTTAGGGACTTACCAAGAACTACCCACATATAAGCTTATATCGCCACAAGCCATAATATCTTCATAGTTGTCACCAAATCCTTGACCCTCCACAATAGAACGATAGTAAAATACCTCCTGGTTGTTCTTCTCCATGAACCCGAAAACGTTGGCATAGCCCTGCTCCGAATACTCTTGCCATCTACTCGCAATAGCCGAGGCTGCACCGTCATATTCGCTGGGAGCAAGGGCGACAGACGCGTGTTGGAAAGCAATCTTGACGCCCGCCCCGTCGTGTCGCCTGGTGACAGAGCTGCTGGATCCGACGGAGGGCACCCGAAGGTGAGCAGTACCGTCCTCAAAATGATAAATATCATAATCACGCGTTCTGTTGGACTCCCTTCCTCTTACCCCATTCAGACGATAGTGATGAGCCAAGGCTGGCGTACCGTCATTGGCATTGATTCCAATGAGTGGATTCGCAATTTTTTTGTGAGACTTGATGGAACGGTTCGTTCTCAGGGCTTCCATGTCATACTCAAAGACCAGTGGGATTGATCGGCGACCATTTCTCAAGACTGCAGAGCCTGCATCGACCAAACCAGCACCAGCACTGACTTTGCCAGTAAGCTCCAAAATCAGATTGAACGCTTCCCTGATTTCGGTAACCTAAGAAGCACATTGTTTGCTATCTTGTCTCTCACAGACTCCCTGACATAATCTTCGACTAGGGTAACAAAGACGTTACTAGAGTTAATCATTTAAAAAAATTAGCCTCTATCTTCTTAAAGTGATAACCGGCAGTCATTCGAATCAAAACATACGCTGCCTCGAGTATTCCATGGCCAACCTAAATAGCTCTTGCGACATCTTGACAAGTCAACCTCTTTTCAAGGTGGGCTTTCACTATTTCCTCAGGATTGGGGTTCTGATTGGTAGCTTGGAGCTCTTCATTAGTGAAAGGAGCCGTAAATGCCACATTGCTCAGAGCAGGCAGAGAAAGAAGAGCCCGGGAGAACTTCATCTCAGGCTGGTTGGTAATATAAGCTGATGGAAATAGAGAGATCGATAGTGAAATAATAAAAATGAGAGTATCTAAGGCTCTGTGGCCATGCTCTTATATATGTTAAGTCGGCCCAACGACGTTCCATACTCGGAGTCACGAATAGCTCTATCTTTAGCTGTGGAGTGTTTGGACTGAGATTACTTAACTCCGTACGGAGTATTCTGGAGCCTAATTGCTATCTGCCTGATTACGAGAATGATCATCAACTTGAGTTACTGTCCTAGACACGAAAGGGTCCAGTTTAATACAACCGACGGCCCCTATAGGGCTATCCAACTGATGACCCTTGTGGAGTTTATCCAAAACGGCGCGCACTTGTGGTTCTCGTCTCTTGGCAAGACTGATAATTAAGCACCGAGAAGACAGAAGCTAAGTACAGAGTCCTTGAATAACTTCTTTAGAAAAGATCGAGATAATTCGATGCCCTCAGACATGATATGGAGATGAAGCTTGGTGCAAGACCCTCAAGGCGTTCTGTTCAAGACTGATCTGAGACGACTATGTACCTAGATCGGAGATGATCATTCCACGGTTATCAAACCTACTTTGCGATATTTTCCTAAGGCTAATACAATGCAACCCTGAAACCTTTAGATTTGGAGATCAGTTAAGAGCGGATAAGTTACTGTAGTTCGGAGTGGGGGCCAAAGCCTTGGGGCGTAGGACGGGATCTTATAGTGATTTTGATAGATTAATTTTAGGGTCAGGTTAATGGCACTACATGAACGTTACTCGCACTACACACTAAACCTTTTTGGGTTAGTACCCGCCTTGGCAACTTTTCACCACCAAAAGGTACATCCGACACCTAAAAAAGCAACTATGGTCTACCAAGGCTTCTGTCTAGATATTTCTATGAATAATAAGCCCTTTTTTGCGGTCGCTCTTAGGGTCAGTATTTACTTCGAGCACGTCACTATATGTTTACCTATTATTCGATAATTATTATGGCTATTTATCATAAGAACCAGAGGAATATGACTACACATAAAGACAGCGATATTTCTGTAGGTCTTAAATGTACCTTTTGGTGGTGGGGCTGACGGGAACCGAAAAGGGCCTAGTTTGTAGTGCGAGTAACGTTCATGTAGTGCCATTAACCTCACCCTAATTTTATCTTTAAAAATTACACGAAATCTTCAATAAAGAGAAACTTCATTAAATATAGCACAAAATAACAAGTAGTTTACAACTACCAATGTATCACTACTCTCGTCTAATAAGGATTATAACCCTAAGGCTAAGCATTGCTATAGCTTTGAGCGTTTGAAGTCCAAGACAGGCATGTTTATTTCTCGAGTTATATACTCCACCCAGCTGCAGGATCCGTCACCTTCAGCGAAAACAGCGTTGGCGCCTACGGAGCTTCATTAATATCCAGCATCACTCGCAAAATCTTGTTTCTGAATTATGGGATTATCAGACTGTTGAATTTTAGTGGCGAAAGTCCAGATCATATATCCACTACTTTGGGGGCTGCTCCGAGGGCGACTCTGCCTTAGTATGGGATTGTTGTGGTTTAGGTATGTCGGTCTGAAAATCCTGGTCAGAGATCCACTCTACCACACAGGGGCCTTGGCGACGGAAGTGGCTACACGCTATCTTGGTGGAGAGGAGACTGGGACTAGCGTGTCATATATCACGCTAAACAGAGGCCTACGGGGAGGCCGGGCGATTTTGTGAGGGATATATTCGGATATATCCCGGTGGCACAGTTGACTTTCTCGCTATATATACAAGCTCAGCTCTATCTTTCAGCTGCTCGCAGTCCTGAACCTAAATCAAACGATGTAACATCAAGCTCGCTAAGCCCGATAATCGGCACAGTGGACCGCTAGTAGCCTTACACGGCTAGCACGAGTTGACTCCGTACATTCCTATGACCTTATCGTGGTACGGAGTCACTGAGGCTACTAGAGAAAAATTCTGTATCCCGGGTTGAAACGCGAGAGGACGCAACTAGCTAAGTGCCTTTCTTCTGTTCAATTCAACATCACAAAAACTGACCTTATTTGAGGACGCGTAGTCGTATATATTAGAGCCCTAACATGACATGTTCCAAGATTTGGATTGAATGGAAAAAGATCTATACTACCTGTAGCAATGCAAGGCTAGTGGATTGATTGCAAAGAAAAGTAAAGGAAAGGGAAAGACATTCACCCGCCCCAAGTACTCCTTTCTCCCGGATTCATTCCTATCACAATTGTCCTCCTTTACTAGATCCCGGTATCTGACTAACTGGACGTAGCGCTTACATTTCTGATTGCGTGTTGCCCGTCCCGGGACCAGGCTAAGTACCGAATGCGAACAAAGTAAAGAATTATCGCAATGTCTGTACAGCGCGACGCGGTCTTACGGTAAAAGAGGCAATCCTCTATATCACAGTATCGGCGGCAAATGAGGTATTCGAATAGAAAGGGACCTAAGGCAACACAGATCATGATCCTAGGCAGTACAAAATGAGTGAGTCCATAATGCAAAGTTGAAGTGGAATAGGGGCTTGTACATGGCATTGTACTTGTACTCAAAGAACCCGATTCTTATCAAAAAGCGCTCCAGCCATGGGTTTTGAGGAGGGAGAGGGTCATCCTCCGCGGCCTTTGTTTCTTGGGCTGGTGCTTGGACGTGATCGGGAGACGGTTTTGAGTCCATTCTGAATCCTAGAACGCTCTGTGGACTAGGCGAGGCTTGGAATAGAGGGTTGCTGCAATCGAAGGTGTTTTTCAAAAAATTTTGAAATGGAGCTTTGGGAAGGAGTTGAAACTTGAGCGGGAGCCTACATTAACTAGGCTAAACTTCATTAGGAAGAGGGGTGTCGTTTTGGCAATTTTTAGCAATTAATAGGGCGGATCGAAGATCTGCGATGCAGTTTTATCATGTGATGTAGATCAATCACCCCACGGCTTTTTGTTAGGCCGGACATCTGGATGTTGAAGACTTGAAGTGCCATATAGCTAGGACTCCTGGGGCGAGGACATAATAATACAACGCGTCGTAGTCCTTCGGTCTGGGTCGACTTTAGAGGCAGCTCTGCCGTTGATTTAGCCAATCCTAGCTTGGGATTCGATGGAATACGCTCTCGATGCGATAGATATCACACCCAGATACGAGGTTGGTTTCGGTTTAACGTATACTACTTTTAACTACTCGCTTATCCATGTGAACAAAACAAATAAAACTACACCGCAGTATCCCCCTGACGCAACTACCGTGGAAGGTGGCAATGAACGTTTGTGGGATGGGCTTGTGACTGTCAATGCGGCTGTGCAGAATAATGGGACTGTGGATGGTTTTGAAGTCGCACAGTTGTATCTTGGTATTCCGAATGGACCGATACGTCAACTGAGGGGCTTTGAAAAGGTTTTCATTTGCTAGTGGGAAGAGCGCTACTGTGATCTTTACCTTGACGAGGAGGGATTTGAGTAGTTGGGTTGGTCAATCGAGTCGGAACTTGCCGTTGAACGATACATTTAGCTTTATTTTTAATTGGCACAGCGCGCGAAGGGGACCGACGGATGATCTTCTACACAATTTAGAGTTATCTACGGAGTACTCTGCGTACAGTTTGAGAGCATTCTCTTTGCTTTCGTGAATCGTTCAGAACTGAGAAGAATGAAGTATATAAATAGTCTTCGTTCCATCTATGAGATCTATTCTAGTCTCTAATAGGCTCTATCCCCCCAAATCAAATCCAAAAACGCACATGCATACAAGAAAATAGGAAAATGCCAAACAATATACATCAGAAGTCAAAAAGAATGACAGGAGGAGAAGAAAAATTTACAGCTTGCTCTTAGGAGACTCATTCTTAAGCAGAGCCTCGTTCCACGGGTACGGGTCGAAAACCAGGTCGTTGACGGGGTTCTCCTGGCTAGCGCGGCGGAACAGATCGGGGTAGACATCACCGTCATACCGACCGAGACTGCTGTCCAGCTGCCAGTCAGGAATAGCCCAGGCATCGACCAGACGCACGGCGTGGGGGCGGATCTCGTCAAGGAGCTTCATGACGGCGGTGGTGCGGGTCAGGCCGATTTGGCGGACGGTGACGGCGCCGGAGGAGAAGAACTCGGCGGCTTCGCGCTCGAGGGTGTGCAGGGCGTAGAGGCGGAAGAGCTGGTGCATGAGGGTCTTGGTGTCCTGATCCAGGGACTGGGAGAGTTCGGGGGAGGAGACGGCCTCGTAGAAGTTCTTGACGACCAGGTACTGGGAGTGGGCGGTGGAGAGACGCCAGAAGTCGACCAGCAGGCTGTTCCAGGAGCGCTTCTCGGCGTCACGGTGCTTCAGGGCCTCGAAGGTGAGGTGGGCGGTGCGCCAGGCAAAGGCGGCGACGATGTCGTTGTCCTCCTCGAGAATGTCGAAGGAGGCACCCTTGTCACGGCGGTCGAGGTAGTTGCGGAGGATGCGGGAGGTGTCGTTATCAGCGGCCTTGCCGGAGAGCACGGCGCGAGCGGACTTGAGCAGGTAGCGGGCGACTTGCTGGGTGAGCATGTAGTTATCACCCTCCCAGGTCAGAGTGGGCAGGTAGTCAGAGTAGAACGGTCCAATACCGCTGTAGCTGCTGTAACCGTGACCACCGCATGTGCGACGGCAGACCTCGAGACCCTCGCCGGCAGTGGTACTGGCCAAAGCCTTGAGACCACAGGAGGTGGCGTGCAGATCTGCCAGCAGATCGGCACCAGCACGAAGCTCCTCGGGACCAGGGCCACGAGCATCCTGGCTGGGAGAAGCAGCGGCCTGCATGCGCTTCTGGTTCTCCTGGTACAGGCGCATCATACCGCGGCCGGTGAAGTGGAGAGCATACATGGAGGCCAGGAGGGGCAGCAGGCGGACCTGGACCATCTTGTAGTTGAGCACCTGGGTCTCACCAGCATTGGGATCGGCATCGCGGTCCTGGAACTGCCTCCGGACGGCGCAGTAACGAGTGGCAATGGTCACACCACGGGCCAGCACACCACCGGACTGGAGGACAATGTTGGAGCGGACCCAGGTCATGGTACCGTAGACGAGAGTGGGCATGCTGGGGCGGACGTATTTGTTGGTCTCCTTGTCGATACGGGAGAAGCGGGCCAGCATGTTGATGTGGGGGATCTTGACCTTGTTGAAGAGCAGGTAGCCATTGTCCATGGTGCTAAAGAAGGCCATCCAATGGTCAGTCAAAGGTCGCAGGCAAGTGCAACTATTACGCGGGAATGGTGCTACTCACTTGTAACCGAACTTGGGACCAATGTCACCGACGTATACGTTCTCCAAAGGCTGGTGCGTCTCCAGGTCGCGAACCTGGACCACGAAGGGGTGGGGACCGTAGTTCTTGCCACCAACAAAGAGCTGAGCCATCACCACGGCGTGGTTGGCAGTGCGACCAAGAGAGCCGATCCACCATTTGGAGGCAGTGAGTGTGGGGGAGTTGATGGTGAAGGTCTTGTCCTCGGGGTTCCAGGTGGCAGTGGTCTCGAGACCGCGAACATTGGATCCGTGACCCAGCTCGGTCTGGGCGTAGCAACCAATGATCTGGTACTTTTCGGCGCGCTCGAGGAAGAGCTTGTGCTGTTCGGGGCTACCTTGTTCGCGGAGGGTGACCTAAAAAAAGGAGGGGGCGCTTGTCAGCATTCGATTTCCCTCCCACTTCGCACAATTACAACGCCAATTCTTCGAGAAAAAACATACCAGGAACATGCTAGCATGCAGACCATAGGGAGTTGGCTCTCCGATCAACTCATTGGCCGCGTGCAGGTCCTCCATGGACCACTGGTTCTGCTCAGCCAACTGCTGCAGGCGCTTTGCCTTGGCCAGCGCCCGCTTCAGCCGCTCGACGCGACCCAGAGAGTGGTTCTGGGACTTGTCAAACACCTTCTCCGGCTGGAGCATCTTGACCAACTTGTCCTGACGCTCCAGAGCCTCCTTGGTGTGCAACAACTCGGACAGCTTCTCGACGTCGACATTGGATTGGGCGCGCTCCTGGGCAAGCAACTCAGAGCCCTGCGGGCCTCCAGGCTTCAGAGCCTTGACCCAATCTGGAGGTGGAGATGGCATTGTGTGTGTGTGTGGTGGAGAAAATGGGGATGTGTAGAATTGGAAAGAATGGGGGAAGAAGGAGAATTAGAACGTGGGGATGGCGATTATAAGATACTAAGACCCCATGAACTTTTCGACTTCTCCGGGGCCCCAGTACTAAGTGACGTTCCAGGCCGAGGGCCAAGTCACTCGCCGAATGAGGAAAGTGCCGAGGCTCGTCCAGTTTAGGTAATCTGCGCCTGGCCGAAGAACACCGAGTTGTAGCCCACTATTGAGGAGTTGATGGGTTTACTATGAAGGACATTCGATTATTTCGGCTGATCCAACTGATTAATATTTACCGGTAGATGCCTCAATGCCGAGTTTGACATTGTTGTATGTTGGCTGTTGGGTGTACTGTCCTCACGGACTTGACTGGGTGTTTTTAACCACCCTTACAGCCTTCGGCTAGAAGCCCCCGGCATCAGGCTCAGCCAGCCAACTTACCTACCGGCTCTAGGGGCTTAAATCAGTCTAGCGTGGCGATCCGCGACAGGGTGTTTAATAATACTCTACGGCGAGTCCCGGCGGCTCGCGTCATACAAATCATCATTCAGATGACCATGATGGCCCTCCCACTTTCCCCTGAATGCCTACATTGACCTCGGTTTGTCCAGTAAAGTGAATATCGACTGGTTGCTATTATATAACAGCCAGTTGTCACATCTCCCTTGCCCCTGCGGCTATCCCGATCCTCTCGATCGATCTGTTCGGGTGAGGTTTCCCGACGGTCGGAAAACGACCCGTGTCGTGGCACCAGCCGGTGGCGGTGGAAGCCCAGAAAACAGCCAGAAAGTTGTACCATTGTTCCATAGTTCCATTCTTCTATACATTCCTGAATTCCCTGATATAACACCGTTTGCTATCAAACTTTTGTATGACACGTGAAATTATAATAACTCAAAACAGCAGAAAGGAGAAAGAAATCAGAGCACCGGAGCAGCGCGGCTCGGGAGACTGAAGTACTCGGATCAGATAAGAGAGATCGGGGCCCGAGAAGGTGCGTTTTCACATGTTCACATGTCAATTTGGTAAAAATGTCCCTCCCTCGTGGGCTCGTGGGAGCTTGTGAAACAGCAAAAAAAGAGAGCCACGAGCCTGTCCCTGCCCGCTCAATCGCGACCGTGTCGTCATTATCGTCCATTCTCCAGGACATTATCCGCGTTTGCCGCTTAATTTACTCGCTGTGTTGCGCCTTGGACACACGCGGCAGTCCCAGCCAGGCCAGGAAGATGGCACCTGACAAGGCAATGATGAACGGCTGCAATACTTGCACACCCTTGGCCTGTGCTAGGGCCCCCACGGCGAAGGGGAGAACGGCGGCTCCAGAGCCGCCAAATGCCGCGCAGAACCCAATTGAACTGACATGCAGGTGTCGAGGGAGAAGCTTCGTGACGATCACGACTGCACCTGGGAAGAGCGGGCCCAGGAAGAATCCTTGGAGTGAGACGGCCACGGCGGAGGCGTAGAATTGAGGTACGAGCCACAAGACCAGTCCACATGCCATTGACAACAGAATATATCCCTAATCCCGATCCCGTGTTAGCAGTGGTTCGTGTCAAGTTGGGGTTGCCTCTACGATCTACGAGATCGCATGAAGCATTGCAAATCACTATACGTACCGAAATCGCCAATTTCTCACCCAGCCGGGGCGTGACAAAGCCCAAGATAATACGACCAACCGTAATACCCAGCCAGAAGCCTGTGGCTGTCATACCACTGGCGAACGCGCCACCGTTTCGAACCCGAATCATAAAGGTGACGATCCATCCCCCCAGCGCAACTTCAACGCCAACATAACCCAACAGGAAGAGCGAGCATAGCCATGTCACACGAGCAGACGGCCGTTTGAACAGAGCATCCCGAAGCCCGCCCTTTTTGTTTTCCTCCATTGAATGTGCATTCGCAGCCCGGAAGATGGCACCGGTGGCTTTCCAGAAGCATGCGCTGCAGGTTGCAAGTTCGACGACGGCACAGCCCACCTAGTCATTCTTAGCAAGGGATCCACAATGGAGCAAGTAAGTACGTGTGCTTACCATGACATAGTAAAAATTGAACCACGGCATCTGCGCCCGAGCAATCATCGAGGTCGCAATCAGCGGAGCCAACACTGCACCTAATCCATATACACCGTGCAGCAAGCCGAGTACCTCGTTCGCATTGGCCATGTTTCCGATCCAAGCATTCCACGCTGCATCTTCCAGTCCATTTCCGAAGCCTGCGAAGATGAACGAGACCACGAGGACTGGGTATGGTGGGTGGAGGCAGTTCACCACGTAGGCGATGAGATGGCATCCGGGTCCGAGCAGGGCTACTCCGCGCTGGCCGAGTGACATATGGATTCGGTGGTTGAGGAATGCTGCGAGGGTGTATCCGGCTAGCGGAGAGAGGAAGACTAGTGATACGACTGTGTAGGTGAGGTTATAGTAGGTCTCGAGCTGTGGGTTGATGTGAGTATGGTAGTGAATAACAGCGCATGTCGCAGAGTTCTTACATATGGAATTAAGGCCTGCATTCGTTAGTTTCTTAGCAATTCTTTTCCTAATTTATCGTCACGGGGTGGTTTCTTACACCGTATGCTGCATCATTAGCTCCCATAACCAGGAAGCTAAAGAAGGTCGCAAACGTGCGATAGACATTAATCTGGGGTTGATTCCATTTCTCCAACGCAGCGAATCCATCGGGGGATTCATTTGACTCCGTGTCATCTGCAGAATGTTGACTCGCTGGCAGAGCTTCGAGCATAATGTGGTTCGACGCATCGTGTGGATGTTGCTGCACCACACACGTGGACGTCGAGGTTGATGTCATGGCGGGCGCGGGCAATTGGTGTTCTTCCACACACACGGAAGCTATGTTGTGAATTGTCGATGAAGGAGGAAGAAAAAAAGATTCACCCAGAAACTTGGAGAACAAGAGAGCTATACCCCACAATTAAAGTGTTCTAGGTAATTTTTAAGCCTTGTTCAAGATTTGCTGGGTACGAGAGTTTGAGTCAACAGGTCCGATCCACCACCACCAGGTGCAGTGGCTACCACCATGCGGAGTGCAGCAGCTTGGCATATCGGAGGTTTACCCGCGTCGCCGAATGCAGGAAGCGGGAACCGCGGCTAAACTTCGGAGTGGCCTCTACTACCAGATTAGGTGACTGGGCCAGCATCCACCTGGAAAACTTCTGTCCAGATGACTTTTCTTGTTATTATTATTAGGTCAACTATACAGATGACTGGTCAGCTTTATATGGTCCAGAACGCTTCCCGAGTGGGTTACATTGCAGCAGCTGGTCATTGTGGGGCCCATCGCGGGGAATCTCGCTCTTATCTCCAACTCGTATCTGTAATGCGAACTTCACACGTGGTCGAATATGCAAGACTGCTACGGAGTACACAAAGTATCCATCATAGCTATAGTTTTGCTTTTTCTGGCAGGGAGTTTTCTCGGGGAAATAGCACTCGGTATGCATAGATTACGAGCTTGTTCATGGAAGGCGCGCTGATTCAAACACCAAATCTCCAATCAACGCAAAACCAGACGCTTAAACCCCGCTCATTTTCCGCTAACTTGATGTGTTCCCCGCCTACTCCTAGGACATGCAGGCGCGCAAATTTCATCAAGCATCCTTGGCTTTTTGTCCTGTTTAAATCTTCTCTGGCACGCGACCAAGCACACAGACACAGGGACTAAGACCGAATGGTCGTCACAAAAGTACCGAAATCAATAATGTTATCGCAGACAAGATTTTTCGTGGTAGCTATGGCTTATGATTTCCACGAGCTTTTCTTTACTGATGAACAGGTTACGTATATTACTACAAGCTAGGATGGCCTTGTAAGTGGCTAAAGTGAGGCCATCTTTCAAATTCAAGAATACAATGATCACTCTTTGAAGATTTTGATGGAAATGGTACGGGATGCTCAGATATGGCAGACCGTCTTACCAATGGCACTTATTGCGTATGTCAGAGTCAAAATAAAACAAGTGCTTGATCGAATACTTGGAAGGTTGGCCTCTCTATTATAACAGTAATGCCTCAGGAGTATGGCATTGCATCACGTCACTATGCATCGATAGATCTAGCACGATCTGTCACCACTCGATCACACTCTAGCGTTGACGCTATTTACTTTATTTTGATGTTCAGTTCACTCCAGGCGGGATTTTACCTCCTTTCTCGGCTAAAGGAGGGCCGCAATTTAGGCTCAGCCGGTGAATATTGGTACTGTACCTCATCCTGTAGGAAGCTAAATTCTCCACCAATCAGTGCCTCTCATCTCGAAATCATAACTCACGACTCAGCACTTATAAACCCACCACAAGTACGAAATACGAAATATACTAAAACCACCATTAACCATCATGAGTTTCACTAACCCCATCATCCCAGGTTTCAATCCAGACCCCTCAATCGTTCGCGTTGACAAGGATTTCTTCTTGGTCACCTCTAGTTTTGAATACTTCCCCGGCGCCCCAATCTATCACAGTCGCGACTTAATTCAGTGGAAGCTCATCGGCCATGCTTTGACCAGACCGAGTCAGCTTCAGATTCATACTCCCGAGCCGGGTGGTGGTGTGTGGGCTACTACTATCCGTTATCACAAGGGTGTATTTTATATCACTGCGGCGAGCTTTCAACGATATCGGCCTCAGCAGGATGATCGGGTTTGGCCGCAGGGATTTTATGTAAAAACTACGAATATCTGGGATGATAGTACCTGGTCTAATCCGGTGTATTTTGATCAAGTCGGATTCGATCAGGATGTAAGTTATTGCCCCGGAGAGCCGCCATTGTTTTCTCTGCGGATCTAGAAACAGTTCAAGACTAATGTGCGTTCATCAGCTATTCTGGGATGACGATGGAACTGTATACCTGTCATCAACATACCGCAAGCTCAAGCCCACTCCGGGCGTGAAGCTCAAGGACTTTGCCATCCATATTTGCACAGTGGATCTCGCCACGGGACACTCCACATCAGAACCAAAACTAATCCGCGAGTCATCATCCGGAGTTGCAGAGGGATCCCATATCTTCAAGCGCGGTCGCTACTATTATCTTTTTTCGGCCGAAGGTGGTACCGAAAGTGGACATTGCGAATGGGTTAGTCGCAGCGAAGTTGGACCCTTGGGACCGTGGGAACTTGCGCCGAATAATCCCCTCTGGCGTAATGGGGTGGAAGATGAAGTTCAGAATACCGGTCATATTGATCTAGTTGAAGATGCTGATGGGAATTGGTGGGCGGTTCTTTTGGCGGTTCGGCCGATGCGAAAAGGGGATCAGTGGGAAGAGTCTGTTTTTGGTACGTTTTGTGAAGGGTCGTCGATTGAAGTAGGTTAGGGCTGATCACTGCTGCAGGACGGGAGAGTTTCCTTGTCCGTGTGGAGTGGGAGAATGACTGGCCGATTGTTAATGGCGGCAAGAGGATCACCCTTCAGTCTAATGGACCGGGGCTTTACCAACACGACATCCCGATTTCCTGGAAGGATGACTTTTCAAGCCCCAATCTCCAGTTGGGATGGTATAGAAAAAGTATGCACGCGATATGGAACCCTCAGACGCGTGAACAACCACTGAAATGAGTCTTCTCCTTACTAGATACCCCCTTCTCCGTCGACTATTCTCTGGCTGAACGTCCCAATCATCTCCGCCTATATGGTGGACCATACACCCTTTCAGTACCAGCCAGTCCAACAATGTTCCTACGAAAGCAAACCCATCGATTCTGCACCTGGGAGACGAAACTATCATTCCAACCCACTTCCGAGCACACCGAAGCTGGAACTGTCGTATGGTGGAATTATTTCACGCATAGTAGCCTCGGAATTCGGAAACGAGGTGACCAGCGAATTATTCGGTTCAAACCATCAGAAGGTGACGTGGTTGAGGTCACTTTAGATCTGACCGGAGATGTTGTCCTCATTATCGAATGTGGTAACGAGTATCGATTTGGTTATCGTGGCCCGTCTAGCGAGGAGACTATTTGGATTGGAAGTGTGGCCAATCACGTCGCGACCAAGGCACCTCCTGTGGGCGCACCTTTTACGGGTATGATTTACATGAAATTCTCCGAGAGTCTATAAAATGCTAATACAAAAGTAGGTATCATGATCGGGCTTTATGGTTTTGGTGACCGCCAGCGTTGTACAACTCCTGCCGACTTTGCCTATGCACAATTTCGATGAAATGCGGGCCACGTATATCTAAGGAATATCTTGGTAGATTAAGATAGTCAAATCTCATCTCTATCTAAATAAGAATCGATGTGTATTTCATGGATCAACTTCACCCCTCACCCCAGATCCCGAGACACGTCACGTGCCGTCGGTCTGGGCCCCCAACATTTGACCAAGGCGTAAGCGATCGTCTTGGACTCTCTCCTCACGGGCCACAGAAAGAGAATGCGCCCTCCTCCTCTCATCCACGGTCCCTGGCCTTGAACATGTCCTCGGATTACGGGGAAGACAGTGATGTGACTCTGCTACATTCCGGCACCCGCCCCGCCGTTGACAGCCTCACCCTGACTCGTGTACCCTTACCTGCTCCACCCTCATACCTCCCCCGGCCCGAAGAAGACCCTACCGAAAACGATTCAGCCTACGGTGAAGACTCCCTCTTGCGAGATGATACGAAAACACTCGCTTCGTATATCACCGAGTATCGATACGAGTTTGGTCGGCGGTACCATGCTTTTAGGGATGGGGCTTATTGGGTACGTGCGGGGGGAGGCGAGATAATGCCCCTCTACCTAACTCAGGGTCGGCCCGGAAAAATTTAGACAATGGACCGTGGGACTGATTTTGGGGAAATGTGTCTAGGGACCGAATGACGAGGTTGCAAATGAACAGCAAGATCTTGCGCATCATATGTATACGGTGACACTGGACGGAAAGCTGCATCTGGCCCCGCTTAGCCAGCCACAGGTAGGTTGTTCCTGGATCCCTGCATGTGCCTTTCTAAACGGACCTAGGAAATCCTTGATGTGGGGACCGGAACAGGGATATGGTCTATGTGTGTTGATTGAAGATATCCGCATTGTGAATTTAG
Source organism: Penicillium subrubescens (assembly GCF_028828155.1). Classification (NCBI taxonomy): domain Eukaryota; kingdom Fungi; phylum Ascomycota; class Eurotiomycetes; order Eurotiales; family Aspergillaceae; genus Penicillium; species Penicillium subrubescens. The sequence goes on along the minus strand of NW_026643151.1, from coordinate 591,963 downwards.
GGTGTTATGAAGCTAATTGTCAATTCTAGTGATATGGCGGATGAATACCCTGGCGCCCGAGTCACCGGAGTGGACCTTTCACCAATACAGCCATCGTTCGTACCCCCTAATTGTACATTCGAGATTGATGATATGACCATGCCATGGACATATGCCCCTGAGAGATTTGATTTTATTCATATTCGCGAGTTATTTGGCTCCATACCCGACTGGGATGCATTCTTCCAGCAATGCTACCGCGCACTGAAGCCGGGGGGCTATATCGAAGTCGTCGAGCACTCGGTGACCCCTGTAGTCGATGATGCTACGATGGGTCCAGGTCATTTTTACCGGACTTGGGGCAAGACTGTCATGCAAGCTGGAGAACGATTTGGCAAGAGCTTTTCCATCTGGGAAGAAAGTGCCGACCGATTGAAAAGGGCCGGGTTTGAAGATGTGGTGGAGAAACGTTATAAATGGCCGATGAACGGGTATGCTCCTGTTTGATGAAGATTTATGAAAAACAATGAAGCCTAACACTAGCAGTAGGTGGAGTGATGACCCGAAGCTACATGAGCTGGGCCGGTGGAATCAGTTTCGACTGAGTGGAGGAATTGAGGGATTCATGCTTCGGCTTTTGACCTCGACGTTAGAATGGCCCTATGAAAAGGCCCAACTGTTTCTTGCGCAAATGCGTGCAAATCTTCGTGACCATCGCACGCATGCTTACCTCCCAGGTACTGTGGTTGTGGCACGAAAACCAGTTGGGTAAGTCATCTGCTGGAGTCTTGCTTAACTCCTACTACTACCCAGCGCCAAGTCAGGAGGCGGGCAATGCTTTGAGCTGTGCATATAATCGCTCATGTTTTGTTCCTTTTTCTTTCTTTCTTTCTTCTTTGTGTTTTCATATACCCATGCATTGGCCAACGCGTTATGATGAAGGAGCCAAGTTTCGATGTACATAGCCCTGAGATAAAGCTTGCATTAGCGGTTTTGACCGCATTGAATTCGTCTCGACTGGGATCATCATTCTTGATTTTCTGACTGTCGAACTTTAATGGAGACCATCTTACGACTTGGTATGACGTAGTGAGATGGCAAGTTTAGACTTGAAGGAGATCTATTTCAACCCCAACCTAGCATGTTTACTCTTTCACCCATCTTGACCCTGAGATAAGGTACGGTATCTCGTACTCCCTAGTCATGACAATACACAAACCTCGCTTCTTAACTCCGGACCCACTACTCACCAAACCCCAAAATTGATTGGCCAAGACCCGCCAGCCTCAATTGTCAGCGTCCCGCATAAATCGAAGCCCCCTCGCCTCTTCCCTCCACTTCTCCTTCAAACCGTTAGAACTGCTGACAGAACCCTTACCTCCGACCGCGAGAATGGCCACTTCCCCACAGCCAGAGATGACCAAGGCGATACCGGCGCCGGACACGGACGCTCGCGCACCAGCGGGAGACGATTGGGCTGGCCTCACAGATCCTGCCGAGCGCCGGAGGAGACAGAATCGGATTAATCAAAGGGCTCACCGTATGTTCTTCACCATCTAGTTTGGTCATGAGGCAAATACTAACAGTCGCATAGGAATGCGCCAGCGCCAGCGCATGCGAAACAACAAAGATATCCATCCCAAGAGCGTCGTCGCCTCGACCTCATCCTCATCCTCATCCTCGTCTTCATCTTCATCCTCATCCTCAAGTCCATCCTCCTCAACCGCCATTGTCCGCAAACAAAGCAGCTCCTCACCATCAGACCAATCCCCGCGCGAGAGTGGATGCCTTACGTCCAAAGCTACACGAATACTCCTGAGTCAATTTGCCGAATCGGCTTACCAGAGTTACACGCAGGGTTCTCCAACTTCCGAGCATCTCCTGATGCTAACACAAGTCAACGTCTTCCGCGCCTTCGGACATATTGTCCAAGTACTCGGTTGGAATTTTGACGAAATGGACGACGACGCAATTTCCCCGTTTGCCATTCCTTCCGCCGCGCAGGCATCCACACCACCAGACTACAGCGATATGCCTCTCAGCCTGCGTCCCACCAGAGTACAAAGAACTACTCCCCATCATCCGTGGTTGGATTTCTTCCCTTTGCCGAAAATGAGGGACAATATGATACAAGCGGGCAATGAGTGGGATGACGAGGCGCTTTGTCGGGATATTATGGGGTTCTGGGAACCTTCTTCGACTGCTGCGCCGGGACTACTGGTTTGGGGGGAGCCGTGGGATCCTCGGAATTGGGAGTTGACGGAGACTTTCTTGAAAAAGTGGCAGTGGATTGTGAGGGGGTGTCCGGAGATCATGGAGTCAACGAACTCGTGGCGGGCAAAGCGTGGTGAGAAGCTTATATTTAGGTATATCTAGATATCGAAAGAATAAGAAGCAGGTTCACCGTTCATGAAGTTCCTCATCCTCCCCATCCATCTTCGATACCGATTATTAAGCAGTCCCCTCAAGTGAGAGCCGGCGTCAGTGGCATGTTGAGCCGATCGGTGGCGCTAATGCAAGTTGCTGACAGCCAAGGCGAGCCTAAAAAGAGGATCCGGAATTTGGATCAATCAGAATGACCTATTCCCGGAGAGGGTCCACTCCAAGTGATATCACCCGGATTGAAACTGTGTTTCGTATTGTAAATTCCGTAATACAATTCCTCAATGACGTCACATCACAAAACAATCGTACTCGGGTTCGGACTCGCAGGAGACAAACAGTCGATATACCACGGTGTCCAATAATTTTTTAATTCTGTTAAGATTTAGTATTAAGGTTGTAGAAATGGACCGAACACGCCAGCCAACAATGCCAAAGACCCCTTCCAGCTAGTATCCCCTTATGGGCCATGACCGATATATATAATACGCGTGATGTTGGAGGCCCCCTCCGAATCCCATCCATGGGAATGTAAAAATTGTAGTCCCATGCCTGTAAGCAAATTTCCACGGGCGTGGGCAACCTATGCACGAGTCTCCTCTAAGAATGCTCTTCATTAGGTTTGGTATTAATTTGAAGGAGCTTCCGCTCCTTGAGGCCTTTCTCTAGGCCCACCGCCAAATGCCTCGATCCTGTGTCTTTCCGTTCTTCCGTTTCTTCCTTGCTCGTCTTGCAGAAAATATAATTTCCCGTCGACATGGTCCGGTTTGTAGACCACGTCTCCTTCCATTTTTTTGGGGGCCGGGAGGTTTTGGGATATATGGCCGGTGGTTTTATAGCCATATCCTTCTTCCTTGATGGGAGAGGACAAGATTGACAAGTTCCTCGTTTTACATGTCTCTTTGCATAGAAACTTGCTCATAGCTAATTACTTTGAGATCTGAATAAATTGCTAAAATTTTTGATACTTGAGGAAATCTCTAGCCAAAGAGGCATGCAAAATGAGATACTGTCAATCTTGTCTTCTCCCATCAAAGAAGAAGGAGATCTTGGTCTGGAAGACAGAAGAGGAGAATGAAGACAGGAGAACAGGAGAACAGGAGAACAGGAGATAGTCTATATAGCTATCGACGAAATTGTCGGTCAGACAGAAAAGGAAGGAGTCTCTAAGTCAGACGGAGGAGCACAGCAGATGGAAGAGCCCAGGTCCTGGATGAAATCAAATGGAAAAAGGCAAAGAGGGAGGAATATTCCTTAATACTGCTTCTGAATTACTGTCAGAATAGCATTGGTAGATCCTAGCAGGAATGAAGAGCTAGATTGAAGGAATCAGAAGGGGTACTTCTGTATTGAGACTTGTCGCTGAACAGCCCAAGTCCGCCAGTATGGTAGGTAAATGGAAAGAGAAATTCTTTGCATTCAAATCAATTACACCAATTCCAGGTATTCTATCTCAAATCCTCTCTTCTCCTTACTAAATCCACTCAAACTTATCACCCAAGAACTGATGAGCCCTGACATCGCCAGACCGAGCATGCCCCTCAAAGTTCTCTGCCCGAGCAGCCCGTCCACACAAACGACCGAGCTCACCACTCTCCTGTTCCGAAGTCACCTCTTGATAGGTCACAGTCTTCAGGTACTTGCCCACCCACAGACCACCGGTGTACCTAGCCGCTCCACGGGTAGGAAGAACATGGTTGGTACCAATGCACTTATCTCCGTATGAAACACAAGTCTTCTCACCCAGGAATAGAGCGCCGTAGTTGGACATTTTCTCCAGTGCCTCGCGCGGCTTTTGCGTCAGGATCTGGACGTGTTCGGACGCGTACTCGTCGGCTAGCTTATATGCTTCGTCCAGGGTGTCCACGACAATAACTTCACCCAGGCGATCCCAAGAAACACCGGCAATATCGGCGGTGGGCAGGATCTTTAATAACCGGTCTACTTCGGCGATGGTCTTTTCACCGACGCTTTGAGAGTTGGTGATCAGTACGGCGGGGGAGTCAGGACCATGCTCAGCCTGAGAGAGGAGATCGGTGGCAACGGTGAACGGGTTGGCGTGCTCGTCAGCGACGATGAGGACTTCTGTTGGACCAGCGGGAAGGTCAATTCCAATCTCCTCGCCGAACAATTGGCGCTTCGCCTCGGCGACGAAGGCATTGCCGGGCCCGGCGATGAAATCCACCTTTTTCATGGTCTCTGTACCGATGGCCATTGCGGCGACCGCTTGCACTCCACCTAGGATGTAGATCGCGTCGGCACCGGCAAAGTGCATTGCGGCCACGGTGTTGGCGGGGATCTTGCCGGCGATGGGAGGTGTGCATGCGGTAACGTGAGGGACGCCGGCGCACTTGGCTGTCAGAATGGTCATATGGCTAGAGGCGAGCAGGGGATAGCGCCCGCCGGGGATGTAACTGGAAGAAAAGCAGAGTCAGTACAGGCCTTGAGTGAAATACTATGATAGGACGGGTAGAATGAAACTCACGCGCCAACAGAGTTGATGGGAACATTCTTCTGTCCCAGATGAACGCCCGGTCGAATCTCCAGCTCAAAGTCCTTTAGCGATGCTCTTTGCGCCAAAGCGAAAGTGCGCACATTCTCCTGGACTTGCTTGATGTCGTCGATAATCTGCTGGGGAACGGTTGAAACGATTTGCTGGATCTCCTCGGGCGACAACTTGAAGCTTTCAGGGCTCCATTTATCAAACTTTTTCGAGTATGTTCTCACTGCCTTGTCGCCATCAGCACGAATGTCATTTATGACACCCCGCACGATAGCAGACACATCGACTGTAGATGCGGGGCCCGCATTTGAGCGATTGGGTTGTTTCAGCTTGAGGACCATGGTGACGATGCAGTAAAAAGGAGGAGGTGTTAAGAACGCTTTTGAATTCGTGTTCTGGATTTGACTACAAGCAGGGGTTATCAATGGTCATATTTGAAGCTCCTGACAATGCGATTCAACTATCGTGACTACTTGAGCTTCATGTTTGTGTTCGGAATCGGCGCCGATGCCGATGTATTCTTCATACAACTAAAAGTGCCCCGCACTTGTCGGATGCGCGTGGAGATCTTGACGCGTCTCGGAATGTGGGGAAATTTTGCTGCGGGACGCCCCCGAATCGATTGTAATTCGTGATCACAAGGGCTAAGATGCTTGACTAATTATTCTAGTGCGATTAATATATTCCCGGCATCCGCCGATGGACGGGTCAGAGTGCTCTTTTTGACTTTGAATAGTATCTGTCCCGCTAGGGAGCGCATACGGGTAGGGTACAATCCGGATCGAGACCGCTATACTAAAGCTGGCACGCATCGAGCCTGTCATTTATCATGACCATCCTATTCCAACCAGAAAAAACAAGTTGTTCCGATATTTCACGGATGATCCTTGGTCCGTGGCCTCGGCTGTTCACCCCTTACTAAGTCTACCTATTCCTTCATGATATTTCCGCCAGTTCCGGACAACAATAACAAGAATATCCTGACCAAATGCTCGTGCTGATTCCAACGTCCATGGAAAGATGGAATACTGGAATCGTCTCTGTTCATGCTACAGTTGGTGCCGTCCCAACATAGGGTACATCGCATCGAAAGCAGAAGCTGCTTTTTCCCAGTTTCAAGCGGCCACTTTCTATTGTGGGCCACAGACTCCTTTTTCAAAAAATGAACACGCTCTTATAATGATCGAGTCAATACCTGGGAATCTCTCGCTATTTAACACCACACGGCTCACAAACCTAGTGAGTCAAACGCGACCTCGCTGCAATCTACCCCGAGCTCTTTTCCCCGCATTTCTAACAATCCTTCCCTATGTCGATCAAAACACAAGTATTTCCACAAATGAAATCAACTTTCAATTCCAATTTCAATGGTTAAAAATGTAGTATAATATTGTAGAAATCACAATATACAATATTCACAAAGTCAAGAAGAAGAAATTCATCAGCTGCTATGAAGTTCCTAGCAATAGCCGCGCTGTTTACGACACTCGTGGCGGGCTTATCCCCCTCAAAAGTCTGTGTCGTACCTGCAGCCGGTAACTCGTCAATTGACGATACTCCCGCTGTGCTAAAAGCATTTGATCAATGTGGACATGGAGGCAAGATTCTCTTCGCAAATACTACCTATCACATCAATAGTGTTATGAACACGACAGGATTGAAGGATGTTGAGATTGATCTCCGTGGAACGCTTTTGGTATGAATTTCCTCCTCAAACTACCCATGAATTCAACACTGATAATAAGTGTGCTGTTAGTGGAGCACAAATGTCTCGTACTGGCTCAATCACTCCTTGCCGGTTGGATACCAGAATCAATCCACGGCGTGGGTATTCGGCGGCAAAAATATCCGCTTTAAAGGCCATGGATATGGCACTTTTGATGGAAATGGGCAAACTTGGTATAATGCCTGTGGATCTGTGTCGAATTATCCCGGTCGACCTCATGCTTTGACTGTGTCGGAGACTAGTGACTCGGAGTTTACGGGGTTGCGGTTTGTTCAGAGTCAGATGTGGTTAGTATCTCCTTCACCACACTTAACACCCCCCACCGTCTTGAGAGATGAGACGGATACTTTATCATGATGAAGATGATTACTGATTAGCTCCACCTTAGGACCCTCTCCATCATCCACTCCCAAAACACCGTCTTCGACCACATCTACGTAAACAGCACCAGCGTCCACGCCTCATCCCGCAACACCGACGGCGCAGATACAATCTACAGTTCCCACATTACCTTTCGCAATTGGGAAGTCGACAATGGCGATGACAGTATCAGTCTCAAGGCTAATTCGACAGATATCCTCATTGAAGACTCCCTCTTCCATCGCGGCCTGGGTATCGCAATCGGCAGTATCGGCCAGTACAAAGATACCTATGAGACTATCCAGCGTGTCAGAGCGAGAAATATCACGTATAGCAAGACGCTTCATGCGGTTTATTTCAAGACTTGGACTGGGGAACAAGTTAATTATCCTCCTAATGGGGGTGGTGGTGGTCTTGGTTGTATGTTTCCAGCAATTCTATACGCCTTGTTTCATTGGATTGGATGGGGGTGAAGGATTGCGCTGACTTTCTGACTTTTCTAGTTGCATCGGATATGATATTCGAGGACCTCAGTGCTACCGCGTTGAGGGGACCCGCTATCGCGATCTCACAGTGTACCACTTTTTCGGGGACTGCGGGGAATTGCACGTCTTCTAAATTCCAGCTTCGAGATTTGACATTCAAGAATTTGAGTGGGACAACTACTAGTGCGGATGTGGCTAGCTTTCAATGCTCTGCTGTGAAGCCTTGCGAGAATATCTCGATTACAGGTGTTGACTTGGCTTTAGCTAATGGGACGTTGGCTGACGACTATCTGTGTGGGAATGTTGAGGGGACTCGTGGATTCAACTGCACTGGGGCTGTGTGTGTTGGTGGAAGTGCGACTGGTGGGTGCTGAGGGCTGGAGTTTCTGTTTCAAGTTAATACTCAGAGGATGTACTAGGTAGTAGATAAGTGTCACAAAAATGATAGTTGTGTGAAAAAATGAGAAGGCAATGCTCAAGTCATAGTCGTCATTTATGGCGTGGGTATCATTTCAGAAGCTCGTATTATACATGCAACGCAAAAACAACCAGGAAAATGTGATTTACACTCCGCCCGCGGGTACACAATGCCCCAGATCCCCAATCAACTGGGCAAGACTTTGAACCAAAGGTGGCGTACGCTCTGACGGGTCTGGTCGGAGCACTCGCTGCACCATCTGCATGGTAGTGCTCGTATCCGCCAGAGCAATTGGCCCGCCAGGCCCCTGTATTGCAGGAACGCCACAGCTCAGGGTGACGAATTTCGTGACTTCCGGCATTTCTTCCGCGTCTAGGAACACAGTAGGTCCCTGGCTAGCAATTGAAGAGGCGGGGCTTCCAGTCAGGCTAGTGTTTTTAGCTTTGGAGACTACGGCGTAGGACCAAAGGGCCAGCCCGGCGTAATATACCCCGATGGCCAGGAACCCAGTCAACGAGTTCGGGGCCATTCTCCGGGCCGCACGGATCGTTTGACCTGCGTGCCATACAGCTCGGCGAGAATCGGGACTGGTGATCCATTCAAGAGCAGAGTGGTAGACCCGACGCGCTTCTTGTTTATCTTCCTTGCCAGCGAAAAGCTGTAGTTCCTCCAGGGACATGTGAAGAAGCATAGAGACCACCTCGCAGACCAACACAATTTCGGGTCGACACTGCACTCTTAGCTCCGAGCAGACCATACGGAAATGCTGGAGAGCCTGATCGAGCTCTTGTTGACGGGAATTTGTCACAAGGGCATGCCAATGTTTCGAGTTGCTAGTTGAGATAAACTTCAGCCGGTGGTACTCGTTGATCAAGGATGATAGACCGTGGAGAAGAACAAAGGCGGATAATTGCGTGTCGATGCGATCTTGAAACGTCGAAAGCTGAGACATGTCGCGAAGGAGATCAGCAAGAGAGGGCATTCGCTCGGGCGTGATGACACAGAAGAGCTCTTTCCATTCGGTGGCAGTCTTGGCTTCCCATAGGGGACGTGCTGCCGGTAATGGAAGTTCCAAGTCGGCGTAGGAGATTAAAGGGTTGATGTTGAGTGTGACCGAGCTTTGAGAATCGTGAAGGAAGAGGTGGTAAACGAGCCTGCAAAGAAAATGTTAGGCATAATGGCTAGGCAGGGTCGGAGAAGAAGGGAGGCTTACCTTTTGAACGATTCCTGTTCGATCCAGTCATGCCATTTGCGCTCTAAGACTTCTCCCGTATCGTCCGCAAGGGGAACGATATTCGTGTAGACGGAACGGCGGAATCGAAGAGCTCGTCGAAGCATAGTCACCAATGGCTGAGAGAAACTCTCAGCAATCTCTGTCTTTCGTCGATTTCCACTCCATATTCCGATATCAATATTCAACGCATAAGTTTGTGATGTACGTAGGTCACGAGTGGTACTGTTGTCGTTTTCATACTGGCAGATAGTTAGCCTCATTTCTCCGGGGTAGGAAGAGAGGGCCTGGTGGGAAGCGTACTTTGATGGGCATGTATAATCGAACAATTTCAAGCAGAGCATATCCAAGCTTTCTGATGGTGGGGACAGGAGAGCGAACGGCTGATGCAGCGGCTAGAGCGGCGAGAACACTAGCATGTTCGCTGTTTGGTCGGAAAGTTGGCCCGTGGATGAAAGAGTCAACACTATGCGACTGGAGTTCGAAATATTGCTGAATGAGCCCGTCCAGCAGTTCGGTGCTGGGGAAGGACTTCATAATTCGACTCAAATTGGCTTCTCGGCTGATCTCCAACACCAGTCCAAAAATAAGGTCACGGCTGCTGGAAGACAGCCGTTCACAAAGTATTTGCCGATCGGGCGTAGCACTTGCTTCGGGACTGTCGATTGTTTGTGGAACAGACAGGTTCTCGTGGTCATCGAATGCGTGGTCCTTTTGAGCAGGCTTCCATTGGGACAGAGATGACCGGTGGTAAGCCTCCGCACCAATCCCGATTCCACTGTCTGCATCAAATCGATCTTGCGGCTCGGGCTCATGGGCTCCCGGGATGAAGCTGCGGGAATTGTACATATCGATCAATCCAAAATCACCATCCGTTAGGTTAAAATCCAGAGCGGGGATCTCCAATGCTCCGTAATGTGTAAACTCGGGGATCAAATTGGATGGTTCGAACGGGTCATTATATCGGCTTAATGAAGAGATCAAGGAGTCGGGGATGAAATTCGGAAAAAAAGTGCCGTCAACACTGAAAATACCACTTTCCTGGTCGGTGGGTGATACTGGAGGATTGTGTCAGCATCAGTGGATCTCGCCCAAGAATGGTTGGCACGATGATCGCCAGCATCTTTCCTCTTACCTCCATACTCCATTGGCATTTGCTCACCCGCTTGGAGGACTTCCGGCGAGATTACCGGTGGTTCCGGGGGAGGTGCGTGAGGAGTCATGAGTATACCACCACTCCTGGAGCCTGCTGAAAAGTCATCCATAGGAGTTGGCATAGGGGAGAATGCCACTGAGGCAGCCAGGTCCAATGGTTGACCGGGGATGATCGGATGTGAATTTTCCGTTGAGCTCTGCTGTTGAGGTTCAGGAGACGACTCTTGCACGACATCCTGCCAATCGCAGTGCAGACTTCGCTCCCGACACCGTCGACAAGGCTTCTCCTCGTCACACTTGAGCTTGGACGAGGCACACGCTTTACAGGCCTGGGAGACACGACTTTGCTTTGCGACCGAAGAACTTCTCTTGCGCTTTCGATCTCGGTCATGTGCATGACCCGTCGCATGTCGCTTCAACAGGTCACTGGGCGGGACATAGTGTCAGTGAGAGCACGGCGAAATGAACTCGAGGGAAGTGAAGCAACTGACGGTCGCGCAAACCCCTTGTCGCAAACATCACAGACGTATGGTTTCTCTCGAGTATGGGATCGGACATGGCGGATTAGGTGGTCAGCTCGATTATAGTGGCGTTTACAGAAGCCGCATTGAAAATAACCTCCATCCTTGGACTTGACAGGGGATTGCGATGCGTTGAGTGGATCCACGATGGGCGGCGAGTCATCAAACATGGCGGTGGTGGAGGGGCATCGAGGGAGGGAGTAGAGGGGTTTATAGACAGAGATGATGCTTGAGAATAGGCTAAGAGATTCCCAAGGGACAATAAAGGGTTCAAACTGAGGTGAAAAGTTGATTGAGGAGAAGGGGAAGAATGAGAGGGGAAAGGAGGAGGGGAAAAATCCGGGGTATCAGGACCGAAGTTGTCGGGGAAAAAGTGACATTTTCGGGGACTTCGCAGAGTTCGCCGGGACCCGTGGGTTTAGTCTTTCTAGTTCTTTTTTGGCGTGAAAAGAGCCGTGGTTTTCCCTTTTTTTTTTTTTTTTTTTTTTTTTTCGGCTTGACTTCGGTCGCAGTTTGGCAGTTGGGCTGGATTTTGCCGGTGGATACTGCCGGCCATCCCGCAACTTCTTCTCTCACTTTTCTCTCTTCTGCTCAATCCTCCAACCACAACATACCTCCCAGTCTTGATGAAGCTCTTCCACAATGATTGCAGTACCGGATTTACCCCTACAGCCTGCGTGTTCTCATCAAAGTGGCACGGATTCCTAACCCCCCGAGACTTCCCAATGCAAAATGGCCACTGTGGATCGCCGAGTTCCACTCCGCAAGTTCCCCAGATTTATCCACGGCTCAGCCTCTCCTCACCGGTGATTCGCTCAGAGGACCGGACTAGCTGTCCTGGGGCTGCTGGGCTCTTGGTCATGCTTCCCCTCAACGCCCCAGCATTCGCGTCCTCCTTGGCCTTAAGATCCCTACACCTCGTCAAGGGACTAATTAGGCTTTAGGACCCCAAGTGTGACGCAACCCTCTCTGCCAGAGTCTGGGGCGACATGAGTCCATGAATGCCCCTTCGTGTTTGGGGTTGCCTGGGACTCGTCAGGCCTGACAAGTTCTGGACCCGAGCCACGACGGGGTCCCTTAGTACTTGCGGTCGGCATGTGGGGGAACATACCCGACGTCCGCAATCCCGCTGGTCAAAATCCCATTTCCTTGCGGGGGAACAATATATTGCTCTCGGATGGATGACCGATTGTCAGCGCTTTTGATTTTTGTTTCCACTCAACTGTGGTCGTCATCTTGAATCATAACTGCAACCAAAATGGGTAAGATTCTAATTCCTGATCCTCCCCATTATACACCCGCCTTTGCGTCCGTGTCAAAGTTATAAACGGCGAACGCATAAAGGAACGCCCCAAAAGGGGAAAGAAAAGTAGAACAAAAAATCACATTGCTAATCATTGTACAGGTCTAACACCAGTACACTTCTTCTCCCATGGCTCGACCATGATGCTGGGAGAAGAGTCCGAGAGCGCCGATTACTGGAAGAAGTGCGGTGATGAAGCCCTCGCCCGAAAGATCAAGGGTGTCATCATTATGGTACGTATACTCTGGCAACCAGACCAGATGATGCGCTTTTCTAGGAGGACATTTCCCCCTCTAACATCAAATAATAGGGAGCGCACTGGGATTGTCTCGGCGACAGAATCGAGCTATCCACGAATCCCAACCCCGGCAAAAGTCCCGTGGCCTACGTCAATCCCGAGAAGTACATCAACTATGAGCTGAAACCCGACCTCGAAACCACCGATCGCTGTATCAAGATGCTAGCCAAGGAGGGCTTCAATGTTGGAGGTAACGCCAAGTTCGACTGGATTCACGATGTCTACCTCATTCTCATCCGCATGTTCCCCGGAGGCTGCCCGCCCACAACTTTGATTTCAGCCAACGCCCGTTACGATCCCCACTTCCATATGAAGATGGGTGCGACTCTGCGTCCTCTCCGTTGGGAGAACTACCTCATCATCGGCACGGGTGGTGCCGTACACAATCTCTACCGCAACCGATGGGCACCCATGTTGCGTTTCCGTGACAACTTTGCCATGGAGACGCCACCAGAGGACTGGGCTATGGAGTTCCGACAGGCCGTTGAGGATGTTATTACCAAGACGTCTGGAGTGCAGCTGCGTCGAGCTATGACCCGGTTGATGAAGCATCCTCGCTTCCGGGATGCCCATGCCACTGATGACCATTTCATGGCGGCGTTGTTCGTGGCTGGTGCGGCCGGAGATGTAGAAGATGCAAACACCCCGGCTGAGTTGGGTGCCGAGAGCTGGGAGTTGACCAATATGTGCAATTCGCAGTTCACTCTGGGTCAGTGGTCCAGGGAGATTGCCGTGTAAAGCTAGATGATTACCTTTGTGTCGTATTTTGTTTGAGATAAGTGGCGTCGTATGAACAGAATGCCATCGCCGCAATTTGACTATTCAGCAGCTAGACCGCTCTTATCAATGAAGGCTGTGGTAGATATGCATTTCTTAATTACAACAACTAGGCACTTTGTTGTAATTACGTGGTAATGATACCCCCGCGGGTGGGGTTGAAGTTGCCGAGTCCGTGTCCCCGTGATCTAAGAGAACCTAAATGTCCATACAAAAGAAGGAAAAAGACCGTGACCCAGATTCTTCTCAGTGGTCACTTCTAAGTGTCCTCTCCACTAGGTATCCTTGATAATTAGTCACGGTCAGTCACTTTCCCTGTTGAATCATCTGAAGCAGGCGATATAAAGAGATTTACCCGATATACCAGCCACCAGGATGGGAGATGCTAAGAAGTGGGTCATCTCTTTGCTGAACACTGCTAAACTCAAAATATCAGGGCAAGAGTCAAGCGTGATCAAGGCATGTGAAGCCTGCCTACAGCGTAAGGTGAGATGCGACGGTGTACAGCCATGTCAGGCCTATATCAAGCACTCTAGGCCTTGTTTCTTCCGCTTGAGTGCTAGGAGACAACTACCGAGTCCAGACCAGACAAAGCAGACTACACAAAGCATTGTGGATCCCATACCACATGATAGTGATGCTTGTACTGTCCAGTTCACATTAATGGTGCTGCAATGGAGAGTTCGACAACAAAATAATTTGGTACGTCTTGGACATTCTCAAAATGGACACCTTTTCTAGGCGGGGTAAAGTCACCAAGGTCTTCAGCTTCACATCCACGATCACCATACTCAATCTGATATTGGACTCTGTTGCCCGATTGGACGGCGCCGACTCCAATGTCCTGGAATCGGAATCCAATGCGGAACAGCCGAGCCATGTCCTTCTTTCCCCTAAGGATCATATCATAACCAATCCTATTCGTCGCTCATTCCCCCTCCAGCGTCCTTGACCCATAATGCCTTCGAAATTTAAAAAATGTTCATCTCATCGGGAGGTCAAGATGAACAATGGACGAAACGGAAAATGTCGTTCCTGGCGAACTGTGCTGCTCACAGCGATTTAGGGTAGATGACCACCCCACTTTTAAAAGAACCTCCAGTGATAACATAGATCTCCCATCGAGGGATTCAGGGACTCGTGAGGAGAAATGAAGCGTCACTGATCCACATACTAGCAATATTGTTTTAGTCTAGATCTTGAATTAGTTTGAAACCCCTTAATTGCGCGCGACAATCTTTGGCGGGTTCAAAGAGGGGTAACAAGCAAGGCAGAAAAAATATACGCGAAGAGGGGATGCAAGGATGTATGCATGCTAAAAATGATTTACCGGCCATTTTGAATAGATGTGATTTGAATATAGAGAGAGAGAGAAGGAGAGGGAGACGAAAAGACGGTAATCTAACCGCTTAGGAAACCGCCCTCCTAGAGTGCCTCCTTCCTCGGGGGTCGGGCCTTTAGACATCCCAATTAGGCAACTTAGTCTTGTTTGAAATCATTGCCGAGATCAACCAACCCCGCTATGCTGGCTCGCTTTTCCACCATTTCTCACCACTGGCCTCACCTTTCTGACCCCATCTTGTGACAGAAATAAATACACCAGACATAGATAGAAAGTTCCAATGTTGATTGTCTTCATTAAGTAACGGCATCTCCTGGAAGAGAATGCCATAGTCGAGGGAAACCTCGGTACATGATATGCCCGTATGTACAGATAGCCTGAATGAAGAACGAGGCCCATGAAGCAAGTAGAAGACAAGGGAAACAGGAAAAAGGAGCCAGAACCAAGTCCAAGCAAGAGGTTTCCGCCACGCCGATTAAATGCTGTATCGATGACAATCAAGAATGGGGAAAATAAAAAGACCACGGGTATCGATCAGCCCGGGGTCTCGTAAGGGAGACTCAAGCCATGAGTCCCATGCTCATGTCTCATCTCTTCGTGCTAAACAAATGAAAATACAAAAGAAAATCTTCAAAACGCCACCAATCCATGGGACATGAATCCATCAAGCAAAGAGAACAAAAAGGGGGCTGTACCAAGCGGGGATATCTCAAGTCCAGACTTCAAACCACAATGAACAGTAACAAGAAAGATCAAAAAGGAAGCCTAGATGACTATCACATCGCCCTCGGCATCGGCAGGGTCGGAAGCCATCATATCTCCATATTTACCTACTGCCATCAACATGGGGTCGTCTTCCAAATCAATCGCGCTGTCGTCATTGTTCGGGGCTTGAAACCCCACATCTGCGAGAGCCAGCTCTTTGGCAGAAGGGACATGCTTGGTATCAGGTTCCTCGTCAACAGTCTGATCCCGTGTCCCACGAAGATCCGGGGATGCACTAGTATTCGTTTTGGAATGAGCACCACGAACAGTCTGGAAGGTGGGGGGTTCAGGAACTGCATTCTGCTTCAGCTGAAAACTTCCCATAGAGGCCTGCTCTGACCCGTAAGTCATGCTCTGCAAAGAGCCAGGGGTATTTCTCATGAAACCCCCTTTTTCCGCTTGCCAGACCATCATCTCGTGGAAGAACACCTTGGTCATCCACCAAGCACTGAAGCTTGCGGCTCCACCTAGGGTAAGGCGGTGAAGTATAGAGTCCCAGAGGGCATCGATTTTCTCAATCACGCAGTGAGTGCTGTGGTGGGAGAAAGCCAAAGGCAGATTCAGGATGAATGAAATCCATTTATCAGGGAAATTGTAATCGTCACCAGTCGAAGTCTCCACGGGGAACTGGTGAGCCTCGATGGCCTCAGGACCATCCGGTTGAGAGAAGAAGGGAAGACCAGTTGAGGCATCGGAATTATTGAGCGGTGTGAGAAGTGCACGAACGTCGTGTTTCAAAATTTGCTCCGTGGCTTGTTCGGCACAAGTGGGAATGTTGGCCTTGAGAATCATGTCCCTGGGGTCAACAAGGGATTTGAAATCGTACCACATCTGGTTGCGATTATCAGGATGGCAGAGCCAAGCAGCAGCCGCATTGGCGGCCTGGTTCACATCAAGCATGTGCTTGAGGAGATTGCAAAATATGTGAGCAGGAACCAGTCGTGCGATAGACACATGTGAGGGTTGCGCCTTGAAGGTCTCTGCGATATGCCCGCAAAGACGCTGCGAGATAGAGCGGAATGCATCCAAGACAAGTTTGGGGACCACCTGGGTCGTAAGAGGGGCCACAAAGGCAATCATCTTTTGGTACATCAACCAATCGCATTCCTTGATCCAAGGGGCAAGGTTTGGGTGGGTGAGGAGTTTTTGCACCGGCACAGTCAAGGTGCCGTGGAAAGCAGAGAAGTATTTCAAGAGGTTTCGTTCTTTGCAGAATCGGAAACTATCAATCACCGAAATACAGTGCGATCGGTAGAGAGCGGCAAGGGCTTCGGCAACCTTTGGGTCTGTGTTGACTGGGAGATAGCCGCGAATATCGGGGAGGACAAGAGATTCGTTGTCAATTCCAGGGACCTCGTCTGTTGGGAACTGAAGCATTTGATGAATTATTTTTCCGGCTTGCTGAGAGACATTTTGGGTGGTGATTGGAGCATCGGGGCCAGAGGGTGATTGGCCTTGACAGTTGCAGCCAGTGGCAGGAGTATTAGTAGGGAATCGGGGTGCGAATGAGGTAGTCGGTGATGGGAAGACTGCTGTGTCGGCTGTGGGCTGGGGAATGCTAATGCTGAAATGGTTGTCAGAACTGGCAGTGAGGGCAACAGTCATGTCAACTTACCTCCTTGAACGCATGCCACTGTCAGGCCTCTCAGGGACACTGGTCGGGACTGGGTGGGGATTCGGAGCAACTTGTGGGTTGAGAGGGACGGGCCTTTGTTGCTTTTCCTCGATGACCGACAAATCGACATAGTGGTACTTGGACTCACCCCGCACACCAAGGCGACGTGTCTGAACATTGGGGAAGATGATGCGGACCAATTTGCCAAATGAAGCCGGATTCAAAACCGACACTCGCTCTGTTCCACACTTCTCTGCATAGCAGCAATACACCCTATCTCGTCGTACCGAGCCATTGCTCTTCCGGCAGTTCTCTCGTAGCCTGGAGAGTGACAAGGTTAGACCAAACCCCACAAAACAAAAATCTATGCTGTATACAAATGAGATGAAGGTGACTCCTTACCAGATCATGGCGAATACTTGTTTCACCTTCTCTGCCTTTCCCCCAGCACCTTCATGTTTCATGACCTCGGCAGCCATCTGTTTCAAGCTGTAGCCCTCATATTGGCGAAGCAGTTTCCGCAACTCGTTATCATTTGCAAGCGTTGAGCTGGATCCTCTTTTCTTTTTCCCCCGGCTTCCGATGCCTCTTGGTCATCCATAGTTTGGTCAGGGAGGTGATTCTCGATCCCACTATCATACATGGCTTGATACTGCGGAACTCCTACGGCAGACATCGCACTGTGCGGCATGTCTGGCGGTAATGAGTGGTGCGACAGTGTATGAGCATGCATGGCATGGGTAGAGAAATCGTCCGGTCGGGAAGCCATTGAATGAGCATCCCGCACGCTTGGGTCTAGTGACGCGCCGTTGGGTTGATGTGACAGCTGATGTCCAAATCGCATCAGCATATCTTCCGGGTTGGCACCAAAGACATGTTGGCCTCCTCCGACCTGGGAGGGCATGAATTGAGGGAACGCATCGAGATGTTGGTCCTGGGTTTGTTGTGTTGTGCTTGAATGAATGCTAGCAGTCGACCCTCTCGAGCGAGGTCGACGAACAGCTCGAGAAATGGTTTCGGATCGAGCGCGCATAGGATCAGCCGTCCCTGGACGGCTATGAGGACCCATCTGCTGAGTCGTCTGCGACACGATGCTTCCTTGCGACGGCGCACGTACTATGGATCGAGCATGATTAGCAGGTAGGCATGAGGATAGGTGGGCATGGGACGGGCCAGGCATGTCTCTCACCTAGTTCTGGAGGCATCCTGATTCGGGATCGTTGGTCAATCTGAAAAGTGGAGGAGGGCCCGTCACCAGGGAGATGATCAGGTCTCGCACGGGTCGTGTTTTTTCCTTGGGATTGGGCGCCAGGACACGACGACGATGACCATTCGAATACAGCGACCGAACCAGGAATAAGGTCTAGCAATGTGCAAGCAACAGCTGGTCGTCACTATCAACAGAGAGTTGTCCCAAGTCCGCAAGGCTACGGAGACAGTTGGCCGCGTGGTGCAAGATTCGAGGTCGAGGAGGATAAACAGAAGTGGCCGTTCCTCAGACAACGTTGTTTGGGTGGGTCACGTGCGGTGAGGTAAGCATTCCGGGCAAACAAACAACAAATCCTGCAGCAGAAGCAAATGATCTTCCACCAAGCGAAAAACTATGCTGCCAGGGAAATTAAAACGCGCAGGAAATTGGAACCAGTTCATGTAATGTTGAATTACAGTACTACGGAATTTTCCTTGAATATCGCGACTATCAGGACATTCTCACTATCTCTGCCTCGATCTATCTAGGTTCCATCGAGGGTCTACCGACTGTAGGATTCTAATCAAATTATTGAACGCGTCTCACACCGACGAGTAGTCACTCCAGATATCTCATAGTTCTATTATTGAAGTTGCTACTCATGGTAAACATTGTTCGTTCTAATTAGCTTTCATCTCATGTCCTTCAAGGTCGTCCTATCCGAGTTTGTTGTGTCCTGGCTATGTCATCGCCCGAGGCAGATCTTCTCAATAACAAAACAACACCCTTCCAGAGCCCTAGAACACTAACTTCATATTACAGTTTATTTTGAAGCAAAATACCATCTCACTATCTATTAATCTTCGACCTGATGCAGAGCTTAGATATAGTTTTTGGTTCCGTGGCTAACTACACACTCTGGCACCCAGTTCCGAGACAGAGATATATATCTAGGTGCACGCAGCCGATGAACAAGAGAATTTCTCAAATTGCTTGGAAGGCATAAGTAAAAGTTTAGCAGTACCTATCTCCGCTATGAGGTTTCTGTTTTCATCGGACAACCGTACACCTATAATATCTCACGCTAGGTAGATAGTAATATCTATTGAATAATTTGACGTCCCTCGCGACTGATGTAGAGTGATCTCGACCCCAGGAATCCAAAAATCAGCGCTTGCTCACAAAGTCGCGCCTTTGTGGACTAGCTTTGCAACCTTCTTACTATTCAGCTGGAGGACACCGGCATTAGTTGAGCGACCAGAAGTAAGGTTCCAGCTAAACCAGTGCCTTCCTAGGAAATTGATTCGACTTTCAAGTGGCCCGTCATTCTCCCGTCGGAGCCGAGAATATTATCCCTACCTTTGGGCAGCACGGAGGCTGGGAAAAACAGACCCCTTGCCGTGCAGCTGCAAGTCGACAAAATTGTAACTAGCTATCCACTGGCTGCGTTAGCACCGCCTTTTCTGCCATAAACTCTGCTGGCACTAATTTGGGAAGCTGAAGTAACTCGGTTAAAGGATGTTACGATCCTACTCTATTCGACCAATTCTTGAAATTGATGCTAGAAACCTAGCTGATTGTATAGGCTCTAGCGGTCTAGCTAGCCTGGTCATACTTCTAAAGATGCTTTCGTTAAGATTCGGCGCTAATGGCGCGTCATCATCTTGTCAAAGATAGATTGGGAGACCCTGGCCCCTAGATATTGAAAAGATTAGTAATTATGAATGAACTATGTACCGAACTGGACTTTATTTTCTCTGTGTCGGAGGGGATTTCATGAGGTCAGACGTGGATATCCATTCGTAGTTGTAACAGTTGAATCATATCAGAAGCTTCATAAAACATGATGAGACACAATCTTCACGCAAACACTTGGTAATCTGGAGGTGAAAGCGGAACTTCGTCGTAGCACGGAGGATTTCCCTGGCATACAGCCTCATCAATGCGACCGTGGGCCTTTTGGAAGAGGTGCAGAGGAAATGATATATTCAACACGGTCCGCAAAGGTTTGCGATCTACCAAGTTGTGATTATTGACGTCGAAAGCGTCTTCACTGGTCAAGAGGTCGAATGTAAGGCGGCGCTCAACCGTGATAATTAAGTTCTCTGGTGTCCCGGGAGAGAATTGACCCTGAAGTGACGGTGATTAGTCATGTAATGGTATGGATTGGGCGGTATAGCTGGACAGAGAGACTTCTGGTGTAGGCTTCACGTCTTTTGGAATCGGTATGTTCATTTTAATTTCAATGTGGGGGGGGGGGGGGGGGGTCGTGGTTGCTTTCTGATGGGTGATGTTCCTTCAAGATGGGATTTTGTAAGGTTCCCCAGTATCCCTTTTGGAACCCATTGAATAGTTCACGGGTAGTAGATTGCTTTTCTGCCGTCTGGTTCGCTAGGCAAGGTTCATCATCCGGTTGGTGAGAATCTTCTGGTGGGGTATAGAGCTTAATAACTTCTTCCACGCGCCAACTGATCCCTCGTATTGCGACACATTTGAACTCTGTTGACTGGATGGTGGAGGCTGATGGTCGTCAGAGGAGTATTTTTGCATCGAGGCAGATCTCTGAATCCTCCATTGAGTCGATCTGCTGGGTGAGGTTGATCTGGGCCTCAACAGCCGCGTTGGGATAGTTACGAATTTGCTGAATATCGGTAATACAGTCGGGGATCAGCTGCTGCCGAATGAAACTGATCTCTTGACTGGTTCTAAGGACGTTACCCTTGTTGTGGTAACTGTTGTGGTAATGGAAGCAGAGAGAAAATATGACATATTGCCCAAGTCTGTGGCGGCACTTGCGGGTATATTGGGAGCAATGGGCATATAGAATGGGATCTTGTAGACTTTGCCTTCGTTGGGGAAATATCCAACCTGGCTGTCTGTAGCAACGCTGGGAGGACAAAGCATCATTTCTTCAATCGCTGAGCATGACTGAGTAGTCTCAATGATTTCTGGCGCTGTTTTGGACGACAGCATGCGACAAAATTGCTTGAAGAACGGCTGGCCGTGGTTATACTACGTGCGATAAATTACAACTTCATCTCTCAACAACCGTTTGAATTTGAGACTGAATCTTAAGTATGAACAAAATAAAGAGTATGAATAACCTACCCATGCAGTAGAAAAAGATAGAACTAAGGACTAAGAGAGGTATATATATTCGAATCTAAAACATCAAAAATACGCTGTATTTTATGGTGAGGTAGCGATATACCCCTAAAGAGCTTATGAATTTATATATATATATTATTCCTATACGGATATTAAAGTATATCCTATAAGATAAGCCAAACTAAACATTTGGGGGTTGAAATATAACGGAATCAAAATGCAGCATTTAGTATGGTATCTTAGGGTGGCCCGCTCGGCCGTGAACTACGTTAGTTAACTAAGTTAGGTTAGTTACCTTATGTTGTTGTTCAATGCCAAGGACATAATTGTTAACCACTTTTCATGGAAGAGGAAAGTCTTTTTCAGGGGTCCTAGGGCCGGGGATAAAATCTACAATACTGCACATGTAAGTGTACGAGGTGATGATCTTTTTCCGAATCCGGCAGTATTAGGCAGACCTTGGGCGGGCTCTCCAGGGGTGGTTATCATCCCAAACGATTTGGTGATAGGCGATACATACACCAATATCTTCTTTTCTAGCCTTGAACTGCTCTCTGTTCACGCCCGGCCCAAAGTGAAGCTGCAGAGATCGCTTGAAATGCCAAGTCCGCTTCGCGAAATTTCGAATTGCGACAAAAACGTGGTATTTTCATTGAAAATTACTCATCACATATTCCACAAACTGGACGGAATGCACTTCCAAGGTGATTGGTGGCGTGGGTCCACTAGTGGCGAGTAGAAGAACAGGTGTTCGTACTTTAATTTCAGGATTCCAAGGTATTGTATTGGTAATATTCCTTACACTCAAAACACCCTTGAACCCCTTAAGTCACCGTGGGATCGATCTAAGCACTATGTCGCACTCTCTTCTGGATTTCCCTCAATCAATTCATACGAGGCGTTCGGTGAGCGAGTCCTATGTACTATGTTTCAAACTTGCGTTAAAGGGCAGCATGAAGCGCCATGGGGTCATTCCTGGCGATCATCCGATACTTTCATTGTCTGTGCAATGAGTCTGGCAATGTTCACTGGTAAGTGACAACGCGTGCAACGGAGACAGTATTTAATATATCAATGTCGCCTAATTCTATGACGACTTCAGATGAGCTTCTCTTTGCCTTCATGTTACCATTGCTACCTACTGTGCTCGAGCATCGAATAGGCCTGGCGCCTTCGCTGACACAGAGATGCACGTCTATCTTTCTTGCGGAGGGAGCATTTGTGTCTATGGTGTCAAGTCCATTTGTTGGGGCAGTCGCCGATGCAGTTTCTAGCAAAAAGACACTATTACTTACCCTCCTTGTATTGGCCTTGGTCAGTACAGCGTGTTTGTCACTCGCATCTCAGTGTGTGTATATTTTGTTCCTTTCAGTTACTGATCCCCGCGTCCAAATTTAAAACTGACAAGAGTTTGTAGTGATATGGCTTTTTGTCGGTCGGTTCTTTCAATGCATCACCAGCAATGCGTTGTGGATTGTAGGGATGTCAACTATGGCTGAGAATCTTGGAAGCGAGCACATGGGCAAGATTGCCGGGTTGACGACTACACTCACAGCTGCAGGAACTACCGCCGGGCCTGTTCTTGCAGGGTTATTATTTCAAATCGGGGGATACTGGTGCGCGTGGGCGGGCGCGGCTGCGTTTCTTTTGGTGGACATCATTACGCGTCTCATCATGATAGAGAAGTCTGTGAAACCTCGGCAACGGAATGAGAACCAGGAACGAGACCCTCTCCTACAGAATCAATCACCTCGAGTAGACGGTGAGCGATCGGATAGTTTACTTTCGTCAGAGCTGCGAGGATGGCGCTTCTACGTCTGCCTTTTCCGCCAAGCAAATTTTTCCGCCGGAGTTTTCTGTGCCTTCGTTTTTGCGTTGCTAGTTGGTTGCTTTGAGAGTACTCTGGCTGTGCATGTGCGGACCACATTTGGATGGGGAGCTCTACATGTCGGATTCTTACTGGCATTGATTCAGGGACCTGGTATGCTCTTCGCAACTACAGTGGGCTGGATGAAGGATAGGATCGGGTCGCGGACTCCGACAGCAACGGGACTTCTCGGGTTACTACCTTTCGTCATATTGTTGGGGGTCCCTGGCAGCAAGCTGTTTCCATGGGCGGCGGGAAAGTCTTGGGAGAAGAGTCTCTACGTGGTTTGTATGGCGTCGATCGGATGTCTTCTGTCTCTACTGAACGGAGTGGGATCGATGCAGGCAACTGGTAAGTGAAATGGGATTGGGAAAATATACTATAAGCTAATATTAAATCACATAGAAACGATCGATGCGTTGGAAGTACGCCAGCCTGGTATATTTGGTCCTAACGGAGGTTATTCTCGCGCTATCGCCGTGACTAGCATGACTTGGATGGCTGGACTGATGACCGGTCCACTTCTGGCGGAGTTTATGGTGGGAATGTTCGGGTACTTCGAGCTGCAATGTTGTCTCGGTGAGTTGCGTCTAGATAAGTTTGAAGTTCATGCTTTCTGATAATACTAGGAGTCATATCTTTTACAGCAGGGCTCATCGCTCTAATTTTCCTGGGATCTCCCGTGCCGAAGTCTGCAGAGTTGCAAGGCGTGTAATATCAATGAGAACTCATATCTAAATGTATTTTAAAGCTGGACTAAAAACACGAAAACAATTATTGACCTGAGCATCATGTTTTCACCCTTCCCAATTCGAAGATGCTCGTTTGAAGACTGTTTTTTTTCCATGCTGATTCTCGGATATCAAGTGGGCGATTTTCATGGAGGAAGAAGCTGCGAATCACCATGATCGGACGGTGGGTTGCTCCGTTTCTCACGCTCTTGAGCATAAAACTTGTGTGAAAGCAATCGGATCATTCTGCGATCGGTCTTTTTTGAAGGTGTACGCGGTACACGTGTGGCTAACAAGAACAGCGTCGGAATCATGTAAGGTGGGAGGGAGATGGCGAGAACTTCCTTGATTTGGACTACTTTTTGAAGGGCAGCTGGATCTTGACTTGCGTCTTTTAAAGAGAGTTCTTCGGTTTCCGAATTCTCTGGGTGTCCGCTGAGGTATAAGAACGCGGCCAGGCAGGGATCCTCTTTGCCATCAATGACGCCGAGAAGGTCCACCACAATGGCATCTTTGGTTGTAAGAGTTTTCCTTGCAATGTGCTCGACTTCAACCACATCGATTCGGCATCCGTCGAGCTTCACTATTGTGTCTTTGCGTCCAATGTATTCAATCCGTCCATTATAGGTCCATCGTGCCAGGTCCCCCGATCGATATAAGCGGGTGAATTCCCGGTTGGGATGAAGCTCGTTTAACCAGGGCGGTATATCTTCCATGAAGCCAGCCGGTTTTGTACGATCCGATGCTTGATGATCCTGGTCAAGATACCCCCTTGAAAGATGAGGCCCTTCAATTAAAATCTCACCGACCGCGCCGATTGGCATTAGCTTAGCCGGGCATAATGGGTCGACAATCCAAATTGCACCACTGGATGGCCGTCCAATCGTAGCAGGTGAGCTACTAGGGTCATGGACATTGTCGTTGTATGCACAGCAGACTGCTGCTTCGCCCATACCAAACTGGTTAATCAACTTTGTCGAGCTTCTAGCCCAGTTGTTCAAAAGGTCTTTCGAAGGAGGCTCTCCACCGATGCACAGGATTTTGAGATTTCTCATTGCTTCCGGATTTGCCTTTATGGCCACGGTAGGTGTGAGGAAAGCAATATTAGCATCGAGCATTTGAATGTTGTCGGCGAGATCTTGAATAGTCTTCATTGGCCCTGGCACACAGCAGCAACCCCCTAAAATAAGAGGAACCAAGAATTCCAAATTGCTGATATCGAATGCGTAATCGTCAAAATGCAAGAACCTTGTATCTGCATTCAGGCCAAGGTTCTCGGCATAGTCTCTGATAGCTGATGCGTAGGACTGTGCTCTTGTACAATGGCCTTGGGCCTACCGGTGCTCCCAGAAGTGAACAGAATCGTACACGCGTTGAATGGCTGAGTCGGTTGCAATGGGGCCAATTGAATTTGTAAAGGAAGAGTCTGTAGCCATTCAGGGGTGATCACAATGACTGTTTCAATTGCATTGTGGAATTGATCTGCAAAGACAGGATCACTTAACATGACCTTGGCACCGGTGCGCCGTATCACCGAGTTAAGATAAGCTGGTGGATTGCTTGAGTGAATCGAGATGTACGCTCCGCCTGCACGCAGAATGGCCAATCGAGCTACGATTGCCCACGTTGATTTCTGGAAGCTACTCAAGACAAAGGTTTCGGGCCGTACGCCTAGCTGGGCGAGATGAAGTGCTAGTCGGAGGGATAAAATGTTCAATTCTTCATAAGTCAAGTCGCCATCAAATGAGCGTACAGCAAGCCTTTTTGGATGTCGCTGACAGTTTTCCAAGATCAAATCGTGCAGGCAGTGGAGGTTCTGAGCTGATATCGTGTTCGTCTGGCTCTTGATTATCTTTTTGTGGGACTCTGAGCAGTAGTCAATTGCCTCGAGCTTTAAACTCGCAGGGTAGGACGTAATTTGTCGGAGGACATGCTGAAAAGTCCACAGCATGCTCTGATCCAACTCATTCGGGACATTTTCTGGCTTTTTGATGCTAGCGCTCAACCGGTTGTCACGCCTAATGACAACGAGCTTGACGATTGGAAAAGAGAAAACATCAGCAGATGCAACTAAGTGCATCCTAAGCGGTAAACTTACCTCTAGGTTTCCAGTAAGTGAGGTTAGTGGCGTCAAAAGTTGGAATGACTTGGTTAAATATTTGAGTGATGCAGTACAGACATGGCGAGAATGACTGAGCTTAGCTCCAGAAATCGTGTCTTCGCCACGTTCTTTCATCTCTATTATTTCAAGAAGTGACCATATATCCCAGTCAGACTCTACTCGCACGGTGAAGGTAATCGAAGAGTCAGGCCGTGGAATCATCCCTTCATCGTAGGTTATGCCTATCACTTCCTCGGAATGAAAGCAACGGAGTGTAAGAATCCAAGCTGCTTTCAAAAAAGTCGATTGCTTAATCGACCTGGATGCCCTAGTCTCTGACCAACTGGGCCAGTACGGCCCTAGGTCAAGTTGAATAGCATCTTTTAACGGGTAAGTAGGAGATTGAATAATTTGGCGGTTTGTGAAACCCTCGATAGGCAGCCTATTCGAGTCCACTAGGCTTGGAGCCATATTTCAAATTTTCATCAATTGAGTCAAAGGAATAAAGGTAGGGAAAAGAAATAGAAGGGATTGCGGGTAAAAAGGATATATAGCCTCAGCAATTGGAAAGTATTTTCTACTCTATTATTGACCGCCGGGATGCGCTATCACGTAGCTTGCATATTTTATAAATAATACAGTGACAATGTATTAACAGTAAGCTCTGAAAATTCTCAGTCTCAGTCTCACCGCTTGCACACAAGCTCTATGTTGTCTGTCACATTGGAGATTCCGTTGGTTCTACTGGTCACAACAAGCAGGTTGTGACGCGCTTGGCCTGCAGATCTCTGTGGAGCCTGTACCTTTGGCGATCGATCGAGGAAGTGGGTTCCCTTCCTAAAACGACGAATCATACCACTTCCAGAATTCAAAGCTTCTTGCTGGCTTCGTTGTGGCGTGCTGAACTTGCTAGAAGTCAAGCGAAACCTGAGTGATACTGGAGCTAGCAGCCTTCCTCGTATCCATCATCACCTTGCATCATGCACTACGTGTCTCATTACGGAGATCCACTTTTGGTATTGTTGAGCTGTCCAGCGAGTGAGGAGGGGTAAAGATCATCAAGAGCGATTCAAGACAATTGGAGAACGAAAGCGAGCGACCGATGGCATTTTCCATCTTGACACTTTCCAAATTTCCTTTCCCTGATAGCTGGATGGGCGGAACATCTGCCATAAATTTGCATCATGACTGTCACCGTGAAATCAATGTCGAATGGTCATCGCTCGGCGGAACCCCCTCTTGATCACGATTTCCACAACGCTTGGGGCACTATTTATTCCAACAGTGGATTCAGAAACGACGACCGCACTCGCCAAATATGGGAAGAGTACACTGTGAACCCTGTCAGAGTTGAACAACAGTATCACGTTCTTCTAAACGAGTATACCGACAAGTTTCAGTCCTTTTTCCAGGGATACTGGCCCATCACGTTCCACGCGCATGTCAGTGATGTGCTCATACCAACGACAATAGCCAGCCTCATACTCAATACGGCTTCGACCTGTCCATTGGTCGTGGAGGATCCGGCACTATCGCCATTGCTCAAGGATGATCCCGAACCAGAAAAGGTTCATCAATTTGTTCGGGACCTTCTAGGCTGGACCGATGTCCATATCACATCGCCAAAACTGGCCATCGTCGATGGAATTTATGGCTGCGCCTATGGACCCCTCGTAAGTCCTTTTGATGGCCGATTGTGAATCGCAAGAGATGCTAAGCAAGTCAGGCCCACTCATCCGATGAGTGGGAGTATAAGATCATTGGATCGGGTCCTGAAGCCATCCACATAGGTCGAAGTGACTTTTCGTCAGAGGATGCATTGCTGAAAAAACTCATTGCGGCCAAAAAGGATGGTTGTGTCGCGGTGGTAAGCGATCTAGTGAATGCCTCAGACGGATCAGTCTTCCCTCCCGAATCCTTTCGTCTCCTACGCTCCTGCTGTGACCAAGCACGTATATGCCTCCTCGTGGACGAAGCAATGACCGCGATCCGATGTGGAGCGCCTCTAGTCTCTCAAAGACCAGAGTATTTTGAAGACGGGACTCTTCAGCCTGACATGGTCGCCTTTGGTAAAGGGATGGGCATCAGCGGCGTTGCAATTAACTTCAATGGCCTGATGATGCGACACCTCGCTTTTCATAAGCAGGAACTGATTCGCCAGTCAATTAGATTCTGGCGGTCTATGGTCACGAGGCCCATTGCCACGCCAGTGCTAATCGAGGCCCTTGGGATTCTAAATTTGGCCCAGGCAGAGGGTTGGCCGGAAAGAAGTGAGCAAATTGGAAAGGCGTTTCGAGAGTTCATCCTTCGCCTTGCTGGCAATGATGGTCACGGAAAAGAGATTATACGAGGTTTAGGCGCATTCATCGCCGTAGATCGTGAGATCTCCAAGAAATTCAACGTCATGGCAGCATTTCGCAGACGAAGTTCTTGGGCGCGGTGGATCCCAAAGCTCAACAGTGCTGCTGCTGTTGATCATCAAGCGATTGAGAGGTATTTGGTCGGTATTGAGGCTAAGCCTCTTCGGCGGGCTCTGACTGAAGAGGCACTGAAGCAGGGAACCAAACCGCTCTGGTGTTGGGTCTGCGGGATTGACGCGATTGTAGAAGATTGGTGCCGAACTTGCTTTTTGGGATACTGTGGCACTGAAGCATGTGCACAATTCTTCCACGCACATAATTGTCTCTAGTACGTACCAAGGCTTCCTGGGTCACTTTCTAAGTGGCTACTCCGAGCCAATACGTGAGGAGCAATTGGTTGTCGATAGAAAACCATATGACCTCTAAATAGATCCCGAAAGCCTAGATTCTTTTTGAGAACATAGTAATGCACGCGGATCATGTAGTATCATTATGGTCGATCAAGAACGAAGTGAGAAGAACGGTATCAGTGGCCAAGCTAAGCGATGTAAGCAATTTTGGATTTAGCCGCCTGGACAGGTACTGTGAATAGCGCGAAATTCGTGAACAAATGAGGTCCTTGCGAACAGACATGGAAAATAAATTACATACAGCGTATCAACTGATGGGCCATGAGAGGTAATCGCGCAGATTACATACCATTAATCAGCAGTAGCAAGCGTTTCCAGCCCCGCGGAGCTGATGGCAGACAAATGACTTCTGTCTCCCAAGGATTGTGCTTTTAGCACGAAAATACAAGGATTTCATCTAACTTTGAAGTCATAGGAAAATGAAGCGAATCCTATTTCTCACTACCGTTCCACCACACACTATCGAGAAATATGTTTCCGATGATGATTGGTCGAACGAAATGTTACCACCTCTTCTCTCGAAAAGGGGCGCCTCTGTAACCATCAAAAGATGGATGGACGAGGACATTATCCCCTTTATCCTAGACAGCGACGTGATTACTTTTCTCTGGGCTGAAGACTATATCCAGCATCCTATTGCCTTCGGAGAATTCTTGGATGCGGCCAAAAAAGCAATTGAAACAGTGGAAATGGGCGCAAATCGTCCCTGCGTGGTGAATCATCTCGACCTGGTCCAATGGAACATGGACAAGAAGTACCTCCTTGATATGCAACGCGCCGGATTCGACATACCCAAGACGGAAATCTTCGATGCTGAGCAATTTGCCTGCACCCCAGGACTACATTATCGACTACAGGCATTTCAATTATCTGGGCCTATCGTACTTAAACCATCTGTCTCTGCGTCCTCCAACAACACTCGACTCATCCCAGATATCTCAACACCATCAGCTGATGATGTGGCGTATCTAGAGCTATGTGTGAAAGGCGGCCTGGGAAGTTCCTTGGTTGTACAGAAGTTCGAGCCAGCCATCACCACAGGCGAATATTCTTTTGTGTTTGTCGGGGAAAAGCTGTCTCATGTCATGTTAAAAGCGCCCAAGAATGGCGAGTTCCGCTGCCAGCCCCAATTTGGCGGCGAAATTAGTCGCATTCCAATCGCAGATATTGCGGAGGCAACTTTATCGACGGTGTATTCTGTTTTCGATACCCTCAAGGATTGGTTCGGAAAAGGATCAACAGGGGAAATGGGATACGTACGCATCGATGGTTTGGTGGCCGAAGATCGTCCATTTGTTCTCATGGAGATTGAAGCTATCGAGCCAAGTCTGTATCTCGAAATGGGGGGCCTTGAAGATATGATTTCTCTTTTGTTGAAATAGCTTTCAAAAACTTGGTTGTTGATAGTGCCTGCTCACTCTACATGGTGAGAGATAGCTTCATTTACAGATATTCCCATCCAAAGAGATGGACCTCTTCCCTAATACTATTTACTTAGAGTTAAGAGACCAAGTCAACTTTCAGCGCTCCTATGACACGGAACTAATACCTTTTCCCAAGAGGGATTGTGGGACGGTCAGCCCTATGAGCAATTGGCTTAGTCGCGATTGTCTCTCCGGCGGTTCGATCTTTTCAGTCTATTCGGGAGAATCAAAAAGGTCGCCAGGTTAATTTAATTCCATCTCAAGTAGCCCTTGCTTTCGACCGTGGAAGACTCTTCAATTGTGATTATTCATATAGGAGCAAGGTGTTCAGTTCTGCACTTCTTCATTGGTCGGAATATTCACTGCGTCCTCTAGAGAAAGCTTAACCCAGACAAAACCAGAGGGCTATAGTAATAGCCACGGTAAGTCTAATTACCAGTTCATCCCAGCAAGAAGAGCTGAGACACGACCGGGAGGAGAGTCAGAGAGAGGGGGTGTTTGTCGAGGCACCACGTCAGCGCTTTAAGGGTATTTAGGGTGATCAGGCGGTAGTTCACCCACCAGAATATTCTTCACCTAGAGGCGTAAACCCCTGCCCCAAAATATACCTTTGTACATTTTGATCAAGGGAAAGATTTCGCGATGCGGGAGCAGGCACTATATCCTTGCCTTTAGTGCAGTTGCCGCTAGTTGCCCTTACCCTTTTCCACACTCTCTTCTATTTTACTCTAACCCCTCTGCCGTTTTCCTCTTGCTTTAACTCGACAGCAATTATAGCGAAAAAGGATCTACTACTGTCTTACACCTGTAATATAGTAAACCTAAGCTACTTCGATAACTCTAAAATTAGAAAGGTAGTCCTGCCGCGTATAGAGAGCGACTATAAGCGTACACTAATAATCTTTAATAAGTTAATAGGTAGTTCCGTATAGAATTCTATAGATTAACTATCTTTTAGATTCCTTAAGCTTTATCCCGAAGCTAAAAACGCTCCCGACCTCCCGACCTGTAAAGGTTTCCTTGTCTAGGTTATTAAAGGGAAACTAGGCTGAATCGAGCCTCTGCCTACTCTAGAAACGGTGTAGGGATTTCGGAGGGACTTTTAAGTTAGGATATTATATATACGAGATATCGAATTTTCCGCGAAATTTTCTACTACACATAAAGAGGTTTAAAGTACAATACGCGATATAATGCCTCTAGTAGTATATACTCTAATCTGTTTACTTAGTTTATTATAGGGATCTTCGGAAGGAAGTTCTAATATCTACCGCCGAAATAGACTACAGTAGGCTTTCTATTAACGAAATTATTATCCTCTTAACGTAGTCTAGTGTCGGGATAGCCACGAATTTTGTGGTAAGATCCCTAATAGAATAAGTGTTGGATTTACGGGGTCGGCATAAATCCTTCGGCGTGCACAAGCAAGCAAATGTGCACGATCGGTCGAATCAGTATACGATCCTGCAAAGAATCGTATAAGTTAGGTCGAACGATCTAGTCGTAGATCGTTAAGGGTCAGGTCAGGTCGTACGATTCGGCTTAGAATCGGAAGTTAACTTATGATAGAAGAATGCTCCAACTTCATCACCATGATTAAACTTCATTCAACTAGCTATGGAAAACAGGCAGTATTTATAACTTCATGAAATCGAGGCAATACGTCAGAATAGAATTGTAAGGATACTCTATAAGTCAGGATAGAGGCCTGTCAATCAGGTAGGAGAAAGGGACCAAGTTAATTGTTCAGAAAGGTCAAAGACTGTTTCTTGTGGAATGTAAAACCTCTCCAACATAGATCAATTTATGTACAGTCATATCGCTTAAAACAGGAAGGAGATATATCCTCGGTAGGGGAATAGGAGCGGGGTGAAACACGAGGCTTGTGTAACCTCTATAAGGGCCTTCCTTGTAGGAGTCCGTACCCGTACTAGTAGCGAAGCCCCAGCGAACCTCCACCGAAAGCTTAGCGGCTTAATAGGGTCCTAGTGGCCTAAGGCACCGGCATTTGTGGATAACCTCATATCGGGTATATCGTAACATCCTGCGATTAAATAAGTATAGGTAAGGCTTAAAACACTCAGCTAGTATTACGTTTAAGATTTGATGCTGAATCTCAATACTTCGATACTCTGTAACTGTACCGGCTATTGCAATATATTCGAGTTAAACGCTAATGTATTAGTATCAAAAGTGTCTTAGTATCTTGAACCTTTAGGTTTTCAGCAGGCCTGCGGGTCTGTAGCGGGTCCGAGGTTAACCTACTCTTTCACTTTCTTAAACTCTTTTATTCATTTTGGCAGTATCTTTATTAACGACAGCCTACGTATGTATACGCCTAGATTATTTTCTAGACATAGAAATCTTTCAGAGGGTCTGTAGCGCAACACCTCGCAAGAGGATAAAAGATCGTTTAGTTTATGAATGAAGTACAGTGACAGAATTTGAAGTGAATAGGATACTATATCCCTAAAGCAAAACAGAGTTGAAATTAATTAAGCTATACGTCCTCGATCAAACCCTGTCACGTTAAATCTATATAAACAAATGTAACGAGGCTACTATATTTTAGTTGTAAGCCTTAAAAGAAAAACAGGCCTACTTTCAAGAGGATGATCGCTCACGAAAATGTCCGCTTAGCCTTTATCACTATCGTTGTTTAGCATCGGAGAAGGTTCCAGTATAGCATATGAAACCATTACGATCGTCAGGGGTTGTTCGAGCACTAGCCAGCAAGTTCCTACAGCGACACTTCTGACTTGGGGCGAGTTTTGTAGCGAGCTCGGTAATGATTTTGGGGCTGGCGGCTTCGACCTTTAGCATTCATGAGACGTATTCACAGCGGGATATTGCCTGGAGGTACGATGCGTGATAGGACAAGGAAAGGACGGGATGGTAAAATATGAGTGGAATAAGTTTTGAGGCCCCATCCGTTTGCACAGTTTTCACTAGGTTAAATAAAATATCCATGGAATTCACGGGGACGGCCAATCCTTGATGGAATTTGGCAGTACTGATTTGGCTTGATGGTTACGCTGGCAGAGTACCACGATTTGACAGCATGATGTTGACTGGCAAGTTATTTTGAGCCACATTGAGGTCTTGTTTTGTTTGAGCGGATGCGATGATACATCTCCCTTGGCACGATCCGTCATGATATTAAAGTTTATGAATCAGAGCCAGCTTAGTTTACGGCACCTGGCGGATGGAGCATTGAAAACCGGACAGAAATTGTCGAGGAGTGACTCAATCTAAAGCCTTAGAAGGCACGAAGAGCATCCGAATTATAGAAATGTCTGTATTGTGTGAAACCGAATCTACTCAGGGAGGTAAAGGAGGAAAAACAAGAAATGTCAGGCGTTGTTGAAAAAGAAGGAGAGATAGCAAGCGAAGCGCTGATACCATCTCCGACATCTTCGTAAGAAACTGCCAGAATATCCCAAAATTGACGACCTTTTCTGTACGGTCAGGCCACGCAACCCGCACACGGGTCCACAATAAACAGAATCAGGCGCCACCGCATCCCACTGAAATGGACTTTAAGAATCTGCCTTCTTCTGAATCGACCATAATCTCAAACGAAGACTTGTATGCGGAATAGGCTGCCTTGAGAGCAGTGTGCATTGACCTACTGCCAGGTTGATTATGTCTGCGGCTCCGTCTGCGGACCCGGAAAATGTGAGTAGTGAACTGCCAGGTTTAAAGTTTTCTCTTGAAAAATAAAGTTTGTGCGTGTGAAGCTTATCTTTGTAGCTGCTGATATGCTGATAACGCCCCGTGCGGGGATGGTCTGGGGTATAGTGTATAAATGTCAGCCTGGGCTTGACAACGAGCTACGTCTAGGCACGAGCAAACCACCGGATTTACTTCCAGCATCATTATACGATTTTTCAACTGCATAAAATGTCACGCCATTCAGAAAAGCCGTGGGACCAGGAAGCCTCCGCCGATGCAAATGGGCCAACACCAGAAGAAGCATCTACAGAACTCGCTTTTCCAGATGGCGGATGTAAAGCCTGGCTTACCGTGGCGGGTGGATTTCTGGCACAAATCTCCAGCATTGGGTTTCTGAGCGCGTTCTCTGTATTCCAGAGCTACTATGGCGAGATCATGCCTTCCCAGACTGCCAGCGATATCTCATGGATCGGTAGCCTCCAAATTTTTGGTTGCTTCTTCCTCGGGTTGTGGTCGGGGAGGCTATCCGACAAGCGTGGACCCAAATTGCCCCTCACTTTGGGGACATTCTTCATGGTATTTGGAACGATGATGTCGTCGATTTCAAACTCCTACTATCAATTCGTTCTCTCGCAAGGGCTCTGCTCCGCCATAGGGTTTGGACTGGTATTTACTCCCGCCCTGGCGGTTCAATCTCAATGGTTCCTGAAAAAAAGGGGCTTCGTCGTTGGCTTGGTTATGTCGGGCCAAAATTTTGGAGGTCAGTCAGAATTCCTTTGCTCATCTTCCTTTCAATTTATGAGAGAAAGCCATAACTTACTATCGTCCATTCCTATAGGCGTCATCTGGCCAATCATCGTTAATCAACTCATTAATAACAGACAATTGTCACTTGGCTGGACACTGCGGACGATTGGATTCTTACAGTTGTTCCTCATGGTGATAGCCACCCTTCTAGTCAGCCCACGCTTCCCTCGGATACCCCGAGAACCGATTCCCGTGAAGCAATTCCTGGCTGATAAAAGGACCACCTTATTTACCTTGTCCA
The DNA here is from genome assembly GCF_028828155.1 of Penicillium subrubescens. NCBI lineage: Eukaryota > Fungi > Ascomycota > Eurotiomycetes > Eurotiales > Aspergillaceae > Penicillium > Penicillium subrubescens. Next base: position 557,190 of record NW_026643151.1, on the reverse strand, counting down.
CGTTGATATTTTTCTTCGCGGTCTACATTCCCTATGTGCGTATCGAATCAGATCTTGCATAAATCTGCTCGCACCCGGCACTAACTGGTCTATTCATCAAGTTCTACATATCCCTCTATGCCTTACAAGGGGGTACTTCTCTTAACATGGCATTCTACCTATCGTCCATTTTGAACGCCGGCGCCTTCTTCGGTTGTTATATTTTTGGCCTTGGCGCCGATCGCGGCCTTGGCGCCTTCAATGCACTTACAGTGGTTGCCATCGGCTGCGCTGTGACGGCCTTTGGCTGGATTGGCACACAAAATAACGCAGGCCTCATTATATGGACTGTCATTTACGGATTCCTGTCTGGTGCCGTTCAAGCTCTATTTTCGCCGTGCATCTCCATCCTGGCGCCAGAGCCAGGATTGATCGGTACCTGGAATGGTATGAGTCTTCTAGACACCCTTCAACTCAACCGCATTAACAAAATTCAACTAGGTATCTGTATCACTGTGGTCTCATTTGCTGTTCTTGGGGCCGGACCAATTGCCGGACGGTTGTATGACAATGCGCTTGGCACCTACCTCTCCATGCAACTGTTCACTGGGGTGTTCTTGACTGTTGCCAGCGTTTTGTATTTGGCTACCCGCCTCACAGTTTCCCACGCACTCGTTGTGTGATGGAGTCGTGAAGTTGATCACATATCGGCCAGTTTTCCTGCCGTTCGCCGATGGTATCTCAGAGATTCGTAGCCCATAGCGACTAGAGTAATATAAGGATGCGTGCAAACTTGAATGGAAAGCCTTATGAATCATTCCCCAATTTTCGCGGTTCAAGTCTATAGACCTCGAAATGAAACCCAGTGAAAGATGTCGAGTACATCGTTAGGCCATAGTGTTCGCCCGCTGTCTCTTAGTATCTCCGTCCGATTTGGAAACCTTTAGTGATAAGTTTTACAACTTGATGCTGGAAAACTGGAGTAGATATAGTCGACGGATTGACGATACCCAGACATGAAATTGTCAGTATTCAGACGTGACAAGACAATATTGAGAGTCTGAGGCATCTCTAACACTTTTCGGTTGAAGTATGGCGTAAACCCATAGAATTTGAACTGAAACTAAACTATTGAATATTGTTGCTGCGCATGACCAGCTAAATTCCACCCGATGATCAATATTTTGCCAAGCTAGTGAAAAATCTTAAGAAGAAAGATGGACTTTGACAGACCACTGGTTGTTGATACTGACAACAGCGACGAGCGACAACAACTGAAGAAAAAGCCGCTACGATACATATATGGGAGGAAACGAAGACTCTAGAATCTGTTCTAGCTACCTCATTGGAGCAGGAGGAGTAGAAAGAAGCGGAACCGAAGAACCTCCGGAGGATAGTTGCCTCTCGCCGTACAGCCAAACCTCTCACGAAAACATATTGCAGCGCCAGACACAATCTCTTCTAATGATGTCCTTTCTCTTGCTGTGACTTACAGTCTCGAATTTACGGAGCCGTCATCGATCCAATGAGCGAGCTCATCATGTGGCACTCCGACGCGGCCCAGGGCCTTGTAGAAAGCCTGCGGCTCAGCCCAGTCCTCGGGAGCAAAAATGCCGCTGAGTTTCTGGCCGCCTTCCAGTGCCAAAATCATGAACGCGGCACAAGCACCTCCCGTCACAGCCGCCATATTTGAGAAGAGAACAGACCCCTCACCGAACTTGGCCGTACGCTTGGTCGAAACAATGGGGACTCCATCCCAGTACCTGTGGCTCGTACCGTGAGGCCTCCACAGTATGGAGCGACCTTTCCGCGCGCAGAGTCAATGAGGAAACTTAACACTTCTCCGATTGAACATTCGCCAGTTCGGATTGTGTCAAGCATTCCGTAGAATGCATGTCGCCATGGTCCCGCAGCATGAGCGGCGTGGGAGATGAACTGCCAGAGCTCTTTGACTGAGAACACCGCCCTGTAGGTAGCCGCTGAGCTATCCCAAAGTTACTTCCCAACCTTGAATGGATGAAGGATTATTGACAAGGTTCAGCAGAAAACCAACGGCTTCATCCAGAGAGATGTCCTGCTTCCGAACAGCGACGCCGAGACCACGGGCAATGCCGTTAAATGGTGCGGGGTGCAGGCCACCAAACCTGCGGAGCCTCTCCTCCCATTTTAGAAGGCTCCTCCCACTTTAGAGGGATTCTTCGAATCAGCAGGCGTGGCTTCCCGTGCGGCTCGGACCTCGGATCCCAGCGTTCGCACGACGATGGTTCCGCGGATCCGCGACCGAGTAAGGTCTTGGGATACGGGGAGGACAATCGTGCTTTGGAATGAATGCTGTCCATTTTCGGGCTTAGTCCGAGCTTTTTCGTACCTTGAATCCCTTCCGAGGCCATGTGACCGGTTCGCCTCTTGCTTAAATTTGGCTCTCTTCACAGCACTGTTTATATATGCAACGGTCTCAAAGTTCTTTCCCGGTTTGTCACTTTGAATAAGATTGAGTTTTCGTTGACTGAAAGGGTCATTCATTCTGGCATTTGGAAAGGTACTCATCATTGCGAGAATATCCAAACGCTTGTGACGATGGATAGGAAGCAGGAGGACCTGGATTACGACGTAATCATTATCGGTGCTGGAATCTCTGGCATCAACTTTGCGTACCGGCTGCAAGAGCGCAATCCGGAATTGAGCTATTGCATTGTTGAGGAGCGCCATGAAATAGGAGGAACATGGAGCTTATTCCAATATCCCGGTAAGCTTTGTCCATGCAGATACGGCTGAAAGCCCAGCGCTGACCCAGAGCTTAGGCATTCGATCAGACTCGGATCTGTTCACCTTTGGGTTTGCATGGCGCCCCTGGGCCGGGAAACACTCGATCGCGCATGGTTCATTGATTGCCAAGTATGTGCGAGATTGTGCAGAGGAAGAAGGAATCGAAAAAGAGATCAAGTTTAGACACCGAGTCAACCAACTGTCCTGGTCCACTGAGTCGAAAGCCTGGACTCTGGATCTCACGGTGAACGAGACATTTCCCAGCACTCTCCGAAGCCGGTTTGTGCTGCTTGGAACAGGCTACTACGACTATCATGAGCCCCTCCAGGCCGATATTCCTGGTATTCAGCATTTTGCTGGTACCCTGGTCCACCCGCAGTTTTGGCCCAAGGACCTCGACCTGAAGGACAAAAAGGTCGTCATCATCGGGTCAGGGGCGACAGCCATCACATTGCTTCCGTCAATCGCAAAGACTGCAAAACATGTAACAATGCTACAACGCTCCCCTAGTTATATTTTGTCAATCCCAAACGAAGACCTAGCGGAGAAAGTGATTCGGCTTTTGTTCCCCGAAATGCTCGCTCGGAAACTTATTCGGTTCAAGTGGGTTTTCGTGCCATTGGTTCTGGTGACATTCTGCCATTGGTTTCCTCTTCTGGCCAGAAAGCTGTTATTGCTCTTAACCGCTAAAGAGCTACCCAAAGATATGCCTTTGGATCCAAACTTTACACCCCGGTATAACCCGTGGGAACAAAGGGTATGCATGTGCCCTGAGGCGGATTTCTATGAAAGTCTTCGAAGCGGAAAAGGGAGTATCAAGACGGACGTGATTCAAACTGTCAGTGAGACCAGCATTCAGTTGCAATCGGGCGAAGAGCTGCAGCCCGACATCATTGTGACAGCTACTGGACTGAAATTACGAATCGCTGGCGGGATTGAAATCTTCGTCGATGGCGAACAATATCACATTGGCGATCATTTTCTTTGGAAGTTTGCCATGATGGATGAGCTTCCGAATGCCATCTTTGCATTCGGTTACGTTGATGCCAGCTGGACTCTTGGAGCTGATGCCACGGCCAAACTGGCATGCCGCATGCTCAAGAAGATGAAAATGGACGGCACTACCATGGTAGTGCCCCGAATGGGAGACGAGGAGAGACTACACATCAAGAAAGTTCCATTCCTTGACTTGAAGTCTACCTATGTCCAACAGGCACGGAATGTGCTACCAGGGGTCGGTGACCGTTCTGTGTGGCAGCGAAGATCATACTATTGGAGGGATCTGGCAGTCGCTGTGTACGGAAATCTCGAGAAGGGGACAGTGTGGACGAAATGAGAGTAAACTTTCCACAACATAATGACCTTCCACATACTTGCGCTTTTTTTTTCCCAGCGAAGGTGCGGAACAGAACCTTATTTTTATTCTGTTGCAGAGCTTTCTGCTCATTGTCAACTTTGACCTCACATGTATACAATCCCTTTTTTTCTTCTATTTTCTTCTTCCGTGAAGGTCCTGACTGTACTGCACGAATATCACGCAAGCCCCTTTTGTGAACTGAGCACAACCGCTCTCGGTGCGCTCCTCTCTCGTTGAGTGTGACTTGGTTGGGCAGCTAAACAGTTAGACAGTTAGACAGTTAGACAGTTAGACAGTTAGACAGTTAGACAGTTAGACAGTTAGACAGTTAGACAGTTATGTATGTGGATGTATTGTTTAATTATGATGTTTCCAGGAAAGGGCTGGAGGTTTTCAACCGTCAACAATACGAAGAGTGTCCAGAGGTTAAGAATACAATCAAGAATGACAACTTCAAGAATCACAAGAAAATTGATACCTTTATTATGGATATAGTTCAGCGTTGCATCCTACATACGAGGGCGTGTGGCCGGGAGAGACATGTCAGAAGTCGCAAGCCCAGCAGCAATGTCTCGAGGAGCAGCAGCAGCAGCCGACTCCATCGCGTCCTCAATTGCTCCAACATCGAGACCTGCAATGTCACTACCAGCAAAGCGGATGTGACCATGCCCTTGACGAATCTGGGCTGCCCCAACAGTCAAATACCCTGATCGTCTCTACCAAGGTAACCCACGGACATGTATAGCGGCTATTCGTGAGGATGATCGGTAACCCCTGGGTGCGGGTCCGCGGTAGGCAAAATAGACAGGCGTGGAGGGGAAATATAGTTCGGCACCGGTTCCTCGGAGCCGTGCTAAGGAACTTACCGAGGAGGTTTTGGCCGCACATTTCAGCGTCGATTGGAATTGCAAAGACTAGTTTTTGTGTGGAGGCTGTGGGGGGATAGTAGGTGACCTGGCTATGAGGAATTTTAACAGGAAGTAGTATATATGAGCCACCCGCAGAAAGCTTGCTGCACACGGAAACCTTGGTCTGGCTATCTTGGACTTTGTTCTAGTCTTCATCCGATTTTCACGCCATGGGCCGTCGCCATCGCAACCCTCTTTTCAACCCTCTCCAATATGCGACGCCGCAACTACCCACTGGCCCTCCGGTGTCATGGGCCGCAGCTCAACGTGAACTCGTCGGCTATGACTACGGTATGTGGCAGTATGAGAAGATCTGTGCACGTCGCTAACTCGGGATCTCGAAAAAGTGATCGTTGGAGCAGGTGCAGCAGGTTGTGTCCTCGCGAGCAAACTCTCTGAGGATAAGAATGTTTCGGTACTGGTCCTCGAAGCCGGCGGCGACAACACTAAAGTATTCGAAACGAAAGTGCCCTTGCTTTTTTCCAAGCTGTTTCACACACCGCATGACTGGGATTACTACACTGTCGAGCAGCCTAAACTCGCTTCCCGTAGCCTGTACTGGCCTCGGGGGCGAATCATTGGGGGATCAAGCTCCATGAACGCCATGATGTACCATCATTGCGCGAAATCTGACTTTGACGAATGGGCTTCAAAGTACGGTTGTTCCGGCTGGAGCTATGATGACCTAGCACCCTACTTCCGAAGTATGGAACGATTTACTGCCCATCCAGATCATGCCATTGACACCCAGCATCGGGGCAGCTCCGGGAATTGGGAGACAGGTTATTCGTCGCTGACGAAGATTGTGGAAGAGGGTTTCCTACGGGGCTGTCAAGATGCAAAGATCCCTGCCGTTGCAGATGTCAATACGCCTCAGGGCACCCTCGGTTCAACGAGATTTCAAACCTTCATCGATCCTAAAGGACAGCGCTCATCTCTCGCCACGGCCTTCCTCTCCCCGGATGTCTTACAGAGACAGAATTTGTTCGTCGCATGCCATGCTTATGTCACAAGAGTACTATTCGATTGTCTCACCACCAAAGAACCAAGGGCAATTGGCGTCGAATTTCAGACTCAACGTGGTGGTCAACGTTTCCAGATTCATGCACGACGGGAAGTCATTCTCTGTGGGGGGGCAGTCAATACGCCGCAGACATTGTTGCTAAGCGGGATTGGTCCGGCGGACGAGTTGAAGAATCATAAAATCCCTATCGTCCAAGATAATGAAACGGTCGGCCGACATCTTAAAGATCATCTCTGCACGTCGCCTATCTTGGCCAAGGCAAAGCCTGGCACCACGCTCGATTACTTGAACAACGATCTTAAAGCCCTTCCCGCACTAGCTCGCTGGATGCTTACTGGTGGCGGCCCACTAGCAAGCAACATTGGCGAGGCGGCTGCGTTTATCCGGTCCTCTGACTACCACTTTCCTCAGACTGTGCAAGCTCCTAGAGACCATACGTCTGGCGACGTCGGTCCTGACCTGGAGATCATCGGCGCCCCTATTGCTTTCATCCACCATGGCGCGGAGAAGGCAATTGATGGTAGCAATGTCTTTACCCTTATTCCGATTGCTCTTCGGCCGCAGAGCCAAGGTACAGTCACTCTTCGGAGTAGAGATGTATTTGATGCGCGTGAGTTTCGGCCTGCGGTTGTTGGACTGTATTTGAATTGAAGCTGACCATATCTCACTATAGCAATCATCGATCCGAATTACCTAAGCGACGACGGAGACAATGACCGGAAGGTTCTTTTGGTTGGCATTCGTGTCTGTCTCCAAATTATCAAGAGTGCAGCGTTTAAGAAATTCCTTGAACCCATCCCTGTGAATGACAATCCAACTTCATACTGGTGGCCCTTTTCAAGCAGCAATATTGAGAACATCACCGATGAGCAGCTCGTTCGATTCATGGATGAGAAGGCCTTCACTCTGTATCACCCTGTTGGCTCGGCACGTATGGGCCCATCACCTTCGACAAGCGTGGTCGACTCAGAATGCCGGGTCCATGGCGTCAAGAGTCTCCGTGTGATGGATGCAAGTGTGTTCCCAGAACAGATCAGTGGGCATCCAACTGCGCCTATTGCTGCAATGGCCGCCAAGCTAAGTGATATGATCAAAGAACGCAACAGGGCCGCGAGCCTGGTTAATGCGAGCCTGTGAAACTAGGACAGCTATCTTGGACTTGTTTTCTCGATGGTAATGAACCCGTCACTGCTTTCTCTTCCTGCAAATGGTCAGATTGAAATATAAAGGGCCAGAGTATGAGCCTCTCTTGAGCTCATTTGCACATATCTTCGAAGGCATGAGTAGTAAAACAAGGGGTCATTGCTCTATAATGTTTATTCTGTACAAGAACCGCCACAGTCGCTAAGTAATCTGAAAGAAAGTAGCTAACATGTATCTTCATAGTTGATGTAAATCCGGTAACGTCACCAGCACTCCCTGAAGCCCACGAAGCACCTGCAGACAGGAATCCTGTCCCGCTGTCATCTCACAAGCTCCCTCCATATCCAATCTAGCGACCATATCTTGAACCTCATCCGCAAAAGCTTTGGCCGCGGAGGCATGGGCTTGGGCTACCATTTTGGGGTACTTGGAACATGCATTTCAGCATACAGAACGTAATATTAGAATACGGAGACACTCACTGGGTGTGCGGCAATATCCTGAATGTGGGCTTTCAAGCCACACTTTCCTTGAAAGCCAGAACTTGCAATCCCTTGCGATACCTTGGCAAAGGTAGCCAGCTGCTGCGCAGCAAGAAGCCGTTGCTTTTTGCGGTACGACCTCGATGATCGCAGCATTCTCGAGAGGGATTCTGTTTGCGGGATTGATGGCTGTCCTTCCAGGTATGTCTCAAGTTTCTGTGCAGTTGCACAAAATGCCAAAATGGCTAGATCACCATCATTCAAACAAAACCCAGCCAGCCGTCGTATATCAGAGGTCGAGCGTTCGATGCAAAATGCCGTCTTGTCGTCAAGTGTGCCAAACGATAACCTCCACAGTTCCACCAGCCTGACAGCAATGGTATACTGTCGGTAGACCACTTCATAGTTTGGATTGCCGTTTATGATATTTTCGATATCCTGGGTGAAGGAAGCCAGACATATCCACAAGAGGATCTCCACTGCACCCGACTGCCTGGCCGCCTGAAGCACAAGATCCTCCGAGCTGTACTTGCATAACAGTGGGATCAACGCACATTCACCTTCCTTTGCACGTGAGGTAATCGAGTTGTCGATCTCATAGTCATGCAACAGGTCTACTGACGAAAGATCAAAACTTGAAGCCTGATTCGTTTCTTTCGCGCTTGGGGGGCACTCGACAGCGGTATCACACATTTCCAGAGGCGGCAGGGGACAAGTCTTCCCGTCAGATAACACAATGGTCATGCAGTTGGTCATGATACTCAACCACTCAATGGCAGCAATGAGCTCCAGAATATTTTCTCGGACATCTTTGGGAAGCATCTGCACTAAGCAAGGCTTTAATTTGGAGCATCGAGAGCTTCCCTCTTTGTCATACGCGAGAACGCAAGCTCGTGCCTGATAACAAAGCATTTTAACGCGTCGGACACCTTCGCAAAGGGCAAAGGTTGTATCCTCTTCGAATGTCGAGGATTCATCGCCCGGGTTTGGGGCTGGGATTAGGCCGAAAAGAAGTAGAGATACTGCGAGTCGAAACGAGCGGACGGATGAAATGTTCTTAAACAAGAGCTCCTTGGCCTTACCCAAAGTACTTGTCGCGATATCTCGAGAATGCAGATGTGTGTCCCACTGCCCTGGCTGACTCGGGTGCTTAGTTTGATGATTGGACACTACGAACTGTGCCGCAGTTGCGACTGTGACCAACTTGTAGGTCTCTGTAATTGACGCATCACGCGATGTGGATCCACGACCTGGTTGGGTGCCATTGTACTGAAAGAGGGAGTCGAGCACGCAGACTGCATGGAATAAATGCGGTGCTACCACCGTTGACGCCCATGAACCCGTTTGCTTTTCCCAACAGCTCCCAATCCACGTATTGGCATGGTCGAAATAGACGGACATATGGCCGCTGTCGCTGAGGGGCCCTAAGGCTGTGATTCCCAGATTATAGCGAGGATGCATGCTTCCTTGCAAAAGGCATTGGGAGATCGGCATATCGATAACATCGACATACAGGTTAAATCTCTGTGAAAGCGTGTCACGCCCAACCAGCTGACGGGCGAGGTCATCTTCTCTAGACAATGAGAATACTTCACGGTAAACCGGGGACGTATCTGCCTGTCCTTCTGAGCAAGCCGCGATACAAGGCCCTACCACAGTCTCCGTGCTTTGAGCATAAGACGCAGTCCTGGGCCTCTTTCGGGTCTGTTGTTGAAACTTCCTGTTGACCAGCCATGCCACTGTGCATTCTAACCCGCGCACATTGCATGTTGTGCAAGGAGTTTTTGGCTTCTGCCCCTTAATAGAGACGTTATGCTGCAGGCTGCAAGCTCTTTTTGCAGTCCGACACTGGTCGCAGGAATGATTTTGCTTGCGAGGGTTTCGCTTTGTCGTCGGGTCTTTACTGAGAGTGACACCAAGATCGGTGTTCTGGGTAGAGTCGGCAGAGCGAGGACTCAATTGTTCAATACTCCTGCTGGGCAAGCCGTTGCAGGATTGTTCTGCGGCAGTGACGCAGAATAGACCACTGAGCTCGGCGTCGGTACCCTCGGCTGAGGGAGAGGCAAAATGATGCAGTAGCTGGCCTGAGACGTCGTCCCATTCAGGCGCTCCATGGTCTTCGTAGATTAGGGTGGAGCCCCGGCCCCACACTACTTTAGGAGCCCCAGGGCTCATCCAAACTTAGATTCCTCATAGCTTCAATAACATCCAAGTTTCCTGCTACTGCTTCACATTAAGAGGTTATGCAGCCCTTTGTGCGGTGGTGAGCTGCCCTGACAGACGCTCACCAGCCTTGCGCCTTGCTATCATTTTCTCATTCGTTCCTCATTTAAAAACCTTGCTGCCGCTGACGAGCGCGCAGCTCTCATACAAAAAAAATCCTCCCGTGGGCCTACCTAGAGAAGCCCACACGATTATCCCAAGGCCTACCCTGAGAAGCCTCTTCTACAGCCGGAGTCGCTATCCTGCTGTATCCTGCGCGTCGACCTGACCTCGACGCTGCGCTCAGTCGACCTCGCACAGAAAAGCACCGTCGACCTTATCTAATATCCTGCGCGTCGACCTAACCTCGACGCTGCCCTCAGTCGACCTCGCACATAAAAGCACCATCGACCTCACCCTACACTCTCGTCGACCTGACCTCGGCGCCCCCTGTCTTCATTCGACATAGAGAAAATCACAGACACTGTGCCCAAGCTGAAGGGCGAGTCTAACTTCGACAACTAGCGCTACGATCTACAGCTGTTTATAGACTATAAGGACCTAGACCTATAGCCAGTACTTACTAGCACTGTTGTTGCCGCTATCGACGCCCCTCTCCCTACGCCCTCTGAGCGTGAAGTGCGTTAGACCCTCGCTAATAAGCTAGGTGTTTCCCCGGCGAATATAACCGACGCCGAAATCCGTGTTTAGATCAAGGAAAACATCCTTAATATCAACGAGGAATATACCTAGTTCCGGAAGGCGAATACAGACTATATACATTACCTCTCTGCGTCACTTAAGGACTCGATCAAGACCTTCATTCGCGGCCAGCGCAACGCCGCCGCAGTATACCGAATTATCTGTAATACGTACGGTAAGGTAAATACGCACACCTTCTAGTAGAGGTAGAGCGCGTAAGTGACTTACACCTATAAGCCTAGTAGCTAGTACGGTGTATTTATTACAAAGTAGAAGAAAGCACTCTCTAAGCTACTCGAGTACTCGCCTAATTGTCTATCTTAACGATTCTAGTACGCACAATTTATCGAAGCTATTCGCGCGCACCCTTCTATGGAACACTTCGTGACCTCTTTTAAGCCTAATCTATCGAACCCCTATCTAATAGACGACGTCTTTTCAGAATTTATATCCTCCGAGCTCTCCCGCCGCTACTACACTGCCCTTGTATCCTCTTCCTTAACCGCTAACCGAAAGGATAAGGATAGTAAAGACGACAATAAGCGTAGGAACAACAAGACTCGAGGAGGCGGTTATTAACGTAGTAGCCGCAGGAGCGACAATAATAACCGGAATAAGGATAAGGGTAGCGAGAAGAAATCCGCAGACCTCTAGTGCAACTTTCACTACTATAAGGGGGGTTACAATATAGATAATTATTTCTTTAATCCGAAGAACAAGGGGAAGCCCCGGTAATAGAGGGGACTATCCGCTACGTCTTTATCTTCGCAGAATTCCCCTATATACAAGAAGGGCGACGATAGGCCTAATGCTTCCTCTGCTCGATTCGACCCTAACTAGTATTTTCTAAATACTTCTTCCGCTGTGATCCGTATATAGAATAAAAACTCCGTTAAAGAACCTATACCTAAACAGCGTTAATCTGTCGCCGCTGCAGTCGCTGATATCGACTCGAATTAGTATATGACGGATTTACGCCGTGTGCATAAACCCTGGTGTGGTGTGCTTGTAGGCGCACACAGGTCGATCGAATACCACGATTATGGAAGAGCGACGAAAGTGCAATAGAGGTGGGTCGGCAGCGAACAGGTTGAACAGTGGAGGGTCAACACAGTTTAATCAGAATTGCCTTGAGCTCTATTCGTGAGTGGAAAGGGTGTCAAACTTGTTCAATTTAACTAGGGAAACAGGCAGTATTTATAACTTTGGGTACATAGCAGAATGTCACAGGAAAAGAGTCATGAAAGTCCGAAATAACATGGGGGCATACGAGAGTGTTAGGAAACTCGTTGCTTTTTCCATTTGATGCAGTAGTTGATAATTAGCATCGTATATCATGAAGCGGTGTATAGGGATGCAGATTTATGCATCCGATTGCATTAGCGCGCGCATACATGCATGCGCTCGCTTATTGCGGGATACGCACACACACACATGTTGACACACCCCCTCAGCTCTCGATGTGAGGGCAGAATGAAGTCAAAGTGAGAGCTGAATGAGATAGAACAGAGAAAGAAGGGATGAAGGGATCCTTCTAGTGAAAAGGGAGGATTTCCATACCTAGCTGTTGAACAAAAACGGCATGTTTTTCGGCGGGAAAGCGCTTAGTAAGTCCATCAGCTAGCATTTCGGCTGATTTGATCCATTCAACTCGCAGCCGTTTCGCTTGAACTTCCTGTCGAATCCAAAGCTGATGAATATCCACGTGACGAAGCTTAGTTTGGAAGGAGGATTTCTCTCGTGTAAGCAGATCAACAGTTTGCTTATTGTCACATTGAATTATATCCAACTGGTCAGGGTCAAATTGGATGAAGGAGAACAGGCGCTTAATCCAGTATAGCTGCTTAGCTGCGTGGCTAATCGCAAGCAATTCGGCTTCTGTCGTTGATGTAGTGATAGTCTTTTGCTTGCGTGATTTCCACTCAATTGGGCCTCCAAATAGGCAAAAGATAAATCCTTCAGAGCTCTTTCGATCAGGATTATCGGCAAAGCTTGCATCTAAGGCAGCAGTGAAGATAGAAGCTCTCATTTCGCTGTCAAAACAGAGAGAAAGGTGTTTCGTCTGATATAGGTAGGAAATCAGATGATTAACGGCTTCTAAGTGCTTTTCGTTGCAGCGAGTAAGCGATTTCGCTAGCAGTTGGTTGGCAAATGCAGTGTCCGGCCGGGTCCAAACGGCAGGGAACAAGGTTGATCCACATTCTTGTTGATAGAGCTTGACAATCTTTGGATTAATTAATCCTGATAGTATTGGATCAAGCCTTTGGGTGGTTGGTAGTGGTATTTTGACAGGTTTGCTGTTCAGCAGGTTGAATCTAGCAGCTATTTTTTCAATATATGCTGCTTGGTTGAGCCAGGTCTTTCGTTTTAATCGGTTTCGCACAATTCGAATACCAATAAATTGGGTCAATTCGCCACAGTCTTTCATTTCAAATCGTTGTGAGAGAAGGTCTTTGATTTGCTGAGCGTGTGTGCTCTCACTTCGATGATAGGTAGCAAGGAAATCGTCAACGAATACCATAATAACCATGCGATTATCAGTGTAAAGGGCAGGGTCGTCAGGGCACGATTGAAATCCAAGTGAGAGAAGCATCTCTTTGATATCATCTTCCCATCTCTTACCAGCGATTCGTAGACCATATACTGCTTTGTGTAGGCGAAGAATCATTGATTTCTTGTGGCCTAAGCCAGGTGGGTATCGGCAGTAGACTTCTTCTTTCAGCGAGCTATTCAGGAACGCATTGACTGCATCCATCTGAAAGGTTTCGAGGTCATATCGTGTGATAATCGCGATAAGCGTGCGAAAGGTTCTAGCAGCAAGGGTGCTAGTGCGAGCGTCTTGATCGTCAGGGATTTGGGTGTCGCCTCGTACACACAGGCGTGCTTTGAATCGTGTGAGGTAGCCTGATTCATCTGATTTATAGGCAAATACCCATCTCATTGGGATCAACTAGTGTCGAGGGCAATCTGATTGATCAAGGTCTTTGCAATTCGTCTGATGTGTGTGTGTAATGAGGTTTGCACTGATTGGTTCAAATGCATGCATATCTAGAAGCTTGTTGAATTCGATTTGCATAGCTTGACGAAATTGACTTTCGAAAGGGTGGCTGACTAGTTGATGATAGCCAGAGGGTGGTGGGGGAATTGATGAAATCAGCACTTTTGGTTGCTTGCTTTAGTCTAGCAGGAAGGCCTGCGTAAGTGAAGTGAGGTTGATGTGAGGGCGTTTAACCTCATCTAGGTCTCGGCTAGCATCTGAATCAGATCGTAGTCGCTTTGGTATAGAGAGGGGTTCGTAGCCAGAAGGGTCGAAGTTAGTGTTATCAATTAGCACAAAAGGCTGCATCTGGCTAGATTGGCCAGTATCGTCGATATCAGACGGATCAGATTGGTCAGGTTGGTTGAATTCGTCTGCTTTTGGATCAATTGGAGGAGTAAGCGGTTGGTCTCCAAGGATTTCGTCGTCTAGCTTATTTAAATTGGAAGTGAGCTGAATGTGAGGTGAAAGTAAGGTTTCAGAAGGTTGCGAGGATGTAGTAGGGTCTAATTCAGCAGTGGTAGTGCTTCCACCCCCTAGATCTTGCTGCATCTGGTCTGATTTTATATCGATATCGTCAAGGATTTGTGTGGTTTCCTCTTCATAAAGAGTGGTAATTGGCTGCAATAGGTTGGTGTCTTCGTAGATGCGTATTTTTTGATTTGGTAAGGAGGGATTGTAGAATTCTTCTTCGTTGAATTGCACGTCTCGTGCACGAATGATTCGGCGATTCGTGGGTATCCAAATACGCCAAATATTGTGTGCTTCATAGCCTACTAGGTAGCCAATAGCCGCGCGTGGTGCAAGCTTAGCTAGCCTTGGTAGCTTGGTGATGCGTACGTAGGCTTTGCATCCGAAGATTCTGACATTGGATAGATCAGGTTTGGTCTGAAGCCAATGTGGTGCATTGTCACCTAGGTAAGCTGCGAGTGCTTCATGTGGTGACTGCCAATTGAGAGATCGGTGAGGAATGCGATTTTGAATGTAAACAGCTGTCATAGCTGCCTCAGGCCAGAGATAGCTTGGTAGGTTTGAATCAATCGTCATCTGCCTAGCCATCTTTGATATTAATGCACCATATCGCTCAGCGTAGCCATTTTGATCAGGTTGATAGGGCGGAGTGGTTTCTAGGTTGATTCCACGCGAAGGTGCTTCGTGGCCAAAGAAATCAGATAGGGATTGCTCGTCATCAGAATGAATAGTGAGGACGCGAAGGTTGAATTGATTTTGGACGAAATCAATCTGATTACAGAGAGATTGTGTTGAATTGGTTTTAGAAGAGAGATCTTCAGCTAGTTGATATTTGGTGACAGGATCAACTGAGTGTGATAGGTATGAGGTTTTTGTGAGCGATTGCTCAAAGTGTATAAGGTCCCAGTGCATTGATTCGAATAGTCGACTATACTGCATTGGTAATCGAGAGACTTGACGTGGTGAATTGGCCAGTTTGCATGCTTCGCAATGGCTGATAGGCGAGGATATATCTTTGATTGTGACGTTTGATGCATGCTCTGGTAGGCGTGATATGATATCGTGGCCAATATGGCCTAATCTTCGGTGCCACTGATCAGTCGTGCCATCAAGCTGTTTCTTCGTGTAGGAAGATAGCACAACCTTGCTAAACTAGTCAGTAAGGGGAGATACATAATTGTGTGAAGCATAAGTGAGAGATAAGTGAGAGATAGGTGAAGAAAGAGAGACATGATTAGCAGTGTGACGCCCTGTGTCTATCGTTTCATCCCATTTGATCAGATATATACCAGATTTTGCATTCAATCGGCAGATAGGCGTTCCATCTTTCTCTTCTAGCATACAGCTCTTGCCGTTAAGATAGATTCCTGCGCTTGCAGCACGTTCTGCTGATATCAGGTTGATATGGAATCCAGGGCAGTACGCGACATGCTTTAAAGGAAAGGTGCTTCCATCGAGAGATTTCGTTGGGGTGACTGTGAGCTCTCCGTAGCCAAGGATTGTGGTCTCAGTATTTCCCACCATGACGGAGGAAACAACTGGCCTATAGTTTGACAGTAGATCTCTGTTGTTCGTGACATGGATTGATGCTCCGGTATCATAGCACCATATGTCGTTTTTCTTAGCAGAAACCCAAATTGTGCTCATTGCCTTACTATCGTTGCTTCGGAAGATGTCATTGGTTTGCTCTCTCGGAATATATGCTGAAAATGCATCTCTTTTAGTCGATTCAGGTGATTCGTCTGATTCGGCTATTTCGTCTGATTCGGATTCATCTGATTTTTGATGCTTTTTGATTGCATGCTGGTAGGCCTTTTTGAATCCTAGTGAGAATTCACATTGTTGTTTGAATGCTTGCTGGGCCTTTCTGCTAGGCTTCCAATCCTTTGGCCTGACTAGCGGGTTGTTGTAGCTGCATTGATCAAAATCGTGATAGCCGTTGCTTGGTGGACCCTTGCATGGGCAGGTGCCCTTACCCTTTCGGCCCGGTTTCGTTGGCGTTTTATTCGATTCTGATTCTTCATTGTCATCAGGATTTCGGCCCTGATAGGTTTGGTGTGCAATTTGTCGCCTATTGTGTGTAGCCGGTGCGATTGGTCGATATTGTTCAACGAAGAGATTGACTAATTCAGTGAGTGTAGGCTGCTGGAAGCCCTGAAGGATTGTATTGCACCAGAATGTGTAGAAGCCTTGGTCGCTTGGTTGAATAGCCTCTAGGAAGTCGTAGACTGAAGCGAGAGGGTCTTGGAAGTGAGAGATATTGGCCTGACTCCCTTGTGATTTGCAAATAATCCACTTTTGGCCCCATGTGGTAAGTTGAGAGGATTTAGATGGTGGCGCTTGGCGCTTGATTTCATCCCAATCACGCAGGATTTGCCGATTCTTCGATTGGTCTGATCGGGCGAATGTAGCGCGTAGCTGTATGATTGCGTCGTGTGGTGACAGGCCGTTGATAATCTTTCTTCCCTCAGGTGTGAGAGATGATTGAATACCTTGCTTGAGAGACTGAATCGATCGTATATATTGCTTGAAATCAGATCTAGACGAATTGTATTCGTCAAGAAGGATTCTATAGATCGATATTTGATTTGGTGTAAGATCAATCAGGCGTATAGGGGTCTTTTGGTCTTCATTAACCACATCTGATAGCTGTGGCTTTATCGGCTCCTGCGGCGGCGTAGCAGGTTGTTGATCAGGATTGGCGTATTGCCACACACTGTTTTCTACTGCATAGTCTTGTACAGCAGTAATCCAGGAGGTCCAGTGTGAGTAGCTTTTTAGTGGATATTTAAGCCAGGTGGCTTGTATTTCAGTTGAATCCATCACTTATAAGACGAAAGTGATAGAAAGATGAGGTGAAAGTGAAGGTAAAGTGAGATATCCGAAAGCTTTAGCAAAGGGCTGCAGCGATCGGGCTCATAACTGACGGATTTACGCCGTGTGCATAAACCCTGGTGTGGTGTGCTTGTAGGCGCACACAGGTCGATCGAATACCACGATTATGGAAGAGCGACGAAAGTGCAATAGAGGTGGGTCGGCAGCGAACAGGTTGAACAGTGGAGGGTCAACACAGTTTAATCAGAATTGCCTTGAGCTCTATTCGTGAGTGGAAAGGGTGTCAAACTTGTTCAATTTAACTAGGGAAACAGGCAGTATTTATAACTTTGGGTACATAGCAGAATGTCACAGGAAAAGAGTCATGAAAGTCCGAAATAACATGGGGGCATACGAGAGTGTTAGGAAACTCGTTGCTTTTTCCATTTGATGCAGTAGTTGATAATTAGCATCGTATATCATGAAGCGGTGTATAGGGATGCAGATTTATGCATCCGATTGCATTAGCGCGCGCATACATGCATGCGCTCGCTTATTGCGGGATACGCACACACACACATGTTGACAGTATATCTAGATACTCGACTTAGGCGCTACCGACTATATAACCCCTTTCAAAGTATTATTCGTTAACTTTATACCCTACCGGATTCGCGTAAGCCTACCTAACGGCCACGAAGCGGTAACTAAAGGATATAGTGATATTATACTTAACTTCGTTAACTAGGAAGCCGGTACGAATACAGAGATTCCGCTACGCCGGACTTAGTATATTCTATTATTCACATATAATCTGATCTCCGCTTTAAAGCTAGCGGATAATAGTGATATCGAGTCTGTCTTCGGTAAGCGTTTCGGCACTCTCCGTAAGGAGGGATTATCAGCGGTTTTAGCCTATACCGAAAGGGAACGTAGTTAATATTAGCTTACTACGAATAATAGCAACGGCTAGTTAAATAAGCTATATACTTCGGCCGTATACCCTACCCTGCAGGTCTCCCTAGAGAGACACGTTAATACTTATATAACGAAAGTTATTAAGCTAATTTCTATAGACCTCGCGTATCGCTGTGTATATTATATAGGCGAACAGAAGGTTTCGCGTATACCCGAATTCTCTGAAGGTATCACTATTATTAAGGGCTCTAGGATTAAAAGACCCTACCCCCTGTGTATCCTCGGTAAAGGGCACGCGCTGCTATTTAGTAAGAATAACCCGATTACAACTTATCCTAGTAATCGGCTCTATATCGATATCTAGGGCCCTATCTCTTACACTACGCTCGGAGGCTACCGCTACTTCGCTACCTTTACGGACGATACTTTACGCTTCTGCTAGGTTTACGCCTTAAAGTCCCGCAATAAAATTGTTAATAAGTTTAAGGAGGTCGTGCAGTATCTCCTATAGTAGTTCGGATACACTATAAAGTCAGTAGTAGGTGATAATACAGGTAAATATAAAGAGATCCAAAAATACTACGAATTCTCTAAGATTATCTAGGATCCTGTTCCCCCTACTACCCCGAAGCGCAACGGACTCGCTAAGATCAAAAATCGCTAGCTAGTTGAGCCCTTAGTGGCTGTTCTGTCTGAAAACTAACTACCTAAGTATCTCTAGTCTAAGTTACTCCTCGGAGTAAACTTTACAATAAACAGACTATAGCACTCTAAGGTAGATATAACCCCTTATAAAGCGTTTTATAGCAAGAAACCTAACGTTTCCCTACTTCGTGCCCTTAGCTACTAATCCTAGTATTATATCCCGAAGGAGTATTGTAATACGAAGCTTTCTCCTTATATAGCAGAGGCTCGGCTTATTAGTTATACTCGCTCTAGTGATTATTGTCTGTACGATATTCGAAGCAGAAAAATCGTGGTCTCTCGTAATATTATATTCAATAAGACCCCTATAAAGGATCTTCCTTCCCCTGCGTACGATTTAGATACTCGCCCTAATAGAACAGTTCCTTTATTTGACTAGAATACGCAGTAGCGCCGGTATATCCTTTAGGAGTTTCTTGAGCCTCTCGGTGCTTATCCGGAGGCTACTAATCTACGTAAGTACACTACTCCTCGCCGTACCCCTATAGTGCCTACCCCCTTTATCCCTATAAATAACTTACCTCTCTCTAAGCGTATTAATCTACCTCCGGTAACTACTTTATAGCGTAAGCGGCAGCGTAAACGGGTTCTTTAAGAGAACAGCGATAACGAAAACAAACCTTGCTGCCTACTGATACGATCCTATCGAGAACAGAACGCTAGCCCCTATAAACAGGATACCGAATCTCGAGGACAACTCGCGAGATTAGATAGATACGATAGTAGCTCTCGAGAATATAATATTACCTGCGCAATCGAGTTACCTACCGATAGCCCTGCCGGCCCTGATCCCTCTAATCCCCCTGAATACAATAATAATAGTGGAGGAACATAGGATAGCTTAGAGGAGGAGTGTGGCCCTCGCTGCTCGTTACGTATACGTTAGCCTTTGCGCGCAGGACTAGAATTATAATAGTATCTCGCTAGCTACGCTGCGGATATCGTTTATAAGGATAGTGCTGACTGTATCTACTGTAAGTACCTCGACAAGGGAGTATATAGGCTCTAGGCTTTATTAGCTTTATTAGCGTAGACCTCGTTAATCGAATTGCCCCCGGAAAGGCTAGACCGTACGAACTAGGGAGCTATAAAGATACAATACAGTGCCCTAACAAAGCCCTCTAGGAAGCTACTATTAAGAAGGAGATTAATAAGTAGCTACTTAACGGTATATAGCGTATCGTCCCGAACCCGAAGAAATCGCTTAGAAAGAAGCCGATCCCGATCAAATAGGTGTTTAAAGTGAAGTATAACAGCACTTATAAGGTACGCCTAGTAGCGAAAGGTTTCAAACAGAGGAAGGGGGAAGACTACTTTAACGTCTATACTAGTACCGTAAAAGCTGTAAGCTTTAAGATCTTTACTACAATATACGCTGCCCTTAGCTAGGAAATATATTATATAGACTTTATCTCTACCTTTCTGAATACTAAGATTACCGAAGAGATCTATATCGAACTGCCTAAAGGGATTCGTGAGCAGTATAAGGGGATATATAGTCTTCTGCTAAAAACGTTATACAGTTTGAAACAATCTCCCTACGAGTAGTATTAGATAGTCTACGATACACTACTCGCCCTCGGCTTTCGAAGACTTAAGGCTAACTACTCTGTCTTTGCCCTCTTCACTAAGGACTGCTATATCTACCTTTTAGTATATATTAATAACGTTCTAGTCCTTTCCCTGTCTAGTAAGGACATCGCCTAGCTAAAAGAGTCCCTCCGTAAGACCTTCGAACTAACCGATAACGGCAAGGTCGAACGTTTCCTTAGAATTAATGTTATCTATAGTAAAGGAGGAACGATTTATCTCTTACAGGAAGCCTATATCGATGAAATCCTTGCTAAATTCGGCCTATAAGACGCCTATCTAACGGATACCCCCTTCTTCGATAAGGAAGTGCTATAACCGAACGACGGAACGGCTAGCCTAGAGGAGGTATATCAGTACCGTAAGCGTACTAGATCTCTAGTCTAGCTTATAGTGAATACTAGGGTAGATATCCCCTTCCCCGTTACTAAGCTAGCTAGGTACGCACACAATCCCTCCGCCCGTTACTTCACTATACTAAAGCGGGTGTATCGCTATCTTAAGGGCTCGAAGAAGCTCTGTATTCGGTACGGCCCGTCACCGGAACCTCTCTACGGCTTCGTCGATACAGACTAGGCAGGGAAGTACGCTAATAGTTACCTGTTAACCTCCGGATTCGTTTTTATGCTAGCCGGTGGCCTAATCACCTAGATAAGCAAGAAGCAGACCTGTGTAGCCCTTTCGTTAACTAAAAGTGAGTACATTGCTGTATCACTTGCTACGCAGGAGGTCGTGTAGATTCACCTCTTCATCAAGGAACTCGGCCTTGCTAAAGCCTTCCTCGACCGGCCTACGCTTATCTATAAAGACAACGTGGGTGCGATTTGTCTTACAGAGAACCCTGAGTTCCACTAGCGCACTAAACATATAGATATAAAGTATCATCACTTGAGAGATCAGGTGAAGAGGGGGGTCTACAGATTTGCTAACATTAGTACGAAGGAACAGGCCGCAGACGGTCTCACCAAGCCCTTACAAAAGATTCAACACAAGCGATTCGTTAAGCTGCTTGGCATGCGCAATACGCCGTGAGAGAGCTCCTTTCCCGACCAGGAAGTGAGAGCTGTTTGATTTTTTATTACTTTTTCGTGCGAATCAGCAGGTTTTGAAGGATTCAACGGAATCTTCGTGGAGGATTCGACCAGGGTCTCAGGGGGGTCTTCGTAGATTAGGGTGGAGCCCCGGCCCCACACTACTTTAGGAGCCCCAGGGCTCATCCAAACTTAGATTCCTCATAGCTTCAATAACATCCAAGTTTCCTGCTACTGCTTCACATTAAGACATGGCATCCTTGATTTTGCACAGATTGGTTTGTGAGGAGTGTAATATAATTGGATAATGGATCGTGTTCGGCGGCTTCCGAGCTGGGCATCTCGTTCAAGTCAAGTTGGCTCAGCATTTGGGACTCGGCGTGGACGAAAGTAGATGATGCAGCGGATTATGTTGCAACTACAATCGCGGATAATACACTGCACAGCCAAGCAAGCATAGCACGGTATCCTTGCAGGTTGTGGACACGGAAAGAGGAAGAGAGCAAGGCATGAGATCTACGTCCGGGGTTGAGATGATTGTTCCCCGGGGTGGGGAGGCGGAACCGGCAGAATCTTGATCACGCGGTGGCAACAACCTTAATTCATCTATTCTATTCAACGCGATGGAGGAATATTCCTGGATAGCCTTATCTATCGATATAGAGTAATAGAGAGGTGGATTGCTATGTTCGGTGAATGCTCCAAAAAGCCCTAGCTATCCCTAGATATGGACATCTCGAGCGATCATGCACAATGACTCACCTACGGCGAGGACCCTTAGGATGAGCGGTCTAGATTTTTGTCTCCCATGAACATGGTTTCCCGGTGTATGTTTCACTACTTTTAGTCTCTTGTGAATCTTGGTTTAACTCGTCTCTTGAGTCAAGCGAAATACACCATCTCAAGTCAACGGTTCTTAGTCTCAAGCTCTCTGGTGCCATGCGTGCGGGGTTAATTTCTAGGGGCCCCACTTTCCGCGGCTCCGCGGCTCCGCGGCTCCCAAGACGGCAGTAGTGGCGTGGCGAAAGTCAGGTTGCCACTGCCAACCTACACTAAAGCTTAAGTATAGCGCGGATCCGAAAACAAGGATGATTATCGTGGCGAGACATGATGTGAGTGTTGGCAGAATATGTGAAAGGGACAAGCCTCGGCGTGGAAAACACGAACTCATAACCGAGTCAAGGACTTGAAGTCTATAAGCCTATAGTTCTAGATTCCAGAAGTTCAAACCACCAGCCAGTACAGTACAGGTCATTTGGTAGAGAATCAACAGCAGCAAGGTCCCGCGCGATACTAGAACTTGGTGATCGAGACAGCAGTGAAGGGGAACAAGAAGTTCATCTTTCCAAAGCCTCAAGATTCGAATAAAGGCTATCTGTTAAATGGACCATTGTCTGCCAGCCGCCACTACACCACCGCACATAAGTCTAGATACTCTAGGAGGTCTATTCTCAAAAGAGAATCGGGATTTTGGGAGCTCTGAGGCACATTTCTAATTCAGGAAATAATTCAGGAAATAACAGTCGCAGATAGCCATTGCCAGTTGAAAGTAGCCTATGGGCAGATGCGAGAAGAAAAGGGCAGAAAAATTTCGGCCATGACGATCTCTCACGAAGGAAAACCATGGATTCATCATATACATATCAAGGTGCCACTACACACTTTGCATACCCACATTTTCAATCCATAATGACTTGGGTCAGTGCATTGGTGGCTTGGATAACAGACCACCATTCAAATATTGTGATTCCAGCATTATTATTCGCAAATATTTTACTATCTACTTTCAATCATGTTGCTACACCGCACGTACCTACAGCGGTGACCTGGTGTTCATTCTTTGCAGAACATAGCATGTTGCCACCGTCTGCTCCAAAAACCATCTTACTTGGCAGCAAATCATCACTATGTATTCGGTGTCGACAGTGACGGTCATCGTGGGTATACTTCGGATCCCGTTGTCCTGGTCTTATTCTGACTATCTCTAGGCTCTAGAGTGGATATTACTCGGGCTTTGTCTCCTTTTAATCCTTGCTCGTCTCTACCTTCGAGTGCACCTTCAGCGCAGAAAGCTGATCGCTAGCGACTATTTCACATGCCTCGCATTCATGAGCGGCATTTGCACAGCAACACTAGACATCAAGTTGATGAGGCTAGGATGGTTGGATCCATCGACTACTTGGTCAGAATTCGAGGGAAATGCAAATAGCAAGCCATCGACGCAAAAGGTGACAAAGCAAATGCCGGTATCTAGATCATGGTGCTGAAGTTTAATAGTTCGTGTTCGTTGGATGGTTTCCGCTTCTCACGGCAATGTACCTTAACAAAGCCGCCCTGCTCTCATTTCTTTTCTACATATTCCCATCAACTTTGCGATCGATATTCTATGCCTTATGGGCAGTTACGGTCTACTCCGGGTTATCATACGTTACATCAATCGTGCTTGTATTCCTAAGTTGCCTCCCGCACAAGGAGGCAAGTGGGTAAGAACAGGTCCCGACACCCTCTGACAGCACCAGGTTACTAACAAGTGCCAGTTTCAACTTTACGTTCTGTGGCACCAAGAGTCAGCTCACCCTTTGGACGGCGACCTGGGCCCTCCACTTCTCCTCGGATATATTCATATTCATCTTACCGTTTCCGGTCCTGCGAAACCTCCGGCTCAACTCGAAGAAAAAACTTGGCCTGTACACAACATTTGGGTTCGGTATTCTCAGCATCACCGCCGCTCTTGTGCGCTTTCTTGTTGTTATATTGACATACCCGCAAGTTTCAACGACAAATATTGAGCTTTGGTGCGCCCTTGATTCCAATGTTGGGCTTTTGGTTGCGTGTCTTCCGCCTCTTCGGCCGTTCCACAATTTGAAACAGGTGTCTTCAAAACGAAGCACTCCAAACAATGGCTATCGGGGGAGGCAATATGATAGGCCAGCCGGGTCAGATTACTCACTCACCATGCCATCAGAGATGGATTCAACAAAAAGTCCCCTCGGACGACATGTTAGAAATTGACACTCGAATAGTCGATGTTGTAATATTCATGAGATAAGGAAATAATTCCCAATATACCAGCGCTTTGACCCGCCTTTGTGCAAGCTTCTCGAGAAGGCACATTGCAGACGCTGCCGGGGGATAAGATGCTATCCTGACTCGAAGAGTGCAGCAGTACTGGCGATGACAATCTAAAGCCACCATGAGCAACGTTACAATCATTCCAAACCATTGCAATTGCATGCTTGCAACTACCCATCATTGTTCTAGATATGGAATTTCCAACTAGGCATGCCCACGACCATCTGGTGGGACATCACGGTGAGGGTCTCAACCCGGCGCCCTTGGTTCTCTCTCAGGACGGCTACCAGATGAGTATCGCCGCGAGTGGTTGCAATTGAAGGTTTAACATGGGCAGGCACAGACGCCGCTTCGATGTCTTGTACTGTGGCACCATCTCAGAAAACCAAGTCTATCAGGTGAAGAGACCAGCCCGAGACTGAGAAACCTACGTTACCATGCGGGATCCAATGCAATAAATAGCTTTCACGGGCTCTCCACAAGCTGCGACAATGAATTGAAGTTACTGGTCATCATCGTGTCATATGGGGTGACCTAGTGCGACTGGATCGGGGGATCAAAGCTAGGTGACATCCCACTTTTCAGAAGGGAGCATCCAAGGCTCACATGGTGTAAAAGGGCATGAAGCAACGGGAGCGCGACTTTGCATACAACATTGCGACCTGAGGGTCGAAGATAACACTTCTCTTCAGTAGATTACATGGGTTCCTCAGCAGTATCCTGCTGCCCTGAACGTGCCGCAAGTGCCTCATTTCCGGTGGCTGTCGGCTTCTGCCCAATTCCAATTGTCATTACAGCTTCAAACAATGATTTTTACCTCCATGTTGGATTCACTCTATTATCACTCATCAAAGTACTTACTAGGATTGATAATATGGTGCGAATAACCCACCACACTAAGACCAGTTTTGGAGCTCAATATTGTTCACCTTTGACATATTGTTACCTTCAATACACTGGTTATGCGTATTGCTACAGTCTGAGAATTGCTGACTGAGCAGCTCAGGCTGATCAGGGGTGTGCTCAATTATACCAGGATCCGGGGAAAATGCTTCATTATTTATGTTACATGCCAAGAGGAGGCTGGGGACGTGTCGCTCGTGAGTCAGTCGGCAAGATGCTTGATGCTGGCGAACTAGCGCACTCTTGGCTGAGACAAATCCAGCACACAAAATCATATTGAGCAAGGCAGCCAGTTTCAAGAATTTTGTTGCTTGATTTTTTTTCTTCTTATAATTTGAGCGCTAGTGTGTCATGTCTGAAAATATGAATGTCTTCCACGACGACTCATGGGCTGAACCGTGGCGCTCATCAGAATTTCCACCCGAGGAAACCCCCCGTGAGAGAACAAGGCGATTTATGCAAAAGCCAGGATGGGACCAACACTTGGGAATAACCTCATGCCAGGGTATATCATAACATGGTGCCTTAGGCTTCCCGAACCTGATAAGCCGGCAGGCTTTCTGTGGAGGTTCGCTGGGGCTTCGTCATCAGTACGTGTACGAACTCCTGCAGGGAACACCCTTGACAGAGGTTACACAAGATCCCGCTCCCATCCTTCTACCAAGGATATATCTCCTTCCTGTTTGAGCGATGAGATTGTATATAAATTGACCCATGTTGAAGAGGTTTTACGATCCTCAAGAAACAGTCTTTGACTATCTCACGCAATTGACTTGGCCCCGTTTCTCCTACCAGATTGACAGGCCTCTACCCTGACTTGTAGATTATATTCTTACACTTACTCCTAGCTTAGTGACAGTCGTTCACTCTATCGAGAAAGAGCTACACCTTACCTATTTTTCCGTCAAAGAATGCCTTCTCAGAGAGTATCAGTTTAAGAAGACGACCGCTAGTATTTCTATCACGAGTACGTGCTTAACTTATTTGACGGATATCAATAGTAGCCCTAGAGAGATCGAGCAGGACTTTCCAATAGCAAATTATACAGCGAAAATCTGGACAGGCTATACTACCTTAGCTCAGAGTTCCGAGGATATCGTTCGAGAGACAGTAAAATTCCTAGAAAAGGAAGAGGCATTCCAACGATAGGCTATTTTGTCCCAGGCCGATAGGAATTGGCAGGACGAATACGGCCTCCCCCGAGGTTCCGGGCTCTACTATGCTTGCTTCTATAGGCTCACAGCGTCTGCACAATATCTAATTAGCAAGGATGCGGATGTCAACGCACAGGGCGGCAAATATGGCAACGCTCTCCAGGCCGTCTCAGCGCGAGGCTATCGAGAGATTGTCAAAATGCTCTTAGACAAGGGAGCAGACGTCAATGCACAGGGCGGCAAATATAGCAACGCTCTAATTGTCGCCGCAGAGCCAGGCCATTGCGAGATTGTTAAAATGCTCCTAGACAAAGGGGCGGATGTCAATGCACGGGGCGGATGTCAATGCACAGGGCGGCTTGTATTGCAATGCTCTCCAGGCCGCCTCCGCAGAAGGCCATGATGAGATTATCAAACTGCTCTTGGACCGGGGTGCGGACGTCAACGCGCAGGGCGGCCTCTACAGTAATGCCCTGTGTGCCGCCTATAGGAGAGGCGATCGTGAGATTGTCAAACTTCTCCGAGGAAGGGGCGCTGCTATACCGTCTTCTAAGCGGTCCAACTTTAGGACTCTAAACAACCAGGCGAAAAACCCTCGTTTCGTAGACTCTGGACCTTTTGGTTAAATTTAAAAAAATTGCTCCGTAGCCTGCACTATAGTGTGTAGCTACTACCTATCTTCAGCCCCAAACAAGAGCCGACTCGCAGCCAGCAAAAGTCTCTATACAGGGACCGGACAAGCATCCAATAAGTAGAAGACCGGCCAGCCTATAGTTGATTACGGACATTAGCAAATCAATATCAATATCTACTGATTCCTCGTAGGAGACAATACAATAACCCAAGATCCAAGAGACGTTTGCAAAAGTGTGTACCCTTTTCCCCGGATAAAGAGCCCCCAGGTCCTTCACATCCGGGAGTTTGAATCACTAGTTGATTCAGTTTCAATTCGTGAAGTATTCCATGCATTAGGCCATAAGAGAGCTCTTCACTTGCGTTTATTACCATAGGGACGAGCTCTTCGCTCCTGCAGCTCTGGTATAGTCGGAGTATTCACAGCGTCCCTTGAAAAAGAGTCAACCAAGAAGAGGCGGTTATACTCGCCACGGTGAATCTATTTTCCGTGGTTAGCTCTGATCTGGGTCACCTCAAGCCACCAAAAAGGATAGTTGGAGTTGGGCGACGAGGGGAAGGAGGGTTGGAGAATGAGTAGGAGAGAAATGAGTAGGAGAGAGGGAAAGTTTAGCCGAGGGGCCACGTCAGCGCTTCAGGGGCCTTCAGGGCGATCGGGTGGAGTATAGAGGGCCTTCAGGGTAAACGGCAAGGGCTGATGTCTCAACGAATGGCAAAAAACGCATGAGCACCGACATACAACAGCCAGGATTCGCATGTGGTCACCCACCATACTACTAACTGGCCGGCGTGTGGCTTAAGTACGGCTGAGCGGACGGGAAGCCCTGTTCTCCACACCCTATGGTCGTATGTACTGGAGTCAGGATTAAAGCAAACTATATACTCTAATAATTTCCAGACCTCAACATAAGAGCGCCGGTGAGAAAGGGTGAGTGCGCAATAATAGAGAGGGTGAGAACTTGGGTGATAAACCGGTGAGAATCACCCCTGCCCTGCCTACGGAATTGTCGCACGAAACTTCCCGCACTGACCGTCTTAGCTGCAGTCGATTGCATATTATTGGGTGACCTTCCGCCTACTAAAACACTGGGTTCTTGGCATCTGTACTGGGACACCGACACTCTTCACCATCTAAAGACGTTCAATATAGATCAACCAGATGTTGTTCAAGCTCACTTCCACTATAATTTCGAGGAGCGACGTTTCGGCTCTCTGAATATCGACTACCGTGCTGCTTGGTTGTAAATCCCTTGGGGAGGGCAAGACGTGGCGTCTGTCAATGACTTCATCGTAGCAAATGTAAAGGTGACGGTCATATTGTCCTTATCGATGCTGACTCACTTTAGAATGACCATAGGGAGGCTCTAGGAAGTCTTCTTAGTCAAATTTCCTTTGACGTAGGTGTTAAGATTACCAAGTCCTTGACCATCTCCATCAAGTTTGATGTCGGAGCCTCTAGGATACTGTTGCCTAAGGAACATGGCAACTGTAGACTCATCATAGGAGGTAAAATAAGCGTCAAACTCCTAAGGGACCTCGGACTTCAGTTAAACCAGCGGAGGGCTGAGTCAAGCCCACTATGTAGCAGCACCAGCAGAAGAGCTTACCTCCGGATAGTCATTTCGGAATTTATGGAAACTCTCACATCAGCTCGCTATCTAGAAACCCGCCATTCAGAACCGAAGAAAATGAATCAATTACTTACAAGTTTACTCAAAGGAAGTAGGTTGCCTTGAATATTGAATGAAGCACAGGGATAGTTGTCATAAAAGGAAAGTTTCAAGGGAGCCCAGTTCGCATCCGGAAACCTGAACATAGAAATCGAAAGGAGAGCGGGGAGGAAGGCTGAACTATTTAACAGAATCTGGTGGAAAAACAAGACATCTTATTATCAATTTCTAATCACTTCAACGCTTCGTCGGACGCGCTTCAATTGGCCCCCTTGAAATACACTACTAAGAGAGATTGGCTTCGCTATGGAGGTCAAAAATACATACAGTGCAATATAATAATATCCTTGTCACCTAGCCACTCTGCAAGGTTTTCCATCACTGAGGACAGCTATTAATTCAATGAGAGCTGCATGCTTACAAACTTGAGTAGTAGCTTATAGTATAGGGGAGATTAGGATTTTACGGAATACACTATGCACAGATGTTTTATTAAACTTTGCCGTTCGATGCCAAGTAAGATCGACCTCGTACCCCGTCGGCATGCCGAACACCATTCTCACCAATACCCGACGCACGCCGAAAGACAGTTTTGTCGGGGTTTATAATGTTTATAATCTGGACTGATCTAGCCGACACTGATCGGTTCACCGGAATCTAAATCAATGCTTAACATGTCACAACCGCAAAGCCAATATCTATTGATGCCTGATAATCATCGGGTTACAGTGACTGCCGTAAGATTAATCCATGCGCGGGAAGGAGTCTAAAGTAATTCTTCTCGAAGAGATGGCCGCTAACGGCCCGGTATGCAGTTTCAACATCATCTTTTGGGCGGGATTAGGTCTGATTGATAAATTTCACATCATGAGCTGGTTAATCAATTCTTCGGTCCAAGCTCATCAGATGGCTGAAATATATCTTTCCAGTCTAAAAACAGCGATTTCATACATGCTAAACGCCAAAGTACAAGGGTCCCAGGGATCGACCTGCCTAGAGTCCGATGATTACATACATTATAGTCTTATAATAGCTCCACTTATTACGCTCATCGCAACCGAGTAGGCCACAACTTCATAATCTGTGGCCAATAAAGTCTTTGCAAGGTTCCTTCAGGATCAGTGTCAGTCTTGGCTTCTACTCCTATGAGCACCAATGTCCCACGTGCTTCATCTTCCACCAGGGATATTTTCAAAAAGATGCCCGGTGTGATGATATCCTTGCCAGGTTTTGGCTTGAACGTGCGTGATAGAAATGACCTCTGATTGAAGAGAAATGGGTATAAATAGGTGATACATATCCCGAGTGAAATAGTCGTTAAGTGACTGTGAGAAACCACACAGAAATCAACCAATCCGTTCATTCAATCCTGTCTTCCTTTCTTCATTTCGAGATGAGTTTCTTTATCCTCGCTTCTACCTTCGCCAGCATGGCTGCTGCTCAGGCCTACAGTGCACCTGAGCAAGTCAATGTCCAGGCCAGCCTGATCTCCGACCCCAATACGGTTGCCGGAAAGACCGTTGACTATATCATTGCTGGCGGTGGTCTAACTGGTCTTACTGTTGCCATCAAGCTGTCTGAGAACCCCAACATCAACGTTCTGGTCATTGAGAAGGGCTTCTATGAGTCCAATGATGGGCCGATAATCGAAAACCCAAACAACTATGGTCACATCTTTGGCAGCTCCGTGGACCATAACTACCTCACTGTTCCAATGGCCATCAATAACCGCACGTTGGACATCAAGTCTGGAAAAGGTCTTGGTGGATCTACCTTGATCAACGGTGACTCCTGGACTGGTCCCGACAAAGTCCAGATTGATTCATGGGAGACTGTTCTCGGCAACCCTGGCTGGAACTGGCACAACCTAAATGAGTATATGAAGAAGGCAGAGCTCGCCCGCTACCCAACTTCTACTCAAATTGCTGCCGGTCAATTCTTCAACGCTTCTTGCCACGGATTCAATGGCACTGTTCCTGCTGGCCCCCGTGACGATGGCCGGTCCTATTCTGTCCTCATGAAAGCGCTGATGAACACCACCTCAGCCATGGGTGTTCCCACACAGCTTGATCTCCTTTGCGGCCATCCTCGTGGTGTCTCAATGATCTACAATAACTTGTTTCCCGATCAGACCCGTGCTGATGCTGCACGCGCATGGATTCTCCCAAACTACCAGCGCCCTAACCTGCACGTCCTCACTGGCCAGATTGTTGGAAGAGTCCTTTTCAATGAAACGGCAGCCGGTCCTAAGGCCGTTGGTGTTAACTTTGGTACTAATAAGGCCGTCAACTTCGAAGTGTATGCTAAGCACGAGGTCCTGCTGGCCGCCGGCTCTACCATCTCCCCGTTGATCCTCGAGCATTCTGGTATTGGGTTGAAGTCCGTCCTCGACGAGTTCAGTATTACCCAGCTTGTCGACCTTCCCGTCGGTCTGAACATGCAGGACCAGACTACTACCACTGTGCGTGCCCGCGCCAAGCCCTCCGCTGACGGTCAAGGCCAGGCCGTGTACTTTGCCAACTTCACTGAAGTCTTCGGTGACTATAGCCCTACGGCAGTCAGCTTGCTCAACACCAAGCTGGATCAGTGGGCCCAGGAGACTGTTGCTCGCGGCGGCTTCCACAACGTTACTGCGCTCAAGATTCAGTATGAGAACTACCGTAACTGGCTCCTCAATGAGGACGTTGCCTACGCCGAGCTCTTCATGGACACCAATGGTAAAATCAACATCGACTTGTGGGATCTCATTCCCTTCACCCGAGGCTTCAACCACATCGCCCATCCCGACCCGTATCTCCAGTCATTCACCAACGATCCCCAGTTCTTGCTGAACGAGCTTGATCTTCTCGGCCAAGCTGCTGCTTCTATGCTTGCACGTAAGCTCCAGAACAGTGGTGAGATGTCCAACTATTTCAATGGCGAGGACATCCCTGGTGCCGACCTTTTGCCCTATAACGCTACCCTGGACGACTGGGTTGAATATGTGAAGCAGAACTTCCGTGCTAACTGGCACGCTGTCTCCACCTGCTCCATGATGCCGAAAGAGCTTGGTGGCGTTGTTGACCCTACCGCTAGGGTCTATGGCACTCTTGGCCTCCGTGTTATTGATGGTTCTATTCCGCCTACCCAGGTGTCTTCCCATGTCATGACCGTCTTCTACGGCATGGCTTTGAAAATCGCCGATGCCATCCTAGCGGACTATCAAAAGTCCTAGGGGTTCAATCTCCAGGACAGTGCTCCGAGCTTTGCGTATCTTAGATAATAGTTTGACGTTGAGTGTTTGTCGTGGAAATAGTAGTAGGCTTGACACAGGTGCGCCCTGTTTTCTTAGAGGTTGCCGATAGGGTCACTTCGAATACAAAAACTATATCCTCATCCTGTTCTCGCCCGTTCTCACCCACTTCTTCCTGCCGATTCCACCACAAAAGAGAACAAAACATACAACAGCCAGAATTCGCAGGTGTTCAGAAAGTAATATATGAATTATCCAGCTCATACGACCTTGATGCATTTCACCATTCAATTTCTATTGAAGCTTCTTATTTACTGCTCAAATTTTCTTTATTTCTTCCTCAGTGCTGGGGATTAATATGAGTAATCTTTATCTGGTGGCATGATCATAAGCTACAAAACTTGATCAGATTCGCTGCTTCAAAGTAAATAGTGGTAGACTACATTTCCTTATGTATATAAACCCGTGTGCATTGCATTGTGTTAACATATTTCATGTTAAGGTCAGGAAAAGACTTAGTTAACACGCCAAGATCTTGGATTATTAATCTCAGGTTTCTGACCCCTCCCCCACCTGAGCCCCCAGCCTATAGTAGTTGAGAGGGGGTGGGAAAAAATGGGGACGAATTTCTGACCCCTGCGAAGAATGGTGTGACCACCCTGAGCTGTATGCCCATCGAGGAGGAATTCGGTCGGAGGTTTGCTGGAAGGAATCAGAAATCACTCTAAGGTATTGGTAAAGAGACCTGAAGTTCGTGACCTAGATGGTGGCGGAGACGATGTGGTGTACCACTTCTAGAAGCTCACGATCAAAACACAGCAATCGAAAAATCGCACACATGGGAAGCTCTGAAGTTGCCACACTCAACGGATTGAATTGATTCTGTGAAAGAACTGGAAAAGAGTGGGCGGTGATACATCCGTTTGACAGAGAGCCCATAACCCGGGCACACCGCTAGTGGAAGCCCCTTGTCAACTGAGACCCAAATCGAGCCGAACTGTAGCAATAGAGTGTTTCGTCTAACACAGCCAAAGGCCAGCGTAGCGGACAATGCTCAGTTGTCTTGAGCGGTCAACGACAGGAACCTATCATCGTCTTCTCAGCAGAAGAGCAGAAAAGCAGTTGCCCAAGGCTGTTTTTGGGGTACTCTCAACACTAGGCCAGAAGCGCCCTGTTCATTCTCTCCTCCTGGCGCATTGTTCTCTCGCAAGCGGAAAATAGTGGCTTTGGGAAATACGAGGTTTCGGCAGCGGATGGAGGTAGTGAATGACAGGATAAGCTAGATGTCTTAATATAGCCAACCACTTTACGAGTAACATCAACAGTATAAAGAGAGCCAGCTCTACCTCCACATTCCATGGGTACGACGCGGTCACACAGCGAGTGAGTCAGTCAATTTTGACATTCCGGACCGCAATCCCTGGTTTTTGATACAGTACTAGAGTCTATGCAGGCTAGACCGGTGGAGATCTGGGCATCGTTGGTCGGAAATCCACTGAAAGTGTCAGGGGTACATCTTGGTAGAGCTCGGGGGCTCGGCCGAGCAGATGTGTCACTTTTAGTCGGGGACCCGACCGAGCATAGCGATCGAAGATTTGTAGCCAATACGATCGCGCCTAGGAGGAGATCCTACTCCACTTTCAGAGTGGGCTTCACTGGCTTACCGACACAAGTGGAGCTCGGGCAGATCGATCTCCCCTTTAGTTTAGCTTACCCTTAAACATAACAAAGAAATCTGTCCCCGAGATGAGACCCTTTCGGCTGCAACACCGAGAAAGAAATGTAAAGATGTAGGGATGGAGCAAATGTGTGCTATATTTTATGTTGAACACAAGCCAAAAAATGACGTTGAAACGTGTTTTCACTCTTTTACCAACTCTGGGCCGAAAAGTAGTTGTTGGAGCCTCTTAAGTTTTGATTCAACACCATGTCAGCATTCAGCGTTCGCGATGCGCCATTTGGCCAGCTCTGCCGATTAGTTTTCGGTCCCAAGGTCTTCCTTTACCCTGACGAGAAGGAGGGATTCCAGTATCAAGCGCCGGAAGAAACACCAGTTGAAACGCCTACACCTCAGGCGAACAGCAGCTCTGGGGACACTGATGCCGATGTGGAGAAAGCTGAGCCTGAGTCGTCGCCAGGCCAGTCAAAGCCTGGTTACCAGACTGTCGGTTGGTATAGCGAAACCGATCCTGAAAACCCGCAGACGTGGTCACTGGCAAAGAAGATTGTGACTTTTTTCCAGATCTGCCTTCTTACATTTTCCGGTCAGTCGATGAGGGATCTTGGAAGATGTTTTTTATATTGACCAGATATAGTATACTGTGGATCTGCAATCATTACTCCAGCCCAGCCAACCTTCGTGGAGGTCTTCGGTGTGAGCACCCAGAAATCGTCTTTGGCACTCTCGATGTACGTTTTGGGATATGTAAGTATTATCCCCGTGTCCGCGACGAGGATTTTCAAACTCACAACCGCCTTTCTAGGGTGTTGGACCCCTATTTTTTAGCCCTTTGTCGGAAATCCCGGCAGTTGGACGGAATGTCCCGTACTTCGTTTCATTTACGCTCTTCATAGTTATCACCGCTGTGACCTCTCGCGTGTCGAATTTTGCAGGATTGATTGTCTTGCGGTTTATCCAAGGACTGTTGGGTGGCCCAGTTCTGGCAACAGGAGGAGCCTCAGCTGGTGATATCCTTTCATTCCCAAAACTTCCGTACGGTCTCGCTTTCTGGGGATGTGCAACTCTGGCAGGTCCGGCTTTAGGTCCGCTTCTGTCTGGGTTCTCAGTGCCCTTGAGCTCCTGGAGGTGGTCTATGTATGAGCTTCTCATTCTGTGTGGCTTTACGTGGATTCTTCTGTTCTTTTTCCTGCCCGAGACCAATGCCGACTTCATTCTCTTGAACCGTGCCAAACGCCTACGCAAACTCACCGGGAATGAGAATCTTCGATCGGATTCAGAGATTAAGCAAGGAAGTATTCACTTCCTATCGCTTCTCGGTGTGTATTTGACTACGCCCTTCTTGGTTACTCTGAAGGACCCGTCGGTTGCCTTTATTAATGTCTACACTGGTCTGATCTACGGTATTTTTGTAAGTCTCGGCATAGCAGCAGTATTGGTTGCAGGAGCGTGAACTAACAATGGCGCTTAGTACTCATACTTTGAATCATTCCCAATTGTTTACACCCAGATTCACGGATTCTCCTTGGGTATCATGGGAACCATCTTTCTGTGCGTTGTAGTAGCCTGCTTCTTTGGGGCCGGCACATACTTGGCGCTTGTCAAGTTTCACTACGAGCCATACGTTTACCAGCATGGAATCGGCTCCCCTGAACATCGCCTTCTTCCTGCCGTCTTTGCGGCCTTGATTGCGCCGTGTGGAATCCTCATTTTTGCTTGGACGTCTCGCGAGTGGATTAATTGGGTTGTCCCCACGATTGGAATTGTTCTCTACATGTCGTGTGTCTTTGTGGTAGGTGAACTGACACGCCGTGAGGATTTCCGTGTGCTAAGACCTTTCTAGATTACGATGTGTATTTTCATCTATCTTCCAATCTCTTACCCTCGCTATGCTGCGAGTTTGTTTGCTGCAAACTGTGAGTTGGAAGTCCTGTCCCGTGTTATCAAACAGGCCTTGTCTAACAACTTTCCTTAGCCTTCCTGCGCAGCGCAGTGGCTTGTGGTGCTATTCATTTCGCGCAACCATTATTCAACAATCTAGGTATCGGCAAGGGATGTAGTCTCCTCGCTGGTTTGACATGGGCCTGTTTCTTTGGAATTTTGATTCTTTGGAAGTATGGCGACAAGCTGAGAGCTAGGAGTACATTCGCCCAAGTTT
Organism: Penicillium subrubescens; assembly: GCF_028828155.1. Lineage (NCBI taxonomy): Eukaryota > Fungi > Ascomycota > Eurotiomycetes > Eurotiales > Aspergillaceae > Penicillium > Penicillium subrubescens. The sequence goes on along the minus strand of NW_026643151.1, from coordinate 521,561 downwards.
ATTAAAGAGTGTAAATTATCAGAGAAATCCGTTTTTGGGTGTGAAAGACTACGGCCGCTTGGAACTGACGATTCTGAGATTGGAAAAGGTTATTTTCTTCAATATTCGGTTAGATTTAGTATGATTTTTAATAGATCAATGAGAAAAAAAAATTGGGGAGGAAATTCGGCTTGCCTCGTATAGCATCCTTGACTTCGATGTTTCAGATCTGTTATGAATTGCACAAGAGAAGAAAGGCGAGTGGAGGCTGTAACCGGCCCGGACGTAGCGTAGCCTACTGTACTAAGGAACAGATCCAGCTCCCCCGTGTTGAACTACGGACTCTCAATACGCTGATCGACACCAAGAGACTTCTTCTAGAGACTTCAAAGAAATTATACAAACAATTATGCCAATAAGTCATAGGGGTCAATAAGTAGGCTCTTCTCTGCCATGAGGTTGCTGATCAGAGACAACATCCGCTAACTGGCAGGCTGCACATCAAACGCAATGGTGAATCAAAAGGACTTCTACCGTAGTTGGAAACATAGAATATTCTCATGACATCTAATTCGGTTCAGATACCGACTCACATAATACCACCATCACTCCACTCACACATAGTTACTGATAAACTCGTACCCCTGAATCGCCGCCTTCCAACCCTCTGACTCAGGGTTACTGCTCAGATCACAAATATGCGGAGCCCCATCAATCAAAGCCAAACCAGCAGTGACCCCTGCGTCCCGAAGTGCGCTATACGTATCTTGAGATTGCTGCCAAGGGATCAAATCATCACTCGTTCCATGAATCAAGAATGTGGGAGTCTGGTAATTGCCCCGCAAGATCTGGGCGCGTGGACTGACACGGACGATTTCCTCCAGAGAAGGCTGTGGCAGAGCATTCCAGTCTCGGACGTTAAGGCCTGCGCTCTTCTTCTTGCTTGGGAGGCCACCAATAATTATGGGCAGCGTTTGGGCTTTCCAGTTGATGTGCAGAACGATGCGACATCGGGGGTCGGTGCGGATGCGGGGGTCCGATAGTGGCTCCCAGGCCCCGACGATACCGTAGTTGGTGATCTGTTCGATTGGTTAAAAGTCAAGACAGTATGATCAGGAGTGGAGAACTTACGGGCTCATCTTGGATTGCTTCTAGCGGATCGTATTCATCTCCCTGATCTTCTGCGCCGATGGGCTGGATGGGATTTCTCCACCCTATTGAGAGGTTAGTAAAACCAGTTTCCCCTTTGAGGGGTGATCAGATTCCAACTTACAATCATCTTCATAGTTTGTCGGGCAGTAAAATGCCAGGATTGCCTCTGGTGGCCTCAGCCCTCTTTGCGGAGCAGTCCAGGCCAATGACATTGCCAATTGTCCACCAGAAGACCATCCGACGACGACGACCCTCTCACCATCAATCTGGATTCCCTCATTCGGGAGTTTGATATGCGGCAGTTTGTTTCTCGCCCAATCAAGTGCATCACAAACGTCGACCATAGGTCCATCGACAAGTCTCACTTCAGGACAGAGCCGATGATCCAGGCTCACCGGGAGAAACCCCTTTTCCAGCAGGAGGCGAGTCTGAGCTGGTCGAATGTCTTTGCGGGAGAAGATGATATGGCTACCTCCATGTATCATCAGAGCTGTACACAAGTCGTCAGCGTCCGCTTGGAAGGTCACGGCAATCAAGTGTATATTTACCGACTGCCAGTTTTGTGTGTGCCGGAACCGGGTCAAGGGGGTAGTAGACGTCAGCATGGATCTTCGTGTCCCCAATTGTCTTGTATACGACTGTCTCAACAGCCGCCTTCACCGTGGGTTTTTTGATCTCGACGGGGGGTGATTTGAAAGCAGCAATTACCCGGACGGTCTTTGACTCGGGGGACTCGCCATCCGTCCACAGAACTTCCTTGAAGCCAGCTGCCTTCATCTCCTTTTCCCAATGTTTCTCATTCACCAAAGCATGCGTGCGGTTATCCTCAAATAGCCACCATCCCTCGAACAATCCAACAACAATATCAAGCCAGAACTGGTTTCTTGTGATCTCAACAAGGGCAATGGCGCCATCGTCGCGGACCATTTTGTTAAGGGTCACAAGGGATTGGTTCAAGCTCCTTGTCGCATGAATACAATTCGTGGCAATGATCATGTGGAAAGCGTTCTCATACTCCCGTTTTGGAGCTTTCTCGATATCCAACACCTCAAAGGACATTTCACTGGCATCCTTGAACTTCTTCTTCGCAGCTGTAACTAGCGACGTTGAGAGATCGGTGAAGACATACTCGAAGGGAATGCCGTGGCTTCTGAGGTACTTGATGATGTGCTTTGTCGTACCCCCAGTTCCAGCCCCGATCTCAAGAATTCGAAATTTCCCACTTCCATTCGAGTTGGAGAAAGCGGTTTTGAGAAAGTCTCCCAGGAGTAATGTCGGAGTTCGAAGAAGAGGCCAGTTCTCGTACATATCCTCTAGAAGTAGCTTGTTCGCTCTGTCCCCAAATATCAACTGGAGACCATCGATATCCCCACGAAGACATTCAGCAAGCTTTGCTCCGATCACCTTCACAAGCTGCGTCACGACCTTATGTTGCGGCCAGAGGTCGACAATCTCCTGGTATATGTCTTCAGCGAGTGTTGGATCAACCGGCACACCCGTCCGAATGAAGCCATCTTCCGTGGGGGAGATCAATTCTCCATCCTCAAGTACACGGTGATACTGACGCACTAGCTGCTTGTGCCTATCGAGAGCAGGCACCACAGGTACAGCATCACCAGGGTTCAGTCTCGCGAGATCACAGCCAAGCTTCGCGAATGCTTCAACGACGTATGCAAGAACAAGCCGCCTCTGGTCCGGGTACGCTTCAGCCCAAAAGTTGGCGGCGAGTGTCCCCTCCGCGAGTTGATCGTACGCGAATTGAATCTCCTTGAATGAACCATAGGCGGAATTGATGGATGGTATGCTTTCAAACTCTCCTGACGGAAAACTCTCTTTTGCCTCCTTTGGGACCAGCTCTTCGTCGATCAATTCTCCTGGGGTAGGCAGCGTAGAACCCTCTGAAGGCGTACCGACAAGCGCCCATTCTTCGCCACTAGATTCTTCGGAGCTCTCATCAACGCCGTTGAACTTCGAATCAACATAAGCTACGAGGCTCTTGAGGTCTGGGCAGAACAAGAAGCTGGCCAGATCGATTGTGAGACCAAGTGTTGCTCGAATATCGTTCATGACTTCTGTAGCCATAAGAGAGTCGATTCCAAGATCGTCCAAAGAGGATTCGTCTTTCATATCTTCCAAGGGTACGTCCGTAACATTGTTCAAGATTTGGAAGAGTTCTGCCCGCTTACTAGGCTGCTTCTTAGCTGCCTTGGAAGGCTTGGACGACTTGGCAACCTCGATCGGGCGTTCCGGTTCCTTGACCAAAACTGTGTCCGTCTTTTGATGACTGGCAGGCTTACTAGGAGTTTCAGCAGCCGCAGATTTGTTCACGCTCTTTAACATCCTCGTCAGCAATGCCTGCGACATCTTCGAAAACCGGAACCCAAAGGCCGCCATAACCATCTTCTTGCTCTTCGCTTCAAAGACATACGCATCGGCAGAGGCATCAGTCTGCCCTCCTCGAGTCATATTGGAATAAACGATCCACTCCTTTGCATCTGGATCGAAGTTCCCACCAATCTCAATGTGCGAAATCTTTGAACACACTAGGACATCCTCTAAACTGTCATTGTTGAAGTAGTTTACCAGGAATCCGGCGAATTGCATGAAACTATCAGTCATGGGCGTATCGCAGAGGCGCTGGTCAACTGGATCGCTCGGGTCCACGTCGATCGTCACTTTCCCGGCGGCCTCCAGACGCAGACACGCGACTTTCTTGATCCCGCGGAAGTTTTCAGCGTAGTGCACGATGTGGTTGAAAGCGCGGTAGATGTGCTTTCCTTCCATTGTTTCGGCGTCCGGATGGTTCATTATCTCCTCGCAGCGACCAATCCCAGTGAGAGTTTCGAAGCGCTGGAACAACTGGGCAGCTTTGGAGTCATCACGCCTCTGGAGATACACCCGTCCAGTCGATGTCTCAAATGGTGCACTGACACGGCCCGTCTGACTCGGAGGTAGTTGAGTAGTAATTGAGAATGACCAAGAAGGTGTTGGATCATCCGTTTGCTCCAGAGTGAGAAGGAGCTCCTTGTTTGTGTCAAGACCGATCGGCGAATTCATCACGAGATCCTGCACAGCTGGTACCCAGGTCGTGGCTGATGTATCTGACTGGAGAAACAAGGCAGCACGAGCAACGACCTCGAAGTACAAAGAGGCCGGTGCTAAAGACTGGCCTCCCATAACGTGGCCCTTCAGCATGGACTTGAACCGATCGCTCTGGGGCGCGATACGGAATACTGCGCTGCTCTTCTTGTCGTTGTTGAATCGCAGGAACTTGAAGAGTTCATAAGTCTCAGGTTCAGGTTCCGGAGTCGGCTCTGGCGCTGTTTCTTTCTCGCCTCTCCCAGCGATGAACCCAAGCCAGTGGCGAGTCTTCTCAAACTGATACGACGGAAGACGCAGGAATTGGTATGATGATTTCTGAGAGCGATGGAAGAGCCAGTATTGCGCAGCATAGCCTGCTTTCCATAGGTCCACGGTGATATCCGTCAGTGAAGCAAGTGCATTAGCCGTCGTGAGCTGAGGGGATAAGAACAGATGTTGGTTGCTGTCTGCCACACAGCCCTTGGCAAGCTGAATGACAGAAGACCCTCGCCCAACCTCGAGATATGTACTCTTAGAGAACTTCTTCTCAAGCCTCTCAATCGCATGCTGGAAGAAAACCGAGCGTCTCGTATGACTTGCTAGTACCCGGGAGTCAGGACTCTCCGCACCTTCAGTGCAGAGCTCAAGATGGATCTTAGGTTCCTGCCAGTTTAATTCTGCGGATAGAGCCGAAAGATGCGGTAGCAAGGGCTCTGTGAACCTTGAGTGGAACCCATTGGTGACCTGAAGTCTTTTTGTACGAATCGAGCCTCCTCCAAAAGAAGGGTTCTCTGAGAGGAATGTCTCCAGTGCATCAATTTCCTTAGCAGAGCCAACAACCACATGGCTCTTTGGACCATTGTAGCAGGCAATTTCGACATTCCCGTGGACTGAACTGAGAAGTTTGAAAACCGTTTGCTTATTTGCTTGGACAAAGAGCATAGATCCTGGTTCGGGACCCCACTGCTTTGTCATGATTGACGCCCTTCCAGAGATAAGTTTGAGGGTATCGGCGAGCGACAGCACGCCCGAGACGCATAGGGCTGTGAGTTGGCCGAAACTGTGGCCAACGACTGCATCTACCTTGAGTCCGCTATCAATCCAAGCTTTTGCAGAAGCGTATTGGATAGCGAACAGCGCAGAGTGCAGAGTGGTCAGGTTCGCAACTGGACTCTTTGAGAAGATTGCAGGATATATGCTCTCAAAGCCGGAAGAGATCAAGATCTCGTTACAAGCGTCGAGGTGATATCGAAGCAATACTGAAGCCTGGTACAGTTGTTCAGATAGCCCGATTGATTCGCTTTCCTGACCCCCAAATACAAGGACGATAGGTTTCGGACTCGGTAGGACGTCTGTCGCCGAAAGTGTAGACAACTTGTCCTTAAGCTCGGAGATACTGGCGACAGTCGTCGAAAAGAAATGCGAGAGCGAGTGGTTTGCTCTATCAGCAATATTGAATGCCACATCAGAGACCCGAGCCTCAGATCCAAGTGTCCTCAGCCAAGTAGAAAGCTTCTCCGAATACGCAAGAGCACTACTCGAAGAGCCTGCAGAGATAAACACAGGATATCTCGTTCCAATCGGAGAATGCCTGAGGTTTTCAATCGGCTCAATCCTAGAAGATGGCCCCTGGCGAACCATAACAGCTGCATTACTTCCAGCAGCACCGTAGCTGTTGACACAGGCCAGGAAGAATGGAGCATTCCAGGGCAGCAAACTACGCGGGATTTCCATTCGCGCATTCGAAAATGAGGCAATCTTCGGATTTAGCTGCTTGTGACTCGCTTGCTGAGGGATCTGACCATGCTCCATCATAAGTAGGACTTTGACGAGCCCGGCAATACCGGCGGTAGCTTCAGTATGCCCAATGTTACCCTTGATAGAGCCGAAGCGGAGTATGCTGTCTCTTGAAGCGCCGCCAAATGCTTCAGCAATGCTGTTACACTCAACGGGGTCCCCCACACCGGTACCTATTTCCAAATCAGCAACTGCATGACCGAAGCGTGAGCGCACTATCAGAGGCCCGAGAGTTACATACCAGTTCCGTGAGCTTCAACGTACGTCACCGAGTGCGGGTGAACCCCGGCCTGGCTCATGACATTCTGATAAAGCTTCACCTGTGAACCCGAATAAGGCACGGTGATGTGGCTGAAATTCCGATTCTGGTTCGCCGCAGACCCCACAATGACACCGAAGATATGATCCTTCTCCTTCAATGCGGCGGCCAGCGGCTTAAGAACAACCGCACTAACTCCCTCTCCACGACAGTACCCATCTGCCTGGGAATCAAACGGCTTGCACTGTCCAGTAGGACTAAGGAACCCGGCGGCTTTGAGATTCCGATAATCGAATGGACTAGTGATCACGTTCGTCCCCCCTGCCACGGCCTGGGAGCACTCACCGGACCAGATTGCTCGGCAGGCGGTATTAATCGCGACGAGGGAAGACGAGCACGCCGTGTCGATCGTCAGGGAAGGTCCAGTCCAGCCGAAGAAATGGCTAACACACCCGCTGATAAAGCAGCGCGAGGTTCCGATGGTGGCGTAGGCTGTTGTCGGCTGGCAAGACATGTTGTCGTAGTAGTTGTTCATGACAGCGCCGATGTAGCATCCGTAGTCATCTAGCTCTGGCTTGACGCCGGCGCGGAAGTATCCTGCGGATTCAAGGGCTTCGTAGACGACCTCGAGAAGAATCCGTTGCTGAGGATCCCAAGCGACAGCCTCTCGCTGAGACTTCTTGAAGAATTTATGATCGAAGGCATCAGAGTCGCGGAGGAAATTGCCCCACCATTTTGTATTCGCGTACTCGCCGGTTGTAGGTAGTTGAAACTTTTCAACGGGGGCAGGTTCGGCCATTGATTTGCCTGATAGCAGCAGTTCCCAAAGTTCATCTAACGAATCTGCTCCAGGGAATCTGCCAGACAGACCGACGATAGCAATGGAGTTAGGAGGATATTCAGAGGGCACCGAGTCTTGCGCATCTGAAACTCCGTTTCCTGGCTTGGTACTTGTCCCATTGGGGAAACCGTGAAGACCTGACGCAGTCAACTTATTCAGATCCAAGACATGCAAGCCCGCACCGCTGACAAGCGAAGCCGGGATATGATTCCCGAATCCTGCAAATGCAACTGTCTTATGACCCTCTTTTAGCTGAGAAACTGCCCGTTGTACCGTTGTGAACCACGCAGCGGGCTTCAGCAGGGTATTCTCGAGGGCGTGTTGGAGGAGGGATCCGCTCGTGATGATTTCACCGTCCACAGTAGAACGGAGTGGAGCTTGCAGCTTGTCAACACTGGGCAAGTTCAAATCTGGACGGCCCACGGCGAAGTTCTTGATCTTTTCAGCAGCAGCGGTATGGATGTCCGAGTGAAAGGCTCCTTCCACGCTGACAGTGGTCACATGGGAGCCATGTGCTCGCAGCTGTTCAGTCAGGCTGGGTATATCAGAAAGGCTGGCGGTGACAGTAATAGACTTTGCATCTATAGTGCATGATGTGTACGCCTGTCAGTGAAGTCAGCTTTGACAGCTTAGCAAGAGATGGAGACGATGAAAATACCTTTGGAAACGTGCTGACAAGATTGGAGATATCTTGTTCATGAACTTCATCCCCCTTCCATCGAACAGCAATACAGCCTAGCTTTGTCCCTTGTGTATCAAATTGGTTACTGTCGACATAGGCACCAACAATGACAGCAAGACGAAAGACTGCGGCAGCGGTGAAGGCGACTTCAGTTTCGCTCTCCGAGGTAGCTACCGCAATTGCGCTGAGGAATCCAACACAGAAGCCCAGGACACCACCAGTTTCGACGCCTTCGAGGAAGACGCGATGAGGGTTGACAACATTCAGCTGCTTCAAGTAGCGGAAGTACTGAGCGATCTCGAGAAGAACGGTAACCGGGAGACGAAATGTGTTAAAGTTGTGACTTGGTAAAGGGCTATCTCCTACCACCCAATCCCGGAGCTCATCGAGCAGCTTGGCTCCTGGAATATGGTTCAGGGTAGGATCAAAGTTGACGAGGGTTTTCCACAGTTCGGCCCCGTTCTTTGCGGCGTTGAGGACGTCGAATAGCTGAGGATTCTGGTTGAGCTCCTGCCTCAATTGGTCAATGGCATCTCGGGAAGAGAGCTCTGTCTGAGGCCCGAAGACTGCCAACGAAGGTTTAGATGTGGTAGGTGCCATTTTAAAGAGTTGAGAGCTCTAAAACTGCACGAGATTAAATAGGTTGCGCTTTGGTGGGAATCCGAGGCTTGAATTGGTAGATTTAGTTGCAATTGCAATGGTCTATACCCTAAAGTTTGTGAAGAACATTTCTACTTATAGGTAATCCGCCAATCTCATATTGATCGATTCGAGGATGGTACCTTGGAACGGACCCAAATCGAAGCTCCCTTCACACATACCTGAAATTAGCGCTTCTCGCCGAGACGTACTATACAATCTCACACCTGGCCCCTAATCGTTTTGGAGTGACAATCCTGACCACTTGGCTGCCGACGAGACTAACTGATCACAGTTTAGCCATCTTACTCCTTGCCGATACGAAGCCTCGTTTTGGTCTCACGCGCTACGTGAGCACGCTACACCTTCGGCGGCACGCCCGACTAGCTCGGGTCATGCCCCGGCTGTGTTGGTAAATGAACTCGGTTGAGGACCGAGTGCGCCAAAAGGTGAGCCTCGTTGTATCAATCCTTACTGGTATCTGACCTTTCTACTGTAAGTGCTGGCCCGGACGTACACGTACTTCTGCCCAGTTAAGGCGTATTTCACGTGGTGGTAGGGATAATTGGGCCGGCAGGGGTTAGTAGGATATAATCATCTCTCCTCTCTTATCTACTATCTCGTGATATTTATTTGGACTCACACGACTTTCTCTTTCTATTGTTAGGGCTCGGATTTCGACCACCTGGCCCCTAACGTAGTGCGCTACTTATATCGGTCACTGGCATGCTGCAACCTAGTGTTTAAGCAAATTTGGTCTTTTGACTTGTTTTGTTCGCAGTAACAGCTATACCCTTGCTGGCCAGCTCTCAGTGACTCGAGATCTTCAGTACTTGGACAGCCTGACTTTTGAAACGACGCCAGAGATTGATTTCTTTTTCCGTATAATCTTCTTCCAAGCTTTCATTCCCCCTGGTGAACCTTACTGGTACTGATAACCAAGTAAGAAAAGCCAATTTGCAGGAAATCATAAGGTCTGATATATCATGCGTTGTCTGTACTAATCATATCCATACACCCCCCCGCCCCCTCTCTCGAACACCAAAAAATGCACTCACACTCAGACTACTGTACCGTAATCATAGATAATCTCCCCTGAACTTAGGGCTCCTAACTCCACTGCCTGTAAGCATTTCAAATACCAGCGCCAATTCCCTAGCAGCCCCGAATAAAAACCCTCTCAAACTTTGTTTTCTCCAGAAATGCTGCGCATGCTTGAATCCTAGGGTCATACTCCCCAGTCGCAGGCTTACACACCACCATAACATTACACAACAGTTCGAGGTTCTGTCGTATTTCGCGCGTCGATGAGAATGCGTTATAGCTCACGTCTTGCGGGTTTTGAAGGACGTCGAGTTGAATTTCAGCGGCTAAGGATAGCGGCCGCATTATGAAGAGCGACATTTCCTTGGTCGTGGGGATCTTCCAGGGAGTAGAACACATGTCAGTGAACGGCTTTTTGGTTGAAATAGCCTGCTGTAATGTTGAAGAACGGGATCATGGGAAGTGATGAGATGAGATTGGGAAATACATACTTGTTTCGCATCAGTGACATTGGCTTGAAGAAGCAAGTCACACATAGCATTCGTCACCGCGACACACGAAGTGCGATATTCCTTAGCAATAGGACCCAAAAACGCGGCTTTCTGAGATCCAATAATTGCCGTCTTGAGCCAGTCTATTCGGGCGCCTAGGACGATGATACAAGTGAGCACACGAAGGTCGTCGTCTGGCCCATCAAGAAACTCCTGTTCCGAGAGGGACTTTGACATGATCGTAATATCTCTCCCGATGTTCTCGTGGATAAGGCAAAAATTATAGTCAGATGCGTCATCCCTTACGTATTTCTTGGTCGATTGGCGGTGGCGGTCTTCCTCAACGACAAGTTTCATGGCGAAGATAAAAAGGGAAAAGACGGAAATTCCTTTCGTCATGGTTTTCGTAATTCCATCGGAAAGATAGACGTGCTGGTTTGGATTGGAGTCTATTGTTGGATTGGGAACTGGAATTGCGGTGCCGATCTAGTTTGGAGTTGTTGGCCATCAAGGAAAGCGGCAAGTCGTAATCAATAAAAGCTTACCTCACTGTCTTTGACTGGTATACAGCACGGAAAAATTGCAGCCGCATTGCAATGCATCGCAAATGCAATCCAGAACGTCCGCCGTATCAACTGAATACGTCCCGGGCTATGTGTTGTTGGTAGCATCATCTGAGGGCTACCTTTTTCGCCTTCTGCTGAGGTCTGATCGAGTACATCATATCCCAGCAAGCTTAGCAACTGCATAGCACGCGCTATGGTTAGAAGCCCTTTCGGTCCGCTGATATGAGTGAATTCAAACCTCGCAACAAGAAGCAAAGCCTGAACCGTCTCAACGTTCAAGAAAGAAGAGTTCTCCGCCAGATTCTCGGCTCTTTCCAGATGGAACCGGGCTGCTATGTACGACTCCATTGCGAGGGCTGATTCTCCACACGCAGTGGATCCAGATAGAGCTATGGCATATTTTAGAGCCATGCATTGGTGCGTCTCCATTGGGACGACGGATTGCAAAAATTCCTGCTGGTCTATTAGCATCATGTGTTTTTGCACTAGATCGAAGTACGGCTGGTATCTGCATGGCGCATAATTAGACAGCGTATCCATGTTTTTGTCATAGTGGGGTACATACTGCTGCTCCAGTCCGCTGAAGGGAGTGGGTTGCTCGAACAGTGGGTTGAATGTGGGGCCCGGGGGATTGTCGTTTAGGTTGGCTATGTTCAAATCTAGATCCGAAGGAGTCCCATCTGTGCCAGAGCTGTTCATAATATCGATCATAGCGGGTGGCTGATGGTAGTTGCTAAAGGGGCTATCAGCCTGGGACATAGCTCTTTGGAGTGAATCATAGAAGAGCGTACCTCGGGTCAAACTCCGAGAATGCCACACTTGAGTAGTCCATGTCATCGCCTTGTGACAGTAGGTCATATGCAAACTGGGAATTCTGCGATATATAGCTTGGGGATAAGGTAGAGTTCGGCTTCATAGACTGGGTCGTGAATTGTAGGCCTTGTTCCTGGAGCCTAGTTTCCGCTTGCACTACCGTTATAAGCACAAAGCCAAAAGACAGCAAAAACGACTAAAGCAAAGAAATTCACTGCCGAGGCAGCATCTGGAGCATACTTACGCAGACGGGAGTGAAGCAGATTCAACGCCGACTTGATCTCGTCGTTGTCTGTCTTGTCCGAGGGATAGACGCACGTCTGGCCCGATTTTCGACAGCGATGGCACTGCGGCTTTTCCCGGTCGCAGCGCACCTTGCGCTCACGGCATAAGTTGCAGGTTGTTCGCTTCAGCTGGGACGAGGTCACTTGTGTTTGCGATTGAGGCTTTCCGGAGGGACTTAGAGACGCCATGGTGTTCATTGCGCTCCGCCTGGAGGTACTCGGTGGAAATCTGCTTGGGTATGTGTATATATAGAGCACGATACGGTCGTTTTGCTATGCTTCCTCTCCCGCAACTAAGCTTGGTAGGTTAAGCAGCACGAGGCTCCGACTTGGGATCGGAAGGTGTGAAGTGGGGTTCTCTTCGCCGGAATGCGCTATCCCATTTTGGGCTAATGTGCTGCAGTCTCAAGCGACTCGCTCTATATTACTCAAAGGAAACCTCCTCATTGTCTTGCTGAGTTGCGCAACATCAACTCAAAACTTCGATGCACCACAGAAAACCCGCACAGGGCCTGAAATCTTACAGCTGCGATTGATCCAATCGCAACTACTTCAAAAGTTTGTGCAGATTCTAAGTCCTCGTGGCGTTCAATGCCAAATTCGATTTCGTCGAGCTGAGGGATAGTATATTACGACTACTCACTCCGCCGTGTGTTTTCGTATGGTAAACCGGGTCAACTCGCAAGGCTAGCCCCCCAGGATAAGAAACGCTCTCAACCAATCTCCACGGTAGTTCTTCAATCAAATCATCTAATTGGTTCCCTCAGTACTAGCGGGTACGGATACGAACATCCTGCAACTCGTCATTATTACGTTAGCCAGAGGGCCCGTCCACGACTCCACGGGTGTCAGTGTTCGTCCGCCACGCTGCCGCCCCCACCGGCGTCGCAGATCCACTATACTACATAACCAAGCCCATCATCAGGAGAAGATAGAATATTACTCTACAACATACAGGCGTTCCGTGCCAAACTGCCAAGCAATAGGCACACACATTTACTGTGTCCTATCAGACCATACTCTCCGTTAGCCTACTAGGGTTAGATCTGGGGCCAAATCTCCTGCAGGTCTGTCTATCCAGAATGCATGTTGGCGACGGGAGACCCACATCCATCGGAAATTGTTGTCTGGTCTCATCCTCATCTTCTCGTTGTAAAGTACGTACCACCAGCCCAATCTGGCCCAATCCATTAGCTATCAATAATCTATACCAAATTATAAGTGGGCTGCTTACTGACGAAACTCAGGAAAGTCACATAATATATCACTATTTCTACCTTTGAGTGTTCATCGGATAGTATGTCTCGGTCCTCCAATGACACCATTCTGGGCGTGGAATAGGGAGACATGCGTTTAGTATATTGCATGTTAGAAAATATAAACGCTTTAGGCACGGCCACGAGGAAAGTCTTTAGTTAGCCTAGCACGGACAGGTAGCTAGACCAAAAGAAGACAGTGGGTATCTTGCAGCATGCATATGCAAGTCTCTCCGCGCTGAGGAGGTGCGTTGGGGATGAAAGATAGTGATAGTGTCTTGACTACAACAGCCAATAAATGCTATAATTATGCTGAAGGATTTGGCTGGCAGAAATGGAGATTAGCCAAGCAGATCCCATTCCTTCAGCCCTCACGCCTCTACTTACTAACTACCCGTCGCATTGACCAACCCTAAAACTAGAAGGGGCTGGGTAGTCAATGCTACGGGTACTTCTTCAAATGACTCAGCTAGCCTTAAAAGGGGATAGAACAGGAACTGCACTCCCACAGGAATCATCAACGCCTTTCCTTATCTTTCATTTAATAAGCTTTACTCTTCGATGTCCCTGCGATACTTGTATTGGCTGCTAGGTCAATTCAATATTGATTTCTCTTCCACAAGTATCGTGGGGTACAATCATCACGAGATGACACCTCAATATCCAGGCCGACTAAGCGATGCAGTCATGGAGGCGGGGGTATGCCAGTTGTTTATTCCCGAGTGGCGCTTATCCAATTAAAGTAAGCTGACTTTAAAGTGGTCAAATCTAGCGCATTATTCATGGCATCCAGCGGCTGCCGTAAGCTTGACACCTTGGTAGCTGAGCGCTAAAGTTTGACACGATACGAGTTGACATGCATTCCGTCACCACCCTTGCCTATTGCCCCATACACTCCGAATCACCCCAGGGATCATGTCACTGCGCCCGCCTGCTGATGCGGACACACAAGTCCTTCTGCATCCAGACTCCAGCATAGAATGAACTCCACGGCCGAGAAGGATTCACCAGGGTGACATCGTACTTGCGCAAGACCTGGTGAAAATTGGCAATGGAACAACACATGAGTTTTGAGGTGACAGAACTTACCTCCACAAAAATCTTATTGAGCTCCATCATAGCCACGGGTCGACCAGGGCAGGTATACTTCCCCGAAGCGAACACTAGATCAACAGTGCTGCGCATTCTCTTCTCCCTAGCCTTCTCAGCCTCGCCTTCCCCAAAGCTCAACCATCTCTCAGGTCGGAACTCATCCGCATCGGCCCCAAAAATCGCCTTCGATCTCTGGATCCCCATAGTAGAGACCCCGATGCTGGAGTCTTCCGGCAGAAAGAAGCCATTGATTGTAGCACCTCCCTTGGGCACAATCTTTGACGCGAGGAGACCGATGGGTGGCCAATAGCGGAGCCCTTCCTCGATGACTGCTTGGAGGTAAGGCAATCTCTTCGCCTCGGCATCAGTGATGGGCGAGGACAAAGGGCCGGCGTTATCAATTTCGTTGCGGAGCGTCGAATAGATGTGTGGGGAACTAATGATATGGAGGAACGTTGCCCGAATTGATGTCGCTGTGGTGTCAGATCCCGCCACACTATCCTGCAGGTCAGAGCTTGTCATATGAGTATGAACCCGTCGAAGCAACGTACATTTGGACTAGAGTTTCTGAATTTGCTTCGTCCTGAGTCATTCCGTGTGCAATAAAACTGCCTAACATGTCCTTGCGGATGATCTTGTTAGGACCAAAACGCTCGCTCACCACTTCTTTGGCAAATCTATGATTTGATTAGCTCACTTTAAATCATTCTTGTAGCAGTACTAGAGAACGAAACTTTGCAACTTACCCCATAACCTTTCCCATCCCCGCCTGATCAGTATCCTTCGGGGCCATCATCTGCAGGAATCTCGACTCCAAAACATTACACAGCCAAGGATAAACCAAGATAATGGCAACCATAGGCATGAAGCTTTCCGTCATATGGAGATATCGATAAACGTCTGAGTCGGACTCCAGATGCCCAAAATTCCTCCCAAAGGCAACTGACATGATGACATCCAAGGTGAAATACTGCGTTATACGCGCCAGGTCAACAGGCCTGTAGTCGGTCGATGTGGATAAGTATTTCCTCTCAATCAGGTCGATAAAAGACTCTACGACTTTGTCAATTTGGCCCTCTAGGCCCTCGACGTCCTTGCCATTATACTGCAAGCTCAAATTAGCATGTTTCACGCAGGCTGGTTGAGTGGATGTTACCCCGGCAGTGGTCTTTGATTTCAAGGTCTTATGGGCCTTTTCATCTCGCATGGACAGTATATTGTCACTGCCCGGCCTGAAGCGTGCAGCCTGGTAGTCAGGAGCCCTGATAAAGCCGGATCGAGGCTGGAGGACCTTAACCACGGTTTCGGGGTTGGAGTTTACTACGACATTCAGTCCTACACGTGCGAGGGAGCCTTATCTGAGTTAGCAAGGTTTCATTTCATGATGTCAGAAATATATTACCATATTGATCAGTAGCGTCTTTAATAGCCCATGGCAAAGTTCCTCGCCATGCATGCCACACCAACCATAGGTTCGAGAACGAAGCCAAAAACGGGCCAGGGATATGTCTCAATCGACGCCACGCAATGAAACGTTGTGTGAGAGAGTACACAGATAGGCCGAGAAGGGCTACAAGCAGAAGTCGGACTGACACGCTCGTTTCGGCAGGATTGTAGCTTGGAAGAAACATGATGGGAACTGGAGTCGTTGAGCTTGATGGGAATGCGTAGTTGGGAGCCGGAATCTGACCTTTGATTGCGGTTCCCTATCAAGGTGAGGACAATGGACAATATAGCTAAGCAGGGGACGGTCAATTTCCAGCCATTCAAGAAACCGTAAATGCAGATCTATTACATCAGATGCTGTTCTGTACAAAATGCTTGAAGTGGGCTCATTCCTCTTGGTTTAACGTACAAAGTTCGCCGTCGAGGAGCATTTCGTGCACTTCTTTGCTTCTCTCCCGAGAACGCGACAAGATGTCAGATCGAAAGCCGACGCCGACTCTCCATAACGCCCGTAAAGCAGAGAAAGCTCGGGCTTACTACCGAGGGTAATGCTTATAGCTGGGGACAATCCACATATGCTATCTAGATATCCAACATCTTCGGGCCTGTACCCGAAAATTACGTGGCTGTATTATCAGGTACCAAATCTCCAGTTGATATCTTCCAATTGCGTCACCCTCAACTATCACAGACCGTGCGGGGGTATGTAGAGTCTAAGCCTCTCTATTAGATCAACTCACATCTAGCAGTCGACTGTCAGATATTTCAAAATCCGGCTCTCTCAACATCGCCCGATCTATTATTATCCTCGGCCGAGCTGCTTTCTTTCCGAGTCCAAACCCCAAGCCAGCCCTCGTACCCTGCCGAGGTACATTCGCAGTCAACACTGACTTCACCCTCGTAATTTCGAGCTGGCGCTTACAGCAACGTCACAATGAGATCCATTTTAAGTTTCTCATGCTTAGAATATGCAGGTGTCTGTTCGTATAAGCAGCAGGGAGGCTAGACACATGGCTTGCTTCCACGAGGTAGTATCTGTCGTGTAATCCCTGCCCGAGGCTTTCTTAGCTCTGCAGCGCCGAGCACTTCTGCAGCAAGTCCTCGGGAGCGGTCCGAGCAGGGAAGTGTGTATGTGAGTTCCTGCATCGTACTTGAGATAAGCCATAATAGCGACATATTTTCGTGTCTTGCAGCTCTCACATTTCGTAGCTCTAATCACACTCCTGTCAGGGCAAAATGTTGTTCAAAGCAGTCATATCGGTGTTGCTTGTCTTCTCATTCTACCTGGCTCTTCTTGTGCAATTTATTTCTCAGTTTTGGGAGAAACTTGGAGTTATTTCTAGCTCATTGCGTCAAAAGTCGATATTGCCGCCGTATTCTGGCAACATCGATGGCACCAAGAGCAAGATAACTCAATTAAAGGGTGATTCCGGAGGGATATCCAAGGCGGCTTTGTCATTCAACAATAAATCGCCAGCCAATAAGTCTCCATCACCCAACAACGACACATCAGCCATAATCTCACTCGCCAAGCAAATCTCCGAGCTATCTACACAAATATCTTCCTGCTTCAACGCATCTACCAACCCGGAGCCCAATTTCAGCGCCTCTTCCGGAGACGTGCCCAAAACACCAGAATACGAATCCTTAAGATCGAGCCTCAATGACACTGCTCTAGACCTGCTCCGTCTTATTAATGGCCCAAAGAACACTTTGCGCACTTACGCCTTCTCCCATTATGACCTCGCGGTGTTGCAGGTTGCAGTTGAGCGAGGCTTCTTCAAATTCATTCCGCGGCAGGGAAGCATTGCTGCGGGAATGCTTGCAGACAAAGCACAAATGGATGAGGATCGAACAACAAGATTGCTACGCTTTTTAGCTACGCGACGGATATTCGAGGAAGTTGGGAGAGACAGCGGAGTGTTCAGGCATACGGCTATGTCTGTTGTCATGGCGAGGGATGAGAATTTTCATGCTATGGTACATATGCAGTAGGTCTATGTCGCTCGGATAGAAGACGAAGAAGCTGGATAACTCTGAACTCTAACTCTGAGGATGATTTAAATAGGATGGACGAGATGTTCAAAGCGGCGTCTGAGCTATCAACACAAATCGACCGTTCCCCATACGTCTCAGACAATGAGAACTCTGCGTTCTATGCTAGGTTTGGGTTACCCGCATACGCATACTATGAGCAGAATCCGCAGAAGGGAGCAAGATTTGCACAGTCAATGGATGCATGGTCAAAGTGTGAGTCAGCCCTAGCCACGTGCTCCCTGTGCACAAACTTCTTCCCACTTCAGTGCTTGACCGAGTAGTAATCTGACTGTTGCGGTCTAGTGGATGGTCAGGTTACAAGGCTTGTGCACAGCAGCTTCCCGTGGAAATCGTTGAAAGCCGGTAAAGTGGTTGACATTGGTGGTGGCTCAGGCCATATATCCATCGCCCTCGCTCGAGTACGTTGTCTACCTCACCGTCTATAGTACACAAGTAACCAGGAACAATGAGCGCACAGGAATACCCATCTCTACATTTCGTCGTCCAAGATCTCTCAGAACAAATGCTCTCCCAAGCCAGAGATGAAGGTGTATCAGGCCGCGTAACCTTCCAGCGCCACAACTTCTTCGATCCTCAACCTGTTCACGACGCCAGTGCATTTCTTCTTCGACAATGTCTACATAATTACAATGATCTTGATGCAATCAAGATTACACGCGCAATTGTCCCGGCCCTGGAGAAATGTGCTCCGGGTACTCCGCTTTTGTTGAATGAGGTCATTTTGCCGGAGAGTGGCTCGACGGCACATCATATAGAGCATCATTTGCGCCAAGTTGATGTGACGATGATGGTTGTTTTGGGCGCGAAGCAGAGATCGAGGAGTGAGTTTGAGAGGCTCTTGAAACAGGCGGATCCACGGTATGAAGTAAGCGATCCTCTTTGTTTCATTCATTTCTGTTCTTCGATAGTGCGTTTGCCGAATAATGGCTAAACATAATTCCAGGTGGTGAGAACCTTCGATAATCCGATGGGAGTGGGCTTACTAGAAGTTCACCTTAAGGCTAGGTAGGTTGGAGGTATCTGTCGAGGTTTAGATACCGTGAGAACTCTACTTCAGGACTGGATCTACCCTTCCTTGGTGTTTCCTTAGCCTTATTGTGCCTTGTTTCTTGTCTCAGCCTGGACAAATAAGCGATTGTTTTTCACTTCTTTGTTTGGAGTATCTATGGTGTTCGTATGAGTCTAGGTATCAGATGTACTGAGGCAACTATACGGTAGAGCAAGACCAATATATTTTACTTCTGTCTCAGAAGAGGAATCTGTAGGAAGAACCGGAGGAGGTGGACTATTCCCTAGCGCAGGTATCTTCTTCTTCAGTAACCCATGTTTGACACTAGCCACACAATCTATCATTTCACTGCTCTCTTGCGAAAGGGTAATGCTTGACACCATGGTGCCGGGCGATTTCGTATGCTCAGACACCGTAGAATAGTTCGCTTTTTTCGCCGATCGTAAACCCGTCCAGGTTTACCCATGCTCCGTAGATGCCAGAAAACGCAGAGTGAAGGTCCTTCTGGTTATCCTGTGAGCCTTGGAGGAGGGTCACATTCGGTCGAGCAGCCAGTTTTGGAGCTTGATCTGAGGCTGAGTTTCGAGTCAACACTCTGACACTGTAGCTACCACTCTCGGAGAGTGCTTTGAGCCCGTTAGAATAAAATTGCGTTCGAATTTGTAGTTGGAGGACCTACCCTTGACCACAGAACTGCCTTGGGCACTTGTTCCCCCAATGACGAGAATCGACTTGAGGTCCGACATGTTGGTATTTAAGTTAAAAACCTAATGGATGAAAGATGTATGCTGCCTCAAGGCCTGGGTACGCGGGAAGCAGTATATATACCTAATCCTCGCGAAAACACGATGGTGGAGGACGGCCTTGAATTCACCTAGGTAGCGAATGATTTATAATCTCTAATTGTAATGGGCTACGAAAATGGTTACATTTTGTGGTTTAGCACACAATATAGGCCGATTGCTTTGTAAGGTAGCTATCCCAAGCTACAGAACTACCTGGCAGATTACCAGGGCTGATTTTCGTCATCCCAGAGTCTCATCTTCACATTCTATATGCCTATAGAGCGTTTCACACAGATGTAAGCACAGCTAGGCTACGTGGTAACAAATATTATGTTCATCTCCTGCCAATAGCGCTTACAGACTAAAGATAATCAAATCACGCATCATGCACTTGTCCTAATCTTACATGGGCGGGGTGGGGTTGCAGACATTACGGAAATCTGCGGGAATCTGCGGCCTTGCGGGCATTTCGGCATTCTATGCAGGAACACGCCCCTCCATAAGAACCAATCAGAATAGCCGCTCCATATGTCAAGTTGGGAAGAACAACTCAGGCAATTCGTCAGAATACATTCTCGCATATACAAAGAGCTTAATATTAATGATATTTGATCTCTAGACAACCCTATAAGAATGGCCAGTCGCACTCTAGGAGAGAATCTGTAATCCAGATCATGAACTACATTTTTGCCTTGAGAAGTTCCTACTTTCACAACCTAAACCCCAAAAGTCATCTACAACATGTCCAAGCTTTTAGCCTCACTGGTGCAACAGGCATGCAGGGCTCAGGCGTCATTGATGCTCTTGCGAAAAACCCGGACTGGAAAATCCGAGGCCTTCCACGAAACACCAACAGCGAAAAGGCAAAGGCACTAGTTAATCGTGGCATCGAGATGGTAGCCGCCAACTTGGACGATGAAAAGAGTCTCATTGAGGCATTCAATGGTGTCAACGCCGTCTTTGCTGTTAGAGACTTCTACGAATCTTTCGTGACAGGGATCGGTCCGGAAAAGGCCATGGAAATCGAGTACGGCCGAGGTGTCAATCTGGCCCGCGCAGCTGCTGAAACGACTACTCTCAAATAATACTTCTGGAGCACCCTACCCGCTGCGAGTGACTTGACCAACAGCGAGGCGAAGGTTCCGCATTTTGATGCCAAGGGGGCTATCGAAGCATATATCAAGAAGGATCCGGTCTTGAACGCCAAGACAATCGTTCTTTTGACGGGATTTTATGCGTCTAATTTTAACTATCCGCCATTTACCCCCATTTACTTGGTATGGATTTTTCTCTTCACGGCATGTGGGGGACTGAATTGGGTCTCATGGTGAAGTTCTGGGAAAGTGCTGAACCTCCAAGGATGTGGGGAACAGTCGGGGAGGGCGATGTTATGATTGATTCTCGTGATCTTGAGGGAGTCAAGAATCGTTTGGTTAGCGCAGAGGACGCTTGGAGACGGGCTGGTTGGAGTCAGTGTTAAATTTCCTTTATAGACCAATATGTAGCCCATTTTGATTTCTATTATTCTGTCAGCTTATTCTCATGAAAAAAAGTTCTTACCGCTGCGAGAGACAGCCCATTCGAGTGCCACTCACCCGTCAGCCACTTATCACGTTGCTGTATACTAATAATATGCACTCAGACGGATTAAGTCAATGTAAACGATTCCAAGATGAAAGAGTGATTAAGGAGAATTAACTGCGATCGAGGGCAGATTGGAATACCCGCAAATTCGTTGAATACGTATGCTGATACTAGATGGTCGCAACACCAAGATTGGTAAGTAAGCCAATGTACGATGCAAAACATGGACAGATGTGGGCTTCGGAGTAATCAATCGCTTCCTAATAGTAAATGACAACTCCATACGTTCAGATAAGGTTATCTCGCGATCGTCTCCTTTAATGTGTTCTCATCCATCACCCAACACATGTTATCGGGCCCCTTAAAACACCTGGAACCGGATGGGCCGTCTTCATAGGGACTTTCTCCCGCCCAGTTTTCAGCCTGGGCGTAATAGGCGACTGCTAGATACATGCCAGAAAGATAGTCGTCAGATGGACATTTTCGTGAAGATACGCCCATGCCAATTTTGTAACTTTTGGCCCAGACAACCTAAAATATAAAAGATGAAATGTGAGCGAGCTTCAACAAGAGAATTGAGCAGAGGAATTTTATCATTTATTTCACTTACTTGTGTGTAATGGTCACACATATCACCAGAATCCCACGAACCGTGCCCGTCGTAATGGTAAAACACCCTTTCATCATCCCAAGATGTAATTGCATTCCTCACGATATTTTCATCCGACTTAGGGGAAAGGTATATGTTTTGACCAACATGACCATAACTAGGGGAATTGGGCTGAGGATTGTGCGCAAACTGGCAGTTATCAGCCCATTTCTAGGCTAGATCGGCGAGCTCATCATCCCAAGTCATCTTTAACATGTTGGCGGCCTCAGGCTGCACAGTTTGACGACCTAGAATAGTTAACAAAATGTCTTATTCTCATAGACTCAACTCGAAATGGGGACCTTACATTCATTATAGAGGTCAATAGCAAGTGCCTATCCATACAACGCGTGAGGTTTTTGCTTTCAAAATTAACTTGATTCAGTCATCCCTTGTTCTCGGGAGTCAATTCTGCTAGAACTATTGAAGAGCAAAAGACCAGAGTAATAAGCATCAACAAAGAGCTAGAGGTAGACGCCATTTTATGGTAAAGTTTCTTGGAGAATAGAGACAATTCTCAAGGACGATGTTGCAAGAAATTATTTGTGGCAATGGGGGCTAGGGCGGCAATTTATAGATACTGGATCATGTATTATTGTAATCTTGGAATCAAAAAATTAGCTATTTGTTTTACTATTGGGCATACTATTAGAATATCTGCAGTGTTTCGGTGTCTCATGGATTGATCTACTGTAGCCGATCAGATAATTGTTCAAGTGGGTACGCGCTAATGATTTTGCCACACATTATGGTATATAAAACTACTTGAAACGCATAAGAAAAGACTGGCAATTAAAACGGGCTGTTCTAACCACTACTAAATACACACGCAAAAAAATAAGACCAAATCGCACGCAACCTTGCCATGCTATATCCTAGCCAATAATGATCGAGGATCAGGATAGTTGCGTGTGGTTTTAGAGAATCAGGGTACAGTGGACTGTACTCTACTGTATGGTCTGTACACACGGTGATAGTACAACGGGGTTCAAATTTTCAAAATCATCGTTGCAGTCACAATTTGAACAATAGACTAAAAGATGATACCTTAGCTATTAAGAAAGAGGATTTCAATGCCCTTTAAAAGGACCTTTCCAAAAAATAAGAAGTGGAAGCATACCTGTTGGTCTGTTCCCCTAGTTTCTAGACTCGGACTTTTGAACTACCACTGTACCCCTCATTTGCCAAGAACTAAAAAACACGCCATCATAAGGTGGCCTCACTCCGCATGTAAGAGAACAAGTAGAGCTACAATTCCTTGTACTCCTACGTGACCTGTCCGTGAAAGTGATGATGATATCGATTTACATATATATGATGAAGAGCCAGAAAGCGGGAAATGGTGGAACAGGGGCGGAATTGAACCAAGGACCACCCAAGTATCCCAAGATCCTGACATCAGTGGTGGACGCTAGATCGGCGCCAAAATGTCGCAGACTGGCAGGGCCCAAAACGGCTGTAGCTCGACTGGCAGCTGTAGCCAATGTGCAGTGGTCAAAAGTCGCGCCTAAAACATCCGAGCCGCGTCTCGTAAGGCCGTAGGGCTGTCCCGTGATGTCACCGCCGAGAACTGAAAATAGTACGACTCAGGTAGACAGTTGATTTCCCCCTCTTTTCTTTCTCCTTCTCTTCCCCATTATTATCCACAATCACAACTATCTCCATAACCATGCAGAAATTGAAACAAAAGTTCGAACATGAAGTTGATCACTTGGAGGAGAAATTCCGAGGTCTGGACCCCAACCGCGAAACCTGCTTTTTGATCTTGTTTTTTTCCCGCTTTTCACCCCTCAACCTCCACTAACAGTCGATAGACTCGCATCTCCACGATGCTAAAGCCTCAGCGACTCACCTAAAGCACAAAGTGGGCAAGTTCTTCAATATTGTCAATCCCAACCACCGCCACGACGAAGAACATGAACAGGCCACAGACCGAAAGCGCTCGGCAATTGCCCAATCGCATCGCTACCAGTCCTTCGCCCCAGTTCAAGAGGGCAATCGCGTCAAGTGGTATGTCGATGCCTTGGATTATCTGTGGGCTGTCTCCGAGGCTCTGGAAAAGGCTACGGAGACCATCTACATTGCCGATTGGTGGCTGTCTCCGGAGTTGTTCCTCCGTCGCCCGCCTGCCAAGCACCAGGAATGGCGGTTGGATCATATCTTGAAGCGCCGCGCAGAGGCCGGTGTCAAGATTTATGTGATTGTCTACAAGGAGGTGAATCAAGCGTTGACCTGCAATTCGGCACATACCAAGCATGCATTGCAAAATCTTTGCCCTGAGGGTACTCCGGGTCATGGTAATATTCGTGTGTTGCGCCATCCAGATCACAACGTCTTTGAGAATGCTGCCGATATGACTCTTTACTGGGTGCGTCTCTTCTATTCTGGCTGGTGATGAGAGATCGCAAAACTGACGAATTAGGCGCACCACGAGAAATTCATTGTGATTGATTATGCTGTGGCATTCATTGGCGGCATTGACCTCTGCTTCGGCCGATGGGATGCCAACCAGCACCCTCTGGCTGATGTGCATCCAGCTGGCCTGCGGGATGATATCTTCCCTGGGCAGGACTTTAACAACAACCGAATCATGGACTTCCAGAGCGTCCAAGACTGGCAGAGTAATGAGTTGAGCAAGGCTAACTTCGGGCGCATGCCGTGGCACGACGTAGCCATGGGCTTGGTTGGCGACTGCGTCTACGATATTGCAGAGCACTTTGTTCTGCGTTGGAACTTCGTCAAGCGTGACAAGTACAAGCGTGCCGATAATGTGGATTGGCTTATGATGGAGGGCCGACTTGGGGATGATGAAGATCTGGTTGCTGTCCAACGACCAAAGTACCCCTGCGGCGAGTACATCCAACATCCATTGTCTCCATTGTCCAGCAAGCCGCGTGGACAGCAAGGGTCTGTTCGCGCGCAGATTGTTCGAAGCAGCGATGATTGGAGCAGTGGTATTCTGAACGAGCACAGTATTCAAAATGCCTACTGCGAGATTATTCGCAATGCCGAGCACTTTGTTTACATTGAGAATCAGTTCTTCAGTACGTATAGCCATAGATATTCCCACACTATACCCTACCATTTCATAGCCACTAACCGTGAGCAGTTACCGCCACTGGCGACCAGCAGCGACCAATCTTCAATACCATCGGTCGCGCCATTGTCGATGCTTGCGTCCGAGCAGGCAAGGAAGGACGCAAGTTCCGTGTCATTATTGTCCTGCCCGCTATTCCAGGCTTTGCGGGCGACCTGCGCGACTCTGCTGCCACCGGTACACGTGCTATCATGGATTACCAGTACAAGTCCATCTGCCGTGGCGAGCATTCGATTATGGGTCAGATTGAGAAGACGGGCGTCAATCCGAAGGGTAAGTCATGATCCAACACCCTAAGCATGGATTGTCAACCATGCACTCGGCCCTATCGATTTACTGACATCCATTTAGAGCACATCTTTGTATTCGCACTCCGTGCCTATGACCGAATCAACAAGACCCCATCACTCGAAGAGCTGGAGAAAGAGGCCGGTGTCACATATCAAGACATCCAGCGTGGTATCGCCGAGTCCATCATGGGTGAAAGTGTGCATCCTTCCGTCGGTACAGAAGGTGACAGTAACGAGAAGAGCTACGATGCCGATGACGCTCAGAAACAGAAGAACCTGAGAAACCTGGAGAAGTTCGAAGAGCAAGTGGAGAAGCGCAAAGCGATGGAGGGCGATGGTAGTAAAGACTCGGTTGCGCATACTACCATGCTGAATGGCGGTAAGATGTCTGACGAGACGTGGGAGGGTGATCCTGAAGCCGAGAAGGAAAATATCGTCCAGGAAGAGTTGTACGTGCATGGCAAGGTATGCATTGTCGATGATCGTATCGCCATTTGCGGAAGTGCCAACATCAACGATCGGGTAAGTTCACTATCTGGAATTGTTTTGAGTTTGTTTTGCTTTTGACAGCACTTGCTGTTTCTCGCACTCCTACTCGCAGGCCGCTGATGCTTACTTTTCTTCTTCATGCAGTCCCAACTGGGCTCCCATGACAGCGAACTCGCCATCGTAATGGAGGATCAAGACTTTATCGACAGCGAAATGGACGGCAAACCGTATCGAGCATCCCGTCTCGCCGCAACACTCCGTCGCCAGCTGTGGCGCGAACACCTAGGCCTCTTACCTGCACAGAACTACGACGCCACAGGCCACCCGAACGCTCAACCCCCTGATGTCTGTCTCAACGAGATCCTAGAGGACACTCACAACGAATTCGTGACTGATCCGCTCAGCGATGCGGTCTGGAACACCTGGACCGGTCAGGCTAGCGTTAATACCGAGACGTATCGGATGTTGTTCCGCGCTGACCCAGACGACAATATCAAGACCTTTGAGGATTATGATAATTTCCGTCCGCGTGGGTCGCACAAGCAGGGTCATCTGTTTGATCCGTATCTGCCGGTTGCGGAAGTGCGTGAGAAATTGGATCGTATCAAGGGACACCTTGTGTGGTTACCGCTGGAGTTCCTTCGCGATGCGGAGATGGCCGAGCCTGGGCTGGCTGTGAATCAGATTACGGAGGTAAGTGGTTGTATGGGACGTTGTGGGGCTGGCCTTCCATTAAAGGCAGCTGGGTCTCGGATACTGTGCTAATTCTTTGACTAGAGTATCTACACGTAGACATGACCCATTTTCAGCCCCAGTCTGAGTCCGCCAAGTGCAGTACATATTCCGGATGCTTGGTGGATATCCGACAGCTTTTCCCCGCTGCCAAGTGAGGGATTATTTCCTCGAACAATTCCATACTACTCTTCATTACTCGCCGCTCGTAATTCTTTTCTTCCTATCATGATCGCTTTGCATGGTTTTCCAAAGAGGCTTGTATACAATTGCATTGTGCGAGTGTACTCACCTTTTCTATTTCCGTCTACACACAGACACTATTTATCTTTCCACTTCCATTTTCCTCTTCGCTCCGCGGAGATAAGCTGTAGTTTCCCCGCCCCTGAATCTCGATTCTCTCGATGCATATCGATCATCGATTATCGATGATTTGCAAACTACCAAGTCGGAAAAAGTAATTCAGCCATTTGCTGGGCAATACTACACTCCCACACTACCGGCATAGTCTAAACCTATTTTAATTGTAGTTCCTAACCTGGCGTTCAGACTACAGCACAGTACTTTTGTACTTGACCCACCGAGTCTCTCCGACTCTCCACCTGCCGCCGTGAGAAAAAGATCTCCTACAGACCACTAGCTGGTCCTTGCGTGATGCTTTTTTTCTCCCCTTCGTCCTCTCTGAGCTCCTGTTTCCTCTCCGTGCTCTCCTATGAGTGGATACTGACAATAGAGTTGGCGGATCCAAACCCCTGGAAATTCTTAATGCGATTTGTTCATTTTCATCATTTTCCCCCATCGATCCGAGCGCCAATTCCCCCTAGTCTTTTAGTCCTTTAGTTCAATAGCGCTACCGCCTCGGTACGGGGAGTATTTCGGCAGCTGAAAATAATCATCCGTATACAGCCACCGACATGATGGATCACTTTGTTCCCTACGTCCTGGCTTACTGAGCCAGCCACTCGTTTGAAAGATGGAAGACTTCTCCGCGGCTCTCCATTGGTGCATATATCCTCCAAGCTTCCATCTCTTTACCTTTTCGTGAGGGAGGTTCCCCCCCCCTTAATAATGCCAGTCGCCAATGAAGATTTCGCAGCAGGTGGAAATTGCTGGCAACGTCGACCAAGTGGTCAATTCTGATGCCTGATTGATTTGTGTTTTTTTTCTTTTCTGAGGAATGTGCCCAATGGAATTTGAAAATGTTCATGTCGGGAGTGTGAAGATGCAGTTGGTCGTACAAGGGCCAATCGATTTAAAGGGAAGAACCCTGCATTAGAAACTCTTTTCAATGTAAGGACGCGACCAATGTCCAAGTTCTTGGATCTTGCTACGGAGTACTCCGTAGATGAACCGGCATGGGTAATTGCGTAGGCGATGCAGTTCATCTCGATCTGGTTCTAGCGAGTTCATCATTGTGGGGCTTTTTAATCGCCCGCCTATTTTCACGCGCCATGAATCATTGAATGGGATGATCTGATCTCCTGTTCATCGGCTATTCCAGTACTTTCAATACTCTTCTGCGGGACTATTTTTCGATGTGTACGATTTCCACAGCTTCTTGAAAGAATGATTTTGGAATCGAGATAATAGGCTTTTTGATTTCAAATCTGCAAATTATTGACCACCGGAAATACTCGCAGCCAGAAAGGAGGTACACAGAAAGTAACTGCCTCGACGCCGATGATGCTTGATCAAACCCAATCTCTCCACATAAAATGCACGACCGCAAGAAAGGGGGGGGGGGGGGGGGGGGGAAACATCCAACTCCCAAGAACCAAGCCACATCTAAAGCCTTTGAACAATCGAAACTAACAAGTAAAAAAACTCCGTCCAAATGCAAAAATCTCACACGCGGAAACCTTTGTAAAAAGAGGGAAGGCAAAACAAAAAAGACAAGATCTTTTGGGGGAAACCGATCAAATGCAGAGCCCGTAATGTCGCCGATAACGCAGCCACGGAAGGAATTAAGCCAGCCAAGAAAATAGTCAAAATGGAAACGCAGGCTGAATTCGCGCTGATCATGAAGCATGCGCGCTCTAAAGATTGAAAATTGAAGATGATTGCATGGAGCATGTTGGGATACCCTTGCTCGGGTTCATGCGAGAGACTGAGGCGAGCGTGAGATGTCTCTTAGAGCTAGAAACAAGGAAGCGAAGTTAGCCAGCGAGCCACACAAGAGGTGAAGATAGGCTCGGTCAATATGGCCTTGTATAGCACAGCAGTACGGAAACGCCGACAGGTACAGGTTGAGTTGATCGAGCTGAAACGAGCTCAGTGAAACTGACCGACAAATTAGGACTTGTTGTTGTGGCAGCTGTTGCAGCGGCAATGTCCACAGATCTTGCACCGCCAGATAGCCACAAAGGGGCCCGAGTTACAGTCGGAGCAACGCCACGTCAGGATGTTGCCATTAGTAGCCTGGACAATGGCAAATTTGTGACCGGAGCACTGGTTGGCCATGGTTGTTCTTATGCGTGGAGAGATGAAGAATGGGGATATAAGTGAGAGTCACTGTTGGATGAGATTAGCTCGGCATTATACTCACGGTTAAGGACCCGAGAGTTTGTCACCTACCAGACTAGGTGAATGATCAAGGCCCGAGGGAATGGAAGCTGGCGTCGATCACCGGAAATTGTTTCCACGCGTCTAGAGTGGCAAGATGGATGGAAGGGAGGTAAAACTGGAACAGGTGTTCAAGATTTTGTTGATCAAGGGAGAAGTGTATAATGTGAACCCGAGGGTTTGGAAGTTTGATAGCCGAAACAGAAGAGGAAGGTGCGAGTGATGGAGAAGATGAAGAATCTCAAAACTGCTGGACTCGGGTCCATTATATAGCTTCGAAGAACTCCTGTGCTCTGTATCAATTTGTTTTCGAGGGGCGGGTCGACGACAGATCTCGATCAATCCTGGTCCTGGTCGAAAGAACTTCAATGGACTCTGCACAATGCCGTCGATGACGCACCTAGCCGAAGGTGATGCTTGACAATCGTCAGGGTCAAACCAGACAAGGTAAAAGGTCCAGACTGAATATAATTATATTATTTGATGTTGTGGAGGACGGGGGAGCATATATCCTTTTCTTTTTTTTTTTATTGGGGAAGGGGGAAGAAAGGGAAAAGGTACTGAGCCGAGTGGATAGAACAATAGGTAGAGCTATGTTCGATCTACTGTGAACCTCGAACCTCGAACTTGATCTTGCATGGCGCATGGAAAATTAGGCGAACGCGCCATCGAAGGTCGGCAGATCCCAGTTTCTTTCCGCCGGGATCAAGATCCCGATCGATGGACATCGAAGGATTGCAATTGGTGAGAAGCGATCTACGAACACGGCGGAAGGGGGGTGGTTTATTTAACTCATGTTTTAACCAGTTTAGTAAATTCAATTGGAACATTAGAAGCTCGGACATGATTGGAGAGAAAGGAATGAGCTGACTAGACAGCTTCGAGACAAAGAAAGACCAATAGGGAGGCAGAAAGGCTAAATCAAAACTAAAAGGTGGGGGGAGCTGGACAGGGCAGGGAACTATGGCGTAAGTATGGTGTAGGGTATAACTACTGACCACTACCGAATAGGCAGTGTACATGAAAAGGGAGAGATTTGATTTTATTTAGCATGCAGATCGACTCGTGTTGCTAAAAGGTCCTCGAGTGGATCTACACGAAAAGAAAAGAAAAGGCAAAAAAAGTGCTGGGAACATGTCAAGAAAAAGATCTAAACAGGTTGACAAGTTGACACAATTGGTCAATTCTCAAATCATAGACGCGACTAAACCCAGCCGGGCTGGGCCTGGAACAAGGCTCAAGCAGAGAGGAGATCGTCGGAGGTGTGCGCCTGGCATAAATCTAATCCACCAGCTAACCCTCGAATTGCGTGAACTGGAAACTGACGGAGTTATAGTTACAGTCCATAGTTGGTTAGTTAGCGCTTGCTATTCTCCACCAGCTCTTCCCGCCAGTGTGGTCCTGGCTGCCAGCCTAATGCGGGATGCTCATTTGGGTCAAGGCCCTCACTGCGCCGATCATGGCCGATCGCGGCCTTGTGCATCACTGTATCCCAGCAATTTGGGTTGGGTCCGATCATCACTGGTGGAGAACAGTTTGGGTCGATGTTGATTGTTGGGCGAATTAATTTGACTTTTTGTAGGGGGTTTTTTGGAATTCTGGGTCGAGTGGATAGATGCTAAGGGGGGGGGAAGAGAAGGGAAATGACAAAAAATGATTAAAAATGGCTAGGGCTCACTAAGAACTAAGGACACCTATTTTTCTTTCCCTTTTAAGGTTGATACATCACATACAATTCATAAAGAGGCTTAGAGCGTCGAGGCGCAAAGAAAATGGAGGCCTCCACCGCTTGGACCAGGGCCTATTGTTATTAGGTGTGAATGAAAGTCTCCACATGGCACATTGTCTCAGGAACTTTTGTGACTGCTTCATTATTACCATTATAGTCGTATAATAGTACTACTGTCAATCTGGCCTTTTGTTCTTTTGGATTACTCACAGGGTACTTTGTACAATTTTCCAATGTTTCAAACCCGAGGACTTGATACGTTTTTTGTTTTTGTTGGCGACGCCTGCATACTTTATTTTCTTTTTCTTTACGTAGTTTTGACGATGAGTCCTGTTTTTGATTGTCCCCCAACAATAGATTGGCGTCATGATGATTATCAGAATAACAAAAAATAGAACAAATGAAAGGGACAATCATGATCAAGCAATTGTTGAGTTGACGAGTCCCCTCATCCCTGTAACATAACGATCGCCCGGAAGCACACCTTTGGTATTAGTTGGGTTCTCGCCATCGCACCCAATAAAACTGGGACTACAGGGACTACTGCAATCTTAAATCCAAGCCGGACCGATGCCTCGCGAGAGTTTCTGTTGAAGGGGTTCAAGCTGAATTTTATGGCCCAATTTTGATATAACAGTAACTGATTCTGTGAATCCAGACCTGCTAGACTGGCTGTTAACTGCTCCCAATAATAGTTGACACCTAAAAACCCCATACACCCTTCCTATCTTTTCCTCACTCGATCATCTAAGATATTCGGTCACACATGACACCCGCCTTGTACTTTGCGTTCCCTCCTAAGCGGGCCCTTGTACTTAGTTTACGCGCTTTTATTAGACGAGCTGCATGGTCGGGGGCTTACCATAGCGCTGGAGCCTCATCGGAGGTCCATGTCCATCCGAGTATCTTTGTCAATAGGAAACTAAGTACGATGGCAGTTCAAAAGTCTGAGTCTAGAATCCAGAGAAATGGACCAACCAGGCATGCTTCAATTACTCTCATTTGAAAGATCTTTCTGAATGCCCTTCGAATCATCTTTTCGAATCATCTTTCTTGACAGCACAGTTAACGTTCAACTGGTGAGTACTTAGATGATTTCGAATATTTGCCGGGGGTTCAAAGTTAGGGAACCCCACTGTCGTCATGTAACCATGTCGCTATGCCGCTATGTACTGTTACTATGGATAGGTTACTTCCGATCCGATGCTGAGTAGTGGACAAGTACGAGAAGCAAACCCACATCGATCAGGCGAGTCGTAGTGGAACCCGCTTCGTAACCACAACCAGAATTCCCGTCACTGGAAAGTCGCCACGACATAGAAAGAAAAACTACCTGAAGAGGACGTCCAAAAAGATTGGCCACCGTTTCTTTCCTTCACTACGCGCCGTCCCGGCTGGGCGCCTGTCAAGCAAAAAGCGGCGTCAGGGATGACGGACTAAACGCAATCCCATTTGAAACCAGACCAGCCATCCGACGAACCAGGATGTTTTTCTTCGGGTTTCTAGATCACGGTGAAAGTGGAGCTCGGAGAGCTTCATCACCGGGTGCTCGAAAAGGGAAAGATGGCTCATGACCTGGACACGTCAATTCACAATTGCCTTTGAGTCAGATCAGACTCAGCTTCATTGTGACAGTGATAGTATCAGGGCGCGCCACTGGTGGCTGAAAAGGGCGACTTGCGACTTGTTTTGCTTTTCTCGGCACGTTGACCGCTATTCAGTTCTTCACGGATTTCGGCTTCGTGTGGAGTTTTTAGCAATCGGTGCGTTAAATCGGACTGTTGGGGACGGGCGAGATGGGGAGCCGCATCCGATGGTGACGAGTTGAAGATGTTGAAAGTGCCGTAGGCCTATAGAATGTGGATACGTCAAGAACGATGCAAGACGGGAAGTTGGAAGTATAACTTGATCAACACGAAAACAAATATTTGCCACGGGAGAGAACAGAAACGGGATTTCATTGATAAATCGACGGTTGAGAAGATTGTTTTTGCTAGTCTACAATCACGATGATATCCGAGGGGTTCTCTTGCACCGGTTTCACCGCCAGAAGGCATCGAGGAAGTCTCCAAATAGAAACTCCCCCGAATTAAGAAACCGGTGCCTTCAGTCCTCGTAAGGTCTGAACCTTCTCGCTTCCTCTCTTCCGAAGAAGAAAGAAAACAATCCGGATCAGACCCGGTGTTTGCTCTGCCAACGCTCCGTTAAGAACACCTTGTGGGTGACAAGATGCTCCTGCAGTACCCAGAGTGGACTGCATCGCTGGGGTGATAAAAAAAAGAGAAGAAAAACAAGAAAAAGATTGATCTCATCATAGTTTGAGATGAGATCCATGGAAGGTTACAGATCGGGTCTGGGCAAGGCAGACTTCTTCGAATGGGTTTGTTTTCATTTTGTAGAAAAAAGAGTAGGTATCATGCCGTGGGATCGCAAGAATGCAGAGATCTCGGAGTCTGCAAATCAGTCATCAACGCCGCCCTAGAAAGATGTCAAGTCAAGTTCGTCACAGCCATCCGCCCAAAGGGGCCATCATTTAGTCATTAAGGTGGAAAAGGGCCGAGACGCTGTTTCATGATTAGTGATCTATTGTAGACTCGAGGCCATACAGGGAAAACACCCACCTTTCACCGTAGTGATGCCGCCGAATGCTCTCAGCCAGAAGAGTCGAGATATCGATCACGATCAGCTTCTTGGACCGTTTGAGCATCGACGGCTCAATCGGGAATGTGTTCGTCACGACAATGTGGTCAATGGAAGGGCAAGCCTCCATCTGATTGAGCGAATCGGCTCCGAACAGACCGTGAGTGGCAATGCAGTAAACCTTGGCAGCACCACCACGCTTGACAACCGTCTCTGCGGCGGCAATCCACGATCCACTCTTGTCAATCATGTCATCTACGAGGAACACTGGTCGATGACGGACTTCACCGACCAGCGTGATGGTCCGCTCGTGGTCGTAACCGGCAACGCTGGCCTCGTCATCCGACTCAACAGCGTCAAAGGAACCACCCAGGGCATGATCTGGGGGCAATGAGGAAACGCTCGAGATCATAGAGTTGAACATGGTCTCGGGGACGACCTCGGTGTTTTCACCGTGGGCGCTACTACCGCCAGCTCCGGGGGTGGTTCCACCAGAGTGCGATTCAGACCCCTGGTAGTCATCGTCAACCAGCTGGCCCTGCACCAGACGGCCAGTAACCACATCCCGAACCCGAACATCGGTGTACTCAATCTCAAGCTCTGAGGGCCGGCGAGCTGCTGGAGGAGTCTCAGGACGCAGCAGGTCTCGGGGTGAGTCCATATCTTCCATCTCCTCAGGGATGGGAGGGGTTGCTAGAGAACGGTGGAGACGAAGTTCAAACGGCTGCGGCTCCTTCGAGCCTCGTCCCTCATCCTCAACGGCATCGAAGAATACTGTGCTATCGGACATCGTGTTGATAGGAACCTTGGGGCGCCGTCGATCGGTGGTCACGATGCCGAAGTTCAGTTTGAGGGTATCGGCCAGCGAGGTGACTCGCTTGGTACCGCCGGCGTTCTTGCTTACCACGACCGCATCCCTCCAGCCCGACACATTCATCCGGATCCAGCGCGCAATGAACGGTTCGGCGAAGAGGTTATCGACGGGCTTGCCAAAGAAGCCTTGCATCTGGGATGCCTATTTGAAACCCAAATCAACATCGAGGTAGTCAAGGAGGTTTGGCAAAAACGTCAAGGGCAGCAACGTACGTGCAGGTCCATGGTAATCACATGGTCCACACCGGCGATGGAGAGGAGGT
This sequence comes from Penicillium subrubescens, assembly GCF_028828155.1. Taxonomy (NCBI): domain Eukaryota; kingdom Fungi; phylum Ascomycota; class Eurotiomycetes; order Eurotiales; family Aspergillaceae; genus Penicillium; species Penicillium subrubescens. Next base: position 487,379 of record NW_026643151.1, on the reverse strand, counting down.
TTGCGAGCATGCGGGCCGTGATGGCACCACGATGACTCTTCTTCTTGGATTGACGGGAGTAGGGGAAGTATCTCGTCAGGGGTCAGCATCCAGTGTTTACTTATTCAAACAGAACAGGCAGCATACGGCATGACCGCTAAATGAAAGAAGAAATACGTCAGCCTCAACACACACATTTTTGTAGCTCCAGCTAGGGAACAGCGACGATAACATACCAGTAATCGACTTGGCCGAACCACCTTTGCACGCCGAGATCATAATGAGCAGCTCCATAACACTGTCATTGATCTTGCTGCTGCCACTCTGAACAATGTAGACATCTTGGTTGCGGACCGAGACGCCGATGTTCACGCTGGTCTCGCCATTGGCGAATTTCCCGAGGTCTGCTGGTGCAGGCGAGGTTCCCAACCGCTCACAGATGGTCTCTGTAAGGGCGGGGTGGGAATTCCCCGAGAAGATCTGCACACCCCGCATGGCTGATCTTTGGGAGAGGAATTGAGAAAGAGAAGAAGGAGAAGACGGGGGGTGAGGAAGAAGAAGAGGAGGAAAAAGAAAAAAGACGCTAAGAAAAAAAGTTCAGCGGGTCACAACTTGCGGATGTGGATGTTGTGGACTGCCGTAGTACCCCACGCTCGGGTCTCTTATCATGTGGTTGTCACCGCGGAGATGTGAGAGACTTGGAAGATTGTACCCCCTCTATTCAGTTCGGTTCGAAAGGGGAAAAGGTCAAAATGCCAGAATATCCCAAAGTTCAAGGGGGAGGCTCACTGATCGTCGCGTGGCAGGTCAAGAACAAGCACGTGCTGGTTGTTGGAGGTGGAGAGGTGAGCTCCAGGAGCTATCTACACCGAAATATATAATGGCTTCATGAACCAGACATGACTGACACCGATTGTCCCTCCAGGTTGCCGCTGGGCGTATTCTCCTCGCACTGAATGCCGATGCCCGAGTAACCGTCGTTTGTCCCTCCTCCGGCCTCAACGGCGAAGTCGCCTATCGCGTCGCCGAGAAACAAGTGACCCATATCGATCGCAACTTCGAGCCATGCGACTTGGATACAGCGGATATGGTGCTCTGCGCCATTGATGACCCAGAGGCTTCGACTCAGGTCTGGAAACTGTGCAAGGAGCGACGCATTGCGGCGAATATTGCAGATGTTCCGCCAGAGTGTGACTTTTACTTTGGCAGCATACACCGTGATGGTCCGCTGCAGGTAATGGTCAGTACCAATGGCAATGGTCCGAAGCTGGCCAGTATCGTGCGCAAGAGAATTGCCGAAGCTCTACCAAGTAACATGGGTGCTGCTATTGAGAATGTGGGCAAGCTACGGAGGAAACTGCGTGAGGTTGCGCCTGATATTAAAGAAGGACCCAAGCGCATGAAATGGTGAGTATTGCTACCGCGACCGTTCGATATCCTATGCACTTTGGACTGTTGAATCGCTAACTTATCCTAGGATGTCCGGGGTCTGTGAATCCTGGAGCTTAGATGACCTGGTTGGAATGACCGAGCAGGATATGGACGGGCTGCTGTCCCATTACCAGTCGGGCGACATTCCACCACTCTTGGAAGTACGGATGAAAAATCTTTAGAGGGAATTTGACACGAGTAAAATTTTTACGTCTTATCAGTACACGGCTATGCCATCTCTAGAAATTTGGAGGAAGCTTGGGGAAACAGGAGAATAGGGGGGAAGAAAGAGAGAAAATTAGAAACGCCTGGATCACCTGTAAATCACAAAGCCAAGCGAGGATATCCCAAGAGGAAAACAATAAGGAATACAAAGTCCCATCAATGGGTGGCCTGGCTGTCGCGGCGCGAACCCTTTTGAGAGACGGAGCTCCGCGGGCTGATCGGAGCATCCAACGGGTTGGACGGAGCAACGCCTAGGCGGACTTCGCCGACCCGACGGAGAAGCCCCTGTAAGGCAATGCGAATCTCCGGGTTGAGGTCACGGCTAAGCAGCTCCACACCGAGCGGGTAGAAGGTCTCAATATGCTTGTCGAACCCGTCCTGGGGGAAGTTGTTATAACCATCAATGACATCCACCACTACGGGGCGCCAGGCCACAATGTTGCGGTGTTGGCTCTCTTCGTCGAGGCGGACAAAGCTGCGAATGATATCGGCACAGAGTCTAAACGGAGTCAAAGTTGTCAGCAAAAGGGTTCTTGTTGACGAGGTGAAGAAAGTCTGAAACATACGGAATGAGAGCTGCCTCGGTCTCGGTGCGACTGCTCTGTCTCTCCTCTCGCTCGTCGTGATACATCCGGAAGAGTATATGGACATAGGTGGCAGCACTACCACTCTCTTGCTTCAACAAGTTGGGTGGCTGCTTCATGAATCCTTGGCGCCAGAGTTGCATGCGAAGGTCCTTGTCCTCGTTGAACTTCTTGGCGAACTGATAACTCTTCTTCAGCAGGCCCATCAACCGGAGAAGCTCGTGGCTGGGGATCTGGGCATAGACATTGTCGTTGGAGAAGAGCTCGTGGACCGTCTCGATCATGAGCAGCTGCAAAACGCAGTTGGTGATGATCCGGTTGAAGAAGCGACGACGTGCCGCAGTGACGGCTGCGGGTTGCTGTGACGAGTCTGTCGGGGGCCGGTAGTCCTCGAGCTCAGCCCGAACCTCACTCTGGACGGGTGGTTCTCCTTCATCCTGGAGAGAGGCGGTGCTCTGAGATCCATTCGCTTGGAGCGAGTCGGGAAGCTCAGCCGATGTGGCATCAGACTGGGCCACATCACCATTGGTGGTGGCAATGGCGGGCGTGTCGGTCAATTTTGACATGGATGCTGCCGCCGTGAAGAGCTCATAGGCAGTTGTCTTGCTGAAGAGCTCGACGAAAGCGCCCACGACCTGGGTCCAATGTTCCTCTCGGAACTTGGATACGTTCTGCAGAATCAGCTGCTGCAGACAGTTGCTGCCAATTCGGGCAATAGTGTCATTCTCTTGACAGATACACAACGTCAGCAGTTCCAAGAACCGACTCAACATGTACTCCAAGGACTCGAAATAGTGAGTGAAAAGAGTGATCATGTTGCGCAGAGCTTGGATCATAGTCGTGGACAGCCAGACTGAAAGATCTTCGTGATTGGGAACCTTGGACATTTCAGACTTGGACTGCAGAACGACGAAGATCGGGCAAAGCAATTGGCGCCAAAGAACATCCCAGAAGTCCCGAGGGAAGTCACCTCCATGTCGAATCAGAGTATCAAAGAGGTAAGTCAGTGCACGGGACCGGACCTCAAGATCATCGCCGGTCATCAACACATCCTGGAAGGCAATGAGAATGGGATACCAAAACTGCTCTTCTTGCGACTGCCGAGTGAGTTGTTTGGCAAGGTTGGTTCCCTCCTCTTGGAAGTGCTGGGCCGCAGCGCCGCCGCGGTGGGAGAGCGGGCACTCGGGAGTACGCAGCATCTTGGTAACCGTGGACTTGAGCGTCTCAATCGCCTGTAATGACTTCTTTTGGAACTTGGAATTCTTGGAGAACTCCGTCAAGCAAACAATCAGGTCAGCGAAGGCACCCTGCGTGATCACAACGCCGAAGCGAGTATTATAGATTTGAGTGACATGGTCAAAGGCCATATTCACAATTCCTTCTGTTATGAAGTGATTAGCCAATTTGCCACATAAATCAAGGTTGATAATTTAATGAGAGGAACAGGTCGGGCAAATATAAAGAAAGTCAAAAACAGAAGAGAAGAGAGCTTACCATAAGGTTCACGGGCAGCAACGGTGAAAACGCCAAACATGGTCTTCCACCCGGACCGGATGTTGTCACCACGCGCCTGAATCATCTGAATCAGACAGCGAAGAATCATGTCCTTGACGGCAGCAGTAGTGCTGTTTGCCATAACATGTTCGAAAGGCTTGAGGAAATCCTTTTGGAACTTGAAACCGGGCAATTCGCCAATCTCCATAAACCGCATTGACAGCTGTCGCAGAGAATCCAAAGCGAAGAACACGACGGTTGTGTTGGAGTGGCAGCCAACCTGATTGAAGTGCTGGCCTAAAACATCCCAAATCTTAGACCACTCAATCCTGACACGAGTCATGTTGTAGTAACTGATTTCAACTAGCTTCTGCAGACTGTACGTGCGAGGAGAGTCGCTGTGTCCCGAGGACTGAATTTCTTGCCAGCTAACGTCGCTCAATGCCCGCACAAAGTCGATGATGGCTTCGTGTGACAGATTGGCGGTGTTGGTGAAGATCCGATCGACACCGCGAACCATATCGGCGGATCGGCTTTCCATGGCGACCTCCATGCGGAAGGCCGAGGGTCCACCAACAGACCGTGGCCGAGGTCTTCTGGTAGACTGCATTGACTTGCGAGAGGCAGTATCGGAGGATGTCGTGGGTGCTCGTGAGACATCAGGCAGGGAGCCTTCGTCCACACCGTCGCTCAACAGCTGCAATCGGTCAAGCTGACTGACGCAGGTCAGAATCTCCCGCCATGAGCCCCGAAGACGGTTTCCTTCCGTGAAAGCAACGTCAAGCAGAGCTTTCAAGGCCTCCACGTTCTTTGGCATCATTTCGCGAACATTTGCAAGGTTGGTGAATTTTGCTAAGGCAGTAACAAAGGCGACACGAGGGGTCTCCAGATCAAAGGCGCAGCTGATTCGGATTGCTAACTTGAGACCTTCCATGCAAAGTCGGATTGTCTCAAGGTTCTGGGTATCTTGCATCGGAGCTGACAATCCGGACAAAAAGGACATCCAGGTGACATTGAACATGGATCCAACGTGTCGAACAGAAGTGGCGGGGATGAAACGAGAAAGCGCATCACGGACGGCGGTCTTGCGCTGGGCTCGGATGAGCGAGCGATACAATTGCTCAGTCTTGTTAGCCATTTCCTCGGATGCCTGTGCATACTTCTCCCCTTGAATGTCTCGACCGACGGTAGCAAAGACTTGTCCAGCTCGAGTCGCCAACCCGGTCGGGGCAGTGGCCTGGATGCCCAGATTAGCGGCGTGTTCTCGCTCGGTGTCGAGAACAATCTCGTTGTTGGCGATTTCTTCGTAGATGGCGATGAGATAGTCGGTCGGTAAGTCTTGGCTGTCGTTGATGCCGCGGTTGTTCTTGATGAAGTCCTCCTTGCTCATTCGGGGACCCTTCATCTTAGCGCTGTGTAGGTCGGTGTTGAGCAGGATGACCGAGTACGACAAGACATACGCCGTGTCTGCGTTGGCAAAGGCGTTAGGATTCTGAGTCGTGTACCGTTCCGCAAACTTGAGCATGAAACGATCAATCTTTTGCGCTTCACCGGGAAGACGGAAGTTCTGCAGGAAAGACCGAAGAGCATCGACGAAGCGTCGTTTGGTGAAATCCATCTGGTCAACAAACTGATGCATAATGGCGATGTTTTCGGGTTCACCTTCGCCCAGATACTCGCCAAGCATAGCCTTGTCAAGACGATCATTGCGCAACAAGAAGCTGGCAATGTCCTCGGGGGAGTCTGAACGAATGAACCCTTCTGAAAGGAAAAGCTTAATACCACGCTTGGGCTTGAAATTGAATTGTTGAGTGGCGTTCATCATAGCGATCTTCCGCTGTTTGACCTTCTCAATCTCATTCGGGTCATCCTCCGGAGCAGGAGTAGATCGGCCAGTGCCTGCCTCGCTGATCTCTGGACGTGGGGAAATGAGGACATTGGTATCCAGGGATTCCCGAGAGTTGTCCATCGACTTGGTTGGCCCAAGTGACTGAGCGGCGGCGGCGGCGGCGGCGGCTTGGTCATCCAATTGAGATCCCCAGTTGTCGAGAGATCGGAGCATCTCAACGAGGGACTCCACAGCCTGATGCTTCAGAATGTAATCCGAAGGGATGCTAGGCGCTGCTGGCTGGGGAGGTGGTGTGATGTTGGCAGTCGTGAGCGATGGAGGTAGGGTTCCACGCTGGCGCCACTCGGCCCCGATGTTGGTCATCTTGGTATGATGGTCCTGGAAATATTGTTGTTGCGAAGCTGTGGTGGTAACTGGCAGACTTGAGTACCGCGAGAGCTGCTCAACGACATTCTGGAAGATGTTCTCCAACGCCGTCCGGTCACAATCATAGTTGAGATAGATCTCCACCAACGCACGAGGGTCACCTCCCAATCGTTCCAAGACTTCCATAAAATATTGCTTCTGGAACGAAGGGGCAGCCCGCTTCTCTAGGATAGCTAGGTAGATCTCCTTGAGGAACACCTCCAGCTCTTTCTTCATCATAACCCTCATTTCCTTAAGCATCAGCCAGAAAATTTCGCAGCAGACCTTGAAGACATGGGGAACGGAGCTGGAGCCATTCCGGCTCAGGCTTAGACACAGGTGGGGCCGGACAGCTTGGACGAGTGTCATGGCTTCCGTGCTGGATGAGCTGCTGTTCCTGATTGCAGCCAGCGGGGAGGTGAAAGTGCTGGTGTGGTTGTTGATGAGATAGTGGATGAGGTGCAGTGAGAGCAGCTTCGAACGCATGTTCTGTGACTTGATATCTTGTTGCTGGTCGTGGCCAAGAACCTTGTGGCTCAGCTTACACAAGGCGCGGAAAACCAAGAACGCGTCCTTGACGTAGACTTCATCCACATCATCCTCGGTTGAACTGTCATCTTCACGATCCTCGGGGATGCCTGAAATTGACCGTGCGATGTTGTACCGAGCCAGTTTAGCACGAGTGACCGTAGTCGGCGCATTGTCATTGACACTGGTCACCTCCTTGGGCGACTCGAAGCTCTGCAGAGTGAGCTTCTCCGAGTTGGGTTCTTTGCTGACGGGCTGGTCTGGCTGATCCACTTGGTCCCCTTGATCGACTGCAGATACGGAGGCAACTTCTGAGAGTTGACCTTGGTCACTAGCTAATGCATCCAAGCTGGCACCGGTGACTTTGTCAACCTCACGACTCCGGAGCTCCTTCAGGTCCAAACGAACACGAACTCGGTCAAACACCGTGCTCACCATCTGAGTCAAGGAGCCTTGAGCAATTTGCTGGTTCTGACTCGACTTGGAGTAGATGAAGATATTATAGATCTGGCGAACTGCCTTCAGGAGACCAGCTCCATGCACCACGATCTTGTCATTCAGCACGGCAGCCAACAAAGATTTGATGATCTGCTGCTGAATCTCATTGGGAGTCGCCTCATTCTCGAAACAATCGCAAATTGCGTCAATGGCTCGTTCGATCAAGGGTGGCTTTTCCGGGGTAGCCTCGCTTTCGGATTCGGCGGAGGGGAAGGCAAAGTAGGAGTATGTGATGAGCTTGCCAATGCAATCGAGTGCAGTCACCTGGAGGGGAATGCTGAGGGTTTTGCTAGCCAGGTGAAGAGGGCGGAAAATAAGCTCCGGATCGATAGGTTGTCCATCCGACTGTCTGACATTCGCCAAGGCTACTTGGACAGAGTCCTCTAGCTCCTTGCTTCGGCGGGCTTCGCGGGAGGCGCCAATGGCGTCGAGGGCAGTCACGATGAAAACTGTTGAGCTGACGACAGTGGATCGGTGCGTCGCAAAGGTAGCCGTGGTTGAGCGCGAGTCGGAGCGCATTCGAGCATCAGGCGGCGCATTGTCGTCGGTAGACTCGGGTTCGTGAATTTCGGGAGGCCCAAGATCAACCTGCCGCTGCTCTTCAACCTGAGGGCCATTGGATGTATCCTCCTTTGTATCCTTTGGTGGAACTTCAGGCTTCACTTCATCATCATCCTCCTCGTCTTGTCCGTTTGCTGCCTGTTGGGGTGCCTCGGTTTGTTTATCACCCTCTTCTTGCTGGTCTTTTTGAACCTCCTTCTCTTCCTGCTCCTTCACTTCTTGCCATTCTGTCTTCTCAGACACTGATATCGGCTTGTCAGAGGTCAACATTGTGGGAACTTCTTGAGCTTCCCTAGTTGTATCCACGGAGGCATGCTCGGATTCGGGGATGTCGGCCGCGGGGTGGTGATTCGGCTCGGGGCCATGATCGACGTCCGCCATGGTCAGAGAGACTCCGGACGGAGCTATCGGATCAAAGCAGAAGCATGCGACGGGAAAGCAACAGGGTGGTCAACGTCTGGACCCTTAACGATGTTTCTCGCCGGTATATGATTATTGTTTCATATGGGGATGCGTGTCTTCTCCCAATCGGGACTGGGTCGAGCTGAGTCAGCAACTGCCCGTGCCGGAGCGCGGGAGTCCAGCCTGTTGGCTTCACGTGACTCGGAAGAGGCCGCTCACCGGGAACCTTAGAAGCTCAACAGAAAAGTTCCTGACCTTTAGAGGCCATCTTTCTCCCCCCAACTCCTTCATCCCCGGCTTTTCACCGTCTCCCCCGCGCCGGAACTTCTTTGTTTCTTTGATCTTTGTGTCGAGGGAACTTCTTGTTAAACAGATTCTCCGGCAATTCGAGCCCAAGATGGTTGCTGCCGCTGTCCGGATGCGCACTCCGAGTGCCATGTTCATGTCTCGAGGCGCCGCCTCTATGCGGCGTCCTCAGGTCTCCTACAAGTTCCAGGAGGTCATCCAGTATGCGCTTCTCTTAATCTACAGCAAGCATGGGAATTAATACTGATGAGCTTTCTTCGCGCAGAAACCAATTGCCCGCCCTGTCCGCTATTTCCCGCTTCTATGCCTCCAAGTGTATGACATCCAATTGATCCCATCCAGCTCGCCCAAATCGCCTTCCTCTAACAATGGCTTTACAACTACAGCTTTCCCTCCCCACACCATCATCAGCATGCCGGCTTTGTCCCCGACAATGACCGCGGGAAACATTGGCGCATGGCAGAAGAAGGCCGGTGACGGCCTCCAGCCCGGTGATGTCCTTGTGGAGATTGAGACCGACAAGGCGCAGATGGACTTTGAGTTCCAGGAGGAGGGTGTTCTTGCGAAGGTCCTGAAGGACTCCGGCGAGAAGGATGTCCCTGTCGGCTCTGTAAGAATTTTTCCGAAATTCTCCGCGGAGGAGCTTTTTTGCTACCTCCTCAGCCGACATAGAACAATCGCTAACCATCGTTTTCTCCATTTCTACAGCCCATTGCCGTCCTTGTTGAGGAGGGTGCCGATGTCTCTCCCTTCGAGTCCTTCACCCTGGCTGATGCCGGTGGTGACAAGGCCGCCCCGGCCGCTGAGCAGAAGGAGGAGCCCAAGAGCGCTGAGCCATCGGCCCCGACCCCGGCCCCGGAGCCCGCCGCGCAGGAGCCCGAGACTTCTGGCGACAAGCTCCAGCCCAGCTTGGACCGTGAGCCTGCGATCAGCCCTGCTGCCAAGGCTCTCGCTCTGGAGAAGGGTGTCCCCGTCAAGGCGCTCAAGGGCACCGGCCGTGGCGGTGTTATCACCAAGGAGGATGTTGAGAAGTACCAGCCCACCGGTGGTGCCGCTGCTGGTCCTACCTTCGAGGACATCCCCATCACCTCCATGCGCAAGACCATTGCCAACCGCCTCAAGCAGTCCATGGCTGACAACCCCCACTACTTTGTCTCCACCACCCTGTCCGTGACTAAGCTTCTTAAGCTGCGCCAGGCCCTGAACGCCTCCGCCGAGGGCAAGTACAAGCTCTCCGTCAACGACTTCCTTGTCAAGGCCTGCGCTGTTGCTCTCCTGAAGGTTCCCCAGGTCAACTCCAGCTGGCGCGAGGAGAACGGCCAGGCTGTCATCCGCCAGCACAGCACCGCTGATATCAGCGTTGCCGTGGCTACCCCCTCCGGTCTGATCACCCCCGTTGTCAAGAACGTCCAGGGTCTGGGTCTGTCCAGCATCTCCAACCAGATCAAGGACCTTGGCAAGCGCGCTCGTGAGAACAAGCTCAAGCCTGAGGAGTACCAGGGCGGTACCTTCACCATCTCCAACATGGGCATGAACCCCGCCGTTGAGCGCTTCACTGCCGTCATCAACCCCCCTCAGGCCGGTATCCTGGCCGTCGGCACCACCCGCAAGGTCGCCATCCCCGTCGAGACCGAGGAGGGCACCGTTACCGAGTGGGATGACCAGATCATCGTCACTGGTAGCTTCGACCACAAGGTCGTCGACGGTGCCGTCGGTGGTGAGTGGATCAAGGAGCTGAAGAAGGTGGTCGAGAACCCTCTCGAGCTTCTGCTGTAAAAAGGTGGATACTTCAACGTGCCGACCTTTTTCCATAGAATGTAATCTGTATTAAAATGGTTTCCCTTTAGACCACCATAGGTCCTTTTTTGTGTTTGGTTTTAGCAACTTCAATCTCATTTTCATATGTCCCGCTATTGTTTACATTGGTATTCTATGGATCCATATTTTCTAGAGATTCGCTTGAATGATGCGCCTCATCTATCATCCGTAGCGATTTGATTCCCCGTATTTTGAAGCCCGCCTGTATTTAACTGCAAGCAGAGTCCAAATCCATAGGTTAACTGCCCAGAATCCCACCAGTTGGGCTCCTGAGGCACCTACTCCCGATTCAACCCGATCTCGCCGTCGGGGTAGATCATACCGAGCCACCACTAGAGGTTCCATAGCACACTGTACCGCAACATTGATGAGAATTATTGAAAGCATTAATGATTTGTACAGACTGGACAATATTCCTGCCTATGTCCAATACTATTCTAATTCATCCCTTGGAAGACACAAATGTAAATGGTAGCCCGGTACTTAGGTGTCGAATGCAACTATATATTTCTTGTGCTGGACCCACTTGCATCCATAGGTATCTACTGTCACGAGTTGAACGATAGACAACAGAAATGGATCTGGACCATCAAGAGAAACGATCCGAATGGCATTAGAAAGATATTTCAAATAATATTGATTGAGGGAAACCTGGTTGGACCGTTTCTTTGGGGTTTAGACTCGGAGTTTTGAACGGCTGTCCTTGCATCAAACAGAAATGCGCAAGGGAAGTTCTGCTGTTATCTGACTTTCTAGAGGTAGCTTCGAGAAATACCCACTCATGTATAAATCGAGAATCGGATCTACTTGTTAACGGGCGACCAGAAACGTGGCTGTGAATCGAGACGGAGGGATGTGTTGGCATAGTGGACTTCCATTACGGGTCGGGTACGGCTCTAGATATCCACGTGGGGGTTAATTGGAAGGTAGTTGAATTTAAGTTGGAGGCTTGTGTTTACCAATATTGCCCTTATGAGTCTATATACTGAATGCTATTCTCATCTCAGAGAGTATAGTTCAGTGGTTGTTGATTGTACCGCCGAATCGAGCCTGAGAATGATGATTGGCCGGAAGCACCCACGTCAGTGGCTGAGGAGGTATGGACAGAAAATCACATGTTTACTGCACAACCATGATCAAAGTGGTTGATTTGGATGATTTAAGATACTCTTAGAAGGTATTCTTTTTATTATTTGTTAATTATTCAAGAATAACTCTAGGTATAGATTTTATTAATCGATCAATCAAAGAGTAAACACATGGGCGTGGTCTGATGATATGCTTCTAGGCTGTGGCTCCACCAACGAAATCAATGACGTGATGTCACTCCGAAGCTTCCAAGGTTCACCTGCCAGCTTCTGCCACCACATTTAAATTCCTCACTCTTCCCCCTCCCCTGATCATCATTTTACGCACTCTTGTTGGTAAGCTCTCACTCTTTTGTCTTTGTTCTAGAACAACCAACTGACAGACCCGACCGACTTCAGAACCATCTCCATCTACTCTATCATTCTCCCACACCCACAGTCTACATCATGTCTTACGCCGACGCTGCTGCCAAAGGCCCCAAGCAATCACCCGAGGAAGTTAGTACTCCATGTGACTCTCCATAACACTACTTGAACGACAGGCTAACCAGATCTCAATAGGCGTAAGTTTTTAGCGACAGATAGTGTCCCTATCTACATCCCCATACTAACTCATTCCCCATATCAGTCGCGCCCCCTCCATCGGCGGTATCTACAAGGATGAGTCCGAGAGCACGGCCTCCCTGATCGACGTCGACTCGCCCCACGTCCAAGCCGTGGACCCGGACTTCCTCAACCAGGAGGTCAAGACCACCACCCAGGCTGAACGCCTCGAGCGCGAGGCCCAAGAGGAAGAGGCCAAGCGCGTGCAGGAGGAGTCCGCAAAGAAGGCCAAGGCCCGCAAGGCTAAGAGCCGTGGTCTGGCTGCCAACTCGGATAACCCTGTCTTTATCACCAACGCTGTGGTGGCTACTCTGGTCGGCGCGGGCTTGGGCTTTGGTGCTTATCGCAAGCATGTCGAGGGCAAGTTGTCGTGGGAGGTTGTTGGTCTCTGGTCCGGGGCTGTTGGTGCCTTTGGTGTGGTGGATTACTTTGTGAGCAAGTAAGTGGCCCTCGTCAAATACTGAGGAATGAAGGAAGGACGTGAGGGAAGGTGATCATTGCTAATCTGTGTTATCTTTTGTTATAGATGGTTCCTCCAGAACAAGTACCCTCCCAAATAAACGGGGACTTGTGCAATACGACACGACATAGTCGATTCCTTGCTTGATGGACTGCTTGTGTGTTTTTTTGTTTCAATCATATACCATCCCAGCTCTTTGTGAGATTCGAGATTTTGCATTCCTGGTTGTGTTTTTTTATTTTGGGCGAGAAACGGAGTCCGGGCTGGATTGTGAGGGCTGCGATAGTAGCTTCAACGATACCATTTTCGAATGAACCTGTGTCCATGTGTAAAACCGAGTAGATCAGCGACGGGCTTTATGTAGTCAAGCATAGTAATCAGATTTGCTTTCCTGTTGATTGTTGGAGCTGCATGCAGTCTGTACCTGAGACTATCTGTCGGTGACGTACTGTGACAGCTTGAAGCTGAAGGCGGTGAGCGGCCCAAACACCAAGCTGGCCTTGGGAGACGTGGTTGATCCCAGAGTTTATACACTTGATTGATCTCTCCCTGTCGACTAGCCTGCTGAATATTCAGGTCGCATGTTGCAAGTCCCTCTGGAATATATTACACCCTCTCGAACCATCCCTCCCTTCGTGCGCCGTGAATCTCCGACCTTGAACGTGGCGCTCGCCGCCCCCTCGACAACATGGTATGTCTCCATCCCCTCATACAAATTCCTTGAGAATACTTGCTGATTTGAGTAGAACTCCCTCTTCAATTCCGCCCTGAAGCAGTCCTCTGCTGTCCGCCGAGATCTGGATTTATTCTCCCAGTCGCCCGCTACCTCTTCGCCCGCTCTACAAGGTAGGTTTGTTCAACCAGGAACCTTTGTCCTTGCGCAGCCAATTCTCATACTCTTTCTTTCTTACTCCAGGCCAGATCGCTGCCTCTCTCTCCTCACTATCTCGTACCGTCGATGATTACTCGGCTCTCTCGAAAAAGGAGTTGATCCCAGAGAAACAGCAAAAGGCATTTGACCGAGTCAAGAACTTCCGCACCGAACTGGCCGACTACCGGGCCCAGTTTGATCGTCTACGCAAAGAACGAGAGGAAGCGGTATGCGCCAACTATTATCGACTTCGAGTCCCCCTTCTGTGATTGGTATCCACTGACTCTGTGCTTATAGCAATCCGTCACCAACCGCAATGAACTCCTCGGTCGCCGTCCCCACCACGCCGCCACCCCCGAGAATCCCTATGCCCAATCCTCTCTTCCCACATCCTCGGCCTTCGCACCTTCCTCCTCAGGTCTAAGCTTCGGCGCCGGTCCTAGCAATCATACTCGTGAAACGCAGGCGCTGCGCGAACAATCGTTCTTCGCGAATACACACACCCAGCTAGACGACTTTCTCGATCGGGGTCGTGCGGTGCTGGCGGACCTCGGTCAACAACGGGAGGTGTTGAAGGGGACGCAGCGTCGACTGTATAGTGTGGCTAATACGTTGGGGGTTAGTGGGGATACGATTCGCATGGTGGAACGGCGGGCTCGTCAGGATAAGTGGATTTTCTGGGGTGGAGTGGTGATTTTCTTCTTGTTTTGCTGGGCTGTGTTGCATTTCTTGCGATGAGCAGGGAAAATGTGCTGGAGAGATGATTTCTGTGTAATTTTCTTTCTTCCTTTTTCTGGGTTGGGATTCGGATTGACTTTGTTTTCATCAGCGATGGCGTCTGTTTGATAACCTTTTTTATTGATGGTTACTTGTTTTCTTCGTTGAGTTTGGGGTTCTTGTTGGGGTAATTCGATGCGACTGGACCCTCGGTAGAATAGCTTGGGGGGAGTCAGTACAGTAGTTGGATAAAAAGTGTAAGTAGTATACTCGACGAGGTAGGAAGTATACGAAAATATAACGGCTGGGGACCACGAGAATCGACGATAATCATCACTGCATTCAGGCTATTCAGCACATGCTTGTTTAAGTTCCTTCGGTGTGCCCTTGAGCTTCTGTTAATAACCAAATGGGCCGAGCATCGGGAGGTCGGCAGCCCCAAAGTGGATCCGTTTTCCCGTCCGCTTTTCCTCTTTCCTTTCCACTTTCCAACCTTCCGCTTTCTTCCCTCTTCCTCCTCTTCCCCCAATCCATCACTCCTCTAAAAAACAAGGCATTCATCATGTTCGCCGCTCGCCAGTCCTTCAACCTCTTCCAGAAGCGTGCCTTCTCGGCCTCCGCTAGCCAGGTATGTCAATTCCTCTTCCATTGTCCACTCCCCTTCATCTGTCACTCTCGCTCTTCCTGATTCTTCCGACCACATTGCGTGCTAGCGCTAACCTTCCCTCTTCCATCACAGGCCTCCAAGGTCGCTGTCCTCGGTGCTGCCGGTGGCATTGGCCAGCCTCTCTCTCTCCTGCTGAAGCTCAACCCCCGTGTTTCTGAGCTCGCTCTCTACGATATCCGTGGTGGACCCGGTATGTCACAGGAACTTGTCCTCTTCCGCTCTTCCGCAACCAGTTTCAATTGCGATTCTGCGCCGTCGCACTTTTGAATTGGACCCGCTGACTTAATGCGATGACAGGTGTCGCTGCCGATCTGAGCCACATCAACACCAACAGCACCGTCACTGGCTACAACCCCGATGCCGCTGGTCTGCGCGACTGCCTCAAGGACTCTGAGATCATTCTCATCCCCGCTGGTGTCCCCCGCAAGCCCGGCATGACCCGTGATGACCTGTTCAACACCAACGCTTCCATCGTCCGCGACCTCGCCAAGGCCGCTGCCGACGCTGCCCCCAAGGCTCACGTCCTGGTCATTGCCAACCCCGTATGTTCCTACAATTCGCAATCTGCATCTATGACTTCCTTTTTTACTGAAAATTCCTCCTTCCTACCAGGTCAACTCCACCGTCCCCATCGTCTCCGAGGTCTACAAGAGCAAGGGTGTCTACGACCCCAAGCGCCTGTTCGGTGTCACCACCCTCGATGTCGTCCGTGCCTCCCGCTTCATCTCCCAGGTCCAGAAGACCGACCCCGCTGGTGAGAAGGTCCCCGTTGTCGGTGGCCACTCCGGTGTGACCATCGTCCCCCTGCTGTCGCAGTCCAACCACGCCTCCATCTCTGGTGAGACCCGCGACGCTCTCGTCAACCGCATTCAGTTCGGTGGTGATGAGGTCGTCAAGGCCAAGGACGGTGCTGGCTCTGCCACTCTCTCCATGGCCATGGCCGGTGCTCGCTTCGCCGAGTCCCTCCTCCGCGCCGCCCAGGGCGAGAAGGGTGTCATTGAGCCCACCTTTGTCGACTCTCCCCTGTACAAGGACCAGGGCATTGACTTCTTCGCTTCCCGCGTTGAGCTCGGCCCCAACGGTGTTGAGCAGATCCACCCCGTTGGCCAGGTCAACGAGTACGAGCAGAAGCTCCTCGATGCCTGCCTGGTTGACCTGAAGAAGAACATCCAGAAGGGTGTTGACTTTGTCAAGGCCAACCCTTAAATAATTCCACCCTTGTATAACTATCCCCCCTGATGACTACTCGTTCCTGTGGTCCCGTCCCGGTTCGGTCCGCGGGAACCACGGAATTTGTACTTTTAGACTGATATGAATGCCATAATCAATATCGGTCTAATCCGCCGTGAATTTGGGTTTGAAAGTAGTTGTAAAATAACCTCGTAGCTCAAGACGTTTCAACGACTGATGTTCCCGGAAACCAGTGAATTTACAGTAACACTCAGCATGACTACTCCCGCATTTCGATCAAAGTAGATTCGATTCGATATAATGTGTGTCCTGCAACAAGTCCACCATCTCGAGTAGACATTAAAAAAGACCGAGAAGCAATGAACAAGAAGGGAAAAAATTTGGTAGACAATCTCAAATATTTCTCCAGAATGCATATCGTTACCGCGGACTTGGATCTGTCCTCTTCCCATTCCTAGTTCCAGTTCCAGTCTCGCCTTATTTCTCCCATCTCCAGTATTCCTGGTCCCTGGTCCCTGCGGTGTGTACCAAACTCCAAAGTCAGAATGGGAATAGAAACAGAGGCATGGTCAAAAGAAAACAATTAACAACGAAGAAAGGAGGTAAAAGAAATGGAAAAAAAACGGGGACAAGAAAGGGAATGAAAGAAATGTCATGGCTAAAATTGGGCTTCAAATTGAAATGCTCGCTCGCTTCGCTCGCTTGGTTAGGTGTAACTACGCATCGCATCTAGATATCCCGTTCCACCACGCAGATCCTGATCGAATGTCTCTGCTACCTCAAGGACACGCTTGATATGTTCCATCGAGAGAGGGGAACGTTCGTTAACGGCGAGGGCTTGGGCGGTGCGGACAGAGTTTTTGATCTATTGTGAGAAGGAGGATGTTAGACTAACGCTTCAAAGATATACATGTTGGTGCTGTGGTTGCAGGACTCAAACTCACCTGACGACCGTTCAATGTATGCCGAGAGAGTAAATCGTAATCCGTTTCCGTAAAAGTAGCCGTCTTAACGCCCTCGATGGCACGTACTCGTTCAAGGAACATCTTCCAGATACTCCGTTTCGCCTTGGCGTTGAGATCCCCATAGCGCAACGCAACGTGAATACGCGATTGAAACGCATCGTCAAAAGTTTCAACCCGATTCGTAGTTAAGAAGAGAATACCCTGGAAATACTCCAACAATCGCAGGAAAATGCTGACCAGCGCGTTGCGGTGGATATCGTGGATCGTGCGCTTTTCCAGGAAGATATCTGCTTCGTCGAGGAGGAGGACTGCGCCCCAGGAGTGTGCGATGTCGAGGATCTTGTTCAGTTCTGCTTCTAGCGTGCGTGAGTCTGTGCCTAGTTCGCCTGCGCTGACCATGTACAGTGGTCGGCGGAGGAGTTCGGCGATTCCTTCGGCCGTGAGGGTTTTGCCTGTTCCGGGTGGACCGTGGAGGACGGCGACGAGGCCTTTGCCTTTGCCTTGGATTACGTCGTCGATGTTTTCGGCTGCGTGGAAGGTGTGCGATTCGACGAGGGCTTTGACGATGGATTTTTGGTTACTGGCGAGAACGAGTGAGTCGAAGGCGTCGGCGTCCCATTCGATGTCGCTGATGCCTGAGATGGTGAATTCCAGCCAGAGCTTTTCGCTGAAGGCGAAGCCTAGGACGACGGGGCTGGCGACAAGGAGTTCTTCTTCTGTGAACTCGCGCTCCTTGTTGCCGGCGGCGTCGCCTTCGATGCGATCCATTTTCTCTTTGTGGATCTCGTTGCCGTTCTCGTCGACTTCTACCTCGACGACGCGGGGTATTCCGTCCTCGTCTTCGATTACCTTGTAGACCGTTCGGGGGTATCAGATGAGCAGCCTCGATCAGAGTCGGACTCGGATCCGCCACAGCAGCATCCATCGCTACCGTCGTCTTCGAGATCGCTGAGACCAGCCTCGGAGCCGTCGAGCAAGTCGGGATCTTTGGGCCGCACCGTGCTGATGGGGTAATTGGGATTGATACGTCGGTGGATGGCTGGATCGATCATGACTCGTCCGTTAATGTTGACTTTGATCACGAACGAGCGCTTCTTCTTGTAAAAGGCCATTCCCTTGTGGAAGCGGTAGTTCATACCCCGCAGGGAGACGAACCGCTTGCCCCGCTCGACGAGTCGTGCTCGTAGAGCTTCGGCATCGCGGTGGTACTGCAGAGGGTAGCAGGCCAGACTGGTGATCTTGCGAGCTCCCTTGAAAGCATCCACGTCGGCGGACATGGTGCCAAATCCAAAGTCCTTCCCATCGTACTCGAGGTACCGGCCTTCCACGCTGTACCATTGTCCCCGCATAAACGAGGACTCTTTCATGGCGTATTCGATTTTAAAGGCGCGAGGCTCGTCCGAGTTTCCATATGTCGGGGTGTAAGCGATGGTGTTGGGCTTGAACAACGCCCACAGCAGGTCAAAGGTGATGGTGTTAGCCTCGAGAAGAGGGTAGAGGGTCTTCTTGATGTCGGCGTAGTCGGTGTCCAGATACTTAATCAGGACTTTCAAGTGAGCAGCTTTGGCTGCAGCGATTTTCCGCGCCTTCTTCTTCTTCTCGTTGCGGGATTGCCGCTTGAGCTCCTTCATATACTGCCGGGTCTCCTCGAGGTAGAGGAAGAGCATGTTCGGATCGACGACGGCGGGCTCCTGCACCAGACTGACGCCCTTGACCCCGTCCATGACCTTGCCCAGGGCATCGCGGAGGTGCTTGCTCTTGATGTCGACCACCGTCTCTAGGTACTTGTTTTCCCAGTTGAACTTGCGGCGTACCGTGAAGATATACTGGTCCCAGCCGTCGGCGTCGGGGTCATCGACTGTTTCGGTGAGTTTGTAATTGTGGATGGTGCTGTCCCAGACTGGTGTACACATGTATGGTTAGTAAAGATGGATAAGATAGGAGAATAAGAGCGAATCGAACTGAAACTCACGTTGATCAACCCGTTTAAAGGCCACTTTAGATGCAGGCTTCTTCTTTCGCGATTTCTTGTCCCGTCGACCATCGCCTAGCGGGTCCAAACCGCCCAAGCTGTCGTTGGCCTGATCGCGCAGACGCTTGCCTCGTTTCTGCTGCAGCTTCAGGCGCGCGACCAGCTTTCGTAGGGCCTTTTCATCCACCGCCGAGTCCCCCTCATCATCCGACTCGCTCGATTTTGAATCCGAGTCACTGCTCGACTCGGACTCGGAGTCGGGCTGTGCAGCCTTGCGAGACTTGGTCTTTCTTTTCTTCTTGTTCTTCTTCTTATCCCGCTGGGCCCGCTTGGCTCGTGCCTTGGCGCGGAGTCGCTGACGCTTGCGATGGCCCGCGTCTGACTCCGTGTCCGCCGAGTCGGAATCGGCCTCTTCTGAATCCGAGGCTGAATTGGCTGCAGAGTCAGAGTCGGATGAAGACGAGGAAGAGGATGAACTGGATTCGGATGAGGAAGATTCGGCCGCCTCGTGGTGCTGCTTCTTCTTCTTGGATTTTCTCTTCTTCTTTTTCTTATGACCATCATTCTTGGGATCTGGGTGTTTTTTGCACACCGCGGCTACTTTGGGGGCATTCTCGGCGGAGGCGGTGGTGGTGGCCGCATCTTTTACGGACACGTCGGGAGCTTGTTGGGCCCCGTTGATGTTGTCCGAGGAGGGATCCACCTCATGCTTCGTCTCGCCCACTTCGGTGGTTGGTTCAGCCATCGCGGGGAGAAGAGGGGGAAGCTTTCGGGAAGCTCCAGTGGGGAATGTGGAGTAATAGTGGGAATCAGAATAGAAGACTTGAATCAACTAGGAAACAGGACCAGGAGGAATTCAAATGAGGTTGACTTTTCGATAAATGAACTAGGTAACTTGAAGAGGAGGTGGGAGAGGAAGAGAGAAAGGAGGGTTGGAGATGGGGGGAAAGAGGAGACGAAAAGAAGAAAAACAAAAGTAAAAACACGAGTCAGAAAGAAAGGCGCAGTGGGTGAGACTGGGACTTTAAGCAAAACAGAAGAAAAGACTAGGATATCCTCAATCCAGGACTGTACGATCTCAACCTCTCAACCTCTCAGCGAGAAGCTGCAGCCGCCTGCAGGCTGCAGCTCCCAAGATGAGGGCCTCCAGTGCCAATCAGAAATCCCCACGCAAGTGAGGCGATGTGTTGGTCCTATTAGCTGAAGACTTCATTCAACTTGGCCCATACTGGAGCCCGAGACTGAACAGCCCTTCATGGAAAAGGACAAAGCTCTGGGCTGGACGAGGCTGACCTGGTCTCTTTCACTCCTTATTCGTCCACTTCCCCACTGCGGCTCCGCCGTGTTTGCTGATCTGTTGGTTACACCGACTTGTTCTGGATGAGGTAACTCAACGGGGAAGATAGATGCCTAGAATGATGGAATAGGATGACGATGATAAGCGTGGGAGTCTTGATATGATATTTGAGAGCCTCTATCCTGTGACTATTGACTGTGGCTAAATATCGTCATTTGTATGCTGGTGTCTACCCCACAATTTGCATCTATGGAGTACATCTGCTATCATCATGTACGAGCTATCAGGATACACTATGAATCTGTGTACTACATACGTATTCTGCCTACATGGACATGGTTTTCTTCCAGATGGGACATCCGTAGCTTCTATTTCTCCCGAAAGCTCCTTCTCCGACCAGGTAAACGGGGTCCGTTGTCAGGGGAGAAAAAGCAAAGGCCCAAAACAAGGCTGATTGAATTAATTTTCCGTGGCGTGTCAAGCGAACCACGTTGTTTGTTGGCTGGTCACTAGCCCAGGATCAGACATGAAGAATGGAGAGACTCGAATTAACTCTTGACTATCTTGATGCATCATGTGGCGGTCAACGGTGAGATGGAGTCATGTGAGCCGATGTTCCCCCCTGCCAGATTCCTCGCGTGTCTTGTTTCTTTTTTGTCTTTCTTTCCTTCTTCTCTGCATCCTTCCAAGTGCACATTATTATCTGCCCTGACTTAAACCATCAGAGACATATCTGCCACAGTCCGATGAACGCTCAATCAGAGCAGAAATCATCTCACACATGCATCAAAAACAGACCTTCTAGAGCAGCCATCCACAACATCTACTATTGACCCGCTCTCTCCAGCTTCCAGCTTCCCCCAGACAGTCCCCGGGCGACATTGTTTACCAGTGGCACACGCTGACCCGTCCTCGATACCAGAGTCCCCCGTGTCCCCGGCAAAACCACATCACCCCGCGTAGAGGAAGGAGTCTGAAAGGAGAATGTCTCATACTTCCCATTCTTCCCCTGGAACTGCACTGCAAATTGCCCACGGGAGGTCGACAGGCCAGCATCAATGGTGCTGAGATTACCCGGTTGAGGCGCAATGCGCCATTCCGCTCCTCCCGGCCCCGTGAGCTGAATACCCGCTGCATACATGCTCAGCGCCGAGGTTGGCCCCGTCGACCACCCGTGGGCATGCGAGATACGTGCATCATTGCTGTACGGTGCATAATGTAATCTCCCGTCCGTGGAATACCCTTCAATGAAAGATGATTGTGTCATGCGGGGATCTTGAAGCATGAACCCCCATTGTAGCCGGATGAGATCGAGTGCTGCCTTAGGTTGGGAGGCAAGATAGTGTGCTTGGAGTTCGAATCCGCCGATGAAGGGAGAGATGGTTGTGCCGGCTTCGGGAGCGGGGGCGCCATAGGGACCCCAGCGGGATTGGAGGGCTTGGGAGATGGCGATGCTTTGGGTCGTGGAGGTGGTTAGGTTGGCTTTGATTGCCCAGGAATTGCCATCCTGCGGGTGCAAGGTGGTGGTCTCATTGTCGCGATACAGGGATGCCTGGTCATCCCAGAGAAGGTTGTTGGCTGCTGTTTTGATGCGAGCGGCGATTTGGTTCCATTTGGTTGCCGTGGAGGTATGATTGAGTTGCTGAGCGAGACTCTGGGCATCCTGGAGCACGAAATAGAGGATGGCATTTGCCTCGATGTTCTGGAAGATGGTAAGTGATGGTTTCACAGGATGGCCGAGTATCAGAAAATGAATGGACGATCGACTTACATGACCTCCCATTCCAAAGCGCAGCCAGTCCGCACTCGCAGTGATGTTGGCCAGACCAGTACCGTCAACACTGGACAGGGCCCACTCGACACCTCGCACATACTGATCCCAGTATTTAGCTAACCAGGTCTGATCGCCCGAGAAGCGATACAGATACGACATGCCAATGAGGCTGTGCAGATGGTAGGTATAGCTCTCGACATCGTAGAACGGCTTCCCTGCGTATGGAAGCCGGCCATTGGACTGTTGAAGTGCGAACAACGACTCGAGTGCCATGCGGATGCTGTACAAATCCCCAGTGCTAACGGCAATGCTCTCGAGAGCGATGGACATATCACCAGGCCACACTAGGCGATCCCGCTTCGCTCCGTCGGTGATGGTACTGCTACCATTCGTGATTGTATAATTATTCCACCAGGTAACAGTCTGCGGGAGTGTGATATTATCTCCTGAGCCGATACTGCCCAGATGAACCAACGCATTCCCCGATGTTGGATTGATCGTACAGAGCTGATTCGTGTACGCGCCAGCATACCAGATCTTATTGATAAGTTCGTCATCCGAGTGGAACCATCCAGTGTAAGCCCGGAGATCTTGCTTCGGGGCAGCTAAAAACTGAACATGGAGCGAATGGAGTGACACACTCGCAGTCGTGTTGCTCACGATAGTGAGGTAGCGGAATGCACCGCGCTGATACTTCTCCTCGGGCGTATACTTCCCAGCCCCCTGACCGATGGCGAACCAAAGCGGAGCATCCAGGCCTGCGTCAGCGGTGGCATCACTGGCATCACTGCTGATATACAGACTAGACTCGGAGAATGTCACGCCCAGAAAGGCCGAGGAAGAAGACGAAGATCCCACTTCGAGGGAGACTAGGCCGGCTACGTTCTTCCCAAAGTCGTACGTGACAGATGAAATACCGTTGAAAGTGGTGGACCCGCCGGAGGGCCGTGTCAGGGCTTTGGCATTTGTGACTGAGCCATTGATTTGGTGAACGCCGACGGGAATTAGATCACGAGAGGATGGAGCTAGGATATACTGCTCGTAGGGTATACGAGCTGCGCACGCCAGCGGTGCTAGTAGCAAAGGCGCTAACAAATGCATGACGGGACTAGGGAATCGACTAATCTCACTGAAAATAGAAGTCAAAGATGCCGCTAGGATGTGCAAACTGGATTTTGCAGAGTATTAAATGCATTTCTGGCGACCGAGACCGAGGCATTCGTACATCCTGAATTCTTCTCCGCAAAGGCAAGGCCGTCCTTTGAATCACCCCGCGAGGATTCACCCATGTCTCTCGGGCTCCATTAACCCGGAATAGAAAGGATTGTACAAAACTGCAGACATCCCGCTGATTAATGAGTGATATCTGGCCAGAGACTTCGGGTGATCAACACTCCGATGACGCTTTGATTGGAGAAGACCGGTTATGCAAATGTGGGAAGTGGGGGAATATCATGCAGATGCCCCATATTTCCCCGCCTTTGAAACATCCAGACCCCCTGTTTGGTAGAGGTTGTGTTTCCCCGTAGAAAGTCCGGTTGGGCAGGTTGGTGATTTTTCTGTGGCGGATGGTAGTCTGGAAGGTTGTGGCTATGTCCGACGATGATTTGATATAGAGTTTGCCGTTGTGGGATATGCTGGCCCTGAAGCTGAATGGTCATTTATAGGTCTGAAACTCCAAGTAGCTCACTACCATGAAAACCTATCTGTGCGATACTGGTAAGAAGTGAGACCAAGTCGGTGTCAAAAGAATTCCACTGTAGAGTCAAAGTTCGCATTAAAGAGTATTTTAGAGGCGACTCAAGCCTTATGGTATCTGGTAACCAAGTCATCGCTCGGGCATGCTGGCCTGGATAGAGAGGGCGGAAACCTGACCAGCTATGTAATCGCTGAGATGTGTTTCTAGCTATTCGGCAACGGTTATGCACGTCGTGTTTGAGGCCTCGTCCCAGAAAGTCATTAGATATACAGAACCGACGTGGAGTAAAGCAAATTTCAGGTCCTAAAAATTCCATGCAGGGACATTCTAGGGCACCGTGTATTGCCAACTTATTATGCTCTGACCACAGTCCCACTCCGTCAAAACGGATGGCACTACTACTCCTTCCGCATCATCCAACGCGACAAAACCTCGCCATAGATCCTGTCAAAGCCTGTTCCTGAGCCAAATAAGCCTCGCTAAGCTTTACGGCCCCGCTCTTATACGTCATAGTTTAGCCCTGTTCAGCCCTGTTCCAAGATCTGAGGCGTTTTAATGACACAATAATCATAGAACTAGCCTGTATACCCTTGCTTGATTACTGCAAAATGAGGCAAATCTTACAGGGCGCCCAAGTACTCTAGTCTAAGTGATATTGCTATGGGATTCGCGTTGACTTCGGCTTCGATTACACTGGCAAGCTAGAGGGAGAAAACTTGAAAAGGACACTGAGTGGAAGTGGCAAAGTTTTTGCAACAAAGATCTTAATCTGAGCGCGCTGACAATAGTTGTGATTGTTCCTTTCAGATCATGTGGGTCCATGACGACAGACAAGGGCAGGGTAGCGTACTAAGACTCGAAGTTGAGCAGATGAGGGCCATGATGGCCATAGTGATTATAGCACACGAAAACAATTCGTCCTAGAGGGAATTTCACGAAGTCTGATACTAAGCAGTACTATAATGATTAGGCCAGTGTCATTTGGTGGCTTCAGCGGCATAAAACGTGATTGTACCCGGCGCCGTGCTTTATTTAGACTTGCGTTGCTCGGGCGGTTCGATGACGTCGAGGCCCGTTGAGCCGGGACAAACCACATGGTACTTTAGGCATCCGCATTTGATGCTCATCCTGAACCAGTCAACTTTGCGAATTAATTAACGGCCGTAGCGCTCAAGTATATTTGTGCACAAGTCATAAACCCCACTTTTAGCTCCGCATTAGTAGCCCTATACGTCACTAGGGCTCGTCCGCAATAATGCTAGCATTAGATCATCTCGAGACTGCACTGCCAAACTACTATTTGTCCAAGCTATATCCATGAGACGGCTACTGATTGATTTCAGCTATCGGACTTACACCACTATCATAATCGCTTTACTTTGAAGTCGACCATACCTCATCATGATCACGGACAGGGTCTATAATTGGTGCAAACAGTCGGATACTGTCACTTCTGAACTGGCAAAAGATCCATCACAATGCCCGTGGAAAATTTTCAAAGATCTTTATGAGACCCACGATCATACTCCCCATCCCAAAAGATCCGTCGACTGTGTAAGCGCATCATCGGATGAATTGTCGTCTACACAGGAAAAAGATCAATTACAGAAAGCGCTTTCTTGCGGAAACTGGGGATCATCAGTGCCTAGCGAATTATTCCTGCAGGTGAGAATGAATCAGCCACCACCGATGCCGAAAATTCAACTTGAGCGAAGAATGGGCTGATCGGTCATAATATAGGTTTACCATGGCGCAATTGGCTCCTTGGAAAAGGGTCCATCCTCTGGAGTTGTTTCGCCTCCTTTACTAGGAAGCACTGGTGTTGTCCCCTTGACTATAGTTGCGCCTTTACCAGATCTTTGTCGACATCTTGCAAATTGTATCGCGCGAGCCAAACATGAAGTCTTCCTCGGCACAAACTTTTGGGTTCATTCGGACGCGTCGACCCTGGTTACCAATGCTATCCGAGAATTGTCCAAGAGAGCTGGACAGCGTGGTGAGAAAATTGTTATGAAGATGGTCTATGATAGGGGCAATCCAAGACAGGTTCGTTTATATCTTGTGGGTGGCCAGAATCCATACTCATAACCACACAGGCATGGGAAAACCGACTGAGAGTCCCAGAAGATCAATATTCGGTGGGGAAAGTCCGATTACCTGCCGCGGAGGAGATCCCCCACGTTGATCTACAAGTTATCAACTTTCACCGACCGATCTTTGGCACATTTCATGCCAAGTTTTCCGTCATTGACCGACGCATAGCTCTATTACAGAGCAGCAATATCCAAGACAATGATAATTTGGAAATGCTCTCTCATATCGAAGGACCAATCGTTGATTCGTTCTACGACGCAGCTCTCTTGTCATGGGGAAAGCCTCTGGATCCTCCTTTGCCGCTTCTGAACTCTCCTGCTATACATGCTCCAATCCCCTGCCATGAAGCTAGAAGTCCTGACCTGTCCTTGGCCAATGGAACTGAAATTTTTCCAGAACACTCAACAAGTTCGTCATACTATGATGTGAGCCTGGCGCAGGAGGCAAAACGTGTGAATAGTGGTGTTTATCTCAGGGGTGAAGAATCACCGACACAAGCGGTCACTCGCTATTTGAGTATGTGATTGAAATTTCATCTCCAAAAATCCCAACTGGATCCCTGCTAACGGAAGAATAGATACTACAATCCAGCCTGATACAACCGGGGATGCACCAAAAAGCGACCAAGAGGACAGAATGACACCCTACACAGTATTGCCCAGCCATGACCCAGTGCCCATGGCTTTGGTAAACAGAGAACCATATGGAGGTGAGTGAAGGAAGTTTTTCTATCCCTGTCTGCCCAAATTTTCCGCATTCTGGACCATTTACTGAATGTCTCCAAAGCTCCAAACCACAATAGCATCGATACTCCCCAGAACGGTGCCTGGTTATCCGCAATTAATCATGCGCAAAAATCTATCTTCATTCAAACACCCAACATGAATGCCGAGCCGTTGCTCGAGCCCCTTCTGAATGCTGTCCGCCGCGGCATCATTGTCACATGCTATTTGTGCTTGGGCTATAATGACGCAGGAGAGCTATTGCCTTTCCAGAATGGTACAAATGAAATGATCGCGAACAGGTTATACAATTCTCTTAATTCTGAAAAGGAAAAAGAGCGACTCCGCATATTCTACTATGTTGGCAAAGACCAAACAAGACCGATTCATAACTCGTTCAAAAAGCGAAGCTGCCACATTAAGTTGATGATAGTTGACGAGCAGATTGCTATACAAGGTGTGTACAAAGAATGATCTCTCTCTACCTGAACCGTTGTTGATAAAGCCTCTTTCCCAGGAAATGGAAACCTCGATACACAGTCTTTCTTTCACAGTCAAGAGATCAATGTTTTGATTGACTCGGCCTTGATTTGCAAGGAATGGCTTGGAATCCTTGACCGAAACCAGAATACTGCCAAGTACGGTGCTACCAGCATCGAGGATGGCTGCTGGCATGACCCTGATACGGGTGAAATTCCACCAGGGTCTATTGGTACTGATCCTGGAAGGCTCAGCTGGGCACGTGGCGTTATTGGTGCGGTAAAGAGGGTAAGAGGAGTCGGAGGTTTTTAAGATCCAGGTCCCGGTTAATCTTAGTACCACCTATCATTCATCGATGGAGGCCCCTGTAAGCAATGATCTGTGTTACTGCATATTTGCACATGAGCTGCCTCAGAGAACATGTTCATCGATATCGCGATAATGGACAAAGCGGGAGTCTCAATATACATATCGGAAGCTTTGGTTTTCTTTGTCCGTAAGACCTCCCCAAGCTGCCTCGTCGCTGATTGGGTCTTCACCACCATTTGAGTTTTGAAGGCGTTCTCGGCGTCTGTTCTCTTTGATATAGTAGGCGAATAGAACAACTGCTAAGACGGCTGCAGCTGCTTGAGTTGCAAGCACTGATATTTTCGCCGGTCTGTACTCGGGTGCGTCTCGATCCTGAAAGGTTTGTGGTCCGATAATGTTACCCACACAGAAAAACCCAGCGACCGCTGCACTTGCGAATGCACGCTTGGTGTACCCTGCACAGTTGGCTGCTACCCAATGATAGATAACCGGTAAAGGTGCCACAATCGCGTTGACCAAGTATATCCCAGCTAGAACACCGGCTCGATTGTCCTTGGGAAGGAAGGACATAAGCCCACCACCAATGATTCCAGGAATACTGCAAACGAAAACCCACGCCCATCGATTCGAGGCCTTACGAATACCGATACCGACAAGCAGTGTGAAGGAAATGCTTACAATACCAGATGGGGCATTGAGAAGGGCAGAGACTGGGCCACCGAAGCCAAAGCCTGCTATGAGGGTTGATGAATATGCAATGACCACCCCACTGGAAACGGCTTGCTGTAACAGCAGGGACGCTTGTTAGCTTTTTGTATCGTGATGGTATTTGTAATAGGAGGCAAGATATGGCATTGGAATGAATAACGTACCAAAGCAACCATCAAGCAGAATAGCCAGACTTGGACGTCTAAGACTGCTTCGAGAATTTGCCTAAAGTTGAATTTGCTGTTGCGAATACCAGTTTGATTGATCCGGGTGTGTTGCAAAAGTGCCACTTTTTCGTCGTCGGATAGCCACTTGGCCTGCATTGGCGTGTCAGGGAGACAGAAAAGCGTACTGAAGCCGACGAGCACTGTTATCAGTCCCATGACCAGAAACATGATCCGCCAACTAGCGAATTTGCTGTGGACATGTTGGAAACCGAACGATATAACCCCGCCAATGATCTGTGCTACTCCCAGACCCAAGAACCAAAACGTGAATCTTGGTGCTTGCTCAGACTTGGTGTAGTATTGACTGCTGATCAACATGAGCGACGGCCCAACTGTGGCCTCGAATATACCCAGAAATATTCTTGCGACAAGAAGCGTTGTGTAATCCTTGGCTCCAGCGGCAGCGGTAGCGGCAATACCCCAACAGATCACATTGAAACCAAGCCATTTTGCCGGAGGAATCTTTTGAAGGAAATATACTAGATTAATGAGTTGTCAGAATCACTTGAGAGACCGGGACGCACGGGATCCTTACCATTGGGAACTTCTGTGACTAGATACGCAATGAAGAAGGCGCTTGCTGCGTTACTAAAGTCATTTCCTTTGAGTTTGAGATCGGCTTTCATTCCCATAACGCCTGCATACTAGAAGGACAGGAAGTTAGCGTAATTTTCATCTTTTCGTTCCTTTGGTCGGGAAATTATGAATCTCACGTTGTACATAACCTTATCGATGAACTGCAAGAAGTAACAGCAGAACATGAACGGCAGGATCCTCCGATCAACTTTGTGACGAATATCCGCCAGACCCCGTGGTGAGCTCCCAGTATCGCCTTGTTGGTTGAGAAAATTTAAAGCATCATCGGCGGCGGTAATACATGCTACCGGATTTGTATTCGATACTGATTCTTTAGTTTCGGACATGGGTGCGGGTTTGCAGTGCGATGATTCAATAGAACAGAGACATGGGGGCTTAGAAGGAAAAATTGATTATGGAGAATGGCCAAGGGACCCCGGGTAAGCTTGCGATAGACTGAGAATTTGTTGGAACCAAAGGCCAGGAAGAGGGGGTTTTCAAATGAAAGCAATGGAACCCAGCCAAAGCAGAAGCGAGACACGCACCGATGTAACCAATGTCAACTACGCAGGGCCAAGGGAGGCCAAGAATCGCCTTGACAGATTAAAATGTTCTAATATTCTTGATTTGGTGGCATTTATGCATGATCCTAGCCAGGGTCGCACTGGCATGAAAATTGAGTTTGGCACGCCTGACTCGCCTAGTCCACAGTTTACCTCAGTAGAACCTAGCGCAAGCAGGCTCACAATAAATATTCAAGGTAGCAGGCATAGTTCTCCCGCGATTAAATTTATGGAAATTGTCGACGGGACAAGTCGAGAGTTTTCCTGGAAGCCTTTAGTAGAGGATATCCAATGCACTGTTGTGACGAGAGAAGAATACTGCTTATACAGTTGGTCACTACTTAGCAAATCCTAGGCCGTTGGTATAGAGTTATCTAGTTCCTAAACGGTCAATAAATTCGTTAAGTTAACGTCAAACTTGGAACAGCTGATGACTGATCTGATTGACTGGCTTTTTCCACGATCTTCATTGACTACGAACAAACATTCCGACACAGCGCAATGTGAGTATCCGTTGAGGAAAGATCGGCCTAGCCGAGGCTGAAGATGCCAAGAAGTCAGTCCAGCCAGACATGATCCATCTTCCTATAGCTACAGCGCCGACTGCCATGACAATGCATAACGTAAATGGCTAGATGAGTTATCCTCAAAGGTCGGGTATGCCTAGATGTGGTAAGAAGGTTGGTTGAAGAGCTGAGAGCCTACAAAGTGGTGAAATTCCATGATAATACCAGACACTATATTCAAGTCTATACACAATGGTTACTAAACAGCTACCCAAAGGGGCATCAATAACTATTGCGGCGAGAGAAGGTTGAAAATCCCAATTCTTCTAAGTTCGACGTCGAGTACCGCAATATGCATTTCGGCATAATCTTTATCCATTCTCAAGCCCTCTGGAGTGATATACTAGGGAAATGTAGGAAACAAGATTCAACGAGTGTATTAATCCTTTGCAAAGCTTCGTAACCACCTTAGCTTCCACTCAGTAAAGACCGAATATATTCAAACTCTCCTTTCCAGAACCCGTAAAAAAGAGAATAGCAAGTTGCTCCGTAAAAAGTCAGCACAGTTAGGCATGGTTGATGCCATCATTTTCACCACCCTCTCCAGCCACCTCCCCAGCCGGGATGTCCCCAACCACCACCCCAGCCGGGTCCCCAATTATTATTCTGGTTATTGTTCTGATCCTCATCTCCACGTCTCATAATCTCAGGGCCTGAATAACTTAATTAGCCATTGTGAGGCTTAATCGTTAACCGATTAATCTCACACTTACCGGGCGGCATATCAGGTGCTGGAGCAGCAAGAGTTGCCCCTGCAAAACCAACTAAAATTGCCAGATAGTTGAGATGCATGTTGCTCCTGATTCTTTCTGTGGGTGAACTTATAGTCTTCGGTTAATGTAAGAACAAATAGGATGAGTGGGTAAGAGAGAGTCTGACCACACTGGCCTTCAAAGGGTTGATGCGTTTTTATATCTGCGTTTTCCAAAGGTGCTGGCGGATATCAGCTCATTTTATACCCATGGATTTCACTTCTAAAAATGTTTGTAAAGTGGCAAGATTTGCCAAGAAGAATTGAATATTCTCCGATTGCTTTAAAATGACGATCCGTCATACAAGCCAATTCCCATGCCTGGATATGTTCACGGGGAATTGGGGTGTAATTCCGCGAGCTTGCGTCAAAGCGTGCCTCATGTATATAAACCTCACACGTTCATCTCTGCTGATGGTCAGATATTATATTCGTAGGTCACAGCCCTGTCACGCTGTAAGGATTGTTGTGCGCACGTCAACAACCGAGTCCAAAAACTACAAATGAAGGATGGGGATATTCCTGGACGTGATCGATTTATTTTCTGGGTTATGTGTGACAAACATGCCCTCGAAGCTAATTCTATGTGTCCATCTTTCGCAAGAAACAGGTAATGTGTATCGAGGAATTGGCTTAACTGTGTGATAATGATGCTTTGATAATTATAGCCAAAATGGGCGGACGAAGAACATCCAAGGTAGGTTTCATTTGAGTCGCCAAGCGTCAGCATTTCAACTCCAGCTGGACCAGATATAAAAAATCTTAATGCATTAGTACAGAAAACGGAATATCATGACATTCTTACATGGTTTCATGCAGCAAAAGAAGAGACAGAGTTGTCATTGGGGCTCGTTCTATTCAATATCACTCAACGCATCCTCATCTTGAAGCTTTGTCATGATACATTCGGAAGATATATCAGTACAATCCAATGAAAGCCAATCCTGCCCTCCGAAATCGACGACGTCAGGTAGTGAAGGCGTTGAAAAAGGCTTGGTTCAGCTCGGGAGCCGGTCCAGTTGGCTAGGTATGTATCTCTTGACAAAGTTTGTTGGCTAATGAGGCGTTGGGCCCCCACTAGTATATCCATGTTTTTGAGCTTCCATGGGGTTTTCCTGGCAATGCCAGAGAGCTGTCAATGGCGTGACAGAGACCCTATATGAGCATGCGATTGTGAAACTAGAGCTAGATCTGAATTATGTCCTATTATTGAATTAGAAGTTGTTGCATGCTTCACGCAAGATATTCCAAGAGTCGACATGTAGTTGTGTATTACAATGGCCAGATTCTGCGTGGTAGATCTCATGCCCAAAGGAGGAATACATGTCACTTTCTCACGCGTTGAACAATGTAATGTGCGAATTGAATTTCGAGACTCGTAGGTCGCGGCTACCTCATCAGCCTTAAGTTAACATTAAGAGGATGTTGTTCATTTTCAAAAATGTACTTGTTCTAGATGTAAATTTGTCTCAAGGATTGCACTGGAAGGTGATGCTCGGTAGATAATTTTGGGCGAGCACCTCGCTGATGATATCTCTTGTCAGTGATCATGCTCTACTCATCATGTTATCCTTGATGAACTGTGTTAACAAATGGAGATTCTGGGCATTATCGAGAATTGCGTCTTTAAAAATCGGATTGCCAAGACTGACAATCAACCCTGAAACTTTGAAAGAGCCTCGAAGAAACCCCTCAAAAGCACCACTTTTGGGGGGCCAAAAGAGGCGCGACCAATTAGCACCATTTGCGACCGAGCACTGGGCGGGAAATGTGGAGAGTGGCCGGATGATCCTGGCTATCATTATGAATTACCTCACGCCAAATTTATGAGGATTTTGATATCAGCAATATTTCAATGTCGCATCTTTTGTTGTTCTTTTGGGACCACCTACGTGAGTCACGGTAGGTATGTGGTTAAGTAATCAACTGTCCGAGGCAGACTTAACAGAGTATGTACATACCTTGTCAGAACAACAAATGACCCCCGAGCCTCGTTTGGCACCCGATGATCCACATGAAACTCGCGGTGCGTTGAGTTGCAGCGATCATCAACTCAGACTATTACGATGATTGGAGATTTTCACCTCTACTTCTGTGGATATTTCATTATGGATGAACAGACGTCTCCTCTCCCGCACGAAAGACTACTACAACAGCAGCCAAAAAAACACGACTTTTCTGTGTCGCGTCGCTCTCAGCTCAACCGTCGCGATCGTCGGGAGGCCCGTGTTTGTGCCGCCGCCGACTATCATCATACCTGATGGCTTCTGTGTTTCATCATCTGCAATTTTGCGCTGTAGGGAAGTGGAGCCATTATCGGACGGATTCGCGCCCCCGGGCGGCGCTTATGACCCTGTACACTCCCCCAGTAGGCGAAAAGCATCCTGGCTTCTTAATGGAAAACCTGCCCATCTTCAGTCTCTTGAAATAAAAATCTCTCTGGAATCGTATTGCTTATAACGAGCCCGAATTCTACTCGTGACATGAGAGCATCCAGTTTTGCTCCTGCTGCACGCCGTCCGAGCGCGACATTCTCCCCATACGGCTAGACTTGGTTATTGTGGGAGCTGCAAATCCGTCTGTCTCGCAAGAAGTGGAAGCAAAAGAAGAGAGCCAAAGACATAAGAAGAATCATCTAGCAAGATGGCACCACCCTCAGTCAGTGACTGTTCGCAACATGGGGACTTGGCCATAACTAGAACCTCATCGGTCTCGTCAATCCACCGCCTCTCAGAGGAACGTGACCCGGCCACCGACACACGCGAGTCTTTCAATTATACCTTCCAGCCCTTATTCAACGAAGGTCCAAATTCGCCGACTGCGTCCAAAATCAACGAAAAGAAGCCCTTCGACTGGAATGGATCCTGGGCATGGGAAACGGGTGGTTCTGCCTTAGGAATCATCTCCCTTGCCCTTCTTGTTGCATTCCTCGCCAAAATAGATGGGACTGCCTACGATCGCTGGCAATATTCAATCTCGCCCAACACAGTCGTCTCCGTTATCACCACCATTGGCAAAGCGGCGATATTGGTTCCTGTCTCGGCATGTCTAAGCCAGCTGAAATGGAATCGATATCGAAGGGTCAATCGTTTGTCCGACTTACAGGCTCTAGACGAAGCCAGCCGTGGCGCATGGGGATCGACCGTATTGTTTTGGTCGATGACACCTAGTTTGGCCACTGTTGGAGCATTGCTGACCGTACTGGCGGTCGCGATCGATCCTTTCTCTCAGCAGATTATCACCATCCACTCGCGTAATGCTTTGGCACCAAACGGGACGGCCTATGTGCAAATGGCTCGCGGCTACAATTTAAACTCGGACGAGCAAAAGTCACCAACTATGCAAATCGCAGTACTCAGTGGGTTGTTTCAAACCAATGCAGCCCTAAACCCGCACTGCGATTCGGACTATCACTGCGAGTACCCAGAGTTTGTGACACTGGGGATCTGCAGCAAGTGTGAAGACGTCACTCAGGAGACGAATCAAACCTGCAAGACGTCACCAGAAACAGCCGCCATCAACTATCTAGGCTCTGGGTGGGACAATATGCGTACCAATTGCACTTATCAATCACCCAGCGGATTCGATGTAGATCTCGCAGATGTTACTTTGAGCATGAACAACGGACGAACTTTGACCTATTTGCAAGCGAAATCTTCGATTGTGCTGAACACCACCATCACGAGTGCCGTTGGAATCGAAAGCCCGCTTATTGCGATTCTGAGCTTGATTGATAACAACAAAACCTACTACTCGCATCAGAATCACACAAAATCGCCAAATAAGCCCGATATGACGGAATGCGCGGTATATTGGTGCGAGCAGGAATTCCCAACGGCAAGCACACGTCGAGCATACCAGCCCAGCAGGACCCAGCCTTTGATTCCCGTCGACCCTGTGGTGACGCAGGGGACAGTCATCGGACATGATCAACCATATCTGGCTGCCCCATCGGGACTGCACACTCTCTCTGAGAATTCTTCCTACCCGATCAACCATACTACCTACACTACCTTGACCTCCGATATATCCACCATCCTCACATCGGATTCGGATTCTGCAAAAATCTTTGGAACGGAGAATCTCGTGACTCGAAATATCACGGACATTCTTTCATCTCTCGCTACCAGCATGACGGATGTCATTCGTTCCGACCCAGACACAAGCATCCCTGTCGCTGGCAATGCCTATTACTCACAAAACTTTATTCATGTCCGATGGCCGTGGATTATTCTTCCCGTCTTCGTCGGAGTGATGTCAACAGCTTTTCTTATTATCACCGCAGTCTCAAGTCGGAAAGCGGTTCTTTGGAAGACATCTCTGTTGCCTTTGCTTGTTGGGCGGCTTGAGGTACAGCCATCCCATGCGTTGTCGACAATGGGAAGCGTAGACGAGATGGGACGAAAGTCTAAAAGCGTTCGAGTCTACTTAGAGCATGACCCTGGGTTGACATTTGTTGAAGATACAATTCCAAGGAGATAGTCTTGCGCTACGGCTGCAAGATATTCGACCTGTGGGACGGAATGACTGCGAGAATTGAGCGCAATATCGAATTACAATGATTCCTAGGCTTGAGCCTCAATTTATCTTCATTATATAATTCCAGCTCTGCACGAGCCGATGTCTTTTTGTAGTGAGTCAGCGGCAGTCTATCACACCAGGGGCTCCACTGCATGATGTTACCAAAGCATTACTTAGAAGGTAGGAAGTACTGGTGTGACAGGTTCCTGAGACTATACAGAGAGACAGGCAGTTTCGGTAATGGTTTCACGCATCTAGAGGGGAAACCATGAATTTCCCCTTAATCTTTACTGATCTAAACGACGAGGGTAAAAATATTACCCTTGGCTCTAGTATCCATGACAATACGGCCGAATATTGCATCGAGCACCAACAACGAGATTCTTCGAAAAAGAAAAAAGCATCTATAAGTAGGCTTCTGAATCCCCAAAATTAATTTCTAAAGCTTAAGTAAACTCTTGTCAATGAGCACAGCTAGCTAAAAATTCCAATTATTTCGGGTAGTCGTTGGTGGAAAAGAGAGTCATCCAGTGTGTGATGGCCTCACTTCGGAAGTCATCCTTCTGAACACGGCATAGCTCGGTTGCATTGACGTCGAAAAAAATAGTTTCCGGATTATTGAGGCTGTACTTGGGCCACGACACGGTTCCATTCACTGACCGATCATTAGCGAGAAGCGTGACATGAGGATGCAGGGTCAAACTTACTCGGAACATTGTTTTGGGCTCAGAGTATTGACGAAACTGATCAGTATGCTCGTCATCAAATAGTTCAGTGGCTCGAATGTCTTTTTCTGAACGGCCTGGTCGGTAGGACTGAGAGACTCGGAGAGAGTGACGTTATGGAAGAAAAATGCAATGTCCTGTTGCTGAGACCCTTGTTTCCACCATTTGGCATGGAAGAGGACGTCGTAGATATATGAGTAGACGTCAACACCATGATAGGCCCCCTACGAGGTCAAATATCAGTATCGGCAACTCGCGAAAGAAAAATGAACAGCCACTAGGGTGCTAAGTCACGCCAGTGCCGGGGTTTAATCGGCTTATCATAGTGGAGTTTATCGGATTGGCCTTCTGTACAAGGGTAGTGTTGAGGAAGAGACTTACTGCTTCACTGGCTAGTCGACGGCCAGCCTGCATGACCTTGGCGCCATTGTATGCGCTTGATCGTTTCCATTGAAGGCCCAACCCGGTATCACTGCTTGGCCGTCCGTTCAGCGTTGATGGGATGCCCTGAGCTGGATCATCAGGATAGAGACGTGCGATTGTTTGTGCGGTCGCTTTGCTGATACCATCGTACATTACCATGTCCAGGAAATCACCATCGACTACCGGGTTAGGATGGTTCAATATGGTAAGATCACTGCTGAAGACCCCAGAAAGTGTTTTGGCATCGACACTGCGAAGGCAGGCCAAGGAATCAGCAGTATTTGTGCAGTTGGCCGCGTTCAAAAAGTCATTATAGAGTGGTTGCCACTCATCCGCCGTGACTGATATCCACTTAAGGGTCGGACTGCCACTCTGCGCAACGGCACCACGGAAACGACCATCATCACGGCCACCATATGCGAGGAGCTGTACACCGACACTATATGCTCCGGCCTCTTGATCCCAGATGATGACATTAGTAGGGTCACCTCCGAAAGCCTCAATGTTCTCCTGAATCCAACGCAGAGCCAGACGCTGATCCTTCAAACCAAGATTTGCAACACCTTCATTGGCAACTTCGTTTCCGTACAGGAAGCCACCAGTAGCTCAGGCAATAATTCAGAGTGACACTGATGAAATCCTGTTCGTTTTGGACCGCGACTTGGAGAAGAGACGTCATGTTGTATCGGGGATCACGACCCGAGCCGTGCTTGAAGAGACCTCCATGGATGTACACAGCGACTGGAAGGCGCTTGGTAGTCGACACATTCGAAGGGCTGTAGACGTTGAGAGTCAGACATTCCTCAGAGACATACTCTCCAAGGATCTGCTGCGTAGGTCCGTAACGGTAACAAATGTAACCGAGCTCCGTAGCATTCTTCTCGCCGGTCCATGACGTGGTCAATGATCGTGGATTGCGGAAGCGAAGATCGCCTATCGGAGGCTTCACATAACGGGATACCTTAGAAATAGTCTTGGTACCATCCCGGAGCGTGAACTAATCTTTCATGTCAATGACTGGTCTCTGTCGAAGCAAGAAAATGGTATGAAGTGTGAATAGCAGAAAGAAAGTCCAATGGTGTCCCTTCTCCATTGGGAAATGCATGGCGAGATAAAGTGAGGACCTTTCAACGCAATATTGTAAGTGAATGAAACCAGTAGACATACTGCTGTAATAAGTCCCATTCCTGGTCTTCGCTACGGGGACAGTGTCGTGCGTAAGGCACGTACTAATGAAGTTTGACGGCGCCCACGGCACTGCTGGCACAGGAAGCGAAGAGAGAGAGGGAGACTGAGTCAAATTGGTCTATCTAGAACAGGAAGACGAAGACGACTAGGAATGGAAGAAGAAGCAGAAGGGAACAGAACAGGGTCTATAAGGCCCTGAATAACAAAGGAAAAGAACAAGGCCTGGTACTGACAGGAAAACCCCGGCCTGCTTCATGCAGGGCCAAAGAAGACGACAAACCCTGCAAACCCTATCGAGGTCAAAGGGATCGAGTCATCAAAGTTTGTGATTGCCATATTCCTACGACCCAGTATGACATCAAATTGATCATGGCCAAGACAGGCCAAGATTCCATCTTTGAGTGCAAACATCAAATGCAGGGAGGTAGTGGGTCATTCGTGGGCCGGAAGTCACGGACGGGTCTCTTTTACACCTCAGCGATCTTATTTTCATTTTTGATGACTCCAGAATTGACCCCCACGGGAGAAATAACGCAATTTCTAGCGTCCAAGAAGGCTTGAAAAAGGGGTTGCAATCGACCCTGCCTTGCCAGCAAGGATCGAAGCAGGAATTCAAAATGATTTGCATCGTCGTCAAGTTGTATCCACCTCGGCTACATTAGCACTGGAAGATTTGAATCGTCAAATTAAGCTGTCGACCAATCACAGATATAACCGGCTCTTCACAGAAGCTGGGGAATTCAGCTGCACCCTTACTAGAATAGGAAATCACGGTCCACTTAGTCAGTTTATACTTCACTGTGGACCTATGGAATTTTGAAAAGCATGGAGCGAGATGGCCCGCGTGGCTCTCTCGTTGCAGCCTAATTCTAGGTATCAATATTGCCTTGATCCAAGCTCAGATCCCCCGCACAGCATCGCGAAGCTATGGCTGTGTTACCAGGTGATGGTAGCCATGCATTGTTGTTACAGAGAAGTGCAAATCTAGCTTCACCAATTTACACTCACTCGTTCTCTCTGAGCCCCACCGCCAAGGCGCTAGGCTAGGGAATGGGTGTGTCTAAATGGGCCTCTACATTACGGCATGAGTATTCTGCTTCACGTAATAACGGATCGTCAAAATACAGACGTCTTGCAATCCCTACGAACAAGCGAGATCTTTCACTCTCGCCGCCGAAATCTAATAGCAGGGATGTCTGAGATTCCACATCTTACGTTCCAATTCCACCGTGCCAATGTTAGGACGCTAGCCTGAAAAACCGGGGTGTTTTTCCCCTTCGGCTAGCATAGGCTGTACGGTGTACAGGATCTGGATCTCATGAAACTTGGTGGAAGGTACCTTTGATATTGAGGAGCTTATCAATCCCATTGCTATCCCACGCCCTTTAATCAAAATATAGAGATGGAATCAAATGACGATAATTATTGAAAGTTGCTATATATGGAATCGAATAAAAGAAACCCGCCCAGATTTATGTCCCAAAGCAAGTGAATTCTCATGAATCGTAAAACAACTAGGCCGAAAGTCAGGAGGAAGCCATAGTAAATTCTCGCCGTTCAGGTTTATCCACTGTCCTTCTTCAATGAAAATTGTCAGACTTTCACATGTAGATGGTAAAGCCTGGG
Source organism: Penicillium subrubescens (assembly GCF_028828155.1). Classification (NCBI taxonomy): domain Eukaryota; kingdom Fungi; phylum Ascomycota; class Eurotiomycetes; order Eurotiales; family Aspergillaceae; genus Penicillium; species Penicillium subrubescens. The sequence goes on along the minus strand of NW_026643151.1, from coordinate 448,516 downwards.
TTTTGCGCCCAGACTGGACATCGAGTGCACCTATGTTGGTGATTAGATATGAACCATCTTGAGAGAATTCAAGCTTGTCGACAGTTCTATCTCTGTTAAATATCTCTTGCAGATCACCTGTTGCCATGTCCCAGAGCCGCACTGTCTGATCGTAAGAGCTAGACGCCAGCAGCGACCCGCTTGGTGAGAAGGCCACCGAGGTAACCCAGTTTGAATGACCCTCCAGGATCTGCTGCAGCGCGCCAGTCCCCGTATCCCAGAGACGTACAGTGTGGTCACCCGAGCCTGACGCTAGTAGCCGGCCATTAGGCGAGAAGGCCACCGAATTGACTGAGTGCGAATGGCCCTCGAGAGTTTGCTGCAGCGCGCCGGTCGCTGTGTCCCAGAGGCGCACTGTGTGATCGCCCGAGCCGGATGCTAGCAGCCGGCTGTTAGGCGAAAAGATCACTGAGTAAACGGGGTCTAAATGGCCCCTAAGAGTCTGCTGCACACTACCCGTCGCCGTGTCCCACAATCGCACAGTGCTATCCCAAGAGCCGGACGCTAGCAGCCGGCCATCGGGCGAGAAGACCACTGAGTTAACTAAGTGTGAATGACCCTCGAGAACTTGCTGTACTGCGCCTGTTGCCGCATCCCAGAGCCGCACAGTACTATCGTGAGAGCTGGATGCCAGTAGCAGGCCGTCGGGCGAGAAAGCCACCGACGAAACTGAGTTTGAATGGCCCTCGGGTGTCTGCTGCACGCTGCCTGTTGCTATGTCCCAGAACCGCACAGTGCAATCGCCCGAGCCGGACACTAGTAGCTGTCCACTGGGTGAGAATGCTATAGAGCGGACCGAATGTGTATGGCCCTCGAGAGTTTGTAGCACGCTGTTTGTCGCCGTGTCCCAAAGCCTTACTGTGTGATCGCCCGAACCGGATGCCAGCAGCCGACCGTCAGGCGAGAAGGCTACTGACTTGACAGAGCGTGAATGCCCTATAAAGGTCTGCTGCCCGCCGCCTGTCTCTGTATTCCAGAGCCTTATAGCTTTATCGTAAGCGCCGGACGCCAGCAGCTGGCCGTTAGGCGAGAATGTCACCGAATTGACCGAGTCCATATGGCCCTCGAGGATCTTCTGTAGGCTGCCCGTCGTCGTGTCCCAGAGCCGCACAGTGTAGTCCCAAGACCCGGACGCTAGCAGCAGGCCGTCGGGTGAGAACGCTACTGACGAAACCGTAGCTGAATGGCCCTCGAGGGTCTGCTGTAGGCTACCTGTACCTGTGTCCCAGAGTCGCACAGTGTGGTCGCCCGAGCTGGATGCTAGCAGCCGGCCGTCGGGTGAGAACTCCACTGACGAAACGGTAGCTGAATGGCCCTCGAGGGTCTGCTGTACGCTACCTGTAGCCGTGTCCCAGAGTCGCACAGTGTGGTCGCCCGAGCCGGATGCTAGTAATCGCCCGCTAGGCGAGAAGGCCACCGAGGTAACCAAGCGTGAATGACCTTCGAGAGTCTGCTGCACGGCGCCTGTGGCCGTGCCCCAGAGCCGCACGGTGGTATCATTAGAGCCGGAGGCTAGCAGCCGGCCGTCGGGCGAGAATGCAACCGAGGTAACCCAGTTTGAATGGCCCTCAAGAGCCTGACGTTCTGCATTCCATCGTTCATTAACTTGTGGGAACTGGCATATCAACCCTGGAAGCTCCGACTGGAACTCTCTACGGATTAATGCCGTTCGTGGTGCGAATACTAGCCCTGCGCAATAAATTTGAAGTGGTGCTTCATCGGCGATTTGGCAATTTTTCAGAACGAAACGTGTTGCATCAAGTAGAAAATCAGATAATAAAAACCTTCCATCTCCCTATTCCTGTTAATGCAAACCATAGATAGCTGCCTGGCATATTACTTACTGGTAGAATCGTGTAGAGGTGACTAAGCATACTCACCAACTCAGGAAGGAGACCCAACAGACTCATCGCCTCTACCCAGTGCAAAAAATGCTCTTGGAGGAACACTAGTATATTTTCCAACTCGAGAGGCAAAGCCTGACTTTGCTCGAGGTGGTGTATCCAGTAGCGACAAGAGTATTGCAATTCGAATGGTAAACACCGGCGGATATGTCGAGGGTTAATAGCCACCCGACACTTTCCAGGGCTTGCTAAATTGCAGATATTTCTCCGTAGATAGGACCGCATAGTTGCAAGACAAGAACTAGCAACTTCTTTATGCGTTTTTGGCTCATCCACATGGAAATCGCTCTTGGAATTCACTAAGAAGTCCCGAAATGATAGATGCAGAATCCTAACGGGCTGATCCCAGTCATCGGGAACGCTCAAAACGGATCGGAAAAAATGCAATAGATTGCTGATCCGGTCGGTCTCTATCCCCAGAAATGGCGATAGAGTATTCATTGAAAGCGGATAAGCTAGAAGGATGATAACACCGACTATTTTCTGGAAATCTTGCACTAGCTGCTGCTGCTCCGATTCGTCACTATGCTGATCGTCTAACAGTCGGGACAGGATTGGTAGGTAAGTCTTGTCCATTCGCGATATATATTTGGTTTGGCCTGTGAGAAGCTCTTCCAGGCGCAGTTTGGGCTCACATTTAGAATCTTCGATATAACGGCAAACTGTGGCAGCTGAGATGAACAGTGGAACGGACATTGTCGCAATTTGTTGGATAATATCACCTCCGGGCCAATCTCCAGGAATTTTTCTGTCATGTTTGATCTTTTCAAACCGATTCTGTAGAAATAGCCGTATATCGTGTTCTGTAACTTCATCGGGTATCTCATGAAGAGCTAGATCCTGATATTCCTGATCCGCGATCTCAGAAAAGCCGAGGCTGATTGGGAGTTCAGGCCTGCTAGTCAAGAAGATACGAAGCCGAATTGCTTTCGCCCTCTGTAGACCAGGTAAGAGTCGAATTATGGTGCGGATATCTTGATCGTGGTCACACTCGTCTAGAGCATCGATCACGATTACAGCGGCCTGAGGCTGTCGGCCGAGTTGGTCGAGGTTAAGCAGCGGTTGGAGGAGTAGTTGTTCGAATTGCTCCGCGAGCGATTTTGACGTGATGTCAGGATCATGATCGAGGGCCGCTTGCACACCAGACCTCAGCTTAGGGATCCTAAGCATTAGTTGCCGTGTTAATGTCGGGAAAAATTTCTTCGCGTTCCCTCGGTCCCCTTCACCTCTCTTAAAGAAGAAGCTGGCGCCTAGATGGTTTGTGTCCTTAAGAAATCTTGCCACAGTCCGGGATATTGTAGATTTTCCTGTCCCAGCCATTCCTTTTAACCAGAATATGCTTTTTTGAGACGGCGACATAGCCCATTCCTTTATCTGCTGGAGCAGTTCTGTCCTAGTACCTTCGAGACATTGAACTTCATCTCGATCCGAGAATGATTCAAACCCCGCCTCGATCGCGCCTTCCAGCTTCGTAAGATCCATATGTTGATTCAAGCGATCGGTATTCTGAGCCATACTGACTATCAGAGAACTGTGCAGCCCCGGGGTCAGTTATACAGTGTCATCTGATTATGCTTAAACGTACCTCTGATCCACCTGCAGAGATAAGAGGAATAATGATTTATATCTCTCGAGGTTCTTAATAGCGCCCTCTACCTCCGTGCGTTTTAAGGGCCATTTTAAAGCCCGTAAACCCACTGTCTTCATCAACTTCTTTCCCTTCCCTGGATTGAGTCTCGCTTCCAAGGCCTCGAGGTCGGAGAGGCAACTGATAATGTTATTGACTAGCCCTGAGGAGGTGGCCATCCGGTCGTTATTCTGAAGCAATTTATGCAGATCTTGAAGTGTGCCTTGGAGGCCTGCGATCACCTGTTGTAGGGTGAAAATTTCGCCCCGTGCATCTTTAATCTCTTGAATGTACCCCCCACAAAGCTTCACAATGGTCCCTGCCAATTGAATAACCGCGATAATGCTCGCCGCCGAGGATATAGCATCCATTTGAAAGAACGCAGCATGAAAGCGTATATTTCAACGGGGATAGGTACGCTTGCGGCTGGAGTGTAAAATTTCAGGACCGTGATCCAATTGTAAGGATTTTTGGACAGATGGTGAGGGGTAACTTGGACGCTAGGCGGGTGGGCTGTAATCTACAAGGCACGTGGAGGGTATAGGATAGGCCAGTATTAATTAACGGCTCGATAGTCGGCCCGAACCGTACCAGACCCAGCCCGCTGTCATGTGCCCTTGGCCACCTCCTCAAACTTATTCGGTTCACAATGAGATAAAGACCATCATGGTTCCTCGACTCGCCCCCTCGTAGCGGGTGATGATCCGCGACATGATCAACAGCAAATCGCTAACTACCTCTCAGATGGCAGAAGTAGCTGGCTGCAGTAAATGTTCGATGATAACCATCAGTAACAGCCCTGGTGGCCGTCCTCGAATATTTAGGCACGCTCGAAGCATATGATCACTTGCTGGAGAAACCGGTATTGTACTTGGACGGAATGGCAGACATTCTATATAATGGATTCGGACTGCTCGTATCACATACACTATCGGCCGAGCCCTTCGATCGCAGGGTTGGACCAAAACGGTGGCTAGGCGAGTAGCACAGGAACGAAATACGGATTTGAGAGACCATTATTCGCATCAGTTCTCAGACTTTTGCTCGTACTACCTGGTCTTCATAGTTGATTCGGGATGTGATAAAAACAGGCGGGCTGCAGGAGAACCGGCTAGTCTCCACGAGGGGTGTTACCTGTCCAATCTTCCCGTTTCCAACGTGGTCAGCGGTATCAGATTCTTCCGGCATATTGTTAAGATGGTATTTTGATGTCGCGAACCTTCCAGGGATCAAATGCCGGTGTCGAGCTGTTGTACTTACCACCATACTCACCTGATCTAAACCTGATCGAATTTTCCTTTGTGGAGCTTAAAGCATTCGTAAGAGCATTCATAAGACGAAATTGGCAACATTAAGAAATCAAGTTTTCAAAGATTTTCTTGAATGGAGATTGGATTTCGTCGGAGCGAAGAGAGAATGTGCAGAGGGTCGTTCCGACATGCGAAGGTAGATGAGGAATCAAATCAGAGATACATGCCGAGGGGCAGGTCTTTGGCTATTGTCCAGCAGGTGAAAGTTTCATTGATCTAGAATTCGTGTATAAAATAACGTTCCACAACGTGTAGAAGGTCAAGATTTTTGGCTGATATCTTTAGCAGCGAAAGCGATTTGTGTCTGTCCTCTTCTCCCCCAAAATTGCAAGCCATTTTCGCTTCACAATCTGTGGCCATATTGGGCTAAGCAAAATGGTCATGACGTAATGTGCACTGGATCATTTCACTACACCCAGTTTCTAAACTAGCGGCTTGGCAGTGGAGCTCAGAAAGAGTGAATGAGTGTAAGTTGGTGAAGCTGGATTTGCACTTTTTCTGTACTGTGCGGGCGTACACCGCAATTATGAACTCGGCACGTATTATCGGCAGCATGCTCTTATAGATGGTGACCTAGCAATGAACAAGATAATTCCTGGTGGGTGTAATGGCAAGCAAGTTCAACACTTTATTTATTGGCCCTCAAGTATAAGTTCAAGCTGTTTTTACACTCCTGAAGGCCCTGCACTTTTCGAACACTCGCATTTTCTGTGTGCGCTCCAAGATCGACAGATTCGTGTCTTCGTTACGCTTTCATCCCATTGCAGGCCTTAGTATCGACTATCAAACGCAGGATAAATATGTTGTTGTCATCGATGAGGCCGGCCCTGTTGGGACTCGCTACCACGTCTCTCGCTGGGTCATCATCCAAGCAGACTCATGGACATAGCAAACAGGAGTTTGCCATTGAGGACATCTGTACCAGTCTCACTCATCGGAAGTCGGTACGTATACTATGCATCCAGGGCGCTCTTTAGATCCTCGTTGGACGAAAGAACTGACAGTTTCCTTAAGTGGAACGCTCTTACTGTCAAGGAGCGGCACGAGTACATCGAAGCAGGGCTTTGCATCGTGTAGCATCCTCCAGTGACTGGATTAGTCCAAAATGCGACCTGTGTCTGGGATGAGATTGCAAATATCCACATATCACAGGGAAATGACATCCATAAGTCGATCCACCGATCCATTTTCTCAAGGAGGAAGTTGCCCTCTCCCCTCCATCGCAGCCCGTGCCAGGGTGCTTGTACCAGGCATCATGAGGTTCACTTGAATATCACCAAATAAAGACGGACTTAATGTGTTAGATTATGTTGGACAGTTCCTTCCCTGGCATAGGTACAGCGTTCGGATGCACGAGTTAGCGCTACAGAAGCTTTGCAACTACAAAGGTGCCCACCCATACCGGGACGAGCTCACCGACTATACCAATGAGGATGTCAGCCAGTCGCCTGTCTTTGATTCGATCACCGGGTTTGGAGGCAATGGTACCGGCGCCGACTCTTGTGTCGGTGACGGGCCTTTCAAAAACATCAAACTACACATGGGCAATCGTCACGCTCGAGGCGACGAATTCTGCTTGTCTAGGGGCTTGGATCAAATCAGCTTTGCGGAGGGTGCAGCCGCGAATGTTGAGGAGTGCTTTGGTTTCCAAGATTATACGGATACATGATAGGTTCTTATGCCCCTCTTTTGACTAGAGAAGGGACTGCAACCTTGTACAGTGTGCTGAGTGAATATATACTGATTCTAATCTCAATACTCAGGCAATGCTACAATGGTTACCCACACGGTACAGGGCATGGAGCAACCGGCGGACTCATGAAAGATCCGATCGATAGCTGCAACGATGCACTGTTCTTCATGCACCATGCATATCTCGACAAGCTCTGATGGGAATGGCAGATGGCTGATTATCCCCAGCGGCTTTCTGATATGGGTGGTAATAACACTGCGCCTGACTCGATCCTTGCCATGACTGGACTTTCGCAGCCTGGGTCCGATATCCTTGACTACGACGGTGACAGTGGCACAACCACCACACTTCATCATAATTTGTGGATGAACTCTATTGTGGCGATCACCACGATTGGTGATATTATGCAGCTCAATGGGTCTGTTATCTGTGCGCAATATGTCATCGCAGAGGATGCGGTCATTTACAACACGAGCGTTCACACGAGCGGTAACTATGTGTTGGTATTCTTCTAGTGGAAGACAACGATCGTACGGTCCGAAATATTTGGGGCGGACTTGGAAGATGTCGGATGTCATAGTGGCGGATTTTCGGGGAGATCAATGTCGTGGTCACTGAGGACGATGGTATGTGGTTTCGGTACTGATATCTGCAATGGCAGAGGTTTCGGGAACAAAGGGGGAATTTGAGATACTGTGATGGAAATATTCTGTGAAGAGGAAGAATGGGACGCTGAGGGAATAGATCAATCATGGATTCGACAAATGCCTTGCCTTCGCAGTCTGTGGTGAGAGCCTGTTTTAGTAGTGGAGAGCTCGATGGGAGACAGTGACAGGGGCAACACAGAACGACTGTAAGCTCGGTAAGCACGCGCAAGTCATAACTATTCCAGGTGTTCATTATTGATATAAATCCAGTGGTTACTGACCAAGGTTGCAAGGCGGCTTCATCCGTGGTCATAATCTGTAGCCGTTGACAGAAAATACCAAATTGCCGCAGCCCCCTCAAGTTCGCGTCGAATACCCACGATCAAGAGTCCATTATCCAGAAACTGATCGCTGATTTCCCGTGCCAACCTCACCGTCTCGTTAATTCAATTTAGAGGTGGTGAACAGTGACCGCAAACCAGCTCTCTGACGATCCAAGGTTGCTGCGTAGCTGCTATGATGCCGAATTGAGCCTCCTTGGGCACGGCCCGATCGTTTGTGGTGACAATAAACGCCAAACGTCCTCGGTATGCGTCGTTAGCCCAACACAGATGAGGCTGGGGCGAGGTGAAAGAGTATATCGCCTAGGGTTTGAGATTTGTGGTCAAGGACTGTGCTAGAGCCGGATCGACATCAGCGGCGAAGTTATTAATCGGATCGTCTCTTATTTGCACCTGCCAAACTGGATATTCATCCGCCAATGGGGACATTTCTCAGTGCGCCCCACCACGCCCAATTGAAGCCTAAGAGCAACATATTGGAAGGCCGCTTGTCATATTTGAGTGCTCGCTGCAATAGTCCGCTTACTGGGCGAACTAAAGTAATTATCTGCCACAGTAGTATGACTTTTCTCTGATCCCTCCTTGTAAACTTCCGAATCTTTTCATAAGCTCGTCAGATGCCTTTGTTGGCTTAAAAATACGAGAGAGACATTAGTAGAACCACTTCAGGCCAAGAGATTTGATCTAGGCACCTCCTGCCGTATGATGATCTGGATTCAACAAGATTTTGTAACTAGGTCAATCAAACCTAACCTTGTGCATTATCCGGCGACTCAACATCACGAAATCCTATGCACGAGAGATCCTCGCTCTACATACTATATCTTCATTACCACTACCCACGCAATTCATGAGGCGGTACTTGTATTGCCTATAGTGTTAGTTCTTAGGTAGTATATCCACGTCTTTCCCACGCTCCGTTGCTTCGCAATTCACCCGCGTCAATAACTCGATTCATTACCCCTCCCCATAGTCCACAGAATTATATTACAGTACTTTCAATCGTGGCTGAGGGGGATGCCGAATGATACCTTGTGATTCTTGGCTTATTCTAGCGCGATTTCTAAAGCTCTACTGCTAGCTTTAAGAGCCACCCCGGAGTAAGTGCGGTCTCTACGCGCAAGAATGGTGTTATTTCAAGATTACTTACGCAATTCATTGTCTAGAATCTCAATATTGCAAGTTGCATCACCCGCATATGTGCCTCATCTCTAGCTCCAACTTGCAAAATGTGTCTCGCCACCCGAGGCTATATGTTTCTTTAACAAAGGCTCATTCATTACGAGATAACCCCCGCATACCGACCTTCCAAAAACAGGGTCTTGTGTGGAATAGTGCTCAGGACTTGTCAATGCAGCTCGCGCGCGGGGTAAAAAGTAACGCCTATCTCTCAATGCTGTAAAAGGATTGGGGAAACTGAGTGACTGGGTCGTATCTCCGCACGACGCTTCCTTCCAACACTATCACCCACGCCAAGCACTTTCCTTAAACCGCACTTGGCACTGTAACCTCAGCCCCCTTGTCGCCAAGTGCCGTCGGGCATCCGCCTGCAGATTTGGTCTTAGATGTTAGCCGGTCCTATGGAAGTGCTTCCTTGCTTGCCAAGGACAGACCGCCTCTTGGCGTGTTTTCGACAGTACTAATCACGCGAAATTGCGATAGGATAATTGCGCGCTTTGGAAAGACATGGACGGGCGGATGGAAATATAAAAGGACGCTGATCATGCCGTTTGTTATTGATCGATCATCGATTTGTGAATCACTACACAATGAAGTGGATTTTCTTGTTTTATCATTTGTCCAGTGCCCTCGCTGGACGGGGGAAACCCCCAGTTTCACCGGTACGTTGTTATTACTTCCCTCCCACTGTGATCATGGTGCTAATCTGATCTGACTGAACAGGATGACCTCGCTTCCGAAATTCGGCTGAAAGATCTGCTGAAAGGCACCCAACGGCTCGAGGACATTGCTTATTCGTATCCCGAGCGGAACCGAGTCTTCGGTAGCAAAGCCCATAACGATACCGTTGACTTCCTTTATCATGAGTTGAAGAAGACCGGCTACTATAACGTCTGGAAGCAGCCACAGGTGCATACATGGACCAAGGCGGAGTCCTCGCTGAAGTTCAACAGCGACTCCATCGGCGTGGCGGCGATGACATACAGCCCCAGTGTTGATATTACTGCGGAGCTAGGAGTGGTCTCCAACCTTGGATGCAGTGCAGCAGACTATCCAACCGACTTGAGTGGGAAGATTGCTCTGATTAAACGTGGTGAATGTGCTTTTGCCGAAAAGTCTGTGCTTGCTTCTGCGGCCAAGGCAGCTGCTGTGCTTGTCTACAACAATGTTCCGGGATCTCTCAGTGGAACACTGGGTGGAGTTACTCCTGATCATGGATCCTTTGCTGCGATTGCAGGAATCTCCGACAATGATGGGCAAACCTTGCTTGGCGCCACAACGAACGGCGCGGTGACTGTGTCTCTGAAAATTGACAGTCAGATCGAAAACCGGACAACGTTTAATGTGATTGCAGAGACCAAAGGTGGTGATCACAACAATGTCGTGGCTCTGGGAGGCCACACTGACTCGGTCGAAGCTGGTCCAGGTATCAACGACGATGGCTCTGGAATCATCGGTAATCTCGTCGTTGCGCGAGCATTGACGCGGTATTCTGTCAAGAATGCCGTGAGATTCTGCTTCTGGACCGGTGAGGAGTTTGGCTTATTGGGCAGCGAGTTCTACACCTCACACCTCGACGCCGCTGAACTCGCCAAAATAAGATTGTACCTCAACTTCGATATGATCGCGTCTCCCAACTACGCGCTCATGATTTATGATGGTGACGGCAATGCCTTCAACCAGACCGGACCAGCGGGTTCTGCTCAAATCGAAGCCCTGTTTGAGAAGTATTTCAAGTCCAAGCATCTGCCATACATCCCCACTGCTTTCGATGGCCGATCCGACTACGACGGGTTCATCTCTCGTGGCATCCCCGCCGGTGGACTTTTCACCGGCGCCGAAGGCCTCAAGACCGAGGCCGAGGCCAAATTGTTTGGTGGACAAGCGAATGTTGCCTACGATGTCAATTATCATGCCGCGGGGGACAATGTCACCAATCTCAATCACGAGGCTTTCCTGATCAACTCGAGGGCTACGGCCTTTGCGGTTGCAACCTATGCCAACAGCCTTGCTTCAATTCCCCAACACAATGCGACCGTCACCCGACGACATGTCTACAAGCGAGCACCTGGGTCGCATGTTCACACTAAGAATACTGGGTGCTTCCATTCTCTTGTGGAAATCTAAGGGTTACTCAGACACCTACCAGATAGCATCTGTCGTCGACTTGGGTTGAGACACTAGGTTCACTGATCATGATCATATCGCGTGGCCTAGAATATATAGTCTAGGGGTCTGGCTTTCGAAGGAGACCAACCTTATCCCCGACAGTTAAATAAGATCATAAAATCAAGACATTTTTTGTTCTACCTTGTCGATCCAGCTCAACTTTACGTAGTTGGAAACATCCATTTTGGCCCTCAGAAAAGATGTTAGTTACTGACTCTGGCTACATACGGCTTAGTAACTAATTGTATCTCATGGAAAGTCCCGGTCGGCCGACAAGGTATGGTCAACGACATCCCCTCCAAATATGTTAAACACTCTGCCGTGACTAGGTATGGGGATAATATCAATTCAACTAATGGTATATATGATCAATGCAATCGGTAGGTATGCGACATGTACATCAAAAATGGATCATCCAAACTTTTACCCGATCCTCCCATCCATCACCGTAAACAAAGCCCTGCGTGCTACCTATAGTACTACCGGCGCAAACGACGAGTCCGGAATCCCCTCAAAAACCCAATTCAATGAATCAAACACCTCGGAGAAGCCAGCCTCACTGAAGAAGGCCCCGCTCTCGTCGAACTGGGTAGGAATCATCAGTCCCGGGTTATCCAATGAGTTATCAGGGACGGGGAGCCCATTGACAGTCGATATGGGTTGATTTGCCGCCGCCGCCGCTGCCGCCGCCGCTAAAGATTGGATGTCAGTGGTAGACCTAGACAGTGAGGACACGGGAGGAGTCGTACCTTGAATTTCTTCGACAGTCTTCCCCGGTCGGAACCGTTGCCGCCATCGCCAGACCGTATCGTAGACATGGCTCATGCTCATCCGGCAGCGCACTTTCAGCTGTAGTCCATCCTCTTCGGCAGCCATGGGTCCAGTCGCATTCCACATTTGAGAGAGGATGTCGGCGAGTCGGACGGGACGATCGTGATCCATGACGCTGATTCGTCGGATGGCCGAGATGGCCCCGTTGAAGAGGAGTTTGCCGTGGTTAAAGTCGATGTGTCGGCTGAAGTTGCTCTTCAGGAGCTTCATGAGCGCGAAGGCTGCTGACACGATCATTTGGAGAATGTAATTGGTCGAGTGGCCGATCAGTTCGCCCGGTGAGGTTTCGAGATCGAGGACTCGGCCGAGGAAGGAGGTGGTTGCGATGAAGAGCTTGGTGAGGTCGTCGCTTCGGGGATTGGAGCTTAGGAATACGAAATACCGGAGGTGCAGTTCCGCGGCACGGAGATGAATCATGTTGATTGCTGGAGAGTTGGGTTAGTCGGCGCACAAGGGACGGACAGTCAGTATTTGAACGCCGAATCATACCCGATATTTCTTGCCCAAACTGAAGCTCCATCTCTTTCAATTCGCTTTCGAGGATCTGTACGATGACGAGCTTCTCTGCACTGACGAATTCGGCGGGCTCGGGCTTGCTGCTATACAAAGACTTGGTGACTCGGTCACAGAACTTTTCAATCCGCAGCCGGATAGCCAGGTTCTCTGGAAGATGGTAGTCGGCATCTTTCAGCGAAGCAGGCTCGAGAGCCCAATCGTAGATAGTGCTAGGAGGCTGGCCATAGCCAGTTGCCACGCTGGAAGGGAGAGTCAACAATGGCTCGCATGTTAGAGACAGGCAGGGAACACTCACTTCTGCGCCACGATATTGCAAATCACCCACGTATGGAGACGATCTTTCAAAGCTTCCCCTTGGGCCTCGATCCGGAAAGTCGTGAACTCTTCGGCTTGGACAGGGCGATGCATACCCAGTTGCATGGCGATTTGCATCATCAGACCGCTCAGCATGAAAGTTGCATCGGTCCGTTGGCTTGTGGTCGGTAGGGGCCATGTGCACAACACGCACAAGGCCTTGACAACTCGGTAATCTTGAGGAACACCGGTAATGGTAGACCATAAGAGGCGACTGAATGGTCCTGAAAGGGCTGTCAGAAGGCCCGGATCTGAGGGAGACCGACGACAGGCCACACAGACAATCGTCCAGGCCAGCAAGGGACATCGACTCAGATAGACCTCAGGCGGCTTTGGCAGATTCAGTAGCGGGAGGAAGGGGTGATAGTAATTGAAATATCTAAGAAAGCCGATGAGCTGTCAATCCAAGGTCAGGAGGTGTCTCGAAGGCTTACTGCTCGAAGAGCCGTGCGACTCGCGCACGGGAGAGGGTGATATCCTCAAGCCTCCACGGCGTATTTTCGTCCTGTGACATGATCGACCCGTCCCTCTTCATCGTCAATGGAGTTGCCATCGACGGATGCGACTCGGCCGGTACTGATACCGGCCGGGATCGATCAATGCCTGTCGAGTCTCGGCGGGAGAAGGCCTCGTCCGAGCATTGCGACATGTCATCGCCTTCATGAGGCTCCCTCGATTGAGGGTACTCTGGATTGGTCGAGAGACGGCGGCGAAGATCCGCAATCTCCTTTTCCATCTCGGCATTTCGTCTAGATAGAGTGAGCGTTAAGTATTGGGGATGTTACGTGGGATGAAAATCACCTTCTTTTGGAGATACGCTTAAAAGATGGCTCGACCTTGCAGTCAATGCCTAGCCTACGACAGCGAGAGCATGCCGCGGCCGGAGTTTGAACGATATCACATCGTAACTGTTAAGCACACCGATTTGCACTTCGTTAGCACACGGCGTCCCCACAGAGAGGAAAGGTGAGCGACTATTAAAGGGCGTGGCGCCGGGGCCACTGGCAGGTCGGCTGGGGGAATTGCATGTGGAAGGCCTCTCTCTCTCTCACTTACCTTCTGCTGCTTGCACTCATTGCAAGCTTTCCGACAGCCGCCTCGGCGCTTCCCCGTGACAGGCGGGACCTTCTCCATCTCGCTCGAATCGGGGGTCCTGTGTAGCTCGTCAAGGATCGGAGGTGGCCGTGGCAGTCGCGGGGACCGAAAGTCGCTCGGGGGGATCAAGTGTGGCCCATTCGGTGCCAGGAGGTTCCGATACCCCAAGTCCATCAGGATCGGCCTATGCTCGCCCCGATATAAAAACTAATTCCCCATGGACCATGAGCGTGGTGCTCATGTAGCCGTATGTGCCGGAAATCGGAGCAAGCGGCGGTTGGAACTTGCAAATTGGCAAATTGGCAAAAGAGGGAGGGCCTGTTCCGGGGGAACTGGACTGGGGTGGAGTCTCGGCGGGAATGAGTCGCGCCTTGTGATTCGGTCCTCATGACTGAAGTCAACTTAGTCAACTTGCCCCCAACGAATTTCGGCGGTTTTCGCGTCGGTGCCTGGTGATGCCTTAGGCATCATGAATATGTTGGAACAATAGCAGCAGTGGAGACCGGATAACGGAGATACTATCTCCCATTTAGATTATTCATTATTATGCCCACATAATTATACAGTAGCAATTCAGAGTGGTTGATATCCAATTGGTGCGCGGTATGATTTGCTAAGCAGTACTCCGTATTTCCGACTGAATACAGGAAGAAGTCACCTGAGCGTATCTCGCCCAGAAATTAAGGCGTCAACAAATTAAGGCAACAAGGCCCTAAGGCACTAAGGCACTAAGGCCACCAGTATGGAGTTACGCCAGAACAACACATATGATCACATATGATTGGTTCCTGACTACAAAGTATGTACTCAGTACGTACAATACAATCAAGGGGTGCAGACGGCGAGCATGATTCTTGTAGGACAGCTCTGTATTATCTCCCTGACTGTGTGCCAGGTGTGTGAGTGTCCCTCCTCGAGGTCATCGGCTTAAAATTGCGCCCATTTCGATTTTCATCTTATTCCGCGTTGATGATCACCACTGGACCTTGGTGGCGCAGCCTTCCCGCCCAACTATAACCCAATCTCCCAACAAGCTACCGCCGCTCCCTGCTTCCGTAGCCCGCAGTGCCTCAAGCTGGCAAGGCCGCGGCAAGCGAAATAGCTTCGCGTCCCCTCATGAGTCATGAGCCATTGGATGTTTTCTTTCTGGTGCTGCGTCTCTTCTCCTGGTCCAAAGCAATCCGGTGACTGATAAATAGGAACAATGTCTTGGAAATCTGATCTAGTTGCGGGACAACATCGATAGTCAGTTGGTGTCCAACCCGAGTTGCTCAAGCTTGCCAGAGACAGTGGACCATCACAGGATGGCAGGCAACCCCGAGAGCAGTGGCAGGATCATTCCTGCCCGGCAGGACCCTGAATCTTCTCACCAATGGTGCCGGTTGAAACACCCAGCTCCCCCGTTGTGCGAATGAAGTCATCCATCGTGAGGGTGATCCACCTCGGCTTGTGTGGATTTTGTCGCCAGGGGCGCGTTCCTGGATTTTTGGCCGTTAGCGTGTGCCGATCCATCTGCCTTCTTTCTTTTTCTAGCACCCGATGATGGCCAATTGTCCCTCACGCCCTGTTTCTCCCGCCAGCGACGCGTCGATTGGTGCGCTCGGCGCAAAGGAAGCTATCTGCGTCCATAAAGCTGGTCCAGCCGAGGGACGCGATAGTAGCTCGTTCTCCGTGGAGTGTCCCGGGTGAGGGTATCAATCACACAACGGTTTCTTGTATGGCATTGAACATACAGTTTGGCACATGCGTCACATTGCCTCGTTTTCTCATACTGTTTTTGTCATCAATTCCCAGGATGGAACAATCAGTCTAGACCTTAAATCCTGGAAGTCTGGAGTACATATCCCAGGGGGTTTACGCTTCATGCCTGATGCAGCCCCCTGTCTCTGGCGCTTGCAGCTGGACCAGTCAGATATGCAACCGCCACATGGCATTGCTTGTCCGACCGAGTCTGTTCATAAGTACGGAGTACTATTGTATCATACTGTCACGTTCAATCGTCCTCCTTTCTCGCCGGAAAGTTCCCGATGTCGCGCAGCATAATCAATTATTGAATGATGATATGATCTGGCCATTCTTTCTTCTTCAGAGAGAGTTTAACCCCGGTCTGGACTCACAATTCCTCTACCTTGGTTGTCCTCTTCTTGTTCATACTGTACACTTCAATCCACACAGGCTTAAGCATCTATCCCGACCGAGGATGTTGGAATCTGGACCTTGCCATGGAGGATTTCCTTTGGCGCGCCAGCCATCTTATCAATTCTACGAAGCATACTCACGGACCAGCCTTGTTTGATATAAACAGACACGAAAACGTCTCATTGACCCGTCCGACCGACCCAGCAGCGTGGTGCCTGGGAACACTTCAGTTCTGCAGCAATGCAGATAGGAAATAAGCTGGCATATGTGGAGAGAAAATTGGGCCTCGCAGAGTTTTGAGAATCAATAGCCTTGTCGATCGGATTCAATAGCTTTCCGAGGGAAATACTTGGGTGATATCGCGCGATCTGAAATCGGGCGATGAACACCGTCCACAACCCCCGCGAGGTCCGCAAGAACTCTCCAGTACTCTCCTAAATGCCCAATCAGGACTTGACGAGGTTGACAAATACATGCAGCTACGGAGCCCATTGTCGTAATAGGACCAATCAAACACTGATTAGCCGCCCATCTGCCTCCATAAACGCTCATCTTTATCCCGATCTGGTCGGGCCGGTCCCCACCTGCTATCAGTCTTGACCCACCATCGCATCGAGGGATCGACAGGGGATTGTCCACCATCGCTCGTGCTGTTTGGTTCAGCACGCACCAGAAGTTGGTTCAGGTTCCACTTGCCGTCGTGTGCTGGGGCCTGAACTGGATCTTTGACTGCACTTCATTTCACGGACAATCCTGCAAGGCTTTCATCGTTTAAAAAAGCCGGCTAACCCCCGTCCTTTTGCAACGGACAAGCGCTATCCAACTTCACCACTCTCTTTCAGCACTTCTGCTGCGTCAAGTCCCTCCAAACTTCATCATGGGTTCGGAATTGGGAATCACCGCCGATACCAAGGCGGCAATTGACCTCTCGCCGGTCAGCATCTGGTGGGTCGTTTGGGGATGTGCCTGGACGGCCGCCGTAGCCGCCGGCATGGCATATCTGATCATCAACCGGGACATGCCTACTCTTCGAATTCGAGGCCTCGCCTTGTCGCTCTCTTCAATCGTTCTTCTTCATCTTTACTGGTGGGTTTGCCAATTTGGCACCATGGTAGGCGCCCTTTTGCCCGGGGACGCCCAATATTGGATCATGGGGACCTATCTCCCTTGTGGTATCGCTCTTTTCCACGCCTCCAATACTCGTTTCCTCCACGTCGCCAAGCTTCAGCGCAAGTATGCTCAGCATGGCTACCGTCTCGTCGACGCTGTGCCGGATCAGAGACCTAAGACCGGCCTGATCAATCGTTTCCGCCGTCTCGACTATACGACCAAGATCCTCATCACCGTGGGCATTGGAATGTTCCTCCAGGTCTTCCTGACAGTATTCAACTATGTCATTTCTCGCAAGTGGCACAGCTCCTGGGGTATCCCAGGTACTGAGGTCCACGGTAGCGAAATGGCCCAGAAGACGGCTCAGGGTCAGGGATGGGAGTGGTAAGCATACGACAGATCTTTGCCAGCGCTATAATTTCCCTCAGCTAACAATTAATTGACTTGTTCAGGTGGCCTGGTGTGTTCTGGCAATTCTTATGGTCTTGGGTCCTTGCCCCTATCATCCTCTGGAAGTCGCGCAACATTCACGACACCCAGGGCTGGCGGGTGCAGACCATTGGCTGTGCTCTTGGCAGGTGAGTTTCATCATGGTCCAAGGCTAAACACGAATAAAAGTACGTTGAATTAATTTGGCATCTAGTCTCCACGCTACCCCAATGTGGCTTATCGCTCTTTACGTCCCTGGAATGGCACCGGTCAACAAATACTTTATTCCTCCCCAGTGGTGAGTGCCTTGCCCTGCTATATGGTCGGCATTAGATCTATGTTTGTGTCATCTAACCTGTTCTCTCGTAATCTATAGGATCTGCCTGTCCATCTGGATTATCGAAATCTTCACTGTCTTCCTCCCTTGCTGGGAGGTCATGCGTCACCAGTCCCTTCGTCAAGAGACCCTCGACTCCATCGCTCGGTGGGAGATCAAGGTCAAGTCTAGCAACTCTGAGAACAAGTCTCTCAACTCAGAAACCACCATGGTCGAGTCCATGATGTCGGGATGGAAGTCCACCAACGCCTCTATCAAGACTACTGGCTCGCGCGACAGCATTCTGACCATGAGTGCTCTGGAGCACGTCCTGGAGCGCAACCCCACCCCTCTTCAGGAGTTCTCTGCGCTCCGTGAATTCTCGGGAGAGAACATTGCCTTCCTCACAAGCCTTGCTCAGTGGAAGAACTCGCTCCCGATAGTTCTGAAGGATCCCACTGCCCCCCGTGACGGCAACTCCAAGGATCTCCTCCGTGAACACTTCAACCTCGCCTTGCACATCTACGCCGATTTCATCAGTGTTCGCCTTGCCGAGTTCCCGGTAAACATCTCGTCCAACGATCTCAAGAAGCTTGAGGACATTTTCGAACGGCCCGCTCGCCTTCTCTACGGCGAGGAGCGCGAGGCCGACCCCGTCAGCCCCTTCGACAAGTTCAACTTCGAGCCCGCGTCGCCCACTGTCTCCGAGAGCTCCGAGAAGGGCATGACGAATTGCATTCGGAACCGCGTCCACTACTGGGGCGATATTCCCGAACAATTCGACGCGACCGTCTTCCAGGACGCGGAGGCGAGCATCAAATACCTCGTCCTCACCAATACCTGGCCCAAGTTCATCAAAGATCGCAGGACCTCGATTGATTCCTTCGACACCATGAGGACCAAGACGGAGATTGTCTAGGAGGGTTTTATGAGCGACTCATGAGTGATTCATGATATGAGCCTGTACCTGTACCTTTTCAGGTGTAGAGTCTTTCTTTTTTACGTTTTACCTTTCTTCGTTCGCGCCAGGTAACTGCGTGCGCCCCCCCATCTACGGAAGTTGAAGAAGAACCCCCGTATTTTACATATAATAACTTTTTTTGCCATTTGATTGAATGTCAACAGCCGGATACCCCCTTAACTTGTTTATTCTCCTTACGATTGGAATCGATGTTTCTCTCTTTTCGATGTTTTCTTTTTTCTTGTCAGATTATCTGGGCTACTGTACCCTTCTGTTCTGAAGATTGCTTCGTCTTCTACCTCAATTGATAATTTCCCTTCTCGTCTGCCTAGCAGAACACTAGATCTTATTAATTAATGCTAGGGAATCAAAGCAATTCTCTGTAATATGAAATTATCTAAAAAGGTGCGGGCGGCAATTGGCTCTTCCTCGAATCATGGCAGCAAAAGTGGGTAATAAGTCCTCTACTAGCACGCTCTCGAAGGCTCTTCTGGCTAGTTACAAGATGAAAGTGAGGCATCAGTAACTAGAACATCTGACGAGATAATTTCGGGAAGTACCATTGTAGCTCCCAGCTAGTCGCAGATAGTTTGTGGCTTAATAAATTAGTTACTATCGAGCTGTGAGTGGTATAGATCTGACTAGATTACTGCCTGGGAAACTAGGCAAACATCGAGGCACCTCCGCGGCTCGGCTCCGCAGTTTTCTGCTTTCGCGCTCGCTGCTTCCTCCTCAGCTTCTCAGTCACCTCACGCAATCGCCGTGTGCCTCTCTTTTCCTTAACTCGCAGGATAGTTTCTTTCTTTTCTGGCCAGCTCACTCTCTATGCGCACCTGAATAACTGCTCAAATACCACTCATTCGTAGCCGGTTGACACGTCGAGTCCCGCGCATCCCACCCCCGACCCCCGATTCCGCTGCCACGGCGTAAGCAGCCTTCGTCGCGTCACACAATCTACTCCAAGAACAGTCGTTACCAATCCATTCAGGCCTCGGACTCACCGCCGCTCACACTTGTGTGGTATGACCTCGGGAACACAACTATCATCTCAACGGGGCACACCCTGAATATCCCGCAATACTTATGGAGCCCCAAGAGTCTGCGACGCCTATGGCGCCCCCGTCTAGATCTCTCCGGGAACAGACACAAAAGCGCCAGCGCAATTCTTCCCCGGTCACGCCGTCAAAGCGACGTCGAGTCCAACACTTGCCATCAAGTGTGTCGCAGAGGACTCCAGCGTCCACCCAAATATCTTGTACATCCACTCCTCTAAGTGGTCCGCGTACTAGAGCGCAGTTGGATCGGTACTATGAAGATGTGAAGAGGGACGCGCGTCGGATCATCGCTGTGAAAAATCAGCTAGATGTTCTCCTCCCAGAGGTAGACACAGATCCACAGAGCACACCGGCGCCAACCTCTGGATCAATGTCAATGACAACGAAAAATGCCGTCAAGCTGCTGGAGAAGATCTTGAAAGATAATCAACTTATCGAGGACCTGGAGGAAGTGCGCAAGGAGGTTGACCCTAAGGTCCGCGGCCCCAGACGCTCTGACACGGACGGTGTTGTCAAACACTATCGGAAAAAACAACAAACCACACGTGAAAAACTCCGCAAAGATATCAGAAAGGCCCGGAAGAGAATTGGGTACAACTGGGACAGACTTAAAGCAGCCCAAATGGTCACCGAGCCCGAGGCAAGCACAGCCGAGGACACCGTATCCTCAAGCATATCATATCCCGTCGTTTCGGTGGCTGCCACAGAAGATGGAGATGATGATTCCGGCGCAATGGCAGATGACTCGGATAGTGAGCCCATGCTTCCTACAGGCAATACTGTTGCTCGGTCAATCATGTCACCTTCTTTTCTTCCAGATCACACCGTGGAGGAGGAGAACCGAACCAGTAATGATAAAGACAAAGCTAAGACGAAGAGGAGTGGTGAAAACGGCGACGCCGATAGAGAAGCATCCAAAATCAACGAGCCAGTGGAGGGAAAAGCGGCACCGGAGTCTCTTCCAAGGTCGGTCCAGAACAGTCTACTTCCCTGCATGGCGCTAATACATGACTATAGGACTGTTCGTGCTCCTCGTCGGTCGATCTACACCCCCGATTCAGTTGATGACGAAGACCGCCCTGGACAAACTGGTCAAAAAGAAATCTCGACACATACCGCGACGGAGGAAAGTCCTCATAGTGATGGAGGACTAGCTGATAAAATGGTGGAAGAGACGACGAAGCCCACCAACCCTCGTGAAGTGGAGACCCAAGTGAAGCCGTTCTCACGGCGGTCAGTGACGCCCTTTTTCCTCTCCTCAGTCCCATTGTTTAATCATGAACTCTTCTCCAGTTCCGATGACGAAATCTCCGACAGCGGGGAAGACGAGGACAGCTCAGAGGATGATGAGGATGATGAGGATGGCAGCGATGTAGAAATCAAGGAAGAAGACGAGGATTTGGATGTCAAATTGGACATGTTTGGTGATGGCAGTGAGGATGACGACGAGGACGAGGACGAGGATGAAAGCAACGATGTTGGACTCAAGGTGGAAGTGGAAGATCAGGAGGAATTCAAGGAGAGTAGTGAAGATACGAGGACTGAGCAAGACAAGGAAGCCGAGGAAGCAACGGGTGATATCGAAAGCCAAAAGAAAGGAAGGTTAGTGGGCATTCCCGTCTCGTTTCATTGACTGCGCTGACATCCAGACCAAGCGACGAACGCCTGAATGTCGTACAGTCGGGCCAGGGCCATCCGGAAGATCCAAAATCTTCACGGCCCACAACTGGCTTGTTTGAGCGCATGAATGGCATTCAAACTTCCGGCTCCTTTGAAGCAATGATGGCCGGATTGAGACAAGCGGCAGCCGAGAGAGAGAGGCTGGCAGTGCTCAACGGGCGGATAGTGGACACTGACACGTCCGACTCGTCTGACGATGAATCACTGCCGGACTGGCCGCCGGAATCTGATACGAAGCCATCTATCGCCTGATTCCGAGTGTGGCAGGAGAGAAAGCATTCCTGCTTTAACTTTCCCTTTTATGAAAGATCTTTCCAAATGTCTTTTGAACCGTCTTTCTTAATAGGTAAAGCAACAGGCTTAGTAGGTATTATAAGGATATATAGGTGCTCGATGTACCTATTATCCATCATACTCCAAATGGAATAGTCTGTCGTGCGGAAGCACAAGTTGGTGTGCGATTAGCCTCAGCCTACAATGGAATATCACACATATGTCCCATCCAAATGACTACAAGACCAAAGGAATACATAAAATCTCAAAGAGACCATGACTATTCCGGGAACCCTCTCGTGGACATGAGTCAAATCGTAACGTTCAAAACGAGGCCACAGTCTGCATGCGTATGACGTGGTGTAGAGGTTTGGCCATGTGTATCTCATGCAGGCGATGGAGTCTTCCAGTATGTCTGGGTTGCGTGCATTGATGGCATTCCCAGATGACAGCTAGCATCATTTAATCAGGTCATTGGGAGAAGGGGTTTCATGATCTACCATTATTGAATCTACATTGTGCTCAGCAACACTGGACTGTCGACATTCGCTGGTATCCGAGACCTCGTTATGAACGAACGTCTCCGGGAGCTGCAACTTGTCCCTCGTTAGATTCCACATGGACACAATGCAGACAGTCAATAAAAAAGACAGCATAGCAGAGCTATGCCTCGCAAGGGGCCTTCTAGAGCTTACAATCTAGCAGTTGTGTGATGTACATGCAGCTGGATTAATTACCCCTTGATCCGAATCACATCAAGTTCCAGGGCCATCTGGGGTCCGAGCGACCTCTTTGCATACAAAGCTGAGTGTGATCTATGTCATTGATCTGGATTGATCTTCGCATTAAAGATTCCATGTCTCCTGAAAAAGGAATGATCATGCAGATCAGGGGTCTCAGTGAAGCAACTGGGTGGATCTGATCAACAACATGGATCTACGATAGGAGCTCTACAGCCAATCAAGGGATCTCGGCGGCTACAAGGTATCTTTGTGCTCTGAAAAGGGTATTTGAAGAAAGAAGGGATTATTTTTAAAGCTTGCGACTGCTGAGCCTTTGACTTTCTCGGGTGTTGTATGTCGGCGACGCAGCTTCATAATGTATTTTTCTGGTCTTTTTCATCTCGCGTTCTTCATACCACTCTTTTGCACTCGAGTGATTGCCGATAACGCGCTGGCACGAGCTAGGACAGCTCTCGACACTCTTCAGACATGGTATGATCCTACGACTGGACTTTGGACTACGCGACAATGGTGGAATTCAGCCAGCGCGATGACAACAGTTGCAAACCTGGCGAAAGTTGACCCCTCAGTCATGGAGGCCGCCCTATATGTATTCAACAATACCTACAATCTCGCGCCAGCCTCCAATCCACATCCAGGTCCGGAAGTGAAGACCGTCTTCCAACGAAGAGATCTCCTATCAAGAGCGGGTGGTTCGGGAAATGCTTCGAAGTGGTTGGATTCGGCATACGACGATGATGGATGGTGGGCCCTTGCGTGGATCGCTGCATACGATGTCACTGGGAGTGACGACTATCTAGAGTTGGCAGAGGGGATTTTCGCAGCTTTGGTCAGAAACTAAACTGTACTTTGTTGAAATAACGCTCATTGTTCAACAGACTGCTGCATGGGGTACAAACTGTGGAGGTGGTGGTCTACCATGGAACCCCACGAGTACTTATGTGAATGCTATCACGAACGAGCTATTTCTCTCGGTTGCAGCTCATTTGGCCAATCGTTCGCTATCTAAGCGCGATGAATATATCAGCTGGGCGCAGAGGCAATGGGACTGGTTTTCTGCCCAGGGATTCATGGGCGAGAACGACACTATTAACGACGGACTCCTGGATAACTGTCAAAACAATGGCCAAAATGTGTATGTCTTAGTTCTTACTCAAGCTGTCTCTTCTCGGTCTAACTCGACTGTCTAGATGGTCCTATAACCAAGGCGTGGTACTTGGAGGTCTCGTGGAACTCAACAAGGCAGCACCCGACGCTACATTGCTTGAATCGGCCAATGCAATCGCTCAAGCCGCCATTGAAACCCTTGCCAATGCAAACATGATTATCCATGATTCATGCGAGCCGAATAATTGTGCTCCAGACGCAACTCAGTTCAAGGGCATCTTTATTCGCAATCTAAGTATGCTCCAGAAAGTGTCACCCAACCACATTTACAAGCAAGTTATCGACAGCTGTGCAAGGAGTATTTGGGCGAATGATCGGAACTCGCAGAACCAAATGGGCGTTGATTGGGCGGGTCCCTTCCAGGGCCCGGCGGATATGTCAACTCATAGCTCCGCGATGGATGCACTCGTTGCTGCTATCTACGGGTAATCGTCTTGCTCACCCTCGTGGCAGCTTATTTCTAGATCAATAATGTCACAAATGATTTAAACACATTTGAGAATCTTAAGATGCATGACGCCCCACGACACAATTTCGATAGCGAAATATCAAGGGAAAAATAATAGACATCCCTGGGTAGCTGGGTTGAGCAACTTATTTGGCTCCCATCAGACAGCCACTGATAAATCTGACTTGAAAAACAAGTTTGTTGTGGATCAGAACTAAAAGATCAATTTTGCTGTCACTTGATTCCCCCCCCCCCCCCCCCGGGACGTGTAGATTTCCACTGGGATAGAAAGAGGTCTTACATACAGCCCCGAAGGTCGACGGGCAGCATGGATGCCCGGTGGTGCAGTTAATTAAGTCAGCCCAGCGTCTTCGTGGAATTTGTCCAAGGATACCATTTAGGTGAGAAATGGTACACCTTGTCGGAACAGAAGAGAAGGACGTTGGTCACCATATTCGTGCGACTGGAATCTCGCCCCTTTGATTTGAAATTCCCAGCGAGCGGAAGTCTCTACTATTGCGACGATTTGCCCAACCATTGCTCCAGAGTCGAAATCCCAAGCACTGGTCCAGCCCGGCCGCTGTGCATAGGTCCCGATCTCTCCATAAGGCTGTGGTACGGAAGAAGACTGGAATTATCTGTCGACCGCGGTGCATGTGAGTACTACTCTTTTGGGAATACAATGAATAAGAACGACCTTGTTATTAACTTGAGAAAGACCGTGATAGCGTAGTGGCTCTCACCGCTGTTGCTAGAAAGGAAATTGCATATCTTCAGAGATTCGGACGAGCGATTCAGCCATTCCAGCGTTTTCACTGGGATGTGCACAACTACAAGGCCCAGTCTCACCTCGGACATATGGCGACACTGGAGAAACACCTGCAGATTACGCCTCACATAATACCTCATGGTCCTATTGGTCCTACCCTTCAACGTCCGACTCTGCGACATCCCGACCTTCAGTTTAATAATATATTCGCCTCCGAGGATCTCGAAATTACAGGGCTGATTGCCTGGCAACATGGTTCAGTTCGTCCGTTGTTCCTGCAATGCGGAATTCCAGAAAGCATTCAAACCTATGGCGACGAGATTTCCGAGATATGGCAGGTCCCTGAGCTACCAAGCAAATTCCATGAATTAGCGGAAACAGAACTGGACAAGGAAGTGGAGATATTCCGCAGGCGTGAAATTCACTATATTTTTCTCAAGTCAACAGCAGAAACTAATCCCGTTCATTTCCACGCCTTGACATACATTTTCAGTACTTAAAGGCGTCGACTTTTTTACCGTGCGAGCTCCCCTGGCAGGGTGATAATGTGACCTTTGAAGGCTGACTTGATCATACTGACGAGGAATTAAACGGATATAACCCGTGATGCGCCAGCCCTTTGCCCAATAGCCTTTTCAGGTGACGAATCGAGCGAATGTCTGCGACTTAGTCGTCTACAATCGGAAGCTGATGAGGCCCTTCAAGCTTGTCAGGAAGCAATTGGCATGGGTAGCGATGTATGGGTGCCTACTGAGCACTACGATGAAGCAAAACAACGGAAAAGAAAACGAAAGCGGTTGTTCTTGATGCATCTGAAACCGAGGAAGAGTGAGCCAGAATGCAGGAGAACTGGATTTTTGACGATTTCAATGAGGAAGATTACATGTAAGCCAATAAGCAACCCCTTTTGGTCTCACAGCTCCTAGAAAAGCCAACAATAGACAACACTACTGGGCCCAACATTCAACTTTGGCATAATTTCCAGGTGGTCGATGGAGAAGTGGTGTTTTGCCTCAAAAGTAGCCCAGAGATCCTATATCAACTATATACAGACCCACATCAACAAGAATATGGGAGGATTCATCCATTATGTGGCAAATGGTGAATGATGTACAGTTAGGCTGTTTGGTCAAGACGAAACACCCTCGTCGTCATGTGAACAGTGAGATTCACCGCCTAATCAATCACGTGGATATCTTCTAACAAGACGGAAATATTGCTAAGTAAATCATACCGCGCACCAATTGGAGGTCAACAAGTCTGAATTGCTATAAAACCCCTAGTTATCAGGCAATCTAGTTAACGTAGTTCCCGGCTTACCTGATAACCCGGTTAACCCGATAACCCACCCCCATTAGAAATTTTCAAAATCGATAATCGCAACCAACACCAATTAATCTAACTAGATAACACGATTTTTACATGAAGTAATCCTGTGGCCAGTTTTTCCACATCCACTGCAGGTAGGCGGAGCCCTCCTGGCCGGTTGAATCGGCTGATTAGGCAGATCGACCTCCTCATGCGATACTACCTCATCAGCTTCTACTGGCTGAATTAGCTGCTGAGCTAGCTGTAGGCCCTCTTCGATTGATAGGCCCCCTTCGTGTGTAATCCGTCTAGTCGATCGAGTGCGCTTTTGACGTTTTTTTCATTCGTTGCGCGTAGATCGGCGTTCTCCTTCACTAATAAAGCAGTGTTGTGTAATGCTTTATAGTGGCCCTTAAGAATCTGATCAACCACTAATTTCAACGGGCTTGGAGGGCTTTTTGACCGCCGATCTATTAGATCTTTCATCATTTTAGCCTGCTTTTGTAGCTGGGCTACTGTTCTAGGCGTTTCTAGTGTGAATTCGCTAGATCTGCTGCTTGGTCGGCTTAATGGGGGTGAAGGCGTTCGAAGAGATATAGTAAGCTTAGAAAGCACCCTTTCGGCATTAACTGGTACAATACCAGCAGCTGCGAAGCTATTCTGAATAATGTTCGGCTGAAAAGCTTCTAGCCGTGCGCGTGGGTAGTCAGCTAAAAAATCAAGCTTGTCGATATGATTATAGCCAGTTCGGGTTAAATCGCTCACGAAGCGACTGTACGCACGCTTTAGCACTGCGAAGCACCCAACATCAAGCGGTTGTAGTAGATGTGAAGAATGCGACGGCATACAGAGTGGTATAATATCATTTTCGACACAGATTCGATCGAATTGAGGCGTAAGATGACTACCGTGCCCGTCAAGGATTAACAGCCGAAATCGCCCTCGTACACGCGAATTAGTGTACGGAATAAAGATCTTTTGGAGCCAGCGAAGGCCGATTTCATCGGTAGTCCAGCCATTATCTGATACTTCGATTCGCCAATCCCTAGGGAGATTTGATTCAAACCAACCAGCGATATAAACCGAGCCTTTGAATATAATACAGGGCGGCAGCGAATAGCCGTCAGCGCATATAGTTTCGATCGCAGTGACCCATTCGCGATTTCCTGGCTGTAGAATTGATCGCCGACCGTAGTATTCTGCTCGTGTAACCACCTTTTGCGATGATATAAGGCCCATTGCGAATCCAGTCTCATCAAAGTTGTAGATATCCTCTGATTGGATACCGTTCTCCTCAATCGCGCGTTGTACCATCGAAAACCACTCGTTTATAGCCTTTGGATCCTCGTTAAGAGCGCGATGATAGTCATATCGCTTAGAAAAGCATGATCGAAGCTCATCGCGCCGTTGAACGAAAGAAGATGGCCAATTTTTGCCAACAGTAGCCGGTGGGCTCTCACCACGCGCAGCTAGTAGAATATTGGCCATATCGCGTACGGTAGAGGGCCTAGGGGCTGCACCACGCGTATCCATAGATATAATCCACTCAGCTAGCGAATCCTCTTCCAATTGGGTCAATTTATGACGATGCCATCGTGTATCGACGCGTGGGGCTACTCCGGAAGAGCGCGCATGCAGGGTAGCGTAGGGTATATCATATAGCTTCGTCGCTGCGTGTAAAGATTTGATTCGACCCTCTTTAATATCTTGGAGGGCTAATTGAATCTTGCCCTCCTGATTGGCCGATTTTAGCCAGGATTCAGAGCGGATTGGTGGCATGGTAGGTGGTTGAAGTTGGTGTGTTGGTAGGAAGACGCGAATTTGGAGGGGGTTATCGGGTTAACCGGGTTATCAGGTAAGCCGGGAACTACGTTATGTGGGCATAATAATGACTAATCCATGTGGGTCTATAACTAAGTTAGTCAACTAGTATCTCCGTTCTCCGGTATCCACTGCTGCTTCTGTTCCGTCCTAAGATTAGTGCCTGAGGCGACAATCCCGGGCTGTGTCCAACATCTCAAGATTCACGGGGGAAAGCTCCTATCATTGAGCAAACTTCACAACGAAGTTCCCCGCTGCTGAGTTTACCGGAGAGATGGGTTGAAAAGGGCCATTCCACTGCGTTTATATTCATTGCTCCTTCCCTATCATGTCAGCCCGTCTGCTACACCCAGATGAGTACGAGCTCGGCTCTCGCTCGTCGGCCGACTCGGATGGCACTTTTAATCTAGACGATGATGATTTCGAGTCCCAGATTCCCTCCACGTCTAGGCTAGGTGCACGGCGACTACCTTGGCTGTCTCGACTCTTCTCTTCGTCCGGATACCGACGC
This sequence comes from Penicillium subrubescens, assembly GCF_028828155.1. Classification (NCBI taxonomy): domain Eukaryota; kingdom Fungi; phylum Ascomycota; class Eurotiomycetes; order Eurotiales; family Aspergillaceae; genus Penicillium; species Penicillium subrubescens. Next base: position 420,081 of record NW_026643151.1, on the reverse strand, counting down.
CTGAAGTCTAATGCCCGACCCATCCTCGTCAGTGCTGCGCGCCCAACTTGCGCGCGACGCCTCTTCTTCCGCCGCCGATGCTGCCACGTCCATGTCATTTTCGGAATCGTCTTCGCCCTCGTTCTCTTTGCGTCAATTTTTACGCCTTCATATACCCACCCGCCTGCGCATTACGCTACGCTACGGAAATCCGCGTTGGATGGGAACGTTGCCGGCAGAGGAAACCCACACAACAAGAAGGTGTTCATCGCAGCAAGTCTATACGACCGCGGTGGTGATCTCGCACGAGGACAATGGGGTACACAGCTACTACAGCTTATTGACCTCCTTGGGGGCAAGAATGTGTTTGTGAGCATATACGAGAATGACAGCGGGGAAGAAGGGCAAGCCGCGTTGCGAGAACTGGAGCAGCAGATTCCCAGCGCAAAGGCAATCGTTTTCGAAGAACATCTGGATCTCAAGACAATCCCATTCGTGACAATTCCCGGGGGAGAGAAGCGGGTGAAGCGCATTGAGTATCTGGCAGAACTTCGAAATCGAGCGCTAAAGCCACTAAACGACCGCCCTGAGATTCGATACGACAAACTTCTTTACCTAAATGATATCCTCTTCGACCCTATAGATGCGCTGCAACTACTTTTCTCCACCAATGCCAACGAGCAAGGCGAGGCTCAGTATCGTGCCGCATGCGCCGTCGACTTCGATAACCCCTTTAAATTCTACGACACTTATGCCACGCGCGATCTTGAGGGGTACTCCATGGGATTGCCGTTCTTCCCCTGGTTTTCCACTGCTGGCAACCATGACAGTCGAAAAGACGTGTTGCAAGGCAAAGATGCCGTTCGAGTCCGCAGCTGCTGGGGCGGCATGGTAGCCTTTGACGCCAAGTATTTCCAGGACCCGTTGCCTGGAGGTACCACCCCGGCGCGTTTCCGCTCTGGACCTGATCTTTTCTGGGAAGGATCCGAATGCTGTCTCATTCATGCGGATATCCAAGTTCCACGGGCTGGGGAAGACGATACGACTGACACGGGCATCTACATGAATCCGTACGTGCGCACTGCTTATGATGGTCGAACTCTGTCATGGCTGGGAATCACCCGTCGGTGGGAGCGGCTGTACTCGCTCATCCACAATATCGGTAACCAACTTGTCGGTCTGCCATGGTATAATCCCCGTCGCACCGAGATGCCTGGTCAACGTGTGCAGGAGACGGTATGGGTCCCCAATGGCAGCCAGGATGGTGGAGGTTCCTTCCAGACTGTCGATCGCACCGCTGGCAATGATGGCTACTGTGGGCGACGGGGTTTGCAGGTCATTGTGGAGAACCGCAAGCCTGGGCAAAAAGGGTTTGAAGGCATCCCTGTGCCATCACTCTAGTCTTGGTTGGGGACTGGATAATGTAATGACTTGGCCTGCCTGTTGAACCTGATGATATCTCTTGAATGATTTACTTTACATAGCTTCATGAATATAGAACAACATAATTTTGATCAATTGTGTCTTCGCTAGAGAAACCTGAATCGAGGCTTCAGCTTATGATGTGATTTGATGGGCTTTTCCGGATGATTGTCCCCGAAGCCGAATGGAATCCGGAGGACCCCAACAATATCGGCATCATCGGCAAGTGGAGTCGGCTTCGGGAGGCTTGGTGGCTGTTACTAAACACAACCATGTTACGGTGGTCAACTTTGTTACCTTCGAATTCGCTTGGGATATTCCAGGCAATAGCATTCCTATATCTGAATATTTTGCTACCCTGGTCCTTCGGGTGCGATAGTCCGTTCTCGTACAGGCACAGTCTACTGTACTAACAATGCCTTTCCGGAGATCTTCCGACATAGGCTAATGTCATTTGAAACGTGGTTCCGGTCCCTGCGTCCTGCAGCATATTGCAAGAAATCCCTGCTACATCCTTATTGTTAGAGGCTCTCGTCCATGTCATTCAGATACATCGAGGTGCAACAGAACATCAGATATATACCTGCACTGCTACTCACCAAAGAGTCTTCCATGTCAAACACTATCGGCAAATATCGTTGCCGATCATCGTCTGTGGATACAGACATGTGCAACCGAACTTGGCAGTCTTCAACCCGCTCGGCATGGAGCGGGTTCCTGAAGACTATGTCGATCCGGAATTGCCGAGTCTGTGCTTTTATCTGGTCAACAATCGTGACAGACCTTAAACGCGGATGCTCCATATGAGTAGAGAATTTCGTCAAGGGGGCCATCTTGGCCCTGGGGGATACATGGAAGTTTCTTGTCCATGGAGACTTGGCCCGGGAATTCCGGACTGGATGTCCCACATGCAAGTTAACCCTATAATCTGGAGACAGCACTAGATATCCCCCTAATCAGATCCTCTGAAATATTGCAACCTCTCATAATGTTGACATCTTCCTTACTGCTATTAGCATCGCTCAGCACTGGCCTGGTACATGCCCAGCTAACACTGGAGGACCTGTATCTTGACAATGCGCCGTCCTCGCCTCAATCATACGTCATCCCTCACTATGCGAACTCTCATGCAGTGACAATTGATAGCTAGCTATATAGATTCACCGTAACCGGGCCCTCATCCGGGAATGTTTTCACTTTGATGAACACCAATGCCCCTTCTAGCGGTTCATTGGGCGTGCTCCCGCATATTCACCGTAAGCATTATGAGAATTTCTTCTCGTTCAAGGGCCGCTTCCAGCTCTGGGCTCAGAAAGGTGATAATGAGCAGCAAGCTCGTGTCCTCACACGGGGAGACTATGGATCTGTGACGAGGAACACCACGCACACCTTCCAAATTCTCGATCCTGACACCGAGATGGTTGGTGTGATTGTTCCCGGTGGCTTTGAGTGAGTTATAGCAGAGTAATGCCCACATTGGAACATGTCTTTGTTAATATAGAGTGTAACAGGGATCTCTTCTATGCCCTCGGCACAAACTATACCTCTGGAACAGACACTCCTTACGTCCCTCAATCCACCAACAGTTCTCCCACAACTGGCCCAGGTGCTTCCACAATCTCTGCCCTACAGAAATACGACATATACGCCGAACTCGACTTCAAACCCCGGCGTGATCTAGTCAACGGCACTGCTCCCATCGGTGACAGTGAATGGCACACTGGTGCCCATAAACTCGGTACCCCAGGCCAGCCGTACTTAATCGCAAACAGCTACGGACCAATGTATCTCAACTCCCAGCATGGGTATCAGATCGTCCAGCCACTGGTATCCCCAAAGCAAGCCCAGGATAAGAACTATACTCTCTTGACCCTGACTATCAGCTGGCAGACCAAAAGTAACCCACGCCGGTGGGTTCTCGCTGGCGCGGCTGCTTTTGAGGTCCTCGAGGGCGTGTTGTCGATCAAGATTGGTGATTTATCCCGTTATGCAATTGAACATGGGTGACGTTGCTTTTCTTCCGGCACATGTCTCCTTCACTTACTATAGTGAAGTTGCCTTTACCAAGTTTCTCTATGTTAGCAGTGGCACCAAGGGTGTGGATCAGCAGTTGATTAGAAGTGGTAAGAGTTGGAACTTTGTTACTTTCCCAAAGTATTGATTTGAACCTGATTGAGGCTGCTAGACAGATCCGTGGGGATCTGTGTACTAGTTTCGTTCGCTTTTATCAGATCAGATAGGGTTGGGATTAAGCTTATCCGACAGCCTCCGTATCACCTTCCCATTCATTCTTCCTTAGTTACTACCTAGGATTCTCAGCTCCTTTCCTTTCAGAGCCATTCAGATGGACTACTCTGTTCATTGTTGGTGTTAAAAGCCTGAGGCACTGATAATCCTGACGGAACAGAAGCAGCAGTGGAGAACGGGGAACGGAGATACTAGTTAGTTATTTAGTTATAGACCCGCATGTATTAACGTAATCATTATTATACCCACATAGTTAGTTAAGTTAAATTGCTATAAAGCCCCTAGCTAGTTAATGCAAGCGGTCTAATATTATCTCCGTTCTCCGGGATCCATTGCTGCTTCTGTTCCGACACAGTCTGTCGGAACAGAAGCAGCAGTGGATCCCGGAGAAGGGATATTGTAAACCCGCATGTATTAGTCATTTTTATGCCCACATAAATTGCCAGATAGGGGCTTTATAGCAATTCAGACTTGTTGATATCCAATTGGTGCGCACCATGTTTTACTAAGCAGCATTTCCGTGTCAGTCTTCATGCCTGAGGCAGAGATCCGTTATCAAATCGCGGGGCGCATTTCCAACACGCCGCGGGGCTCAGAAGAAAAAAAAAAGAGACACGGAACAGCTCTTGTCCCACTTCACCTCTCACACATCCCGCGACCATGTTGCAAGCCATCAAGTACAGCCAGGGCCACCTGGAAATCCTGGACCAATTGCAGCTCCCCTTCGTCGAGAAATACATCCCGATCCAGACCGCCGAGGATGGATGGAATGCGATCAAGGACATGAAGGTCCGAGGCGCACCCGCCATTGCCATCGTGGCCATGCTGGCACTCGCCTCGGAATTGCATGCGCTGCGTGCTGCTGACAGGATCCCTCCTTCGGCGGAGGAGACGAAAGCGTTAATTGCGCAGAAGCTGGATTATCTTGTTACTAGTCGCCCCACTGCGGTGAACTTGGCGGATGCGGCGCAGAAGCTGAGCGCCGTGGTGACTACCCAGGCTGGGCAGACGGAGGCTACGGGTCAGAGTGTGGTGGCTGTGTTTATTCAGGGTGCGGAGGATATGATGGGCAAGGATTTGGATGATAACCAGCGCATTGGACATAACGGTGCGGAGTGGATTATGGCCAATGCTACGAAGCCTGGTGCCACTGATGTCGCGGTTTTGACGCACTGCAATACTGGGTGGGAGCGCACTCTTCAAGTCGATCGTACAGGTGCTTTGATCGTGGATGCTAACCATCTCACTCTACAGCTCCCTCGCCACGTCCGGCTACGGCACTGCCCTGGGAGTCATCCGCTCGCTCTCGTCCAAGAATGTTCTACGCCACGCCTACTGCTCAGAGACAAGACCCTACAACCAAGGCTCCCGCCTGACGGCCTTTGAATTGGTTCACGATAAGATTCCTGCTACACTGATCACGGATTCCATGGCGGCGGCATTGCTAGCAGACGCCAAGGTCGGAGTCAATGCCATTGTGGTAGGCGCAGACCGCGTGGCGGCCAACGGAGACACGGCCAACAAGATCGGCACATACAGTCTGGCCGTCCTCGCCAAGTACCACGGAGTGAAGTTCCTGGTCGCTGCGCCCCGCACCACCATCGATCTGGCCACCAAGTCAGGGAGCGATATTGTGATTGAGCAACGTCCGGCATCGGAGATGACCAGCATCAAGGGTCCTCGCGCTGGAGCCACCGCGGTCGATGGCAACGTCACCCTGGAGACTGTCTGCATCGCTGCCCCGGGAATCAATGTGTGGAACCCTGCCTTTGATATCACGCCGGCGGCCTTGATCGATGGGATTATCACGGAGGTGGGGGTGGTCGAGAAGGGACCCGATGGTCAATTCCACATGGAGGGGTTGTTCAACGGCTCGGCTCCTCAGGTTTGATCTTCTCTTCTTGTGCCTTTGAGTTTGGTGGAACTGCGTCGTTCGTTTCCTGTTGCGATGCATCTTGTCCCTCGAAGAAGGCCAGCAGCTCGTCCATTTTGCCTTCGAGAGCGTTGAGGTGGTTCTCCAGTGCCGACGCAGTTTGTTCCCCCCTGTTGTTCATGTCAGATAGCGTAATTATGCAAATAGAATCAAGGTATATACTTTGCGATGTCGGCCAAAGCCTAGAAGGGTTGAGAGTTAGCGTGCCTCTTACTTGTAGAAGGTGGACGGTGCGTTGGGGATCAACCAGCAAACACCATCCACTGGATGACTACCTCCTTCTAGACTTATCGACGCACCTGGGCAAGACCGAATTCATCACCTTTTCTCTGTGGCATATTGACTGTTGGATATTTCTGACGGCACCGAGGCTCTCGAGTGTGTTGCGAATCGTAAGTCGCGGAGGGGAACCTAGAAAGTCCAGTAGCCCGGGAGCTTGCCTTGGCGCTGAGCTGCTGTGGTAACAGAATTTCAAAAACCGACCAGGTGGTCTAGCAGACCGCATCCTCCCAGCCGATTCTAATTGGCGCCCAAAACGGGGAGGGTGCACTGAACGTAACGAGCCAGGCCGCCGCCCAAAGTTGGGTTTTTGCTGCTGGAAATCTGGCGTTCGAAACCCGCTACCGTCCTTATCCTTTTGTTTCTTCCAAATTATGACCGATTTTCATAGTGACATGATACTCGTCTGTCTATATAATGTTCCATTATCCTACATGCTCTTCTGCTTCTGTTGAGAGTCGTCGGGGGTGCCCTTGTGAACTTGAAAGCCCCGAATTCTATCTATACCCATAGCTATGTCCATCCCCGACAAATAAATGCATCTCACGAAAGTGCACGAGCTTTTGCCTGTCTTTCGTGCCAAGTATAGGGGTCCCAATACAGTACGTCGCGAAATCGGTGCAACCTCCAACCTTCGATCGTTTTTCCTGCCTAGTACGCCAAGAGACACTAGTCTATACTAAGGGTTCATACGGAGGCCGCTGCTTGTTGCAGAAGTAATGTTTTATACATATATTACATAGTAACTTTAGGTATGTATTTGACTTGTAATCAATACAGCTAACATTACCCTGCTCCTCCTTTCCTTTAAAACAACCTTTCAGTCTCAGGTCCCACTCCGTTTGGCCAACATCTGATCGACCTGAACCTAAGGGTAAAAATACAACATGATTTCCAATGCCATTTTAAAAGGATACTATGGAAAACTCCAAGCTTTTGGTGGAACGCACGGTCGGGTTCCCTTTTCCGACAACATCATTAAAGGAGCAACATCCTTAAAGATATCCAACAATATCGGGAAAAAAAGCATGACACTTCTATCGAATAAAAAAAGTGGTATTCGTTCTGGTCTCAGAGAATATCCAATATCCATATGGACTGGGTATAATGGCGTTCGGATGTGCGAATACCTAGTGGGCGTTTCATCAAATGGCAGTCCATGCATGTTACAGGGGCAGAGATGATCTATAGCTCGGTTGTATTTAGATACGAAGAGCTAGCGGGCCCAATTTCTCCCGCATATATATCTTCACAAATTGTTGATTGGAGATCAACTGGGCCTCATATGAGTTGCATTTTGTTTACCGCGAGAAAATATAAAGGTCTGGACTTATTTTGATTTACAAGATTGATATTCCCAGGCCACCAGCAATCATGGGTCTACAGTAACTACTGTAACTAAGTTAGTTAACTAGTTAGTTAACTAGTTAACGTTAAGTTATTGATCATGCTTGACTAAGCATTCCCTTTTCCAACGGCAGAAAATCGGCGTGTGTATTTTTCCCTCCACTTCAGCTCTTATTTGGTCGGTCAAGTTTATAGGTTATAATGAGCTCAGTGGCCTGACATCGTGCACCTTTCTACCAAGGTTTTGAATCGAAAGATATGAATAGAAAATATTCGAATATCGAGTTACAACATGAGTTGCTTACGTTTCGAGCACTACACATTGGACCTCATAATCAGGAAGACGCGAAAATTAGAAAATTAGCTCTAAACAGAAACGAGGGGACAAGTCCTGGATAGTCAAAAAGAATTCATTTGCAAAACAACCAACATCGTGATACCATTAATCGATCATACTACCTAAGAAGCTTGCAGATCCTTTCCATGAGAAGAGTAGAGAGACTTCACTCATCAACGTCGCGAGGATAGGCCTCCCAGTATTCTCCCAATTCCGCGTCAGTCATTCCAGGGACAGCATCATAACGGGTGAGAGGAGCCAAATCGATATTGTGCTTCTCGAATTGCGACAGCTTCAACTGAGTGAGCGTTCGTGCTTTGTTGACGCTATACACTTTGATGCGATGGGCCGAAGACGTGACATGAAGTCCCCAGTTCCATGCCGCTCGCACATTTAATGGCTGTGTATTGAGAGAGTTATCCCAACACCTGCAAACGATCTCAATCCACCCTTCCACATCGCAGGGCAGATCAATTTCCCAGGTTCGCCAGGTCCACTTACCCTTTGGGGATAACTGGGCTTCCGGTACGGCATACCAATTGAAACCCCCGTCGGCAGAGAGCTCGACACGTTCCGGCCATCTTCCGCCACCGGAATACGCCCAGCCCTTGCAGTGGATTTTGCCGTCATGCATAATCACTTGCTTTGTCCAGGGAGACATGATCGCTGAACTGACAGGCATCTCCTGGATTTGGATGCCGTCTATAGGGCGCAGGTTGTACTTGCCCACCTGCTGATTGAAGTAGAGATATTCCCTGGATTGGACGGGCGCGAGGGTTGGACTTTTGATGGCTTTGATGCGGTATAGCCACTTAACACTTCGAGCCCCGATATACCCCATCACAATAACTCGTAGCGGATAACCATGGATCTTAGGGAGCACCTCGCCATTCATTTCCCAAGCGAGGATAACCTCGTTAGCCTTGACCTTGGACCAAGGCACGCTAACAACATAATTGCCCACTTCGAGGTCCTTGACGTAGGTCTCGGCACCATAAAGTTCAAGGTGTTTGGCATGATCGATCAGACCACCGCAATCTTTAATCACCTTCTTCAAGCTGATACCCTTATACCGTGCGGTACCAATAGCTCCCTCGGCCCAAGGAGCTTGTGGCACTTCGTCACCCTGGCCAGCATACAACGCAATTTGCTCGATGCGGCGGGTTCCCGAACATTGCATCGTGATTGTCTTTTCCATACGTGGGAACTTAGTCTCATCCATCAATTCCTCCATTGTATATGTTTTAGGTGATTTCACGAGTCCGTCTAGCTTCAGCTCAAATTTGTCCGCATCGATGATCGGAATGCCGCCATGGTTGCGCACGAAATGAAGAGAGTTTGGAGTTATTGCCTTTGCGGCCACCAGTCGCTTTGGTGGCTCCCCATTGTAAGGGAACTGCAACAAGTGAAGCATTTCAGGATGTTTCTCTTCCAGCACCGTCTTCCAAGAATCATCCGCAACAGGGGCAAGCTCTCCACCTAGAGCTGCATGCCAGGCTTTGAAATCATCGCCAGTGAGTACGGGATTAGTCCCCGGGATTGGTCCCCATTGAAAATCGGGACAAGGTGGAAAGGTTTGCGAAGTCAAGATTTTGTGGGCTTGAGCCTTCTTTTTGGGGTAATTCTCCCATTCGACGTAGCTGTAGTCCAGTCAAACGCCATATCAGCTTTGCTGTTCTGATTTCAATAATCAAGTGGTTATGAGACACATACCCGACCCAGCCTTCTCTTTCACGGGCAAAGAGCTTCTTACGATTACCCACTGCTTGGATAGCCTTCTTATTTTGCACTATTTCAGACGGTTTCGGGGGAAACACTTTGACGACCGTCTTTCCTGTCTGGTCAAGGATAGGCAGCACATGGCCTGCCATACCCTGCTCGATCATCCATTGATCAGGTCTGTCCAGAGCCGTAAGGCTTGATCTTCTTCTGGATTCCATGTTGTACCAAAGGTGATAGACAAATTTATCGGAGTGGGCAGTTTGAAGAATATATTAGCAGAATGTCGTAGTTATATAACTCGCGGCGCACGGCCCCGCAAACGAACCCGCTCGGCGTCAATGTCATGATATCAACCGTGTCTAAACTAGGCAATACTTCTAAGCCAATAGTAAATAAGCTCTTTTCTTCAATTATTTGCTAGAACTCTAGTCATGTACGCCACAGGATGGTACGCTGTACTGCATGTATCACATTTTCATGATGCTGTGATTTTGAACCTACCGTGCGGCGAACGATAGCGGCTATCCTTTGGCAACGTTCGTTTCGCCTTTTACATCATCCGCATCATCCCCTTACTGATCGGGCACAAATATGTCCGAATTAGGTAATATGTATCACACCGCCACCCTATGAATCGTTCTAAGCAAGGTTGTGCGATGATGAAGAGTAATGGAATGTTAGGCAGTGCGCAGTTATTGAGTTGCGTATGTAAATCAAATAACAAAACTATAGAGTATTTGTGCTTGGGTTCGTGGTGTTTTTAAGCAAATAAACGGCTGATCATATGGATTCTGATTGATTTAAATAGTATGCCATATCATGAATGTAAGATAAATTGTATGAGCGAATTATATATTTCATTATTGATTGGTCCTCCGGCTCAATCGGTCTCTTCTAATTTTGAATACGATACGAAATCACGTGGTTATTGATTATGTTTGGTTGTGGTTTCAAGTAAGGTTTCCCAGCCTGGGAGCCGTGTTCCGGCCACATGGCGTCAATAGTCGGATAGTATGCCTGCATAACCTGCCAGGCCTTTGTAAACATTGCTATTCTTATAGACCTGTTCAACTCCGGTTTCACCTATCCTTTCTAATGCTGTCGCAACTTTTTCGGAAATTAGGACTGTGAAGACCTTCTATTCAGCAAAGAGCTGATTAGATCCGATACTCGGTAGATCATATAGATTCAGGCAAAATGGTTGTTGGGAAACGTGTGTCAAAAGCTGACCGCTAAGATTGTAAACATATGATATCGTTCAGGTGGAGGGCGAACCCTCGCCCCGCAAGGGTCCGTAACAATCGTAATTTCTGTAAGGGGCCGCTTATGTATCGATCCTAGTTTAGTCTCTAGCTTGCAACAAACTATCAAAAGCAGAAAGTTGCAGACTCTGCCTTACAGAAAGGGCTGATACGTCCTCAATCACTCCCTTGCATACCCACGTCTTCCATCTTCCAATCATCGATATACACAGCATCTCGCTATTTGAACCCAGTCGGATTGTCATTAACTGACATGTATCTACTTTCACTACTTTTGGTACGATAACGTGGAGGTATATTTTTCTTCCTGATCCGTCCTCAACCTAAGACGATTAGAATATGTGGCATGTTAAAGTAGTTGCTCTATTACAGCTATCGCAGCAAGAACTACTGACTGCTGCCTTACATGTTATGTCTCCAAGTACGACTTTGTGCTTTTTGAAGAGTAGAAAACGGCTCTCTGATTTTACTTTCCAAGGTGAGCAGTCAACTTGGGACAAACAAGGTTAGTGATAAGGGCGGGGTACTGGGGTATACGAGAGTTCCGGCGGTCTAGACCGACAACTCACACCGATTCATTCTGGATGCATAAGTACTTCGCCACAAGGCGATATTGTCCCATACAACACGAATTATACTTCCGGATAACATAGGAGTTAATGGGAAAGTGAATTTCAAAGCTGATCTTATGATTCACGACGGCCCCACTTACTGTACCGGGATTGCTACCCTCAGAGAAGCTTTGGTCCGGCGGACACCCTTCGAGAGACTGCCTTTGAAGCACTTCACAGAGCCCCGAGAAAAACATCTGGAAGATAGCAAGAAATGACTTCCCTCTAGTTAGCAGTTTCAATTTGTTCAATATAAAATTCTCGAAGCCAAGGTTGGGGCGCATAATGTAGATGAGTTGCTACAGTACCACTGACTGAGCGACGGCATAAATTTCCTAACTTGAAAATAGAATAGATTGCCGCCGGAAGGTAGGGCTCAAAACTCAACTTGGATATGCAGTATGATTCGAGCAATCATTTACGTTTATCATGGATTCTTGGGTTTCTCTCCCTGCAATCCTAGCCTTCAATTAGGAAAGCCGTAGCCAATAAACCGAAGAAAAGAGTACCCTTTTCAGTTTGTCTGCCAGACCCCATGGCGTTCTAATGTTTCGTGAGTTCTGATGGTATTTCTTGAGGCGTTTCATGCCCCAAGACCAAGGATATGTAATTGCTTCTCCCAGTTATCCCCCAGCTGTTCCTTCAAATAAATCAGCCCCTCTTCACTAGGGAGCGTTGTGAATAGTTCAAGATTTTACCGCTATAATTGATCAGTTGATAGATTTTGCTTTGAATATCGCTCGGATCAACGTTCTTGAAAACTAAGAAGTGTTTGAGAAGCACAGAGACTAGCTCTAATTTGCGTGTAAGATTCATGTACTGCTGGTGTAAGGTCGAGTAGTTCGTTTTGATCGTATTATCCTGTGAGTGGTTGAAAGTTGGGTAAGGGTTGTAGATCTTGCATAACCTGAGTCAATCGGAGGTATATTCCTCATTCCGTCTGATAAATTACTGTTAGCTCTGAAATTATCGTCAATGGCCCTTACAAATCAAGATCGGTGCTAACGAAAACGACTCCAGACACTGGTCATGGGTAGGAAGGATTCCCTTTCTGGTGGCCAAAACTAATTTGCCCTGTAAGTAGACCAAAGAAAGTATTCCGGCTAAGAACTTTTTACCTCTGAGCAGAATATTTAATAGGTACTGTCCTGGTAGAATGCGTTGTGAGTGGACTAGATCAAATTTCTCATGGTAAACCGTTCAGTGTATCTAGATTCATAAGAACCCAGACTCCTTCTAGGAGCGATCAATCTTTTTTTCAACTCTTTTTAGACAAGAATTTGGATTTGGATAAAGACCTCGTGATTCCCAATGCATTCGCATGGCATGACTTCTAGCGCGAGATGGAGAGTTTTCATTGACAAAAATTAAAGACTCGTCAATTCCTCGGGAAAAATCAGCCATTGAGAAGTTCGGCAAATTCGGTTCGACAAACAGACTCTCATCTTATCTCATCACGCACGCTAGCCCGCCTTGTATAGAGGCTCTCCCAAATGATAAAGAGTCCATCATAGGTATCTTGCAGACTGCTCGTATTTTAATAGGTAACCAAGAAAGCCGAATCTGCAAAGACAACGTCATACTTGAGGCATTGAATCAAGTCATGATATCATCAAGCCATAAGCCGGTAGATTGGTACGAGGTCCAGTATTGACATTTCCAGTCCGTGCGATGATTAGTCAGATGAAGCTCTTGCGTGTTCCGGTTTCGATGAGGTAAACAATTTAACGCTTGATAGGGATTCATTCAACACTTCCAGAGACAACTTCATAGCTGCCCGAAGAGTGGAAAGCGGGCAAACGGTATTGCCAGATCGCCGGGTTCACCGGGCTGGGAGGGTTTGACGTACAGCAAGGGTATTGAGCAATCCCCAACCTCCTCTAGAGAGGACTAGTGACTGAGTCTCCTTCTCTAGGAAACTTGCTAAGTTAGTCGGAGAGTTCCCCTGGCTGATCAATACAAGTATGATACAGCGCACAGTTCTTTTTAGAGTATATCCCGGAATTGACACTGGTACAAGGATATTGATATTCCGGGGCTATTCCTGGTGATGACAGTCAGGATGTTTTTCGCATATGCAGCGGCTGTTGCTGCTGCGTACTTCTGCCACCCTTGATTCTTATGAGAGTCCGCATAGTCAGATATTCCTCGAATCACAAGACATGGCACGTAATCCACTAGTCCTGCGGCTCCCATTTCAAACCAAAGTATTCCAAGCTCGGGGGCTATTCTATCCCTTGTAGGTTCATGCTTTATTAACTGATTTCCCGTTCCTATCAAGCCATAGTGAAGTTCTGGCTCTTTCGTATCTCGAGTAGGTCGTGGCACTACTTTTTTCCTATCGTAGTTGTCACCTGTTGCTGTTTGAGTAGTTATGATCATAATGAGTCTCAGAAAGCAGATCTTCCTCCTGTCCAGGATGTGTAAATTTGGATATACAAGGATTCCTTGTCGCCATCTCAGAAAGAGAGGATAAAACCCATTTAGATAAGCTCCACTCAATAAATAATCTGCGCTAAGGGATTGGCAGCGGGGCTAGGAAGAGTGTCTAAGAGTGTTCTTGTTGCACCGGTTTCCATCGAGTCATGAAGCGTCGCAACGGACTTGGACGGCAACTTTCTAAGCGTAATACAACGCGAAAAAGTCCTCGTGGGATCTTGAACGCAGTGCCTCATGAGTCAAGTCTTGTGCAGTTCGTATGCGTGCTCATATTTGGTACATAAGGTGGTGGGTAGACATGGAGTGGCAGGTCGGATCTGGAGAGCAAAGTAATGGTCCAACCTGGTCTACTTACACTCTCACTTTTTCGAAAGATCTTTCCAAGCCTCCTTTAAATAATATCTAAGATTATCTGTTAACTGACGATCGAGGAGGTGATTTCAACGTGTTGTCGGGGTCAATTGTATGGAACACGGGCCCACCCACTTCGTCACTACCCCTTTTTAACCAGTGGAAGTTAGTACAGTCGATGGGAAATCGGAGCCTATCTACAAATTTCCGAAACTCGACTTCAATTTTAAGATGTTTTCTGGGCGATATTTCGAGTCGACTTGATCAGCTATACAGTCTCCTAATTCAGGGGGGATCTATCCATTACATGCGACCCACCGACCGCGACTTCGCGTCCACTCAACGCGTTGAGTTGTCCACTTCATCAGACTTGACAGGAGTCGTCCTGCTCGTTCCGCCCGACCCGCTTCGGTCAAATCACCGGCCTACGACCAGTGCAACGATTCTATTGTGGAGCAAAAACCATCTACAGCGGTCTCCGGCTCTCCCATCCAACCCAGCAAAGCGCGCAAGGTTGTCCGGACCCTATTCAGAGCCCAAGCAGAGCCAGAAACGAAAAAGGGCCAGCTCTATTGCGCCGCCTCCAAAGACAGGGTCCCACACTGTTCGAGATACACCCAGCAAGTCGTGCAAGACAGGCCGGTCCGATCCAGTACCCGATCATGGCCAGAAACGAAAAGCTCATCTAAAGACGGTGTCCCAAAATTTGCGGGATGGGGAAGGTGTAGCCGAGCGCCGGGACCATCCCGCTGGTGAGAAGGCTGTCACCAACCTCACTGTCTATCAAGATGGCAAGTTGTGCAATCTGAAGCCCGAGGCGCACTGCACAATTATCCACCGGGCAGCCCGATTAATGCGACAACATTGGTCAGACGATCACAGAGACGTCAAGCCTTTAATACCCAAATTTAAGCCTGCTGAAGTATCGAGCAAGACGGTGGATGAGGGCCTCATGCGGCAGTATACTGTGCCAGTGACATGTCAGAAACTCAGAGGCGCTGTTCCTGGCGAGTCTCGCTACTTTTTGATCAAAATACCGGATGCTGCTCCCGAGTCCAAGCCACGCAGTCGTGATGTCCAAAAAACTCAAACCACCGCGCACGCTAGTCCACCCTCTTTCTCTCCCAAGCCGACCAAACCAGAGAAGGCTATCAAGTCGAATGGTGCATGTCCGAAGCCTCGGCGAAAAGACTGAGCCTCCTACCTTTTTTCGACCTGAGGCCCGATAAACTATTCGCATGCATCCAGGAGCCCGACCCAAAGGACCCTCCGACAATGACATACACGCGGCAGCGTTCCAGGTAGAAGATGATGAAATTATCCATGAATCTTGGCTACCGAGCATGATGTTCAACAAGAGCATTGCACAGGACTGGATAACCCCATGGCAGCAAGTCATGATGGTCTTTGCGCGTACCCAAGTGCCGCATCAGTGGGAAAGCCCCCGCTACCCCTTCACGGAACGTCAGCAGCAGGCATGGGATCGTTTATGGAACGAAGCATTGAGGTGGAGGAGTGGTAGCAGATATACCAGTACTGCTCCTGATGAAACCCCTCGCCTACCTATCGATCTAGCCTGTTTGGACTTTTTGTGTCGAGCTGTTGAACCAGACGATCGAGAAATTGGAGATGGAAAGTGCATTACTGTGTGCACTCGCCGTCCAACGAAGGAGCCCAAATGGATGGCGGATGGATGATACTACTCAGCCAGATTGGCCAAAGTCATCCAAGTCTCTCGGTTCATCATTGTTCTCAAAGCGGCACATTTATACATGGACCCCAATACCTGCGTAACGCATAAGACGTTTACAGACACCGTCAAAGCGCGCCATGAAATCGAGTCTGAGCCTCCATTGCCTAATCCTGATCTGACTGGGTCCGATCCCATTGCGGTCGAGGCTAAAGCCGACCCAAAAACCCAGGTGCGATCTATTGTTGACTGGATTGAACTCATGGTTAGGAACTTCATGGTGCGTGGCACGCGGAGTCCTACACAATGGATTTTCGACTCCTGGATCCGTGCGCTTGAAAGTAATTATTACAGTACGTGACAATGGCCCTTTGATGCAAGGCTTTATCCTGAATGCTTGGAAGTATCTAGTCACTTGGTATAGCAAAGCGGCCCAAAACGGGGCTTGAGATAGGTTGAGAAACTTTGCCCAGAAAAACCGAGAGAATTGTCAACGCGAAGGTGTTCCTGAAGACATGCAATGCCGAGACAAGGCCAAGAGTGACGTACATCGGCTATACCATAGAACACCAATTCTGTGGACAAATCAAAGATGAATCCGCCTGTCAAGTTTGATGAATGATGAATCAAAAAAAGGCCGTCCGTGTGGAATGTAGGGATAAACTCAGGCCAAGATAAACATGAGTCCAGGCTCTGGAATGGAATGTAACATCAACAATGTCAACATGGGCCGCCCATCTGTCATACACGCTCATTTATAGTTCGCAAAAAGATCCCTGGTTAACATTTCCATTCATCCTCAATCCATATCTGGGTCTGCCCTGTTTCATGATGCATTTCCACGCCACTTCAATCGGTCTACTTGCGGCTGTCCCCTCGGCACTGGCCTTCTGGCCAAGCTACTATGCCGAACCCGCGAGTCTCTACCGGAATGATGAGCCCAGTGTCAAGGTCGAAACATTGTATCAATTCCCAAACAATGGATCCTGGATTGACAATCTTGCCTTGCGCTCTGACGGGAGTGTCCTTCTCACGCGTTTGGATACTCCTGAAGTCTGGTCTGTGGACACTGTCACTGGAAATGCAACGCTAGTTCACTCCTTCGCCAATGCGACCAGTTGCTTTGGAATCAGCGAGATCGATGATGATGTCTTTGCCGTTGTGGTGGGCAACTTCTCCACAAAGACATATCAACCCACCGCGGGATCCTTCACGGTCCAGAAACTGGACTTCAATAACGTTCATGCAACCGAGAACGAGGACGCGACCCAAATGGCATCAGTCTCCCACATCGCTGCTCTTCCAGAAGCCCAGGCTTTGAACGGCATGGCTTCTTTCACCAAGGAGTCGCACTTGGTGTTGATTGCAGACAGCCCCAAGGGAGTGGCATGGAAACTCAACACCGAGACCGGCGAATACTCCATCGCTCTCAATGATACCACCATGCTACCCGCCGAGGGCCAGGCCCTCCCACTCGGTGTCAATGGCCTCAAATTGGTTGATGACTACATCTACTACTCCAGCACCACCCGCATGCAATTCGGCCGTGTCCAAGTCAATCAGGATGCCACCCCGGCCGGAGACTACGAGATCATCGCCAGTGGATTCTTGCCGGATAACTTGGACGTGGCCTCAGATGGCACCGCATATATTGCAACCGACCCGCAGAACTCGGTTGTTCGCATCTCGCCCTATGGACAGATTTCGTTGGTGGCTGGTGGCCAGCTTTCCACTCAGATGCCAGGGCCAACTTCTTGCCGGCTCACGAGCGATGGTAAGACACTGTATGTTGGGACGAGCGGAGGCCAAGTTGCTCCCGTGCTGGGCACCTTTATGGAACCTGCCAAGGTGGTGAAGATTACTTTTGAGTGAGATGGACATGTAGATATGGGGGTTATTGGAGTAATGATTCTTGCTTGCATGTATTAATAGATAACCAGCCCCTGACAAAATATTCCATATTTTACGGGCCCGGGCTGGTTCAGGGAAAATGGATATGTTCTTCGGTCATGGAGCTCGGCTTTAGGAGGTTCTTTGATCGGGGCGTGTTGGTGAAGTTGGGCGTTTGGCATCTCAGAGGAGACTAAATTAGCGTTGTATGCGCTGAATCCCTGATATTTCGTACTTCATCCGTTCTCTTACTCTTCGTTTCTTTCATACCCCTACAATTCAAGTTCACCTCGCGTCCTGGCCTCTAATGTCCGGCGTAACGCTCCAAGAAGAGGCCGCTTCCCAATTGACATCTTTCTTCCCGTTAATTTTCCAATCTCCTGTTCGGTTCAGTTCTATTCTGACCTTGACACGCAGGACCGGTGGGATCATAATGCCATTGGGGACAGCCGGGAACAGTGGGAGCGACTCGTCTGGGAATGGGAGAGTCTCACGCTAATAGAGCGTTATATGTATCCAACAACGTGCACAGTCCGAGTCTGCTCCGCCATAACTTAACGAGGAGATCAAGCGTGTGCTAGCCACGCAACAGACAGCACACGAGCGAAATATCAGTCTCGTTAGCAGCGATGGCTGCCGAACTCTCTGGCTACGCACATGCTACGACCTAGATCTCGCCGAAAGGCGGCTCACGGCGGCGGGTATCGATGTGGGCGTGGGCACGGAAGAAGGGGTACCAGATTCCGGCTTGGTACCAGCGGGACAAAAGCTCCGTACGAACAGATGAAGTGGAATCTGAGGTCCCTGGAGCGGGAGTCTCGGGGGAGGACAAGATCCTGGACGACCCCTCTCGCTACGATTTCAAAGACGGTAGTAGTGGGGACTCATGGCGACGAGTGTTAATTTGCATGCCCGGGATCACTGACTTCCGAGGCGTTTTCGATATGGATGGCGACGGTAGTAACATGCAGTACATTAGTGGGCAGCACGACGAGGATATGGTGGCGCGACGACAAGAGATCGAAGAGACGTGGTGGCGGGACCTCAGTCTCGCGCAGCTAAGAATCCAGCCAGGTGGACCTGTACCTGTTGGATCGTGAGGCCATCGAGGACATGGATTGATCGAGATTCTCTAGTTGGATGAGCATGTGCAGATTGCCTGGGAAAACCGGTTGGATCCTTTCACTTCAACTTTGAGTCGGCTCACGGGATGCCTCCTGAACGCCACGAGTTTGGTGGATTTACCGGCTACGACTGCACCCGCGGCCCTCTAATTGAAAACTAGACAAGCTAGATCTTGCCCTTGACAGGGAAACTTGGTTAAGACTGCTTGGCATATGGGATGTTGACTACGGGCCGGGAGAGGGTTGAGTACAACGGAAAAGAGCATATCCTTGCCCGAAAGCTGAAAGATCCCTATTTGATATCTATAATACAGTGCTGAGATTCCCAACACAAAAACTCACATCCCAAGACGCCGAGCCAGATCGATGATGGCCCATGATACATACATACTTCAATGCACAAATAATTTCAACTCATGGCGATATCGTTTGAGGGCATTGCAATTACCGCACAAACTTATCAAGCCATTGTGAATCACGGGCTCGTTGCTCTCGCTCCCGCGCCCTCCGCTGCTGGATCAGTGCATAGCCGCATCCAGCTCCGGTGAAGTAACCGCCCAAGTGAGCGGCGTGGTCCATCTTGGTGAGTCGTGAGAGGGGCCAGACCCGCAGGAAGCGTGCTGGTGTTACCATACTGAAGAGTTCGGTGGCAACCAGACAGGCTAGGAAGATCCAGCCCTGAGTCCAGAGCGTCTCGCGGAGATCACGGGGCAGGATCCACATGGTGATTTTGTCACTGAGAGATGCGTTAGACTTGGAAGTGTTAGAGAGAGTTGGGAGATAACTTACTCGAAGTGATACATGCACCATGCTGCGACGATACCGCTGGTAGCGGCACTAGCACCAAGTGATGTCATACCAAGGTACCCAAGAAGGACGCTACGTGACAAAGATACCATGGAGCCAACGGCTCCAGAGGCTAGATAAATAGCCAGGAAGTTTCCACGGCCAAGTTCGTCGTGGACTGTGGGTAATTAAACGAGATTAGCTTTCTGGTACATAGACGATCATGTCACAAAAATCATACCTCGGGTTCCCATGAGACCCAGAACCATCATGTTCGTGGCAAGATGTCTCCACGTCTGATGGCTGAATGTGCTACCGAGAACACCCAGAGCACTTGGATAGAACGGAACAATGACGAAGAAGCGGTTGAGCAATCTCCATGATGGAGGAACATATTTCCACAAGAAGGTGACGGCGAGGTTGGCACCAATGATAGCTCCCACTGTTGCTGCTGCGGGAGGAATATCCGGCCACATGCGATCTTGTCGAGCAGGGGCCTCGTAGTTTTGGGCAAAGACATAGCAAAGGCCTAGGGTAATAATGGTGAAGATCAGCGGTGCAAGAAGGCGTTGAGACTGGGATGGTTCCAACGTTAGTCAATTCCATAAAACCGAGAAGAGAGTTATTCATACGGTGGTCAGATTGACAGCCTCCTCTTGATTTAGAGTTCCCGCGATGTGGTGTTTCTGAACCCACGCAAGGTAGGGACGTTCATTAGGATCCGCGCGAGGACGAGCTGTTCATGTTTGTCAGCAGTTTAACTGGAAGTTTCCCAGTGTTAAATAGCCATACCTTCTGTCAACGCAGACTCTTGATATCTCTGCAGCGCCGTGTTCCCTTCAACCTGACGTTGCAAACGCTCAAGTTCCTCATTTTCACCCTCAAGCCACTGTTGACGTTTGCGCTCCTTCTCGGCCAATAATCGCTTCTCATTCTTCTCCCGCGCCTCTTTGAGAACACTCTTTCCATAGACGGATTTGTCTTCACCAAGCTCTGCCTCGTAGGACCCACTCTGGGGCTTGTACAAACCCAGCTGTTCCGCACGTCGGACAAGCTTTTGTTCCGCCTCGTATTCCTCTCGTTCAATCCGGGCTAGGATTGCGGCATCCTCGTCGATGGGATAGTTCTGGCGCAGCCACTCCAACGCGGTATCGAGTTGTAATTGGGGCACGGCACGAGTAATGTCGGATGGTAGGTCGAGGTCGAGGGTACCTTCTACCCGGCGAGCTTGAAGAACTGCCAATGTGCGGTTCCCTAGTCTTGCGGAAATCTTGCTGGAGGCGAAAATCGACTTGATCTGTGCATCGGGACGTGGTTTCTCGCCTGGCAAGCTCTCGAATGTCTTTGCTGCAGCTGCTGCGGCTGCAGTGGTCCGTTTCAACCTTCGTTGGGTGGGTGCAGGGCCATCATTTTGAGAGATGATCGTGGAGGCACTAGGCCGATGTCCATGTAGAGACGTGGGGTGTAAGGAACTGAAAGGGCGGTTGATCGGGCTGCTGGACAAACTCCATGGCGTCATGCGGAGGTTCCGACAAATCGGACGGAAGGAGACTGGAGGTAACACACTGGGACTTCGGAGTCCCGAGCATGGTATCCGCCATGCGACCCAGAGCGCATTGCTCATGACCTGGGATAGGCGAGGGAAAACCTCGTCGGACGTGGACAACACGAGTGTTGAAGAGGAATGGAGGAGGCTCACTCAACTTCTGGACGGCCGATGCCGATGGTTCGGAGAAAGAGTTGTTCCGATAACCGGGGTATTCCCCGTGCAGATTCACATGTGATTCCAATCACTCAAGCGGGAAGTCGAGTATTCGAACATGAATGATGATGACAATGGCAACCTAATTTACGCAATTTAAGATATACAATGCAATATCATTTTCTACCAAGAAATAACTCCCAGTCAATGCAGTATAAACCTCACAAACCACCTAAATGCAACCCATGTATCATGTTTCAAGTAATGTACATCCCGCAACAGAAAGAGAACCAAAAATATATCCACAAAAATTAAACCCATTCAAAGGTTATTGTATACGCTCACATTCAAATCATCCACATCAACAAACCCAGTAAATGCCCGAGAAAGGAACGTGCGCCAGGCCTCGTTCACCTTCTTCTTCTTGGTGATTGAAGGGTCGAGGGAGAAGGTCGTACCAGTGGCAGCCGCACCCTCCTCACCGATGCGAATGGCGAGCTCCAAGAAGCTACGGACAGTCAAATCCTTCATCTGACAGGCGCCATCATCATCAGTGGAATATTCGACTTCAAAGTCGACTCGAGGGGCCTTGTTTTTTTGGGAAGCGGCCTCGTCGTTGATTCGGGTCAGGTTTGCGAAGTATTGGGTGTAGGCTAGCAGGGTGAATGGTTGATTGGAGTAGGCAGGGCCCGGGGGTGCCGTGGAAGACGGGGGATCGGGAATTTTGAAGTTTGGTGGCTTGTTGTCCTTGTCCTTGTCCTTGTCCTTCTTCTTTTTCTTCTTCTCGATCTCGACCGCAGGGTTTTGAGCCTCAAGCGGAATTGACCCCTCAGCAGTAGACGCATCAACAGAGGTTTCAATACCATTGTAAATGGAATCATCCTGCACCAAAAGCGTTTCCAGTCCAGTGATGTTGTATTCCACTACCCGCAGTGTAGGGAAATAATTCGGCACCAAACTCGGGGAGACCAACGAAAGACTGTATCGTTCGGCAAATGGACCACCGATCTTCTTCAAGTACCGCCGCTCCTTCTTCTCTCTCTTCTTCTCCTTCTTGCTCTTCTTTTTCTTCTTGGCTGCAACGTAATCGAGAGAATCGGACGAGCTGCGTAGCTTGTCGAATATACCAGAAGGTGGAGATGGCAGCGAAGACCATTGCTTGCGTAGTGAGACAAGATAGTCCTCCTTCGAGGAAATCATTATCGTGTCCTCCGTGGAATCCTCCACCACGGCGTCAATGTCGACGTTGTGACTGTCCTGCAGGATGAAATGGTCGATGTTCATGTGCCCATAAAGACCGGTCACGACGACATCGCGGTACCGATCCATCCACAGAGTATACTTCTGCCAGCAGCTCTCGTCCCAGTTTTTCTTCTCATTCGACCGAGCGGGAGCCACATGGCCCATCAGGATAGCCTTCATGCCCCGGCTCCGTAACAGTTGCAGCTGAACCCGTAGCCACTCCATGTGCTCGTATCCGGGCTCCGACTTGGCACTGCACCCATCCACCGCGCTGTTGGATTCGAAGAAGTACATGGTGTTCAGACTGATGACGGCCAGCTGGCCGGGAATGACCTCTATGGTGAACCACCCGCCCTCGACGAAAGTGTGGCGTTGGTCTTCGGGAATGAAATGGCGCCAAATTCCAGCAAATTTCTTGGTCCACGTATTGGGGCCTCCTCGGAAGATGTTATGGGGCAGGATGTCGTTGTTGCCAAAGGTAGGTATGACAGGCACGGAGAGTCGGGGGATGCTGGTTGGATTCTTGGCCTGATCACTGATTCCGAACAGTTCAACCCATTTCTGAGCCATAAACTCGTTGAGTTCCACAATCTCGTCTGCTGTTCGTGGTCGTCTCTCGTCGTTGTCATGGCGAACCGAGTCCCCTGTCCAGATGACAAAGTCGATCTTGTCCTTGAGGTTTTCCTCAATCCACCGGAATGTTTCATTGACCAGGGACAATGGAGAGTCACAGTCTGAGCCCTCCGCGCCGAAATAACCTGCCGATCCCTTGCCGCGGTGGCATGTTCCGCCTCTCTCGTCGGGCAGGGTGCCCGCTTTGTAGAATTGGTCGGGGTGGAAATCTATTCTCGTAGGCCCTGGTTAGTATTCAGCTGCCTCTTCACGTAGGAAGGGATGCCACTCTATCCAGCACGTACCGGTGATATGTAAAAATCGACCGCGAGGCCCTGAGGCGGCTAGACCTGCAGGGGGTTGGAGTACATCATCGGGCACGACATGGGCGCTAGGGTTTGTGTCGGGGTTGGCCAAGGGCTGTTGTACGACCGGAATTGTCGATGCCGCCGCACTGGCCCACAAGGTGAGCAATGCGACTGTCGACAACATCTTCATGCAGACCGTCCCCAAAAGTTTGTGGATCGGCCAAACCGACGAGGATTTTGGGGGGGGGGATAAACCCGATCTTATCGCAGTTCACGTCACGTCACTGCGCAGCGAAGGCTGCCGGCCAGGCCACCAATCGGCGAGCGTAGTGATGCTGAGTCACCTCGGAGAAGATTTGCGATGCCGCAGTCGAGTTCTGAAGGATTCGGATCGGATAGGTGACTGTGGTGGCAGTAATTATGGTGTGAGAGAGAAAGACGGTAGAAAAGAGAAGTAAAAAAGGGATCAAAATTCAACATGAGACTCGCTTTCATGTTCCCCCTCCTTTTTGCCTCGTCTGCGCACCTGCCCACTTCTCTTTTCTTTTGGGTGCCGCCCCGGATCGGCGCCCAACACACGTGCCCACCAGTATATAGCACAATGCCACTATATCCAATGATCACCACACGTGCCGGCGATCACCCGCTGTAGCCGCCTCAGGCAGCCGTTAGATTACAGTCTAGAGCCAGTCAAGACTTCCCACCACTGTTCAGATAGTAGGCTATTAACATCTCGGCCCTAGTCAGATGTCTTAGGTGGCAGCTCAAAGTCTGAATCGGATATGCTCCAACTTCACCTCCCTGGGGACATCATTCTGAATGTCTTTTAACCCGTCTTTGTCGATAGCTCCCGTATCATTTTTTAGTTCATTGTTCAACCATTGGCGGACAAGATGATTATAAAAACCTGTCGGGCTTTCAAACTTATGAAACTTTACAGTGGAAGTCAACAGGGGCGTCGACGTGCCTCTGCTACATTACTGCCTAGACGGATAATGTGAATGATCTAAATTCGTAACCATTGATGCCTTTTGTGGATATCTAGTGTGAAGGAAAAACAACCGTCATGTCGTGATCATGTCAATGCACATGCTTCTCATGAGATTCCCCTGCAGTTACTGGGCATAATCATAGCTCATCCCCCGGCATTTGAGCCAGAAGGCTCGAACGATTTCCACCGACTGCTGTCTCGCTCCTCGGGCCACGACCAGGGACTGTAAGAACCGAGACTTGTCTTGCGAAGAAAGAATCGGGACTGGATGAGCGATTCCGTCTGTGGTGTGAAGATCCAGTGTCTCAAGAGCCGCATTGATGCTGGGGCGGGCGAGCGCCATCTGCTTGAAGATCAAGCGGCGAAGCACATCGCTGAGAGAGGCCAGATCCGACCGCGCACAGCGACCGGCGATCTGATTGACCAAGGTCTGACTAAGTCGGGGGATGAACGACTCGAGGACTTGATCGAGCGCGGCGGTCTCTTCGGGAGAGTTGCCGCGAAGGTCCACGACGGCCATCCAGAAGGCAGATGCCGAGCGCAGAGTCAATGTCTCCGGTCGGGTCAACGCGTGGAGAGCAAAGTTCATCGGGACAGTAAATACCGGGGTGCTCTGATGGGGCGAATTAGCTGCCAGAGATGGCAGGGGTCCCGTCAGAGAGTAGAAGACCGTGTAGTATTTCGGCATTAGACGAGCGAAAAAATCAATGCCGGCATTGGCTGTTTCCGGATCGTACATATCTGGATTGTCGAGCATCGATGAAAATAGCTGGGCAACATGAATCATCAACGCCACCGCCTCGTCACGAATATGCATGAAATGAGATGCATGAGAGGCCAAGAATGAAGATGCAGTTCCCATAATCACATCAGTCCCGGAAATGCCCAGTGGGAAACTTTTGATAAAGTCCACCGTCATGGATGGGGGGAACACAAACAGTCCCGATGACTCGGTGTACCCAGATTTGAGAATATCACATGCGGAATCGATCATGTTGCTGTCCACGGGGAAGCCCACGACAAGCAGTCGCATTGATTCCATGATGAGCTGCTGAGCCCGTGACCCGGGTCCGGAGTTCCAAAAGGACGGAGGATATGGGCTCTGGTCTGCTGCGGCGGCATCGACGTTGATCACCTCGTCCGCATCCGATCGAAGACCCTTTCCGATGCTGGCAATGCAGCTCAGAATCAGGTGGCCATGCGAGCGAGCGATATCATATGCTGAGTTGGCAGCCTCTTGTTGCGCCTTGGTGGCTTCCTGAACAAAGAAGCTAAGAATTCGCTCAAGTGTCTGTACTTTCTCTTCATCTGTAGGCAGTCTTTGGATGATGGTAGCAATACCCTCGAGGACTTTGGGCATGGTGGAGGAAGTAGCTGTTGGCTTGGTGCGGAATCGGTCTAATTGATCCAAGAAGATGGGCAGCTCCGACGTCAGAACTCGAGAACATGCCTTTGAGAGGGTCAAGAAAGATCGGGAAGCCGCCTGGGCGCACGACTCAAAGTTCAAGGATTCGAAGAGAATGTTAAGAACACCGGGGAGCAAAGCGTTGTGTCGTTCAAAGTATGATTCATACTTTCCGAATGTGTCCACCAGAGTCTGACGTGCCTTGAGAGGTATCCCTGTCTCCCCGCCAGCACAAAGGCGTGCGAAGGCATCACTGCCAAAGATAGCGTCTAGGCATTGGTCTGCATGGCCATTCTCATCGACAGCCTCGGAAAGCTGGGCAATACAGAACATGGCAGCCTCGAACCCGCGCCAGTCACCATTTTGGAGGTGGCTTGTTGCACTTTCTTGAAACACACTCACCAAATCGACGCCAAGAATGGGATATGCAGACAGGAGATAATCGCAGGCCTCGTGGCGGAACGCATTGAATTCACTCCGCTCCTCATCGCTCCAGTCGGCCAAGTCCTCTGACAAAGGGTACAAAAGCTTGTTGAACAGGCCAAGCACGACTTGTGCTAGCTGTGCTTTGATCATTTGCCATCTAGGGTCGTTTGCCTCCAACTCATCAAGCACTCCCTCTGCAATTTCATTCCAAAATTCGAGCACACGAGGCGTCGCTGGGTCGTCAATAACTGCATAGCCTGGTGTTTTGAAGATGTTGTGGGCGACAGTGAGGATTTTTGCATTTTCCGGTTTCATGGGGTCGCTGAAGACTTTCAGCTGGAGATGTGATAGGTAAGCCACCAAGAGATCGACATAGGTCATACCCTCGGAGTCTTCTTGGCCCTCTGTGAGGGATATGATATGGTTTGTGACGATCGAGTCGGCGAGGACCTGTGAGAGAGCCCATATGGAAGTGTCGTCGAAAGCGGAACGGCGACTCTCAAAGACTTGGGTGAGTGTAGTGGCCGCGAGTTCGCTCAGAATAGGGACTCTCAGGGTCTCCATGATGTTGCGACCACAAGCAACCGCCAGGTCATGAACTTCGGCTGCATCTGAAAGCGAGCAGTTGGAAGCAACATTTAGCCATGCCTTCCAGGAGTTCATGACCTCACCCCCTAGGGTCTGATGGATTTGCGAGTCCAAATCCCCTCCAGATTGGTCTGATATCTGTGGCAGAATATACTTGACTAATAACAGGCCATCTTGGGTGTTGGTGACCGCTCGTCGAACTGCTGGTCCGGACACCTCATGGGGCTCGTCTTCTAGCCGAAGCGTGGCCTCAGCAAGGGTAACCGAGAAGAATAGCAAAGCTGTGACTTGCTGGGTGTCAAGATTGGGCAGCACACCAGTCGAAAAGTTCACTGTTCGGGCTTGCTGTTCAGAGACATAGCCCCCATGGGCCACACTGGCTGCCACCTGCCACAGTACTCTCTCGCAAGGACACGTTGGATGCTTGAAAATGGTCACCAGGCTGGATGCAAGCTTCCGCACGACCATGGCTTGCTCACCTGCCTTCACAATCATCACGAAGTTGTGAATCAGATGCTCGAAGACCTGTAGGCTCGTCGCCTCATCAATATCTTGACTGGAGACATTCACTTTCACCGTAAAGGTGAGGGCCCCCATAAACCGATGGTGTACCGAGGGCCCTCTCAACAGTGCATCAGCAATCTGCCAGGCATGCTCGCCTCTCTGAAGCTGCTGCAGACGCGTGTGAATGTCATTGATTCGCGTTGGATTTCTTTGATTGGCGGGAGAGTACAGCTCAGTGACCAATGTGTAAGCCTCTGATATGGGATCCCCAGAACCTGAGCCCATGAATGTAGGTTGGCTTGCCATGGGTCTTTCACCAGCTGCTGTCTGTGATGTGAGCGGGCACCGAGGAATGGCCTTGGTGGGTTGAGATGTGGACCGGTTGATACACACACAGGGCAACTGAGAGAACCTTATGTCATCCCTTCAATGCCCGCCAGAGTGGGCCGTCCTCCGGAATATAGTTCTTCCGAGATTCCCAGCATGGCCACGTCTTTCTAATTAAGAGGCATCCAGGGCCAAGGTCTCTTTGAGTGAGATTACAAAGTGTGTATATAAGGTCAATTAATCTTTCAACTGCTTTCACTAACAGATTTCTTGGGGTGACTTTGACTGGATGTGTCATGACTTCACGATCCCAACCCCGCCCCAGATCTAGATAACATCACGTGATTTGCTCTAAATCTCCGTATACCTCCAAAAGTCCTGCGAATTCAACATCAACATCGCTCGATACTGTCTTCAAGCGAGATCTCAGCATTTTTCATCCCTAAACTGGCTCTTTTTATGTTTGGAACACTCGAAAATACATACCTTGTTCTCCGACAAATAATGACTTACGGCTCTGAAGAATGGAATACGGTGAGCTATATCTAGCTCAGTGGACAGACGAAATTCAATTTGCATTTGGATGTTTCTGCCCCCAAAGCCTACAATTGGCAATCATTGGCTGCCTTACGGATCAAAACTCCATCCAAGTAACAAGTCATTCTAATCACCTCTTCTAGTTCCCCAACCCATCCAATATACTGATCGGGACGAACAACCACCATGGCACCCCGCATTCGGTCCACTCCCCATCGTTCATAACCCTTTCCATCGCAATCCCTGTTCCACGGACAGGCATCATCACACCAAATTTTATCATAATTCCAGCCCCGTACCGGATCGAATGGACGTAAGGTGTCTGGGAAATCGAAGTACTCCACTTCAGTCCACGGCGCGCTGTGGATCGCCATCACATCGATTGCGCATTCGAAACGTCCTGCAATGGGAACATAGCGATGAAGTACCGCTCCATTCTGATCATTGCTTCCTGAGAGACGTTGTGTCAAAGTCAAAAGGCGATTTTTCTGCGTTGCTGTTCGCATATCACCAGCCAAAATCACCACTCGGAATCGTCCATCGCTCTCCAGAAGCCTGGTTGTCCATCTGAGGTTACCATCCGCTTGCATACGCAGCTTGACCGGAGGAAAACGCTCTCCAGGAATCAGATTCCGAGCCGCAGGTGGATCTTCGTCATCTTCAAACTTCCATACGAGCTCGCTAGCACCATAGAATGACTTTCGCCCATCCGCAAAATCTTCAAACAATTCAACGACTTTGATCATGTTCTGGGTTTTGCCTTCCCCCTCACCTTCGGTGAATAGACCGGACCAATGTCGATCAAAGTCGAGCAGCATTTCGGCTAGACAGTGTCTCTCTGCATCATAGGTAGCCAAAATCGATGGCTGGGCAACGCCACTCGCCACCAAGGCCACCTTCCAGCCGATATTGAAGCCATCTTGCATACTCATATTCATTCCCAGGCCCACCTTGGGCGAATGCGTGTGTACCGCATCTCCAGCAAGGAATACCCTGTTTCCTTTCGAAAATGTTGGTGCAATCCGTTGTCCAATCTGATATACAGTCCACCAGTCACAGATCTGGAAATCGAAAGTATATGGAGCGAAAATCACTTGAACTCGTCCCTTGATCATCTCCAGCGTAATCCTTGAGCGGTCGAAACGGCCATCACCAGGAGCGGTCGATTCGATCGTCTGTACAGGGACATATAAACGGACCATGCTTCGTTCTCGTGGAATGAAGAGGATGGTGCCGGTCGCATGGGTGACGGTACCCAAACGACGGATATCAGCTATGTTATCCAAGTTAGTCAGACTATGTTGAGCTGCCCACAACCACAATGAGGCTGTGATACTTACGAAAATCGCTGATGGGAACCACATCGATCACACCCCTGGCATAGGACATATCAGTCGAAGCCTCGAAAGAAGCCCATGTCCTGCGCTATTTTCTACTCACCAGATATGATCTGTAGTTGAACCTTCCAAGGGGATGTTCACTTGTTTCCTCGTCCAGCTATGTGCCCCGTCACAGCCAATAAGGTACTTGGCCTTGACGATCTCTGTTTTAGTCTGCTTGGCTTTACTCTTTGTAATTAACTCGTTCCAGTCGTCTGGTAGTAGACTGCCTCGAGACACTCCAATGGTCGCTGCGCTATGGTTGGTCTCATTGATACGGAGGCCCGGGGGATTTGCTTCTTCATCACTCAACGTCCGGAGCTTAACGGTGATTGGATAGCCATTTGGATCCTCTTCCATATCATCATCGTACTCAAAAGTCTCTGCAATCACGCCTCGCTCAACTTGAAGGTCGGAATGCTGCTGTATACTGTCTAGCAGGAACCTCTCAATACGGCCTTGATTCAGTAGCATATTGCGAAACGGCGACTCGCTGGCTTTGGAGCTACAGTGTGGACCCTGCCGAATCAGGTTTCCTTTCCCATCAGGAACCTATTGCACTTGTCATCAGCTATTGCCCTACCAGTCTTCAAAAGGCTGCCAGACCCAAAAGTTAGCTTCAACAGCTATATGACCCTCCTGCTGAACACGATGTTGAAACCCTATGCTGTCAAAAAGCTCCAGAGTTCTCACGCGTAAACCATCAGCTTGACCCGTGAACACTTTAGTCCCCCGCTTGTCGACTATGCGCGCTTTAATGCCACAGCGGGCCAACCAGTATGCTGCCATCAGACCAGATGGCCCTGCTCCGATAATGAGCCTAGAAAAGCAAGTAAGATTTCTTGTCTGCAATACACAACTGGATCATCCTCTTACACATCTGTTTTTGATTCGACATTGTCGTTTGCTGTGTCCATGTTTCCTGTGATACTTCAACCTTGATGACAATTTGGCGAGAATTTGTTGGCATGCAATAGCAATGGCCGTGGATAGCTGGCTTTTTACATAAATTAGCTGGATTGCTATCTTCAATGGTGGTAGCCTGGGGCTGGAAGGAACCCTGATTGACGGGTAAAAGGCTCACGTCCATTCTTCATACGTGGCAAAGTCTGCAGGCTGACTCTCCTTACACTACCTCGCTGTGCTGCCTTCCCGGCAACCTTGGCGTATCTCCTGATTGGATTGTGGGGCTGGGACCTTCTTGAACCTGTGTAGCAATGGGTCGAACGGAGAGTGTAGATGCCTTCCGAAGCCGGCTTCGTGGCCCTGGGGATGATAATCGCGTAACGTGTGAATGATAGGAAGCTGCTCCGCCTCAGTCGGTGTGCGATGATAAAGATCGATTGATGCATCACATACGCTGCTCAGAACTTTTGCATGACAACGAGCTGGCCATATCAGCGCCTTCCCCCTCGCAATGTTTATTGGCTATGCTTGGGTATGTGTAACTTCCTAATTTGGGAAATATCCAGGCCATCCCGATGAATCTATGCACATTCATGGTCGAGGACTCCATATAGGCAAAGCCGAGAAAGTGACGCATCATTGTAACACTGCCCCATGCTGATAATTTGAATGGTCATTCTTTGACAGTCTAGACGCTGAGCAGATGCTGAGTCAAAGCTAACGGAGCCTGTGGAACAGCTTCGGCCGTTGAAACAATTATTTGACACGTGTGCGACTATGAATTCCATTTCTTACAGCGGACCCAGTCCGGGTCTAAGGAAAACAACCGATGGAGAAAATGCATCAACATCGCTAACATGGACCTTAGAGAGCTTGCCATGGTGTCAGCCCGAGGCATGAAGATTTAGTTGTGAGGAGAGTGGATATGAATATCAGCCTTTTTCTTGTAGAGATCTATTCTCTTCCCTCCTCAGTCTCGATATTTTTGTTGTACGGCCTAGGTTTATTTGATCTTCTTTCTTGCTGCAACAGCTGTAACCCGTCATTGGCGTTTTCCGGACTCAGCAACAAGACGGACTTCAGATTTTGCCTATCACAGTCACTACTCGATCATTTTCGGATGAACAATGAGTTGATATGGTGTTTGAATTCCCCCCTGCGGGAGCTCTCTCTAGTATAACAATGCAACCAGCGAAATACGAACGCGGTGTATTCAATCTGGTCCGCTTTTTCAGGAGCGAATTGCAAGCTTGTATATGGTCACATTACTTTCTTTGCACATCCAGTATAATATGTGATAGTAGTTGAGGAAAAGATAAACGGCTTTAACAAATGAATGAGGACATACCCCAGGAGTAACATATACACTGGCTTTTTTCAAAACTTTCTGGCGAAACACAATCTGCCACACCACCACTCTGGGCCCTTCGTAAAGCCTATCAATCGACTCCTCTCCCTTCGACAATTCGAATAACTCTAATTTTACCAGCTCTGCGAGCTAATTACGACCATGGTGGGCGGAAGAAGGGCCTCGAAAGATTCTTTATGGCCGCTCCCTTCCCCCTGAGGGGAGGGCGACCCTAATACTAGAGCCAACGCATTAGGACTACTAAAGACGACTAAGCAGTGGCTTACTGCTGCTAATTTAGGCAGACTACCGTTACCTAAGCGCTTATCCTTATTCCTGGTGGTAGTGATCTCCCTTTTTACTAGGATAAGAGACGACGAAGTGCTGCACGAGCTACAGCGTATCTATAAGCTTTTAGCTGACCTCGACTAGAAGCATCCCGATTTTATAAATTGATTGAATTACACTATCACTAGCGCCCGGTAGGGCCCCGCTAGTAGCTAACCCCTTCCTCCCCCTAGCCGATCGGACTCTAGAGTAGACCTCGACAGGAGTCGCGACTCTCCAGGTCCGGTCCGGTTCCAGAACCGCCAAGACCCGGTTCAGGTTCTGGGTTTTTAGAACCGCGATTCTACACTTGGGCTCTTGGAACCGACCCTGCAGGTTCTTGAAGACCCTGCAGGTTCCTCAAACACTGCAAACTAGGGAAGCCCCGTGACCTGCATATTTTATGCAGTTTTGGTCCGTATTTTCAAGTATTCGTCTTACATCTCTACACGGAAAGAAGAAATAGAATTGAAGCAGATTAGGCAGATTTTAACGCAATATAATAGCATGTAATTGGGGTTCTATCTTTTCTATAGCTTTTGATATTTATATAAATCTTTATCTCTTCGTATACGCTTCGGAACCCGCCTAGATGTACGCCTTTGGGTACAGCTATTCTGTGGAAGAGGTATCCTATCTTCTTTGTCTTCACTATTCCTGTCTTGTTGAATAAGCGGCGCCTGGGTACTAGGTAGAGCTGTTGCTGTTGGTTCGATTCTTGGTCTTTTACTAAGGACACTCTCATTAGCTACCTGATTCGGCTTAGATGTTGTATTAGTGTAGTCCTCTTCCTCCTCCTCCTCCTCCTTATTATCACTAATCAGATCGAATACCTCCTCCTTCTTTTTCTGAGCCTTATTCTCTTCCTTTCTAGTATAAATCTCTTGTATAGATAGATACTCATCAATAAAGGCCAGCTTCTCCGATTCAATATTAAAGCGAGTAGTACATATTATTATTATAAGATCCTGGATGGTTTTGGGCTTCAGAGATCCTCGGCGGTAGTGACAGATATCACGAGTAGAATTAAATAACCGCTTAACACTAGCACTAGATATAGGAGTAGAAAGGATATCTCTTGCGAGGCTTGCGAGAATAGGAAGTTTATTCTGATTATCCTTCTAGAATATACGCGGATTGATCAGACGAGTACCTATCGGTAAGGTTAGTATATAACAAGTACAAGAGAGAACGTCTACTTACTACTACCTAGGTAACGCCTAAGCTTATTATCAACGCTCGTCTGAGACTAGCTAGATTAGGTAGTTGATACTATCAACTCTAGGTTAGAGACCTGTGCTGCGGAGGGTACACTACTACGTATAGGTTAGGACTGTAAATAACGCTTCTTATATAGGATGAGGTACTTCTCGAGACTCTTACGGTATCGAGGAGCCTACTCTAGCTCCCACTCTGGCTTCTGAAAGAATTTAATCTTATTCTGAGGTGCTATAATAGTAGCAATCGGATAGAGATCATCGCTAATATCGTCTGTCGCTATGTAGTACTGCGAAAGCTTTTTCCTTGCAAATTTAAGTGCTCTAAGCATCACAGTCTTCTACTTAGCCTGCTTTCGCACTAGCTGTCCCTTTGACTTCTCTAGGTAAGCAAAGAGGGCATTATAGATGCTAAAGACGGTGTGGATAGTGATATCCCTGCTCTTTGAGACCTTATTGGTAAAGCTAAAGAACGGTTGGGTGATTGAAAGAAGATAGTCGACTTGGCGCTATTCCTCTTCGTTTAGTTGAAGATCTACCTAGTTATATACCCGGCAGAACTTATTGAACGTTGACTGTAGCCGTTTCGCTCGCCGGAGTATTAGAAAGGTTGAATTCTAGCGGGTTTTGATATCTTGTATCGGCACAAGCTTTGGCTCTTTGGTCTGGAGCTCTAAGAAATGCTCTCGGCGCTAGGGACTCTTGTTGATATGGATAGTAAGCTTTCGGATCTAGTGGATAGAAGACTATTAGTAAGGTTAGAAAGATAAGTAAGAGGTAACCGTACCTTATTTAGCGTGTAGATGATCTTATAATTCTCTCGGCGAGAGGATACAGTTCTACTAGTAAAATCCATCTCTTCCCGCTTATTCTTCGGATTAGCGTCCATCTAGCTAAGAAGCTCTTTCAGACTAAGCTGAATAACGTGTGCAATATATAGTATACGGATAACAGGTATATTGCTTAGTAGCTTAAGCCCCTGAATAGATCCCTTAAGGCTCTCTACTAGCGTTGAGTTATTAGACGCGTTATTAGTAGTAATAGTCAATACCCTATCCTTAACTCTATACTTCTGTAATAGTGGGAAGAGAACTGCGCTAAGATTTATACTAGTATACGAACTATGAACAGGTTCAAAGCCAAGCAGTATCTCGCGGTAGTTCCAGTCTTGGTCAATAAAATACCTAGTAACTGCTATAAAGGCCTAGCGGAAAGGTGAGGTCCAACAATCTAATACAATAGAGAGCTTCCTATCCTTAGGTAGCGTTTAAAGGAGACTCTGTTGCCGTTCTTTAACGATTATATATAGCCGACGACGGATAGTAATCGATGTAGGTAATTCGGGTATACTTGGGGCAAGACGGATTGTTTTAACTAAAGCGCGAAACTGGGGGTGTTTAACAAGCTAGAACGGTAGTTGTAAGCTTGAGAGGAAGATGAGAATCCTCTTAATCTAGGTATCGTTTGTAAAGGCAGACTTTTGGGGTGCGAGATATATCTAGTGTAAACCTAATATTATTATAAGTCGGATAAGTAGATATATTTGTTAACTTACCCTATTTTAGATAAGTCTTCGAATATCCTTTGACTGTGGTGTCTTTTTCCGATAATTAACACTCCCCTAGTAGTGTTTATTCATAGAAGACGTTCCTCGGTGACTATCTACGGGGTGTGAAAGGGTATAATCGTATGTTTTGTATATAACCCTCGGTTCCCTATTAGAAATAGCAGCAACTTAGTGAAAATGCTTCTAATATTCTACTGTTCGTGCTCTACGCTTATCCTCGAACAGATTGCGGTTGATACGGCTACTAAACTCGGTTTTCAACTACTATTCGATAAATTTATTGTTCACTATCTCCGTCTATAATACAAAGTTCTTCCTTCTTAGAGATCTAACGCGCTTAAGGATCTCTAGCGGAGATACTGATCGAGGGTGAGAAAAAATAATATCCGTGGTATAATCTGAAGTCTCGCTGTATAATATATTAGGGGGGAAGGATTAGACGCTATCGGATAGAAGGAAAGGTAGGTTATCTTGAGGTGTATCCTCGAAGATAGATAAGGGATACTGATCGGAGAACTAAGAGAGTTAACTCTGTGATATTATGAATAAGAGAACAGAGGTATAAGGGAGAGTAGATAGACAGAAGAGACTTATAGAAAGCCCTATAACTAGGAAAGGATTTATCAGAAAAGTTAGTATACCGCGGTCGTCGCTAGCTGTACGAACGCGTGGATATTTCAATATAGACTAGGTCTACTGCCGCTGCGCGTGATAATTGGCTATTAAAACCTACACCGCTAGGTTCTCTTAGGTTCTTCCCGGGTCGAACTAGGTAGAACCTGGCAGCCCCGGAGAACCTAGTAGCCTCTGGGGTTGTAGTATTTCTACAGAAATCAGCCGACCGAAGACTTTAGCAGATACTGCGGCTAAGTAGATTAGCTACTTTGGACGACAAAAATTGTTCATATTAGCAGGCCGATTTAAATTTAAAAAGCTGATGTTACTTCTGAGAGCTATCCTGTTCATTTGAGCATATTTTTAGCTTGTTCAATTGAGATTCTAGGCGTCTATATTATTTAAAGCGGTTCTACAGAGCTATATGAGGTAAAATATATATTTCCACTATCTTACACTACGATCTCTTTAGTATACTATCTCCCCACCCACAAAGACTAAAGTAAGATTAAATCTAAAGGTGAAGCCATATTTCTAGCCGAAATAACTGACATACGAGATCATTTCATATAATTTCATGTACTAGCAAGGTACAGTCGAAGACCAGTTGATGCCGAAACCAGAACAGGTGTAAATAACAGTAATAAAAAGGAATGAATCAGCAATTTATCTAGCCAAAATAGGAAATTTCTTGGCAAAATTATGCACTCCAGGTTCCTGCAGGTGCGAACTGGGAAGAGCCTGCAGGGTTGTTGGTCCGGTTCCAGTTCTACAAGTTGGAACCTGGGACCCGGATGGTCCGACTCCAGGTTCTGACCTGAGGAACCGGAACCGGACCATGTCGAGGCCTACTCTAGAGTCTAGATAGTTTATAGTTTTGTTTGAAGTGTGTTATGTCATGTGATAATTATGCAACCTAACATCCCGGAAGCGCCCAAAGCTAGCAGCTAGCCTGCAAGGCTTATCATTTTGGGTCGCTTAATTTATTTTCCGTGGCCTAGGAGACATCCGGGAAGTTAGAAGTTTGGCGTTGCTTCTGGTCCTTGTCGGGGCCCCATGGGGTTACATTTGATAAAGTAAACAAATGCGGGGAAAATTCAGGGTCCAGTGTATGGACAACAACATTACAGAGCATGCCTATCTCGGATTTCCCTGCATCCTTTCTCCATTTTGCCCCAGTACTAGCAATCTTGACAGTGGTGCGGAGACAAGATCTGCGCTGAAGAGCAGAAGAGCCGAATGATTGAAGGCGCTCCGCCCAACAGCCCAGGGAAGATAGCGCTTCTCTCCCTGCTCTATGTGATGACGACCATCGCAACGAGCGTCATGGCTACGGTACTGAAACTCCATACGTGCAGTCCAGCGGGTGTATTTCTTCCAACTCATGACTATCACGACCAGCTTCTTAAACACCCCCACAACCGTCACTATCCTCGCATCTGATCCCACTGCCCCAGACTTCTCAGCCTGTTAGCCTTCAGGATGGGATAGTATGAGTACAACGGATCTTTTACCTTTAGTCCAGACGTCTGTCCACAGCACTGGACGTATCAAGAAATGTCATCGACAAAGCACTACTCAGCTACGTACTGCTGTACTAGGTGTGTCTATAAGCCCGTTTATCTTATGCTGATTCGACAGTCACCTCGTCTGTTAGAGTTCTCTAACTAATGAGCCTCAGTGGTTTCGTATTTCGAGCACCGGGGTATGCTCTTCCTACGCCTGTGGTAAGCTAGCATATTCGCGCAAATTCAAATCCGGCGAGACCACTATCACCGAGGGGATGATCGTACATCGCGCATGGGACGTCTCGTGGCCCGCATCCGACACAGCGAGTATGTCCCCGTCGCTCCCATGACTCATAGCGGCACTAAACCCCTGTATTGTACCTTTGAGTGGGAGCGGGTAGCCTCTCGCTCCCGAACACGTTGCTCGTCACCGTATCTTGCATATGCGTCAGGAATGTATCGCAGCAAAACGGCCTCGCCAGGGCGACCGGTACTCATCAAACAAGACGAGGAAGACCTGAATAATCCGTAGCCAGAATTGTGAGGCATCCCGGCGTACTATAGGCCAGTGTGACACGCAAGGGATAATATACGAGCCATTTCTCTATCGCTTATGGCGGGTATACTCAGTATGTCACTGGGTTCCGTAAGAATTACCTGTTTAATAAGGCTGAGAATGAAGCGCATGAACGCTCTGTGTGTTCCGTCCCCACCCCAGCACGGCCGCCTTAAGCAATGGCAGCAGCTAAATTAAATCAATGAAAGTAGCAACGCCAATATGAACCTGAAGCCCTTTCCTCCTTAGTATAGAATTTGGTAAGGGCTTTGTCCAGTGTGGAGTACGACGAATAAGCGTGGAGGGTTCGATCATAAAAGAAATTCATGTATTCGTTAGGCCATTCCAATTAGCTAGGTCAGCTTTAATGAGTTTATCTCGATCATTCCGAGATATAATTATAGAGGATGAACATAGGAGATTTTGCTGGGTTCGGTCAGCAATATCAGTGAAGAGCAAATCCTGGAAAAATCACAATTGTAAGCATAATGTATTTATCGGCTATAAAGGTACGTCTTGTTTTGGGACGGGTTAGAGCCTACCCTACGTAAGGTACTTTAGAGGAGCCCAACAAAGCCCTCGACTAGTAATCGCACTTCTCGGGGTAATTATTTGTGGATTTTCCTGCCTTTGACTTCGATAAAAGTATCTCTCGAATCTAGGGGAGTTTAGCCCGGAGGGGCCAAGGATCCTGGTACTTTACTTTCCTAGCAGCCTTGTTATAATACGAAAGAATTTCATTCAAAGTATGCTTTTAGTGCATCAAATCCTTTGATTTATCTGAAATTATCTAGGCAGAGAACCAAGTCAGCGGATTGAGAAGAGAAAAACCTAGACTAGATTATTGCCATGGCGGTGCAAGTTTTGTTGAAGGCGAAGACGGATAATCGATTCCGTCATACTATCACTGTTATGTACTCTCGCATACTGATATGGATTCATTAATCGGCGAATTGAATCCTTTTTCACCTTATAACAAGATAGGTAACTCGTGGTTATTCAGAAATGCCATACAA
Organism: Penicillium subrubescens; assembly: GCF_028828155.1. NCBI lineage: Eukaryota > Fungi > Ascomycota > Eurotiomycetes > Eurotiales > Aspergillaceae > Penicillium > Penicillium subrubescens. Next base: position 381,581 of record NW_026643151.1, on the reverse strand, counting down.
GATACGTGCTTTATTGTTATGATATAGCATAAGTTGTCCACAATGTTGGTGCTTTACGCTACCAGACCATGGTATGCCGGTAATTCGCCACGCCTTTCGTCCTTGGTCTCCTAACCTACCTTACTGTGTAGCAATATCTCAGGACGATACTCGTGATTGACGTTCGCTATGGTATAACCACTGTACGGGCTATGTCCTGTCGAGAATAACTCACATTCGAACATAATATTCAAGCCCATGAAATTAATGGCGAGCAGTCTGTTCAACGGAGATCCATATACTGACAATACTAAGAAACCTTCGTCCTTTCTCTTAAGAATTCATTTTATCCTTGAGCCTCTTTGCCGCGCCCTGCTGTGCTTTCTCGAGGGCTCTTCCTTTCGCCTTCTCTTCATTCTTGAGCTCCTTTGCTGCCTTCTTCTGTGCCTTGTTGCGGGCTTTTCTTTTTGCTTTCGCTTCATCCTTCAGTTTCCTTGCAGCCTTCTTCTGTGCCTTGTTGCGGGCTTTTTTCTTTGCTTTCTCTTCATCCTTAATCCTTTTTGCGGCCTCCTGCTGTGCTTTCTCGATGGCTCTTCCTTTCGCCTTCTCTTCATTCTTGAGCTCCTTTGCTGCCTTCTTCTGTGCCTTGTTACGGGCTTTTCTTTTTGCTTTCACCTCATCCTTGAGTTTTTTTAAGGCCTCCTGGTGGGCCTTATCGAGTGCTTTTCTTTTTGCTTTTCGTTCATCTCTGACCCTCTTCGCTGTCTCCTGTTCAGTGTTGATATTTTCAGATGAGGTCACAGTTGAAGTAGACTCAGCTATTTCAAATATTCTTTTTTCTTCATTCATTGCAGTATCCCCTCCCGCTATTTTGTCGAAAAGCGAATATAATAAACAGAACAAAATGAGTATCGGTAAATTATTCTGAAGAAGCGAAAATAAAAACAGCACTAAAATATTAGACGCGGGTTTACTAAACCCAACCTAGACTATATCATAAGATATTATCCACAACGGACAATTAAACGTGCGAAATAACGAACCTTTCTGTTTTCAAGGTGCTTGAACTGCTCAGACGAACAGACGTGCGATTCACTGGAAGTCATTAAGCTTCTCAGTTCCGTTATATCGTTGCTGTGTCCTACTTGTCTCCATTTCCCCTTGCAGGGTCTCGATCCGAATCGTTTCACCCATTCCTCCCTTCTGTCATTTGGCCATAGCTCATAATAAAACTCTTCGTCTTCGCTTTTCTCCGTCATAGGATGTGTTATAATGATTTTTCGAACAGATTTATGATTGATTAAGCCCCGAACTATGGGCTCTTCGATGAGTTGGTAATAAGAAAGACCTGACGGATGAAATCGCTCTGGCGGTGGAGGCGAAAGCAGTGTAACCCTTTCACCCTGAGCTATACGCCAAGCAAATATAGCGGAAGCACCATGAACATATCTACTCCATTGCCGGTGATTCTTTTTCAGTTTTAAGCATTCTGGGTGTTTTTCATCCATGAGTGGCCCCATTGCTGTGGTCAATGTTTGAAGTCGATGCCTATCAGCCCATTCTTGGGCCTTTTCCCGAGGAATGCCACTCCAGAGGACTTGGCCATTCGGAAGCCAATTTTCTGATTCGAACTGTTTAATGATTTGAGCAGTTTCTTGCACGGATAGAAATCGCCCCACTACACCGACAAGAGCCGCTTGAGCTGACTGCTGGTTTGAAAGTAGTTGAGTAGGGTTTTCACAATCCATCCACCTGCTTAGAAAGGAAGGAGGAATAAAGAGAAGAGAAGACTTGTTCTTTTCTTGAATGGTTCAGGAAATATGTTGCTAGGAGCTAGGAGAGAGCGAAATACCACGGAATATATTTATGCTTAGAATGGACTCAGTGGGAAGGGTTACGTCGCGGCGTCGAGGCAAGAATCAGCGACGTCATGACTTTTCCGCTTTCTGTCCAAACCCTGGGTACAGTATTCACCTTTAGTGATAACTCTGGCTGTGATTATAGAGTCATTGAATCAAGCGGAGATATTACTCACTGCTACAGTACAGTAGTCAGTAGATCTTTCGAAGATGGTACTGTATATCCAGTAGAGGCAAAACTTTCTTAGGTAGATGATCACTAGGGACTGCTCAGAACTGACCGAAGTGAATCCAATCGATTTCTGTATTTCTCCGGCCGGAAACGGCTCTTCCCGATCTCAGTAGAGCTGTTTTGTCTTATTGATGACCTTGTGGGGGAGAATCTATATATTTAAACAATTAACCAAGGAGTGATGCTGAGCATGCTAGAGACCCTTTTCGGTTCTTTGAACTTTGTCGGGTAGTAAGAGCCCTAGAAAGGTCAGAAGACTAGAACGCAGGAGATATTCTGCCTTGACATACTAGCTGAGAGCGAAGGAACGACCAAAATCCAGACTGATCCGCGCTAAAGATAAAGACCTGCCCAGAATCTCGAATTCGTATGACTAAACAAAAGTCTGCCCCACAAAGCTGGCTAAACTCGTGTGACTTGTTCTCTAGACTCGTTTTGCGCCGGTCTCTTTTCTGTCGAAGAGAATTCTTCCCCTTCGATCCATGAGAGGTTTTGGCCATCACGCCGGCAAGGTCTGATTTTCGATCAAGTTCGTAACGGGGAGCAGCACAAGAGCGCAGGTTGAAAAGCAAATTAAGGTCCTCAACCAGTAGTAACCTGCAAATAATAACGCAGTCGAATATCTCTCATCGGATGAGGAGGCTGCAAGGCTGACTTGCATACCCAGCACTGACGGCGACAGTTCATCACCTATGGCTTGGTGGTGTCCATATACCGGTCCATGTAGATGAGCTGAAGCAAATATAAGTGATGGGTTGATTTAACCCGTAGAATGGTGTTCCAGAGCATTAAGGAACATGCTCTAGAAGACCTTAGCGGTCACCAAGCCGACACTGTTATCGGCCTGTGTAACGAGGCATTGGTGCCCGTTTCAGCTCCATGTCTTCCTTATTGGTGTTGTGTCGCAAGGTGCCGTCGCTATGATCTAGCTCCATGTCCTTATTGTTGATGCTGTGTCGCGAGGCGCAGTTTCGTTTGAAGTGTGGCGGCGTTTGAATGGCTATCGCATCGCAGTTCAAATCCATTTTTCCGGGCTTGATTTAAGCGTCAAAGGCAGTAACGGTGATTAGAGTCGGCTTTGTAATTTGCAAAGCCTTCTGGAAATCCATTGCGAGACAATTCTAGAATGACTAGGGTGTTATGAAACGGCCAAGATTAGTGGCCAGATATCCTAGAATCGTCTCGCAATAGATTTCTAGAAGGCTTAGCAATTACAAAGCTAGCTGCCTATATCTAGCGCGGATAGTATTTGTGGCCGCGCATTTAGAATACCTGTATTGTGACATAGACCCTGGCGATCAACATTTCCTCGACCTAGGTAAGATCGGTGAGGTAGGATAGCACTATCAGAGGAATCATACTATTGTTTAGTTAAAACTTATGGATTTCGTAGTTTTGATCGCATCTGTGACACCGTTAATAACTGCTGTCCCGGTTTAGACGAAGACCGAACTATCTCTCGCGGCATCGATGGTAGGTCTCTAACTTCTCCTCTTGTAGTACCTTACGGAAGTTACGGATCACCTAAAAGTGAGTGTCTAGAATTGCAGCGCCTAGGTCGACTTTAGGAGCGACGTCGAGGTGCACGCTCTCCGACCTCAACCGAGGTTGATTCCTGCCTCTAGCATTGAATACTTCGGCTAGGCGGCTTAGAGGGTCTGAAAGACTCGTATCTATTAGACGACTAGCGCGAGTCTGTCTTGTAGTAATGCTCGGTGGTAGCGTAGGGACGATTAGCGAAGTAGGGATAATCGCTATAGCAGAATCGCTTTCCTGTGTCGGGGACAGGATTAGCCTGACGACACGTGACGTAATTAGTATAGCGCCCCCTTCTCTTATCACGGAAATCAGGCTGTAGAGCCTGATGTGGTTCTGAGATAATACTATAGACGTTCGAATTTATTAGTGCATAATAGACAGTAGCTGTATAGGTCACCGTTTTGCCTGTGTGGATTCAACTTCTGGTATGAAGCGCGAGGAGGCTGGTAGCTAACGAAGCTGGTAGCTAACGAAGCTGGTAGCTGTAGCTAACTACAAACTAATATAGGCGAGGGCTGATTAGCGTAAACGCATCCCGGAGCACTGGGATAAGGAGATTTGTGGGATTTATCGCGATTGTGCTGGTGTAGATTGTACAGGCGCTGTTCGAATTGGACGATGATGGTCCGAGGGTGTATGAGGAGGAGCGGCCGCGCCTGGCGAAGGGGATTTTCCTGCGACGGCTTGGATCGAGAACTGGGTTATCTCGCTTGACTGCGAAGGCTGCTAGACTATATGATCCAGTTGAGAGCTCTCTGTATTCTGAAGAGAGGTGTCTCGAGGGTGAGGTGAGTGGGATTTGCGTAGCGTCGGGGCAGGTTGGGGCTATCTTAGTGCCTGGAAGGAATCTTTCAAGGCCAGAACTAGTAAACAGGGCTGTACACACATGTCTTGGAGTAATAAATGGATTGTTGAATTGAGAACGCGGGATCGGAAGTGTTGTAAAGTAAATCAATCATAATAATGTGGCAGAACAACTTCGTCGCAAGTATTGTCCTTCAGGATAAGGAAGAGAGACACAGTGGCTACATAAGAATCAAATACTGTAATCCTAGGAGCTGAACATTAGGACTGATATTCAAGGTCTGACATGTCCTTTCTCAACGACAAATCCCCTTCCAAAAAAACAAAAAAAAAAAAAAAAAACCTTCAAATCCGCACGGTCTACGGTGTCTTACTGTACTGTAGCTTTTCTCACACATCTCATTTGCAATGGAAGGTCCATTTGCTCGTCACAAGTCTCCGACCATGGTATTGCAGTTTGCTATTTCGCTCGGAGATAGCTCTATATCGAGATCTGTAATTTCAACAGGACCATCAAAGTGCACTGCACTAGGTCCCGCGTTCCAGCATAAACTGCCGAATGCCATTGAACTGAATATATATAATAACAATGCACCTGCCGTGAATTTGAAAAAAATTGACCGTTCATTCGAGTACAAACAATTTCGAAAACAGATTACCCCTTAGACACGCTGGACGGAGATAGGCTCAGAGCAGGATCTTCACCGCCGATTCTACAACAAACCATCACTGTTCCAGCTCGAGTCCTAGACAAGGAAACACTCAGCTAGTCAAATCAACAAACCTGTGTCCGCAACAAAGTCACTTTCCAAATTCCTGACTTCAGCATTGCCCGTATTCTTGCTCTTCCTAGCAGAGATGCAGCAAAAACAGGACACTCGTCGGTCTCATTCGAAAATTCATTACAGTCGCGCCATGCGAGCGTCCTATCCTGTTCGTTAAGTAGTTGCGTTAAAACCATATGTTTTTGACATCTTTGAAGCATATTTGCGTTGGTCCTTCAGGAGCTCTGCGAGGCGTGATTGAGGTTCCCATGATGAACTTTCGATGTAACGGCAAATAGTGGCAGCCGAAATCATTAGTGGAACGGACATCTTGACCAATTCTTGATGACGTTATTGCCAAGCCTGTCTTGGAGAATATTTCTGTCGTGTTTGATTTTAGTAAATCGGTCTTGCACGAATAAATGAATGTCATGTTCTGTCACTTCATCCGGTATCTCGTGAAGGGCTTGGTCTTGATATCCATGATCCGCGATCTCTGAAAAGCCGAGGCTAATTGGGAGTTTACGCCGGTTAGTCAGGAAGATCCGAAGGCGAATCGCTTTTGCTTTCTGTAGAAGAGGCAGTAATTGAATTAAGTTTCGACTATCTTGATCATGTTCGCATTCGTCCAAAGCGTCAATCACCATCACAGTAACTCCCATCCTGGTGACATGGAATGCCCTGTGTGATGAAACGCCCAGCAGGTACCCACACATTCGAGCATCATTCCTCCCAAAACCAAAACGCATGTTAATTGCTATCTAAGAACAGTAAAATTAACAATCAGTTCAACCTTTGTATCACGGCTCTTGTGGGATAAATGAAAACTAGCCACGAGCGAACTTGAGTAGATCAATACCATGCATCACACTGCACCAGATCATTAAGCTCGAATTCCACCTCCCGCCCTTGGGCCTCAAGCTCCAGATACCCAGGCGCACTCTTCTCGATAATCTGCAGCCACAGGTCCGGATGTCCGTAGCCCACGTCCATGAATTTGTTGCTTTGTCGGGTTGACTCTAAGAGCTCAAGAATAGGACGGTCCATGTCTAAGCTATCCACACCAATACAGAATCCTTGTCAGAATATAAAAACGAGGCGAGAAACCTAGGAAAGACAACGTACGGTTCATTGATCCGTGGCGGACCACCAATCGATGATTCAGCCAAGTCCGCGACCCGACGACCCATTTCGCCGAAAAGAACCACCAGGCCTATATTCCAGGGTCGACGGAGGATCGAGTCGCGGACTTGTCCGTTGGAGCCAAACTCAACTATAGCCATCTGCCCTATGGCTAGCCCTGGTGTGTCGATCACGTACCAGCTATAGTCCGGCCCGTCAGCGAACACCACCGTGCCTCGCCGAGTCATCGAGAGGGCATGGAAATCTGCTTGGTTAAGGTACAGCGCGGTACGCGCAGGGAGGTCTAGTAGCTCCGGAACGTGGCAGCGGGGGGCGTAGCCAGCACCAGCTGTTTCAAAGGGATGTGTCCCCCCCCCCAATAGTCTTGGTGGACGTATAGCAGGGTCAGGAACTTCACGAGGCGGATATAGTTGCGGGATGGGCCTGCCGGTCTACGGATGGCAGGCACAGGAAGCGCTTGTCCGGTCGTCGGGCTAGCTGTGAGAGCACCGAGGCCGGGTAGTCGAGAGCTGAGTCGTATACTGGGGCACGACTATAGTACGACTGTGCTAATTATACATTAGTTCTCATTTTCGGGTCGGGGAAGCGCGAGAACAGGGGAAAGAGAGACGAGAATCGTCTATACAGACCTCGCGGAATTCCTGACTGGCGGTGGCCCATTTTTCGATAAAGGCTCGCCGTTGACGTAACCCATCTTCGGGGGTTGAGGTTGGATAGGACTCTTCCTGCAGTGATCTGAGCATCAATGCCCCATATCATAATTAAACGAGCGCAGTTCCACAGGCTTCCCTACCCGTACGAATAACAACCACCCTTTCACCTCTTCCCGGAGCTCTGTCCGGGATATATCCGTCGGCTCCAGGCGGACCTCGGCAATGCCCGCCGGCCAAGATGCCTGCGATCTTGGCTGCGACATTCCTTGAGTCGACAACCTATGTTCGTGAAGGGAGTCAACCGAAGGAATTATTTCGACGAGTAGGGTCGCGGGATAGTGCCCTGCCGGTAAATCGGGCTACCGCCTGACAGATCCGTGTACGAATTGCATCATCATCATCATCACCACCACCACACTGGTCTTTTCATAAGTCACCATTTATGATGGACCTCGCTTACTTCGACTTCCTGAGTTGCAGTCCTTGCGATGTAATTAGTGTATTTCCGCCAGCTTCGCTTAAGTCTGCTCCCATCTTGAGTAATACGATGTACTAGCCTGTACCCTTTCTGGTTTCGCTCTAGGACCGTACCCTGTACTAACCTACTAGGTACTTAGCAGTAGCTCCCACGTAAACAATTCTATCATTGCGTTACATTTGGCGTTTTGCAAGCCCCTTGGCGCTAAGATGACCTGCCTCCCACGATCGGACAAAAGAAGACACTCGGACCCCACTGATCTGCCGTCAGACATTCCAATCTCGCGTTCCTCCAAAATGCCTCCCGAATGGGCGATGAGCGTTGTTGTAGTTCCATGGAAGTTTCACCATGAGAGCTGGCACACACCATGGACGTCATAAACCGGGGATTTTCCACCAGAAGGAGAAGACCGCGAACACGCGCTAAGAAGACGCGCGCTCAGACAGGAACTATGGTCTGAACAACACGAGTGCCTCCACGACGATATTGGTCAACTATTAGAAATTGAACTGAGCCGCTGGCCATGGGGATATACGATCTATCGCAGTGTCTACACCCCTGAATCTGATATCCACTGGGAGGCCGCCGTGGACGCTATACGAGCAAATATCTTTGCCAGCCTGGATGACGAACTCCAGCATTTTAAATCCAAGAACGAGAAAGCACATCGCATACTATGCGATGGATATCGCAGCTTAGTGTTCCAGGACAAATCCCAGCTCGACGGAGCCACTATTGATCAAGTCGCAAAGAAATTACAAAGATTTCCTAGATAGTGAACATGGGGGCTCTGGCACGCGCTTTCACTGGTGCTTGATGATTGACGAGAGGGCGATGCGGTCGTCCATACGCCACCCGGAGCCCGTGCAGTTTTCTACCCCACCGTCACAAGGTGGAATTAAGAAGAATGGTGCGTGGATGACGGTCGTCGACCCCGAATGGGATCCAGATGCTGCACCAACTCGCTCAAAGTATCAGGGATTCATGCGCTGTCATCTTCTCGAACTTGAAGAGCTGGCATTACTAGTATCAGTGCATCATATGTCTGAGATGATCCACTGGCATCGTTCAACAGGTATCCCCTGGTATGAGGATAATATTTGATTGGGAGTCAACTCCCTTACCCCTCCGGTTTGGCGTGTACCATATATCTTGAGAAGTACGCAAGGATGCGGTGTGATAAAAGGTCGGGCTGTTTCAATTCTGACTGTGGTTGAATCTCTGGGTAGACAGAATTGAAATTTTCTAGCAGACTGCTCATCGCTCCGGTACCAGTTGAGGCTAGCCAAGAGATTATGCTGCTCATTGCCTGGCCAAATCCCCTACCAACTCTCCCGAGTTGGCAGCTCGCAGATCCCAAGGATTGGCGAAGCACGCGACTGCACATGCAGAATCGCTCGCCGACGAAGCTCCAGATACACTGCTCTGTACGGTTGAGCAAAATCATCGCGTGGGGGAGGGTTGCACGGATCGAATCCTATCTGCTGTAGCTCTCGAGTGCACCATGCGAGGGTGTCACGCGGGAGATACTCTTCCGCGTCCCAGATTGCTGCATCTCGCTGCAATGATTCTAGAAGGGCTGGATCTGCTGGTTCGCGGAAGTTTTTCTTCGTTGAGTGCTCGTAGAGATAGAGCGGTGCGCCGTGAGCGACCCATGGGCGTTTTGGTTGTTTGCGAATCTTATGGCGATTCCAGGTCTTGACATATGAATTGACCGATGAGCGTATGGTTGGCATGAATACTGCGAGTAGAGCGACTTGGTCGGGGATGCTTGTTTTCGAATAAAGATGCTGATCTTGAAGTGTTGCGAAGTAGTTCTATCAGGGTAGAGAGTTAGCAAGCGAACATCGCAGTCGACAGCTGACAAGAGAAACAAATATCAACTTACGCGCCAAATAAAGACACTCGATTTTGATAGCTGTGACCACCAGCTGTCACGGCGATTGGTCTCCGAGCTCCCACCGGAAGAGTAACAGTCAGCCTGCACAATCTCTGGATGAGCCGCGCGCATGAGTGCCAAATGAGCATCTCCAACGAGAGTTGTCTCTGCATGCAGATTGGTTCGAACAATTTGCGGCACATGTTTCGATTCGGAGACCGCGTCAAGATATTGCCGGTAGACGCTTACTGCTGTGCGTGAAGGCACACCAACATAGATCCACAGAACATAGCGAGAGTATTCATCAATCGCGGCGTACATCTCGAGGCCAAATTCTGCCATTTTCATGAAACCAATCATGTGCCATATGTGGTTGGGGCCGGTTGAATCCTCAACTGGTTCTGGCGTTGGCTCAGGCTCAGGCTGCATGCGTTGAAGGTCAAGGGTCCGGCGACGAAGAGAGTCAGGGCGTTGGCGACAATACGCCGCGAAGACGCGATCGCTGAGAAAGTAGTCAGTACATCAATACTACATCAATACCCTCAATGAGTTCCCTGTTGAGTACGATGATCAAAGCTTTATACATACCGAGGAAAAACATGGCCTTTTGCCCGAAGATGCGAATGCAGGAGTCTTCTTCCGTATCCTTCAATCTCTCCCTTCTCAATCTCCTGTCGAATGACTTCTTCGATCTGTGCATCCTGTGCCTGGCGGGCCTGGGGATCGTCTGTCCGTAGACGCAGACCCATTTTTCGCCGGGTCTTCGAGACTTTACTTTGGGATAATCCGGAAAACGCTTCCTCGCGGCGTAATATTTCCGCGATTTCCTTGTCGGAGAGATCATCCCGAACGAGTGATGTGATGCGCTCGCGTAAAGCGGCATCATCGACCCTTTTCGAAGGTAGTCGGCGCAAACCCCACTCTCTCAGACGACGAGAAAGAGTACCATCAGAGAGATCTAGTGAATGACGCTGCTTCATGAGGGCACAGATGATCTCGGTGGTATATTTTTGATTGAACAGACCGATGATCTCATCCTTGTAAGGATCCAAATCAATCCGAGGGCGCATGTTGAAGGGGCAGCGCGTTGACGTTGATTTTTTGAATGGAAGCAATTTGGATCACCATACAATCCCGGTGAGATTCACGGTGGATGTTGATATTAAATCGTCGTTGGCCCTTTTGCGTAGTGCAATCGAAGCAGAGAAAGGGGTTTTTGCACTGAGGTCTTAACAGTCCGCCGCACTCAACTCCAACTCCGACGGAGCGAAGCTGTTCCGGTCCGTCAGTGTATTTAGCCAACCGTATCCACTAGTCCAAATACCATCGTTTTCCCCTTTTTCCGTCTAACTCCGCCTCCGGATTCGGAGAAAGTGTTGTTGCGTTCCCGTGGCAGTACAGTCTAGATGTATCATATCAGGTGACTTAGACAAGTTGCAATATTAATTGGAACTGTCATATTATGTTACTCGGTCATTGACTACTCGGAGAACTCCATGTCCACAACTATATTATGTTGGTACCCGGAGGTGCAGGCAGCCCTTTTGGCCGTGATAATGTCCCCTCGAGTGCTCAACTGTTGCTAAAATTTCCATCAAGCCATTCTTAATGGGGATTGCCCGGATTGGAGGCCTTGACAATGTTCAAGTTACCTCCAGTCTGTCAACGGACGAGTGCTGAAACCGCATAGCCAGGTTCTCAACTATTGTTTGTACAGCGATCTTCCACGCTAGCTAGCTCTTGGCATAGTTAAAGTTCCCTTGAGGCTTTCTAAAATTTACGATCCAGCCTCATGCGATCTTGACGATCAGTAATCTGTGCCGGCTGGATGCCTAACGAGCCATGCTCTAACTTAATTGGGTTACCTCCCGTCGCATGGACCACCCAATCCCCACCGGTTTACAGGCATAATGGTTGAGAGGTTCTCTGTGATTATTGTTGAGGCCAACCACTTGGTGATGACTGATGACTTATAAGGCAGACTGTCAGCCTCGAATATAGCTACCTTACCCTTTCCCTGTTCACTTTCTCTCCGTAAACCACTTACTTGACTTGAAATCCTCTGAATATGACTGCTGGTGGCTGTTTCTGCGGCAAAGTCCGCATCCAACTCAATGGCCAGCCTCTGAAAGCGGTAAGTACAGCCCATAGATTTCATTATATCATGAGCCTATATCCTGATTTTCTATTTCTTCTAGGGACTGTGCCACTGCCTCGATTGTCGCAAGCTTACCGGCTCAATCTATTCCTTCGGTTTCGTCATCAAAACTGCAGACCTGGAGGTCTTGGGAAGTCCGAAAGCCCTGGTCAAAACTTCGGATAGTGGAAATGAGAGACACAACTATTTTTGTCCTGACTGTGGTTTGTCTTGCCATGTTACCTTTGGGAAGATTGCTGCTGATAAACATCACAGGCACGCCGCTTTTCGGACAGGGGATGAAAGCGGATGGTACGCCTGAAGAGACTACAGTCCTTCGGGCGGGGATATTGGAGGATTCTCAAGTCTTGACTGAATGGAAACCGCAGGCAGAGCTATACACCGATCGACGTCTGGAGTGGGTGCCTCCCATCGAGGGGGCTGCTCAATGTAGTGCCATGATACCTCTATGATAAATCGATGAGCAACCTTGACCCTTTGTGGCAGGTTGTGTGAACATGATGATGCCAAATGAAGCCACGGATGAAGCGAGTGTATATCATGCTAACCTTATCATCATCAATACATGATCTACTACAAAGTATGGGATGTTAATCATGTTATACTAAGTAAAAGTGCCCCTTCAGCCGTGCCACCGAGTATAGCACTCATGACCCCAAAACAATGTCTACAATATCCGCCACCGTCACCTCCCCACTGAGCAGCCATCCCGTCGAAATTTCTTTCTGGAACAACTCATCAACCTGATTGCGCAACTCACTCGCAATCAAACTATCGATCCCAATCCGCGCTAAGCTCGCCTGCATGCTGATCTGCTCTTTTGGGATAAAGAGCAGCTCAGCGAGAACTTCTGCGACTGCAGCTGTTGCTGAATTGCGACGTCCATCTGCATCTTCAATTGTGATAGAGCGGAATTTGGCTATTGCTGTGGAGGTCGGGGTTGCTCCTTGGCCGTTGGTCGTGTTAGCGCTAGCGGACTGAGCCTGCGCAGCGGCTGTTTGGAGGATAATCGCCCATTTATCGAGTGTTTGAGGAGGGACATCCGTCTGTCGTTCGTGGATGAGGGTGGAAGCATTTGCCGAGGAGAGACCGGAGACGATGGATTGAGCATAACACAGTTCAAGAGAGTCCGAGGCCGGTGCGTTGCTATTGCAGAAAAGAGCTTCTATTCCTGGGATGAGGTCATCGAAAGTGGGCTGGTCTTGGAATATGGTAAGTAAGCTGGATGCAGGGCCTTGTTTCGCCCATGAGTCTGCAATACACTGCGCCTGTCCGCTCCTGCGGGCGGGAAGATCGAAGAAGGTTGCATCCGCAGAGGTGATAATGAGGACTTTCTCTGGTGCCCAACGCCCGGAAAAAGCATGTTGAGCTACACCATGAAGATCCTCCATGACTATACTGGCATCTGGTCTGCCAAAAATGACAGCCTTCACACGCGGTGATAAGGTTGCGCGCAGCTGCATGGAAATTCTGTCTTGGTGCACGTTCAAGAGCGGCTCCCAGACCACAGAGACGGCAATTCCCAACTGGCGAAGGTTCTCGAGATGAGACAATATCAATTCATCTATTAAATTGTCGTCGGTATTTGTGCTCATGCTCCTAGCGATGATGATGCCTCGAATTCCCATTGCGACTACCCAGATTGTCAAGTCTGCGAAGAAGGGCTCGCCGATACAGTCGATGAGAACCACAGAGTTGGAATATGATTGTGCGTTCAAGCTGGCACCTTCCATGTGCTTCGATGGTGTCATGGGGTAGAATCGCTCGATTAACCCCTTGTCTGCACTTTCAGCGTGGCCATTCATCGAATCATCTGCAACAGAAGAGACCAGCACGTTCATTGTCCTGAATGGATCGGCATAGTCTGGAAGATCAATCCACGCGCTTGTGAAGCCGCATTTTTGCAGTGTCTGATTCCACAGATCGACAGAGATGAAGGGTGAGGTAGGTCGGTCGTCTCGTCGACCCTTCCAGTAGTCTGAAAATCCACCCTACTCATACTCAGCATCATGGAGGCTTTTTAGATCCCTGGAGAAGAGGACAGGGGCTTCTCTTACCAATACAATTGTAAGCCATACCGTCTCGATGGTCTGCAAGTATCAAGTTAGTGTCGTGCTTTCTGTTCTGGAGGATAGGGGAGGTAGGTCAAGGAAGAGGGTTAAGTACAGTTTCCACGAGGATAAGCTTCCCATTTGGCTTCAAAAGCCTGCGGACATTGAGAAGTGTCTCCTCTAGTGAGGTCGTTGCGTGGAGGACCTGTCATCTATGTGTCAGTTCTTGCTCTTCAAACCAGAAGCCATGGGACGAATACATTTGCGGCAACAACCACATCATAGCTAGCTTCCTCGATACCTTGCTTCGAGGGTGCCTCCTCAATATTTAGCGTGGCATATGAGATGTCCTGACAGTCCTGGAACTCATCCCGAGCACCGCTGAGGAAGTAACTGCTCACATCAGTGAAGCAATAGCTCCCATACCGACGCGCTCCACCCCACGCACCCAACACGTCAAGGATTTCTCTTGTCGCACCTCTTGTGCCACCACCGATTTCGAGATATCTTGCACTCGGGTCCTTATGCCCGACCAGATCAATCACGCGGCGGAGCTGGATCATCGAGCCGGCAGCTGTGAGAGTTGAGGTGTAAAGCTTGTGCAACAGACCATCAACCATTAAAAGGTCATGGGCCGAGACAGTGCCATCCAACACACAAGAAAGATTTGTATACATGCGCATCATGAGTTGGGCTTCTACAGAGTCCTGATAAACTTCTTCGTAGAGGGTGGATATGAGTTTGGAGCGGGCTGGGCCATCCATTGCTGCTAACTCCTGCCCGTAAGGCATGCTGCCGTTGGGAATCTGGGCGTACGCATTCTCAAGCCAATCGAAAAAGTTCCGACCTGTTTCCGAGAGTGATTCCGACGTTTTGTTGCTGGAGCTTTCTGTTTGGGAGGAGATATACTGAACAACCACGGCAGAGGCGAGTCTGTGTACCTTGGTGAACGTTCTTTCGCCAGGAAAGACCGGCGCAGGGAATATGCCGGATATTGAGTCTTGAGAAATGGTCGTGTAGTCTGGTTTCGAGATTGACTGGAGAGCGGGATACTCCGTCGGTTTTATAATTCTGCAATCTAGATGGTTCAAGCGCACATCTTTGAGACATATCGCCAACTGGCTATTTGTGTCCCAGAGGTCGACGGTCTTCACAACATCTCTGCTTTGAATCGTCGATGCAAGATATGGAGTAGACATATCTAAGTTGTCCCAGAAGCCGGTAATAACAACCTCCCCGATTGATACGGGATACGCCAACTGGAGATCGTGTGTTTGCTGGTGGGTGACCGACGACATAATGGCCAGCTGAATGCATGTCTCCAGGGTGCCGAGTCTGCTGAGAGAAGTCTCTCTCAGTTCATATCGGTACACATTCTCCAGCGGATTGGCATGAACTGTTTCAATCGATTGCCATGACACATCATACTGGAGCCCTGTAGCTTCCAACTTCTTGTACAGTTTTGCGGCAGAGATTGTGATAGGCGTAATTCGCCCATCAAGGATACTGCCTTGAATTGGCTGATCCTGTTTGGCATGAATCTGCCCAGCGGCATGAACGATCGCTTCCCTGCCCTGAATGCTTGTGATCTCAAACAAATATGATCCTTCATCCACATTCGGATAAAGACAAGTAACAACATCTTTCTCCACCTCCAGTGTCAATGCATTCGGCAGCTGAATATTGGTGAAGGTCCATGTCCTAGCAGAAATTGAAGGGACGGTCTGCTGTGCAGCAACAAGAACCATCTCTAGCAGACATGCGACGGGAATTTGAGCGGTCTGCAGAACCCTCAGCCCTCCAACGTCCTGTGCGCTGTCCGAATTGATGACATTTCTCCAACTAGGTGCTCGCGGCGAAGCTCCCAGAACCCGGCTCCCAAGGAGATTATGGAAGGAGAACTGCGGGAATCGAAACTCGGTCTCAATGCGGCTCATATGCTGCAATGAGTCGCCATATGCATACCTATACGTCGGCAATGAAGACAAGAGTCTTGGCGTGATTTCCTTCCCCGTCGCGGCCTCTACTGCGCAATTCACGGCCCCAATGTTAAGCTTGCAGGCTTCGTTGAAGAGCGCACCCGCTAGCTCGAGCATGCACTCCTCTGCATCACGCTTTCGCACCAGCGTCGGCATGTACGGCGGAAACACTTTTTCCTTCCCGCGGAAGGCCTGCTCAAGCTGTCGAATGGGGCCAGCAAGCGCCGAGTGTGGGCCAATCTCAACAATCAGATCAACGCCATAGTTCACCAGTTCCTCCAGGGCAGGTGAAAAAAGCACGGGACCTTCAAGATTCGATCGCCAGTACGACGGCGTGATCTGGGAGCCCTCTGGCAATCGGTGCCCTGAGACGGAGGAGAAGAAAGGTGTGACGGCCCGCCTTCCCTCCTCCTGGTATATGTGAGACATTGCTTGTCGCGTACTGGTCTCAAAGATCTCCCCAATCTCTCGCATGTGAAAGCTGTGGTATGCTTTCCCACCCGTTGAGAGCACACGATTGAAGATTCCCTTGCTGTTACAGATATTGCTGACCTCTTGGATGGCGTCAGTGTCACCGCTGACCGTAATGCTCTCAGGTGAGTTGATTGCCGCGATGCTGACTCGATCCTTCAGTGGTTCCAAGAGAGTCTCGCAATCATTTGGTGTTAGACCCAGGGCAGCCATCGAGCCCTCGCGGGTTATGCGAGCAACGGATTTGCCTCTGTAGTAGGCAGCTACGATGGCTTCCTCGAGGGTTACTCTGCCAGCTGCGTACGCGGCTGCCATTTCTCCTGCAGGAGGTTAGTAATCGCCATAGCCATGACAAAGTTTAACCTGAAGATATGGTTGGCATGATATACCCACCTGAAGAATGCCCCATGCATGCAAAAGGAACGATATCCCATGAGTTCAGAACTTCAATCAGTCCGATCTGGACTGCTGCACAGGCCGGCTGCGAAACTTCTGCCACGTATACCTGGCTCTTGTCCGCCGGGGCAAGCAGGATTTCTGTCAATTAGTATATCGAACATTTGCTCAGAGCCAATTCAATTAAGGGTACCAACCTTCAAGCGTCCAGGCGGGTCCATCAGGAAGCCGTTGTAACGTTTCATTCATTCTGCGAATTGCGCGATGGAAAGCTGGCCATCGACCAAAGAGCTCTTTTCCCATTTGCGGCCATTGAGCCCCTTGACCTGCACTTAGTTAGTCCCAAGCTTTTGACAGACTTTTCTAGGATGGGGAAAGGGGAAGAATACCTGTGAAGATGAATCCAATCATGGGCGGTGTTGTACGTAGCCGCTTAGCCATCTGCAAGTGGTCACTTGACAATGAAAGAGAAGTATATGGATTTGCTGAAACGACAGCAAATCCCCTATATGGCAGACGGGATCGGCGCCCAAGTGTGTAAGCCACATCGATGGGTGAGTATGAGTATCGATCAGAAGCGGTCGCTAGTGCAGCGCAGTTCTGAAGCAGAGACTGAGACTTATGTGCTGAAAATGGCAGCAAGAAGCGCGAAGGTCGTATATTTCGATCAACCTCTGCATGTCGACCGTCGGATACAAATTCTTCAACAACAACATGTGCATTGGCGCCACCAAACCCAGAGGTAGCGACACTTGCACGCCGAGGTAGGTTGGCTGGCCATGCTGATTGCTCCTGGACTAGTTGAAAGCGATTGATATCGAGGTTCAGAAGAGGGTTGATAGAAGCCGGCGTGATCATGGGCGGTATCACACCCCGTTGAATAGCAAGGACGACCTTAAGCAGCCCGCTCAAACCACTAACAGGTTCGCCGTGTCCGATATTAGCCTTCACTGATCCTAAGAGTAAAGGGTTCTCTTTATCACGTGCAGAAAAGAACGATTGGATTGCTTTAAGCTCGATCGGATCTCCCACTGTGGTTCCTGTGCCATGGCATTCATAATATGCCGTGTCTCGTGGGTTGAGGTTCCCGGCCATTTGATACGCCTTGCGCATGGCAGCCTCCTGTGCTGTAGGACTGGGATGTGTGATACCCCCGTTCGGCCATTGGCATTAGCTGCCGTACCTCGTATGACAGCCAGGATATTGTCGTTATCACGGATCGCGGAGTTCAAATCCTTAAGGTAGAACCCCACAAACCCGTCGCCACGACCGTAACCGTCTGCATCTGAACCGAAGACATGGCATTGCGAGGTGGAAGAAAGCGCACCTAACTTGTCGAGAAACATCTGCATATCCGGGGACCAGATCAAGTTAGAGGACGCCACAATTGCAGACTCAATATCCCCAGTATTGATGGCCTGGCAAGCAAGGTGTAGCGCGTACAGCGATGCGCTACAAGCCGTGTCCACTGTCATACTACAAAAGATCATATCGATTCCGATCAGCTTACCTCGCATCTCATGATCCCGTGAAGGGAAAGGTAATGAAAACGCACCTAGGTCCCCTCAAATCGAACGTATATGAAATTCGATTCGCGAGAAAAGGTGCAATGGCTGCGGTGGCTGTGTACGGCCCTGCGAACTGGCTATCGCGCACCTTGCTAAACAGCTCGTCGTGGTTAAAGCTCCCGATGTAGCATCCTGTATCTGAACCCGCGAGTTTCTCCATAGAGATGCCAGCGGATTCGATCGTCTCGTACACTACCTCAAGCAGCTTCTTCAGGGCTGGGTCGATCTCAGCAGTCTCGGTGGGCTTCATGGAGAACAACTGCGGTTCGAAGAGCGTCGGGTCATCACGGAGCACGTAGCCTCCAGCGGTGGTCATACTTCCCGGACGGCCGCGCTGTGGATGCAGGAACTTGTCGACATCAAACCGGTTCAGAGGAATTTTTCCTGCAGCAGTTTCCTTGGCCAGAAGCATGTCCCAGAAGGCAGAAGGATCTGTGGCGGACCCAGGAAGGCGGCAACCTTCATCACCGTCAGAGAGCGCGTTCAAGAATGGAGCCTAGTCAGTTCAGATTGTGGAGACTTACCCATTCCGATGATGGCGACGCCTCCAGAGGAAGGCGAGCCGGGGCTTCTACTGCCGTCTGTGGAGGTTGATGCTCCATCTTGCAGCCACGCCCGGTTGAGCTCCTCAATTGATGGCATACCGTGTATATGAAATTTGTATGTTTGTTGACTAGTTCAAGTTGAATTGTTCTTGTGCTCCATCAATTATTTCACTATTCTCTTTCGAAACTAGGATCCTGGATATAGATGGTCAATTGCTATGATCGACACGAATTTGACACGAGTCCTGCCGTCCTGTGCCCACATCGTATTCACTCCATTCGATCATCAATCGCTTGACAAGGGCCTCGTTACTCGGGTCAGCAGATAGTAAGCAGCCACCGTGATGCTCAAGAGAAGGATGGTCGACCTACCCTGCTTAACTAGTTGAGGTTCTAGAACAGGCCTGTATGGCGAGATAAGCACTGGACCTTGTACATGTTTCATATAATCTCCCATTCCCCCGCTGACCGCTGCTCCATACCACCTTACAGCGTCGCGACGGTATACGTACATCAATTTACGTATACTAACCCATCATGAGACTTTTAGCAACTTATCTATTCACTTTTATAGACTTATTTTTCTCGTTCTCTAGCGCAAATGCAGATGCACTCAACAAATTCGGTGGCAATACCCCCATTTCCGCGTACACCCCACATTCCATCAAAGCAACGCTTTCCCCCAATCTTTCCTCATCTGCTTCAGTCGTCCTCCCAGGCGACGCAGAGTACGAAGAGCTAACAACAAAATACTCTGATTACAACCGTCCCACATACTCTGCTGTCGTCGCGGTAGCCTCAATCGAAGACGTCGTGGCAACAGTCAAATACGCGCGCGCAAACAATATCCCCTTTCTCGTGCAATCCGGGGGACACAGTTTAACGACCTCCACACAGGTCACACAAAATTCCATCCAAATTAATATGCGGAGGCTCAGCTATACTCGGTTTGATGGGGAAAGAGGCCCAGAGTACGCAGTTGTCGGGGGCGGAACTCTGACGGGAGAATTTGCGAATGCGACACATGCCAAACATAGAGAAGTTAGTAAGTCAAACATGCGCCCGATTATTCAATTCACCATTCCTGTAGCCTTAGTGTGAACAGTATACTGACTGGCTCTCGGAAAGCTGTTGGATCCTGCCCCTGCACAGGCGTGATGGGGATCGGCCTGGGTGCAGGAATCGGCCGACTCCAGGGGATGTACGGATATTTCATGGATAACATCGTTGAGCTCACGCTCGTGCTATATGATGGGTCCATTGTGTCTGTGTCCGAGACCTCCAACACAGATTTATGGTGGGCCGTTCGAGGCGCAGGGCACAACTTCGGCGTTGCCGTGGAGGCAGTCATCAAGACGCATCCGCAGCTCAATGCTGGCAAGCACTTCGTCGCGGATATGGAATTCCCCGTCTCACGTACCGCAGAGCTCTTCCAGCTCATGAATGAGATCTCGACACCAGACCTCCCGCCCGAACTTGCATTCTTTATAACGGCGCACTACAGGGGAAAGTCGGGGAAGCCGATCATCAACATTGACTTTGTCTGGCATGGCCCCCGTGAAGCGGCACTGTCCTACCTGCAACCTTTTCTCGACCTATCTCCAATTTTCAAGAAGGAAGAATATGTAACCTGGGATTCACTGCCCTGGGTAACGTACCTTGAACTCAACAATATCCTTTGCTCACAGCCAGGTGGGCAAAGAAATTTCTACGCTGCAAATGCCGCGACATACGACATCTCTGCGATGGTCAGCTTGTTTGAGGATTGGGAGAAGACATCCAAGGAATATGCCGGGCGTGCAACCCTTCTGCTTATGTTCCAAACATTTGGCCAGGGCAAAGTACAGGCCGTAGAGGCCGATTCGAGTGTTTTCCCATGGAGGGATGGGGCGAAGCATTTCTTGTATCTATTCCCCTTCCCTGGCAACCCTCAAAAAAGAAATGCAAGCTAATGGAGTTATGCCAGAATCGTCCAAGCAACATATAAAGACCTCTCCCTGCGCATGACGCTCGACAGGTGGCTCAAGGCAGCGCAGAACCTCATCATCGAGAGCAGCGGGTACGGTCGGCTGCAGCAATACGTAAACTACGGGCATGGGTTTGCCGACCCGGCGGAGAGTTTGTATGGGTATGATGGACGAATGCCGCGATTGCTCGAGCTCAAGGATAAGTATGATCCCGAGGGGTGGTTTGACACTTATCAGCCTGTAAGACGAAGCCCAGGGGGTGGATTGCGAGAGGCGTCGATATTGCCTAAACGCTTGGCGGCCAGCAGAAAATTAGAGACGAAAGAGGGCGTTACGAATAGTGAGCATGATGAGTTGTAGGGGTACCTAGTTATCATGATCATTTCAACCGAGGTAGCAAGGCTAGATGCTGATCCTGCTACCCTGAGCAGGAACACAGAGATGTCACCTACCTCCCTTGGTGGACGAATGAATTCAAATTTTATCTGCATTATATGACGCGGTGAGATTCTATTTGCCACCCTATTCGGGCACACCCTCAAGTCTTTAGAAGCTCTCATTAGTGTCTAGTCACTGGTTTCAATCTACAACGTTTGCACCATGCATAGCAAATACCGTCAAGCGGTTAAGGTGTCGATGATCGTGATACGTCAAGTCAAAAGTCTGGCCTGTATAGCAAGGGAAATAGGATATGACGAGTATTCGATGTGCACTCTTATCATTCTAGAGAGTGTTGATATTGTTCAATGAGATCTAAAGTTATATATTGTGTACAGGTTTCAACTTATCCTTGCTCCTCGCCTTCATTCCCACTACTTCCATTGTCAATGCTGTGTGTAAGACTGCTACTAAACGATAGCCCATGGCCGTTTCTCCAGCAAAAATCGTGCAAGAATCTGGCAGAGCAAGCCTGCAGTGACCATCGCCCCGCTGAACATCGACGCCTCTAGATATCCATAACTCCGGATCAAGGCCCCGTTGATTGGTGTGCCGGCCAGCGCGCCGAAGCTACAAATCGCTAGACCTTGCCCGACATACGTGCCAATGTCGCTTGGATTCGGGCATACTAAATCCATTGCGTATAGGTCAGCAAAAATTTCCAACCCTCCAAAGACGGTAATAGTATGTGCTAAAGAGAGGTGACAAACCTTGAGCAACAGTAGGTGAATACAACGAAAACGCCCCTCCAGAAAAGAAACCAAAGAAGGCAATCCAGACCATGATCGCTGCGCTGGAGGTGGCAGCTGTCCAGCAGAAGAGGAGAATTGCACAGGCGGCATAGGTAAAGATAGTAATATTGAACCGACCTAGCTTGTCACCTGCGAGATTGGGGATTGTCCGTCCAAAGAATGAGGGGGCATTGAGGATCGCGACCTGATACAGGGCCATCTGTGGACTCATTCCCCCGCGCTCAATGGCATAGTCAGCAATGTAGAAAATGGGAGCGTACAGGCCCAACAGAGCCAGGAGGAAGCCCGCATTGGTCAGATTGTAAGGCCACTGCTTGAAGGCGCTTATCAGAAACATGTTTTTCTGGCGACGAGGAGCAAATTCCTTAGTGACAAGAGCAGCGTAGACCAGCAAGACAAGCATAATGAAGCCAATAATACGCACTGACCAGCCGAAGCTAAGGTGATGGTGATTCAGGAGACGGTTAAGGGTAATGGGAAAGACAATACCCCCGATAGCAGCGCCAGACACCACAACCCCCATCGCCCACGCCCGACGCGTGGTGAAATATTGTCCAACGCAGGAGACCACCGGTGTAAATATCATGCCACAGGCCATGCCTCCTAAAATACCCTGGGCGAGGATGAACTGGTAGTATTCATGGCTTAGGCTGGTCATCATGACGGAAAAGACAAGAGTGAGGCCAGCAGGAATAACAACTGCCTTGACGCCCAGGCGGTCAGAAAGGGGACCGCTGGCGGCACCGAATAGGAAGAGGAGGAAGGCTTGCAGGGAGCCGATCCATGAGATGGAGCTGGAGGATTCAGAGGAGAGGAAAGTTGTACTGTAGTAGCTTTGGAAGACCCTGGAACATTGTTAGGGCAAGAGAGCTCCCTATCTCATTTAGTTGCACCAAACTCACCCGAATGTGTTGATGTAGCCGAAAGTGCACCTAACATTGGCTTAACTTTAGATCGACGATACCCGAAAGTATAGATTAGCAGGGGTGGAGACATACATTTGAGCGGCAAAGGCTCCCAGCGCCACGCCCCACGCTCGGGCACCTCCATTGGGAGGTTCCTGGGGGTTCTGGCGCTTTTCTTCGTCGCTTGGCATTTTCCAAGAGTAAATTGGCCAGGAAGGAAGTAATTTTGTCTCGAGCGGATTAGAATAGACCGAGGAGAAAGGAGGCGGTAAAAAGACAAGCTTGTCGGAGTTAACAGATCGGAGTCCGAGCGGCTTGGTTTTGATAGATGCTTGCATTCCAGCTAACAGAGCAAAGAAACATGCCGATCGTTTTGTAATTACCAAATATCCTGCGTTCGGAAAAATGCAGAATTATGCAGAATGCCCTATGATCCTTCTCTAGATGCTTAAGGATACTAATCACTAGTATTTAATATAGGTAAGGGATTTTCAGATCGCAAGAAATAATAGATAACATAGCATATGCTAGTGGCCTCGTTACTCGGCCTTGGAAATAATAGAAGCGCGCATCAGATATGTATGTTCATCTTCATGTAAATCCTTCTTGTTTAATATACTAGATCATGATTTAAACCCTGATCTGGATTGAGATCATCATTTTATGTCTATAGTTCATAGTCTATTTCCGTTACTCTAAAACGATGCATCTTAAGCCTATTGTCGTTCTTCATTTTCTGTCTCTATGGCATTCCTCCGCGTGGTTGTGCCCCTGACACTCTTTACGTATTGTGTAATCCGCGACCTGCTGTATCTGAAATTGCGGCGCGGCAAGGCTTTGTTCGACATAAATCTATTTTACACGGAGTCGTAGCCATAGAGAGAACGGGACGTTTTCCATCGAGCTTGGAGGCCAACTTTTAAGCCACCGGAATTTATTTCATGGTGTACATCCGGCTCACGTTGCAATTCTCATGTCTGAAAGCTCAGTTATCTCGCTTGATGGATAGAATCATTGGCCCATGAATAACCATTCGCGTCATGTTACTGGAAGGATCCTTAGTACGATTACAACTGCGGCAGGGATCCTTTCGGTGTCTCCGATATTGCAGATCGTTTATCTGATCCAACATGTGAACATAATCAGGTTCATTCATCCTTGCTGATGAGCACTTCGGGACTAGTGGATTTGTGCAGGTTACAATGCAGTAGTGCTTACGATCCATCGATCATAGGCTGCGGCTGCGGCAAAGCTTGTCTCTCATCTTGAAACATTAGTTTTAATATCCATATTCGCCTAAATGCGAATACACGGATCTACATACTAAGTGATGGGTGATGACGATGGGAGGGCTAGTAGTTGAGAAAGAACATCTCTTCAGCTTCTCCTATGTGCTCGAATCCACTCGCTTCCCAAATTCTCGTAATTCAATGCCGTTTCCCATGCAAAAATAATTCAGTGATTCTCATACCATATCCGAGCCCTTCCAACTGATATTTTACCGTAATGACTGGATTAAATTTGTGCATATTTCTGGGGCTACTGTACATAAGCACGCCAAGAATGAGGCGCCATGACGGGTCGACCCGGTCCCGCTTTTGAAGGCAGACGAAAATTACTCAATTTCATCAACATCCCTAGGTGAATCGCTTGAACGGGGCTACGATTGCCATTTAATACGAGGGTACATTCATATTCTTGCTACAGTGATTTCCCGCCCAGTATCCTTGGGTGATCGGCGGAATAATCTTGACCGGCTGACTTGCATGTAGATATCTTAGGGGTGTCGATTGATATGTACATTATTCTTTTTTGTTCGAGGGATATCAGAATACTGTATGGAACGGAGGGAAAAGCTAACCCTTCAGTAGTACCCTTCTTTCCCTTGAAACTAATTACCTGCCCATGTACCTATGGAGCATCAGCCCAGGTTTTGTTCGGTCAAACCTTTCATGGCGTAATGCAAGGACGCGACTTCGATCCTTCTGGTCACAAGGGGCGGAGTAGCTGGACTTTCTAATCTAGCTCTACTTAACCTTCGCCGGAGGCGGAAAATAAAAGGTTCTCACTGCTATTTATCTCTATCCTATCATCACAAAGTTGCAGCGCTCTCTCGCCTACCGTTGTGCCACGACGTACGCCCATTGGCTACACAATCAATCATTGCTTTACCCCCAAGCAGACTTCGTATTATGATGCCATACCATATCCACTCCAGAGCAATCAAAAGTACGAAACAAAGCCTCTGCAGAGCCAAGGCGGGTTAAGATGGATAAGCGATGCCCTTAAATTGTTCCCAGACACCCAGGTTGAGAGTCTTATCTTAAGGCCCAAGCTACAGCTAAGCTTTGCCTCGTGCTCACAAATTGGCGTTGTGGTTTAGTTTATTTCATCTGTATAAACCTTCGAAATGGGCGCGGGGTCATGGACTGAGTCTGAAGATCAGATTTTGCGAAGAGAATATGCTCGACAGGGTGCTGGTAGGAATTACTTTCAGAATCACGCTGCAGATTCTAACGCACATGATCATTTTTCCAGAAAATACCTCGTGCACAACACGTTGGGATGCGATCGCCTCCTGTCTACCTGGAAGAACCAGCCGCGACGTCCGAAAGCGCTGGATCAATGTACTGGAGAACCAGTTTAACAAAGGTGCATGGACTAAAAGCGAGGATGATCGACTACGCATCGCAGTCCAGCTGCACGGAACGAGATGGGTGAACGTCGCCAAAGACGTAGGTACCCGTAGCGCAGACCGTACGTTCCTTGTATCTGTTGAGGAGAGTACAGACTAATAATTAATCTAGAATGCTCGAAGCGATGGAACCAGCATCTCGATCCAGCCCTCGTGCCTTCGCAATGGACCCAAGACAAGGTAAATTCGACTGCAACCCACCAATGGATGTGATCCATGCCCTGACAGTATTGATAGATTGGACTCCTCTTCCGAGCAGTCTCCTTTCACGGCACAAACTGGAGTACTATCCAGCAAATGCATTTTCCACGATGTCCATCAAATAGCATAAAAAACCAGTTAAGTCTTGAGGTTCTGCCGTTGCTTCGTGACCTCATTGTCTATTTAGGCATGCAATCGTTAGCCGCAACTATGAACGATTGCAGGCTGTATTGGCCTCTATCTCCGATGCTCCCCCTTGCTGCCAGAACGAAGCATCTGGCTCACAAAACACCACTGTACCCCTCGGAATCATGACACCATTGTCCGACACAAGTCTTTGGAACCTCCAATCAGTCCCATGGACTCCTGCATTTCCAGAAACTATTGAAGACTATACTATTACTGGCGTGGGGTCCCCCACTTCGGACTTTTTCTCGTCTCAGCTCGACGTTCTACGTAAGTGCCGTATTGCCCGAGCTCAGGCAACTGATTTAACACGCATCGACAGACTATTCCCTTCCTTCTGATATGACCATCAATTATTCCGCATTGTTAGACTCTGGGACAATTCAAGAAGCACGAGATACTTTCAGTCTCGTAGATGGAGACCTAAGCCCTTTGGATCCTTCCTCTTCAGCCTCTTCAGCCCAAGAAGTCTCACTGGTCATTCAGAACCCCGACCAAAATCTTATTACTCGCATGGTAAATGAGTTGGTAACAGCAAAGGTGGATTTCAAGGTTGTCCAGGGCTCCACTTAATGGACCACATGTCTCATAAATCAATCCTATCATCATTGAAAAAAAAAATCACGACTGTGCCACAGTATGCCAAGAACACAAGCTTGCTCAAAGGTTTCCATGTGTTATCGTGTTATGCAAATGCATATCGACTAGACGAGGAGACCCGAGCACTACGAGTCTATCCCGACTCCGGACAATCCCCTCGGATGTGTGGCCCGGGAGTGATTTTGCTCAGCCGATATTCCACGTTGAAGAGTGACGATTTATCGCTATTCCCTGGCATTAGGCGGAAGTTGCCGACAAACATTGAGTCTGCAAGGTTTCTGTATTTGGTACTATTCTTGCTGACATCGAATGTCCACACCGAGGCTTTTATCTCATCCTATCAGCTCTGCTCTACCCCTACCTATGCATGTATGAAAAACCACAGCCTGGGAAAAATGACGTACCTGAATAAGATTGCCCCCAATCTTCAGACGGATTGCCAGGATTGCCGGCCAATAAGCTCGTGATCTCCGGGGTCCGGGCGAAGAGACCAGTTGCGTGCACGCCGATAGCAACGCCATCGTGGGTCACGGCCAGACCACGAGGTTCAATAGA
The DNA here is from genome assembly GCF_028828155.1 of Penicillium subrubescens. NCBI lineage: Eukaryota > Fungi > Ascomycota > Eurotiomycetes > Eurotiales > Aspergillaceae > Penicillium > Penicillium subrubescens. The sequence goes on along the minus strand of NW_026643151.1, from coordinate 354,784 downwards.
ATAGTTGGATTCATCTCCATAGAGGCTGAAAAAGTCGTCCATATGCACGACTGTAGCATTAAGGAAAGTCTCAAACTACGGACCAGTTTGTGGGTAAGCTGCACCGATTTACGTGTTAGGCAAAGAAAAGCGGAAGAATAACTGACCCCCTCGACCGACTTTAGAGTGCCTTTGCTTTCCCCATTGTAGAGAATGTAGCCGATATCTGTGGGGCCGATTGTATGCTGCACAAGTGAACTGGATTAGGATAAAACATGACAGGGATGGATTACGAGGGCTGACCCACCCTCCGCCAGATTTGTAGCTACATCAGTGAAGGATCGATCATCGATTAGCCAAATACCTCTATAAACGGAGCAGAGGGGACGAGGGAGGGTTGCATACCGAGAAAATCAGGGCAGGAGCAAGTGTACTAAAACCACAGGCAACCATATTCGTAATCTATTATCTGGGGAACAGAAAATGCTTGATTCAGATTGGGTTGGTTCGAGTATTGCGTGGCGTTTTAATGCGGATATAAGGGTCGGACTCTTGCCAGTTTTCCGAAAGTCCGGGGTCTCGCTGCGGGTTGGTGGAGTGATCTGACCCTGGTCGGGGGTTTGCAGCCAGCAGTTTGTGACCCCGTTACGCGGGTTATTGTCTCAGCTCACTGACCCATACTTTCTATCCGCTTATTGATTTTCCAGGTACCGCAAACGGAAGATTAAAGTCGAGTTTCGGCTTCGCGTGAACTACTCAGGTATACAGGCTAATATCTCATTGAACTACGCCCGGTACTTTGGTTCCCCACACAGATAAATATGCTACCTCTCATTGCCCCAATATCATTTTTCGCTCTGATCGCCGTCTGCAGGTCGGTCGGTGCCGCCGCCGCCCAGGCATCATCAAGCCAGTCGAAGATAGATACCTTGCTAGACTGCCTGCATAGAAACATACCCACCTCGTCAATCATTACCCCCGCCAATACAAATTTCGTCAATGACAGCATCCGCTGGACGACCTTGGCAGCTCCCTCGTACTCCGTTCTTGTCAATGCAGGGTCTGAAGAGGATATTGCGACTTCAGTACGTTCCACCTGAATGGTTTCATATGTTGATATCACTTTATGGCTTCTCATGCCTTGGCGGAAACATCCCTTAGATTATTCGCTGATTGATAATGGCCTAGATTCAATGTGCAACACAGTCAAATGTCACATTCCTAGCGACTGGTCCTCGACATGGCTACTCCATCACTTTGGACTCTGTCCAGAATGGCCTCGAGATCAACACGGCCTTCCTGGACCATTTAAGCGTTGACCCTGACGCAAATACCCTTACAGCAGGGGGATCTGTTACATTCGGCCAGGCCATTGACGCTCTGTATCCCATTGGAAAGGAAATGCGTAAGCTTTATCCCCTCGCAGATGACCTCACCCATAAATTACCATATATGTCAATATGAAGCTAATAATATTAGCAACGGGCTCTTGCTCATGCGTTGGCCTACTGGGCGGAAGTCTAGGAGGTGGCGTAGGACGGCTGTCGGGCCTACACGGTTTAGTCTTGGACAGTCTCATCTCCGTTAGACTGATGCTTCCCAACACGACTATTATCACTGCTTCCAAAACCGAGAATGCAGATATATTCTGGGGCATTGGTGGCGCGGGCTTCAACTTTGGTTATGTCTTGAATGCCACGTACAGGATCTATGACCAGGTCCCCAACGGCTTGCACCTGAATGCGGACTTCAAGTTTCCCATTTCCCAGGTGCAAAGTTATTACGAGCGACTTGACAAAATGGCAAAGTCTCAGCCTAAGGAGCTTTCTATCCTAACACTATTCAATTATGATGCGGATCTTAATGAAACCATCATCACCGCTAACGCCGTCTATGCTGGACCTGAAGCAGACGGCCGAGCAGCCGTGCAGTTCCTCTTCGACCAAAACCCGCTCATATCTAATATCACATCGGTTCCTTGGATCAACCTGCTGGATACCGTGGGATTTGGCTTCACAGGACCAGCGATCTGTAAGCGAGGGAATAGACGCAGCCAATGGGTAATCGGAGTCAACAGGCTTGACCCAGACGCCTACACTACAGCCTCTGGTATCTTTCAAGACATGATAACCAGATACCCAGCCACCCTTGACAGTTCGATAGATGTACAACTGTTACCTACGCAAGGAATCATTGCGGTGCCAGATAACGAGGCCGCATATCCATGGCGAAGTTTAATTGCGCATGTCCTTCTGGAGTTTAAGTACACTGATGCACAGCTTGATGGGATTGTGGACGGGTATGCAAGAAGGATTAGAGATGTTATTGTGCGGACAGCCGGGACAGCCGGGTTGAATGTTTATGTCAGTTATTCGCATGGGGATGAAACTTTGGAGGAGATTTATGGCAAACAGAAATTGGGGAGGTTGGCAAAGTTGAAGAAGATGATCGACCCAGAGGGCTTGTTCGATGCGTACCATGCTTTGCCAACGGCTTACCCTTGAGCTAGTATCATATCGATAGTGATGCATAGCTGAGAGAGCTTTGATCGAACAACTTTATCTACCATGTATTCATGCTTAGAAACCCACAGTATACCGAGAGAATATACCTCAGTGAGCCTCACATTGTATGGTGGGTCGACAAACGAGTTATTCGTAAACCCTGAGTACCTCATCTCCCTCATACAACTGATACTCTCCAAAGCTCTCATTCATCGAAAGCTTCATCTCCTTACTGGCCAAGGGCGCCGAGAATGGCTTGCCAACAAGCGGCACCCACGCATTATAATCCGCCCATACCTGTTCCGGCGGCACAAGACTCACCTCGTTGATTCGTTTCTTTGCCGCTGCCAATGCCTGGACTGGAAACAGTGCCAGTCTCTCCGCAAATGCCCCCACGACCCCATCTAAATCATATGAATCCACGGCATGATTCACCCATCCGATCCGCTCTGCGGTGTCGGCATCGATGTCCCGCCCGGAAAGAACGTACTCGAATGCCTTTGCGCGGCCTATTAGGGATGCAAGATATGCAATGCCACCAGCGCCAGGAATCAGTCCTATGGCTGTTTCGAAATTGCCCAGAAACGTGCGTCCCCTCGCCGCATAGCGCAGGTCACATTGTAGTACTAGCTCGTTTCCCGCGCCACGTGCACGACCCGCAATACTAGCGATAAAGATCACGGGGAGTGTACTGATATCGTAGGCGGCGTCAATAAATGTCTTCGTTTGTTCTGTGGGTGTAGGCCAGCCATCGTGTTCGAGGAGGCTGAGCTGGGCGATGAAAAAACTCGGGTTTGCACTCTGCAGGATCACGACTTTCGTATGGGATTGATTGTAAAGAGAGACTGTGAAGGTTTGCAAGTCCTGGATCATTGGCCAGTTCATAATGTTGATAGGACCATTGGAGAAGATTGCACGGGTGATGTTGCTCCCCGGTGTTCGGATTGTGGAGATTGTGCCATGGGGCAATACGCTCATTACCGGCTCAATACTTCCGATGCTGGCGCTAGTAGGATTGTGGATGCTTGGTATAGGCCCAGCGAAGGTGCTATTGTCTTGGACTAGAGAGGCCCATGTGGAGGAATACCATAGGGACAGAAAGTGAACAACGACAACGGACTTAAGATGCATCGTGACAGTGACGAATACAGACTAGAAACTAGAGAGCCTCAGAGCATAGACGCAAAATGATAAGCTGATTAAGGTTAATATCAGGATCTAGTGTATCAAATAAGACGGATTAATATAAGCATGAACATAAGTTGGATCTGCATTCGCGAATCGCGCTGGTATAATTTTCTAGGCCGAGTAACGAGGCCACTGTTAGGTAACCTATGTTCCGTTAACTAGGACGCAAGCAGCAAGCATCTATGAATCAAGTGGCCCGGACTCCGATCTGTTAACTCCGATAAGCTTGTCTGGCAATGACGTAATCAACCGATAAGGTAGATAAGCTTTCCATCTATCATCACGTGCCGTCCTGGAGGTTGATCGCGACAACAGCCGATGGAACTCATGTTATTCCCAAACAACCACCAATTCCCAAACAGTTCGCACACCATGCGCGAACAGTCATGGCGGCCAGATTGGAACGCTTTCTGAATTCCAGTTCCTTCTTCTTCCTGGCTCTGGTCTGCTTCTGCCTTATCCTCCTCACCCCAGCCGATGCCATCTATCAATGCTGGGAGACCAACCGACCAACGAACATCTTCTTCATCGCCGGCGCCTACGTCATCGCCTTTATCCTGGCAATCCTCATCTATGCGACTCGAATCTACACGAATCGTACCACTTTGGCGGGCATTCCCAAGGCGTGGATCCCCATTGAGAAAGAAGATGTCAACAAGAGCGTGAGGCGCCTGGTAATGGAGGGACTTGCCCGCAGTGCAGTCATCTCGTACCAGGCCCGCCCGCGCGATACCGCAGACGAAACACAAAGTTTCTCGAACTACAAAGATCTTCTAGTTGATCCTGATCGTCCGCCATGGGGTTCTGTCGAGCATCCCGGCTGGTCATCCCCCGCGTCTCCCGATCTTCCCAACCTTCCATACCGCACAGTCATCCAGGAACTGCCGAACCTGATCGAGGCCAAAGCTGTGTCGATAGCTCCCGCCGATGATTCTTTATCCAATGCTACGGACCCATTCCCTGATACCCGCGTGGTGGAAGTACTTCAAAGACCTGCCTCGATGGGCCTCAGACAGTACATTCGGCATCTCACAAACTTAGGCGTCATCACTTCCCCAGAACTCGGTGCTGATTTTCTGGCACTCTATGAACGTGCGCGTTTCTCATCGTATCAGCTCCATGAGACGGAATTTCGAGAACTCATGCATCTTTTCGCGGAGATTTTGAGAGGCATCACATCCCTAGCACCACCAGTCCTCGAGGTGATTCGCGACAGCGCAAGTTACCGTCGCGCAGATACCGAGTCAGTCATTGGTCCTTCAGACGAAGAGGGTGAGACAGATACCGTGGACCATTCTGGGTATGGAGGCACATTCACTCCGGTGCGGAGTAACAGTCTTCGCCCATCTAATGCGTCTACGTGGGAAACACAATCGGGCTACGATACCGCGCCTGATATGCGGAGCCCGGAGTCCAGAGTCTCGGTTGATAGTGGCTTTTATAGGGGGCCACGAGCGGTACGCACACCCTCGACTCGATCACTTCGGCGGGTGCAATCTGGCCAGTCTGGTAGCTCGGGGGGTAGTGTGATTCGCCTGGCGCGAACACACAGCCCTGCAGATTTGCCGTATACCGTCCACAACGCAGGTCGTAGAAACTGACTGGCCCACGTACAGTTTGTGTGCCCAATCAGATCATGTACATTAGCAATAGACTATTCAATGACACATTTGACGAGTACAGAAAGACCGGAACAGTGATATTAATTGGCAAGCAAGTATATTCTACTGATCAGAAAAGACAATCTATCAGAGCAAGCCACGGGTTGTCCGTGTTTGAAATCGAGGCAACTCGTGTGGGACTATCCATATTCGTACCCCACAAAACTCCTGACGAGAAAAAGAAAACCAGAGACCAAAGTTAAAGTGAACATCAAACTGCAACGCCATCCAAGTCGCATCGGGGTTGTCTAAACGGAAAGAAAGAAACAAACGAAAAAAAATTCAGAATAGAAAATGCTTGCTCGGGTGTGTTGTGTCGTATCATCTGATATATGGTTGTGTCGCATCCCCCGAATGCATCAGTGGACAGCTCCAAATCAAATTCGTTCGTATATGTCGCGGTGATCATCTGCCGAGACAGATGGCTACCAAAGAAGTCTTGTATATGTATGCGGGCCAAAAGAAGTGATTAGCTTCGCGGTTGGCGCTGGTCTCGGTATCCCAAGAAAAGAATCCAGGCGTCCATTATGGCGAGCGCGTTGGTTCACTCATGGGCGGGTGTTGGTTCGGAGATGGGGTCCCGACAGCCAAACCAGCCAGGCTCCTGGCAAGTGCAAGTGGCCGAAGCCGTTGGCGAGGGCAGCGTCGTGATAGTTGGCGCTGGCGTGGCCATGTTACTGGTGGTCGTAGAATCATGGCAGCCGAACCAACCGGGTGTCTTGCACGACGAAGTCGTAGAAGTGGAGGAAGACGTGGATGTCGACGTTGACGTTGCAGTGGCGCTTGTGGTCGTCGGGTCGTTGCAGCCAAACCAGCCAGGCGTTTTGCAGGTCGACGTGGTGGTTGTAGTGCTTGTGCTTCTTGCATTTGTCGTGGTAGTAGTGGCTGTAGTCGACTCATCAAGACAGCCCCACCAACCCGGAGTTTTACATGTTGTTGTCCTGGTGAGTGTTGGGGAGGCCGTGGTTGTGGTGGTTGTCGTCGTGATTTCAGAGCCATTGCTCTTGAAAAACTTCCACAGGACACAGTCGTAACATTCCTCCTCGGCTGCACATGGTGGCACATCGTCGTAAACCTTGATCACGTCCGAGATGACATTCCTGATCTTATGCGTTCCAAGGCCCACACGCCAGCCTTTGTCCCCCACTGTGTCATATGTACACATCTGACCAGTGTGGCAGGCGGATTCCATTGCGTAGCCGCCCCATGTGCAAAGGGAGTTGATGCCGTTGCAGGTCCCCATGTATACCGGATCAGCCGTGTGGCCAAAATGGTACGCTCCCGTTGAACGCCGTGTCTGCGGAAGTCGGGGGTCATGGCCTGGTGGACTGGGAATACCGAGTCGAGCCGCGGGCAAGGCTTCAGGGACTGCTTCAAACGTCACTGTTGGAAGGCCAAAGGTCAAGCCGAGGAGACTGGCCATGGCACCACCCAGGGAATGTCCAGTGAGCCAGACGTTTGCGTCGGGGTAAATCGCAGTGACATTGGAGTAGAGATCGATGGCGGCCCTGTAATATTTGTTCTCATCGTTCATCGCCTCCACGATGCAAGTCACGTTGGCGGTAAACAGGGCGCTCTGGCAGTCACAGACCTGCCTCCAAAGATACGAGCCTCCCTGACCACAGCAGCAACTGAAGAACAAGTTGTCATTGGTCTTATCATTCGTTGTGGTACCAGCTCCGTCAAACAGAGCCGGGGAAGTGCCTTTCAGGGAAACCACAATGGTGCGGTTGGTTTTGTCGGCATAGATGTGTCCTCGAAGTCCGTCCTTCTGCCATCCAAAGCTGTTGGAGTAGTTGAATTGGCCGTGAATGTTTTGCCAGTCCTCTGTGCCGGGCTCCTCGATGTAATCATTGGCCGTCATTTGTGCAAATGTCAACACCGTCTGTTTGTCCGTGATATTTGGGCCGGTGAGTGTGTCCATAACCCAGTCCGCTGGAGATGAAGCTGTTGCAATGCCGGAAGATCGGGCAGCCAACATGTGTCCTTCGATCACAGATATGCGTCGATCTGCCAGACGTTGTATCGTCATGGGAGATGATGAAGCTATCAAGGGCGTCTCGATTGTAAAAGGCTCCCGCTCAGTGCCATCTTCTGACACTGCCCACAGGCGGGTGTTGGGGTTGACATCGAGTCTGGCGTGTAGGTCTGGGTGTTGGTATCCCCCTCGGTGGAATATATGACGGAGAGACTAGAAAGACTTAGCCATGAATCTCAATGAGAAGTGCACGCCTGCCACTTACAAACTCGTATGGTTCGGAGGACAACTCCGGTTCGTCCAAGGATGCTGGTGGCGGGATGATGGGGAGCTGGACCGCAGGTACGTTTCCATGAGCCCCTGCGGCCTTTGGTAGTAACACAGCTGATAGTAACAACGCACAAAGGTTTGACATGTCCCGACGAAGGGAGTGAGATCGCCGAGAACGAGCCATGATGATGATGATGGATGATGCAGGGAAGCCGAGGATGGAGATGGGCTATCGTACCTTATCGGTCGGAGTGACGCACTGCGGAGTGATCCACACGTGACTTGACCCCGTGATGCGCTACGCCGATCAATCGATAAGCTGATAAACGATAGCGATGAGGAGATAAGGAGATAAGCTGAGCCTCGTTTTGGGGACATCACGAGATTCACGACACGTCAACCAGCCACATGGGCTGCCCCTGCTCGTTTTCTTATTGTATATGCCGTTCCTGCTAGCATGACCATGACTAAAGTACCGTAAGCTTCATAATTAAGATTTCGTGTACTTCAATCGACGCGGGGAAGCTGTGACACCATCATTGTGCGTGCCCCACTGCGGCACGTGGGAAAGTAAAATTCCCGCGGGGAACTGGGACGGTCCAGCTCACCAACTACTCTCTTGCCTTGATAGCCCAAGCTTCCTGGCCTCTGGTTATCTGAATCAGCCACCACGATGAGCGACTTGGACGAGAGATGCGCCTCTCTGCGAGCGCAAATCACAGCCACTGAGGCACAGCTTACAGGACTCAAGCGGGAACTCGCCAGCGCTCAAGAAGCTGCCGCGGCGAAGTCGAACAGTGCGGAGCTCTCGGACAACCAGCAAGTTCAGTCAAAGAGTGCGTCTCGTTGGCCTTTGCTGCAAGAGGAATATAAGCGATATGGCAGACAGATGATTGTTTCACAAGTCGGGCTGGAAGGTGAGTTTCACTCCAGTGTCTTGGGTTTGTGAGGCAACGGGAACCCCAACTCGCTAACCTTGCTCTCCTTTCGTCTGAGCAGGTCAATTGAAGCTGCGTGCAGCCAAGGTTCTTCTAGTCGGGGCCGGCGGTCTTGGATGTCCTGCGGCACAGTATCTTGCTGGTGCGGGTGTGGGTACACTGGGTCTGATCGACGGAGACACGGTCGAGGTTTCGAATTTACATCGTCAGGTTCTGCACCGCAGCCACAATGTGGGGAAATACAAGGTGGACAGCGCCATTGAGTCATTGCGAGAGTGAGTCTCAAATCCGAGAACTTTATGATGACCCAGCACCAGCCCTGACTATGGTACCCTGAACAGACTGAATCCTCATCCCACCTACATTGCCCACCGAACGCACCTCACACCCAGTGAGGCGCCTCGCATCTTTGCTCAATATGATTTTATTCTCGATTGCACAGACAATCCTGCAACACGGTACCTGATCTCGGACACTGCAGTGCTCTTGGGGAAACCCTTGGTATCTGCATCTGCCCTACGCACCGATGGACAGCTGATGGTATTGAACAATCCTCCCCGGCCACCTGGAGATAAACAAGGAGGGCCTTGTTACCGCTGTGTTTTCCCGAAGCCCCCTCCGGCCGACAGTGTGGTGAGCTGTGCGGATGGAGGCATTCTGGGGCCCGTAGTTGGGACCATGGGCGTTTTGCAGGCCCTGGAAGCGATCAAGGTTATCACTGCCGGGGCTGGTAATGGAGAAGCACAGAACACCGGAACGGGTGCGCAACAATCTCCACTGCTCCACATGTTCTCGGCATACTCCAATCCCTTGTTCCGTACGATCCGCATTCGTTCTCGCCGGACCAATTGCGCAGTTTGCTCTGCGGAAGCCACGGTCACTTTGGATACCATCACCTCTGGGTCGACCGACTACGTCTTCTTCTGTGGCTCGGCTCTTCCGCCGTCGCTTCTCGCTCCCGATGAACGCATATCTGCGCGAGAATACAATGAAAAGTACCCCGGTTCTGATCACGGATCCCAAGGCTCCTCTGCCTCTCCAAGCCATACCATGATCGACGTGCGAGACAAGGTCCAATTTGGGATTTGCAGTCTGGGAGATAGTATAAACATTCCCATCTCTAACATTCTGGCCTCGACATCAACGGGGAAACCCCCTCATGGGTTCCTGCCGGGCTGGCTGCCTCCGAGTCCAATGATCCGATCTACGTTGTCTGTCGACTGGGCAATGACTCCCAACTTGCGGTCCAGAGACTGAAGGAACTGGGGCTGGACCGTGGCGGGCAACGCTACATTGGCGACATCCGAGGCGGGCTACGAGCGTGGCGAGAACAAGTGGACCCTGAATGGCCGGAATACTGAGGACGCATTGTAAATACTGCTGAAGAGTATCTCTGCCTTGGGGCCAAATGTCATATCTACCTTGTTATCAGGCCTCGCTCAATCCACTGAGCAAAATATCAGGTCCATGCTGACATGCTTCGTAAGATGTTCTATATGGATGGTTATCTATTGGCTGAGGCTACTCGCACGCCAACTTGTGCTTTCGCACGACAGACTTCTATTCTCGGATATGGTGGATAATAGGTACATTGAGTACCTAGATGTCTGGGCTTATGATGCCTACTAAGCTTTTTACATTAGCTATTAAAAAAGACCGTTCAAAAGACCTTTCAAAAGACAGTTAGTTAGAACTTTTATACAAGTTTAATTCAGAGGATGTACATTCATATTGTACTCTAGGTGACGGTAAAGCTGCCGCCTCGGGAAATGATCGGCTCCCTGGAACACAGGATAATAATTAGTCACCTCGCCGCCCTAAGCAGCTCCTAAGCAACCTGATCGCTCACCCTGATGCTTGGGATCTCATTTTCCCTCTCCGTTGCATAAGATCCTCCGGCGCTAACCGTACTTCTAGTGTTCCTAGGAACAAAGGCTATGATATGACCGTACTCTCACGTTGCTATAGTAACTTCTCTGGCCTTTCCTGCTACTGTAGTTATGAAATATTTATGATCATGATGAATTGTACGTCTTACATAAGGCCGGTTGAAGTCCATGTCATAAATGCGCCTCAGCCGCAGCTCAAAGAGGAAGTTAAATAGCTCGAAAAAGTGGGGGCGGCTCTTACCCCTATCTGTCACCGTCGCTAACCACTCACGAGGATCACAAGGGGGATTTTTGTTCATAGAATAAGCTGCAAACTACCTATGCCACGTTATCATCATCCACAATGGGCTTTCTTCAGCTCTTCAAGCATCTTGGTTCACCCAAGTTTGCCGAACAAACAACGATGGGCATTCAATCATTGCCGACTGAGCTCCTAGAAGCCATTCTCGCGCTACTAGATTTCCAAACGCTCCTCCTAGCCCAACGAGTCTGCCGACAATGGGCTAACTGCATCCAAGAATCCCCCAGGATTCAACAGGTGCTTTTCTTCCAACCAGCATCTACAAGCACATCCCGCCAACAAAACACATTCCTAGCATCAAAATTCCCCTACTGGTTCCCCGCCGATACACCCAAGTCTTGCAAGACTTCCTTCGGCGCAGAAGACATGCAAGATTTCCTCAACAACAGCGACGCATATAAACGGCCAGAGGCGAGTTGGCGTAGAATGCTGGTTCAGCAACCGCCAATTATGGTGCTGGGGTGGGTAGAGCGCAGCATCGCACCCGACGATATGGTAGACCTGCACCGATGGGAAATCCCGCTCCAAGCATTCGCCGGATTACGAATGAATATGCTCTACGACCTTGTCGTCAAAAAGGCCGAGGTTGCGCCACCCTATTTCTATTTCAGGGTGTTATGGTCCCAGTACGAGAGTTTTGAAAATAATATGGTGTCGCTCAAGACGGATCCTGACCCTGCAATTTATGGAGGGAGGATCGCGGCACCACTTAAGAGAGCTATGCGGGGTGCCGATGTTGTTGTTGATATGTGGCATGCGAGCCACTTGCCCTCTCATATTTCGCATCAGCGGAGGGAAGATACCTGGACTTGGAGTCTGGTGCGGGGACTTGCGGCACCAACGGGGGACTTGGAGGTTGGGCTGGTGCATGACATGAGAGAATTAAAGGAGGTTAATGGGTGGTCTTTGGCCAGTGATTTTCCTGCTGGAATCGAACGATATATGATGGAATTCCCAGACGGGTGTAGTAGTGCCATGCCGTTGCCTGATGACGGTGACTTTGATCTATGATTTAGAATGTGAACGAGCGAAGAGAGAGACTGTTCTCTGTCACGGTGTCAGCCGCCCATAAAACAGTGAAATTATATAGTGCTCATAATGATATCTAATAGATGGTCGAAATGTTGTAATCGCTATGCACAGGTACATTACTCTAAATCTGGTCTTTGATCTGGCGTCACGTTGATGGATCAAGATAGCATCCAAACTCGAGGTAAATCTAAATCAACCCCAGAGCTATTGATATTCATTCCACTCCAAAATTTCTGACATCATATCTGGCAGCTGGTACTTGCTATTTGCATGGGAAATGTGTGCGAGACGGGTCTGGAGCGATGATTCTCAGATAACATGATGCGCTTAAGGGTGTGTCCCTCGATCACTTTGTGTGACTGAGGCCCAGGTAATCCAGGCACCTGTCGGTCTTTCGAATATCATCAATATTAATCGTTATTGGGTTCTGATCCAGCTAACGAGTAAGCTTCTTGAAGGCCGTAGAAAACTGAACGCCTCGGCATTCGTGGTCAGAGTTCGCGTCACTCTCAGGATTGTGATCAAGTGGCACGCAATCATAATATTCTGTGCGACCTCCTAACAGCTGGAGTGCAAGTATACTTTGGCTGCATCCTGTTAGTGCCTCTAAGCAGCTAGAAGCCCACCAGTCTTGTTGTCCAGGCTCAGTGGTGAGTAGAAGCTCTTCTATCTTTCTCTCTCACGGTTTAATAGTTCAATTAGTCGACAGCAAACAATGCAGTTAGGATTTGGGGGCGAAACGGCTTAAGCACTCGGCTAGGAACCTGCAGGAAGAGTACTCACTTGTCTCGTGACGGACGCAATCCCAGGTGAAAAGCTTCTAGGCAATGGCCGCCAGTAGACGAGCGCATTCTAGCGATTGGTGAAGGTCTCCTCGATCTGTGTTAAAGAAATATTCCGGGAAAGACAGGGGGGCGAGTAGGGACGTATATAAACACGTCAGTATGGAACCGCGTTATTGATTTGAACCATGGTCATCTTATGAGAGGGATTGGCTTAAAATAGCGTTAAAATTGTCGCATACCCTATTTAGCGAACCATCGCGTATAAAATGTTACAAGCTACATAGTACGAGGGTTACCCAAACAAGTTATAGTTATGAACTACTAAAGTACTTACGCAAAAATAGCCGTTCTCGGCGTCGAATTTACCGTTACCTAGCATTGTGGTGTAAAACCGATTCTCTAGTCTAGATATTAAGGATCCGGTGTACCTATTATCCACTATATCTAAAATTGGAATAATCTGTCGTGCCAAAGCACAAGTTGGCGTGCGAGTACCCTCAGCCTATTTATTCTCAAATCAAATACATATAAGTTTCTATTGAAAACAAAGCCCGAAAAACAAAAAAATCTACCCCTTGATGAGGTGCCAAATATTGTGCAAAATCAAACGAGTCCAATGCAAGAAAATTCGTGTCATTAAAAGTGGCCGCCTAGTGGGCGAGGTTCTGAGGCGCAGCTGGGGCAGGGCCTTCGGCAGTGACGTATGCCTGGAGGGTTCGCATTAGCATCACTAGCCTCATATTATCTAGGTGATCCATCAACTTTATCTAGAACGTACCTTGCTGAGACCGCCATCCACCACAAAGTCTGTGCCATTGACGAAGCTGCTTTCGTCGCTGGCCAGGAACACAACGGCGTGTGCTTGCTCAATGGCCTCGCCGAAGCGGCCACTGGGGAAGTGCACCTCACGGCGGAAGCGCTTGGCGTGGTCGTCACCAAGCCAGTCCTGCAGGAGGGGAGTGCTGCCAACATTATCAATGGATGTTCTCATGACTATGGATATCGAAATGGCTTACTTGAGGGGACCGGGGCAGAGCGAATTGAAGCGGAAACCCTCACGGGCGTGGACGATGGCCAACTCGCGAGTCATGGCCAGAACAGCACCCTTGCTGGCAGTATAAGCCAGCTGAGGGGTGGCAGCACCCATCAAGGCGACAAAGCTAGCCGTGTTGATCACGCTGCCGGTCTTCTTCTTGTTGCGACGCATGCTCAGCACAGCGTGCTTGCAACCGAACCACACTCCCTTGACGTTGATGCTTTGGGTCAGATCCCAGATCTTCTCGGGGGGTATCAACGGCGTCCGCATCATCGGCGTGCATGATACCAGCATTGTTGAAGATCACATCCACACCACCCCAGCTGTCCTGAGACTCGACCATGGCCTGAACATCGGCCTCCTTCGACACGTCGCAGCGGATGGTCTCCAACCGACCGGCGGTGGGGACAACCTCCTTGACCTTTGCAAGAGCCTTGGCCAAAGCTGGCTCGGAGATATCGGCGAGGAGAATGTTGGCACCCTCACGAGCGAAGAGGATGGTGGTCTCGAGACCAATGCCACTGCACAGGTCGAGGATTGGGATTAGCAAGCTTGCTCTGTAAAACAGGTGGGAAGGACGAATGCACTTACCCAGCGGCACCGGTGATGATGGCATTCTTGCCTTGAAGACGACCCTTGGGAGCAGACATTGTGAGGTTTTTTGGTGGGGTAGGAGCTTCTGCAAGGGTTGAGCTGTTAATAATCTGTTCCTCGGTCTCCCCGCGGGGAAGATGCACAGCTTTATCATTCGAGGAGCTGTAGTGGACACTCACTGTGCAAGCGACTTAACCGAGCCAAAGGATTCGAAGAGAGCGCGCGGATGTAATTGAGTGATTGAGGGGAAAGAGAAGGCGAACGAGGTTGAGTTGGCAACAATTCCTCATTAAGGCGGTCTCCAACTGTATAGTAGCGGGACCGCGGGGCAGCGATTAGATAAGCTCTGACCGCGCTCTCGTGACCGCGCGGACCGCGCTGTGGGTCCGACGGCGCTTATCCGACGGTCATCGCTCGGCGTCGGCTCCTCCCTCCTTCGTTGGTGGCTGAACATGGGGGCCCCACAGCCAGGACGGGCAGAATGACCTTCACTGATAAGCTTGTGCTCAGGGCATCTTACCAGCAGCCCCTCTTCACAGTTCTCAAGATAACGTCTGTTGCCCTGTTTCTGTTGTGGACATCATCAGCTTCCCCAAGATTCCCTTCCCTTGAACCTCGACGCCCTCGTTTGCACTCTGCTTCACACGATGTCGGTCCCCGACGTCACCGCCGCAAATGTGGCCGAGATCCTGCAGAATGATCGCATGGTCAAGGTGGCCGGTATTGATGTCGATGGCCAGCTGCGCGGCAAACTCATGAAGAAGAGCAAGTTTCTGTCCATCGTTTCCGAGGGCTTTGGCTTCTGCTCCGTGATTTTTGGTTGGGACCAGCATGATATGACCTATTACAAGGAGCTCTCCATCAGCAACAAGGAAAATGGTTATCGCGACCTTGTCGCAGTCCCAGATCTCAGCAGCTTCCGGCGTATTCCTTGGGAGAACAATGTCCCTTTCTTCTTGGTCAGTTTTTTGGACCCGGACACACGAGAGCCAGTTTGCGCCTGCCCGCGTGGATTGTTGAAGACTGTGTCCGCGAAAGCTGAGGCGGCGGGCTATCGCGCCATGGCTGGTGGTATGTTCACTGGATATGCACTCTCTTCCCACAGGTTTCAAGGGGCCTAGCTAATATGCCACAGCGGAGTATGAATTCTACCAATTCCGGGCACCGGGCGACCATACCAGCCCAGAACGTGCCGCATCTGCCACAGCATCTTTCCTGCAGACGAATCCAGTCGAGTCGTTGCCACCACTCACAGAGGGCATGTTTGGATACTCAATTACTCGGCCGCTGCACAACCAAGATTACTATTACGGCATCTTCGATGCCTGCGAACAGTTCCGTTGCGATATTGAGGGGTGGCACACAGAGAGCGGACCTGGCGTTTTCGAAGCTGTGAGTAATTAACAATTCAAAAAGATTGGGGCAATGGTCCATAATGGAATGCGTGTTATCGTACACTAACACTGGGCCTTGTGACAGGCACTCCAATTTGGCGAGGCCAAGGAAATGGCTGATAAGGCAGGCTTGTTCAAGTGAGTAGATTGGATTTCGACCATTGAGCCCTCGAACTGACCATATTTGTTTCCGATAGATATGTCGTCAAGGCCTACGGTATCAAGCACGGTATCACGCCTTGCTTCATGGCCAAGCCGCGCCAGGGCCTCCCTGGAAACAGTGGCCACATGCATATTTCCCTTGTCACCGCGGATGGCAAGAATGCTTTCATCCGCGACACTCCTGACCCTTCTCCCCCTACCCAGATGTGGCACACCTCTCTGATTTGGGTCGCCATTTCCTCGCTGGTCTGTTGGTGGGTTTGCCTGATATCATGCCACTCTTTGCTCCCACCATCAACTCCTACAAGCGCTTGGTGGAAAACTTCTGGGCCCCGGTCACTGTATCCTGGGGTCTGGAGCACCGCGCGGCATCTATCCGGCTGATCACGCCCCCGACAGCCAGTGCGAAGGCGACTCGCTTCGAAGTCCGCACTCCAGGTGCGGATGCCAACCCACACTTCGTTCTTGCTGCGATCATGGCTCTTGGCTGGCGTGGCGTTGAGAAGAAGCTCGAGATACCCGTGCCACCTTTGTCCAAGGGCGAGGATACGGGTGGTGCCAGCGACCAGGGTGTGCGCCTGGCCAAGTCTCTGAAGGAAGCAGTTGCTACCTTCACACGGCCAGATAGTGTGGCCCGGGAGGTATTTGGAGATACCTTTGTGGACCACTTTGGCGGCACGAGGGAGCACGAAATTCGACTGTGGGAGGAGGCTGTGACTGACTGGTAAGTGTATCCCTGGGGGTGGTGGCGACCAGTCCCATCTTTCTATCTAGTTTTTTTTATCGTCCTTTGACTGGATTGGAGCTAACGCTATGCTTTTCTAGGGAGGTACGGCGGTACATTGAGACTGTCTGAAAGGAGCCTACTGTGATGATGCTTATACCATACATGTCCATTTTACTTTTCTGTTTTCTATTCGCTTTACCTATGTTGCCACCATTCGGCTTATGGGCAGGACAAGACTTTCAGCTGGAAGCTTCATTTGATTGTGTTCTTTCTTTTTCTTATAGCTGGATCAAGGGCGCTCTGGTCAGGAATATATCTTCGAGATAGATACACGCAATGGAACCCAATTTTACAAAATCCCAGAATTCCATGATCCTCTCGGCTTGCTACTGAGGCTTCTAACAGAATTATTATTTTTTGGCATCTCTGAGCGCCAGATGATGCTTTGTCTAACTTCACTGCCATGTGAAGTGAGAACCGAGGCGAGGATTTATTATCCTTCGATGACCAACCAATCACAAACGAGCCATACACGGCAAACAAGCTGTCCGATAAGATAAGCATCCCGCATCACGACATGGAAGAGGTCACGTGATAATCCACTCCGCCCGGTCATCGGAGCAACGGCCATCGGCCCATCATTGAGTTCCTGACCAGCGCTTGTTCATTTGTTGGTGCACGATTCGACTACCACTGTGCAAGATGTTCCGTCAAAGCATTCGACGCTTTGGAACCACTGCCCTTCGGACTGCGGCCGCGGAGTCTTACACCGCCCGGGTATCCACGGCGCAGGGCGTTGTGAATGGACTAACGGAAGGTATGTCAAGCTCCGAAAGAGCTCCGGATGACACAAATTTGACTAACTTCTATCTGTGCAGCAATTGGAAACACCCCTCTGATCCGCTTGAAGCGACTCTCCGAAGAAACCGGGTGCAATGTCCTGGGCAAAGCCGAATTCCAGAACCCCGGTGGAAGTGTGAAGGACCGCGCTGCACTGTTCGTGGTTGAAGATGCTGAGAAGAAGGGATTGCTGCGTCCCGGTGGCACCGTGGTGGAGGGAACAGCAGGAAACACAGGAATTGGCCTGGCCCATGTGTGTCGCTCCAAGGGCTACAAGCTGGTCATCTACATGCCCAACACCCAATCGCAGGGCAAGATTGACCTGCTTCGACTGCTTGGTGCGGAGGTCTACCCAGTCCCCGCCGTCGCCTTTGACAACCCCGAAAACTACAACCATCAGGCACGTCGTCATGCTGAGTCGCTGGACAATGCCGTGTGGACCAACCAATTCGACAACAGCGCCAATCGCCAAGCTCACATCGAAACAACTGGTCCAGAGATCTGGGCACAGACGGCCGGCAAGATCGATGCATTCACCTGTGCCACTGGTACCGGTGGAACGCTTGCTGGAATCACTCGCTACCTCAAGACCGCCAGTGACGGTCGGGTGAAGAGCTTCCTGGCCGACCCGCCAGGCAGTGTCCTGCACAGCTACATCCAGAGTGGTGGTAAGCTGATTGACCGCTCTGGTGGCAGCATCACCGAGGGCATTGGACAGGGTCGTGTGACGGACAATCTGCAGCCTGATATTGACCTCCTCGATGGCTCTCTGAACATCCCCGACGAGAAGACCATTGAGATGGTCTACCGCTGCCTGGATGAAGAGGGTCTGTATCTCGGAGCCAGCTCTGCATTGAACGTGGTGGCTGCCAAGGAAGTGGCCGAGAAGCTCGGCAAGGGCAGCACAGTGGTGACTATCCTTTGCGACGGCGCCTACCGCTACGCTGACCGGTTGTTCTCCAACACTTGGCTTGAGTCGAAGAACCTGCGGTCATCCATTCCCAAGCATCTGGAAAAGTATATTGTGTTGCCTTGAGCATTGTGTTGAATAGAAGTCGTGTATTTCGAACATATTCCTTGTCAGAGAACTTATCCAATCCATAATTATCCTTATTCTACCATTGATGTTCAACCCTTTCGATCTTTATTGATGCCCCTTATGTACCCACCCATTATCCTATGTAACTCCAATGATCATCATACATCACGACCATCTTCATATTTTTTTTCTACGTATTCTGATGCATGTCTCTCTCCATGTCTCTCTACATATCTTTCAAAATCGACTAATTGATATTGACGGAATGCGGTGGTAGAGCATGTACAGTAAACAGGGGTAGGCATTACTTACACGCCTATTGCGAGCAGAGATTTTCCAACCCGCAAAGACCCATCTATCACTAAGATTTAGATGACCTAATTTAGAGTACCTGACCACGCTGGGGCTCCAAAGTTGAGCGTGGTCAGAAAAAGGGCGCGCAATCCCAGACAACGCTAAGCTAATTTATGACCACGCCCAGCTGCATGCCCGGCCAGAAAAAGGGAGAGAAAAGTCACATCAACGGCAAAAAAGGAGGAAGAAGAAGCACGAAACCGGGCCGCATAGGTGGGAACTTGATCCAGTAAGTGAAAGGCCCTTGACATTCTCCATACTGAAGCTTCCGAAGTTACTTGTAACCAGCTCTACAGCAACGAAGTAGCATTTATTGTAGTATGCGAACGAGAGCAGAAAGAAATAAACGTCGCCGAAAGCAGTAGTGTGAGCTGTCTCCAAAAATTCATATGAGAGGCTAGCTAGAGAATGCGAAAGCTATGATCCATCATCTCCCTGATCCCCATGGGCATAGAGTGAGCCATAGGTTTCATCCAAGGCTCTGGTATGCCTCACAGGACGTCAAGGCAGAGCGGGAGATAACAGTCACATGTAAGCTCATTATGAATCAGCTTGCTAGGATCATTCTTAAGAATGTGGCTGCGAAGTCTCTCAGCCGTCCAATGCCGTTTCCCATATGTTCCATCCTTCCATCTCTCAATAAGTTTCTTCATGTAGATATAACAGCACAGCCGAGTCTCATTCAGAAATGGGGTTTCTTGAATGAGGTGTCGCGGGTTGATGTTTCTATGATTGACAGCATTAAATCAGCTCTGATATGAAGTCTCCTGTAGAGGGTATACTGACTGCTTTGAGAGTTCTCCGATATAGACCGTGTGGCTGATGGCCATTTCGGACTGGAGGTCACCATGGAAAGCCTGGTAGGTCACTTCATGGGTGAAATATTTGGTGTTATTGATTGTCACTATATCGATTATAGAACGCATCAACACGAGGATATTAAACCATGAGGTGTACAGACTTTGCGGATAGCCGTCATGGGTGTCACCATCGGGTGGGAAAACGGGAGAAGCGGGCCAAACTGGGGGCGAGGCCTGCAATCCAGCGAGCTCATCGCGTGAGAGATGGCTGTCTCGAGGACAGCAAGGGGGATCTTGTCGAAGGAGGTAGAGTGTAGAAGGTGAGAGAGAAGGCAGGGAAGGAGAGAAAAGGAACAGAGAGATGGTTGGAAAGGTGAGGGAAATAAGTTCTGGCTGGGTTCAAGAAAAGCGCTGAGATGCAAACAAACGGACTCAGGAACAGGAGGGTGCTTGTCTCTCACCCTCGATCGCCTACACCAAATTAAGCAAGTAGGCAATCAATCAATTCCCATTTTTGAACCTCGTCCAGCTTTCTTTCCACTGGGTGAAACAGAAAGAGAAGTGAGTATCTATACTACGCCTGCCAAGTTGTGCTCTCAGAGTTCTATCAGACCAGGTAATCAAACAGCAAGATGTATTGGAAACGAGGAAGAGGAGTTCACAGGCTGATAAATTCATCCAAAATCTGAATGCACCACTATATACAACACGGCAGTGGAGAGATCGTGCAACACCACCTTGATCCATCCCGAATACCTTTTTTGGAAGCCCTGGTTCAGCCCAGGCTCCTTTCCAATTGAGTCGAAGCCCCTTTCATGGGAGGATCTCAAGCGTGGATAACGCCTGTATCATTTCAGAGCAGCAACCAATTCGTCCACGCTCTTCATCTCACGGTCGTTGTTCTCACCAACATCCAGGGCCACCAGGAAGCGACTCACGCAATTGTATCCCGCAACGCCAGTGGTCAGCTCCACGATCTCCCGGTCATTGAAACCGACTGCCTGCAGCTGGGCAAAAACAGCATCCTCTACCTTGATGGTCCGAGTCATCTGGTCGGTGTATCGCAGCACAGCGCGCTGGCGTGGGGTCAGCACGCTACTCTCCAACTGAGCGAGGTCACCTTCCGCGGTGCAGGGCAATGACCGGCAAGCCCGGAGTTCCTCCGGTGCAATGCCTCCCCTCAGTGCGAGGGGAGCGTGGGCATTCCACTCGTAGACAGCGCCATTGAGCACGGCGACACGGCACACGGCCAATTCGAGAAGGCCCAGGTCCACGACGGTGCGCGTGCGAATGGCACCGAGGAAGCTATTCCAGCCATCAGCGACGGGTGGGCTGTGCAACAGGGAGAGATCCAGCGGGATGAGGGGTCGCGGTTTTCTTCGTGCCGCGATGCGGGCATAGATGTCCGCAGTGTCGGCTGCATCGTCACCATCGGTGGGTGGGGTGTTGGGGGCGTATGGGAGCCGCATGGTGCGCGTTATGATTGTGCTGGCGAGAGAGGTTTGGGGCAGAGAGGTAGGAAGTAGTCTGCGCTGCAACGTTCGATACATCAGCCGTATATCAAGTCCGGTTCCACTCCGATGGCCATTGCCAGTGCCAGTGCCACTGTCAGTTCCATTGTGTCTCCGATCGGTTGTGGCCGTTGCAGGTTGCCGAGTCACTCCGCACGGAAATGAGTTTACGCGGGAGGAAGGCACCCACGTGACTGGAGACTCGGTGCGGGGTGGTCGGAATCGGAAATACTGCTTAGCAAATCATACCGCGCACCAATTGGATATCAACCAGTCTGAATTGCTATACGCACTGCGCAAAGCCCTTAATGTCTGGCAATTTAAGTTAGTTAACGTAGTTCCCAGCTTACCTGATACCCCGGTTAACCCGATATCCCCCTCCAAATTCGCGTCTTCCTACCAACACACCAACTTCAACCACCTACCATGCCACCAACCCGCTCTGAATCCTGGCTAAAATCGGCCAATCAGGAGGGCAAGATTCAGTTAGCCCTCTAAGATATTAAAGAGGGTCGAATCAAATCTTTACGCGCAGCGACGGAGCTATATGATATACCCTACGCTACCCTGCATACGCGCTCTTCCGGAGTAGCCTCACACGGCGATACACGATGGCATCGTCATAAATTGACCTAATTGGAAGAGGATTCGCCAGCTCAGTGGATTATATCTATGGATACGCGTGGTGCAGCCCCTAGGCCCTCTACCGTGCGCGATATGGCTAATATTCTACTAGCTGCGCGTGGTGAGAGCCCACCGGCTACTGTTGGCAAAAATTGGCCATCTTCCTTCGTTCAACGGCGCGATGAGCTTCGATCACGCTTCTCTAAGCGATATAACTACCAGCGCGCTCTTAACGAGGATCCAAAGGCTATAAACGAGTGGATTTTGATGGTACAACGCGCGATTGAGGAGAACGGTATCTAATCGGAGGATATCTACAACTTTGATGAGACCGGATTCGCAATGGGTCTTATATCATCGCAAAAGGTGGTTACACGAGCAATACTACAGTCGGCGATCAATTCTACAGCCAGGAAATCGCGAATAGGTCACTGCGATCGAAACTGTATACGCTGACGGCTATTCACTGCTGCCCTGCATTATATTCAAAGGCTCGGTTTATATCGCTGGTTAGTTTGGATCAAAACTCCCTAGGGATTAGCGAATCGAAGTATCGAATAATGGCTGGACTACCGATGAAATCGGCCTTCGCTAGCTCCAAAATATCTTTATTCTATACACAAATTCGCGTGTACGAGGGCGATTTCGGCTGTTAATCCTTGACGGGCACGGTAGCCTTCTTACGCCTCAATTCGATCGAATCTGTGCCGAAAATGATATTATACCACTCTGTATGCCTTCACATTCGTCTCACTTACTACAACCGCTTGATGTTGGATGCTTGCAGTGCTTAAGCGTGCGTACGGTCGCTTCGTGAGCGATTTAGCCCGAACTGGCTATACTTATATCGACAAGCTTGATTTCCTAGCAGATTATCCTTGCGCACGACTAGAAGATTTCCAGCCGAATATTATTCAGAATAGCTTCGCAGCTGCTGGTATTGTACTAGTTAGTGCCGAAAGGGTGCTTTCTAAGCTTACTATATCTCTTCGAACGCCTTCACCCCTATCAAGCCGACTAAGCAGCAGATCTAGCCAATTCACACCGAAAACGCCTAGAACAGTAGCCTAGCTACAAAAGCAGGCTAAAATAATGAAAGATCTAATAGATCAGCGGTCAAAAAGCCCTCCAAGCCCGTTGAAATTGGTGGTTGATCAGATTCTCAAGGGCCATGAAATTGCATTGCATAACACTGCACTATTAGTGAAGAGAACGCCGATCTACGCGCAGCGAATGAAAAGAAACGTCGAAAGCGCACTCGATAAACTAGGCAGATTGCACACAAAGGGGATCTATCAACCGAAGAGGGCCTACAGCTAGTTGAACAGCTTTACCAGCCGGCAGAAGCTGATAGGGTAGTATCGCATGAACAGGTCGATCTGCCTAATCAGCCGATTCAACCGGCCAGAAGGGCTCCGCCTACCTGCAGTGGATGTGGACAAACTGGCCACAGGATTACTTCATGTAAAAATCGTGCTATCTAGTTAGATTAATTGGTGTTGGTTGCGATTATCGATTTTGAAATTTTTGTAATGGGGGTGGGTTATCTGGTTAACCGTGTTAAAAGGTAAACTGGGAGCCACGTTAACTGGAACTATTTTGAAAAAGACCTGGGCCAAGGATTTGATCACTTACTTGAATGGTGTATTGATACGGTTGGCGCTAGAAGGGCGAGCGCTCGAGGCCATTTCCGACACGCAGGATTGACTGTGGAGGTCAAACTTAGCGACCCCATCGGCTGACGTTAGATTAAAGTATAAGAAGAGTCCCGTTTAAATTACCCCGGATTTTTCTGCCTTGTGCATTGTGCATAGAAATCAGTTGCACGACTCAGCTCGTTTAGATTCTTTTGGTAACCTTCTCTGACAGAATCTTGATTATTGCATTCACTTCATTCCTAGCAATCGGTGCCGTATGTATTACCTGCAGGATAAATTAGTTGCTATTAAATCAATTCGCCTCTGTGCTGTTCAACTCTCCATCGTGCGCTATCTAATCCTTCCAGCCCACTCGCTTGGCCAATATTCTCACAGCGTAGACTAGCCCTAGCAGCACGGGCACTTCTATCAAAGTCCCTACTGTTGATACAAGAGCCTGGTTACTATTGGCCCCGAATGTAGCGACAGCAACAACAATTCAAAGACAGATAGCTGTAGCTTTACCGAGACAGGTTGAAGCTGTCTTTGAATTTTGCGGTTTTTCGGGAAAAAAGTAGGACCTAAGTTGTGATTTTTTTGAGTTCCTCGATCAATTCAAACATGAACGACTAGTTGAAGTTTACTGTAATGGCGAACATTGCGCCTGCAATTTATTATATAACATAAGCCTCCAATGTCTGCGTCAAAAGGAAATTATTGCCAACACCAATTAATGACCAGAAACCTCATCAGGAACGTGCATTTCTCCTTTTTTTATGTGCATCGGATGCCTCTGTAGCTGACTTTCACCACTCCCAGCACCTCATCAATGACGCTGAAACTGAGACTACATCAGAAACATAGCCACTGTTAAGGTAAGAATGGACAAGGCACTGAGATCAGTTGAAACGCGCAAATTTCCTGCTATATTCGTGGAACTAGGGCTGGGGGCACCTGTGCTGGTGGTCGGTGTCCCGCTAGCAGCAGAGGTCCTGCTGCTGGTAGTCATACTACTGGTAACGGCAGGACCGCCGCTTGTGGTGGTCTTGCTGCCTGAGTTCGTGGTTGTCTGACTAGCACTTGGTGTACCGAGAATGCCACCTTGGGCCGTGGCTGGCACACTCTGACCATTTGCACTAGAAGCTGCCGACTTGAATGAATCAAGCGTATCTGAGCCACTGGTGTTGAGGAGAGAATTAGTTAGTGCTTCTACCATTTTGTGGCTACTGATATACTTACGATGGGTTAATCACACCAACCATGCCAGCTTGACAATGTCCAACCTGACCGCAGTAGAACCAGATCGGATTTGTGTCATTAACAGTCAACGACCAGACAGGCTAAATGGTCAGAAAGTTATACAACCTGAAACGATGCTCATGAAATTACCTTTCCATCCCTAGCAGATGCCATAAATCCACTAAAGAAGCTAGTATCGCTCATTGGATGGCATGGGTTATTAAAAGCGGCCTGGGCAACTGAGTGATCGCCTGGATAGAAATGGAACTCGACTACGCCTCCCGCAGGGACGTGGATGGTGTCAGGATTAAAGGTAAAGCCACTTTCACCAACATCAACTGATTGCGTGGTACTTGAAGCTGAACCACTCTCTGTTGAGCTCGCAGTGGTCGTAGTTGTATCGCTAGAGCCGCCTCCTCCATACTGGGCACCAGCAAGAGGGAGGCACAAAAGAGTGAAAGTGCACAAAGACGCTTTGATCATGTTGCCACTGAATTAGATGAGAAAGCAATGAAGGCGAAGGTCTGCGTGGAAAGCCCAAAGTTCAATTCCAAGGAGTCAGGAGATAGGTCTCCTTTATGTGGTTTAAGCTACAGTATACGTGAAGTACCATAAAATCCCCGTGGTTTGAAGATGAATGTTTGGAAGCTTTAGAATAGCCACGTCATTACCAGCGTAAGAAAGCTAAGCTGACTGGCTTCAACCCGAGGGTCTAGGCAGTTGGTTACTCAAAGTAGATAATGCGGTTCGTTATCGTATTGAATTAACCAAGGAAGACGGGATGTGGCTTTTATTATACAGAGAATTATAATTTTTCGAAAGCAGATTACCCCCAAGACACACACGTTTACTCTCCCAGAGACCCACTTGGCGCCTAGTCCGGATCGCTTGGGTTCCAGATTCTCCCACAGCCAATGATACGGCGTCATACCTCAAGGAAGGGGCTCCATCTAGCCAAAATTAGCTTAGCGCAATCTTAGTGGGGCGCTGGGAAAGAAAGCGTGTGTGTCTGGGGGTAATCTGTTTCGAAATCCTCTGTAACCAGCAAACTAGTCCTATACCGGCCGATTATTCAGAATAACCTTCTGACATAGTTAGTTAACCAATTATGGCTTGTTATTCGGAGTGCGGAGCAGCTGACTAAGACAGAATTATTTTCTGGAACTGAGAACAAGCTCTGGATAAGACGTACGAAGAACGCCTAGACCGCGCGACGTTCTCAAATGGCAAAGGTGACTGGTGAGTCTCGCAGTCTTATGATGTGGTGTTCAATGAAAGATTTAGTCGCACAGATGGAAAGATTTCTTGGAAAATTGATTGACTGTTCCTCGGAACTGCCATCTTCCAACTGTTCAGCAAGTCATGACGCTTAGACTCAAGTATTTTGGAAATCCTGGCCGCTCTAAATCACAGAACGCTTGCAGCATTAGCTAGGGCAATGGTTGGTGAGCATTTTCCAGAGAGGTAGAAATTTGGTGGAGGAGCGCAGCTAGAGTAATATATCGGTTAAGAAATATATACCGAGACCTCACGACAAGCGAGTATATTTAAGGTCTCTCTTGACGGCCAGCAGTACACACGACCCTTGCACCGCAATGGCGAAGAAATACACATATTTCAGTCTTTTTACACCCATTTTTGCGCTTGCCCAGTTACAAACGTTCGTGCCTCCCGGGCAAAATGGAATCACCTATACTGTCAATATACCCCAAGCTACCGTGTCCTCGGGCTCCGGGCCGATTTTTCTCCAACTGAAGTCCACAAACGAGCTTCAGTGGTTTGCTTGGGGCCAGGGCTCTCGAATGCAGGGAGCAAATATATTCATTGTCTATGCATCTAGCGATGGCAATAATGTTACCGTCTCCCCAAGGCTGGGCGTGGAGCATGCTATGCCACTATATAACTCCAAAGCTCAATTGTCAGTCTTAAATGGCAGTGGGATCGATAATGGAATTATGACCGCAAACATCCGATGCGATAGCTGTATCACCTGGCCCGGCGGAAGTGAAGATCTGAGCAGTTCGTCGAGTACATGGGTTTGGGCAGTGAAATACGGGAGCCCACTCAACACGAACAGCTTAGCGGCATCTATCACCATACATGACGCTGAGGGGATTGCAGCAATAGATCTCCAACAAGCAACCGGTGGCTCGTCCGATAACCCGTTTGTAACCTCGAACAATATGACCTCCTCGAGTTCATCGCATCCGATTTCGACCGTTAGCACTGGGTCGGTTGAAAAACGCAGGAAGGCCCATGCTATTATTATGATACTGGTCTTTGTTATATTCTTCCCTTCCTTTGCTCTGATGCTTCATATTATTCCACATTCGAAGATTGTCTATGTCCATGCTTCGTTCCAGATCTTTACTCTTGCTTTGGCCATTGCCGGGTTTGGAATTGGAATCTCGATGGCAAGAAGCCTTGGTTTCATACGAATGTATCATCCAATTATCGGGATGGTGACCGTCCCATGCCTTGTCCTTTTTCAGCCTGCGATGGGCTTTCTTCAACACAGGTATTTTCACAAAACTGGAGGCAAGAGTGTATTTGCTTACCTGCATCGGTGGCTTGGTCGCTGTCTCATAATTCTTGGCGTTATTAACGCTGGTCTAGGTTTTCGCCTAACAGGTGTCGGCCTTGGGATCGCTCCTGTTGGGGCAGTTATTGCATATAGCGTGGTAGCTGGGATCATCGGAATAGGGTACGCCTTAGTTGTTGTGCTTTTGTCACTCAGAAAACGCAGAGTATCCTCTCCTTAGCAGTTTCTGGGCGCTACCTCATATGCTGGGGATAAGGCATCGCATGCTCTAATATCGTTGAATGCGATTGTGTCGCCTTTAGGTCTTCATATGTGATATGATCCAGTCTTGTTAGTCTAGAGTCTTACCGTTAATTGCTTACTAACCTAGCGCTCAAGCTTCATGGCTGGCTGCTCTGGGCATCTCAACATTATCTAAAGCCAGCCTAGTACGGTTAATAGTATATCAGAACTTGAAAATCTTATAGACACTCGTGCTTTGTTTTTCTAAGTCATTCTCAAAATGCCGTTTGCTTCTAAGAAATGATCCAGCCTGTCGAGGGAGTACCGACTCGGCTAACCTTGACGGAACAGAAGCAACAGTGGATCCCGGAGGAAGGGATATAGTAAACCCGCAGGTATTAGTCATTATTATGCTCACATAACTAGTTAACTAAGTTAACTAAATTGCCAGACAGGGGGGTTTAAGCAATTCAGACTTTTTGACATCCAATTGGTGCGCACCATGATTTACTAAGCAGTAATTCCGTGTCTCTGCGAGACTGCGGGGCAGAATGAACTCACCGCCCGACCGCCCCATCCATGATCTCGGAAAAACTTCCCGAATGGGTCCACGACCCTCCGAGAATATTTCACCAAGTCAAGAACTCCGATCCTCCAGAAACACTGATACCCCCCTCTGGAATCTGTTAAACAAAAAGTCTTTGTTGGTGGAGAAGGCAAAATGGCCAAGGTCATTTTCACAGCATGGAAGACCAAGGCTCAATTACTCGACGTCCGGAGTGAATTTTACCCGCCCTCGTTGTACAATGGGCCGGACATGCGCTCTCACGCTTGCGCTACAGTATGTGAATACTCGCAAATAACCAGGGCCCAGCTAAAGCTAATGGTAAAACAGGTGGAGGCCTGGAAACTACGCGGCAATGTCCCACATCATGTGGAGGCCACCGCGTTGTTGACAGACGCGATTCTGCATGACGATGGGCAGAGAAACTCGATTTTTTCCATCCGCGCCACATACTCCGCGGCTTTCTGTCGGTATGTAGTCACCATCTTTTTCAAGAGCTCGGGGTGACGGGCATCCATCGAATCGGATGACTTGCGAGCCCCCTCAGCCAAGCGGTATGAAAATCATGCGTCTTCTGGAACTGGCTGACCAAATCCACAGCTTTGTTACGGGCCTTGTAGACACCAAAGTCACTGGTCCCCGGAGAACAATGTTCCAGCGCGCAATGGATATGGGCCTGCCAGCCTCGTTTGTCGAGCTGCGCCATGAAGCAACGCATCGCGAGCCTCCATCGCTCGTTGTCCTCCGCAAAGCCGCACAGCGCTCGCTGGAGTGGTTGTGGGACAACTACTGGGCGAGCATTGACCTGGATGGAATCGGTGGTGCGCCTCGGCCCGCCCATGATGAAAACCTGCCCATCGCAACAGCACTCAGTCGAAAGTTACACGAAATCAGACACGGGTCAGGCTCGAGACCAGTGCTGAAGAAAAGGAAGCGCGAACAAGAGGATGCCGTTGCGGGTCAATTGCTTGAAATTTGCAGTGCATCAGAGGGCGGAATCAGTGCCGGGTTGGCTAAGCTGGCGGTTCTACTGTTGGATTCCGCAATGTTGGTGGACTCGGAGAGAAAGTGAGCTTCCTTGTTTGTCTGATGGGGCTGTTGAGCGAATGGCTAACTTTGACTTTAGACTTGGAGACTCCATGGACGCGATGTTCGAAAAATGGGATCTGGTGCTGCAGAAGATGGCAGACGGTCATTCTTCATTCTTGCTCTTTCTGTCTGAGGAGCTGGTGCACAAATTGGCACTGGACCCTTCGACGGAATCGTTGGAGAACACTGTGGCAGAGGGAATCTTTCTATGGCTGGAACATCTGCTCACTTCGCCCGCATGGGAGTCGCAGAGGCATTTTCTTCCCCAGGGCTACCTCCTTGCGGTCTGCAATGACCACCCCACCCATTGGGCGAAGATGCTGGGCAAGAGACTCAAGCTCCAGCAGCAAGGCACGGCTGCTGCAGTGTCCGCCCCCCAAATGACAGCGAACCCTTCATCGAAGAAACGGGCCCAACCCGATTCGACTGGACGGTTTTCAAAGAGGCTGCAGGAGCATGGATGGGGTCTCGCTGCTCAATGGGAAAGTCGGCCTCTGGGAGTTACCTCGAGTCACTGATGTATCACTTGTACTCTAATTGATGATATTTGTACTGCGGGCAGTACTTCACATGAAAATTTCCAGGGCTTCTTTATTATCTGTGGACATTTTCATCTCATATTCATCCCATTTTCGTCATCAATTTACCAGCCCTGTAGCGACGCGATGACTTTGATCCTCTGTTCCAGCCTGCGTTACAATGAACGCTTGCCTGCCACAAGCCAGATGTCAGGACTCAGTTATGGTAACATTTCTGGCACCTCGAGTCTCGAAGTTTGAGGGACTCGAGGGTGGGCAGGTCACATTTCCATGCCTTACACTGGTGCTGGAAGTCCGAATAAAGGGTAATTCTGCTCTTTCGTTCTACTGGACAGTTCTATCTTCTGAACTCCATGAGGAATTGAGTACCTACTTGGTAGCACACCAGTGATATTGTTGACCAGATGTATGCGGCAGGACCTCGGCATTGGTAGCTGTCTCCGGAGAAACCATTCTTCTGCATGACGTGGGAGTCGGAAATACTGCTTAGTAAATCATAGTGCGCACCAATTGGATATCAACCAGTCTGCATTGCTATAAAGCTCCTAACTATCTGGCAATTTATGTGGGCTTAATTATGACTAATACATGCGGTCTAATACTATCTCCGTTCTCCGGGATCCACTGCTCCTTCTGTTCCGTCAGTGGGTATGTCATCGGGCCAGTTGTGCCCCAAAGAGCTCCATTGGCCCTCCCCGCACAGCAGACAACGGTGTCCGGTTATGCATTTTGCAAGAGCAATCCAGTTTATCAATCCTCGTTTCATCAACCTGCAGAGATCCCGCGCCATGCATATCCAATCAATTCCGATGTGTAAGTGTGTTGGATATTGGTCCATGTTGTGCTGTCCGCGGAGCATTGCGGCACTGCGGAGCGATGTCGCAATCTGGGCGATCTGACTGATGTTTTGCAGGGACCGGAAAAGGCAACAATTATGCCTACCTGGTCACCGATGAGCCGTCAAAGAAGTCGGTCATCATTGATCCTGCCAACCCTCCAGAGTACGTTGACTTATTCAGACGCCAAGTTCCTGACCTTGAGAAATGTTGTTCTCCGGCTGAATCTAATTTCCAGGGTTGCGCCAGAGTTGAAGTCCCAGATCAGCGCTGGGAAGATCGACTTGACGGCAATTGTCAACACGCACCAGTAAGTCCAGCATCGGTGGTTTGCAAAACGATGCTGGTGCCTGACTTCGTGAGCTGCGCTGACATGTCAAGCTAGCCACTGGGACCATGCTGGAGGTAATGACGAAATGGTCAGTTTACGATGAACCCTTCTAGAGTCATGGCTCTAGGCTGATGTATTCCAGCTGGCACAATTCGGCAAACTCCCTGTCATTGGAGGAAGCAACTGCAAGTCGGTCACGAAGACGCCTGTCCATGGCGAGGAATTCAAGATTGGCGAGCGGATCACGGTCCGCGCCCTGCACACCCCGTGCCACACGCAAGACAGCATCTGCTATTTCATGCAGGATGGGGAGCAACGCGTTGTCTTCACTGGAGATACACTCTTCATTGGCGGTGCGTTGATGACTTAGCCTGAGTCGAGCCGTGGTAAAAATGGTGTCTAACTTTTCACAGGATGCGGCCGATTCTTCGAGGGTAATGCCGCAGAGATGCACAAAGCTTTGAACCAGACATTGGCTGGCTTGCCTGATGATACCAAGGTCTATGTACGTCGCGGACTTTCCCTTCGAGCTTTTTAAAGCATCTGCTGACAGCCACATCCTCCAGCCTGGCCATGAGTACACCAAGGCAAATGTGAAATTCTGTCTCCATGTGTCCCAAACTGAGCCCATCAAGAAGCTACAGGCATTTGCAGAGGCGAATCAGCAAACGCAGGGCAAGTTTACCATTGGCGATGAAAAGGTATGTTGCACTGGCCCTGAGAAAGTCGTATGTTCGTCAAAGGCTAATCCACTCTTGCTCTAGCTTCACAATGTGTTCATGCGTGTCAATGTAAGTTTACTGAGCCCCAAACATTCGTTCTATTTTTATGATCTTACGCTAATCTCATCCCAGGATCCTGAGATTCAGAATGTGACTGGCAAGACTGATCCAGTGGATGTGATGGCTGCGCTGAGAGAGATGAAGAATGCCATGTAGATGTAGCCTGGCCACCAACTCATGAATTTCAAACCTCCAATCCTTCCACCAATTCGTACTCCATGTCTAGCTGGGAATACGTGTAGTTACTTCTCATACTAAGTCAAAACATCGAGCAAGGACCATGCTGCCCACATGTGGTCGACCATATGACCCATGTCCATTTGAGAAAAGCCGAGGGAGGGGGGGAACTTTGGTTGACCGCACTGTGAGTTGAAAACATGAAATTTTGGAACAGTCAAATTACAAGCACACGAGCTTTTTTGTCCAATTTCTGCTTCAGATGAGAGAAGGTTTGAAAAAAAAAAAAATTAAAATTAAAATTAAAATGAAGACAAGAAATCCGTGGAGATATATTCATTTCTTGACTGGGGACCACTTTTGTTCACATTAACTAAGTTTTCAGCCGCATCCATGTATCAAGCAGATCCTTTGATTGAGAACCTCGCCACTATACAATGGCCTGCACATGACTGGCAAAAGGAGCACCAAACTGCTCATTTTATTTCCAATCCCATGCATACACACGCTTCTCGAAGAGCAAAGAGCATGAAAGTATGACGCGCCAGTTTCGGTTTAGCGTGTGGTCGGAGATCGCTCTTACCGCAGGCGGTGTGGCCTCGGTGGTGATCTTTTTTGCCGACAGAAAAAAAGTCCGCGGATCTTCTGTCTCCTCCACCTCCCCGGCATGCAATAACCGTGGCAGACTTGGACACCCCTGGAAATGGACGCAATCACCCTTTCCAGCAACTGGAAGAAGCTACAGGCCACCCTCAAGCAAAGAAGTGCCGCGGCGGGCACCTCAACCGTCAAACGCAAGGCCGCAGATCGCGACGTGGAGACCAGTTCTGTGAAGAAACGCAAGTTCGTCGAGAAGAACCCCTCCCAGCCACGAGTCTCCCAGACTACAGCCCGGAAACGCAAGATGTTGGACGGCTCCGCCAACGCCAGTCCCGCTGGCACCGACTCGGGCTCCATGACAGTCCGGAGGAGATCAAGCACGGTTGTATCTGCTACCACAGTCGCGGTATCACGGAATGCAAAGGTGAACGAGGGCCGTTCTCCCAGGTAAGTCACCACGACGGGAACATGATTTACTTCTCAGAACCTCATACTGATACGACTTTATTCTAGTGCGGAGATCGGGAAATACATTGCCATGGATTGCGAGATGGTGGGCGTGGGACCCAACCCCGACAATGACTCGGTTCTTGCTCGTGTCAGTATCGTCAACTTCAACGGCGACCAGGTCTACGATTCATATGTGCGACCGAAAGAGATGGTGACCGATTGGCGGACCCATGTCAGTGGCATCGCCCCCAAGCACATGGTGGAAGCCCGCACACTGGAACAAGTTCAGAAGGAGGTTGGAGAGATCATGGATGGACGCGTGCTCGTGGGCCATGCAGTCAGCAACGATTTGGATGCATTGCTTTTGGGCCACCCGAAGCGTGACATTCGCGATACCAGCAAGCACCCCGAATACCGCAAGATCGCCGGTGGTGGATCCCCGCGACTGAAGATGCTGGCCGAGCATTTCCTGGGCTTGAAAATCCAAGAAGGTGCCCATTCATCTGTGGAGGATGCTCGGGCAACCATGGCACTGTACCGTCGAGAAAAGGATGCATTTGAACGGGAGCACCTGAAGAAATGGCCCGTCCGCAATGCGCCGGTCAGCTCGGGGACGGGTGACCAGAAGAAGAAAAAGAAGAAGAAGAAGACCACCCGCAAGCGGTGATGATGATGATTGACAGGGAGACGACACTGCTGGACTTGGATTTGTCTGTGTATAGAAATACTTTGGATACCCCCAATTTGCATTGAGTTCGAAGAACAAAACTTCTGTTGAGCTTTCCACATTATTTGTAGAATCCGTGAAACAAAATAATTCCCGGCGAAGTAGCGTGTCACAAACAATGTCCATCTTTGCATCTTATCGAACAAGCCCTTTTGGGGCATCGGATCGCGTGCAGTTGGGACCCTTCGTGGCTCCATGGCTGGAGCCACACGAGAGATGACGTAGGTGTGGTATTTACTCCATACCCTCTGTCGCATGTCAACATCGAGGCATTCTGTCAACATGACATGCAGATGGTCTAAACAGCCATAATTTCAAACCTGGAAATGTTGTCCCATTCATCCAAATCGAGTCTCCGGTTCCTTATGCATCTACGGTTCTTATGCACCACCACCAAACTTGACCACTGTTTGGTACGGCCGGGAGAGAAGCACAAAACAGAGAAACAGAGAAACCGGGATTTCATGGAACAGAGAGTACGGTAATCCGAATACAGACCGGACTAATCCCGAAGAGGTTGAATTGGATTGGCCACTGGTTTCTTGGCCCACGCGGAGGAAGGAATATTCCGATGGTTCGGATCATGTGATTGGATGAACTCATCCCAATTCGACCTGTCAGTCTGTCAGATTCGGCCTGATCCGCTCGGTAATTTTGGCCTGGACAAAAAGACTTGGTCCCGGGGCAGACAGACTGACACACTGACACTTGGTATTTTTCCCTGTTTCCACCGTTTCATCGGTTCATTGGCCTTCGAGTCTAGAACGCTCTTTCGGCCCCCCTTCGAGAGCTGACCCTGATATGGATCAAAGGATCAAAATGGATTGTTCCCCGACTTTCCGATTTTGTTGCGCCTCTCAATCCCCGCCGAGGCATGCTTCTTCACACGCTCCAGTACACTCGTTTTCTCGGTCGCACACTGCGGTCTCTCACGCATTTCGGAGCGGCGTTAGCAGTTCATCCTTCCCCATATGCCTGGAGGTGAATTGCGATCGGTCGGATGCGGATCCCTATCGCGGTGCAGCTGGCGCTGCTCGTCCTCATCACGACGCTGACGGGAATCGCCATCCTCGCGATTGCAACAGTACGCATCCCATTCCCAGTCCCTTTTCCCGTCGATGCGAGTGCATTATGCTGACAATGGTGTAGTGGTTCACCACCTATAATTTTGTGGTGGATGTTGGGTAAGTCCCGACTCCAGTGACACAGGGCATGGTGTTGGATGCGCGATGTGCTGCGCAGCAGTGGCGTGCAAGAACTGACCATTCCCACAGGTCGCAGAGCCTTGAGCTCGTTGCATCCATCAAGGCCAGTCAGATCGCGTCAACCCTCGAAGTGTTTGAGGTGACTTGCAAGACCATCTCCACTCGAATCTTGATCCAGTCGGCCCTCAAGCGATACTATGCCGGCAATACCTCCACCAGCAACTGGGCCAATTCCGTCCTGGATTTCGAGTCGGCACTGGGGAGCCGAGGATACCTCAGCATGTACCAGGCGCTGCTATACTCCCGGAGTGGAGATGGAGACTCGCGATTGCTCAATGTCACCAGTGACGCGCTCCCGGAGATCACCCTGCCATACACCGACGCCCACGGGAGTGCCGTGATGCTGGGAGATGATGTCTTTCCTCCAATGCTCTACCCCAATTTAACTTATACGCAGTCCGCGAACGGGACGTCCTCGTGGACCGTACACGCTTTTCCGAACTATGCGCTTGGTTTGACGACGC
Organism: Penicillium subrubescens; assembly: GCF_028828155.1. Taxonomy (NCBI): domain Eukaryota; kingdom Fungi; phylum Ascomycota; class Eurotiomycetes; order Eurotiales; family Aspergillaceae; genus Penicillium; species Penicillium subrubescens. The sequence goes on along the minus strand of NW_026643151.1, from coordinate 319,713 downwards.
CGTTGATGCTTGGGCCGCTTTGGATCAACAACTCATTCTCATTGGTATCGTTAACTGTGCCCATTGTGAACAACACTTCGGATACCGACCTGCTAGGCTTCATGACGTACGTGATTTCCTTCTCAGCCACTCCGGTCAAGCTTTGCCATCTAATGCTAATAACCATTTCCAGGATACTGGCAAGTGCTGCCAACATACAAGACGTGGTCTCATCTCGCGATGGATTGGGAAACACTGGCCAGGTACTGTTGCTCGGCCCGTCGCGTCCTGAGAACGTGTTTGCTGCAGATGCCCAGCCTGCCACGGCCACTTCGGCCGCCGACTCGGCAGCTTTGTCGGATGCGCAGGTGCATTATGTCTTTGAACCAACACCACTACCCGGCCAGGCAAGCCGACATAATCGGATGACAACCAGCACCCCGTTCGCGCTGTCGAAATACGAGATGGCATTGGACATCATGCTGGAGCCATACGGTCGTCAGAACAAGTCCATTAGTCGGCTGTCGACAACCAATGAGGAAGGCGCCCAGGTGGCAGTGGGCGTCATTCGTCCTCAAACCACACTGGCGCAGTGGATCTTGGTCGTGGAGGAGACCCATGCAGAGGCATTCGGTCCCGTACTGCGCCTCCGAAAGATCATTTTGGCATGTGTGTTTGGCACAGCGGGCGCGATCCTTCTGCTCGTGCCGTTGCTCACCCACTGGGCCGTGGCTCCGATTCGGAGACTGCGAGAAGCTGCACGGAAATCGGTCGTGCCACACGTGCAAAGCCCACCATCTTCGCAACCAGCACCCAAGGGAACCAACACGCTCGAGGATGTCATTGGAGCGATGGAGGAGCAGCCGAACGAAAAGAGCAGTTCCGGCGCATGGGTGACACATATCCGGCGACCGCTGGAACGATTCAACAGCGCAGGCAACGTGCTCAGCGGCAATACCCATCGGCCCTTTCAGATCCCGGCACGCGTGAAAGAACGGAGGCACTGCGTGAACGATGAGTTGACAGAGCTGACCAGCACCTTCAATGAGATGTCCGATGAATTGACCATCCAGTACAATCGTCTGGAAGAGCGAGTGGCCGAGCGAACCCGCGAACTGGAAAAGGCCAAGCTGGCCGCCGAAACGGCCAATGAGAGCAAGACGTTGTTCATTGCCAACATCTCCCACGAGCTGAAGACACCGCTGAACGGCATCCTGGGAATGTGTGCAGTCTGCATGGGTGAGGACGACCTCTCTCGGGTCAAAAAGTCGCTCCAGGTGGTCTACCAGTCGGGCGACTTGCTTCTCCACCTGTTGAATGATCTGTTGACGTTCAGCAAAAATCAAATCGAGCAAGCCATCCAGCTGGAGGAGAAGGAGTTCCGAATCTCCGACATCCGATCCCAGTTGACCACCATCTTCCAAAACCAGGTCCACGAGAAGCGAATCAATTTCAGCGTGGACTGCTTTGCGGGAGACGAAATTCAAACCGGCCCCCGGAGTCGCATGTGTATCGATCAGGATCATGGTCAGCCGCGGTCGAGTTTGGATGCCGCACCTGGGAAGCTCATGGACATGGTTCTGTGGGGGGACCAGCATCGGATCCTGCAGGTCTTGATCAATTTGGTGAGCAACAGCCTCAAATTTACTCCCGAAAAGGGAACCGTGGAGGTGCGGATTCGCTGTCTGGGTGAGACCACCGGCCTCGGGGACGTCGAGGCTCCCACGGAAGCTCGAACGGGGAATCCACAGCTGCTCGTTGATGCGTCCCCAATTCGAAGAAGCGTGCCTGAAACGGCGAACGAAGACCAGTCCGCGGTCGCTCACCTTCCCCAGCTGGTCTTCCAATTCGAAGTTGAGGACAATGGGCCGGGCATTCCAGCACATCTTCAGCGGCGCGTCTTTGACCCATTCGTGCAGGGCGACTTGGGTTTGAACCGGAAGTATGGAGGCACAGGACTGGGACTGAGTATCTGCGCCCAACTGTCCCGCATCATGGGCGGCTTGATTCTTCTGGACAGCCAGGAAGGGCGAGGATCAAAGTTCACCTTACGAATTCCGCTCAGATTCGTCAAGGAGCTCGCCCCAAGTACCCTGGCGCCCAGTACGCCCGGGTCGCGAACGCCTAGTGTGCTCTCCTTGGAAGAGTTCGCAAACGCCGCGCGAACTCCTTCCAACCACAGCTCTGTGCGAAACGAGCCAGTCGCGCCAGGATTTGAAAAGTCAGAGATCCAGCCTCGACTTGTGGGCCTCAGCCAGCCCTTTTTCACCCCCAGTGTTCCCTCCTCCAAACCATCCACTCCCACCAAGAACCACCGCACAAACCACGGCTCCATGGAACAAGAAGATGGTGCCAAGAAGATCCGTGTTTTGGTCGCGGAGGACAATACCGTGAATCAGGAGGTTGTGAGGCGGTAAGAATGAGAAAATCCTTTTCCTTCGGATGACATGAACTGACCTGTACCAGGATGCTGGCCCTTGAAGAGGTTTACGACGTGACCATGGTCAAAGACGGGCAAGAGGCGTTTGATACAGTCAAAGCCAACATGGAAAAAGGCACCGTGTTCGATCTGATCTTCATGGATATCCAGGTAAGAATCGGTGGCCAATTACAACCGATCTTGACGGGCACTAACCATCCATGATAGATGCCGAACCTGGACGGTATCCAAAGCACGCGACTCATTCGCGAGATAGGGTACTCGGCCCCCATCGTTGCACTGAGTGCCTTTGCCGAAGAAAGTAACATCAAGGACTGCATGGATTGTGGGATGGACATGTTCATGAGGTATGTTTGAAAAGGAAGCTTTGTGCGCATCGACATACTAACGAATGACAGCAAACCGATTCGGCGGCCAGTTTTGAAGCAAGTCCTTCACAAATTTGCCACCATTCCCGAGGAATCCGAGACCAGCGCATCTCGTTGAGGCTCTTCTTGTGAATGTGTAATTATATTTTTGGGTGCATGCGTGGACGTTGGCCGGTGCCGAAATGCATTTAACTGGCGTTGTGGGCGATTTCTCATCATCTGTTTCTAATCCGTTAGATCAATCAATCAATCAATTAATCAATCAACACTCTATTAACCTGTTGCAGCCTAACTAGTGGCGTAATGGCTATGCAGGCGCTTCCTCCGGCGGAAGCAAGAGTGATCCGAACGCCAGACCCGCGCATGAAACAGTAAATACAAAGGAAAACGGCATCTTGCTAAGTAATACAGCTCTAAATCAGCCCCAAAACAGTATCAAACGCCCGCAATGCCCTCAATCCCACGATATATTTCTCAATTCGCCCTCACATTGGCCTGCTGTTTCCCTGTATCTCCATCCCGGTATCTCTCCTGCTTCGTTCTCAATTGGTGGCGTTCGTTGTTAATGTTGGATGTATTCTTCCACGACCTCTCGGTTAGCCATAGGTTTGTCGTTCCTCCTACCCAGCGTCTTCACCCCCTGTGCCGTCGCTAGATCATCCCGGGAGATCGTTTTCGTTGCCTCCACTCGGCGGCCCTGGCTCGATTTCGGCGTGCCGGAACTGTCCCAGGAGGCCTGTTTGAAGCATAGATTCGGCCACGTAGCGGGTGGCCTGCGAGTATGATATGATCGTGTCGTAATCGGTCGAACCCCTAAGATCGGTTATCCGGATCTTGTTAAGGAAGGTCTGCCTTAGATCAGCGTACAACGGGCACTACATCAAGATATATCTCGGTGTTTAAGACCCCTCTCTATAGTAGCACTTATCTAATTCGACCGCCTTGATTTTGAACAAGAAATGATTCAGTGCGATCCGCATCGAGCGCATCTAAATCAAAATCGAGGTGTACAGCTTCGAGCGGGATTCGAACAGCCGGAGCACCTTCCTTCTTGTCTAGAGCCTTAACCAATCGCCGGTTCGGCTTGCTAGTTGTCTCCCTCGCCCACTCTTGTGCCTACCTTTCCTTAATATGCCGCCGTACGCAACGTTTTGCGATCGATACTAGAAGGACGCGATCGCCGGGGGACTAGATCTAAGAGGAACGGATTAAATAAATCACCTACAGGCGGTGAACCCGTTCTGCCCCTCTCTACACCTCCCTTTACCGCTAACTTTGCTTCAACGTCAGCGGTCTCGTTACCAGGAACGCCTACGTGTGCGGGGATCCAGCGGATCTCGACGGGAATCTTATCGAACGTAGGCGTTTGCTGCTGCGATCGAAGGGTCCGAGCGTGGTTATAAATACTTACGAGCACGAACTAGCCCGACGGTCGCTTTGGGTTTTGCACCGCCTAGATAACGGCCTAGCAGTCGGAGAAAATAACCAACTTTATGGGCCTTTTGTTATATTGTTGTTGGTTAACGAATCTAGCGATCGCCATCTCAATACCGTTAAGCTCGGGAACATACACTGTTGATTCGTCGGTAATTCCAAGATATCGCCATTGAAAAACGCCCTCATGTGGGGCAACAGCTGAAGCGCCGACCTGGCCTTCATATCCACTTCCATCGGTGAAGAACAGAATCGTTCGGGGGGGGGGTCTTGTATACCTGTCGGGGTGCAGTCTGAGAGGGCCTGTTAGAACAGAGACTCTATCTCAATCTTGTTATACAAGGCTCGTGCAACCTCTGCATCCCGGTCGATAACGCATAGGATCCGTGCCTCCCATGGCGCTAGAACAAACGCTTTACGTGATTCCTACACGCTTCCTTTCGGGTCCAAAATACTAGCTTTGTTCCACCTAAGGGCTTCGAGAGGCCGCCAACCCCCTTTTTGATCTCCGCAGGGATCGCTTTCGACGTAGACACTCTAGCTACGCCCACGTAGCCCCTGTTTGGATTCGGATTGCTGTTTCCTGAATAATCTGGTCTATAAGGAGGTGGATTAGTGTTATAAACAGCTCGACGTTTAAGGGCTGCCGCACTAGTAAATTTGAAGGCTCCACTGATGAGAATTGCCGCACGCCGTTGAAACTTAGTAAATTCGTTGATCGTACGCTTCATCTCCCACGCGGGCATATGTGATCCAAGATGGGGGCAAAATGGTGCATGAGGTTCTATTCGTTTCCTACGTCGAACTAGATATATTATATGTTGCTCCGAAGTAGGATCACGTACACGGAAGTGGCAGAAGGGAGGAGACCGCCTGCCATCTGTAGTGCCCGGCTTCGGCCGAACGGGAGCCCTAGGAAGAAAAGGTCCCGGTATCTCATCCTCCCCCACCAAATTCGATCTCGCCCCGAGATCGTACATCCGCACAAAGGAGCGCGTAAGCGGCAGCATCCGTCCACGGTCGGGTAACAAAGCAACTAGATACATGAAAGAAAAGGGCACAAAGTCTGAAACTTATGGCGCATAAAAAAAGAGTGGCAGAAACCAAAGGATTCCAAATATAGAAGGAGCCAGGTGTGGCAGGCCACTATCGTGGGCAGGCGCGGCCAGCACACAAAGAAAGTGGCCGAATTTGGCAAACAAAGAATCAACACTGGAATCAACACAAACATCACAACATAAACAGACGCGTTTCCCCTCTCTTGCTCACTTTCCTTCCCCTCCACTATCTCTCAACATAACAACTTCTCCCTCTCTCTCGCATTCGCAAGATTCCAACTTCGACATAGGTAAGAAGTCTCCAAGATCTTTTTGAAGCTTTGCAAACTGACGCATATGATAGTTTCCACTCGCTATCAAGCTGGAAGTCCTGAACAGGACTTCTCCGGCCACAATCCTTCACTTGTGGACGTCCTTCTCTCTGTGGAAGTGAGTCCTCGCGTCCGTCCCTCCATGACTCTTGACACTGGAATGTCCCGTTCGGTTCCTTTCGGCTCTGGCCTCGACGGAAATTCTGAGCTTCAGACCGCCGCTGGAAGACGTGGTGGTGGTGGTACACGCGGACGGAAGCGTAAGGTCGATGCGGTAACTGATGATGGGGGTGACGCTGCGAAGGCGACCAAAACTGCAAAGAATGCCCAGACCGCAAAGACGACTGGCGGTGATGGGGGCGCAGGAAGTAACGCTACAACCAGCAGCGCACCGTTTGATTCTTCTGCCGCGCAGGTGGCCAATGCCAAAACTCGTAAGTAGCAGAATTTCCCCTCTCGTGTGCTTTTGCTGACATTCGTAGTTCTCACTGGTCTGGATTCTCGCAACAACCCGCTGAAGTCGGCTTTCACTTCTGTTGCTGAAAAGGCGCTACTAGCGGTTGCACCAGTTCGGGACGTTGACTGGCGTGACAGCGCAAAGCCGTTGAATACCTCCAGCCAGCGCCGGGCTGCTTACGTCCAGCAGAATGGGCTTCAGGCTCCGTCCGGTTCCTCCTGTGCTGGCTGCGGACTCCAAAAGGGTCCTTTCAAGTCCTGCTGCGTCTTTGTTGTTGGTGGTGACTTGGCCTTCCGCGGAGCTTGCGGCAACTGTTCTTTCAATTCTGGGGGCACCAACTGTTCCTTACGCTTCAGCTCGATCCCAGACTGGATCCGACCCGAGCTGGCAGCTCAGAATCCTGACCATCCCGCTCTGAAGGACCCTTCCGTAAGTTTCCATTCTCATCCCTTTGGGTCCTTTCAGTGGCTAACGTTCGAGAATTTCCAGATCCTGACTCCTGTCAAGCGCCGCGCCGGGCGTGTTTCGGAAACTCCCGCGCTCTGTACCACTACTTCTGCTCCAACTGGAGCTACTGGAAGTGTCCAAGCTGCCCCTCACGCTGTTGCAGTTGCTCCGTCTACTCCTCCCACTGTCCTGAAGTCAACGGCAGCTCCTGTTGCCCCAAGGTCGGCTGCCGCTCCCGTTGCTCCAAAGCCAAAGGGCACGGATGCCGCCAAGGCTGCCGCGGCCGGTGCCTGGAAGAACGCCTGGCTGACCTCTCCTCTCGGGGATCCTGCTGTTCAGGATCCCAACGATAGTTCGGTCGCTCTCGCGGCCTTTAACGCCCTTCCGGAGATGGTCGCTCGCCTTCATAGTGACCGGAACATTCTGGGTAAGTACCTTGTGAGTAAGGGGGTCATTAAGCCTGAGGACGTGCCCATGAACAAGAAGGAGGAGAAGAAGGAGGAGGAGAAGAAGAACCCTTTTCTCGACTTTGTCTAGCGTTCCTCTTTTTTGACTTGTTTTATGCGTTCATGGTAGACGGCGCCAGGGAGAATTTGCTGGCGCGCTTGAGCTTTTGTTCGTGTGAGGCGTTTTGGACCCAGTTAGCTTTGGACGTCCGTGAGCGTTCGTGATCTGTCGCAATCTTGTAATCTATTGTTGAATTTTGCTTTCGCTTCTTTTCGTAGGCCTGTAGCCTAAACCATGACAGCCACGGGGCCATCAAAAAGGGTCCTTTCGTGAGCATCGGCGTTCCGAGGCCCACTTTGGACTGACTGAGGAGGATGTTCCTCTGAACTCTCCTGGTCGCTGTTCCCCTCGGAAGTAAGCGATTGGAGTTCCTCCCAATCTCTCGTTGGCTTTCGCGATTTTTTTTTTTTTTTTTTTTTTTTTTTTTTTTTTAACCCGCTGCCAGTCGCTTCCGGCGACGCTCGAGAGTGTTTTCTGCGATACCGCTGTCGATACCGCTGTCGATACCGCTGTCGACTTCATTCGTGGGACCGCTGCCCTCACCCACCTGCTGCTGATGTGCACTGTCAGCCCGAAACGCATCCCATTCCTCGTGAGTGAATGTAAACAGTTCGTGGTAGGTAGGGGGAGAGTCGTCCTGAGCAAGGACTTTTAGGATCTCTTCAGGCCCTTTCAACCGCAGGAAAAACGCCCTCACGCGGGGCAACGGCTGAGGCGACAACCTGGCCCTCGTACCCACTACTATCTGTGAAATAACAGACCGTTCAGGGGCGGTCGTTTGAGAGGGCCTGTTGGAACAGAGACTCCGTCTCGATCTTGTCATACGAGGCTCGCGCAACCTCTGCATCTTCGATTACGCATAGGATCCGTGCCTCCCATGGCGCTAGAACAAACGCTTTACGCGATTCCCACGTCCCTTGCTGGCCCATAATACCGTCCTTCTTCCACCGAAGAGCTCCGAGAGGGCTCCATCCCCCTTTCCGGGTCTCCTGTAGGGAATGTTGTCGCCGTAGACACTTTAGTTGGGCCCACGCGGCTCCTGTTTGGATTCTTATTGCCGATTTCTGGATGACTTAGTCTATAAGGAGGAATCAGTGTTATAAACAGCTCAACGTTGAGAGCTACCGCACTAGTGGATTTGAAGGCTCCGCTAATAAGAATCGCCGCACGCCGTTGGATCTTAGTGAGTTCGTTGATGGTGCGTCGTAGTTCGCCGGCCGGCATAGCCCTCGCCGCCGGGCAATACCACGCAGATACCAGGCGGAGGGCTTAGGGTTTGCGTGTGGCGATGATAGATTCAAGGGTCTTGCGGAGGGTGTTTAATAGAGCAACAGGTCGATACGATTTTGGCTAGCGAAAACCGCGCGGGCCGCCTTTACGAAGCGTCACCGTGATAGACGCCTGGAAGTGTCGAAGATTGTAGCCCGTTCGCATACACGCGTCGAAGATAGCTATCAGAATAGCCACGGATTTGTGTTTATTATCTGCCAGCATCTTCCACGCGCGGTTAGGGATACCATCTTCACCAGGTGCTTTATCAGGCGGCGCTCGCTTGATCGCATCGATAATCTCTTGCTGAGAGATCGCCGGGAAGGTAAGTTGATTCGGAGGTGAGGTTGGATCGATATCAGAGAGATCAGCAACTGGCGGCGAGGGAAAGAAGACCTGCCGCAGCAGATCAACCTTTTGCTAGTTAGTTTCTGCTAGGCCTGCCTGCGAGTGTAGGGTAGGGATACTGCTGTTGTTTGACTGGTCTCTCATTCGGGCCTATTTCGACACTTTCCATACGCCGCGGGGGCCCTTATCAATCGTGTCTCGCACCCACTGGCGGAAGCCTTGGTTTAACGCCTTTTTTATCACTCTTCCCTTTGCATTCCTTACTAACGTGAATTCCTTCCAGTCCTCCTCGTTGTGTGTGCGAATATACTACCAGAAATGTCTGCGCGACGCCTCGATTGCCTCTATGCATTTAGGTGTCCAGCCCTGGCGGGCCCACGCTGATGGCTTCGCCTAGGTATTGATGCCTGGGCAGCCTGCTGCACGATATCAAGGAGATAATTGACGGCGTAGTCAATTTCACGCAGCGTGGGCTCTTCCGGTAGTCGCATCACGCTAAGGTTAGCTGAAGCGAAGGTAAGGAATTTCTCTACGTCTATTGCTTTCCAGTTCCGCCGTTTGACGGGATCTGCTGCCTCTAACACGTTGATTTCGAGCAAGGTGAGTATTAGAAGGTGATCTGAATCGGCGTGAACGCTATAGTCGACCTCGTATGCTACTATCTGCTCGCGTAGGGCGTACAATGCAAGAACGAGGTCGATCGTGGACTGTGAGCCAGACTGATCGCGTATGATAGTGCCGGGTGTTAACCAGTTGTCTAGACCGGCTGTTTCCATGAGATCTAGGAGATCCTCAGCGCCCGCGTTATGTGGGGCATCATCGCCCCAGGGCGGGTGGTGTAGGTTGAAATCCCCCAGCACAAGGTAGGAGACCACCTTCTGTTCACGGATAGGCGGCAGTTTATCCTGTAGCAGGCGGAAGGCTGCTCCCTGCTACTGATCGTTGTACACATTAACGATTCGAAGCTCCTCTAACGACTCGGTCTTCACTCTAATTTCCTGGCAGTCGCGAGAGTGAACCAGGTGAGTGTATTCGCCCAGCTTCTTCGAAACGAACATACATACTCTCGCCCTGCTACCTGTTTAGTTCCCGGCCGGATACAACAGCTCATGCGTCTGCTTCAACGGGTGGTGAGTGCTGTCTTGAAAGGGATTCTCCCACGGCTTCTGGATTGCAATAATATCGGCGCTGACAACCTCTTCTTCACGGAGGAACTGCGCTATGACGACATCCTTCGATATGTGCACGTTGTATTGGTATATCTTGAGTTCCTTTGGCATGTGCTGCTGGCGGTTGTGATGATTCATTGGCGGTTCGATCTGGGAGATTTCCTGCTATGCATCTCGCGTCTTCCTGCTGGTCTTCGCTATGAGCTTGCTTCCTCTTCCTGTCCCTCGCACGCGCTGGCGGTGACGATGGCTGGTAGTCTTGATCGTTTTTGTGAGTCTCTAGCTGGCGTTCTAGGTCTCGCATGTTGACCTCATCGAGCTCGGAGCTAAGCTCTGAAAATTCCTGATTCGCTTCCTCCACTAAGCTCGCTATACGCGCAGATTTCCTTGTGGTGTCGGTGTTGTCGCTGCTGGCCTTCCTTTCGGCAATCTTCCTCGCTCCAGCCTCCCTCGCCTTTGCAGTTCTCGCTCTAGCTAGATCAGCCTTTGACTGGGCACTACCGGTACCCTGCGAGCTGGTGGGCCCTTCTAGCTAGAAATCGATCTTATCGAGGGGGGGGGGCGCAGTGAAACTGCGTCCTGCAGAGAATCTGCAGAGACTTGAAAGGTGCTTAGTGCTGTCGAGAACTAGAATATCGGCTGTTCTTCGTCGGTTGTCGGCTGGTCGATACTAATCGGTTGTTCCTGGGTTTGTCCTTCTATGTCCATGGTAGTATCCATCGGCTGGGACTAAGCTCTCTGAGTCCTCCGCGGTCTCTCCCTCCCTCTGCTTGATGACGCCGTTGTCATCGATTTGCCGCTCTCTTTAGGTGCATACTGACTAGCTTGTAGGCAAGTTCCTATTCGTGATACAGGGCCGGTGCCTTTACCCCCGTTGCTAGGTCGTGCGGCCGGCGCGAGACCGCTACTCTCAGCGCCACTAGTGAGCTCCCCGCTCGATGATGATTCCCTCGGCGTTCCCCACGAGCTGGCGGATGAGGAGTGTAAGGTAGCCGGCTGTGGGTTGATACTGTATAGAGCCGGAACATGGTGATATCTCCCTCTATGCCTCGACAGCTCTGCCACCTTATCTACCTCCTGCCGACGTGCTTCACATTCCGTGCTCCACGCAGCGTGTGCGCCCTCGCAATTAGCACACTTGCTCTCTAGTGTACTGCTGTCTTTCCGTGGGCAATCCCGAGACTGATAGCCCTCGGCGCAGTATACGCATTTGACGGTGTTGGCACAGGTGGATCCTATGTGACCATATTGTTGACAGTTGAAGCACTGCCGCACACGAGCCGCTCTGTCGTATAGAATGGCCTTTAGACTGTCGCAATCCCAGAGAACCCCCTTGTCAATCGCCACGTTGGCCGGCACTGGAGAAGTAAATTCAACGATAAGTGAGCCTGACTTTCGCATGTCTGCTTCGCCCCAGTTATGGCTGTTCGCAGCGAGAGATCCTTGATCACCCTGTCCTGCGGTATCTCCTCTGACGCCCTGTTAATACCAGGCGAGCGCACATTGACGTCATGTACAACGACGCCCCAGGTCGGCATATAAACAAAGGCCTTTTTACACAGGCCCTTCGCCCACTTCTCTCGATGGATCCGCATTATTTCTGCCTCCTTCGCGTTGCGCATAGTGAAGCGGAGATCACCCGACTTCAGCTGGCACGATGCGAGGATCATTACTGATGCGAGGCCATTCGTCCTTGCCGCCTTCCCCCGGGCCTGATTTGCACGCTTGGTAAGCTCAGCGCTCGTCAATCTGCGGAACACGCTGACCTGCGAGCGATCGTCAAGACAGACCACCACTTTGCGGTCACGTGCTACCTCCGCGGGGCGCGTTAGCGAGCTCGATGAGCTGCTTGAGGAGAGATAGTGCGCCGGCCCAGGCATTGTGCGGACTGATGGAGATCCGATAGGGATCTCCCTCGGGAGAACCCTGTTCGGGATTCTCCTAGAGGATGATTCCAGGGCCAGGTTGATTGCTTCGGCCTATATAGGCCTTTCCCTTCTTTGTTTCCTCTCTTCTTCTGCAGAGATAGTTCTCCAGGTATTCGAAATAGATTGTTCCTCTCTTCCCGGCTTCCTTGTGTAGTGGCGATAGATCGCCATCCGGCGAATGAGCGAACCGTCTGTCTAGCTGGAGGTTCCGCAGCGGCCTTAATCGCAGTAGTAATCTCCTGCTTGAGGTCTCTGCGAAGTGCTTCGAGCTCCTGCTGCCAGTCGGTCAGGGGCGTTGACAGGAGGTCCTTCGTCAGGTCTTCCACCTGCCGGAGGAAGTTAACAACCTTCGGGGCTGGTCTTGCTGCATTCTGACCCCTTCCAAGCTCTTTGAGAAGGTCGTGAGCGGTGTGGTTGGCGCTCAGTACGCGCTCTCTGTTCGATGGCAGATTTTTCAATAGGCCGCCGGAAGCCCCTGGCGGAACCGGCCCAACGCCCTTTGACGCGCGCAGCATCGCAATACTGGTCGAACAGGGTCGAAACCGGTATCAAAATGATAGCGCAGGGAGTTAAATTGAAACTGCCGTTTACTAGAAGTTGCCAACTGGCGTGGTTCCTGAGATATTCCATAATTCAATTCGGCGCTGAAGTTGTTGTTTTTCAATTATCCTGCCCCTTGTAGTGTTAAAGGCCGAGATGCGGCGGCGATGCGCAGAGGCTGGCATCGAGGGGCGCATGTGTGGGAGGCGGACTCGGATCCAGATCGGTTACAATCCTGTCCACTGATCATGGTTGCGGTTGAGCAGGCCGTGACACATCGATTCAGCGGTTTCTTAACTTGTTGGCATGTCGCAAACGAACTGGACCAGGTGGTGTTTGACGAGTGTCAACTCGCCACCACAGCGGTGTCGTATCGGGCTGCAATGGGGCTTCTGCCCATGCTCCGGAAATTAGCGGTACAAATGATATTTCTGATGGGCACAATGCCACCGTCTATGGTGCGGATGGTTCGTCGCCTTACGATACGGCGGGATACATATTTCCATTTCAGCCGTTGCCCTCCGAAGCGTGATTTTGTCCGTGAATTTGCTGTCCCTGGAATCCAATATGTTATTCGAGGTCTTGCGGTTGACCCGCGTGCTATTATCTACTGCAGCATTAAGGATGTGGCGGAGGAGGTTGCACAGATGATCGATGCTCCGGGGTATCACTCTACGTCTGGCAGCGTCGAGGAGAAGGCGAAGGTCCTTCAGCAATGGCGAGCCGGAGAACCTTCTTATATCGTGGCTACGTCTGCGTTTGGCATAGGTATTGACCATCTAGCAGTCTAGTGGGTAGTGCATGTTGGGGTACCTTGGAGTGCTATCGACTTTGCGCAGGAGGTTGGGCGACCTACACGGGACGGAGCTGGAGGGCAATCGATTGTCCCCCACAGTAGAAGGCCACGACAACTAAGCGAAATGCACGACCACTAGACGGCGCTGAGGCGGCCATGCAGAGTTATATCGAGGCCAGTAGCTGTCGCGTGTTGGAGCTATCGCGTTTCCTCGATGGTGACGGTAGTCCCTGCACGCGAGAGGCACTTATGTGCGGCCGGTGTCGGGATGCTAGTGAGGTTCAACTACCTGCTAGCCCGTCTGTGGGACATGGGCAGCGCCTAGAGGAGACGGACGGGGATGATGATATGGGAGACTTACAGGCTGAGGCGGAGCTCCTTCAGACGGGGATCCAGGAACAAGCACGTGGATTAGCGGACTATAGCGGGTGTCTAGAAACGTGGCGCGGGGTGTGTATGATCTGCTACCATCTTCCCCGGGTGGCGTCTGGTCAAGTCGGGCACGCACGGCATGGGCTCGCGGGATGCGTGAACCCGGAGCGGTTTCGGTTCTTCGAGGCGAACGGGAGGCACAGTCCCACGGACAAGGACGTGGGGGTTGGTTCCAGCAGTATAGCAGTTGCTACCGTTGCTATAACCCGTGGGTTGTGTGTGAGTCACGACCTTAGGTCGTATGCAGCCCCCCTCGCTATTGTGCGCTGCATCATTAAATATGTACACCAAATTAATTCATCACCTCACAGCTTTGCCCACCGGGCTTCACACATCAGTGCCTTTCATACATCAATCTTTTAGTCTCAACCGCGAAAGCGACAACTGCTTTGATGACCTTGATATCATGTTTCCACGCTCTTCTGTTCTGCTCATTCGTACCGTCCACACTCTCCGGTTTACCTCCTAGCATATACGGCAGACTACCGTAGTTGGAGCCAACCGCGTCAATGAGAACGCGACGTTGTTCGTTCCATTGCGTGCATTGGAACAGGAAGTGCTGAACTGTTTCGCGTTCGACACCACACGCGCACAAGTCGCTTTCACTCTGACCAATCCGATGAAGATACCCGTTAAATCTAGCATGTCCCGTGCGATGCTCAGCTAGAACGGATGCCTTCTCCCGATCGAAGCAATCATAAATTCGATGGGGACCCTGGAGGGCCCAGTCCAGCTGGCGAGCGTACTGGCCAGCTACTGACTGTCGGAAAACGCTTCGTCGGTGATCTACCGCGCTCAAACGTGCCCACCGCAGCGCGGACGCTCGGAGCTGGATCTTCGCCCATGGCGGAGGATCAATCTCCCTGCTCTCCGTTGTCGCGTCGTGTGCAAGGCTGTGTGCTCTTTCCATCCCTTCTCCGGGCTCCTACCTTGCCGGTCGTAAACTTATCTTAGGACCCATTTCAGACAACTGGATAATTGCGTCGGTGACTTGGGTGATATGTGCCTGGCCACCTTGGAGATGCTGTTTCGCAAGTGATTGTAGAACAGTCGAGTTACTCACAACAAATATTATTTGTATTTTCCACAGTGACATCTGGATACGGGGGAGCATCCGTCTAACATATGAGCTTGCCTCCAATACGGCCCCAAGCTGGGCGTAGTGGGCGTTAAGCACGTCGTCGCTGCCCACAGTCCGGCTCGATATGGTAATGTCGAATTGGTTAACGCGGACGACTAGGCCCGTTCCAACCAACCCGTTGCGGACGCTGACGCTAGTGAACAGCCAGAGGCGAGCACCGTTGGTCTCGCGTAAATCGTCCAGAGCAGATCCAAACGATGTAATCAACTCAGAGAGCGACTGTTGCTATGGGTCTAGTGGAAAAGGCCGAATCATCTCCATGTCTGATAAGCACTGTGGGCCATGGACCGCTAGTATCTTGAAAGGTGACGGATAGCTCCCGTCCTGTGCAACTGCTGCTGCTCGACAGGGCCAGAAGGGGTGGTCTTTCGGCAGTGTGTGGCAGTTAATCCAGTGCTTTATGATCCGGGCACGTAGTCGTATGTAGGTCGAGTTAATCCCAGCCTCTGCCAATCGCGAGAGCCGTAGTTCGTATTACTCCGAATATTGCTTGAGCCGTGATCCGCTACAGGTTCGAACAGCCGCCCGATCCCGGGAGGAATAACAGTGTCCTTTCTGGCAGGGCACCACACCGACGCTGCGTAGTCAATCTTAGACGCAACTGTGGAGATGAATAACTGCCGAGCAACCGACGGCGGCAAGACGCGGAGGTGTCTTCGTGCTAGAACGGCCTTCATTCCCTTAGAAGCTGCTTTTCCAATATGAGACTCGAATCGAAGATCCTGATCGAGTAACACGCCGAGGATCTTCACTACCGGCGCCAGCGTGAGTGCCGCACCATCCACGTATAACGGAATAGCAGGGGGTTCCCGTAGCCGTTGGTTCCTCGTGAAGTGGATGAAGGATGTCTTTTCAGCTTCAAAGGCTGCGCCAGATCGTGCCGCCCATTCTAACGCCCGCAGGATAACCTTCTGCTGGAGCGTTATCGTGTTCGCTTCCGCGGATAGGCCCACTGTCCACCTTGTGTAATCGTCGACGAATGCGATAGCATCTTTCCTCCTCATGATAGGAATATCCACTAGTTTCACGTTGAAGAAGAGAAAGAGGATAGGCGAGAGCGGCGAGCCTTGTCGAAGCCCTGCGCATCGGATATCCACTTCTTCGGACTGGTACATGTTTACTATGATCGAAGCGCGCCGCGCAAAGCAGAAGCTATCGATCCACAGGACCAGGACGCTTGGAATCCGCCGCTCACGCAGTCTCCGCAATGGCACCCGCCCATCCACCCCCTTGTACGCGGCTTTCACGTCGAAGCTCACCAGTCTAAGAACCTTGCCCTTTACTATGGTGTTTTGGGCCGGGCCACTCGCTTGTGTGGGCCACCCGCTTGTGATATACGTTAACTTAGTAAAATGGTGTAGTGTCTAGCTGTAGCAATTCCCCCCGTTTAGCCGTGGATTACGTTACCTATCTTTTCTGAAGAATTATTGTTACTGGATCCCTTCATTTTCTCCATATCCTATTTTAGCCATCTGCGGCTAACCCCGCGCCCGGCTGGCAAAATAGCATTCCCACAAGACCTGCCGACGGTGCCATTTATTCGGCGACATGGGAGAGACTCCACTCGTGCAATTCCACCCCCTTTGGTTAATTCTGTGCGGCTTTGGGCTCCGCAGATTGGACTGTAACCTGAAGCAGTGTGGGGTGATGGGGACTTGGCGGGTTGAGTTTTCTCTCATTGGATTAGATCGTCGGGAGAATGAATTGGCAACTTACTCTTCTCGTACACTAGTAAGGACAACAATTATTGGCAACCAACTTACAGAAAAATAGCACTGTATTGTGATAGCAAGATGTTGTCATTGGGCCAGGGGTGGAACTAGAGGGGGTGGAAGTTTCTGGGAGTGAAGATCCCCACATAATTTACCCGGGCGATTCAGAGACGACCAGGCTCACTATTCATTCAAATACTACTCCATCAATCACTCTGCCAATCACTCTGCCCACCGATCGTATCCGCCCAACTTCCTGACAATGTTCTACCCTTGTGGTCTGTTCGGAGCTTTCGCTTGCCTATTTGGCATTTCGCTGGCCAATTCACAAGATATCTGGTCACTTCATCAATTCAAGAGCCTTGTCGCCTTTGGAGATAGCTACACCGATGAATCCCGAATGAACTATTTTATGGCGCATCACGGGTTGAGCCCGCCAATTGGATGGGTTGACCCAGGGGTTCGTGCAAGTCCGTGGGAGACGCGAGACCATGATAGTTACTAATCTCAATGAATTTAGAATAATGATACTGCCTCCGGTGGCTACACGTGGGCCCGCTTTGTCGCTGAGCATGCCGGAATAAATCTTTACGACTATGCAGTGAGCGGGGCTGCATGTTCAAACAACATTACGAATCGGTTTTTCTCCCCCATCGATGCTCCCTTCCCTTCAGTTCTGGAGTATGAAGTTCCGGCGTACATAGAAGATAGCAAGCACGTCGCTGCTTCTGGCGATAAATTCCTACATATTCCACCCCACGAAACAGTTTACTCGATATGGATCGGAACGAATGACCTGGGTAACTACGCATTCATCACTGACTCGCAAGTGGCAAATAAGACAATTCTGGACTATATTGCATGCGTTTATTCAGCCTTGGATAAAGTTTATGAGAACGGCGGTCGCTTCTTTGTGCTCATGAATGTAGCACCGTTGCAATTGGCCCCACTATACGCAACCCCAGAACATCACGGCGTGGGACCGAACCACTACTGGCCGGATAAGCCCACCAACTTGACTGAGATCAGTTATCGGATGTGGGAACAAGTTGTTAATGTCAACAATGCTTTCAAATATCAGACTCCCTTCGAATTGCTAATCCGAAACCGATATCCTGGGTCTAAATTCGCCATCATGGACATGTTTGGGTTGGTATGTTCAACTCCTCGCAGGCACGTAAGATTTTTTCATATCTAACTCTCGCAAGTTTACCGATATTTATAATAACCCAAAATTATACCTCAATGGGAGCGCTCCGGCCAATGTCACCGGGTTCAACAAACATTGTGATCTCAGTGGAGCCACGTGCACTAGGCTACCCAGCCCAGATTCTTTCCTGTGGTTTGATGAGCTTCATCCATCGCAGCGGACGAACCAAATTATTGCACGGAATTTTATTGATGTCATGAAGGGGAAAAGCAAGTGGGCAACCTTCTGGTAGAGGGAAGAAGACGGGTCTCTCAGTCTTTCTTCGTGCCCCCCTCATTTCATCCAGCAGTCGAACTGCTGTTTACCTATGTGCCTGTTAATTTTAGAGGTTGCATCTCTAGTGTTGCAGACTATATGTATCGAATGCTGGGACACTGCCCGCGCTGCCGTAAAGACTTAAAAGGTAAGGTAAGCTTGTGACTTGGCTTTTTGGACAGGCTAGTTGTAGAGAGAATGATACAGTGTAAAATTTTACTTCAGTACTGCTTGCGCATTTCTGCTCAGCACGTCGTGCCGCCGTGGGTGTAGGAATCTCCAGTAACATATCTTCAATGGCAACGCCGCGCGGTAAGCGTCGACCGGGAGACATACGATCGGCGTCGCCCCGCAGAGCCCCATGATGGCCAAATAGGTCAGAGTAGAGGTCGTATTCATTCAAATGGGTCATCCAAGCAAGCCGCACATGGGACGTGGATGACCGGGGATGCCGGAACAACAGCAGTAGTGGAGACCGGAGAATGGAGATAGTTACTAACATCTCCCACTTAGATTAGTCATTATCATGCCCACATAAATTGCCCGATAGGGGCTTTATAGCAATTCAGACTTGTTGATATCTGATTATTGCGCAGTATGATTTACGAAGCAGTATTCCGATTGTTATGAGCCTGAGTCGCCATTGAGAGGGGTATATTCGTCAATTGAGGCTATACGCAGGTTTACCGAGGTAGCTAAACCGGACAGACGTCTACCCCTGACCACCTTCCTATCGATCGAAACTGCAACAGAAGAACGCGATCTATATGGAGTCAACCGTTGTCTCCGCCATGAAGGGCGAGAAACTGAAGGATCCAACGCAATGGAGGAATTTCTCACGAAGCAAGATTTATGCACGGCAGAAGAGGGTATGGAATCTGATCGACCCTCACACCGAAGAACGATATCTTGAAAGAACGATTCGCAAGTCAAGAAGGCCTCAATACCCCGAAGGAGGCAACGATCCGGCAAAGCGAGATTGGAGAGACCGTATGGACATCTATAAGCTCGACCTAGCCGAATGGGAACAACAACAGAGCAAGAGCCTAGGCCATCAATGAATGGATCATCTCCAATTTGAATCCAGCTCACCACACCTCGATGTTGAACTACCCAACCCCGTACGAGCGTCTTGTGTATATTCAAACCCGATTTGGCCGATCAACAGCGGCAGAAGATATTCGAGCGCAATGGAAGCGTTTATCGGCATCACCACCAAAGAGAGGAGCCGATATCGACCAGTGGATCAAAGAATGGGATTCACCAAGAGAGCAAGGTGTGAGCTTAGATCTGCCAGAGTTGAAAAATGCCAACAAGGATTTCCTCCGCGCTGTCAAAGATATACTCCCATTTTGTGGCAGCTAAAGTTTGAAGCGATCGTGCTGCACCAGGAGGAGTGGGATACTCGCGATTTGATCGAAAACCTCAGAGAGCGAACATAATAGCACGATCTGAAAAGCATCCTTTTCAACGCTGCAAGGCTTCGAGGAAGCTAGATCAGAACAACCACTGTAGCAAGCGCAGGAACCGCCACGAGAACGTTCCTTACCACCCATTTCGAAACGAAATTGCCTATGTGGTAACCGCTATCACAAACCTTGGAAGTGCTGGGTGATTAACCGAGATCCATACCCTGATAAAGAGGGTTTGAGACGACTGCGAAGCGAGTCAATCAATCAATCAATCAACACTCTATTAACCTGTTGCAGCCTAACTAGTGGTCTGCGAAGCGAGTGGAAGATCGTCTTGCGAAGGACCCTGCGTGGAAAGCCTGGATAGAGAAACCTGTCAAGGAACACAACGAGAAGAACGGAGTGAGGCCAGCTACGAGTACGGCCAATATCGCACAATTGTATGGCTCCTTCTTCACCACGAGCTTTCCAATCGAACAGGTGTATCAAAGCGTGAAGACAACAGGAAACGCCGACGATGATATTCGACGACGTTGGTTCCTCGATCCTGCCTCATCAGTGCATGTGTGCAACCAGAGAGACCTATTCACTACCATCAAACCGATAAAATCAGGCCTGAAGACAGGTGATTCGATCACTGCAGTAAAAGGTGGTTGGAAGCGGTATTATGACCGGAGCAGGTCCTGGCGGCTCAACTCGACCAATTCAGCTTAGCAACGTCTTATATTCGCCTAACTTCCATACCAATTTGATGTCTTACTCAGGTCTGAAGGAGAAAGGTGTTCGCTGGGACGAGGATAACGAGTGCATTATTGATTATAGTGGCGAATCAGTCATTAGTGTACGTCTCATGAAGTCGTTAGGGATATAGGCGTTCCATCAACCGAGAGAGCCTCGCTCCTCACCAGAAACTATTGCCCACGCACACGCCGTACGAAGATCGGTTAAACCACTCGTTTCGGAGGCCTCAGCAGATCGTTGGCATCGTCGATTGGCCCACGTATCCACGCATGTGATGAAGAAAACTGACGAAATGGTAGATGGTGTCAAAATCAACGAAGATCTGCCAGAAACACTATCCGAAGAAGGAGAACTTTGCTAGGTCTGTAATCTCTCAAACAAAACCAAACAGATATCACGACGAACAATTGGCCAAAACTTTGGGAGAGACGGCCGAATTCACTTCGATTTGGTTCGAGTTCCCCCTGCATATAACCGACATCAGTGGATGACGCATTTCTACGTTGAAGGCATCCGATTCCACTGGTTATACCCTCATGAACATGAATGGGAGTGTAGAGAGGGTGTTAGAAACTTCATTGCTATCGTCAGGAACTGGTGGAAACTGCCAATCAGAGCGTTTCACTATGACAACGAGAAGGCTGCTGGATTAGTGGTCGAAAGCTTCCTTAGTAATATCGGCATCATTATATCGCACAGTATCCCCTATCACCCTGAACAAAACGGCCCTGCCGAAAGATCAGGAGGAGTGATTTTGACTATGGCGAGACACTTGCAAGTCGAAAGCAAGCTACCGAAGGAACTTTGGCTAGAGATGGTGAGCAATGCTGTATAGATTCTCCATCGTATCTCTACCTACCTGAAGCAGGAGAATCGCTGGATCGTGCCATGGGATGATGCACGAAGAGATTTCGGCGGCGAGAGGATGAAGAAGGCTAATCTAGCCAACCTGCGCGAGTATAGCTCTCTGTTGTACTGCCGTATCCGCAATATCCCACGCATCAAAAAGACCGGCCCCCGTGCATAAATCGGTTTCCTCGTTGGATACGTTGCATCAAAAGTGTGGAAGATCTGGTTCCCCGCGAGCGGGAAGATAGGGGTTGTAAGAGATGCATACTTCGATGAATCGAGGAATGCAACCCTGATGTGCAGTACTGGGAAGAGACAGCCCTACCTGAGCCTGAACCGACGATTTTGACCGAGGAAGAAGAGCGAGAGGTAATTAGCGAGGAGATTGGAATCCATACCGAATCTATCAACTGAAACACCTAGGAAGATATGCAGGCGGACCCACCAGTAAGGCCATCAGGAAGGCCAGGAAGGCCAGCAGGAAGCGATCCCAGAAGAGGATAATATACAACACGAAGTTCGCGACTAGAGAGACTGTAATATACCTTAGGGGGTGGCTACACCGATAACCCCAGAACCTGGAGAGAGAGGCTACCTACCGGTAAACCAGGATCCTCCCAATAATACCCTGCCTGGCTCATTTCCGACAGAAGAGCTACCAGAATTGCCACCGAGACTATTAGAGGAGCAGAATACCACTGAATTTAGCCCTGCCGCTGCTTAGGAGGTAGACCAGCAGCCAATAACTCAGCCTGAGGAACGGAACGTCTGCGAGGAAGAAGACTAGTCGGCAGAGCCAAATTCTCCGCATGAGGGCCTTGCCGAAGAAGATCATCCTGATGCGCTCTCCGATAGGTAACAGCAGCTATATAGCGAGCTACACACACGAAGGAATGACGGGAACGAGGCAGCTAATATCATCGAAGGAAGCAGAAGGAGAAAACTAAGATTAGATCCTGATTATCATACGTACGCAACAACCTTGCCGGCGGTTGAAGACGACCCACCAGAGCTACTGCGTATATTCGCTGTAGCACTATACACAGAGAAGCCGTTGTAACGCCACCGAGACGATCTTCCCCATACGCCTGATGGTTGGAAGAATATGATGAAACACGCAATGGCCGAGGGTTTTCCGGCCGCCTGCGCGAAGGAGATACGATCGTTGCAGGAGAAATCAACGTTTACTGATGACTCGATCCCTTTGACCTCGAGGGTTTGCAGGGTTTGTCGTCTTCTTTGGCCCTGCATGAAGCAGGCCGGTGATTTCCTGCCAGGTCTAGGCCTGTTCCTTTCCTTTGTGCTTCAGGGCCTTATAGACCTGTTCTGTTCCCTTCTGCTTCTTCTTATCTTAGTCGTCGTCGTCTTCCTGTTCTAGATAGACCAAGTGACTCAGTCTCCCTCTTCTCTCTTCGCTTCCGCTTCCTGTGCCAGCAGTGCCGTGGGCGCTGTCAAAGTGTATCTTTCGGTGGCGGTGAGCGGGCTACGTCTCAGTGTTCACTTTTCAACATACATATTGATATTTGAACAATTTCATTTTAAAGATGACTTCTTGAAAGCAGTTAATGACCCTCTATACAAAAATCTTTGCCCACCAGCGGAAACAGAGCTTCTCTTGTTCATCGACCCAGATACACCAGCCCGATCCCATGGCAGTCCACTTCTATATCATTATTATCAGAAGTCCTAGTCAACCGAAGGGTCTTAAGAACTTGGTCTGTCTGGCCCGGGTTCACTATCTCGACGACGGACTCAGCGGGCAAAGTGCCATTCACCAGCAACTGTATCCCGTCTAGCGCATCTTCCTCGGGCGTCTTGAGCTTAGGGTTCGTCATGATTACCGAGCCTGGGCGAATCAAGATAGGCATCGTGGCAAAATCATGGGTCTCAGTATACCACTGTCCACCGACATACGACTTTGAATGATCGAACCAAGATGTCCACTTCCCCGTCCCTTCCTCAGTCTTGGGTACGTAAAACGTAACCTCACCGGCCTCGTTGAAAACCGGCGCAACCAACAAATTCGACCCGAACATATACTGCGTATCAATAGCGTACGTGTTCAAGTCCTTAGGAAACTCTAAGAAAAGCGCCCTCATCAGGGGTGTCCCATCGCGATGTCCGCGCAAAGCCTCCGCCAGGATATACGGCGTAAGAAGAATTTTGCGCTTCACACAATCACGTAACACAATCGAGCAATCTTCGCCGTAGATCCAGGGCACACGGAACGACGATGACCCATGTAGTCGCGAGTGCGACGAGAACAATCCAAACTGTACCCACCGCTTATATAGCGCCGGTGAAGGGGTCCCTTCGAACCCGCCGATATCAGACGCCCAGAAAATGTACCCACATAGCATAAGGCTCAGCCCGCCACGTAGCGACTCAGCCATTGCCTCGAATGTGCTTTCGCAGTCGCCACCCCAGTGGACAGGATACGCTTGTCCACCCGGGGCGGTGCTACGCGCAAACAGAAGGCCCTGGTTGGGGCCAACGCGGGCGGAGACAGTCTCATAGACAATACGGTTGTAGAGGAGGGCGTAGTAGTTATGCATGCGTACCGGATTAGCGCCGTTGTGGTACTTAATGCCCTTTACGGGAATACGCTCAGCAAAATCGGTTTTGAAGCTGTCGACGCCTATATCCATAAGTCGCTCTAGGTGGGTGCTGAACCAGGTGCAAGCGGCTGGGTTAGTGAAGTCGACGATAGCCATGCCGGCTTGCCAAAAGTCCCATTGCCAGACAGAGCCGTCAATGCGCTATATGAGTGGGTTAAAGCTGTAAGGGTGGCGTGGAGCGAGGGGCGGAGTTCCAGCTGACCTTGATGAAGTATCCGTTCTTTTTCCTTCCTCGAATAACGGCGAGGCCTGTGCGACATAGGGATTGATCCAAACACTAATTCGTAGTCCACGCCCCTTTAATCGCTTCAAATACCCGACTGGATCAGGAAACATTTCCTCATCAAATTGGAAGTCGCACCACTGGTATGACTTCATCCAGAAGCAGTCGAAATGGAAGACACCTAGCGGAATATCGCGGTCGCGGAATCCGTTAAGGAATGCCGTTACTGTCTGCTCATCATAGTTCGTCGTAAAGCTAGTCGTCAGCCAGAGATTGTAGCTCCACGATGGGACCAACGCTGGACGCCCCGTTAGAGTAGTATATCTTCGCAGAATATCCTTAGGCGAGTCGCCATAAACGATGAAGTACTCTATCTCCTCGTCCGGAACAGAGATGTTGACTCGAGTAGTCCGTTCAGACTGCACCTCTAGACTGACCTTGCCGGGGTGATTGATGAACACACCGTATCCATTCGAGGAGATGTAGAACGGGATGTTCTTGTATGCTAGCTCGGAGCTAGTACCGCCATCCTCGTTCCATATGTTGACTGTCTGCCCGTTTTTGGCAAATGGACCGAAGCGCTCGCCCAGCCCGTAGACTTTTTCGCCAACGGAGAGATCTAGTTCTGCGAGCATATAGCCTTGCTTCGCGGCGTAGAGGCCGTCTTCGTAGCGGTGCGCCTCGGTGCGTTGATCTGCGACGTAGCCGATTGAGCGGAACGAGTGTCCGGTGAGTTTCTTACCGCTCAGGGAGCAGAAGACGAAGTCAAGTTCGTTGGCTGTGGTGTTGATATCCAGAGCTAAAGGTCCACTGGTGTACTTGAGCTTGTTGGCAAGGTTATCGTGGGTGATATTGGTGTGGCCGGAGGTTGTGTTTAAGTGATAGTACGTACTATCGTTCACTTGTCCTGCCCTAGTTAGGAGTCAGTCTTGCCTGCCTGCACTACCAGGATGCGTGAGTATTACCAGTGCATGAGCTTCACGCCGATAATTCCATCCTGCGGGGAAGTAACTTGCGCCGACACGGTGGCTGTGCGTAGGTGAGTATGGAAGGTATACAGACTTGGAATTATCGTAAATACGTACGCGAATTCAATGTATCTCCGCGGTGCCTCTGGTGTTTATTGAGAAGTATGTAAACAGTTTCATTCTCAACGCGCAGTCGCTCGACGTTGCTCATCCACTCAATGCGAACGCCTTCCTGCAAGTCGAGTAGTTAACATATCTCCGATCTTAATTACGGCGTGTAAATTGTCTTCACATACCCGAAGGCACCACATTCCTTCTGTGAACTTCATCTTATCTCGACCTCGTTATCCTTTGTAGGAGAACTATAGCCCAAAGTGTAGAACCGTGATTATCCTCCTGGGAGTAGCCCCCAAGGTCGTGATTTCCCTTACACTTCTTATCAAGCAAAGCAAGAGAAGGGAGTAATGAATATGGGAGCAGGATGAGGTGCAGAGGGATGCTTATATCTCTGTTTTCGTCTTCTCAGCCCTTCTCGATTCTCTTATTTGACAAGGGTCTGTGTCTAGAATAGCCTAATAGCGCGCGAGTGGGGTAAATCCACTGTGCTGTTCTGCTGGTAGTCGTAGCGGGGCACCGCACAGTTTCTCAGGGCTTGTACCGAGTATGAGCAGATTGCTATGGCGGTATCTTGACTGGACGAAACCCACCTAACCCTCGCCGGAGTTGAATTAGCCAAAAAGTCACTGCCTAAGTCAATCTCCAAATTACTGGGAGATGTTAGAGTAATACTTTACATGTGATAACCGTTTCGGGGTTCAAGCTAGTGCTGAATTGAGAGTCCATCTACAAAGTTAAGGACATTAGCGCTTGAAAGAGGTTCTTCGGTGTTACTCCACATGGTTAAGGCGGGAAAAGTCTATGGAGGCGATTTCTCTACACAATAGCATCGGTGAAAAGCGGAAATGGCGGCGTGAAAGTCGAGCTATTGGCTGGGACTATTGAATGCTGGATTATTTTATTTTGACATGGGTTGCTTTTACCCTCTTCTATTGGCCGAACGTTTCGAATCCCGAGGTAGGGACACGCTTCGCAACCGCGCCCAGGCAAGAGACTAAGACAAACACCGCCGCAAGAGGAATCCGGCAAATCCTAAAGAATAATTGGGGCAGGACAAGTGAACAATAGTACGAACTACCATAAATTGTGGCGTTATTGTGCAAAGTAATATCACTCAATAGAAGGAGAACGTAAATATCGTAATCTAGGGCCGGTGGCCCAGCTGGCGGCTTTGAAGCCTTATGATTGGATGAGCGGACAACCCTCAATTCTGAACTGTTTAACTAGGAAGACCGATGCCCGATACTAAGTTTACTGTTCGGCGATTCCATCCCACAGCGGGGTAGGTGAAGTGCCTACTGTAGACGCGATTCATACCGGCCAGAACTGTCTGGCCGACGGTCAAGGGCCTTGTAATTTTTTAGCTCGGAATCTAGTGCCACAATAACACCAGATGTCTCATCTTGCCCATGTTAAGGCTACTGTGTCAAATCAGAGCAGTATACACCAACCTTGAGAACAAAATACTGGGTATCGCCGAAAAGTACATTTTTGGCGTGCGTTAAGGACTGGAAGCTATATTCACTGACACCTTCGCATCCAGGATGTGGTTCATGAATGACGATCCAGGTACCCAAATGGCAAACAAAGCAAACGAAATCCGTTTACTCACTTTCTCTCTATCGAGAATACTCAAGACATGGAGTGGTAACTTACCGCTAGATAAGGGCTATACTGAGTGACCCACTTTCCGCTGTGTTTTGTATAGTAATTTGTAAGAGAGAGGGATATGTATGACTAAGGGCATATTTGGCAGATGTGACATTGAACAAGTATGTGCACTTGATGGTTGCGTATATACTCTGCGTAATGTTGTCACAAAAGTCTCCCCGGGTCTTTGCGCAATCATCACTTATCCATAAATATCTCCTAGTAGGCACCCTTCCGGGCTTGATACTTCGGCTGGTTCACAGACTTGACCTTGCCCAGCGATGTGAGCACGGGGGTAGTGTTGATCAACTCAAAGCTATCTAGCTTGGCACCATTATCCCCATGAGCCCACAAGCTCAGCGCAACCCAATTCGTACCACAGTAGTTCAAGATACCCTCGGGGACGGGGAAGCTAGTCTGGGGGCCGATGTGGTTCACATACTTGCCATACTGGTACCCATTCACGTACAACTGCACGCGGTACTCGCCCGGAGTGGAGGTGTCGTTACCGAAGTTGAAGTACACTGGGATATCATAGCCGGAGGGCAGGTCCAGATCGAAGCTGGCACTGTAGAAGTGGATTCCTGGCTTGCTGAGGCCGGTAAATGGGCTGTTAGAGCCCCAGCCCTTGGTGGGCGGCTGAGGCTGGTGGAAGCCCTGGCGCTCAGCGTACAGACCTCCCTCGTTCAAGGGACCGCGGACAGTGTCGCGGTAGTTCTCGCCACCCAGGTTGCCAGTCAGCTTCCAGGAGATGGCGCTGGCTTCCTGGCCAGAGAGGGAGTACTGGAGGATGCCGCGGGGGCTTTTCATTGCCTCTAAACCGATGATCCAGTTCTCGTCCAGACCCATGTTGTCGATGACAACGGTAATAACGTAGTTATTGCCTGACTGCAGGGTGGGCAGAGTGTAGGTGGCAGTGTGGTTGCTGTCAATGCTGTTTCCGGCCCAGGAGCCGACGTAGGTCTCGTTGATCCAGACCGAGTGGCCGTACGCGCTACCTCCCTGGGTCTGGACGAAGAAAGTCTTTTCCTTGCCATTTGCTGCAAAGTGGCCTCGGTAGAGAAGGGTACCAGTGTTGAAGCCGTAGTCGGATGCGAACAGAGAAGTTGGAGTCTTGAGCGGGTAGGCGGTATTTTTGGTGTAGGCTTGATCAGCAGTGGCCCAGTCAGAGTCATCGTAGGTGTTCTTCAGCTCAGGGAGAGTGTCGATGGAGTTCCACTTCAGTTTCTTCAGATCGGGGAGTCGGACCTTTGGTGCGTTATATGTTACACTGGTCGACCAGATACCATTCTTGTCGACCTTGAACTGGGTCTTTTCGCCGTTGATGACCAGTTTCTTAGCTCCAGATGGCGCGCCAACTACCTCAATAGGAGTGGTAGCGTTGAAGTCAGCCTGGATGTGTAGGTCATTACCGTCAAGGTAGGCACTCCGCACGAGGTAGCCAGCCTTGATAATAATAGACGAGGCAGTAGTTTCTTGGTTGCTGAAGCCAGGGGATTTGCCCTTGGTGGGGAGCTGGGGCACCCAGTAGTTGTAGGCAGAGTTTCGGCCTAAAAGTCTGTGGTTAATAAGGTATGGATCAAGTGTAATTTCCATGCTACTCACTAAGAAGGAAGACCTTCAAGTTTCCAACCTGGACGATGCGACGTGTGCTTGAGGTATCCCAAGCAACAACAAGTGCATTGCTAACCTCTTTCGAAGAGATGCCTGAGGAGGATCCCTCAACGACAGAGCTACTTGACTCGCCGGAAACCGCAAATTCATGGTGCTCGCTAGGGCCGCCGTACAGGACAAGAACCTTCTCATTGTTGATTTTCTTCCAGGTGAAGACCTCGGCAGTAGAGTAGAGGATGTTGGTGCCAGCCACGTCATAATCAGTGACATGAATCTTGGAGTCACGACCACTCAGGGTAAGGCTTCCACCAAGTTGAGGAATAGTCAGATTTCCAGCACTGGTCGGGACGGTGAGCTTATATTGGGCTGAAGCCTGGCTGGTATAATCCGAGTGGCGGATCACGAAGAACGACGAAGCAGAGCTGTTGCTTCCAAGAAGAGGAGTCACAGCCAGGTTAGCATTGTTGGTATACGCGGAGGTAGTCAAGCTTCCAGGGTTAGCCACAAGGTATGCAGGTGAGACCTTGGCAAAATTTCCGAGTAGTTTCAGCTCGCTGTACTTCTCGCGGGTAATATCGCGCGATTCGGAGATAGCAGCGCCATAGTCATACGAGGTGTAACCGCCAGGGTGGCCCAGGTTGCCCCAGTTGGTACCACCAAAGATCTATAGCTCATTAGCATCCTCGTTTCCTATGTTTGATTGCTTGCAACATACCATGTACAAGTTCAAGAAGGCAACGCCAAAGCTAAAGTCGTTCTTATAGAACACTCGTTCAAACTCGTGGTTCAAAAGAGCCGCGCACCCTGCGAAGCCAACTCCTCCCCAGGGGTCGAACGCTCCACCTTGGAACTACAAAACGTTAGTGCTAAATCACTGAACAGGGAATGGTTAACATACCTCGACCAGAGAGTACGGAGTAGAAGGACTCTGCTGTTCATGACTGTTATAGAAGTATGTGGGAAGATTGCCACTAGGCCAGGTGGAAGGATTGGCGCAATCGAAGCCCAGGGGATAGCTGTCGTGACCATAGATGTCGACCGCACCTGCACCAGAACCGGGAGCGTTATGGGCACCAGTCCAGGCATCGTTGTTAATGAAAGGAACGACAATCCCTGCTTCGCGGGCCTGATTCTCGACGTATTGCATGTAGGAACCGTCAGGGAAGTTGCTAACGCCACAGCAGGCACCAGAGTATTCGTTCTCGGGCTGGTAAAGAATGACTGGGCCACCATTGGTAATCTGTGCCTTGGCAATAGTGGCAGCAATGTTGGAAGCATAGCTAATGGCAGTCGTTAGTATTCAAGACACTATTCACATTCACTATCAGCGGGACAGTGTCCATACTTATCGGTCGACTTCAGGTACGCCGCATCGCTAGTCCGCAGAGTGCCGTTGACTCGCTGCAGCCAGCCGGGGAAGCCACCACCAGAGACCTCGGCATTGATATAAGGACCAGGACGAGCCAGCAAGTAGATACCAGCCCCCTTGGCCGCATCGAGGAAGGGTTGTAGGTCAAAGATGCCCTCGGCGGAGTAGTGGCCTGGATTGCCTTCCAATAAAGCCCAGTCGACGTAGAATGACACGCAATTGAATCCCAACGCCTTGACCTTCTCGAAGATATCGATGTATAGGGAGGCTACGGGGAGACTAAATACTATATTAGAAAAGTGTTTCTCCAGTGTTGTGTCTGCTTCCATATAAGCAACAACATACCGATATGGGTGAACTTCACCGCTGAAAATCATCAATCGCTCGCCATTGATGAATAGCGAGTGCTCGTCCCAGGTCACCTATAGTTGGTCAACATAAGTACCACAGGGTAAATGAGCCTCGCACGCTCGTAACGTACATATTTTTGCAAGAGAGCCCGTTTCGCGGGATCCGCATGCTCCCGGATGGTAAAACCATCGAGCTTATGGCTTATAGCAGCACTTGCGGCTTGTGCAGCTAATGCGGCTACAACCCACGAAGACACAAGCTTCATGATGAGTGTCGACAATAGAGAGGATGGACGCGACCTTCGCCTTAGGAAAGCTCACGATTGAGGGAGCTTCAACTTCAGCGACTTGTATT
Source organism: Penicillium subrubescens (assembly GCF_028828155.1). Lineage (NCBI taxonomy): Eukaryota > Fungi > Ascomycota > Eurotiomycetes > Eurotiales > Aspergillaceae > Penicillium > Penicillium subrubescens. Next base: position 289,646 of record NW_026643151.1, on the reverse strand, counting down.
TTCTCCCCCGCAAGGGATTGGCGGGCCTCTATATACAATGCCGTCTACTCCGACATTACCGTACTCGTATTATTGCTCTCCCCGTTCCTCTCGTGCATTTGGACCTTGGCTGGAGCTTTCGGCCTTGAGCTAGAGCGATAGTACAGTTCAACTCCTCTTTGGGAAATTTCGTCATTCCATCATCGACAGGGACGGGGCGGGTGTTGACTCTCAGAGTCTAGCGCTATGCCTGGAGGGCGCATGGATTTTTGCAGCAAGGCACAACGTCGCAGATGAGGCGAATTTTTCCGCTTATTGCAAGGTCACAATGCGGTTTGGTGGATTCGAGATGGGTTCGATGAGGGACTTCTCCTGAGGAGGGTCGATTGGTCGACAAGATTTCTTCACATCCGGTGGACCGGAAGGCTGTTGTGTTTAGGGTCCATTATACGGAGTGAGGAGAAGCTGATTGGCCTCGGGAGAAACAGCGGAATAGAGCTGCCCCGCCAAACAGCCCGCAACTCAAAAAGCACATCTGTATGGAGTCGATGGACGACTCGAGCCTGGGGATAGTTCGTATTGCTGGTTGTTCACGGCTCAGGGAGATCGGGCTATCACCTTCCGTCCGTGTTCTTTTGAGTCAACTGCGTTTCTCAAATCATGGCGATGGACTTGGAGCGCCTCAAGAATGCGTGCCAGTTCATTTAAAACTGGAGCCAAGGCTGCAGGGGGGAGACTCCCAGCTCGAATTTACCCAGCACAATGCAGCCCGATGAATCTCTGTTGCGCATCCTGGATACGCATTGTCCAAAGCGGCAGTTTCGGGTATTTTCGCGGACGATTATTATTCCAAGCGTTTTTAGAACCCATGCAAGAGATACTGTACCCCTCGGCCCAACAAGCAACTCTGGTTGACCTTAAATCTCGAGCTCAGGCATCTTCAAATGGGTAAATCTCCATGGTATTGCTTTTAGTACAATCGGCGAGCGAGCGAGCTCCCTTAAGAAATAAATCACGCTCAAAACCAGTAAAGAAAATCAAAGGCGTTGGCTGGTCATCAAGGCCAAATCTGGCCTCTTAAACAGTCGCATTGAATCGGTCCTCCTCGTCGCCGGCCTTGGTGTACTTCTTCCGCATGTCCACCTGTTCTTGCTCGTCTTAACAAATGGGGGGATGTTTTAACAAGTCCCCCCTCCCGCCTCTAACTACGCTAGATCTTTTGATAATTTGATCGGGGCTTTTAGATATTTTATAAGAATGATTTAACCCATCCTTCTGTTAGATTGGATAGTAGGATTTAGGACAAGAAGGGGTAAACCCTAAGGGGTCTGGTTTTGGTAGTGGATTTTTTGATGGGGGATGCCAAGACCTACCCACGGGTAATCTCAACCCGATTTAGACACGTTTCCTTAGCATAGGGAATTACCTTGGTAATTTAGTAGTGCATTTGTCAGACCAAAAGACTCTCTCAAAATCTTCTTTTGTATAGTGTTGATAGCGGAAAGCCAAGGAAAGTCGAGCAGCAGCGTGCTCGGGTTTAAGATAGGGTCTTTTCATTACCCGCTACTTCCGGAGATTCTTAACGCATGAAAGGCGGGCAATGGAGTCTTTCTTGCACTTGTGACTGACCTCGGCAAGTAGATCTTCGTAAGAAACTCGAGGTTCTTTATGGATCTTCTGGAGGATCTTTTGACGGTCGTCTTCATCTAAGAGCTTGGCGCCAGATCGTTTTAGGGACTCCTCCTTTTGGCGAATTCGAGACCGGAGACATGTTGCCTTGATAGTCGATAGTGGGGAAACTTTTTGTGGATTTGACCGTTGGACCACTTGCAATCTCCAAGGTAGTAATCTGTGTTCGTAGATTGATGTCTAATTCGCAGTTCCTGCGTCTTAGCAGCGCCCTTGGAGGAGATATAGGATCTCTACGGAGTAGGAGCAGTAGGGATAGGCCCCCTTGGCTTTGGAGGCCCTGGTAAGGCGCGTGTGCGAGGCATTGGGTAGTTAGAAAATAGTACGAAACGCGACACGAGTCTACGCGGCTACGCGAGTTCGGGTAGGCTACAATAGGAAAGCGGAGAGGCTGACGGTCAAAGGGGTGGTCTCAAACTTTTGCGGCGCCTCTAATTACTGGGTTCCGAGACAATACTGTCAAGTCACTCTCGAGTATCCCATGGATCCTCTAAGACACGGAGGAATTGGTCCTATCCACATATCAACTATGGACCAACTCTGCGGGGGTGTATTTAACATTTTCTCTACGTGCCACTCATTTTATCTACAATCAACCAATCGCATATTTCTGATGATCCGGTAGTCCTTATTCGCCACCATGTTTGCTAGTTCGTACGCTTTTAGCTGGTTTTGACAGGAACGAATATCATTGGCAGGTTGAAATACCCCATAGATGGATATGTAGACAGAATCCATTGCATGAAGTTTTCTGTCGGATCTAGATGGGGTAAAATACCGCTAGACCAAAAATGCTCCATGGGCGACATTCTTAGTCATACGGGCTTCTTTTGTTCCGTCATTTTCGGATGATTTATTCCACGTGACCTGCTAGTTAAAGTTGTGAATAATTTTCATGAACATTGAACGTTTCCAGCTTATAACTGGCGACTACACACAAGAAAGGAAATAGAAGATGAATGAATGGAGGGTAGCGAGCAGTGGAATCAGATATGGTGATATACCATGATTTCTAAAAGACGATACATCTCTGACAACACGGAAAGGCCCATCTGTAGGCCAACGAAGGAAGCAGCAAACTCGACTGGAGGAAATGGGGAGGGAGACAGTCAACGTAGAGATTTCTATCTGACATCTCAATTCACCATGATTAACAAGAACCAGATCCTCCTAATGATTGTTTGCTTAGAACCAGCCCGAAAGTTGATCCCTGACGTACTGCGCGTTGAGATTCTGAAGCGCCACGCCTGGGTGATAGGGATCGCGCCAAAGGCAGGAAAGTCCATCCCAATTGACACATGTTGCATCTGGTGCACCGTAGGCGGTTGGGTTATTGAGTCCCTGGTTGAACGGCTGTTGTGTGTCAAGGAATTTAAAGCTCGCGTCGGTGTGAGACGACTTGAAGTCGTCAAGATGAGCCAGGAGTAGAGAGTTGTATTTCGAAATCGCAGCGGCCTCTTGACTAATAGCTTCGCTCCCTCGGTCGATAAAAACGGGAGTACGCTGCATGGCTGTAATGTTGAACGTTAGGTTTCAATATGTAATATGAAGTGCGTATGGGAATAAACTCACGAGGGACTGCAAGCAAGATGAATCTTCTAAGCCCTGCAATGTATAGGATAGACAACTGGGCAAAGTAACTGCTCATGATTTCTGCGAGGAGCTCGTCTAGATTAGGCTGCCCATAAATTCCTCCCAAGTCGTTGATTCCCATCCATATACCGGCTAGAGTATTTTGGCTGTCCCAGGGTACGGATGCTCGATTGAAAGCAATGCTGTTCCAGAAGAGACTGACTTGTTGACCAAGATCAGGAATAGAAGGGTTCGCGGGAGCAACAATAGTGTGGTTCGTGGTTGCTCCAGCCACAGCAAAATTAAAGGACAACGTCAGAGAGGTGTTGTACTGAGAAACCAAAAATCCGATCCAATTCTCGCCTCCGTCGGTCGTCTGGCCCGGAAATGCTGGGTTTCCGAGGGGATTTGCGAGCGAAGGATAAGTTCCATCGATATTGAAACCCGTTGCAGTATAAGAGTCGCCACTGGCAATGGTTATCTCAGTAAATCGAGATGTACCAAATCCAAATCCAGTACGGACTTACAATGTGATGAGATACTTCGTGTTGGCGGCTACTCCATCAGTCCCTGGAACTGGGGCTGGGGCAGGGGCTGCAACAGATAGCCCTAAGGCGAGGAAAAGTCCCGAGAAGATAAGTTTAGGCATCTTTAAGAACCAGATACCTAGAAAGCTTCTCGGTGCGAAATCTTTCTTGTTGAGCTGTGAAGATGTCGGCATGGTTGAAAACCAAGGACCGTATCTTAATATTTATACTTGAGTGCTCCGTACCTAAAGTATAACCCAGAGGGGTCGTGCCGTCGTCATAATTTAGGGCCATCTCAATGAGAAAATCGGCGAGTCTGGATAAAATGAAACGAGTAGGATGCTTGTGACTACCATTTTTTGATAGTGGGTTTAGTAATCATGGGTGTCGATCAGCATAGGGTTCGCCTTTCGCCCGATGGCTTGTGGATGCGGTATGGGGTTGTGGGCTCGAAACAGGCATCTCTCTATGATGCTGTCTCTGTATGTCCACTGCGGGGTTTTTAGCGCCACGCTCTAGCCGGGTTGGGACCCCTGCAGTAATCGGTGATTAGGGGCAAGGAAGAATTTGCGTGGCAACACCCGGTGTTGTGGAACCTCCGGGGAAATTGCGGGGAGGGCTCACATGACACTACAGTATCTTCACTAAATGCTATAGTTTGGTGTCTGGTGTTTCAGTACGCCCAATTGCGGTGGTGGTGGCGCTCGTGTTGCGGGTTTGAGGTAATGTAACTGGCAGGCTGATTGCTCTTAGGACATGAGCGCCAATACTACGGAATATAAACCCCCAGCGCGCGGTGCCCCGTTGCCCGGCAGTAGATCGCTGGCTTTACTCGTTTGTTTTATCCGGAATTCTGCCAACTGCAATTTGATTTCTGGAGATCTCGTATCTCCTGGAATCTATCGGAGGAAACGGTCTACTTGTGGCGACGGATTCTCATCAAAATAGCTCCGAGTCAACTACAATACTGCAAATGCTAACCACTGTAATTCAATCGGCCAGGTGAGCATTTGTTCAGCCATTCAACCTTTTCATTCAAGAATAATCATCATTTTCATTCGGATTACCAGCCAATGCTCTCCAAGTTTAATTAGAGCACATGTCTCATGTCTCAATTCACAGACTCCATTCTCAATACCGTGTATATTAGGGATAATTTAAGGGGGTGGGTACAGTGATGTTCTCAAAGTACCGCACTAATTATCCTGCTGGCAAAAGGCAGACCTACCACACGGACGGTTTGGATTGACGAAATGTCAGCCCTGTCCAGTAGGCGGTATGTAGGCCGTGAACAGAGGTACGGTACATCAGCTATGCGGGAATACTGGTTGTAGCAATGGGAAACCCGTCGCAAGGAACTTGCCAAGCTTGTTGAACATACCTATACCCAGATATTGGACATATCGGGAGCGTTGTTGCGCAGGAAGAAGCTACGACAAAACCCCCCGACACCATTTGTCTCAAAGGTTTTGAAAATAACGTAGCTATTGACTGCGAGCCTCCGATCAAGTGCATTGTGCCTGTAATTGCCCATCTTACTGACGAGTTTGCACTAAGTCACAGTTTGGATTGCCACTAATGATAGAGTAATGAATCTTGGTTTTCTATGCGACAATTTCATGGAGCTGAATGAACCCTCCTTGCTGAATGCTCTCAACCCAGAGAAATGGCTGGCGTTGGTCAGAAAGACTGAAATGTAAATCTGCACCATGCCTCGTCCTTCTTCTAGCGAGAAATGCAATGAGGTCAACGTGATAGTTAGATATAACGACTACCATGCTGTTCCGAGAACGAATGATGTGCCATCGTAGTGTGGTTTCCCTAGCGCTGATGCGCGCCATTTGATATCCCTTACCCTCGGTTTTGACTCCGACGTGGAACGGACCGCACTCACAAAAAGGCAGACTCATCTGCTTTTTTATTGCCGGGCCAGTGAGGGCCAAACTATATATGACGAACACGGCTTAGTTTAAGCTTCGAAATTGCTAAAAAAAAATAGTTTCACAATCTCTTGAGCGTAGCCAACCTGTTATGGACAGTAATCTTCGCCGCTACACCCCGGGTGCTGTACCGCTCTAAATCTAAGATGTATCGAATGGCTAATAATAATTCAGGCTCCCTGCGGGACTTCCACCACGGTGTGTTGAAATCCCGTATAGCCTCCAAAAATCTGGCTCGATGCCTCTGCTAAGATAAGTTGTGGGGGGGAGGGGGGGGGGGGGGTAAATTAATTCTCTACTGTATCCAGGTAGATGCCCCTTGTGAGGACATTGAGTGGTGGCATGTCGTATCCGGCATAAGTGAAGCCAAAATTCGCGAGAGAAAATTGTATCACTAACAGTTGCACGACTATTGGATCCATTTGATTTTGCCACCAAGCATCTGAACGCGTTTATAGGTACACGAGGAATTCGCAAAAGCAACACATTGCCGGCGGCGTCTGTCAAGGATACACCTAGTGCCTCATTAACGTCGCCAAAAATGGTGTAAATCTAGTAGCAAGAGATCGCATTACGTTGTCTATTTTCATATTTCTGGCCAAAGGACGGTGCAGATACTGTAAGACGAAGTTGGTGAGTCCATTCAGATTCAGCCATGTCGGATATATTAATGCCACGATCCATTCGTCCGACTATGTCGGATAATGAGAGCCGTGAAGGTGTTTCCAGCAGAGTGGCACAGAGACTGGTGCGTGACCAGCTGATCTCAGAAGCTGGGCACCCGAAACTACCCTTTCCGGGCTGTCCAATCCACCTCAGTACTCTTCATCGTCAGCCCCGGGTTTCAACAGAATTTGTTGGCTGAACCTTGTCATTTCCCGCGTTTTACCCCATGGGGTTATTCAGCTTTTCGGAGAAATATCTGGCTATATTCGCGGTTTTAGGCTTCCAAGGCATGTATGTAGATCATACCCCAGGTTATGGGTAAAGCCCCATCGGTAGGTCCTAAGACTGGTGGATAGGTAGTTGACTTGCTGAAACGTATCACGCTGGTTACTACCCAATATCATTATTTACATCGTTGGTGAAATACCTTACCAACTTCAGATCCTGTTCCCCTTGCTTGCAGGGACTATTTCCCGGTCTCTGAAAAGCATATATATCTAGCCCGTAGCCTGATATAATTTGTGGATTTTGTTACTTCCAGTTTTGCAATCGGCAAAAGGGTAATACTCTGATAACCACAATGAGCTGGGTTCCTCGCTTTATCTCTACTTCTCTTGTCCTATTGAGTGGGCTTGGTCGCGCTGTCTATGGAGCCGACTCAAGCACTTACTACTTCAAGCACTTCAGTACTTCTGGTAGTATCAACCCATGGTACAATAACGACAATTCCTGGGGTGTATCCGCGCCAGGCGGTTCCGGATTTGTTGTTATGGTTACTGGCGAAGACTGGGGCACTTGGTCCCCAGTTCACACTCTGCCTAAGAAAATCAACGATCTCAATCCTAGCCATAAAACGTGGTTCAGCCAGAATGCTGCACCCGCAGCGGGCCACGGATATGATGCTTGGTAGGACTCTATACTACTCGATATAATTCTGTGTTCGAGAACTCATTTCACTTAATCAAATAGCTACGACATCTTCATTGACCCGAGTTACGCTCCGACTGACCGCAACGGGAAATATGAGTTGATGATCTGGGTAGCCCATCAGGCCCCAAATACTCCTCTGTCCGACCACTATGATGCTAACGGCGCGGCGGTTCCTTGGGCACGGAATGTAAACCTCGGAGGCCAGGCGTGGGATGTTTACTTATACCAGTACGTTATACTACGTTGCTCACAGGTGATGTTGGCGCCGCTAATACATATTTAACAGTTGGCCCACCAATGGCGCTCTGACTATGACTTACGTCGACCCGACCAACTCGGGCTGGTTCTCAGGAAGCTTATCGCCGTTCTTCCAGCATGGTATTAGCAGTGGCTGGTACAGTGGGGATGACTACTTGACTAGTGTTATGGGAGGTTGGGAATTCGGCGCGGGGGATTATACGGCTGATTCGTGGGGGGCGGTTGGGTTCTAATATACGAAAATGAACGAAAGCAGCCAAAATACTGACTTCAAAGATTTTAATCCATGAAAATCTTCTGAAATCAATTGAACTCAACTGTATTGTGAATGGCATGGTTGAATTCTGGGCTACGTCCCAAGCTCTAAAGGTTACCCTGCCGCGTCAATCCATCAATCAATCCATCAATCAATCAGTGCTCTATTAACCTAATGGGGCCTAATAGTGTCGTAATAGCTATGTGGGCGCTTCTCCCATCGGAAACGAGTAATCTGAACGCCAGCCCCGAGCTGTAACTGGCAAGTACAAAAGAAAACGGCGTTTGGGGAGATCCGTGCGTGGAAAGGGGCGTTCCATACCCATAAGTTCTGTTATAGAAGTGGTAAAGTGATCAACGAGAGTGGTGAGTACTTCCATAGAGCCGATAAATTCTTCGTCTTAGTTCTGTTCCGTCAGTGGCTGATGTAGTCTGCAGGGTGAGTGACCTCGACCCGGATGTGGAACTAATGCGAGCCGTCACGCGGCAGAGTCGTTGGCGAGACACGCGAAGCCCACGCTATTTAACTGATGAACAGAGGGCCCAACTAAATTGAGGTTCATCCCAAGTTGGAAGAGGCCGGGCGCAATCTCAGCAAGATCCGTGCCCAATACGAGAAGAGTAAGCAGCTCGCCCTGCTCCCTCGGATCCAGCAACGGGAGAAAGAGGTAAGAAACACACGAAAAAGGTTGCACAGGAGCTTGCGGCATCAGAGAGCCGAGAGAATTTCGATGAAGAGCAAGCATTTCTGCATATCGATGCACGTTGTCAAGGAAGAGAGCGAGAAGGATTCATCCTTGGAGGACACTATGTACCCCCTTGAGTTGCATCTAGTGCGGGGCATTCTTTGTTACCCAATCCCTAACTCCTTGGAGGATGAGTGGAGTCCGCGTGATACGGGTGCTGCAGCCGTCGTGCAGTATTGTGACGTCCTTGGAGTAGGCCCGTTGAGAGGGCTGGTCCAAGTGGAAGGCACCTAAATCGGCTGTGTCGGATTGTCCCGCAGCCCATCTGCCAGTTCCAAGCCAAATTCAAATGTCGGCGACTCATACCAGCCACCTGTTTCGGTACCTGACAAGCCGTCGCGTGCTAAGTTAACTACTCTGTGCAACTGCGAAACAATATCCATAGAATTGATCAATCACAGTACTTGAACCCTCTTTCAAACTGTACCCATATGTATATTCGTGGAACTTGTCATTGATTAAGAAACAAACCAAGAGTGTAACAGTTCAATCCGCAACATCGGCATTCTCAAGGATCACACTCACTATTCCTATGAGCTACACGCCATACCACAACACTCAAGTTGAGAGCAATGCAACATGCTAACTTAGATGCTAGATTGCAGTTCCATTGTTCAAGATTGATCCGTGCCCAGCGATCCAATGCTATCTACAAAATGTGAAGGAGAATGCCAACTTTACTGCTTCACGGCCTCAAGTACCATTGTGGATACCACTGAACATGGAATAGATAATTCGTTCAGTGCCGTGGCTATGATTTTATTCTGCATGCCCGCTAAGATGCATCTCATGTAGCAGATCTTCGTCACACCCACGGCATCTTCGATCCTGCAAGTGCTTCTCTCGAAATGTCGTAGAGCTGGCTTATATTCGATGCGTCTCTGCGTCCTGCGATGAGCGGGAAGGTCGGTGTTGCTATAAGATTAAAAATATTGCCGAGGCCCTTTGTCCCTCCGGGCGTTATAAACTTGAAGGTCCGTCTTTAAGGAATCGTGTATAAATTTGAGTTGGTTATTTTACATGGGATAAATCACACAGATCAACATCAGGGGGATCTTAGTGCCGAATGTTTGTCATCGTTTTCCCTATAATTCCCCACAGAACCATGCGAAGGCTCATTGTTTAGTATGCCCCAACTCGCTTCTTATATATGGGCTGTTCTGATGATACGATCTCAGTCAACGCAGAACGCACTGGCCCGAAATTCGTTAAACGTAGACCACCCAATTTCGCACCGTCGGTTGTTTGACCCCACAGTGTTAGTGCAGCCCAGTTCCCTCCTCGATAGGTCAATATTCCCTGTGGAATATGGAATTCTGTTGGTGGGCCGATGTGTGGCATGAACTTGCCGAACTGATATCCGTTGACATACAACCGCACACGATACGGCGTCGTAATGGAAGAATTATCAGTAAACACTAAGGACAGGGGGTATATCATAATGCTTGGGTAGGTCAATTTTGAACGAGCTGGAATAAAAGCCAATACCAGCATCATTAAGGCCAGTGAACGGGCTGGATGTCTCCCAAATTTTGCTCGGTGGTTTGGGTTGATGCTAGCCTTGTCGCTCTGCGTAAAAACCTCATTTCTTGAGTGGTCCCCGCACGAGATCAATGTAGTCCTCACCGCCGAGGTTGCCAGTCAGCTTCCAGGAAATATCATCCTGGTAATGACCAGAAAGGTTGTAGTCAAGTATGCCACGTGGATTCTTCACCTGATGCAGGGGGGCCTTCCTCCATTCTTCATCCCGGCCCATGACATCGATAATGATTGTCAAGACATAGCTAGCCCCTGCTTCGAGAGGGCAGATTGAACGAAGATAAATGGGAGTTATTCGAAGGACTACCAACTTGTGAGCCTAAACACGTTTGGTTAAGTTAAACCGAGCTTCCATATTCTGTACCACCTTGGGTCTGTATGGTGAACGATTTCTCTAGGCTATTACCGACGAAGTGGCCGCGGTAAAGCAGGGAGCCAGTATGAAACCCGTAATCAGATGAATAAAGAGACATCGGAGCTTTCAGGGGGCAACGGTGTTGTTCGTAGTTCTGTGATCATCACTAATCCAAGCGCTATCATCGTAGGACTCGGTTCTTTGACGACATCTGTCGAGTCAATTGAAATGGTTCAACGGAAACAATAAATCTGCCATCAGCAGCTGCGGAGAGTCAGCCCTCCACCTCAACAAGCATACGCCACCTGAAGCTCTGGATAGCTGGATTTTGCGATGGACCACATTGGAACAGATGGAGTTGACTAAAAGGCAGCCCCAGTATACCAGGACAGGAATAAAGGCTTGCGTTAATGGAAACACTGCTAATGCGTTCTGAATTGGTACCTCGATATCAAGGGAGTCGAGTCTTCTGCTTTTTTCGTCGATTAGCTTTCCGAGCGTTACATTTGTCTTCAGAGAAAGGAGGTTACTACCGCACGACACTTTCATGCTCATCCATAGCTCAAGTTTTGATATTGTTCTCGATGAGAGTACTCTGGGCCATTGAGGGCTAGAAGTGGTAACGGTAATCTAGTCAAGATACTCAAGAGGCAAATCCAAGGCACGACACTGCTCAATTTCATCCAAATCCGCCATAGCAGATGGCCACTGCAAACGCTGAAGCCGGTAGTTATTGTGCTTGAACGGCGTCCACTGGCCAGCTATTTCAACCTGTCGAGTTGTATTGACATATCCCCTTGCCGTCGTGTATCTGACGTCCGGCGTCGGTTTGAACGTTCGAGCAAAACTAGCCCAAGAGTCCAGCACAAACTGCTGGAATGGCAAATCGTATTCATCCCTCAATGCAAGGCCTTCCCGAACCACGTTGCCAAACACGTAATACAGTTCCCCGGAGTGACACTTGAAATATTCTCCGTTGGGATCGCCGTTGGGATACGCCGATGTCACCGGAGGTTGGCACAGAGGAGGATTAGGCGACCAGCCTGACAACTGGTAGGTGCGGTTGAACTCGTAGAAGTAGATTTCGGGGAATATCTTGTTGGTAAATCCAGCGTATGCAGTTGCTTGGTCGATACAGCGGAACCCTCCGTCAGTGGCCACTCTTGCCGTTGTATTGAACATGTCAAGTGTCTGGTTGGATCCGGAGTGTATAGGGAACACTTGACTTGGGGCAACTGTTGGCGGTAGACCGGTCTCGCTCAGGAACTGGCTGATTGATTCTCCTGCTCTGGGATAGCCTATCATGGCAGCACCGTCATCTCTCGTTGTGCCTAGCATCAGAGGCACGCTCGCAGTAGATCTTGAGTCTTTCAGATTGAGCTCCAAGCTCGTAAGATACTCGCCATCTACCACGAGGTAGCGTGCAGTATCTCCGAGGGTAGAGATCGTTGTTGCTGGAACGGCCCGTAGGCACTCGAGCTGTGACGCAGCATACGTGCAATTCGTTTCGCTGAGAATAGCATTGCCGGCAACTTCCATCTCTTGCTCGATAGTGTAGTACTTCGAGTATGTCGTCCCGGTCACTCCCCCGAGATTGCTCTGCATGATTGCACCCGCAAACTTACCTCGAGCTTTGGGCGATGCCAACAGTGCCCGGACTGATCCCGCTCCGGCCGATTGTCCGAAAATAGTGATTTGATTAGGATCCCCACCAAAGTCTTTGATGTTGCGACGAACCCAGTCCAGCGCGGTAATTTGATCTGCCAGTCCGTAGTTTCCCTTTGTCTTCCCATCGTCTAAAGCGAGGAAACCGAACGTGCCCAGGCGGTAATTAATAGTGACAACAACCACATCACCTCTTGATGCAAGATTAGCTCCATCGAAAGTGGTATCACTGCCCGTACCGCTAATGAAAGCGCCGCCGTGGATCCAAAACATCACAGGCTTCAGTTTCTTGCCACAGTCGGCTTTGGGATTCGGCAGATACGGAGTCCAGACGTTAAGAAAGAAACAGTCTTCTGAGCCGCTTGCCCACTGGACACATTGGGAACCGTAGTCAAGAGCAGACACATAATCGCCGTTTCCTTCAAAGCCCTTGGAGTAGGCCCAACGCTTTGGTGCTTCGGCGTAGCGAATACCGAGAAAGCGAAAGCTGAATCGATCTCGGACACTAGATCTCGGTTAGACAACGAATCTGCTATGACCTCGGTAGAGCCTTACCCAGTGAGATGCTGGTTGTTAGAGTTGATTGTGACCTGCCAGGTGGTGTTCGTATCAATTTTATCGGGCGTAGAGTAAGGGGCAGTCTGTGTACAAAGTACTGGGAAATGCTCATTTGCAGGAGCCTTCTTCACGCGACCACCTTCATCTACGGTAGACGGTGTACCTTGGACTGGGGCAATCCAGTATCTCTGGTCGTCGGCGTATCTCTTTTGCGAGACAAGGTAGCCCAGATCATTTGTTATGCTGAAAAATCCCGCAGTTGACTTCCACAGTGACTCGCCAAGGCTGTTGCAGCTGTTCATAGCTTCCTGCAATGGCATTGCATCCAGCAAGAGCACGCCAGACCCACCATGGGGGCTGAAACTTTCTATGAGATGACATTAGCATCGACTCGTATCAATTTGATAGACAGAGATTTCTTACCCAACAAATCATTGTGAATAATAATCGATATGTCGGAATCCAAGGAACCCGGGCTAACGAGTCCTCTAGCCGCTACCGCCAGTAACAAGGTAGCGTACAGGAAAGCACACGCCATTCTGTTACGAGTGTATCCCAGATAGTACGAGATCAATCCCTGCCGGGCATTGTCATCACGCAGCTTTTATCTCTTCTGAAGAATCAGTGTTCTCCGATCCCTTCATTTTCCCCATGACCCTTTTAGCCATCCACTGCCAACCCCGTGCCCGCGCCGGCAAAATAGCATTCCCCCACAAGAGCCACAGACAGTGCTATTCGCCCGGCGACATGAAGAGGCCCCGTGCAATAGTAGTCTCTTTCATTTGTCCATCATCCGGGAGGATTATTAGCCTATACTATCCTGGCTAGCTCAATGATGCGAAAGATCGACTTTGGTCTGCTTACGTAAAGAGCAGGCGAAGCTGCATTGGAATATTGTCCAATATGCGGCGGAGGACTGGCGGGTTTGGTAGTCGCTCATTGGAGATGATCGGATGAGGAACGTTCTAATAATTACACGTCTTTTCCAAGGTCCTGAAACGACAAAGTCTCTTGAGAATAGACCTCGACAGGAGTCGCGACTCTCCAGGTCCGGTCCGGTTCCAGAACCGCCAAGACCCGGTTCAGGTTCTGGGTTTTTAGAACCGCGATTCTACACTTGGGCTCTTGGAACCGACCCTGCAGGTTCTTGAAGACCCTGCAGGTTCCTCAAACACTGCAAACTAGGGAAGCCCCGTGACCTGCATATTTTATGCAGTTTTGGTCCGTATTTTCAAGTATTCGTCTTACATCTCTACACGGAAAGAAGAAATAGAATTGAAGCAGATTAGGCAGATTTTAACGCAATATAATAGTATGTAATTGGGGTTCTATCTTTTCTATAGCTTTTGATATTCATATAAATCTTTATCTCTTCGTATACGCTTCGGAACCCGCCCAGATGTACGCCTTTGGGTACAGCTATTCTGTGGAAGAGGTATCCTATCTTCTTCGTCTTCACTATTCCTGTCTTGTTGAATAAGCGGCGCCTAGGTACTAGGTAGAGCTGTTACTGTTGGTTCGATTCTTGGTCTTTTACTAAGGACACTCTTATCGGCTACCTGATTCGGCTTAGATGTTGTATTAGTGTGGTCCTCTTCCTCCTCCTCCTCCTCCTTATTATCACTAATCAGATCGAACACCTCCTCCTTCTTTTTCTGAGCCTTATTCTCTTCCTTTCTGGTATGAATCTCTTATATAGATAGATACTTATTAATAAAGGCTAGCTTCTCTGATTTAATATCAAAGCGAGTGGTATATATTATTATTATAAGATCCTGGATGGTTTTGGGCTTCAGAGATCCTCGGCGGTAGTAACAGATATCACGAGCAGAATTAAATAACCGCTTAACACTAGCACTAGATGCAGGAGTAGAAAGGATATCTCTTGCGAGGCTTGCGAGAATAGGAAGTTTATTCTGATTATCCTTTTAGAATATACGCGGATTGATCAGACGAGTACCTATCGGCAAGGTTAGTATATAACAAGTACGAGAGAGAACGTCTACTTACTACTACCTAGGTAACGCCTAAGCTTATTATTAACGCTCGTCTGAGACTGGCTAGATTGGGCAGTTGATACTATCAACTCTAGGTTAGAGACCTGTGCTGCGGAGGGTACACTACCACGTATAGGTTAGGACTGCAAATAACGCTTCTTATATAGGATGAGGTACTTCTCGAGACTCTTACGGTATCAAGGAGCCCACTCTAGCTCCCACTCTAGCTTCTGAAAGAATTCAATCTTATTCTGAGGTGCTATAATAGTAGCAATCGGATAGAGATCATCGCTAATATCGTCTGTCGCTATGTAGTACTGCGAAAGCTTTTTCCTTGCAAATTTAAGTGCTCTAAGTATCACAGTCTTCCACTTAGCCTGCTTTCGCACTAGCTGTCCCTTTGACTTCTCTAGGTGAGCAAAGAGGGCATTATAGATGCCAAAGACGGTGTGGATAGTGATATCCCTGCTCTTTGAGACCTTATTAGTAAAGCTGAAGAACGGTTGGGTGATTGAAAGAAGATAGTCGACTTGGCGCTATTCCTCTTCGTTTAGTTGAAGATCTACCTGGTTATATACCCGGCAGAACTTATTGAACGTTGACTGTAGCCGTTTCGCTCGCCGGAGCATCAGAAAGGTTGAATTCTAGCGGGTTTTGACATCTTGCATCGGTATAAGCTTTAGCTCTTTGGTCTGGAGCTCTAAGAAATGCTCTCGGCGCTAGGGACTCTTGTTGATGTAGACGGCAAGCTTTCGGATCTAGTGGATAGAAGACTATTAGTAAGGTTAGAAAGATAAGTAAGAGGTAACCGTACCTTATTTAGCGTATAGATGATCTTATAATTCTCTCGGCGAGAGGATACGGTTCCACTAGTAAAATCTATCTCTTCCCGCTCATTCTTCGGATTAGCGTCTATCTGGCCAAGAAGCTCTTTCAGACTAAGCTGAATAACGTGTGCAATACATAGCATACGGATAATAGGTATATTGCTTAGTAGCTCAAGCCCCTGAATAGATCCCTTAAGGCTCTCTACTAGCGTTGAGTTATTAGACGCGTTATCAGTAGTAATGGTTAATACCCTATCCTTAACTCTATGCTTCTGCAATAGTGGGAAGAGAACTGCGCCAAGATTTATACTAGTATGCGAACTATGAACAGGTTCAAAGCCAAGCAGTATCTCGCGGTAGTTCCAGTCTTGGTTAATGAAATACCTAGTAACTGCTATAAAGGCCTGGCGGAAAGGTGAGGTCTAACAATCTAATGCAATAGAGAGCTTCTTATCCTTAGGTAGCGTTTGAAGGAGACTCTGTTGCTGTTCTTTAACGATTATATGTAGCCGACGACGGATAGTAATCGATGTGGGTAATTCGGGCATACTTGGGGCAAGACGGATTGTTTCAACCAAAGCGCGAAACTGGGGGTGTTTAATAAGCTGGAACGGTAGTTGTAAGCTTGAGAGGAAGATAAGAATCCTCTCAATCCAGGCATTGTTTGTAAAGGCAGACTTTTGGGGTGCGAGATGTGTCTAGTGTAAACCTAATATTATTATAAGTCGGACAAGTAGATATATTTGTTAACTTACCCTATTTTGGATGAGTCTTCGAATATCCTTTGACTGTGGTGTCTTTTTCCGATAATTAACACTCCCCTGGTAGTGTTTATTTATAGAAGACGTTCCTCGGTGACTATCTGCGGGGTATGAAAGGGTATAATCGTATGTTTTGTATATAACCCTCGGTTCCCTATCAGAAATAGTAGCAACTTAGTGAAAATGCTTCTAGCATTCTGCTGTTCGTGCTCTACGCTTATCCTCGAACAGATTGCGGTTGATACGGCTACCAAACTCGGTTTTCAACCACTATTCGATAAATTCATTGTTCACTATCTCCGTCTACAATGCAAAGTTCTTCCTTCTTAGAGATCCAACGCGCTTAAGGATCTCTGGCGGAGATGCTGATCGAGGGTGAGAAAAAACAATATCCGTGGTATAATCTGAAGTCTTGCTGTATAACGCATTAGGGGGGAAGGATTGGACGCTATCGGATGGAAGGAAAGGTAGGTTATCTTGAGGTGTATCCTCGAAGATAGATGAGGGATACTGATCGGAGAACTGAGAGAGTTGACTCTGTGATATTATGAATAAGAGAACAGAGGTATGAGGGAGAGTAGATAGACAGAAGAGACTTACAGAAAGCCCTATAACTAGGAAAGGATTTATCAGAAAAGTTAGTATACCGCGGTCGTCGCTAGCTGTACGAACGCGTGGATATTTCAATATAGACTAGGTCTACTGCCGCTGCGCGTGATAATTGGCTATTAAAACCTACACCGCCAGGTTCTCTTAGGTTCTTCCCGGGTCGAACTAGGTAGAACCTGGTAGCCCCGGAGAACCTAGTAGCCCCTGGGGTTGTAGCATTTCTACAGAAATCAGCCGACCGAAGACTTCAGCAGATACTGCGGCCAAGTAGATTAGCTACTTTGGACGACAAAAATTGTTCATATTAGCAGGCCGATTTAAATTTAAAAAGCTGATGTTACTTCTGAGAGCTATCCTGTTCATTTGAGCATATTTTTAGCTTGTTCAATTGAGATTCTAGGCGTCTATATTATTTAAAGCGGTTCTACAGAGCTACATGAGGCAAAATATATATTTCCACTATCTTACACTACGATCTCTTTAGTATACTATCTCCCCACCCACAAAGACTAAAGTAAGATTGAATCTAAAGGTGAAGCCATATTTCTAGCCGAAATAACTGACATACGAGATCATTTCATATAATTTCATGTACTAGCAAGGTACAGTCGAAGACCAGTTGATGCCGAAACCAGAACAGGTGTAAATAACAGTAATAAAAAGGAATGAATCAGCAATTTATCCAGCCAAAATAGGAAATTTCTTGGCAAAATTATGCACTCCAGGTTCCTGCAGGTGCGAACTGGGAAGAGCCTGCAGGGTTGTTGGTCCGGTTCCAGTTCTACAAGTTGGAACCTGGGACCCGGATGGTCCGACTCCAGGTTCTGACCTGAGGAACCGGAACCGGACCATGTCGAGGCCTACTTGAGAATCAGACTTCGCTAACCTGAGCGGCTTTAGGCTCCGCGGAGTGGACTGCGGGGTGAGGGTACGGCGGTGCGTAGCGGCCATTCTCCAGTGCATAATTATTAAGCAAGATTTACTGGCAGAATTTACGACCAAGTCACGTTTCTCCACAATTAAACTATGTACTTTCGAAGTAGCCACATAATCTCTCATAAGGGCTTATCAAATTCACGTTTACAATAATCTATCTAACTCATAAGGGCTTAGTTATGAGGCAGAATTAAGGCTAGCTTAGGAGGGGGGAAGGGGGTGGAAAAGGGAAGAAATAATCCTTAACGGAGGTAGAGGAGGCCAAGTATTAAGGAGAGAGAATGATCACATGACTAAGATTCAGGGATTTTCACGTGATTTTGCCTAAAAGGTAAGGTATCAGTAGAAGGGCGGACCCAGAGGCGGTCAATCATATACATGATTTAGCACCAGTCTTGCTTAATAATTATGCACTGGAGAATGGCCGCTACGCACCGCCGTAGTGAGGGGTATTGGCGGGATTGGCTTTCTCTCATTGGTTTAGATCGGGTGGCATCTGAGTCCACGGCCCGTGATTGATGGGATTTGCTTGATGAGGGCGGCTGCAAAAAATAGATGTTTTCGAATTAGGGTGGGCGGGATTCTTAACGGGAGTGTTCGATATGCAGAGCGACAGACGTTCGTCCGCGTCCTTCGGAAGCGTACCAGGCCATATTCCCCCGTGCATCTTGCATGTAGCTTGCCATTCATCCAGATGATGAGATGCGCTCCTAACGGCAATTTCTAGCTGGACACTATCGTCTTGTCCGATCACTGCCATGTGATTGATTCCGTATATTTCGGTCAAGATCTAATTCAATTTAATCATTTGTGGCTAAAGATGCCTCTGAGTGAGGCGCGGATCTCGACTGGATTTGAGTTCTCTCGTTCTAATTGAAAGAATACTTTTTCGTCGATCGGCAAAGGGATATCATCTCGATGCTCGCCGACGTCTGACCTTGTTCTGATTCCTCGCAATTTACAGTACAAAGATTTGAAGACTCCAACGGTGGACTGCGGAAAAGAACAAGGTTTCAACCAACCAGGCTTGCTGGATCCCGAGCCTAAGGATGGAGAGGAACAGGGCCGATTGGACAGCGGCGAACGTAATATACTGAGCTTCTAAAACCTCAAACCACCATTTAACATTCTCAGTCTCGCTCCCGTGAGAGAGTTTTTTCACCTCGCTCTAGGCGTAATTCTACCTCCATTAACGGCTCTCGTAACCTTTCATGCTCGGGCGAACGGACCACTGCTTGAATTTATCTACTCCGTCCGTTGTGCCTCGATCTTCCTGTTCTGACCGGCCTGCCCCGAGCTTCCCCATTTTAACATTTGAACAATATTGCGTAGAGGAGGAGTGAATAGGAAGAAAATGTACATATATATCAATCATCGCACGAAGGAGTGTTGGATTAAGTTTCGGGCTGATAGGGAGTATTTCACTACTAAGAACTAGTTGATTCGGCGACCACCCACTCCTCCAGATGTTTTTGTATAGTAAACCAGGGCAACTCGGAACACCCACCTTGTAGCACGTGAATGCTAGCCTATCAGGCGATGAGATTCTCTCAACAGCGATCTCCAGGATAGTCCTTGAATGAACTCAATTGTTTCCTCAGTACTAGTCAAGTACGGAAATCCTAAGGCTTCTTTATCCAGTCCTCGGTGGATTACCACGTCCTGGAAGGTGCTAGCGGTATTTTAATTTTGCTCAGTTCGACAGCTGATTTCTGGAATTTTTAGGCACAGCTTTACAAGGCATTAGCTTCCATTTGTTGAGAAGTCAGCCTTGCTTGCTCTGATTGCAGATAGTCGTATTCGAAGAGGTAATCAAGTACCAGTTATTGTAACATCCAGTGCCACCCAATTCCAAATATATCATATAGAAAGACCTAACGGCCAGAACGGTAGACCAGTGGCCAGTTCTAACGAAGCTGCTCATAGACTAGCATACTGCTCGCGATGAGGGCGAAATGATGCGAACTCGGCAGGTTAGTTCTGCCAATCAGGTGGGCGCGACCCAGGTGACTGTTGATCATTATCATTACATTCCTCTGATTATCCTTACATTCTTCCGATTATCCCAATCTGGCTGCGTTTACACCCAGCGGGCGCCCTGTTCCGGCGTGATTCTCCGCACGCCGATTATCGATGTTTTACCCGACGATGGGCAATTTGCCGATGGAGATCGTCACAAAATATCCGATAAGCCTAAAGACCCTTGAGCCTGCAGTTCTGCAGTGGATTCATCCCTGCCAGGCATCTGCGGGGAAATGGCACCGTTAACCACAACAGCTAACTGTGAGATTGCATAAAGTCAGTCCTTTGCACGAAAGTCAAAGACTTCTCCACACCATCAGATTGCCTTTCTGCCAATATGGCAAAATTTAAGCATGCAATTGCTGCATTGGCAGTGTATCTGGTCACCACCACTGCCGTCATATTCAAGCCCCAGAATGAGTTTAAAGCTCTATCTGCGGAAAACACATCCTTCGCGGTCGATTTGCAGCCATGGTTCAATAATCGGGCTTTTGGTTTGAAACCGAATGACTCGAGTTTTGACGGCAAAGGAAGTGGGTGGCCTCTGTCATGACCAACTTCATGCATTCAAGAACTAACATGCAATCACTCATCATAGATTCGTACCCCGCAGCACAAATGCCACCTGAGACGTTTGCATATGGAGGAATCAATTATAAATTCTCCTCCTACAATGCCACGGGCTTTGACAATATCCTTGTCAAAGGACAAACCATCGATATCCCCCGGGGGAAATATTTCAGTTATCAGATGCTGGCGGCTTCCGAGTCCGGAATGGCCTCTGGCTCAGTGACAGCAAAGTACGCTGATGGCAGCTCCACGGACGGGCCGCTTCTAGTTCCTGCTTGGTGGAGTTGGCCTTACCCTGCTGGAGGTGACCTGGTCTTCTCTTGCTATCTGACGGAGAAAGAGACGAACTACAATAGATCCAACGTCTTTCAGACAGTAAACTGGCTTGATTCGTCTAAAGAGCTTGTTTCACTTACATTCCCGAACAGCTCGTCTGGATCATCGACGTCCCCTGGGGGATCATCAGTTGACACGAAGCTGCATGTCTTTGCTCTGTCAATGTTACCGGTGAAAAAGGTTGACACCGGATCCGCAAGACTGGAGATACAGTATGCGCGCTCCACGCAGAAATGGATGGAGGGAACTGACAAGGAGCAAATTATCGAAGTTATCATCAATAACGTCGGTTCCGAGTTTGTGCGTCGCAATCATAATGTCAGAGTGCGTGTCGATTCCCCGGGTCTGGAAACCGTCACCGAGGGTATCATCAAACGATTGGGACCTGGTGACCAAGCAATCGTTGAGATAGGCGTCCGAAATTGCAAAGGAGTCAAGGCTGGAAAATCCGGTCCAGCGACGGTTGTGATCAAAGGCCAACACGCCTCTCCTTCAAAATACACATTCATTGCGACCTATGGCATCAGTCAATATGAAGCGACCTATGAGTCAATCTACAGTCACGAATCACCGAACTGGTACAACAATGCAAAGTATGGTATTTTCATTCACTGGGGAATATACTCTGTCCCTGGCTGGGGAAACGTGGGCTCTAAAGAAGGCTATGCTGAATGGTATGCTCCATCACTCATTGAGCGTGGGGCAAAATACTAATGAAGTGTTCAGGTACTGGTGGTCGATGAACGAGGGACCGAACAACGGAACCGATACATATGATTATCATCTCAAGACATACGGGAAAGATCTTGTCTATGATGACTTTATCCGGAACTTCACTGCAAGCGCATGGGATCCGAAGGAGTGGGTAGACTTGTTTGCTGATGCTGGTGCCAACTATTTCGTCCAAGTCAGCAAGCACCATGACGGATATACTTTGTTCGACCTCCCAGAGAATGTAACAAAGAGAACTTCGGTTGCCTTGAGTCCCCATCGAAACCTGGTCAAGGTAGGTTCCCGCATCCTAACAGCTACCTCTCACTAGATAATTGATTTTTTTTCTCAGGAACTGTTCGATGCTTCGAAGAAGTATCAACCGCATCTCCACCGCGCCGTGTACTACTCTTTGCCAGAGTGGTTCCATCCCGATTACAAGAAATATGGATTCAGCATTTGGCCTGGAGGTAAGTTCAGATACCAGTCCCCAGACGAAGCGCAAGACTGACAGTTATACAAGGCAATGCGACCAATCCGTTTATCAACGAGTCTCTCCCCTACACAGGCTATGTTCCTCTCACAGACTATGTCACCGATAAGATTGTGCCGGAGATGGACACCCTCGCAGAGATGGGTACGGAGATTATGTGGTGTGACATTGGGGGTCCGAACCGCACCACTGAATTTGCAAGCGCATGGTTCAACAAGGCCGCAGAGCAAAATCGACAGGTGGTCATGAACGCCCGTTGCGGTCTCCCTGGCGATTTCGATACCCCGGAGTATGCCCGTTACAATGGTGTCCAGGTCCGCAAGTGGGAGAGTAATTTAGGAATGGACCCATTCAGCTACGGTTATAATCGAGCCACACCGCTGGCCAGCTACCTGAATGCCAGCTCTATCGTCACCAGTCTTATTGATATTATCAGCAAGAACGGGAACTTCTTGTTGGACGTTGGACCAACCGCTAACGGTACGATTGTGGACATCGAGCAACAGCATCTTCGCCAAGCTGGTCTTTGGATCAAGAGCCACGCGGAGGCCATTTTCAATACGACCTATTGGTTTGTAACTCCCGAAGAAGGGGAGAATATTCGCTTCACCATTTCACCAGATGCGTTTTATATCCATTCCCTGGTGAAGCCTAGCAGCACTCTGACTTTGTCAAGTCCCATTCCATGGGTCGATGGAGATTCGGTAACGGTAGTTGGGGGCAAGATGCATGGCACTGTTGTCCCAGTCCATAGACTGAACAATGGCTCCATCGCCTTGATTGTGAGCAAAGAGGTCTCGGCTGGTGATCAATATGCATGGGTGTTCAAGATTCCTTATTGATATGAGCCCTATGATGCGGGGTCGCTGGAAGTGCTAACGAGGTCTTTTGAAACGGGGCTGTAACGATCATTTGTCGGTCTTCACTCTTCATGATGTGCGCACAAAATATAGAGGATGAGGTGTACACAGTATTGTATGGAGATAGACTCATTTTTAGGCGGTTTCGGTATTTCATATTTGTTCGTGCATTAGAACGTCGAAGCTGTTTTGTAGCTTAGGAGTTGCGAAGTGGACTGCCCTGGCCGTGATGGGGGGAGAGTCTATAGGCTCCTGAGGCGGTGGGTTTGCCTTGCGTATGGGGAAGGATGAGCGGCGGCTACTCCCTGGTAGCAGATGGTATCGACCCCCCATACCGGTCTCCGCTATGCTGATCGGTCCACCGTGAGTGCTCCCGTCGTCCCCGCTCCGTGAGCCAATCAATAGTGCCGCGTGCGCGTTTTACGCGACGCGAATACGTAGTAGGTAAGTAGTCCTAAATGTAGCTAGCGTGGATATTATCAACCTACTCTGTATGTGACGGAACAGAAGCACCAGTGGATCCCGGAGAACGGAGATAGTATTAACGTAATCCACGGCGGAGCAGCGCACACGGTCGAGTTGCGCACTCCAAAACACATGGTAAAGGCGATAAATTACTCATGCATTATCTCAACAACCATAGTCTTTTTTTACATGAGTATTATTATACAGGCATCCCTTAGCATGTGGAATAAAATATCTCAGTTTTAAGCAATTTGGATGATTAATTCGTTGCTTTACAATCAAATACGGCGTAATTTTGACAAGAAGAACATAAGTATATTGATGACTCGATCCCTTTGACCTCGAGGGTTTGCAGGGTTTGTCGTCTTCTTTGGCCCTGCATGAAGCAGGCCGGTGATTTCCTGCCAGGTCTAGGCCTGTTCCTTTCCTTTGTGGTTCAGGGCCTTGTAGACCCTGTTCTGTTCCCTTCTGCTTCTTCTTCTTCCTTTTTCCTAGTCGTCTTCGTCTTCATGCTCTAGATAGACCAATTTGACTCAGTCTCCCTCTCTCTCTCTCTTCGCTTCCTGTGCCAGCAGTGCCGTGGGCGCTGTTAGGTTATGCAGCCCTTTTTTTTTTTTTGATTCTTCTTCTGATTTGATCAACCTGTTACTATGGCACAACGCCAGGATCCTGTGTTCGCTAAATCTGTAGCGGCACAAATTGACTACAGTGACTACGTCTCTACCAATGCAGCTTCGCAAGGTAATCTAAACCAGGCAACTGATGCCCCTGATGAATATCAACTCAATCCTCTTGATGATTTGGAAAATGTCAACGACTTTGACACTTGGCTTGACGATGTCTATCGCGTTCTTCGTCAAAAGGGCCTTTGGCGTTTTATTGACTCTTCAATTCTTCGACCTCTAAGAGACTCCCCACTTGCTGACCGCTAGGTAAAGATCTCACGAGATATGCAAATCTGGATGTATCAATCTGTTGTAAAGGATATCAACCGAATAGTAACCTCTCGCAATTTTCGGATTGAATTCGCTGACGAATACATTGAAAACCTCAAAAATGTGTTGAACGTCACCGGCTATAATGCAATGAACAAGGATTGTGTGACTTGGTGGTCTCTTCGCAGATCCTAGTACACTTCAGCGGTTGACTACGTCAATTCCTTTAGAGATACAGTCACCAAAATCTTAAAGAGAGTTGAAATCAATCCAATTCTCCTGCGTCAAGTTCTGTTACATAAAATTCGTGATGACAATCCAACAATGGTTGCTTCGAAGCACTCTTCTTTCGATGAAAATTATGCAAAAGCGACGGACTTCAACATCAGTGAGTTCTATAAGCTTTGCACTGACCTCACAACCGAATTGGAAACGTTTTAATCTATCCAGTCAGTTACACTTGCGTCAAGGGCCAATCCAAATTCCAATCTAGGTAGTTCCAATTCAGAATTTTGGCCTTTGAAGAATAAACCTCCTGGTAGTGTTGGAGCTGCCAGCAAATAGGTCAAGGACTGGATTAAAGGCCTAAACCAAGTTACCCCCTAAGGTTGCTGTTTATTTTGTGGTAAACAGGGCTACCCAGCAAAGGATTGTATACACTTAGTGTATGAAAAGCGTCCACCTACATGGAAACCTACAAGAGGCCTTTGGATCAATTTCCCATAGAGGAATAGAAACAATTTGGATGGCCAAAAACCCCAAGGTTGGAACTATAACAACCGAATCCGAAAGGATGGCACTACTCCACCAACAGTTCCACCTATTATAGACTACAATATACAAAATTCTTCTTCCAAATTAAACCAAACACCAATTTCCTCTTCAAACAAGATTGATCCTTAGTCGTTAATTGTTGACAGATCCCCTCAACCTGTCATTGGATATGTACTACTAGTTCAACAGGATTCTTCTTCTTTGCAAACAGATTTAACTGCCTAGATAATTTCATATTACTACCCCTATAGCTACTCAAGCTTAACAGTCGAACTATTTAGAAATAGCCCTAAATACTATTTTGCAACAGCAATGGTTGAAACTGACGAATGGTTCAATGAAGCAATCTCTGTGAGGGATGAGAATGATTTTGATGCGGGTAGAATAGACTCCTGTGCACTGAATACCCTTGAAGTTGACCTAAGATTCCCCTTTCCCTTATCCTTAGCCACAATTACTCGTTCTACTGGCGAATGGATAGTTGACTCAGGTGCCTTACGCTCAATTTGTGTTGATGGCGATGCAATCATCCACTTTGAACCTTACAAACCAAATGAGGGTTACACTTGCCAAACCTCAGAAGGCAGAACTTTGGTTGCTAAGGGACAGGCAATTGCAAGAATCAATTTGGTTCTCCCTGATCGAATTGTTGATTTAAACGTACAATGTGAGTATGTGCCAGAAGGACCATTCAACTTGCTTTCGACAACTAGGGCCTACTACGACAACGTATTGGCTTGGAAAGATTGGAAGAATGTGATAGTAGACCCTTGGGATAAATCCATTATCAAGGCATATGTATTTCGTCAACGTGGTGTGCCATTTTTACACACAATTTCAATTCGACCATCATTATCAACTGAATTAATTGCGCCAAAGTGTGTTTCTCAAGCCTTTTCACTTACGACAATTTCGCCAGAGCTAGCACACTTTCGTTTGGGTTATATTGGTCAACCCACGGCCAAAATCAATCATCATCGAATTGGTGATGAAGTGCAAGGCGACCATAAATTCAATTGCGAACCCTGCCGATTGGCTAAGTCAAAGAAGATCATTTCACACACACCTCAGAAGCGTGCAACTAAACCATTTGAATTTCTTCATATTGATCTTCAGCCTTATAAGCCAACGGGGATTAGAGGAATTGATCATACCCTGATTATTTGCGATGATGCAACTCGACGAAGATAGGCAATACCAATTAAGACGAAGGGCAGTTCCTCCGACGTCTTGATTGATTAGGCAACCCAAATCTTTAACATTATGGGCTATTAGCTATTTAAAATACGAACTGATAGCGATCTGAGCTTTTTGAGATTCATTGCATAGATCAAACCGAAAGGTACTGCATTTACAATCTCTCCCCCAGCTACTCACGAACAGAATAGTGTTGCCGAATCCTCTGGGCACATTGTGATACAAGGAGCAAGGACCCTTATGATTTCCGCACCTAATACACCCGCCTATCTTTGGCCAGAAGCAGCAATAGCGACAACCTACGTGTTAAATCGAATTCGCCGACCAGGTGAAATTGAATCTCCAATAGAAAAGTGGAACAACGGTTTGCAACTTCGTGAAGCTAGCCCAATTAACTTAGGTTTCCTGCGTGTGTGGTTTTCCAAAGCCTATGTTCATATCCCCAAAGAACAGAGGGTGCAAGGTAAAAAGATAGAACCACGCGCATAGATTAGCTATTTGGTTGGCTACGAGGGCAACAATAGCCATGTCTACAGAATCTACGATCCTTCGAAAAGACAGGTGGTTCTCCGTCGTGATGTTGCATTTTGGGAAGAACCATTGCCAATTCGCTATTTACCAAAGTTGGATCCAATTCCAATTGACCAGCAAAAACCTCATGAACCTCGCGAACGCCATCCTTTGACAATTTCAAGAAAAAAGGATAAGATTCCAATTGATGAAAGATCAATTCCACCTTCAACACAACCTCAATCGCACTCGAATCCTGTTGCTCATGAACATATTGAACCAAGTATGACACCAATGCCAATTGAGGTGCTACAACCAAATACACCAATGCATCAAAGAGCAATTACCCTACCACTTCAGACTACGACGAGACCAATTGCACTGCCAAAGGCAAGGATTCAGCATTTTCAACCATCTCCACCTACTTCAGAAACCCAAATTGATCCATCTCCACCAATTCAATCATCTTCTCGTGAATCTTCATTTTCAGGAAATCAGAATGTTTCAAATATTTCATTTTTACCAATTCAACAAACTCGTCTAGCTATTCCATTAGCTTCATTACCCCCAATTGAACAACTTCGACCTCACACAGTTCGTGGATTACCGCCAAATACGCCAGCAAAAAGATTGTTTAGTGAAGTTGTGCGTAAGCAAGATCCCGACTTACCAATTCCAAGCATTAAAAGTTCAACTACACCAATTGCCCCAGGTGGATTTCTAAGAAGTTCCTCATTACCAATTGAATCCCCAATTCCACACTCTGTTCAATCACCAATTAGTCGTTTAATTCGAGAAACATCTTCTGTTGACCCAATTGCAATTGTTTCAACACAACCAACACAGCCAACACAACAAACTCAACCTAGACGTTCTGCTAGAGAAAGAAAACTAGCCGACCTTAGCCCCGGTATAGTTAAATATCCTGCGAAAGGTCCAATAGCATTGGATCCTTCATCAATTGCAATCGAAGAAGTAACGGTAGGTGATAGGATTGCTTGTTGTGCAGCAGAGCGCTTTCGCACAGGAATAGTGAAGATCCCTAACACCCACATAAAAGCAATGAAATCCGATTTTGCAGACTATTAGCTACAAGCCGAAAAAGTCCAATTGGATAAGATTGCTGCTTCAAATACAATAGTCCTTGTTCCTCATCCTCTAAAGGGCACGTCAATTTTGCCAGGGAAATAGGTCTATGATTTAAAATCTGACAGCGATGGCTACGTTTTGGAATTTCGTGCTAGATGGGTTATATATAGCAATCGCTAAGCACCAGGAATTGACTTTCAACCAGATAAGAGATTTGCCCCAGTCGTTTCTGATGCTGCTGCCAAATTGTTTCTCATATTAGCAGCTACCAGGAAGTAGACTGTTAACTAATAGGATATTGTGGGCGCATATCTCAATGCTGCATTGGATAACCGAGTGATTTTCATGAAACAACCTACTAGCCACGAATACCAAAGCCCTGATAGTGTTGAATATATTGCATTACTACAGCAGGCACTGTATGGCTTACGACAAGCAGGCTACCTGTGGCACAACGTGTTCGATAAGGATTTAAAAGATATTGGCTTAACACTATTGCCGACTGAACTATGCATCTACACGAATCATGAGAAAAACACGTTCGTGTTAATCTACGTTAATAATGTACTCTCTACTAGCCTTAACAGTGAAATCAAGCGAATTCGCGATACAATAGCTTTGAAGCGCAAGCTGAAGATCCTACTATTCAAAAGATTTTTGGGATATGACATTTTCCATGACCAAAAGAAAGGCATTATCTTCATAAACCAACAGATTTACCTTTCAACATTGATTTCTGACGAAGGCTTTGCCAATGCTTCCCCTGCTTCAATTCCAATGGATCCCTCTTGGAGAACAACTGACGACGATGTGGTTGACAACATTGAAAAGCTTGACTATGCGAGGAAAATGGGCAAGGTCGGATAGTTGTCAATCAAAATGCGACCAGATATTGCAGCTCCTGTGTTAAAATTGCAAAGGCGCAATAAATCTCCACGAAAGGAAGATGCCAATGCATACAAAGACCTCCTCCGCTATCTCTCAGGCACAATTGACCTTAGAATACCATTTGGAAGAGACCCAACCCGGGGACTAGAAGGTTTTGTTGATTCGTCATACGCTGATGCTGAACGTGGTAAATCCACCGAGGCCTACATTTGGTTCTTTGCAGGCGCACCGGTTTCATGGTCCTCCCATAGACAGGATATCGTTGCAACATCCTCTACAATAGCTGAATACTGTGCAATGAGCACTGCTGTCAAAGAGGGTATTGCATTGGCTAAATTGGCTGCCGATTTGACACTCTCCCCGCCATAGAATGAGGATAACCCTGAAACGAATCCACTCCTGCTCCATTGTGACTCCGACAATGCGATAAGAATTGTCACCAACAGCAAGTTGAGCACTAAAGTGTCATGGATCAATACTCGATATCACTTAGTGCGCGATTTGGTGAAAAAGAATCTTGTTGCATTAATCAACATTCCCAGCAAAAAGAATACAGCGGATATCTTGACAAAGGCAAAGCCACATAGTGTTTTTGAAGACGATCGTGATAAATTGCTGTGCATGATGAAACCCCCAGACTTGACGAATTGATTTCCTTGGTGATTATCATATTTGACCAAATTGCAATCTTTCACACATTTCATGTTTACAAAATTGTTGATTTTGAATGCTTTCCTGCATGATTTCCTACTATTGTTTCCTATCAAAAGATGGTATTTCCTAAGCCTGCTTACTTGATTCTATCACTAAGAAGATTGTGTTCAAATTGCTTCTGTTACAAGAAGGTTTTGGTGACTTTGGCCTAGGCCCTGTGGGGGATGTGATGACTCGATCCCTTTGACCTCGAGGGTTTGCAGGGTTTGTCGTCTTCTTTGGCCCTGCATGAAGCAGGCCGGTGATTTCCTGCCAGGTCTAGGCCTGTTCCTTTCCTTTGTGGTTCAGGGCCTTATAGACCCTGTTCTGTTCCCTTCTGCTTCTTCTTCTTCTTCCTTTTTCCTAGTCGTCTTCGTCTTCATGCTCTAGATAGACCAATTTGACTCAGTCTCCCTCTCTCTCTCTCTTCGCTTCCTGTGCCAGCAGTGCCGTGGGCGCTGTTATATATATATCTCTATTAATACTTCAACAAAATATGTAATACCTTCCTAATAGAATAACAGATTCTATCTTTATCATATACGTCTCATATATTATCACAAAAAGATATTGTTGTTGAGAAATGAATGAGTAATTTATCGCCATTACTATGTGTTTTGGGGTGCGCAGCTCGACCGCGTGCGCAGCTCGGCCGTGAACTACGTTAGACCGCATCTATTAGTCATTATTATGCCCACATAAATTGCCAGATAGGGGCTTGGGATAGCAATACAGATTGTTGATATCCAATTGGTGTGCACCATGATTTACTAAGCAGTATTGGGGCACTGGTCGGATCAACCTCACGCTGATGATTCGGCAGCCAACCAGATCCAGTCCCCCGGCGGTCGCGTCCTTCTAGCAGCGACAGCAAAACGCCGAGTGCGGCGGCGCATCAAAGAGAGATGGGCACAAGTGGGCAAAGGAGTGAACTGGCAAGCCGAGCCAGCGATTGGTGAAGGCTCCAGACAAGATGGTGCTTCGGCTGTTCGAATCCCTCTCGAAGCCATACACCTCATTGTTGATTCAGATGCGATCAATGCGTATTGTACTGAATCATTTCTTGCTTAAAATCAAGGCAGTCGAATCAGATGAGTGTTACTGCAGCGAGGGATTTCGAACACCAAGACACATCTTAATGCAGTGCCCGTTGTACGCTGACCTAAGGCAGACCTTCCTTGACAAGATCCGGATAACCGATCTTGGGGATTCGACGGATTACGATACAATTGTATCACACTCGCAGGCCACCCGCTACGTGGCCGAATTCATGCTCCAAACAGGCCTACTAGGGCAGTTCCGGCACGTCGAAATCGAACCGGAGCCCCCACAGGGCGAAGGAAAAGATCCGCCAGGATAATCTGGCAGGCACAGGGGGTGAAGACGCTGGGTAGGAGGAACGCCAAGCCCACGGCCTACCGAGAGGTCGTGGAAGAATACATCCAACACGTCAACACACCAGTCGACAACGAACGCCGCCAATTGAGAACGAAGCAGGAGGGATACCGGGGATGGAGATGCGGAGGAAGCGGCAGGCCAATGTGAGGGCGAATTGAGAGATATATTGTGGGCAAGAGGGCTTTGAGGGCGGTTTGGTACGGTTTTTGGGCTGATTTTATATGGCAATACGCCATTTTCCTATGTATTTACTGTTTCATGCGCGGGTCGGGCGTTCGGATCACTCTTGCTTCCGCCGGAGGGAGCGCCTGCATAGCCATTACACCACTAGTTAGGCTGCAACAGGTTAATAGAGTGTTGATTGATTGATTGATTGATGATTTGATGATTGATGATTCGGGGTAGGAACGGCAATTTCGAAGTACCCAAAATGCAGTCAGGTATTGTTGGTATCACCAGCTAGGTACTGTGTACACAGTTAAGTGGACAGTTTATGTGCTTCCAAAGCAAAAGTTGATTTTGATCCAAGTAGACAGATCATCTCCAGGTCATGGTCCAATGCCCTGAATCCATATGGCGGGAGCCGCAGATTAGCAAGATTACGTACTGCAGGTCTTTGCTTATTCTGACGGGAGGATATGTTCCGACAGTTCCAATGTGGTCCATCGCAAAATCCAGCTATCCAGAGCTTCAAGCGGCGCATCCTTTGAGGTGGAGGGCTGACTCTCCGCAACTGCTGATGGAATTTTTATTGTTTCTGTTGAAGCCATTTCGATTTACTGGACAGATGTCGTCAAAGAACCGAGTCTCTGATAGCCAGGTAGCAAGCTTTGCTGCGCCTTTTGGGATTCCTACTAGGAAGGGAACTGTCCCTGAAGGGGGCTCCGAGGGTCAGATGAGGCGGCCCTGAGCCACTCGGCAGAAGAAGAAGTGGACTGAGACTTGCTGGCATCACACCGGCAATGTAGATGTGCATCTTCATGATTGAACGGCTCATGGTAGTCTGCAAAATCGCTGTGCCCTGTACGCGCTGCTAGGATCCGCCCGAGAACGTAGCGTAGGAGGCTCAGCTTATCCGGGCACCTAGGGGATGAGTTGATCCAGAGATCCTGGTAGGACTGCAGAGCCACGGCTTGCCAATGCCTTTCTAGGCCAGAGGTCACAGCAGCCATTGCTTGGCGCTTCAGTGAGGCAAAAGGTAAATAGGGACAAATACCTTTGGATCCAAGTGATCCTAGTCATGCAGGATTGATGCAGTGGTCGAAGCTACCACAGAGCTTGAGAGACTGGTGCCACATCGAAGCATATGCAAAAAATATGTAGTCCATGCAGGTGCAAGAGTTCACGTAGACGTTTCATTAGAATCGTTCCAAACCACTACCTAATCGGCTAGGTTGTAAAGAAGCCACATCAGCCTGAACTTGGCCAAAGGGGACTTCTCCAACCCACGTGGACAGCTTGAGCCACGACAAGAACTCATTCACAAGCACTGAGAATACCACTCATTCCCGAAAGTGCAGGTATATCCGCCCGCACACACAGTAGGACCCGTCCAACCTTTTCCTCCACACTGACCCCAAAGCGCCGCCGTAAAGCCAAACCATTCCATATCTTGCGTTCCATTAACAGGGACAGTGTGTCCCACACCCGTCACATAGATACCCTGGAGGTTAGGGCCCCAGTTGGTGGTTTGGTAGTTAGGGCTTGGGGTGCTGGGGAGCATTGACACAGGAGAATCGTAGTTGTATCCGAAGACGCCTGCCCACTGCTTGCAGGTCTCGTAATAGTTCTGCGGGTAGAGAGCCGTGTCGGCGCTGCCATGGTAGATCTGCATACGGGGTCGGGAGCCAGAGTATCCCGGGTACATGTTTTTGGCGATGCCGGCCCAGACGGCCGGGGTGCTGATGATATGGCCTTGGGCACAGCTGCTGTTCCACGCGTCGACTTGGTTGCTGGAGGAGTAGAAGCAGCCCGCGCCAACGCCGGAGTAGACGGTTCCTGCTGCGAAGAGTTCGGGGTATGTGGCTGCCATGACGTTCTGTGGGGATGAAAGTTAGTTATGTGTGTAGTGACCCCACTGAGAGACAATGGGTATTTACCGTCATCATGGCGCCCGAACTAGTTCCCGTCACGAATACTTTGCTGGTATCCGCATTGTATTGCCCGATGGTCCAGGTCACCATGTTAGCGATTGAGTTGCTGTCGCCGCCACCGTTGTGGATGAGAGTAGCTTCAGAGCTGACGTCCCAGCAGGTTCCGCTGTAGGGGCTTTGAGGATAGATGACGATGAAGCCGTACTGCTCCGCCTGCTGGGCATATGGAGTGAAAGAGTAGTATGCCTCGGCCGTGCCGGTGCCTGAATTGTTCGTTGCCATTGCGTTAGCTTAGAAGGAGAAGCGAGAATCGCGCGATCACTTACAGTAGTGAATAGCGACAATGATGCCGGGCTTGGAGGCTAGGTTCTTCGGGACATAGATGTACATCTGAGTGCCGGAGGGGTTGCTTCCAAAGCTGTTCACTCGCTGAAGCGAGCCAGCAGGGATGGCACGCTTGCTAACATCCCTTGCTAGTGTCCCGGCGGAGGACAATGTCAGGGATAGGAGAAAGGTGATTAGAAAAGAGCAAGATAGGCCTTTCATCGTGGCGACAACATGTGACCCTGTTAGTGGAAAATTGAATCCGAAGAACCTTAAGCTATGAACAAACGGACTGCGGGATATCCCCGGCCTTTTATCATGATGAACCAGGTCGAGTTTACCTTGGCTCGTACCAGCTATTGCCATGATACTTACTTTCCCCCGTTTCAACATCTGTTCAGTTTTGGCTGAATCCTCCAGTCTCTCAGGATCTTCGGACGAAAGGAGAAGGATAAGTGACAGTTCTCGGCTCTTAACTCGGTGAGGTTCCCCCATGCCAAAGTTAAGAGTATGAAATCGCCAAGGGACCAGGGGCCAGGCTTTCGTTTCCCCGCATTTGCAACAGCTGCTGATTCTTCCTGGGCCCCACATCGTGAAGAAACCCATGTGCCACCTATGGCAAGTTCCAGGCCCGTATTTCGGTCAGTTCGGGTCGGTCTCCTTTCTAAATCTAGTTTGATGTTTGGGGTCGTCTCGGATCCTTTGGAAGACGTACGTTATTCTTCGGCTTCTGTACGTATTTGCATGAGCGATGACCACGAAATTTCTCGGCGTCTTTGATATCACATCTGCAAAGGAAGAGAGTAAATACCAACTATTCTTCATCTGACCCGATCCAATGAGAGAATGCCAAACCCACCTTTTCACCCGTTACCCCGTATTACATCGGATTGCAATCCAATCTGCGGAGCCCAAAGCCGCTCCCCGTATAAGCACCTGCTTTTGTAACTACCGTGCGTCCGTCCATCGCGTGGCAGGAGGGGCTTATAACAATACAGTTGTGGTACGTTTGGTCGGCCTATTACTTATTGTCTTCGCAGAAATGTCTGAACCAAAACGCATTTAGTAAACTGGCACTCTCAGTATCCATTTCGTCATCGGAAGCGACGAAATGGTTCGCATTATGGGCAGTTTGCCTTATGATACGTGCCAAGCGGAGCAAAATGACTTATCCTCCAAGCCGGGCACTATGCCTCTGCTTAGGGTCAGACTGAATAGCGAGGGGAATCCGTCGCACAAGTCGTCCAAGACTCTCATAGGCAGTTATGTCTCGAGCAGACTGAAGTACCAAAGCCACCATGAGCACAGTGGCAGCCAGTCAAAGTCTCTCGATATCATCACGGTGTCCCAGATTTCAGTTACCGCTCACTTATCGGCATTCCCGTGACCCGTTCGACAGCACCCATTCGCAACGAAATCTCAGGGATGAGATATTATTGTCATCAACTGTCGTCGCTCATTGTCGGGGCTTTATGTGAAAAGCCGATTAGCTGTTGGCTAGACTACACCTTGTCCACGCCAACAAACTCTTGGTTGAGAACTTGAGATAGGCGGAGTGGCGGGACGAGTCTCTTTCCAGCGTCGGGTTGGACGATATCGGCCTTTCCGAGCTGCCCGATCATCACGACGCGTTAATAGCACATTACGCTATTTCAAATCGTGGAATCTTCTCAACAGGAACCTATCTGCCGATTGGATTGTTGAAAAGAAGAACGATTCTAGAGAGATATAGAGATTTATATGAGAATTGTTACGCGGTGCCTGCTGGTCACCGTAAGTGCGGATAGGGTAGAGATACCTTACTTGTTATCAGGGATAAAGGGAGTGGTTTTATTGGGGTTGCCTCTCAATGTAGCCTCACGTGGTATCTACACCGACATTACGGATGGCCTCTGACGCTACGGTCTACGACCGCAGCGACGGGTGACCCGTTATGGTCAAACTACACTCTTCTTGCTCCTCTTGACTGCGTGTGGTCACCAATAAAATGCTATTTCATCATGAACGCCCCGTATAGCTATGGAAGTACCCTAGGATTACTAGGTTTGGCACAACGGAATCAACAAGGGGAAAATACTAAAAGATGCAAAAGAGCGTTGATTCTGGTCCTCTAAAACAGCTTGGGGTCGATGGGGTTAAAATACCCTCGAGAATACCTGTGACTTGGAGGTTACATGTCCGAAGTTTCGGAAGCTGGCGAAAAGCACGCGTAATCCTAATACCGAATACCATATCCTCGGAACCCTCGACAGGTACCGTTTGTAGTCAATACGATGCTGATCACTATTTTCCTGACAGAATTTCTCTTCGACGGTACGTTGTGGGGTAGGTGTTTCGAGTGGGTTGGGGGGAGCCGCGGATTCGAGATAGAGG
Source organism: Penicillium subrubescens (assembly GCF_028828155.1). Classification (NCBI taxonomy): domain Eukaryota; kingdom Fungi; phylum Ascomycota; class Eurotiomycetes; order Eurotiales; family Aspergillaceae; genus Penicillium; species Penicillium subrubescens. Next base: position 254,106 of record NW_026643151.1, on the reverse strand, counting down.
ACGGTCGGCCGAGGGCTGGGTAAGGCTTCCTCCCTCCCCTGGGATCTGGAAGCTGAGGGTTCATCCTTTCCCGTGGTATCGATCCCTATGGTTCGCACAGACATGTACAGTAGTTTTCGTATACTTAATACAGTAGGCCACCTGATTTTCCGCGAGTGTCTGGTGGCAGCCTGAAGACCAATTGTATGAAGTGAGCTGTCTATAAATTTGAAATTCTGTCTAAGAGCCTGGTATCCTTCGTGAGATTGGCGGAAACTCCGGCCCTGCTTTCAGAAAATTTTAGGCAGGCCGGTTGCATTCTGTATTCTCGAGTCAATCCAAATCAGACCGAACCTAGTCCGCAACGTGATCTGATACAAAGGGTACCGTCAAATGGCTGCGTTAGTCGTCTCTCCGTAGGTAATTAACAGCTCATGCAGACACGGGACCCTGGACATGGCTTACCACGATCAGAAGGAACGTCAAGATCCACATTGAAAGATTTTGTTGCGACAAGACCATTGTGGGAGTCAACACGGGGACAATGCAAGCTGCCGAAGCCTTGATTTCTGGACGTGGTATAAGGTGTCATGAGCCAGGCGTCCTTCGAGTGTAGGACATGGCGGATTCATCGAAAGCCAAGTCAATGGTCACCGCCATGGCATGGAAGTATACGTGGATCTGCGTAGTTGTTGTGGTCCGGAGATAAAGCTACGTGGCGATGGAAACGACGAGATCTGCCAATGTCGAATATGGAGTCCGTATCGTAGCTCCACACGACGTCTGCAGGACTCGATACATTGTAGATGTCTTTCAGGCTGGGCGACTAGTGTAAGCACTCCACTCGCGCACAGAAAGGTGGAAGAGTAACCGCAAGCGCGTCCGACCGAGGCAACGCGTATGTCTTTAAGTGCACGCCAACAAGCTGAAGACAGGGTCAACGATGGCCACCGAGTGAAGCTGCCACCATCGTCGGGAGCTCAGGCTGGCGGTGGACATTTCAGCGATCAAACCTCTGGGTAAGTCTGGCGTTCCCGATAATGGATTTTGCGTCGTCAGCTAACAAATTATCATTTGTCATCCTCTCGGTGAGCCGCTCTCAGGCCGCATGAGTGACTCAATTCGTCGGGCCAGTTTGCCAGAGCTGATGGTGTTGTTGGCAGGGACTTGAAAGCGAGTCATGCTTCATATGGCAGGTGCCGCCAGCAAAGTACACATAGGAATTGGTGCGCGACGCTTCAAGACACAAGATTATATTCAGTGGTTGCTTTGCATATTGCTCGCGAGTGTCCTGGGTCATAAACGTTAGCAGCAGCAGAAACACGGTCTTTTATATGACACGGTAAGAAGAAACGAAGCTTGATACACGTGAGTTTCAAAGATCGTTTTTTTGATGAATATGCAAACTGTGGTTATCAATGTTCGATCATAATACCTGTGAGGGCTATTGGGCCAACCGCACGGCCGGGGACCATGGTCGCTGGGACAGCACCTAGCTCGACAACTGGCCAACTTCCTACCAGCCGATCCCTCTGCAAGTTTTGAGGGCGCCCGGCGCGAGGAGAGCAGCGAGTTTCCAGGGCGGATTATCGTACAAAGGACTGAGGACGCTCTCACTGCAGCGCGGACAATGCAATCAGGCAGCGCCATCTGGTCGGATGGTTCAAGGCTCGAAAACGGCCGAAGCGGAGCCGGGATTGCATGGCAGGAGCTTTTCGGAGAGTGGAGGATCCGGAGTTTCCCCCTTGTGAAAGGAAGAGAGGTCTTTGGTACAGAGCTTGTAGTAGCCGTGCAGGCCCTTCAGGCCGCACAGAAAATGAATGGCAGTGGTCCAATCACAGTCCTACTAGATTCCCAAGCCGCGATTGCTCGGCTGCGACACACGCAAGCAGGCTCCGGTCAGGAACTGACGCTTCGAGCTCATGCAGTGGCCAGAGCTCTATAGGAGCGAGGCTGAGAACCCATAATTCAATGAGTGCCCGGCCACGCCGGAATTGAGGGAAATGAGAAAGCCGATGAAGCGGCAAAGCTCGCAGCCAGTCGACCGGGATGCCATCCAGAAGCAGTCGCAGGGCTCTCACTGGCGTTTGTCAACCGGACATGCACCAAGAAAATCCAAAACCGCAAACAAGCCTGGCTTGCCCAGGATTGTGCATAGCGTTCCCGCTGCAAACAGCGAACCTATCGACCGTATCGAGGCTGGGCACTGGACTCAGTCGCATCGAGAGCCCTAAAACCACTGGCCACTCGCTTCTTCCAGTTGAAGAGCGGCCACGCGGCTATCGGGGCTCACCTCCACTCGTATTATCAGGTGGGCCGTGAACTACGTTAACTAAATTGCCAGATAGGGGCTTTTTAGCAATTCAGACTTGTTGATTTCCAATTGGTACGCGGTATGATTTGCTAAGCAGTATTTCCATCTCTAGTTAACTACGTTGGTAAAGTTTTGTGTGCCAGACAAACTTGTCCCAGATAGCGATCATGCTGTACATATGTAACTATGAGAAACCCAAGAAAGTCCCATCAGATCTTGGTGCCTTATAACGAGAATTTGTGTTTCCTGACCGCCTCCAGGGCTCCTCATCAATGACTAATCATAACTCCATCGTGCATGCCAAACCCCTCCACATTGTGCAATTGCGGATCTGCCACTCGGGAACCACTTCCATTCCTGTGTTATTGGTCTGCAGCCGGAGTTGTGAGCCCGACAAATTGCCCCAGGATTCCCAGCCTGGCGATCCTGGGTACTTATAAGTGTTCGGATTCAGGCTCCGCACAAAACTCGCCCAGTATCCCATGACAATGGGCACAATGGGAGCATTTACTGTATAGTAAGAATCTGCAGCCCAGCCTGCCTGTCCTGGGCCAAAGACTGCGCTTGTCTCAAAGGTATGGGGCACACCGTAGCCACCAGCTACGATTCCAGGATCGAGAACGTTGTACCGGTAACTCCACACCTTAGCATCGCCAACAAAGCGGGCTACGGCGCTGGCCATATCGTTAGCAGGGCAGGTAAAAGTAGCGTCACCATACGCGGCCGAAGCACTGGGGTAGAATGCTGCGTGGCCAGGAAGGGGGGCCATATTTGCGTATGCGTGATTAATCCACCCTAGTTGAGTGTCTTTGAGATGTGGGTAGTCGGCACGAAGCAAAGACGAGACCTCCGCGGCACTAGACGCATTGTTGGCAAACCACGAACCCTCGTTGGTAACGTGGCCCAGAAGCATAGGCACATGAGCGAACTGGCCAGTCGAGAATAGAGTATAGAGTTGGCCGGGGATCAACTCGCCATCGATGACAGGTAGCCAGTAAAAATGAGGTAGGGGATCGCCAGGTGCAGTGTCCGGAAAGGCGGAGACGCCGCTCGCTGCCTGGAGAGCAGAAACGTTCATCTTTCGTAGACAGTCTACGGACGAGCAGCCAGTGGATCCCAGGAGCCGCTGATATTGAAACTCCATTTCCGGGACGGTTCGAAGTGTAGGCCAAAACGGACTCTCAAGGATTGCTCCGACGAAGAAGGACTCCTTATCGTGGCCTCTGTAGGCCGTGAGGTGATGGGATACGGAACCACCTCCAGCTGAGGAGCCTTGTATGACAACATGGCTCGGATCGCCACCGAACTAAATGACAAATAATTGTGAGCTCCTGTGGTTCTAGGAGAATCCTGCTAACGCACCTTGTTGATATGCTTCTGGACCCAGAGAAATAGTTGTCGTTGGTCGAGAAGGCCGACATTCAAGTCTGCGTCATGCCCGAAACCCTTGCTGGCGAGGAACCCAAGAACGCCAACGCGGTAGTTGAACATGACTACCACCATGTTGCCACCAGAAGATCGAATGAGCTCTGTGCCGTTATAGTTTGGGTTCCCCATTGCCGCGTACCCGCCACCTTGAATATATATTAATACCGGCAACTTAGACTCCGCAGTGGCGTCTGAGGGTTTGAACACATCGACGAAAAGGCAATCCTCATCGAGACCGTTGCCAGGCTGCTGTCCTGTACCCGGGCAGAGAGCGCCGAACTATAATGAAGGAGCTCTGCGGGTTAGCACCGGCATATTGCTAGTGACAATAGTCCTTAGCACATGACCAACCTGTGATGAGTCTTTTTCTTCATCGTCGTACTCTGGCTCTCGCGGCGCTCTAAACCTGAGTTCACCGAGAGGGGCCTGCGCATATCGCATCCCCAGGAATTGATCCACTCCCCCTGAAAGTCTGACACCACGGTACTTCGAGTATCCGAGGTCGACGGTTGGAGAAACCAGCTCATTATCTCTGGTGGAATGTGTCACAGCCAAACCATTCGCTATGCCAGCGAGACAGATGGTTCCTGCGAGAAGCTTGAGTAGTGCCATATTGTGTAGCCGATCGTTGCACGTCAAGCTCGTTGAATTATTCCAAGCTTGAGCCAAGCTTCTGGGCACCGTTATAATTTGAGATACATGAAAAAAGGCTCAAGTCACCTCAAAGTTATAGCCTAAATCTTCTGTACATCAATTTAGTGTTGGGGGGGGTGTTAATGATGTTTACCCATCGCCACACCAACTCCTTTCATCCGAGCCAAATATTATGTACGTCCGGAGGAGCGAACATGTTGTTGAACCCCACCTCTCGGATAAAATGGACGGTGCTGTTGAGAGCTACTGGGAACCTGTGCCAAATAGCCGCCAGCCGTGCATAGAAAAGATACTTTTATACAGCGTCCATGTTTGTCAGAACGAAATTTAGTAAAATTGTGACACAGGGCCGATACCGAGACTGGTTAGTACTTAGTACCGGGTCGACGGTTGCAGGGGTGGATAATAATATTTCGTTCGGTGTTATTGCTCTCCGTCACCGAGATTTAACAAACCTGGTTGGTTGAACTTTCTTCTTTTCTGCAGTCTACCCCATGGGGTTGTTAAATTCGTATCCGTACATTGGATCCAACCAGAATTGGTGGAATAATTCTTTGTCCTCCCATCCTTCTTTACGAGTTCGGCGCCTAAATAATTGGCTCGGCCCACACGCTGCAGGCTTCAGACCCAAGACGAGTAGCAAAGTTATCCCCAAACCAGCTCAGGTCTAAAGGTTATTCTCAGGCCTGACCGTATTGCTCCATATTCCTCATGCAGTCCCGAGAGAAGCGTATCGTAGAGAGGTATATATCCCAAGTTACTCTATTACCTTAACTATATTCCCTCGGCTTTCTTTACTCCATTGCTTTTCCATGATGCATCTCATTCAGGTTTCATTGCTGTTCATCCTACCAGGGGTGATCTGCGGACCTTTATCGGCAAGCAATTCAGTCGAAAATGTTGTTACGCTGAGTTACCAAGGGAACAACCACGCAAGGCCAATTGCAAAGGACATCGCCGCACTCTCTATTGAATTTTGCTACATCACAGATTATCTTGGTGATATCGACTACCCCAACTCTCTCTCGCGCGTCCTCCTCCAAAACATTGAAGACATAGCTGGTGCTCCCCCAGTCATCCGCATCGGTGGACACACTCAAGATGCTGCCTCGTTCTGCGCCACCTGCCCACAAACCTTGAATAACACCTTTGCACCGGGCAATGATGAAGCTATCGCCGTCAATTTCAATAAAGGCCTCTTCACTGTCTTGAACGACAATGTCCCGTCGCGCCAGGAATTCATCTTCGGTCTTAACTTCGCCAGCAACGACGTCGCTATTCCCCTAGCTGAAGTCGAAGCTGCGGAAAAATATCTGCGTCCATGCCGCCTGCGCGCATACGAGCTGGGAAATGAGCCTGACTTTTATGGCCCATCGCAGCGCCCAAGGCCATGGGCGGTGGATCAATACGTCGCAGAACAAGAACAATGGCTTGACCAGCTAGGGTCGAAAACAGGGAAGGGTTTTTCGATTGGCGCGCTGGCGCAGCTACCGGTCTGGCAAGGGAACTTCTCGCTAGCGGAGATAGTGGCCCTCGGTCTGCCAATGAAGATAGATTATACAGTGTCGCTTTCGGATCACACGTATCCGTATTCTCGCTGTGACCGTAAGTGCTATTAATCCCCACGATGTGACTGCATTCTAACCAAGCTCAGCCGTACGAGAATCCCAGGTATCGCTTTCTGGTCTCATGAATCACACTGCCTTGGTAGAGTTCTTCTCTCAGTGGACCCCCGAAATCAAAGCGGCAAATGATGCTGGCATCCCGTTTCTGATGGGTGAGACAGGAAGTGTGTCTTGCCACGGCGTACAAGGCGTAAGCAATACACTTGGGGCCGCACTGTGGGAGCTGGACTATATGCTTCACGGTGCAACTATGGGGATGAGTGGTATATATTTCCACATGGGGACACCGTTCTACTACAGCATGTGGCAGCCTGTCCCCCATAATGGAACGCCCGCCACAGTCTACCCTACGTGAGTTTTGCCCTGATACGCTTCCTGCCTCTGAAAACACAGGGTCCAAAATGGGATGACAACTGACGATGTGATTAAAGGTACTACAGCTTGCTTTTCATGGCCACGGCTCTCAGGCTTAACAACCCACACATCGCCTCTATTCCAGTGGCAGACACTAGCCTTGCCATTTATGCACTCTACAATGGATTGCCATCAGACGCCGCGAGGCCTGAGCGAATCATCATTCTCAATATGGGTGTCTTTGAATCAAACCCAGGCGGGCCAATTGCTTCGGTGACGTCAATTGATGTGTCGCAGCTTCTTGGGGAGCGGATTAAAATAACCCGGCTGTCAGGACCAGGAAGCGACGCTACCTCTGGGGCTACCTTTGCCGGGCAGGACTATGATTCGGGCAGGCCTAGTGGAAAGAAGGTCGTTGAGAAGGCTAAAGGGGTCGTTGCGGTGAGGGGTAGCGAGGCCGTCATTGTTGAGAAGTATTAAATGTCACTCATAGCAGCCAAGTCTATCAAGAATGCTGTGTCTCTCAGGGGTAGATAGATCATGTCGCCATTGAGATCCATTCCTGTCAATAGAAACAATTCTGACTCTGGGAAATTCTCGGAAACCAACGCTGATTTCCTCATCAGGTCATAAGCCACACGGAATGTGGAGCGGAGTTGAGCCACATAGACAACTTCATGACACGAGGAAGTAATTCGAATTTCAGCTCTATTCAAAACCTTAGACAGGTTTGTTTTGGAGATTTAGCGTTTAGTCGGACCTTCTCGTCCTCCCCACTCCGTACATCCCCCCAGAAAGAGATTTAAACACTAACGAGTTGAGCAAGTAGTGTTGACGGCTGCGACGGGCAGAATACGGCGTGTTAATACTAAGGAACGGACACTGGCTCTTGCAACAGTCGAGACTATCCTGGGTGAAGTAACGATCTAAACTTTTTGAAATCCGCCCTCAATGTGTAAATCCCACAAGAATACTCCGTACACCACGCTGAGAAAGGTTCGGGGGGATCTTTGAATATTACAAACTCGAACAAGTTTCGAACAAAAACCAGTGAAAATGAGCACTGGGCGAGCGGATCAGGATCCGAAAACATGGCAGGTTCTGTCTCCATGCCCAACCCACACAGGAGTCCATTATCGCGCCGCTTCTGGAGAATCCCATTGATCATTCAGCACTTTTTTCCGTCCCGCAACAAGATGGGTAATTGCCTTGACTTGAACCCCGCTTTTAGTCAGGGGGTGCAAGTGGCGACATAGCCCGCTTCTGCCGAAAATAGCGGGGCAGACTCGCGCGACGGATACGAACTAAACAACCCTATGGGGTAGCTAAACAGTTCAGAATTAAGTGTTGTCCGCTCATCCAATCATAAGGCTTCAAAGCCGACAACTGGGCCACCCTAGATTCTAGATTACGATATTTATGATGTGCTCCTTCTATTGAGTGGTATTACTTTGCATAATGACACCACAATTTATGGTGGTACGTACTATTGTTCACTTGTCCTACCCTAATTATTCTTTAGAATGTGCTGGGTTCCTTTTTTGGCGGTGTTTGTCCTGGTCTCTTGCCTGGGCGCGGTTATACCTTTTCACCACTTTCTGCGGCCTCATATTTCAAAGTTTAGAGACTCTTTCACCACCACCGTTTTTCCTCTCACGTTTGTTGAACTCGCAATTAGGCGGTCCTTATCCTCAAGATCCAGTTCATTTAATCTGATCAAAGTAATAAAGAACGCTATCAGTTGAGAATCAACGGTAGCCGTGGACAATATGCCCTCACCTATCTCCTTCGCCCTCACAAAACAAACGGGGTGGTGCTGAAGTGAACCCACACGAAGTTTGCGTGTCTGTCGGTGTGACTACAGCAACTACAGAGGCTCCGTACTATGCTCAGCTCAAGCAACTAAACACTACTCATTCATCCATAAACACTACTCATCTGTATGGAAGGAGCTTGCCAATTGGAAGAAGAGGAATTGAATACTATAGTATTCTTATTGCCCGAATAACAAGGCATACATGCTACATTGACTACGCAAAAGTCCAGGCAACCCATCTGCTACCGCCTTCCCGAAGTAGCCTCACAGCCCGGTATTCTCGGCCGTTGATTAGTGGAGGCCTGGTTGGCTGGACTTTTGCGTAGTCACTATAGGTCCTGGTAACTTCGATTTTGGTCCACGACGATTTCTGCTGGCGGTTACAGTACAGTCCTCCGTACTGTGACTTTTGTTTGTGAAGATGTGGACGCCACAAATAAGTTCTCCGTTCCGGCCAGGTCAAGAACTTCGCCTCAGTATTGCTATCTTCGGAAGCTTGTTTTCAAAGTCGATGTCTAGTGTGTGGGGCCGTGGGCTACGATTCTCGCCTTAGATAAGTAAAGATAGCAGACATGTCCCGAAAAGAGTCGTCACTATCAACACGGCTATTGTAGACTTTAGAGACGGAGATACAGTGAGTAAAAGAAATCGCGGCGTCCTCGCCTGCCTCACCTGCCCCTACAGCCCAGTCATAATACCCTGATGCCTAATTCGGCCTAGCGGCACCCTAAGCAACATCAAGAGTGATACCGAATCTCTTCAGCAGTTTGAAGAAACCCTTAATATTTATTTATTTTCTAAAGGAAGCATTGTTCAACTGGAAGAGCAGCCTATGCAGTCGGGGTATACAGTTAGGACTTACAGCTCACTATAGCCACCAAGATGAACCTCCAAAAGCAGGCAGCCTTTTTGGTTTGCGACACCCTTTTTGTTCTGCGTTTTGGTTCTACGACTGTAACGGGCCAGAGCCCGGCAGTAAACCACGTGCCATGGCCTCATGGATGATGTCGGGCGGATAACGGTAAGATTGTTGTAAACAACATATCGGCCTGGTACAATTGAATCAATTCTGATAAAGCCCTTCACATAATGTAACCGGCTAATGCCAGCGTGTGATCATGTGCTACCACATGACCTTTCTGCCATATTAACCGCCCTCGGGAAGGCTACATAACATGACTACCGCATGTTTTCCTTCTTCCCTCGTTGACGCTTTTGATGGACAGCATGAGACGTAGCTGGTTTGAATTAAGACGCGCTTCAGCCCTTCATAGAGACTTTTTTTTACTGTACTTTGACAAGGTTTCCTTCTCTTCTCATAGTTAAATCGAGTGATCTGAGTGATTGAGACGTAGGTGGGCATGTCACAGGCCATTCAAAGATCTCTGGGTTGTCAATACAGGCTCTAATTCGCTCGACAGTGGGAAGGTAGAAAGAGGAAGGACATCTGCCGTGATTCTCACCGTTCTGAACCTCGTTGGCCAAAACCAAGACCAGGATACAACATTGAGATGTTGTGTAGATGTTGAAAGGAATGAAAGCGATCGCTCCTCTAACAGAGGGAGGACCGAAGGACACGTCCGATAAAGCGGCATTGGCGAGTGAAGTCTCGCCAAGGTAAATGGATTTCGGACTCGATAGTTGAGACAGTTGAAGCATGACGGATGCATCCATACTCACGCTGCGTAGCTCTTGAATGGATTCATCGCAGTTCGACACGTTGGTCGTCCTGATGTATTCAACCAGGGGCTTCAAGTCATCCCCCGTCACCGCAAGTTTGAGGCTTCGATGCTTGTAATATCGGATACTTCCGTCGAAATCTTGGCCCTCGTGGACGGCGACTTTGACCAAAGCTGCCAGTTCAGGCCTTTGTATGATAGTTCGCAAGAACTGAGGGATCGAGGGAGTCTGAGAGTTGAACCCTTTCAATTTGATGTGAGAGTAAAGCAATGGCTCGACGTGAGAGCACAAGTCAGATTAAAAGCACGAGGATCGGTGGGACCAGGGTGGACAAAGACCTCATGCAGGGTCTCTGTTGGACTAGAGATGAGAGGAAATGTCATTTGTTGTCTTTGTGAGCTGAGAAAGAAACTTGATGGCTCGATCCCTTTGACCTCGATAGGGTTTGCAGGGTTTGTCGTCTTCTTTGGCCCTGCATGAAGCAGGCCGGGGTTTTCCTGTCAGGACCAGGCCTTGTTCCTTTTTCCTTTGTGCTTCAGGGCCTTGTAGACCCTGTTCTGTTCCCTTCTGCTTCTTCTTCATTTCCTAGTCATCTTCGTCTTCGTGTTCCTAGATAGACCAATTGACTCAGTCTCCCTCTCTCTCTCTCCCGCTTCCTGTGCCAGCAGCGCCGTGGGCGCTGTCAAAACTTGCATGCAGTTTCAAGGCAAGGAAAGTACTAGGGGCCCCTCGTTGCTATTTATTGATTGTCAGGTTATTGTCATCTGGTTAGTTACATGCCTGGATACCCGATGGCCCCCAACCCGTGACCCCACACTGCCCCTCTGCGGCGCCTATTGTTTTACATCAACCTGTCCAGACTCATTTATATTTTATCAGCAATGTGACAGCTACGGAGTACTTGGAAATGGGCCAATCAGGGCAACGGAATCAAAAAAGGGAGATTGATGTTGAATTGAGTGATTGAATGATTGATTGATTTAGGAACATGAAATGAGGGTGCTCATGGGGGTTGAAATACCCATGAGCTTACACGATAACGGGGATCCTCGGATGTTACAAATCCGGGATGCCCAATTGCAACATATTTGTGTTAGGCAGACATACTTGAGTGTTATCTTATGCATGCAGGTAGATGTCACCCTGCAGGCTGCATGTTGTGATAAGAGCGCCGACCCATTCGGGTTGACATATTTCAAGTATCGGCTGTATTCTGAACAATACTCTGGGTCAGCGAGAGCAAATCCGGCACCGGTAAATTAATCATAATAATTGAGAGGCAAGTTCAAAGCGCCACACTGCTCCGTTTCATCCAAATCCACCATAGCAGACGGCCACTGTAAAAACCGGAGCTGATAACTATCGTGCTTGAAAGGCGTCCACGGGCCAGTCACTTCAACCTGTCGAGTTGTGTTGACATATCCTCTTGCTTTGGTGTACTTCGTGTCCGGCGTAGGATTGAACGATCGGGCAAAACTAGCCCAAGAGTCCAGCACAAATTGCTGAAACGGCAGGTCGAACTCATCTCTCAATGGAAGACCTTGGCGTACCACGTTCCCAAACACATAGTAAAGTTCTCCGGAGTGACACTTGAAATATTCTCGTCTTGGATCGCCGTTGGGATAGTCTGATGACACGGGTGCTTGGCACAGAGGAGGATTAGGTGACCATTCGGGCACCGGATAGGTACGGTTGAACTCGTAGAAAAATACTTCGGGGAATACCTTGTTGGCGAATCCAGCGTAGGCAGTCGCTTGGTCGATGCAGCGGAACATTCCGTCGGTAGCCACTCGTACAGTTGTGTTGAAGATGTTGAGTGTCTGGTTGGAGCCAGAGGGTATCGGAAACACTTGACTCCCAGCTACTATTGGCGGCAGACCAGATCTGTTCAAGAACTGCTGAAATGTTTCTCCTTCCTTAGGATAGCCGATTGTGGTAGCCCCGTCGTCTCTCGTTGTGCCTAGCATCAAAGGTACCCTCGCAGTAGAACCTGGGTCTTTCAGATTGAGTTCAGAGCTTGTGAGATATTCTCCGTCCACCACAAGGTAGCGTGTAGTAGCACGGAGACTGGAAATAGTCGTTGCGGGAACTGCTCGTAGACAGTCAAGTTGTGAGCTAGCATCCGTGCAATTCGTTTCGCTCAGAATAGCATTGCCAGCAACTTGCATCTCCTGCTCAATGGTGTAGTACTTCGAGTACGTCGTCCCATATGCCAGGCCACCAAGATTGCTCTGCATGATCGCGCCTGCAAACTTGCCTTGAGCTTTGGGCGATGCCAGCAAAGCCCGGACTGATCCTGCCCCTGCCGATTGTCCGAAAATAGTGATTTGGTTGGGATCACCCCCGAAGTCTTGAATATTGCGGCGAACCCAGTCAAGCGCAGTAATCTGGTCCGCCATCCCGTAATTTCCATTGGTGATGCCATCGTTCAACGCTAGAAATCCAAGCGTACCTAGGCGGTAGTTGATGGTAACGACGACCACATCCCCTCGAGACGCAAGATTTCCCCCGTCGAAAGTGGGATCACTGCCTGAACCACCAGTGAAGGCACCTCCATGGATCCAGAACATCACGGGTTTTAGTTTATTGCCATGATCAACCTTTGGTTTTGGAAGATATGGCGTCCAGATGTTTAGGAAAAAACAATCTTCCGAGCCGCTTGAGCCTTGGACACACTGGGAGCCGTAGTCGAGAGCAAACGCATGATCGCTATTTCCTTCGTATGCTTGAGAGTAGGTCCATCGTTTTGCTGGTTTGCCATATCGAATACCAAGAAAGCGAAAAATGAACCGATCACGGAAGCTGAGTCTCGATCAGTCGACAAAACCACCGTGTCCTTCAAAGGGCCTTACCCGGTAAGATATTGCTTGTTAGAGTTGACGGTGACCTGCCAAATGGCATTCGTATTCTTCTCATCGGCCGTAGAGTAAGGAGCAGTCTGCGTACACAGCACTGGCAAGCGCTCATTTGCAGAAGCCTTCTTCACGCAGCCGCTCGAGTCTACGCTGGATGGTGTACCATGGACCGGGGCAATCCAATATCTTTGGTCGCTGGCGTATTTCTTTTGCAATACAAGATAGTCCAGATCATTCTGGATATTTTCGAATCCCGAACTTGAGCTCCATAGTGTCTCGTTAAGGCTGTTGCAACCGTTCAGACCTTCTTGTAATGGCATCGCATCCAGTAAGAGCACACCTGACTCAGCATGGGGGCTGGAGGTTTCTATACGATTGAGTTTAGCATCAAATCATCCTAATCCGATGGAAAGCAAGTTATTCACCCAGCAAGTCATTGTGAATAAGAATCGATATGTCAGAATTCAATGAGCCCGGGCCAACGAGCGCTCTAGCCACCACTGCTAGAAAGAGGACAGTATTGAGGAAAGCATGCGACATTCCGATACGTAGTAGATCCCACTGGAGATAAGAAGAAGTCAACCCCCGTCGACCATTATCATTGTGCAGTGTTATTTAACCCGAAAAATCAGGGTTTCCAGTGGACGACTCTTCTTCTCCCCGTGTCCCTTTTAGCCATTCACTACCAACCACGGGCCCACGTCGGCAAAAAGATTCCACCAAAAGTGACTCAGACGATGCTATTCGTCCGGCGACATGGAAATAACTTCAGAGTACAATTGGAACCGCGTTTTGCCTATTATGAGTACACTCTCCGCCTAAGTAGCAACGCTTTTGAATCGCAGCTGGGATAGAAACAAGTTTTCATCGCGGGTAATTGACCTCCAGTCTGATCGGCAAATTCATAAAGCTTAGCGGCAGAATTGCATCTCACGACAAGGTTTCTTCACTTTAAGATCCGTTCAGGCTCTGCAGGAGTGAGCCTGAATTATTCAGCCTATGCCCCGAAGAAAGGTTCCCCGCGCAACAATGAGTGGACCAGACCGGGAAAAGTGCGACTGTCAACACGGATGTCCTCCGTACAGCACCGCATATAGCCAAGCTCAATTCGTGAACAATATATTCAGTGATTTGGGTAAAATGAATTAAAATAAGCGTGCATCCAATTTCTATCAGAGCGTCCCAACCCAACTTCCGCCAGTTGACCCTCGCACCAAGCCCTGATGACGCTAAAGATGTGTAGCACCACCGGCTGATTGATTCTTTCTGCTCAGTTTTCTTCGCAACAGCCCTATCCGACGCTAAGAGATTAATCATTCTGCCATGGATCATTGCTAAACTCATATCTACTTGTTGGGGCTCTGGAACTAGTTCCGATGCTTGGGCCATGGCTACTCGTCTTTCTGTTTCCAAGAAGTCTCAGATCATAGACGAGGCAAAGACTTATTTGCAAGTATGGTTAAAGCTAATTGAGAGGAAGGCGGCACTTGGTGAGGTATTAGACATGAAGCAGATAGTTAGCCAGCGCCGATTCCGGTGTCATGTAGTCACACAAGCTATCTCGGGAGTATGAAAAACGGTATCAACGTCCTACCTCAGAGAGGAAGTCAATAATATACCCGCAACTTGGGCACAATGGAAAGTTTACACCCGCATGATTGCCTTTAGAACAGTGAAAGCCAAGCAGTGCATCGTTTAATTGATGACTTGGAGTTAAGTTTGTATTCAAATTCCAATGCTCTCTGGCAATCGCCGACATTGCCATGCTGTTAAACCATAGCGCGGACCAGGAGCAGGCCGCAAACGACCAAAATCGCAAGCTCTGGGAAGAAGAGCCAAGTCTGGGTCTATCTATGAGAGTAATCAGTTCTTCTGGGCTCTAACCGTATCTGCGGCATTTAGTAAGTGACATTTCTACTCGACTTTTGTAGTTGAGCTCAACCCTAAGCTGGTTAAGCTAATGCACCCACGCCAACTGGATGGAATGTTCAGACTGCGTTATCGCGAAGGGCTCGATAGTAGACCCGAATCAGACTGGAGAGCCGCCGTCGTACTCATAGCAATGACGGGATTAGTATGGTGATATCGGTGCTGCGCTTCGACGGGAACCTCGTGCGCGGACGGGCTGTTGGGACTGCTTCGCTCGACTTCCTGCATCTCCGCGTTACTATCTTCATCGCTGCTGTCGATCACGGACTCGGCGGCTGCCCAATCAGGGTCACATTGATCGCACCATTGCTCGCGTTGTTTTACTTGCCGGTCCTGCTCTGGCATTGCTGACGGGTGTATCCATCGATCGGCCCATTCAAATAACCATCTAATACCACGCGACGACACCGATGGTCCTCGAACATATAGCGTCGGACCAACTCTAACCCAGCTTGCTCACTGGGCGTATTCTGGTCAAACCAGGCTTGGATCTCCTCGAACCCTCCGGCTAGATGATCATGGCTTCACTGGGCAAATGATCCCGTCCCGCCCAGCCACTTTCCTGTGCGTAATCTAACAATGACCGGGGAACCCAATGTGAATGATGCATCGAATATCCGGGATGTCCACTCCCATGCCCAATGCACTGGTGGCCGCAATTACCCCGTTTGCCGCACTGCGGAACAGCTCGAAAATGCCCAACTTCTCATCCTGGTTGCAGTAAAATGTGGTACATCCTAATATCTCTGCAGCCTAGGTCACAATGGGCTTGGTGCTGCCGTACACAATGACTCGACCGGGCCGGGCACGCTGAACCTGTTCACGAATACACTGCTGGACGCCGGGATCCTTCAATCACTGGCTCTGGGAACGATATTTCCACGCAACTATGGGACGGTACACCCGATATGCGATATTATGGCGGCTGGTCCGCGCGCGGTACATACTCACCACGTTTCGCTCCACCTCCATGCGCTGAAATAACCGGCTCTCATCACATGGGGGCAACGGGGCGGTCAAAAACACCATCTGCGCACCAAACCGGTGCATTTGACCTAACTGCTGCAAACGCGGCCGGAATTTCTCCGACGTGTTCAACATAACAATCCGGTCCAACCGCAGATAATCCCTCTGCCGGTTTAAAAACCACTCGAATGCATCCGTGAATATCGCCTCGGGCGTCACAAACACAATGGCCGCTTGGTTGGATGGCGATGACTCTCCCATTCGACGCATGAAATCCCGGCGGCTTCGCATCGGCGCTGTAAATCAGATCGCAATGCGATCAACGGAACCACCGCGATCGTTAACCCACCTCGTTGCCCGACCCACGCGGGCAACATGAACAACATACTCTTGCCCCCGCCTGTCGGCATCCCCGTCACCACCCGGGAATCGCCCCGTTGGATGGCATCAATGGCTGCGCCCTGGACGCCCCGGAACTGCATCGTGGGGTCGCCGGTCATCCGCTGCAATGCCTCGGTCATATTGATTGTCTCGACTAATGACGGCGCTGATCACGCATCTGCATATCGTTGTTCTTCCCCGTGGCCGGGATCGCTTGCCCAACACACTACTCGGGATGTCGTTGGCGTCAAACCTTAAAAAATCATGCCAATGCACGCTGCTGGTCCGGAATCCCGCTTGAGGACCCGCCGTGGTCACTTGCTGTTGGGTCATCATACGACCGTATGCCATCTCGGCGACATAGGTAGTGTGCGCGGCTTGCAAATCGGCAATATGGCGCACCCACTGCTCGTCGTCCATTTCGTCCTCGTTCTCCTCGTCATGGCTAATGATCTCGGTCCCATCCTCGCGGACGTTGTGCGGGAATACTTTGACACTGCCGAAATACCTCCGACTGATGGAGATGGTAATCTCGCGGTACGCGGACAACGACAATCGTTCGTGTAAACGCATCTTGCTTTCTCGGACCATCACATCCGTCACCTGCGCGGGCGTCCACTGCCGTCCAATGTCGGCATCGACCCCCCACATCTTGGTGGCTTATGCGTCGGCAACGGCGTCTAAACGGCACACCTCTTCATGGTATGCCTGCAATATCTCGACAAATGGCAATACCAACCACAAATACCATACGACCAACTCGCCTACTTCGCGGGGCACGTACCGATGAATGACCTTAGCATCCCTGTTGGCGCAAAGCCCCTTATGGTATCGGGTGACAAATGCCACCAATCAATCTTCGATAAACATGTTTCGGTGCTCACCGGCGGCGCTGTAGCGGTGACGGATACTCAACAGCTCGTGGCCTCGCGGGGGCTGACCGCTAGTAATGTGGACCAGCACGGCCAACTTTTCCTTGAACTCGTTGACGAACCCGAACAACCGGCCGAACAACCGCTGCCATGGTTGCTCCTCCTGCACCCGGTCCACCATCCACCGCGTCCTTTTAACGGGCCACGGCGTACGCTCGTCCAGCAAAAGCTCCACACGTCCTTGGGCTGGTTGAAATCGTCGGCCATACGGTCCCATGGGATAACGGGGATCTGGTCGGGTTGGCACCGCAAAATCTGGTTGATCATCAATTGCCGTGCGCTGGCCGTCAACCCATAGATGAACCCGCGGAATGCCCCCATCGTGAACCGCATCGTTTTATGCGACAACTCGTCCCCGTTGCCCCAACCAATATATCCGGCGGCGGGGGTATTCATGTGGATTTTCATCCCATACCGGTGTGAATCCATCATCCACTTCATCAGCCCGGCGGTGCCATGAACCATAAACCCGGTGACCATAATGCGAATCCATTCGCGCCATGTCCCGCTTGGTGCCTTCCCGTGCCTGCTGGGTGAATACAACGGGTGGTGGGGAACTGTTGGGTAAACTGGACGGATAATCCGGGGTACAGTCAACTCCCGCTTATGGCACACCCCACCATCCAACAGAATTTGCGTGCCATAAGTGAATTGTGCTTATTGTGATCGGATGACTAATTTGGTTATATCGATCGACATACATTAATTCCTAATTAGGAAGTCATTTTCGTCTGATAGTTTTAGGAAGTTATCCAACGACATAACTGTATGTGTATCGCTACCCATATCCGCAGGAAACCGGTTAATTAAGCTCTGGTATAGAGGCATTGATTCAAGCAGTTCTGGCGTTGGCATACTTTGCGTCTGATCAGTGCTTCGACTAACGATAGTGCTCTTAATAAAGCAGTTCTGTATAGTCTGATCAAGAACATCATTTCGCCAGGCCTGGGTAAGCCAGCGGAGGGTATATTTGAGGCTCATTTTCTTGTTCGGATCAAGGTTCCGGTCAAGGATATTAATCATCCATATCATCCATTTCCTCCGATAATGGTGCTTTAGATTCTGGATGATTCCTTGATCTAGTGGCTGATAGACCGACGTCGCATTTGCCGGGAAAAAATCACCTTGATATTAGACGGTGGCGGCGTATATTCAAGCGCGCATAGATGCGCACTAAAATTGTCTAGCAATAGCAGAACGCATCGTTGCTTGCCAATATTCTTATAAAATGCGCGAAGCCACTCTCCCATAATACCACTGCGCATCCATGCTTTCTTATTCCAGCGCCAGGCACATCCAATTGCTCGGATATTTACCCCCCGAAGAGCGCGTGGTGTCTCTGCTGTACCAATCAGCCATAGAGGCATTCGGTCCGAACCAGTAGCATTCGTCGAAATATAGTGATTCGGGCCTTATCTCTCTTTTGACCAGCATAACCATATGTGGATAGGCCACCGTTCGGCATACGGCGCCAGTAAAGCCCAGTTTCGTCCATAATATATATATCCTCCGGTTGATATTGATCGCAGATCGCCTGAATAGGTTTTATCTCGTCGTGTATCGAGGTTGGGGCCGACGCAGATTCACCTCACCGTACAAGGTATGATAACGGAGGGAATGACGTTGCTTAAACCGAGTAAGCCACCCGTCAGAGAAAAAGGCCACTGGATGTTCAGCATATTCGGGGATTTTCTTCCAATACTCGATAGCTTTAGGCCGAAGTAGCGGGCCTGTTATGGGAAAGCCGGCATCCTGGTGTCGTTGCTGCCATTCAAAGAGAGCTTGGTCTAATATAGGCTAATGCGATGTCGATGAGCGCATATTTAGACCTGCTGGGCCAGCATCAAGGTGCTAGTATTTGGATGAAAGGATCTTTGAGACAGTGGCCCGATCAATAAGGCGACCAAACTGGGACCGAAACCACTCAACGCAGGCTGGCTGAGAAGGTGTAGGGTGTGTTTCGGATGCATAGAGGCGTAGAGCCTGTTTCTGAGCGTCAGATATGCCCTTCCTAGCTCGCCTTATGAGGCATCTTGGCCGAAAGGGTGACTGAATTTTGCATTGTGATTGGTCGGTCTATATGACTAAGCAGATATAGGAGAGAAAAAATCGTGTGCTATAACCGAGATGTGCTACAAGTGGTCTATATATATGGGAAAAGGCGGAAAAGTGGGTCCGTCCACGAATATTCAAGTCCAACAAAAACGACTGGTGGACGACGGCAAACCGGTACACCGGACTATTCCAATCATGCCTGGTGACTCGATCTCTTGACCTCGAGGGTTTGCAGGGTTTGTCGTCTTCTTTGGCCCTGCATGAAGCAGGCCGGGGATTTCCTGCCAGGTCTAGGCCTGTTCGTTCCCTTTGTGCTTTAGGCCTTTATAGGCCTTCTTCCTTTCCTGTCTTCTTCTTCTTCTCTTAGTCGTCTTCGTCTTCCTGTTCTAGATAGACCAATTGACTCAGTCTCCCTCTTCTCTCTTCGCTTCCTGTGCCAGCAGTGCCGTGGGCACTGTCAATGCCGAACTTGGGTGCGGGCGAAAAACATCAGAATGCGGCGCCAGGGGTCGACATGTCGCTTTAACTCCTCGTCTGCCTTTATGTATGGCTGCAACAGCTTCGATGGGATCTGCTCTATGTCGGTACGGGCGGCTTCAATCCGGAATAAATGGATGTCCCGTCCGTTCAAGTTGGGTGATGTTCTGGCTTTTGCCAGCAACACGTAACACAGCATCCCAAATCACCCGTGCGGTACCCTCATCCCCCTCCGCATCTTCCATCGGGCTTTCAATGCATATCCGTAATCCCTTGGGCTTCCGTCCGCGTAAATATACCGCCCATCCCGTCCGGTCCAACCATGGATTGGTTTCGTCGATGGTACCGTGCTGGATCTCGCGTTCCAGCTGTATTTTCCGTGAAAACACCTCTCGCAATTGGTCCACGGCTTCGGCGGCCTGCGTGGCCAGGGGCGGTGGTGCTTCGGGCTCGTACAGAATATGGATGTAATGCGACCTTAATCCACGTGGGAAAACTCGCTGGCACACAACTGCCTTGACCCCTCCTCTTGTTTCTGCTTTCCCTGCGGCAATTTCGGATGGTCGTGGCTTGCTCCCATGGCCGTACGCCGAAAACCGATGCTTCTTCGACCAGTGAACTCGCAAACTATCGCGACTGCGGTAAATTTGCCTACAAAACTGGCACTGTAACCCATCTTGGTAAATTGGTAACGCCAGAATGGGCCGATCCACGGCCGTGGGGAGCGACCTAATCTCTTCCTCGACGCAGTTCCATTTATCGGTTTGGCGGATGATTTCCACTACCTGTTCTGCAACACATCTGCTGATACGGTGCTGGCCCTGAATGTTGGTTAAATGGTGGACTATCTCTCCGGGCTTCACGCCACACTCGCACTGGCGACAAATAGCGACTCCCCACTGCTGGTTGCCTATGAAATACTGGTCGGCAATGGTGGGTTCTCCGGGCCCACTCATGCTGAATGTGGATATATACTTGACAATGTGAAGGGTCCACTGAATGGATACTGGGAAACCATACCACTGGGAACTGCTTGGTTGTTGACGAAATTGAAACCGGGAATTCATCGCAACCCCAAAATGCCTGGCGGGGATTTCAACCGAATCGAACTAATAATACTTGAGTGTTGAATCGCGTCGTGATGCGTGATGGGTTTCATGATCGACAGAAGCCGTTGCAATCATGATGGCTGAAGACGAGCTAATACCGTCGGGACCAAGATCTGTGACACCATACTCGCGGTTTCGGCATAGGATGACGGGGTCGGAGAGGACAACCTCGTGCTAATAAACGTCGCTCTGGAGGTCGCATAGCCCTCCGAGCCCATCAAAAATCATGCTAAATCACATCATCAAGGGCCAATACATAGCGCTACACAACACCGCGCTACTAGAGCAAGTAAACGCGAATCTACGCTCAGCGAAGGAGAAGATAGTGAAGAAGCGTACTCGGTCGACTAAGTTGATACCATGCGAAGAGTTTTTGACCGGTGAAGAGAGTCTAGAGGTATTTACGCAGCTGGATTCACCAGCAGAAGGACCTACGGTAGATTCCCATACGCAGGGCGAATTGCTTAACCAGGCAGACTAACCGGCGAAGATGGCTCTGCCTAGGTGTAGTGGGTGCAGGGAGATTAGCCGGAGGATTAATACATGTAAGAATCACTATATTTAGCTAATTCATGAGGTGTTGGTTGAGATCTGCTGATTTGAAATGTGCTAATGGGTATATACGATCTGGTCAGCTGGGTGATCCGGTCGGCTGGGAACTACCTTAGGGTAAAGTAGTAGCCTGTTAGATAAGGAATAAGGCAACCGTAGGTTGGCTCTGAAACTTTTTCTTGCAGACCGCTCAAAAATCTCCTTATTTACAAGGTATTTAACGTACATTTTCCCAGAGGACTTCCTGCCTAACCGGACACACAGGACAGACCGATTCCGCTCAGACGGGTCCTCGTGTAACATGAGGGAGGGGTAACACAAGGTCGTGTATTCGGGCCGGCTTCCTCGTTGGTTCCCTATCGAAAAGGTCGCCAATCCCTGGCCGACCCGTCGTTGTCAAAGGGAAGCTTGAGGGGGTCGTTGTGAAGGGCTCAGACCGAACTTGATTCAATTGGTTGTGGCCGACAATGTGTCTATCGAAAGCTTGAGGAAAAGTAAACACATGAGCCTCCTGGGACGCTAAGTATAGAGGCATTCACGAGACACACGTGATCAACAGCGAGATATCTAGATCATCCACGCGGCCATCGAGCTTGTCACCCAGAGAGTAACATGCCAGCAGTTTTTCACTTGGGACCTTGCGAAACATTATATCCATATCCGGAACCCGCCTGGGGACCAGCAACCCGAAGAGCCATCTGCACCCGTCGATGTGACTACCCGCATTGCGCAGTTTTTAGACCAGTTACAGCTAAACGGCCGGAGTGACGCTCATACGACCATCTAGGCGGCGAGATCGACGAGGCCAATCCATGGTTACGTCAAACCCAGTGGGCCGAATATCTCCTGGGGATCAATCGGGGCCTGCTATGTGACTGTATCGCGGCCCCGACTGAGGAGGCCAATGGTCTTGAAGCCGTGGCCCGCCGGATCTGGGTTGCAATGGGAGAGGTGGCCCAGATCAGCCAGCAGATCACCAAGGCCACTGGGAATGCGATCCGCAGTGAAGCTGTGCGCACCGAAAAGGACCGGAGCCCCGTCCAACCACTACAGGCATAAATGGACACGGCGAGCATCCGGAAGCATGTCGAGCCATGGCAGCGTGTTTTGATGTTTTTCGTGCGGACGCAAGCACCACATAAGTGGGATAGCCCCCAAGATACACTTGAACTCAGAATCCAGATCTTCGATCCCCCGACCCCCCCTTCGATATACTTACACCTTTTACTCCGTAGTTCGATTGCTGATCAGATGAGATAACTTTGCCCAGCAAAATCATCTCTGGTGTTGAGTTTAATGGCCTAGATTTAGTATTAATTAGATCGGCGATCAGCAGTCTAGTGTGTCGCGCGGGCTGACAAGGTATCGATAACCCAGATTCAGTACCATATAGATTGGTGATCAGCCGTGTGATGTGTCATGCGGGCTGGCCATAAAATAAAACTTTAATTGCAAGTGCTTAGATTTATAAATTCTACTCATCTTAGAAGGCATAGTAATAAGGTCCAATAAATAGATTCTGTGGGTTGATCAGGCTGTTCAGTCGTTCACACGCTGAACCCTAAATATGCAATAACTATGAGGCGCGGTTGATGCTCCAAGGATCGGCACTTGATCGGTATCGATAATCAGCTAAGGCAGCCTAATTGTTGAGGACCTACTTGTCAGGTAGATAGCCAGTTGGTCAGGTAGGGTATGAGGCCGAATCAGTAGATCAGATTGACACGAGAACCGATTAGGACCAAACTAGATACCGCATGTGTGCAATCCTTTTAACCCGTCCTTTTCAGCGAGGGTTCTGTGTCATAACTGCAGGGACCCGGTATTTGATCTATCACAAAATTCCCAACAGGAAACTGGTGATGAATCTTGGCAGGCAGAACTGATTTCAATAGTAATATATTTGCACTATATTTCTTCGATGTTGAGACCTGCGTGCCGGTGCTCGGATAGTATGGGAAGGATAAAAGCATATATGGACAGATCAACCGATTTAATTGGGTGGGACCCGTAAAAGTCGAAAAATGATCCTCTAAGGGCACTTTATGATTTGCTGTGACGGCAGGCTCAGAGACCCCACAATCCATATGTGAAATTGAGTTATTGATCTGCGGCCCAATCCGTTTAGGCCATCTCTGATTTGCAGCTAGGGTTTACTAGTGATACACCTCATTTCCCACTTCCACAAGAAAGAAATAAATTCAGTCAGCTATTATTACTTCTTATCCTTTGTATCACCAAACTGCATATATTTGAGTAGCTCGCATAGCAAATGTACACATGAACGCCACTAGAATTTAGTGATAATAGGAGGAATTCATTACAATAGCCCCTTACGTGGTGCCCTTGCATTGATATCGTGAAGTTGGCTAGTTAATAAAATCAACTAGGCTGAAGTCGGAATCCAACACCAATCTATGGTATGTGACTTAACCCTTATAGGGTCTATATTTTCCTTCAAAAGGAAAATGACAAGCAATATTAGGAGTAGCTCCTTGCATAGCTTTTGTATGGTCCTCAGCGGATATAAGAAGGCCATGGCGCTCATCTCGTTCTCTTCCTTCCGTCAGCCTCGTTTACCTCCAACACACTCAGACAATACCTACCTCTAATCCTCAAGGTACACAACTTTAGCCCGCAGATTTTTCGAAACCTTTGTTAACTAGCTCTACTCGATCCTACAGCACGATGAAACTTCCCCTTATGGCTTTGGTCGCGTACGGCGCTTTTATCGCCAGCGCTTCTGCATCCTACATCGTTAAGAGGGATGACTCCATTTCATGCGATGTGAATAAGTGCATTGCTTTCTACTCAACTGGTAGTGCACAGTGCTCCTCTGGCTACAAGAGAACTCATCTTGACGTTGATGGTTACTCGCCTGGCTCCTACTGTGAGAGAAGCTGTAAAGACAGCGAACGGAAGTCTTGCGCGGCAAGGAAATGTACGGACTGGGAGAACGAGTGCAACAACACTCCCCAAGGGAAAGGTGTTTGCAAAGAAGCTATCGATTGGTGCGATGGTCCAGTAGCGATGAGCCAGCTTATCTGCACGGATAAGATCATGGGACAGCCTGTGAAGTATGAGAAAGACGCGTGTCTTCCAAAGGATAAGTCCCTGGATTCTCGTTCTTACCACAAGGCCAAGCCAGGACCAGGGGGCCGGTTCATCGCTGTTGTCAAGGACGAAAAAAGAAGAACGGTTACGTTCAGTACGTTTGCGAGCCAGTCCACTACTCCGACGGCAATAGCATGGCGAAAGACCTCGCGGCGAAATACAGCACCTGCGAGTCTGTTTTCGACGAAAACGACAATGACCAAGGCCGGGACTTCATCAGAGTGGATTGCAGCAATATCCCAGAGGCTAAGTGGCCGCAGGTGAAAAGCCTTCTCAGAGATAGCTGCAAGAAGGCTAACCCTTGGAATGGCAAGAGCGCCCATTTTCAACAGAACGACTTTAATTAGTCTGTGTCGAGGATAGGAGGATAGTAGCAGTTACTTATAGCTGCCACCTATTGGTTTCCTTCGTCCTCAGCCTTTCTCTATGTTTTGCATGTAAATTACGGGGCTCTAAGACAACAATTTCAAGTCACTCTCGAGTCTCCTATGGGTCCTCTAAGACAAGGAGAAATTGGGCCTATCTACATACAACTCTGGACCAAATCTGCAGATGTGTGTATTTAACATACCTCCGCCTGCCTCTCATTTTACCTACAATCAACGAATTCTGTCTGTGCCCCGCAGCTAAGACCTGCCACCTTCGGTTACCCGAGAGCAGAAGATGATTATTGTTATTCGAATTTTAATCCCCCCTGCCAAGGGCACTGAGAGCATTGGTACGCCATTCTGATTTTTTTACTGGAATGAGACATCGACGTTTTTACCCATAGACTGTGGATACAAACTGATACCTGATCTGTAACTTTCGCTGCTGACTTCAACGCTATGAAAGCACAATGTCCGGATAGATCTGGCATTTGCTCGAAGAAAGTCGGTCAGATATTTTTGAGTCATAGACATTGAACATGGATCCAGCCTATGAATGCCCAGTGCGACGTTAGCCAAAGACTCGACCGCTATTTCGCTCCAGAGGAGCCATAGCTTCGGGGCAGGCTTTAGCAGATCGGCAAGAGATGTCGTCAAATAATGCATACCTCGCACCCGTCGAGGTCCAGAATGACAAAGCGCGTAAGCCAACCTCCCCGGTGGATTCGATTCTGACATGATGTAGCCGAAATGACGGAGCGCTGGAGGCTCTGCTCCGCCTGCCGAAAACGGGGACGATGAATCCAGACAAAACACGTGATTATGCGAGGATACGTCCATCTCCAGTGATATAACGGAGAGATATCACTGAAGACCCTCAGCCGAACTGTTCGGTCTACCTACCGGTGCAGTCGGCCTCAATGCGTCGCAGACGAGCCCCTTCTAGCACTGGACGTAATATCCGTCGGTCAGCCCGTCTAGCCGACTTCGCCCGTCGCCGCGTCTGAACAGAACATGATCACAAGGTGGCTGATTTTGTAGGTGTGGGCGGCTGATAGTTGGATCCAATGTGAAAGATGAGACCATAGATCATGCCTAATAAAGTGCGGCATGCACGCTGCCCTGGCAAATGATAAATGGCAACTCAATCGAGCCACATCTGTGATCCAATCATTAGGCATATAAGATGTGATTCCAGTAAAATAATCCGCTCAATGATTTATCGAGCTTTGTTGACGATAGGTAATATGTTTAGACAGGTCACGGGTCAGAGTTTTTGAAATATAATGGTATCTAGGGAAATTCAATTATACCAAGCAGAACCAGACTTGGGTGCCTAGGTGCACATAGAATGTTAACATATAGAGTGATGGCTTGTGTTACGGTCAAGAGAAAGATGCTAGATCAAACTGTACCATTCAACGAAGAAACCAAAGCTAGGGAAAAGAAGAAGAGAAAGAGGTGGTGACTGTTACAAATGTTGTTATGCAGAGGAAGCTTGATTCTTATCATTTCAGAGGGATACAGAGAGGTCATATATACACCGTGAAGTCCAAGTTGATTTTCAATCAACTTGGAACTTCGTATAGAAGAATTATTTCTGATGCTACGGCTTCATTCCTGAGCAGCTACAGCCTCATATCACAACATTCCCCCTCAGGATTGCCTTGCTAGCGAGGCGATACTGAATATATGCACACGGTCAGGCCTCGGTAAAACCACTCAAACCTTCAAAGAGGAGAAATAGTGGAAGGAACGCCATCGCGATTACACATTCTCTATGAGTCTTTTATGTCAATTCCTAAGAGTGTGCAAAACTCCATAAACAGAGAGGGACCCAGAGGCTTAGCGAGTCTATTAGCTGCTTGTTCTTTGGTTGAAACGTATTCGAGACAAATTTCGCCTTTATTCAGAACTGCTCTCTAATAGAGGAATTTCACGTTGAAATGCTTCGTCCGTTTGTGAAACTCAGGGTTGCGAGAGAGAGCAATAGCAGATTGGTTGTCAGCTATTAAAGCAGAAAGTTATCGACAAAGACGCAGACAACACAGTTAGGCTTATAGAAGACGCAATTGTCGGACTAGGCTATACTAAAGCCGTAAGCTACTAGGACGCGGTAGACGCACCAGTACCAAATCCGTAGTGCCTGCTTCAGTCCGTATAAGGAGCGTCGAAGACAGCAAACGTATCCGTCTTCTTTAAAGCCCTCTAGAAGCTCTATATAGATAGACGAATCGACATTACTATAGAGGAAGTGTTAAGATATATCCTGGCATGAGGTTATTCCCAAGTGTTGGTGCCTCAGGCTTCCCGGACCTGATAAGCCGTCAGGCTTTCTGTGGAGGTTCGCTGGGGCTTCGGCATCAGTACGTGTACGAACTCCTGCAGGGAACACCCTTGACAGAGGTTACACAAGCCTCGTGTTTCACCCCGCTCCCATTTCCCTACCAAGGATACATCTCCTTCTTGTTTGAGTGATGAGACTGTATATAAATTGACCCATGTTGAAGAGGTTTCACGATCTTCAAGAAACAGTCTTTGATCCCTTCCGAACAATTGACTTGGTCCCTTTCTCCCACCTGATTGACAGGCCTCTATCCTGACTTATAGAGTATATCCTTACACAGGAAGGCTAGCAGGAAGGCTAGCAGGAAGGCTAGCAGGGAGCTATCCTTCTAGAAGAAAGTGATAAGCACTAGGAAGCTCACGATCGTACACCTTAGGGTGTAGATACACCACTAATCACCCCGGAACCTAACGGAGGAGGCTACCTACTGGTAGACTATAATCCTCCGAATAATAAGCTAAAAGCACGTATCTGTGTGCGAGGAGACCTCGAAACAATCTCCTCTGAAGACAAGGGCAGTAAGGCTTATCTTTGCCTTAGTTGCAGCATTTAACCTTGACCTACACCAGCGTGATGCAGTCACTGCGTTCCTGAACAGCCCACTACCAACCGAAACCTACACAAAGATGCCTGAAGGATTTGAACAGCTAGGGATGCGCTGGAAGCTTAATCGTGCGCTATACGGCCTGCGTATATCACCGAAGCTTTAGCAGCAGGAAGTATCAAGGGTTCTTACAAAGCTTAGGCTTACACCGGTGCCTAAAGACCCCTGCGTCTTAGTCACACACAACATTATTGTCTTCTTCTATGTTGACGACTTCATTATCGCTAGCTACCCGTCACCGGCAATACGAGAGAAAGCTAGACAGCTTAAGAAGGATCTAGAGGCACACTAGGAGCTTACGGATAATAGAGAAGCAGAATAGTTCTTGAACATTCGAATTGTACGCGATCGACAACAGCACAAGCTTTGGCTTTAGTAAGACGCCTATATCAGCAGTATAGCTGCTCGATACTATTTGATCGATCGTGCGCCTGTCTATACAACTCTCCCTGTGGAAGAAATAAAGCCTTTCGATGGCACAGCAACACCGGCTAAGATCAAGGTATACCAGGGGAAGGTAGGTTCGGTCCAATATCCTACAACAATTACTAGACCAGATGCAGCAAAGGCAGCCGCAAAGCTCTCGCAGTTCCTTCGAAACCCCGGCCCACAGCACCAACGAGCTGTTGATAGAGTGATCTGCTATCTCTACATCACGCGATACCTGGCACTGCAGTGGTGGATGAGGTTCCTCGAACGAATCGCATTTAAACCAAGCCATACGATCACCCTTCGATGCGATAATCAGCAGACTGTCACGTTATTGACCTTTGAGCACGCCAAAATCGACACGAAGCTTCGTCACGTCGATAAAATGGGCACTGGTTAAGGCAAGAGGTCAGCAAAGGTCGAATCAGCATCAAATGGGTTCCCACGGCACGAATGGCCGCAGATGGTCTCACAAAGCTTCTACCGCGGCAGAAGCATGACGAATTCGTGAAAATGATGTGAATGGAGGATATAGAGCACCTCATTGAAAGCTAAATGAGAGAAGAAAAGCGTGCTGCTGCAAGGAATCAGCGCTCAGCTCAGTTTGAATTCAACATGAAGGAGATTGGCGAAGATATTCAACACCCGCTAACCGTTGAGGGGGTGTGACGGAACAGAAGCAGTAGTGGATCACGGCCTCTGGGATCCACTGCTGCTTCTGGTCCGTCAATTTGTGGATAACCTCATGTCAGGTGTATCGTAACACCGGATAAGCGATCGAGGGCTAGCGATACACCTCATCTTGTGAAGGGCTGAAGCAAGACTTAATTCAGTCTAACTAGGCCTACATGCTGTTTACAAAAAGCCTAAGGAGGGGAAGTTTATCCTGCGCGTTCTCCACGTCAACATACCAAGGTCCCGTGATACACGTGACCCACATTGGGCACTGGCCCGTGACACATCTAATAGTCTCGCGCGTAAATCTCCGTTATCTGGTACTTCTAATCTGCCTTTATACAGGAGTAATCCGCCCAGGGTTATCTATTTATCGTCACTATTTCTTGCTAGCTCACGGAATTCATTAAGACTCGTGTGTACTTGATTCGTTCCGATAACGCGCTCGATCACGGAGGAAGGTTTATTCGAGATCGAGGCGACCTATGCTATAATTATATGGGTCTCGTCTGGCTTAGACTCCTCGTAGACCTTTGGACTATCGTCTGAATATACGCCGAACTCTAATACTTCTCTTAGGAGTGTTGATTCTTCTTTGATTTTAATGAACTAACTGCTGGGGGTTGAGTGGGGTTAAAATACCCTCGAGATGTGACCCGGAAGATACATGTCTGAGGTTGCGAAAGGTGGCGACAAGTACGCGTAATCCCAATACCGAATACCAGATCCTCGGAAACCTCAAGAGGTACTGTTTAAGTCAATACAGTGCGGATCACCATTTTCCTGACACCAAACCACCAGAGGCATAGTCAGTCCACGTGACCATACGTCGAGATACTGTGAAGTCTCCTCTCATCACCGACCCTATTCACAGAATCTTTCCATCCGCAACAATGGTCTCGCATCTTGCTAAGAGCGCCGTTGGGGGTCAGACCCTGGCGGGCGTTAAGCCCAAGGCCGGCGCCTCGCCCAAAGCCCTTATCGCGCTTGAGAAGCGCACAGGGTCCAAAATCGTCATGGTGACGAATTTGGAGATCTTTGTGATTATTCCGAGTCTTTTGGTGGAGGAGTTGCAGAAGAAGTGTGCTAGTAGTACGAGTGTGACGCAGGCTGCTGGTGCGCCAAAGGGGGCGATGGAGGTTTTGGTACAGGAAGATCAGCGGAAGGTGATTGATGCGGCGTTGGCCAGTCGGGGGTTGAAGAGTCAGTGGGCGGAGGTAGTGCATAGGACGATGACGAAGAAGAAGAAGAAGAAGAAGAAGAAGAAGAGCTAGTCTGCAGAATCTTTGGCTCGCTTGAGTGTGGCAAGGGATATACATTGATTGTCAGGTTTGATTGCTATCTTGTCATTTGGCCTTTCCACTCAGCAGTTGTGTGTTATCCCCATGGCGAGCATTTTCACTGTCATATGTTGCGGAGTCCAGATGTCGAATTCTATTCTACAGGCACCATCTAGAGTTTACTCATGTAGTATCAATCGACGGTAGTCAAACAAATTCATGAAAAATGGTATAGAAGAGGTTTGGAAGGAGTCTAGGTCCCTGATCTCTTCTATAACGAGGAGAAAGAAAGAAATAGTACCAAGATATAATTACACAGCGCTCCAGAAACTCAACATCCTCAACAGGACAGAGTACTTTATCCCAGGCCAAGTGGAACATGATCTATGAAAAAGAACGACTCATTCTATCAAAGTGCGAAGACAATCGAGGTCCGATCAAGAAGTGGAACTTCACTGTTTCCGTTCATGCCCACCTGTGCAAGGCGCTTTTTAGAGGTTCAGGTCACGCGCGTGCACCTTCTTGTCACTGACGAGCCACTTCATGGTCTCACGGAGCATGCTGAGGAACTGGTCGGTGGATAGGGAGCTCAGGTAGGAAGACCAGTCGCCGGAATTATAGGAGTTAGACCCAGAGGAGGACCCGGAGCTAGAGCCCGTGGTGGAGGAACCAAAGCTGGAGGAGGCCGAGGAGGAAGAGGACGAGCCCGAGCTGCTGGAGGCAGGAGCGGAGCTGGCGGCAGACTGGCCTCCCGCGCTGGCGGTGACGGTCACGGAGTCATCAACGCTAGGGGTCTGGATATTGGGCGAGTCAGTAAACTGAGCCGGAATAGTCGCAGTGGAGTAATCGGTGACAGTGCAGGCTGTGGTAGGCTCACCCCCAGATCCGCTGGGCTTAGAGGAGTGAAGACGGCCCGAATCAGCAGCACCGTGATCTGGGCGATGACTGTGCGACGGACGTGGCAGGCGGGTGGAGTACATGTGATGAGGCGGGATGGATGAAGGGCTCCAGATGGGGGTGGCACTAACGGGGGAAGCGCTGGAGATCACTCCGACGGACGCCACGGGGGAAGCAGACAAGGGAGCGGCGGTAGCGGTAGCAGCAGAGGCGGCGGAGGTGGTCGAACTCGGGGAAGACCTGCCGCCGGTGTACAGAACTGGGCCGGGGATGATGTAGGAACTCAGGGACTGGTAGATGCTGACCAGGATGCCAGGGTCGGTGTCCTTGTACAGGGAGGTACCGAGGGTACCAGAAGGAGAGTCACTGCCGCCACCGGTGACCTTCAGGTTGAAACACTGGGGGTAGTTCTGAGCGCTGTCCTTGTTGAAGGCAGAGTGCAGAGCGATGATCTCGTGGCGGAGCACGTAGTTGCCAGCCTTGATGGTGCTGGGGATAGTGATCGTCCAACTGTTGTTGTTGCTCCTCAG
This sequence comes from Penicillium subrubescens, assembly GCF_028828155.1. Taxonomy (NCBI): domain Eukaryota; kingdom Fungi; phylum Ascomycota; class Eurotiomycetes; order Eurotiales; family Aspergillaceae; genus Penicillium; species Penicillium subrubescens. The sequence continues at coordinate 222,756 of NW_026643151.1, read as the reverse complement.
GTTGTCGGAGGCCCAGGTGCCAGGACTGATGAGACCAGCCTCGTTGATCTTGAAGAACTTCAGGGTGGTCTTGTCGACGGAAGAGCAGTCACCATTGCAGTTGGCCAGGTAGGTGATAACGGGGCCGTGGTGGCTCGAAGCCCACTCGCTCCACTGCAGCTCGACGCTGCCACCAGCCTTGACAGGAGCCGAGGTGGCACCGGGCCTGGCATTCTTGTGGCAGATGATGTCCGCAGAGGAGTACGAAGAACCGTCAACGTAGCCCAGGTCGGTGGCAGTGTCAGACCAGGCAATAGTCGCGGGAGGGCTGCTCATGTAGGGGTACTGGCTAATCAGATATCCACCATAGTAGGTTCCGTCGACAACGGCGCCAGTCACGTAACCGTGGCCAGCAACCAGAGCGGCCGAGGAGAGGATAACACCGGCAATCTTGGAGAGAGGCATAGCTTCAGTCGTTTGGTTTGGAACGAATGCACAGCGTATCTGAGTTGTATCCGCGAGGAAAGGAAGAGGCGAAGATAAGGAATGACAACGGGGATTTCAGTCAATGAAATCAACCCAAGGGAAGCGAATGGGAAGGTCCTAGACCTTGAGAAAGAAAGAATGGATTGTTGAGACTGGTGATATAAAGAAAAGATCCAGATGGTCATGATCGCGCAACTTTATATGCTGCTCGTCAGTCGAGGCTCGCCAGTATCAGCGCTCTTTTGGGATCCGAGAGCGAGCCACATCAACCACATCAGCAGCTCCAACTTCGCCAGGCCAGCTAGTTCCTTCGCTGGTTGAGACCCCTGAATTCAAGCACGTCTTCCTTATGATGGAGGATTTCCACCAGCGTGAATGGCCGGCTATAGATGGAGAATCTCTCACTACCAAAGGGGCAGCACTCCACAGTTCCAGATAGATGAACTGTCTTGGAAACCCTCCCTCTCCCAGTGTAGCGGGTCGTCGCGAGACAACAGGTACCCACACGGTTGATTAGGCTATAGTCTGTACATCTGTTTCGGGGGTTCTACAATGGATCATGGGTCATGACTTGCATCACCTACCGAATGATATGTCCAAGCTCCTGCGTGGTTGTTTTGGTGTGCTGGAAAGTGAGTGGTTTTTGAGGATATTGATTTCAGATCCAGAATGGGAAAGGCTTGGTAGGGAGCCCCGTCACCACACTAAGGAGGCTGAGACAGCATCGTATTCGGCTTAATGGAAAATTGACTTTCTATTCGACCTTGACCGTGACAACCCAGACATGGACTTTATCGTCATCGCGCAGCTCAGGTGTGGACCCTGGGCAGGCCGTACTGGGTTAGTAATCTTAGGAACGAGCCTGGGCCTTCACAGCTCACGAACGAACCTGTATTAAGGTGAACCAGCGCCGTTGTAATTGGCCTACGATTAGTGATTTTTAGTGGCAATTGTCCCGGGGGAGGGGGGTGGGTCCAGTGAGATTGGAATAAGATGCGATATGCATTTTGCGCTCGTTCAATCTCACCATGCAGGCGGCACAGTGAGCAATCCCGATCTGTGTGGAGCTCACATTGTGATCGCCAACTTGCGGCCGAATCGCCGTGGCTCGTCGCAATCCATGGACAGGGAATTTCCCCTGAAGGATGGAGGCAGATGTGGTGTGGAATTGCACGAGTGGAGTCTCTTCTATGTCGCCGAAAAATGGCACCTGCACCGTCAGTAGCTCTTGTGGGGGAATCCGATTTTGCCAGCACGGCCACGGGGTCGGTTCCAAATAAAATCATACTCCCTATCAAAACTTACTTCTTAGATACCAACCATATTACTCAACTTAATACTAGAAGCACCTAATTTGGTGATAATAGAGACGACTATCAAAACTAGGATGGCAGGGCCACAAATTTGCTACTCCCAGACTTATCGTACAGATTGTGAGCAGGTCTTTTATACTAGGTAAATGAAGGAGCTCCGCAGCCAAGACCAGACCGCAATGTTTGTCATAAACTCGTTATCGATCTGGACTGTGGATCTTTCTTATTCAATCCGTCCACGATTCATTGGAAGATCTCAGCCCACCCGGCGTGCCGAGCCCGCCGAAGGTTTCACAATAATTATCCGATTACGCGCCGAAGATGCTACCCCTTGTGGTTAATTCTGTGCGGCTTTGGGCTCCGCAGATTGGACTGTAATCTGAAGTTGGCGGGTTTGGGTTTCTCTCATTGGATTAGATCGAATAGAGAATTTCTTATACACTAGGCATTTTTTTAATATATAGAGAGTGAATTGATTAAATATAACTCCGTACAGTTAATAGAAGAGTAGAATCCTTATCTTAATATTCTAAGCAATACCCCCTGCCCCCCAACCCCCCGACTTGCATAATATACTGCCGGTCCCAAAACCTCGACCGAATCTCCATAATATTGATAATTCTACAAAATAACTAGCTCACGCACCCCCATAGGCCCTAGTATGTGTATACCACCCCTGTTATTCAATGATTGCTTCAACCCTGTTAGGCATAGTCTCTAAAGAGGTGCTCTAGGTGCCTTATATCAATATTTTGCCATGCAATTGGAGCAGCTTCGACCAAATTCGCTTAGTCTCCTCATTGTTCTTCATATGCAGGAGATCCGGCCGAATTTTATAGATTTCTGCCTTCAATAGGGCTCATAGGTTTTCAATTGGGTTAAGGTCAGGCGAATAAGGCGTCCAAACCATCACCTCGATCTCTAAATCTGCTAAAGCATCGCGCACAACGTACGCAGTATGCGTAGGTGCGTTATCGTTAGGCTACGAGATGGACCCGCAAGAACCGCGAACCGCCCCGCCTCGCCCCTCCGAAGGGGCGGTTCTTGGTACCTACTATATAGAACCTCCCCTCAAGGTTGCGGGTAGAACCTGAGGTTCTACAAACATGAACGACAAACATTGACGATCTTGTAATATGCATATTTTATGAAGAAGAGAGTTGTATTTTTTTGGTATCCTACTTTCAAGCTTATGATGATTATGTGCTGTACCTTTCCATAGCCATAATGCACCATTTTTGTTTCTGCTAATTGTATACAAAATTCTCTACCCCCTTGGACGCTTTGGGACACGCCCAGATGAGCACCGCTGAGTGCTACATTCCTCCTGTAAGCAGCGATTTTCAAGCAATGGCACCTCACGATCTTTATCCAACTTGATCAGATCACTCTCAGTGGCCCTTCTCTTCCCTAATGCCTTTGCACCGGGCATCTGGATAGCTTCGGAATTATCTGTTGTAGACGGACTCTCCTCGTCGTCACTGGTTGCATCAGACCCCTCTTCCTGCTTTTCAATGCGTCCTTTCTCTCACTCTCCACTTGCTACTCTTGGATAGAAATGTACTAATTAATCAGTGTAAGCTGCTCTATGTCTGGGTCAAATCTTGGATGGTCTGTTGCTTAAGCGACCCTCGTCGGTAGTGACAGATGTCGCGAGCGGAGTTGAACATGCGTTCGAACGGCCAGGACTCACAGGTGTTGGTGAGATTTAATTTCCCCTGTAGCGATGGAGGGAGGCAGAGGGAATGGTGGCAGCTCTGGGCGCGTATTCGGAAATTATTCTGAAACCTTTGGTGGGCTCGGCACGCCATGCTCTACGACAGTAATCTGGACTCTGTACGGTGTTCTATCAACTCGATGGCCGGTACCTTTTTTGTAATATTATAAATCTTCCCCTTTCCCCTTCCACGAGTTCCTGCTGGTAGGGAACACTCGTTCGTCTGGGTTTCGTTCATCTTTTCGTCGACTGCTGCCCTTCTTGATCACCTTGCATGTTCCTCTTAGAGCTGACTGTTTCGGCTCTGCGTTGACCGCATAGACCTTACAACTTTCGCTTTAACTTCTTTTTCATCTTCATCTTGCCTGTATACCTTTTTGTTTTCCTTCGTTTTCTCTTTTTCCGGCTTGCCTCCCATCTGCCGCGGGAACGTGCGAACCAGTCGACCCGATTGGCCTGGCCTGCATTTCTGAAGTCCTGGACGATACCACTGTTTCAACAAGCAACGGAAAATCTGCGCCTTGCCGATCTGCTTATCGGGTCCAGATTCCACTGATCCTCTGTTGATTTGCCCATCCTCTTTTTCGTCATTGACTGGTTCGCTGCCTACAGGCCTGCCTACTACCTGCGTCATAGTCATTCCCTGCCAACCTTCCTATTGATATCAGCACAAAGGCAGCGACACATTTGACGGGGGATACCTCTATCCTCAATTCTATCAACGATCATCTCTTGGATCCCTTGTGCCATTCTCTACGGCGGTGGGCCACAGTTTGTCAACCTGGCTCTGATTTCATTTCATCCCTCTTCAACGTCACCACACCCGACCATTGCATTTCCCGCAACCAACCTTGACTCCCTACCACCTTCTCCAACATTCAAAATTGAATACAGGACTCACTTAGCATAGCGTTGTTCAGAATACAAGATCTTCGATCAGAGTCTTGCGCACCACTCTACCACGGCTTCCCACTGTCAGAACTATCCTCAAGCAGGACTAGAATCTCCACCAACCACCTCCAACAAGGATAGCCCACACGGCTAGATAGGTGTCCTGAGGGCCATTTCAATGGCGACACCTGTCCTGCAACTTGCGGCACGAGGCTACGGATCTAACGAAACATACGTCTACGAGTACTCGAGAGGACTGGGGGGTGTCGATGTCCCGCGCGATGTGATCATCACCCGCATCATCTACTCTTCGGTGATTGTTCTCGCCTTCTGTGTGTTCTGTGGCCGGATTGCCCAGATCAGCCATGCATATCTCCGCCACATCACATCATGTACTGCAAACCGTCTGCAGCAGATGTTTTGGCAGCGGGAGACGTCAAAAGTGTGGTCCAACATAAAGAAACACGTTTTGTATTCCCCACTGGGGAAGAAGAGGCATAATCGAGAGATTCAACTCTCCTCGGCGGTTGGAATCGGCACGCTACCCTCCCGATTTCAGACCATCTTGATCACCTTGTACTTTGCAAGTCAAGTTGTGTACTGTCTTTATCTAGACTATGCTGTTAACAAAAAAGCTGCGTTAATCGCAGAGCTGCGCGGGCGCTCAGGGACGCTGGCCATCTTGAACATGGTCCCACTTTTTCTGCTGGCAGCGCGAAATAACCCTTTGATCTCGATTCTGCATGTCAGTTTTGATACCTACAATCTTCTCCACCGGTGGCTGGGCCGCATCATTGTGGTGGAGTCTGTCGTCCACACTGCCGCTTGGGCAGTTAATGCTGTTGACGAGCAAGATATTGGAGATATGCTGTCACGCCTGCGAGACACGCCATTCTTCACTTGGGGATTGGTAGGTACGGTGGCCATGGTTTTCCTCAGCCTGCACTCTCCTTCGCCAATCCGCCATGCATTCTACGAAACATTCCTCCATCTGCATCAACTCGCCGCGTTTCTAGCCTTCCTCGGTGTATGGTTCCACCTCCACCTGGACAGTCTCCCACAGCGCAGCTGGGCCAGCTGTATCGCCGTCATCTGGATCCTCGAGCGCAGCACACGTCTCATCCGCCTCGCATATCTCAACCTCTCCATCAAGCACGGCTCAACTCATATGACCGTCCAAGCCCTACCAGGAGAAGCATGCCAGGTAACCTTCCAACTACCCAAAAGCGTACGCATCTCACCCGGATGCCATGTCTACACCTACATCCCCTGCATCTCATGGTGGATGTCTCACCCATTCTCCATAGCCTGGGCCGAAGCCAGCTGTCCCAATCCGCACTCTCCACGCTACTGCCACTCCAAATCCACCGACTCAGTCCCCAGTCTATCCTCCTTAGAAAAGCAATCCGACGATCTAGACACCTACTTCGAGCCTACCCACCGCCCAACAAAAGTCTCCCTCATCGTCAGCGCCCGCCAAGGCATGACCCGCCGCCTCTATAACCTCGCCCGCAGCAAACCAAACCAAATCCTCCACACACCGGGCTTCATCGAAGGCCCCTACGGCTCCCAACCAGCCAACGCCTCCAGCTATGGCACAGCCGTGTTATTCTCCGCCGGCGCTGGAATAACCCACCACCTCATGTACGCGCGGGACCTCATCGAGAGCGCCGCGAAAGCCTACGCCGCAACCCGCCGCGTCTACCTCATCTGGTCCGTTCGCTCGACAGACCAGCTCGCCTGGGTAAGCCAATGGATGGACCAAATCCTCCGACTCCCCGGTCGACGCGAGATCCTCATCGTGAAGGTATTCCTCTCGAAGCCCCGGCGCGCAGCGGATATCGTTTCCCCCTCTGCGACGGTGCAGATGCATTCTGGTCGGTGTCGTCCCGATGTGGTTCTTGATGGGCTTATGCCGAAAAGTGTGGGGGCGACGCTAGTTTCTGTTTGTGGGCCCGGTGCGTTTGCGGATGAGGTTAGGGCTGCGGCAAGGTGGAGGATTGGGAAAGGTGCTGTGGTGGATTTTGTGGAGGAGGCCTTTACTTGGTAGGCAGAGAATTTTCTTTCTTTGCGTTTAACTCCTTTTGGGGAGTTTACTCGTTTTTAGCATGTCGTTGCGGTGTTTTGGTTGCTTTTAGGTGAGAGGGTCAGTGTGGTTGTCGCGCGACGGAGGGTGAGAATTACCCGCTCTCACCCACCTTCTCGCCCTCTCTATTGCTCACTCACTGGGCACCCAGCTCAAAGGGACCCAAAAAAAGTTCACAGGGACCCAAAAAGTTCTGACTAATTTTGGGTCCCGCTCAGGTGCCCAATCTCACCGGGACCCAAACCTCTAGATTATATAATATTTTTTAATGTAACATTTCTTCCCACGACTTTTATTTACCCCTTTTCGAGGTCGTTACAAGTGTCAACTCCACAAAATGTCGGCGTCTTTACTCTCGCCATCGCTATTCGAGGATTCCGATTCTGATCCTACGCAATCCACTACTAGTGCTGCATCAGACATTAATCGAATTCTTTACAATCTTCCATCTGTAAGTAATCTATTAAATATGTACTTAACTTATGCTAAACTTATCTTTAATACTAGCGACAAAGATCAAATTCAGAGACTTCGGTTTACCAGGATTGTATCAATACATACGAATTGTCTGATATCGATTCTGATGAGAACGATAAGGAAAATACTAGCTCCTTAGATTCTTAAGCTTCCACGCACTTTTGCCAAACAGGCATAGAAGTCGACGGAGTCAAAGTAAGCGGTAGCTCTAGAGATACTGTGATCGCCTACGAAATCCAGGAGCACCTTATTCTTCCAGAGTATCCTGATACAAATAAAGGTAGTATTTTACATATCATCCACGCCTCAAAAAATCCATTACAGAATATAGAGGACACTACCACTCACGTTAACCAAATTACTTCACAACTTATGTCATCGGTATATGTAGTATATTTCCAGTATATGTCTAACATATCCCTTATATATATAAAACTAATTGTATAGGTTCAATTTTCGACTAAGCGCCTCAAATCGGCTAAGAAAATCTTCACGAAACTCCTCCAGAAAGACTCTAAAGACAGAGAATCAAGATCATAGCATAGATCCTTTCAATGTACAGGGATTCAACATTGCTACCAAGCTCATCCTGATATTATTACCCTGTCTGAAAGCTATAACCGTGTGAAACCAACGCTTTTCCGTGAACTTCAGTCTCTTGCTGCAAAGCCTGTGTATCACACTATTGCGCAGGAGATCCAGGAGCGAACTAGAGAGTAAGATTTATCCCTCCCTAGTTTTAACCTATATTAAGCTTATACTAAACATAGGTTTTACTTCGGATTTCTTGCAATATAGGATACAGAAGGACTATATATTTATGGACCTGGTGAGCGGACATATCGAGGTCAAAAGCTAATGGTGTGGCTTCGAGACGGAGTAAGTCTATATCATTATTATATACTAAACATATATTAACTGTGAGTAGTTCACCTTTATTAGGTGTCCGAACGCGCAGGTCGGATCCCAGCGTTGGCACTACTGTTAGCACGTATCAAGAAGTGCTTTAAGGATAGACCCTGCGTTTCTAAAGCTTCTTTGCGATAAGGATAGCTTACGAGATATTAGATATAGAACTAAAGATTGTTACTTTGTGGAGCATCGTTCAGCTAGACGTCGCCACTGTGGTATTTTTTACTCTGGAAATGCTATAGATATACTAAACATATACTAACCCTATTCTAGACTTAATTTATGCAGATAGGGTCGGTCAACTAATTTATAGTGCTTGTTCTGTGAAAATTGACCTTTATATCCCCTGCATATAGGATCGTTTTCCTTTTCTCCTTCTCGTTTGTCGAGGATCTCATTTATATACGCCGCCATCGCCTACAAAGCTACTATATAATATTGGCCAAGAAATTGTTGACGCAATTAACACGTAGGATATCCTAGGATTAACTGCAAGAAAATTGATGGTCTCGCCTACTTTTACGAAGATTATACGTTAACATAGTGATTCTGCGCTTCGATATATCCACAAGAGCTTACATATTGAGGATCGGGTAACTACTTTGATTTATAAGCAGAGACTACTATATTACCCAGAAGGGACAAACCTTGCTGGGGTATAGCGTGAATACTAATTTAATCTTACTAAACACGTAGATAATCAATAGATTCGTGAAGTCTTTTCTTTGACGAGAATCGGGAGCATTACCTTATTATATGCTGCACATACGAACAAGCTAAGCTTTTCCAGAATATACGATATTTAGAAATAGATCTTGCCTTCAAATAGTCTAAGGCACAACTAAGGTTTTCACAATTTCAGGGTGGAATAAACAGGCAAAGAGTAAGATTATATTCGGTGTTTTATATATGCGTACTGTCGGATTTACGAGGTCAGCATAAATCCTTCGGCGTGCACAAGCAAGCGAGTGTGCACGGTTGGTCAAATCAGTATACGATTGGCGAAGAATCGTATAGGTCAGGTCAGGTCGTACGATTCGGCTCAGAATCGGAAGTTAACTTATGATAGAAGAATGCTCCAACTTCATCACAATCATTAAACTTGATTCAACTAGCTATGGAAAACAGGCAATATTTATAACTTCATGAAATCAAGGCAATACGTCAGACTAGAATCTCATAGAAATCAGAAGAAATAGAGTGTTGAAGCTCTTTCGTCATGTGTGCAATCTGTTGATGTCAATCGTTGAAGATCGTCGTCACGTGGACGTTCCGTCGCATTCTGTCAAGTTCGATAGCATGGGCTTATGCACCCACTCATGTCGACACGTACTATATACTAACCCTATTTTAACTAGAGTTGAACACTTATGTCTATGCTTTTATGAATCTCGAAACTCGAGTTGCTTATCGAATTCTTTTTGAGAAAATCTTTAAGATTCTTGGGGATGTGGGACGGAAACTAATTAGATAGGTATATCAGCTTGGAAGGGATGATTCTTGTGAGGGAATTCGGACAGTTACTATTAATATATATAAAAAGCAAGCACCTGGTACGCTTTTTATATGCTTAACATATACTTTATATATACTTAAATTATGCTAACTTCCTTTTTTATTTAGGGTTTGGAGATTACCTTGCTGGCCTAGATCCCCGTTGGATATGGTCAGAACATCTGCAAAACATACTGATCCTATGCCAAACTCACGTGAAGAGAGCTTTTCGAAAAAGGTTTCCTGGTCACGAAGCTACTTCGTCTATTGATATGATCTGGAATGCCAATTTGAAGGCAGAGGTTATTCGAATTATGGATGAAGTTGCAGAAAAGTGGCCAGAGACTGAAAAATGGTTCTAGAACAAGAAGGTTAATTAGATTCTTACTAGAATAACCCTAGAGGTATCTAAGATTCCTATTGAATAGTAGATAAATACACCACACTATACTAGAATTAGTGAAAGCAGTCACTTCTACGATAACGAGGCAGTAGGCCGAAAGCAGGCTTTGTTAACAGCAATTTTACGGTATTCTACCTGATTTCTCATAAGCAGAGTATATCACTAATCTATTTACTATAGATACAAAAAATATGTATAAGAGATAATCTAAAAGAATAAACTTGCAGAAGAGCAAGGTCTTTTCCTAACTTAGCGATCTCGGAACCCTGTGTGTCGCTAAACAAGTTCGTAAAAAGGGTTTGTATATATGATTAATATATATGTAACATATACTAACCTCACATCAGACAAGCGCCACAAAAAATCAGCTAGTCGTCGTATTAATAAGCTATACTAGCCTTGGAACCTAATTAATCCCTACGATACACTTAACCCGACAATGCAACCACCTGAGCTTCCAGATATCTCGGATATAGTTTCTATATCTGCTTCGGAGGTTACTGACGTAAGCTTAATATATGGTTAATCTATATCTGCACTGCTTTCTACCCCTCGAGGTAGTTTAGTTCTTAATAGATTGTCTAGAATAGCGCCGCAGGATAGTATCTCTCAGCAATTAGGTTATACTTAGGGACTCGATGATGAAGAGGCACGGCTACAGTAAGAAGTTGCGGAACTTAGGAGAAAGCAAAGGATTTTGGCCCTTCAAAGGGAAAAGCAAAAGTTACTACGGAGTATAGAGGCAGGTGAACCTTAGCATAAGTTTAGTATATCTTTAATCTACTTCATAGTATTTAATTTATATATATTGTATAAAATAACCAACAGATACTCTATATAGATTGAACTACTCCTAGCTACTAGGAAGACTCGAAAGTATTAGAGGAGGAGTCTGACTCCTAGGCTTGTCCACCTCTATTGCTATCTCCATCATCACCGTCTCCGCTATCACCACTATCTCCACCATCGCTATCTCCGCTATCAGCACCGTGTCCGCTATTGCTATCACCGCTATCTCTATTGCCACCTCCTCCGGTAGCGGCAGCAGCGCTAAAGCCTACGAAGGGGATCGGATTGCCAGGAACGGAAGGACCGCGCTATATACTATTAGCATATACTAAGCATATCTTTTCTATATATATAATATAGACTTACCCGGCGGCTACGATGACCGGAGTGCGGGGTTGCTAGGGCTTGCTAGCGGTAGAAACGAGTGCCGTACTGTACGGCAAACTGTGCATCGGTAGCTCTATACAGATTGTTAGCATGCTTTCGGCATATAATGTGCATATATCCAAAGTGGAGGAACTTGATGGAAAACATAGTGTATCCAGAGTACTTACGCGATGCGCTCCAGTGCGGAGGCCCAGTGTCCAACCATCCCATTATCAGGGCCGCGTCCAGGCTTATGCAGGTAGCTAGCATCCCGCCAGCCACCCTCCAGGACCCAACGCCTGATTGCGTTCTGGCCCGCAATGATCTCCGGCTGAGTCTTGGCTCGGCGGCTGGGGTTGACGACTATATCGTAGTCATGCTGTTAGCATAGGTTCAACATATCCAATAAATAAACACTTACCGGCTCCGGAATACTCATTGCGGATGTGACGCCGCAGAGCAGGTCCCTCCGGGAAGACTAGACCGCACATCTGGGACGGAGGGCTGATAACGATATCACAGCTGTTCCTCGTAGTGTCAGCATAAGATCAGCATATACTTAGTATATCCAGACATCACATACACACCTGTGTTCTCCTTGTTGAGAACAACAGCTGGGTTTGGCGGGGGGTGGCCGCGATATCTGCTGCCTTGATATCGTATCGCAGATTGCCTGCAGCGATCGCTGTGGTGTACGCAGTTGGCTTCCAGCCAGGGTTATTGTTGGGAATGGGTCCTTCATATAGTCAGTATATCAGTAGCATATGTATCTTGGAAACATACCATAGGCGTAACCCAGGAGAGGGTCAGGGTTTGGCGCGTTCAAGATAGTGTTGTTGTCGAATTCAGCCCGGGTTGGACCCAGGCCAGGGAAGATTCCGAGATTTGCCATGTTGATGAACTGGAGATATTTAGCATATACAGAACGTATGCAAAGACGCGTCAGGGAGTAGGATAAACAGATGTTTTACCTTTAGTAAACAAGGTGGGTGGTGAGGGAAGAAGAAGAAGGTGGTGGTGGTGTAGTGTTTGTGTTGAAGATATATCTCTCATTTCTTTGTTGACACTTTTGACTTATGACCGCACAGAAACCATATTTTTCTTTCAAAACATGTAATTTACTATAACAAAGACTGTCTCCTTTATATTACTATGAATAATTAAAAGAAAGAGTCTTTAAGAGTGTTGTATAAAATGTTATATAGAGTTGTATAGAGCTGTACAGAGTTATAGTATATTTTAATGGGGTAGGGTTTAACTTAAAGTTGAACCCCTACATAATTATTAATAAATTACATAAAAGTAGGTATAAAAGCTTATGGGGACCCTAAATATTTTGAGTACCCGTGAGATTAGGCACCTGAGGGGGACCCAAGATTAGTCAGAAATCTTTTGGGTCCCCGTCAACTTTTTTTGGGTCTCCCTGAGCTGGAACCCGGCTCACTCACTCTCACCCTGGTCGGGCGACTAACTCCGTAGGGTGAGCGCGCAATCGACGGGGGTGAGAAGTGGGGGCCTCCCTTTCTATGGGAAAACAAGAAAGGCTCCAGGTCAGCCATTGGAGGTTACCATCGCGCCGATGGTCCTGTTTTCGTCGTTTTAGGTAATAAGGACTGGCGCCGAACTAGCAGCCATTATACGAAGCAAAGTCGGCGTTGTCGGAGGTCTGGACGCTGAGCTATACGGTAGTGACTATGGTCATACAGTCACTGACTATCCGTGCCCTTAGCTAACTAAGCTGTGACCCACCCATGAGCGGGAGCGAATGAGTGCGCCATACGTTCTTCATAACCACGCGTTCTTCATAGACTTTCGAATACACTGCTCAATTAGCTATTTCACCTCCCAGACATGCCTAAATTTGCCGATTTCGATGAGGTTCGCATGGCCAAGGCCTTCGCTGCACCTATAAGCCAGAAAAAGCTCAATATCGCGAAAATTGCGCACGAATTCGACGTAAATTGCGCTACCTTTGCTAGTCGCATCAAAAAGGCTAAATCGCCTGTTAACCCCAAGGAATCGCGGAAATATAGCCTTCGCGTATATCAGGAGAGAGCTTTAATCAAATGGATCGAAGAAATGCGGGGCTGGAACCTTCCTTCTGCCCCAGCGATCATACAATCGTGGGCAAATCGCGCGATCGCCCGATCCGCTCAGCCGGATCGTCAAATTAGCAAAATGTGGGCGTATCGCTTTATAGAACGTCTTCCAGATCACCGGACGCTTGCTCCTGTGAAGCAGAAGACTAAGTAATTGAAACGAATCCAAGCTGAAGATGCTGGCTTGCTTTAGCATTAGTACGACCAGCTTGATCAGCTACTCCATGGCGTACCCTCGCGTCTTGTAAACAACTTCGATGAATGCGGCTTTCAACCTGGTCAAGCGCAATTGAGGAACATAATCGGCTCTCGTAAATCTTGCCCTGATCTAGCTGAAACAGAGGGCGAAACTATCTCTGCGGTTGAATGTGATGGCGATCTATCGCCACTACGCAAGGAAGCAGGAGAGAGGAACAATCTAGTTCGAATACTTTGAGAACTATCTCTGCAGAAGAAGAAAAGAAACAAAGAAGGGGAAGGCCTAAATATGCCGAAGCTGAACAATCAACCTGGCCCTGGAACCATCCTCTAGGAGAATCCCGACTAGGGGATTCCCTCGAGGGAGATCCCTATCGGATCTCCATCAGAATGTATTGCTGATGGCTGGTTACTGGATCCGCTCTTTATCTTCAAAAGTAGCGGATCGAACTTCCAGGAATCCTGGTTCGATGGCAGCGAAGCCCTATCACTGAATACAGGCGCTGCGATATCCCCGAATGGCTGGATTTCTGATGAATTAGCAGTAGCTTGGCTAGGCTATTTCATTACTGCTACTGCTGGCGATCGATTAAAATCTGGCGAAAAACGCTACCTAATCTTCGACGGGCACGGCGCGCATCTTACCCTCTAATTTCTGCAGAAATGCGAAGATAATGCGATTATACCTAGACCTCGCCCAAACCCGCGGGTAGACGGTTGGACTCGACCTGTACCCGTTTCTTGGTGAGTTTTGGGTCGAGGAAAATGGACCCGAAGGTCGGGTACGGGTTGAGTGAACCCACGGGTTACCCACGGGTTGGTAAACAATTCAAACATAAAGAACCTTGTGATATGTATATATTATGCATTTCTGGGCTGTATTTATAGGTATGTGGCTTATAGGCAGTGTATTCTTGCAGAAATAAGGTCGAGGATAAGTATGAATGTCTTCAATTCTAGAACTAAACTAATACACTATGAACTGATCATCATTATGCCGCGGGCGCTTCCTAGATCTTCCTGAGACACGCTGCTGTGTGTCCGGTAGAGGAATACCTTCCTCCTCGTTACTATCTCTATGGCCTTCAGTGTCTGGTTCAGATGCAACACTCTTTCTTCTCTTTCTGGGAGCACCTTTCGAGGGACCTTGCGTTGCTGATTGCGCTTGAACAAGGACTAAATCCTCCTGTGTATCCTCCGTATTACTCTCCTCATCCTCACTAATCCGGTCGACAGTACCCTCTACTTGTTGGGCATCTTTCTCTTCCTGATCCGCTTCTGTCTCCCCTTTAGAGAGATACTCTATCCAAAAAGCAATATCGTCCTCCTTGACTTCAAATTGCGTCGCACGCCTGTACAATATACGCTCCTGAATTGTTGTAGCATTTAGCGAGCCTCGACGATAGTGACAGATATCCCGAGTAGTGTTAAATAGCCGCTCAACGCCGGCGCTAGTTGCAGGAATGGAAAGCACATCGCGTGCGAGCTTTGCAAGCGCAGGGATTGTGATCTGGTTCTCCTAGAACGCCCGTATTGGATGACTAGAAATAGTATGTTTATTAGTACATGTCCGGTGATTGATAGAATAAGGATACTTACCACCATCGAGATATCTTGCAAGCTCGTCCTTCTGGCCAGCTTGGATAGTCTGATGTAGGCTAATTATCCGATCAAGGTCTATGCCTCCACTCTGCGTAGAACATCCTTCACCGTTCCCTTTCTGTTCCTCTGATAGACATTGCTTATATGGTTCAAAGTAGTCCGCAAAGCTTTGTCAATATCTTGTGAGCCACTCAGGGCCCTAATATTTAATCCGGAAGAACTGGAGCTTGTGTTTTGGTGCAAGTAGTGTACTAATAGCAAAGACATCACCAGGAATGTCATCCGTCTCACTGTAGTATCGTCTTCCGCACGACCCCAGAAAATCCCAAACCCACCCCACCCTAACCCCACATGGGATTGGGTTTGGGATATGACTCTTGAAACCCAGATGGGGGATGGGGTTTCTATCTAGGACCCTAGGTGGGATTTGGGGGACCATATTGGGGTTACATACTTTACAAACAAGCCAAGTCCCTAG
Source organism: Penicillium subrubescens (assembly GCF_028828155.1). NCBI lineage: Eukaryota > Fungi > Ascomycota > Eurotiomycetes > Eurotiales > Aspergillaceae > Penicillium > Penicillium subrubescens. The sequence goes on along the minus strand of NW_026643151.1, from coordinate 207,466 downwards.
GAGTGCATAAGTTATGCACTTTTGCCTATAATATAGAAGTATTTCGTTCACAAACTTCAGATTCAAATATCTCGGTTTCTTCGTCGGAAGTCATTATTGAATCAAACGTAACTTCATTCTTCAGTAGCGCTCACTGATTCTTCGATTTCTCCCTGAAACCCGGAGCTAGGTGCTATTCGCTAGTAGTGGCACCTCAGCGTTTTCATGATCGTCTACATATATAAGATTACCAGACTCATCATCCTGCTCCTCAGTATCACTGATTGGCTCGACCTCTATCTCCTCAGGCTTCTCATCCTTCTTTTCCTTCGCTGCTTCAAGCTCATCTAGAGAGAAGAACTTTTAAGCTCCTTTACTTGCTGCTCCTCGATATTAAACCTTAATGTACTGACAGCGCCCACGGCACTGCTGACACAGGAAGCGAAGAGAGAAGAGAGAGTCTGAGTCAATTGGTCTATCTAGGAACATGAAGACGAAGACGACTAAGAGAAGAAGAAGCAGAAGGGAACAGAACATGGTCTATAAGGCCTTGAAGCACAAAGGAAAGGAACAAGGTCTGGTCCTGACAGGAAAACCCCGGCCTGCTTCATGCAGGGCCAAAGAAGACGACAAACCCTGCAAACCCTATCGAGGTTAAAGGGATCGAGTCATCACTATTTAAACAGCTCAACCAATAGAATTGTACCCCGCTAAGCAGCGTTGTGCTACTCACGTCATTAGTTGCATCATTCAACTTCTTTTGTTTAAAATGGTCCCTGATCAATCGAGTACGGCCGGCGACCGCGTTGATCTGGTGGAACGCCCGCCAAATACACGACGCTCTTCTGCTTGGGCGACATGGTCTGGTACGACGTCCATTGGGCAGAATTGACAATGGTGTCGTTGTATTGGTTATGAGAATCACTTGAGGCGAAATTCGAGGCACAGTTGGCTATGGTATTGTTGCCTGTCGTGTAAGTTGGTTGCTCATTTCGATGGAGCCACTCCGAAGATGTATCCAGAACCGAGTTGTTTACATAGTAGAAGCTGGAGCCTTCGTCAAGGTAATACCCTATTTATAGAGTTAGATATATGGATCCATTCCTCGGGAGGTTCATATTTACCGAATCCTTGGGTGGACTTGATGTAGTTATCGTCGAGGGTCGTATTCGGACTTGCCGACAACGTATATATACCCCCATCGTCTGAATGACGCGTCCCGACGTTGTATATGAGGTTTGCACTGATTCTCCCACCCTGCATCGTGGTCGGCGTATTGTAGACGGGTTGGTAGTTGTAGAGGCCGCGCAGCTGGTACTCCGGACTGCCCCCCGCATCGTTAGAACCCCATCCATAACCGTAGCAGATGCCGCTATATGGAACGTTGACTACATCATTGTGCACAATGTATGTGTCTTTGGCATAGCTGGCAAAGATGGGAACAGCCGAGTCAATTGTGTATGCCAGGTCTGTAAAGATATTCTCAAGAACTCTTGTGTTCTGGTTGAGCATCCGCGGGTCTGATGGGTGGTGTGCGTTTGCTTGAATACCTCCGATGGTAATCGCATTGGCACCCGTCTGGTGGAGAAGCATGCCACTAATCTCGACATCGGATGCCCCGAGGCCGACGCCAGTTGAATGTGCATTGGGATCATTTCCTATCCCAAATCCACCCATCAAGGCAACGATGCTGCCGTTTTGAAACAAGATATTCCGAGCCGCGCTCACTTGGATTGAACCAGGCACTTGCCACCAGAACGGCCGAGATGAATCAAAATTAGTGTAGGTCTTGTTTATACCAATATAACCACCTGTCTGTTGGTCGACGTAGCCTACATCTGTGGACATGTAGTCTACCTCCGTCAGCTTGGCGTTTATATGGAAGGGAATTTGTGGACTTACTCCAGGTAGTATGCATGTAGTTGAAGCCTCTGAAGGTGAGATCATGGACAGGTTGGTCATATGTGCCACCTACCAAGAGTAGAGTCTCCAACTTGGCCAGAACGAGATACATGTCATTAGGGTCGAGGCCGGATGGTGGCATATAGTACATGGTATGACTCGCTGGATCCAAGTACCATTCGTTTGGATCCGTAAGGAGAGATAATGCGTTCTCCACATACAGACCATGGTCGACATATGGGTTATTAAAAGTGTCATACCCAATGAGGTTATTATTCCAAGCCGGTTGCGCCATGACAATGGTGTTATTTGATGCCCCTGTCACAGGGTTGTAGCGAGACGTAAAGGAGTTATGAGCATGGAATTCGGCATGTTCCAATCCGGACATGGTCAATATGTACTTGGCCGAGTCATTCACGACTTGTAAACCAGTGGCAGTCTCCTTGACCCATGAGCGTTGTACCTGTGCCCGAGCTCGCTGCGCGTGAGCTTGGTCGGCGTAGAAGTGGCGCGTGGTAAAGGCTGGAGCTTGAGCTTCATAGATGCCTTTACGGACACTGGAGGCCTTCCAATTGGTGATTGGAACCCTGCGGCCAGGTATTAGTGGCGCTCAAACACTATTCTTATAACATTTTGCGAGGATAGTTCCTTACCCCCGGAAATATTCGCCCCTTTGGTCATATCTTGTGCCTGCCAGATAACGCGATGGCCATTCTGGCCCGAGTCCTTGCTAGTGAACTTCAACGGCTCATTGAGATAGTAGGTACCTGGGCCCACGTAAACGTAAAGATCAGAATTCATGCCCTTTGTTGACCTCCGGGCAGCTGCCTGAGCCCTTTCAAAGGTACGAAAGGGGGCCGTGGCCGAGCCAGATCCAGAGTCGTTGCCATTCACGGCTACGTAATAATGGCCCCACACTGGTACGAGCAGCAAGGCCTGAAGGAGTAATGTAGTTGAAAACATGACTTGTCTAGGTCCCTTGTCTAGAAAGCTGTGTACCCCAAATACTGCAAGCGCTCGATTGGGGTGGAGCGAGATGTTTATTTAAGGTCTTTCCCAAGTGCTTTTTGCCTGGCATATCTAAAGGAATCTCACCTTAATTTCCCGAACTTATTTGCCTAAAAGGCATATATTCGGTTGTTAGGCATCTCTAGCCATTTATGTAAACCCTGTTTCACCTTGCTGCCGCTCAGGTTTGGGTAGTAGGGGATTGCCACGGCGATCGCAGCATGATATCTTGGATGGTGATGTTCCGCGAATGGTACGATGTACACCATGACACGCACTTTCAGAAGCGCTCAACTATTGTCTGTAAGTCGCACAGAATAATCATATACTACGTATTTACGTAGTTCTCTTGTATCAATGAATGGATAACCTGGCAATTCAATTAGTTACGGTACAATTCGCAGTGAAGCTATACCAGATACCCGCATGATCAAGTGCACACATATAATGACAAATCTTGTACCGAGAGAGAGATGATAACAAAGGGATCATCCATGACCTGAACTCACCCGCCTCCCATTTGACTAATTCCAGTACGAGGAGTTCCAATGTTGACAAGCTACGTAATGGACCCCAGCCAGCACGACTATGGCAACACGAGCGAATTCTACTGTAGCACATAATAGGCAATCAAAAACTTAGTATTATTCGCCAACGTATAATTAGCTCTATCAATGAGCGCCTGAATGCGGCCGAATGTCGCTCCTGTGGGCGCGCTACTGTCCCACCGAGATGAAGATACACCGCAATGAACATCTGGAACCAGAGAATGCTCAGGAAATTCGGGTAAATCCCGTTCGCGAAGAAGCGGGGAGAGCTGCAATTTCCTGATCGAATTGCTTCGTTCATCTCCCGCAATTATCCCCGCCCCCGCGATCCCGCGTGGTCTGACCGGGAACTGGCCCCATGGGGGACAACCGCCCCTGTGGCCTAGCAGAGCCACGCGTCGGGATTCACGAGCGCCGGTTGGCCAGAAATCCTTCAGTTCCGAGATGTCTCAAACCAAACGGAACTTAATCTCGACCCCTGTCGCAATTTCTAAGCGCAACCCTCTGGACTCAGGGCCTAACTTGAGTCTTTGTCCGTTCTGACGGTGAGCCTGGCCCTCCTCCCCATCGGAAAATTGGGGTAGGATCCAAGGAACATTGCTGCAGAAGGACTCTCCCACCGTACACCGTACCGGCGCGAGGACGAGACTCTGGAGTAGTAGCCAGTTCGTAACTTGTAGCTTGCGTTCAAACTCTAGGGACCAATCAGCGACCGTCCATTCCGTGCTCAAATCTAATAGCTTTAACCCCTCGACCGTCTGGAAGGCACTGCTGACGGTACGGAAAGATACCAGAGGTAGAATAAGCCGAGAGTCCCTGTCGCGTTGCTACGCGCACACGGCCATTTAAGAGTTTGCCAATCCCAACGTCTTTCTTTCCGAGTGGAAGGCCAACACAGACTGCACAGTTAGTGCATTTGCTTGATCTCTTGGCTAGCAGACCATCTATCACTCTGACACTTCACGGCAGCGGGCGACACGTGCGACACACTCTGAACTCTTCACCCGCGAATCATGGAGACGGAAAAGAGCCCAGTTCCCAACGTCATTGTCGACGAGTTGGCCCAACAGGCAAAGCTCGCTAATGACGTGGAGCACCAGTCGACGGTCTGGCAAGCCATCAAGGGAAACTTCTGGGCCATCTTTTGGTCGCTGATGGTCTCCATGTGCGTAGTCATGGAGGGATACGACACAATCCTTCTAGGCAACTTCTACGCCTACCCCCAATTCGCGAAAAAGTTCGGCACCTTCATCCCTAGTGATAATAGCTACCAGCTCACTGCCGCATGGCAAGCGGGGCTCTCAAACGGGTCCGGCGTAGGTGCCTTTTTTGGCGCGATCATGAACGGTGCTCTCGTCGACAGGTTCGGCCAGAAGCCAGTGCTGCTGTCGTCTCTCGTCTCCCTCAGCGGTTTTCTCTTCATCGTCTTCTTCGCAACAAACAAGCCCACCCTCCTAGTGGGAGAAATTCTCTGCGGCTTCCCATGGGGCGTGTTCGCTACCACAGGCCCCGCGTATGCCTCGGAAGTCTTGCCTATGGCCCTCCGACCCTATCTCACTAGCTGGACGAACATGTGTTTTATTATCGGGCAACTCATAGCCGCCGGCGTGCTAGCTGGCCTTGTCGGTGTTGACAGTGAATGGTCATACAGAGTGCCGTTTGCATTGCAATGGGTTTGGCCAGCATTTTTGATCCCGATTCTCTTCTTCGCGCCTGAATCCCCGTGGCATCTCGTGCGCAAGGGTCGGCTGGACGACGCTCGGAAGTCATTGGAACGCCTGCAGAACCCCCGTGCGACGGTGAGCGTGGACGCCACGCTCGCGCTGATGGTGCTCACCAACAAGGACGAGCAGGAGGAACTCCAGGTTGAGACCTCGTACTGGCAGTTGTTCCGGGGGGTTGACCGTCGTCGGACGGAAATTGCTTGCATCAGCTTTGCCGGCCAGATTACGTCCGGACTTGTCTTCGCCTACAACTCCGTCTACTTCTTCCAGCAGGTAGGCTTGTCCACAAAACAGACCTATGACCTTAATGTTGGGGGCAACGCACTCGCGCTCTTGGGCACGATTGTTAGTTGGGTGGCTGTGATGCCGTACCTTGGCCGCCGGACTATCTACCTCTGGGGTATGTTGACCATGTCGATCATCCTGTACATTATTGGTATCCTCAATGTGTGGACGACGCATAGCTCTGTCGGTTTGGCTCAGGCTGTGCTCACTTTGATCTGGACCTTTGTTTTCCAACTTTCTGTCGGCCAGCTAGGCTGGTCCCTCCCCGCCGAGGTTGGCTCAACGCGCTTGCGCCAGAAGACAGTCGTAGTCGCGCGAGATACCTACTACATCACGAGCGTCATATCCTCTGTTCTCAACCCGTACTTACTCAACCCTACTGCGTGGAACGTCAAGGGTTATACGGGATTCGTATATGGGACTACTTCCCTCCTAACCTTTATTTGGGCGTTTTTCCGCCTCCCTGAGACGCGAAACCGGACCTTCGAGGAGTTGAACCAGCTCTTCTCCAAGAAAATCCCTGCTCGGCATTTCCAGGAGTACGAAGTCAATGTGTTTGAGACTGAGTCTAGCGACAAGCAAACCGTGCTTCACATAGGATAAAGCTGTCCGACGAGCGTTTCTGTTAGGGTGGAGGAGGATCGATCATATAAAGCTGCTGCTGCAGTCACCAGCCTTGTGCTGGCGGTGACGTTGGGTTCCGCAGACCGATCATTGGAAAAGCAGCTGCGGGACATTTGAGATTATGAAGAACTACTGGTGGAGATATTGATCTCATAGGACCGATAATTTCCTGCTCTTTTCTCACATCACATATCGTATACTTAGCTTCACTGAATTAATGTTGTCGTTGTACAGTGCTTGATTCATGACTTTTATAGAATTATTACCTGCTGTAAGGTTTTGCACAGCAACACATACTGTTCTCCACAGTGAAGACAAGGCATTTTATCCCATGAGCCAGCCCTGTCACGATGAAAGATGTTGATCTCCCTAACATGCAATGTCAACAGTTGTACAGTAACGGGGGCATATCTAGGGATTAGTATAGCGTGGGGAGGTGGTCATGTTACAACCCACAGACAGCCGCTCTCCTAAGTGCTGAGCTCTCACTATTCCACCGGTGAGACTTGAGAATGACCCGGGCTGTGCTGGAGACTCCTCCTGCAGTCGTGAATGTGACAAATTAAACCATTCGAAGCCTGCCTCCAGAGCCACAGGGCTCGAATTGGCATAGGTGGTTGTCGATGGACGCAGGAGAGCCAATCGGAATTGTTAAAAGCCGATTTAACCGTACCCAGAGCGGGTAAATAATCAGGGCCTTCGACATTGATGCTACTTTCTTGACCGGGCCTCGGATATTTGGAGGGTTTTATAAGACTTCTCCTTCCTACACTCTTCACGATAAGATCCACTCCAAGCGCTGAATTTCCCCCCTGCAAAGTCTCAAGTGTTGCTGGCGGTACGCTCCTTCAACTTCACGCGCATAGCGAACGGCGCTTAGATATTCATCATGCACGATGAAGCTCTTCATTCGGGAGCGCCGGGCACCAGTGGTGAGAAAGATCTGACCAACTACCTCCCGAGAACACAGCGCATAAACCTGCCTCAGTTCGGAGAAAGTTCTAATGATGTGTTTTGCCTCTATAGCTCTTCTTGTCGACGGGAAAACATTCACGATTAATGGAAATACTGTCTCCTACCAGTTCCACGTAGATGGTGACACTGGAGATCTGCGAACAGATCATTTCGGAGGTCCTATTACTGGGCCGATCCCAGCGGACCCAAAGCCTCTTATCAACGGCGTCCCAACAGAGCTGCCAGATCGTGTTCGTCGCGAGCTCCCTGACCAAGGGAGGGGGACTTCCGAATTCCCGCGATTCGGATTCGACAGCCAGAAGGCTATACGGTGTCGGAGTTGAAGTATCAAGCCCACACTATAGTGAGAGGCAAACCGGGCCTCCCTGGCCTACCTGCGACATTTGGTGGCGAGGAGGATGTGACAACGATTATCATACATCTATACGATGATAAAAGCCAGGTAGCAGCCGATCTAACCTACTCTATTTTTCCCAAATATGATGCCGTTGTGCGAAGCGTCAGTGTTATGAACCAGGGCACAGGAAATATTACAGTTGAGGTGTTGGCCAGTTTGAGCGTGGACTTTGCGGTCCAGGACCTCGATATGATTACTCTCTCCGGAGACCACATGAGAGAAGCACACCGGGAAAGGAGGAAGGTTGAAAGAGGGCTGCACGGGTAAGTGATCGACCTTCAACAAGGATGAGGAGCCAACGTATACTGATGCTCTTTCAACATCCACAGCTTCCAAAACAGTACTGGTTTCTCATCTCACCTTTACAATCCATTCCTTGCGATAGCCCATCCATCTACCACCGAATCGCAGGGTTCTGCTTGGGGTTTCTCTCTAGTCTACACTGGGTCGAGTGCTGTAAATGTGGAAAAGAGCTCCCAGGGCCTAACGCGCGTAATACTTGGTTTGAACCCAGCACAGCTATCATGGCCATTAGCCTCTGGGGAGAGTCTGTCCTCTCCAGAATGTGTTTCTGTTTACTCTAACCAAGGCCTTGGAGGCATGTCTCGTGCTCTTCATGGTCTATACCGCAACCATCTGATGAGGAGCAAGTTTGTCAGGCAGAATCGACCTGTCCTGCTCAATAGTTGGGAAGGTCTCTACTTTGATATCAATCACAGCAATCTCTATGAGATAGCTAAAGAGTCCGCAGCATTGGGAGTAAAGTTGTTTGTCATGGATGACGGGTGGTTTGGAAAGGACTACCCGCGTATTTCAGACGAAGCTGGCCTAGGAGATTGGGTGCCTAATCCGCACCGACTTCCTCATGGCCTCGATTCCTTGGTAAATGATATCACCGCTCTGAAAGGAACAAACTCAGCGAATCTATGGTTTGGTATCTGGGTTGAACCCGAGATGGTGAATCCAAAATCAAACCTCTACTGTGCACACCCAGACTGGGTCCTCTCCGCAGGGACCTACCCACGCACCGAGCTACGGAACCAGCTTATCTTAAATCTCGGCCTGCCAGAGGTTCAAGATTATATTATCGCATGCCTTTCAAATATCCTGACCAGCGCGAATATCTCCTACGTGAAATGGGACCATAACAGGTCAATGACAGAGATACAAACCCCCAGTGCTGCTCATGCGTATATTCTCGGGTTATACCGAGTCCTTGATACGATAACAACTCGTTTCCCCGACGTCCTTTTCGAGGGATGTGCTGCTGGTGGCGGCCGCTTTGATCCTGGAATTCTACAGTTCTTCCCGCAAATCTGGACCTCAGACAATACAGATGCTGTTGACCGCATCTCCATTCAGCTTGGAATGTCTCTGGCATATCCTGCTAGCTCTATGGGCGCCCATATTTCAGCGGTACCCAATCACCAGAACAATCGCACTACGCCCCTAGAATTCCGCGCACATGTTGCCATGATGGGGGGATCATTTGGCCTTGAACTTGACCCGAAGAAATTACTGCCAGAAGAAAAAGCTTCTCTCCCTGGGCTTATTGCCCTAGCGGAGAGGATAAGCCCTGTCGTGGTCAACGGGGATATGTGGCGACTTTCACTACCCCACGAGTCAAACTGGCCGGCAGTGCAATTTATTTCGGAGGATGCGTCTCAGGCGGTACTTTTTTACTTCCAACTCCAACAACATGTGAACGAAATCACTCCGAGGGTAAAACTACAGGGATTGGCATCAAATCGCATGTACCAGATCGAGGGCGGAGGGCGATACTCGGGCATGGTGTTAATGAATCATGGTCTGAATTATTATTTCGGATCTGATTATGGTAGTAAAGTGGTGATTTTGACAAAGGAGCCATTATGATTGATATCTTTTGGTGGCGGAATTTCGTTGCAATCTCTGATTTCTTTCTTTACTTACCCTCGCCTTTTCTTTGCTGGATTTTGGTTTGCTACATTGTACAATCATTTTGTTTTTTTCTTAAAATCCTCAATAGATGTGAGATGTCCGTCAAACCTGGGTGCATATGTGAAAATGATTGTTTCATAGCTCCTTGAATTACTTATCTGTTGCTTCATCTTGAAAGGATATATACACTTCTAGCCAGTAAACCTTTGCAATATTCTGATTGTTTCGGGATAGATGGTTTTGTTTCGTCCGGAGAGACGAGATTTTGCATTTAGGTCAAAGTCCGATAATTCCAACGGGGTTTGAAGGCCTGCGAAAGGTAATAGCGGAAGTATTCCCCCCCTTTTTTAGTTCGTCAGAAAGATAAAACATGGTACACCACCCATAGGATGAGCCAGAAATCTAAGACTTTTTCGACCAATAAATGGCAATGAATCCCGATGGTGTGGTGCTGTAGGCTTAGAACAGGTGGATACTGCGGGAGGAAAGCTTCACGAACGAGGAACATATCCAAAATTTGCGCTCGGGGGTCTGCAAAATCGAGTATAGGACGTTGGCCCTTAACCCCCGAGACAGTAGTTGGTGGTCATGTGTCGTTCGAATGCCATATTTTCCAACCTGAATCTACTACGGTCGGACACGCACTCAAGACAAAAAGGGCCTTCTGGCCCACTGCAAGTACGCCTCAGTTCTCGATGGCGCTCGTCCTACCTAGGTCTTCCTTTAAACACACATCCACCAGGTGACGTATGCCTGACGGCTTTCTCCCAGCAAATTTTCACATTCAGAATCCAAATCTGCCCGGGCTTTGCGCCCAGAAGCGTCCCCGACCGCCCCAACCACCTAACTAATCACGCCTAGAACGGCTATTGGTTATGATATTATACACGCATTATTAGAGCAAGCTACATTGGTCAAATATCTTCACCACCATATTATACACGCATAACAAGCTAAACACTGAAATGCCCCCTGGATATAGACAAGAAAACTGGAAAAACAGGATAGAGACATGATGACTCGATCCCTTTGACCTCGAGGGCTTGCAGGGTTTGTCGTCTTCTTTGGCCCTGCATGAAGCAGGCCGGTGATTTCCTGCCAGGTCTAGGCCTGTTCCTTTCCTTTGTGCTTCAGGGCCTTATAGACCCTGTTCTGTTCCCTTCTGCTTCTTCTTCTCTTAGTCGTCTTCGTCTTCATGTTCTAGATAGACCAATTGACTCAGTCTCCCTCCCTCCCTCTCTCTCTCTCTTCGCTTCCTGTGCCAGCAGTGCCGTGGGCGCTGTCACTTACATAAGACTCGGCTCCAGAGGACTGTATCAAGATTGGAGCTCATTTTCATAATCTCACTTGAAGGTTGACGGCGAAGAATCGAGAGGACAGGGTGATTCTGTTTCCTTAAGTAAGCTTTGGTGGCGGGAAAAAGTCGCGGTTCTCCATGTGGCTGTTCGAAATAGCTTTCTTAGAGGTGGGACTGTTGCGTGAGAGCCCCGTGCTCGGCCCACGATATTCCGTGCTGGACAGCTGACGGAAGCAGCAGTGGATCCCGGAGAGCGGAGATAGTATTAACTTAGACCCCATATATTTCATTATTATGCCCACATAAATTGCCAGATAGGGGCTTTATAGCAATACAGACTTGTCGATATCCAATTGGTGCGCACCATGATTTACTAAGCAGTATTTCCGTCTACAGCGCACACACAGATCGCCTGGCCTTCCATTCCCTCTAAAAGAACATCGCCGTTTCGAGGGAGAGCCAGGCTCTCTCCGCGACAGTCTCTTTCAAGAATTCCTTTGCAATGGTACGTCATAGTTCACGAGGCCCCCAGTCCTACTCCTGGGGGACAGACTGTCTTGGGCTTCTCGATCTATCCACCGGAATATATATGGAATTCCCTCACTGATACCCAACGGGACGCATTCATGTCCATGGTGTCCGCGTCGCTTGTCACGGGCGACGGACAGCGCAAACGCCCACATATACAGTAGATCTCACCACGGAGGAGGATGCCGACGACGGTAGGGTCCGGTCTCTTGTTTTGCCTGTCCTCCCCCGCTTCCCTGGCCTCGACCGTGCTGCCATTATAGCCGTTTTCGAGCACACCTTCCGCCCAAAGAAGGACCTCATAAAACTGCGGAGCCCCGAGTTTAAAGACTCGGCACTAGATGGCAAATCTTTGACTTAAGATCTACTTCATCTGGCCTGCAGTTCCGCAAGGTGATCTCAATCAAGGATTGGGGGAACGACGCATCCCTCTGGGCCCATTGCTTCAGCAGTTACGTCGCCATCTGGTGTGAATTCTTCGCTGCCAAGCACCCGTTATGCATCATTGGAATGGTTCTCTTCCACCGCCGTATTTGTGACCTTGCCAAGGCCTATAAATGGCAGGATTGTATCCTACAAATGGGCCTGGACCACCATCAGATAGTCGTCGATAAAGGCTACCTCACCGTTTCTCTTAGTGACTGGGAAATTGGGAACGCCCCCGAAAGCTCCTACCTACGCCCGGACAACGTGCTCCCAGCGAAGACGGCGCTGACTACCCCAACCACTCGGTCAACGCGCTCCACCGCTGCCCCAAATGACGATACTGTCCATTGTGAAAAGTTAAACTCTTCTGCCGGCTGCCACTGGCGGACATGTCACCGCAGACACGTCTGCTCTAAGTGCGGCAACGACCATTCCATGATAAGCTGCAGAGTGAAACCAGCGAGTTAGGACTATGCCAGGCTTAGCCTTGATATAGTTCAATCGCTATCACCGCCAACTACCTGGCCAGCCCCGCGTCCTAATACTTCCATTCAGTTTATGGTCTTCGACTCTTCGCTTCCGCCTCTGCGTGATTCCGCTTACCCCTTCATCACCTCGGCGTGGAAAGCTCTCCTAGAACGCTATCCTGGCGATCTTGGGACTATTTGCAGCAGCATCCTTACATTCGGCTGCCGCCTCGGTTGTACGACCCGGCCGACAGACCGTCGAACTCCCAATCACTGCATTGAGGAACCCTCTCTCATTACCCAGAAGCTCCCTGATGACCTATTTAGTCGTCAGGTGCAACTATCGACCGTTCCCGTTGTTGTTTCTCCGCTAGGGCTAGTGCCTAAACACGACGGGGGCTGGCGCCGGATCCATGATCTTTCCTACCATCCGGGTCGCAGTGTCAACGAGTCCATCCCCGACTCCGCCTCTGCTATACAATATATCTCCATAGATAACATCTTCGACCTTATACGCACGTCTCCACGACGATGCTACATCATCAAACGCGACATCAAGGATGCCTTCCGCAATATTCCCGTCGCCCCCGCTGACCGGCCCCTCCTAGCCTTCAGGTGGGATAACAAGACATACATGGAGTGCCGCCTTCCATTTGGTCTTACAACTGCACCCTTCATCTTCAACCTGTTTGCTGAGGGCCTCAACAGGCTCTTAACTGCCTACTTGCCTTTGGCCTCTATCGTTCATTACCTTGATGATTTCATCGCTATTTTCCCTTCTTCCGTAGGAGGTCTCTGCAAAGCCCTTGCCGCTTTCAATTCCGTATATATTCCTCTTACGGATGCGTTAGGCATCCCACGGAATGACTCGAAAGACACCGCGGGTACCTTTCAGTGTCCTTGGGGTCGAAATCGACATGACACTTTTGCAGGCCCGCATGCCCCGCGATAAGCTAGCACGCGCATCTTCCGAAGCCGCATCGCTTCTACAGCTAGATCGTGTCTCGCATAAAGCTTTGCAACGTGTAGTAGGTTTCCTCCAACACTGCTCAATGGTTATCCGTCTCGAAGAGCCCGCCTTCAGTCGCTCTACAACGACCTCGCATCCGTCCCGCCTCACCAGCGCTCCCTTCGCCGCCTATCCCATGATAGCCGCAGGGATCTTGCCTGGTGGAGGGACACTCTCTCGTTATTTAACGGCATCCATTTTTTTTGAGAAGAGCCGCCCCCTAGTTGCCCTCTACACAGACGCGTGCGACTCAGGTCTGGGCCTCTTCATCTTCTATGCGCCCTCATGGGACTCCGCCAGGGACTAGATGTCTGCAGCGCCTCACCTGCCTTCCACCAATGCGGCTATTGTGGACGCCTCCGCCTGCGGCGACGTGGCCCACCTTAACATCAAGGAGGTCTCCGCAATCCTGCAGGCCTTCCTCCTCCACAGCCCCTATTGGGCTCATCATCGTGTCCTCGCTTCACAGACAGCGCCGTCGCATTTCATGGCCTGTCCAAGCAGGCACTCCGGGGGCCGGCTCATCGCCAACTGCCAATGCTTTTCAGCATAGCAGCCGCCCTTGACATCGAAGTCCAGCCACACTGGCTACCTTCATCGCAGAAACTGCTAGCTGATGCACTATCCCGTTCCGATTATGGAAACATTGCTGACGTTTGCCCACAGTGGACGAGCTGCTTTCCCTTGCTCCGCTAGCCTGGTTCTCTCGACAGCCTATTTTCGTGAACGCTGGCCATGCAAAGGTGGTTTGGAATGACCTCGCAGAGGGCACCAGAAGAGGATATCGCTCTGCATAACACTCGTATGCCCGTACCTGCGCTCTTATGGGAGTGCAGCCACAGCCTCCGCGATATGCACTTGGCTAACGGAACACCTGCTGGGCGCGGGTAGCTTCCCACCTGTGAAGCCCGATTCAGCTATGTCTGAGCTGTCGGCTCTCCGGGCGTATCATATCGACAACGGTCTGCCTGATACAATTTTTGACCTCCACGCAAAGCATTTTCGTCGCATGGTCGATCGCGCTCGCCGGCTACAACCACCCCACCGAAAGCGGGTTCGCAACCCACAATTTCACGCGCCTCAGTTATAACCCTTTCGAGGAATATCTCACACCCCCCTGCCCAATCGCTAAGGCTCTCAGAGGCCCAGAAAAATGACCTTAAAATTTTGCCGCGGCCGCCCGTGTCGCCTTCGCCGGGTTCCTTCCGGTCGGGGAATTTACATACTTATCTGCCGACCTTAGAAACACTCAAGTCTTCGCTGCTGCCAAGTTAACCCGTGGGGATATCAGGTTCTCCCCCACCATGGACCACGTCCTCCTCACGTTAGAAGCAAGACCAACCGAAACCACGAAGGTGTCAATAGTGTCCTTGTAGCGACAAACGATGCTGCCTGCCCCATCGAAGGCCTCTCTAAGTTTTTCATTACTTCAGAACAAGATTGAGCAGGTTCAATGGCATAGAAAGTTTAGTTGATGCACGCTCCAACAGCTGCTTCAGTCGACTCAGGTTGGAGCGTGGCGGAGATTGGTCGTGGAAGGTCAGGGAATTCGACCAGGTCACGGTTATTTTGCGTCGCTAACCTTGATCAAAGGCGATAGCAGAACACTACTACGTTTGAAAATGGGAAACCCCCTTTCTTTGGGATCAAAAACTGAAATGCAGATGATTTTGCGGTGACTGTTTAACTAGCAGCTTTCACTAGATTTTGCAAGGTCCGTTTAAAACACCTCACTTGTGATTGAAAATTCAAGTGCGGTTTCACCGGCAGCCGTTCTCTTCCATTGACCTTTGCGTTGAAGCTCCAATGGTCGTTTGTATCAAGATGAGCAATGCAACCGAGGGCAGGAAATAAGACGGTGGTCAATTAACGATCAATTAACTAAGCATCAGCCGTCGCAGAAGATCTTGGTCTTCAACCGCTACGCGCTGGATCTCTGAAATTGGATTCAAGCAACTCATCAATATGATGGTTGAATAGGCAAAACCTCCGGCACCCCTGGCACTCCCAGAATATCAAGATCCTCTAGCACGAGATTCAGTCACGGTTAGTGTCCGCAGGGCGTTTTGCCACAGCGAGCACTTCCAAATAGGAGGCCACTGCGGTAGTTGTATCTCTACAGTGACCCACTTCACCAGGCAATGAACACAATGAGCCAATGGAATCCCCCCACTGGAAGCTGGGACTAAATCGCTGAATCCACCTCTGCAGCGGTTGTGCCTTCCGCGTAACACTATTGGCTGGCCCCACTTCTTTTCTAATGCCGAGTTAGGCTTAGGATGACCGTTATAGGAGGTCTTCGACTCGAAGAACAATCTCTCATCACGTACCTCTTCTTGTCTGCCTTCTGTTCTCTGGTCGGTCTCACAGGACTATTTTCCTCTCAAGAGGATTCTCTCAAAAAAATTTCTCCTCTCGAAAAAAGGGTTTTGTTTCGAAGTTTCCAAGAAAGGATATTTATTTTCCGAGACGATCTACCCGAAAAAAATTTTTGTTCACATCTTCATAGTACCCTACTGAAAAGAAACTCTACGCAGTCTCAAGATAGGCATAAGAGTTGCTTCTCAATTGCCAACTCTCCCGGGAGTTTTCTCTCGGGGCGGCATGGCCCATATCTGCAGTAGCCTCTTGTTTGGGGCTACACATGTCCATATCTAATCTAAATGGGTGCTCATGATCGCTTACGCTTCACAAAAGGTTACTCAATGCTGGCAGCGGACAACTCCATGATGATTGGCAGAACGGTTTGGAGCCCTCGTAGATTGAGGAAGAGCGTCTTCCGTCTTGTGTGGCTCACCGTTCATAGTAGACGTATATAGAACGGTACAAGGCCAGTCATGTAATAGATCTGTGGAATCTACCGGAAAACCGAACAATGGGCTGTCAAGCACGGTTCCCAGTTTGCGCAGGCAAAGTACGAAATAGTCCATTTCACGGGAGACCCCAAAAAGAATTGCACACATGATCTGCGTCTACCACACGCTACTATTAAGGCCTCCGCGTCATGCCGCTATCTGGGGATCCAAGTGGACACCAAGCTTCGTTGGGACTACCACCGCGAGAAGGTAAAAACGGGAGCGACGAAGCGACTCTCGGCTGTATCAGCACTGGCCTCGTCAACATGGGGCACGCGGGCCATCAATCCCCGGCATGTATACCGCGCAATGATCGTACCCCAGATGCTTTATGGATGCTGGCGTGGCACATCTTTGGAAAGAGCTACGCAACAAGAGGAGGCGCAATGATAAGGACTATCCAGAGGATCCAGAGACGGGCAGCTCAGATCATTCCAGGAGGCTTCCGGACAACGGCCGGTGCAGCAGTGGACGTCGGATTTCATCTACCCCCGGTACAACTGCAACTCGAGCAAAACGCGGTGGAAGCCACAATGGGCATTAGAACAACACCACTATACGACGATATGGCCTCAACCGAGGCTGGCAGGGACGAGCCTGGAAGGCCCCTCCAAAGACGCAGCGAACAGAGCGCCTTCGACCGTCTCTCGAGGATATTAGAGACTAAGCACGGCGTGCGGCTCGAACTACTGGAGAAACGTATACCGCATGTAGTACCACCATGGTGGACCCCACCATTTACCCACATCAACGAATCCGCCGAGGAAGCAGTCAAAGGACACGACACCAGAAATACTACGCATCTACACCGATGGGAGTTGCATCAACGGCCACGTCGGAGCGGCTGCTGTAATACCCGCACCGCAGGTTAACGGACTCTATACGAACCGAACTCAATACATGGGGACATCCTGCACTTTGACGGTGTACGCGGCAGAGCTTAAAGGATTAGTCCTAGAATTGCAGATAATACTCGATACACTACCAGCATGCGTTCCCCCGAACAAGCGCGCCGTTATATTCACCGACAACCAAGCTGCCATCCAAGCCATCCTGAACCCCAAACACACGTCTGGACAATACATTCTGGCCGAGGCGGTACGAGCGCTTGACGAGCGCCGAAGACAAGGATGGGAGATGCAGTTTCGATGGATCTCGGCACATGTCGGAGTGCCTGGAAACGAGGCTGCCGATCAAGCCGCGAAAGAGGCCGCCGAGTCTGTTCCGAACGCAAGAGCGAACGCTGAACCGCCGCCAGAACCCGACTCTTTATGGACACTCATAGCAACCGCCAAGTCTACCATTCGCCGAGCGATGAAAAACGAGTGGGAACAGGCTTGGGAGAAATGCAAACCTTGAGAAGTCAATGAAACAGCTACGACGACAGCGCGCTCTATGGAAGGAACAAATGGCTTATGCACTAGAAGCTGGTCGGACGAAGCTTGATGAGTACTACTCTCAAACTGATTATATTTAAGGGGCACATCTACGCAGTCAGGACGATGCTGGCACTAGTGAATAAGTTCAAATTCTTCCTTGCAAAAGATTGGGATCCGAAATGGCGCGATACCTATCGTAAATCCTTCCAACAGGCTCTCATTCCATATCAAGAGCAACTTTCAAGTCTCAACCAGTCTTCAGATACGTCTCACTCAGCAGCTCCGCTGAGCTCGAAGCTTGATAAGATGTAGATGAAAGTGTGGCACAACCAAATGCAGCTACTGACGAAATGACCCAATACCTTGATAGCGGTACGTTTAAACTAAGACTTCGCTAAAATATACTAGCTGGTTGATAGATACTATTTTATTACGCCTCTTGCGTTCTGGAGAGAGCACCAAACTCGCTTTCCAGCAATCGCTGCGCTTGCGTGGGATGCACCTTCCCAGCAACAGGTGCAGGCGTTGAACGGCTCTTTAATACTGCTCGTGATGTCTGTCATTATCTTCGAGGAAGAATAAAATCGCAGATGATTGAAGGGTGTATGATGTTTCTTTGCACTTCAAGATTTGATATGGAAGAGAAGGAGGCGAAGCTTCTTGGGAAGTTCTTTACTCATGAGGAAATGGAAGCTGCGAAGGAGGAGAAGGATGAGAATATTTCACCCGCCCATTAGGGAAAGCTCGGAACCAATGCACCGCTAATTTGCCCCCAAAGGCGAGGGTCTTTCCAAGATCCTCATGAGCATCTGCCCCCATATGACAGCCTAACCACACCACATCTCTCGCTCTCAATATCCCGGTCGCAGTCTACCAGGTACTGGTATATGCCAGTTTGAAAGTCCAAACAAACTTATCCGAAGCTTGTAAAGCACTCGACACCGACAAGGAAAGTGTTCCGTCGCTATTCCACGTAACTGGAACCGCAGTACCATCCATGCTTCCTCCTAAAATAGTCACCGTATCACCAGGCAAGTACGGGATGATATCTGGTGTCGTAATTGTACCGGAAGGCGTTGTAAGGTAGTGGATGTAAAAGGCATTTTGAGTTGTGGTGTAGCGCCAGTTGTTCAGGCCTGGAGTTACGGACCAGTATCGTGTTTTGAAAATGCTTTCTGCATGGGCGTGGATCCATTTGCCGGCATCCTGGAGGCCTTGTTGCATGATGGCGGGGATCGAACCATCGTTCTTTGGTCCGATGTCGAGGAGGAAATTGCCATTTTTGCTGACGGTGTCGACTAAAGTCTGAACGATGTCCTTTCCGGTTAGATAGCGCGAGTCAGGGGTCCGGTAGTTGTATCCAAAAGAGAAAGGATCCATGCCACGGTTGGTTTCCCACTTGCGGGGAACAGTTCCACCATTGGTGCGATATCTAGGGAGACTTTAGATTGACAGTTTCGATATGTGGAGGCTGGACTTACTCTGGCGTATCAAAGTCACCTGCAATACCGCAGCGAGAATTGAAGGTCACTTGGCGGCCTTGATCGCGGGCCCAGTTGATCCACTTCGAGGCAAAAATGGTTGCGTTGTTAGCGCTGCCGGCAATATCACACCACATAATTTCCGTATCGTAGTTATATGCAAGCACATTTTGTTGAGGAAGTTGAATGTCCTGGATGAAATCGCTGACGTTGACAAAACCAGTGTAGGTTTCCACAGCTCCCGTGTATGGATTAGTAGGTGGTCCTAGAAAAATATTGGCATTTAACCTTGACAGGGTAGTAGCTTTGGAAGAGAGGAGCTACCTCCAGGGAAACCGCCACCACTTCTATATGCATAAGTCTTATATAGTGGACTAGGTGTATTAGTATAAATAATGGGGAGGGATGTTGGAGGAAACATACTTGTACCACTCAGGAAGTGAAAAATATGTACCGCGGCGAATTTGCGGTTGATATTTTTTTGCAGCTTGGAAAAGCTCCCCAATAAAATCTCTCTTTGGGCCATAATGGACGGAAGATCGCTGGCTGATGCTAGCTGGGAAATCGAAAAGGGCGAAACCATCATGATGCTCTATATAGCATTAGTTCTTTTCATTTTGGCAGTATACGAAAGCAACATACTGGTTACAGGAACCATGTACTGCGCACCTGCCGCAGCAATGAGATTAACCCAACTTTCGGCATTGAAGTTGGTGGCGGTAAAGTTAGAAATAAAGTCGTCATATGTGAAGTTCTTGCCATAGGTTGCGTTGTGATATTGATATGTCTGAGTTTTAAAAGTCGGGTCGTTCATTCTTTTCCAATACCTAAGACAATTAGTATATTTCTAAAGTTGTTGCGCGTGCCTTACCATTCGGCATAGTCTTCATTGGGAGCAACACTTCCATAGGCTGGAGCTGAATATAGGCCCCAGTGAATGAAGATTCCAAACTTAGCTTCGTTGAACCAATCCGGACTCCTGTGCAGCGATAAACTATTTGCGTCTGCTGTATAGTCGCCGAATCCACAACTTCCAGAAACGGTCTCGGTAGAGGTTATTGGGGGCCCATATGCAGTTCCCCAAGTGGCAGTGACAACGCCGCTGCAGGATGTACCAGCCGCCACTCCCGCCTTGTTTTTAACTCCAATCTGAACGATTGCGGACTGACCAGGATGAAGACGGGTGAGGGTACCAGCTTTTACTAAATCGAAGCTGCTTGAAACTGCAGTGATGTTGAGTGTATCGGCCATAGTAAGAGAGTTATGCTGGTGATTATTGGTAACAGTCATCTCAATGACTTGCACGTAGTTACTCCCTTCGAACCACTTGGAGGTCAAGGCTGCTCCTGAAATTACAAGTGCAGGTGGATAGCCATCTGGAATATGTTAACAAATGTGAAAGGAATGGGAGAAGCTATACTTGCGTGCTGATCGAGAATGCAATGTGTTATTTATGGCCATTGAGCGGACTGCTGAGGCCATTGCCCCGAGCACCACCAAAATTGAGATGATCAGCATGTTGGTGTATGTCAAAATGGAAATCCGGCGAGTGACAACCTCCCAGTGTTTAGTGATTGCGAGGTTGAATACATTGAGTGCTGGCAAGGACCAGGGTATTTATGCTTTATCAAAAGTCATTCTCGTATTCCGCAAGTCAACAGCCGCACAAAAAAGGGCGTCGGTAGTATTCTTGGGAATAAAATGCGGGGTATAGTTCACCCCGGAAAATTGCAATTCGCCGCTCCTGTTCCTGCAGTTGACCGGAACGCCGGAACTAAGTGGGGCGTACCTAATGCTTCTTCCAGAACGCGAGACTCACAAAGATACCTTCCGCACAAATATCCGACGGCTATTTCTTCATTGGCTGTCTGCATTGTCCACATCACATCGCCTCAACCTCTTAAACATTGGCATTGAGCATTGACTTTTCCGTATAACTTCTTCAATTGCCTGTTTAGCTCCAAGAGACTATCTATAACAGAATGAGAATGTACTAAGCAGCTCGCTTGGGGAAACCCTTCTCTCGAAACTACACCAATTCGGTGCATAATCGTAGATCAATGGGATAAGGTCCCGAACCCCGTAAATACACAGCAACGCCAGACGTAGAGATACACGTACAACTAACTCGTCTTCGTCTACGCTATCGCGCGCAAAACACTATTACGAGATTATACACCCTACCACGGGAACATCCGTATAGAGCGCCCTACTTCGGGCTTAAAGTTGATGAATAATCTCAGATTGTATGCTCCGTTCCCACCAACAGAGGCGCTGAAAACGTGTCAAACTTGTTGGGAGGACCTAAAGAAGAGGCACGCTGTATGATTAATAATACTACGCGGACCAAGACAGTGGATACTGTCGTAGACTTCGCCAAATCATCACAACGGTTTTGTTACAGAACAGACAAGAGGCAACATGAGATCGGAGGGAAGGCTAATCAGGAAGGCGGTAAGGTGGGTTCTGCCAAGTGTATTTAAGAAGGATCTTTCGATCCCCTCCACTTCTTCTTTCTTTTTTCCAGTTTCTGTTGCATCGTTGAATGGTACAGCAAATTCTTTTGGTTCAGCTTTGACCGTAACAGGTTTCAAAGCCGTGAGCCATGAAGGCAGCATGAGAACAAACTATGGCTAACAGGCCGCGAAAAACCTCGGCGAGGCATTAAGTTCGCTTAGGAGCGTGGTATATAGTACCTTTAGACAGAAACATATTTTGTTGTCGAATCCTGCATATCGTTCGCGAAGTTGTTAAGGCCAAAATACGAATCCGTACCTACATAGCCTAGTGGGCTGTGGTTTATAATTCAACTCGCGAGAAGTCAGAATAAATGGATTCATCATCGTCGTCTGTGGACTGCTGCTTAAAGTGGATCAACGGACTAATTCGCCAGTGAAATGATCATCTTCCCCGCTCACGCTCACGCAGCTACTCTTGAATGAAGCCGGTTGAATCAGATTCCGTATGCGGTTCAAGGTGTTAGGAAAGCCGATCTACTTGCAAGATTTGCACATCCCGCACAGTACAGCACTCGCTAGTTGTTACCTCTTCCTAACTTGTTCAATACTCTATCATGCTGACTTGCCTTTCATGTATATCTCCTAACCTTTCGAGGACTGACGTTCGTGTCTCCAGATTTTTTGGAATCTACCCATCAGCCAAATGCATTCACAGGTTAAGACAGCACACCCATCGGCCGAGGATAGAGACTACCACACGATTAAGTAGTCACGGTCTACTCTGCATAGAGTGATTGAATCAAGCACATCACTGAACGAGCCCTGTAGAATGGAACCTTTCCTACCCTTTGCAAGACCCCTGTCAATGGCCTGTTCTCCAAGCTGGTAACAGCCAAGTAGCAGTACATTGGATCGGCTTCTTAGGCACTGTCTCGTCCAGCATGGAATTTTCAATTTATGCATCTGCTAGGCAAGCTCAGCATCAGAATCTGGATTGGCTCAGAGGCGACGACTCTGACCTAGAGCCTGGAGTTGAAGTCTTTGCGAGAAAGCCTACTGCCGAATCATGCAGTGTAACCATCCTGAATAGGAGCGATATTGACATATTTGGTGAGACGCCCGACAGTGAGTGGAGGTTGACCTCCTGGCACGACTTTGAAGAACTCACACGCCTCGTCTGTGGCAACCAGGGATACTCGAGTCACAGTCACAACAGCATACCATGGCGGTTTCAGTGGCGACAATTCAAATGCAGTGTTGCGGGGTGTAAAGGTCGCTTTCGATATTTCAAAGGCCTTCGGCGTCATCTGTCCGGCCACATGGCTGGAAAACCTCACTCTTGCTGAATTCCGGGGGCGCAGCTTCTCGCGTCGCGATACCCTCAAAGCTCATTATGCCACGCATGGACGACAGGGGGGCCGCAATCGGTACGTCGCTACTCTTGATCGGACTAGCTCTGCATACGACCCTTGTTTCCGTGGACAGCTGACGTCCGATGGCTTGCCGGTCGAAGAGGTAAAAACAGGCTTGTCCGATATTTGAACTAGGTTGCCTTCAGAAGCAAACGGCTGAGAGCAGGAGGTATGAAGATTTTTTTTTGGTGACGCGTTACGTCAATACCGAGCGCTAGCGGCGATCGGCGGAAGTTCGGAGACACCTGTGCATCCAGGAGACGTGACGCGATCCCTCTCTACCCGGGCAAACCTGGTTTTTGCAATCATATTGTGCAATAGATAACACGACACGGGAAGTGAAGACTGAACTGAACACCGAATGGGTAAAACCATGTGAGGGGGCTGATCAAGCAAAAAATCCAAGTAGCTTTCGCCAATGACGATGCGTGGAGGATTCGGACGCGTGACCCGAATGGAAGAGGCAACCAATATGCCAAAACCTAATGCGTTCGGTTGAAACGCCAATGTTACTGGAATAAGCGTTGTTTCAGTCAGCATCGACCACCACACGATTTCAAAATGTTCCAGATAGATTTTTATTTTTCTTCGGTCTCAATTGGGGTTGTTCAGGCCAAAGAAAGTTGTTTAACAAGGCAAAGGATTTTGCAAAAACGCAGTCCTGCATATTCCCGGGCACCTGCGGCCATTTCGAAGTGTTGATGTTAAATAATATATAATGCGCTCAAGTTGCGAAGGGTAAGATATACTAGCGCACTCAGGGTAAAACGGATGAAAGTATCGTGCACCCACGAATCCGCGTATTATCCAACACAAGAAAAGAAACATGCGAGCCATTCAAAATATCGGAGCCAATATCATTCGCGGTGCGAAAATATAATGGATCCTACCTTAGTAAAGTATCTGTTGTGGTCCCTAATGCTGGAAGGAATCACGACCGCAAATTAACACCAAGGAGTCCAAAATTGGCGGAATCGCAAAATGTACTGCCTGGATGTGATAGCCTGCACCACAAGCATGTAATAGTCGTTGAACGTAAATGTAACTCCGATGTTGCGAGTGCGGCCATTGAGTCGCCGCTGCGATGACAACAAAAAGCTCGGTTGGAGGAGTGTTTGCGACCATTGAGAGTCGTCGTTTATCAACTGTTGACACACAGTTTTCAGCATGCATGAACGAACTCATAAAGGCGATCCTGGCCACTCCATCTTAGCCTGCCTGCAGTCAAAACCGCAATGCACACCCATGAAAGTAAGGCCGATAAAGTATGAGGTGCTAAACATACTTTGACGTTGGCATGTTGCAAAGAACAGGTTGAGCGGCGCCTATAAATACCATCGGCCGCGCAAAGACTAGCTGTGCATCTTGTCATCCGTCCGTCTCTCTGACATGACGTGCGCAGACCGCAGCCTGCCTCTAAAAAGGTTAATACACCGTGACATTTGGTCCTTTTGCACCTAATGATGTTTATCTACGATTTGCTGATCCAGCCGCAGCTCCTCCTTCACCAGGTCGTCTGACGATCAGGAAAATTGCGTATGGGTACGTTACTCGCCACTCTGCTTGCTTGATGTGAAGCTGATACTGAGGGTGACACAGGCTTGCTGGCCCGTATCCACACATCGACGACATGCTCCAACCGCGCTAATTCCACTGTGTAACTTTATCTAGCCCCCTAAACTACCTTGTTTAAATCTCACAACCCATCCGACTGGCAACTAATTCGGATGAACATAGCCACGCACAAATACGGCCCTGTCTTTATTATTGAGTTGTGAGTCCAGAATCATTAAGGACACTGGTGACTGCCAGACTAACATTTTCCCCTGGCCGGCGAGATGAGGGAGAACGTCGGGTTTTCAATTGGTACTAGTCTCCCTTTCCTTCCGCAACAGCCTTGAGCCGGGTACAACAGTCCCGCCCCCGTTACGACAGCCGCGTTCGGTGTCCCATGCGGTCTGCCATTCGCAGCCTAAACCTTGGGTATCGCTATCTTCCTATTATATTCGCCTCATTCCCGATGCTGTTGACTTAGCTCTAGGAATGTCCTTTGCCTATTCGACCGTCCGACCCCTCATCAAACCGAAGTTGCTCCGTGTGTCCCAGATCCTTAGTACGATGCAGGCTTCAGGCCAAAAAGTCGACATGGCTATCATTCGATGAGAATATGACGGTATGAGTTCTGGCTGATTGAATGTGAGCGAGATTTAAATTCTTGCTGATAAGAAATAGTTCAGGCCACTCCCTCAAGGGAAGACTAACGACCAATACACTGCCACCGTTTGTGGAAATCATCATATGATTATGAGCTTCGGAAGCACATCGAAGTTCTGCGGTTCAAAACTTCAACGCAGCAGCGGTAGCCCGGCTGAACGAGACGCGGCCGAGTACTCAGCTTGGTTCCTGAACGATGTATTCCTAACCAACGTCCCAACCAGGCATCACTATCCCAAAAATAAAGTCATAGCGCGATCGACAATCGCGACAGATCGCATTCTGGACATTAGAAAGCTACTCACACCGGCAACCTGGCAGTTGAGATGCCTGGTATCGCTACCGGCTTTGCTGGCACGCTGATGACACGACGCGTTTCTCGACACCTACAACTTTGAGCAGCCGCAGCTCAGCACTATTGAATATCTCGTCGCATACAGCAAAATTCCTCATCGAGGAAAGGAGCCTACAGCGCGGCCACTGGTCTTGCAGCGTATCAGCTGCGATAAGAAAACACCACCAGGGCTTTAGTCTTCCAATCTTTCACCTTGCTCGGTCGCATTCCCGTCCGCGGGTGCCCTATAAAATATCACTTTTTATCTTGAAAGTCGAAGGATCAGGGTGGATTATGCTTTGGTGAAGAATTAAGCTTCAATGCTGACCTAGTTATTAGTTACACCAGCGGGTTGATCAGTGTTGTCACATCGGTAAGTCTGGTAACCCGTGCTGTGTTTAGTTTAGAGACCCTGCCAAGTGACACCATATCAGTTTCTCGGTAATTCAAAGGTCCAACCGAGAGCGTACCTTCACCCATGCTGATCCGGCACCTTTCGATTCCTCTCGGCATCTGACTCGGTGCTTGTGGAGTGACCCAATCTGTCGCTTCGTCCGGCTTCCACTGCAGGGAACGCTGGAGGTTCTTCGCTCCTGCGCACAAGTTGTTGATTGAGTCTTAAGTTTCTTATCCGTCAGGATTTCTGAGATCCTGACTGTACATTTTGTGTACGGCTTGTCATGGCTTCCCCTGGTGCCTTAACCGGGTTGCCAAAGAGAGTGAGTATTTTTTACAGGGGCCTATTATCCGCGCGATTACTGGTCAGAGCTCATGGATGTTAGATACCAGGGATCGCTTTGGTGTCATCTATTCTGCGGTGAGTTTCTCAACTGTCTGCGTAGTTGCCCTTATCAGACCATTATGAGAAACTCTTGTGCCGTTCGTAGACCGCCGACAGTACTATCAATGAGACAAATACCGATGTATCATGCTTGTGGAAGTCCGACATGGAGTTGTAGCTTCTATCTCGGTGGGACATACGCATGTGGAAGCTCACAGTCGAAGACATAGGAACCGCGCACATATTCGTGCAGTATCCATTTACTGTCGTGATTTGAGGCTGGTACAGATCAGGAACCAGACCGCAACATTTCGCAAATCCTCTTCTGAAGCATGAAGTTGCTTGGAAATCAACTTGATTCATTTATGAAACATAAATATTGTCTCACCTTTGGAAATCATACAAATCAAGCTTTGTTTAATAAACTACCATAGTCAACAGTCAAACTTCAACGAAAGGGACCGGTGTACTGTAACTATACTCTGCACTGATAATAATCCTTTGTGGCCCACTAGAGTGAATCATAGGCCATACATGAGTAGTTGCTGTCTATCTAGTGCCGTACAAGCTTCATGAAGTTAATTGATATGAAGTTAAGACATGCCATGGATCTGCGAGTGAAAATGAATTGTGCATGCAGGTGGAGTCTTGTGTCTAATTGACAAAGAAAGATGTGGCGCCGGTTCACCGCCCGGTGATTCACTATCTTAACTTTTCATGATAGGTTCTATTCAGGACTTGCGTGAGAGTCCCTTGCGTCGGGCCCACGATATTCCGTGCTAGACATCGCACACAAATATCGCCTGGCCTTCCCCTCCCTCGAAAAGAACATCGCCGTTTCGAGGGAGAGCCGGGCTCTCTCTGCGACGGTTTCTTCCCGCCCACCGCGGAACCCGCCTGCAGCCCTCACAGCGCTGTAGCCGTCCGTCAAGGAGGCCTACATCGCCAGGGTTCAGACCGCAGGTGCCCCCGTTTGGGCCAAAATACCTCGTTCGTCTCCATTTGTGCCAGTGTAGCAATGTTTGGAATAGAAGCAGTCTAAATACACCTGGCAGAATCATCCTCACCGCCTTCTTGA
The DNA here is from genome assembly GCF_028828155.1 of Penicillium subrubescens. Taxonomy (NCBI): domain Eukaryota; kingdom Fungi; phylum Ascomycota; class Eurotiomycetes; order Eurotiales; family Aspergillaceae; genus Penicillium; species Penicillium subrubescens. The sequence goes on along the minus strand of NW_026643151.1, from coordinate 180,384 downwards.
TTGGATCATTGTCTACTTCGTAACAAGTAAATGGACACTCTAATTGGGCTGTACAGTGGATAAATGGATCCAACGGGACCATTGTCCATATCCCCATGGGATAGTGTATGGATCTTAAGCAAAGCCAGCACTAACCACCCAGCTAACATCATCATTGAACGACGCGGGGTTGTCGAACTTATGGACGCCTCCATTGCTCGCAGCATAGAGCACATTATTGTAGTGACGGAAATAGCGGGTGGGATAGCTCCATGATCGAATCGAGTTGCCTTTGCCGTTCAGACCAGGTTGTGGGCAGAACGTGGCGGCCTCGTGGAGCGCCTTCGTACCGTCGTTGGACCTGAGAACAAATACGAAATTGTCGTGTATGAGGAAGCTGCTAGGAGTATCAACGGACTCGAAGGAGAAGCACTCGCTATTAGCAAGACCAGTGCGAACTATCCAGCTAGCCTGCTTCTTAAGGGCCCCCGGACTAGACGATGAGACAACCTGGGTGTTCACAGTGGAGCCAGTGTGGGTAACGTAACGCGTTGTGCAGCATGCTGTAGTGGCGCGCAGCGAAATTGACGAGCCTACAGTCAATTCTGGGCCACCAGTCAGCGGCGCGATAGTGTACTTAGCAGCTACAATATTAGCTTGCACGGCATTTTCCGTCTCATCGGACGGGTAGCCGGAAGTCATAACGCCCTCGTAGAACGTGCCCTGGGAACCGTGGCTGTTATCACCACCGATACCGAGAATGATAGCACCTTCTTTACTCATAGGATTGTATCCTCGAGCGTTAGGGCGTGTACCATTGTAGAAGGTCGATAGCGGGCCAGAAGCCGCATTCCCACCACGGATTGCCCATTTATTGGCCCCTCCCTTGACGGCTGCGCTAACAAACCGGTAGATGATAGATGGGTCCCCTGCGTTATTTTTTGCGTTGAAGCCAGAGAAAAGACCATTCTCAAGGTCTGCCATAATCCATGGGCCGCTGCCAGCGCCGGTACCATAGGCCGTAAGGTCTCCAAAATAGATAGCCTCCATATGGCCGTTGCCTGTATCATTACCGCTGACTTCGGCGTTGCCATAGTCGAAGCAACAACGATTATTATAATGAGTGCCATCAAAGACTGCATACAGGCCCTCTGCTTCATCACCGGTAGCTGTATCCTTAGCCGCATTGTTCCTGTAGCCTGTGCCAGGAGAGATAAAGACGCCGTAGGCTTTCTCGCCATTCAGTGTCACAGGGGCACCGATAGCGCTCGCCAGATTGTCGTACCCATGTGAGTCTGGGCCAATAAAGTAACCTGGAGAGGCCTGGCTAAGGTGATTTCCGTGGCCGGACTGGTCATAAATGATTGTGATGAGGCATGTCGTCCCAGCACAGAAGGTGTCTTGATGAGCGGCATTGGCAACGCCGCCGGCGTGAAGTGGCGCAATGTCATTTGTAGCACCGTCTGATCCACGTTTGACTTGATACAATGGACCAGCATAGGAGTTATAAAGTGCACGAGTGGTACCGTGGGCGGCAACACAGGGCGTGCCGCCGGAGGAGTAGATATCACAGGGTCCAGCAGACACATGGGAACTCCTGGCCACAAGGCTGAGAGCAATAGCCCAAGCATAGTTACGGTTAAGTTGTGGAAACATGTTGACAGTCCTATGACAGCACGTTGATGAGCGTTGTGATCGTGGCCAAGAGATAGCTAAACTTCGCTGCAATAGAAGAAAGTATGTGGCAGGTTAGAATGACATGCTCAGTCGTGTCGACCCCTTTATAGTTTTGGGGGTGCTGTTCATGTTTCCCATTTCCCAGAGCGAGCAAATTACCCGCTATTGACATAGTACAAAATTCTTCTCCGTTAGCATTTAGGTATAGTTTTATTAGTGGCTCGAGAATGGGGGCAAACTCCGGTATCCAGTCGTCCATCTGAGACATGCATTTAGCCTTGGAATTAACCGACTTGGAAACAAACCAACACTGAAATAATTTTCACCATGTTGGGCTATACGTCGATAATAGACAACCTCATCTATACCATCGACGTATCTTCCTAAAGAACGAAAGAACATCTGATCAAGATCTACAAGTAAATGACGAACCCCAGACAATAAGACTACTTTCAAGATCTTGCACTAACTTATACGCAGAAGTAAAAACAGAAAGACCGAAGCTTCTCACATTAAAGTATCAGCTGCCTTGGACCAAAACGGAATCAACTTAAGCTGGCAGGCGCATAGGTACTTTAAATGAGGGCCACCAGTAGGGTAAATTTCCTCGGGCTTGCTGCCGCACAGAGGGAGACCCCGCAAGGCGTCATGATTTTGTAAGCACTAGGGAGCGTTGGGGGGGGGGTGGGGGGTCATATGGGTAGCTCCATGTCTATAGAATGGCACTAGGAACCTGAAGGATTTCGGCGCGCATCTCTCGGGGGTTTTGCGGGGTAAAGCAGTGCTAACGAACGATCCTATCCTGTGCCACCGGAGTTCTTCCGTTTTTCCCGATACGGAGACTGACCTAACCAGTCCCAAATGCGAAGCTTGAGTTCAGATACTGCTCTGCATATACCCTCTACTATTACATAGCAACCCGATCAGTCTGAATAGGGCAAGATGACGACAGCGGCGCTACTTCCAGGTTGTAAAATGAGTTGTAACGGGAACGGGCAGGCGTCAAAGCCAAGGTCTTGGGATAGGAGTGTAATGACCGAGCTGTGTATATGTTGGGCCTGCTGTTACCGGCCTCAAGTACCTGAAGGCCGCAACGGGCTGAGGGGCAACTGAAAGCCAACCATTCTGCACCTCGAGCAGCACCCCGCCTGTGGAGTCACGTGCGTTTCGGTATACTCAGGCGTGCTCCAGAAGGGCCTTGAGGATAACATCACAAATGGAGCGCCTTATCGCCCAAGGCCATATTCTCTTGAATCTTCAGACCAGACTCTCAATCCAGGCGTCTTGCCTCGGAAAGGTACAGCTTCATCTCCGTTGGTTGCCTGACTCCCGCTGGCAACGATCACGCGTCAACAACGTGGCACGGCATGATAACTAACCTGTTGGTCCTCTACAGGCTGCACTACAGGAGGCAATGACTACAGCTACTGCCAGAGCTCTTGAGGGGCAGAAAATATCTAGCCCAATAGCAGCCTTCCTTGACAATCACCGACGCCAGAACACCGGCCTCACGCCCCGCCAGCTAGGAGCTCTCGCTGCCCTTCGCAATGACCTGGATATTGTGGTCCAACAACACTTTTAATGCCTACATCAGCGGCGTGCCCTTGACCAATGTCCCTATTACCCCTGCCCCTTCTCTTACCCCTCCTCCCTTCCCTCGTCACCTCCCCGTCCTCGTCCCCCCTACGGTTTTGCCTAGCCCATATACGCATCTACTGTATTTCGGGTGTTACTATTCAGCAGTGTGTGGGGTAGCTAGATATATAGCCGCATCGTACTCTTCTGACACGAATCTTCCGGCAAAGCTCCTCAACCGTGCTGCACGAAGAAAACACTAAGACGCCCAACCCCTGAAGCTACAAGTGAGGGATGTGTCGGTATGGTGATCCTGAATTGGAGTCAATCGAACACGGAGTGCTGTCTCATGACTGGCCGCAATTTCAGTGCAGATTGCTCCGCATTCAATAAACGAAGGAGCCGAAGATCCTCGGCCCGTACACGCTCATTTCTCCCACAAACTTGATAGCTGAATGATCCATGTTGAGCTAAGGTGGCTTGCCTCAACTTGGGTTACCATCCGCCACTTTGCAAAAGTGAGGTTCTGGACTAGTTGCTATCTCGGTTTGGTCAAACCTTACCCAAGATAAGTCTCAGTTCTAAGCACACGATGGGTTAATTTTTCAGATCTACGGGGCACGACAAGGAATGTTCCTTGATCTTGTTTGATTCTTTGAAACTGTTCTTCTCTTCACGCATTTGCATTACCCTTAAAGCGCCTCACTGTCAACCTCGTCCTCAAGAAGAGTGAGCGATGGGCGCGGTGATACCGGACCGTCGTTCGCGTGGTGATTGGAGTGGTGACCAGCCTGTCAACGGTAGCTGTGATTTTACGGGTTATTACTCGTGGTTTCGTCTTGCGACTCCTTGGCAGTGACGATTATTGCTTGATTCTGGCTGGGTGTATATACACTCTTCCTCCATGAAAAACAATCGGAACTTGCTCCTGATTCTTATTACTAGCTCTTTGCGATTGGCCTCTCGGCGTCTGTCATAATTGGTACAACCCAAAGGCCTTGGGTTTCCAATAACTGGAGTGCTGGCTTTCTCGAAGCACATATGCATTCGCTGTTCTTTATTTTAGTTGACCCACGTGGAGGATTATCCGCGCCAGCGATCTAATGAGCTTCTTGAAACTAGAATCCTGCACTTATGGCCACGAAAACCTCCATTCTTCTGCTCTATCGCCGCCTGGCTAAGACGACCAATTTCTTCCACCTTTCCACAACCGCATAATTGGTACAGGTAAACCTGGCCGGCCTCGTGTTCACTCTGATGTGCATCTTCCAATGCCGACCAATACCGGAGATATTCAACTTGTCCCAAGACAGCAAGTTGTGCATTGATGGTTACGTTATATCTGGTCTCTGCTCCTGTGAATATTCTCACAGATTTGATCATTTTATTTTTGCCTATGCCTCTTTTGACCGGCCTCGCCCTTCCGCCAAAACAGAGGATCATTCTGATAGCAAGTTTTGCTTTAGGGGGTTTCGTAACTGTTGTTGATGTGATGCAGATTGCCTATTTGCAAGAAGCATCTACCGCTCGCCTTGAAGCCTTGAGCGGCGCTGAAGGACTGCATTACGCGCAAGAAAGTATTTTCTGGTACGCCGCACCACCATGCATGTGGTCAACTGTTGAGGTGAACGTCGGGATCATTTGTGCATGTAGTCCGGTACTCAAACCGCTTTTGGTCCGCCTTGCCCCAAGATTCTTCGGTTCCCTCGACTCCAAAGCAGCAGGAAATACAAACTCGGACAGCAGCATGGTATGCAGCCAATGGAAATCCGCGACGAAATTATCAAACAAAATCCAACGCCCTCTTTCAAATTCGTTTTGACCTCTTAACATCCCAAAGCTCGGTTTCGGGGCAAGGGGAGGCTCATAATATCGGGTTGCAGGAGCTGGGCTCACCCCCAAATCCTCAGCCAGCTCCTGGTTTCTTTCTACCCACCAACGAAGTTCATGTCTCCAGCCAAATGCCAACACAAAAGTTCATGCCATATATTGGTCCCACGAGACATTCAAAGCCCCTGACGGCTCTATTGGACCGTGAATCACTCTTGCCACTGTTGGCAGTCACTATCCTATTTTTCCCCTGGAGTTTTGCATACGGAATGCTCGGGACACTCAATACCAAGTTCCAAGCACTTGTCAATATGACTACTGGCCAAACGGTCGCCCTTCATTGCGTCTATTTTATGGCTTACTTCTGTGGGCCTCCCGCTTTCTCATATTACCTACCTCCTTACCAAATTTGGTTTCAAAATCACCATCATTACCGGATTATGTATATTTGCAATCGGGTCTCTGGTCTTCTGGCCATCTGCGATTTTGGGATCGTTCTGGGGATTATTGTCTCCAACTATATTGCCACCCTGGGACTTTCTACTCTTCAGATTTCAGCGAATCCGTTCATCATCCTCTGTGGACTCTCCCAGCGCCCAGAAGGTCGCCAGAATCTCGCCCAGGCGCTCCGGGGCGTGGGCAGCGTGGCAGCGCTCCTCCTTTCAAATCTCATTCTGTTCCAGAAGACGCGCATCAGCAGCCCAGTTGACGCACAGTGGACATACCTGGCCGTTGCAATGTTCTCTATCGCCTTGGCAGGATTCTTCTACTACTATCCGTTGCCAGAGGTGACAATGAATGAGCTCGAGAATACCTGGGGCCTAACAGCCGCACCTCCCAGTATACAATCGGCGGCCTATCTATTTCAGTGCCTGCCTTTACTATGATTGCCGCTGCTGCTGCACAATGTGTATCGTTGGGAGCTCGGGAAACTATATCCCCAATGACCTCTGCTTTGATATCACAATGGCTGGAGCATGTCAGCAACAGTCAAGTATTTTGCTACTCGTAGCGACAGATGGCCTTGTCATTCTAGGCCGTGTCATGGCTGGAGTGATCTTCCTTACGACTCCTGTTAAGCCCGAGCAGCTTCTCGGTTTTTCGACTATCGGCGCCTCCGTCACTTGGATTGTGTCAATTGTTCTCAATACGAAATCATTTCTGGCGCCATTTTACCTCAACTACATCTTTCTAGCTGCGATTTTCCCGACTATATTTGGTATGGCACTTCGCTGTCAGGGCGGTCGTATTCACCTATGTTCCGCCTCCCAGATCTCATTAATGGTCGGTGGTGCGATCTTCCCTGCTGTCCAAGATGGGATCGAGAATGCTACTTCGATCCAAAAGTCACTTATCTTGCCAGCTGCTCTTTTTTATTCCGCGCTCATCCTGCCGCTCTTCACCCTCTGGGATCCTGTGCGAAGTGTACTTCGGCGTGGATCTTCCATGCGACCATCACGCATGGGAATACTGGTGCAGTCCAGTGATGAAGAAGTAATTCGTCATCCTGATATACGAGTTGAGCATGCGGTCATCATCGAAAATCAACTGGCATGAAGCGTTTTCCGGTCGATTGTGCGCGGAGATCTCGAGAAATGAGTCAAATTGAACACTTTTTAGAAATTTTCTACTCTCCTTTCAACCCTTTCGGTCTCTGTAAGAATTGATGGCTTTAAAACTACCCCTGTGATTAAGTATGTACGCAGGGTAAAGATTTAGTAGCTGTACAAAGCATGATAAGTCATATGAATCCAAGCGTAGTGAAATGAGTACTAAAGCTAGAATAAAAAGTCCAGGATACGTAGAGATATCCCTTAAAGTACCTACCGGTACAGCCCCTTTCCGCCATGTGGACGGCGTCTCTCACTCGTCTTTGTGATCGCAGCTCCGAAAGTCCTATTCGTAACTGTTGTAAGGCAAAAGGAAGCTTCTTTTTATTTCCAGAGGCATATAAAGAGGCTATATATAAAGCATGAAGTCCAAGTTTATTTCCAATCTACTTGGAACTTCGTATGATGGTGCGGGAATTATTTCCGGTGTTGCGGTTTCATTCCTGAGCAGCAACGGTCCCAAATCACACCATTCCCCTTTAGGAACGTCTTGCTAGCGAGGCGATACTAAATATATGCACCTCAGTCAGGCCTCGGTAAAACCACACTCAAAACCTCAAAGAGGAGAGATAAATATAAGTGACTGGGATGCAGACTTCATTGTGACCAAGTAACATTTACCACATGGGCACCAACCCACGCAGGCACATAATCAGAGACAGCATACCATGGTGCCTTTTCCATTCCTGACCAAATAAGCTTGCCATTAACCTTCAATCCTTCGAAGCTGACAAATTCAATTTGTGAATCCTTGTCAAAACCTGACAAGATAGACAGATTGCTGTCCGAGCCGTTGTATTCAACATTTCGCACCGTAATGTTAGACAAAGTTCCACCAGCATAAGAGTCATACTTGGGATTGTATGCCACTTTAAAGCTGAACAGCATACCTAGGCGGAAACTTTCGACATTAATATTGCTAAAGAGCACGTTTTTCACAATATTGCCGTTGCTAGTACTCATGGCCATACAGCCTTGATAGTAGATTTGCGGCTCGTGCTGGTCGAGAATGTCGATGTTGTCGAACGTCACGTCAGACATGGTCTCGTTTCCTCCAAAGCCGCCAACATTGAGGGGATGTGCCACATCTGCCCACACGGCCGAGTCCCGAACGGTGATATTCTGGCTATTGCCACTGTAGCCTGACGACGACAGATAGAAAGCCAAACAATCATCCGCAGTTCGCATGAATAGCTTCTCGTAAATGATGTTGTGGCTGCACCATGTGTCGATGCCATCGCCCCACTGGCCGGAGCTGATGACCCGGAGGTTGCGGACCAAAACATTACGGCTAGAGCCGACACCAACGGATGCGTGGAGGGGGCTGAGAACGGTGGGGCCGTCGACGACGATGTTGTTGGAAAAACTCACATTCACGGCATTAAGGGTGCTCCCGTAGATAATACCATGTCCTATTAGACGAGCCTCCTCGGCGTGGAGGAATACGAACGATCCCTGGATGACGGCGCCGGGAGCGAGATACACAGTCTCTCCGGATGATATTTTGTATGTCTCGTTGAGTTTATGGTAACCGGGGCTAAACGAGGTGACGGTTTTGTTTTTCTCATGATGAGGAGCGCCAGTGTCCATCTTGTTAAGGAAAAGGTGGAGGACTTGGAAGACATCACCGTTAACTTCCACAACCAAGTTCGTAGGCTTCGAAATTGTAAGCAAAATGGTGCGCCCGTCGAGCTTCCACGGAATGTTATAAGACAACGGGCGGATTCTAACGGAGTCGACAGAGGGGAAAGTGTCCCGGCTGGGTTCAATACTGATGTTGACGATACCGTCAAAGTCGAATGTTCCCACGCTTGAGTTGTGATATATTGCTGCACCAGTCGTCACATTGGCCACCATGACCCGGGTCCAGTAGAGCTCGACTGGTTGCCATTGCGTGTCATTGTCTGTGCGAACATTCACGATGTAGTTATTAGACTGAGCAATAGGGCTGGGGACCGAAGGCACCAATAGGCTTCTTGGCTTCTGGGACTCAGCTGCCGTGGCGTTGGCGGTGATTGGAATAAAGCTGACAAGACTAAGTGCAGCAACGGCGGCTCGACCTAAAGACTTCAAAGACCTGGCCATTTTTTCCACTGGAACTAGAAGCTCACGGATATTTTCCTTATCTGAAATACTTCGGATGTGAGAAGGGAGCTATCTGACTATAAAATAGGAAATCGAATATCCCTACTACTCGAGCAATGTTCCAAACCAAAAGTGACCTGCGGGGGAAGTACCGGACCGGTACCTGCTACGTTACAGGCGCGATCGTCTCCGTGTGTTTGCCCGGTAACACACGGGGGAAGTCCCGGGGTCTGCCCCGGCAGGCTTCTTCCCCAGGTAAGGTCGATCTATCTCCGTGCATTTGGCCGATTTTCCTGAGACTAGAAAGACTGTTCGTGTTATAAAGCAAAAGAAAGCTTAATTAATTTCATTCCAGAGGGATCCAAAGAAGTCATTTATATAGCATAATCTCATTTCAGAGTGTGATGGCGAAGAATCAATGGGACGTAGGGACGGAGGTTTGGTTCCCTTACGTAAGAGTTTAGTAGCATGAGAGAGTCGCGTTTCTCCAGGCGGCTGTTCGAGATAGCTTTTTCGGGGTCACCGTTTTACAACCCCTGAAAAGGCCTCCATTGATTCAAGCACAGTGAACTCCGTAACGGAAGGGGAAATCCTCGGGTATTTGGGCAGATGGTCGCAAGAGCGGGGAAAACACGAGGCTTGTGTAACCTCTACAAGGGCCTTCCTTGCAGGAGTTCGTACACATACTAGCAGCGAAGCCCCAGTGAACCTCCACCGAAAGCTTAGCGGATTGCCAGGGTCCTAGTAGCCTGAGTTACTGGAATTTGTGGATAACTCATGTCAGGTATATCGTAACAGAAACTGGCCAGTCATTTGATTATTCAAACAACTACCATTTGATTATATCTTTCCACCGTTGAATACCGTTTACTAATACTTAATTAAATCCCAGGCAAGTATCCTAGCTACAACGATTATGAAGACAAAAATGGCACGTTAACCGCCCTGGTAAAACTGCGGTCACCATATAGGTCCCCGGCTAGTTTTTACGGACGGTGTGTGCGATAAGACCTTTCTGAAAAAATCGTCGAAAAAGAAAAACATGTCAATGTAGAATGCGCATTGTAGAAATTGAGTCTGTGCAAATGCTGAATTTAGATCATGCGCATTGCTATGCGCAATCGCAACCAAAAAATAATCCGATGTGGCCAGAAATATAACTGGGGAGGTCCCTGGAGTCTTACCCTACATATATAGTGGTACCCAAAAAGTCTGTGACCACCCTTCCTCACCGCTACTTTCTGCCACTTCAAAAGGTCTATGTTGAGCACGATTACATAGCGCAACGGATGTACTTTTTGCCTTTGTAATGATGACTCGATCCCTTTGACCTCGATAGGACTTGCAGGGTTTGTCATCTTCTTTGGCCCTGCATGAAGCAGGCCGGGGTTTTCCTGTCAGGACCAGGCCTTGTTCCTTTCCTTTGTGCTTCAGGGCCTTATAGACCCTGTTCTGTTCCCTTCTGCTTCTTCTTCCTTTCTTAGTCGTCTTCGTCTTCCTGTTCCGATAGACCAATTGACTCAGTCTCCCTTCTCTCTTCGCTTCCTGTGCCAGCAGTGCCGTGAGCACTGTCAGTAAATGGCGATGAAATGCACATTGAACTGTGCAAAAAATTCTGCTTTGCAAAGTGGTGTTAGGAAGAAGCCAACTCTTTGTATGGTGTAGCCGTATTAGTCTCAAATCTGTTCAAGAATGATCTGAGGATCATCGGATAATGTGAAGCTTCTCTGGCTACTTTATTCTAGACCTTATAGCGGAAATTGCTGTCCTGACGGAAGCAGAGCAAACGTTGGCGGCGTCAAGTATTTAACATCGCATGTCGCTGTACTCCCAAAGCACGGCATAGATACACGGAGCTTGGCTAATATGATAACTCATAGGACGAGAGCCGATCCCACAAACTTTGCAACAGTCACGATAAACGAATAACTGAGTAGGTCGAGTGACTCCGGCGACCTGTCGGACGGGAGCCTTCAACATGTGTCCATTTGTCCATCTGTCCCCACCCCGAACACGAGGGCAACCAGTGTCACTAGAAAGGCTTCAAGCAGCAATCCCCCGAGCGTTGCTGTCCGCTTATGGGATTAACATGATCTGATGCGTTACCCAAAAGGTTCTGTCTTGACAGCGCCCACGGCACTGCTGGCACAGGAAGCGAAGAGAGAGAGAGAGAGAGAGAGGGAGACTGAGTCAATTGGTCTATCTAGAACATGAAGACGAAGACGACTAAGAGAAGAAGAAGCAGAAGGGAACAGAACAGGGTCTATAAGGCCCTGAAGCACAAAGGAAAGGAACAAGGCCTAGACCTGGCAGGAAATCACCGGCCTGCTTCATGCAGGGCCAAAGAAGACGACAAACCCTGCAAACCCTCGAGGTCAAAGGGATCGAGTCATCAGTAAGCGCTCTTTCTCCAGGTTTAAAGGCTCAACTCTTGTGCGAGACGTGTTTGGCTGACAAGATGAACAAGGAACCGTTCCCAGATCACATAGATTCGATTTCAATCACACCGTCTGTACAGCGCTAGAGGACTTCAAATCAGTTTACCCCTCTCAGGGCAGGGGCTAAACTAGTACATATTGGGGATCTATCCGAAAATACTTGTCAATATAGCGTGTATCGTGCTTTACAGAATCGCCAGGCTGGATTCGCTCTATCGCTAATACAGACGACACTTCATTACGCCACCTCAAATATCATCGTCTGTATGGTACTGGAGATATCTAGCCGTTCAAAACAATGAGCTTGATAAGGACTTGTTATGCGATGGCGAATTAATTAATGCTCAATACAGACTGAACAGGCTACTGGTCAGCAAGACTTATTTTCAACCCTCCCCTGATATGGTTGTTAAAGGTTGAAGGGCCACCTGAGAAAGGGGTAAGGCGGTCGGCCTTCGTCTTGTCCTTTACGTCGTCCACTATCCAAACCTATCTCACTTATCTCACCATGCCCATGGCTTCTACAACATCTATTAGTGGCTCAAACTCTAGACTTCAAGATCACTGCACAGTTTCAACTCCCCAATGGTACGTCTTGAAGTAGCCATGCGAGGAGAATCGGTACTAATTGCATGTTCCTGATTTCTATAGAGCATTCATGAAACACACCGAGCCTGCCTACGGGATTTGCAGATGGCCAATCCTCGTCATGACCAGAATCGTATCGTGGCAGATAAGGTTGGATTACTCAGAGACGCATACAACTGGGTCCTCGACCATGCTGATTTCAAACGATGGCACTATGAGCAACGCAGTCAACTGCTATGGGTCAAGGGGATACTGGGAAGGGTAGAAATACCAGGAGTTAGCTGAAATTTAGACTAAATGATTATTTACTTGCATTTTGAATTTCCTACCTAGAATGGAAGAGTGACTGACGTCTAACTGTAGGGAATTGAACCGCCCAGACAACGGTTATACGTAACACATATTTGGGATTTTATTACTAGTGTCCTCTCAGAAGTACAATAGGAACCTTATTCTTGGTCGGAACCATTAGCTGGTCAACAGGGGTTGGGGAACTGTTCACCTGGGCCTTGCCAGAAGTGCGATAGGAGAGAAATACCACTTGTCGGACTGCTAACTAGGTCTTGGCGCGGCTCCTGTTGTTCAGGTTCTCTACTTTAGATATTTGTTTCTGCGCCCCGCATTTTCGTCCCATTCTTACGTTCAGGCCATGCGAACCATGTCAGATCCCCTGCATGCGTCAGATGTCAGGCGTAGAGTCGGCTGTGAGCGACAGTATTGCCGAGGAGAAAGCGGCTGGCTTTGTTTGCGATAGGATATCCGTCGCTGTCCCGCTACTTGGCGTCCCTGGAGGATCCAAACGGGGGACACTCGATACACTGATATCCTCTACATATATGGCTGTCCACGTTTAAATTTGAGATCTCTCACGATGCTGCCCAGAAATTAACTCGATTTTTGTCGATCTCAAGTCGATGACGCAGTACAATATAGACGTCAAGCGGACGGCACAGTGATTTTTCTCGCCGTAGAACTCTACTCAATTTCCAAGGGGAGCTAGCAGCCACTACCCAGCAAGGACATACTATCATTGTGATAGTGATCGCCAGTCGGAGGCCATTCATCAAGTCCATTAGATGTCTAGATGCAAAACCTTGCTTTGAGTTTCTCTCTTGTCGACGACGTGGGTCCATGAACCTGGCTTGAATTATCCGACCGTTTGATTGCCGTTTTACCCCAGGCCTCATTTGTAAGACATTGCCGTCTTCGAAAAGCCTCTGGCACAGAAAAAAGGGCTCCACCAGCTTCGCGCCGTGTGAGCCTCTGCTTTTCCGTCGGAGGCGAGGGATCATAATACATTCCAAGTCCCCTAATTCTGAAGCTTCCACAATTCTCGACAATGGGGGAAGTTGTGTCATTTTACGGCACAGCCCACCTAGAAACGGTGTACCCTTTCTGCTGGATTACAAGGGACTGAATACAGAACTCCAAGTCACAGTCTTGGAAGTAACTACGTCCTTTTTTCTGGGCACCAATCTAGAAATATACCCGGGATAAGAATGCTGACAGGTGCCGTATCTACGATTTACACCTTCCCCCTTGCCCAAGCACTCATAGTAACAGTCCAAAATCAGATGAAAACGGCGCAATGCGATCCTCGCCGTTTTCTCAGCAATCCGGGGACTGATGCACTTCGGCAAATGGCATTCCGTACTGCATTTCCAGTGACGGAACTCATATCAAAAGTTCAACCAGGTTTTATTCGGTGTTGTAACCGTATATTTTGCTTTTTCGTGATTAATTTCTTTTTCTTAGCTGTTTTCTTTCTTCCTAAAAGGAGCTGTAAGTGGTGTAAGGACAAAGGAGGCACGGAAGGGGTCCAGTATTATTCATCCTTACCAACTTCTTGTGGAAATATCGTCCAAATATATAGGGCTGAAAGGAGGGCTACGAAGAGTCTATCTCCGTCTGATAACTCGACTTTAGGCATTATGAGTCAGAATCCCCCCCAGTGGTCCGCTTATCCCCAGTGCCCTCATGGTATTCCGGGCGATGAGACAGCACTGTTCAACTACAGCACCATGTTCCCATACCATTTCATAGATGGCTTCCCGCTCATAGCAGCCACGCCTTCCGCCACGTCAACTCTGGATTGCCTCAGCCAGGCGACCGGGTGGATAATTCTAAGCTTTCAATTCCCCGAGCCACTAATGCTAGTATTTCCGCCAACAAGCCCGTGCCAGACACGCAAGTAACAATTGTCGCGCACAGAAGGCCAAATGCACCGGACGCGAACCGTGCCAGCGATGTGATGATACTGGCGTGAGATGTGTTTACGGCATTCGGAAAAGAGAGGAGTTCAATATCGCCATCACCGACACCATCCAGCAGCTAGAACCGCGGAGCTTCGTTAGGTTGCCCTGGTCGAGATGTTGAAACGGCCCTGGCGAGAGCCGACGCGGGAGCCATGCAAATTCCCTCCACCCGACTTTGCGCTTATTCTAGGTCTTCTCGTTTACCCTGGCTTACGCTGGCCCCGCTGCTCATACGTGGCCGTGCTTTCAAAGCTTAGCCCGATATTGCTACCGCTGTAGAACCAGTGAGCTGTCAGTGATTCTTTGTATCCGGTCCAGAGAGCAGCTCTTTCAGCGTGATACCACCCTCTCCGATCAAGCGAGAACGGCTAGTCGGCGCGGTGTCCGAGGCCGAGTTCATTCAGGCACATATCCACCGGGATCTCCGGGAGGGGCTAGCTGAAGAGGTAGAACAGGGACTACTGATCACCATCCAGAAGCATGCTACTGAAGTATCGCCATGGTTAGAGCTCATGCAGTGGCCGAAATACCTTCAAGGCCACAGCTTTTCTGAAGTAGCAAGTCTGGGTATCCTACCTGATTCTTCTTGCAAGCCACTGCTTGTCGTGTTCGTGCAGAGTATGGAACGATTACTCAAACGTGCATATCATACCATCCAGGACCTGCAAATTAACGAGTCTGACCAAATCCGAATCGACAGCTTTGTCTCGCGTCCGCGCATTTGGGAATGGCCGATCATAGTGGATCTAAAACCATCCACATACACCCGGTACCAGCAGGTATGACAACGACTGATTTGTTTCGCCTACCGCAGTAGTCGGCCAGATCGGGAGATCATCCTGCGCCACCAGGTAATGACCATTCAACTTCCCAAATTAGACCAGATGGAGGATCTTGGTATGCAACCACTGGCAGAGCCATCACCAGCAGTCCAGCATCCAACTTGGCGCAACGTCTCCGCGAGGCCAATCATCAATTATCCGTCGGGTATTTACTCGGAAATTTTATCTAACACCCGACAAGTGCCTGGCTTCGCGCATGCAAGAGTTATTTGATTTTGTACGAAAGTCGGTGAGATAGCTCGCTAGATATCAACGTAAGATCAGCGGCGTTATTTGATCCCTATGAGTCTATTCTCTCTTACGCGCGGTCTCAAGATGAAGTTCTGCGGCCTCGAGCTTGACTTCGATGCCTAATATTCGGCTACCTCCTTTTCTAATCAGTCACTGAGGCCTGTGGATTGAACAGTTGCCGCGTTTCGTCCAATTCAACTACTAGGTCCCATCGTGCACGTTGAATCTGGTCATTTCCTTGCCCTGCTAGTGTCATGGCAGATTCCCGCAAGGACAGCGACATGTATTGCTTTAGTAGAGCGCCAACCGCTTCATCTCCCGCTTATCCCACCACCTCTAATAAAACTCAAAATACGGCGGATAGTTCTTCTGGGGCTGACTCGGACAATGGCTCCATCCGGCTTGATCGTTCCTGCCACTCGTGCGAATTGAAAAGAAAGGAGGCCCTTGCTGTTTCGTACGTAAATGAGTCAACTCACTCCTGCTTTGGTCGGATTTTTTAAGACTGACGGTGCCTCAAGGTGTGAGTTCTGCAGACTGAGAAAGGTCAAATGTGGTACGTCCTAGCGACCGTTGCGAAAAGTCGATGAAGCTAACAAATCTTAATTAGATAGAGTGCGACCAACCTGCGGCTGGTGCTTCCGCAATGGTAAGCTATGTGAGTATAAGGCACGAAAAAAGCCCGGTCTGAGGGCGAATTATGGAAAAGAGTTAGAACAACGGCTAGGTAAGGGTGCACTCCATGACTATGGGTTCAAAGTCTTATTTCGCTTCAGATAGACTAGAAGAAGTTGTCATGGGGCAAGCTAGACTGATCGAAATGTATATCCTACAAAGACATCTCTCTACCAGCAACGGGATGTCGCAGTCTGGGCTGCCCTCCTGCAGCGCCTCGTCGAAATCTTCAGAAGTCAATAGCATGAGGCCGGGAACTTATCCCTATTTCAGAGACGCGTCTCCTTGGGTGACGCTGTCTCCTTGTTATGCAGATACGTCAATCTCCACCTCCCCGCTTCCACTGGCTGACCAGATGGTACCGAAGAATCTGCAAATTGGCGAACGGCAGTCGTCAGTGAGCACATTGGCCCCAACACCAAACACGAACTTCAACGACTACATCGTTGATGAATTATCGCTCACCACCCTAGTCAATCTCTTTGCTGATTGATATTCATTCACTGTGGATCCAAATCTTTATCTTATATTATATGAATGACCCTGTACTCAATCTCGCGTGCCCTCTATAGATGAGACTGCGTTCAAGCCCATTCTCTCGCCAAATTTGATTAATTTACAGAGTTCATTTTGTTCGAATGCGCCACGGGAACATCTATTGCTACTTTTGAAGATAGACAATCAATTTCATATAATCAGTGCCCAGAGGGTCATGCAGTATTCATCATAAATTTTCATAGTTGTCAACAAATGGATACATCTATTACTTCCCAATTTATTGCACAGACGAGGTACAAACATGACTTGAAGACGTAATAGTTAGTTTTCACATATATACCAGGTCTGATTTACGGTTAGAGAAGAAAAAATACCCCATCGTATAAGGCCCCGGTGGAAGGACCATGGCCACCTGCAACACGCAAGTCGAATTTGAAGGCCGCATAAATGGGCGTTCCTTGCGAAGGCGCCACTACAGGCACTGATCTTTTCGTTACCGAGGGTCATCCCTGGGAGGGTCAGGCTGCATATACTGAATGCTATCGCAGCTTAGAAATCGCATGACAGTGAAGTTATAATGTCCATGATCTACAATGGTGATGCGTGGGCCTCAAGAGCCATCTAGGCCAGTTAGTGCTTCGAATTGCGAGGAATTGCGTGTCACTTCTCAATTCTTGTGCCGCATGCGGTCGTGCCCTTTGGTATGTAGCAATCTAAAAACCAAATGCAGGACATCTGGTTGTTTGATCGGGCGAAATGGTTGAATTTAAAGCGATCTTTCATTTGCGCAGATTGCCCTGGTCCCCGCTCCGATTTTAGATACCTCGCACGTTCCCTCAGACTTGAAGGTGACGCCACCTCTATCACGGTTATATTGAGCGGTCGAGATTGTTCCGATATCAACTAGCATTGAAGACTCTGGCATTGTCCATGTCCATTTGGCTCTATGGAAATATGGAGGAAGTGCTGCACATAGCATCATACCCGTTGCGCCTCCTTCGGAATAGGCCATACTGGAGTTCCTGTGACTTGTTAGGTTTTCATATCAATGCATATTTCCCATCGATCCAACCCTCGCAGCTGAAACACACACAAGCATTGTATTTTGTAAGTTGTCATCAACTCTTTGGTTGTCTTGACACCATCTTGTCAATATAAACCAGTAGTGTCCAAATACTATTCCTCGATATGACTCATTGACGTACATATCCCCTCTGCTTAACTTTGGCCTAGGAAGGGAGGATACTCTGCCAGCTGGTCAATGATTCCGTATAAATTGTATTTGATGATTTGTCGAAAACCTTATTAAATTGTCATCTAAATCTCACATGGAACATATTTAGAAATATTAGTTTAATATGCAAGTCCACGAGCCAACGGTGTCCACCGATACAATGAAAGCAGCTCTCTGCGTCGTGCTTTGCGTTCATCCCATGAGGAAGCTCCGGCCTGCTGAGCATCATACAGCATAGATCTGAACACTTTGCGGAAGGTTTTCTATTACCAGTAAGATTATTGCGTGGAGTGTTGGAGTGTTTGAAGCTATAGAGGTCTTACCTGAAAGGTCGTATCTAATGTGACAACACTCACCTCATGCGCGCGAATAATAGTCTCACACACTTCCTCGACTGATCGATTTGGACCAAGCTCTGGCATTCGATCCATGAAAAGAATGAGAATAAACTTCCCTGGAGAAGATAGATGCCGAATAGGTAAGGCATAAAGGTCATCTCCGGGTCCATAGAGAGGATTTGGGAGACCATACTGGTCGCACTAAGGGCATGCGAGGCACATATCAAGAAGTTTTCCGACGTAATCCAATCGTCGTTATCTTCCATCATCGAGATCGGGTCCCATTTACCGCGCAGCAGGATATAAAAGACGTGTAATAAATAGGTGCTGTAGATTTTTACCAACGGCAGGTTGGGGTCCTTGTTTGCAGCATGTGACGGCGAACCGAAGGACTCCACGCCGCCGGACGAGCCTTCACTAGGTTGTTGAGCAAATAGAGGGTCGGTTGCATGATTGGAGCAAAAGGGACCGGTCTGGCCTTCCAAGTCGAGAAGCTCTTGTTCACGTTGGGAAATCATGACCTCGATTCGGCGAATTGCATCAAGAGAAATAAACTGCCCAAGAGTGGGATGGCCGCGGAGATGATGCAAGTCGATGATATGCCCTAGTACCCTAGCCAGTGGTAAGAAATATTCAAAAAAGCCAGTTCCAGAGATTTGTGTTGGGGGGCCTAATGGACAGGCATGGATACTATTCAGATCTGCCGTATCGAGTGACTGCCATAATCCCTCGGGCAACGGGGTCCGCACACAGAAGGTACCCTCGGGAAGACTCAGTCGCATGTTGAAGGATAGAGCTAAATGTCGATCTAAGCAGTAGATAAGCCAAAATAGACGACGTCTCTCTTCTTTGCTGACAAGCCATCTCCGGAATGTGGAGTCGCCGTTGTAAAGCCCGCGAAATACAGGACCCAGGTCAATGTCCTGATCTTCCACACTGAGCCCACTGGCTCGAACAAGCCGCATTAACTTATCGTGCCACTTGAGGGTGTCAGCTTTATAATTTCCGCCAGATATGACAACGGTCAGTATAGCAACGGCAAGAATAATATCCGTTGATCCGAGTTGTCGTGGTAATATTGCTTTGCTTGTCGTCTGCCGATCCGGAGCTGAGTGAGATTGCGTTGGGGAGTTGCCGCTAGGGTGTGAATGGAATTGCCACCCATCTAGAAGAATTCAGCACTATTAATAAAATATCCATCGAGCGAAGAACGGCTTGACAGCCTACCTGATGTGCGAAAATAATTGTCTGGGTCTTCAGCCTGCAATAAGTCCAATGACAGACGGTAAAGATCCACACTCATTCGTTCACGCGCCCCCGGAGTGTCGAAAATCTTCAGGTCAGCAGTCTGTGTGACACAGTAAAGAATAACTGTGAGCAAGGCGGGAGAGGTTGGTCGGGGATCTGTAGGGTGCAGGACGTATGATG
The DNA here is from genome assembly GCF_028828155.1 of Penicillium subrubescens. Lineage (NCBI taxonomy): Eukaryota > Fungi > Ascomycota > Eurotiomycetes > Eurotiales > Aspergillaceae > Penicillium > Penicillium subrubescens. The sequence continues at coordinate 161,101 of NW_026643151.1, read as the reverse complement.
GATGTAAAACATGCGCTAGCATATATGGGGACGCGGATTTGAATAAGGATTTATCCTCTTGGTTGAAATAAATCTCTAGCATTTCAGAAGCATCTTCGGCAGAGAGAATGCCATACAGAGAAGGGACCAGCGTCTCAAGGCAGGGGTATGGCTGCCTCATTGAAACATCGTCGGCAAAAGCGTCCGAGACACTAAAAATGGCTTCTGGCAGGCTGGGCAAGGCGGGTTGGTGTTCTAGGGAATACTTTGAGACAGATGACGTTAGCAGCTTTTAAAGGTCTTCCCAGGCGAAAACTATCTAACTGATATTTGCAAATAGAAACTTACTCGATCAGGAGTCAGGGCCGTCTGGATTGCATCTGTTCGTGCGCTGTTCAGTGTGTTCTGAAAATACCCTTCCAAAACGTCGTTTTGAGCGGGGAAGGGTGGATTGGTGATCCTGGTCCCAAATGTTGCTGTGGCGGTTGGATTCGTGACATGTGTCACGCCTTTTCTACTGGCTTCCATTCCAAGGATATGGCCTGCAGGTGGTGACATGCCATGAGAGCCGTCTGGTAGTGGCGTATTACTCGAGACCATTGTATATGGAGGAGTTGCAGCCAAATTCTGTGGTGAGCCGCATCCAGATAAGGATGTTTCATCCCGTCGTAGGTTTCGACTTGAATCTGACCGGGGGCGACGGCCACGTTTCCGGACAACCTTGGTGTAATGGCAAGACACACTGCGCTCTACTTATTGTAGTTAGAAGGATCAAAGAAAGCACTGTGCTGATAATGATCTTGATTTTCAGCATACCTGCGCATCGATGACTTCACGCAGAGTGATTAGCATAGGCATCGGCTAAATTACCAGGAGCACTTACCACGGTCGCTCACCGTCACAACGTTGTTTAGAGTGAGCGCATGGGTCGCATGCTCGCAGCACACGCGGTTGACTTCGATGAGCCATGTGGTTGTTTGAAATATTAGTCGCACGAATGGGCAAAGGGTCGAACTTAAAAAGGGCGGGCGCGGAGAAAGGAATGCGGGGAGAACTGGTGGGGACCTTCCCGGGATCAGTGACCTGACTGCCTTATCCGGGAGCTCTCGACTTCCATGGCGCAGCCACCGGCAAGACTAGGAAAATTGTCTAGTGAATTTTGACTCTCGCCGAGCGCCGAATATGGCGTGTGGCAAAGGTAGGGTTTCTATATCCAAATTGGAACTTAAGGATGGGTGGAGGAAAAGACCGACCAAATTTCCCGTGTGGCCAAACATATATCCAGATTCTTTAAATATTTTCCATTTAGAGTAAAAATTCTACATATGGTATGCAGGAGTCGCTCTATTGATCTATACTGGGCAAAATCACAGTGCGGCGGCCACTGGTCTTTTGGCGGCCACATCCCATCCGTCGCCTGGACTGGGGAAACAAAAGTCGTACCATGACCCCAAAATTTCCCGCACGGCAGCCTGGAGATCTTCCTCCCCTTCCAGCTTGCTCGACCCGAAGTCTGTGGATGGGCCGGCATCTACCGTCCAGAGCCATCGCGGTTCATTAGATATTCGAAGGACCTGTCGAGCAGTTGCAAGATTGTCCTCCAACTCTGCAATGGAAGTGACTCCCATGATGGTGGTGACACGGAGATCGGTAGTTGATTCGGACTGAGCACGACGGATGGAATGCCGTAATGCCAATGCTGCTAACGACTCCCCTTGCCCGGCAACATACTCAGCTGCCTCTTTTGCCGCAAGTCGCAAGCCTGGAGGCGCAGGATGAAAGTCCCCCAGGTCCCCAACTGGCACACCGTTGGCTCGAAGGAGGCCAATGGCCAGCGGGCTTGAGTTGCAAACACAGGAAACTCCAGCTTCCCGAAGCGCTGCTAGACCTTCTCTAGCTAAGCGATCATTTTGTAAAGTCATTTGCGCCCAGTTTTGCACGATGTCAAGCGGCCTGGAATACTCTTCACGGACACGGCGTGCGATGCGGGTAAGAACGTCGATACAATATCCCGAGATTCCAACATACTTGATACGGCCCTCGCGGACCATATCTAGTAGGACCCCAACAGCTTGCAGAACCTCTTCGTCGGGGACAAATTCAACATCGTGGCAAAAGACGACATCCAGGTAACTGGTACGTAACCGTTGAAGTGAGCGCAGGACTGATTGTCGCACCCAGGCTGGCGAGTAATCAAACTGAGTCGCCGTGATGCGGCCGACCTTTGTCATCAACAGATATTGGTCTCGAGAGTAATGAAGAGCGAAATCAGGATGTGAAAGCGCTTCACCAAGAAGTAACTCGGATGGATGATAGTAAGCGGAGGTGTCGATGGCTCGCAAACCCAGCTGGAACGCGCGTTTTAACACTTCCAATGCTTGAGCCGAATTGGGATTCCGGAATACTTGATAACTAAACCCCGCCCCTCCTAGAATAAGTGGGGGTAGCAGTCGCGACAGGGGCGTCGAAGCCTCCGACAAATTCATTTTGAGGCCGTGGATGACTTTTCTGGTTCAGTTACTTAGAATATTTGCGAGTCCTCCGGTTTGTCAATTTATTCAAAGGAAGCAACAACAATCTTCCTGGAGAATCACGGCCATTCGCCCGAACACTGACCACAAAAGAATTTTACCCGCAAGCAAGCCGACGTATTGTGTAAAGTTGAATAGACTTTCTGTCACGAAAATGCAAATATCCGACAAGAATATGATCTTTGGGGTTTTTTGGCAGCTCTCGTCCTGTCCGTTGCACGTATTGCCATTGCCTGGTTGTAAATACCCGACGGAAAAATGACTAATAGAGACTTTTTGGTGGCTTCAGTCTTTTCCGGTGCGCGCCTGGCTTCGCTTGCCTGTGAATATGTGAATACCCGATTCCGGTGTATTTCACAGCCAGATATACGACCACTTTCGTCGACAATATGAGCACGACATAACTACAGGGTCGCATCTGCTTGATTTAACTCGATTGGATACTCAATTCACCATGACTTCAATTACTGGCTTCACTTCTCATGATGTTCGATTTCCAGTAAGTACACAGGTTCTAATATCGTGGCATTCGTGGAACTAACCTAAGTAGACTTCCTTAGACCAAGTTGGTTCAGATGGAATGAATACAGGCCCCGATTATTCGGCCGCGTACTGTATTTTGCAGACAGACTCCGAGCATAGCGGCCACGGAATGGTCAGTCCCAGAAATTCCCTAATGACGCCTGAAGAAATCTCTAATTGCTATCGCAGACTTTCACGATTGGTCGAGGAAATGACCTCGTATGCAAGGCGATAGATCTCATTGCGCCGTTGATCGTCCATCGGACGCTGGAGGAGCTGGTGCGAGACTGGGCACAGACATGGCGCTATCTCACATCGGACTCGCAGCTGCGATGGATAGGACCCGAGAAAGGGGTGATCCATATGGCTCTGGGTGCAGTCGTCAATGCCATTTGGGATCTGTGGGGCAAAGCTGAGCGGAAGCCAGTGTGGAAGCTTGTGGCCGATATGACTCCAGAGGAGGTAGTACGGTGTATCGACTTCCGCTATCTCACTGATGCAATCACGCCTGAAGAGGCCATTCAGATGCTTCGTGAAACGCAGTCTGGAAAGGCAGAGCGCATGGCAGAAGTGATGGACAACCGTGCCGTATCCGCTTACACCACGAGCGCCGGCTGGCTTGGATATAGTAAGGACAAGATGCGAGGACTGTTGCTGAAGAACTTGGCCGAAGGCTTCAAGCATTTCAAACTCAAGGTCGGAGGATCAGTCGAGGAAGACCGAGAGCGACTTCAGTTGGCCCGAGAGGTGATAGGTTACGATAAAGGAAATGTGCTGATGATTGATGCCAACCAAGTTTGGTCCGTACCTGAAGCTATCAGTTATGTGAGTGCCCTGGCCGAGTTCCAGCCGTGGTTTATCGAGGAGCCTACATCGCCTGATGATATCCTGGGCCATGCCGCGATTAGGAAGGCACTGCGGGGCACGGTGGGAGTTGCGACTGGAGAGATGGTGCAGAACCGTATAGTGTTCAAACAGTTGCTACAGGCTGGTGCGGTTGACGTCTTACAACCGGATGCCTGTCGCGTTGGCGGCGTGAACGAAGTCTTGGCCATCCTATTGCTAGCTCGGAAGTTCAAGGTTCCGATTGTGCCCCACTCAGGAGGCGTTGGTCTTCCTGAATACACATCGCATTTAAGCACAATCGATTATTTGGTGGTAAGCGGGCAGAAGAGCATCTTGGAATATGTGGATCACCTCCATGAACACTTCCTTGAGCCTACTCAGACAGCAGATGGGTACTATGTCACACCAAAGGCGCCAGGGTACAGTGTGGAGATGAAAACAGAGACTTTGGAGAGATATAGCTTCCCTGGGGGGCCGCAGAGTTGGTGGAGAAGCGATGAAGCCAAAAGCATCCTCAACGGAGACAGGACGTTGGCCCCATTTTAGCACGTTGCACCGTCACGGAATTGGAAGAATTACTGTGCTCCAGGCTGCCTAGAATACATTTTTCCTCTGGTGTATCTTTTCTTCAACAATATGGTACCAAAATTTTAAACACTGGGACACCCTTTAGAGTAATAAATGACTCTAGTGATTAGTAAATGATCCAACCTCAGCACCGCAATGCAAGTAACCCTGTTGGTACAGATTTACCGCCGAGGAGGTTCAGTTACACTTATTGTTTTCGCTCTTGTGTCCTGGGGACATCATCATGGTCCAAATGTGAAGCAGGAGAGTTCAGATCGGTTCTAGAAATGGACAGTTGACTTCCCAGGCTGAACCAAGGTGCAGACTGCGAAGTAACGGCACATCTAATTCTTTCGAGAGTTTGGTGAAATTTCTACGTATGTCTCCCCTTATGCGGCGTCTTTCCTAGACGCTTAAAAACTCTGAACTTTTCTGAAGGTCCACTGTTGTAACGCCGTGCGATTATATGATGTGGTTGTTGCAGTAAGAGGTTGTACCTTCGGGCGAATACACGAAGCATTATTGAGGGGCAGATGGAGAATATTACTAGACGCTAGTTTTGACCCATATTCTGTATCCATAGGTAAACCGCAGGCATATAGAACGATAGCATCACCCACAGAGAAATGTTGGTCATGTGTTCCCTTGCCCAAAAACGACCCTATTGGTGTCTTGGCCTTTCTTATACCAACCATTAATGTAGCAAATCTTCCCCTAACGCTCCAAATCGCATACCTGTGCGCGTAGTGTCGCTTTCCGTGACCTCCAGCGTCCTTACACTGTGCTAATGTCACGTCGCTCCAAACTCTTCTTCACAGGATTTGGAGCAGAGAAGACCTCTTCCAGCACTTCAAGGGTTCGCTCTTTTGTCTCCGGGAACCAGAAGTCGATTACGACCATTTCAATAAGGTCCCACGCAATAAACACAGCGTAGAAGTAATATTTGAGCTTCTCAAACGCAGGTCCAGAGCTGCGTTGAATAACCGCACCGCTGATGTTAGACAATAAATTTCTAACTGCAATGCCCTTGGCAAAGGTATTGGTCGTCAGCGTCTCGGCGATATACATACTTTGCAGCGGCGTCCAACCAAAAGAAAACACAATGCCAAAGAGGTAGATGAAAGCAACTGAGGTATTAGCAGCGCTGGAGTGAGCAGGATCTTCGTAGGACAACTTGGAAGTCCCCAAAATGATGGCAAATGCAACAGAGCAGAACAGAAGCGAGTAAATCATTAGTGGCAGACGGCCGATACAGTCCGTGACACAGATGTTATCAAACAGAGAATAGGACTAATGCCGTTGAGTAAAAGCTGTGTTTTGACAGATCCAATTCCTGCACTTTCGACCATCCCCGGGAGATATTAGCTGGTCAGACTGATTCCGGAAATTTGATCGAAACATGCCAAGCCGGCTACACAAATAAACCGGCGACGAATGGAGTGGGTATTGAGCAACTCGCGATAGTCCCACCATTTTCGGCTGGAGTCTGAATCACCGACAGTTACCTGATGCCCCATCTCCTTGACTTTGAAGGATGACAATTGGGTGCGAAGCATCGCCTTCTCCATGATAGCGCGCGATAACTCGGATAGCCTCTTCTGTGCGGTCCTGCGCCATGGGCTAACGAGGAGATTCTGGCAAGAATCAAATACCAATTACGACAATCACAGACGAGATAAGCTGGCACCAAATTGGAATTCGGAACCGTACGGCTGAGAGATACTTTGGCAGCCGTAGGCGACCTAACTAGTAACGATAGAGCCGATGTACCAGGTGCAGTTGTACAACGCAGTCAAGGTTCCGCGCCACGCTGGATGAGCCATTTCAGCAAGATAGTAGGGAGCACTGACACAGCAAAAGCTGACTCCAAAACCGAGGATAAATTGACCCGCAAGGAACTTTCGATGGGATGTGGCAGGTGCTTGGATGCAAGTGCCGATGATGATAATGGCGGCCCTAGTGAACATGCCCTTGCGGCGCCCGGAGATATCGGTGACCGGACCAGAGAGAATCACCGCAGGAATAGAGCCAATGTTATAGATAGCAAATACCAATCCAGTGCTTGATAACGCAGTTTTCCTGTAGGCAATTGCTCTGATTAGAAGATGCAGCAGCTTCACTCACTGTGGGTCGAGACTTACATGTGGAAAAAGTCTCGGTACGTCGTCGTCGCATTTAATCCGCCCATCAGTGATCCATCGTAGCCATTCAAGCATCCACAGAGATATGTGATCATCAGGCAGCCGTACAGCCGGAACATGCTGGCGGTCCACGGACTGCACTTTGTCGATTCTACCGCCTCAGCCAGCTGGATGGCATCGCTGGTTTGCTGCAGATCTTTCTCATTGCACTCGACTCCATCCCTACCCCCTTCAAACCGCACGAGCGTTGGTCTAGGCTCAGTGGTCATTTTGGAAGAGACTGGAAATTTCACGCTATGCCCGTTTCGAAATTTGAGTGCAGAGCTCGAATTTTTCAAGGAAAACCGGCGGTGCATCACGATATTTATGGATTTTTCGACGGCAAGCTCATGAAAAATCCCGTCTCACATTCAGGAACGTGCTGATAATCGGATGTCGAATAGAGTTCAGCCTGCGCTATCTTCCTGACAGAACAGTAGCTTGAATATTCGGGTTGACACCAAGTTCAGGCTAGACATTACTTCGATCTTTTTCGGAAGCCATTGGCCATAATTTTCCAGAATCAATGTCGGCTACAGGCTCTCTTAGTTGTGATTTTCAGGGGGTGTCCCCTGTCGTCTTAGTTCAAACACCCCAAGGTCGTTCACCATTTTTCAGCAGGCCCAAGGAATCGGTCGGTAGGCGAGGGCTGAATGATCTGGCTCCGCTAGTGTACCGCTGCATATTGACTTTCTTTTGATGGACGAGTTGAGGGGAGATCTCCGATTGATCTCATTTCCGGGCGATCGCTTGCAACCACCAGCTCTCGCAGCGTACAACTATACGAGATGTCCGGCATAGTTGGGTTCTGCTCCGGTCAGCCGTCACCACAAACAGACAAGCGCACAGACCAGGCAAGATCTCTTGAGTCTCTCTGAACGTGTTCGGCTCCTCTACCCCCAGGAACAGCTTCTCCAGCAGCAGCCTCCCCCAGAATCCACCCATCTACCAGCCATGATTGTCAATGTACCGTACAGAGGGCCCCACTGCCCAAACGTGGCTTTCTGGATAAGTGTGACCCCCACACAATTAATTCTTTCAGATCAGTGCCAATGACATGCTGCTCGTGATCGGTGTTATTTCTGCCCTCGAGGATACTGGGCCCGAAGCTGGAGATACAAGATGAGCTTACTACGAAGGATACACTTCTAACTCGCCATATCTTTAGTAAGGTAGGTCGACATTTGTTTCTTAGCCTCCTATCTGGAGCGAGCATGCATCCTGTCTTTCGACCTATGCTCTATGCTTTCAAAAGTCCCCGATGGTGGTGCCTGGTATGGAATACACTCTACAATTATGTAGAACTTCAAGCTCCGTAAAGACACGATGAGAAGCAAGCATGACGTGTGTTCCTGCCCCCAATCAAGGAAGAGTCGGTTGTTTGAGATATTTAAGCCGTTACCCACGACTATACCTTTTGAAGGAGTAGAATCTTCCATTCTCCGTCAAGATAGGAGTTTACATACACTCCAACACGTCCAGCTCCGAAACCAGAGCCAATGACCGGGAAAACCTGCGTATCTTTCGGCGGAACAAGATCGTTCCTCAAGCATTTCCTCAAGCATGTAGTTGTTGCCGATGGCCGTTGGGGCGTCGATTATACGCCATCCTCTCTTGTAGCGCCCGCAATTAACAGCGACAGCGAGGGGAACGGAAACTCTCCTGCCGACCTCACCGATAAGACAAGCATAACAGTTCCAGGCCATTGGCAGCCGGCAGCTCCAGGGTTTGGTCGCCAAATACACGAATACCATCTCCGCTTTTGCTTGCGGCCCGCCGCATATTAGTGATTTGCACGACTAGTGCAATGATCGAAATCGAGACCAGACGAGGAGTCAGAAATGCGGGGAGAAGCTGTGGAGACTCACTGTGAGACTGAAGCGTTCGCAGCTGGGGCAACTGGGCGGAGCTTCCAGAACCATTAGCCCGGTACTGGTTGTACAAGTTTGAACGTTAAACACGTATTGAAAACCGCAGATTCCCACTTTTAGGTATCGAACCAGACCATGTCAAGAGTTAGCAGAAATTAAATTTGTAGACGAAGCTAAATAGCATCCTCACTCCCAAAATTTTCCTGAGAGTAGTGTTCTTTCTTCTTCTCTCCTAGGCTGAAGTCCCATTTCGCCATACATCTCTTCCAGTATTTTCTCTCTCCAAAAATTGAGGGAATTGAACAGAATTGAAGCCCTTAAGTTCATGACGGGAGAATCGCCGCGGTCTGAGTTCTGATTCCGATGCGGGTAAATTAGACCTCAACATTGATTTCGTAGGACTCTATCGGATAATAACGATAACAACGATTTAACGAATTTATTGACATCGGTCACACCGATGCATACAATTTAGCCGAACGGAATATTTCAGTACGGATTATTATTCAGTACGCACGCCAATGCTTCAGTGGCTTCAGCATGTGGAATGTGAAGAGTGCATCGAGTCGCAAATTGAGCGGAACGATCCTTCAGCGGCTCTTTCGTCCCCGACGATATATTTCTCCGGGTATTGGCCCGATGTTCGCCTATCAAAGCGTAGAGCGTTCGGAGGCTGATTTAACTTTCGAGGGAAGAGTAGCGGTAATATATACTATCACTCCATTGGTAGTGAGTTCTTCCTGAGTATATTACATAATCCTGATCCCCCGTTATCCATTTGTGGGGAGAAATGATATGCGCCAATCGGCGAATTTGTGAAGAAATATTGGCCAAGTCAAAACATGGAGCAGGATACAGAGGACCCCACAGCTATCTTCCTGTTCGAACCAAGCGAGGACGCAGGCTAATACTACTTCTGTAGCACCCGTTGCGGGCCACCAATCCCGTACGAGTGAACGGGGCCGGTTTTGTTTACCCCGCGTGATTCATCTCACTGGTGCTAAGCCGCGTGGGTCTCGTTGTGTAATCCGCGCATGGCGCATATGACCATTCAGAACCTCACTAGAGTTAATCCTGACGTTTGTAATTTCTATGAGATATCGGCGTCAGCGAAACACTCCTTCCAAAAAATATAAATACCCCTGCCATTTCTCATATCTGAAAGACTTGGGATCCATCCATTCTTCTGGACGCATCTTTCGTTACCTTCTTACCTTGTCTGCGTGCACTAGTCCCCGGAGCAAATATGTGCGCCTTCTGGAAAAAGCGTACCTTTAGGGTGCGCGATAACAACAGAACGCCTGCGGCAGAATTGACACTCCGACAATCGTTGTATCCGATTTGCCTCGTTACCATCCTCTTTTTCCTCTGGGGCTTTTCGTATGGCCTGCTCGATACCTTGAACAAGCATTTCCAGAATACGCTCGGAATTTCCAAAGCGCGTTCCTCGGGTTTACAGGCTGCTTACTTTGGGTGAGTCACATGACATCCATGGAAATAAAGTTGTGCTGACTAGACCTAGCGCTTATCCCTTAGCGTCGCTTGGGCACGCAGCCTGGATCCTTCGCCGCTATGGCTATCGGGCGGTTTTTATCTGGGGTCTGTTCCTTTATGGTAAGCGTTGTTAATGGCAAGTAAAGAAGCAGAGCTAACGTCGACATAAAAGGAGTGGGTGCTCTCCTTGCTATTCCCGCAATCAAAGCGCATTCCTTTGGAGGCTTTTGTGCGTGCATCTTTATCATCGGAAACGGACTCGGTTCGTTGGAGACGGCAGCAAATCCATATATCGCCGGTAGGTGCATGTGATAGCAGAGAGATAATTTTTTGAAACTTCCACTGACTTTGAATTTAGTCTGTGGGCCTCCTAGGCATTCTGAGATCCGCATCAACATTTCTCAGGCATTCAACGGTGTCGGATCTGTGGTAGCGCCGGTTCTCGGATCCTACGTCCTTTTCGACTTCGACGACCAGCGGGCTCTACAGAATGTTCAGTGGATCTATACAGCCATTGCAATCTTTGTCTTCGGCCTCGGTCTGATTTTCTTCGTTTCTACAATTCCTGAAATTACGGACGCGGATATGGAGTATCAGTCTCGACAGACCAATGATGGAGAAAACGATATGCCCCTCAGAAAGCATTATCGTCTCTTCCATGCAGCATTTGCGCAGTTTTGCTACTGTGGCTCGCAAGTCGCCATTGCGGGGTGAGCCTCTACCTGATAAGAGAGATCAATAAGCAGAGTCATAAGATTGCTAATCGTTCTCAAGATACTTTATTAACTATGTGACTGAGACACGCCCTGGCACAGATTCCAGCCTTGGCAGTAAATTCCTCGCTGGTGCCCAGGCCGCTTTCGCTGTTGGCCGGTTTTTTGGAGTGTTCCTAATGCATTTCTTCAGACCCCGTTGGATCTACGGGATTTTCATGACTATGTGCATTGTTTTTCTCGCCCCGTCCATCACCCAAAAAGGGAACACGGGTATGTCAATGCTGTATATCACACTATTCTTCGAGTCGATCTGTTTCCCAACCATTGTTGCTCTTGGCATGCGTGGACTGGGCCGTCATACGAAAAGAGGCTCAGGATTCATCATTGGTGGAGTTATAGGAGGCGCTTGTGTTCCGCCGCTGCTAGGAGCAACAGCAGACCTCCACAGCACGGCGTTTGCTATGGTTGTCCCCCTCTGCTTTTTTGTTGTATCTTGGTCGTATCCTCTATGCGTCAACTTCGTGCCGTCGTATCGCGATTGCGTCGATGCTTACACCACCACCGACGTTGGCGTCCAACCGCACGAAAGCAATGTTGACGAAGAGAAAACTAGTAAGCCAGTGGTACAACTGACAGAAGAACTGTAGATGGAAGTTGCTATGAAGAGACATTTGGGGGGACCTAAAGTCATTGACTTTCACACTCTAGTGTACTCCTTAGGCCATTCAATCCATCAATCAATCGACACTATGAACCTGTTGCAGCCTAACTAGTGGCGTAAGGGCTATGCAGGCGCTCCTTCCGGCGGAAGCAAGAGTGATCCGAACGCCAGCCCACACGCATGAAACAGTAAATACATAGGAAAACGGCGTATTGCCTAGTAAAAAAGCCCAAAAAAAGTACCGAAACGCCCTGCAAGCCCTCAGTCCCGCGATATATCTCTCAATCCGCCCTCACATTGGCCTGCCGCTTCCTCTGCACCTCCATCCCCGGTATCCCTCCTGCTTCGTTCTCGATTGGTGGCGTTCGTCGTCGACTGGCGTGTTGACTTGTTGGATGTATTCTTCCACGACCTCTTGGTTAGCCGTGGGCTTGGCGTTCCTCCTACCCAGCGTCTTCACCCCCTGTGCCGTCGCCAGATCATCCTGGCGGATCGTTTCCTTCGCCCTGCGGGGGCTCTGGCTCGATTTCGACGTGCCGGAACTGTCCCACAAGGCCTGTTTGAAGCATGAATTTCCTGCGAGTGTGATACGATTGCATCGTAATCCGTCGAATCCCCCGATCGGTCATCCGGATCTTGCCAAGGAAGGTCTGCCTCAAATCAGCGTACACAGGCACTGCATTAAGATATGTCTCAGGGTTTGAGACCCTTCTCCACAGTAACACTTATCTGATTCGATTGCCTTGGTTTTGAACAGAAAGTGATTCAGTGCGATCCGTATCGACCGCATCTGAATCAACACGGAGGTGTAGGGCTTCGAAAGAGATTCGAACAGCCGAAGCACCTTCTTGTCTGGAGCTTTGACCAACCGCTGGTTCGGTTTGCCAGTTCGCTCCTTTGCCCACTCTTGTGCCCATCTCTCTTTGATGCGCGGCCGCACTCGACGCTTCGCGGTCGCTGCTAGAAGGACTCGACCCGCGGTCGTCACCGACCACGCAAGTTTGCAATACCTGCAGACTACTACGGCCTACAGCAAACGTTTGGCTCGCTGGGTCGATGAGTTTCAAGAGTATGATCTGAAGATTCAGTATCGGAAGGGATCGGACGGAGTAGCCCCGGATACGCTGAGCAGGAGGCCAGTTTCGTTGGAGATGGCCCTGCCAACGTATCCTAATCCCGGCCGATTTGGGACGTTACTCTTGCCGCAACTCTGACAGAATCGCTAACTGTCGGTAAAGTCCCCGAAAATTAATAGTTGGAAGCGACCGTGCGATTCCTCGACACAGGGGAGTTGCCATCTCGTAAATCTGTTGCTAAGGCTGTCTAACGGTATGCGGCTTATTTGAGCTTTCGCAGCTATCCGGATAAGAACGCATCAGACCGACAGCTCGTTTTTACCTACGACGACGGGCTTGTTGCACCGTATTTAGAGCCTGTCCTTCGTGGAGACCTTGTGAACCGTATATATTTAGAATTTGGCCACTTAGGGTAGCCTAGCCTGAATGGAGTCATCCGCCCGCGGGTGTGGTGGCGACAAATGCGAAGAGACATTGAAAATGCAGCACATTCGTGCCCGAATTGTTAAGTTATGCAGGGTTCCAAGCAGTCTCTGGAGAGGGAAACCCCTTAGTATATAGTGACCTTAAGGATCCGTCCGTTCTAACGCTGGGGAATTAACCTGATTGGTGTCCTACCCATAACCCCTATCTGGCAATTAAATTGCCAGATAGGGGCTTTATAGCAATTCAGACTTGTTGATATCCAATTGGTGCGGACCATGTTTTACTAAGCAGCATTTCCGACTGTTATGAGCCCGATTCGCCAGTAAGAGGGCTATATTCGTCAATTGAATCGAATTGAAGCTATACGCAAGGTTTATCCGCGGTAGCTAACCGGCCTGATGTCTGCCCCTTACCCCTGACCTTCCTATCGATCGAAACGACTGCACACGAACGCGAGCAATATGGAGTCAACCGCTGTCTCCGCCATAAAGGGCGATAAACTGAAGGATTCAGCGCAATGGAGGAATTGGTTCGCACGAATCAAGATATACGCACGCCAGAAGAAGGTGTGGGATCTGGTGAACCCTCAGATTGAGGAAGACTATCAGGAAGAACCCATTCGCGAGCTACGAATGCCTTAGTATCCAGAAAACGGCAGCGAAGCAGATAAACGTATATGCAGGGATCGTATGGATATCTATAAGATTCAATCGGCTAAATCGGAGCAACAGAGAAAGAGCCTAGACGCAGTTAACGAATGGATCATTACCAACCTGGATCCTACCTACTATACGCGTCTGCTTAACTATGAGACCCTATATCAACGGCTTGTGTGTCTTGAGAAGCGATTCGCACGATCAGCTGCGACAGAAGAAGCGATTCGAGTGCAATGGCAACGCGTTTGTGCACTGCCGCTAAGAAAGTGAGCTAATATTGATATTTGGATCGACGAATGGGACGCCCTGAGAGAGCAGGCAGTTAGTCTCGATCTACCAGAGGCTAAGAATGCGAATAAGGATTTCCTTCGAGCTGTGAAGGGTATACTACCGGTTTGGTGGCAGTCCTAATATCGATCGATCGTTACTAAGAGGAATGGGATACTCGCGACCTGCTAGAGCATTTCCGTGGAGCCTATCATGAGCTATACCCATAGGGAGCCACCGTCAGCACAATCTCAAAGGCATCCTTTTCGAAACTGCAAGGCTTCGAGGAACCTGGATCAGAGCAACCGCTGGAACAACAGCCGCCGCAGCAGCCGCCACGAGAGCGTTCCTTAGTACCTATCCCTAAGCGTTGGTGCCTATGGGGTAATAAGGTATATAAGCCCTGGTACTGCTGGACGATCAACAGAGATGCATACCCTGAAAAGGAAGTGATAAAGGAGAAGGCGAAGCGTGTGGAAGAACGTCTTGCGAAGGACCCTGGCTGGAAAGCCTGGATAGAGAAAGCTATTAAGGAGCACAACGAAAAGAATGGAATCACCACCAAAACGGCTAATATCACCCAATTGTATGGCTCCTTCTTCACCACGGATTTTCCAATGAAACAGGTGTATCAAAGCGTGAAGGCTACAGGAGATGCCGACGATACGATTCGACAGCGATGGTTCCTCGATACTGCATCATCAGTGCATATATGCAACCAGATAAACCTGTTCACCACGTTTACACCAAAGGAATTAAGCCTAAAGACAGGTGATTCGATTACTGCAGTGAAGGCATTGGAAGTGCGATAATGACAGGAGTCGGCCCTTGATGGCTCAATCAGGCCGATTCAGCTCAGCAACGTCTTATATTCACCTCATTTCCGAATTTGATGTTATATGCAGGCCTGAAGAAGAAGGGTTTAAAGTGGGATGAGGATAACCAGTGTATCAAGGATTCCAATGGCAAACTAGTTATCAATGTGCGTCTCAACGAAGCGTTGGATATATGGGCATTCGACCAACCGAAGGAGCAACTCCTACTAGAGGACGTTGCCCTTATATACGCGTATCTAGTGCGTATATCGGTGAAACCACTGATTTCAGAGGCCTCAGCAGATCGTTGGCACCGTCGATTAGCCCACGTTTCCACGCGTGTGATGAAGAAGACTGCCGAAATGGTAAATGGTGTCAAAATCAACGAAGATCTGGCAGAAACAGAAGATGAAGGGGAGCTTTGCTAGGTCTGCAACCCATCTCACGCACCAAATCAGATCTCACGACGACCAATTGGCCAGACCTTTGGGAGATACGGCCGAATTCACTTCGATCTGGTCCAATTTCCACCTGCTTACAATCGTCACCAATGGATGACCTATTTCTACGTTGAAGGCATTCGATTCCACTGGCTATACACGTATGAGGCAAAATGGCAGTGTAAAGATGCTATTCGGAAGTTCATCGCTCTTATCAAGAACTGGTGGAATATACTAATCAAGGCAGTCCACTATGATAACGAATCAGCCCCACGTGATGAGGTCGAGGGTCTCCTAAGCAACGTTGGCATTGTCGTCTCGCATAGTATTCCTTATCATCCTGAGCAAAACAGCCCTGCTGAACGCTCTGGGGGAGTGATTTTGACTATGTCGAGACACCTTCAAATAGAGAGCAATCTGCTAAGGCAACTGTGGCCTGAGATGGTGAGCGCTGCTGTATGGATCCTTAATCGAATCCCTACCCACCTGAAGCAGGAGAATCGCTGGATTGTGCCGTGTGATAAAGCACGAAGGGATTTCGGCGGCGAAAGGATGAAGAAGGCTAATCTAGCTAACCTACGCGTGTATAGCTGGCTGTGGTACTGCCGAATTCGCAATATCCTAAAGCTCCAAAAGACTACCCCGCGTGCAGAAATTGGTTTCCTCGTTGGCTATGTCGCATCAAATGTGTGGAAGATCTGGTTCCCTGCAAGGAGAAAGATTGAAGTCGTACGAGATGCACACTTGGACGAATCGAGGAAATGGAAGCCTGATATGGATTACTGGGAAGAGAGGGCCCCTTCCTGAGCCTGAACCGACGATTTTGACCGAGAAAGAGCAACAAGAGGTGATCCGTGAGAAAATTGGAATCCCTACTGAATCAGTCTACCGGAACACACAGGAGGATATGCAGGAAGGCCAGCAGGAAGGCCAGCAGGGAGCTATCCTTCTAGAAGAAAGTGATGAGCACCAGGAAGCTCACGATCGTATACCTCAGGAGGTGGATGCACCACTAATCACCCCGGAACCTGACGGAGGAGGACACCTACTGGTAGACTATGATCCTCCGAATGATACCCTGGCTGGATCGTTTCCGACGGAAGAGCTACCAGAATTGCCACCGAGTCCGCTGGAGGAACAGAATGCTATACAATTTGGCCCTGCCGCTGTTCAGGGGGTGGACCAGCAGACAATTTCCTAGACTGAAGACCAGAACATCTGCGAGGAGGAAGATCAGCCGACAGAGACAAACCCCCCGCACGAAGGCCTTACCGAGGAGCTAAATCCTACTATAGAAGACTATGACACACTCTCCGACAGCGAGCAGCAGCTATATGCTGAGCTGCACACACGAAGAAATGACGGCATCGACACTGCGAATATCATAGATGGAAGCAGAAGAAGAAGGCCGCGAGCAGACCCCGATTATCACACGTACGCAACCGTGCCGATAGAAGAAGATCCACCAGAGCTACTGCGCACATTCGCCGCAGTGCTAAACACGGAGAAGCCAATTCAACGTCACCGAGACGATTTACCCCCTGCACCTGATGGTTGGAAGGAGATGATGAAGCACCCGATGGCCGAAGGCTTTCTAGCCGCCTGTGCAATGGAAATACGATCGCTGCAGGAGAAATCGACATTTACCGTCACGAATCGACCGAAAGATGTGTCAAAGCAGATCCTACCACTCCGATGGGTATTCACATACAAATTTGACCAAGACGGCTATCTGTTGAAGCTAAAAGCACGTATCTGTGTGCGAGGAGACCTCGAAACGATATCCTCTGAAGACAAAAGAGCTGTGATACTCGCAGCGAGGGCAGTAAGGCTTATCTTTGCCTTAGTTGCAGCATTTAACCTTGACCTACGCTAGCGTGATGCAGTGACTGCATTCCTGAATAGCCCGCTACCAACCGAAACCTACACAAAGATGCCTGAAGGATTTGAACAGCTAGGGATGTGCTGGAAGCTTAATCGTGCGCTATACGGCCTGCGTATATCACCGAAGCTTTGGCAGCAGGAAGCAACAAGAGTTCTTACAAAGCTTGGGCTCACACCGGTTCCAGAAGACCCCTGCGTCTTCGTCACACACGGCATTATCGTCTTCTTCTATGTTGACGACTTCATCATCACTAGCTACCCGTCACCGGCAATACAAGAGAAAGCTAGACAGCTTGAGAAGGATCTAGAGGCACACTGGGAGCTTACGGATCATGGAGAAGCAGAATGGTTCTTGAACATTCGAATTGTGCGCGATAGACAACAGCACAAGCTTTGGCTTTGCCAAGACGCCTATATCAGCAGTATGGCTGCTCGATACCATTTGGCCGATCGTGCGCCTGTCTATACACCTCCCCCTGTGGAAGAATTGAAGCCGTACGAAGCGGGCACAGCAACACCAGCTGAGATCAAGCTATACCAGGGAAAGGTAGGTTCAGTCCAATATCCTACCACAATTACTAGACCAGATGCAGCAAAGGCAGCTGCAAAGCTCTCGCAGTTCCTTCGAAACCCCGGGCCACAGCACTAACGAGCTGTCGATAGAGTGATCTGCTATCTCTACACCACGCGGTACCCGGCACTGCAGTATGGTGATAAGGGTGATATGGAATCAGTTGAACTGGCAAGTGACGCATCCTTCGCTGATAATCAAGATCGACGAAGCTCTGCAGGATATATTTGCCAAGTTTATGGAGGCCCAGTCGATTGGAAGGCCTCCAAGCAGCCCACTGTCACCACGTCCACCACCGAAGCTGAGTTGCTTAGTTTGTCAGACGCTGCCCGCTCGCTGCAGTGGTGGATGAGGTTCCTCGAGCGAATCGCATTTAAACCAAGTCATAGGCAATAATCAGCAGACTGTCACCTTATTGACCTCCGAGCACGCCAAAATTGATACTAAGCTCCGTCATGTTGATATACACGGGCATTGGCTGAGGCAAGAGGTTAGCAAAGGTCGAATCAGCATCAAATGGGTTCCCACAGCACGAATGGCCGCAGATGGTCTCACAAAGCTTCTACCGCGGCAGAAGCATGACGAATTCGTGAGGATGCTGCAAATGAAGGATATACAGCACCTCATTGAGAGCTAAATGAGAGAAGAAAAGCCTGCTGCTGCAAGGAATCAGCGCTCAGCTCGATTGAATTCAACATTGGCGAAGATATTCAACACTCACTAAGCGCTGAGGGGGTGTGACGGAACAGAAGCAGCAGTGAATCCCGGAGAACGGAGATAGTCTTGGACCGCATGTATTAGTCATTATTATGCCCACATAGTTAAATTGCCAGATAACTTAGGGGCTTTATAGCAATTCAGACTTGTTGATATCCAACTGGTGCGCACCATGTTTAACTAAGCAGCATTTCCGCCTCAGCTACGGAGGCCTAATTGCCAAGGCCACTAATCTAGTCTTAGCAACCCCGGCTATGCAGCTGGCCGAATCGGGTATAGCCTACCCGCCGGCCCTGGCCTTGGCATCCCCCATCAAAAATTTCCCAGCCAAAAGGCCCCCCTTAGGGTAAGGCCCTTCTACGTAATTAATCCTACAATATTATATGACATTTAGATCGGAATAACTATTCAATTAAAAGATTCCAAATTTCCGACCAAAAAATATCAAGATATCGGGTACTTAGAGGGGGTGTATCGTTGTAAACCCAATCCCCCCCCGGCGCAGACTTTCTCAACTATGAGTACCCCCCTGGTACTGGGCCGGAATACCTTTAGTCAATTTCCTTTTCAGTACCGTACCACGGTTCACCATGCGTTTCCGGGAGGGCGAGCGGTAGAGCGGATTCCCCTACCACCAACTCACTCTGTGCTAGCCAGAGTTGAATGTGGCGGTGCCCATGCATTACGTATGAGATAAAGGGCGAGAAACTTTAATAAGGTTTATATAATGCACGCTATTCTTTCGTCCAAGTCGTCTCAACTTCTCCAGCTACAACTCAGAGGCTGTTTTTATTTAGCCTTTCTATTTTAGGTCCATTTCATCATGTTAGATCTTGGTCTGCTGGACCTTGCGGTTCCTCTCATCGTTCTCATTATAACAATTGTATACCTTCCTATCACTTTCGTTGTCCTATTGGGGAAACTCAAGCTCTCGCAACTGACATCACGACACGCGTTCCGGCAAGCCTGGTTCGAGCGCTTTTGGGTATTCTTCGGTTCAGCATCGAAGCCGCTCTTCGCCAAAGATGTTGAGGCAACGCTAGCCGAAGCCCGTGGAATCGTTCTTGACGTCGGAACCGGTTCAGGCGATTGGTTGTATCTATTCGCGCCACCAAGAAACAAACATATATCGATGCTCATACTCCTGGAACCGAACCTTAATTTCCACGGAGTACTCAGGATGAGGGCGGAGAAGTTGGGACTAGCTGGAAGATACGAGATTATCGACGGTGGAATTAAGGATCTAGAAAGAATAGGTATTCAGACAGGAACGATTGACACAATCACCACGGTTCACGTGCTGTGCAGCGTCGAGGCACCGCAAGCTTTGATCGAGAAGCTATACGCGTACTTGAAGCCCGGAGGACAGTGGCTTGTATACGAACACATCAAGATAAGAAACGAGAAATCATTAGCGGCACATTGGCAAGGTGAGTCGGTAGGAAGAAACCACGTCTCTCTGCATTGTATGAAAGATGCTCTACTGATAAATTCATCAAGATACGATCAATATCGTTTGGCCTACTTTTTTGGACGGCTGCTCATTGACACGGAACACAGAAGATTTCTTGTTGCAGGCTGGTGAGTGGAAGTCGGAAGATCTCCGTCCTGGATCGAGGGAAGGACGGTTCAACCAGCTACCACATACGGTCGGAAGACTTGTTAAACGGGGTTCCTAGGCCCAGAAGATCATCTTAAAACTAAGGAGAAGGATATATGGGTTTCTGAGCAACTTGAGGTCGAGGCACGGATAATTGGTCGTTGGTAAATAACATTACTACTTTTCATAGTTTTTAAAAAGGTGTATAGGACGGATTGCAGCGAATCTGTTATTTAATAACTTTAAGAGCGGAGATAGACTTCAGCTCGACTAACGAGATGTTTTACGAAATAGCTATCGCCCCTATCCCTGTGTTTATAACCGGCTCCTGTTTGCCTCCGCTTGCTTCACAATTGTTCATTTCTCGATGCCGGTCGAAATACGCGTTTGTCGTCAGTGAGAAGTCCTAAGTTCGTGCGCGCTCTCTCACCCCAGCCTACTATCTGTCATTCTTGACCTTGCTCACCATCTCCACTCATCGTACCTAATCCTGGACTCTCGGTTATGACCTGATTCGCGGTAAGTTCTTCAGTTGCCTTTGGGAGACGATTTACATTGAGCGAGCCCAAATCCTGGGCTACAGATGGCATCGAGATCATTTGATGGTAGAGTGTTGCCCAAGGACCAATTCCGAAGCTCAATTACTTCGTAAAGCAGGTACATAAACGTTCAATGGTGTAAATTCTGAGCAGTTCAACTGTTTATCTTGGCTGCGAATTAGAGACCTGCATACCTTCGAGTATGATGGCGAAGTGCCCGGTCGGCAAGGGCGGCAATTGAAACAGGTATAGCGCGATGGTCCAAATGGCCTCCAACACCGGCCAGGAATAGTGTTGGGAGAGCAAATGTGAGATAATTAGGATCTTGCCACTGACTCAGAAGGGAGGCCTGGCTGTGCATGGCATCCGATCGACTCTCCCAGGAGGAGGTCCGGGCAGCCCTGATGAGAGCCAGCCCATGGAAAGCACCTGGACAAGATGGACTCCCAACAGGAGTGTAGCAAAAGATTTGGGATGTGGTGAGCGATCGCATCCTAGGCATCCACTCTACCGCAATATCAATCCCAATGTAAAACCAAGGCACCTTCTATGAGATCTTGCTTAGGTCATCACTTAGCTAGGGCTCCGGGCGAAAAGCTCAGACATGGATGCACTGAATATTATATGGACAGTTGTCAAATCTCGAACTCGGTTCTTCTTGCTACATACCAGGGAGCGGACATGTCAGCTCAGTGATAGTGGTCAGTTTTTATCTAGAATATTACGGAATCTCTCGCAGTTTAAAGAAAAATTGGGTTTGGACCATTCCATGGCGTTCTTGTGATCGACGATGTTGCCACATATGCTCCTAAGTTCCTTCTGGCGTGAGTTCAGATGGAAATCAACACAATCAACTAGTTCATGTGGAAGTTTGGAATTATCTCTAATGCGGATTTATGTTTCTTAATACCTTATTCCAGGGTGTTGTGCACACCTCGTCTAGTATCCAATATTTCTCAGTCAGCTCTAGGTCAGTTGAACAGCTGAGCCCCCACTTTCCGAGCAGCCCCACCGTATACCCCATACAAAGTATCCAGGTATTCTCTCGTGATATTCAACCAGGGCTCAAGTGCTGCAGTTGCCTGGTATGTATCATTACATACGGCATGGTTCTTTCCACCCCAGATCACGAAGCCTTCCAGGTTCCTGTTTGCTTCAAGAAGTTCCAACTCCTGCTGCCATAGATCCCCAGGGATGAAGGAATAGTTTCCATGGTATTGGGGCCAGATATAGGGCCAGATGGGGAGGGTGTCGTTGATGGTATTGATGACATTAATCACTGAGGTCAATGACTTATTCCAGGTGGAGATACTGTCGCTGAACGTATATGCCGAGGGGAAGAAAGCGTGATTCGAGTAATTGCCGATCAATTCTTGATAGTGGCCGTATAGTGAAGAGATCGTGTTTCTAGAGAGACTGTACCAGCCAATGATCTGCCCCTCTGGAAAAACATCCGCCGCCCAGGTTTGCAAGGTAGACATAACCTTGAGGTATAAACCTGCTGTGGAACTTGAGGTGAAGTAAAGAACCTCACAAGCTAGTACCAGTGGATATGATGGGTAAACGTTCCATTCAAGAACAATAGCCTTCCAGACGTCAGCAGAAGGGATAGTACCCCCTTCTGTCAGCGGGTTGCATACGTATGCGTGAATCCAATTGATGTTGGTGCTTCCGTAGCCAACTGAAGTGTTGGTATATGCAGTGTTATCAAATACGCGAAATGAAGAGGCAAGCGTGGAGCTCATTGCCGCTCCAACTGCTATCAAGCGAGAGATATTCCGCATAATTGAGTGTTGAAAACAAGTAAAATTGGTTGATCGGCTTGAGTCTACTTCCAGACATTGTCCATCACTCAGCGTTTTCTCGAGTTTTCTTATTAGTCTAGTCGACCACCTTAGCACGAGTTCCGGTCTTCGGATCTCGGCTTCTCGGTTCTATATAATTCATTTTAGCGTGGATTGCACCTTCCCAATCTTCTCTGACGCCACATAGCTAGTATTGTGAACGGTCAGAGGCTGTCCGTGGAGTCAGCTTGTACGTAGCCGTTCACCAGTCGGCGTCATAACATTGTTAGGGAACCGCGAATTTTGGTCCCGTTCGTAGTCTTACAGCCGTCTCTTTTACCAGGCGGTTCACATGAATGGCAATTGGTGGTAGGTATACTTCGGTATTCAAGGCCTCCGCTGCTGTCATTCTGAATGCTCCACTAATTATGCTTACTGCCATTTCTGGATAGCCACGAACGGTTGACTGGTTGTGTGTGCTTGCAGCTTGCTAATGGCCATTGGCTGGTACCAGGCCGATACCGCATAGAGCATCTGGGAATTACCATTGACTAGTAGGTTCTGCGCGAAGCTGAGAAGGAGGCTCACCCAATCTGAACCTGCTAGAACCCGTAAAGCTTGGAGAGATACATCTACTTTTTTTATGGCCTTTTCGCGGTGGTGCGCGAATTCAAGTCCAAAATCAATCCAGTATCCCAAATAAGGTTCCGCTGTCCGGGTCGCGGCCATTGTATGTCCCAGCAGAGCCAGACGTGTGTATTGCGGGCCAACCTCTTAGGTATTCACAAAGTGCACAAGCGCATACTTCTTAGGATCCAATACGGAGGCGCGCCGCCTGGCCCACTGGTGCGCCTTCCGGCCGTGCTGATCTGAGTTTCTTGATGGTTTCGCGTTCGCTGTCTCCTTTAGCCATGAAGCACACATTATCTACCCAGCCGTTGCTGGTCACTCCCCGATTTCGACCATTTCTACGGCGTAATTCAGGTACAAGATGGGTGAAATGTATCTTCGAAATGTAATGTGTGGAGAAAGGAAGCCGGGAGTTTTGCCCGATCTGCCGGATTAGCCACGGACAGGTGGTCGCCTGCCGTCCGGAGAGATTGAGATCAGAGCAGAGAAGATGCCTTTCGTTCATTTTCTCTAGAGTGTTCTCCCAATAATCTCATTTCGGACGTTTTCGTCCCATTCAACCGTGCATGCACTTTTTGATGGGGTGACCAGCCCGGCGAGGCGACACAGGAGTGCGGGCACACAAGCGGGGCGACGGGAGCACGCACAGGAGGCCAATAAGGAGGGCGGATGAATCCAATTGAGTCGATCCCAAGGGCGCATAGGGTATAGGCTTGAGAACAAGCGAAATTGGTTGATCGGCTTCAGGCTACTTCCAGAAGTTTCCCCTCACTTAACGTTTGCCTCGGGCTTCTATATATGTCTAGTTGACCACCTTGGCACGAGTTCTGTCTCAGCTTTATATATTTCATTTTAGCGTGGATTGTACCTTCCAATCTTCCCTGACGCAACACAGCTAGGGCTTGGCCAACATTCCCTTGCCTGGAGACATTCTGGATTAACGTCGTACATCAGGGCACTCTCAGCTCGATTTTGCATCCGAAAATTAATATTCTTCTGACTGAGCAGAAAGTCATGAACCCCTGATGATCCAATTTGAATAGCTCTCTTAAACGACTCGTGTCATGCAAAAAGGCGCGGACATTGTTATCATAAACGAGTCGGAACTCGGTTCGAGAATGATGGTTGTCTGTGGCAGCTAGATGCAGGAGATTACAGTACTTTCCTGGCACTGATTGTGTACTGGAGGATCCGGATGCAATCTGGGAATGAGTATTTTCATGGTTAAAACTATGTGAAAGTTTAAGTCAATTTAGATCTAAATGGGTTTTTATGACCAAAAACCACGCAGAGCGCCGGCCCCAGACCGTTAAAGTTCCTCTTTCCTAGTACAATCAGTCACGCGCGCGTTTTGATTCAAGCAAAGACATATTTGGTGAGTTTCATTGTAATCCATTAAACGAGGACTCTACTGATTCAAAGCATAAAGCGTGGGAACACAAAAGGTCAATGTATGTCAATATGTCACCATACCTAGTTCAACTCTACCCCAGAATCACCTCAATTCCGCCTCATATTATGCTCTTGGAAAAGGTCCACGGCTAAGTAGAGAGAATGAAGTTTACAGCGAGGGAGGTTCACAACGGAGAGGAGGCGCGACAAGACGGACCTTAACAAAGTTTAAAGTGCTCCTATTTTGTTGGCGCGCCAAGCACCTGGCAAACAAGCTACATGTGCTAAGGCACAGACATTGACCGATATCACTCAGCCTCAACCAATTTGAACACCTAGGAAACGAGTCACAAAGCATTACCTTCGCTACCGTAGTGAGTGATCTAGAAGTTAGTTCGTTGTCCTGGGATTCAGATTCGAATTACTGCTCAGCACTCGTGATCCACTGCACTGAAATCAAGACGCGAAATTGTTAGAGTGACTTTCTTCAGCACACTACCTAAAGATGGACATAAATAGCAACAATACACATTCGTTCTCGAGAACTAAACAAGAGAAACAAGTTCAGCAAGCGGCTGTGCCTTTCTCCCATGAACGACCAAAATTCTCTCACGAAACGAACTTCCGCTTCCAGGTTTAGATCACAACTTTGCAGAAGATGATTTCAAGAGCAGCTTCCCCAACGCTCCCGTCGCGGTTTTTCCAGACCCAAGTCGATGCTCCAGCATCGTGAAGGCCGGAGTTAGGGTCGTCGCAGACTGTAGCGTCCTTCCAAGCGTCAACGCAAGTGGCAGCATCGGGGAAGTTTCCGATCTTCCCAATTTTGACATGTTGGTAAGGACTAAGATTCTGCCAGTCACCGTCTAGGGCGTTATAGTGGCTATGGCACCAAGACCATGCCTGCTCGTCCAGTTGATCCCTCGACACGCAGTCCTGGCGAAAGGCGTGTCGGTTCCAGCACTCCGCAGCCCATGACACAGGGAGGAGACCGGTAAGCGAGATGGCAGTCAAAGTTTGAAAACGCATTTTTGTGGATAATCCTCTACACTAGAATTAGGAGCTGGTCTAAGTCTCGACCTTGAGCTGACTCACGGGCGATTAAGGATAAGTGATCCAGATATTGAATGTTTCGGTGAAGTTGCTTCGAGATATTGATGAATTCTTGTCCCAGTCGGTGGTGTACAGGGGGTATTTATACAATGGGGGATGAGGGGAGAGGGTGTTAGTGAGATGAAAAATTTGACTGCTGACAATACCTGGTAGACCTGGACTGGCCATGATACTTGGAATTTGCACAGGGAGTGGTATGAAGGATCTCTATGAAATAATGTAGGGTGGAAATCCCATCTGCTCAAGCTAATAATGGTCCAGAAACATTCCATCAACAGTGATGTGTCGCTTAATTTTGTTTGAATTAGTCTTCCCATCATGCCGTTAAGCCCTAGTTGGGCAAGTCACCTGGACATACGCTTTTTACATCGGCAATTCAGAGCGATTTATTTTATATTTCGCATTTCTGGCAGTAAGGTGCGATACAAGTCCAGGATCTCTGGAATTCCAGGCGAACCAGACAGCTGAAGATTTCTGAGACTAAAAGGGCCACCTTAGAAGGCAAGGTAGCCAAAATCCCCCCGTGCCTGAGAATATTCCGAAAATCTATTTCCTTATCTAGCAAATTTTCTTTCTAAGGATAAGAGTAAATATACCTTTAAACTGCACTGTTTCTAACCCCTATGGTCAAAACGAAAGAATCAATGCGATTTTCTTGACCAAATTTCTTACTTTAACCCATCACCCCTCTGCTCAAGAGCCGCAAGCATAGATATGTAATGACACATCATGATTTATGTTGAATTGGATGCGTTTTGGAAGCCAAATCTGGTACGGTAGATAGAGGCTAGCTAAATTGGGAAATCACCCAGTGTCAACAGTGTTTCTAGGCATTCCATCAGCAGCTTAAGGAGAATACATTTTTTTAAGCGTAATCCACTGGATCGCTTTACTGCGCCAATTTCGTGTTGTTGGGTTGGGGGGAGAATACTGGTATACAGCCATTAGATGTGCTTTACTATGCAAACGTCGAGGAGGTCGAGCTGTCGGAATCGAATACCGTACCTGAACCATATACTTCAAATGATTGTTAAACGTCAAGCATATTGAACGTGGAATGTTTAAGTGGTGGTAGGCTATTGGACGGAGAAAGCACCCACCCATAAACAACTGGTCCCAGTACTGCCACATTCCATGGCAGCTCGACGACTCCGGCATTCGGAAGGATCTTCCGAATATTTATTGAATACAAATCAAGTGTGTGGGCCAAAAGAGTAACCAAAAGTCCTTCTACAGAACGCCACCATCCAACTGCGGCCGATGTTCCCATGACTAACTAGTCTTTAGAACAAATTGGATCCTAACAGGTACAACTTGGATAGATTGATGTGAGCCTAGGAGAAATCCGGCATTTAAACCTTCCCGAATCACAGTCTGACGAAGCATAATAACTCAAGACACCATACACCATAAAGTAATTCCCTAATACTCAGGTGTTCTCCGGAAGCAGCAATTTTTTCAGTTAAATAACATATGCAAGAATCGTACATACAGTGTTCTGGGTCGTAAGTGACGGACTGAGCATTGTGAGACAAAGAGTCAATTTTAGCAATATAAGGTTACATTTGGCATTGCAAATAATTATATAACAAGTTGATGAATTCTAATATTTGGACACTCGTAATTCCGAGAGTCCAAGGTAGAGACACCAAATATGCAAAAATTTCCGATGCAATTCACTCTTTGCACTGGCTTTTGCCAAATATCTCGTCGAATTACTTGCAAGAACTCCAGGTCAGTTCAAATTGTTGTCGTACTCTGCGTCATTTACTTCATATTGTCAATCTTCTCGAAAGGCATGGAGCATATGCGGCAACCAAGTATACCTCGCTTCTCACAGCCTGGCATACGTGACGCGGCTCTGGAACATATATTAAACGAGACTCTTGGCGTAAGTAAATTGAATGATGAGCTGATATAATCTCCAATGCTATAGCAGCTGATATTTTAAAGTTCCAACACATTTATGCTATCGGTCTGAAAGAACGTACGGACAAGCGTGACTTCTTGACTGTGGCGGCCTCTGTCACAGGTTTCAAGGTTGAATGGCTTGACGGAGTCCTTTCACAAAATCTGCAGCAGAAAAGCTTACCTAGCGTACGTATTCTCATAGCTCATTAACGCTGTGCAGCGGGAGCTGATCCACGGTGCAGGGATACAATCTTACTACCTTGTCGCCTAATATTGTTGGATGTTGGCGAGCTCACATGAATGCATTGAACAGGTATTGTTGATATGTTATTTGGTACTTGAACATGGTCTGACTCTAAGCCTAATTCGAAAATATAGTGTCATCGAAAACTCGTATTCCACCGCCTTGATCCTTGAAGATGATGCCGATTGGGATGTAACAATTAAATTCCAATTGCGTGAGTTCGCGCGAGGCATTCAGTCTTTGAAAGGAATCACTACAGTATCCAAGCAAGCTCCTTACGGAACTGATTGGGACCTTCTCTGGATTGGAGGATGTGCTTCAGGCCCAGATGCGAACCAGACCCAGTTCTACGCGATACCAGATGACCCCACTGTGCCAAGTGTCCAGCGGCGAGCTACTTGGTCCGGCCCTCTTGACAGTTGGAAAGAGCAATTTCCCGAAGACTCAACCCGGTTTATCTACCGCGCTGAAGCAGGTTGCTGCACCTATGGATATGCAGTCACTAATAGAGGCGCGAAGAAGATTCTTACTGCCCTTGCTATTGATCATATAGAGGCACCTGTTGACAACGCTATGTCTGAATTGTGTGGTGGCCTCGGTGATCGTCAACGAATCGATTGTTTTGCACCCTTTCCGAACCTCATCGGCACATATAGACCCGCGGGTCCAGCATATCGAGACTCCGACATAGCCGTTACAGGAGACCAGCGCATTCATGAGGAACAGGCTTTTAATCTGGTATATAGCACACGTCGGAATATCCACAGGCTAGTAGCCGGTGAGCCAAGCGTGTTCTCACAGTGGGGTGAAGTGTCACCATGGTCACCCGTGGAGATAAGCCTGCAAGAATTTATTTATCCTCGAGGTTACCATGTCAATTAGATTTGGCTGCTATCGGAGCGACACGGCGCATGAAAAACGAGATAACGCCCACGAGAGCATTCAGCCTCCCATAAAAGAAACGATTATTGAGGTCTGGCAATAATTACTAAATTTCAAATGACGGTATCTTCAAATCTCGTTGAAAATGGCTTGAGGAGAGTTCTCGATTTGACGATGAGCCCTCCCAGTTCTTAGAGTATGCAATTCATTAATCACCTAAGCTAGATTCATTCCAGTCACCAGTAGAGGTCAGAGCCATCTCCGGAAACGGAGATCAGCTATTGAGGACTGTCAACAGCTTACTAGCATGGTTTTAGGGGGGTTGGTAATTTTGCGGTGTCTCCCTTGAAGACCTTGCTCTCAAAGACAACATCCCAGCAATTCACGTGCATTCACGACCTTGCAGCGATTCTGTGGAAGCATAGACAGGGTTCGCATCGCACGGAAAACTTACAGTATTACAAAAGAATGACGGAAGAAAGGTAAGGGCAACATTCTTCAGGTCTGTGGCCCGAAGTTTGCGGAAGGTGGGATTTTCCACTACCCGCAAGCGTATAACCAAAAGAATCCAATGCTATATAACTTTGCGAAGATGCCACTAACATACAGACTGAAAAAGAACGCAAACTTTGTCTGAACCTATATCTGAATGGATCAAAGCCCACCGAAAGTTCCTGTCCTGATGATGTCCTGGAAAATCTCTACGCCGTTTCACAGACTCCGATTGATACTTTCGAGCACAATTGGATCGTTTCACCTCGAACCTTCAAATTCGCTAGAAAGCCAACCTTGTCGTGGTACCGAACCTAAGCTTTTCGATGAGAGGTACGTCTCGGAATCGGAGTCCTTTGATCATCTACCAGATGCTAGACCGAGAAAACCCCCTCCAAATCTCTGCGTCATTCTCGGCATTATGACGAATATTGTCTCAACAATCTCTATTGTAAGTAATACGCAGGAAAACATACTTTGAATATGTTCTAAGGTTTTAAGGTCTTCATAAACAAGTATATTTTCTCGAATGAGGAACTACGCAACTGTCAATTAGCGCTTGCAGCTTATCATTTCTTCATCACCGGCCTTACGTTGTGGATTATATCCCAGCTTCACTGTGGTGACTTCGTCGCGGAGAGAATCTCCATCTACCGCAACTTACACCTTGCCACACTGACCAGCGCCCAAGTAGTTCTCCAGAATCTCTCGCTCGCATACTCCTCGGTTTTATTCCACCAGCTCATCAGACTACTCCTCACACCAGCTACCGCTTTATTCAGTTTCCTGATCTACAAAGCTACTATGTCAAGAGCAACAATTATTCCCTTGATACTTTCATGTGGCGGCGTAGGAATGGTTTTCTATTTCGATTTTCATGCTGCGCCGGATAAAGCCGTCGGGACATCTCCAAAAGGAGTAATTTTCGCTTTCGCCGGCATACTGACCAGCGCTCTTTACACAAGTCTGATCGGCGGATATCAGAAAAAGTTGCAAATAAATAGCATGCAGCTTCTTCTCAACCAAGCGCCCATAAGTACCGGCTTACTTATGTGTCTTGCCCCTGTCGTTGATACTCCTCCCACGGCCACTACGCTTTCGCCATCAGTGTGCGTCGCAATTATCGGGGTAAGTGAATAACATCCACCGCGCAATTTATAGTTAAAAAGGCTGTTTAGTAACTTCTTTATTCATTGAAATTTAGAGCGGACTGTTAGCCTGCCTCGTAAATGTATCCCAATTTTACGTTATCAATGCTGTTGGCCCAGTCAGCAGCACTGTTGTTGGCCATGTAAAATCTTGCATGATTGTGGGCTTGGGTTGGGCTGTTAGTGATCGATCAATGTCGATGCAAAGCTGTATTGGTATTATCATGGCATTTCTTGGTATGAGCCTGTAAGTCACGCCATTCTGGCAACAAGATACAAATAAGCCTACTAACTGATCGACCTTTCTGAGCAGATACATGAGGGCCGTGTATTGAGGGATCTACGACAGGCAAAAATCGGACACCGAGAGATTGCTGTGGTCTCCTTTTTTACCGCGATCTCCTGAGTTCTTAAATTTCCCTGGCAGATCAGATATAGGCTCTGTGGGCGAACTCTCCACGGTCTGAAGGCCAAGGTTTGGAGTTTCTTACGCGAGGTTAAGGCGGCGCATAGGACGTGCACCACTAGGGACGAATGATAATGCAGAAAAGTAGAATACTATCCATTGGCTACTATAGAATAGAATGCACAACGCCCCGGTATACCGCAACATTGCGATTAGGATCAGCCTTAGGTTATTACGCGAGTCTAGCGTGTTTTTCCCAGAATCAACATGATGAGGGCAGGACTGACATGCGCGTTGATGATGCGGGCGATCAGGGCCGGATTTTACCCGAGCAATTTGCTGGCCACATTGCCGATTTATAGGGGGCGCATTCATCCCATATGGCCGGCATGATTTATACGGAGGAGGTCACGGAGCACGCTAGTACTATAGCGCGCCGGCGGGAGATGTCTCGGTTGTATTTCACGGATTAGCATTGATTTTTAGAGATTCCTTATGCGGAAAGCAGCCTTTCTCGGACTGTTAGCAAGCGGAAGGATCCATTCGAAGAGCAGGCGCAGGCGCAAAATCACAGCCCCCAAGACCAGTTATCGGCCGTTCACATATGAGACGTGGTGCAGAAGATGACCGGGCAGAAAACATCAAATTTCGAGGCAAAACTCCAAGTCACGAGAGCCCCCCGCCCCCCTTCTAGTCCGTCCCTGAAGCCCGGCCGTTCCGTCTACTGATCCGACAACTAATCCACCGTCCTCGCGAAGCCTGTGGCGCTTCAAACTCAAGGTGGCCATTGCCCTCTGCCTCACCGCTCCGTTCTGATGCGGGGCTAATGTTTATCTGTCGAAACAGCAGCATAGGTGGATACCCGGAAGAAGAAAATACTGGTACACCAAGTCCGCCACTAAGTAACTAATGATTATCCCCACATAGTTAACTAAGGGGGCATAAACATGACTAATCTGAATATAGTGGATGTGGAATCTTTGAAGTATAGCCATTTGCTTCGCTAATTATGATGATTCACCATGGAGTCCCGAAGGCCATTTGTTTCTGGTTTATATTACACCCCTCTCCTGAAATAGGTACTTTCAGCATATGGTGGCTCTAGACTTATCCAGTTACCCATGTAGCGCAGGTCCTCTGGCGAGGCAAATTGAATATCAACCGAGCTGGTCAATCTGTTGTATTTTGCATGTTATCTTGAATGCGAAGCTAATAGGCAAAGCAGATGTGCTTGTAAATCTACCCCACATCAACATCCCAACAGGTAGTCCAATTCCTTCCTACACAAAGCAATCATCTAAATGTAGAACATGGTATCCTTCACATTAGGGTGCACAACAACCTGGTCACAATTTGGCACCAGACTTCGACTGCTCTCAATTCCCAGAACACTTGCTTCTGGTGTCGCAGAGGGGATAGGGTCGAAAGGCTCACTCATGTAGCATCGCGCCCGTGTACATACAAGATCCGCATAGTAAGCTGGAGGGCAGACACTAACTGCCTTGGTTGCACGGCCGAATAGATAGCACAGCTTGTGGGTCAAGTCCTGCAGGGTATCTGCTGCTCCAAAAGGCCCGACTGCCGTTGGCCGACCATCAGAGAAAATTTCATCCCACACTGTGAAGTAGTGGGCGGGACGAGCGATTCCTTGAAGCGCTGAGTGCGCCTGGAGGAAGAAGTCCCAATGTCGGGCCTCAGAAATCCCACGGTCAACGACGGTTCCGGGCAATGGGTTCGCGGAGCGATCTGCGTCAGCGGCGACGGTGGGATAGAAGCGAGTGTTGTGACGCTTACCCACCACGATGACGGCCATACGCGGGAGGCCGCGGGCTGTGGCGCTGGCCGGGTAAATAGTTTTACAAGCTTGTTTGAGCAGAGGGAGCTCTTGTCCAAGGACAAGGTCGTATTGGCCTTCCGAAACACCGTCACGGTAGACAACAATATTTTCCGGGTATTCGTTCTTGTTATGCCGGGCCCAATACCTGAGACGGGACTGCAGCAGGGCGTCAAGATCGGCGACCATTTCCTGTTTAGAAGGCTGGACGCGGATCTCGGCTGGCCATTGAGCGAGAGCGGCGTTGACAGAGGCGACGATGGCTGCTACGCTGGGAGCATGGCGTGCTGACCCTGGAGAGGGGTGGGTCACATCGAGGCCGACAAGCATCGTCTTGCCATTGGCAAATAAGCCAAGCTCTGAGCGGCGAAGATTTTGATTTCCACCGCCCAACTTAAGGTTAACCTTCAACCCCACGTTGGCACAGTACTGGTCCTGTGCGACTCGCAATTTTTCGGCCTGGACGTTAACATTTCGGACACCGCAGCGAACATCGCAAACCAGCTTAATCGAGTTGTAAAGAACTGTGTCTTTAGCATAGAGGACGCCCAGGATTAAGGAAGGTCGGTAACGGTCTTGGAGTTCGCGAACGCTTCTTTCTATATGCTCAGCATCATTTCTGCCATCAAGGACGATACGCTGGCCTGCCTTCGGTGGCTCGGCATCAATACCAAGGGTTCTGAGGACAGAAGTAAACTTGCGCAGGGACTCCATCATTTCAGCTGAATTGTTCCAATGTGCGCGAGCACCGGGCCGAAGAACATAGAGATATGTCCAAGGCTTCAGAGAAGCGGGCCTGGAGAATTGCACAGCTTTCATATTCCACGAGCCAGTCGTTGTGGGAATCTCCTTCTGTTTGGCATATTGAATCTTCGGGGGAGGCAAGACGCGGCCTTGTACTGTGATAAGGCCATTGCCGACACGGACACCGAACGCAGACTATTAATTGAAAGGTGTTAGCTCAGTCATAAGGTTTCTCAATAGAAAAATGATCCCACAAGAGTAGCATTTAGTGGCTCTCCTAGACCCAGCATGGCAACACCCTTAGTTGCAATAGACTGAGCATCCTGCGCCGGCGTGCGACCCATCACAGCGAAGCGCAGCATGTCAGATGTCTGGTCAGGAGTGAGTTTAGTTCGAACGGCTTGACCAGGCTCAACTTCACACACTTCCGCGGGGAGGTATGAGGGAAACTGCCGGTTGCCCACATTGACAACAGGCAGCTTCGGGTCCAAATCCCTGTTGTATTCTGTCCTTTATCAGGTCCATCCCAATAGTGTTTACATCGAACGAACATACCTCTCTTAAAATACTCTCCGACTGAGATATACTGTCCTGGAGTGACCGGCCCCGCTTTGACAGCCTTCTTCGCTCTCTTCGCTTTGCCCTCGGCTGCAGCGGTAGCGCGCACGACTGCCGCACCATGCGCGTTCTTCGACTCCATGAAAAACTGCACTTCGAAGGGCCCGGCACCATGACGGACCACCCTGGGCGGGTTAGTACGGGAGTGACCATCGACAGGAGTTGCCAACCCAGTGATAGTCTTGACCGATGCAGATCGAACCCTGCCGCTACTATGCTTGCGCACAATATGTGTGGTACGGACGCGCATACCCTTCAAGAAACCTTCCAAATGGTAAAGGCTACGACGGTTTGCGTGCTGGTATTCTCGAATAACCGTCGGCAAAGGA
The DNA here is from genome assembly GCF_028828155.1 of Penicillium subrubescens. Lineage (NCBI taxonomy): Eukaryota > Fungi > Ascomycota > Eurotiomycetes > Eurotiales > Aspergillaceae > Penicillium > Penicillium subrubescens. The sequence goes on along the minus strand of NW_026643151.1, from coordinate 127,219 downwards.
CCTTCTTGATAGCAGGCCAGATATTTGACTTGGACATTCAATAGCACCCGGGCAGTGGCCGCACGAACACTGACGAAGAAACCACGCAGTGCTTCTAAACCACCGGCCAAAGTAGCCTTTTCACCCATCGAGGCATCCAGGCTGAAATGCTTGTTACCTCCAATTGACAATACCGATTTTTCATTCTTGGGGTGGTGTCCAATGATCACGTTCATCGCGGACACAATCTGCTCTTGTTGCATCAACGGGTATTCAAACTCGCTCGATGTAAGGTAGGTGAGCAAATCCGCGGGGTTGAGAGTTCCCGTAGCTCCAACAGTCACTTTATAGACCTTGGGATCCTCGACGAAGTCAGTTTCATTCTCATTCTTATACCGAACACAGAACTTCTCGTCTCCATGCAGGCCCAGGTCGACACATGAGATCAAATTTGATCGGTAATCAGTGACAACGTTATACCGGTTTTTGACGAAGTGTTCTTCAAGCAAGAGACAGACAATTTGCCTTGCTTTCTTGACTGGCACATCTCGACCCTGGTCCTTTGCGATAGACACACTATAGCGGAAGACTGGCCTACCAACGGAAGTGAAAGACAAATAGTTGGCATATAGCGTGACGGACTGTCCCAGCGTGCCATAGCCTGGCCGGCCAGGGCAACGGGAACGCTCTTCCGCATTCTTTATCCTTCCCACCAGAGCCTTGGCGGAAGAGTCTTCGACGTTTTTGACGTTGGGATCTGGTGTAGGGATCGGTTGGCCCCCACTGTGAGCCGTATGTCAGCACTCTGTAAAGCAATGTACCGAATCTTGTCGTGCTTGCCTGCTTCGACACCTGGATACTTACTTGTAGATTCGTGGCCCTTGATAACCACCACGTGGACCTCGACGACCCCAGCCACCAGGATCCTCGCGACCGCAAAAATTGCCTCGGCCATGATGACCACCGCGTCCCTGAAAGCTAGCTAGGCCACCGGAGTCTCTTCTCAAATCACCGCTGAACTCCCCACGACCCCGACCACGGCCTGCTCCAAGGTCATCTCGAAATGCTCTCCCTTCGTCGCCTCGTCCGCGACCGCGATTATCAGACATAAATATTGATTAATGCTGGAAGACAATGGGCTATGCATCAGAACGTTGCCCGTGAAATAAAACAAAGAAAGAGGAGAGTTAGAGAGCAGATTGAGAGGTAGACAGCAGATCCTAGGGTGTCACTCGGGGGCTGACTTGGAAGTGCGTGCTTGTTGATCGAGCTTCCGCGCGGTCAGAGCGCAAAAAGAATGCGGTCTAGATGCGACGACTGACAAGGGTAGGCTCGAGACAATAGTATCCTTCAGCGTAGATCTTCTGCTTAGTCGCAATGAAAGACCCCGAGCGCTAGCCCCCGAATTCAGCGAATATGCTAGATTGTGCTACTGTTTCACTATTACCCTGAAGGGGAACCTAAGATTGAGATTTTTCAGCTTCCTCCCGGAACCTGAATAGCATTATTGGAACAGAGAACCATGTATCGTCAGGCAGTATATTACGAACCAATTGTAATTACATGTAGCCACGTCACGCTCGGGACTCAGCATGAAATCCGAAGCTAGGGTGGGTATCTTAATAATGGGTACATAGAAGGCAACATTTGACAGACAGGTTCATGCTCCATATCTCAGCACGGCTACTCTGTCAGATGTGACCGTAGTGGAAGCTATTACCCGTTACTCTTTTCGTTCTCCGAACCATCTTGTCCAGGCATTGACAGCAGCTTGCGCGGAAGAATACAACCATGATGGCAACCAAGAATCTGCTTATCTTGGAAGTATCTTGCTCTAATTGGTAGGGATCTTTGTTGCGTGCTTTTGACAACGGCATTGGAATTATGCCATGAGATTCTCCATCTGAAAAGAAGTTGCGATAGGGATAAGTGAAAGATGTCGTGTTCGTTTGATGGACGTCCATTTGCCAGATGTCAATGCGATCTAAAAAGAATGTGGGAAGCATTGGCAGGTCTATGGACCCAAGTCTTCAACTATTCCTAAGCATTCCATGATTTATTTCAAAAACTACGCAAACCAAACGAAATGGCCAATTGTTCACCTCTCGTGACTCAACAGATGGACCCAAATAAACTTAAAAAGTGTATTAGGCCCATGATCAACACTATGTGCATACTTTTGCCAGTGGCCCTGAACGTCATCTTCAATGGCCGACGTACAATCGATGGAATCTCCTGCGCTATGGCCACAGCACGAGTATCTCTATCCCTTAAGCATCGCCCTTACGACCTCCCTTGATTTGACAAGTCCGCTAAATCAACAGCTGCCGGACGTAATATTATGTTGTTGGATAGCTCATGTTGTGTCCCCGCCATAAACGCTCTCTGGGTGAAGGCACCCACATACTACACTTCAGCAGAACCGGGTGAAAGCGGTTATAGGGGGTTTTCGATACCTCGGATATCCCTGATTCCGCTTGGTGGCTTGAATAGCACCTTGATCCAACCGATAAATATATTAAATAGGTTCAAAGTGAAATTACTACATCCATACCTCAAATTCCGGACGATTCTCCATGCCTTTCGCTTCTCAACATGCGTCGATCATTCTCTCATTATGGTGATTAGACCCAGCTAGGCCGGTGGTTTGTCCTTGCATTCATCTGGTCTAGGAGTGTATAGCTCGGAAAGCTTATCACCCTTTTGCCGGAGATGGCCCCGCTACTTTTTCGGAGGCTGATCCGATTGGATGGCTGAGGAGCCGTCAAATAACAATCACGTGCCGGCAGCAGGCCAGAAAGTCTAATCCAAAATAGACGTCGAGACATGCAGCGGGAACCCACCGCCCAGACAGGGGTTATGCGACAGTGTGGGGCACCCAGCTAAACAGGACGAAATGTGACTCACCAACCTCAAGTCCCGTTTGTAGGGAAACGGAGTCCTAGTTGGAAATCACTCTCTAAGTTATCTTGTGGTTCTGCTTTCCCCTCAAGGGGTCGAAGTTGTCATAGTATAGTTTATATATTTTTGGCATATTTTTTCCAAGAGCTTCTGTACTTTGCTCGGATTCCATTTTCGGAGTAAATAATATTTTGACTGCTCTCCTAGTGTACTAGCGGCATTTCGGCTAGCACAAAGTGACGTCTGAGGAAGAGTATCTCGATTCATCTAGCGCTAGCAAAATTTTCCAATAGTACGCTAAACCCTCACGGGTTATAGCCCTTGTTTCGAGTACAGATCATAGAGTGGTTGTATAGGTCTACATTGCCTCACAGCATTAGATCCATCGATGAATGCAGTGCCATCTGGCTTCCGTAATGGCTTTTCGATCGTACCGTCACCGAAACATAGGATTGTCTAGCGCGTATATACTTAGTCTAAGGGTTGAACCAGGCAGTAAGGCCGCAAGAGGGGGGAAAGTTAGCCCTGCCTACCTTGACCAAGTAATCCATACAGTGTGGCCAGTGATTATCGTTATGCTAATCCATACCGATGTCTTTACCCTTATTCGCGGATTGGAGGGCTTTGCGGAACATTGTGAGACAGTGTAATTGATGAAACCTATGAAAGCTCATCAGAAGATATCCGGAATTGCTTATTACTTTTCCCAGTCGCGTATCTCAAAATCAATAGCCAAGGTTGCTGGCGTGACTTATATACTAATACTCCCTTTCCCTCTGTTGATGCCGTCGTCTGAGACATATATTTCGCCACCAGAAGTCTTGTTTAATGATAGCGCTGCCCAAAGATTATTATATGAATGATCAAGAGGCTGAAAAGCTCTGTCTTGTGTAAATGTCGTAGCGATTGTGTGCTCAGCGTTATGCGTAGATCCACAAGACCTCGAATCGACAGAGGTAAATTCAACACGCTCAGAATGAAAATTATGAAAAGCATCGCGATTCTAGTGACAGGATACAGCAGAACATCGCCAATAGATGCTAAATGGTTGTCCATTTGGTGTTCTGTCTCTGGTTCTGACGACTTCTTATCGGACGATTCGCGCCGGAGGAGATGGTAGCTTATACTGGGGGATAACTGAGAGAAAGATATTGATCGACGAAGCACACGCCTGAGCGTAGGGCAATACTCCTCTTGTACTATATACCATCTCAGTCAAGGATACGTCCCCTGGGTGCCCAAAAGGGATATTAACTAGGGAGAGGAACCATCATTTTGCCAATAACCATAGAATAAGGCGCTGGTATTCATTCCCAACGTAACAGTCATATTGAAGAATGCACTGCACTAGCAACCTTGACAAGTCGAACATATCGTATCACATTCTAACCCTGATGTCTAGTATGCACGCCTTGGGTTATATGTTGTATTGCTTTCAGAGCGCAATAGTCACCTTTGTCAGTGGGTATGTAGACATTATTTCTAAGGATAACCATTGGTTGACCATTGGTTTCGACCAGATAAGCGTTGTTGTATACTGCCTTAAGTATACATACCGAATATCAGTAGTAGGGATGTGCTGGGGTAACATTATTGAACCCTGCTGTTACTGTATAGAGAATGCTACTGATAAAATCAGAGGCTTATTCTCTTCTTACTATATTTCCCTAGAGTGACCTTAGAAAGTATGCTTGCTAGGGATATATCTTATAGCTAGAAAAAAGCATAAAAACCGCCGCACCCTCCCAGCTAGCTCTAAAATTTCTTCTATCCATCATCAGTACTCAACCCGTAGTTAGTCACTTATTGTTCTTTAAGTTCCCGACAAACCAACTACCGCCCACTCAAAGATCCTTTCTTAACCCAACATCTCTTCCATCGAAATGCATTTCAGCACAGTTACTACCATCTTCGGTCTTGTCGCTGTCACTATTGCTGCCCCCGCCGCACCTTCCGGAGGCCCCCCGGCGGCGTCACCTATGGCCATCACCAAGGCAGCGAGTCGGTCTGCTTCTGCTGCCCTAGTGACGAGAATGACCCCGAATCTGGCAATTGCAGCCGTCTCGCCGAGGACAATACATGCTAGGCGGATTGGAACGTCTTCTGCTGTGACATTCGGGAGGGGGTAAGTGCTCTTCTATAGACTCCTGATGATTATGACATGATAAGCTGATTTCCGTCTAGGTATGCAGCAGTGTCGGTGAATCGAGGACGTTGCTAGCGGGGGCCTCCTGGACCTCGGCAAGACTGTGAAAAACCTTATTGGAGTTAAGATTCTTTAAGCACCTCGCGCAACTACACCTATCCGAATCTGGACACACCTTACCCCGGATTAACGTTTGTTACACTCAATCCTCGACTACGGTCTCCAGGAATACCTAGTGGCGTGTATTTTGGCTGGATAGCTGTTGATAAACGTGGGTAGGAAACTGCTCTCGGATGGTTTAGTTGCATTTGAGACATGATCATGTTCCTACTGAGGAGTCCGAGAATTGGGATTTTCAACTTCCCTCTCCCTACTCGTGTGAGCAAGGTCACCTTAACGTGTCCTCGTATCTTCCGTTCTTTTTATCTTTTCTTCAACCAACTAATTCAATTAATTCAACTCGTATTTTTGGAATGGGTCCCCTTGGCCAATTTAGCCTATCTCATGTCCAATGCGATACTGATCTAAGCTTGCTTGACACCTGTGATTCACGCCAGAGTCAATTTGGACGCCGCTTTGGCGATGAGCCCAAGGCTGAGTTGCTAGATCGAGATTCAAATGGCGAGTAAACAATCCTGGAATAGCTTTAACGTTGCTGTAGAAACGCGTCTCCATCTTCAGCGGGCAGCTGAAGTGGTCACACGCGAAATTGATGACAGTTCCTGTGATCCCACCGTCGGTACGCAAAGGTGGTGCGAAAACTTCACCTTTCAGTGAGGTGCCGCTATCAATTGGTCCGTGCACCTCAATGCAATAGCCGGTATGAGCTTGAAGTATGAGTACCTTGGCGTAACTTTTCTCATTACCCGAATGTGCAGTGCGAGCTTTTCAACGGCAGGGAGATTAAGACAGATTGTCAAGATCAATCTGTGAGGTCATTCGTAATTTCCTTTGATCAACGATTACTGTCAATCGAACCATAAACGATGGTTGTAATCAATTCCTGCAACCGTGTCTTCGATCGGGCATTCCGTTCTCACGGCGGCGTTGACTCAACCACCGTACTCGCAACGTCACCGTTACATTTATGTGCTAATCCTGATATGCGATACACATGATGTTGTCGCCATGCTTGCCTCCGCTGCCACAGCAAACACTTCACTTGTGAGGGACAGAGTCTCTTCAAGTATGTGAGTAGCGCTTCCTCCCTGCATTAGGAGCCCAGTAGATAATTTACTGGGATCGGGGCATTCACTGCCTTTCTAATGACAACTTGATAGGTACTTTTTCTTGTTGATTGTCACACTTGCTTATCTCCTGTCGTGCTTTAGTAGTGGGTGAATTCGTGAATCTGATGACAGGTATTGTACTTTTTACCGCGGGACGGATGAAATATATGCAGTCTTCAATGGATGATTTAAACCCAGCACCAACCCGTACACATGGTCGCAAGTGCACATATACTAAGCAAGTTTACCTTTTGTGTTGATCATTGCTTTCTCGATCGGCTCTATCTGGGTTAAGACTAGAAAAAAGGACAAAACCCTCTCGAAAGCCCAGGAAAACTTGAGAAATCAATTGACTAGAGCATCAGAGCCAAGGGTCAGCAAAATTTTGTGTGTATCCAAATATGCTTTTTTGGTCCACTAGTAATTCCTCTCCCTTCGAAGTCGTGCGTTTGAATCCGATACTCATCATTAATTCGAACAAAATTCAAAAATTTGACTCATCAACTCCCTGCACCATGTCATTGCGACGACTTCACATGACAGCTAAACAAAAAGTCGCTGACCTAGCGCGCTACCACAAGAGGGTAGTGCACGTTTCGTGCTCCTTGCCGTACACTCGTTATCCAGTTTTAATTCACATATCGGACGAACCTGCGTTTCCCTCCTTGACCGGCCCGCCATCGAACGTCAGCCGTCTATGGGAACAGGGATCGTAGGCTTGGCTAGACCGATCCAGAGTCACCACGCAACGATTGCGGCCACCAGGTCTTCCATTCCTGGTCTAAAGGGCTTTGAGATTATCGCGACGCGTGAAGCGGCACTGACTCCGGAAACCAGCAGGTATAGAACCTTTCGGCCAGGTGGCCAGAGAGATGACGCTGTAGGCCTTTGAAATGTGAAAGCAACTGCTGCATCTTGCAACACTGCATTTTAATTGCCGCCGGCGGAACGGCTGTGGTATGCTGCGGTGGGTGTGGCTGGAGCGTTCGTGGTTACCGCAGATAAGACGTGTGAATTCTTCAAAATCTTGCCAGGATGCCGTACTGCACTCACTATTGGGCGTTTTGATATATGCATATTTTAGCTTATATTCGGCCTAGCTGCGCTGTTTGGCTTGACAATGGGACTCCCCGACAATGAAACTCCCGCGAAAAAGTCGACCTCGGCATCGAGGACAGACTTGTCTTGGACCCAGTCCATATTATGAACTTGATCTTGCTCGGCGGGAGCATAATCACTCACCATCGTGGTAGCCTCCATCATTCTTCACCGATGGGTGTGCTGTTCCAATCTGTAAGAGCATGTGGTGGATGGAAGATTCAAAAATTCCTGCAGAAATGAACGAAGGACCTCGAACAGGTTGGGAGATATAAGAAAGGGCATGCAGGGAGGGTAAATCTTGGAACATACCTAGGAAGAGGTAAGAGTTAGAGAGTACTGTCTATGCAGATGTTACAAGCAGACCCGCTTTCCTAGGACTGAACTGTGAACAGAGTTTGATTCAACCAGACTCATTCATGCGTAACTGCATGAGCCGGAGCAAGGAGATATGATTGCACCAGGGCTTTAGTCCGTTGATCCAGCATTAGGAAAAGCAATCACCATTTTCGAGTATATTCAATGTTGGCATACTGGAACGCACATTTCGAGAGACCTATATTTTGCAACATCGCGAAGAATCTCAAGCATCATCCAGGAACCCACACGAGCCAGGATGGACGCCTCCCATGCCAAACCTGTCGAAGAATGTCCGGAGAATCAGCCCGCAAGTAGCCATCCTATAACCGGCGAACATAATCTCCCAAATGCGAAAAATACCCCTTGTTGAAGCCTTTATTGCGAGGATTGGGTCTGCTGCAATGGCCATATGATTGTTACTTGTCGGCATTTGGCCGGCCACTAGAATGTTCTCTCACAGAAACCGGGTTTTTTGGATCCAATAATACTCGTTGGTTATCTGAAACCACTTAGCCCTTGTTTAAAAAGACGGTTGTAGGCTCGCATGACTAGATATTTGATATGCACGCGGCTATGTTAACCCAAACTATGGCGAGGTTTGGAATGTAACCCTGAAATCACAAGTGTGTGGCCACGGTCACATTACACCATGACCACGGTGGTAATGGTCATAGTGCTGGTGGACTAGCGTAGCTTGAAAAAGACGTTACTACATCGAAGTACTATCTGGCCGGTCTAAACATTGATAAAAGTGGCCAAATTATTGGAAAACGGCTCCACAAGTCTTTCTTAGCTCTGTGATCCATTATCATACGAGCAGGCTAGGTCAAATAGGGCTAGTTTGACATATTTCACCCAGGAAGACAGGGAAGCTGGATCTGTGTCATATTTGAGGTTTCCCCGAATCAGTTCGATTATACATGTTCAACTACAACTACTACATTTGCCAAGGTCACTCTATGCAAACATTCTCTCAGGCCTGTTTGCATGCGTTACTGGACCTAAGGCCCCATCCTGAAGTGTGGTCGGTGGATCCGCGAACAGGTACTGCGTCGCTCATATTCAATTTTCGTAATGAAGACGCTGGGATCTCTAGCTGTTTTGGTATCACAGAAGTCTCCAAAGATATTTTCACAGTGGTGACTGGTCAATTTGACGTGGGAACATTCTCTGCTAGTCCAGGCTCCTTCAGCGTTTGAAAAATTGATTTCACATGTCAGCACCATGACCAAACTATATCCAACTGGCAAGGCACGCAAAGAGCCCCTACGGTTAGCAGAATGGTTGACATCGTTGAAGCCAAGGCGCTTGGAGCCTCGACCTTGTTCAGAAGCAATGTGTCTTCGTATCTTCTCTCTGAAAGTCCTAGGGGAATAATATGGAAGGTAGATTTGCGAACATCACGTTATAGCCCCTCGCTTTCTGAAGAATCCATGCTTCCCATCACTGGTGGCCCGAAAATGGGGGTGAACGGGATCAAGGTATTTGAGGAATATCTCTACTACGCGAGTGTCACCAAAGGCCGGTTACGTCGGATACCTGGCAGCGAAACTGCAAGTGCGACTGGCCCTTCCGAACTGGTCATCAACCAGACTGGAGTTGACAATCTCGACATTTCCAAAGACAAAATTGTTTATCTGGCGGCCAGCACGGAAAATCAGATACTGAAGCTCACCACCCGAGGAAAGATTCTTGAGGTTTTTGGAGCTGAAAATTCAACAACCATCGCTGGACCAACCTGTTGTGTACTAGATTTGAGTGGAAGTAAAGTCTTTATTGGAACAAATGGTGGACAATTTGCTCCGGTGAACGGGCGCTTTAAGGAGCCGGCAAAGCTTGCTGTTATCCAAGCTTGATTAGGAGTTTGTACACAGAGTTTTACGCTAAACACATTATACATGTTCTGTCAAAGCATTTTGATGCAGTGGGCGGGTGGATAGATATCTAGTTGGTTTTACTGACTTTGCGACCTAGGATTTAATATTTTGGCAAGTCCACTATAATTATGTTCCTTTTAATTTCATGCAACCACCGAGCTTATACGTAGTCGTAATCAAGGTTTAATCGTCGGTAGGATTCCTAGGTATTTGTCAAACTTCAATAGGGCCTTCTAGTTCCTAATGTAATCATATCCGAAACGTCATAAGCGATAAGGGTGTTAGTGTAATCGTACCCAGGCAAACTTCTTAACTTGATTCTCATTAGCTTTGGAAAGACCGTATTTGAATATGATGCAAAGTTCTCGCGCATCCGCTATCATCTATCGATTATAGCTTTCGAAATTTAATCAAGGTCTGGAAGCTTGCTTAGCAGTTCAATAACATCTTGCTAGCAATAAGTCGTTATTTTCAAGCACACCCTTCATACTCCTCTTAACTGTATAAGGTTACATTGACCTCGGCTTCCATGTTCAGATAAGGTTGACTCCGTTTAAGACACCATCGGAGACCATAGACTTAATGTTGAGATCAAGCGTGCCATCAACCTTGAAATTTCCCAGTCGAGGCCTGTATCATCGATCATCAACTGTAGTAGATATAGTAGGTGTAAGGAGCATCGGCTGTGTGATGGCTCCATATCAGGGGATGAAGTAGATATACACCGTGGCCTCTTAGCCGGCTTATAAGGTATTCTGTGGTATTTTGGAGGGGTATATATATCCGTAGCCGATATCCAATTGGTCGGCGCGGGAATTGTCCAATATTAGCCATGTTGTTTCTGGAATAACTATATTCCTTTTTTCATTGCCTCCATCGGACTCTGAGTAGTCTTAGTCAAGTCTTAGTAGGAAGTTGGATTCCTCTTAGGTATTCATCATATTTCAATGGGACTTTCTAGTTCCTGAGGTAATCAATTTCCCTAACATCACAAGCGATGAAGGTGTTATGTAACCACACCTAAGCAAACTTGTTGATGTGATTTCTATAAAGTTTGTAAAGATCCTATGTCAATACAGTTCAAAATTCTTGAGCGTCCGCTATTTTCTAGGGATTATTGTCCTCGAAATTTGATGGAGGTCTAGAAGCATGGTTTGTAGTTGAGCGATACCGTGCTACACTTAGAAGAACCACCAACTGTTGTTTGAAGTCACGTGGAACTTGCCCGCCAACTGTTTACAATACGCAAGGGCTTTGTGTCTCCTTCTGAAGTCGATAGTGTGTAATAAAATTTTGGCATTACGGTCCATTGTGGCTGAGAAAAGGTTGTAGGCAGCGCAATCCAAATCCCGTCATTAGTACGGGAGCAATTCCTATTAGTTGGGTAATATAGCCGGTGGCTTGGGTTGAGAAAATGAATCTATGTGGTCTGTGTCGTCTGTGTCAAAAGTACGGTACCCAAGCGCAAAGGCTGCGTGGGCCTGTCCGCTTTACGACTGACAAGCTCCGACCTCTACTTACTTTTGGGGCACTTTCTGCAGCTTAAATTACTTACTATTGCGTATTATGTGATATTAATTATCTACAGTCTTTTTCTAAGTATTCCCGAGCTATGCAGTGCATGCTGTTAGCTTTCTTAGGGCATCAAGATCTGTTAAGGCCGGATCAAGTGTTGTTTTAGTTCTTCTGTTCAGAGTCCAGAGACTTGGCACTGTTTGAAGCTCTTGGCCCTAGAGGGGATAAAATCTCATCCAGTAAGTCTAGTGGCGATTCATGGAAGACCTGTGTATGAATAAGACCGTCTACCGCCTACTTGCAATGACCTTACCTCAGTATCATGCGGCACTATCACTCCACACACTGACCAACCGTTTCCAACTGTAATTGCTGGACCAGAAGATTTGCGTTCATGGATTAAGCTTGGCGAGTCTCAGACCTCAGACTTGTGTCTCACTGCGAGCGCCACACGCAGACTCTCGCTGGACGAAATCGACTTATCCAGCATGAACTTAGACTCAATAGTGGCATCTTTTGGCCATTGTGTCCTTGAGTGTTAGTGATCGTCATTAAAACGCGGTTTGTGAGAATTTTCAGCTCATAATAAGCGGAGGTTTGCAGTGCTTCTAACAACTTACACCTCTCCCGGTTGGATGACATCTGTCAGATAGAGACCAACTGTCTGGATTTGAATAGAATTTCGACCTTATGGTATCCAAAGCGTGGCCGCCCAGCTCCCCAGAATGAATCGAATGCGCCGGGAAGAAGGAAAAGCTTCTTGCTATCTACCATCATAGCTACCTACGAGAGACGAGAATATTAGAAAATAATCCCATCTACACTCCCAAATATCCCTTGGATCAATGAGGAAGCATGACGGACGTAACTAAGGAGCCCCTGGATGTTACTAGAAACATATATTTTTCAGCGCCAGGGTGCATACCTACTTCATGATGAGAGGAATGTACGATCATCCTTTGTTCCTTTTTCTATTCTCTGGTACTTTTGCTATGCATTTATGGCGGCTCCCTTGTTTGTGTTAAGTACTTATAGCATGGTGCCTCGAAGAAGACAAGAAAACACAGAGAGCAAGAAACAATTCATCTAACTGCCAAAATTGAACTGAATTGAGGAAATTGGATAGACTATTGGGTATATCGGGTGCACCCTTTCCGCCAGCTATTTGAGACACAAACATGGCGAGCTGGAAGCCCTCCCAGGAGCTGTTCGATTCCCAGAGTCTTCCAAAACCCCCGCAGTATGCATCAGAGCCAGCTAGTCCTCACTCATCGGCACCACCTCCGTTCCCTTACCGACTTGCACGCAATCATGCCCGTTTCCTTCGTCGAGTCGGCAGCTATACCGTAAATCCTAAAGTCCCCATTCCGCGAGTGGCTCACACCGAAGCCCTGGGCAAAATCAGAGCTAGGCAAGCATGTAGCTACTGCCGAGAGCAGAAAGCCAAGTGCACCGGATGCCAGCCGTGCCAACGCTGTGAGGAAAAAGGCGTCGATTGTATCTACGGGCTTCGGAGCCGGGACATTCTAGAACGGTTTGTAGAGGACTCTATCACTCACAAACACATTGCATGGCGCTAACCGGACTACATAGGAAAATAGCAGAATTGTCCGCCGAAACCAAGCTTTACCGAGATCTGATTTGTGAACTATATCCTGAGCTTGACATCTCGTTGGCGCAAAAAGTCAAACGGATTTTTCATGACCTAAGAATCGAACTGGAACCCACGGTATATTCAAGGGCTCAGTGTACCAGTCCAGTCAATTCATCATCCATCCTAGTGAGATGTTTAAGGACCACGGCATACGACACGACATTCGGAAACGACGATATCTCATTTGCAATCAAAGATCACACAGACGAAGATTTCAATAGTAGCCAACGCCTGCAAGCGATGGGATTTATTAGCGAACATACTACAACAGCATGGCTTTTTGAACTTCAGCGCCACCTTGCAATGAACAGCAGTCCCAAACTCGGGGACGAAGCCTGGCCGCCGTCAATCTCCGTGATGAACTATTTTCAGGACAAGATCGAGGTCGAGATCCTCGAAGACGGTAGTCAATGGACCCTTCCACCTAGAGAAGAAGCTGATCGACTTGTTAATCATTATTTTCGGTTTATTCACCCCGAATTTCCAGTTATTGGAAAGATAACGTTCTATTGGCAATATCGATCCTACTTCTCGAATCCCAACGCCAGGCCTGGAAGGAGGTGGATGGCCCTTCTGAATCTTGTGTTTGCCATTGCTGCAAAGATCTCCCCACTAGCAAGTCGCTCTCATGGGGAGAGCACTAGACGCCACGATTTCTACTTTTCACGGGCTTGGCAATTGGGCATTGATCACGTGGCCTTAGGGGACGCCCCGGATCTACAACAGGTGCAAGTGGAAGGTCTTGCCGCATTTTATCTCCTATGCGTGGGGGAGATCAATAGGTACAGTGCCGTATTTTTTTGTATGATGTTCATTGACTGAGAATGTGTTAGTTAGCTAACTCTTGAAATCAGGGCGTGGCGAATGCTTGGCACGGCGTTTCAATCCGCAGTGGCAATGGGGCTTCATCTCCGCAACTCGGCAAATGAAGTCCAATTCTCGTCAAAAGAGATTCGCTATCGTGTGTGGTGGGCGCTCTTTGTGATGGACTCCTCGTTCCAAGCGATCACTGGTCGCCCACCCAAGACCGACACACATTTCTGCACCACGCCGTTACCGATGCCTTATCGTGAAGAGGACCTTGCGGACAATGCTATAAGGCACCTTCATACTGACGTTCACGCGCGTAATCGATTTTTGGGACCATTTCTTTTTTTCACCGGTGTGGCAGACTATACGACAGGTCTAAGACTATCAGGTTGTACGCAAATAGTTGGTTCCAAGCCGTATAAGGCGATATTAGATGAACAAGTTACACAAGGAGCGACTAAGTGTGTGCCTTCTGCGACTACGGCAACTTCTGTGACATATGAGACATCTACAACCCCTAAGCTCTCACTGTTCTTTGTTCACGCCGTGGACTTGTCGCACCTGACACACAAGGTTATCGGGGTCTTGTACTCTCCGCAGCCGCCTCAGAAATCTTCTTCGGATCTTGAGATCTTAATCTCAGGCTTCAATGATTCCATGGATCAATGGCTTTCAAACCTCCCACAGGAGTTTAATTTCACTATGAGCCATAATGTGCGGTCTTGCTCTCCTCAGGCTGTGAGTCTTGGCTTCCGCTTCTATAGTGCAAGGATCGTTGTCAATAAGCCATGTTTGCACTATCTTGCCTACAATTCAACTAGGCCACATGCTTCTCGATCTTTCTATCGAGCTGCGGCAAAGCTCTGCGTGCAAGCTGCTTACGAAATGCTAGACCTCCTGCCATCCACGGTCGATCTCACCTGGCTCTATGGCACCACCCCATATTGGCTGGTGCTGCATTATATCATGATGGCTATTACTGTCCTGATGGTCGAACTCTTGTTGCACTCCGAAGGCCAATCTAGCGAAAGGAGAAGGGTTCTTGCGCAGGTCCAAAATGCTTTGCGCTGGCTCAAATTCATGTCTAATAGTGACGCCTCCGCGAAGAAAGCATGGCTGATCTGCAAGAATATCTTATCGCAACACGAGTCGCAATAATCTCCTGTTAATAAGAACGAGAAAGGCCGATGAACCTCTGCGTCCTCCATCTCTTACTACGAACATTCATTTGTTCTCAAGTCTGCCATTTGCGACTGTGAAGTTTGACTCAGAACAGGAATCGGTGTTGAAAGATAGTAATTGCACTCAAAATATGTATAATAGCCAATGACAAGCACTTATGGATATAGCTATGCGTTTTCTTCCCATTTGAAGACTTCAGCCATTCACCCCTGGTAACCTTTAGGGCGCGGAAATGCTGAAATCGCATCATTCCCCGATATTATCTATTCATTCGTTCACGTCTTCTATCCGTTAAACCCGTGGTGGATTTCAAGTCCTTGAGCCTCCGTGAACTTTCTCCTCAACATCTCATTGACGCGATTGAAATGAGGCTTGACCAAAACTTGAGCTATCAGCTATCATTTAAAATTTCAGTACAAGGATTGATAATTAGACTCTGGCTACATACTGAGCTCAGCGTCTTCGTGAGCGATTGAACTCCTTCCTGTCCAACTTCCGACACGGCAGCAACCTGTATGTTGCTGTAGTTAGTACAAAGTATTACCATGTGGAGCGTAAGGGAGCTGGAACACCATAAAATCTATTAAAGGATATAAGGGACTGAATGGAGAATTTGGTTCCCCGAAGATTCACCAGACTTGTTCGTTACTTGAGGCTTGTGGTCCGGCCAAAAAAATGAAAATTCGACATCATTCCCCTTCATCTACCGTACCAAATGAATTTTCTACGCGAGTAGTACCAAGACTTTTTTCACCTACGCTGCACGAATATCATGTAGCGGCCTGATAAGCAGAGACAGAGGCTGAATTTTTTTTTTTTTTTTTTCTCAATAAGATCTCCTCTGATGGAAAAGAGGCCGTATTGAGCAGGCTAAAAAGCAAGCAGGAAATCTGGCCAATCGGTAAAATAGCTCGGGAACGAGATGCTTTGATGCGCGCGACCGCTGTAGTCCTTGAGAGAAAACGGCGCTAGCATGAGTCATGTAAATGCAAGCCCTTTTGTGATTCAACTTATGAGCTCACACATGTTGGATTGCTGGAGATATGCGACTCCGCTAAAGGAAGACATACAGCTAAAGTTTAGATTTTGCCCGTAGATAATCAAGTGATCCTACAGGGAGTTACCTCGGATTCGAGGGGTTGTTGGCCCCGTATTGATGTACCAACGGGGAAGCGCTCGAACATTGTTTTTGCGCCAAGATGAGGGGTAGCAATCAAGGATCATCACAAGCGCGTACAGGACACTATCAAGAATTTCTCTGCTATCAGTGATACTTTCTACGCCGGAAAGCACATTATGAGGCACGCTATATCCAAATAGTTTAAGAATAACAGCCGCTCCTCTGTCACGTAAAACAAAATTTGGGTGAACTCTGATATGATATATATTATAGGTATATGAAACAGCTTTTGAAAAAAGAGAATGAGGGATATTGGATGACATAGACGCTGAATATAAAGTGAACGCAATCAAATGTCAGTGAATCGATGTGTGTCCTCAGCCTGTTCGAAATACAACAACTCAGCTACCAGGACGGGTTAGGCGCTCGGAGATCATTATTTCGGGTAGCCTAATCACAACTAAAATCAGTGCTGGCCTTGGATAAAATTATTGAATAATTTTTTGACACTTCATATCATAAAGATGTATGTAATGATAGTAATGCCCATAGAGCCACCAAGTCTAGCGAATATCTTGAAAATACATGTTCGTCGCCGAAGTATCCTGGAGAGATAAATCCGCAGAACGTTATGCTAACGCAGTTAACGTGTTTATATATGCATATTGAAGTGTGGTCCATCGAGATATATACCAGTAGAGACTTTCTATATTTTAATTATTGTAACAGATTGAAGTAATATACTGGGAGGTTGCCTTCGCGTACAGTTCCTCGTAGATGGAATAATTCCGGTCCCAGTGTAATTAGAGAGATGAAAAATGAATTTATCCGAGAAATAGCTCAGAATTCTTTACGCTATAGTTTAGCTTACACGAGAATCAATGTTCACACAGGAAGTAATCATAAGGCTAACAGCCCTTGATCGCAATCCAATGAATCCCGCGATCCAGTGATTTTCCAAGTGTCTTACCAAATGCATATGTTCAAATTTGCAATTGGAACCTTTGACATGCTCTAAGACAGACTTTCAGTCGAGGAGCCCGAGCTGTAAAATCGAGGGAACACTGGGGAACTAGGTAAAATCGGCGAGATAGGCGAGACAGGTGTAGTAGGTCGCGAATTTGTGTGACTATTTGCCGTTGGAGGGACTAGCTGCACACTTGTCACGCTAGGTGGGGTATTGTTGCGCCGAGAGGGCCACACGGAGAGACACGCACGGGGCACAAGCCCCTGTTTCTTTGTGCGTAAAAGTTCGCAAAATGCCTGCAGAGGGCGATCAGCTTGATCCTTGTTCAAATACGAGCTCGACTGCCAACCTACCCAACCGTCGTCAAAAACACGAGTCATGACAACCTTATCCCCCTGCTTCACCCCTAGCTGGGTGTCTCGGCGTGGGATGAACTCTATCTCGATACGGTATA
Source organism: Penicillium subrubescens (assembly GCF_028828155.1). Classification (NCBI taxonomy): domain Eukaryota; kingdom Fungi; phylum Ascomycota; class Eurotiomycetes; order Eurotiales; family Aspergillaceae; genus Penicillium; species Penicillium subrubescens. Next base: position 109,927 of record NW_026643151.1, on the reverse strand, counting down.
CGTTCAACCTTAGTAGTCCCACACTCGGCGACTGGCCGCTCCCATGACACTCGTCGATCGTTTGCAGGGATTTGGTCTCTGATCCTCTTAACGTATCTGAACACTCGCTTGCTGTACAGACATCCTCTAAGCAGACTGTATCCGATGAGACTGACCCGTGAGGTACGTTGTCTTTCAACCCATTTTCGTTATTGCGGCGGGTTCGCTTGACTATTATTGCTGGCGGTGGTAGCCTAATTTTGCTGGCGACTGTGTAGCTTGTATCCAAATGAGTCTGTTCGTCGGCGATATCATGTGTTGAGCCTCTGGATTCCTCGTCAAGGGATGATGACCTTGATGTGATGTCCTTGTCCTTCTCAAAGAAGGCATTATCATCAACTCTTTGCCGCCCCAGCGGATCGGAAATCCAGCGTCGAAAGTTGGAAGTCTTCATGACCACAAACAGAAAAATCCGGATCTTTTGTTCAAGAGCCCTCTTCACCAACGGGCTGCTTGTCTGAACCGTTGTAGCACCATCCTGAAGACACATTTCAGCTTTGGATTTCGCCGAGGAAAAGGAAGCTAGGATTACACTAATCGCTTTAGCGCTCATAGCCAGGAAACCCGTCACGAGACCTTTGGATTGAGAGAGGGCTGCCGCAAAGCGTTCCTTCCGGACGGTCGGGTGACCGGTCGGCTGCTGGTATGTTGCAAGTATAGGTTTCTTTCGCTCGGCCTGTCGCTTGAACCAACCCACAATCATAAGTATTATGAGAGACGCAACAAGAATAATAATCACTAAATGGTAAATGCGAAATTCCTTGGGTGCTGGTTCTTTCCGCTGCAGTAGATTATTTGCCACTGATCTTGTAGACGTGACTGGAAAGTCGGAGGTGGTTGCTGATTGGGTTCTACTTGGTAGAGCAATTGACGAAGTCTGAAAAATATCTGTCGCCATGGCTAGCGTCTCCGTAGAGACCGGATGTCTAGTCTCAGCGAGCCTAGTTGTATCCCACACCGGTGACTGTGGTATTCTTGTCACAATTGCGTTTGCAACCAAAGCCGCTACCTGTAATGTGGTAGGGGGTCCATTGGCCTGCGCACCCTGATAAACAGTATCCGATCCATGCGAATATGGTGCAGGATGATAGAGACCATCATCGGCGGCGCTCAACGGTGTTGGATACGCCTCCCGAGCAATGGCGTCAGCGACTCTTGTTTGGGACATAGCACTCATGGTAAACACTCTATAAATTGCAACAACTCGAAGCCGCCACTAATAGGTAGAACCAGAAAGGGCCTGCAGGGTTCCCAATCCTTGCAGTCGGTTTTGGTCGCTTTGGATGTCGCTTTATGCCCCTCACCATAGCATGTGTATGTTGTTGTTTACAAAATTAGCGTCGTATCTAGAATGAGAGACACTCCCTTCATTAATGTTACAATGGCATCATAGTAGTTGGAATGTGGGTTCTTATAGTACTGTGCTCCTCTGCAAGTAACCCAAGACTCTGAAGGGAGGGCATCCCTCCAGTAAATTACGCTTTAACTCAAAAATAATTACAGTATCAAACAAGCAGATTCTAAAAGCAAAATGTATCCAAAATAGCATCTAAGGAAGGTAAACATGTCTCTATAATGGCAAATATATCTTTAGGTAGCGAATGCTATACATTGAGCCTGGTACAAAGCTATGTCCCGGTGTATGAAGCTGTGAGGGAAATACTTATGCTTCCCTCAGTCACGGTATGTGAAGTCTATGGATAGTAATTAACCGATAGTCAAGGTTTAAGTACCAAAACGGCGAATTGACATGATTCTGGCATCTAACCCCATCGCAAGAAGACACTTTTTCTATGTAGGGGTTAGCCGCGTATAGCATAGTTCTGGTTACAACCAAATGTTGATTCAGCGATCAACATGCTTAGAGTACTTCATGGGTTCCATTCGAGCCAGAACTGACTGTAATCAGCGAGTAAATATGTGCATCGCAAAAAGGTGTCTCCTTGACGGTCTGAGACAGCTCACCGTATAAGCCTAGCTGGAACAAAAGATGTCCATCGTTACTTTATGACTACTCGTAATTGTTCTTACTCTAAATTTGGAATTATCGTGCCCCGCTTATTTGTATTCCTGGTTCCTCCACAATAGCCGGAACATAGGGTGTATTCTTTATAGCATCCTTGCATCTAGGGGTTGAACGCAGCGGTAGCTCGGCCGGCCAATAGGTTTCCTTTCCGCCTACCCTTTCCGCTCTTGCACCCAGAATAGAGTTCAGTACATACATTTGATATTTCCCAAGACGTATATGCTTCAATAACCATTGTAGGGGCAAATACACCTATAGATCTAATATAGTACCACTAGCTGTATATAAGGCTAGGATTAACAAAGGTCGGTTATGAGATAAATTTGCGAGCTCCTGGTTGGGCTAGATTTTTTGTCTTCCCTCCGTCTTTTTCTTGGAAATGCATAAACAATGGTTCTAGCAGTATAGCCTGATTCTATGCTCACCGCGCTCTGTGGATCTGTTGCGGTGGATCTGCAGTCAAGGAGTCAAATATCGTGAATAGTTCCGTTCATTCTGAAAGGCGTGCTGTAACAAGCGATTGCATTATAGCAATTACTTACCCTATAAAACGCACTTGTCCCGCCGTTCACAAGTTCTCATTCTATAGCATTTGATAACCTTTCGACCTATATTCCGCTTTCGCGAGATATCCAACATTTTCAAATACAGCTAATGTTGATTTGATGCAGTACCATGTTTGGTGAGAATGTTTACTGATTTGGATTTTCCCTTGCAATAAGTAACTCTTGGATTGGGTAAGAATATCCCCAAAATCCAAGTCGTATAACCATCCGTTCAGGAAGATTGGTCTTGCCTGCGTTTATTAAAAAGACGACGAATAAAAACAATCGCCTTGTTGTATGACAGGCTCATGATTCGAAACTTCGGATTGTTCCCCTCAGCCTGTGCAGAATACTTATTGGTATCGAATTGTTCAACGATGGATGAATACACGCTGAGACTGCTCAAACTCGTGTTCGGAGCGGTGGAATGACATAGATCGGGATCGGAGATGTCGAGAAATGTACCAAAGCTTACCGCCTGCCGCAAGCTCAGTATATGCACCTTTCTGTTCGAATTCCACGTCGCAATGGGTGGACTTGGGATAGGATTGATCAAAGTCCTTTCCCATACGTCGTCCACGTGGGGACTCTGTGGACTGAGAGTAGTGGGAAAAATGGACAATGATTCAGAGGAACACGATGAGATTAAGGACTCCGCGTCTTGATAAATGGTAAATGCCTCCCTCGATCGCTTCAAAATTCGTCAGAAGATCTCCAGCTTCATAATTAAATAGGCGATATTCAGTCAACGTACCATGTTCGCTCCGGGCGACAGTCTCCCTAACGGATTCCCGTGAAAGAAGCCCATTCTATCTTGTCGTGGGTAAGATTATTGTGGGATAGAAATGGGAGCTGGGAGGAGTTCCTGCGGTAATATTGACAATTTATAGGAAGTCAAATAACATACATAGTTTAGTTCATTGTCTAAGCGATTACACGTAATCCAAAGATTAGCAAGGGACATTAATATGCTAGATTGAAACGAACTGAAATATTTGCAGCCAATTCCATCCCCTCGAATACCCTTGATGGAGATGCTCCGTAAGGAATAGACGAAGGGCGGCTTATGTGGACGAATGCATTATAGCTTGCTAATCGAAAATCATCCTTTGGCTTGCTTTTTCCATTCCGATCCATTCAATGATACTACCAAACTCCGTCAGGAAATTCCAGGTACGGATATTGGTCCACTACCAAGCATCCGGTAGGAATTTTGATGTTATTTGATCGAGGCATTGGACCCTTGGATGGACGGATCGAAAGGTGATAAAGACCTGGTGTAGCCAAATATGCAAGCATTGCTGGGGAATATTATATGTGATTTCATGATCAAACCAGTAAATTCCGAAAGAGCTCTTTAAAGCGCTATGGGTATGAGATCAAGACAGGTAGTCATCGACAGGCCGCTCAAATTCAAGCCCCCTTTATATGGCCCGAAGGCTAAGATGGTAGATCTGTCAAGGGTTGTTGATATGACGTTCTATTATACCATAGCGAAGTGTGAGGGGATGACTTCAAGTAATTGGATAGAAATTATGGCCACCAATATGCCGCACTTGAAACTACTCACCAAGGAATCAAAACCAGCGGTAGCTTTTTCGACCAATAGCTTTGCTTTTCACCTGCTCTTTCCGCTCTCACACTCAGAATAGCGAACATACATATTATCGTTGTCCAGTGAATAAGAGGTGAATACTAGAATACCCTAGAATAAACACTGCAATCCAGATCCGATAGCTCCGAAGACGCCAAAAGACTAGATAGTATTGATTTAAAATCCTACACAACGAAAAGTTTCAACAATTGAGAAGAGAGCTGTCACAACTTGAATATTTCCTTAGCGGACGACTTTTGCCGATCGTGGCATTATCTCTCAGATATCAGAGTCCGACTAGAGCACGTGCCCTCACATCCGGTACGGGGATAAATCCACGTACAAAGGAGTAAATGAAAAAATAATTATTATAAATTTGATATCAACCCACTACAAGCATATAAAGCTAGGTTTAGCAAAAAGCAGTTATAAGATGACGTTTGCGAGTTCCTGCTTAGGTTAGATTTTCTGTCTTTCCAGTTCTTTCCGTTTTTTTCTTTCAAATGCGCAAGATATGCTCCTAGTACTATTGCTGTGACTATGTTACGGTGGATCTCCAGCCAAGGAGTCAAATATCTTGTATAGTTCCGTCAAATGCTGAAAAGCGTCTTGTAACAAGCGATAGCATTACAATAATGAGTTCACCGACAAAACGCACTTGCCCCCCTGTTCAATAGTAACTTATTTTGTAACATTTCACACCTATCCAACCACATTCCACTTTCGCTAGGTATTGATCATTTCCTATAGAACAAATATCTATTTGATGCAGTAACACATTTGGGGAGACTTTGAACTGATTTAGATTTCCCTCGAAATCAATCCTCAATTAATCAATCAATACTCCATTAACCTGTTGCAGCCTCAGTAGTGGCGTGATGGCTATACTGGCGCTTCGTCCGGCGGAAGCAAGAGTGATCTGAAGGCCAGAACCGCGCATGAAACAGTAAATATATAGAAAGACGGCGTCTTGCCATATAAAGTCAGCCCAAAACGGTGTTAAAATAGTACCATGATGCCTCAAAAGCCCTCATTCTCACAATATATCTCTCAATCTGCCCTCACATTGGCCTGCTGCTTCCTCTGCATATCTATCTTTTGCCTACCCTCTCCGACATCCCAACCTTCCTCCTGCTCCGTTCTCGATTAGTGGTGTTTGCTGTCGACTGGTGTGTTGACATGTTGGATGTATTCTTCCGCAGCCTCTCGATTGCCGTGGGTTTGGCGTTCCTCTTACCCAGCGTCTTCGCCCCCTGTGCCGTTGCCAGATCATCCTGACTTGTTGGTTTCGTTGCCTCCATTTAGCGGCCCCGGCTCGATCTAGACGTGTCGCAACTGCCCCAGTAGGCCTGTCTGTAGTATAAATTCGACCACGTAGCGTGTTTCCTGCCTGTGCGATACAATCGCATCATAATCCGTCGAATCCCCAAGATCGGTCATCCGGATCTTGTCAAGGAAGGGTTTTCTCAGATCAGCGTACAACAGGCACTGTATGAGCATGTGTCTCGGTGTGTATGATCCCTCGCTGCTATAGCACTGATTTGATTCGACCGCCTTGCTTTTGAATATAGTTCAGTACAATGCGCGTCGATCGCATCTTGAGTTGTACGGTTTCGATAAGGATTCCAATAGCCGAAGCACTTTCTTGTCTGGAGCTTTGGCCAACTGTGGTTTCGGCTTGCCAGTTCGCTCTTTCGCCCACGTGTCCATTTCTCTTTGATATGCCGCCGCACTCGACGCTTCGCGATCGTTGCTAGAAGGACCCGAGCGCTGAGGGATCCACTGCCTGCCGAATCACCGGCGTGAGCTTGATCCGATCTGTGCCCCACCACACCTCCGGTCGCCGCTAACTTTGCTTCAACTTCAGCGGATTCATTGCCAGGAACGCCCACGTGTGCGGGGATCCAACAGATCTCGATGGGAATCAGATCGAACGTGGGCGTTTGCTGGCGGTATTATTGCGTCGCTCGAAGGGTTCGTACGTCATCGTATATGGTAGACAGCACATACTAGCCCGACAACCGTTTCGGGTTTTGCACCGCCTGGATGGCGGCATGGCAATCGGAGAAAATCACTAGCCTTGTGGGCCTGTTGGTATAATGCTGTTGCATCTGTTTGACGAACCTGGCAATCGCCATTTAATGCCGTTGGGCTCGGCAACGTACACTGTTGATTGGTCGGTCGTTCCAAGATGCCGTTATTCAAAGATGCTCCCACGCAGTGCAACGGCTGATGCTCCTATCATGCCCTCGTGTTCACTACAATTTATGAGAAACAGGATCGTCCATGGGCGATCCTGTACGGCTGTCGGGGTGCAGTCTGAGAGGGGCTGTGGGAACAGAGACTCCCTCTCAATCTTATCATGCAAGGCTCGTGCAACCTCTGCATCTTGGTCAATGGCGCATGGGATCCGTGACTCCGATGGCGCTTTCACGACTGCGAGATTACCATACCCCTCGCTGGTTTTATATACCACCTTTCTTCCATCCAAGGGCTTTGAGAGGGCTCCTTTCCCATTCCTGATCTCCGCGGGGGATCTTTGTCGACGTAGCCACTCTGGCTGGGCCCACACGGCCCCCGTTTGGATTCGGATGGCTGTTCCGGGGATGATTTGGTCTATGAGTAGATGGATCAGTGTAAGAAATCGCTCGATGCTGTGAGCTGCCGCACTAGTAGATTTGAAAGCTCCGCTGCTGAGGATTGCTGCAACCTCGTCGGATCTTGATGAATTTGTTGATGGTGAGTCGTAACTCACCGGCCGGCATGGCCCTCGCAGCAAGGCAACTGCATGCAGATACCCCGAAGAGCATCTGTGGAACTACTACTGCCTGGTAGACCTTTCGCATTGCCGCTAGTGAGGCTCCCCAGACTGACCCCGTCATCGCCGGAGGGCTTCGAGGCTGCGGTCAGCCTGAGCGAGCAGTTTTTGACGGTGTTTGTTGATATTGGGCTGTTTGTCAAGCCACACACCTAGGTATCCCGCTGTTCCTGATGGCTTTCTAATTGTGTTGTCATGGCATCGGACGGGCATCCGGTCGTTGCCCTCGTGGTGTTGCGCCGCGTAGTCAAAGATATCGGTTTGGATGTCAGTTTGGATGTCACTTTGAATGTCGTTTCCAATGTGGGTTCGAGTGTCGTTCGTGCTGGGGTTGGTGAAATGAATCAGTTCGAATTTGTCGGATACCAACCTTGCTGCATGCCACTTGGCCCACTGCTCTGCCCTGCCCAGCACCTTCTCTAGCAGCTCAATGTTGTCATGATATGTGTCTGATTTCACGATGATGGCCACATCTTCGACCAATCCAATGCCGCACACAACGCTCGTTCCGCCCCGTGCATGCGTGCTACATGCGATTTCCCTCGCAATAAGTACTCCTGCATTAGGGAAGTATGTCACTAAAATGGAGTTCATAGTAATATACATTCAGAGAGAGTTGTCCAGCCTGGGGTTATTGAACAGGCGACGAGTAAGAACAACAGCCCTGTTTTATGACAGGTTCATTGTTCGCAGCTTCAGATTGTACCATTTTACCTGTGCAGAATGCTTCTCAGCATCAATTCGTCCAATGATGGATGAATACACGCTGAGACTGCACAAACTTGCATTCGATGCGGTAGGATGACACAATTCGGTGTGTTTTTATTTGACCAACGTCTCTGGCCTAATGCAGGCGCTACCAGGGCGGATCATCATGTGTTCTAAGAACACCTTAGGTTCTCCGAATAAATTAGACTTTATCCCTCGACAGCACTAGCTAGATTGTGTACAAGTAATTTGTGGGACAGAAAAATTCAACGTATCTGAAGGAGACGTGGAGCTGGTCGATGTCCTCACCTCTTGCCAGTGGAGGAGGAACATAAGGCATCCCCGTCCTGTAGATTGGTCGGAACAATTCAGAAGCATCAAACTCCTCACAAGAATTGTCAAACTCATGGGTAGCGCGTCGTGCCAGGAAATGCTCTGCAAGTGTAGTGAGTGTACCGGCCGCGGCCGGTTGATGGGTGGGGCTCGCCGGCTGGAGGGCTGGCACCCCATCAAAACTAGGTTGTTGCATCGATAGTGATTCATGGTCCGAGTGGAGCTTCGTCAGGCTGCTTCCGCCGTGGAGAATATTCCGGTGTCTTCGCAGTGAAGACTGGCGAGAAAATCTTACATCGGATTATTAGGGACACCCTTTCAGCGCGGTGGATTGTAATAAATTTGTAGTTACCTCTGACCACAATGCGTGCAGACGTAAGGCTTATCATTAGTATGAGTACGCTGATGTCTCGTATAGGTCGATGACTGCACAAGCCGATGAGTCTTTGGATCAAATCGCTAAGAAAACGAGGGGATGTGTTTTCTTCTGAAAGTTACTTACATCGGCAAATGCTTTCTGGCAATTTTGAAATAGGCAGACGTATGGTTTTTCCCCAGTATGGGTTCTGAGATGGACATTCAGTGAAGATTTCTGGTGGAACTCCTTACTACAGCCGCTTTTGGGGCAGGTAAAGGGCCGTTGGTTCGTGTGGATGCGGTAGTGTCGGCAGACGTTCGCCCTACTAGTAAATTCCTGACACGAAGGTGTCAGAAGCATGGTAAAACGGTAGACAGCATCCCAAACCTTTCTGCAGCTTTTCCATGGACAGGAGAAGTAACGCATCTTGCCTAAACGTCCATCTAATGACTTGCGTGCTGCGGTTTCGAGAACTGACATCGAAGGAGACTTTCGGTATTTAATTGGCAATTCTTAGAGCCAACGACAAAACCAGCTTGTCTCATTTACAATCGTTTCGCTTGGGCCTCCTGTGCTATGGTCACAGTGTCGAGAATCTCGCCTGAATCTGGGACACCCCTGTCTCCTGCACAGGAATATTATCCCTTTACAGAGATTCTGACGGACGAAAATATCATTCTTCTCCAGCTTGACAGCGAGAATTCCAGAGTCGGAGCCAAGTGCGCATTTTAGTGCACTGAAGCCCGCACCGCAAGATTGCCTAATCTAGAACGTGGAGAGACAAGTTAAGGGGCGCATGAAAGCATGAACATAGCTGAGGCCCCTCAGTTGCGTCAACAGTGACGCGAGTGAACATCTTAAGCAAATAGCGCTCCATAGATTACCACAACATCGACCCGACCTACCGTTGCAACTACAAATGCACTCGTTGACGAAGCTTGGCATAATTGCTTCGGTAAGCACGATACATTATCTTTCATCGTCATTTATTATCCAGTTACCTGAAGTAATAAATTCAAGGCACAAGCGATATTTTCCGTGCTGTGGAAGTCTGCTCGAACCCTAATTGCATCACTCAGCTGTATGCTGTTTATTCATTCGCACCATTGATCATTAGGGATACTAATTCCAACCCTACGTAGTCATTGCTATGTCTACATTGCAACTCCGGATTCCGGATTGATCTCAAAACCTTAGCTTTCCAAATGTACATCGAACATCCAAATGTACATCGAACACATTCTCACGCTCAGAACTAGACCCGAATAGGCTAGTGGGTTTGGAAAATGGGCGTGAAATTCACCTGCACGCCCCCCATTTCTTCGAACACAGACCCTATTGGTAGGATCGGAAGCCATCAAATGACAACCATGTGGCGCTCCCAGTGGACTTGAAAGTATACCCAAAACTATATGTCGACAAGGACAGGTGGCTTGTTGCCTGAACAGGTCTTGGCGAGACTCATTTTTTGCGTGTGTTTTAGTGGTAATTGTATCATAGCTGGCGAAATCAAAACCTGAGCAAGCTATAGCTGTACGAGCTAGTACGGTGGTTGGATGGACAGGCAAGAGGATGAAGACAAGCAGAGACTAGCTTCGGATTATTGAGTGAATTGATTAATATACAGGATCGTACAGGCCTAATTACCCCATGGATAGCTCAGAGGCATAGAAGATATAGGCAGTCAGATTTGCCGCGAAATTTTGCGCGGGATAAACTCGTTAGTAAGCCAGCGGAAACCAAACTCTAGGCGTGTGCGTGGACCGCGCTTACCAGAGTTTTTTGCCTACTGCGCGCATAAAACCGACCTGGCACTCTCCATCGCGCAGCGTTGGCTTGGCGCCTACGCATGGTACAATTCCGTTCAAGGACAAGGACTATGAAACCGGATCGCACCACGTGACCGTGCGAATTAGACAGTCTTCCGCAAGACCCCATCTGCGGCCCAAGAGTTGCAACCCAGGCCCCAACCCCAATGGGTTTTGGGGTTTTCAGAAATGCTCTTGGATCATCCAGAAGAAGCCCCATAAAACCCCCATTTTGCATAAAATCAAGGTTTTGGCGTCTATACATCTGCTGAACAATCCAGGATGTAGTCCTGTTTTGGTTCTCCTCTTAAAATACCATGTGATTTTACTTGAAGATACTGAAATTTCATGTAATTATGCTGAACTAAGGATGAATGTAGCTCGGTTTTGGAACTTCTTCCCAGATTTGAAGAAATTAGACCGTTTTAGTGGTTTATAAGTTGTGTAAAGGATTTTTGTTGATGAGGTTGCGGAGATATAAATATGTTGTTTGCAGAAGAATATATATTACTAGGAATGCAGAGAATGCTTTCGAGATCCGCTTCTTCGATCCTGTAACTAACCCTGAAATATCTCTTATTCTACAGTCTTTTTCTATTCGACCTACAGTAATAGGTAATTGCCCTATCATAGTTAACCTAGCTTAAAGTTCCTGGTATAATCAGATGTCATTCTTGGACTAGGTGAAGTCTTTGGGGATGTCTAGTTTCAGAATAAGAGGGAGATGGGGTATTATGGGGCTTTTTACGGGGTTTCCGGGATTATTTGGGATCAATTGGATCTTTTTGGGGTTTCGCTGGGATCTTTCGGGACCGCCCCATACAGGCTAAGTTCCAGTAACCAATCAAAAGCTTAATCTAGTACCTACTTTCTTATACAGTCCCCTGCAAGTACAGGGTAAATAGGTTTAACCGTTACTCTGGCCTCTTCTGCTACACATATCGTTACGATGACTACCTGGTTGCCGTTTGTCATTGCGTATTGGTTTAGAAAATCATTATCTGCTTCGTCGTCGTCATCCTAGATTTCAGGGTTCAAGACCAAACAATCACGTTAGCCATTCGCGATGCAGTGAACGAACTTCACGGGTAATGTCTCAAGCGCCAGTAAAGTGAAACTCTTCCCGATGAGCGAAGATCCTTCACTCTTAGCGAATCAGTCATAATTTTTGGGGCTGGTCAGGCTATGAAAGCGGTAACTCAGGTCAATAAGTTGCCTTGGTTAAATATTTCAATGCACAACGGGAAAACCCCATTGATGCAGTTTCTGTGAAAGGCAATGTTTCCGAAAGTTTGCCTAGGTAATGGCCAATTTAAGATATAGCAGAGGCTCTCCGGCTGCGTACTAGTTTCATACTCACTGGCAATATTGGTTAAACGCGCGTAATGAACTCTTGCTCTGACTACCTACGGTATGGTCAAATGGGATATTCACCTCGAATACTTAGGAATAGCTCGTCTGACGAGACTTGGAGGCGCCCAATCAGAATTGGCAAGTTCGTGTCGCTGAAGCACCTGCGGAAGCGGCGAATCAATTGTAAAGAGTGCGAGGTCGAAATGGGTTCGAGACTACTGTCCGCACAAGAAAGTCATCCTATTAGATTATTGGACTGATATCATGTATTTCGGTATATAGCGACGGTCCCAGCATAAATATACACACAACCAGCACACCAGATTGGAGAAAGGAGGGCATCCAGGATAGTCACTACGGTCACCATTGAGAAATACATAACGACTCGATGTACGGACACAGTCAGCCAATTGGTAACTTCACCGAAATTACACGAGAAATAGACGCTCTAGAGTATTGTTCATTGTGGAGTTATTGAAAGAGATCTATGGAGCTAGATTGATATGAACACGCTTGTATTCTCCGACCACAAAAGTAGTACTTTTGATTTATCCGTTTATGATACATCAATTGATAGGAGACAAGGTGTTATTTCTATTTTCCTTTTCGCACCAGATTTTGGTAGCCATATTCGACTCTCTACTTTTGTTGCTGGATAAAGTGCTGATTCTCAGCCCAGTTCAGGGTAAGAGCAAAAGATCTTTGGTTTCGTATGGCAACCAACTCCCATGGCTAACTCTGTATAGCAATTGCCCAGCGTCAGCAGTTCCAAGCCGTCTATGACTGATACTGGCTATGAAGCCTTTCTTCTCATACTGGCGATGCTTCTTTCTGTTTCCTTTCAACACATCCACCTTTGTCGCTGAGTACGGGGTATCGTGCACGTTTTCCCTCTAGACTGACTGTTAAGGATTCAGTTCGAGAGATAGACCCCAAAACGCAATGCAGTTCCTAGAAACTTGAACTTCGGCTTTTCGCGGATCTTTAACTTGACCAGGCTAATCATCCAACTAACTGCGGAAGAGACTTCGGTAGGACCATAAGCGGCCAGTATTTTTTTGAAGCTTCAATCCAACCTAACGAAAGAAACTGGCGATACAAGCGCGTCCTCTCAATCGGTTTTGCCAACTTGGTGTGACAAGGGGATATTCTAACAATATACCTGAGACCCCATTTCTGCAAGAATTTCATAGTCATGGATGATATGTGCCCCGTTCGGCAATCTTACCATGACCCAGACCGCTTTTCTCACCCTTTAGGCATCTTATCTTGCTTCCCAGGCTTGGCTTGATGAAGTCTTATTGTCTACAAATGTTGTGGTCCGTTTGCCGTTTTATTCTTCTGTGCTGGCTGGCCAGAAACCCGAGGGAGCCGCTAGGAGCTTCGACCGTTCAGATATTGGTAGGATAGACTAAAGCTTGAAGTTACAGCAGATTGTCAAATATTTGTTACCGTGTAAGTTGTACTTTTCTTATTCGCTGCAGATATTGGTGTGCGTTTTTTCCTCCAATGTGTCTACGAACCGCTAGAACTATGGCTTGAGTAGTGGTATCGAGGATTCCGCCTGGGCTTCGTAGAAACGGTAAGACGTTACGGGGTGTTAAAGTGGCATGCTATTAAACTTGATCGAATAATGTTTACTACCGGTTTAATTGTTCGCAGATACTAAAGTAACGCATATGAATGCTTCGGCTCTCTTCAATACCGCCATGCCAATTGCCTTGAAAAGGATGGTGAGGAGTGCAGGGCATACGTACAGGTATCGCACAGGCTTAAGGCTAGCTCAGAGCGCTCTTACATGAGTTGATTAATCCTCAAATATATGACTAGTGCTCCAAGTGGATCGGTTCATAAGAGTCCGCCTAATTTTAAACCCACTTAATATAGAAGCTCATTTTTATTCAGTCTCCTAGAAACCGGGGGGCGGCAAAAAATATCCTTTGCAACAAGATACAGTTACGGTCCCTTTTATTCCATGTAGAACTACCTAGTCACTTTTCGGTCTATATAGAAATTGTCACTGGCGACAGATAACTACAACATACGGAATAAGCAGCCTTTTATCGACACCCGAAGCTCATCTCCTCATATTGGTACGTGTCAGTAGGCAAAAATCTCGGTCACTCAACTGGAAGCGATCAGTTTGGGGATTTATTTCGATGCATCTGCAAAGACAGACTTTGCTAGGACCATGATTTCGGCGGAAGAGTTGATGCTGCCAAGGAGAGCGTGAAATGTCCGCGGGGCCAGATGTTGGATGTGAATGGAGCGATACGGCGCTTGGCCTTTCTAATAATACCCCTCAGAATTATGCGAAACAGGGCGGTGGTGGAGCATTGTATGTCTATCCAGGGAAGCAGAAGCAAGCTTGAAATTGATACATGCATGATATAGCACATCATCTGCTTCCCTCTTGGTTTCCATAAGAGTTACCCGAGACAATTAATCTACCTGGCTGCCGTCGACCTTTTGACCGCTGCACTATCGAAGCATCTCTGTCCCAATCGTCCCTTTCTGCTCTTCAGCAGGATACTGGAGCTAGTCCCATCGCTTGCCTTTCTTATCTAAATCTGTTCTGGTCGACGGCAGTCGCACAAGTCAGTGTTGCAGCCCTTAGCTAGGCATTCTGAGTCTTCTTTTCCTTGATAATACTAGGACAGATTAGGCGAACTATGATCCAGCCCATGAAATTATCTTCCAGTTACGCGCTATTTGGGTGTGCATTGTCGCATAAGTAGACAGTTATTATACATAAACTCGAAGACTGTAGTGAGATATTTGAAGATTGATTATGTATTATATGTAATAACTGCCCCATCAATATATAAGCATAAAGAAAACTTTTGATCTGGAAAAGGTGGTTCAAGATGCACTGCGGGTTGAGGTCAAGGTTAGTCAGGCCGACTTTCTCCACGTCTTTCTGCGAGCAGTAGTAGACGTCACCACTGGAACAGCTCTCGCGGAGAAGCTAAGTGAGAAGGTTGTTTAGAGGAGAGGAGACAATCGTGTGCAGCAGCAATGAAAACGGGGGGTTCCTCTCCTCTAAACAACCTTGTCACCGGTCTCCTCCGCGAGAGCTGTTCCGGTGGTGACGTCTACTACTGCTCGCAGAAAGACGTCGAGAAAGTCGGCCTGATCAACATTGACCTCATTCTGCAGTGCAGCTTGAATCACCTTGTCTATTTCAAAAATGTTTAGTCTTCGGCTACGGCGAGGTTGTCGTAGGCTGACGAAGAACAGAAGGGTAGCGATGCGGTGGAATTGCGGGAGAGAGGTGGTGGTTGTTGGGTTGGTTGGACGTGTCGTGGAGGATAGGTGGCCGGGAGCAAGGCTAGCGGTTCAGATGAAAGCTTGGCGGGGAGTAAATCAGCAGGAGTCTCAAGGTCTAGTTTCGTTTGGTTCATTGGTGTAGGAGTTGTTGGTGTTGGGTATGGTTCAGGTCGCGAATCGAAAGCTATGGTTGATGACCTGCCATAAGCAGTCTTCTTTGTGCACTTTCCATAGAACTCCGGTGGAATTTCCTGGATGACCTTCAGCGGGACAACGGTCCCACATGTAAAGCAGCGTGCGGTATCGCCCACTACAGCGCGGGCTTGGTGGTAGTGCCTATTTCAGTAAGCTGACGGGGGCGACCAGTGAGGAGCCGGTGTTGGAATGCGATATCTGTGGCTGCGAGGATTGAATAGGTCTTTGAGATACAGATGATGGGTTTCAAGGTGCGTCGTGGGGTGGATCTGTTAGACGGCAAGGTAGGTTCGTTGTGGTCGTACTGTAAAGCCCCGTGGACATGATCACATTCTTCGATACACCTTGTCGAGACATACACATGATGGTTATTTCCCTCGGCCTGAAATTAGATCCACGGCTCGTCCGTGATGTGCGCATCCATACTAAGATGTACAGCTTCTGCCACTTAATGGAGAACATCGTGGTCCGAGGTTCACCTTCATCAAATGAAAACCCACGAGGTACCATTTGTCACAGCATGGGCTCTTCTTCACCGGAAGGAATCAATAATCCAACCAAATCCCCAGTTGGGCATCAGCACTCGGTCCATTGCCACCGCTATGGCTCGCTGGGAGTGTCTTGACCTTGGTAATCATCTCTTGACCCTCTGTCATCTGCGGAACACTCTAATTTTGCAAAAACAGATTTCACGTTTGTTTGAATCCATGGTGTTGTCGATTAGATTAGTTTTGGCGCAAAGTTGCACCGAAATACCCTTCACCCCTTTTGTGAGGGTGAAATCAGTAGAACAAAAGTTGAACCGTATCGGAATTCCGCACTCATGAAGGTCGGTGACGGGGTTAATCGTCCAAGTCACAGAAAATCTGTCCAAAAACTCTTGCCCGACTAGCATCTGAGAGCTATTCTGACTAGCGTATTCAATAGCACGAAGCTCACAGTCTGTCTTGCCAATCTCAGCCAGACCACTTCGCTGTCCTCGTTCCTGGAAAGAGAGCGGATGAATGTCCGGTACTTCGTCGTCTCGGTGAACCGTGGTGGGGTTGTATCAACAACCCGTAAATGATAGGTCTGGCCCTTATTGAGGTATGACTCTGGTGCCTCATTCGGGTTAACAACCATTGCTGTCGGGGCTTGAAGGCAAGTAAAAGCGATATCTAGGGAATATTTGTTAATCTAAGTTAGTCCGTACACTAAGTGGAATCGGATTACCTCGCACTTTCTCTATGAGCTGGTATTGCGCTCTTTAAAGGCAAGCTCTGTGAAAGTAGGACTGCACTATAGGAATCCCGGAGTCCAGAGAATTTGTTTTGGGAGGGTAACAGCGCTAGCGTATCCCCTGCCTTGTAGCTAGAGTTATAGTTAGAGACGAGGCCATGCCCATTTCCCGCAAATAGGCCAAGGTGTTTTGGTTTTGTGGTGGCACTGGCCTTTCAAAAGAGCTTGGACGGAATTCCAACTTGACTGTGGGGTTAGAAGCCATTCAGGAGTGGATTGGAGACTAGCCTCTCCAAATGAAGTCTCTGGCGCGACTGATTCTTCAACATGATTGGTGAGATATTGAAGATCAGGTTGATCTATTAGGCAGTCCTGCAATGAAGGCCATCCCACAAAGAATGATCCATTAAGCTGGTGTTATACTCTCAGCAAAGAGACAGTATTTCACCAAATGCTCATGTCCTGTAGTGCAGAAGAAAAGTGACTTTAATCTAGATTTGCAGATACTTTTTCTATTAAGAAGAGTATATACCAGGGAGACAGTCCAGGTTCATGTCTTTTTGCCGGAAATGTAACGTCAGACCCAGCCTTGTGCACTAGTTGTACTACCTTGAATAGTGTCAGTTGCGGCCGGCTTGAGAGCCGGTAAATAGATTGTCTTTGAGACTATGCAAGCGACCGCGATTTTCCTTATCCACTCACGACAACTGCATTCAAACCGTACCGAAAT
The DNA here is from genome assembly GCF_028828155.1 of Penicillium subrubescens. Classification (NCBI taxonomy): domain Eukaryota; kingdom Fungi; phylum Ascomycota; class Eurotiomycetes; order Eurotiales; family Aspergillaceae; genus Penicillium; species Penicillium subrubescens. The sequence goes on along the minus strand of NW_026643151.1, from coordinate 92,932 downwards.
ATGTCGTCCCTACTCAATTCGATGTAACTCTGGGTACTGGGCTAAAACAGCAGGACGCGGTGTTGTCCCATCTCCGGTCCAATGCACGCCACTTATTTCGGGTCAGATTCCTAGTGGCCGGCGTGCGAACCGTCGAGTGGCTGCAAGGGGCTGATCACAAGCAACGACCAAGCATTTAGTCCAGACTCACTGACTTAGCTGTAGACTAACGATTCAGAAGCTCGCTGGGTATTGCGTACATGAACGCTAATTTGTGCCCATCACATCAAATTTTCCGCCCTGTGATCTCAGAGGGTCGGATACGTACTGTACTTCTTGTGATGAATTGACTACAGATTCGGTGTTTAAATAGGGATACAGCAGACTCTATTCGTCCTGTTCTCTGCCTGCTCACTCTGCATGCTCATCAGCTATTTCTGAATTTTAGGCTTTAATTCTGCCTTTGTGAAAGTTCGGTTAGTATCCAGGGCATCTACCAGGAATTTTCTGAAAGATCATAAGAGTAGTAACACGATCTAAGAAAAGAGGCATTTGTACCTATATATTCAAAATACTATTGGATTGCCGCTTTGATAAAACGGTATGGTCTTTGATTGTTGTTTCAGTCCGTGCAAATTTTGTCTCAGGTAACCAGACGAAGTAAGGAATGCGTATGTGATCCTACAATCAGTCACGTCACGTTAACTTGGGAATTCTGTGGACTTGATTCCTTTTGCATAACTAGTTCTCGCATCCGCGAGGCTGCAGGCCAGCGGTCAATGTAACAGTTTGATATTACCCAGCGCAGTACCAGCAAAACTATGAGTGATTGCAAGAGAGATTAAAAAGAGCACAGCACTCATGGTTTGAGTGTATTAGTGAGGTAATTCCATATTTCCGTGTCCCTACTGGAAGGTTGAAAGAGCAGACATTTAGGACGGGCAGCATACCACTTGCAGTGAACCGCTAGCTCTAGATTATAACCAATGAGTCAGAAGGGCACTGGCATGCTTTCCCTTCTGAGACACAAGTAACCACCCATGTAGTATATGGTACCTGGACCGTGGACGGAATCCAAATCCAAGGTGGCTTCAGTAGTTTGGAACGAGTATGGAGTGACATAAGGCACCACTACTTCCGCATTACACATGCTATATTAAATATATGTAAAGCAATGATGACGCTACAACTCCACCGTATCCACGGTTGGCCGTGAAACGAGTACTTCGATATAAAACGATGATTAGGTCCGCTTCAGTGGAGCGTCATATCCTTGCTGATTTCAAACCTTTAGGCCAAGTAATGTGGCTTAGCCTGGGCGAGGGTTTGATGGCGAATGTGAGAGATACCTTGACTTATGAGAAGAACGCTTCTAGTTTACTGGAGATAACCATGTTGGCCATGGAGGGTTTGCAGAGAGATTCGAATGGACGCGCAGATAAAAGCATTACACCCCTTGGAAAAAGATAGACTAAGGTGAGACCTTACCTGGACTGGTGGAGCGAGGAAGTCTCTCCTTTGAGTAGCATGAGTTTCATACTTCTCGGCTACTTCCACGGGAAATAATTGATCGCGTTCTTGGAAATAGAGGTCAGCTCATGAACGCCAAAACCTCCGCAAAATATGCCTATCACCGCTCCTGTAGGAGGAGCCAAGTCGTTCTTGGGTATTTTGAGCGTTGAAAGTATGCCTGAACTGCCGACTGGAAGAATTGCACGTACGCGGCTCATGCGTCTGATAGCCCTTGAGTACCTGGCTAGGGATACTAGGACTTGCGACATACCTAGCTCACATGGAATTTGCCAATGTCTCAGACTAGTGGTTTATAAAGCTATCTTCCGAACTTGAGAATAGAGCTCAAGTTTGAAGAATTTCCGATATTGCAAATACCTTGGCACATTCTCGGCTTAATCCGGTTTACAAGGGTATTTAAGGGGATTTGACTTGGTCAAACCAAGGGGGATAGCATGGGCCAAAAAAGGGAAAACGACCATTCTCCGGGAGCTTTGTTATAAATTACCCATCGCTGAACCAGCGAGGAGAGAATTGCCAAATTTTATTTGATAATCCTGTCAGATATAACTCTTTCTAAGCAACCTTTTCACTTTTCGCTTTACAAAATGGTTTGGAGAAAGCCGCCTATCTTGGATTGGAGCTCGCAGATGGCTCAATCTGCGACTTCGACGGCGCTATATTCCAGTAGTTGCTTCTTACGATTGGCCACTGGACAGCTCATTATCGCGATTAAAGCGGCGAACGAAAGCATAAGCACATCTCTTCTATCCTACGGTATATTTCAGCTCTTCGCAATCAGCATCCTTCTTCCGGCATATTTTGCACGGGCCTTGACTGACCTGATTCCAACCATCGTCGGAACGATCTGGTGTCTTATTTTCCCGTGGGATAAGCTCATTGAACAGACCGAGTCCAGTCGGAGGCAGTCAGCAATGTTTGCTCAACTTCAGCTTGAGGGAAAATATATTTTCAGAGATGGTGATATAGCTAGGGTCAACCGATCTGGAAAGGAGTGGATGAACAACATTTTGTGGGGCGAACACACTGAGGAGTTCGAGGTCTGTGGCGCAAGAGCAAGATTTGTTCATCTAAGGCCAGAGAGAAGCGATGACAGTAGCACTTCAACTTCGTCAAAACGGCCCATTCTGTTTTTACACGGAAGTCGAAGCTGGAGTTTTATGTGGAGAAAGGTGTGTCAACTACGTTAAGCCTCTTCGGGCTATCCTGGCCCAAATATCAAAGTGTGATAACGCACCTGCAGCGACTCTACTAACAGGTGCTCTATGTAGATTTTGCCTAGACTTCGCGAGGAGGGCCATGAAATTTATGCCCTCGATTGGATCGGCCATGGACGGAGCGACAAGCCTATACACAGGGAATCTGTTACTTTTGAGCTTCACATGCAAACAGTAATGGCATTTGTTAGTCATGTGCAGCTCCAAGGCGCAGTGCTGGTAGGACACAGTTGGGGCGGGTAAGTGGAATTTTCTCTCCTCCTACACGCATGGCAACCGCATACAATTCGTCCCTCTGCGTCTTTTTTTCAACAGTGTTAATAAGATTTCAGCTATGTGGCTCTATGTTGTATTCCCTACTTGCCTTCGTCATCATGCAGTGGGCTCTTCCTCATGAACTCATTCTTGCCATGTCAGCCCCACGGAATGGGCATAGATGGCCGTGTTCTTCACGGGTTCCGCTTTCTCCTCACTCGAGTCCTAGATGGATATATTTCCCAATCGACAATTACCCGACTGTTACTTTACGATATTCCAAGGCGGGATGCTAAAGGCTATGGTGCACCTTACCGGGACTTACCCGCCAATGTTGGACCAAGCTTTGAGCCTTTCGATCATATGAGTATCGGAGTACCGCCACACTTGCTGAGATATATGCGCGAGACGCCATTGTGGAAGGCGTGTGAAGCCTTTTGCCCAAAAGGGTTCGCTGGTCTGAACAGCCTAGCCCTTCTATCGGAGAGAGTTGACAGTGCAAGTCGCTACCTGCTAGAAAGTCGAAGTGATGACAAGAACGAGGACACTGAAAGCCGATTTAAAACTGCCATTGTGTTTGGAGAACGTGATCCATTGGGAAGGGGTTACAAGACAGCCCTTTCGTGTGTGATTGGAAAAAGAAATATGGTGGACTGGGCATTAGACGGTATCATGATCGAAAATGCTGGTCATTACCCCATGGAGGACAAGCCGGAGAATGTGGCACAATTGATAAGTAGATTTGTCTGACCGTTCAATTAGGATGGCTTGAGACAACCGACTAGAAACCATATATTTTTCAGGCAAGATGCATGTTTTCACGTACTGTATATTCCTCTGAAAAGGAGGTTAACTGAGCATATTCCATCAGGCCATTTTCGACTGCACTCGCGACTAGAGAGCTGGATTGCGAAATAGCGGAGATGTTTAGAAATCTCAGCCCACCGAAGGTCGTCTAAAATTAATTTGTTAGGAGTTGATTGTGTGACTCCCACAGGCTAGATATAACTAGCACGGTTGGCAGTTATGCATGGACAATAATAAGCACATCATTCTGGGTGAATCAACTGCTGAGACTTCATCTTCCAGGAACGCCGATATTGGTAAGACACATTTCGTGGTTACGAAGAGCCGAGTGAATCGCTTCCCTTTTGCATTTCTGTCTCGATTGCCCAGATCGCCTTCCACTTGGTAAACGGTGTTGTAATAATTACAAGAATTGCAACGTCGTTTAACGCAACGTGACGCAGTTGAAATATTCATTACACGGGCCATGTGCGAAACGAAATTCCGGTGGCTTATTTCAATCGCCAGATTGCGTGTGGAGCGGCACTGCCATGAGTTGAGCCTATGGACGACTTTAAAGCCACTCACCCCTTCACTGAACAAACACGGGGTAAGTAACGGCATATTCGATAATGTGCTTCCAACCGACTCAAACCTCCGTGCCGAATCAATGAGCAATGGTATTCGTGCTGAACAATTGCCTCCGTCAACTTAAGCCGCCTGTCTAGCATCAATCAAAAATTGCGACGGAACTTTCCCCAGGGCGGCCTATAATCCTACTTTGATATTGAAAAATCACCGATCGAGTCTTCAGGTAAGTTTGCGTTGTGAATGATTGGAATATTCACACTCCTCTATCTCCCTGAAGATACCCAAAATTTCGAGATGCCAGACGATCCTTGCGTTATCAGTCATCCTCCATTCGCGAAAAAGAGCTTCCTTAAGACTTCGCCAAAATGTTATGACGCGGTTCTTAAGGATGAAGGACAAGATCGTTGCCCAAAATAATGGTTTCCCTCATCAGTATTGGTCGCAAGATCCTGTCATAATGTCAGTGCTATCGGATGAAGCAGTCATTCAAGCCCAATCTTGATTGTTTATGAAAGCACGTATGGTATAGTTAATCATAAATTGGCGTATTGCACCTCCAAAACAAAACACTTAAACGACGTCGGCTTTATTCACGGCCCAAATGACTAAACATCTGCTTTATGGTCGTCTGATGTGCATCAAAATACACCGATATTCTATCCAGTATCGATTAACAGCGGCCATACATCTACCACCGCAAGCGATAGTGGTCTCTTCCCATACTATAACACTGCGTGTATTTATCTGGGAAAATAAGTCAAGCCTGGTGTTAGTGGATGAAGAGACAGATACGGCGGCTGCCTTATTCGACGGTGTCAACATAAATTCCACTAAATACGGGATGCTACAAGTCCTAGTACCGTTCGACGATAGATTTTATATCACGACCTTGACTATTTTCCACACTATTTATGAAAAATTGAAGATTGATTCCAGGTGTTAGATCATGTCCTCGTTCGTTGCATTCAGTATAACTCGTTGTATTTACATTCATAGCAGATGTTTAATCAAGTAATAGATGCAGACAAGCGTCGAAGGCGATTCTTCGAAGCCAATATTGACCGAAAATCTCGGTAAGCACGAATCGTGCGCGAAACAGCTGATTACTCTAGGATCTAGGATAGTAGAGAGGGTATGCAAATTTCGTATAAGATACGCGACTTATACTATGAAAAACGTATTGTAAAATACGTAGAACAAATTAGAAAGCGGTCTCTATTCTAGGTGCTTAGAATAACATTCAATTAAAACGCCCTAATCGGGATCAATTTTCCGCGAATCCAGTCTAAAGAATATGCGGTCAAACTGAACTCGAAAACTTCTCTATGAAGCCTGGGACTATTGAGGAGCTTATGATTTTCTTTAGCACGTCAATGCTCGATCTTGAGGAGCAGAAAGCAAACGAAAGTGAAGCAGCGAGAGAGGAGAAGGATAAGAACCCAGATGAGATAGAAGTCGAGCCAATTCTTGACACTGAGCAGGATGATGAGTCCGGTAATCCCATAGTGACGCTGATGTACGACTGATGGCTCCTAGCAATCGATACCTCGATCATAAATGAGTACCCTTTCCACCCCCTGATCATGTTGCTCTCCAATTCAAGGAAATTACTGGAGGAGAGGGAATATATGATGCTTACAATGCATCATTCCTCCTCCATGAGCGGTATGCGACATTATTACTGTGTCGCCTACCACGCTTCACTTGGCCTAGAAAACTATAAGCTCGGACTACTGCCTTTACATACACTCACTTTGCCAGCCTCCACTTAACACCCTCGCCAAGGAGCAGGAATGAAAGGAGTGTCATTTTCAATTCATTGATTATGAGTCACGTTCCAACTAGGACTCCGTTTCCCTACAAACGGGACTTAAGGTTAGTCAGTCACAATTTGTCCTGTTTAGCTGGGTGCCCCACACCGTCGCATAACCCCTGTCTGGGCGGTGGGTTCCCGCTGCACGTCGCGACGTCTATTTTGGATTAGACTTTCTGGCCTGCTGCCGGCACGTGATTGTTATTTGACGGTTCCTCAGCCATCCAATCGGATCAGCCTCCGAAAAAGTAGCGGGGCCATCTCCGGCAAAAGGGTGATAAGCTTTCCGAGCCATACACTCCTAGACCAGGTGAATGCAAGGACAAACCACCGGCCTAGCTGGGTCTAATCACCATAACGAGAGAATGATCGACGTATGTTGAGAAGCGGAAGGCATAGAGAATCGTCCGGAATTTGAGGTATGGATGTTGCAATTTCACGTTGAGCCGATTTAATATATTTATCGGGTGGATCAAGGTGCTATTCAAGCCACCAAGCGGAATCAGGGATATCCGAGGTATCGAAAACCACCTATAACCGCTTTCACCTAGTTCTGCTGAAGTGTAGCATGTGGGGGCCTTCACCCGGAGAGCGTTTGTGGCGGGACACTGGGATCATCGCGCTATCGAACAGCATGAGCTATTGAACAACATAATATTACGTCCGGCGGCTGTTCTGTGAAGGGAGGTACGGTTTTGGGTAGGAGTTAGCAGACTTGTCAAATCAAGGGAGGTCTTAAAGGCGATGCTTAAGGGATAGAGATACTCGTGCTGTGGCCATAGCGCAGGAGGTTCCATCGATTGTACGTCGGCCATTGAAGATGACGTTCAGGGCCACTGGCAAAAGTATGCACATAGTGTTGATCATGGGCCTAATACACTTTTTAAGTTTATTTGGGTCCATCTGTTGAGTCACGAGAGGTGAACAATCGGCCATTTCGTTTGGTTTGCGTAGTTTTTGAAATAAAGCATGGAATGCTTAGGAATAGTTGAAGACTTGGGGCCATAGACCTGCCAATGCTTCCCACATTCTTTTTAGATCGCATTGACATCTGGGAAATGGACATCGATCGAACGAACACGACATCTTTACTTATCCCTATCTCAGCTTCTTTTCCGATGAAGAGTCTCACGTCATATTCCAAATGCCGGTGGTAAAAAGTTAAACGCATATTAGTCAAAATCGCGCCTTAAGCCTCCATTGAACCGTATGCTCTCGATAGTGCCACTAAGGTAGGGTAGACTTGTTATAGTAACGTGGCTGAGCCTGTCATCACACTTGGCCCGCATCTCCGTAACAGCCATACCTTCAGATAGAAGCAGGCCAAGTGTGGTGACCAGGCTCAGCGACCCTGCTGTAACAGGGCAACCTGCCCCAGAATCACTGCCGATGCGGCTCTTGTTCACTCGAGGGATGCCTGAGCGCTGAAGAATTCCAACAATCGAAGTCCGCGTAGGTGATCAAAAGTAAACTTTCTCTACACCGATGCTTGCGTATTGGCTCGTCATAAGATGCGCAAAGGCATTTCTCGGCTTAGAATATGTTGCTGGACGTGCGCCTTTTCAGTCCATATTGATTCCTTGTTTACAACACCACTGTCTGTGTTGCAGTTGTTGATGTTCGGGCTTAAGTATTGAAAGGTCCCAATGCACATGTAGGAAGTCTGTATGCCATGAATGTACCTCATCATCAGGTAAGTTCCCCAAATTTGGACACTTGAACCCCAGTGAAGGTTCACGTACTTGCTGTTTGAAATAATGAAGTCAAAGTGCTTTGCGAGTTGTCTGCAGTCATCGCAAACCTTCACAAATTGGGAAGTAATTCGTAAGAAATTTGATTAACTGTGGAAATAAAGAAGATTAGGCAGACAGCCTCTCATCGGTGGGAGAAGAGGTGAGAGAAAAAGTGTTCAGCAACGAAGCAGAGGAGTCACTTTATACTTCTATTGATGACGCTAGACTGGATAAATGATATTCAGTATCAATACGAGGACAGGTGGCCCGGGCTTAATTCATCCATTTTAAGAGTCATTAGAATCACCCTTGATTGGAAGCAAGGGAGCAGGTCATACACTCAAGTCAACTAGTTATACTCACCATTTTGGCTACCGTCCCCTGACTATGGCTCCCTTGTATATTGCGCATTCCCCTACCTGTATCGTGTCTCGTTAGCGCATGAAATCTTTCTCTGATAGATATTCCCAATTATAACGCTTCTCGTTCTTTATGGAGGATCACGGTTTTCGTGTTTACATACATGGCTCCCATATCTTTTCAGCTATAGCGGTAAGCCTACAGGGCGTAATTAGCGGGATCTCGTGGTAGAAGCTTAAGCACTAGGTCCCTTTCACCGTAATTGGTGCAGTTTGAGGCTTATAGGATCTGAGTGAAAATCAAAATCAATGGATACGGTAGAACCAGGCCAAACTCAGGGCTAAGGATGCTACAGCAACGCTTGTATTCGGCTTATTGTATTTTCATGCAGAGAAGAAACGACAAATGTCGTATATTGACGATGGATTGGTTGCCGAGGAAGCACTGCGCTGTTAATATGATATCTCCTATTACCAGGAACTGATTCGTACATGCATACAGTCACATGGACTACTAAAGTAGGGGAAACTAGCATAATATCCTTTGAAAAGGAGCGCAGTACGTGACGTAGTAGAAAATAGTTCAAATATAGCAAAGGCGCATTCTATGAGACTGCCGGCGTTCTACCCTTACAAGTGGAAATCCCAACAGGTCAAATATATGTGCGTACGACTATGCAACAGTCCAGTATATCAAAGGCCAAACCGAACCGGGGTAAAGCTTACCATTTCGTGAGGTGCAACCGATGGTGTAGTACAAAGAGACATGATAAAGACGCTCTCAATCTGGAATAGCTACGCAAGCCACTTCATGGATGGTGCAGACACTGGACAAATGACGCCTTCAGCTTGAGCCCTTACTGAATGGTGTCCTATCCTGTGCCATAGCCACGTCAATTTTAGTGCTGTGAGAAAAATATCAAAAGCAACCGAGGGCCAACCAGTGGGGAGCCTGAAATGTCTACAAAATCGTCAATAACAAAATTGCGAAGAGAGCTAGAAATAAGAGACAGGATTGACGACACCAGTATTAAACTCCCAGTTCCTTCTCCATCGCGATCTTTCAGCTTCGTGGCATCGCAATCTAACCTGTCTGAAACGCATCACCGGCCGACTCAGGCAGTTGCAAATTTTATGAAACGGAACATCATCATTCCCAGTGAGGGAGGACCTACGACCTAGCTTGTTCCCTCATTGTATCCACAACTGCGAGGTTTATAAAACAATATGACAAATAGTCAAACAGCGGCACTTCTGGCCGAACAGGCTCGACCACTGCACTTTCTAGTCTTTTGACTGTCAAAAGCTTTGACATATTGCTTCTGTTTCACAAGGTTGGGTTCTGCACATAGTCATCAAGGTATATCGATCTGAAAGTAGCGTAACGGCTTCATAGTCTCCATGGCAGACCTCGTCGCATCAACTCGCTATTTCACCAAGATGATATGCCAATATCTCAGCAGGTATGATTGATTGTCTGTTTTATCATGGCAGACTTGCTATTTGGAGTGATTCTCAGAACTCCTCGAGCCTCTCGCTTCGGGCAATGCACGGGTCCCCAATGGTCGCCGCATTTCTTTCCCTGATCTAGCTGCCTCCTCTTCCCCTTTCAGGTTTAAACCCAGTCGCAAGGGATCACAAGAGACTACCTGGAGGCTAGGATGCAAAGTAATATTTCCTGATTATCACTCGTAGTATGTGAACGCAACGATACAGGGGTAGATCACTGGAAACTGTAATAGTAGCTTTCGGGCGGAGTTCCGATTGGTTGGAAGATAGGTCAGCAAATGTTGAACCATTGTGGTCCTGTAGAAGCCCAAAAATGTAGCTCTTAAACCTAGCCAAACTCCATTTACAATAATCATGACAACTGGGCATGTTCAGGACAATGTCTCTTTACGTAAATGTATCAAGAGCTGATCTTACCAGGGCGAAGGAAACGATCCGCCAGGATGATCTGGCGACGGCACAGGGGGTGAAGACGCTGGGTAGGAGGAGCGCCAAAACCACGGCTTACCGAGAGGTCGTGGAAGAATACATCCAACTCGTCGACACTAGTCGACAACGAACGCCACCAATTGAGAACGAAGCAGGAGAGATACCGGGGATGGAGGTGCAGAGGAAGCGGCAGGCCAAGGTGAGGGCGAATTGAGAGATATATCGTGGGACTGAGGGCTTGGAGGGCGTTCTGATACTGTCTTGGACTGATTTTTGGGCTGATTTCTATGGCAATACGCTGTTTTCCTATGTATTTACTGTTTCATGCGCGGGTCTGGCGTTCGGATCACTCTTGCTTCCGCCGGAGGGAGCGCCTGCATAGCCATTACGCCACTAGTTAGGCTGCAACAGGTTAATAGAGTGTTGATTTATTGATTGATTGATTCGCCAATCCCGCTGCTACAGTTGCTATATTTAGAGAGAGTGAGCCTCCACCAAGGTCACAATTAAGCCCGACACAGTCTACTGGTACTGATAACAGGACGCTTTCATCCGAATAGTAAATCATTCTGGGGTCGAACCACAAAGAGGGAAAAATTTTATTCCTTTCGGAGCATAACGACAACAAATCCACTTGCAATTAGTTATGGTTTCGAGAAAGCGAAAATCTGGTTTATTGCCCGGGTCCTGTACTAATCATCCAATTTTCTAGGGATAGGCTTGAAAGGGTTCTAGCCGGCATGTTATCCGGAAGGGGTATTGTGAAGTATGGCCGCCCACTGATCGACAAGCGCCCGTCGTGTAAGGGAACTAATTTCTATTGGCTGGCGTGTAGTCCATCAAATGACAACCATGTGGCGTCAGCAGCGGTAATTGGACACTCTGTGCATTTCCCAAGAAACATGCTCTTAGGTTTTGTCAGCACGAGTATGAGCACTAGGAGCTTGGTATGGCATTTGGAAAATATTCAATGTCATAATTCCAGCACATAGCTTCCCGGACGATGCCAAATAACGGTAAAAGCTTGGACTTAGCTGGTCAGTAAGGTTTCTATTCAGCACGAACTGTTGTACTATGCTTTGGCCTCTACTGTCACACTGTATAGCTGCTAGGGTGGACGGCCATTAGCTCCACCATTAGAATTTTCAGTCAAGCATACTCAATATACGTATGTATTAATCACGATCCACCTACCCAATTCATACCCAGTTCATATCCAGTATGGATAATCTATTGTAGCTTCAATATGGTCTTGAAAGTTTACGTACCAACTATAGACGCATGTTATACAGAAAACGGCCCTATCAGACATCTCACTAGATGTTAAGAAGAAGGAAAATCCAAACATAAACCCGAAAGCATTCTCGATAATTCTCACAATCTATAAGCTTTAAGCTATAAGAGATAGAGGGATACTGTTATATCCTTCTTCTTCACCTCTCTTATCGAGATCATTGCAGCATCCTTCTACTAAGGTCTATCAGATGACTAGAATGAAGGATCAAAACCTTGAGACGAGTATTCTTAGTATCTTATCTCTTATTTTGGTTAGTGGATGTGGACAAGGCAGCTCCATGTGAAGAAGCTAGCATCTTACTCGAATAGAGTACCGAGCTGGATTTAAATACCGAGCTAAATGTAAATTGAGAGTTTGTACAGATTCGGAATGTAGCTAGGGTGTCATCATTATTAACATATTTGTCCCGCATCCCTAATGCTCGAACCCCTGACAGTTGTAAATGCCTATGAAAGTATTCTAGATACGACCCTATGAAGAATTTGGAAGAATGGAACCTAGGTCATGTTGACACTTGAGATAGAAGTGCGTCATTAGAAACGACCTGATAGGGCTATATAAGGGCAGACATCCCCGAGCGAGGCGATATGAATTCAATCATCTCACGCGTATCTACTGTCGTACAGCCCACTGCAAAATTGCGCCCCATTTCTTCCCATTGTTGCAAAATCCAACCTTTCGCAATGAAGGCCTCGATTATCTCCGTTATTTCATTCGCCATTGCCGTTGCGGCATTGCCGCCAATGGAGCACTCGGACAAGCCGGGCAAGCATTCAATCATCAAATCCCGAGAGCAATGCGACGGGGGAAAGGTTTCTTGCTGCTCTCCCATGAAGGAGGACAACGAGAACATACTCCTCTCATTGCTGGATGGACTTAATGTCTTGGGTGTCAAAGATTCTTACTGCTCACCAATCAGCGTGATTGGCCCTCTCAACTTGGCTATCCTAGGTAAGTAAATACCTAGTATATGAATGAACAGCACTAACTTCCATGGAAGGCACCGTCAACGAGTCGAAGGATAACTTCGACTGCAGACACACTGTTGCTTGCTGCAATGGTGACGATGTAAGTTCCGTGTATACTTATCCACCCAGATGGATAGGTGGTTAACCAGTGTTTCGCACAGTGCCGTCCCCTGAGCGAGGAGTAACGGATCTGTCACACCTCGTGGGGAAGCGTAACCACTGGCGCCTCTGCCGGTCCCCTACACTTCTTGTCATCACCAGGACTAAGAAGCCGTCTTATTACCTTGGGTCATTTGCCTTTCCTCGTGTTTTGCCGGTTGCTATTTGGATACATGAGTGGAAGACAAATTCTATCCTTCTACAGGCCCGCGCTGTCGCCCAATGTTCAAGTGTCTTGCTACTTTGTGTTTCTTATTTGATTGGTATTTATCAATCGTCCACTCGTTTTGCCTAGCTGTCTTACAATGGAACACTCCTAATGTGCTATTCAACCGACCCCCTGTTCATATTCATAGCCTGCTTTGCGGGCAAGGATGAGGCCGTACTCATATATCTGACTGAAGGAACGCCAGAAGTGTTGTCTTATGCGTAGACTAAACCCTGAAATTTACGTACTGAATACATCCAACATCAACAACGAACGCCACCAATTGAGAACGAAGCAGGAGGGATACCGGGGATAAAGATACAGGGGAAACAGCAGGCCAATGTGAGGGCGAACTGAGAAATATATCGTGGGACTGAGGGCTCTGAGGGCGTTTTGATACTGTTTTTGGGCTGGTTTTTGGGCTGATCTCTATGGCTATACGCCGTTTTCCTATGTATTTACTGTTTCATGCGCGGGTCTAGCGTTCGGATCACTCTTGCTTCCGTCGGAGGCAGCGCCTGCATAGCCATTACGCCACTAGTTAGGCTGCAACAAGTCAATAGAGTGATTGATTGATTGATTGGTGCTTGTGAAAATTAATGAGATGGCCATGTTTCAAGGGCTTTTGAGCATTCTTGCTTTTCCTCCATGCAAGGCCTCGATTTGTGCTCAGTCGATAGGCGTAGAGCATGAGCCGTCATTATTATTGTCAAGAAGATAAAAAGAGACTGGTATTCATCCGCATAGCGTCCCGAGGATCGAGCCGAGTGAGGTCAGGTACTGCAGGGTAGAAAGAACCATAGTTCTCACAATGACACCAAACTCCAGCAATTCCCCCTCTCAAGCCGAAGCAATACTATCCTCATGCCGTTCCAGCGATCTTAATGCTGGAATTCGAGTGTAATTAAAGGGGCGGAGGATGAGGGTAGAGCTGTATTTTTTCTGAAGGCATGGACATGGTAGTTAAGAACTTGCGCACAAAACCAGGGACAGTGATGCTGAGAACACCAAGACAAAGAGAAGTACGAAACAAAGGAATCCAACATACTTTGTACATGTTGGACCAGGAATGAGACACCCAACTCGACTGGTATCCCACTGCCGTGTTTGCAAGACTAGTTCAACTCGATCATTCTTTACGAGCGTTTCTCGTTTGCCTTCAAAGCGTCGACGGTCCCATCATTGAGGGCAGCCACAGCTTTCCGGCGGCCGAACAGCTCCAGGGCCTGATCATTGCAGCACTGGAGTAATATATCGCATTCAGCGTTCAGCCATGCAACTGACCGCCGAAGCTGACCCTGCTCCTCTTCGAGCCGTATCTTCAGTGCAGAATCGACAATATAATGTCAACCCCAATGGGTTGCTACTCGTACCAAAACAAGGATGAACATCACATCAATTGTTTTCTAGATGATGCAACACTTCTATATGGCGAATCCCAGCTGTTTATGTTGTCATCAGGCACCAGGATATTCAACATCCGTGGACCTCCGTCACACTGTAAGTTCATGGGTATTTCAACCCCCATGAGCACCCTCATTTTATGTTCTTCAATCGATCAATCATACCCTCAATTTCTCCCCTTTTGATTCCGTTGCCGTGGTTGGCCTATTTCCAAGTACTCCGTAGCTGTCACATTGTTGATAGAATATTAGTGGAGCTCACCCGTTGAACTTTACGTATCGAAAACTAAACGTTGAAATGCTTTGGTTGTCACCATTTTGGATAAACTCGCACCTCACCACCTCACTATCCCACCCGATCCGATAAAGTTGCATGGCTTGGTATTCTCTTGTGAAGACTTTGTGTATACGGTCGTTCTCGAAATCGGCTTGACCAGTACACTGTTCGACTCTCTTTCTCGGGCCTACTACCGAGGCTTTAGCGCAGAAATCTATTAGGCTGGACGCATGAAGCTGAGGGGCCCACGGTTCGATGTCACTGTGCAAGCTCCGGGAGATCACACCGGGCCACAATTTTATGGGCACGCCCGAAGGGGCGGGTTCCAGCCGCAGGTCTCTTTTGCTGACATCAGCAACCTCTTATCGGAAGCGTAGCCTATTGGCCGGACTATATGTTATCGAATGGAAGCGCTCTGCTAGGGATCTTAAATTAACCTACCACTGTCATGCTTAGGCCGAAAATCTTTCTCCCTTGTGGATAGCGTACCTGGGAAGTGTAATGTCCAATTTACTAATTTCTCGAATGTCTTTGTCCTTATCAAACCATGCCCGGCTGCGGCACCCGTCAACTTTAGTCGAGCAAGTATACACGTTGTATACTTTACTGCATTAGAATTGACGCTTTACGGGACAGAATGTGAGTTCCTGTCCCGCGTTGAGCAGCTACTTTTTGAACCCTACCTGACCGCTCTGTGAGGCAACCAAGAAGAATTTTCACGTAAATGTCATTCCTCGGTATTATGTAGTAGCAGGATCCATGCGTGCAATGACCAATATGCAATTGTGTCCGTACTCTCAACGCTTATCTATATCTGATTATCCTCCTTCGCTGCAGAGTTGCTGCGCGAAGATACACTCGACATTAGGAATAGTGGAATATAATGCCTAAAATAATCGGATTTCTGAATGATAGAGCTATATGGAATCTAGGGATATTGTTACATCCTTAGTGTTCGTCGAGGGTTAGCTTTCTGTCGCCGAGCTTGATTCCATTATGAGGAAAAGGCATCAAACACGTAGACCAGTATTATTGGTATGCTTACTATCCTATTTAGGTAGGTGGATGTGAGTGGCTAGCTCCTCACCTGTATAGACAGAATACCGCACCTAGCTAGATTTAATCTCTAGACTGAAAGTCATTGAATGATTGGACGAGTTCGGAATGCAATCAGGGTGTTATCATTATCGATCTCTTTCTCTCCCCTACCTTCCTGAAGTTAGAGCCCCTGACAGGTGTAAAATGCCGATGAAAGTATTCTAGATACGACCCTATGAAGAATTTGGAAGAATGGAACCTAGGTCATGTTGACACTTGAGATAGAAGTGCGTCATTAGAAACGACCTGATAGGGCTATATAAGGGCAGACATCCCCGAGCGAGGCGATATGAATTCAATCATCTCACGCGTATCTACTGTCGTACAGCCCACTGCAAAATTGCGCCCTATTTCTTCCCATTGTTGCAAAATCCAACCTTTCGCAATGAAGGCCTCGATCATCTCCGTTATTTCATTCGCCCTTGCCGTTGCGGCATTGCGGCCAAAGGAGCACTCGGACAAGCCGGGCAATCTTTCGATCATCAAATCCCAAGAGCAATGCGGTGGGGGAAAGGTTTCTTGCTGCTCTCCTAAGATCGTGGATAACGACAGCACTCTCCTCTCGTTGCTGGATGGGCTTAATGTCCTAGGCATCAAAGATTCTTACTGTTCGCCGATTAGTGTGATTGGGCCTCTCAACCTAGCCCTTCTGGGTAAGTAAGTTCCCCGCAGGATAAGTAAAAACCGCTAACTTCCCGTGCAAGGCTCCGTCGATGAAACCAAAGACAAGTTTAATTGCCAGCACACTGTTGCTTGCTGCAATGGTGACGATGTAAGTTCTGCGTATACTCATCCACCCAGATGGATAGGTGGTTAACCAGTGTTTCGCACAGTGCCGTCCCCTGAGCGAGGAGTAACGGATCTGTCACACCTCGTGGGGAAGCGTAACCATTGGCGCCTCTGCCGGTCCCCTACACTTCTTGTCATCACCAGGACTAAGAAGCCGTCTTATTACCTTGGGTCATTTGCCTTTCCTCGTGTTTTGCCGGTTGCTATTTGGATACATGAGTGGAAGACAAATTCTATCCTTCTACAGGCCCGCGCTGTCGCCCAATGTTCAAGTGTCTTGCTACTTTGTGTTTCTTATTTGATTGGTATTTATCAATCGTCCACTCGTTTTGCCTAGCTGTCTTACAATGGAACACTCCTAATGTGCTATTCAACCGACCCCCTGTTCATATTCATAGCCTGCTTTGCGGGCAGGGATGAGGCCGTACTCATATATCTGGCTGAAGGAACGCCAGAAGTGTTGTCTTATGCGTAGACTAAACCCTGAAATTTACGTACTGAAGCTGAGTAGAAAATCAATCCGTTATACTACAAAAAGTTAGGAGAACTAGAACTTTGTAAGAAGTATTACGATTGGTGTCTTGCACGGCAACTGTGGAGTAGTTCTTTTTGATCAAAAAACTCGAATACTTCCGATGAAAATTGCATGAGCCCTGTTACCTACAAGGTGCCCAACCCGCTACCACAGGTCTTTACCTCAGCGCTCCATCGTTAGATTCGATACTTGCCACGTATATTCAATTACAGATACTGCCCTCGTCTCAATTAGCTCGAAATAACTTTCTTTGAATGAGCTTCAGCCCAACAGCTTCTTTGCTGCCTCCACCGTCGCACACAAATATTTCAACAGTATCTGCGCAGGCAGTTCCACCATAGCTGCAAAGATAATAATGACGCTTTGCAGACACATTAAGGTAAGCGCGTTACGGCATTAGATTTTTTTTTGCAATACTCTCTACTCTAGTTGTCTATAGAGCAAAGATTTTGATTGATCCGTCGTTCTCTTGCTTCTTTTTGTGGATATAATGTTCTTCAATAGCTCTAGCTCAAGGCGGCATATCAAAAATTCCTTGGCATCCTAAGAGATTCTTTGGCCTGTTTCTGCTCGAATTGCCATACACTACTGGGTAGAATTTGAGCTCCTGTTTTGAAGTATCTGGGCATGGCTTGCTTTAAACTAAACGCATATTCGTACCTTCTGTACCTGCTGACTTTTATAAAGCGCACGAAGAGATTGTTGCTTGCTCTCTGCTTAAGAGTATCTTATATGCCTATAAACAAGCTCTTGATCCAAGTATGCAATTGTTTGTCTATCTAGAGGATTTTAGCTAGTAGATTTATTACTTTGGAAGCGGTAGCTTAGCAATCGCAGAAACTTCAGTTCTGCCGGCCCGGACGATTTGATGTACCTGAACAAGATGCAATTCGCCTTCGGTCTTCACCATCCTCCCGGTCCGTTTGCACGTTTTTCAGATCCTGCCTATTTGCAGGATATTTGGGTTAGTGCTACTCAGCTTCAGTACGTAAATTTCAGGGTTTAGTCTACGCATAAGACAACACTTCTGGCGTTCCTTCAGTCAGATATATGAGTACGGCCTCATCCTTGCCCGCAAAGCAGGCTATGAATATGAACAGGGGGTCGGTTGAATAGCACATTAGGAGTGTTCCATTGTAAGACAGCTAGGCAAAACGAGTGGACGATTGATAAATACCAATCAAATAAGAAACACAAAGTAGCAAGACACTTGAACATTGGGCGACAGCGCGGGCCTGTAGAAGGATAGAATTTGTCTTCCACTCATGTATCCAAATAGCAACCGGCAAAACACGAGGAAAGGCAAATGACCCAAGGTAATAAGACGGCTTCTTAGTCCTGGTGATGACAAGAAGTGTAGGGGACCGGCAGAGGCGCCAGTGGTTACGCTTCCCCACGAGGTGTGACAGATCCGTTACTCCTCGCTCAGGGGACGGCACTGTGCGAAACACTGGTTAACCACCTATCCATCTGGGTGGATAAGTATACACGGAACTTACATCGTCACCATTGCAGCAAGCAACAGTGTGTCTGCAGTCGAAGTTATCCTTCGACTCGTTGACGGTGCCTTCCATGGAAGTTAGTGCTGTTCATTCATATACTAGGTATTTACTTACCTAGGATAGCCAAGTTGAGAGGGCCAATCACGCTGATTGGTGAGCAGTAAGAATCTTTGACACCCAAGACATTAAGTCCATCCAGCAATGAGAGGAGTATGTTCTCGTTGTCCTCCTTCATGGGAGAGCAGCAAGAAACCTTTCCCCCGTCGCATTGCTCTCGGGATTTGATGATTGAATGCTTGCCCGGCTTGTCCGAGTGCTCCATTGGCGGCAATGCCGCAACGGCAATGGCGAATGAAATAACGGAGATAATCGAGGCCTTCATTGCGAAAGGTTGGATTTTGCAACAATGGGAAGAAATGGGGCGCAATTTTGCAGTGGGCTGTACGACAGTAGATACGCGTGAGATGATTGAATTCATATCGCCTCGCTCGGGGATGTCTGCCCTTATATAGCCCTATCAGGTCGTTTCTAATGACGCACTTCTATCTCAAGTGTCAACATGACCTAGGTTCCATTCTTCCAAATTCTTCATAGGGTCGTATCTAGAATACTTTCATAGGCATTTACAACTGTCAGGGGTTCGAGCATTAGGGATGCGGGACAAATATGTTAATAATGATGACACCCTAGCTACATTCCGAATCTGTACAAACTCTCAATTTACATTTAGCTCGGTATTTAAATCCAGCTCGGTACTCTATTCGAGTAAGATGCTAGCTTCTTCACATGGAGCTGCCTTGTCCACATCCACTAACCAAAATAAGAGATAAGATACTAAGAATACTCGTCTCAAGGTTTTGATCCTTCATTCTAGTCATCTGATAGACCTTAGTAGAAGGATGCTGCAATGATCTCGATAAGAGAGGTGAAGAAGAAGGATATAACAGTATCCCTCTATCTCTTATAGCTTAAAGCTTATAGATTGTGAGAATTATCGAGAATGCTTTCGGGTTTATGTTTGGATTTTCCTTCTTCTTAACATCTAGTGAGATGTCTGATAGGGCCGTTTTCTGTATAACATGCGTCTATAGTTGGTACGTAAACTTTCAAGACCATATTGAAGCTACAATAGATTATCCATACTGGATATGAACTGGGTATGAATTGGGTAGGTGGATCGTGATTAATACATACGTATATTGAGTATGCTTGACTGAAAATTCTAATGGTGGAGCTAATGGCCGTCCACCCTAGCAGCTATACAGTGTGACAGTAGAGGCCAAAGCATAGTACAACAGTTCGTGCTGAATAGAAACCTTACTGACCAGCTAAGTCCAAGCTTTTACCGTTATTTGGCATCGTCCGGGAAGCTATGTGCTGGAATTATGACATTGAATATTTTCCAAATGCCATACCAAGCTCCTAGTGCTCATACTCGTGCTGACAAAACCTAAGAGCATGTTTCTTGGGAAATGCACAGAGTGTCCAATTACCGCTGCTGACGCCACATGGTTGTCATTTGATGGACTACACGCCAGCCAATAGAAATTAGTTCCCTTACACGACGGGCGCTTGTCGATCAGTGGGCGGCCATACTTCACAATACCCCTTCCGGATAACATGCCGGCTAGAACCCTTTCAAGCCTATCCCTAGAAAATTGGATGATTAGTACAGGACCCGGGCAATAAACCAGATTTTCGCTTTCTCGAAACCATAACTAATTGCAAGTGGATTTGTTGTCGTTATGCTCCGAAAGGAATAAAATTTTTCCCTCTTTGTGGTTCGACCCCAGAATGATTTACTATTCGGATGAAAGCGTCCTGTTATCAGTACCAGTAGACTGTGTCGGGCTTAATTGTGACCTTGGTGGAGGCTCACTCTCTCTAAATATAGCAACTGTAGCAGCGGGATTGGCGAAGGCTCCCCTCGGCTTCGTCTGCAAAGTATCTGAGCAAGATGGGTGTGGAATATTTGGAGCATGCAGTTCGTCCAGCCTTCCATACACGCTATTTTCTGCTCCCCCTTTACCAAAGAAGACCTGTACTTGTTTTCTTAACTCTTGATCCAGCAGGGAACGGTTCTTCCTAAAGTGTCAAAGACCAGAGTGAAACTGGAGTAGAAACAAAGGCTCTCTGCAGTGAAGCAGATCGGCGAAACGGCAATCACTCTTGAGGGCAAAGGATGAGAAGGGCAAATCGGGTAGAATGTCGTGTGTACGTACGGTAGCTGAACCTAGGAAGTGCTAGGTCGGAATTTCCAGCTAATTGCACTTGTGGATGATGGTCTGTTATACCTAATGTCTTCTGTTATGTCTTCGCCAGTCGAGAGACCATCTAAAAAAAAGTGGAGAGTATCCCCCTCTGTGAAGCTCTATGAGCCGCGTTTGCAGATAAGAACATCTAGAATGTAGACCTGTTTGCTGTACTTCGATGGTCATGAGAAATTCTTTTCCTTGTGCGTTCGGGATGCCCTGGTAGAGCGATCTGC
The DNA here is from genome assembly GCF_028828155.1 of Penicillium subrubescens. Classification (NCBI taxonomy): domain Eukaryota; kingdom Fungi; phylum Ascomycota; class Eurotiomycetes; order Eurotiales; family Aspergillaceae; genus Penicillium; species Penicillium subrubescens. Next base: position 72,004 of record NW_026643151.1, on the reverse strand, counting down.
CGTTGTATTCTGTTCATTGTATTCTGTTCCATTGTATTCTGTTTCGTTGTATTCTGTTTCATTGTATTCTGTTTCATTGTATTCTGTTCGTATGGGCTCTAAGAAAATACCAAGCTGGGTATTGCTAGTGCCGTGGTGACAAGGGGCGAACCTCCCAACTCGGGTTCATTCGGGCGTCCCGTTTATGTTCTATCCACCGTCGTTCCCCGAATTGGTCTGACGGAAATTATAACATATGCAATGCGTGTGGATTTTATGACGGGGTCCCTGTTCGGGCAGGTGTAACGGCCAGGTTATAAACCCGGGAATAAGACAAAATCGCTAGTAGCGAGGCAATCCTCAAAGTGAAAGGGCGGAAGGGTCATTAGATGCACAGATTCCAATCCCACGTTCCTATTCTACCATGATGGAGTTGATGGACCTCGACAACACAGAGACATGAGTTCCGTTTCTCCAGGGATAATTCAATGGTATGCCCTATGCCAGACTACTTTGTCCCATTGTACTCCTGGGGTATTCGGAAGTCCCTGCTCTTGGTGTCTATGTTCCCTTTCTTGTTGCTGCGATTCTGTCAAGAATTTTGATGTTGGTCAACGTTTTTTCCAGCCAATGGTGCACGGCTGATGCATTTCTTGCAGCAAATTACATTGTGCTATGTGAACGGTCTGTTGCTAAAACCCAGCCATTCGGCCGCCTTTATTGTGCTTCATCTGCAGTGAAATACCGCTTACTATACTTTCCCGGAGCAACCTTTCCGCGATGAACAAGGCGGATACATTAAGTTATATATGCATAGAATGAGCGAGAGAATAACTTGTAAGAAGTAACCTGCTCCCATCCCCATGCCAGTCATCCCACATTATTTCACTGGATTGGATCAGCCTAACAAAGATGATCGTGTGTTTATGTAGTCAGTAAATATAGTTTGCCAGTTTTTCTACTTATTTGGTCGCTAGAGGATAGGGATTTAAGGTACGTTACTCAGGTTTATGGGAATTAAGAACGTACGGGAAAACGGATCTTGAATCATATGTTTTATTACAGATTCTACCTTTGCAACGCAATTCTTGAATGTCTTATGTCTGGGATTATCTTTTGGGAGGGCCTTTCCATGGCTCATATACGGTGAGTTTGGTGGTTCTGTCCTGAGTAATCTGCCCAATTCTACTCCGTACCCCAAGCTCATTACATTTTTACTAAATATTTTACTGGCAGGCTGGTGTCCGATGGAAATCTTTCATATTCTACATAGAAACCTACCTTTGGCAAACGTAGCAAGCATTCTGTTTTGTCTACTTAAATAAGGCAATTGAGTAATACGAGAAGGATGCCGTGAAATGGAAGGGAAGTAGCTGCTGTCGTCGCCCTTGGTTCAGGTTTTAATTAACCAATGTCCTAAGTCCTGTTTATACACTAAAATGTCAGTCAATTTGTGCATGTAATACCCTCCTACCGTTATTCCATTTGCCCTAGATTACGTCCATGCAGGGGACAAACATTGATTGGAACTATAGAAATGTAGGCATGCAAATTCATGCTCTATGACTAGAGCTACACCGGCCAGCAAATGTTAGCCACAGAAGCTACCTTTCACGTCCTAGGCTAACCCTACACAGACTTTTGATTGTATGACCTAGAAGCATTTCTGAAACAGTAAGGTCCCAGTTGAGAATAATTGTGATTTTGCGGTACATTGTGAATCTCTTGAACGGCGTGTATAATAAACAGGGCTCGGTTCCCTACATCACTTGTATCTACTTCTCAAATTCTGCTTCGATATTCGAGAAGATATTCCTAAAAAATCCATCGGCAATATGAAGCTCGTTTTGCTTTCTGCTCTTCTCTGCACGCTGGGTATCGCTGCTTTGCCTTAATATATAGAGAGGCATTTTATAGGGCAGTGGTCGGACAATCAGCTCGCTTGTTGTTTAACCTTAGAAGTATGGCCGAGGCTAGTGGGAATACCGTTTAACAAAGTCTTAGTGCTGGATATGTAGTCAGTGTGCTTGGTCTGGCAGTGTCTACGCTCGCTGGCAATACGGTTAGTGAGGTTTCGGATATCATCCCTGTGAGCGTTCTGTCTGGGTTAAGCTCCGATACTAGCTGTGTTCATCTGGCAAAGCCTGAATTACTTGTGTATGGGGTTCCTGAAACAGAATAAACGTAATTTGGTTGTTAATCGTGTGAACTATCTCGCCTGTGGTGAACCTCTGGACGAACACGATGGTCATCATCACCGTGAACCTGTCAAAGAAGTTAGTTAATCGAGCTATAATCTACCTCAATAGCTGCTAAGAAAAACCTAGCGTGATGAGAAAAAGTGCCAAAGCTTGAGAGACACCTGGTTTACCCACAACCCTGGCTTGTTGGGTCTCTTTAGAGCCATTGGAATATAAGGGATAAGCTAGCACAAAACTCTGAAAGCTATCATGCGTCCGTGATGGGCGCAATGCGACAGGACTATTAGGGGTCTTTTTCCAACCTACCAGGTTCAATGAATGTGACTTGAAAGCGACGAAATTCTTATCTTTAGTGAACATGGTGTGCTTTACTACATAACCGTCCGTATGATAACGTGGGCATAGTGTTAGCTTTGGCCACATGAATCCCTGGTCAGGTACAGACTTCAACTAGCTATAGAAAAGTTGACTTTGCGGTATACGATTTGAAAATATTGCTCTTATTCCCCAAAGATCATTCCGTCCCCGCGGATCCTTAAAACGAGGACTATATAATTTGGAGTACAAACTCCCCAGATCCAATGGCAATCAGTGATTTACTAGACACTGAGTTTATTGATTAGCTAACAGAGTGATTTACGTTGCGATTAATGTAGAGATACCGTACGAGCATGTAAAGATAACCTCGCCATCACCCGTGAAAGAGTGATGTATGCAGTCGGGGTAACAAAGTTCACGCAGTATCCCGACTACCAAGCCGAACGCTCAATGATGGAGAGTGTTATTGATACCTCCCCAAAGCTAATCAGAACCCAGTTCCAGTGGAGCTCTTGGCCAATTGGCACAGAAGTGAGACGAGCCTCATAAGAAAGGGGTCCCAGCAAATGTGGGGTAACCTAAACAGCGATACGTGAGGCAGCTATGTCAAAACGTCGAGAAGTATGTATCAAATACTCTGAGAAATTACACAGAATGAATTAGCGCCACAAGATAGCTCTCAGTACAGTCAAAAATGGAATCTTCGATTTGACACAAGGCTTGTCAATGTCCATTAAACTGAATACAGCTATTTTCGCTGCCAGAACTCCATAGCTCAGATCCACGCAACTGCGATGCGGAAGCTCGACAAACTGCCCTACGAGGCCAATATTCGTAGTGTTCGGTGGAATAACCTGCGGACGATCATTAAAACACCGACTCATCAAAAAAGAAGTCATTCGTGGCATAATGCGGGGAATGACCACAGTGTGCCGAACAAGTAGCTCAGACGAGTAGTCGAGGTGAGAGAGGATTTCTGATAAAATTTCTGCCCCTGAACAGCAGAGCATGGGTTTATCGACAAAATCGCCTTTTGAACCAGGGGCAAGAGCGTAACCCCAGAGAATTCGGACATCAACAGGTTCGCCTTGACCAAATTCTTGTCTTGGGATGCAAAGATTAATCCTCCACTGACTTTCTTGTAGAAGGACGAAGTTGCCAGCAGCGGGCGAAAAGCGCGACAGCCTGCTGACATATTGGAAAAATGCGATGTCCTCAGTAGTGATTGTAAAAGACACCAGGGTTGATTGCGACCGATGCGTACAAAAATTGTAGGGATTGCCAAATTTGGCATGCCTGGAGCCAAGCTCCAGCCATATGGACCAGTTCTCATCTAGCTCCTCGGTTGGTTCCATTAAATGCAAAGCTGGCGGGTACTCGTTTGTTCCAATTGCACAACCTGAAACAGTAGACCCAAGCGTTGCTAAGACAATATCTTGGGGCCTGATATCTTGGTGGATATTGAATCCCTCTTGAATAATATCCAGACGCGAAATGGTCTGGGAGCAACCATCCGGACTTGTCACGATTTGGCTAACCTTGGTACCGAAGCGGAAGTCTACACCAAGACTCCGCAGGTAGAAATAAATTGGAAGAAATATAGTCTCATGATGATAGCGTTCTGTAATTTCGTGAACGCTCAATATGGCCACAGTTTGAAGGTCACTGAAGTATTGTCGAACACCGCGTCTGAATTCCATTGCACTGTGCCAGGGCTGGAAGCCAAATCTGAGATCAATCCACATCGCCTTCGTCAGATGGATATAGAAGCGGTAGAATGAACATTTGTAAACTTACTGAGTAGACCAAATAGCCCAGAATGGGCTCCTGAAGAAGGTAGGTGGTAGTACGTCCTTTATCTGGCACCCTCCTAGATGCTCTTCTAGCTTGAACATAAGCCTTAGTAGGCTAAGCCGATGTTTCAAGCCCAAGTTCGATAAAGTAGTAGATACACGGCGGTAAGTCTGCTTGTTTTGAACCAAATAACATGGACTGCCTTTTTCCGTGTTGAGGGCTTCTTCCATATCTGCATTTTGAACCTGATCGAAAACGCTCCGCCCTCGACAATTTGTCGATGGAATAGAAGCAAGAAGCTCTTCTATAGGAGCACCGACCGGAGCAGGCAGGTATCCAGCGAACTGATCATATTCTCCAACAGAATTCCCTAATCGATGCACGACTTCTCCTATAGAGCCGTGAGAGTCTAAGATATGCACATTCGAAGCAGGAACTCCAGCATCCTTGACAAGATAGAATGCAGACGCTAGAGACGATGTGCCGCTTCCAAGAATCCAAGCCTCCGTCTCTGCTGGAGATCGTCTGCCCTTAGCAGGGCTTGGTCGATGCTTCATTAGCAACTGTACAGGTAGAAAGATAGAGGTTGATGTTAGGATAAGGTAACCGATTCAAAAATAAATCGTCGCACAGGCTTAAAATTCAGCCGAAATCTGCCCAGGCTGACCATAAGAGCTATCTCGGCCTAGAGACTCGTTACATGTCGTACGTCATGACTTAAAATCATAGATTCGAACGCAGCAGTAGAAAATAGTTGAATTTAGAAGATCCATTGTCTTATTCCAACTGTGAAACTCAGATTTGGAGCTTTCTCTAGGTGGAATCATCACCGGATCGAGACCACCGAGGCCCTAGAAAAAATCCTGGTGAGTAGAGTCTGGTAACCCTGTTTTCATCGTTCTTTGGCGTAAACCAGGGATCTACATTGTGATGCTGACTCGTTTCCGACCCACTGATACAAGCATTGACCGCATTCAATTCATAAGACAAGAGCTGTATCTGAGTCTTTTGCAGCATAGCCGTGGAAGCCGAAACAGCACGTCAATCTCAGACAAAGGGTCCGTTTCCCTGATATTCAGCATGCTTGTGTTCAAGCCTAGTCGCTCACTTCTCATGAACTCAATAGCTCATACTAGCATGCTACACCCAACAAAATCCCGCCAATTCCTAATGTCAATCCATATGGGAATTCAGCTCTGAACGGGCTAGATAAGCGAGGAATAGGCACAATTTTGGATATTGGACTATCCGTTTGCGGAACAATCTCTGATAGTAGAGATTCACCACGGACATTTGGCCAATTGGTCGACTTTCAGGTAAACTTGATACGTATGGTCTTGAAAACCGCAGATAACAAGCTATTTAATCTTTAGCTCCACCGAATACGGACGAAAAGGGGAGAAAGAACGAAAGGTTTTTCAAGACGTATGACAGCTGGAGCAACTGTCGTTGCATGTATTTGCTCCCCGTGATTTGGAAAGCATCCAGAAAATATAACGTTCCCCGTATCGAAAATTAGTGATATTGAACTTCTTCTTCTGGCCTGGGGACTCAGAAAACTCGCGATAGCAAGTAATAGTAGGATTGTGACTATTATTCCGAGATGGCAAATGTCAAAATATGCACTTAGGTGTATAGTCTTGCAAAAACTGAGATAGGGTGAGCTTCAAAGGATGAATAGACAAGGACGCAAGGACAAACGGACCGGCCTAGACGATTGATAAAACAGAGGGGGATGTCGGATATCATAGAGTAGATCAAACAGGAGAAACCGCTTCAACCACATAATATCCAGCCCTGAAAGGCAGACAGCCTTGTACTAAGTCCAAGGTCAACATTTCTCTGGAGGATATGTGAAGACAAAAGGAGAGAAGCATACTCTTAGGCATTCCAAGAAAATAATCGTAGGAACTTTTAGGGCATTGCATATTAGCGAGGGGTGTGTGCGCTTTCGAGTGCAATACAGCAGAGGCCATTATTCCTCAGCTTGGCCCAATTTCTCAACAGAGCATATTGAAGACGATGATAGTTCTGGAAGTTTGACTTGCGAACACGAATATACTTTTCAGTTGCAATAATATCCTCTTCTTGCCATACATGTGAGAGATAGTCGACATTTTGCAAGTCTACTCGATCCATCTTCAACGAGCAGTGATCTATTGTCGCTTCGAAGAATTTCGAGATTGTTTAATATATATTGGACTCCGGGCCCGTGTTCAGTCCTTTATTTCATAGGATGGCTTTTTACATATTTCCCTTTCCATATCCGGAAAAAAGCTTCGCTACGCATTCTCTGGTTATAGGCTACTCCCGGTGCAGCCTACATACCATGGAGTTTTTGTATTTTTCCTACTATGGTTGTAAGAAAGCGACTTAAATAAAATGACACGCAGACCATACAGGTTTCGCTGTCAAAACATTGCTAGTCTCCTATAGAGTTAGGAAGAACCACCTAGCGACATCCAGGGGGTGACGAATTCATGATTGTGGCCATCACAAGTTTCCATCGCGAGCTAGTCAATTTCGCAATTCCTGTCATAGATCCCAATCCAGTGTGGCATCGGTATAGTCTAGACCTATACAAAGGTACTATACTTTGTATTTAATGAATCAAGGGATTGGATCTGGTTTCTATAAAAATGCACTGCCTGGTGAATTCCACTTAGGCATTGGGATTTTTGTAGACCATTTCTGCAATGCTGCGACGCAAGGAAAGGTACTGAGTCGTATTAATGCAAGTCAAATTTATATGTTCAGAGACAAAGCAAGGTGAAAGAATCACCTGTACCCACCAATTACTTACAGAGGAAATTCTACGTATAAAAATTCTTAGATACTCGAGTTAGGTATCTGTAGACTTGCAGACAGATGTCTCAGCGGCTGGCTCAGCCTGGGCCTACGTATTACAGGAATCCTCTTAGTGAACTAGCTCTAACAGGAATGACATTATTATAATGAACTTTGTCTCAGGGGATTTCAGTATTAGACTACCATCCCTGCTGTGTCACAGTACGTCAACATAATTGTATCAAGGAGTGATAATGGAAGAAACTCAGGTAGAGCAGTTTATCAGTTACACATTCTCGCGCATTGGGGCAGGACGTGCCATTTAGTATGACATTCCCCTGTCTGCATTCTTATAAAATTGTTATGGTTAGCACCATCATAAATAAAGCCGTGGACCGGGGCCTTGATGTGGTTAAAATATACCCGCAAATCCTCAGAAAGCGCCATGTGCTGCTTGGTCGGCTTCAACGTAAGCCAGGAAGCGTATTATCAGCCATTTGAGGGGGTTAACATTGGGCGCACAGTAGTCTAGGTAGGAAGCGGGGCTGGACAGCTAATGTGTTGCTAGTTCCCACTGCGCGTACCTCCCAAAAATTTCATTTGATCCAGACATGATGATTCACTCAAAAGGGAATTGGTAAGTAAAGGAATTTTGATTAACTAGTTGCGGCGACGAGCGGGGCCGTAAGATTCATCATTGTAAACAATAAAAGCAAACGCAATATTCCTCCCCTGTCTCAGTAGAATTACTAAAGAACTCACCTTACTGTCCAGCCAATTTGGCGCTATGAGAGTAGGATCGACAAGGTGTGACCTGTGGGCGAAACGATTCATACCCGGCTAGGGCCCGAAATAGTTTAATTATCGATGGCCAGCAGTGGGTAAAAGGCAAGACCCGCTGTTTAGCGGAACGGATTCCTGTTGGCTGGCGGGGAAAGCGTCAAATGACAACCATGTGGCGTCTGCAAACAGCCGATCAATCGATGGCCAACTATTGGGTGGATGAGCGATTTAATCAAATAGCGAGGGTTTGATAAGCAACTGTAACAAACCCGCCCATGGCGTGGTTCAAGGCTGAACGGGTACTTCCCTCGCCTCTTTATAAACCGGGACCTAACTTTGTACCAAGTCTAATCTATGAAATTTCTCACCCAATATATTTGCCGTTATGGAGGTATAATAATCTTCCGCAGAGGCTGCTCTCAATGCGTATTGCTTTCCCAATCTGCTTTTTTGGTGTTCTTATTCTTATCTAGTTCACGCGTATGTACTTGAGGGAACCCCTCCCTTCTGAGTCTTGGGTTACTTGCAGAGGACCACAGCACCAATAAATCCCACATTCCAGCTACTATGATTTTATTGCAAAGGTAGTAAAGGGGGTGTCTCTCATTCTACATACCACACTCATTTGTGAAAGTAAACATCCGTATGTTACAGTGGGGCATAAAGACTTGATCAACGCGACCGGGATCGACTGCAGGGATTGCGAGAACCAGTTACAGAGATTGTGGGAGCCTATCTGGCCCTCTGCTGTTTTACCTATCAGTGGTGGCTACGAGTTTTTGCGCTTTCTAAAGTGTTTACCACGAGTGCTATGTCCCAAACAAGAGTCGTTGACGCTATTGCTCGGGAGGCGTATGCAACACAGTTAAGCGCCGCCGATGATGGTCTCTATCATCCAGCACAGTATTCACATGCATCGGATACTGTTTATTAGGGTACGCAGACCAATCGACCCCCTACCACTTTACAGGTAGCGCCTTCGGTTGCAAACGCAGTAGTGACGAGAATGCCACAGTCACCAGTGTGGGATTCCACTAGGCTCGCTGAGACTGAATTCCCAGTCTCTACAGAGACGCTAGCCATGGCCACAGATAATTTTGAGAGTTCGTCAATTCCTCTACCAAATGGAACCCCATCAGCAACCACGTTCGACTTTCCAGTCACGTCTACAAGACCAGTGGCAAATAATCTACCGCAGCGGAAAGAACCAGCACCCAAGGAATCTCGCGTTTACCACTTTTTGATCATTTTTCTTGTTTCCTCTCTCATAATACTCGTGATTTTCAGTTGGTTCAAGAGACAGGCTGAGCGAAAGAAACCTATACTTGCAACCTGTCAGCACCCGACCATCTACCCGACCGTCCCAAAGGGACGCTTTGCGGCAGCCCTCTCTGAATCCAAAGGTCTTAAGACGGGTTCATCCGCAATGAGCGCTGAAGCGATTAGTGCAATCATAGCTTCATCTTCGTCGGCGAAACTCAACTCTCAAACGTGTCCTAAGGATGGTGCTACAACGGTTCAGACAAGCAGCCCGTTGGTGAAGAGGGCTCTTGAACAAAAGATCCGGATTTTTCTGTTTGTGGTCATGAAGACTTCCAACTTTCGACGCTGGATTTCCGATCCGCTGGGGCGGCAAAGAGTTGATGATAATGCCTTCTTTGAGAAGGACAAGGACATCACATCAAGGTCATCATCCCTTGACGAGGAATCCAGAGGCTCAACACATGATATCGCCGACGAACAGACTCATTTGGATACAAGCTACACAGTCGCCAGCAAAATTAGGCTACCACCGCCAGCAATAATAGTCAAGCGAACCCGCCGCAATAACGAAAATGGGTTGAAAGACAACGTACCTCACGGGTCAGTCTCATCGGATACAGTCTGCTTAGAGGATGTCTGTACAGCAAGCGAGTGTTCAGATACGTTAAGAGGATCAGAGACCAAATCCCTGCAAACGATCGACGAGTGTCATGGGAGCGGCCAGTCGCCGAGTGTGGGACTACTAAGGTTGAACGTATACCGTATCGAGATAGAGTTCATCCCACGCCGAGACACCCAGCTAGGGGTGAAGCAGGGGGATAAGGTTGTCATGACTCGTGTTTTTGACGACGGTTGGGTAGGTTGGCAGTCGAGCTCGTATTTGAACAAGGATCAAGCTGATCGCCCTCTGCAGGCATTTTGCGAACTTTTACGCACAAAGAAACAGGGGCTTGTGCCCCGTGCGTGTCTCTCTGTGTGGCCCTCTCGGCGCAACAATACCCCACCTAGCGTGACAAGTGTGCAGCTAGTCCCTCCAACGGCAAATAGTCACACAAATTCGCGACCTACTACACCTGTCTCGCCTATCTCGCCATTTTCACTAAGTTCCCCGGTGTTCTCTTGATTTTACAGCTCTGGCTCCTCGACTGGAAGCCTATCCTAAAGCGCGTCAAAATTTCATGTGTAAGTTTGAACACATGCATTCGGAAGGAGCTTTTGGAAAAATACTGGATTGCGATCAAGCGATCTCTATGGATATATATCCTCATAGTCCGCATTTCGTTATATACAAAACACGTGGAGCCCGTCGTTATCATGACGTTCTGCGGACCTATCTCTCCAGAAAACTCCAGAGACCAACATGTATTTTCAAGATTTGCGCCAGACTTGGTAGCTCTGTGGGCGTAACGCTCATTACTTACATCTCGAAGATACTGAAGTTCTAAAAATTCGTTCAACAATTTTGCATAGGACCAGCACCAATTTCGGTTGCGATTGGGCTACTCGAAATAGTGGCCTCTGAGCGCATAGCTATCCTGTCGGCTCAGTCGTATTTCGAATCAGCCCTGGCGCACGCACCGACCCATCGACCTTCGACTTTTTCTACTCTGTCTTCACCATTGATATTATTCAATATCTCTCACTCTTTTCCCTCAAAATCTGTTTCATATACTCATAATCTACGTAATTATGAGCATAATACAAATAATAGTTCACCAAAATATTTGTTTTAGGTGAAAGTCGAGGGTCGTTATTCTCAACCATAAGCCTCTGGTTTATATGGATACAGCGCACCTTATAATGTGGTATGCAGAGTAGAAAGTATCACCTATAGTAGAGAAGTCCCTGATGGGGTACTGTACGTGTTTGTAATGATCCTTGATTGCTACGCCTCTTCTTGGCGAAAAACAAAGCTCCCCCTTTGCTACAGTACATCAATACACGGCCAACAGTTCGTAAAGTCCGAGGCGAGTTGCTTCATGATCACTCAATTATCTAGGCGCAAAAACCTAACCCTAGCTGGGAAGTCTTCCTTTAGCAGATTTACATATCTCCATCCTTTCAATATCTAGGAGCTCATGAGGTTGAATCACAAAGAGGCTTGCACTCGCATGGCTCATGCTAGCGCCGTTCTCACTGAATTACTGCGGTGGTCCGTGCGCATCAAACAATTCCCGAGCTATTTTACCGGTCGGTCAGATTTCACCGCTATATGCGTAAATGTCCAGGGGAGAAGTCCAGAAGTTTGTTTGTACCCCGCTAGATACGGCTTCTTATCCATGAAGAGAGGAGATCTTATTCAGAATGGAACTTCTGCTTCTGTCTCAATTTACTGCTTCTATTCATAGCATTTACGAAATGGCAGCGCCACTTGATATACGTGCACCGTAGGCGAAATATGCCTTCGTACTGCTTGCCTGGGAAAGATTAATTGATGTGGTAGATGAGGGGAATAAACTCGAACTCTCAGTGTCCATTTTGAACTTTATATTCATCAATTTATGTTAGGATGATCCGGGGTCGCTAAGCTCTAGAGGGGTATGAATTTGTATTAACGACAGCAACATACGGCTTGTTGCCGTCTCGGAAGTTCCGCAGGGAGGAATTGTATTACTCACAAAGACGCGGAGCTCGGTATGTAGCCGGGGTCTTCCCTCATGATGATGCATTGTTGTGGAATTTTTAATAATATATACTAGCTCGAGTTCTGCTCAAGCCTCATTCCGGTCGAAAGACAGCCTACGATCTGAAGGACAATCTTCATAGAGGCCCCAAGTCCTTGAATCCTCCACGACTTTAACGGATGGAAGGCGTGAACGATTCAATGAACAATATTGGACCATAAAGCGATTTCATCATCTCTGTATCGGAAGATTACCAAAAGGTGAATGATGAATGACTTAAGTCTTGAAGTAGGAAGAAGACTCAAAACCATATCCAGAAACCTTGTCATTAGCGATCATATATATTGTTGGTGGAATTCCTAGCTTTTTAAGACCGGCTCGTATTCGGTCTCAAGCTTCGCAGTCGTAGACAGTAAATTCGAGAACAAATGAATGGTTCGTAGTAAGAGATGAAGGGCACAGAGGTTCATCGGCCTTTCTCGTTCTTATTAACAGGAGATTATTGCGACTCATGTTGCGATAAGATATTCTTGCAGATCAGCCATGCTTTCTTCGCGGAGGCGTCACTATTAGACATGAATTTGAGCCAGCGCAAAGCTTTTTGGACCTGCGCAAGAACCCTTCTCCTTTCGCTAGATTGGCCTTCGGAGTGCAACAAGAGTTCGACCATCAGGACAGTAATAGCCATCATGATATAATGCAGCACCAGCCAACATGGGGTGGTGCCATAGAGCCAGGCGAGATCGACCGTGGATGGCAGAAGATCCAGCATTTCGTAAGCAGCTTGCAGGCAGAGCTTTGCCGCAGATTGATAGAAAGATCGAGACGCATATGGCCTAGTTGAATTGTAGGCAAGATAATGCAAACATGGCTTATTGACAACGATCCTTGCACTATAGAATCGAAACCCGAGACTTACAGTCTGAGCTGAGCAAGACGGCAAATTGTGGCTTATAGTGAAATTGAAATCTTGTGGGAGGTGCAAAAGCCATTGATCCATTGAATCATTGAAGCCTGAGATTAGGACCTCAAGATCCGAAAAGGATCTTTGAGGCGGCTGCGGAGAGTACAAGATCCCGATAGCCTTGTGTGTTAGGTGCGCTAAGTCCACGGCGTGAACAAAGAACAGTGAGAGCTTAGGGGCTGCAGAAGCCTCAGAAGTCACAGAAGTCGCTGGAGTCGCAGAAGCGACATTATTCTTCACTCCTTGTATAATCCTTTCATCTGCTATCTCCTTACGCGATTTAGAACCAGCCATTTGCGTACAACCTGATGGTCTTAGACCTGTCGTATGGTCTGCCACACCGGTGAAAAAAAGAAATGGTCCCAAAAATTGGTTACGTGCGTGAACGTCAGTGTGAAGGTGCCTTATAGCATTGTCCGCAAGGTCTTCTTCACGATAAGGCATTGGTAACGGTGTGGTGCAGAAATGTGTGTCGGTCTTGGGTGGGCGACCAGTGATCGCTTGCAACGAGGAATCCATCACAAAGAGCGCCCACCACACGCGATAGCGAATCTCTTTTGACGAGAATTGGACTTCATTCGCCGAGTTGCGGAGATGAAGCCCCATTGCCACTGCGGATTGAAACGCCGTGCCAAGCATTCGCCACGCCCTGATTTCAAGAGTTAGCTAACAAACACATTCTCAGTCAATGAACATCATACAAAAAAATACGGCACTGTACCTATTGATCTCCCCCACGCATAGGAGATAAAATGCGGCAAGACCTTCCACTTGAACCTGTTGTAGATCCGGGGCGTCCCCTAAGGCCACGTGATCAATGCCCAATTGCCAAGCCCGTGAAAAGTAGAAATCGTGGCGTCTAGTGCTCTCCCCATGAGAGCGACTTGCTAGTGGGGAGATCTTTGCAGCAATGGCAAACACAAGATTCAGAAGGGCCATCCACCTCCTTCCAGGCCTGGCGTTGGGACTCGAGAAGTAGGATCGATATTGCCAATAGAACGTTATCTTTCCAATAACTGGAAATTCGGGGTGAATAAACCGAAAATAATGATTAACAAGTCGATCAGCTTCTTCTCTGGGTGGTGGGGTGCATTGAATACCGTCTTCGTGAATCTCGATCGTGCCCTCATCCTGAAAATAGTTCATGGCGGAGATTGACGGCGGCCAGGCTTCGTCAACGGGTTTGGGACTGGTGTCCCTTGCAAGGTAGCGCTTAAGTTCAAAGAGCCATGCTGTTGCAGAGTGTTCCCCAATAAAACCCATCGCTTGCAGGCGTTGGCTACTATTGAAATCTTCGTCTGCGTGATCTTTGATTGCAAATAAGATATCGTCGCTTCCGATCTTAGTGTCGTACGTTTTAGTCCTAAGACATCTCACTGGGATGGATGACGAATTGACTGGACTGGTACACCGAACCCTTGAATCGGTGGGTTCCACTTCGATTCTTAGGTCATGGAAGACATGTTGAACCTTTTGTGCCGACGAAATGTCAAGTCCAGGGTATAATTCATAGATCAGATCTCGGTAAAGCTTGGTTTCGGCGGATAATTCTGCTATTTTCCTATGTAGTCCGGTTAGAGGCATGCAACGCGTCTGTTAATGATGGAGAGCCCTACCTACCGATCTAAAACATCCCGGCTGCGAAGCCCGTAGATACAATCGACTCCCTTTTCCTCACAACGTTGGCACGGCTGGCGTCCGGTGCATTTGGCCTTCTGCTCTCGGCAGTAGCTACACGCTTGCCTAGCTCTGAGTTTGGCCGGGGCTTCGGTGTGAGCCGCTCGGGGAATGGGAACTTTGGGATTTACGGTAAAGTTGCCGACTCGACGGAATCCTCTCCCATTGCCCGCAAGTCGGTAAGGAAACGGAGGCAGTGCCGACGAGTGATATTTGGCTGGCACTGATGTATACTGCGGGGTGTTTTGAAGAAACTGGGAATCGAGCAGCTCTTGGGAGGGCTTCCCGCTCGCCATACCTTTCACTGAGATAAATGGCTGAAAGATCGCACCCAGTACACGCGATAGTGCATCCAGTTTTCTAATATTTGTTCAATTTTCGTGTTAGATGAAGACTTTTCACCCCAATGTTTCTTTCTCTAAGGCTATTATGCTAGTCTATTAATACTAGAAGAATCAAGGGAGCCGATAAAAATGCAAAGCAAAAGTACCAGAGAATAGGAAAAAGAAGAAAATGGTAGCAGGCAAACATGCCTCGTATTATGAACTAGGTATGCGGCCTAGCGCTGAAAAAATGATATTTTTTTAGTAACCTTCGGAGGCTCCCTAGTTGCATCAAGCGTGTAAGCGTGTTCCCTTTGTTAATCCAAGGGATGTTTGGGGGTGAAGATGGGATCTTTTTTCAAAAATTTTGTCTCTCACAGGTAGCTATGATGATAGACAGCGAAAAGTTTTTCTTTGTTGTTGGCGCATTCAATTGATTCTGGGCGGGGCGACCAAGCTCTGGAAGCCATAGACTCGAATCTTCATCCAAATACGGACATTGAATCTCTAACGGACAGCTGCCATCCGACGGGGTAACGCGGAAATTAATAGAAGTATTGAAACCCTCGGCTTATTGTGAGCTCGAATTTCTTACAAAGTTGCGTGTTAATGACGGTTATTAGAATGCACAGATAAATATTGATTAAAGGATGCCACGATTGAGTTCGAATCTATGCTGGGTGAGTCTATTTCGTTCAGCAAGAGTCTGTGCATGGCGCTCACAGTAGGATAGAAGTGTGAGGTCTGAAGCTCGGTAAGCTTGATCCTCGAACGCGAATCACCTGGTCCAGTACTTATTGTTGCGAACTGTTGGTCACTGTGTAAAGTAATATTTCCACATGACATGAAGGTAAATTCCTTGCGAATAAGCGGTAGATGTCTTTCATGCATCCCCATTAGGCTTCCTAGATGAATGAGATCTCGCTCCAAACCCCCTGTCTCGAAAATGGTCATGCCTTTGGATTGGAAACGGATGAACTTGAACGGCATTTGACGTCCAGTCTTATAGATCTCGATGCCGCAGAAATCTAACAGGATGAAATGAATAGCTCGGGACTACTTGAGAAATGGACAGTAGCCAAGTATTGAGGCAATAGATATCAGATAATACATAATGGTAAGTAAGTTTGAGTCCAGAAAATCTCCCAAAAGTAAGTAGATGTCGGAGCTTCTCAGTTGTAAAGCGGACAGGCCCATCCAGCGTTTCTGTTCGGGTGCCGTACTTTTGACACAGACGACTCAGACTAGACTAATTCGCCTCCACCCAAGCCGCCGGCTACATTTCCAACCAATAGGAGATCCTCCCGCATCGATGACGGGATTTGGATTGTGTTGCCTAAGACCTTTCAGCCGCAATGATCCGTCCGCAATGCCAACTTGTATCATACACTATACTAACTTTGGAAGGAGACACACAAGGCCCTTGCGTATTGTAATTGCTTGACAGGTAAGTTCCACGTGACCTCAAAACAACGAATGGCTCCGTTAAAGCCAGGAAGGTATCTCTCAACTGCTAACCATGCGTCTGGACCGCCACAGAAATTTGAGGACCACAATCCATAGACGATAGCGTACGCTCGAGACTACTTTGCATTGTATTGATTTAATTCTTTACCAACGCTAAAAGAAATCAAGTCAACAATGTTTGCTTACTTGCGGTCACATGACAACCTCATTGTTTGTGATGTTTCGGGAGTAGATTACTTCAGGAACCTGAAAGTCCCATTGAATGTGACTGACACCTCGAACGAATCCGACTTCTTACTCAGCCTTGACAAAGATTGCATAGAAGCTCGATGGTGGCATAGAATCCAAGGGAGCGTAGTTATGGCAGACATAACATGGCTGGTATTGGACAACTCCCATGCCGACCAATTGAAATTCGTCTACGGATGTACATACCCCTCAAAATGTCATAGCGTAATTTATAACTCAGCTAAATGGCCACGGTGTACGTCTACTGCATCTAGTAATTTGCACCCCACAGTTCCCAAATAAGACAATGCAACCTACAAGTAGGAGAGCTCACTTCATAATAACACATAGTGAGTGGCTTCCTTGGCGCGCACTTCTGGAACATCCTCTAAGATACTCAACAGGGCCCGAACCCGCAGTGAGGCTTAACATAGCAATGGTACTGTTGCCAGATACTCATGGGGTCCGTAGTGGAGCTGGCATCGTATAACCCTGGGACGTTCTAACTCACAGTGACCAGTCCGCTCCGCGTAACGTTATACTACTGTACAGTTGATGAACGATGACGCAGGCGTGGCCGGAAAATCTTCGGATGTCATTCCTAATAAAAAGCTACGTCAAGTTCTATCTAAATGTATCATCAATATAACACATGCTTTGTTCCATTCGCTTTGTATTATTTCACAGCTAATTAAAATCTAGCTTCTTTGCAATTTGTCACCAAAGCTGATTCTCAGATGGGCTGATTCATTTGGTGCACTCGCCTCGCAAGTGGGGGGCGGGATGGGAGCACGATTCGCAGATTTTTTGCGTAGATGTGGCTAGTTGTAAGTCGTAGAACGAAGATATACTTATCCAGGTTCCTAATGGCCCAGCAACAAGCGACACTTCTAGGATAGATATACGAGCAATTTTTGTCCACATTGTGAAATTTCGAGCAGCAACCTAGCGATAACAGCTTCACAGCCATGCTTCAACAGGAGACTAGATAGATTTTTTCAAGACCTTACAGATTGACCAGTGCAATAACTATCTTATTGCTAATAAGCCCAGCTCAAAGACACTCAGGACAGTGACATCTGCATAACGACACCGTCCACCGGACTTTGAATTCTTTCTTGAACCAAGTTTGTATAAATAAGGATTTGGGACCCCGTAGTATTTCAATCTCCCCTATCTCTGGCCCAGATGTTGATAACGATGCCAATTTTCTTGATAGTCCTCTAGCTATGCAGAACGTTTTCTGTCACACCACAAAGTTGAGAAGCGTCGCATGCGGGGCCTAATGAATAACCGTTCACCTAGAAATGCCTTAATAGTCGTAAAATGAGCCTTGCCGTATATTTATAAGGCATGTTTCTCGAATGCTAGGATCTGCGAAAAGCAGGGTGGGTTCAGTTTCACTGATCCGTACAACAATCTCTGTGTAGTTTATCTGCCGGAGAAATCAGTAACTACAAGCGATGCCTGGATATGATGATGATTACCGATTCATAATGGCCGTCTTGGGAATTGTCTCCCGTGTCTCCGTCCTCCTTTGATCCCATTGTGAACTCCAGGACTGATTGGCAGATAGGTGAGCAGTGTCGTCTTCTCCAGAGAATAACAGCTCTAAAGAGAATAATGCCGATAAAAGTTGCTGGGATGAAATGCCGGAGGAGAAGAGAGGCGATTCTTGCAGATATAAATGCATCTCGTCTACTTCGCGTTCGCCCAGTTGCTAAATCCGACACCCATGTAAAAAGGGCGCTAGTGCAACTGAAAGGCTCATGCAAACAAGAGCTAATCTAGCTCTACTGTCGATATCGACCATTGGTGACAGAATATTTGGCCTAGGGATACATAGCGCATTTAACCCCTGAGCCAATATTTGTTCAACCCAACAGAGCAGGTGGCACAAATGTTCGCGTACTGTCTGAGATGATGTATGCAGTTCACACAGTTTCTGCTGAACCATAAACCTCTGGATCGTTTCCCAAAATTGCTGTACTGCTGGTGTCACCATTCTCCAATCCTTTTTCTTCATCTCGTCAAACCCTTCTGACCCAATGCAGGGATACCAGTCGCTGTCATACCGGGTCACGAGATCGTGGATTAGCCTGCGGTCTCCAAGCGTTGTTGGCAGGCTATTTTCAAGGATGACGCAAGACAAAATGAGAAGTAACTGGGGGAATGACAGTCGGCCATCCAGACGGTACCCTGCCTCCCCAGAATCACGGCGGTAAGTCCGCGGCATGAATTAATACTAATAATGAGAGTGGTTGAATTTTTGATTCCAGTTTAAATATCGTGACATGGAAAGCTCCAGATAGCCAAAGATATACCTCCGGAAAGCAAGTACAGGATACATGCCAAAAACAACCAACACATGACGGCTGTCAATTGACCGTGGCTAGCAGACGACCTACTTGATGTATTTAATCAGACATTCATGTGACCATGTTCGGCCACTGGAATGAGAGGAAACACATTCTAGATTCTAGGTCTTATGGGAACTGGCCAAACAATGGGCAGTGAGCAAATATCATAATGGAATTTCCCGGGTTGAGAGAAACAGGCTGAATACTCTGTCATCGGTGAAAAGTCAAGAAAAGCCAGGCTTTTGATTGATACTCAACACGTAAGGGGTCTTCAAAAGAATGGCAATGTGGGCCGGCCAAATCCAGAAACTCCTTCAATGGAGCCTTTATCAAGCTTATCAGACATATGAGCCGCCAGAGCTGGAAATGGAAGGCAAAAATTCATAAATATGCAGCTAAAGTTTGTCTGATTCGTAACGCCAGCGTAATGCAGGGGATAGTAAAGGCAATTCAAATAATCAAACTAGCTTGATACTATCCGTACGTTGGCTTGTCAGTCGTGCTGGTGGATGTCTCCCGTCATTTACGAGATCCTCCACGGTCAATGACCGAGTAGAGGGCAGGGAAAATCTAGCAATTCAGAGTTCGTTAAGTCCTCATTCACAAAGGATCCTCCAGCCGGAGTGCGGCAGTAAAAGAAGAAAATGGTAGGGATATAAGCTTGTCCTACGGACAAAAGCGTATAATAGTAACTCTAGGCGATTGTGTAACGCTTCAATTTCAATACACCAGCTGCTTAAATAGGGATTAGTGTGAAAATACATATAGTGTGATAAGAGATGGGGAAGAGAATTCTAGGGACACGTATTCCCAACATGATAATAAAAGCTATTTTGCCCTCACTCTAACTTTAGCTTGATGGCCTAGTTTAAAATTTGCCCAGCTTACAAAGTTCAGTGATTTCAAGACTAAGCATTTATCCAATGGTAGGAGTGTCTCCAATATTAATGAACGAAAACGATTTCTACGAATAAAAACCATAGACAGATCAATTGTAGTTGCAAAAGAGAGAGAATTCTTTCTTGGGTTAGCTCAATACATACTTACATGTAGAGGGGAAAGCAAGTCACCACATATTTTCTTAGGTTTCCCTTTATGGTCATAGACCTGTTTTGAAGGAAATAGGGAAACCAGATACAGCTGCATCCGCGCCCAAATATCAGCGAGGATTTATCTGCTGATTAGTCACTTGTATCATTCACGCCTTTGAAAGCTCAGCATTATCGCCCAAATTGCCCTTATAGAGAACTACTATAAAGAAGCATGACCATTGAGAGTTGATGAAAAAGGTAGTGACTAGATTGAAGTTTACTGTTGGCCGTTAACGTATGCCGAAACAGGCTTCGCCCCGAATGGCCGGCCCAAAGACCGAGGAATGACAGCCGGACGGTCACCGGACTGACCAAGTTCCTTCCCGTGTAACCTGTTTTAAGCCATTCCATTTGTTCCCTTCGAGTAGTTCACTGAAGGGAGCCGCAACATTGCTCCGATCTATGGAAAGGTCCCATCTCGTCATGAGAAAGCCCTGGGATGTCCTCAATGTCATAAAAACAATCTAAGTAGATTGATACTGTACAACCTGTTACAATATAGACAACCGTACCTAGCAGACGACTGTCATAATTCTCTGGGGACATAGCAATAATTAACTATTCTCAGCAACGTTGGCTGGCAGAAACAGGCTCAGAAGTTGTGCATCTCTACGAGGTTCATTGTCGGCTTAGAACTATAGTTTCACCGTTGTGACTTGAAATGATTTCACCCAGACCGGTTCTCATAAGACCCAATCCAATCGCCATATGCTACGTATTCCACCAATCGACTAAGAATCCGAGTTAGCCACGGTTACCGTAGCATTGCCGTTTTCCCCTCCAAACCAATTCTCACGTTCCAAGATCACACTACTCCAGGGCAGTACTTCCCCGTTCTATTTTGAGATTTGAACAATACTTGTTTCGAATCAAGCTGCAGATTTACATTTGCCGAGGTAAGCAAAAAGCCAGAGCGAGGTCGACTGGGATTGGTTGAATCTTCTATTTGGGCTTTACCTTGCGAGAGGAAAAAGTAACAGTGTGAACTAGATCGAAACCCAGCTCGGTCACTATTTCCTGTCCAAGTTCTACATTTTTTGGTATATTCTAGCGCAACCTGGTTTACAACATACAAATCAAGCAAAAATGAGTCTGAATGAGGCGACAATGAATTGATACAGTTTCAATGCAAGATCTAAACCATATAGACCTCTCATATATGAGTCTTCCAGTGCTATTTACACCGTCTAACCCCGTTTAGGTATCATTGAGGTTGCATCGTGCATCACATTACAGCTGACCCACGGTGGTCTATGGCGCGAAGGTATTCAAGAAGCCGGTACGAAATGAGAGAGCTTGTCTGCATGCAGAAAGCTACTGAGTTCCGCTGATATCACTACAGATAGAGAATTGCCCGGAGGCGCCTTTGGTCCGTTATATAAAGTAAAACGAAGATATCCTTAGACATTCTGTGACCATACATCCTGTCAACGACGAATTCCGTGAGATTTCACATTTTCAATCTTATTTCACCGCACGAACACCTACCCCTTTATTCAAAATGAGACATATCAATCTCACTTTATTTGGTCTTACCCTACCCTTTGTCTCTGCGTCGGCAGAACCCGGCCGCACTGGTCGGACGGTGACCATCCAGCTTGCCAACGACCAATCTGGCGCCAACATCAATGAGGCTATTCCCGGAAATGGCAAGAAATACGGGGTCAGAGATTACTGGGGCCACTCGGTACTCTCTGAAGGGGGCAGAATATATGCGACGAGTGCTCAGCTTACTGCTTTCCAGCAGAGCACAGTGTGTATTATTGAAGGCTCGCATGTGGATACTCAGCTTGACTCTCGCAAGACTTGGACTTTCTTAGCAGGTGGTCCGGTTGTTGATTTGTCGGATGCTACTGTATCTTGCCGAGGCTCCTAGAGATGAGGTTTGATTGTCGGACATTGGGTGCTATGGAATATATGTCTGTTTTTAGATGTATGCGATTCTCCACAGCACGAGAATCAAATAATTATTCAATGGTTTCTTTCGCAAATACCTCCGGGTGATAAGTGAGGAAAATGTGAGTCTCTGGTAGAAAAGAAATTCGGCTTATGTGTCATTTTAGGATTCTCTCAGCAAGAATATAATCATCTTAAACTAAAGTAAGAGGAATTGAAATCTTTCACCGCTGAAAGTCTTCCACCGCCTTACCACGTCTTACTATGTTTTGGCATGGACAAGGAAATAAGTACAACGCTCACAAAGACACAATCTTGACCTATGCCTTCATTAATTCTTCGATCATTAAGATGACTTTGCGGCCCTGGAAGAGAAAAACCTGCACATCTACTAATTTAAAGTCGGTCTTCTCATGTTTACTAATTCCCTCGCCGCCATCAAGTTGTTTCGGGTACACTATTCTCATATTGTACAAACATCTAGCGGAAATGTGCTGGTTAATAATGGATATTTAATTTAATTTACTGGCCATCCGCCGGGTCATTCTTGGCACCTTATCAGAAAAAGGCGTCAACCTACCAACCCACCAATCTCAACCCAACTACCTTGTCAACAATACACTCTGAACCTTTCCACAAATCAGTCATTCAAGAGAGAACGATCTAATTAGCCTTTAATAGTATCAAAAATGCCCGAAACAAATCTATTCGCGCAGCAACAAAGCTAGAGGAACTTCCACGCAGTACCCTATAAACTCGTATATCCAAGGTAATCTCATCGCAGAGAGACGTGACCCTAGGCATGAACTGACCTAAATAGAAGACTGTTTGCCTTTCGATTGAATGATCTCTATGCTTACGCGTGGAGCAGCCCCTAGGTTGTCCACTGTGGGCGATATGGCTAATATCCCACCGGCTGCGTGCGGTAGCTACCCTCCGCCTACGGTTGGCGAGAATTGGTTATTAAACTTCGTTAAACGTCCCGATGAACTTTCGAACACGCAACTCCGTGCGATACGAATACCCATGCGCAGCCCTACAAGCCTGGTTTGCGACAGTGCAAAGAGCGATTAACAACAGCGGGATATAACCGAAGGTTATCTACAACCTTGATGAGACGGGCTTTACGAATAGTCTTACATATTCGCAGAAGGTAGTCACGCATGCTGGAAATCTTAGCCGGAGACGTCTCCTATAGCCAGGTAATCACAATAGGTCAATGTGATCGAAGCAATTCAGGCAAATAGCTCTCCGCTACCGCCATGTGGGATTTTCAAAGGCAAGGTTACTATTGCTTGTTGGTTCGATAATCTTTCGAAAGTCTGGCAATTTTAGGTCTCAGATAATGGCTAGACTACAAATAAGGCTCGCTTATACTAGCTACAAAAGATCTTTATTGTATCAACGAACTGGCGCATACGTGACTGGTTTCGCTTGAACCTCGCCGTTCAAAATAACTGCCCTACAGCTCAATTCGACCGAGTCTGCGTAGAAAACAATATCATACCTCTTTATATGCCTCCACACTCTTTATATCTACTATAACTACTAGATGTTAGCTGCATTTAATTACTTAAGAGGGTATATAGCCGTTTCATTAACGATCCTGCGCGTAACGGGATACAAAATATATCGGCAACTACGATTTCTCGGAAAACAGCCAACATGAACGGCTAAAAGCCTTCTTAAATTGTCTATTATTCAGATTAGCTCTATAGCTAGTGGCGTGTTACCAGTTGATACCGAAAGAGTCCTTTTATAACTTAATATCTCTCTAGGAACTCCGTCACCACTAAGTGGCCAGTTAAGCAGCAGATCTAGCCAATCCACACCAAAAACGTCTAGGAGGGTAGCTCAACTACGCAAGCAGGCTAGCATGATCAAATATCTACTAGATTGGCGGTCAGGACGCCCTCTAAGCCGTCATGCTGTGGGTACTCCGCTTAAAGATTTGGGGGTCAGGTCATTAAGAGGTCCAAATTCTAAATTTCCTCGCTTCGAACGTCTGCTTGGAAATTTCGATTGATGAGCTTTCTGCGAATAGTAAAATTCTCTAAATATTTACTACTCAAAACACGATGTATTACCTATATCAAGAGACTCACTATTCTTACACTTGCTAAGACGCAACTTGGTCGTGTATAATATCTCACTATTGAAATTGTTATCTATGCCCTTCAAATATCCTGTTTTTGTGGCTCTATTATCAATAGATCCGGCAAGGAGAGGAGAAATCAAAACCTTATGCTTGGCGGACACAAAAAGGAGTCTGCTAGATTGCAATCTAAATCTCGGATAATGCAGGCCTCTAGCAGCTTTGTCCTTAAGCTGCTAATCTAGTACAAACGTAATCGAGAGAAGCGAACTAGAGCAATAAAACTAATACTGCGGCGCTCTTGTTCTGCCTTTAGGAAAATGTGTAATGGAAGGCGATCATATGCAGAAACGCATGACTTAGTCAATCACAAAACGCGAGCAGACTAGAGAGACATCCTAAAGGTCTGTATTTGAGACAGCTTGGCCAGCCTATCATCAGCATACCTAATCTCATGCGCAATATACTGACTGCTAGTAGTACCTGTGAAGCAATAATTTAATCTGGGTAAAGGCCGAGGTAATATAACACGACAAACTAATAGCCTTGGGACCTTTGAGTGTAATGCATAAGAGAATTCAATTTCCCTTATCATCTCGCCTCGTGGCTCTACCTTGAATGGTTTTGCTAACTCAACATATATTTGATTGCGGGGCAGGCCAAGGCCAGTTCCACATACATCGTGTCAAAACCCCGATCCGCAATGTTTACGCATTTGAAAACATGGGTGATAATAGCAAGGAAACATTGTCTCGCCCTCGCTATTTGCAATATCTCTTATCATAATAGCGCAATATCACCATTGCGGGAGCCGTCCTATTTCCGGCATGTTGTATACTAGTGGCCGAGAAGCCGGGACATAGTGGGCGGCTTTGTGAGTTTCACTTTTGGCAAGAGCATTGGCACTTTCACACCGATAAGAGAACTGAGGTGTGTAATAGGTAGCTCCCATGACTGAGGACGTCTCAATAGACCCGGGCTCCCACTGTGGGGGTGTAGCATGGAAAGGTATAGAAGGCTCACGAGAGTAGAGGAAAGACTCCCTATGGTCTTGGCAGTTCTCGTCTTGGCCCGTAGTGAGATGCTGCAGGGTGCCACATTGTGTGAAAGAGGTAAAAGACTTGTCCACATGAGAAAAATATGCCGAGTCTCTGGCGAAATGATCCACGGACTTTATTTTGTTTTGTTCAATATCGGTACACCCTGAAAGTCCAGATGTACTAGGTTTTCTTACCTTGTTCGAAACTTCCGGACTTGAAGTCTGTTTGACCAGTTGCTTGCCTATATGGAAGAAATTAGCCTCATGAATGATGATAACGCTGAACAACGTGTTACCTGTCTGTCCAGTGAGCAACCATTCTTCTGCTTCTCTTATATTGTAGACCTCCTCGAGGAATTGGAGTTTGCTTCTTGGTCGAATTTGATCTCGAATAGACCGATCTGCCACTCTGAGTGTATCCACAGTTATTCCATGGCTTTCGCGCAGCTCGCGGATGATGTGGATGAGGAGTCGAATACGCTCTATGCGGTTAGCTGCATATAGGGAAATAACGGTGGAAGGTGCTCATACCAACTTTCGGGAGATGATCTGGCTCGTGGTGGCGCACTAGAGAAGGCCACCAGGGAGGCTTTGTCGCCTCTGGATCAAACTGGACTTTTCTTCCTCCAACTAACTTTCGTCCATTATATGGGTAGTTGACTTGCTTTCTTGGCTCAAGTATCTTGATATACGCCTTGGCCAAGACACGGCAGTTGGTTTGTTGAAGATTTGCGAAAGCCTTCTCATAGATATGAATCATCGCTTTTGAATCTTGGATTGGAAAGGTGCCATTATCGTATGTAGAGCCTTGCGGGAAAGGATACAAACCAGGTACATACTGGTCAAAATTTGGATAATGAATCTGAAAGGAGTAGGGTTGCCAATGACACACGTCCTTCTGTTGCTTCCAAATTGGCAGTTTGCTCCGTGGCCGCTTTGTCTGTTTCATTTTCACGGGCTTCTGTATCATGCGGGAGTCTGGCTCAGCAAATGTGGGGGGCCGTTGCTGTGAATTCAAGTGGTACATTTTCATAAAGACTGTACCTAGAAGTGACAAGGTTGTCAACCTCCGAGAAGTGGGCCTACGTACAAAGCAGGAAGCACATGCTTACAGTAGATTTTCACACGCAGATGCTGCTGGTCGGTGATGCTATTATCAACTTCTGCACAACTCCTTTGCCCTGGTTTCCAATAAAGACCGATTTAAGCGAATCGACTGGCTGTAAAGTCGAAGAACGTTAGTTGAGCTTGGAGATCGTAGAGCGGGTTTATCGCACAGGTTGAGTCGGCTCACTGAGTCGATGAAGTGCAAACGGTGCCTTGAAAATGGAAATGAGTGTGAAATCTCGAGTGATACGGCAATAACACCGCAATTATTTAGGGGCCGAAAAGGAGGCTGGGAGGGCGTTAGGGCAAATTATATATTACTCTATCGGCTGGCTTACTATACTGGTAAATATAAATAAGCCTCTTTTACCATTCGACTAAGGACTATCGAGAGGCCTTCGTTCCTATTGAAGCCACTTGCATTCACATTTATCATAACGAGGAAGGTAGCTCCAGGTAATATGTTTCTGTCATGGAATACGAAGTGGCTTGCAGGAGTTCACTGCACTACCTCTATTTAGTAGAAGTAGGTTCATAGCGTGCGGCTAAATTGGTTGAATTAGTTCCCAGGCGGTAACAAGGGGGCGCAATGCTAGTGGCTGGCTCCCATGCCGCCAATAGACAAACATCGCACACAAGATAGCGGCGACTAGTTACCAGGCTATCAAGCCGTGCATTGCATAGAACAGTTTTCTAGCTATCACACGAAGATCTCCCGGCGCTAGCTCACATAGCAGGCTGTCAAAAGATGACTAAATGAACCACAAAGCGAAGGGGTACACTGTGTCTGGTCGTTCTACCCTACGCAGGAATCAGATTTGTGTATCTTGAAACTTTTAAATCGAAATCATAATATTCAGCGAGAGCAGTGCATTGCCCGCGTACTTATGCTCGAGCAAGGAAGCCAGCTAGTAGCGGCCGCCACTATGCTTCGTTTTAGCGCTATCTGCTATCAATGCCTTCTTTACTTCTCTCATATTAGCCCTCGTGATTAATATTCTGCTACATAGATCTATGATTCCAAAGAATCAAGGAAATGAGGAACAGAAGGGTACAAGGAACACCGAATGCTCTAGCACAAGCAATCGCGACTTATGTGTTTATATAAGACTTTCTACGTAACGTTATCACAATTTGTCGTGGGATGACTAAGTCCTTCGTTCGTCATTCTGTCTCGTTCATTCGAACAATCTATTCCACCAGCGAATAAGTAGAGAGACACAATGCCTGGAAGTGCGGAAGTTATGCCGGAAAATCATTTCGCTAGTAAATTGATGTCAGGCGTACTGCTGTTGACCTACTCCAGGGCTCAAATTTGCACGCTCATAGAGAGCGAAACAGCTTCCTGTTGCTCAGCGTAAGGTACCATTCAACAGGTACCCTGGAATTAGCGGTAATTGGAGGGGCAAGCGTTCATCAGTAACTCTACTTCGAGCCGTTCATGCATCTCGGCCTCGGATGCTTGACGTCTAGTTGCCTATTTCCGAGACAGGCATGGAAGGCAGACGACATGAATCATGTTACCGCATTACGCTCACTAGTGGAGTTTAGCCGCGCACTGACCTGACGATCTGTACGCCACGTTCTTGCAGATCCGTTCTCCCCTTCGCCGACACGCATAACCCCGCGGGGAGTAATCCGTGCGTTGGCTCTGTTCCCGAACAACATGATTGAGCATCCCGCACAGAGATTTCGAGATTTTCATCACTTCTGGGCCATGGAAGTACGAGGCTAAACTCAACGCATAGGTAGAAATGCCCTAAAACCGCTAGCACGGAGTAGGGGTGGGGTCTCAATAAAGTAAGACTCCAGGGCAGCCGCCTATTCTCGAAAGCCAGTTTCGTCTCAATTGCATGAGGGCATATCATACCATGGTGAACAAAGTGCGATGTGGGATGCCAGAGGAGTGTAAGTCGTTGATTGTGGCAATGCGATAATTCGGAACGGACTAATGTACAGTGAAATATCTTCTCGGTGAAGTTTCTAATGACTACATACGCGGACCACAATATGGACTATGTCTCCTTCTGTTGACTTTTCTTAAATCTAGATCCAAGTAGGTTGAGTCATACCATGTCGTCGGCGCACTGAATGTATTCAGTCCGAAGACCGCCGTTACTCAGAGCGAATGACTTATCGGATCAATTAATAGCTCCTCAGTGTACATAGACCAGCATCTTTTTCCGAACTCGACGCATAATTTTCAAACTTTGACCGGCAGCGACGTAATTGGGGGTATATTTAGATCTCTTCCGCAATTTCCAAAGGTTAGTGTCCGTTAAGAAATTTACATGTTAGAGAATCCGTCGTGTGGTTATATGGTTTGTCCCATTTACAATGAGCCAACTTTTGCACCATGAAGGCTTTGCATGCTTAGCAACACCACGACCGCCATAACGGTAGATCGTCTCTTAAAGTACAATCGGGATTTGTAGATAGTAATATCTATGGTGCGGTATGAAACTCTTGTGTCATAGTATGTGCTCCAGATTTGGAAGTCTCTGCATGCGGGGTCTCAACCTCGGACAAATAAAAGGAGTGTCATATGACGAAATTCGAGGAGCCGCCTGTGCCCGGGCGCTCAGCGAAGTCTAGAACAGATCTGCAAGGAAGTAACGCACTGATCGCCAGGTCAGTGCGCGTGGCCAAAGCTCACGAATAAACTTATGGTGGCAACATGATTCACGTCGTCTGCATCCTTTATGTGCGTGCGTAAAATGAGCAGAAGCTGGACGTTAAACAATAAAAGACAGATACAAGAACCGATTTCAATAGGAGTTACTGTAGGATGTAACATATCAGCGTAAACGGTCGCCCCACCAATTACCGTTAATCCTAGGACGTGCCTATTCAGTGCGAGCTAACGATGCATATAATTTGAAACGCCAGCACCGTCTAGGTGCGTGCTATTCCAACGCTGAACTAAGTGAACCAGTCTGTGTCTGAAACTAATCTAATAGCTGAAAACCTTTCTAGCATTACTCTTGTGTCTCTAGCTGTCGTCGCTGGGTAAGGCGGTTCAAGCGGCTGAGAGAAGATGAGGGACTTTTTTTGCCGCGCGATAAAACGAGCTGGGCAGAAACTCGTATGGTAAGTAACAAGCCGCAATTGCTTGGGCTGAATTATTTGCTCCTTACATCACTCAGTGCCCGACTGTCCTGGCGTATTTGATCGATAAGCTACATAGCAGCTTGTCACAAAGAAGTGGTTAACTGAAGCGAGAACAAGAGTCCTAACTACACATGGTGCGGAAGTGAAGCACAGGTGGCGACTGCCACTAGTTGTATTTCCTTAGCAAAGGTACGTGAACCAAGCTCCATTGCCCTTACATGTTCTGATCCTTAGTAGTTGCTGGGCATTGCTGCCGGTTCCGGGGACCCAGCTAGGTTCTTCTCCGGCTCGTCAGAAGTCCGTTTTGTTGAAATACTAACGCTTCAACGACTCTATTGCCCCTCATCGAGCCTTAAGCAGCACTTCTGCCTTACTGGCGGCTTCTATACGAACTCAAAGGATGCATTCAATCCGCGCCATGAGGACACAAATGTGACCAGCCAATAGTCCCGCAACAGAAGGGGTATTTTTGATATGAGAGTTATGTGGGAGTTGCTTTTTTCATCGTGATAGATTGCCGCGTGTGTCCACGACATAGTACGTAAATCACAGGTCCAATGCGTCTTCAAGTAAGATGCGTCATTACCAGAAGGAATCTCGATTTTCTTTCATGTGCGTATTGATCTCTCTAAGCCTCCAATACTCCTGAACCGATGACTCAGACCAGTGGCGGAAACATTCGAAGTGCAAAATCACGAGTCAAGCTGCAGCTGGCTGCCGACAATCATGGTTTGCGTACTAGCGGACCAACATGGACTCCTGACCATTTGAGGCTGAGAAAGGTTTCATTTTCAGGTCCTGGTTTTGGGAAGACGATCATTCCTTAATCGGAGAATGCAAATCCCTGTAATTTGGGAGACTAACGTCATCACAAAGTTTAAATATGGACACAGGATGTAGCTGCTTACTCTATATTATCAGTTTCATCCGTTTATTTAAAGGCCTCTAGAATCAATGATAACGGAAACAATCCGAAAGAATTCTCTTCTGGAGCTACAAGCTGCACTCCGTGAGCGTCGAGTTCGCTCAAGTGTTCTGGTACTCACACAATTCCCCAAAGTCCCGCTTTTGCATATCGTACCACAGCAGGCGTAGATGAGCCTCCGGATATTTCATGTAAGTTCCAGTATTAGAGCCAAAAGCCTATAATTATGCCAATTGTTTACTGAGTGGTCCCTCTAAGGGCGAAGGCCTAACAGAAAATATCGGGTACAACAGACCACTATTTACACTCATTAAGCTGTCCTGATCCTTCAAAATTGACATAAAGAAGTCTTTACATCCCTGTTACTCTGCGTTTCTTCTCCCTTTGACCTCTAGAAAGAGGCGTCACTTCTTGATCAAGCATTTAGTAGCAATGGCAGGCTATCTTTGGGGTCTACGACATCAAATCGGGTGTGCAGTAGAAAAGAAGGGAAGCATTGTAGGGTCTTACTGTTCGAGCTGATTCACGCCCCTATTTGATAAATGAACTACAAACTAAGCTTCGGATGACCTTAACCAACACGGCCGCTAAAAATCGGTCATAAGATTAGGTATTCGCGGCGCGTAAGACGCGCAGGCGGCTCTATTTCTCATATTTGACTTCTCCAGGCTCTGCTCTCGCCCTCTAGACGCCAGGATATTCCAGAGTATTACTCTCTATCTCCGAACCCAACTGAATTCCACTGGAGTCCCAATTTTTAAAGCAATCTCGCAATCAGCAGAATCATGGACCTCTACTGGCACAACCTCACTTACCTGATCTGGGTCTGTAAGAGCTGCCAGTTCGTTGCGCTCCCACAGAGCATACCAGCTCATCTAGCAAGGCACCACTGTCTCCATCCAACTGCTAGAACAATGGCTGAGCGGACAACAGTCCTTGAAAAGGCCGTCAAAGCTCAGCCATATGATCCAGACATGGAACCACTTCCAACTCTCATACCTAGCGACCGGCCGATCCCTAGATTACCAGTTCATAACGCATATCGCTGCTCAGAAAGCGATTCCGTTATACAGCTCGGAGTCCTATAAGCGTACAAGAACGCTGTTAAAAGAAGCATCTAAAATGAACGAGGAGCCGTCTAAGAAGATGCCCTGGCACAGCAACCACTGGATTAAACCTATTACAACCCGTCAAGTGCCAACGATTATTCCTATTTGGGTCTCACAATGCGAACTTTATCGTGACACCCGAGTAAGTCGCGCGGTGGATACGGCAGTCGCAGCACTTGGGCAAAACAGAGTTGATTCGATCCCAGATCAATGCACCTCTCTCTGTGCGGACAGGATTGCTGAGGTAGAGGATCAGGTTGTGCCAGATACCGATGACAAGACGGAGCGCTCCCCGTGGCTTGAGGCTACTCGGTAGCCCGAGTTGAGGGAATAGTCGACCTGACATTGCAGCACCACCAAATGATTTGAAGATAACCTTTTGTATTCCAGTACAATGACTGATGGTTCTTCTGGTCGTTCTACCATAATTATGATTACTTATGCGGTCCGTGTAATATCATGCGATGAAGTTGGGCTTTCTTGGCCGAGTTGGGTGAATGATTACCTAATCACAGTTTTTGTCCTCAAAACTAAGCCCGTTTCGATCTAAATACTTCAAACTAAACTCTTTTGGATGATGGCTATCACATCACTTTATTTGGGACACACGTCTCCATAAAGTGATAAGATCTGAAGGTAAAGCTGACAGACATCCTCATAGCGCCCTATTGTGCCTTTCTCTGCGACGCAATATTAATCCTTGTCATCCAGTCAATATACTGAAGAAAGTTTTTATTACATCGCTTGTGATGGATCAGCCACCCCCTAATCCCCCAAACCCCAAAACGGGTCGACCTTGAAAATACGCGTCTATTGAAGAAAAAAAGGCATCGAGGGTAGCTCAACAGTGGAACCAAAACCATTCCGCTCGAGCTGCGCAACGCGTGGAGCAATTCGTTCACTGCTATTCCACCGCGACGCCTCTGCCCCGCTGACATTAACGAGCCTCCACCAACCTACTTTCCTCCAGAAGAACCCTCCATCGCCACTGAGGTTGAGCAACGTCTACCTCCTCTCAGCCCTAAAGGGCCATGGGAACGATCTACTCTAGAAGCCCCGCCTATAGATGATGAGCTGTCGCAAGATCCACGTCCGATGTGAACAATAGCCTGCCACAGACACCGCGCTAGAAAAGGCAGGAAATAATACCTCTATGCTAGAGATGGTTGAATCCCGTTCAAGTGGCCGACACACTCGTGGATTCTATCCCCCATCTGCCTGACGGTCCATGTACTCCCCAAGCCTGGATGCTTTGTATACTATGCTTCATGTACACGCTCTGGCTGCTCATAGCATTCGCTGCAGCAGCCATGGTACTGTTAGACCGGATCAGTAAGAACACAGGCGATGTTATGAAAGCTAGCTGCCGCGTTAGCTGCAAAGGCTGTTGCTAGACATGAGGACGATCTCACAGGGCGAACTGGCGCAGAGAGAAAGCGTGAGATCTATATACTGGAATTAATTCGGACACGCCCGATGCTCGTCCAGTCCACCCTTACCTTGCTGCTGACCATAGGTAGGTATGCTCGACCAGGGTGACCTTTTTCGATGTTGATAGTGTAGGGGGTTTTGCACACAGCCTTGCCGTGAGCCTCGTAGAGATGCAACACTTCTGAGTCTGTTCCGATTAGCTGATCTCACCGAGAATACTTATTGCTCCTCCGAAGAATTGCAACAAGAGTATGCTAGATATGCCTATGTATAGGGCAGCATGTTTGAGACTATCGATTCAGTAGGATTGCCATATTAAAAGACACCGATGCAAAAATGGCATCGAGGCCGTTGAAATGTTAGAAAAAAGCACTTCCAAATCCATAGCATCACATGATGATAGTAGAAGAGACAGCAGCTGTAGAAATAAAGCCCACAGTGCAAACCCTCTCTAGAAGAAATGCAAAGTAGACATGCCCTAGAACTATGCTCCTTAGCATCCAGTCGCAATCACCCACTCGAAAGTTTGGAGGTCCTGAGGAACCGAGATATGCGAAGGTGGGTCAAATCGGCACCGATGTATACCTGTGGACCCACAGCCTGCGAGTTGACAATGGTGACCAAAGAAACATCTTCTCCATCGACATGCACCAAGTTGTGCGCATGGATATTGAATCATTATGTGCCTTTGAACTTCAATAATCGCATCTGAAACAGAACCGTGATCGTAGGGACAGTTCTTTCTATTGCAACTGCTAGTAAATTGGTAGCTATTGCAGACTTTCTGTTTCGCAACTCTCTGGCGATACTCTGCAAGAGCTTATGCATTCGGGCTTGGGCAGAAGAAATCGAGACGCTTTCCATGCCTGTTCAGTGGTATAAAATCTTCTGTTGTCGAAGTTCCCCGAGTAGGTTAACCGAGAACAAATTATCCAGATGGCTAGTGGCCACCGAATTGGGAATGTAGATCTTGCAAGCGTCTTGCATATCGAAAGAAGACGAGCCTCTGGCAAGCTGATTGTGGAATCGATTTTCCCAAAGACCATCCAAGCGCTAAAAGATATGTCAGTATCAACCAAATCATAGCTTTGAGGCATTGATACTTTCTGTGACTCCTCAGCCAGCGGCTGAGGCGAAATTGCTGGAAGACGAAACGGGTTGCCTTTTTCCAACCTCATCTTGTTGTCTTTAGCATCTAGGGGAGTTGACGTGAATACAGAAGGCAGCTCCTCAATCGAAAGGTCTAAAGTTTCGAAGTCTCGATGAAATGAACCAGCTTTGAGGAGACTAATAAGATCGTTCCTGCCCTTGTATGGAGTTAACATTGAGAGATACCAGACGTCGTGGCATCCGCAAAAATAGATATGGTGGCTCTGATCAAGTCCAGTGAATAATGGAAACATTCCTATTCAAAAACTCGTAGTTAGCAAATACCCTCAGCCTTATATCTTATAATTCGAGCTGGCCTTCCCTACCCCTTTTTTGAAGTCACTGCTCTCCTTCTTGGTCCCTGCATCCGCAAAGTCGAAAAGGCCCTGCCCTCGTGTAAAGGCTGTGGTGAATTCTTGGAGTGCCTGGGCTTCATCGTGCACAATCCCAGCTCGGGCCAAAGTACTTGAAAGTCCAAGGACATTTGCGTACGCACGAACCATAATTTGACACTCTTGGAGTTGTGTTTGCTTAGTGGAGAGCATCAGATCACGAATTCTATCACGTAGCTCGTGTGCCGCATCAATTCCTCCTTCGCTTCCGCGTTGTTAGTAGCGATTCTGAAACTTTGGCGCAATTAATTGAATGATATTATCCCTGAGAGCGCTTAAAACCCCACAAGGTAGCCATCTGCATCCAAGAGCACTAACACGAACGAGTTTCTGTCCTGTTTATCCATCAGTCTCGCGTCTGAATCGGTCCCGGTGAGCCTGTTAGTATCTTACAACCTGTTTCTCCAATTGCCGTGTCTTCTTTGCTTCTTCAAACTTGTCTCTTATAGCAGAGTAGTCCCTTAGTACATTTCTGAATCTCTCTAGCAAATCCTGTAGCTGGTCATTGTAATGAGTGCTTTCTGCTGAAAGGGAAGTAATGCCAGCCGCCAGCGTGCCCAACTCAGCATCGCCCAACATGTTGATCAGATACCAAGAGGAGGTCACTGTTCTCTTCTTATCATTTAAAGAGATTCAATTGTCCATTGTCTCATCCGAAGGAAGCCGATAGACTAAATGGTCCTAGGGAAATTAACATCCAATTTTAGCACAGTACCAGCTATAACAGAAAAGTACGTGGGACTTTCCCATTAGAGCAGCACCTGTAATGTCAATTCCTTGCGAGTTCTGTATTGAACATGACCCACTGGATGGTGAGGTAAGGTTGATAGAGAATTACAGGCATTTCAGCTAGAGAGACTGCACGACCCTATCCTCCCACATCGCGACTGCAAGCTAGTACTACCGGTTAAACAGATCTAGTAAGAGAAACTTATTTGTCGCCCCACCAGCCCTAGTAAGGGTATCTGCTTAGGTCGCTGAATATTCTATCCTGCATTCATGTCTCTCTCCATTTATATTTATCCCCTACAATCACAGAGGCGAAGTTACTCGGTATCTAAAATAGATTTGAACTCTCACTCCACTATGATGAGTAATTCTGAGAACCAATATTGAGCCATTGACAGAGTGTACCTGTGTACTCCTTGATTTTCTCAATCAAGTAACCAGGCCGGTGTATAGTCAGGGGTCATTAGTATTCCTAACATGATACCTGCCCGCTTACCTTTCGGCTAGTAGGCGATATCACTGTAACAGTTACTACAGCTCGCAGTGCGACAGCGCCGATTTCCAATTTCTCGGCGGCGAAGCCTATTGGTCGAAATGCAAGCTATCGAATGCAAGTTCTGTTATGTTGGCAGCCCGATCTGTCTACTACCAATCTTGACCCAACGTGCCACTTCAAAGCTGACGGTAAATATCCATGCCCGTCATTGATAGAATTTTGGCGAAGATCTTGCCCTAATTGCAAAACTCTCTTTGTTTTCAACTTTATCCATTCAATGCCCCCCCCCCCCCCCCCCCAGGGTTTTGGCCAGGCCTGGAACGAACCCAAGCCTGACAAATTCCTCACCCCTGAAAGCTATGTTCATTACTGTATCAAAATTGACGTGACGTTTCCAATGCTGTGGCAGTGTTGACGTTGAAATTACAGGCATGGTATGTAGCGGAACCGGTCAAAATGGCTCCATAGTCAAGTCTGTGTAAGTCACCCCCAGGTGTTATAACAAGGTAGCTTCTTGTGGCCGATCTTGATGAGGCCCTAATTGAACATCACAGATAATGGGCCTACTCGCGCTGTGCTTGCTCTTTGTTTCATGATGTGAAATTTCCTGAAAGTCCTTGTAGCTACTGTAAGTCTTCCAAAATTCTCGGGACAGCGACTTTCCATGTCTCAGCAATTACACATTGCGGTCTTGGCCATATGGATTTATGCCAGAAGTATTTCGGGTTTGATTGCCAATATCCAGCTGGCCTTAGACCCGACCGTACTAAGCCGTTTGCAACAAGAAATCGAAAATATGGAAAGACCTGCAGATTTTTCTTGCGTCTCGCCTATCTATTCGTTCAATAATCGATGACACATTGGATACGCTCCAATCTTCATATCAGCCGCAGCGTCTCAATATTCAGCACTCCACCTCAAGTGAGTACCTAGGCCTTTACTAAATTCCACCTCTATACAATATCACGTCTGTACGCCTCTATATTTTCTCCTTCTAATTGCTAGGATCTATTAGCATCAACAGTGAATGATCGCGCTGTTCTATGCCATTACTGGTAGCGTGTATATATATGCGTGGCGGTTAGTGGCGTGGGTATGCCGATCCTTGCGGCTTCCATATTGAGTGCTGAACGATAGCCACATAATACAGCCTCCCTAAACAGAGTTAAACTACGTATTCTGCTGTTGTCAATCGCGAGGGGGAATCAAGAGCTATGACATTTTCCGTACTCGTCGTATCCCCGTACTTCATTCGGCTCTGCTAAGTGTGGAATCCGTATATAGCAGAGAGTGGCTAACGATGCAGGGCTAATCTTTCTTGCAGCCTGATAAATGAGAGAACCGTCTTTTTATAGTAACCTGGTTCGACTGGTAAATCTTCACGGAATCGGCACGTGGAAGGTCGACGGACGAAAAGTAGCGGACTTCTTCTAAAGGATCCTTGAAAATCACATGTTTGTGGACCATAGGCTCGCTTGACCTCCGTGGCTTAGCCATACCGGAACCGAAGGGAAGTTCATCAAGGCAGCCGATAGAAAACATCTCTTTAGTAATAGGCGATGTTCTTCCTATGTATTGTCTCTATACCTGTCAATTATATTGCGAAATTTAATAGAGGCCTATTTACTTAAGGATCTTTTATACGCACCTTCATGCTCAGCTAAGATACACCAACGACTCGGAATACATAGGCCCACCTAGACGATGATGAGAGTTCAGCCTATTTTTATACTGTTCACTGCCAGAAATCTTGCTATAGTCTAAATCGATACCATTTGATGACGTATGGTCGCAACCCGCATCATGGAACAACTAGGTTTTCATCAGGCAAACGTGTGTCTCATTGATCAGCCAAGGGAAATGGCTGAAATTTAGCAAGGTTCACATAATCAAGCACCATTGAAAGTCATGTATCTGCATTCGGATGAGCGATATTTCCTCTAGTGCCACAAAGGTCTACGGTGAGCTCACATGCTTTTCACTACCAGGCAAGTAGAACTATTCACCTTTAGTACCGAGGTTATTCAATGCAAGGTAGTATCTGATAATAAAATAGCTATACCATCTCCAGAGGTCGGTACCGACATACTCTATAGAGGTAGATCCGATCGTTTCAACGTTGAAAATCCTCTCTCGATAGGAAACTTCTATTGGACTTGCTTTTGTATGATTCAATTGAGTTGCCAGAGCCTTTGGAACAAACACCTTGCGCACTTTGCACATAAATCTCACAGTTTAGTTTCTCCCTCAGACCAAATCCCCTAATGTGTCAGCTTCTTTCCACGCATTCCGTATTTTGCTGTCACCCTCGTCTTGCGAATCTGTCCTTGGCGGCCCCTTTTCTCTCATACAGCGTAGAGAACCCTCTTTGAAACCTTTATAGTGAGGTTTGGCTCTGCTACAGAGGCTATATGGTTGTTACTTCTCGTCATTTGGGCCGGCCACTAGAACTTCTTCCCACAGAACCTGGCCTTCCACTAATACCTAGGACCACTAGACCCTTGCTTAGAAGGACGGCTGTAGACTCTTTGGACGCACGCGGCTATGTTAACGAAAACTATGCCAAATTTATTGAAATGTAACCCTGAAGCAGCGAGTGTGCGGTCAAGGTCACATTACATCATGACCATCGCGGTGTTAGTCACACTGCTGGTAGACTAGTTATCGTAGCTCGATAAAGACACGGCTAAATGGGAGTACTTCGGCTAGCCTAAAGAATGAAAGGAGTGACTGAAGTACTGCATAACAGTTTCACGAGTTTTTATAAGCCCTTATCAGCTATTCTGATACATAATCATGAAAGTGGACTCGGTTAGATAGCGTAGCCCTAGGATTAGTCGAGATCGGACTGCCGTAATAATCATCCGCGAAGACCTGGAATTACACATGTCAGCGAACTGAGTGATGCTGCTAATGGCCAGTGACCATGGCGACACAAAGAATGCACCTATCCATTTGACCGATGGACAGAAGAAAAAGGCAGCCAGGTTTCTACCTGCCCTGCTATAGATTAGGATGGTGCACCAACGTCAGGTTTCCAATACTCAGCTGCTAAGCATTGGCAAAACACACTTTGTGGTTGTCGGAGTTTCCCTAAGGATGACTCAGTAATACGGAATGTTCTCCTGCGATAGCAAATACAATGTTCAAAACGGACATCCACCGCGGTCCTGGTCGCACGCTAGGGGTTGATTAGTAGGGTCTGAATTGCCACAGAAACGTTACCTTCCCGGTGACCCGAGGTCCAGGGTGGATTATCAGGAAGTAAATTTTGACAAGCTCGTTCGCCCATTTCTCTGACAGCTGAACAGGAGCCGCCTTAGAGCCCCATGACTTCCCCGCTTACTTCGTTGCCTCACTTTGCTCTGACGTCTGGGCTACAAAGGACTGGCAATCTGTGGCATTGCAGTCCCACCACGGTCTTTGGGCCACCCCCTCACCCTGGTGCCCTGATTAACTACGCTTCCCACGCCATCTCCTCAAGCGGATACTAGTAGCTCGTACACGGTACGGACATTTTGCAGAGCACCATGAGCGATTCCATCATGAAGATGCATATCTTTATTGCTGGCGTGGAGATAGAAGGTCTGAAGTGCGCTGCTTCGTCTACCGCATAGCCAAGGGATGCCTTCCCCGATTCTCAGGGCCCCAACTGGCCCGATGATCGTTTGGGCTTTTGCACCGCTTGGATAGCGGCCTGGCAGTCGGAGAAAATAATGAGCCTTGTGTTATTTCGATACTGGTTGGCGAATTTGGCCACCGCCATTTCAATGCCGTTGAGCTCGGCAACGTACACTGTGGATTCCTCACTGGTTCCAAGATATCGCCGTTGAAAGACGCCCTCACGCGGGGCAACGGCTGAAGCGCCGACCTGGCCTTCATACCCACTTCCATCTGTGAAGAATAAGACCGTCGGGGTTCGGTCTAGTGCGGCTTGTTGAAGAGATTCCATCTCAATTTTGTCATGCGAGGCTCGCGCAGCCTCTGCATCCTTGTCGATAGCGCATGGGATCCGTGCCTCCCATGGCGCTAGAACGAACGCTTTGCGCGAGTCACACACGTTTCCTTTTGGGTCGAGGATGCCGTCTTTCTTCCATCTGAGGGCTTCGAGAGGGCTCCATCCCCCCTTTTTAATCTCCCCGGGGGATCGCTGTCGACGTAGACACTCTGGTTGCGCCCATGTGGCTCCCGTTTGGATTCGGATTGCCGATTCCTGGATGATTTGGTCCATAAGGAGGTGAACTGGTGTTATAAACAGCTCCACGTTG
The DNA here is from genome assembly GCF_028828155.1 of Penicillium subrubescens. NCBI lineage: Eukaryota > Fungi > Ascomycota > Eurotiomycetes > Eurotiales > Aspergillaceae > Penicillium > Penicillium subrubescens. The sequence goes on along the minus strand of NW_026643151.1, from coordinate 32,398 downwards.
AGAGCTGCCGCACTGGTGGATTTGAAGGCTCCACTGATGAGAATCGCCGCACGCCGCTGAACCTTGGTAAATTCGTTGACCGTACGTTTCATCTCCCACGCGGGCATGGGTCTAGCCGCAGGACAGTACCATGCAGATATTCCGTAGAGCATCTGTGGCACTACCACTGCTTGGTAGACCTTTCGCATTGCCACTAGTGAGGCACCCCACACCGATCCTGTCATCGCCCGGAGGGCTTCTAGGCTACCGTTGGCCTTGTCGAGTAACCTTCGGCGGTGTGTGTCGAAATCGAGGTGTTTGTCGAGCCAAACCCCTAGGTACTTAGCAGACTGTGTCGGTTGTATTGATAATTCGTTGTACTGGACGGGCATCTGGTCGTTACCCTCGGGGTGCTGTGTCGCGTAGTCGAAGATGTCGGATCCAATGTGGGTTGTATCGTTAGCCGCCAGCCCCTGGGCTGTCTCGTTCTCATTCCGGTTGGTGAAGTGAATTAATTCGAACTTATCGGGTGCGAATCCTGCTGCATGGCGTCTGGCCCATCGATTCGCCTTACCGAGAATTTTCTCTAGTGTTATTGTGTTGTTGTAGTATGACTCCGACTCGACTAGGACCGCTACGTCGTCTACCCAGCCAAAGCCAGCAGACTTTGCAATACCTGTCCTAAGGCCACAGGCGGTGATCAGAGGGGCATTGAATAGTAAGAACAGGATTGGCGAGATTGGCGATCCTTGTGGGATACCGGTGGGCGTGGGGAAGCTGTCCGAGAGATATCCTGGTAGCTTAATGCGTGTGCTTCTATTGCGAAGGAACGATGCAATCCATGGCGCGAACTGGCCTAGCCGGAGCTGCTTGATGTTATTTAGTAGCCGTTCGTGTGAGACGTTATCATAGGCACCCGCTACGTCGAGTAGTAGCATCGACACCTTCTTGCCTCGCCCCCATGCGTAGTGCACGCGGTCGAGGATCAACTGGATCGCATGATCTACTGATATCCCCTTTCGGCCGCCGAGATGGGTTTTTGGCAGTAGCCCGTACTCTTCAACGGCCCATGCGATACGCGTGGCGATGATAGATTCAAGGATCTTGCCAAGGGTGTTCAGTAGGGCAACTGGCCTGTACGACTTCGGCTGCCGAAAATCGCGTGGGCCGCCCTTGCGAAGCGTCACCGTGATAGACGCCTGGAAGTGACGAGGATTGTATCCCGTTCGCATACACGCATCGAAGATAGCCGTCAAAACCGCCACGAAGCGGTCGTTATCCGCCAGCAGCTTCCACACGCGGTTAGGGATACCATCCTCACCAGGCGCTTTATCAGGCGGTGCACGCTTGATCGCGTCTATGACCTCTTGTTGTAAATTGCTGGGAAGGTGAGTTGATTCGGAAGGTGAGACGAGTCTATATCAGAGAGATCAGCAGCCGGCGGCGAGGGAAAGAAGACCCGCCGAAGCAGATCAACCTTCTGTTGACTCGTCACCGCCGGTGTATCTCCCTCTTGCGAATGCAGCGTAGGAATGTTGCTGCTTGTCGACTGATCTCTCATTCGGGCCCATTTCGACACTTTCCAAAGGCCGCGGGGGCCCTTATCAACCGTGTCTCGTACCCACTGGCGGAAGCCTTGCTTCAACGCCTTCTTGATCACTCTTCCCTTTGCGTTCCTCACTGACGTGAACTCCTTCCAGTCCTCCTCGCTATGAGTGCGAATATACTGCCGAAAGTGTCTGCGTGATGCCTCGATCGCCTCTGTGCATTCAGGTGTCCAGCCCTGGCGGGCCCACGCTGATGGCTTTGCCCAAGGTGTTGATGCCTGGGCCGCCTGCTGCACGATATCAAGGAGATGATTGACGGCGTAGTCAATTTCACGCGGTGTGGGCTCTTCCGGTAGTCGCATCACGCTAAGGTTAGCTGAAGCGAAGGTAAGGAATTTCCCTACGTCCATGGCTTTCCAGTTCCGCCGTTTGACGGGATCTGCTGCCTCTGGCACGTTGATTTCGAGCAGGGTGAGTATTGGAAGGTGATCTGAATCGGCGTGAACGCTATGGTCGACCTCACATACTACTATCTGCTCGCGCAGGGCGTACGATGCAAGAACGAGGTCGATCGTGGACTGTGAGCCAGCCTGATCGCGTGTGATAGTGCCGGGTGTTAGCCAGTTATCTAGACCAGCTGTTTCCATGAGATCTAGTAGATCCTCAGCGCCTGCGTCATGCGGGGTATCACCGCCGCCCCAGGCCGGGTGGTGTAGGTTGAAATCCCCCAGCACAAGGTAGGAGACCCCCTTCTGTTCACGGGTAGGCAGCAGCTTATCCTGTAGTAGGCGGAGGGCTGCTCCTTGCTGCTGATCGTTGTACACGTTGACGATTCGAAGCTCCCGGGATGACTCGGTCTTGATACGGATCTCCTGGCAGTCTCGAGAGTGTGCCAAGTGAGTGTGTTCGCCCATCTTCTTCGAAATAAACATACACACCCTCGCCCTGCCGCCCATTTCGGCAGCCACCGGATACAATAGCTCATGCGTCTGCTTCAGCGGGTGGTGGGTGTTGTCCTGAAAGGGATTCTCCCACGGCTCCTGGATAGCGATGATGTCGGCACTGACAACCTCTTCCTCACGCAGGAACTGCGCCATCACCACATCCTTTGATCTGTGCACGTTGTACTGGTATATTTTGAGGTCCCTTGGTGTGTGTTGTTGTCGGTCGTGACGATTCATTGGTGGCGAGATGTAGAAGATTTCCTGCTGTATATCTTGCGCTTCCCAGACGATCTGATGCTAAGAGATAGATCCTCACTGTGGGGCTGCTTTCGCTTCCTGCTATCCTCCGCCTGCGCTGGTGGTGACGATGGTTGGTAGTCCTGATCGCCCCTGTGAGCTTCAAGCTGACGCTCTAGGTCTCTCATGTTGACCTCATCCAGCTCGGAGCTAAGTTCTGATTCGACACGTTCCTGATTCGCCTCCTCCGCTAGCTCTGTTATACGTGCTGACTTCCTCGTGCCGTCGGTGTTGTTGCTGGTCTTTCTCTCAGCAGCCTTCCTCGCCCTGGCCTCGCGTGCCTTCGCGGTGCGGGCCCTGGCCTTTTCCGCCCTCGACTGGGTGCTAGTCGTCTGCGAGCTGGACCCTTCTGGTTGGAAGTTGATCGTATCGGCTGGTGGTGGGGCGAAGGTGCTTCCTGCAGAGAATTGAAACGCGCTCGGTTCGGTCGAAAATTGGAATGTCGGTTGGTCGAGGACGATCGGTTGCTCCTGGGGGCAGCCTGTGGGTGAGGCTTCATCCTCGCTAGTCTCCATCGGCTGAGGCTCGAGCCTCTGTGCCTTTCGTGGTCTCCCCCTACTCCTCCTGCCGGATGACGCTGTTGTCACCGATTTATCGCTCTTGTTGGTTGCATGCTGACTAGCCTGAAGGCCAGTGCCTGTTCTGCTTGCTGGTGTGGGGCCGGTGCCCTTGCCCCCGTTGCTAGGGCGTGCGGCCGGCGCGAGACCGCTACTCTCGACGCCGCTGGTGAGCTCCTCGCTCGATGACGAATCCCTCGGTGTACCCCACGAGCTGGCGGACGACGAGTGCAAGGTCGGCGGCGGTCGATTGATGCTGTATGGGGCCGGGACGTGATGATATCTTCCACGGTATTTTGACAATTCCCCTACACGTTCCACCTCCCGCCGACGAGCTTCGCACTCCGTGCTCCACGCAGCGTGTGCGCCCTCGCAATTGGCGCACTTGTTCTCTTGTGTATCCTTTGAAGGGCAATCCCGAGACTGATGGCCCTCCGCACAATACACACATCTACCGTTGTTGGCACAGGTGGATCCTATGTGTCCATATTGTTGACAGTTGAAGCACTGCCGCACACGAGCCGCCCTGTCATACAAGACGGCCGTCAGGCTGTCGCAATCCCAAAGAACCCCCTTGTCGATCGTGGCCGGCACTGGAGAAGTGAACTCCACGAGAAGTGAGCCCGACTTTCCACTTGGTATACGCAGCCAGCTAACCTTTGCGATGTCTGCCTCCTTGCCCCAGTTGTGGTTGTTTGCAGCGAGAAGATCCTTGATAATCTTCTCCTGTGGCAGTGCCTCCGAGGCCTTGTTGATACCAAGCGATCGCACATTCACGTCGTGTACAATCACACCCCAGGTCGGCATGTGGACGAATGCGGTCCTGCATAGGCCCTTCGTCCACTTCTCTCGGTGGATCCTCATGACCTCGGCCTCCCTCGCATCGCGCATTGTGAAGCGGAGATCACCAGACTTCAATTGACGTGAGGCCAACACCATCACCGATGCGAGGGGCGCTGTATCAGTCGACCGTGCCGCTTTCGCTCTGGCCTGATTCGCGCGCTTAGTGAGCTCTGCGCTAGTCAGACGGCGAAATGCGCTGACCTGCGAGCGGTCACCCAGGCACACCACGACCTCGCGGTCACGTGCTACCTCCGCCGGGCGCGTTGGTGAGCTCGAGGAGCTGCTGGAGGAGAGATAGTGCGCCGGCGCAGGCATTGTGCGGACCATTTCGGCGAACGAGCGAACCGTCTGTCTAGCTGGAGGTTCCGCAGCGGCCTTAATTGCAGTAGTAATCTCCTGCTTAAGGTCTCTGCGCAGTGCTTCGAGCTCCTGCTGCCAGTCGGTCAGGGGCGTCGACAGGAGGTCCTTCGTCAGGTCTTCCACCTGGCGGAGGAAGTTGACGACCTTAGGGGCTGGTCTTGCAGTATTCTGACCCCTTCCAAGCTCTTTCAGAAGGTCGTGTGCAGCGTGGTTGGCGTTCAATACGCGCTCTCTGTTCGATGGCAGATTTTTCAATGGGCCGCCGGAAGCCCCTGGGGCCGGCCCAACACCCTTTGACGCGCGCAACATCGCAATACTGGTCGAACAGACTCGAGACCGATATCAAAATGTAGCGCAGGGAGTTAAATTGAATTTGCCGTTTACGAGAAGTTGCCAACTGGCGTGGTTCCTGAGATATTTCAAAAGTTCAATTCGGCGCTGAAGTTGTTGTTTTCGAAAACGGCGTATTGCCATAGAAATCAGCCCAAAAACCAGCCCAAAAACGGTATCAAAACGCCCTCAGAGCCCTCAGTCCCACGATATATTTCTCAGTTCGCCCTCACATTGGCCTGCTGCTTCCTCTGCATCTCCATCCCTGCTATCCCTCTCTGGTATCCCCATCCTCCTGCTCCGTTCTCAATTGGTGGCGTTCGTCGTCGATTCGACGTGTTGGTTGTATTCGTCCACGACCTCTCGGTAAGCCGTGGGTTTGGCGTTCCTCCTACCCAGCGTCTTCACCCCCTGTGCCTGCCAGTCTATCCTGACTTGTTGTTGCATCGCCTGTTGGTTCTGGTTCAATCTCGACGTGTCGGAACTGACCCAGGAGGCCTGTTTGAAGCATAAATTCGGCCACGTAGCGGGTGGCCTGCGAGTGCGATATAATCGCATCATAATCCGTCGAATCCCCAAGATCGGTCATCCGGATCTTGTCAAGGAAGGTCTGCCTCAAATCAGCGTACAACGGGCACTGCATCAAGATGTGTCTCGGGGTTTGAGACCCTTCTCCACAGTAACACTCATCTGATTCGGCCGCCTTGATTTTGAATAAGAAGTGATTCAGTGCGATCCGCATGGAACGTATCTGAATCAGAATTGAGGTGTACGGCTTCGAGAGGGATTCGAATAGCCGAAGCACCTTCTTGTCTGGAGCTTTGACTAACCGCTGATTCGGCTTGCCAGTTCGCTCCTTTGCCCACTCTTGTGCCCATCTCTCTTTAATCCGTCGCCGCACTCGACGTTTCGCGGTCGATGCTAGAAGGACTCGACCCGCGGAACCCTCGGGGTAGGGTTGATCCGCTCCGTTCTCCACTTCCCCTCCCGTCGCCACTAACTTTGCTTCAACGTCAGCGGTCTCATTGCCGGGCACGCCCACGTGTGCGGGGATCCAACGGATCTCGATGGGAATCTGATCGAACGTGGGCGTGTGCTGATGATGCAGTTGTGTCGATCGAAGGGTTCGTACGTGATCGTAAATGCTTTGGAGCACGAACTGGCCCGACGATCGCTTTGGGTTTTGCACCGCTTGGATGGCGGCCTGGCAGTCTGAGAAAATGACCATCTTCGCGGGTTGTGTAGCATGTTGATGTTGGTTGACGAACCTGGCAATCGCCATTTCAATGCCGTTGAGCTCGGCAACGTACACTGTTGATTCGTCGATGGTTCCAAGATATCGCCGTTGAAAAATGCCCTCACGTGGGGCAACGGCTGAGGCACCTACCTGGCCCTCATACCCACTACCATCTGTGAAAAAGAGGATCGTCCGATCCTGCGAGACCGTCGGGGTTCGGTCTAGTGCGGCTTGTTGAAGAGATTCAATCTCAATCTTATCATGCGAGGCTCGCGCAGCCTCTGCATCTTGGTCGATAACGCATGGGATCCGTGCCTCCCATGGCGCAAGAACGAACGCTTTCCGGGACTCCCAAGTCCCTTGCTGGTTCAGGATCTCCCCTTTCTTCCATCTGAGGGCTTCAAGAGGGCTCCATCCCCCTTCCCTGGTTTCCTGCGGTGATCGCTGTCGACGTAGACACTCTGGCTGCGCCCAGGCGGCTCCTGTTTGGATTCGGATTGCCGATTCCTGGATGATTTGGTCCATAAGGAGGTGGATTGGTGTAATAAACAGCTCAACGTTGAGGGCTGCCGCACTAGTGGATTTGAAGGCACCGCTGATGAGGATCGCCGCGCGCCGTTGAATTTTGGTGAATTCGTTGACCGTGCGTTTCATCTCCCACGCGGGCATAGATCTCGCAGCAGGGCAGTACCACGCAGATATCCCGTAGAGCATCTGTGGAACCACCACCGCTTGGTAGACCTTTCGCATCGCCACTAGTGAGGCTCCCCACACCGAACCTGTCATCGCCCGGAGGGCTTCAAGGCTGCCGTTGGCCTTGTCGAGTAACTTTTGGCGGTGTGTGTCGAAATCGAGGTGTTTGTCGAGCCAGACACCTAGATATTTCGCTGTTTCTGATGGTTGTATAGTAATGTTGTCGTTGTATCGGACGGGCATTTGGTCGTTACCCTCGGGGTGTTGTGCCATATAGTCGAAGATATCGGATCTAATAGTGGTTGCCGGATTGACAGATTGGCTTGTTTCGGTCTCTGCCGGATTGGTGAAGTGGATGAGTTCGAATTTATCGGGTGCGAATCTCGCTGCGTGGCGTTTCGCCCATTGCTCTGCTCTTCTAAGCACCTTCTCCAGTAGTTTGATGTTGTCATGATATGTTTCTGATTCCGCGATGATCGCTACATCGTCAACCCACCCGAAGCCGCACGCAATGCCCGTTCCACCTCGAACATGTGTGCTACACGCTGAGACTAACGGTGCATTGAATAGTAGGAATAGGATCGGTGAGATTGGCGATCCTTGTGGGATACCGGTGGCCGTAGGAAAGCTGTCTGATATAAATCCTGGCAGTTTGATACGAGTGCTCCTGTTGCGAAGGAATGATGAAATCCATGGCACGAAATGGCCTAATCGGAACTGTTCAATGTTGTGCAGTAGCCGCTCGTGTGAAACATTATCGTAGGCGCCTGCTACGTCGAGTAGTATCATTGACACCTTCTTGCCTCGCCCCCATGCGCGGTGCACGCGGTCGAGGATCAGCTGGATCGCATGATCTACTGATATCCCCTTTCGGCCGCCGAGGTGGGTTTTCGGTAGTAACCCGTACTCTTCAACGGCCCACGCAATGCGCGTGGCGATGATAGATTCGAGGATCTTGCCGAGGGTGTTCAATAGGGCAACTGGCCGGTACGATTTCGGTTGCCGAAAATCGCGTGGGCCGCCCTTACGAAGCGTCACTGTGATCAATCAATCAATCAATCAATCAACACTCTATTAACCTGTTGCAGCCTAACTAGTGGCGTAATGGCTATGCAGGCGCTTCCTCCGGCGGAAGCAAGAGTGATCCGAACGCCAGACCCGCGCATAAAACAGTAAATACAAAGGAAAACGGCGTCATGCCATATAAATCAGCCCAAAAACCAGCCCAAAAAGAGTATCAAAACGCCCGCAATGCCTTCAGTCCCACGATATATCTTTCAGTTCGCCCTCACATTGGCCTGCTGCTTCCTCTGCATCTCCATCCCTGCTATCCCTCTCTGGTATCCACATCCTCCTGCTCCGTTCTCGATTGGTGGCGTTCGTTGTCGATTTGACGTGTTGGTTGTATTCGTCCACGACCTCTCGGTTGGCCGTGGGATTGGCGTTCCTCCTACCCAGCGTCTTCACCCCCTGTGCCGTTACCAGATCATCCTGGTAGATCGTTTTCGTTGCCTCCATTCGGCGGCTCTGGCTCGACTTCGACGTGCCGGAACTGCCCCAAGAGGCCTGTTTGTAACATGAATTCGGCCACGTAGCGGGTGGCCTGCGAGTGCGATACAATTGCATCGTAATCCGTCGAATCCCCAAGATCGGTCATCCGGATCTTGTCAAGGAAGGTCTGCCTCAAATCAGCGTACAACGGGCACTGCATTAAGATATGTCTCGGGGTTTGAGACCCTTCTCCGCAGTAACACTCATCTGATTCGACCGCCTTGATTTTGAATAAGAAATGGTTCAGTGCAATGCGCATCGATCGCATCTGAATCAAGATCGAAGTGTAAGGCTTCGACAGGGAATCGAATAGCCGAAGCACCTTCTTGTCTGGAACCTTCATCAATCGCTGATTTGGCTTGCCAGTTCGCTCTTTTGCCCACTCTTGTGCCCATCTCTCTTTAATACGCCGCCGCACTCGACGCTTTGCGGTCGCTGCTAGAAGGACGCGACCGCTGGGGGATCCACTGCCCGCCGAATCACCGGCGTGAGGTTGATCCGACCCGTGCCCCACCGCACCTCCGGTTGCCGCTAACTTTGCTTCAACGTCGGCAGTCTCGTTGCCAGGAACGCCCACGTGTGCGGGGATCCAACGGATCTCGACGGGAATCTGGTCGAACGTAGGCGTTTGCTGCAGCGATCGAAGGGCCCGAACGTGGTTGTAAATGGAAGTAAGCACGAACTGGCCCGACGATCGCTTTGGGTTTTGCACCGCCTGGATAGCGGCCTGGCAGTCAGAGAAAATCACTGTCTTCGTGGGTCTTCGGCCTTCTGGCCGGTTGGAGAGGTTGGCAATAGCCATTTCAATGCCGTTGAGCTCGGCAACGTACACTGTGGATTCCTCACTGGTTCCAAGATATCGCCGTTGGAAGACGCCCTCACGCGGGGCAACGGCTGAAGCGCCGACCTGGCCTTCATACCCACTTCCATCTGTGAAGAATAAGACCGTCGGGGTTCGGTCTAGTGCGGCTTGCTGGAGAGATTCTTTCTCGATTTTATCATGCGAGGCCCGCGCAGCCTCTGCGTCGTGCTCGATGATGCATAGGATCCGTGCCTCCCATGGCGCTAGGACGAACGCTTTGCGTGATTCCCACACGCTTCCTTTGGGGTCCAAAATGCCATCTTTCTTCCATCTGAGGGCTTCGAGAGGGCTCCATCCGCCTTTCTTACGCTCCTGTGAGGATCGGGGGGCACAGCAAAGGGAGTCTGGCTGAGCCCACGCGGCTCCTGTTTGGATTCGTATTGCCGTTTCCTGGATGATTTGGTCCATGAGTAGGTGTATTGGTGTGATGAAGAGCTCCACATTGAGTGCTGCTGCACTGGTGGATTTGAAGGCACCGCTGATGAGAATCGCCGCACGTCGTTGAACTTTGGTAAATTCGCTGATCGTACGCTTCATCTCCCACGCGGGCAAAGATCTGGCCGCAGGGCAATACCATGCAGACACACCGTAGAGCATCTGCGGCACCACCACTGCCTGGTAGACCTTGCGCATTGCCGACAGTGAGGCTCCCCACACTGATCCTGTCATCGCCCGGAGGGCTTCAAGGCTTCCGTTGGCCTTGTCGAGTAACTTTCGGCGGTGTGTGTCGAAATCGAGGTGTTTGTCGAGCCAAACCCCTAGGTACTTGGCAGACTGTGTCGGTTGTATTGATAATTCGTTGTACTGGACGGGCATCTGGTCGTTACCCTCGGGGTGCTGTGTCGCATAGTCGAAGATGTCGGATCCAATGTGGGTTGTATCGTTAGCTGCCGGCCCCTGGGCTATCTCGTTCTCATTCAGGTTGGTGAAGTGAATTAATTCGAACTTATCGGGTGCGAATCTTGCTGCATGGCGTCTGGCCCATCGATTCGCCTTACCGAGTATTTTCTCCAGTGTTATAGTGTTGTTGTAGTATGACTCCGACTCGACTAGGACGGCCACGTCGTCTACCCAGCCAAAGCCAGCAGACTGCGCAATACCTGTTCTAAGGCCGCAGGCGGTGATCAGAGGGGCATTGAATAGTAAGAACAGGATTGGTGAGATTGGCGATCCTTGTGGGATACCGGTGGGCGTGGGGAAGCTGTCGGAGAGATATCCTGGTAGCTTAATGCGTGTGCTTCTATTGCGAAGGAACGATGCAATCCATGGCGCGAACTGGCCTAGCCGGAGCTCAATCAATCAATCAATCAATCAACACTCTATTAACCTGTTGCAGCCTAACTAGTGGCGTAATGGCTATGCAGGCGCTCCCTCCGGCGGAAACAAGAGTGATCCGAACGCCAGACCCGCGCATGAAACAGTAAATACAAAGGAAAACGGCGTATTGCCAAGTAAAACAGTCCAAAAGTCAGTCCAAAACAGTATCAAAACGCCCTCCAAGCCCTCAGTCCCACGATATATCTCTCAATTCGCCCTCACATTGGCCTGCCGCTTCCTCCGCACCTCCATCCCCGGTATCTCTCCTGTTTCGTTCTCAATTGGTGGCGTTCGTCGTCGACTGGCGTGTTGACTTGTTGGATGTATTCTTCCACGACCTCTCGGTGGCCGTGGGTTTGGCGTTCCTCCTACCCAGCGTCTTCACCCCCTGTGCCTGCCAGTCTATCCTGGCCTGTCGTTTCGTCGCCATGCGGTGGCTCCGGCTCGATTTCGACGTGCCGGGACTGTCCCAGGAGGCCTGTTTGTAACATGAATTCGGCCACGTAGCGGGTGGCCTGCGAGTGTGATACGATTGCATCATAATCCGTCGATTCCCCAAGATCGGTCATCCGGATCTTGTCAAGGAAGGTCTGCCTCAAATCAGCGTACAACGGGCACTGCATCAAGATGTGTCTCGGGGTTTGAGACCCTTCTCCACAATAACACTCATCTGATTCGACCGCCTTGATTTTGTACAGAAAGTGGTTCAGTGCGATCCGCATAGACCGCATCTGAATCAACACGGAGGTGTACGGCTTCGAAAGGGATTCGAACAGCCGAAGCACCTTCTTGTCTGGAGCTTTGACTAGCCGCTGGTTCGGTTTGCCAGTTCGCTCCTTTGCCCACTCTTGTGCCCACCTCTCTTTGATGCGCCGCCGCACTCGACGCTTTGCGGTCGCTGCTAGAAGGACTCGACCCGCGGACCCCTCGGGGTGGGGTTGTTCCGCTCCGTTCTCCACACCTCCCGTTGCCGCCAACTTTGCTTCAACGTCGGCAGTCTCATTGCCAGGAACGCCCACGTGTGCAGGGATCCAACGGATCTCGATGGGAATCTGATCGAACGTGGGCGCGCGCTGCAGCGATCGAAGGGCCCGAACGTAGTCGTAAATACAGGTGAGCACGAACTGGCCCGACGATCGCTTTGGATTTTGCACCGCCTGGATGGCGGCCTGGCAATCGGAGAAAATGACCATCTTCGCGGGTTGTGTAGCATGTTGATATTGGTTGACGAACCTAGCAATTGCCATTTCAATGCCGTTGAGCTCGGCAACGTACACTGTGGATTCGTCGGTAGTTCCAAGATATCGCCGCTGAAAGACGCCCTCACGCGGGGCAACAGCTGAAGCGCCGACCTGGCCTTCATACCCACTACCATCTGTGAAGAATAGGATCGTCTGATCCTGTGAGACCGTCGGGGTACGGTCTAGTGCGGCTTGTTGAAGAGATTCAATCTTATCATGTGCGGCCCGCGCAGCCTCTGCATCCTGGTCGATGACGCATGGGATCCGTGCCTCCCATGGCGCTAGAACGAACGCTTTGCGCGATTCCCACACACTCCCTTTTGGGCCGAGGATGCCATCCTTCTTCCATCTGAGGGCTTCTAGAGGGCCCCATCCCCCTTTCCTGATCTCCTGCGGAGATCGTTGTTGGCGACGGCGGAGGCAGTCTGGTTGGGCCCACTCAGCACCTGTCTGGATTCGGATTGCTGTTTCTTGGATGATTTGGTCCTTAAGTAGATGAACTGGTGTGATAAAGAGCTCGACGTTTAGTGCTGCCGCACTAGTGGACTTGAAGGCGCCGCTTATAAGGATTGCCGCACGTCGTTGGATTTTGGTGAATTCGTTGATGGTGCGTCGTAGTTCACCGGCCGGCATAGCCCTCGCAGCGGGGCAATACCATGCAGACACACCGTAGAGCATCTGTGGCACCACCACTGCCTGGTAGACCTTTCGCATTGCCGTCAGTGAGGCACCCCACACCGATCCTGTCATCGCCCGGAGGGCTTCGAGACTGCTGTTGGCCTTCGCGAGCAGCTTTTTACGGTGGGTGGTGAAATCGAGCTGTTCGTCGAGCCAAACACCCAGATACTTGGCGGACTGTGTTGGTTGTATTGATAATTCGTCGTTGATTCTGACGGGCATCTGGTTGCTGCCCTGGGGGTGTGCGCCGTCGAAGTCGTATATATCGATAGTGTTGTTCTCCTGGTCGTTCCCCTGGTCGTTCTCCTGATTGTTGTCTTGGTTGTCGTGTTGATTAGTGATGTCGCCTTGGTGAGGGTTGTTGAAATGAATGAGTTCGAATTTATCGGGTGCGAACTTTGCTGCATGTTGCCTAGCCCATTGATCGGCTTTCTTAAGCACCCGTTCCATCGCCTGGACGTTCGAGTAGTATGATTCCGATTCTACTAGGATTGCCACGTCGTCCACCCACCCGATGCCACAGGATTTAGCCTCTCCTATCCTCCTGTCGGTGCTGCATGCGGATAGCAGTGGCGAGTTGAATAATAGGAATAGGATCGGCGAGATTGGTGAGCCCTGTGGGATACCGGTGGGTGTAGGGAAGCTATCTGAGAGATATCCTGGTAATTTGATGCGAGTATTCCTGTCGCTAAGAAATGAAGCAATCCAAGGCACGAATTGGCCCAGCCGGAGTCGTTTAATGTTGCTTAATAGCCGTTCATGGGAGACGTTATCATAGGCGCCCGCTACGTCGAGTAGCAGCATCGATACCTTCTTGCCTCGCCCCCAAGCGCGGTGCACGCGGTCGAGGATCAGCTGGATCGCATGATCTACTGATATCCCCTTTCGGCCTCCGAGGTGGGTTTTTGGCAGCAGCCCGTACTCTTCAACGGCCCATGCAATACGCGTGGCAACGATGGATTCGAGAACCTTGCCGAGGGTGTTCAACAGGGCAACTGGCCGGTACGACTTCGGCTGCCGATAATCGCGTGGGCCGCCCTTGCGGAGCGTCACCGTGATAGAGGCCTGGAAGTGACGAGGATTGTGACCCGTTCGCATACACGCATCGAAGATCGCCGTGAGAATCGCCACGAAGTGGTCGTTATCTGCCAGTAGCTTCCACACGCGGTTCGGTATACCATCCTCGCCAGGCGCTTTGTCAGGCGGGGCACGCTGGATTGCATCACGTACTTCCTGCAGGCTAATCGGTGGAAATGCGATCTGGTTCGTTATACCTGCAGAGCCCTCGATATCAGAGAGATCGGCAACTGGTGGCGACGGGAAGAAGACCTGGCGAAGCAGGTTGACCTTCTCCTGGTTAGTCTCTGCTAACCCGTCGTCTTGCCCCCTCAGAGAAGGGATGTTGCTGCTTGTCGACTGGTCTCTCATCCGGGCCCATTTCGATACCTTCCAGAGGCCGCGGGGGCCCTTATCAATCGTGTCTCGCACCCACTGGCGGAAGCCTTGTTTCAACGCCTTTTTAATCACTCTTCCCTTCGCGTTCCTTACTAACGTGAACTCCTTCCAGTCCTCCTCGCTATGAGTGCGAGTATACTGCCGAAAGTGCCTGCGTGACGCCTCGATTGCCTCTGTGCATTCAGGTGTCCAGCCCTGGCGGGCCCACGCTGATGGCTTCGCCCAAGGTGTTGATGCCTGGGCCGCCTGCTGCACGATATCAAGGAGATGATTGACGGCGTAGTCAATTTCACGCGGCTTGGGCTCTTCCGGTAGTCGCATTGCGCTGAGGTTGGCGGAAGCGAAGGTAAGGAACTTCTCCACGTCCGTAGCTTTCCAGTTTCGTCGTTTGACAGGGTCTGTGGCCTCTGGCACGTTGATCTCAAGCAGGGTGAGTATTGGGAGGTGATCGGAGTCAGCGTGCACGCTTTCATCAACCTCGCACGCTACCATCTGCTCTCGCAGCGAGTATGACGCCAAAACGAGGTCGATTGTTGATTGATGGCCTGCTTGGTCGCGTGTGACAGTGCCGGGTGTTAGCCAGTTGTCTAGGCCGGCTGTTTCCATGAGATCTAGGAGATCCTCAGCGCCTACATCACGTGGAGCATCATCGCCACCCCAGGTCGGATGGTGTAGGTTGAAATCCCCTAGCACTAGGTAGGAAGCCCCCTTCTGCTCGCGGATAGGCAGCAGCTTCTCCTGTAGCAGACGGAGGGCTGCTCCTTGCTGCTGGTCGTTGTACACGTTGACAATTCGAAGCTCCCCTAGTTCAGTTTTGACACGAATCTCCTGACAGTCGCGAGAGTGTGCTAAGTAGGTATGCTCTACCCTTTTCGAAACGAACATGCACACCCTCGCCCTGTCGCCTGTTTCGCTAGCCGCTGGATGGAGCAGGTCATGCGTCTGCTTCAACGGGTGGTGAGTGTTATCTTGGAAGGGATTCTCCCACGGCTCCTGGATTGCAATGATATCGGCGCTGATAACCTCTTCCTCACGCAGGAACTGCGCCATCACCACATCCTTTGATCTGTGCACGTTGTACTGGTATATTTTGAGGTCCCTTGGTGTGTGTTGTTGTCGGTCGTGACGATTCATTGGTGGCGAGATGTGGAAGATTTCCTGTTGTATATCTTGCGCTTCCCAGACGATCTGATGCTAAGAGATAGATCCTCACTGTGGGGCTGCTTTCGCTTCCTGCTATCCTCCGCCTGCGCTGGTGGTGACGATGGTTGGTAGTCCTGATCGCCCCTGTGAGCTTCAAGCTGACGCTCCAGATCTCTCATGTTGACCTCATCCAGCTCGGAGCTAAGTTCTGATTCGAGCCTTTCCTGATTCGCCTCCTCCGCTAGCTCTGTTATACGTGCTGACTTCCTCGTGCCGTCGGTGTTGTTGCTAGTCTTTCTCTCAGCAGCCTTCCTTGCCCTGGCCTCACGTGCCTTCGCGGTGCGGGCCCTGGCCTTTTCCGCCCTCGACTGGGTGCTAGTCGTCTGCGAGCTGGACCCTTCTGGCTGGAAGTTGATCGTATCGGCTGGTGGTGGGGCGAAGGTGCTTCCTGCAGAGAATTGAAACGCGCTCGGTTCGGTCGAAAATTGGAATGTCGGTTGGTCGAGGACGATCGGTTGCTCTTGGGAGCGGCCCTCTATCAGTGAGGTCTCATCCTCACTCGTCTCCATCGGCTGAGGTTCGGGCCTCTGTGCCTTGCGTGGTCTCCCCCTCCTCCTCCTGCCGGATGACGCTGTTGTCACCGATTCATCCGCTGCCTTAGGTGCATGCTGACTAGCCTGTAGGCTTGTTCCCGTTTGGCTTGCTGTTGGTGTAGGGCCGGTGCCCTTGCCCCCGTTGCTAGGGCGTGCGGCTGGCGTAAGACCGCTACTCTCAACGCCGCGAGTGAGTAGCTCACTAGTGGACTCCTCACTCGATGATGAATCCCTCGGTGTTCCCCACGAGCTGACGGAGGAGGAATGCAGGGTAGCCGGCGGTTGGTTGACACTGTATGGTGCCGGCACGTGGTGATATCTTCCACGGTGCCTTGACAGCTCCGCCACACGTTCAAACTCCCGCTGGCGTGCTTCGCATTCGGTGCTCCACGCAGCATGTATGCCCTCGCAATTAGCACACTTGTTCTCTTGCGTATCCTTCCGTGGGCAATCCCGAGACTGATGGCCCTCGGCGCAGTACACGCATTTCACGGTGTTGGCACAGGTGGTTCCTATGTGCCCATATTGTTGACAGTTGAAACACTGCCGCACACGAGCTGATCGGTCGTAGACCTTAGCCGTCAAATTATCACAGTCCCAGA
This sequence comes from Penicillium subrubescens, assembly GCF_028828155.1. Classification (NCBI taxonomy): domain Eukaryota; kingdom Fungi; phylum Ascomycota; class Eurotiomycetes; order Eurotiales; family Aspergillaceae; genus Penicillium; species Penicillium subrubescens. The sequence continues at coordinate 16,169 of NW_026643151.1, read as the reverse complement.
GGACCCCCTTGTCAATCGCCACATTCGCCGGCACTGGAGAGGTAAACTCAACGACTAGTGAGCCACTCTTCTTTGACGGGATGCGAAGCCAGCTGACTTTCGTGATATCAGCCCTATCCCCCCAGTACTGCACGTTGCTCGCTAACAGATCAATCAATCAATCAATCAATCAATCAATCAACACTCTATTAACCTGTTGCAGCCTAACTAGTGGCGTAATGGCTATGCAGGCGCTTCCTCCGGCGGAAGCAAGAGTGATCCGAACGCCAGACCCGCGCATGAAACAGTAAATACATAGGAAAACGGCGTATTGCCATAGAAATCAGCCCAAAAACCAGCCCAAAAACAGTATCAAAACTCCCTCCAAGCCCTCAGTCCCACGATATATCTCTCAATTCGCCCTCACATTGGCCTGCCGCTTCCTGTGCACCTCTATCCCCGGTATCTCTCCTGCTTCGTTCTCAATTGGTGGCGTTCGTCGTCGACTGGCGTGTTGACTTGTTGGATGTATTCTTCCACGACCTCTCGGTAAGCCGTGGTTTTGGCGTTCCTCCTACCCAGCGTCTTCACCCCCTGTGCCGTCGCCAGATCATCCTGGCGGATCGTTTCCTTCGCCCTGCGGGGGCTCTGGCTCGATTTCGACGTGCCGGAACTGTCCCAGGAGGCCTGTTTGAAGCATGAATTCGGCCACGTAGCGGGTGGCCTGCGAGTGTGATACAATTGCATCATAATCCGTCGAATCCCCAAGATCGGTCATCCGGATCTTGTCAAGGAAGGTCTGCCTCAGATCAGCGTACAACGGGCACTGCATCAAGATGTGTCTCGGTGTTTGAGACCCCTCGCTGCAGTAACACTCATCTGATTCTACCGCCTTGATTTTGAACAGAAAGTGATTCAGTGCGATCCGCATCGATCGCATCTGAATCAACACGGAGGTGTAGGGCTTCGAAAGGGATTCGAACAGCCGAAGCACCTTCTTGTCTGGAGCTTTGACTAACCGTTGGTTCGGTTTGCCAGTTCGCTCCTTTGCCCACTCTTGTGCCCATCTCTCTTTGATGCGCCGCCGCACTCGACGCTTTGCGGTCGCTGCTAGAAGGACGCGACCCGCGGACCCCTCGGGGTGGGGTTGTTCCGCTCCGTTCTCCACACCTCCCGTCGCCGCCAACTTTGCTTCAACGTCAGCTGTCTCATTGCCAGGCACGCCCACGTGTGCGGGGATCCAACGGATCTCGATGGGAATCTGATCGAACGTGGGCGTTTGCTGCTGATGTGATTGTGCCGATCGGAGGGTTCGTACGTGGTTGTAAATAGAAGAAAGCACGAACTGGCCCGACGATCGCTTTGGGTTTTGCACCGCCTGGATGGCGGCCTGGCAATCGGAGAAAATCACTATCTTCGTGGGTCTTTGGTCTTCTGGTCGGTTGATGAAGTTGGCAACCGCCATTTCAATGCCGTTGAGCTCGGCAACGTACACTGTGGATTCCTCGGTGGTTCCAAGATATCGCTGTTGAAAGACGCCCTCACGCGGGGCGACAGCCGAAGCGCCGATATGTCCTTTATACCCACTTCCATCTGTGAAGAATAAGACCGCCGGGGCTCGGTCTAGTGCGGCTTCAATCTTATCATGCGAGGCCTGCGCAGCCTCCGCATCTTCAATAACGCATGGGATCCGTGCCTCCCATGGCGCAAGAACGAACGCTTTCCGGGACTCCCAAGTCCCTTGTTGATTCAGGATCCCCCCTTTCTTCCATCTGAGGGCTTCGAGAGGGCTCCATCCCCCTTCCCTGGTTTCCTGTGGTGATCGCTGTCGACGTAGACACTCTGGCTGCGCCCAGATAGCGCCTGTTTGGATCCGGATTGCTGCTTCTTGAATGATCTGGTCTATGAGTAGGTGGATTGGTGTTAAAAAGAGCTCGACGTTAAGAGCTGCCGCACTGGTGGATTTGAAGGCACCGCTGATGAGGATTGCGGCGCGTCTTTGGATTTTCGTGAACTCGTTGATGGTGCGTCGTAGTTCACCGGCCGGCATGGCCCTCGCAGCAGGGCAATACCACACACATACTCCGTAGAGCATCTGTGGCACCACCACTGCCTGGTAGACCTTTCGCATTGCCGCCAGTGAGGCACCCCACACTGATCCTGTCATCGCCCGGAGGGCTTCGAGGCTGCCATTGGCCTTTGCGAGTAGTTTCTGGCGGTGTGTGTTAAAGTGAAGGTGCTTGTCGAGCCAGACACCCAGGTATTTAGCGGACTGTGTCGGTCGTATTGATAAATCGCTGATTCTGACGGGCATGTGGTCATCGCCCTGAGGGTGTGCGCGGTCGAAGTCGTATATGTCTACAGTGTTCTCCTGGTCGTTCTCCTGGTTGTCGTTTTGGTCGTCGGTTAATCGAGGGTTGGTGAAGTGAATGAGTTCAAATTTATCGGGGGCGAACTTCGCTGCATGTCGTCTGGCCCATTGATCTGCTTTCTTAAGCACCCGTTCCATCGTCCGGACGTTCGTGTAGTATGATTCCGATTCCACTAGGATTGCCACATCGTCTACCCACCCGATGCCACAGGATTTAGCCTCTCCCATCCACCTGTCGGTGTCGCACACATATAGCAGAGGCGAGTTGAATAATAGGAATAGGATAGGCGAAATTGGTGAGCCCTGTGGGATACCGGTAGGCGTCGGGAAGCTGTCTGACAGATAGCCTGGTAGCTTGATGCGGGTGTTCCTGTTGCTAAGAAATGACGCGATCCATGGCACAAAGTGGCCTAGCCGGAGCTGCTTGATATTATGTAGTAGTCGTTCGTGTGAAACATTGTCGTAGGCACCTGCCACGTCGAGTAACAGCATCGAGACCTTCTTGCCTCTCCCCCAGGCGCGATGCACACGATCGAGGATTAGCTGGATCGCATGGTCCACTGAGATCCCTTTCCGTCCGCCAAGATGGGTCTTTGGCAGTAGTCTATGTTCTTCTACCGCCCACGCGATGCGTGTGGCGATGATAGACTCCAGGATCTTGCCGAGGGTGTTCAACAGGGCCACTGGTCTATACGACTTCGGCTGCCGAAAATCGCGTGGGCCACCCTTGCGGAGTGTGACCGTGATAGACGCCTGGAAGTGTCGAGGATTGTGGCCCGTTCGCATACACGCGTCGAAGATAGCCGTCAGAATCGCCACGAAGTCGTGGCTGTTATCTGCTAGTATCTTCCACACGCGGTTGGGGATACCATCCTCACCCGGCGCTTTATCAGGCGGTGCACGCTTGATCGCATCTATAACCTCTTGCTGAGAGATCGCTGGGAAGGCGAGTTGATTCGGAGGTAAGTTTGATTCGATGTCCGAGAGGTCGGCTTGCGGGGGTTGTGGGAAGAAGACTTGACGGAGCAGATCGACCTTCTGCTGGTTCGTTTCCGCTAGGCCTTCCTGTGCGTGTAAGGCAGGGATATTGCTGCCAGTTGACTGGTCCCTCATTCGGGCCCATTTTGACACTTTCCAAAGTCCCCGGGGGCCTTTATCAATCGTATCTCGCACCCACTGGCGGAAGCCTTGTTTCAACGCCTTTTTAATCACTCTTCCCTTCGCGTTCCTTACTAACTTGAATTCCTTCCAGTCTTCTTCGCTGTGTGTGCGCATGTATTGCCGGTATTGCCTGCGCGATGCCGAGATTGCTTCTGTGCACTCGGGGGTCCAGCCTTGGCGGGCCCATGCTGACGGCTGTGCCCAGGGTGTTGACTCCTGGGCTGCCTGCTGAACGATATCTAGGAGATATTCGACGGCGTACTCGATCTCCCGTGGCGTAGGCTCTTCTGGTAGTCGCATCATGCTGAGGTTGGCGGAAGCGAAGGTAAGGAACTTCTCCACGTCCATTGCTTTCCAGTTTCGCCGTTTAACAGGATCTGCAGCCTCTAGCACTGGCACGTTGACTTCGAGTAAGGTGAGTATTGGAAGGTGATCGGAATCAGCGTGCACGCTATCATCAACCTCGCACGCTATCATCTGCTCGCGCAGGGAGTATGAAGCAAGAACGAGGTCAATCGTGGACTGCGAGCCAGCCTGGTCGCGTGTAACGCTACCAGGTGCTAACCAGTTGTCCAGCCCTGCAGCGTCCATCAAATCCAAGAGATCCTCCGCCTTTGCATCGCGTGGGGCATCTTCGCCGCCCCAGACCGGGTGATGCAGGTTGAAATCTCCTAGCACAAGGTAGGAAAATCCCTTTTGCTCGCGTATGGGTGGCAACGTCTCCTGTAGGTAGCGGAGAGCTGCTCCATGTTGCTGATCGTTATACACGTTGACGATTCGAAGCTCTCCAGATAATTCGGTCTTCACGCGGACCTCCTGGTAGTCGCGAGAGTGCACAAGGTGAATGTATTCACCTAGCTTCTTTGAAACGAACATACACACTCTCGCCCTACCGCCTGCTTCGCTCGCCATCGGATACAATAGCTCATGTGTCTGCTTCAACGGGTGGTGGGTGTTGTCTTGGAAGGAATTCTCCCACGGTTCCTGAATCGCGACGATATCGGCGCTGATAACCTCCTCTTCCCGCAGAAACTGCGCCATCACCACATCCTTCGATCTGTGCACGTTGTACTGGTATATTTTGAGGTCCCTTGGTGTGTGTTGTTGTCGGTTGTGATGATTCATTGGTGGCGAGATGTAGAAGATTTCCTGTTGTATATCTTGCGCTTCCCAGACGATCTGATGCTAAGAGATAGATCCTCACTGTGGGGCTGCTTTCGCTTCCAGCTATCCTCCGCCTGCGCTGGTGGTGACGATGGTTGGTAGTCCTGATCGTCGCCCCTGTGAGCTTCAAGCTGACGCTCTAGGTCTCTCATGTTGACCTCACCGAGCTCTGAGCTGAGCTCCGAGCTAAGCTCTGACTCGATCCTTTCCTGGTTCGCTCCCTCCGCAGCCTGTACAGTGCGTGCTGACTTCCTTGTGTCGTTGGTATCGCTGCTAGCCTTTCTTTCAGCCGCCTTCCTTGCCCTGGCCTCGCGTGCTTTCGCGGTGCGGGCCCTAGCCTTCTCTGCCCTTGACTGTGTGCTGCTCTGGGAACTGGGCCCCTCTGGTTGGAAGTCGATCGTATCGAGGGGCGGCGCGGCGAAAGTACGCCCTGCAGAGAACTGAAAGTTGTCGTGTTCGGTCGAGAATTGGAGTGTCGGTTGATGGTCGAGGACGATCGGTTGCTCTTGGGAGCGGCCCTCTACCAGTGAGGTCTCATCCTCACCGGTCTCCGTCGGCTGAGGTTCGGGCCTCTGTGCCTTGCGTGGTCTCCCCCTCCTCCTCCTGCCGGATGACGCTGTTGTGACCGATTCATCCGTTGCCTTAGGTGCATGCTGACTAGCCTGTAGGCTTGTTCCCGTTTGGCTTGCTGTTGGTGTAGGGCCGGTGCCCTTGCCCCTGTTGCTAGGGCGTGCGGCTGGCGTGAGACCGCTACTCTCAACGCCGCGAGTGAGTAGCTCACTAGTGGACTCCTCACTCGATGATGAATCCCTCGGTGTTCCCCACGAGCTGACGGAGGAGGAATGCAGGGTAGCCGGCGGTTGGTTGACACTGTATGGTGCCGGCACGTGGTGATATCTTCCACGGTGCCTTGACAGTTCTGCCACACGTTCAAACTCCCGCTGGCGTGCTTCGCATTCGGTGCTCCACGCAGCATGTACGCCCTCGCAATTAGCACACTTGTTCTCTTGCGTATCCTTCCGTGGGCAATCCCGAGACTGATGGCCCTCGGCGCAGTACACGCATTTCGCGGTGTTGGCACAGGTGGTTCCTATGTGCCCATATTGTTGACAGTTGAAACACTGCCGCACACGAGCTGATCGGTCGTAGACCTTAGCCGTCAAATTATCACAGTCCCAGAGGACCCCCTTATCAATCGCCACATTCGCCGGTACTGGAGAGGTAAACTCAACGACTAGTGAGCCACTCTTCTTTGACGGGATGCGAAGCCAGCTGACTTTCGTGATATCAGCCCTATCCCCCCAGTACTGCACGTTGCTCGCTAACAGATCCTTGATCACTCTCTCCTGCGGTATCTCCTCCGACGCCCTGTTGATCCCGAGCGAGCGTACATTGACGTCGTCCACGATGATTCCCCATGTCGGCATATGGACGAACGCTGTCTTGCACAGGCCCTTCGCCCATTTCTCTCGATGGATCCGCATGATTTCGGCCTCCTTCGCATCGCGCATCGTGAAGCGGAGATCACCAGACTTCAACTGCCGCGATGCAAGCACCGCAACGGACGCAAGGGGCGCGGTATTAGTCGTTCGAGCCGCCTTCGCCCGGGCCTGATTCGCCCGCTTGGTGAGCTCAGCGCTCGTCAGACGGCGGAACGCACTGATCTGTGAGCGGTCGCCGAGGCAGACCACCACTTCACGGTCACGTGCCACCTCCGCCGGGCGCGTTGGTGAACTGCTCGACGAGCTGCTGGAGAGGAAATGCGCTGGCGCTGGTGCGCGCGCAGCTGCGTCAGCGAATGATCGAATCGTCTGCCGAGCTGGTGGTTCGACAGCTGCTTTAACGGCCTGGATCTCCTGTTTGAGATCCCTGCGCAGTGCTTCGAGCTCCTGCTGCCAGTCGGTCAGGGGCGTCGACAGGAGGTCCTTCGTCAGGTCTTCCACCTGGCGGAGGAAGTTGACGACCTTTGGAGCTGGTCTAGTTGCATTCTGACCCCTTCCAATCTCTTTCAGAAGGTCGTGTGCAGCGTGGTTGGCGTTCAATACGCGCTCTCTGTTCGATGGCAGATTTTTCAATGGGCCTCCGGAAGCCCCTGGCGGGACCGGCCCAACGCCCTTTGACGCGCGCAACATCGCAATATCGGTCGAGGAAGCTCGAGACCGATATCAAAATGTAGCGCAGGGAGTTAGATTGAATTTGCCGTTTACGAGAAGTTGCCAACTGGCGTGGTTCCTGAGATATTTCAAAAGTTCAATTCGGCGCTGAAGTTGTTGTTTTCGGGCCGGTGCCCTTGCCCCTGTTGCTAGGGCGTGCGGCTGGCGTGAGACCGCTACTCTCAACGCCGCGAGTGAGTAGCTCACTAGTGGACTCCTCACTCGATGATGAATCCCTCGGTGTTCCCCACGAGCTGACGGAGGAGGAATGCAGGGTAGCCGGCGGTTGGTTGACACTGTATGGTGCCGGCACGTGGTGATATCTTCCACGGTGCCTTGACAGTTCTGCCACACGTTCAAACTCCCGCTGGCGTGCTTCGCATTCGGTGCTCCACGCAGCATGTACGCCCTCGCAATTAGCACACTTGTTCTCTTGCGTATCCTTCCGTGGGCAATCCCGAGACTGATGGCCCTCGGCGCAGTACACGCATTTCGCGGTGTTGGCACAGGTGGTTCCTATGTGCCCATATTGTTGACAGTTGAAACACTGCCGCACACGAGCTGATCGGTCGTAGACCTTAGCCGTCAAATTATCACAGTCCCAGAGGACCCCCTTATCAATCGCCACATTCGCCGGTACTGGAGAGGTAAACTCAACGACTAGTGAGCCACTCTTCTTTGACGGGATGCGAAGCCAGCTGACTTTCGTGATATCAGCCCTATCCCCCCAGTACTGCACGTTGCTCGCTAACAGATCCTTGATCACTCTCTCCTGCGGTATCTCCTCCGACGCCCTGTTGATCCCGAGCGAGCGTACATTGACGTCGTCCACGATGATTCCCCATGTCGGCATATGGACGAACGCTGTCTTGCACAGGCCCTTCGCCCATTTCTCTCGATGGATCCGCATGATTTCGGCCTCCTTCGCATCGCGCATCGTGAAGCGGAGATCACCAGACTTCAACTGCCGCGATGCAAGCACCGCAACGGACGCAAGGGGCGCGGTATTAGTCGTTCGAGCCGCCTTCGCCCGGGCCTGATTCGCCCGCTTGGTGAGCTCAGCGCTCGTCAGACGGCGGAACGCACTGATCTGTGAGCGGTCGCCGAGGCAGACCACCACTTCACGGTCACGTGCCACCTCCGCCGGGCGCGTTGGTGAACTGCTCGACGAGCTGCTGGAGAGGAAATGCGCTGGCGCTGGTGCGCGCGCAGCTGCGTCAGCGAATGATCGAATCGTCTGCCGAGCTGGTGGTTCGACAGCTGCTTTAACGGCCTGGATCTCCTGTTTGAGATCCCTGCGCAGTGCTTCGAGCTCCTGCTGCCAGTCGGTCAGGGGCGTCGACAGGAGGTCCTTCGTCAGGTCTTCCACCTGGCGGAGGAAGTTGACGACCTTTGGAGCTGGTCTAGTTGCATTCTGACCCCTTCCAATCTCTTTCAGAAGGTCGTGTGCAGCGTGGTTGGCGTTCAATACGCGCTCTCTGTTCGATGGCAGATTTTTCAATGGGCCTCCGGAAGCCCCTGGCGGGACCGGCCCAACGCCCTTTGACGCGCGCAACATCGCAATATCGGTCGAGGAAGCTCGAGACCGATATCAAAATGTAGCGCAGGGAGTTAGATTGAATTTGCCGTTTACGAGAAGTTGCCAACTGGCGTGGTTCCTGAGATATTTCAAAAGTTCAATTCGGCGCTGAAGTTGTTGTTTTTCCTCGCTAACAGATCCTTGATCACTCTCTCCTGCGGTATCTCGTCCGACGCCCTGTTGATCCCGAGCGAGCGTACATTGACGTCGTCTACAATGATTCCCCATGTCGGCATGTGGACGAACGCCGTTTTGCAGAGGCCCTTCGCCCATTTTTCTCGGTGGATTCGCATGATCTCGGCTTCTTTCGCATCGCACACGGTGAATCGGAGATCGCCTGATTTCAGCTGGCGCGACGCGAGGATCTTCACCGATGCGAGGGCCGGCGTATCTGTTGTTCTGGCCGCCTTCGCCCGGGCCTGGTTCGCACGCTTGGTGAGCTCGGCGCTCGTCAGACGGCGGAATGCGCTGATCTGCGAGCGATCGCCAAGACACACCACGACCTCGCGGTCACGTGCTACCTCCGCCGGGCGCGTTGGGGAGCTGCTCGACGAGCTGTGGGAGGATTGGAAGTGCGCTGGCGCTGGCGCGCGCGCAACTACCTCGGCGAATGATCGAATCGTCTGTCTAGCTGGAGGCTCGACAGCCGCTTTGACGGCCGTAGTGATCTCCTGCTTAAGGTCTCTGCGCAGTGCTTCGAGCTCCTGCTGCCAGTCGGTCAGGGGCGTCGACAGGAGGTCCTTCGTCAGGTCTTCCACCTGGCGGAGGAAGCTGACGACCTTTGGGGCTGGTCTAGTTGCATTCTGACCCCTTCCAAGCTCTTTCAGAAGGTCGTGTGCCGCGTGGTTGGCGTTCAATACGCGCTCTCTGTTCGATGGCAGATTTTTCAATGGGCCGCTGTGAAGGGCTGAAGCAAGACTTGATTCAATCTAACTAGGCCAACATGCTATTTACAAAAAGCTTGGAGAAGAGAAGGAGTGGATCAAGCGGAACAACAATAGAAGTAAGCAGACAGGGCGGTGGCAGAACGGAACGTGCGGGGAAGGCTATGTGGCAGGGCCACATAGTAAGAAGCGGGTCTAACCCGTGACATTACCCCCCTCCTAGGTCAGAAGGGTGATCTGAGTTGTAACCGTCTGAATTCCAAAACGGCGACGAATCGGGGTCGTTTCGGGACTGGTCCGTTGCTGAATCTAAACTGAGGGATTTAGACCGTTTATTCGCGGCAAGTCGAAAAGGACACGCAGATATCCAGTGACTACATGCACCGCAGTAGTAGCAAAGCCCGTGCTTCGCGCGCTCGGCGATATTAGCGGGGTTATTAAAGCCTAGTGGGAGTGGCGGTTTTGATAGGCGCACGCGGTTTGATTTCACTCGAACTGGTGATGATTGGGCGGCGTTTATACGAACTGGGTCAAGGTCCATTAGGTCTAGCTGGCTTTGGCGAGTCTGAGTCTGGCGAGTTTGGTTCTGGCTAGTCTGGTTCTGGCTAATCTGGTTCTGGCTAATCTGGTTCTGACGTTGGGTGACCGGGCGCTGCTGGCGGCGGTCATGACGTTGGAGTAGTTCTATATAATCATCGTATTCGAGATCGAATAGAGTGTCATACGACTGCTCAAGAATCTGGCGTAACGCGGGGCGTAGTCCGCGGTGTAGCGTAATCGTACGAAGTAGATCCTGCTGGTGAACCTTGGCTTCGTGCGATAGACGTTCGAATCGGGCGAGGTAGGCAACTAGGCTTTCGTCGTCTTTCTGGCGGATATTGGCGAATCGGAGAACTGCATCTTGTTTCTCACGAGGATTATGACAAAGACGTTCGAAATACTGGAAGACTGCTTCGGGTGTCGGGTTGGTTTCGCGAAGATGTAAGACTGAGGCTTGCTGGGGTGGCTCAAGGCGATCGTATACGTAGTCGAATGCTTGTTGACCGGCTAAGCCGTCCGACCGTAGCTTTGCTTGAATAGCTGGAAGCCACGTCTTTAGACTAAATGGTCGGCCGTCGAATCTAGGCGGGTCTGGTAGTCTGAAATGCGAGCGAGTAGGCGCGAGGGTCTCTAGCTGGCGTTGCTGGTCGACGAGTTGTTGCTGGAGTTGCTGAATTAAAGCAAAAAGGGGCTGGTTCTGGTCCATTTCGGCGGGGAATCGGGGGTCTGGCTAGGGGAAAACGAAATTCTGGCTGGCTGGCTAGTACGACTCGATCACGAGAAGGAAGCTTTTTGTATGTGAAGGGCTGAAGCAAGACTTGATTCAATCTAACTAGGCCAACATGCTATTTACAAAAAGCTTGGAGAAGAGAAGGAGTGGATCAAGCGGAACAACAATAGAAGTAAGCAGACAGGGCGGTGGCAGAACGGAACGTGCGGGGAAGGCTATGTGGCAGGGCCACATAGTAAGAAGCGGGTCTAACCCGTGACAGCCGCCGGAAGCCCCTGGGGCCGGCCCAACACCCTTTGACGCGCGCAACATCGCAATACTGGTCGAGCAGACTCGAGACCAATATCAAAATGTAGCGCAGGGAGTTAAATTGAATTTGCCGTTTACGAGAAGTTGCCAACTGGCGTGGTTCCTGAGATATTTCAAAAGTTCAATTCGGCGCTGAAGTTGTTGTTTTTCATTGTTGCGAAGGAATGATGCAATCCATGGTGCGAAGTGGCCTAGACGGAGTTGCCTCACATTGTGCAGTAACCGTTCGTGTGAGACATTATCATAGGCCCCTGCCACGTCAAGTAGTAGCATCGACACCCTCTTGCCCCGCCCCCATG